>NC_139152.1:81741388-84312739 GCF_964270905.1 Leucopleurus acutus | reverse complement strand
GGAAGAGTGGAATATTAAGCAGAAAGTTTTTGTAGACCAGGCTTAAATACATATCACTTCCTGCCCACATTTTATTGGCCAGAATTCAGTCATATGGTCACACCTAACTGCAGGGAAGGCTAGGAAAAGCAGTCTGCTGAGTGCCCAGTAAGAAAAGGAACTGGGGTAAAGTGAACTCACAGCAGTCTTTGCCACAGCTCTACATGTGTACTTCCCATCCAACATCATGATGTTAGCAGTGTTCCATGTAAAGGACCAATAAATGGTTGCTCTTTTTATAACTAGTACATCTGATAAAATCTAATAACCATTATCCGAGAATATATGGAGCAAAGCCAAGTGCTAATTGTGGGCTATGATAAATAAGACATGACCTTGGCCCCTAAGAATTTTGTACTGAAATAGAACTGTCAACCAACTCTTTCTTCTTTTTCTTTTTTCTTTTTTTTTTTTGGCTCTGCTGCGTGGCTTGTGGGATCTTAATCCCTGGGCCAGGAATCGAACCGGGGGCCCCAACAGTGAGAATGCCAAGTCCCGCCAGGGAATTCCCTTTTTATCTATTTTTTTCTTTTTTTTTCAACCAACTCTAAAATGGAGAAGAATAAAGTAAGGATAGAGGTGAAAGTCTTTTGTAGCATACATCTTGTTATATGTCTGTCTACCATAACTTTAAGCCACTCAAGACAGACCTGATAACACGCCTTTGTGTTTATGGTCTTTATTCATTGCCTGGCATACAGCAGGTATTATAGAAGTGATTTTCTTTTTAATACAAATTATTTATTTATTTATTTTTGGCTGCGTTGCGTCTTCGTTGCTGTGCACAGGATTTCTCTAGTTGCAGCGAGCAGGGGCTACTCTTCATTGCGGTGCACAGGCTTCTCATTGTGGTGGCTTCTCTTGTTACAGAGTACGGGCTCTAGGCACACAGGCTTTAGTAGTTGTGGCTCACAGGCTGAGTAGTTGTGGCTCATGGCCTCTAGAGCACGGGCTCAGTAGTTGTGGCCCACGGGCTTAGTTGCTCCGCGGCATGTGGGACCTTCCTGGACCAGGGCTCGAACCCATGTCCCCTGCATTGACAGGCGAATTCTTAACCACTACACCACCAGGGAAGTCCTAGGGCAATAGTTCTTAACAGGGTTGTGTGTATGCATGGGAAGAGGGGGATTTGGCTGATTTACCTCTTATTGAGTAACAATTACCCCCAAACTTAATGGTTTAACACAATCATTTATTTTGCTGATGATTTTGTAGGTCAGGAATCTGGGAAGGACTAGGCTAGATAGTTTTGTTCCACATGGTTTTAGCTGTAGTGGCTGGGCCTAGAGGATCCACTTTCAAGATGGTTCCTTATTTACACAGAGTGCCTCAGTGTTCTACACATGGGGTCTTATACTTTGAGCTGCTCCATATGGCTTGGGTTTCTCCTGTCATGGTGGTCTCAGGATATCTAATCACATTTCTTACAAGAGGCAGGAGTTAAGGCTACCAGGTCAGTAAAGGGCCATGCCCAGAACTGGCAGTGTCACTTCTATTACATTTTACAGGACCTAACCACATTCAAGAGGTTGAGAAATAGATTCTACCTCTTGATGGGGAAAACAGCACAGTCACACTGTGGAAGGGCATGTCGGATGGGAAATATTGGGGATTATCTTTGAAAAATACTAACTGCTACAGGAATGTCCACCCAAGTCACCTGAGGAACTTTTTCAAATTATGGCCATTATGCTTCCAAGTTTTAAATAGGTTCCATGGGGAATTCTGATACCTATCCCCAGCTCAGACCCAGTAGTGTAGAACAGAAAGAAAAAGTGGCTCAGGACCGAAATGTAAAAAGAACAACTCTGAATAGGGAGTTCCTGCTGATAGACCAGAGATGAAATAAATGAGCTAGAGGCATGATGGGAGCCAAAGGAGGAGATGATTTCAAGGAGGGTGTGGTCAGAAACACCAAATGCTGTAGAGACGGTGAGAATGAGGAGAAATAGGCAGAGGCTGACAAATATGGCTTTGAAATCTCTCCAGGCGTCTCTGAACTCTGTTTCAGTTGGGATTGGAATCCAGAATCAGAAGCTTACAAACTGAGTCTGCAACCAGAATAGGTTCCATTTTGTCCCCCAGCAGTTTGGCTATCCTCATGAAACCCTATTTGTAAGGACTGAAATAGCAGTTATCTGACAGCAGTACACAATCTGCAAATGAGAAAAATTGTGACAGACTTTACAGGTAGTTAAAGTGTGAACTTCAAGAAAATGGAGACATTTCCCTTCTGCTCCTCCCTTTTATCTTTGCAAGTAAGTTCTTTGGCAGTTAGTTTGGTGCTTTTCTTTGTTTGGGATATCAAGTCAGAATCAGTGTATCAGCTAGCTCTTGCTGTATAACAAATCATCCCAAAGTCAGTGGCTTATAATCAGGGGTCTGCAAACTACAACCTGTGGGCCAGATGCCTGTCTTTGTAAATGTAGTTTTATTTAGACATGGCTGTATCTGTTCATTTACATATTATCTGCCTTATGTGTTTATCTGTTTTTTGTACTACAGTAAACAGAGGGGAGGTACCACAGAGCATATGCCTCATTAACTTATAATATTCACTATCTAGCCCTTTTTAAAAAAAAAGGTTTGCTCGATTCTGCTTAAAAAATAAGTATGTATTATTGCTAATGAGTCAGCTGGGTAGTTTTTCTGGTCTCAGCTAGGCTCATTCATGATCACCTGTGAGCTCTGATGCTTAGGCTATGTTCTGTCGTATGTCCTGGTTGACTGGTTGTTGGCTAGTCTGACTTTAGCTGGAGTATCTGGGATCTTCCCCTGTGACTTTTCATTCTCTAACAGGCTAGTCTAGGCTTGTCCTTATGGTGATAATAAGATTCCAATAGAGTAAGTGGAAACATGTAAGAACTCTTGAGACCAAGGCTCCAAAGTGGCACACCATCACTTCCACCACATCCTACCATTGCACTACATGTGATATTGACCAAAGCAAGTAACAAGGGCAGCCCAGATTCCAGAGGCGATGAGAGAACCTTCTAAGTTATAATTGCAAAGATGTTGATACAGGGAGGCATGAAGTATCTGGGCCATCTTTGCAACCAATCTACCGCATAGAGTATAGAAAGCACACCAGGCTGGACTTGAGAGGACTGAGGTCAGATCCTGACTTGGCTGTAAACTCACTCTGTGACCTTACACAAATCACTGAGTCTCTCTGGGCCTTAGACTCCTTAGCTCTGAATTCTACATTCATATTAAAAAATGCCATATCCTCTTCTTGTTTGCATTCAACAAATGTTTATTTTCTTGAAATATTTTTTAACGAGACTCGAAAATACTCTCTGTTTTCTAATGTGCTATTACTTGGGGCCAGCGTAAGCGAAAAACATCTGCTTTTATTTCATTCCTTTGACAGGGATTCTAAATATTTGTAATTTACATGAAAAAAATTACAAAGATCATACTGGGTTTCTTTCAAATATGAAGAAGGAGAAAAGGTTTTGCAAATGAAAGTGATAGAAGCCACCTTAGCAGGAAAATAATGTGAAGATGGTGTTTGCTCAGAATGACTCAAAATCCCCAAGTCCTTGCCTTTACCAGGAAGTCCTGATAGATAGATAATATAAGAGAGATTTAGGTTAATAAACTCTCTGGAAAGTGCTATAAGAAGGGTTATGATGTCTGGGTTTGCTTTGTGCTTGTCAATCCCTTTCCAAATGAAGCTAGTAAGAGTGGTGTAAGCCCGGATATTCCCGGATCAGCCATTAGGAAGATCCTCAAGCAGTATCCTTCCTACCCAGCCCCCAACAGGGCTCTCCAGGCATCTGCCTTCAGCAAGGCCAAGGCTAAAACAGAGTTTACGCAGCCGGACCTGGGTTTCATGTAGATCTTCATTCTTTGTAATCTGGTTCTCAGTGCTACTTTGGGATACTTCTGAAGATGGGGAGCCAATTTAGCTCCAGTCATCAAGCAGATTACTAATCAGCCCTCCCATTTCCAAATCCAGACCCTTTTACTTCAGCCTGGTCCCTTCCTCCATCTCCCTAGCTACTACTCGCTGTCCATTCCCAGCTTCATGTCTTATTCATATTTTCCCTTCCTCTTCTTTCTCCTTCTGTTCCTCTTATTCAGATCCTAATCACAGGACTTTCCTGGTGGCACAGTGGTTAAGAATCCACCTGCCAGTGCAGGGGACTCGGGTTCGATCCCTGGTCTGGGAAGATCCCACATGCCACGGAGCAACTAAGCCTAGGCTCCAAAACTACTGAGCCTGTGCTCTACAGCCCGCATGCCACAACTACTGAAGCCCATGTGCCACAACTACTGAGCGTGCGCTCTAGAGCCCGTGAGCTACAACTACTGAGCCTGTGCTCTAGAGCCCGTGCTCCACAACAAGAGAAGCCACCGCAATGAGAAGCCCGTGCACCACAACGAAGAGTAGCCCCTGCTCACCACAACTAGAAAAAGGTCGCGTGCAGCAATGAAGACGCAACGCAGCCAAAAAAAGTCCTAATCAGAGTTCAGAGCCAGGCCAAATTCTGCTTCTCCCTGGAGCTTCCCCTGCCAACTTGAGGCCTCTGTGACCTCTCCCACAAAGGCATGAGTTACCCAACAGGCAGGCGGAGTATGTGCACAGAGCAGTTGTAAGTCAGGGTTCTCACCCCCCACCTTAACACACACACACACACACAGAGAAAACCTCAGATTCAGTGAATGTATCCAGAATTTTGAAATGGAAAATCTAGAAAGAATTTATTTTAGCATATGCAACCTTTGTGACATTTCAAGAAATAACATTTATTCTGCATTACGTGGGGAGGAGGGGCACAAAAAGGGGTACTTTTTTCATTTTAGGGTCTTTAGAGTTCTTAATTTTGTACTGATCTCTCCTCTGAGATTATATTGCGCTTACTGTGTTTTCCACAGACTTTGGCATTTAATCGTATGTGTATGACCTAGTGGTTGAGTATGTGGAATGTTAACTCTATCACCCACTAGCTCTGTGACTTTGGGCAAACTATTTGTGGCAGATAGTCTCCAATCAAGGCTGTCATCAACCTCTTCCCTCCCTGCCACTCCTCCATTGAGAGGTGAAACTTGTTTCCCCTTCTCTTAAATCTTGCTGGGCCTGTAACTGCTTTGACCAACAGATCATAGCAGAAGTAACATTCTGAGACTTCTGAGGCCAGGCCTTAAGCAAACTGGAAGGTTCAATTTTTTTCCTCTTGCAGTGCTCCTTCTTGGAGTCCAGCTGCCTTCCCAGGAGAGGCAATGGAGGAGCATGGATGTACTCTGGTGAGCAGTCCCAACTCTGCTCCCAGCTGACATCCAGCACCAATTGCCAGCCCTGTGAGCAAACCATTTGGATGTTCTAGCCTAGTCGAGCCTCCAGATAAATGCATATGGACATAGGCAGACAACATCACATGGAGCAGAACTGCCCAGCTGAGCCCAATCAACTCAGAATCATGAAATATAATAAAATAGTTGTTGCTTCAAGCCACTAAGTTTTGGGGTGGTTTGTTATATAGCAGTAGATCATTGAAATAGTATCTAACCCAAACCTATATTTGGTTTCTTCCCCTATGAAATGGAGTCAATAATAGTACCTATTTCATGGGATTGGTTTAAGGATCAAACAAGATGAAATGTATGGTAAAGTGCTTAGTGATGTTATGCTATCTATTTATGTTATGTTCTGATTACTACATTATTTATTTATTTATTTATTTATTTGCTGCACCACATGGCTTGCAGGATCTTAGTTCCCTGACCAGGGATGAGTCCTAACCACTGGAATGCCAGGGAATTCCCTGTTTTTAAACATGCAAGGAGAGGCTCTGTCACTGGTTAAAAGATTTCAAGAATCAGAGTGCAGGAAGTGGTGGGGCAGGAGAGAAAAGGAAGATATAGAAAATAAATGGTACTAATATTTATTGGTAACCTACTATGTGCCAGGCCGCACACTAGGTTTTTACATATATGATCGCACTGGCTCGTCACAGAAACCTTGTTAGGCACATGTTTTTACCCTTTATACCGTTCAGTGGAGGTTCAGAGAGGTTAAGTAATTTATCCAAGGTCCCACAGCTGGGAGTGACCAAAGAGGAGTACAACCGGGCTTCAAAGTGTACTGTCTGACTGCAAAGCCCATTCTTTTTTTTTTTTTTTTTTAACCCTCCTACAGATCTTGGACAGAGGGGCTTCCTGAGATCTTTCAAAATATAATTATTTTTTTCAATGAGAAATTAAACATTCAGTCAGACTCTATTCAATCCAACCAATATTCTGCTTCTGGTAGGAATATTGATGAAAATTTAAAAACAACCCCCAAAGTCCTGTACTTCTGGTAATAAATTATTACAAACCTACCATCAAGAAATCTAGATAAATCTTTCACGATACTAGTTATTTTTACCTTATGTCGTATCTCTGAGAAACAACTTCCAGGCATGTAAAATTGTACTTCCTTTTATTTTTTTTCTAAAATATCACTTTTAACCCTCTAGGAAGGGCTGCCCCATTATGCCTGTATACATTAATGCTTAATTTTTTTAAACATCTTTATTGGAGTATAATTGCTTTAAAATGTTATGTTAGTTTCTGCTGTATAACAAAGTGAATCAGCTATATGTAAACATATATCCCCATATCTCCTCCCTCTTGCGTCTCCCTCACACCCTCCCTATGCCACGCTGCTAGGTGGTCACAAAGCACCGAGCTGATCTCCCTGAGCTATGCAGCTGCTTCCTACTACCTATCTGTTTTACATTTCGTAGTGTATATATGTACATGCCTCTCTCTCGCTTTGTACCAGCTTACCCTTCCTGCTCCCCACGTCTTCTAATCCATTCTCTACATCTGCGTATTTATTCCTGTCCTGCCCCTAAGTTCATTAGAACCATTTTTTTTTAGATTCCATATATATGTGTTAGCATACAGTATTTTTCTCTTTCTGACGTACTTCACTCTGTATGACAGCCTCTATGTCCATCCCCCTCACTACAAATAACTCAATTTGGTTTCTTTTTATGGCTGAGTAATGTTCCATTGTGTATATGTGCCACATCTTCTTTATCCATTCATCTGTCGATGGACACTTAGGTTGTTTCCATGTCCTGGCTATTGTAAATAGTGCTGCAATGAACATTGTGGTACATGACTCTTTTTGAATTATGGTTTTCTCAGGGTATATGCCCAGTAATGGGATTGCTGGCTCATATGGTAGTTCTATTTTTAGTTTTTTAAGGAACCTCCATACTGTTCTCCATGGTGGCTGCATCAATTTACATTCCCACCAACACTGCAAGAGGGTTCCCTTTTCTCCACACCGTCTCCAGCAGTTATTGTCTGTAGGTTTTTTGATGATGGCCATTCTGACTGGTATGAGGTGATACCTCACTGTAGTTTTGATTTGCATTTCTCTAATGATTAGTGATATTGAGCATTCTTTCATGTGTTTGTTGGCAATCTGTATGTCTTCTTTGGAGAAATGTCTATTTAGGTCTTCTGCCCATTTTTGGATTGGGTTGTTTGTTTTTTTGATATTGAGCTTCATAAGCTGCTTGTATATTTTAGAGATTAATCCTTTGTCAGTTGCTTCGTGTACAAATATTTTCTCCCATTCTGAGGGATGTCTTTTCGTCTTGTTTATGGTTTCCTTTGCTGTGCAAAAGCTTTTAAGTTTCATTAGCTCCCATTTGTTTATTTTTGTTTTTATTCCCATTTTTCCAGCAGGTGGGTCAAAAAGGATCTTGCTGTGATTTATGTCATAGAGTGTTCTGCCTATGTTTTCCTCTAAGAGTTTTATAGTGTCTGGCCTTACGTTTAGGTCTTTAATCCATTTTGAGTTTATTTTTGTGTATGGTGTTAGGGACTGTTCTAATTTCATTCTTTTACACGTAGCTGTCCAGTTTTCCCAGCACCACTTATTGAAGAGGCTGTCTTTTCTCCATTGTATATTCCTGCCTCCTTTATCAAAGATAAGGTGACCATATGTGTGTGGGTTTATCTCTGGGATTTCTATCATGTTCCATTGATCTATATTTCTATTTTTTGCCAGTACCATACTGTCTCAATTACTGTAGCTTTGTAGTATAGCCTGAAGTGAGGGAGCCTGATTCCTCCAGCTCTGTTTTTCTTTCTCAAGATTGCTTTGGCTATTCGGGGTCTCTTGTGGTTCCAGACCAATTGTGAAATTTTTTGTTCTAGTTCTGTGAAAAATGCCATTGGTACTTTGATAGGGATTGCATTGGATCTGTAGATTGCTTTGGATAGTAAAGTCATTTTCACACTGTTGATTCTTCCAATCCAATAACATGGTATATCTCTCCATCTGTTGGTATCATCTTTAATTTCTTTCATCAGTGTCTTATAGTTTTCTGCATACAGGTCTTTTGTCTCCCTAGGTAGGTTTAATCCTAGGTATTTTATTCTTTTTGTTGCAGTGGTAAGTGGGAGTGTTTCCTTAATTTCTCTTTCAGATTTTTCATCATTAGTGTATAGGAATGCAGGAGAGTTCTGTGCATTAATTTTGTATCCTGCTACTTTACCGAATTCATTGATTAGCTCTAGTAGTTTTCTGGTAGTGTCTTTAGGATTCTCTATGTATAGTATCATGTCATCTGCAGACAGTGACAGTTTTACTTATTCTTTTCTGATTTGGATTCCTTTTATTTATTTATTTTTTTTGTTCTCTGGTTGCTGTGGCTAAAACTTCCAAAACTATGTTGAATAATAGTGGTGAGAGTGGGCAAACTTATTTTGTTCCTGATCTTAGAGGAAATGGTTTCAGTTTTTCACCATTGAGAATGATGTTGGCTGTGGGTTTGTCATATATGGCCTTTATTATGTTGAGGTAGGTTCCCTCTATGCCTACTTTCTGGAGAATTTTTATCATAAATTGGTGTTGAATTTTGTTGAAAGGGTTTTCTGCATCTATTGAGATGATCATATGGTTTTTATCCTTCAATTTTGTTAATATGGTGTATCACATTGATTGATTTGTGTATATTGAAGAATCTTTGCATTCCTGGGATAAACCCTACTTGATCATGGTGTATGATCCTTTTAATGTGCTGCTGGATTCTGTTTGCTAGTATTTTGTTGAGGATTTTTGCATGTATGTTCATCAGTGATATTGGGCTGTAGTTTTCTTTTTTTGTGACATCTTTGTCTGGTTTTGGTATCAGGGTGATGGTAGCCTCAGAATGAGTTTGGGAGTGTTGCTCCCTCTGCTATATTTTGGAAGAGTTTGAGAAGGATAAGTGTTAGCTCTTTTCTAAATGTTTGATAGAATTCGCCTGTGAAGCCATCTAGTGCTGGACTTCTTTTTGGTGGAAGATTTTTAATCACAGTTTCAATTTCAGTGCTTGTGATTGGTCTGTTTATATTTTCTATTTCTTCCTGGTTCAGTCTCAGAACATTGTGCTTTTCTAAGAATTTGTCCATTTCTTCCAGGTTGTCCATTTTATTGGCATAGAGTTGATTGTAGTAATCTCTCATGATCCTTTGTATTTCTGCAGTGTCACTTGTTACTTCTTTTTTTTTTTTCACTTGTTACTTCTTTATCGTTTCTAATTCTGTTGATTTGAGTCTTCTTTTTTTTTTTGATGAGTCTGACTAATGGTTTATCAATTTTGTTTATCTTCTCAAAGAACCAGCTTTTAGTTTTATTGATCTTTGCTATTATTTCCTTTATTTCTTTTTCATTTATTTCTGATCTGATCTTTGTGATTTCTTTCCTTCTGCTAACTTTGGCGTTTTTTTGTTCTTCTTTCTCTAATTGCTTTAGGTGTAAGGTTAGGTTGTTTATTTGAGATGTTTCTTGTTTCTTGAGGTAGGATTGTATTGCTATAAACTTCCCTCTTAAACTGCTTTTGCTGCATCCCATAGGTTTTCGGTCATCGTGTTTTCATTGTCATTTGTTTCTAGGTATTTTTTGATTTCCTCATTGATTTCTTCAGTAATCTCTTGGTTATTGTTTAGCCTCCATGTGTTTGTATTTTTTACAGTTTTTTTTCCTGTAATTGATATCTAGTCTCATAGCATTGTAGTCAGAAAACATACTTGATATGATTTCATTTTTCTTAAATTTACCAAGGCTTGGTTGGTGACCCAAGATATGATCTATGCTGGAGAATGTTCCGTAAGCACTTGAGAAGAAAGTGTATTCTGTTGCTTTTGGATGGAATGTCCTATAAATATCAATTAAGTCCATCTTGCTTAATGTATCATTTAAAGCTTGTGTTTCCTTATTTATTTTCATTTTGAATGATCTGTCCATTAGTGAAAGTGGGGTGTTAAAGTCCCCTACTATGATTGTGTTACTGTCGATTTCCCCTTTTATGACTGTTAGCATTCACCTTATGTATTGAGGTGCTCCTATGTTGGGTGCATAAATATTTACAATTGTTATATCTTCTTCTTGGATTGATCCCTTGATTATTATGTAGTGTCCTTCTTTGTGTCTTGTTATAGTCTTTATTTTAAAGTCTACTTTGTCTGATATGAGAATTGCTACTCCAGCTTTCTTCTGACTTCCATATGCATGGAATATCTTTTTCAATCTCCTCACTTTCAGTCTCTATGTGTCCCTAGCTCTGAAGTGGGTCTCTTGTATACAACACATATATGGGTCTTGTTTTTGTATCCATTTAGCCAGTCTGTGTCTTTTGGTTGGAGCATTTAATCCATTTACATTTAAGGTAATTGTCAATATGTATGTTCCTATTACCATTTTCTTGTTTGAGGTTTGTTTTTGTAGGTCTTTTCCTTCTCCTGTGTTTCCTGCCTAGAGAAGTTCCTTTAGTATTTATTGTAAAGCTGGTTTGGTGGGGCTGAATTCTCTTAACTTTTGCTTGTCTGTAAAGGTTTTAATTTCTCCATCGAATCTGAATGAGATCCTTGCAGGGCAGAGTAATCTTGGTTGTAGGTGTTTCCCTTTCATCACTTTAAATATGTCCTGCCACTGCCTTCTGGCTTGTAGAGTTTCTGCTGAAAGATCAGCTGTTAACCTTATAGGGCTTTCCTTGTATGTTATTTGTTGCTTTTCCTTTGCTGCTTTTAATATTTTTTCTTTGTATTTGATTTTTGATAGTTTGATTAATATGTGTCTTGGTGTGTTTCTCCTTGGATTTATCCTGTATGGGACTCTCTGTGCTTCCTGGACTTGATTGACTATACTTTCCCATGTTAGGGTAGTTTTCAACTATAATCTCTTCAAATGTTTCCTCAAACCCTTTCTTTTTCTCTTCTTCTCTGGGACCCCTATAATTCGAATGTTGCTGCATTTAATGTTGTCCCAGAAGCCTCTGAGACTGTCCTCAATTCTTTTCATTCTTTTCTCTTTATTCTGCTCTGTGGTAGTTATTTCCACTATTTTATCTTCCAGGTCACTTATCCATTCTTCTTCTTCAGTTATTCTGCTATTGATTCCTTCTAGAGAATTTTTAATTTCATTTTTTGTGTTGTTCATCATTGTTTGTTTGCTCTTTAGTTCTTCTAAGTCCTTGTTAAATGTTTCTTGTATTTTCACCATTCTATTTCCAAGATATTGGATCATCTTTACTACCATTACTCTGAATTCTTTTTCAGGTAGGCTGCCTATTTCCTCTTCACTTGTTTGGTCTGGTGGGTTTTTACCTTGCTCCTTCATCTGCTGTGTTTTTCTCTGTCTTCTCATTTTTTTTAACTTACTTCGTTTGCAGTAGGCAGCAGGTTCGTAGTTCCCGTTGTTTTTGGTGTCTGCCCCCAGTGGATCAGGTTGGTTCAGTGGCTTGTGTAGGCTTCCTGGTGGAGGGGACTGGTGCCTATATTCTAGTGGGTGGGGCTGGATCTTGTCTTTCTGGTGGGCAGGGCTGCATCCGGTGGTGTGTTTGGGGGTGTCTGTGAACTTACTATGATTTTAGGCAGCCTCTCTGCTAATGGGTGGGGTTGTGTTCCTGTCTTGTTAGTTGTTTGGCATGGGGCGTCCAGCACTGGAGCTTGCTGGCTTTTGGGTGGAGCTGGGTCTTTGCATTGAGACGGAGATCTCTGGGAGAGCTCTCGCTGATTGATATTACGTGGGGCCAGGAGGTCTCTGGTGGTCCAATGTCCTGAACTCGGCTCTCCCACCTCAGAGGCTCAGGCCTGACACCCAGCTGGAGCACCAAGACCTGTCAGCCACACGGATGTGTTACAGCGCCTTTCTCCTCCTAGGGACTCAGCCAGGATTTCAGGCAATGGATTCTGAGTCCAAAAATTGCCTCTATTTGGGAACTTGCCAAACACGACACAGGAGAGGCTTCAGTATTTTCTTGGAGTTGGGTTTGCTCTCTTGTACTTCTCCCATTGCCACAAAAAATCTTTCCCTGAGTAGCTGCTGCTCCATTCGCTGCTTAATTTTTAAATGAGAAGTTAACTTGTCTTTTCTCACAGAGACAGTTTACTTGGTGAGGTCAGCAAAATGCTGATAAGAAAACCTATATGAGGCCCCTCAGACCGGGCCTCTGAGATCCTGGCTGAAAGCTCACCACAGATCTGTGTCCAATAATAAAATCCTCCTCGAATCTGGGAGCGCTCAGCTCATTCCTGCCTGTTCAGTCTTTTAAGTGCCTCCTTCCCATGCTCCTTCTTTTCCTTCCCCCAGTATCTCACAAAATCTTGTTCCAAAATGTCAGTCAACCATCAGCTAATGGGATCAGAAGTTGCCTCACAGTCAGAAAACCTCCTGGTCCCCGGCCCAAGTGCCCCCCATTACATCCAGTGTCCCAAGATGACCTCCCAGTCCCCATGACGTAAGGAAACATTTCAGAGCAGCTTTACAAAATGAGAAATTCATTCGCTATTTTTTTCAAGGGACCAAGAAAAGAAAATGTTATGAACAAGGAAATTGCTGGTGGGTCACTGGCCAGGACACTGAAATGTGAACATCGAACAATTAATTTAAGGATAATATAAACAGGTTTCATTATACAGAGTTTAAGAATATGATTGGAATAGTCTGTTGTTTTGAATTCTAGAATGTTCCTCTCCCTACTGCACCCCTGCCCCCACCCCGGGCCTTCTCACTATGAGTTGGCATTCTCCCTCCCCCTGGTTGTTTTCTCCATCTCCATCCACTGTTATAGCACAGATGAACTCACTCTGTGTTTGGCTTCATGTGGTTGCCTTGCCTACATTTATTCTGGTTTCCTATTGTGTCGCCGACGCACATTTTTAAGAGTTCCATTATGTGGAATGGTTTTTTTTCCTACTCTCTTCAGAAAAATTGACTTTTCAAAGGAATATTAAAAAAATTTTTTTGTTTAAAGAAATAAGGTTATTTCTAGTTCTTTGTCCTCTTTCCCAATTACAGCCATGTACTCCATAAGGAATCCATTAATGTGTAAGATGCTTTGAAGCTGCTGGATGTGTGTGTGTGCGTGTGTGTGTGTGTGTGTCTGCGCGCACACGCACGCGTGCACTGTTCTTTTTCTTTTTCTCTCAGAATCTTGCCACTGCCAACCACTGATTTAGGAATGTTTAGGGGTACATGCCAACTCAATAATCAAAATCATTTTGGTACTGGGAACCCAACCACAGTCTCTGTAGACCAGGGGAATTTATTGCTTGCTCCAGTTTATTAAGTAATAGTACCAACAACATTTTGAATAAAGAAGAGTCTGATAAGATATGATAGAATGTCAGGATAATTCATTTTGACCATAAAACAATGCTTTTTTTGAATCTGAAATACTAAAAGCATTAATAGCCTGATGGTCCACGGCTTCCTTCCCTTGACCTGATATAGGAATATGATTCCTAGCTCACTTTAGGAAAGAGTCTCAGGACAGACTGCTGGTTTCCTGCTACATCCATATCCCTGTTTTCATTCCACAAATACATATCTAGTACTGACTGTGGGCCAAGCACTGGCCTAGGCATTGGGACCACAGTGATGAACAGGATAAATGCAACTCCTGCCACATGGCACTTTCTGAAGGAAGATATCTTGGCTGCATAGATTACTGTCTGTTGAGACATTTGAGGCACATGCAAAACAGACTAATGGTGAAGCTTATGGTCTGTGTTCGGATCCAGGCTATACCACCCAAGCTGTTTTATTTTGAACAATTTGTGTGGCCTTACTAAGCTTCAGAGTCCTAAATTGCAGTGGTACTTACCTCACAGAGTTATTTTGAGGGTCAAGTGGAAAAGTCCTTGTACAGCTTTTACATAGTGCCTGGCTAAGAGCCATGAGTAGCGATGGTGGTAGTATAAGTTTATTTATTTTATGTTATTTTTCTATTTTTGGCTGTGTTGGGTCTTCGCTGCTCCACGCAGGCTTTCCCTAGTTGCGGTGAGCGAGGTCTACTCTTCGTTGCAGTGCATGGTCTTCTCATTGCAGTGTCTTCTCTTGTCACGGCGCATGGGCTCTAGGCACGCAGGCTTCAGTAGTTGTGGCACACGGGCTCAGTAGCTGCGGCACGTGGGCTCTAGAGCGCCGGCTCAGTAGTTGTGGCGCATGGGCTTAGTTGCTCCACAGCATGTGGGATCTTCCCAGACCAGGGCTCAAACCTGTGTCCCCTGCATTGGCAGGTGGATTCTTAACCACTGCACCACCAGGGAAGTCCCAGTGGTGGTAGTAGTAGCCATAAGTGGACCATATTGTCCCTCAGCAGAGAAGGTCGTGGCAAGTCCATGGGTCCAACCATCACTGGGGTGGGGGGGGGTGTCACAGATCCATCCCACCCTAGGAGTCTCTTAAGTTTAAGGGAGAAAAAAAAAGGCTTGCCCAATGCTCAGAACCACATCCTCTTCCTTCTCAAGCTGCAGTGCCTCCTGCTGCTCATGGAAGAAAATGCAGCTCCTTCCTCCCCAGGAGTGTGTTTGCCAGCCTGCTGTGGCAAGAATCCCTCACACTGAACCCTGCCATCTCTGACCCCAAAAGATGCAACCCCTCCCGTCATCCCTGAGGCCTGCCAGCAGTCACTGCAGCTGTGGGAGCCTGCCATTCTGTGGTGTGGGCTCTTCCCACACACTGCCCCCCTCAGAGCCCCTTCCTGCTCCATGTTGAGCCCAGAGTAGCAGGTCCGGAACTTCTGGGGATGCTGGGGCCTCAGGGCTCATAAGAAACTCATCTTTCTGATGGATCCTGGTGGGTTTTCCCCCTTCATTTATTTCCAAAGGAGCACTGAACAGTTTCCATATAGCTGCCACGTGCCCCGATGTTTTGGTCGAGACAACGTTATTGCCGTACCTCACTAGACCTCTCCCAGAATGGTCACAAGGTTCTCCTGGGCATAGTAGGGGCTGCTCTGCCCAAGCTATGACGCAGAGCAGCAAACTGTGCCACCTGGTTGCTCTGCACCTATGTCTCTCCAGAGGCTATGTCTTCTACCCAGCAAGAAAAAGAAGTTAATTTGTTTTTCATTCTAGGGATCTAGGTGCAAAAATAACCCACTGTAGCTAATTGGCCCACTCCCTTCCCTGTGAAGTGGGCAGGCACAGAAAATCCCCAACCCTGCCCAGCTCATCATCTACCCCTAAGGGGCCTTGCCATAGCTAGCATGTGGGAGGAGAGCAAATTTAGATGAAATCAACACGAGTTTCCTCCTAACAATAATAGTTCTATTCATTCAACACTTACTGAGTGCCCAATTACCTACTTGGTGCCAGAGGAGAGACAACCCCAGCCTCCCTTGCAGTAGTTTGGCAAGAGGCTGGCTGAGAGGGTCTGTGTTCACTTGAGGGAAGAACAGCCTTATGCCAGGGGCTGAGCTCTGGAGGCTCTGCCTTTGAACAAGACTGCTTCCTCAACCAGGAAATGCCCAATATTACATACTACACCAGATCTTCTCTGCCATGCTTTTCCTATAAATCCGTCGAGCAGTACAGAGTGGGCTCCTTCCCCTGAAGCCCTTTCCAGTGTGCACTCAGCTTTGGTCGATCAAGCACACTTCTCTCTGTCGGATGGTGGCAGCCCAGGGTACCAATGCATTCTCCTGCCTCTCTTCATGGAGGCTTCCTCAGGAAACCATGCTTTGCTTCTTGCTGCGTGTCACCAGTAAAATGTGCGTCTGTGCCGCTTTGGCACGACAGCATGCAGGTGTGAGGAACACACAAGGAGCTCACAGCATTGTGAAAAAGAAATCAAAGGCAATAACAGATGCAAATACACTTACAGACACATAAGGCAAGAGGGTACTCTGACAGGCCGTAATTGCACCCCCGCTCCAGGCAGCAGATTACAGTCTTAGTGAAAATGTGTACTTCTGCCTGATTATCAAAGTCCTGGAGGGCTGCGTGTAGAGGGGGACCCTTATTTTCACTCTCCAGGGGAAAAAAAGAGTGTATCTGACAAAAACTTCCCCTAGGAACAAACCCCAAAGGAGGAGATGTTTGTGGAGAATGAACTAATTTTTGTGAAGAATGAACCACACACTCTTTACTTACATTGACTCATTTAAGAAAATTAACAAAAAAATTAAGTTTTTGCTACACACACAAGGAATGTTTCAACATAAGCAAGTGCGTAGAAACATAGCTGTCAGCCCTTTGAAGTGAGATGGCAAATACTCAGGCGGGGGCCGCTGCATTCAGGTGAGGCCTTACACACGAGTGCAGGGCTGAGGGGAAGGATGGTGGTGAAATCTAGCCTTTACTCCTCTTTCAGTCTGTGTGGGTGCAAGTACCCGAGGGCGGGATGCCATACTTTCGTTCCTCGCACAGACACTGTCTACCTACAAAGCCTAGAGGAGACCACTTTTCCTAATTCACCTACCTGAAAGGGCTCCTTTTTATAATAGGTATAATTTGTATGTGCTCAACTCAAAGCCCTTCAGGACTTGATAGGTCTGAGGGCAAGTGGGGTACAGGGCACCTGACTACTAAATAGTTTGTAGCATCCATCCCCCATTTGGAAATGGCAACTTCATAAAGCCCTTGGACTTCCTTCAGACTGATCTTCTCCCAGGGGTAACTAGGGAGCTTTAGAGAATAACTGGCCCTGTTCATTAAGGTTTGGGTTGTTTTGTTTTGTCTTTGAGATAATTGTAGATTCACATGCAGTTGTAAGAAATACAGAGAGATACAGTGTCTTCTTTACTAAAGGTTTAATTTTTATTTTTTAAAATGTATTTATTTATCTGTTTGTTTGTTTTGGCTGCATTGGGTCTTTGTTGCTGCATACGGGCTTTCTCTAGTTGTGGTGAGCGGGGGCTACTTTTCGTTGCAGTGCGCGGGCTTCTTATGGTGGTGGCTTATCTTGTTGAGGAGCACAGGCTCTAGGGCATGCGCGCTTCAGTAGTTGTGGCTCACGGGCTCTAGAGCACAGGCTCAGTAGTTGTGGTGCACGGGCTTAGTTGCGCCACGGCATGTGGGATCTTCCCAGACCAGGGATCGAACCCGTGTCCCTTGCGTTGGCAGGTGGATTGTTAACCACTGTGCGACCAGGGGAGCACAAAGTCTTAATTTTTTAAACCAACATTTACTGAACATTTTTTCTGTGCCTCAGGAAAATAAAGATGCCTCAGATGAGACGTCATCCCCTCAGCACCTTAGATTCTTGTGATAAAGACACACACAACAGATCTCTTTGAAAAAGTTCATCGTGCACATTGCCAAGGGGCAAGTGAGCATCTTGGACGAAAAGTCCTGTGCAGTGTCTTGGGGACTGAGTAAAAGTGGGTGTTGGAAGGGCAATCTGGGCAGAGAACACAGCACGGGCAAAGGCTCAGAAGTATGAAATAGCATGGTGTGTGCTGGGAGCCATTCAAGTAATTCGGCATGGATGGGAACAAAAAATTCAAGGAAGGGAGTTTAGCGGCATCCCGGGAATGAGAAGGGAATGTTGTGTGATCCTGGCCTCCCACATTCTATGCTGGGGGAATGAAAAACAGATGGGAAATATGCTCCCAAACATGGCCCAAGCATGGCTCTCGGAGAAGCAGAAGCGAATCTTGCTTCAGTTCGAGGAGCCCACTGAACACTCACTTCCAATCCTTGGGCTGTGGCCCACTTCCTTCCATGACCTTCACCCAAGGCCAAGGGCGGAAGTCTAGCTCACATCCTTCTCTTCTGCATAAGGCCAGCAATTGGAATGAAACAGAGTCCCCCCTCTACCAATCTGGGCTGCCACATGGGACATGGCTAAGCCCAGCTGTCCCCAGTTCCCATCTGGCATGGAGATTATCAAGAAGTACCCCCCAGGGTCCAGTGAAAGGCACAGAAGGTAGTCGATGGTGCTGCTGGCAAGCTCAGCAGAGGGTGACCAAAGTGTGGGGACTGCAGGGCAGACCACCTGAGCTGGCAATCAAATGGAAATCCCAGCCATTCTTCAAAGAGATACACAACCCCAGAGAGCTGAGATGAGGCAAATTAACTAGGAGGA
The DNA here is from genome assembly GCF_964270905.1 of Leucopleurus acutus. Classification (NCBI taxonomy): domain Eukaryota; kingdom Metazoa; phylum Chordata; class Mammalia; order Artiodactyla; family Delphinidae; genus Leucopleurus; species Leucopleurus acutus. The sequence continues at coordinate 84,294,390 of NC_139152.1, read as the reverse complement.
CTCCAGGCCCTGACGAATGGAGAAACAGCAGACCTGGAGTATTCTATCCCCAGCTGTCTGCAGAAGGTGCTAGCAGAGGGAGGAATGACTAGGTACATAGGGAAATCATTCTTCAAAGACAGTGAAGATGCAAGGAGCAGCATGGGATCCGAGTTTTCACCTGCCCACCTCCACAGCGACACAATAAGCAAACGCTTGTTACTTCCAGGCATTCTGGAGAAGACAGGGAGGGGATACTGAGATACTTAAATATGAGTTTTCTTGTGACTCAGCAGGCTGGGCTCATAAGGAAGATTATATCATTTATAGAAAGCTGAGAAAGCCACACTTTCTTTGAATAAATGAGTATATTGTGTGTAAATGATCAACCCCTCTATATGTGGCTTACGGACATCCCCGGCCAGGTTTTGGATGAAACAATTCTATTTTAATTTGGAATGATGAGGATTCAGTGCTGGTTGGTGATTTGTGAATCATGCCATACTCTCTACCAGGGCTAAAGTATTTCTTACTGAGGAAGAGATGAGCTCCCTTTTTACCTGTCCTCGGGTCCAAAGATATGACAAGCCTAGTTACATCCCCAGAAAATGGATATAGCCGTCATATAGCCGTCATAAGAGGACTGGGGTAGCCTTTGAATCTGTGAACTAGTTTACTTCGGGACAACCTGCTTTTGTAATATTCCACCTTGTAATTGAAAGGGAGGGAGGAAGAAAGTCTGGTGTGGGAATAAGAAGACAGCAGTATCCTTTATGGGCAGGACTTAGAATTGGGTGACTTAAGAGTCCCAGGTGGCCATATTTTTAGGTATGTCTTTTAAAGTAAAACAAGGAATTTTCTTGTAAGGTTTGCTCTGTTAACAAACCCTGCACCTCAGTCTCAGTGACTTATTACAACAGTGGTTTATTTCTTCCTCATGCTATCTGGAGGCTGAGGTGGGCTGTGGCTTTCACCAGGCCCTGTAGGAAAAGCTCACTCTTCCTCTTGTGTGTCTCCCCTTTACTATCATACCACAGCCACACTCACAACACTTTTGACACCAGATGTGAGGGTCGGGGTGTTCCTGCACCACTGGTTCTACAACACCAGCTGGATGTCCCACAGTTCAACTCAATTCTGACACTGTCTTTCTGGAAATAGTGTCAGATCCTATAGGTTAAGGGCTCAGTCCCGCAAAACAACCCCTTCCCCCCACCACTTCGGATGCCAGTCAAAAGTCCGGGTTGTCACCTGTGCTGCTGACCAATCATCCACAGATCAGGTATTCCCTCCACCCCCTCCTCGGGCTCAATTAATGTGCTAGAGCAACTCACAGAACTCAGGAAAGCAGCTCCCTTACTGTTTACCAGCTTATTCTAAAAGGATATGATAAAGGATACATATGAACATCCAGATGGAGGAGATGCATAGGGCATCTCCTGTGGGGAAGGGGCTCGGAGCTTCACCGCCCTCTCTGCCACTGTCCCAGCACCTCCACGTGTTCACCAACCCAGAAGCTCTCCAAACCCTGTACTTTTAGGATTTTTATGGAGGCTTCATCACATAGGCATAATCAATGATTAACTCCATTTCCAGCTCCTCTCGCTTCTCTGAAGAGTGGAGGGGAGGGTTGAAAATCCCAAGCTTCTAATCATGACTTGGTCTTTCTGGTGATCAGCCCCCCCACCAAGAGTCACCTCATTAGAGCAAAATACATTGCTATTACCCAGGAAATTCCAAGGAATTTAGGAGCTCAGTGTCAGGAACCTGGGTCAAAGACCAAATATTAGAACAAAAGATACTCCTAGTGCTTTTATCACTAAGGGAATTACAAGGGTTTTAGGAGCTCTGGGATAGGAGCTGGGAGCAGAGAAGATATATATTTTCTATTACCTTATACCCTGGGCTTGTTCTGTCTTCTGATTTCAGGACCCAGCCTCTACATAGGACATGTCTGGGAAAGAGCAAGAAAACTGGCCAAAACTCAAGATGAGTCATAGACCTTCTGCTGCAACATGGTAAATGCCATATTTACTCACATTTCATTGGCCAAAGCATGTCACATGACCAAAACCAAATCACATGAGGTGAGGACATAAAATCCTCCCATAGGAGGCACAGTGGATCACCTGACAATGGACAGGGAGGGGTGGGTAGTGATTGGAAAGAATAATATATTCCACCATGATAATAGAAACTCATTATAGATAATTTAGAAAATGTAGAGAGGAAAGAAGAAAATCAAAATTACCTGTAATCTCACTGTTAACATTCTGATATATTTCCTTCTAGGATATATGTCTGTGTGCTTGCTTGTTTTGACAAATTTAGGATTACATAATATATACCAGCTTTATAGGCTGCTGGTTTATATAGAATTATAATATATAATGAACTCTTTCCCATATAAATAATCATTCTTTTAAAATGTCACTTTAATGCCTGCCCAATTTTCATATTAGTTTGGATAGACCAGATTTTGTAGCAATAAAAAAACCCTCAACTTTGTTGCCTGGCTTCGAATCACAAAAGTTTATTTCTTATTCAAGCCACATGTCCAATGCAGGTTGACATGGAGACTCTGCTCATCTTGATCTCTCTGGAACAGAGGCAGACAGAGCAGCTACCATCTCAAATGTATCTGGCTATTGTGTAGGAAGGAAAGGAGAATATAGGGGAACATGCAATGGCTCTTAAAGCTTCTGCTCCCAAGGCTTTCACATTTTGTTAGCCAAAGCAAGTCTCATGGTGTGATTTTTTTTTTTTAAATGGCCACAATATTTTGCAGATCCTCCAATCAAGAATTGAGTCTGTTTCTCCACCCCTTGACTCTGGGCTTAGCCATGTGACTTACTTTAGCTGATAGTACATTAGCAAATGTAACATGAGCAGAGGCTTAAAATATGCTTGTGCGTTAGGGCTTGATCTCTCCTAGTGCTTTTAGAACAGCCCAAGATTGACCTAGAGGGTGACAGACCATGTGGAGAGAGAGACCATGCTGTCCCAGCTATTACAGCCATCCCAGATATGTAAGCAAGCCCATTCTCAACCATCCAGCTCCAGCCAGCCCAGACCAGAACTGTTTAGCCAATCCACAGATTTTGAGTGTTGTCTTAAGCCACTAAATTTTGGGGCAGTTTGATATGCAGCAAGAGCTGGCTTATACACACATCCAAATCTAATTTCATCTGGGAGGGAGCCATGATATTTTTTTTAAAGTCTAAATGACTACCTCGATATTAAATTATAAGGATGTGCCGTCATTTATTTAACCATTTTCTTATTGTTAGAATCGCACTGCTACCCACTGTGTTACATCACATTTACTACAACTATAAACAACACTACCATGAATATCTTTGTGTATAAATATTTATCCACGTTTCTGATTATTTAATTATAATCAATTGGTGGAAGAAGAATTACTGGGTCAAAATTTAAACCTCTTAATAATTACCAAATTATGAGACAAAAGGATTGCACCAATTTATATATCTAATGAAAGTATGTAAGTGTTCTCATTTCACTGCACCCTTACTCACCATCGAGTGTGAGCTTTTAAAAGCATCTTTACTAATCTAACAGGGGAAAAAAAATCTCATTTAAATTTTAATTTCTTTGCAAATTGAGGTTGACTTTTTCTTTCAAGTATTGTTAACAGTTAAAAATTCTTACATAACACTCAGAGTGTATATGATAGTATTTCCTTATTTTTCTATATTGAATTAAATCCAGCCTGAGTGCCCCACAGGACTAAATTGGCCGGAAGCTCGATACCAGATATCTTTCCCAGTTTCCTTTCCCTCTCTTAGATAAGTCCATCTGGGTTCCCACGGCCTTGAAGTAGTGTCCAGTTCTCACACTTAGACATGTCTTATTCAGGTCCATCTACCTCGAGGGCATTAGAGTCGGTGCAGGGCCCCTCCTGCTCAAATTTTTAACCACCTGTTGTTTGCCCAATATCATGTTCCGTCAGCACCACAGGAAGGCAAGATGCAGACCTCTAGTTCCCTTGATTTGGCAAAGTTATCATTTGAGAAAGCTTAAATGTGGCATGTGGGGGATGGGAGGGGAAGGGAGGTGGCTGGGATGACCAGAGGTTACATGTACTGCAAAATGCTTTTCCCAGTGGAATGAGCAGATGTCTCAGAAGACAAGCAGTGTAACTATTCAGAGCGTGATATAAATGTCAAGAGTCTAAGAAATCACACATGGAATTATTGAACCATAAGTCATCATATTTCTTCTGTAACCAAGAAAAAAATCACATTTTTATTGAGTTAGAAAAGAAATACAAAATCAGACTATGAATACTGCTTCATGAACAGACTTACTACCAAGACCCTCTGTATTCACACCTCCCAGCTCCACTGTTTTTTCATACGCTGCTCTTTGAAAAAGCTGTACTTTCTACCAAATGTCAGGGGATATAGCTTCAGTCAGTCAACTGTTCTCATCACTTGGGGTGGTGGGGTGGATCCCAAACCCAGTCACATTGCTTGCCTCTAAGGAGCGTATAGTCCTGTCTTCCAACCTTCTTTTAGGTAAGGCAGCTGAGTGAAAAAGCCAAGTCCCTATAAAACCCACTAACGGACTACCCATCAGCCTATGTGCCCGTGTTATAGGGGTCAGTATAAGGGCCAGCTGCCCTGCATCTAAGACAAATGGAGAACTTGCAAGAAAACACGAAGGCTGCTAATGCCAAACACGTTACAAGGCAACATTTGCCTGTGCAATCTGTGTGTTATGTCTTCTATAAAGGAATGCCAGTGAAGGAAGGAAATGAAAACCATTCCCAATATGGGCAACCTCCCCTCCCCCACACATGCTAGAGCTGAGGCAGTGGATACAAAAGTTGGCAAAGGAGCAGTGAGGGGGAAGGGACCCTGAGAAGGCAGATCAGAAAGGTCAGCTCCTGTGCTTTGAATTCGTTGCTGGAAAAGAGAGGAGTTTTTAGATGGGACCCCCACAGAGCCGTTTTACTGTTCCAAGTCTGCTTGGGGTCCTTTTTATGTAGTTACTCTACAAAATCTCACATCTCCTTTAAGATTCAACTTCAGCTAAGGGCCCTGAAGAAACAAGGCCTCTTTTGAAAGAACAGAAGAGTCCAGAAGCTTCTGGGTTCAACAGGCCACTGTCTAAACTGACAACCTGCTCTCTAGCCTGAGGGATGATAAAACTTCACAGACTGGGAGAGAATTCCACTCAAGAATGTCTGCTTCTGAGAGCTCACTCTGATTGCCCGCATCCCCATTAACAAAAACAGATGTGTGTTCATGAGTAAAGTAAACATTCAAGGTCAATATACGTTCCTCTCCAGCAATCTAGTTTGGCACTTCAATATGAGCAAATAGGCTATGAAGCTGAGTGGAACTTTTCTATAACATTGGTGTCGAGTGACAGGACGCACATCTGTGTATTAGGTTAACTGTTACATTAAATATCTACAGAATAGACTTTTTCTGTTTCGTGGGAAATGGTCTGAGCTACGGTAAATCTACTGACATGGAATAGTTATTCTCTATGAGAGAAACAAGAGAGTATGATATTTACGAGCCTGAGTCTGAATGCTGGTTCTAGTACTTACTATCTGTGTAACCTTGGGCAAGTCATTTAACTTCGGTTACTGTCTCTAAATGGAGGTTTCAATAGTATGTATTTCCTGCCTTGTCAGCACTAAGCATGTAAAAATGTGAGCTTATTCTAGGATTACTCCAGGACACTGGGGGGAAGTAGTATGCAAGAAGTCTCCATACCTAACCTTGTCTTCATTCATCCTTTCATCAAATATTTATTGAGTACCTACAATGTGCCAGCTAAAGATGCAGCAGTAATGATGAAAGACACACCTGGAAGTAATCGTGGAGTTTATGGTCTCCTGATTCATCTGCCACCCTCCCGAGACGTGACCCTCCAGTATCACTCAGCACCCTGAGTATGATGTTTCTCAGAGTTACTTGAACCTAAGAATCACCTGGCACTCTTGTGAAAAAAACAGATTCTAAGATCTCACCTCATCCTACTGAATATCGCAGGGAGACTCTGACTTCCTTTCCTCATTGGCAAAATAAGGAGCAGACACACCCTACCACGGTCTCATTATGTGTTCCCAGAGAAACAGCATATGGGAAATGTCTTCAGAAACCATGAAGTCACTTTCCAGCATGTGGCATCTAGGTTCTCTCTGGAGAATCAGAGAAGCCAGCCAAAGGCCACTCAGTGCCTATAGTCTGTCCTGGTGTCCTCCCACCCCACCTCCTCCTTCTGGACTCTTTGGAGACATGAATCAGAAGCCACCTATCCCCGTTTTAACCTAATGAGTTAATGGGTCTCATACAGGAACCAGCCTCAAGTCCACCACCAAGGTGAACACTTGCATTGTATTCTGGGAATGCCTATTACAAGGCTTCAGAGGTCCAGTCAATGGCCATAACTGGTGGTTTTCAAGGGACATCCTTGCCTTCCCTTGGCACCTGCTAAAATGGGAGATGAACCCAAAGATTAGAGGGGTGAATTGTAGGGTCTTGGTAAGTTCTCATCACCCAGCCCCTGCCCACCTCTCCAGCTCCTTCCATACATCCACTAGCCCTTGACTGCCTCTCCCCTTCTTTCAGTAATCAAACACTCCAGTTTCAACGGGTCACAAAACCACCCAGAATAATGATGATATTTCCTAGCCCTCTTGCTATTATGATCAATGGGTTGTAAGCAGAAATGTCATATGGCCACACCCAGGAACAGTCCACAATAAACAACTGGCATGTGTTTTATCCCTGTTCTATCCTACGCCTTCCTCCATCCTGCTGCTTGGAAATCAGAGGTAGCAACTGAAGCTCTAGCATCTGTTTTAGATGTTGGGAATGAGACAACAAGTTAGGAGTTCTGGGACCCTGAGCACTGTATGGCACAGAGCCTCTGCTTTAGTCCTGAACTACCAGCCTCTGTGCTTTTACATAACAGGGAAGTACACCTCTATTTAATTTAAATCAGTGTTATTTTGAGTTTCTATTACATACTCCAAAGTGAGTCTTTACTGATACGGTGCTCAGGAGGATGGATTCTGGAAATGCACTGCCTAAGTTCAATCACTTATTAGCTGATAGCCACAGGAATATTGCTTCACTTTTTGGCCTCAGCTATAAAAGGTAGATGCTAAAGACAGCATCTACCTTCTTGGATTGTTGTTAGGAATGAGCTAATAATATATGTGAAGCTTAAAACATGTAAGGCCTGACATAGGGTAAACACCCAGAATAAAAGTGTGCCCTAAGGGAGTAAGATTGAAGGTTGTTCTCTCAAATCAGAGGTAGGCTTTTTTAGTGCAGCAGCAATACCAATAGTGTTAATAATAATATCTTTTAAAATTTTATGGATTACTTTGCAGGAGTCTTTTCAACAGTTATGTATGAACTGTGCATTATGTATGTATGAGTTATGTATAATTACTTTCATTCCACAGAGAAGAGAATGCAAGGTTAGAGAGGTTAGGTTAACATGCCCCAAATCACATAGCTAGTAAGGGTCTGTGATAGGATTCACATGCAGGTTTTTCACTTCCAAATTCCATACATTTTCTGAAAACCTTCACTTGCTCCTAAATGCAAGTTGTTGTACTGCTATGCATTCTCTTTTTTAGATGCCTGATGCACATACATTTTTTGCAAAGGGATTCCCAGGCTAGATTTTTCTGTTTGTAAAGAATCAAAAAGGGTGCCCAAATTCCCCATGTAAGAAATTTTGTTTTCTGGTCGCCGACAGCTCAAATGTGAATAGGCCATGTATTTGATCCCATAAAATGTTAGCCCTAGACTATACTTTGAAAAAAGGGGTCCGATCAGGGCTCGCCTCAGGAATGGGGGTGGAAGAAAAGCCTTGATCCATCCCCATCCTGGTTGCAGTCTGGACAAAAAGCCCTGATTCTGAGTGATATTTCAGGCTCACCCTAAAAGGGGCCCAGAGTTGAGCGTCTGGGATGGGAGTGAGGCTTCATGACAGTGCATGTGTTTTGAATTGACAATTCTTTTAACAGAAGCAACTTGGAACCAGGACTGGGGGAGCTGCTGCTCACTGGAATGTTGTAGCCATTTTCCATGTTCCCTGAGGGCAGGGCAGGTGGCTCCCAGTGCATCTGGGGGTGGGGTTAAGTTAGATGCTAGGAAAAGCTTGCTTGCTATAATGACTGTGAAAGGCAGGCACAAATGTGGTTGTGGAATATAGTTATCTGTGCAAATTTGAAGCAAGTATAGGAAAAAATCTTTCACACGTAGAGGATATGGATTGAATGTCGTTGTAGCAGAAAACAGGAATTGAGAACAGAAAGTAATGGTATAGGGCTTCCCTGGTGGCTCAGTGGTTCAGAATCCGCCTGCCAATGCAGGTGACATGGGTTCGAGCCCTGGTCCGGGAAGATCCCACATGCCGCAGAGCAACTAAGCCCATGCGCCACAACTACTGAGCCTGCGCTCTAGAGCCTGTGAGCCACAGCTACTGAGCCCTCATGCCACAGCTACTGAGCCCTCGTGCCACAACTACTGAAGCCCGTGTGCCACAACTACTGAAGCCCGTGTGCCTAGAGCCCGTGCTCTGCAACAGGAGAAGCCACCACAATGAGAAGACTGCACGCCGCAACGAAAGAGTAGCCCCCGCTCGCCGCAACTAGAGAAAGCCCGCGCACAGCAACAAAGAGCCAACGCAGCCAAAAATAAATAAATAAATTTATATTAAAAAAAGAATGGGATGGTCAAAAATAAGATGCTCCACGCAGTGTGTAGAATCAGGGAGGGGTGTGGCTTTTGCTTGTGCACCTTGCCTGGAACCTAAGGGCTTGGGGTCCAGCACAAGGGAATGGGAGGAAGCTCAGGCAGCAACCAGGCTGGCATACCTCCCTGCAGGGCCTGGGCCTTCTGGTCCCCTCGTGCACACAACCAAAGGATGAAATCAGGTGAAAGCTGAGGACTCTCCAAGCTCCGAGTTCCTCTGAGCCGGAATGTAGAGAATTTCTATCGATGGAAAGTGATTTCTCTATCTTCTGTTAGTTTCTGTGGGCTACACTCCTGAATCTTATTTACACTTTCTCTTGAGGAAAAAATTGTGTAAGCCTATGGAAAGTTTCTTTCCTAAGCGGCGGGTTCTGTGTAGGGGCAGCGTGGGCACGAGGGTGTAGTTAACAATGAGGGAAGTTGTAGGGAAACGTGACAATATCAACTTAGAAACTCCAATCCCTTGTGTTTGACCTGGACGGGGAGGCCTGCCTGCTTTGTCCTACTTCACAGGAAAATGACAAAGAGGGGATAAGTGAGAAAAAGTTAAAAGTTATGTACAACCCTTTTGCCTCCAAGCCTCTTACAGCCTGCCACATCGTTAAAAAGGCTTACTGTGTAAGTCTTACACCCAAAGTTTAGAGAAAAGGAAATATTAATTGAAAAAAACTTGTTATATCCTAATGAAGTTTGTTCTTTTCTTCACCTGTACAATTTTTTTATGTAAAATGAGAGAATTGGTGAAGGAAAGAAGAATTACTTTTTCAACTCACAGACTCTACATTTACTCCAATAAGAAATTCCACTGTCAAATGTAGTTGCCCCAAAGTGAACACAACCAACCACAAGCAGTTGAAAAGAGTTGGTTTATATGCTTTTCTATGTATAAAGGTAAAGGGCAAACGTACAGTGTTAGCTATCCTAATTCATTCCCAATTTTTTCTCCAAAGGAAAGAGAGGGAGAGAGACCCAAAAGGGAGAAGAGTTGGCTCTCAGTAGCTTTCCATTCGGCTGGAAAAGGAACAGCTCTGGTTGCTACAACTATGGTTGCTCCTTCTTGCTATTTATGGATGGGGTGGCTGTTACTGCAGTCCACTAGTGCCCCCTATTGTCCCCTTCAGGAAACTCACAGGGCAGCATGAACGGCTAAACCTGGGTAAGTCATCTTAACACCCTCGAAACTTTTCTGACAAAGAAATCTCAAAATTTTGAAACTATGCTTCCACATTTAATTCACTGAAAGACAGTTTATAGTCAAGTTACATTATTATTTCTGAGACTTAGAGAATGTTAGGAAGGACCTTTAGAAAGTATGTAGCCAATTGTTTTTTAACCTAAGTGTGGGTATTAGCTCTGAGAGATATTAGCAGTTATTATGTGAAACCAAAATGGGTTAGGAGACACTGGGTTAAATAAACATTAATTAAATATTAGATAAGCAGGATCTTTCCTGCTGGTCTTCTCAGATCCTTTAATATGGATAGTGTGTCTCCCAAGGGGAAATGCAATTCCCGATAACATTTGACAAGAACCACGTTATATATGAATTTCTTGTAGGGCTAATATTTCAGGGAACACTTTGCGAAAGTGCTAATTGAGTCCAAATGAATCATTCTACAGATTTGGAAATAGTCCCAGGGAGGTGCCAGTGGCTTGGTGGTAGTTAGTAGGGCCGCCGTGAGGATCTGTCAGGAGGCTCCCAGCTCCCAGAGCTGCTTCTTCACCAGAGAGCCTACCTCCTCCCCAGAGTCAATTCTTAGTATTCCTGTTTCCACAAAGCGTGTTTACCTGTGGAATGGGAAATGGCATTGCCTTCAGCCAAGGATATTGGGAAAGTGAAGTAGACCCCTTTCAAGTATGCTCCAACTCTTTGGGGAGGAGAATTTGCTTCTGGTATTTTCGATTCAATTTTGCTGTCTCTTGTGAAGAACCTCATTTTTTTTATAAAAAATGTATATTCAGCAAATACGATGCACACGGTTTTCTGGTACTTGGAAGATTCAACATGATATAGCACATTGGGTAAGAGCAAAGGTTTGGAGGTCAGGTTCTGGTTCTGCCACATTCTGGCTGTGTACATTTGGACAAGTTACTTATCATCTTTAAACTCAAGATATGGAAACAACTTAAGTGTCCATTGACAGATGAGCAGATTAAAAAATTGTGGTGTGTATGTATGTATATATATATATATGTGTGTATATATATATATATATATATATATATATACACACAATGAAATTTTATTCAGCTTTAAAAAAAAAAGAAGGAGATCTTGCCATGTGAAACAACATAGATGAGCCTGGAAGACATTATGCTAACTGAAATAAGCCAGGCACAGAAAAAAAACTGCATGATCTCACTTATATGTGGAATCTAAGAAAGTTGAATATACAGAAGTAAAGAATAGAATGATGGTTACCAGGGGTGGGAAGGTGGGGGAAATGGGGTGATGTTGGTCAAAGGATACAAAGTTGCACTTATGGAGGATGAATAAGTCTGGAGATCTAATGTACAGCATGATGTGGTTAAGAATACCATAGTGATTACTGGAAATCTGCTAAGAGTAATTTCAGTGCTCTCACCAAAACAATAACTAAAAAAGTTAACTATGGGAGAAGATATGTTAATTCGCTTAATTGCAGTGTATGATTACTGCATACACTACGTATATGTGTATCAAATCATCTTGTCGTGGGACTTCCCCTAGCAACCAGTGGTCAAGACTCTGCACTTCTACTGCAGGGGGCACGGGTTCGATCCCTGGTCAGGGAACTAAGATCCCACATGCCTCGTGGTGCGGCCAAAACAAAAAAAATCATCATGTCGTACACCTAAAATATATACAATTTTTATTTTAAAAACTCAATTTGTAAAATAAATAAAAGACTCAGAATCCCTATCTATAAAACCTGACTGGGCTTCCCTGGTGGCGCAGTGGTTGAGAGTCCGCCTGCCGATGCAGGGGACACAGGTTCGTGCCCCGGTCCGGGAAGGTCCCACATGCTGCGGAGCGGCTGGGCCCGTGAGCCATGGCCACTGAGCATGCGCATCCGGAGCCTGTGCTCCGCAATGGGAGAGACCACAACAGTGAGAGGCCCGCGTACCGCAAAAAAAAAAAAAAAACCTGACTAATCCCTTCTCCACAGGATTGTGTTGAGGACTAAAGTAGAAAACACAGTTGCCCCTTGGTATCCACGTGCGATTGGTTCCACCACCCACCCATCCCCAACAGATACCAAAATCTGCAGATGCTCAAGTACCTTATATAAAATAAATACTCCATACCCAGGGTTCCACATCTGTGCAGATTTCAGCCAACCAGATTGAAATCTGTGGTTGGTTGAATCTGCGAATGTGGAACCCGGATACAGAGGGCCAACTGTACATGTAAAATGGTTAGTACAGTGCCAGCACATGTGTTTAATAAATATTTGCTGCTGGTGCTATCATTATTGTTTTCCTTATTATGATTATTGATATTATTATGATGCTATTGTTGTTACTTTTATTGTCCCTGCCCTCAAGGACTTAATAGCCCAGTTGGTGATAGAAGACAAGCACACTCAGAAACTTCAAATAATATAAGGGAATATATATAATATATATAAGGGAACAATATAAACAATATAAGGGAATATAAGGGAATGGAACAGAGATAGCAACTAGGTCTCACGTCACTTGCCGTGAGCCTTCAGTGGCTGCCTCAAGTGCTATGTGGAGAAGAATTCTGAAGTTCTTGCCAGCCTTGGAGAGAAAGAGCACCAATATCAATTAGTGATGTTTTTCATGGGAATGAGGAGTATGAATGAAGTTATACCACACATACTTAACATTCTTAAAATGAATGATGAAATTCCAGATGTGACAGATTAGATAGAACAGTCATTTCTGGAGAAGATAAGATAGCTGGACCTTGGAGGATGAGTTTGATGTGAATAGAAGGAGATGAAGTAAGGGAGGGAGAGGTATCTGGCACCAGGGATTTTGTGAGCAAGTGTGCCAAATATAAAATCCATGTGGCCTATTTGTGTGGCAATAAGTAGACCAGTCTGTCTAAAGAAGGGTTTGATGCTAAAGATTAGCTCTACAAATATGGTAACCAGAGATGCAGAGCTGGTGACGCAACATCCAATAAGTTCTCCCACTGTTCCCACAAATTCCCTCTTATGCATTGGGCCATGTGCCTGGATTTGAAGTTCAGAAAATGTAGATACCAGTAAGTCTCTAGCACCATCTTGTCTATCATGGAGCTGTTCAAAGGCTCTTTTCCGGGACCTCCCTGGTGGCGCAGTGGTTAAGAATCCACCTGCCAATGCAGGGGACACGGGTTTGATCCCTGGTCTGGGAAGATCCCACATGCCGCGGAGCAACTAAGCCCGTGTGCCACAACTACTGAGCCTGCGCTCTAGAGCCTGTGAGCCACAACTACTGAGCCTGCAATCCACAACTACTGAAGCCCGCACGCCTAGAGTCTGTGCTCCACAACAAGAGAAGCCACTGCAATGAGAAGCCCAGGTACTGTAAGGAAGAGTAGCCCCCGCTTGCCACAACTAGAGAAAGCTGCGCACAGCAACGAAGACCCCTCGCAGCCAAAAAAAAAGCTCTTTTCCATCATCCTTGCTCATGAAGACCATATCCTTTCATGTTTTCATATTTAGTCCCCAACTGCTGTTCAGAGCCCATTACTCTACGTGCACTTTAAAAAGTCCTTACAAATGTCTTCCATCACGTACAGATGGCATTGCAGCCCCAAGCATCTGATTCTCGGCAAATGCACACACAGATAAAAAGTCACTGAAAATGAAAAATGAAGAATCAACCTACCAGAAATTGCAGCTTGCATGTATACCATGTGCCTTCCCTCTATTCAGAACTGTGCTAGCTCTGGGAGGGATATCAAAGATGGGTTTATTAAAACCACAAATAAGGATGGGAAGTTTTGAAATACCCCATTTGCAAAACTTCATAACGTGACATAATGAGATTTTATTCATCCATTCTTTTTTATGGAGTATCTACCAAGAAGCAGGCACTTCTGTATTAGTTGAGACTTGTATGGTTACAAGTGACAGAGACCTAACTCAAGCTCGTTTAAGCAAAAGAAGGGACTATAGTAAGGGATAATGTGACATCTGTGAAACCAAAAGACAGGAATGTGCCTGGGGCACAGGAACCACTGAAACAGAACTCCAAGACCATCAGGTTTCTCTTTTATTCTTCTTGTCTCTGTGCCTTCATTCACTCGCTTCCTTAGTTTCATTCTTCCTTCTAGCTAGCCATCACCTTTCTCCACGTGGTGAAAAACAGGGGGGCCAACAGCTCTCAGATGTACCAGTATATCTACATAGCTTTGGGCACTAGAAAGAAATTATCTTAACATTCTCTCTGGTTCCAAGTTGAAAAATCCCCGGGAAGGACTCATTCAAGTAGTTCAAGTCAGATAACTCCAAAGAGTCATGAAACAACATGGCAGCTCCTGTGGGAACCGTAAAGATGGGGCGAAGAAAGAGGAAACTTATGGAAGAGAGGGGGTGAAGTGCTGGGCCAACAACACAAGAGGTGCCTGTTCCACCTTCCCTTATTTGTTTTTTCATGCCAGTTCAGCTACGCTATCAACAAACAATTCCATTCATTTAATAAGCACTTATTCATTTACTGAGTGTCAGCTATGTGCCAGGTACTATGCTGGATTCTAAGGAGGAAACGATGACCACGATGCCTCTTAGAGTGCTAGGCATTCAGCGATACAAAGAAATATAAACTAGACTTGGTTTAGGACCTCTGGAAACTTACCACACAACTGAAGGCAGAAGACTGTATTTGGAGAATCATCAAGGGGCAAGCTGCGTGCTATGGATAATGAAGGTAAAGGAAGGTGAGTGGGGTCAGTGAGGCCTGGAACCTTCCAGGGAAGCATCTTGGAGAGGGTGGTACTTCTGCAGGGTCTTTAAAGGGTGAGGAAGTTTTCGTTTATGACTACATGTGTTTTTTGGTTTTTTTTTTAAAGAGTATATGATTTCATTTATAAATTTATTTATTTATTTATTTTTGGCTGTGCTGGGTCTTCGTTGCTGCGCACGGGCTTTCTCTAGTAGCGGCGAGCGGGGGCTACTCTTCATTGCAGTGCGTGGGCTTCTCATTGCAGTGGCTTCTCTTGTTGCGGAGCATGGGCTCTAGGCACGCGGGCTTCAGTAGTTGTGGCCCGCGAGCTCAGTAGTTGTGGCTCACGGGCTCTAGAGCACAGGCTCAGTAGTTGTGGCACACGGGCTTAGTTGCTCCACAGCATGTGGGATCTTCCCGGACCAGGGATCAAACCCATGTCCCCTGCATTGGCAGGCAGATTCTTAACCACTGCGCCACCAGGGAAGTCCCACTACATGTGTTTAAAGTGCAGGATTTTCACAACATCACACTAAGTGAGGCCTCTGCTCCTGGCTGTCTGCATCTGGAATGCAGCCGGGGGCCAGTGGCCCTGTTCCCTTCTCAGAGACAGGACTACCACCCACAGCTCTTCTGATAGCCTTGCGTTTTATTGCCATGGCCTGTTGGATCAAAGCCTCTGAGTTTGATGCAAGTTCAGAATAATTTCCTTCAAGGATTAACTCATCTTTCTGGGCTTGGGGAGCTACACAAGTAACATCTGGTACAGCCTGCAGAGGCATTCTTCACCCAAGGAGTTTCAAATTTCAACATGTGAGCCGTCCTGCTGAATAACATCATCAACGGGAAACAGCACTCAGAGACCTCCTCTGGTGGTAACAAGAGCTCTGTGTAATGCCCCGAATCATGTTTTGCACACGACAGTAATAAATGGTGCAAACTGTAACAGGTCCTTTATCACTTTGTTTCTTGCCAAAGGGACTGAATTCCACACTGCTGGGGTTGAACTCCCCTTGTGGGCGTCCTCTGGGGCCATTTCATAGCCTGTGATAGCACTATTAACAACCCCCATCCTGTGCATGGACCAGCCCATAGGCTCACATTTTAATGTAGTCACAGGGAATCTCATGGTCAGTTCCTTTTCTAAGATCCCACCTCTCACCTCTCTGTCTGCCCAGGCGTTCCTGGAAAATCCTTGGTTGGGCCCATTTCCTTGCCCCTTGGTAAATCCTGGCTTTATTCTTCCACACTGTGTTTTTGATATCCCTGGCTCTGCCCTCTGCATCCTATGGGTTAGTCCCACCACTCCTGGAGTTCTCTTCAAGGTCAAGATTTTACCATGTTCTTAAAGGCGAAACCCTATAATAGTTGGGTGTTATGTGTCAGGGATGTATTATTGACAGGTGCACTATTATCATCACCAGTAAGGAAAATGAGGCTCAGAGTTTGAGTAAATTGTCCAGGTACAAGATATGAACCCATGTCTGTCTCACTTCTAAGACTGTGATCTTTTTAAGGGATAAATAAAGGAATTCCAGAATATGGTCATGGGAGTCCCACATGGGAATCCGTCCTTCCAAGTGGGGGAGGGAGAAGGAAAGAGAAATAAGGAAAACATGACCCAGAGTAGTGGCCCTGAATTCAAAGGAGGAGAATTTTGAGACATGGTGAATTGTGTCTAAGGCCACAGTTGGAGAATATGGAGAGCACTGGCATGAAGAAGACTATTGGCAAGTGTTTTCAAGAAAAAGTTCAGTTGAGTAATGGGTCTGGAAGAGGTTAAGTAGTGGGTAGACTGCAAACAAAAAGAAAGGGCCACCACATAGATGATGGAATAAAGTGAAAGGCTGTTCTGTATCTACTAAACTTGAAACTCCGGGTGGAGGGGGATGGGGCGGGGACCCAAGAATTGTTTTGACAAGCCCTCCAGGTGATTCTGATACACACTAACGTTTGTGGACCGCTGCTATAGTACAGTTCTCAGCCTTGGCCACACATTGGAATCACCTGGAATAATGATGCTTCTGCTCTATTCCTGAAATTCATTTAGTTGCTCCAGGCAATAGGGGTGTTTACAAAACTCTACAGGTGATTCTAATGTGCAGCTAAGAGTTGAAAACCACTGCTACCTCAAAGAGGAAGTGGAAGGGGTAAAAATAACTGTGATGCCAAGGGCTAGCTGTGCCAGACATTGTGCTAAGGATAAGAACACACTTTTAAATCTTTAATGGGCATAAGGAAAACCCAGCGAGCTCCCAGGTGCTTTACGGGCATTGCTCCAGTGAATCTTCATGACAAGACTATGAGGCAGGTATGATGGTTATTCCCATTTTACAGATGAAGACACTGAGGTTCCATGAAGTTACCTGACTTGCTGGGGCATCAAAGCTGGAACTTGAAAACCAAGTCTTTGACTCCAAAGTCAAAGATTCCTTTTTTTAGAATTGTGATAAAATATATATAACATAAGAATTTGCCACTTTCACCATTTTGAAGCATACGGTTTTAGTGGCATTAAGCACATTCACAATGTTGTGTAACCACCACCACTATCCATTTCCGGAACTTTTTCATCATCTCAAAACATATACTCTGTACCCATTAAACAGTAACTCCCCATTCTCCCCTCCCTCCAGCTCCTGGTCACTCCTATTCTACTGTCTGTCTCTATGAAATAAAGTATTCGTTCTTGGGCTTCCCTGGTGGCGCAGTGGTTGGGAGTCCGCCTGCCGATGCAGGGGACACAGGTTCGTGCCCCGGTCCGGGAAGATCCCACATGCCGCGGAGCGGCTGGGCCCGTGAGCCACGGCCGCTGAGCCTGCGCGTCCGGAGCCTGTGCTCCGCAACGGGAGAGGCCACAACAGTGAGAGGCCCGCGTACAGCAAAAAAAAAAGTATTCGTTCTAAATCATCATTTTCAGATGGGCTCAAAGAAGAAATGAAGGTGCTGAGGTTGATCATTTTTTCTCCTTGAATAAGGTATCTCTGAGTTAGGTGAGGCTCCCACCTGAAACCTATGTCCCCAGATACTGAAAAACTTGTAATTCCCACCAAACAGCATAAGCTCTCTTGCCTCTGTTCCACAGCACAGGTGAATCCCTTTTCCCACCTTGCCTTCATTTAGCAAACTCTATCTCCTCCTCCAAGTCTCCCTCCAGGCATGACCATCCCTAGGGAACTGAACCAAGCTCTTCAACTAGCACGGTCCCACAGACCAGGCTTTGCAAACTAATGTTAACTCGAACCACCTAAGCCTCTTACTAAAATGCAGATTTGGATTTAGTGAGTCTGGGTTGGGGCCCTAAGATTCTGAGTTTCTATCAAGCTTCCAGGTCCCTGGAACACACTTTGAGCCATGAGGTCAGAGAGGGCAGTGCTTCACCATAGCATGTTATTTGTTTTATTTTTTTTTAACTCTAGTGTTTCCTTGGCTGTTTCTCCACTCCACTATAAATACCTTGAGGGCAGAAACCCATCTTATTTATGGTTATATTCCAGAGACTAGCACGGTGCCAACCCAGAGTAACTCTCAGTAAATGTTGAATGAATGAATAAATAAATGAGCTCACAGGCTGGAAGGATAAAAAGGAACAGATCTGTGAAGAGCCTGGTAAGCCATACTAAGGAATTTGAAATTTATCCTGAAGTTATGGGGAGCCACTGAAGGATTTTAAGAGGCTGTTATATCAAATGTGTATGTGCAGTGTGTAGGATGTGTTGGAAAGGACCAAGAATGAAATTAAGGAAACGATAGTGAGCTACTGCACTAGTCCAAGCAAATAATTATGAAGGCAAATAATTATGAATAAATAAGGTAGTGATGGTAGGAATGGGGAGGAGGAAGAGGTTTCAAGGCCATGTAGATGGTTAACCACATATCCCCGTTTGCTTCCGACAAATCCAGTTTCCTTCTGGTTCACTTATTAATAATGTCCCTTTCATTCCCCAGAATGCCCTGGTTTGGATGCTAATTATCTTTTAACCCAGTACATAGGAGATAAAGTTAATAGAACATGAGGTGGGGTTGGGGAGCAGAGTGTTTCTGCCCTGGGTGACCCAGGGAATGCTAACACCATTCACCAAACCAGGCAGTCCAGGAGGAGAAGCAACGGGAGAAGTTTCTTTTTAAAATAAAAATAGTTAAAAAGTGAGTCAGTGAGAAATATTCAGTAAATTGCAGTAAGAGGATGACAAAAATTGCAAAGGAGACACACAAATGGTTGAAGTCTGGGGAGTATTGAAGGAAGTTATCATCCTCCCTCCCTGAACCTCTGAACTGAGTTAGTCTCGGAGCCATTTATTAGGAAACCTGCCTTCATCTGCCATTCACACCAGCTGCAGATGGGAAGTCGAAATGGCCAATTAATTCCGGGTTTTTTCCCTCACTTCTCACTTTCTGTTTTTGGCTGCGTTGGGTCTTCCTTGCTGCGTGTGGGCTTTCTCTAGTTGTGGCGAGCAGGGGCTACTCTTTGTTGAGGTGCGTGGGCTTCTCATTGCGGTGGCTTCTCTTGTTGCGGATCACAGGCTCTAGGCACGTGGGCTTCAGTAGTTGCAGCATGCAGGCTCAGTAGTTGTGGCACACGGGCCCTAGAACACATGGCATGGACTCAGTAGTTGCGGTGCGAGGGCTCTAGGGCACACGGGCTTCGGTAGTTGTGGCACGTGGGCTCAGTAGTTGTGGCTTGCGGGCTCTAGAGCGCAGGCTCAGTAATTGTGGCACAAGGGCTTAGTTGCTGCGTGGCATGTGGGATCTTCCCGGACCAGGGCTCGAATCCATGTCACCTGCATTGGCAGGTGGATCCTTAACCACTGTGCCACCAGGGAAGCCCCACTTCTCATTTTCTTCTCTTCAAGTCACTGCTGCATCTGCTCCCAACAGCCAACGACTTTTGAGTATCTTCAGCATTAATTGGATCACAGCTGACTGTGGTCTTTCAGACAGTCAAAACAACGACAGAGCACACCAAGGCCTAGTTAACTGAGTCTTCTCAAAAGAACACATCCCCCGGTTTGAGCCAAAGGTCAGGGAACACCAAAATGTTCTACCTCATTTATAAGCCCCATGACACAAGATCCTCACTAATGTCTATTCATACTTGCCAGCACCTTGGCTCTTCCCTCCCCTACAACATGTCAGCAACTGGGTAATTATTTAATAAACCTCAGAGCATACCTTTGCTTCTCTCGGCCAGAGAGACCAGGGATTTTCCTGGTTTCAGTTTCAAGGTGGTTCTGACTTCAGAGTTCCAAGTGTGGTCAAGCGGAAGAATAAATTCACCCGCTAGAGCCTTTTGAGGGAACTTTCAAACAAAACTCTGGCTTTTCAAGTATTAAGAGGAAATGACAGACTGAACTAAGCTCAGTATTCATTTTAATACACGTGTTAAAGGTTATGTTAGCAGCTGTCAAATTGCTGGCCAGCTCTAACTACATCACTCTTCACCCTAAATCAGATATCTTGGGTGGCACCCGGAATGTGCTTCTCTGGGCTGACCCTAAGCAACAGGATTGTTCAAGAAGGTGAATTTTGTCTTCCAGGCATTCCTATCACTTGTGCTAACATTAGCCTGATGAGCAAGAGAGCTGGAACCTGGGACCCCGAGCCCGGAGACCCTTCTGCTTCCGCTGGAGGCTCAGAGAACTCTACATCCTCCAACCACATCACCTGCTGGAGGTAGGATGCCAAGCCCATCCGTCTGACAAGTGTGAGCACCGAGGACTTCTGTTACTCAGCCTGGGGGAAGCCTAAGTGGTCTCTGCACCCCACCATGATTGCCTCCTTGGCAAGTAGAGAGCAGATGTTTCTAACCCCAAGTCCATCTTACTGCACCAATCAGAAGCAAAAGATACTAAGAGTTCAGAGTCCTAAGAAACCACACCTCACAGCTACCAGGGCCTTAATCATACTGAAAGGCCCCCAGCCCCCAGCCTCACTGCCCCATGGCATCCTTAGCCATTTCGGTGCTCCCCTTCAAGAGTCATGCATGGCTGTGGGAGAGCTAATCTCAAACTCCCACCAAAGATTGGTGTGGCACAGGAGCCCTCTCTCTATCATGTTCCCACTACCTACTCCCTGCCCCCTTCTCACAGTATCTTCGTTGTGGTTGGATGCTCAGTCAATATTAACAGGAACTGAGTCATAATGCAAGCAAGTAAAGAAATGTTCTTGGTGGTTAAACAAAAGTCCCTGAATAGCTGGTACTGAGAAAACTTTATGCTGTCTCTCCACAGGTAGTCCCAACTTTGTCTTTTTCAAAATGACAAAAGGATTTTGTGGACAGTGAAACTATTCTGTATGATACTACAATAGCAGCTACATGCCATTCTACATTTGTCAAAACTCATGGAATGTGCACCACACCAAGAGTGAACCCTAATGGATACTACAGACTATGGTGTAATGATGTATCAAGGTAGGTCCATCAATTAAAGCCTATTATTTCTAAGTAAGTTAAATTTCTCAAAGCTGGAGAATCAATCCCTCTCTCCCTCTCTCTCTTTCTCTCTCTCTCTCTCTCTTTCTCTCTCTCTCTCTTTCTCTCTCTCTCGCCCCTGCATCGCTGGTGTCCCCACTCATTGGGTCATTCCACACTGACCACCAAGCTACAAGGTCAGGGAGGACCAAAAGGCTTGTGGATTCTCCCTGGTTCTGTAATGGTTCAGTTTGCCAGAAAGAGGAAAGGGAATATTGCGGTTGATGATTGATGTCTATAAAAGCAAAATGTTCTCAGAAGATAAGGAAGTATAAGTGAAGTGGCAGCCCTTCAAAGAGATCCCAGAAGAGAAAGTGGATAGAAAAGGGATGAGATTAGAAGAGGCAGAGACAAAAGTGCAAGATCACAATGAAAAACCCAAGTGAGATGGAGACACTCTTGACCATGAAAAGGAGAGTGGGCATCAGTTGGGAGGAGGTAAAAGACAGTGGGTTCTGCTGTCCGCAGAGAGGGGAGCAAACAGCCTCACCTCCCTGCCGTAGGGGCTTAAACACAAGAGTGAAGAGGGCTTTGTAGAACAGTGACACCATTAGCTGGCTTCTGTCCCACACCATGTAGTGCAGAATCCACATGATGAATGCATGAGTTGCCAAGAAAAGGTGAACTTACAATCAGCATCCCCAGTTTAGATGGAAGGGTGAAATAGCTGGAAAGATTTTCCAACAAAAAACACTCATGTGATAAGGTTCCAAAGGCAAGAAGAGAGTATTTGTCGCATCACAGATTGCAGTTCCCGTTGGTCCCAGCATTCCCACTTACGGGAATTTCTCCCACAGATTTCCTTGCACCCGTGTGAAATGCTGTATGTACTAGGTCACTCACTTATAATTGCAAAGCTTGGAAACCACATGATTGGTCATCAAACAGGGGACTTGTTAAATAAAGGATGGCACATAGAATACTGTACAAGTGTAAAACAGAACAAAAAAACCCAAAGAAGCTCTCTATGTGTTGATAAGGAAACATCTCTGAGATACATTGCTTAGTCAAAAAAGGCAGGCTCAAAACTGTTTGCAAGATATGCTACATTTGGGATAGAAATTAAAAGGGAAACGTTCTTAAATGTGTGTTTCTGCTTGTATTTTCATTAAAAGGGGCTATCTGCCAGAAGAGCGGTGAATTAAGTGTGGGTAGAGGAAAGTACAAAGGCTTTTCACAGAGTACCTTTTTATATCGTTTTGATTTTTGAATCACATCAATATATTACTGATTCGAGATTTTAAAAAAAAGAAAACATGGTTCAGAGAGTAAGGGCTGTGAGTGGGAACAGTTGAATCACCTGTTATCTAGAAATTATCTTTCCACCCCAGCACAGTGAGTCCAGATAACAGCAGTTTGCTATATTTGCATATTAGGAGAACTCTTGGGTATTTGTATTAAGTCAGGGCTCTTATAGGAATAAGCATGGGAAATCCAGCTCAAGTTTACCGAAGTTAAAAAGAGATTCACGTAACTGAAGAGTCCAGAGGTAGAGCCGGCTCTGGGGATGGAGGGCTTTGCTCATCACTGAGGGACTACCTAGGCTGCAGGCTCACTAGGCATCATCTGTCTCATGGCACCCTGACCCAAACCACAGTGCAGATGGCTGGTAGCCCCTTCAGCATTTTCCAAGCATTGATTTTGGAGGTCACCCCCCCCAGTGTGAGTTTGGCATACCGCTGCCCTTCGTTTTAGAAGATGAATCTGCTGGGGGTGACCCAGGCGCGCCAGAAGCTTCTCCTCCAGGGCTTGAGGCTGTGGTTGCTCTCTTGTGCAACAGACAAGATGCAGATGCATGACATTCTGGCCTTGAGAATGCAGGGTGTTCAGAGCCAGACCAAGAGTATGTGTGTGGGGAGACGGCTGGGCCTCCAGGCTTGCCAGAATCAAGGAATGGGAGAGAATGGAGACCACTTATCTTCCTCCCACTCCCCCTTCCTCATTCCAGGCCCAAATACCAGACCAGTGTGTCTCCAAATGAGTAAAAACTGGGAACATGGGACCATGCCACATGTAAGGGATGTTAGGAAACCCAAACACAGCACAACACTGATGTACTTAATTTGGTTTATGAAATACAATTTCTGTGGAATCCTCTGTTAATGTTTGGGGAGAAAAAAAAAAAAAAAAGATGCACTGGATTAGAAAACAAGAGTCCCAGACAGGAATCTGTTGCCATCCGGTGGTAGAACCACTTACAGGTCACTGAACCTCTTTTTCTTTGCCTTAGTTTCCTCATTTGAAGCATGTGACAATTAACTGCCTGACCAATCTCACAGAGGTTAAATAAGAACACGAGAAGCTTGGAGAAGTATAAACATAACTTTGAAGCTAACTGAAGGTACATTATTACCTACCTGGCTTACATTTACTTATCTTTTTTTTTTACCTGAAAAGATTGGCAGCAGGTAAAATTTGGTTTGCTCTGAATCAAGTTGGGTTGGCTTTTCTGACCTGTGGGGTCAGGGAAGACTTTACTTTCTTAGTGGAATCTGCAGCTTTTTGTCTGTGCAAGATCCATTTATCATCCCTTTCTTCTGAGAAACAACTTTCCTGCACCATCAGCCCAGTAGTTTGGGCGGTGTGGACCCCTCAATGCTCCAGAGGTGGACATGTGATGCTGGTCTGACCAATCAGAGCATCATCACGCCTCCCTGGGCTACAGGATGGGCATGTGACCCAAGGCAGCCAATCAGAGACAGTGAGTTTCAATTGGAGAGCTTTGGTTGGAACTTTTAGGAAGCCCTCTCATTCCACTGGACAGTTTGTAGCCTGGGTCTTCTAGAAGCCATCTCACTCCCACCAGGGGAAAGCCTGCCTGAGAATGATGCCAACAGAGAGAAAAGCAGAGCTGAGAGAAGGAGAGAACAGATGGAGTCCTGGTGGCACTTGTGGATCCAGCCATCCCTATAGCCAGCTCTACCCCCGGACTTCTCATTACTTGAAGCAATAGATGCCCCTTTTTCCTTCAACAAATTTGAGTTGGATTTCTGGTGCAAACTTCTGATACTACTATTCAAGAATCTCTACAAAGATGAGCCATCCTGCCCACATGCAAATCTACATGAATTAAGAATACATAAGGTGGGCTTCCCTGGTGGCGCACTGGTTGAGAGTCCGCTTGCCGATGCAGGGGACATGGGTTCGTGCCCCGGTACGCGAAGATCCCACATGCCGCGGAGCGGCTGGGCCCGTGAGCCATGGCCGCTGAGCCTGCGTGTCCAGAGCCCGTGCTCCCCAACGGGAGAGGCCACAACAGTGAGAGGCCCACTTACCGCAAAAAAAAAAAAAAAGAACACATAAGGTTTAAACTCTACCTTTATAGAGTCCAAGTGGAGCTAGAATCCTTTCCCGGATAAATATACTTCATGGTAGCACCCAGTCGACATATTGTAATTTAACAGAGACACAAACTACTAAAATAAAGAAATATTTCATTTTATTTTACTCCTTTAGGCATGAGGTCCAAGGAAATGCAAGTTCATGGAAATTAGAAGTAATACCAGAATATGGATAAGATCAGCTTTAGAGATTTCATGGAATCAGCAGAACGTGATTGTCTGGAGTGATTTTTGGCCTTCTCAGTGTGCCAAGCCAGGTGTACCATTTTGTCTAGCCCATTTAACAATTTCTGTGGTAACTGTCCAGGATGAAGAGAGTCATCATAGAATGGAGAAGCCCAAACAACTGAAACGTTTACAGCACACAGAGCAGAACAGTCAATAGTACAAGGTGACACAGACTATTTAAGCACTTAATTAGTAAACCAGAGTAAATCTCATTATGCAGCACTACAAATATCCCTAGCCATGCCTTCATTTGCTCATTCCTTCATTCATGCATTCAGTGAGTATTTATTTATTAAGCACCTACTGTGTACCAGGAGGCAGTCTGGTAAATGCTGGAGTTACAAAGACAAAGATTAAGGCGCAGACTCTGCCCTCAAGGAGCTCCCAATCTAAATCTTGCAGAGAGATATAGAAATGAATGACAATGCATCCAGAAGGGCTGATAACAAAAGTCTGTTCCAAGGGAGACCCAGCTCTGGATTCATTCTACTGCAGGTTCCACGGTAAAAGTCAGTGGCATTCCTCCCCCTCTGCAGAACATAGCTTTAACCAGTATTTCAGTTCCAGTGTTACACAGAGAGCCACAGCATTATAACAAGTTACCACTAACCCAGCAGTGGGTCTGAGGCTCTCACCACTGAACCTTTAGGGGAAATAGAGTGTGACCTTGCAGAAGTGGCTGACCACCCCTGAGTCTCACTCCTTCCTCCACAGCTATCCAGGCGGGCTGCTCTGCCCTTGGCATATGCCCTCAAGGTCTGGACCCACTTGGCCAGACATGGGTTTATGGTCTGGAGGGTCCCTGAAGAAGAGTTCCTTCTCTTCAACTTCTAAACCTAAGCCTTCCTATTTCAAGACCCACTTCTTCCTCTGGAATGACCTGCTTTTCATTTGTCATTTTTGATTTGGGTGAAAAGTGGCACCATGTGCAGGTCTTGCTGAGCAAAGGACCTGCTTCACATTTTGTAAAGTGTGCAAACATCCAGCCATAGGCATTAAGAAGAGGAGCAAACAAACTCCATCACACACCCTGCTCCCCTTTCTCCTCTCTCAGACCTGCGCTCCCATCAGCACATTGACTGGCGTAAAATGAATGCAAGGTGTTAGTTGCAGCTTCTGAGTCAGACTGTATGTCAAGTTATGCCAGTAACAATAAAGGGTAGTTTTATAAGTGGAATCTGCAATGCTGTTTGCAGACTGGCTTTTGCAGAGGTTTAGTATTAAGCAAAAGTCTCCTTCCCATAATCCTGCCTTACTTGGATATTCCCTGAGACACACTCCCCTCTCCCCACTCATCTGGTAAAGACAACAGTCCGGAATCCAGTGAGTTTTTCCTGTTAGTTGTTCACCTGCATTTCACTCTGTTGTTAGAAGGCTTTTGATTTCTAAGCTGCCTTGCTGAATCAATCCTACCTGGAGTTACATCACTACGGACTGCCAGTTAGCAGCAAGGGTAGAAGCTTGGTCTCTGTCAGCAGGGAGGCCTGTGGGGGGGACAGAATTTCAAAACCGTGGTCTTCCGTGGTCACTGAGTTAATGTGCATAGTGGTATTAAGGCCTTTCAACAGAAGCATTTTGCTTGGTTCATCTAAAAATCATAGTCTCTTAGTGTTAGTTTATTAACGAAATCTTAATCATTATAAATTGAATTTTATAGATGCTCTAGAGATATAAAATTATACAGTGCATTCTCTAAAAATGAAATTTTAAAATGAATATTCCCTGATTTTACTTTTTAATGAATTCCTCCTTTAGTGTATTTCCATAAATCTCTTACAGACAAAGAAACAAAACAGAATCTGTACAAAAAATAAGAGGTCTCCATTTTCTGGAACACCTTATCTTTTCTGTAATGAATTAGTTAATATAAAAAAGTGTCTACTTAGAAAATTATAAAAACATTGCTACAATGTCATAAATGCTCTACATTCTCTAGGAAAACATACCTTTGGAAATAGTACAACTATTGGGAATTCTTAAAGAAATTCAAGTCCTGGATGTGCTGCAGATGAATTCCACGCAGGGCAGCGTTAAAACCCTGTCTATCCTCTGTACCACTTCTAGAAATTGTCTGCCACTTTCCTTGAGTGAGATTGAATTCTCCTTCCTTCAAACATCACCATTGATTTCTGTGGATATCCTTAGGGTGACACTCTATTTTTAAAAAAATAAAAAAGGTTTAAAAGAAGGTAAACAATTCCAGTGCCAGCTCTGAAACTCCCAACAGCTTTGCACCCCCTCAGAGATGATCTCACTACGGTTTGTACTGAGCTCGAGTTGGGTCCTCAAGAGTTTTCTTGGCCTTCTCTCTAACCTTTTAGCTAGTAATTCACTTGTTTCAAAATGTAAGATTTTCCCTGTTGCCAAATCTGACAAGGTCCCATCTTCTCTCTGCCTTGAGAACATTTTTCAACAACACACTTTTATTTTTAAGAAAAGACATATTTCCTGTTATTTGGAACTTGTGAGACCTCTTTGAAAAAAAAATAACCAGGATCTATGACTATAAGCATCAAATGGCAGAGGACAGATGAACGTTTCCTTGTTTAGGAGAGCTATTCAAGATGCTTTCCTTTGGGAATACACTAAATTGCACAATACTTACATATTTTTTCAAACACATAAGGGTAAAAAGATAGTGCTCTTATGTTAAATGCAAGAAATGTTCTATGGATTTCTACTAATCCGCATCATAACTTATAACATTTGTATTGATAAATACCTACCTGGAAATCGTAGATGAATGTTAGAAAGTAGAAAATAAAACCAAAGGCCACTGTCCATTCACAGATCGCACTCACTACGTGATATACATAATCCTAAGAGCAACAACAAAAAAAGAAACAGAATTTAGCCTAAATGCATTCACTTTAGTGGACATACTGAAATAATAATGGGCAGGTCAGGCCAAAGGAAAAAGCTGTCCAGTGAGCATAAATCAACCCCCGGAGGGAACACGGTGAGCAAGGCCATGTGGATGCACATCAGGGCAACTGCCCGGTAAGAATGTGAATACAGTGACCCCAAAAGTTCTCTCTGGTTCTCACACACTCTGGCTTTAAGACTTGTCTGTGGAACCTCAACAGGCAGAAGAAGGATCACAAAACGGCTGAGAGTGGAAAGCAAATTTGGACTCAACAGAAGAAAGAACTTTCCATACAAGGCATGACTTGCTCTCCCACAGCTGGGAATCCCAAAGTTGAAAGGCAGGCTTGAAAAGCACCTACCCAGTGTCCATGTGGTTATTCCAGACTTCAAGTATGCATCTAAAGGAAACTGGCTATCACCCCTGGGTTTTGTGTTTCTCTGTTACTATAGAAAACGTCAGTTCAGAAAACAGGTCTGCTTGATGTTATAAGGTAAGCACAGCTACAAAGCAAATGCTAATTATGAGACTGTTTTCTTGGGGGCAGGAATGAGAGAATGGAGGACAAGAAAGAGAATGGCTTTAATTCGGGGTTCCAAAGTCAGCTGCCTCTGGAGGCCAGGAAACTAATAAAAAGAAATGAAACTGACGGTTGCAAAAAGAGGGACAATGGGGAGCCCACGCCCCATCAGCTCAATTCCATTCTCGCCAGTAGGAAAGTATGACCCCAGTGTTCCTTTGAGATTAAAACAAGAGAGAGAGAGAGAGAGAGAGAGACTTCCCTGTTGGTCCAATGGTTAAGACTCTGTGCTTCCAATGCAGGGGGCTCGGGTTTGATCCCTAGTCAGGAAACTAAGATCCCACATGCCATGCGGCGGGGCCAAAAAAAGGCCCACGGAGTGTGTGTGTGTGTGTGTGTGTGTGTGTGTGAGAGAGAGAGAGAGAGATAGCTCCCCTGATTTTTAAATACTGGAAACCATTTTTAAAAAGCATTTTTAAACACCATCTAAGTAAAAAATGCTTGTCTAAATTCTGACTTTAGCCCACATGCCCAATTAGCCTGTGGACTGTCATCAGTTCAGCCCTCTGATTTCAAATCATAACCTATATTTTCTTCCTACTTCACTGTCTGCTCTGCCGTAGGTTACAAGTGTGAACAAACAAGTGTGCTAGATTACAGGTCAGTTCTTTTCTTTGATCCACCACAAAGGTCTAATTGAGGCACATCAAACTCTCAGACACCACCGCTCACCCTCCCCACGGAGGATCACATCCACCCACTGTTCTCATCCAGGCCACTCCGGGGAGAATCTGACCGGCCTACGTTACAGGGTCGAGAATGGGGGCCACTTCCTTTTCAAAGGTGACAGCACTAGGGGACCCACCCCATCTCCTATCATCTCTAGACAATGAAGATGGCTTAATCAAACAGAAGCAGAATTTGGGGGTGGGAGAGGATTTCTGTAGCATGATATTAATAACAGTGCACTGAAGGAGGGGTCCAGACTCTTCCACTACACATATATGAACGCAGGCAAAGCTCTAATCTCCTTGCTACGTAAAGTGGGACAAGGACATCATAATTCTTATCCTCCCTACCACGTTAAGTCAATGCACAGGAATGTGCTGTGAAACCTCTGAAGCACTCCACAGTTTGGGGCAGGACCTAAACGATTATTCTGTTCCGTGAACTTATGTAAAGAGTTTTCTTTGCATTCGTGGATATTGGGGAACAGAAGGGGAGTGAATAGAAAACCAGGTACTTTTCACATTTTTAAGATAGAAAATGAAATGAAAAAAGGTTTTTCAACTGGGGAGTATGCTTTGATGAATCCTTTCCAGCTGCTGATTTGTGGTGGAAGGCCTCCCCCCAGTGGTTAAGAAGTAAAATACACCTAGGGCTACTCTTCTGTGAGCTCTCCTTATCAGGAAGCACTTTTTTTCTAACTTCTGCCTGGCTCGTCCTCACCGTCTTCAGTCTCTCACTTGCTTCTTGCAGGCTTCCATCACCTGCCAGAATCCCCTCTGGTGGAAAATGCTTCCTCTGACCCTGCCATTACCCCGACCAGGGATCGAACCCATGCTCCCTGCAGTGGAAGCACAGAGTCAACCAATGGACCACCAGGGAAGCCCCTGAAACTGCTTTTTTTTTTTTTTTTTTTTTGGTTGCATTGGGTCTTCGTTGCTACATGCGGGCTTTCTCTAGTTGCGGCGAGCGGGGGCTGCTCTTCATTGTGGGGTGCAGGATTCTCATTGTGGTGGCTTCTCTTGTTGCAGAGCACAAGCTCTAACTGCGCGGGCTTCAGTAGTTGTAGCAAGGCGGGCTCAGTAGTTGTGGCTCACGGGCTGTAGAGCACAGGCTCAGTAGTTGTGGCTCACGGGCTTAGTTGCTCTGCGGCATCTTCCTGGACCGGGGCTCGAACCCGTGTCCCCTGCATTGGCAGGCAGATCCTTAACCACTGCGCCACCAGGAAAGCCCCTGAAACTGCTCTTTGAAAAACATCAGTAACTCCACCTGCCCCTTGGGAAAAACTGCTGCTCCTCACTAACTCCCTTCTCTCTGTAGGTAACTAAGGACATGAGTTGATCTTAATTTGAAACATCTGATTCCTTGTGTTCTGATGTTTGGCCTGGAAACTACCCGTCAGTCTACCCTATGCTCTGATGGCTCTTGATCCTACCCCAGGTCTAGTCCCCCATGTCTAACTAGACATTTCTCCTCGGCGTTTCACTATAGCTTCAGATTCAACGATTCTGAAACCAAACCCATCCATTTCTCCCCATGAAATCATTTATTCCTGTTAAGGACCCAATCTTTTCTTCTTCTTTTTAAAAACTATTTATTTGGCTGCGCTGGGTCTTAGTTGCAGCACGCAGGATGTTTTAGTTGTGGCACATGGAATCTTTAGTTGCGGCATGCAAACTCTTAGTTGCAGCATGTGGGATCTAGTTCCGTGACCAGGGATCAAATCTGGGCCCCCTGCATTGGGAGCGCTGAGTCTTAGCCACTGGACCACCAGGGAAGTCCCAAGGGACCCAGTCTTATCTGTTCATGAGAACAGGTTCTTTGGTTCACCCAAGACAAAAACTTGGAAGTCATCTTCACTTCATCACGTCCTTTCATTCTTATGCTATTTCTTCCAGTCTAGGGGAATCTTGATTTAAAATCTAAACTAGTGGAACTGCCTTCCCTCTGCCATCCTAACTCCGGTCTCTTTCCTCTTCAATACATCCCAGGTGTCTCTTCTAATTTTCTTCCAATAATATTCTTTTTTTTTTGCGGTACGCGGGCCTCTCACTGTTGTGGCCTCTCCCGTTGCGGAGCACAGGCTCCGGACGCGCAGGCTCAGCGGCCATGGCTCACGGGCCTAGCCACTCCACGGCATGTGGGATCTTTCCGGAACGGGGCACGAACCCGTGTCCCCTGCATCGGCAGGCGGACTCTCAACCACTGCGCCACCTGGGAAGCCCTCCAATAAAATTCTTTTAATTTACTTTCCTGTTCAAAAGCCTGCGGCCGATCACCTACATCAAGCATGAGCCCCTCTGCCCACCTCTTAAAGCCTTGCACAAACTATTCCCCCACAACCTTATCCCCAACCACATTTATTTCTCACCCTATGCTGATACAAACTATCTTCTACTCTGTTTTCATCACCTCTGCTTAACATGTGGTGCTTCGTCTGACCTCCATACACCTTCATTCGCATTGTTTCCCTACCCTTAAATCTCACCTCTTTTACTAAGCCTCGATGGTTGAAGGGTTTAAAATTTTAATTTCAAATTTTAAAAAATAATTTTGAAAATAATTCAAGGAACCAGGTTTGACAATCATATTGAAAACAGCTTATAGTTTACCTTCTCTTTTGGATTCCACTCCAGCTTGGTTATAGAAATTAACGAAGCACAGGCAATCACTAAAAAACGAAATTGTTAAGGAAACTACAGGAGAAAATAGGTCCTTTATTAGAAGAATAAAGAATAGGTTATTCTTCTGATAATATAACCATTACACAATGTTCACATGTTAGTGCCAACATTTCTGCTATCAAACAAGTTATATCAGCTTCTTATCATCTCAAACCTTAAGTTCGATCATGGTAGCAGTTAAAATACAACACAGAAGTAGTCATTCCTTAGCAATACTTTGTCAGTTATGTATAGAAGACTTTTAATCTGTGGCTACATTTTGCTTGACCCTGTTGTTTAAGTTTGGTCAAAATGACACAGCAGTCTAATATGGGTACTTTTGCAGTAGTTTTCCCCTAAAATACTATTGTCCCTAAATAATAATATTGATTAAAATTCTTTTTCCTAAAATACTATGTTCAAGGCAACAGCTTCAAGGAAAAAATTAACATTTCAAAGCATCACAAAGTACCAAGGCTCATATACAAAAACAAGCTACAGAAATTTAATGTATTATCTTTATAAAAATTTAAAAAAACAGATTTTTCCATTGAGTAACTGGGTGTAAGCGGAGCCCTTCCTCCCTGGCCCAAAGGGTTTACAAATCAGAAAGATACATCCTACATCTGACCTTGGGGACGAAGGACAAATCCTGAGAGGCCAGCCTAACAAGGCCAGGGACTGAGGCTACTGCCCAACGTGGACAAGACTGTCTGCACAAAGGTGGTGACAACCATTTTGATTGAACGTAGAAGGCCAAAGAGAAAGCTAGAGAGAAATGGGATGCTCTTTAAAAGTTTTTGCAAAATGTTAATTCCAAGTGTTGCGTCAATCAATGCCAAGTTTAGCGCCTCCTCTGAATTTGGAGTCAGCACCCTCTCTCCCTGCCCTCCGCCACGTCCCATATTTTGCAATGCTTAACACCTCTCAGTTTCTCAAAGTAAAAGAAGTAGAGAATGGGACTTCCCTGGCAGTCCAGTGGTTAAGACTCCACGCTTCCAGAGCAGGGGGCGCGGGTTCAATCCCTGGTCAGGGAACTAAGACCCCGCATGCCGCTGGCCAAAAAATAAAAAGAAGTAGAGAACATTAAAGGTTCTCTAATCATGTCATGACCGTATGTCTGTTTCTAATAGTTTTAAAAGCCTCTTAATTCTTTCACTTAATTCTTTATCTCATCTTTAGTCCCATCAGGTCCCATGCTGGGGAGGAGTGGGTGGGGGGGAGAGGCAGACAAAACTCTGGCAAAAAAGACCTGGTCTCAGCTCCCAGAAATATTACAGCCTTGTCGGACCCAGGGAATGTGCCGCGTTAGAGAGAAAAGAACAGGGTGCAGTCATGACTCGGAGGGAAGATTATTAATTTGGAGCGAAATGGGGTTTGAGGTGTCAGGGA
The DNA here is from genome assembly GCF_964270905.1 of Leucopleurus acutus. Lineage (NCBI taxonomy): Eukaryota > Metazoa > Chordata > Mammalia > Artiodactyla > Delphinidae > Leucopleurus > Leucopleurus acutus. Next base: position 84,261,561 of record NC_139152.1, on the reverse strand, counting down.
AGCTACACTGAGTTGAGTTTAATCTAAGCTGTGAGGTTTGAGGAGCTCTCTAGGACAGCATCATCCCACAGAAATTCAGGCATATGTGTAACAATATTTTCTACTATAGTCACCACATTGACAGAAATGAAAAAGAGCCTAATGAAATTAATATTAACATATCTTATTTAACCCAATATATCAAACATGTTGTCATTTCAACATGTAATAATATAAACAATTATTAATGAGATATTTTACATTTTTTTTCTCATTAAGTCTTTGAAATCCAGTGTTTTACACTTATGGCCCTTCTCTACACAGACTACCCACGTTTCAATGCTCAACAGCCTCGTGTGGCCAGTGGCTACTGTGTTGGATAGACAGTTCAGTTCTAGAAAGACAAAGTGGAGAAGTTTATCCAGGCAAGAAGAAGAGCATGGGCAAAAGCAGAGAACAGGAAACAGCCACAGTCAGGGAAGAAAGTGTAAAACGGAGGTCGGAGAAATAGGCAGCCTCAGACTGCGTCTCACGCAAAGGAACCGGCCTTTGCATTGTTAGTGATTTTGTGAAGCCTTTTGAAAGCTGCAGAAGCTGAATGCAAGATGGATAGTTTAGTAGGAAGGGCTCAGAAGCATGATTCCAGGCCTCAGTTTCTTCAGGAGTCAAATAAGGTTTCACGGAACTAATACAGGAAAGAGAAACAAGGACATTTTCAAGATACTTTAAAATCTTTCTAAGGAAATATAAATCCATGCTAATGTTTAAGACAAAAGACTTTTTCCTATGGATGAATTTGTTCAAGTTAATTGGATAAAAACATATAACCTGTTTCTGTTCAGGGATCCTACCCGTCAGCATGGCTCATACGATCTTCCTAGAAATGGGAACTATTAGTATGTGAAACTCTGGCTTGAAAAAGTAATTCTGCTAAACCTCTCTCATTTTAGTACCTAGAGATCTGTCTCCAAAGTTGGAAGCAAGGAAAGTTTTCCTATACCAAAAAACTTTGTTTTTGACTTTACAAGTGGTTCTATAAATCTTACAACTAAAACAAGCTAAAAGGTTTGAGGAGATCCGTCTCAAGAGAAAGCATGAATGTCTTCAATCCATAAATAGGACAAGGAAACAGAGAAGGAACTATCTTAGGAACCAGGGTGTATAGTTTGTTGTTAAATTTCTCAATACTAGAATTTGGTCCCTCTGTGCTTAGAAATTTTGTAATTAAAATTTTTCTTCCCTAAATGACAAAAACAAAAACCATCCTTAGACTTCACATTTTGTATAGCTCCAATTTTTTTTTTAAGAAATTTTTAAAATTAATTTATTTATTTTTGGTTGCATTGGGTCTTCTTTGCTGCGCCCAGGCTTTGTCTAGTTGCAGCGAGCGGGAGCTACTCTTTATTGCAGTGCGCGGGCTTCTCATTGCGGTGGCTTCTCTTGTGGTGGAGCACAGGCTCTAGGCACGTGGGCTTCAGTAGTTGTGGCACGCAGGCCCAGTAGTTGTGGCTCATGGGCTCTAGAGCACAGGCTCAGTAGTTGTGGTGCATGGGCTTAGTTGCTCTGCAGCATGTGGGATCTTCCCGGACCAGGGCTCGAACCCGTGTCCCCTGCATTGGCAGGTGGATCCTTCACCACTGCGCCACCAGGAAGTCCCTATAGCTCCAATTTTAAAAGAAAAATGCAAGGCTTAATACTTAGAAGCACATGATGACAAAATATCTTTTTACTCAAGCTTGCCCACTTTGTACCACAGCCCAACTCGGATGAACAAGACCACCGCTAATAAAATAGTTCCATTTTCCTACAGTCTGAAAATAATCACCAATTTTTAATGACTCTTTAGCATTTGCTATGACTGCAGATGGTATTTTGAAAGATGGGGAATTTTCCACCCTTGAAAGACCACAGCTTTTTTTTTCTTTGTTAAATACCTCTTGGGGGAAAAAAAAGGAAAAGAAAGAATGAAAAAGGAAAAAAAAAAGGAAGGAAGGGTTGTTTTTCATTTCTTCTAAATCAGAATATACAAGTATGATAAATTTATATTTTCACATTGTTGAATTAGAAAAAATAAAATTTCATTTTGAAAATGAAATCAGTGATAAAAAGAAAAGGCTAAATGTATTTAAATGACTTAGAAATAAATAGTATAGAGCTTTTTAAAACCTCTTAATATGGACGAATAAATCAAACCATCTAACCACCTATGTGTGGGGAGAAGGGAAAGTCGGGCCTCTTGGGAATCCACAGGGCTATTACTTTAAGTACAATATCAATATTTGATGTCTTTAGCCAAGCACTACAGAGAAAAATAAATATTTTCACATGGCTCATGAAACTGACCCTGTGGAAGGAAAGTAAATAGAGACTGAAGTGTTCTGACATTGTTTTTCATTTTCCTTTCACACCATTCTTTTCCCCAAAGATTCCTTTGATTTAACCAGACAACGTTGAGATATTTTCCTTATGATTTACCCGTTTCTCCCAATCGTTCTTCTGAAGCCTGTTGACACTTGGCTGTTAACCTTTGCTTTCTCCATTTTTTTTGGAGGGGAGTGGGGCGGCGAGGGTGTCAAGCTTGCAAGGACACTGACAAATGTAAGAAAGGATACTGGGGATGATGGCTGCAGAGGAAACGGCAGAGATGGCCATCCGTATGCGGCATGTGGAAAGGCTGTTCCACTGGGGACACGATTTGTAAGAGATGATGGATTGCAGGAGCGTGTACACAACACCGCAGACAAACGCCAAAAGGGCACCGCCATCGTGTACCACGGGGACAGTTAACTCCTAGAGAGAAAGTCACACATGTGCTGTTACTCAGCGTGAGTCTGTGCACATCAAGAGCCGAACACTCACTCGCTTGCTTTGGGCTCCTCCAAGCCACCAGGCATCACAGATGCACACACCCCATCTTTGGAAAATACAGCTGCTTGCAGAAGATGACCAAGAGAAAAGCCTTACCGGCACTGGAGTAAATGCCAGGAACTTGCTTGTTCCATAGCAAACGTTTGGCTTGCTGCGAGTTGGGCAGATGGGCCTGGTTCAGTAATAATATCTCAATAAAACTGGGGGGGGAACCCATATTAAACCAAAAAAATTATAAAAGAATTAAGAAAAACAAATCCTTTTCACCCCTTGAATGTTAGGCACATTTGAGCAAGGGAAAATAAACAAAAGGCAAAGCATCTAATGCTAATGAGCTGGGGTTGTTTTAGGAATAACCTGATAGTCCTGGTACTTTCCACTCTCCATTTTCTTTCTATGCTAATAAGTAAATCAAATCCTGAATTTACATACTTTGTTTCCACCCCCCACTAGCACTGTCAGGAAACTTGCTTCCTCAACCCTGGCCAATTCAATACATCCGATCTTAATCTGCAAGCTTCATGACACCCACATTAGCCCTGATGAAATCAGATCAAAAGGCCCTTGAATTAGCAGGAGGTGTATTTCCAGTGTGCCCTTTTCACTGTGGAATACATATTCGCTCATCAAAGATGTCTTTTAGAAGGGAAACGACTCAGATCAGACATGAATTTTGGATAGAGGTTAAGATGAAAACCTGGTAGCTCTTTTTGAAACTCTTGTTAATTTAAAAGATAATAGGGCTTCCCTGGTGGCGCAGTGGTTGAGAGTCCGCCTGCCGATGCAGGGGACACGGGTTCGTGCCCCGGTCCGGGAAGATCCCACATGCCGCGGAGCGGCTGGGCCCGTGAGCCATGGCCGCTGAGCCTGCACGTCCGGAGCCTGTGCTCCGCAATGGGAGAGGCCACAACAGTGAGAGGCCCGCGTACCGGTAAAAAAAAAAAAAAAAAAGAGATAATAAAAGTAGAGAAAACTAGACTATTGAGAGGATTCAACCTCAGGAAACTTGACTTTTCCAAAAAGGAGACTTCTTGAGGGACAGGAAAGCATTGACGGAGACTGCTTGGTGAGGAGACACCAAAAAGTAGCCATCTTATCCACCAGTGCAGGAAAGAGTGCTAGCTGTGAACACCTGGTAAATGCAGTTTACTCCCCCTCAAGAAAAAGCACCAGCCAATGCTGTCTCCCGCCCCCACATCTCTAATTCTTCTTGAGGCAACCGCTCACATAGGTTTGCTTACGGCACGCCCGAAAGTGAATTGCAGGATATCAAAAAAGGAAGTTGTAAAGATACATTTACGGGAACAATGACAAGGCAAACACTTTGCTCTCAGGAAAGTTAGAAATTCTATTTCTGGTCTTTGTGAAGATGTAATCACTTCACAGAAACCTTAAAAGGAAACAAAAGTGTAATTATCTAACCACCTAAGCCTTCTTCCTGAAGTCTGCCCTTTATGGTTTAAACACTGATGGCCGTTATCACTTGTGATGTTGAGTTATTCCGAGAATAATGTGATGGGATATCATACAGTGCATACTATCCCCCCCACAGGACAAGTCATACCCACACTCCACTAGACAACTTATATCCTTCCAAGTTGCCACCTTCCCTTTGAAAATAATTTTTCCGTCGTGCTTTCTGATGCTAGAACTGTGAACTGTGAATTTTTTCCCCTAATTTTATGAAAAAAAAATTATCATTCTTCTTTTTTAAGTTTATTTTATTTTTGGCTGCACTGGGTCTTCGTTGCTGCGCGCAGGTTTTTGTCTAGTTGCGGCGAGCGGGGGCTACTCCTCGTTGCGGTGTGCGGGCTTCTCATTGTGGTGGCTTCTCTTTGTTGCGGAGTGTGGGCTCTAGGCATGTAGGCTTCAGTAGCGGCGGCACGCGGGCTCAGTAGTTGTGGTGCATGGGCTTAGTTGCTCCGTAACATGTGGGATCTTTGTGGACCAGGGCTAGAACCTGTGTCCCCTGCATTGGCAGGCGGATTCTTTAACCACTGCGCCACCTGGGAAGCCCTAGAACTGTGAACTGTGTACATGCTTTTTTCTCACAGAGATTTTCTCATTCTGGCCTAGAGGTTAACTCTTCCCCACAGGTTCTGGGCAGACTGCTTCAATCAAAGGTGACTTTTCATGACTCACAGGATTTGGGGAGAGTATTAACCTCTCTGGGTCTCCATTTCTCCATTGATAAATGAGGAAAATAATACTACCTATCTTCTAAGGTCATTATTAGAATTATACGAGTTAAAGCATGAAATGTTTTCATAAATGTCTGTCACCTAGAAAACTTCAATAAGAATTCCCAGGTGGTCCAGTGGTTAGGACTCCTTTCTCTCACTGCCGGGGCCAGGGTTCAATCCCTGGTCGGGGAACTAAGATCCCACAAGCCGTGCAGCCCGGCCAAATAAGAAAAAGAAAGAGGAAAAAAAGAAAACTTCCATAAATGTTGTTATGGAACCCAAAACACACACAATCATAAAACGTAAGGAAATGTCATCAAGAGTCTCTACCATGTGACAAATGTCATAGGCAACTAGTGATGTTTATTTCCTAACACAGAGAAAATAGAGTAGGAAAGTTAAACGAAGCCGGAAGCAAACTGAGTTCACAAGATGCCCTCCTGGAAGCCCTATAGGCTTGCTTCAGGGAGGCTACAAATTTGGCTCTCAGCTTTCACCAGTGTTAACAAGGAAACACTGTTAGTTGTGGATTTGTAACATCCTAAAACGAAAACTTGTTGGCCGCCAGACCTGGAAGAATATCCCCGCCCTAGGTTGTCCTGAAGATTCTGTGTCATACAAGGAAGGATGCCGCACCCCTCACAACACAGCACTGAGTTTCCCAGAGCACTTTATTATACTGTCCCCCCCACCAATGACAGATGGCTTCCTGCATGTGCAGGGCAGAAAAGGTGATTCTCTGAGGCCCACGTGATGCAGGCGAGGCAGAGGGCCCTCTGACAATGGTCTGACTCATGCAGGAGCAGACACTAGAGAACAGGTGGACAGCAGACGGTACAGGTGGTGTCCTGAGGTTATCAGCCTCCCAGGTACACACCAGGAGGCAGTGCCCCTCTGCTGCAGCTTCAGTGTGCAGATGTGGACTTGAACAGCCAGCTAGCACTGAAGGCTGACACGTTTTTATAAAGTAAGCGTCACAGAAGATCAACCCACTTCTGGTGGGAAAAAAGTTAAAGGAGTACCCCCAAGCAGAACCAAAAGTCCCCCAGGAGTAACCTCCTTTCTACGGTCACAAAGGGACAATGGTGATGACAGAGCAGGCCCTCCAGGGTGTTGGCCTATAGTGATGAACCGATGACCGTGAAGACGGCTAAGTACAGACTGCTGGGCACTGTACATTATCTCATCGAATCCCAGCAATAACCCTGTAAGGCGAGTGCTCATAATTAGTACTCATTTGAAATACAACACATACTTGTAAAATATAAGATATTGCCTCCATAGACAAATACCATACCTTCCTGAAAGAGGCTTCGGAATGAAAGGAATCCAAAAATTAGAATAAAACGTGTAGGATTTTTTCCAACACTTGACACAGTAAGAATATGTCAAGTGGACTCTGCAGTAGTTGTTATATAAGTTAATTTGCTCAGTAAGGCCATATTTTGGCCCTGCAACTGATTAGCTGAGTAACCCTGACCAAATTATTTCACCTCCATGTGCCTCTTCCTTTCACAGATCCTCATCTGTGAAAGGAAGAGATCAGATGCCTCTCTTTGAATTGAACACCAGAGGCCCAAACAGCAGAATCAGTAAACATACACACGCTCATACACAGAAACGTTTTCACGATGTTAATGAAATCATTACAATGACTGAAGTAGCTCTCCCAGTACATTAAACCACATCAACAAGAACACAGAGCAACCCAGAGCCCACAGCATGGTCTGAAGCACGCTCTCTCTCACACACGCACCCCATCTCTCCCAAGTACTAGGCTGGGCTGACTTGCAAATGACGAAGATTTGTTTCTAAGAAGCAAACTATCCCAATATTCATACACTCATCAACTATTTGAGAGCTGTGCTGGCACAAGCGTGCCTCTGGTGCTCTTGCTTCTCTCCTCCAGATACATATACTCCATCACCCCCAATAACCAAAAAAACTTCAGGTCATACCTGGAAATTGGCTACAATGCCCAACCCGATGCATCCCACCAATCCTAGAACTAACGACACCAAGTTAAAAACAGGAGTGCTGAAATAGCTGGTTTGGTTTTGCTTCTCTACTATTTTATATCTTGTGTACATCGTGGCTGCACCTGAAAAAGAAAGGGACTCTGATGAATTTTTATTTTTTGACTTTTTAGAAGGAAAAACACATGAACAGTTTTTATGGCTTTTAAAATAATTTGTATTTTCAGTCTCCTGATTGCGATAGTCTCCCCACTCGTTCACACCTGCCCTTCCTCACCCCATCTTACTCTCCCCCGCCATGTGACGCATACACACACACACGCATACACACACACACACACACACACACACACACACACACACACACTGTCTTGGCTGTTATCCTTTTCACATAAATGCTATTGTGCACGTATTTTTCTGGAACTTGCTTTTTTATTTATTTAAAAACGTTCCATGGTTGGGACTTCCCTGGTGGCACAGTGGTTAAGAATCCACCTGCCAATGCAGGGGACGCGGGTTTGAGCCCTGGTCTGGGAAGATCCCACATGCCGCGGAGCAACTAAGCCCGTGCGCCACAACTACTGAGCCTGAGCTCTAGAGCACACGAACCACAACTACTGAGCCCACGTGCCACAACTACTGAAGCCCGTGTGCCTAGAGCCCATGCTCCACAACAAGAGAAGCCACTGCAATGAGAAGCCTGTGCACTGCAACAAAGAGTAGACCCCGCTCGCCGCAACTAGAGAAAGCCTGCGCACAGCAATGAAGACCCAACGCAGCCATAAATAAATAAATTTAAAATAAATAACTAAATAAATTTTTAAAATAAAAGTGTTCCGTGGAGATCTTGCCAATGTCAGTACACATAGGTCTCCCTCATCATGGTATACAGTGAGATGCCATATTTATTTCATCATTCTCCTAATGATAGATTTCTACATTATATGTTTTTCCTATTACAAACAATGCTCAGTGAACATCCTTATATAGAAGGCTTTGGCGCACTTTCAGTGTTTCTGAAAGATGAATTCCTAGAAGTAGTATTACTGGGTCAAAAAACTATGCTCAATTAAAATGCCAAAAAGTAGCTCCAAACTGCTCCAAGACTGAGGCAATTCATACTCCCACAGCAGAGTTTGAAAGCAATTCTGTATGCCCTGTCCTTTTAATTGTTGCCAATCTAACAAATGAAAAATGGCAACCTGTTTGTTTAATTTGCATTTCTCTGATAGTCAGTGAGATTGAGCAACTTTCAGTATGTCACTACTCATTTGCATTTCTCTTCTGAAAATTGTATGTTTATCATTTTTTTAATTTTTCTCTTGAATTTGTTAATTTTTAATTTGTAGTTGCTCTTTATACATTATGTACATTAGTCTATTGTCTGCTATAAATATTACAAATGTTCTTCTGGTCTGTTGTTTGTCTTTAACTTCGTGAATCTTTCATCACTTAGAAGTTTCCATTTTCATCTACCCAAATCTGTCAGTTCTTCTATTTAGCTTCGGGGTTTTGTGTGTGTAAGTTTAGATAAACTTTTCCATCCTAAGGTTTTAAAAATATTTTCCTATACTTAAATCCAAATCCTCTTTTTTTTTTTTTTAAGATTTAATTTTATTTATTTTTGGCTGTGTTGGGTCTTCACTCTTGCGCGCGGGCTTTCTCTAGTTGCAGCAAGCGGGGCTACTCTTCTTTGCAGTCGGGCTTCTCCTTGCTGTGGCTTCTCTTGTTGCAGAGCACGGGCTCTAGGCGTGCAGGCTTCAGTAGGTGTGGAGCGTGGGCTCAGTAGTTGTGGCGCATGGGCTTAGTTGTTCCATGGCATGTGGGATCTTCCCGGACCAGGGCTCGAACCCATGTCCCCTGCACTGGCAGGCGGATTCTTATCCACTGCACCACCATAAGAAGAAGTCCCTCCTCTTATGGTTTTTTTCTTCATGTTTACTTCTTTAATTGCCATTGGCTTTTGTGAATAGTGTGAGAGCAAATTTAACTCAGCAAATTTAGCTTATAGAAAAAGTCACATAGATATGCAGAGATATGTTTAAAAGATATTCACTTTAGCATTGTATATTACAAAATGAAAAATAGCCTAAATGTTTAACAATAGGGGACTGAATTATAAATTATTATATGTCCATGAGATGGATATCATGCATGTGTTGGGATAAAGTAGATTTCTGTGTGTTCAATAGTGTTATTATGGCCATAATATTTTTTGCTGAATTTTTAAAACCAGTCTAAAGGCTAATCATTTATCTTAGAGCATTTTAAACAGAGATATTCATGTCAGATTCTCCCTTGCCTAGAAGCAAAAAGCTACATTTATCACTTGCTAGTGATAAAATAATCTGTCTTCTAAATCTGGACTCTGGGCAAGGATGGTGTAAGAGGGCACTGGGATTGACTGACTCCTATTTCTACTTCCCCTTGCTCACCTCCAAAACCTTGGGAGGAGAAGACAACAAATGAGTGATGGGGTGAAACTCCCTCTACCAAGGAGGATGAACAAATTCTGAAGATGTCAAGTCAGTAGGTAGGGTTTCCAGCACCTCTGCCCCTTCCGCCCTACATCAGTAGAGAGGGCCAGAAAGTGCTGGTTATATGATGGGTCCCTGGCAAATACCTGACTGTTCTGCAGGGTTAAGGGTTTATGGAAAGAGCCCTACCTCTTCCATCCATATACCCTCATCACCCATAGGACTGAGTTTTTTAGTCCTTACATTAATTGGCTCATGAGAGAGGGTTGTAGCCTCTCAACTGCATCTCAGGTGCATTTGAGGAACTGAAAAATCATAGCTGAGTTGGAGACAAACTATTCCATGCTTCACCTTTCCCTTCCTCTAACAGGTGAGCTAACACCTTTGTCATTGGTTCAGAAGCTTTCGTGAGTATCCAAGTCCCTTAGAGTGCTGGTTCACAGCACATATGCTTGGGCCCCACTTCCAGAAGTTCTGATCCAGTAGATCTGCAGTGTGGCCCTGGAACAGGCCTTGGAACCAGCACCCAAGAGGATTTTCTTGTAAGTTACCTTCAGAACACACTCTGAGAAACACTAGCTTCTAACTTTAGGTGTCTTTGGCTTAACGCAAATGCATTGGATATAAATCACAATTTTAGAAATTACATTTAAAATCCATTTCAAATTCCTGTGGCAAATTACCAGATAAAGTGAATAGTTCTATAATGAGGCCAAAAATAACTTTGGATTTCTAGTCACTTGAGTTCTTAAAGTAGAGCAAAACTGTAGTTGCAAAGGTTATACTTTTTAAAAAATCACGTAGACCAAGCATAAACCCTAATGTAAACTATTGACTTTGAGTGATAATGATGTGGCAATGTAGGTTCATCAGCTGTAACTAATATATTACTCTGGTGGGGGGATGTTGATAATGGAGAAGGCTGTGGGGGGGTGCGGGGAGCAGGGCATATATGGGAAATCTCTACCTTTTCCTCCAGTTTTCTGTGAATCTGAAAATGTTCTAAAAAATAATGTTTGTTAAAAAATAACAATAAAAGAGGACAGAAGCAAGAAGAACTACAATCATGCAGCCTGTGGAACCAAAACCACATTCACAGAAAGAGACAAGATGAAAAAGCAGAGGGCTATGTACCAGATGAAGGAACAAGGTAAAACCCCAGAAAAACAACTGAATGAAGTGGAGACAGGAAACCTTCCAGAAAAAGAATCCAGAAAAATGATAGTGAAGATGATCCAGGACCTCGGAAAAAGAATGGAGGCAAGGATCGAGAAGATGCCAGAAATGTTTAACAAAGACCTAGAAGAATTAAAGAACAAACAAACAGAGATGAACAATACAATAACTGAAATGAAAAATACTCTAGAAGGAAGCAAGCAGAATAACTGAGGCAGAAGAACGGATAAGTGACCTGGAAGGCAGAAGGGTGGAATTCACTGCCGTGGAACAGAATAAAGAAAAAAGAATGAAAAGAAATGAAGACAGCCTAAGGGACCTCTGGGAAAACATTAAACGCAACAACATTCGCACTATAGGGGTCCCAGAAGGAGAAGAGAGAGAGAAAGGACCCGAGAAAATACTTGAAGAGATTATAGATGAAAACTTCCCTAACATGGGAGAGGAAATAGCCACCCAAGTCCAGGAAACACAGAGTCCCAGGCAGGATAAACCCAAGGAGAAACACATCGAGTAATCAGACTGAATAATTAAATTAAATTTAATTAATTAATTTAATCAAATTAAAGACAAAGAAAAATTATTGAAAGCAACAAGGGAAAAACGGCAAATAACATACAAGAGAACTCCCATAAGGTTAACAGCTGATTTCTCAGCAGAAACTCTACAAACCAGAAGGGAGTGGCACAGTATATTTAAAGTGATGAAAGGGAAAAACTTACAACCAAGATTACTCTACCCAGCAAGGATCTCATTCAGATTTGATGGAGAAATCAAAAAGCTTTACAGACAAGCAAAAGCTAAGAGAATTCAGCACCAACCAAACCAGCTCTACAACAAATGCTAAAGGAACTTCTCTAAGTGGGAAACACAAAAGAAGTAAAGGACCTACAAAAACAAACCCATAACAATTAAGAAATGGTAATAGGAACATACATATCAATAATTACCTTAAACGTGACTGGAATAAATGCTCCAACCAAAAGACACAGGCTTGCTGAATGGATACGAAAACAAGACCCATATATATGCTGTCTACAAGAGACCCACTTCAGACCTAGGGACACATACAGACTGAAAGTGAGGGGATGGAAAAAGATATTCCATGCAAATGGAAATCAAAAGGAAGCTGGAGTAGCAATACTCATATCAGATAAAACAGACTTTAAAATAAAGAATGTTACAAGAGACAAGGAAGGACACTACCTTGGATGATCAAGGGATCAATCCAAGAAGAAGACATAACAATTATAAATATATATGCACCCAACACATAGGAGCACCTCATTACATAAGGCAACTGCTAACAGCTATAAAAGAGGAAATCGACAGTAACACAGTAATAGTGGGGGACTTTAACACCTCACTTACACCAATGGACATATCATCCAGACAGAAAATTAATAAGGAAACACAAGCTTTAAATGACAAAATAGACCAGATAGATTTAATTGATATTTATGGGACATTCTATCCAAAAACAGCAGATTACACTTTCTTCTCAAGTGCACAAGGAACATTCTCCAGGATAGATCACATCTGGGGTCACAAATCAAGCCTCCATAAATTTAAGAAAATTGAAATCATATCAAGCATCTTTTCCGACCACAACGCTATGAGATTAGAAATCAACTACAGGGAAAAAAATGTAAAAAACACAAACACATGGAGGCTAAACAATACGTTACTAAATAACCAAGAGATCACTGAAGAAATCAAAGAGGAAATCAAAAAATACCTAGAGACAAATTACAATGAAAACACGGCAATCCAAAACCTATGGGATGCAGCAAAAGCAGTTCTAAGAGGGAAGTTTATAGCAATACAAGCCTGCCTCAAGAAACAAGAAAAATCTCAAATAAACAATCTAAACTGACACCTAAAGGAGCTAGAGAAAGAAGAACAAACAAAACACAAAGTTAGTAGAAGGAAAGAAATCATAAAGATCAGAGCGAAAATAAATGAAATAGAAACAAAGAAAACAATAACAAAGATCAAAGACCAATCAATAAAAATGATACATAAACTGTAACATTTTACTTCACGTGAGATTGGTAATTTTTAATTTATTTATAATAATTATTGTGTACTTACTAAGAAATGCAGAGAAGTTTATCATAAATCCAAAAATACCACTCTCTGGAGGTGTTGTTCCTGTATCACTGAGAAAGAGAAGACATGTCCAAATTAGTAAAAAGGAATTCAGTTCAGGCATGTAATTGACAGGTATTATATTGTGTCCCTTCTGGGTGTTTGGCCACTTTGAATTCCAAAGATTTGACCTGATTTTGTTCTAAAGTATTTTCAAGTTGGGCTCTGAAAAATTAAAAACTATTTTTTCTTTTTTCCCCAGTTTTACTGATATATAATTAACAAACAGCACTGTATAAGTTTAAGGTGTACAGCATAATGATCTGACTTAGAGACATCATGAAATGATCACCACAGTAAGTTTCGTGAACATCCATCATCTCATATAGATATAAATTTTTTTGAGAACTTTTTTTGTTATGCTGAGAACTCTTAGGATTTACTTTCTTAACAACGTTCATATATAACATACAGCAGTGTTAATTATAGTACCCATGTTGTACATTACCTCCCTAGTACTTATTTATATTCTAACTGGAAGTTTGTGCTATTTGACCACCATCATCCAATCGCCCTCTTCCTCACCCCTGGCCTCTGAGAACCACAAGTCTGGTCTCTTTTCCTATGAGTTTGTTTGTATGTTTGTTTGTTTTGAAATATAATTGACAACACTATGTGAGGAAATTTTAAAGTGAATGGTGGTGGTGTTTTTCAGATGATCCCACCTGAAAAATCTGAAGTGTGTGTTCATTCTTGATGAGGAATTGAGTGAGACTATTTTTGGGGAAAAAAAAAAACCTGGTCTAAAATCACGTTTGAAAAGTCTACTATTTGAATATTAAATATACAAAAACACATCATTTTAATTTTTAACAATATGATTTATGCATAAGAATTTACACTGCTGAAAATATGATAGAAGGCTGAGCAATAAATATTATTGATGCCTGTCAGTACTTTATGGAAATAGGGTATCAAGGGTATTACTCATGGTGATAAATTATTTTAACAAAAAAATAGCTTCTATGAGACATATTTCAGATGCAGTCTATCAATTAATTAATTCAATGAGCTGGAATGTAGCATTTGACATGTGCTAGCTTCTATTCATTAATGCCAAGGTTTACATTTTTATACTCTCAAGCTGCTTGCATAAAGCACAGTTTCAAACTGATGGCAAAGGCACTCCCAACATGAAACAACTCGTACTTGTCTTGAGTGTTTCCACGTTTTAAAAACAGCTCTGAAATTTAAGTACTGAAAAATGGATCAAGTTGAAAAGATGCACTTCAAAGTGTTTGAAAAATTCCACAGGAAGCCTGTGTGTGCAGGAAGCAGGAGTCTTTAAGCTCTGTGAACACTTAATATTTGAAGAGTATGAAGAGGTTAATGTTCCCCCTTCCCACAAATTCCTCTAGTCCCAATTACTTCAATCTCAGTGTCACTTGTACCTGTAAGAATCTGAAGGGTTTAGAATTTAACATTACCATTTTTCCTACAAATAATCTTCTTTCTCACTAAAGGGATGTTGGGGTGAAGGCTGCCCGACGTTTGGGATGCCCTTCTGAGCACAACATCGTCCTGAATGGGCGAGGAGGGGATGGGAACCAGAGATGGAAACAGCTGGTGGAAACAGCTCATGTGTGCCCTTGGGCAGCACTTTTACGCGGGCCTCTCACTGCTGTGGCCTCTCCCGTTGCGGAGCACAGGCTCCGGACGCGCAGGCTCAGCGGCCATGGCTCACGGGCCCAGCTGCTCCGCGGCATGTGGGATCTTCCCGGACCGGGGCACGAACCCGTGTCCCCTGCATCAGCAGGCGCCATCAGCAGCAACCACTGCGCCACCAGGGAGGCCCTGGGCAGCACTTTTGCCAGAAAATTCTCACAGGGAAAGGAAGCCTTCTATTCTTGACCTTAGGGTATAAAAAAGCAGCTACCCGATGACTCATGCAAGAGTACTTGTTGGCACAGGTCTGTGAGGAATCTGCCACGTGCCAGGAAGATTGTTGGTTGTGGAGAAGTGACGAGGATATTGAGGGGGGTAGGTAGGTGGGGGGACAAAGGTGCTGTAACAGGAGATGAGAAGATGCCCATACTTGGGAATGATCTGTCCAGGGAGAGCAAACCAGGACATATTTCAAGGGCCCAGGTATGCAGTCCACATGACATCGAACATCGATTCGAAAGCTCAGAATTTCAGAGTGATATTTTATTCTTGCTTATCTTTACATTTAAAACCATACAGGCAGAATCTGGGAATTCCCTGGCAGTCCAGTGGTTAGGACTCCATGCTTTCACTGCCATGAGCCTGGATTAGATAGATCCCTGGTCAGGGAACAAAACAAAGATCCCACAAGCCACACAGCGAGGTCAAAAACAAAAACAAACACACAAAAAAACCCATACAGGCAGAATCAAAAGTGCTTTGCAAACAGCCTTTCCATATGCATTTGTTGAATGAATGACTATCAGTACTGGCAGTAGACACTACTTTTTGAACACTTACCATGCACCAGCCACTGCTAGGTGCTCACCATACATCATTTCATTTCATCCTCTCAACCCTGAGGTGGGCCTATTACCAACCCCACTTTATTAAGGAGGAAACGGGGTATTGGAGAGGTTATATAACTTGTTCCAGGTCCCAGTGCTATCAGATGGAGGGAATCTACATTCCATCTATGTGTCTGACTCTGCTTTCCTGCCTCCTCTGTGCTCTAACAGCAGGCAAGGAACAAAGCAATTAGAAGAATGACTGGGGGAGGAGAGCGAGCACAGATGTGCTGGTAAATGCTTAACAAACAGCTCTAGAGGGAACCTGATTTGTAACACAGGCCAATTTCCATGCTATAAATATTCCCAATATGTCAAAATTCAAGCTACCAAAATGCTGGTCACTGAACAAGGAGTTGGGAAAAAATGCACACAGTTGGCTCATCATGCCTTAGTTCTATACCAGGAAGGTGTAAAGTAGGTTAAGACCTCATAGCTTCTCAGATGCCATAATTTAATAATAAAACACCTTTAAAAAATGGTTCTGAAGAACCTAGGGGCAGGACAGGAATAAAGACGCAGACATAGAGAATGGACTTGAGGACATGGGGAGGTGGAAGGGTAAGCTGGGACGAAGTGAGAGAGTGGCATGGACACATATACACTACCAAATGTAAAACCGATAGCTAGTGGGAAGCAGCTGCATAGCACAGGGAGATCAGCTCGGTGCTTTGGGACCACCTAGAGGGGTGGGATAGGGAAGGTGGGAGGGAGATGCAAGAGGGAGGAGATATGGGGATATATGTATACGTATAGCTGATTCACTTTGTTATAAAGCAGAAACTAACACACCATTGTAAAGCAATTATACTCCAATGAAGATGTTAAAAGAAAAAAAAGAATAAACTGGAAACTAATACTACATTGTAAATCAACTATATTTCAATAAAATTTTTTTTAAATTAAAAAAAATAATAAGAAAACACCTTTGGGCTTCCCTGGTGGCACAGTGGTTAAGAATCCGCCTGCTAATGCAGGGGACATGGGTTTGAGCCCTGGTCCGGGAAGATCCCACATGCCGCCGAGCAACTGGGCCCGTGCACCACAACTACTGAGCCTGCGCTCTAGAGCCCGCGAGCCACAGCTACTGAAGCCCGCATGCCTAGAGCCTGTGCTCTGCAACAAGAGAGGCCACCGCAATGAGAAGCCCAACCACCGCAAGGAAGAGTAGCCCCCACTCACGGCAATTAGAGAAAGCCCGCGCGCAACAACAAAGAGCCAACGCAGCCAAAAATAAATAAATAAAATTTTTTAAAAAACCAAAAAAAACCACCTTTGACAATTATTCACCACCATGGTCTGATTTTCTTTCAGGATTACTCAGTCTATAACACCCACCATCAATGCATGAGTACCAATGGGCCTACATTCCTACGCTTGGCACTACAACATAGGAAACATCAATACTACAAACATAGGGGAAAATATGAATGCACTGTATTCATAACCAGTTGTTTGATTAAATGAAATCATCTTTTAAAAAGTTTTTATTTGGCTGCAAAAATAACCACAAACTTTATCCACTCATCAACAAAACATTTATGGGACACCTACCATGTGTTAGTACAATCTGAGTCACAAATTTCCCTATTTATCAGCTAAGAGTGGTCAGTGCGTGATTTATTTCCATGAAGTGACAAAGTGGTACCTAAACTACATTTGGTGATTTTTAAAATTTTATTTATTTATTTATTTGGCTGCGCCGGGTCTCAGTTGCAGCATGCAGGATCCAATTCCCTCACCGGTGATCGAACCCAGGCCCCCTGCATTGGGAGCATGGAGTCTTTACCACTGGACACCAGGGAAGTCCCCCATTTGGTGAAATTTTGCTTAAGAATATTTCAAGAGGGGGGCTTCCCTGGTGGCGCAGTGGTTAAGAATCCGCCTGCCGATGCAGGGGACA
Source organism: Leucopleurus acutus (assembly GCF_964270905.1). Lineage (NCBI taxonomy): Eukaryota > Metazoa > Chordata > Mammalia > Artiodactyla > Delphinidae > Leucopleurus > Leucopleurus acutus. Next base: position 84,244,356 of record NC_139152.1, on the reverse strand, counting down.
CAGGTTTGAGCCCTGGTCCAGGAAGATCCCACATGCCACAGAGCAACGAAGCCCATGCGTCCAACTACTGAGCCTGCGCTCTAGAGCCCTGCGAGCCACAACTACGGAAGCCCGCGTGCCTAGAGCCCATGCTCTGCAACAAGAGAAGCCGCCGCAATGAGAAGCCCGTGCACCATGACGAAGAGTAGCCCCCGCTCACCACAACTGGAGAAAGCCTGCGCGCAGCAAAGAAGACCCAACACAGCCAAAAATAAATAAAATTAATTAATTAATTTAAAAAAAATTCAAGATATAAACAACAAAGTCCTACCATATAGCATAGGGAATATCCTGTGATAAACCATACTGGAAAAGAATATGAAAAAGAATGTATATGTATATATATATATATATCTATAACTGAATCACTTTGCTGTACAGTTGAAATTAACACAACATTGTAAATCAACTATACGTCAATAAAATTTTGTATAAAATTTAAAAAGAAAAAGAGTATTTCAAGAAAATTTCCAGGGAATTCCCTGGTGGTCCGGTGGTTAGGACTTTGTGCTTTCACTGCTGAGGGCATGGGTTCAGTCCCTGGTCAGGGAACTATGAACCTGCAAGCCATGCAGCTTGCAGCAGCCAAAAAAAAAAAGAAAGAAAAGAAAAAAGAAAACTTTCCAAGCAGAAAATGAAACTGTGGCCACTTCTAAGAACTTTTAAGGATAGTAGTGGTTGCCTACTATCGTTAATACAAACAGAAGGCTCCCTCTTTCATCTCAGCCACCGACATGCCATGCTGACTAAGGAAGACCCAGAAATTTAGGGGCCGCATGCCATGCAGTCATGCCATGGCTGCATCATCAAACGTCGGAAGCACCCAGAGGCCTGGGTAACGCGGATGGCATCCATCACCACAGGATCAGCTTTGACGAATATCAGTGAGGTTACTTTGTGAAAGTTGGAATGAGGCATCACCACTTAAAAGAGGAATCGGAGCTTCTGCCCCATTGTCAACAATGATAAACTGTGGACCTTGATCAGTGAGCAGACACGGGGGAAATGCTACCAAAAACAAGACTGGAGGTGCTCCGATCATTGATGTGGTGTGATCAGGCAGTTCTGGAGAAGAGAAAGTTCCCAAAGCAGCCTGTCATTGTAAGCAGATAGGGTAGGGGGGCCCTGGAGGAAAAGAACCAGATATAGCTTTTTGACATTAGAGAAGCCATTTAGCCCTAAACCATTTTGTGATCTAAGCCTGGCTGCAATGCTTGCCCTTGAACAGGTCTCAGCAGTAATGATCTTAAGGGAACAAAGGAACAAACAACTGTTACCAGGCAAGGTGAATAACAATAGCAAAGAAAATAAGTCAGTTGTAAAGACTCCCAGTTCTGTTTCAATGGTAAAGATTAGCCTGAAGCACTTTCTGGAACTGTTTCACAGAATTTAAACCCCTCTGGAGGGCTCATCCACCAGATCCACTGGAACCTAAGGGATGAGAATGTTGACCTTTTCTGATCCTCCTGACATCAACTGACTAAAGCTTGGACATTGTCGACCTTTGCCCCAATTCTATGCTGAATTCTCCTCTGTTCAAGCCCCTTCATGAGGATGCAGGTAACCTAGCTTAAAGCTTCCCCAGTGTTGCTGTTTGGGGAGACTCTGCTTTGGGAAAGATCCCTGGTGTTCTCCTTACTTGCAAGTAATAAATCCTTCCTTCTTCCATTGTTTGGCTTGGCTGTGTCTTCTGGCTTGACACCTACCAAGAGGTGAACCCATTTTTTGGGGTAACATTGTCATGAAGGTTAAATTCTTCAGCAGAAGAGGTGAGGAGAATATTAAGGGTGTGTGTGCGTGTGTGTGTGTGTTGGGGGACGGCGTGGGGGAGTGGCTCTGTCCTGGTAGCTTGAAGTCACATGGAGGGAGATTTTTAAATGTTAACAAGTGGGCTTCCCTGGTGGTGCAGTGGTTGAGAGTCTGCCTGCTGATGCAGGGGACACGGGTTCGTGCCCTGGTCTGGGAAGATCCCACATGCCGCGGAGCGGCTGGGCCCGTGAGCCATGGCCGCTGAGCCTGTGCATCCGGAGCCTGTGCTCCGCAATGAGAGAGGCCACAGCAGTGAGAGGCCAGCGTACCGCAAAAAAAATAAAAAAATAAAAAATAAATGTTAACAAGTGCTTTTCTTTAAAAATAATATATGTATATATTTTTTCATATATATATATATATATATATATATATATATATATATATATATACATATATATGAAAGCCTCTCTTACCTTAAAATGTTCTTTTCAGTCTTTCTTTTGGTCTCCAAGCTATTATTTTACATCATAAGTAAATACTGTATCACACCTTCCACCTGACACTGGAATCCAGATGAACATAACACCAAGGGGGTGCCAAGAGAACCTGTTGGTAGCCTCTTTTTCTTTTACATTTTTTATGCTCACAGTAAATGATCATATTGTGCAAAGGCAGAGGTAGTAGGATTTGGTTGGCACAGCTGTACTTGGGCACCTGATTCAGGAAAATGGAGAATGAATGCCATGCCAAAGCAGTTGCCTCCCAATGTGGCAGAAGTAGTCCCCTTACCCAACTCCCACGACATCATTCTGTATCACATGGCTTAAAGACCTGGCCCAGATCCATCCACGTCCTCACTTGCCTCCTAGTAAATGAGGCACTTCCTGGAAACGGTACAGGGGGATAGGAACTAATTGTTCATTTGCATGTGGCTTAGAAGCTGCTGAGGCTGTTATGTGTACACACTTGTGCCTAGGAAATCAATTTACAACTATATTTACTGTGTTTAGATTTCTACAAGTTTTGTTCATCACGGAAAATTCCAAGCTGTTTATCTAACACCTTTCTCCGAACTAATTTATGATGTTAAGCCACTTCATAATCACTTGGTGCTCAAAGGGATAAAAACAATACAAATAAGACGTGCATAGGTTCAAGATGGCGGAGTAGAGGACGTGTGCTCACTCCCTCTTGCGAGAGCACCGGAATCACAGCTAACTGCTGAGCAATCATCAACAGGAAGACACTGGAACTCACCAAAAAAGATACCCCACATCCGAAAACAAAAGAGAAACTGCAATGAGACAGTAGGAGGGGCGCAATTACAATAAAATCAAATCCCATAACTGCTGGGTGGGTGACTCACAGACTGGAGAACAATTTTACTACAGAAGTCCACCCAATGGAGTGAAGGTTCTGAGCCCCATGTCAGGCTTCCCAACCTGGGGGTCTAGCAACAGGAGGAGGAATTCCGAGAGAATCAGACTTTGAAGGGCAGCGGAATTTGATTGCAGGACTTCGACAGGACTGGGGGAAACAGAGTCTCCACTCTTGGAGGGCCCACACAAAGTAGTGTGTGCATCAGCACCCAGGGGAAGGAGCAGTGACCCCATAGGAGACTGAACCAGACCTACCTGCTAGTGTTGGAGGGTATCCTGCAGACGTGGGGGGTGGCTGTGTCTCACCGTGAGGACAAGGACACTGGCAGCGGAAGTTCTGGGAAGTACTCCTAGGTGAGAGCCCTCCCAGAGTCCACCATTAGCTCCACCAAGAGCTGAGTAGGCTCCAGTGCTGGTTTGTCTCAGGCCAAACCAACAGGGAGGGAACCCAGCCCCATCCATCAGCAGACAAGCATACTAAAGTTTTACTGTGCTCTGCCCACCAGAGCAACACCCAGCTCTACCCATCACCAATCCCTCCCATCAGGAAGCTTGCACAAGCCTCTTACATAGCCTTATCCACCAGAGGACAGACAGCAGAAGCAAAAAGAACTACAATCCTGCAGCCTGTGGAAGGAAAACCACATTCACAGAAAGACAGACAGGATAAAAAGTCAGAGGGCTATGTACCAGATGAAGGAACAAGATAAAACCCCAGAAAAACAACTGAATGAAGTGGAGATAGGCAACCTTCCAGAAAAAGAATTCAGAAAAATGATACTGAAGATGATAAGGACCTCAGAAAAAGAATGGAGGCAAGATTGAGAGGAAGCAAGAAATGTTTAATAAAGACCTAGAAGAATTAAAGAACAAACAGAGATGAACAATACAATAACTGAAATGAAAAATACACTAGAAGGAGTCAATAGCAGAATAACTGAGGCAAAAGAACGGATAAGTGACCTGAAAAACAGAATGGTGGAATTCACTGCTGAAGAACAGAATAAAGAAAAAAGAATGAAAAGGAACGAAGACAGCCTAAGAGACCTCTGGGACAACATTAAACACAACAACATTCGAATTATAGGGGTCCCAGGAGAAGAGAGAGAGAAAGGACCTGAGAAAATATTTGAAGAGATTATAGTCAAAAACTTCCCTAACATGGGAAAGGAAATAGCCACCCAAGTCCAGGAAGCACAGAGAGTCCCAGGCAGGATAAACCCAAGGAGAAACACACCAAGACACATAGTAATCAAATTGCCAACAATTAAAGACAAAGAAAAATTATTGGAAGCAACGAGGGAAAAATGGCAAATACATACAAGGGAACTCCTATAAGGTTAACAGCTGATTTCTCAGCAGAAACTCTACAGGCCAGAAGGGAGTGGCACAGTATATTTAAAGTGATGAAAGGGAAAAACCTACAACCAAGATTACTCTACCCAGCAAGGATCTCATTCAGATTCGATGGAGAAATCAAAAGCTTTACAGACAAGCAAAAGCTAAGAGAATTCAGCACCAACCAAACCAGCTCTACAACAAATGCTAAAGGAACTTTTCTAAGTGGGAAACACAAGAGAAGTAAAGGACCTACAAAAACAAACCCATAACAGTTAAGACAACGGTAATAGGAACATACATATCAATAATTACCTTAAACCTGACTGGAATAAATGCTCTAACCATAAGACACAGGCTTGCTGAATGGATACGAAAACAAGACCCATATATATGCTGTCTACAAGAGACCCACTTCAGACCTAGGGACACATACAGACTGAAAGTGAGGGGATGGAAAAAGATATTCCATGCAAATGGAAATCAAAAGGAAGCTGGAGTAGCAATACTCATATCAGATAAAACAGACTTTAAAATAAAGAATGTTACAAGAGACAAGGAAGGACACTACCTTGGATGATCAAGGGATCAATCCAAGAAGAAGACATAACAATTATAAATATATATGCACCCAACACATAGGAGCACCTCAATACATAAGGTAACTGCTAACAGCTATAAAAGAGGAAATCAACAGTAACACAATAATAGTGGGGGACTTTAACACCTCACTTACACCAATGGACAGATCATCCAGACAGAAAATTAATAAGGAAACACAAGCTTTAAATGACAAAATAGACCAGATAGATTTAATTGATATTTATGGGACATTCTATCCAAAAACAGCAGATTACACTTTCTTCTCAAGTGCACAAGAAACATTCTCCAGGATAGATCACATCTTGGGTCACAAATCAAGCTTCGGTAAATTTAAGAATATTGAAATCATATCAAGCATCTTTTCCAACCACAATGCTATGAGATTAGAAATCAACTACAAGGGAAAAAATGTAAAAAACACAAACACATGGAGGCTAAACAATACGTTACTAAATAACCAAGAGGTCACTGAAGAAATAAAAGAGGAAATCAAAAAATACCTAGAGACAAATGACAATGAAAACACAATGATCCAAAACCTATGGGATGCAGCAAAAGCAGTTCTAAGAGGGAAGTTTATAGCAATACAAGCCTGCCTCAAGAAACAAGAAAAATCTCAATTTTGAAATCTCAAAATCAAAATATCTCAAAACTTACACCTAAAGGAACTAGAGAAAGAAGAACAAACAAAACCCAAAGGTAGCAGAAGGAAAGAAATCATAAAGATCTGAGCAGAAATAAATGAAATAGAAACAAAGCAACAGCAAACATCAATAAAACTAAAAGCTGGTTCTTTGAGAAGTTAAACAAAACTGATAAACTATTAGCCAGACTCATCAGAAAAAGAGGAAGAGGACTCAAATCAATAAAACCAGAGGGCTTCCCTGGTGGCGCAGTGGTTGAGAGTCCGCCTGCCAATGCAGGGGACACGGGTTCGTGCCCCGGTCCAGGAAGGTCCCACATGCCGCAGAGCGGCTAGGCCCGTGAGCCATGGCCGCTGAGCCTGCAAATACAGAGCCTGTGCTCCGCAATGGGAGAGGCCACAACAGTGAGGCCCACTTACCACAAAAAAACAAACAAACAAAAAAGCTAGAAATGAAAAAGGAGAAGTTACAATGGACATCGCAAAAATACAAAGCATTCTAGGAGACTACTACAAGCAACTCTATGCCAATAAAATGGACAACCTGGAAGAAATGGACAAATTCTTAGAAAGGTATAAACTTCCAAGACTGAACCAGGAAGAAATAGAAAATATGAAAAGACGAATCACAAGTAATGAAATTGAAACTGTGATTAAAAATCTTCCAACACCGCCTGCCGATGCAGGGGACGCGGGTTCGTGTCCCAGTCCGGGAAGATCCCACATGCCGCGGAGCGGCTGGGCCCGTGGGCTATGGCTGCTGAGCCTGTGCGTTCGGAGCCTGTGCTCTGCAACGGGAGAGGCCACAACAGTGAGAGGCCCACATACCGCAAAAAAAAAAAAAAAAAAAATCTTCCAACAAACAAAAGTCCAGGACCAGATGTCTTCACGGGTGAATTCTATGAAACATTTAGAGAAGAGCTAACACCCAACCTTCTCAAACTCTTCCAAAAAATTGCAGAGGAAGGAACACTTCCAAACTCATTCTATGAGGCCACCATCACCCTGATACCAACACCAGACAAAGATAGTACAAGAAAAGAAAATTACAGACCAATATCACTGATGAATATAGATGCAAAAATCCTCAACAAAATACTAGCAAACAGAATCCAACAACACATTAAAAGATCATACACCATGATCAAGTGGGATTTATCCCAGGAATGCAAGGATTCTTCAATATATGCAAATCAATCAATGTGATACACCATATTAACAAATTAAAGAATAAAAACCATATGATCATCTCGATAGATGCAGAAAAAGCTTTTGACAAAATTCAACACTGATTTATCATAAAAACTCTCCAGAAAGTGGGGATAGAGGGAACCTACCTCAACATAATAAAGGCCATATATGACAAACCCACAGCAAACATCATTCTCAATGGTGAAAAACTGAAAGCATTTCCTATAAGATCAGGACAAGACAAGGATGTCCACTCTCACCACTATTACTCAACATAGTTTTGAAGTCCTAGCCACGGCAATCAGAGAAGAAAAAGTAATCCAAACTGGAAAAGAGGACGTAAAACTGTCACTGTTTGCAGATGACATGATACTACACATAGAGAATCCTAAAGATGCCACCAGAAAACTAGTAGAGCTAATCAATGAATTTGATAAAGTTACAGGATGAAAAATTAATGCACAGAAATCTCTTGCATTCCTATACATTAACAACGAAAGATCAGAAAGAAAAATCAAGGAAACAATCCCATTCACCATTGCAACAAAAAGAATAAAATACCTAGGAATAAACCTACCTAAGGAGGTAAAAGACCTGTACTCAGAAAACTATGAGACACTGATGAAAGAAATCAAAGATGACACAAACAGATGAAGAGATATACCATGTTCTTCGATTGGAAGAATCAATATTGTGAAAATGACTATACTACCCAAAGCAATCTACAGATTCAGTGCAATCCCTATCAAATTACCAATGGCATTTCTTACAGAACTAGAACAAAAAATCTTATATGGAATTTAAGAAAAAAAATGTCATGAAGAACCTAGGGGTAAAGCAGGAATAAAGACGCAGACCTTCTAGAGAACGGACTTGAGGTTATGGGGAGGGGGAAGGGTGAGCTGTGACAGGGCGAGAGAGAGTCATGGGCATATACACACTAACAAACGTAGTAAGGTAGATAGCTAGTGGGAAGCAGCCGCATGGCACAGGGATATTGGCTCGGTGCTTTGTGACAGCCTGGAGGGGTGGGATAGGGAGGGTGGGAGGGAGGGAGACGCAACAGGGAAGACATATGGGAACATATGTTTATGTATGACTGATTCACTTTGTTATAAAGCGGAAACTAACACACCATTGTAAAGCAATTATACCCCAATAAAGATGTTAAAAAAAAAAAAAATTTGTATGGAGTCACAAAAGACCCCAAATAGCCAAAGCACTTTTTTATTTTTAACTTTCTTTTTTTTAAAAATAAATTTATTTATTTATTGGCTGCGCTGGGTCTTCGTTGCTGTGCGCAGGCTTTCTCTAGTTGCAGTGAGTGGGGACTACTCTTTGTTGTGGTGTGCGGGCTTCTCTTGTTCTGGAGCACAGGCTCTAGGCACGTGGGCTGCAATAGTTGTGGGGCGCAGGCTCAGTAGTTGTGGCTCATGGGCTCTAGAGCACAGGCTCAGTAGTTGTGGCACACAGGCTTATTGCTCCATGGCATGTGGGATCTTCCCGGACCAGGGCTTGAACCCGTGTCCCCTACACTGGCAGGCGAATTCTTAACCACTGCATCACCAGGGAAGTCTCACCAAAGCAGTCTTGAAGGAAAAAAATGGAGCTGGAGGAATCAGACTCCCTGACTTCAGACTATACTACAAAGCTACAGTAATCAAGAAAATATGGTACTGGCACAAAAACAGAAATATAGATCAATGGAACAGGATAGAAAGCCCAGAGATAAATCCACGCACCTATGGTCAACTAATCTATGACAAAGGAGGCAAAAATATACAATGGAGAAAAGACAGCCTCTTCAATAAGTGGTGCCTGGAAAACTGGACAGCTACATGTAAAAGAGTGAATTTAGAACACTCCCTAAAACCATACACAAAAATAAACTCAAAATGGATTAGAGACCTAAATGTAAGACCGGACACTATAACTCTTAGAGGAAAGCATAGGAAGAACACTCTTTGACATAAATCGCAGCAAGATCTTTTTTGCTCCACCTCCTAGAGTAATGGAAATAAAAACAAAAATAAACAAATGGGACCTAATGAAACTTAAAAGCTTTTGCAAAGCAAAGGGAACTACGAACAAGACAAAAAGACAACCCTCAGAATGGGAAAAAATATTTGCTAACGAATCAACTGACAAAGAATTAATCTCCAAAATATATAAACCGCTCATGCAGCTCAGTATTAAAGAAACAAACAACCCAATGCAAAAATGGGCATAAGACCTAAATAGACACCTCTCCAAAGAAGACATACAGATGGCCAAGAAGCACATGAAAAGCTGCTCAACATCACTAAGTATTAGAGAAATGCAAATCAAAACTACAATGAGGTATCATCTCACACCAGTTAGAATGCGCATCATCAGAAAATCTACAAACAACAAATGCTGGAGAGGGTGTGGAGAAAAGGGAACCCTCCTGCACTGTTGGTGGGAATGTAAATTGATACAGCCACTGTGGAGAACAGTATGGAGGTTCCTTAAAACACGAAAAATAGAATTACCATATGACCCAGCAATCCCACTCCTGGGCATATACCGAGAGAAAACCATAATTCAAAAAGACACATGCACCCCAATGTTCATTGCAGCACTATTTACAATATCCAGGTCATGGAAGCAACCTAAATGCCCATTGATAGACGAATGGATAAAGAAGATGTGGCACATATATACAATGGAATATTCCTCAGCCATAAAAAGGAACAAAAGTGGGTCATTTGTAGAGATGTGGATGGACCTAGAGACTGTCATACAGAGTGAAGTAAGTCAGAAAGAGAAAAACAAAAATCGTATATTAACGCATATATGTGGAACGTAGAAAAATGGTATAGATATACTGGTTTGCAGGGCAGAAATAGAGACACAGATGCAGAGAACAAACGTATGGACACCAAGGGGGGAAAGTGGTGGTGATGGTGGTGGTGGTGTGATGAATTGGGAGATTGGGATTGATATGTACATACTGATGTGTATAAAATGGATAACTAATAAGAACCTGCTGTATAAAAAGAATAAATTAAATTAAATTCAAAAATTAAAAAAAAAACACGCATGATAATATAAGCTTGGTCGAATACTGTTCTTTAAATCATTGGATACACGTGATTCCATTACTCTAAAGCCTGGGGTCATGGTTTACTGTGGGGACTGAGACGCTGGCAGTATGCAAAATTATCTGCATGCCCAAACAGTTTTATTAGACTGTCCTAAAATCCTAGGCCCATTGCTTGGAAGATTAGTCAGGACCTAGAACCAAAAAACACTTAATGCACCCGTATAAGGAGACCATTACTTCCTTTGTCTTCATATTTAAATATATTATTTAAAAAAAATAAGTATGATAATAAAAAGTCATTCCAGGGAATTCCCTGGTTGTCCAGTGGTTAGGACTCGGTGCGTTCACTGCCGTGGCCAGGGTTCAATTCCTGGCTGGGGAACTAAGATCCCACAAGCCACATGGCCAAAAAAAAAAAAAAAAGTCATTCCATTTTATTACTTTAAATTATTAGGGCTAACTTTTTGGCAGCTTCACTCAGTGATTATTCTACAGTGGGAGGTACCCTATAGCTATATCAACTATTTTTTTTTGAGGTGTGGTTGATCTACAATATTATATTCAACTAGTTTTAAATTTAAAAAGAATATCCTAATCATAAATGCAAACAACTTGCTCTTTTCTCTCTATTCACATGCAATTGCCCTCTATCAACCCAAGTTCCCTCTTTGTTCACTCATACAACATTTTTAAAATACTGTTAAACAACATTGTAAAACAGCTATACTCCAATAAAAATTAATTTAAAAAATTTAAAAAAGGAAGTTTAGTGAGAAACAAGCTGGTCTGCCATCGCTAGGTCAAACTACTTCCATGTAGTTTTAACATTTTAAGAAAATTTAACTAAAGATTTTTGTAATCAAATTTGATTGTTTAGAGGAAATTAATTTCTTAAATACCTATATTAATTTATTAAGCAGAAAATCAAATTATTGTTATCTTGAAACAGCTATTAGTTTCATGAATAGAATAACAAGATTAAGTTGTCCTTAAAGACTTGTGAAAAAAAGTTTCAATGTTCGTATTCAATGTTCGTTTACACTAAATTTTAAATTCAGTGTAAAAAAATTTTTTTTAAATACTGTTAAGCATCTTCTATGTGTTGGGAACTGTGTCGGGTGATGAGGATACAAAGATGAAAAGGTAATTCACTACCTTCGAGAACCTTAGTATCTAACAAAAAAATTCAAAGATTCATTGATTCAACGTTTAGTTACTGATTGCCTTCTATGTAACAGGCAATTTTGTGGCAGGGTGAATGCAGTGGTAAGTAAAACAGAAAAAGCCCCTTCTTTGTGGAATTATATTCTGTGGGGGGCAATAAAAATCGTCTAGGAGTGGGACTTCCCTGGTGGCACAGTGGTTAAGAATCCGCCTGCCAGGGCAGGGGACACGGGTTCTGAACCCTGGTCTAGGAAGATCCCACCTGCCGCGGAGTAACTAAGCCCGTGTGCCACAACTACTGAAGCCCGCGCGCCTACAGCCCGTGCTCTGCAACAAGAGAAGCCACCACAATGAGAAGCCCTCGTACAGCAACAAAGACCCAATGCAGTCAAAAACAAATAAATTAAAAAAAAATTTTTTTTAATCGTCTAGGAGTGATGAATGCTGTGAAGAAGAGGCAAGCTGGATAAGAGGACAGAGAGAGACAGATGAGCCACCCACTCGAGACAGGGTAATCTGGGGAGGGTCCTTGAACAGAGATCTGAATGAATATTTGGGCCAGGAAAATTACAAGCAGAGGGAAGAGCCAAGTCAGAGGCCAGAAGGTGGCAATATATTAGAGCAACTGCAAGGAAGGAGGCGTGGCTGGAGGAGAGTAAGCAAGGACCTGTGTGCACATGGGCGAGGGGGTCATGGAGAGCCCTGTGGGTCATGGTAAGGACTCTGAATGTTACTCTAAACATGATGGGAAGCCGCTGAGGGCTGAGAGCAGGGAAGTGATATGAAGTTGATTGACGTTTTTAAAGGATGTTACAAAAAGACTATGGATGGGCAGGCATGGACCAGGGAGACTTAGGAAGTGATTTCAGTAGTTTATCAAGAGAGGACAGTGGCTTGGACCAGAATGGTAATGAAGAGGGAGGCATAAGCGGTCAGATTCTGAAATTTTTTCTGAGGGGAGTTTCTAAAAAAAATAATGCCTGCTTGGACTATCGCTGCTAATATTACAAAAGGAAAAAAACATTTCCTCAGCACTTACACTTGCCTTCATCTTATTTGGTCTTCAGAATATTATAAGGAAAGTACTTATCATCATCTTAAAGATGAAGAAACTGAGTCTTAGAAAAGAAACTTGCCCAAGGTCACAGAGACAGTAAATGGGGAAGCCAAGCCATGTATCTAGAGCTGTCTAATTTCAATGGACACAGTTCAGAACTCTCCTCTGCTGTGCTATATTCTTTCCTTTTATGATAAAATATCATTTCCATGTGAGTTTACAGAACTGTTTATCTTACAAGCGGGTTCACACCAGTGATCCCTCCTGCAGCCATTACCTTAGTAAGTTGTCCTTGGCATGCTATGACTCTACAATGCATGTTCTTGATGGACTGAAATGCAATTACTGTCAGGGAAAGAGGACTGTTCAGTGGACCACTCTTTTTTAAGTTGAAATTGAGCACTTAGGTTTAAAAATTGTCATCAAGACTTCTGAGCGATACTCTACTGCCTTTTAAAAAGTAGGACTAGCAGAAGAAAAACATTCACAAGTTTAAGTCAGTGAGAAAAATAAGTATTTTATGTAATTAAATGACAATGAAAACTTTAAATGGAGGAGAACTTATATATATTTACAGTTGACTCAGAAGCCAAACAATGCTACAAGCTGCAAAAGTTTAGGATCTTCAATGTTCTTACTGTGTTTTTCATAGAATTAACTAATTTGGGCAATGCTTTTTGATAAAAATATTAAGCTATAAATTATCCTTTCTAAGCTATAAATTATCATTTCAAGGATGACACTTTTCTAGCTCAAAGTTTTAAATGGCATGCCTGCCTTTTCGTCTTATGATACTGTGGCTTAGATACTGTGAGGTAATAATCACTGCACTATAAAGACTGAAATGTCATTAACATCATGTGAGAATATGTGACTCTGTACCCAGAGACCTCATTATCCTATTATTTATTATCCTGAATCCCATTGTTGCAGCTGAACAGGGAAGCAGAAGTCACCACTGCCTGAAATTCAGTGTAGTTAGTAATCAAGAGTTGGTTTAAGCAGGAAGCCATCAAAAATTATATGGATTTGGGGGGCGAGGGATAAATTAGGAGTTTGGGATGAACAGATACACACTAATATATATAAAATAGATAAATAACAAGGACCTACTGTATAGCACAAGGAACTATATTTAATATCTTATAATAATAACCTATAATGGAAAAGAATATGAAAAATAGAGATATAGGCGTATGTATAACTGAATCACTTTCACACAACATTGTAAATCAACTAGACTTCAACTAAAAAAAAATAATAAAAAAATTATACGGATATGTACACACCACAAATATACAAATGTACAAACATTCATTTGCCTACATGTTGATGTGGGCCAAGGCTGTTACATAAGTACGAGTCCACCGTATGTCCTCCTGGCATAAAAACCACATCTACTCTGAATCATCTCATTTCCAGTTTTGGTGTCTTTAAAGTGGATAGAGGGCTTCCCTGGTGGTGCAGTGGTTAAGAATCTGCCTGCCAATGCAGCAGACACAAGTTCGAGCCCTGGTCTGGGAAGATCCCACATGCAGCGGAACAACTAAACCCGTGGGCCACAACTGCTGAGCCTGTGCTCTAGAGCCTGTGAGCCACAACTACTGAGCCTGTGCTCTAGAGCCCACAAGCCACAACTACTGAGTCCACATGCTGCAACTACTGAAGCCCACACGCCTAGAGCCCATGCTCCACAACAAGAGAAGCCACTGCAATGAGAAGCCTGCACACCGCAACAAAGAGTAGTCTCTGCTCGCCACAACTAGAGAAAGCCTGTGCACAGCAACGAAGACCCAATGCAGCCAAAAATAAATAACTAAAAAAAAAAAAAAAAAAAAAAAAAAGAATATGAGTGTGGCCCTGTAAAAATCTAAACTAATGCTTTGAGGTTGATTTTTATTTGTCCTTGGTTTTCACATCCTTGCATTAATAGTTTCATAATACAGAAACATCACACTATGTTATTCCAACTTGCTAAATTTGGTGGCTGTTTGAATCCCCATGCTTCTAATTTAATTTTCTGATAGGAAACATCCATTTGCCTAAAAAATAAATTCATATAAAAGTTAATGCCAAGTTTAGAGATGTTACCTTTGGGAGAAACTGGGTAAAAAAATACATGGGATCTTTCTGTATTATTTTTTTATAACTGCATGTAAATCTATAATTATCTTAAAATTAAAAGATTAATGTTTTTAAAGTGTGGCAGGAGAAGTCTTATTTCCACCCTTTTTTTCCATCAGCTAGGGTCTTGCTGACCATGGCCACCTCCCTCCATCATACACAGATAAACCATTTTTATTAGTTTCTTCATGCAAGCAAATACAGATACACATTATTCCCCTCCCCAATGGTAGTATATTTTGTTTGCATCTTGCTTTTTTCCATGTAACAATGTAATGAAATTCTAAAGAGAGTATTCTATGTAAAAAGAGCTTTCGTTTGAGATATTCTTGGGTAAATCATTTATTAAGCCAGTCCTCTACTGATGGACATTTGTATTGTTTCCAACCTTTTGTTATTAAAAGCCGTGCTATGAATATACTTTAGATATTGTATTTGTGTCATTTTGATAAATAATGCCCAAGTCCCTCCATAGAGATTGAATCACTTTACATTCCCACCAGCAGTGTTACAGGAGCCTGTTGCCCCAAAGTCTCACCAATAGAATGTGCTATCAAACATTTGGGTTTCTGCCAATCCAGTAGATGAAAAGTGAGTTTTTTTGTTTTGTTTTGTTTTGTTTTCAGCCGGGCTGCGCAGCTTATGGGATTTTGGTTCCCCAACCAGGGATCGAACCCAGGCCCTCGGCAGTGAGCGCCTGGAGTCCTAACCACTGGACCACCAGGGAATTCCCAAAAGTGAGTTTTAATTTGAATTTTTATTCCATTCATGAGATTGAGCATATTTTCATGTGTCTAAGAGCTATAGGCCCACTTGTCCCAAATACTGAGGAATAACAATGTTATCAGAAAATATCTGATAAGAAAGCTGAATTTGATTGTCCTACTGCAAAGGGGTTCTTCCACAGTTCTGGATCTTATTTTAAATGCAAGGGCTAGTGGTGATCATTTTTTAGTGTACAAAGATACCGAATCACTATGTTGTATACCAGGAACTAACAAAGTGTTGTAGGTCAATTATACTTCCAGAACAAACAGAAAAAGATCAGATTTGTGGTTACCAGAGGTGGGGGTGGGGAGAGGGGACGTTACATGAAGGTATCCAAAAGGTACCAACTTCCAGCTGCAAGACAAGGAAGTGCTAGGGATGTCACGTACAACATGAGTAACGTAATGAACACTGCCGTATGTTAAGAGAGTGATTCTTAAGAGTTCTCATCACAAGGAAAAACTAGTTTCTTTTGCATTTATTTAGTTATTTTATTTTATTATTATTTCTTTTTGTGGTACGCGGGCCTCTCACTGTTGTGGCCTCTCCCGTTGCAGAGCACAGGCTCTGGACGCGCAGGCTCAGCGGCCATGGCTCACAGGCCCAGCCGCTCCGCGGCATGTGGGATCTTCCCGGACCGGGGCACGAACCCGTGTCCCCTGCATCGGCAGGCGGACCCTCAACCACTGCGCCACCAGGGAAGCCCTACATTTATTTTGTATCTATATGAGATGATGGGTAGTCACTAAACTTATTGTGATGATCATTTCATGACGTGTGTAAGTCAATTCATGATGCTGTACACCTTTAACGTATACAGTGCTGTATGTCAATTATAGCTCAATAAAACTGGAAGATAAATAAATAAACAAAATTGTAAAATGCAATGGCTCTTACTTAAAATGTTCAGCGTTGTTAAAAAACATCAGAACATCAGATTGGCTGAACAATGCCTTCGCGTTAAAGGGTGCTCACCCTAAATATGTCCAGATCACTGACCAACCACCAGTGACTTTACCGAGCCTTCCCTAAAGGGCTCTGCCCTACCCTGGAGGGAAGAATAACAATACTCACAGTTGAGCACCCAAGACATATTAATTCAACAAATATCGAGAGCCTTCATGGATGTTACATTCCAGCAAAGGAAGACAGATGATCAGCGTAATAAATAAGTAAATCATACAGTTTGTTAGAAGGTAATAGGTGCTATGGAGAACAAGACTGGATGGGGGTGTCAGGAGCACTAAGGTGCAGTGTTAAATAGGGCCATCAGAGCAGGCCTCACAGAGATAATTGAACAAAGAAGGAGGTAAGGAAGAACATTCTGGCAGAGTAATAGCCAGTGCAGAGGCCAGGAGGAAGAGGTGTGCCTGACATGCTCAAGACCCAGGAAGGAGGCCAAGGAGTCTGGAGGGAAGTGGAGCGGGGGGCGGGTAAGGAAGAAGAGGAGGCATCAGAGCAGAGATGAGTTAGAGAAGTACGGGTCTGGGCCAAATGGATAAATCTGGAGTTAATCCCATCACGTCCAGAAACTTGCCCTTCTAATCTTGCCCTTGCCCTGGCCTCAATGACTTAGTTTTCTAGGAGGCAGCAGAGGCAATCCAGTGCTCCAGCCACCCATGTAGGCAGACAGAGCAGACAACCTAAAGGCCCCAGGCACACTTAGGCAAGCAATCATGTGTTTGTAGGCTGAAGGCTCCCGGCAGCAAGGGAACAATCTCGTGCCTTTTTCTCCTGTTATTCCACTTTTTCCTGAAAGTTTCCTTTCCTTGCTAAATTTAAAACCTCTTCCTTGGAATGTCTGTGATTTGAGCATCTTACAAGTAGTTGGTCCTGTCAGCTCATTTCCCCATTTCTGAATGTCTAGTAGCTCACCTGGAGGTGGTGTTAATCACAACTACATCAGACACCTCTGCAAAGACTCAAACCCTGCCTCTGATCGCCTAGCCAATGTGTACCAAATACTACCTGCCCCTGACCTTCAAACTGGCAACAAACACAGCTGCTCTTTACTCAATAAAAGCATTACCGGGAGTGAACTCTTGCTTTTAACATCAGTCTAAGAGGATCTATCCCACTTCAGATACAAGAGAAGCAAGACAATGGCACTTGGGACAGAGACGAGCCATGAGAAACCAAGCCGAGGTTTCTGCAGGGGCACCACGCCTGATGGGAAAGTTTCCTCGATGCATGGGACGCCTCATCTTGCGTGGGCAAAACCACCACCATTACTACAGATTTGGTTCTGTGTACTATTCTGCATATCACTTGCTTCCTTGCATCTTTAAACTGTAGTCCCCTCTTGCTTCACTTCGTTTCCCCTTTCTCGCCTACAAAAGAGATTATAGAGCATTGCTCACCAGGCAGAATGGCTGCAAAAAGAAGAGGCCCTACAACCTCTATAATCTCTACAATCCCTACAATAATTAAGCAGTAACCTTGGGTGTCACCAACTTTATAATGCCCTCACCAATCAATACAGACCCAGAGCAGTCACACCACTTGGATAAGGATGGATTCTTCAAATGTTTAAGGAACGCCATTACCACAGTCAAGGCGCAGAGCTGGGAGCCACACGAAGAGGATCCAGACGCATGTCCTGGGCACTGATAAAGTGACTCTCAAGAAAGGTAGAGGCCGGACGTCCCTGGTGGCGCAGTGGTTAAGAATCCCCCTGCCAATTCAGGAGACACGGGTTCGAGCCCTGGTTCGGGAAGATCCCACATGCCATGGAGCAACTAAGCCTGTGCGCCACAACTACCGAGCCTGCGCGCTAGAGCTTGCGAGCCACAACTACTGAGCCCGCACACCACAACAAAGAAGAGCCTCCGCTCGCCACGACTAGAGAAAGCCCATGCACAGCCACGAAGACCCAATGCAGCCATAAATAAATAAATTTATTTTAAAAAAATTAAAGAAAGGTAGAGGCCAAAACTCATGAAAGACGAAATGGTATAATGACAACACAAGAGATGTCACCAACTGTTGACAATTTGAAGGCCCAGTACCCAGAGGGATCTTGGGCAGCTCCATCCAAGAGAGCTTAAAGCGTCTTCCAAACACCACTACCAAAGGTAGCATGGTGTTGCTTCTGGCATGGGAATGAATCTGGGTGTGAGTTCTGCTTCCACCATTTCTTAGCTGTGACATCAGTGTCACACTGATGAATTTCAACATCAGCTTAAACTTAGTTTCCTTGCAAGAAAAATGAGCCAGACAGCCACTTCACGAGGACGTTGGGAAGCAGGAGTGAAATACGTGAGCTGTTCTAGCGTACACCTGGATCTGCCTCTTACACATTCAATGAGTGGCATCCCACAGGATCCATCCTTGTTTCAATACCGCCAA
This sequence comes from Leucopleurus acutus, assembly GCF_964270905.1. Lineage (NCBI taxonomy): Eukaryota > Metazoa > Chordata > Mammalia > Artiodactyla > Delphinidae > Leucopleurus > Leucopleurus acutus. The sequence goes on along the minus strand of NC_139152.1, from coordinate 84,225,883 downwards.
AGCGTCTTCCAGAGATTCTGTCCCATACCCAGTCTCAAAGTTCTCCTGTTTATCCTCGATGGCTCCTGACGCCACTCTGCTCAGTGTTCGGGGTAAAATCAGAACTGCTCGGCTCCTACCCTCTGCCTCCCTGTACCTCCCAGGAGCGCCCCCCTCCTGGTCGTCAGTGCTCCATCTTTCTGCAAGACGCCCCAGCTGGGTCTGGACCCCTTCCCTCCGCATCAGCAGTGCTCCCCCGCGGTGCCTCTGCCCCGTCCCGCGTCCTGCCTCCCACCCGGCTCCTCACCTGATGTAGGGGAGGAAGGGGTTGACGTGCCCGGAGAGCACGGCGACCACGTAGGAGATGATGAAGGCGGCGGACGACCAGGTCACCAGGAGGAAGGGGATGAGGGCCATTCCCCTCAAGAAGCACAGCATTGCGCCGCCACCAGGAGGGCGCTGCGCTCTGCGGGCCCGGAACGGGGGGCTGCTCTGCGCTGCTGGGAGGCGGGCTCCGCGCACGTGCCGACCCGCGGCGCGGCGGCCACGGCGCGAACAGCCACGGGCGGCCGGGAGGGAGGCTCCGCGACGGCTGGGCAGGCCCGGCCCCGGAGGTAGGGGAAGCGCGGAGAGCGGAGAGAGGCGGCGGGCTGCGAGGAGGCGGCGCGGGAGTGGGTGGGGCGCGGGCGGCCCGGGCTTGTTGCGAAACGAGTGAAGTCACAAAGCGGCGGCCCCGCCGACTTGCGGGCGCGCGGCGACCTACCCGCGAACGCGACGCCGGGGCTGCGGGACCGCGGGGCGGGGGGCGGAGGGGGGGGACCGGCTCCTTTCGCTTTTGGTTCGGCCTCCGGGCGGGGGCAGCGGCGGGAATGCCCGCCCAGACGGTCCCAGCCCGCCGTGCCGCCCTTGCCCTTGCGCAACTCCGGGGAAACGCATCAACGCCTCCCGGCCCCTCTTTCCCTCGGGGTTTCCGGGGTGCCGGGCCTCGAACCCCGACGGCTTCCTCTCCGTGGTCCCGCCGCCCGCGCGTGGTGACATCCGCCCCATCCCGCCGCACTGCGACGGCTGCTGCTGCCCCTGCTGCAGAGGTCCGGGCAGAAGTGTTCGGTGACGTTCGCCAGGACATGGGGCACGGATGCGGCACCCACGTGGATGGTGTCCACCTGAAAACCGAGGGGAGTGTATAGGCGGGTGTTTGCGAGGGCCGGGGGCCGAGCCTGGACGGCCCCGGTGCTGCCCACAGTGCTGCTTCCCCCCTACCCCGCCCCAATCCCCCCTCCACCCCGCACAGCGGACTCTTCTTTCCTAGAAGTTAGGTTTCTCTTTCTCTCATGGATCAGGGTTAGCCCAGGCTTGGAGCCTGGTGAGTAATGGGGACTTGATACATTTCAAACCCTGTGAAAGGGATTCGTGTTCTGAAGGCGCTGGCGGGCACAGTGATTTTGAGATACAGTTTAGGGATTCTGAGCCCAAGGTATGTGAGGTCACTGGTCATTGGTAACCAAACGTGGGTTTGTTTTAGCCACCTTAACATTTCTTGAGTGTCCTGTCCTCCTGCTGGAGGACAGGATACAAAGATTAAATAGTTTCATGGGGTCTAGGAGACTGACATGTCAAAATAAAATACATTGTATGGAATATTAAATAAATATGAGATTTAAAAAAAAATAGAGCTGAGAGGCTGGGGCCAGTGCTCGCATGAAGAGCCAGGTACGTGTTCCTGACAGATAGTAGAGGTTTTTAAAGTAAATCATTGCTCTTCAGGCAAAGAAAGGTGAGACTACCATTCCAGTCCAAGGAAACAGCAGGAGAAAATGCACAGATGGTGAATTGCCTGTTTTTCTGGACCTAGAGAAGTACCCTAGGGGACTTCCATGGCGGTCCAGTGGTTAGGACTCCAGGCTTCCACTGCACGGGGCACGGGTTCCATCCCTGGCCCGGGAGGATCCCACATGGCCGGTGGCCGAACTGAATAAATAAACCATTAAAAAAAAAAAAAAAAGAAGCGCGCTAGTGTAAGGCAGGGAATGGAGAGGTGGGCAAAGAGGCCACGTCACCTGAGGCCTGCTAAGAATCTTATTTGTTTGAACGTATGGACACCAAGGGGGGAAAGTGGCGGGTGTGTGGTGGTGTAGTGGGATGAACTGGGAGACTGGGATTAACATATATACACTAATATGTATAAAATGGATAACTAATAAGAACCTGCTGTATAAAAAGATAAATAAAATAAAAAATTTTTAAAAAGACTAAAAATGTACAAAAAAAAGAACCTTATTTGTTTGGTTTTGGTTTTGGTAGTGAGGAAACAGGAACATGGACAGACTTGTATTTCAGGAAATCACTGAGCCTGTGGGGAAGTGACCACCATATCCAATAACGCAGAAGCTTTTGATTATGCTTTTTAAAAAAATCACAAAAGTTGACATCCTTAGTTATCCACTGTAGGTCTCTACTTAGGTTTCTGCATTCTGAAAACCCACCAACTTCCCTGGTCTTGCTTGCTTTTCCCTGTCCCCTCCTGCTTCCCCTTTCCTACTCTACAACTGATCTGATTTAAAAAACCCTCCCTGAGGCAGAGGAATTACGACATCAAATGGAATTCACCTGATCATTTTATCTTTCTGTTGCTTATGTAAGTCCCTTAATCCAACTGGCTAATCACTTTTAACACAAACATACAGGAGTTGTCTGACTATAAAGGCAGAAAGAATAAAATAAGTATGGATACATATATATATATATTTAATACAGGTATATAAGTGTAACTAACTGCATACACATAAATATGGTGTCAAGCAGCCCTAAGGAGCACAGCGCTGCTTTCTTTTCAAAAAGCTTCTGATACCGTAGATCTTTTTTTTTTTTTCAAGCAAGGGATACTTTATTTTATTTATTTTATTTTTGTCTGCGTTGGGTCTTTGTTGCTGCGCAGGCTTCTTATTGCGGTGGCTTCTCTTGTTGTGGAGCATAGGCTCTAGGCACGCAGGCTTCAGTACTTGTGGCACACGGGCTCAGTACTTATGGCTCGTGGGCTCTAGAGAGCAGGTTCAGTAGTTGTGGCGCACGGGCTTAGTTGCTCCACAGCATGTGGGATCTTCCCGGACCAGGGCTCGAACCCGTGTCCCCTGCATTGGCAGGGGGATTCTTAACCACTGTGCCACAAGGGAAGCCCCTTTTTTTTTCTTTTAAATATTTATTTGGCTGCGCCGGGTCTTAGTCTTTAGTGATGGCATGCAAACTCTTAGTTGTGGCATGTGGGATCTAGTTCCCTGACCAGGGATTGAGCCCAGGCTCATTGGGAGCCCGGAGCCTTAGCCACTGAACCACCAGGGAAGTCCCAATACTGTAGATCTTATGACACCCACTGCTTGGAACAGTAAAGTTTATATGGTAAGAAATGCAAAAATCCCGAAAAACAACCTTACTGGTGAAGGAAACCAGGTTATGTCACCCCCAAATATGCCTCTTTGACATACTGTTTTGAGCCAAAGGCAATTAGGAGCAGCGAAAACAGGAAAAGCTCTCTCTACCCTCCTTCTTTCTGCCTAAAGACAAAATATAAATTGCCTTTGCTGGAGGTTCTAGACTGTTAGCCCAGAGATGACACCAAACAAATCTCACTGTTAATTTCCCCCAAATTACATTCCCACAGTTTCCCGCCCTTGGAAACCTTAAAACGCTTTCCTTTGTCCCGTCATTTCTATACAAATTTATTTTTTCTTTGTTAAAATGCTATATACACCCAAGTTCTAGCCATCCCTTTGAGTTACTCATCCCTGAGTTTCTCCTGTGCATTTGAGATATACATATTAATAAACTTCTGTTCATTTTTCTGTTTTTTGTTGACAGAGACCCAAGCTGAGGACCCAGAAGAGTAGAAGAAAAGAAATTTTTTTTCTTTCTCTACACTGGGTAACTTTAAGATGTATAATATAATAAATATTGTGCATCTCCCTTTGAAATGATTCTGACTTTCTGTCAAAGGAAGTCACACTGTCTCAAAAGTAAGGGTCTCAGTGGACTGTCCTTTTGAGGATGAAGTCATTCTTCCTTGATGATCATCATTTATTGAAAGATAGTGATGGGCTTCCCTGGTGGCACAGTGGTTGAGAGTCCGCCTGCCAATGCAGGGGACGCAGGTTCGTGCCCCGGTCCGGGAGGGTACCACATGCCGCAGAGCGGCTGGGCCCATGAGCCATGGCCGCTGAGCCTGTGCATCCGGAGCCTGTGCTCCGCAACGGGAGAGACCACAACAGTGAGAGGCCCGCATACCGCAAAAAACAAAAAAAAGAAAGAAAGAAAGGTAGTGTTGTTTTGATCTAAATAATCCTCACACCAAAGCTCAGGTATCATCCCCTTCTCATGGATGAGGAGACTGAAGCTCAAGGTCATGCAGCTAATGAACAGAGGTGCAGAATTTGAATCCAGGTCTATCTGACTCAAAAGCCTGTAACCCTAACCATTGTAAGGACTGTCTCACTCTTCTAATTCCTCAAACTCCAGAATTACAGAAGGAAACTCCTTAAAATATATAGTTATCTAGGACTTCCCTGGTGGCATAGTGGTTAAGAATCCGCCTGCCAATGCCGGGGACATGGGTTCAAGCCCTGGTCCAGGAAGATCCCACATGCCGTGGAGCAACTAAGCCAGTGCACCACAACTACTGAGCCTGCGCTCTAGAGCCTGTGAGCCACAACTACTGAGCCCACATGCCACAACTATTGAAGCCCGCGCACCTAGAGCCTGCACTCTGCAACAAGAGAAGCCACCGCAATGAGAAGCCCACGCACCGCAATGAAGAGTAGCCCCCGCTCACCGCAACTAGACTGTACACAGCAATGAAGACCCAACACAGCCAAAAATAAAATAAATAAATAAAAACAAATAAATAATATATATATAGTTATTATTAAATTTTTGTATATGTTTATTTATGCATGGATATATTATGCATTTTGAAAAACTTACCCAATATATAATAACAACTGAGAAGCATCCATAATTCCCTGACAATAAGTCAACTTTCTCAATTTTCTAATTTCTGTTTGGCTTTTTCTCATAGGAATATTCAAAATCAAATCGTAGTTGCAAATTTGTAGCTTGTTTTTTTTTTTTTGCCGTACGCGGGCCTCTCACTGTCGTGGCCTCTCCCATCGCGGAGCACAGGCTCCGGACGCGCAGGCTCAGCGGCTGTGGCTCACGGGCCCAGCCGCTCCACAGCATGTGGGATCCTCCCAGACCAGGGCACGAACCCGTGCATCAGCAGGCGGACTCCCAACCACTGCGCCACCAGGGGAGCCCATAGCTTGATTATTTTTATGTATCAAATATCTATTCCATGTTGTTACAATCTTCGAGTTACCACTTTTACTCTGTATTCATCCATTGAATTAATGAACTATAATTTGTTTCACTGCCCCCAATGTTAAACACTTATGCTCATCCAGATAGTTCTCTATTTTAAATAACATTCTACAAACACTTCAATTTTTTCTGCTTTTCTTTTTCCTGTCCTTTTCACACATAGGATTGCTCTGTCAAAGGACAATACAAATATTTTAAAATCCCTGTTAACATTCTAAATTATATAAAAGTACTGTACCAATTTCATTGATAACCTCACTGTTGCAGTTTCATCATATATCACCTCCATTTCTGTATTCTTAGTGTTATCTACTACAGTAGCTATAAAACACTACTTGTGGTATTAACTTATACTTGCTCTCAGAGCTATAGCTCCTTTATTTCATTGTTGTGATAGATCACAAGTTACCCAGTGCAGCACCCATTTTCCCTTCCTCCTTAGTAATAAATTCCCAATTTAGAGTGGACACATTCTGCCCCATACAAAAGGATCAGATTTCTCGCCTTCCCTTGCAGCTAGGGGCAGCCATGTGATGGTTCAGACCTACAGCATGTAATAAGAATCCTTGGGCTTCCCTGCTGGCGCAGTGGTTGAGAGTCCGCCTGCCGATGCAGGGGACACGGGTTCATGCCCTGATCCGGGAAGATCCCACATGTCACGGAGCGGCTGGGCCCGTGAGCCATGGCCGCTGAGCCTGCGCGTCCGGAGCCTGTGCTCCGCAATGGGAGAGGCCACAACAGTGAGAGGCCCACGTACTGCAAAAAAAAAAAAAGAATCCTTATGTGATATAAGAAGGCTGCTTAAGGGAAAATGACTTGCAACATAATGGGATGGCAGGACTCCAGCAGCCATATTGGAGTATGAAGTCACCAAATTTGAGGAGAAAGGCTCTAAGTGAGGATGGTGGAACAAAAAGGTGGTGGCCTAGTCCCTACTGATCATGGAGCTGCTGGGGCAGCCCTGGATCACCTAGCTCTGGGCTTCCTTTATGTGAAAGAGTAATAAACTTCCATCTTACTTAAACACTATTATTTGGGTAGTTTTCAATACAGTTGACCCTTACGCCATCCCCCACCCCCAGTGGAAAATCTTATAACTTTATTAGTTGGTCCTCTGTATTCGTGGTTCTTCATCAGCAGATTCAACCAATCTTGGATCATGTAGTACTGCATCACATATATATTGAAAAAAAAATCCGTGTATATGTGGACTGGTACAGTTCAAACTCATGTTTGTTCAAGGGTCAACCGTACTTCCTAAATTAGTTTTTTTATTGCATCCCTTTCATGATGTCTCTAAATCCCAGGTACCCAGTTGTTCAATGGGCCATATTCCTAGAAAACTGAGTATAAAGTCATTTTCCTAAATACCATCTTTAAAATGCTATAATGAATGCTCTTGTAAATTATGCCATCATGTATCCCATCTGTAAATCTGGACGTGCATATGCTGAACTTGCTTAAGAGCCTTGCTTATTTCTTCTAACAGCTCATGATAATTTTACAAACTCAACCTGCCATCGTTTTGTTCCCCTCTTAAAGTGTGTTTTTACATCCCTGGAGTTCCCACTTTAATACACCACATTGTTATCCTGTATTGATTATTAGACACTGTACTTGAAGAATTACTTTTAGAAATAATTTGAGGTGTTGATGATATTTCTCCAGAGAGTATTTTGTTTACTTCATGTTGGCACTGGGGACGTTTGCTATTCACCATCATGCAGACCTTATTTTATGGCTCGAGGTTTTCTATGCCACGTCCCCCCTGCCTTGCACGCGCCCCACTCCAGATACCTTGAAGCCAGACCTGCAGTGTGTATGAGGGCTGGTTATTTCTTGCTCACCCTTACTTTGGACCCACAGCCCTGGTCTCCAAGGCTTAAATCCCTTACTTAGAAGATGGTTGAAAGCCCTTTTCAATGGCCTTTCCTCACGGGCCGATGCCCCTGACCAAATACAGTCCCAGAGCTGGGCTCACTCCTCTGGATTCTATTCTTTTTGGAGATCTTGGCCCAATAACTCCTCATCCTTTGGTTAAATCTGATGCTTTTAAGATGTTTTTATATTTCCCCAGATTTTTCAGTTGCCTGAATTTCCTAGTCCAACGTTGTTAGAAGCAGAAGCTGGGGCACTGCATTAGGTCCATTTCTTTTATGAGGATAAGTTGTCATGTTTTTGCAAAAGCAACTTTTTAAAATTCACAGTTCAGGAGCTTGGTCACTTGTCATTACTCAGCTCTTTAATTACCAGATAAGAGTACAAAAATTAGCACTGCTAATTCCATTTCCTTTACCATTCTTTACTTATTCTATGTATTTTGATTCACAGGCAATAAAAACCTCAATTATTTCTCTCTTCTAAAAGCTGCAGTATCCCCTCTCCGTGAATGTGGACTGAACTTAGTGACTTCTGAGGACTAGAGTATGGAAAGAGAAAAAAGGTATCTTTACAGAGGAGAAATCTGGCAGACAACACCTTAACCAGATCATCAAAGTTAACATCGCCCGTAATAAACTGCTACTGTATATATTGATATAATAGGATATCATAATATGATGTGATGGGAAAGTACTTCACCTCTGTAGTATTTTCTCCAAAGCCATACCCCCCAGTCTAATTGTGAGAAAACAAGACAAACCCAAATTGAAGGTCATTCTATAAAATACCTGATTGGTACTTTCAAAAGTTTCAAGGTCATGAAAGACTGAGAAGCTCTCACAGACTAGAGGGACAAAGGTAACATGATATCTAAACGCAGTAGGGTGTCCCAGATTGGATCCTGGAACAGAAAAGGGACCTTAATGGAAAAAGTAGTGAAACCTAAATTAAGCCTATAGCTTAGTTAATGGTAATATGCCAATGTTAATTTCTTAGTTTTGACAAATGTACCATGGTTACATGGTACATGTTAATATTAGCAGAAACTGGGTCAAGGTTATATGGGAATTCTCTGCTCTACCTTTGCAACTTTTCTATAAATCTAAAATTAGTCCAAAATATTTATTAAAGTTGCAGTAATATATTTACCAAAACTCAATAAGATTTCATATTTAAAATCGCATACTTCATTAGTCTCCTTTTGACAACCATATTACTTTTCTCAGTTATATTGTAGAAGCAGAGAACATACAGTATGCCTAGATGTTCCCCTAGAATGAAAGATTCCTGCTTCTTTTCCATTGTCTAGTTCTCGCTGGGAAGTGGTTCTTCAGGCAAGGACTTCCCTTCCTCCTGGCCGCATCAGGACTAGCTCTTGCCAATGGAGGTGGTGAGCCATTTCCCAGTATGGGCAGTGGGTATGCCTTCTTCACTTTCTTCTCCCATCAGCTGGCAGTATGCCAGCGCCCACGATGACCTTGGAAGCCACTTGTTATGGATAGAGACTATCAACCTGGGTCCCTGAATAACTTTGTGAAGCAAAGAACTGCACCCAAACCCCAATCCCCAGCCATTGAGAAACACTGGTTTGGGTCTTTACAGAAATGAGATACTAAAGCCTTTGAGATTTCTGGGTTTATCTGCTACAGCAGCTCATGTTTCTCAACATATACATACACTTAACTTGCCTCTCCCACCTTGTTTAACTCATCTGAACGGGGTTGACTTCACATGGTAACTCTAGATTCCCAGAGAAGGTCAGGCAGAGGTTAGTAAACATTGCTATGAACAGCAAACACAGGAGAGCTAAAGTGAATAAAGATGATTGTAATTCAGTACATTTATTTATTTATTTATTTTAATGTGTGGGGTTTTTTCTTTTTTATAAATTTATTTATTTTATTTTATTTTTGGCTGCGTTGGGTCTTCGTTGCTGCACACGGGCTTTCTCTAGTTGCAGCGAGCCGGTGCTACTCTTCGTTGCGGTGCGTGGGCTTCTCATTGCAGTGGCTTCTCTTGTTGTGGAGCACGGGCTCTAGGCACGCGGGCTTCAGTAGTTGTGGCACGTGGGCTCAGTAGTTGTGGCTCGCGGGCTCTACAGCACAGGCTCAGTAGCTGTGGCTCACGGGCTTAGTTGCTCTGCGGCACGTGGGATCTTCCCAGACCAGGGCTCGAACCTGTGTCCCCTGCGTTGGCAGGCGGATTCTTAACCACTGCGCCACCAGGGAAGTCCTGTAATTCAGTACATTTAAAATCAAATCAAAATAGTATATTTTTCAATGAATGGCAGGGCCTCAGGACTCATCCCACCAAAGAGGATGTCACCATGCTTCTCCTTCCAAGAGTCTCTGGAACAGTCAAGGAAATTTATGTGAACGAATGTGTGTAACCATTGCTCTGAAAAAAAAGGGCTCACGTACTAAAGTGTACCATCTCTTTAAAAAGCACCATCTGGGACTTCCCTGGTGGTCCAGTGGGTAAGACTCTGCGCTTCCAGTGCAGGGGGCCGGGGTTTGATCCCTGGTCAGGGACCTAGATCCCACATGCATGCCATAACTCAGAGTTCGCATGCCGCAGCTAAGAAATCCGTATGCTGCAACGAAGATCCTGCTTGCTGCAACTACGACCCAGTGCAGCCAAAATAAATAAATAAAATTTAGCACCATGTATAATTTCTACTCTCCCTTTTACAATTCAGAAGAAACTTAAAATATGCTCGTAGGGGTAGGGGTTAAGTAGAATCTCTTTTCTATATTCCTGCTCTGGCAAAGGGGCATTGTCATAATAGGGATGTCACAACTCCGGGTGTCAGTCACCTTTTGAGTGACCCAACCCGTGTGTGTGTGTGTGTGTGTGTGTGTGTGTGTGTGTGTGTGTGTGTGTGTGTGTGTGTGTGTATTACAGGGCAGGGATCCCTGAGCTGTGAATGGATTCTGGGCCCTGTTCCCAGGTATGGAGAGAAGTCACCTCTGTACACAAAGGCAGGAAACGTTACACAGTGAGCCAGATTTTTCTGGTGCCTAAGCTATACTCACTTGTACATAATTAACCTTTAAAGATATACTGTTTGTTTTCTTTAAATTGTTCATCTGGCACCCTTTCTTCAGGGTATTCTCCTAGAATACCTAAAAAGGGGATTCTTTCTGCTTCACTCACTGATCTATTCCCAGAGCTTGGAGCAGTGCTTTGACATAGGTGCTTAATAAATACTTGGTGAATGTATTCACCTCAGCAATGACCTTCTTCAGGAAGTCTTCCCTCTGTGCCACTCCCCTGTATCAGGAGGCATCCTGGGCTACTTCCGTTACATACTTCACAATGTAACTTTTCAGTCTACCCACTAGACTCAAAACTTTGTGAGCAGGAACTAAACCTCCTACATTTGTATCTCCAGTGCCAAGCACTATGTTTTGTGCTGGTCTCAGCCTATCAATAACCAATGTGGTTGGACCGGCCCTTGTGGTTATTATGATTGCAAGATGCCCTTCAGCAATAACCATCAGGAAACTTTGAAAAGATAAAGTGTTATTACTTATAAGACCTGGAAATCATATAGCACACCTGTGAGGTCTAAGGGAAAAGAGAGAGAGAGAAAGAGCATGCATGGGACTGGGTTCTCCTTTTACTGGGGTGGAATAGATTACTGCAATTTAATAAATATTTTGGAGTAATTATAGATTTATACAAAAGTTGCAAAGATAGCACAGAGCAGGAATATAAATTGAAGGAAGAGAAAAAGATGAATAGTCCAAACGGTCAGTTATTAAAATCAATCAAGATCTCAAAAACAAAGGAGCTTGGCTCTTTATTTAGTCTGTGGCTGGTAGTATGTTTATTTGAGATGGCCATCTTCGGATGCCTTGGTGATCAAAGCTTAAGTCAGGGGACTTCCCTGGAGGTCCAGTGGTTAAGACTCCGCACTTCCACTGCAGGGGGCGAGGGTTCAATCCCTGGCTGGGGAACTAAGATCCCACATGCTTCATGGCATGGCCAAAAAAAAAAAAAAGCCTGAGTCAGGCTGTTGTATTACAAAAAAGAAAAAAAAAACGGTCGGGGCTTACACTACACACTAGCACAAAATAAATGTTTATTGAAAAAATATGTACCAATGAATGCTTAATACTGATTTAATACTATTGCCTAGAGAATCTGGTCTTTATACAATCGTACATACCATCAGCACATTAGCATCTCCTAAGAGGCACTGTTAACCCCATATCACTGAGTACAGAAATCAGAAAGGCTCAGCAAAGGTTTAGAAATTCTGGCTACTCAAAGGGAGAGAAACCAGAGCACTTTGTGGGAGTGATACCTGTTCATTACAAGTTGCTACAGGTTTGGGCAATGGTACCAGAAACTTCCTCAGTTTCATCATATTTTCTGGCAGATGTTTTTAGGCTCCCAGGGTTAAGGAAGAAAGAACATATTTGAGAAATTTGGGGATTTCCATGATGACAATGAGAGTGAGAATTTCTTAAAAATTTTAAGAGTTCAGTTTTTTTTTCCTTCCCCTTATGAATAGTTTCGAAATTAACTTGCAAATATAGCAACTCATATGATCTGACTTTCTCAGTTTAGCTAATCTTAAATCTCTACATATATAGGGTTTTCTTAGGAGGTGCAGTTCATGCTTTAGTTGTCGTTATCTATGGAAAACTGAGGTATATGCTCATGTTTACCATGATCTCGTGAATTTATTTCTGTAGATAAAGATATTACAGGGAAGGGGGAAGAGGTTTCGTCAGCTGTTCTGATGTAAATTGAACAAGATTTGAAATTGGCTAGGAAAATGACAAAAATACCAGGTCAGCAGAAAATTGTTTGCCTCCCACCCATCTGAAAAAAAAAGTAATTTTTTTTTTAGCCATACCACATGTCTTGCAGGATCTTAGCTCCCTGACCTGGGATTGAACCCTGGACCCACCGCAGTGAAAAGCACCGAGTCCTAACAACTGGACGGCCAGGGAATTCCCAAGAAGTAATTTTTTTGAAGGAGGCATTCCTTTCATAATTCTTTTATTACTTACTAACTAAATTAATTAATAATTAATGTTTTATTGAAGAACCAATCACCCAGGATTTGTAGTTAATTCATTCAACAAACATTGAAGATGTACAAGTTGTCAGATGTTGTGCTTTGTGTTTAAGGATACATAAAGCAAACAGTGCCTGAAATTAATGACTCCATGTTCAAATGAACTTGGTTTGCTTGGGGGATGAAAAGTGGTCCTGGGTGACCGGAACACATGAAGATAAGGCTGGGAGATCCTGGGATGACATTGTGAAGGGATTTACATCCGTATGATAGAGAGATTGGGTATAACCTGGAAGAAACCTTCAAGAAAAAGGCGAAAGTTCTGTGAGTAGGGTGGTGTCATTATCAGATTTATTCTCTGCAGGGGAAGGCTGCTGCAGGCGTTGGGTGGATGGACTAGAGATAACAGTGGGGATTAAGGACAGGTGGGTCCTTTTAAGAAATGCTAATGACCTAATCTAAGGCATTGGACTGTGGATGGAGAAAAAATGTGGTGGCCAATTGAATGAGTGGAATAAGAGAAGAGTTGAAATGCAGTTGGTTTCCTGCTTGAGAGGCTCACTGCCTGTATTAATCATGAACTGAGCCCGGGAACAGAAGTATGATTATGAGTTTGGTTTTAGATATAACAACGGTTTAACGACTAGTTTAAGATGCTTCTAGGAAACCTAGGTGAAGCCAACTGACAGGTAGATGGAAACTGACTTAGGTGGCATCAGTGGACCAGGGCAGGGGGGTACATTATTAAAATAGGTGAGACCACCAAGGGAGTACGTGCTGCCGTGACATCAAGCACAAGAAGGAAAAAGATTGGTTTGGGCAGATAAGCAGTCAGTGAACATCGCTACATGAAAAATGTCAGTAGCATGGTACAAACAGAAGTTAGGTTGCACTGGACTGAGGACTGAAGGCACTAGGTTTAGACTTCCGATTCTAAGAGGACAGGTAGAGAAGTACATGATTACAAAATGGGAAGATGCTCACACTGATGGGTTTGTTGCGGGAAGGAGGACCCCTTCCAGGGCCCGAGAGCAGGCTCTTGCCTAATGCTCGGAAATGAATTGTCCGAGGAGACACATGTGCTGACAAAGCAAGAGACTTTACTGGAAAGGGACGCCCAGGCGGAGAACCGCAGGGTAAGGGAACCCAGGAGGAGACTGCTCTGCCACGTGGCTCGAAGTCTTGGGTTTCATGGTGATGGGGTTAGTTTCTGGGTTGTCTCTGGCCAATCATTCTGACTCAGGGTCCTTACTGGTGGTGCTCGCATCGCTCAGCCAAGATGGATTCCAGCGAGAAGGATTCTGAGAGGTTGGTGGGACATAGGGACTGTTTCTCCTTTTGACCTTTACCGAATTCTTCCAGCTGGTAGTAGCTGGTTAGTTCTGTGTTCCTTACCAGGACCTCCTGTGGTAAAACAGCTCATGCAAATGGTCACCTGGCCAGGGTGGGCGGTTTCGGCCAGTGGTTGCCCTCACAGGTTAGGACAGAGTCCAATCTGAGGACTGATTAGCAGAGGAAGTAAGTGATGAAACAAGGTCATGGAGGAGCAGGAGGAGGGAATGAACAGGAGCAAAAGTGTGTTTCATTTCCAGGAACTTTTTGAGTTTCTCAATCTCAGTCATGTAATTTCAGTGCCTGTGCTTAGATTGGGCATAATGACACCGCACACCTCATCTCAGATGGGATTGGATCTCATCCAAAACTCAGAATGGGACTTGAACCCAAGGGCTGGGACTCCAGCCCGCTGTCTTTTTTTTTAATTTTTAAAAAATATTTATTTATTTGGTTGCACCAGGTCTTAGTTGCGGCAGGTGGGCTCCTTAGTTGTGGCATGAGAACTCTTAGTTGCGAACTCTAGTTCCCTGGTCAGGGATCAAACCCAGGCCCCCTGCATTGGGAGCGAGGAATCCTAACCACTGGGCCACCAGGGAAGTCCCTTGAACCCCTTGTCTTAATTGAAATCCTCACACATGGTCTCGGGACTTAATGAAGCTCAGGTTCTTTATATCTCCTCACAGAAGGAACTCAGGGAGAGGCAAAGTAATAGGAAAGAAGTAGATTTATTGAGAGAGATACTCCATAGACAGAGTAGGGGCCATCTCAGAAGGTGAGAGGCCCTGAAATATGGGGGTGGTTAGTTTTTATGGGCTGGGTAATTTTATAGGCTAACGGGTGTGAGGTTTATTCCAACTATTTTGGGGAAGGGGTGGGGATTTCCAGGAATTGGGCCACCGCCCACTTTTTTTTTTTTTTTTTTTTTTGCGGTATGCGGGCCTCTCACTGCTGTGGCCTCTCCCGCTGTGGAGCACAGGCTCCGGACGCGCAGGCTCAGCGGCCATGGCTCCGCGGCATGTGGGATCCTCCCGGACCAGGACACGAACCCTTGTCCCCTGCATCGGCAGGCGGACTCCCTACCGCTGCGCCACCAGGGAAGCCCTACCGCCCACTTTTTGGCTTTTATGGCCGGGACTGTCGTGGTGCCCATGGGTGTGTCATTTAGCATATGCTAATGCGTTACAATCATGAGGCTCAAGGTCTACTGGAAGTTGAAGCTTCCCCATCTTGGGCCTTATGGGTTCTAAGCAGTTTTTGTTGTGTCCTCAACAGCTATGTCATTCTTTTAAATGTTGTGCCTTCGTGCCTCCCCTGTCTCAATATCATTGAGGGGTTCTTTCTCTTGCCCAGCGCAAGTTCACATGCCCGATGCACAGTGAGGCCAAACAAACTGAAACTTTGGAGTTTGGAGCAGAGAAAGGCTTATTGCAGGGCCCTGCATGGAGACACGTGGCTCATGTTCAAGAACCTCAAACTCCTGGATGGTTTTCATGGAGAAGTTTTTATAGGTAAAATTTGAGGTTAGGGCTGCAAAGTGACTTACTTTTGATTGGTTGATGGTGAGGTAATAGAGCGGTGCTCCAGGGATCATGTGCTCACCTGAAGTTACCATCCTCCACCTGGGTGGGGTTTTAGTTCTGCAGAAGAGCTCAAGATGCAGAAGATACTGTGACGTGTATCCCTTCAGGAGGAAACAAGACCCTGCCCCAAGGCTGCACTATTGTTTCATGACTGCTCCTCCTTTGTTTCTGCAATCCCTTACTTCCCTGATTAGCAACTGCTGTTTGAATCTGCCCTTTGGTACTCAGGGAAGGTCTAGGAGGCTGAGACTTTTTTTCCTAAGAACAAGAAACAGGGGACAAGGACTTCCCTGGTGGCGCAGTGGTTAAGAATTTGCCTGCCAGGGCTTCCCTGGTGGCGCAGTGGTTGAGAGTCCGCCTGCCGATGCAGGGGACACGGGTTCGTGCCCCGGTCCGGGATGATCCCACATGCCGCGGAGTGGCTGGGCCCGTGAGCCATGGCCGCTGAGCCATGGCCGCTGAGCCCGCGCGTCCGGAGCCTGTGCTCCGCAACGGGAGAGGCCAAGACAGTGAGAGGCCCGCATACCGCATAAAAAAAAAAAAAAAAAAGAATCTGCCTGCCGATGCAGGGGACACGGGTTTGAGCCCTGGTCCGGAAGATCCCATATGCCGCGGAGCAACTAAGCCCATGAGCCACAACTACTGAGCTGGTGCACCCTAGAGCCCATGCTCCACAACAAGAGAAGCCACCAGAAGGAGAAGCCCGCGCACCGTAACAAAGAGTAGCCCCCACTCTCAGCAACTAGAGAAAGCCCGCGAGACCCGGCGCAGCCAAAAATAAGTAATAAATAAATAAATAAAAGAAGCGGGACATGAAAAGGATTTGTACACTGCTCAGTTTCATCACCATTTCCAAATCGAACATTACAATTGTTCTTACTCTATAGGGTTAAATTAGTTAATATATTTAAAATACTTAGAACAGTGTCAGGGATATAGTTAGACACACAAGAAATACTAGACTTTATTATATTATTATTATAATTATTATTTTGTTATAATATTGTCATACTACTAATAATTATTATTACTATCTCTGTTATTATCATTACTGTAAGCAGATAGGTTAGGGGGTCCCTAGAGAAAGAGAACCGGGAATGGCTTTCTTGATGTTAGAGAAGCCATTTTGGCCTAAGCCTTTTTTTTTGGCCGTGCCACGTGGCGTGCGGGATCTCAGTTCCTCAATCAGGGATGGAATCTGTGCCTCCTGCAGTGGAAGCACAGAGCCTTAATCACTGGACCACCAGAGAAGTCCTGGCCTAAGCCATTTTGTGATTTAACCCTGGCCACAATGCTTGCATGATCAGGTCTCAGTAATCAATTATCTTAGGGAACAAAGGAACGGAGGAACCGGTAAAAGGCAGTCAAACAATAGTGCGGCGATAAAGCAGAGTCCTAGTTCCTCCTCAAGGGATATACGCAATAATATATCTTTGAGTTCTGCAGGAACTAAGGCCCCCACTCAGGTGGAGGAGGGAATGGTGATGTTCACCCTTCTGAATTCAATCAACTAAAGCTTGGACTCTGTCAACCTTTGCCCCAGTTCTATGCTGAACTCTCCTCTGCTCAAGCCGCCTCATGAATATGCAGGTACCCTAGCTTAAAGCTTCCCCAATATTGCTGTTCGGGGAGACTCTGCTTCGGGAAAGATCCCTGCTGTTCTCCTTACTTTGCTGCAAGTAATAAATCCGTCCTTCTCCTGATCTTTGGCTTGGTTGTGTCTATTGTCTTGATACCTACCAAGAGGTGAACCCAGTTTTGGGCTAACATTATTACTGTGGAAAGAGTTTCAAAGTCTCCTTTAGAGTAAGCTCCATGATTCAGGAATGGCGTTTCTTTCCCTTGTAAATATAACCCTAAGGCCTAGCAAAGTACCTGGCACATAGTAAACCCTTGATAAAAAATATTGACTTGTTGAATCTATATGTGAGGGGAACCACTGGCCGAAACCACCCACCCTGGCCAGGCCCAATAGTAACAACTTTCATGAGTTATCTTACAAAAGGAGGTCCTGGTAAGGAACGCAGAAAGAACAAGCTACCACCAACCCGAAGAATGTGGGAAAGGTCAAAAGGAGAGAGGAGACACCAGTCCATACGTCCTACCAACCTCCCAGAATCCTTCTCACTAGAATCCATCTTGGCTGAGTGATGCGTGCGCCACCAGGATGGACCCTGCGTCAGAATGATTGGCCAGAGACAACCCGGAAACTAACCCCATTACCATAAAACCCGAGACTGCGAGCCACGTGGCAGAGCATTTCTCCTGGATTTCCTTACCACCTGGGTGCCTCTTCCCAATAAAGTCTCTTGCTTTGTCAGCACGTGTGTCTCCCCAGACAATTCATTTCTGAGTACTAGACAAGAGCCCACTCTTGGGTCCTGGACGGGGTCCCCCTTCTTGCAACATATTTATAGAGCAAGTTGTGGATCAATATATATGAGATGATATTTTAAATGCAATTTAATGGTGAAGTGTTTAGGGATGATGTGTGCTGATCTCCGCAACTTATTTTGAAATCCGAAAAAATGGACTGATGAATGGGAATTGGCATAGCTGTTTGAATAGATATGTGAAAAAGCAAATAAGGCAATGTGCTAATAGTAGAATCTAGGTAGTAGATGAGAAGGTGCAGGGTGGGTATTGTACTTTCAATAAAAAATGCTTCAACTTTTTAAAAAAATAATTAAATCTGCAAAAACAATTGTCTGGAAGAATATGCATCCTGTTATTAACAATGGTTACCCCTTGGGATTGGCAACGGGGCCTTGGAGGGAAGGAGTCATTAACTTTTTACCTTATATGGTTTTATTGTTTTTATTTTTATGAGTGTGAATTGTTTGGAACAATAAAATTTAAAGGTCAATTTGTGGGAATTCCCTGGGGGTCCAGTGGTTAGGACTCTGTGCTCTCACTGCCAAGGACCCGGGTTTGATCCCTGGTCAGGGAACTAAGATCCCACAAGCTGTGTGGCATGGCCAAAAAATAAAAATAAAATAAAGGTCAATATGCAAAAGAAAAGGCAAGAGGAAACATTCACAGAGAAAAGAAACAGGATGAGAGCTATAGGAGATTTTGTCTTCTTTGACCTACTAAGTGTAATACTTTCATAATAAGAAAACTAAACTAAGATTTAGTTAAAAACAAAAAGATATTAAAATTCATAGAAATAATGCACAAAAGTAAATATTTGCTAAGCAGACATTTTTGATTCTTACCCACATTTATTAGAAATTATTTGCACGGAAAGTAATTCATTGGTAAATTTCACCAAAAAGAGAATAGTTTGACTAACGGGTTCTGTTCTTATTACACTCTTGTTACCATGATCTTTGAAGCCTCAAGGATGTGCTTGCTGGAATTGGACCTTCTTTGGAAATTATCATTGTGGGTCCTGCCACTTAGAGGTGAAATTGAAACCAAGCAAGACCCTGAAGGCCCTTCCCAGGTACAAGTCTCTCCGTGTCTCTAGCTTCTTGTCTGTAGAAGAAGCTTTAGACTTCTAGGCCTTCCCTGAGTTCCAAAGGGCAGACTCAGTTAATGATTGAGAAAATGAAGGAAAAAAGGAAAAGCAGTCAAGCAAGAAAAGTACTAATAACTTGAACAATAGAGTCACAGGACTCCTAGTTCCTCCTGGAAGGATATAGATAACAATCAGATGCATATCCTTGAGTTGTTTCATAGAAACCGGGACCCCCGCTGGATAGAAACTGCTAATCAGACTTGTTGGAACCAGAAGGTTGAGGACTGAGACTTCTGAAATAATCACCTTGTTACCTCACCACCAACCAATCAGATGAATGTCCACAAGCTGATCACACACCCTGCAACCCTCACCCCTAATGTTGCCTTTAAAAACCCGTGCCATCAGGGAGTTCAGGTCTTTTTAGCATTAGCTGCCTGTTCTTCTTGCTTGGTGCCCTGCAAATAAACACTGTAATTTCCTTCACTACAACCCAGTGTCAGTAGATTGGCTTTGCTGCATGTTGAGTGAGTGAAACTGAGTTCTATTAGGTAACAAATGTGTTGAGTATTTGTTGTCAAAATCTGTAATTTGGACAAGGGATTTAAGCAAGTTTTAGGCCCATGATTGAATCATTCATTTATTCATTTTACAAACATTTTCTGAGTCCCTTCCCTAACAGAAACCTGATGGGCATGAAGAAGGTTTGAAGACGTATGAGGAGTAGACCCTGCCCTAAAAAAGGCTTACAGTCTTGTTCAAAATACAAGTACGCACTTGAGAATTTCAATAAAAGCATGATGCAGTGTTGCATACCATAAAACCATGGCATCTCACATTTATGGAGGATCTTTTTTTATTTTTTAAATAAAAAAATTTTTTATACAGTAGGTTCTTATATAGAGGATCTTAACCATTATTTGGTTCAACCTCATGAGATGGTTAATGTCAAATAAGGGATAGAGAATTTACAAGCAGAAGAGATCACTGACTGAGGGTCAGAGTGATTTCTGAGGTTCCAGCCTAAGAGTCTGTGAGAGTAATGGTACCATTGATAGAGGCACAGAAGGTAAAACAGGGAGGTGATTTAGGCACAAAGATGATGGGATCTGTTTCAGACACTGAATTTGAAGGAATAGGACGTTATATTGACTAGTCTCCATTTGCTCCCAGATTCATTCCCATACCCTTTGCTGACCCTATAAATGGCTTTTCCCAGCCTCTTGTAGCTTCTGCGTGGCTGACTTCATCCCTTCTGATAATGCCTGCATTTCTAATCCACGACTGCAACTCCTGTTGGGCAGCTCCTTTTCCACAGCTCCAGCTCTCACCAGATTCTGATAACACCATTTCCTTGAAGATATTGTTAAATATACCATTTCCTTTTAGACATTTCCGTAGAGATATTATAATTTTGCCATGGAATGAAATGGAAAAGGAGAAGAGCAGAGGGCAGAGGTCTCGTCCATATAGTCTGGACCACCTAGAGAGGACAGGAGGACACAACCCAAAAAAGGAATTTATCAAAGATACTTAAGGGGAATTCCCTGGTGGTCCAGTTAGGACTCTGTGCTTCCACTGCAGGGGGCCCGGGTTTGATCCCTGGTCAGGGAACTAGGATCCCACAAGCCTCAGGGGCTGCCAAAATAAAAATTAAAAAAGATACTTGAGAAGAATCAGGGAAGTATTCTGTTCTGAATACCAAAGTAAGACAACATTTCAAGAAGGGGGTTGTTTGGGACTTCCCTGGTGGTCCAGTGGTTAGGACTCAGTGCTTTCACTGCTGAGGGCCCGGGTTCAATCCCTGGTCAGGGAACTGAGATACCCCATGCTGCATGGCACAGCCAAAGAAGGGGGTTATTGAAAATATTACCAAACAGTGTAGGATTCATTATTTCAGTGGTGTTTTAGTATTTCAGAGGGCAGGGTTTTTTTTTTTTTTAGCACTTGGTTTAGAGTTGAGGGTAGTTGTCTCATCAGAGAGGGCAGTTTTAATAGCAGCAAGGGTAGAAATCAGGTTGTCAGAGGTTAAGGAGGGAACTCAATTTAAGATTTGACAAGGGATTTGAATTGACATTTCATCCAAGAAGACATACAAATGACTAATAAGCATCTGAAAAGATGCTAACATCATTAGTCATTAGGGAAAGGCAAGGAAGTACAAATCAAAACTCTACTGAGCGACTATAAATAAAATGAGAGGTCAGGGGTGGTGGTGGTGGTGGGATGAATTGGGAGATTGGGATTGACATGTATGCACTAATATGTATAAAATGGATAACTACTAAGAACTTGCTGTATAAAAAAATAAATAAAATAAAATTCAAAAATTCAAAAAAAAAAAGAGAGACGGTGCCGACTGTTGGAGAGAATGAGAGAAAACTGGAATCCTCTTGCATTGCTCCTGAGAAGGTAAAATTGTGTAGCCACTTTGGAAAATGGTTTGGCAGTTTTTTCAAGTGTTAATGTAAACTTACCACAGAACTCAGCAATTCCGTTCCTTCATATTTACCCAAGAGAAATGAAAACGAAAACATAAGTCCACCTGAAGACATGTATGTGATTGTTCACAGCAGCATGACACATAATGGACCCAATCTGGAAATGATTCAAATGTCCAGTGACTGGATAAACAAAACATGGTAAGAATACAATGGAATGCTGCTCAGAATAGCAAACAAGTCCAAGAGAACTTTTTTTTTTTTTTTGGCCGCTCTTTGTGGCTTGCGGGATCTTAGTTCCCTGACCATGCCCTCGGCAGTGAAAGCACAGAGTCCTAACCAGTGGACTGCCAGGGAATTCCAAAGAGAACTTTTAAGGTTATGAAAATATTCTGAATTCTAAGTCTGGATTACGGTGATGGTTGAACAACTATAAATTTACTAAGAACATTGTTGACCTAAAATGTCTCAATTTTATGGTATGTAAATTATCTCTCGATAACGTTGGTTTTTAAAAAAATGTTAACTAGATAATATTCTAGGAAATTGAGGTAAAAGAATTAGGGCGGTAAATGGATACAGAAGCCAAAATATTGTTTCAGGATTGCTCAACAGACACTGAGGTTTTGACCCATAACTTTTTATTTAATATTATTAGAGAGGAACTTATCTCAATATAAAAGAATGTTTCAGTTTTTTTAAAAAAGGAATATTTCTAGCTTATCTAGAGGAACTTCTCAGAATTAATTAGCAGTAAATCTGCACATTGTGAAGTGAAAATAAAGCCAAGAAGAATGACTTTACCCATTGACTCTAGACAAGTATGAAGTGGGTTGGGAAACATGAGCAAAACTAGTTCTGTCTCATCTCAATTGCAGTTTTAATGCAATTAAACCTGCTTTAAATTGAGGACTCAAAGAGGATATCAGCCCTAGGAAGGAATAGAACTGTCCACATTGCCAGGGAGAGAACTTAGAATGTAGCTTTTAGAGTTTTGTTTGTTTCACATGCACCTCACAATGGGGCAATAGAGAGAAACCGGCAGCTAGTCTGTACTTGATGATAGAAGAAAAGATAAAAGAAAATAGACTTTTCTTTTTCATGAGCTTCCCTCTCTATTCACACTTAACGCTAATCATTATTAACCCTTTCCTTTGGTACCCCCTAGAGATTCTTACCATAATCATTTCCTAACCCTTTTGGCCTGAAATGTCAGAGGCATCAGTTATATTGCCTTCTACTGTGATATTTGCCCTTCAGATAAACTAACTCTGGAATTTGGTGCCCTTAACTATATAGCTGGTATCACTTGGATTTATACTGTTTCCTTAAGATTGGTAACAGTCACTATAATAAATTTAGAGCATTGCCAAAGCATTGTAGCAAAATATCGGAGTAACCCCTGCCAATCTTCTAGAAGGCAGACTGTGTAAGATACAAAAGTCTTCCTATTTAATTATGCACTTAACATTGCAATGAGTTAGATAATCAGTGTTTACGGATAATCAAATACCTATGTTGAGGGACTTCCCTGGTGGCACAGTTGTTAAGAATCGCTTGCCAATGCAGGGGACACAGGTTGGATCCCTGGTCCAGGAAGATCCCACATGCCGCGGAGCAACTAAGCCCGTGCGCCACAACTACTGAGCACGCATGCCACAACTACTGAAGCCCGCATGCCTAGAGCCCATGCTCCGCAACAAGAGAAGCCACTGCAAAGAGAAGCCCGATCACCACAACGAAGAGTAGCCCCCGCTCACTGCAACTAGAGAAAGCCCGCGCGCAGCAACGAAGACCCAATGCAGCCAAAAATAAATAAATAAACAAACAAATAAATAAAATATGTATGTTGAGTGCTCATTACTTTGGCTCTAAGGAGCAGAAAACTAAAAACCAATAAAAAAAATCATGGAGATCAGAAAGTTCCAAAGGTATGAGGATCAGGAAACTGATACAACTTTCAAACAGAAGGGTAGGAGTTAGCTTTTGCAGGTAGGTAGATTTTGCAAAGCATATCATGGTGGGCTTGATATTGATCCTGGGAAATAGTTGGAACCTGTAGTTAAATGGATAGCTTGTGAGAACTTAAATGGGGAAGTATAGGAGCTGGAGCGGGGTGGGCAGAGGGAGAGAGAGAATATATATTCTTTTTGAGCAAACCTGAAACTTTCACAAAAATTGACCATATACTAGACAACAAAGGAAGCCTCTATGAATTCCAAAGTGTCAATATCATATGAAATACATTCTTTTACCTTGTTTTGGTCAGATCGTTATTTGTAGACTAGAACATCTACTCATTGATTTAAACATAAAAAGATTCAGTTGGTTCATCCATGAACCATTAGGAGGGATGAACAAAGATTTTAGGTTGAATATGTAGGAAGTGCTCCCCAAACCTCAGCTGAACTGAGCTCCAAGGGAGCTGTGGACTCTGCCACGGTCGGAGAAGAGCAGACCAGGACATCTGCTACAGAGGCAGGAAGCCACTTCCAGCAGTGCTGGCTTCAGAACAAAATCACACCTGCACTGACTCACTGGCAAAAAACAGGTGCCCTTTGCCCAGCTTCTCACCCCATGTCACTCCCGAATTAAAATATTCTGTGAATTCATCTTATTAGGAGAATCTAATTACACCTGGAACCCTAGTTTCAGGGATGTGCCAGTTATCAGTTGTTGCCTCTCAGCTCCGACTTCAACCGTTCAGAATTGGCTCCGTAATACTGGACTTGGACTTGGAGTATTTCTCCTTTGTAGTGATTCTGACGCTAAACTTTGCCAGTAGAGGGCGCTGGAGGCATACTGCAGGAGGAAGGGGGCGCTTCCTGATTCCACAGGGTTGTTTTCGGTTTTTCTTTCACGTGCTGCCTGGTGGGTTATTGTTCCAGTGTGTGGGGACATAGTGGTGCTCTGCCCCATCCATGAACATCCAGAGAGCCCAAGTTACCACCTTAGCTTAGGTCTGGAACCATCTTGCCTCGGTCCCCCTGATGTGGACACTGTGCGCCCCAGGCAGGGCACATGCAGTGGAGCCCCACATCCCAGAGTGCACCTGCATTCCATATTGACATTCATGCGATGCAATAAAGTTAGTACTTAGAGGGAAGCTTATAGTTTTGGAACATTTATGAAAAACAATAAACACTGAAACAGCTAGCTCAAGAGCAACAGAGAAGGGAATTCCCTGGCGGTCCAGTGGTTAGGACTCCTTCCTTTCATTGCTGAAGTTCCTGGTCCGGGCGCAAAAATGCCCGCCTTGGGTGCGGCCAAAAAAAAAAAAAAAAAAAAAGGAAAAAATTGAGACAGACGAAGAAGTAATATACAAAATGAAACAGAGTAAATAACAATAAACATAACAGAAATTTAAAAACCTAGATGACTTGAGTACATTTCTGGAAATCCGCCAGCCAAAATGATCTAGGTCCAGATAGTTTTCAAAGTGAGTCCTACCTCAAAATTTTGGTGGGTTCTTCATAATATTCTTTTTTTTTTTTTTTTGCGGTACGCGGGCCTCTCACTGTTGTGGCCTCTCCTGTTGCTGAGCACAGCCTCCGGACGTGCAGGCTCAGCGGCCATGGCTCACGGGCCCAGCCGCTCCGCAGCACGTGGGATCTTCCCGGACTGGGACACGAACCCATGTCCCGTGCATCGGCAGGCAGACTCTCAACCACTGCACCACCAGGGAAGCCCGGGAAGCCCCATAATATTCTTGTTTCCATTAACAACATATTGAAATTCAACTCACCAAAACTTCAATAATTCCAACTGTGTACTTGATACTTTTATCAGTTCAAAATATATACATTCATCCAATAATTTTTATCAATTGGCTACTATAGGCAAGGCACAATACTAAGGGTAGGGATATATTATGAATAAGATGGGCAAGTCTCTTGCCTTTATGATGCCTGTATGGCATCGATGAAACCTACCAAAAAACCCACAAGTAAAAATCAAGTAAGTAGAATAATGTATGGTCACACTAATGAGAAAAACATGTATATTTGTTTATGTGTACATGATATATTTGCATTCACAAAAATAAACAGTGGACCACGTTATGTTTTGGCTCTTGGAATTCTATCAGAAGCAATAAAATTTCTTAATAATTTTGTTTTATTTGATATTTTGCAAAAAAATTAAAAGCCTCCCTGGCTTTCTTTTTTAGGATAAAGAAGAAAGGCATGAGGTCACTTACAACTGACCTGTGTTTTATGAACACACACTGTATATCCTGAAAGGAGGCAGGGGACAAAATTAAAGTAGGTTGTCTGACAACAAGCAAGTATTTCAAACCTAAAGCTGAAAAGTAAAGGCATTTCATAATGTGAACACTTTATTTTATTTTATTTTATTTTAACAACTTTTTACCTTGAGTAAAGCAAGGACTCAGCTAAATATAGATGTATCAGGAGTTATTTCAACTTTGCTTAATCAGCTAGTTCAAGCTCTTTGTTTAGGTTCAGTTTTCTTATCAAGCTTAAGGTAAGGCCTTCCAAATACATCATCTTTATATTCAACATTTACGTTTTGCAGGCCCAGGGCAAGAGGCTCTTCTTTGTGTAGGATTGTTTATTTTGGTTGCTCATTTTTCATCAAGACTGAGCAAAAGGTGACTCAGAGATGGATGGTGTTTTGGAGCCCAACACTTAAAGCATTCTCGTCTCCTAAGTTTCAAAACCACTGAGAATGTGGTATAGGTACAGAGAGATGGAGATCAAAGCGTCAGCTTTAGTACTGATAGAGTTAATTGGAGAATGTTGTTCACCTCCTCAGACAAGTGGGCAGCCAATATTTTCTCCCTGAATGAGACAGACTTTCTAGGCCCAGGCCTAGGCTGGGACACAGGTGCTCCTGTACTTGGCAAGATAGTGGATCAGAACTCCTGTCTCTGGCAGACAAGCTCAATTCCTTGCAACCTCACCAGTCAGGTACCTCCCTCTTCTCCTGGGATGAGGGGTGGAAAGAGACACCAGGAGTGTTAATAAAATGTTGAAAGAAAAAAGTGTATCTTGAAATGAAATATTGTCATTGCAAACCCCTGGAGACTTAAGTCCTCTGGTTTTATTCCATTATGTGGTACTGTCTAAACCCCCTCTTCTACCTGAAGGCCCTGCTAGAAATCATCTGGTGCCAAAGTAGAAATAACTGACCCCCTTTGCATGGGTTCCTGCCCGCATGACTTCCAGTACATCACATGACTTCTATCATAACAACTTTTTCTGTATTTAGTGGTTTATGTGTTTATCTCCCCAACTAGACTCTCTGGGAACAGCGGCCTGATCTAGTTTTTTTTTTTTTTTAATTTACTTTATTTATTTATTTTTGGCTGTGTTGGGTCTTTGTTGCTGTGCACAGGCTTTCCCTAGTTGCGGCGAGCGGGGGCTACCCTTCATTGCGGTGCGCGGGCTTCTCATTGCGGTGGCTTCTTTTGCTGCAGAGCATGGGCTCTAGGCGTGCGGTCTTCAGTAGTTGTGGCGCACAGGCTTAGTTGCTCCGCGGCATGTGGGATCCTCCCGGACCAGGGCTGGAACCCGTGTCCCCTGCATCGGCAGGCGGTTTCCTAAACACCGTGCCACCAGGGAAGCCCTAGCTCATTTTTGAATATCCAACACCAAGCACTATGCCAGGCACCGGACACTAAATACATATTTAATTAATAAATGAATGAATGAATTTAGGTTTTGGCACATTTAGCCCCCAAATTTCCTCTTTCAAACAATATGGTTAGACAGCCAGAGAGGAAAGGAGGCCCATAACAGTATCTCCTCTTACGGCTGTGAAAAACCATGATTTCCCAATTATTGTAAATGCAGGAAGGGTTTTGCGCACCAAAACATTCGTGTCAATATAGCACCGTCTGGGTCGCGGCCTCCTTGCAGAGGCCAGCCCCGGCCCGGTCGCCCGCCCAACCCGGTTTCGAGGATCCCAGCCAGGCCGGGAGAGCCCGCGGCGCACGCGCAGTCGGGGAGGGCACTCGGTTGCCCTCCGCCCCTCCGCCCTGCAGGTGGCGCTGCTGTTCCCACCGCCGCCGCCGCCGCCGACCCCGTCTCTAGCTGGGCTAGACCGGGGCGGCGCCGGCCGCCTAGCGGGCCGCGCGACCGCCTCCGCCGCACCGAGGGCGTGGGCTCCCGGCTCCCGGAAGCGGCGGCCGCGGCGTGGAGCCGAGCGGGCGTCGATCCCCGGAGCGGCAATGCGCGGCGGCCGGAGCCTGTGACCTGAGCGCGGCAGCCCGGTGGGGGCCGCGGAATGGCGGCTCGTTGAGGAGGCGGCGGCGGCGGCGGCGGCGGCGGCGGCGGCGGCGACGTCTCCGGCCCTTCGGGCGCGGCGCGGCGTGTCGGCGGCCGGGGTGATGCTGCTCAAGCTCTTGCAGAGACAGACCTATACCTGCCTGTCCCACAGGTATGGGCTCTACGTCTGTTTCGTGGGCGTCGTTGTCACCATCGTCTCGGCCTTCCAGTTCGGAGAGGTGAGTAGAGGCGCGGGAGCCCTGGCCGGGGCGCGCTGAACCCGCACGACCCCACGGCGCCCCAGCCCCGGCGCGCTCCACTCTTGCCTCGCCATCCTCCCTGCAGCTCCGGGGACGAGCTCCAGAACCTGCCCTTTCCCCGGGGGCGCCGCGAACTCTGAGCTCCTCTCCGGGCTGCGGTTTCAGCACCTGGGCTCCAGACCTCGCTCTCCCGACGGTTTGGGGGATACGCGCTCCTTCTGCCGAGTCCCTTTCCCTCCAGGTGCCTTCTTCAGGGTCCCCAAGTCATTTGACTTTCTTCCTCAGGCCTTGTTCTCCACGCACCCCTCTCCCGGGACCCAGAGTTCCTAAATTGCACTGATTTCTCAGTCCTTGCCCCACCTGCGGTTTCCTTCTCAGGTGTCACCCTTCTGATCTTTTCCCTTTGACAGAGGCACTTTATATTCTTAATCCTGTTTCTTCCCGGATCTCAAAACTTTGTCCAAGAGGGGTGTTTTCTTGGCACGTGAATTTGCAGTGGGGAGAGTGTACGGGCCCCAAATTTAAAGGACTTCCACGTGAAAAGGTGCTTTTTTTTCATTTTTTTTTAGTCTCTTATTTGAGACAGCTGAATATCATCAGTGAGCCCTTAGAGGCTGTACTGGTAGATGTGAAAACACTGATGTGTGTCATCTCCAAACACTTTTCTCTATCCCGAGATCAGCTGAGCCTAGGGCCCCTTCCTGTGAACAGGATGCCCATAACCGTCTTGGACTCCAGCACCCAGTCTCTTGGGAATCAGCACAAGCTCTCGGATCATGGGATATGCTAATCATTTAGATTCCAGATCACACAAACCCAGCCTGTCTTGATCTGCTGTTAGTTAAAGCGTAAAGCATATGTATAAGTATAAAGTAATTCGTTAAGATTGTAAACCCCAGAGGGTCCAAGCAACAGGTTTGGCAGGTGGAAACACCCAGGTTTAATAGATTTTGTGCCCCTCTGGGTATGGACTTTAAATATTTTCTTGAATGAAACAGCCTTTTGATTTAGGTTGCATGGCTATTTCATGACTGACAGTCTCATACAGTATTCTTTGTCATAAACAGATGTACAAGAGACTATGAATAGGTGAGAACTGGAGTACACGTATGTGATTTTAGAGAACATCCCCTTTTAAAATGTGTCTAGGAATTGGAAGAAAGTTGTAGTTTCAAGTTGTTAGAAATTCGTCTCTTTGTTTTATTATTTTTTTCTTTTTTGGGGGTAGGAGGTTGCAAAAGGTTTAAAAATTGACAGAATATTTTTCAGAAATGCCACAGTATACATTTGCTTGAAGTCTGTACCCATGCTGGATTGTGGACTCCATAAGAGAGGGTGCTATCTTTAACCACTGTGACCAGGTGCTGTGCCAGGTACTGCCAGAGTATACAGTCTAAATATTTGTCTAATGAATATATGGCATGATTTTCAGGTTTACACTTTTAGTAGTTCTTGGTCTAGGGGCTGATGAAAATAAGTCTTATAAGTAAGGGTTGAGAAAGTGCCCCAGACTTGTAAATGTGGAATATGTACCTAATATTATACTACCTGATGTTCTGTCTTTGTTTCATGTATTGCACCTTAATGCAGTGATTGTATCTATACATAGTTAAGTGTCTTATTGCTGATAAAAGATTTTTTTGGCCCTGAGTAATTTTAAGTTAGCTGTTTATTAACTCCCCTGCAGTGTGAAGGTGACTCAAAGGCATCAGTTGTTAGCCTGCCCTGTCCCCTAGGGCTCTGCCATCACTCTGGACGCCTCGTCTTGGTGAGGCAGGGACTGGATTAAAGGTCATTCACCTGAAAAAAAAATTTTTTTTTCTTTTTATGTATTCCACGTCTGGTTATTTAGTTACTGAAAGTCTTGAAATGGCCACAGATCTTAAAGTTTGGAACAGACAAAAGAAATGAGAGGCAAAGAATGCCAGCAGGTGGCTTGGGAAATGGAAACAGCTGGCTCCATACCCCTACTATATTGCCTGTAGTTAATTTCTACAGTGCAGCTGAAAAGAGGAGCTGCAGGATTAGGCAGATCTGGGTTTGAATGCTGGTGCCAGTGTTAATGATCATGATCATGGCTAATACATAGGGCTTATCAGATGTTAGGCACTCTCTTGACTGCTTTACATATATTAACTCATTGAATCCTCACAACATCATACCTGTGAGATGGGTACTAGTGTTAACCACCCCCCACCCCTGCCTCCAATACCAAAGTCTGAAGGTGATCAAGACCCTTACACTCAGCCCACCGTATCCTCCAGTTCCGCATCAGGGATACTGGAGGGCTGACTGTATACCCGTTTTACAGGTGATGAAACTGAGGCACCTGCACAAATTAATCCAGCTAGTTCATGGCGGAGCTGGGCTTCAAACCAAGGCAGTGTATGGCTCCAGAGCTGTACTCTTAAGCATGTCTCTGTGGCTTCTCAGATAGTCTGGGCTGTCCCTTATATGATCTTCAAAAGGATACTTAACCTCTCTAAACTTCAGCCTCCTCATCATCAAAAAGGAGGCAAGAATACCTTCTTTGCAGGGTTGAGCCTATTAGCTCCTGGCACATAATAGGCTCTCGTTAAGTGGTAGAACTACAGCTGCTATCATTATTGTCATCAACTATCTTATGCCCTTCGTACTTATTTTGAAACAAACCTTTGAAATAGAATATGCTCAGCACACAGTTAATATTACCAACTTGTTAATAACTTCACTGATTGTAATGGGTAGAAGGGCTAAGATCATTGTTAATTGTGGGTTCATCACTATCTTTTTTCCCTCTCTCAGGATAAGTGGTATTATTGGCTGCTACCTTTTAGTAAGCTGTTTGTATACTCATCCAAATACTGAGAAAGAAAAGTGGAATTGAGAGAGGGAAGTACTAAAAAAAAATGTTTTTTTATTTTCCCCTTAAGTTGAGCCAGGTCTTTTTGAAGAACCCTTGGGAGCTCTGATGAGACAAAAGCAGAACCTGATCCAAACCCACAGGGAGGGCCCTCTGGATGGGGACTAATGGCCACTGAAGTGCATCGCCTTGGGTGAGGGTAGCAGGTAAACTAGTTGATTTCGGCGAGTCATGTGGCCTCCGGGAGCCTCAGTTTCCTCATCTATAAATGAATGATTATCCCTTTTAGCTCAGAAACTTCTGATTTTAAATGTTTGTCCTCTGTTAATATTGTATAGACCTTAAAACGTGCTTTTGAAGTAAAAATCTGTTATTTCAGGGTCCTCATTATTTAGTACATTTTATATGGAAATCCACAATCCCTTATCTGAAAATTCTACTGAACTTTGGAATTAAACATCGGTATCTTGTAGTGAAACATGTATTTACACTCAGTGGGGAGAATAAAGACAATAAATAATTTCAAGTCAGTTTAGGTCAAGTTTTGCCACCAGATGAGTTCAGGTCAGGTCAGGTTTTCCGCCAAAAAAGATCTTCAGTGTTGAGAGCTTTTTGGATTTTAGGATTGTGAATAAAGGATTGTAGATCATTACTGGGTATGTGTGTATCTGTGTGCATGTGTGTGTATAAAATACAGTAGATCACTTCCTTACATGTACTAAGTATGGAAACAAAGAGGTGTCCAAAAATTAACTTCAGTGAGGGAGTCGGACAAGTTCAGATAGAATCTACCCATACTGGGTAGTAACCCTGGCCTCCCTCCTCTCTTTTGCTCACCTGTCTTCTATCGCCATTTTGGATTAGTTAGATATTCAGTGAAAAAGAAGGTTGAAAACTGGGTCCAGCTCCAGTTTCTCATACTGGCCCAATTTCAAGAAAGAAATTAGTTATGCTTATATTTGATTACTTTGCTCATTAAACAGATACATTTTGAGTGTGTTCTTTGCCAAAGGCAACAAATAGTTGACGTTATAGGAACCTGGCCTGAGAGCTGGGAGGCAGCCTCTGGCCTGGCTCTAGCCCCACCATAAACTGTATCCTCAGCGGTTTCCAGACTGTGTTACTCCCAGCTGCCTCCTAGGTTGGGGCAGCCACTCTTGCCTGTTTGTGTAGATTTCTTTTGGGTGTGGAGAAAACTTTCATTATTAAAAATGTTTTAAAACTTCCAGACTGGATTTCTCACACCCCCATTTTAGCTTTAATGTTCTGTGAATATACATTTATTGGATGTTTCACATGGGAAAGCATGAACTGTAATGTAATGGAGTTTGTGCTACAGAGAAAATGCCGGTGGCTGCGCTGAGCCTCTTTTATTTGGCTGTGCTGCGTGGCTAGCGGGATCTCAATTCCCCAACTAGGGATTGAACCTGCGCCCTTGGCAGTGAAAGCGCAGAGTCCTAACCACTGGACCGCCAGGGAATTCCCTTACTGAGCCTCTTTAAATGGTATCTTTCTTTTGGGGGGTTTGGGAGAGATACACAGCCCAGCTAAGTGTCAAATCAGAGACATTGTCATTTTCCCTGCTATTATTAGCACCTCTAAAGTGCTTTGTACCCAGTAGGTGCCAAATAAATACTTGATGTGTGAATGAATGAATGAATTGGGGGTGATCTTAAAGAACCTCCCGTTAAGCTCATTTCCAGTAAAGTTAAGTTTTCTACTCTGATGCAGCCCATCGTTACTTACCTTTTATTTCTCAGACATGATTGGTCAGGTTATACCCTGTATGGTGGAGGGTACTATCAGATACAAAGAATTATGTACAGCTCATCCTTGGCCATCTTTGGCTAGTTGAGATGAGGCCATGATATACATATGAGTAACAATACAAGGGAGTAAGTAATTGAATGCCTGAGTAGGTGCACAGTAATGACTTAGAAGATCAGAGGAAGGGAAGAAAATTATGGGTTGAAACATCCTAAGGGAAGTTGAGACTTTTACAAGGAGACGGGAGCTTTTTCTTTTTGAATTATTAGTGGTTTAAAATTGTTGCTGGTATTAGCCAATGGCAGTTGGTTGCAAGTGAGAGAATTCCACTTCGGACCTGGGTTAAGAAAAAAGCAGTTTTTTAATTCATGTAGTTGAAAAATATAGGGTGAAATTTCTGGCTGGATCAGATCGAGGTGCTCACATGATGTCATCTGGACTCCTTGTCCCTGTTCTCCAGCTCCATGGGTTTAGTTCTCAGACAAGCTCTCGCCGTATGGGAGCCAAGATTGGTGGCAGCAACTCCAGCAGCTGGTCTCCCAGTTTAGTAACCTTCTCTTCCTCATTAGTGCCAGCTAGACCCAGGGCAGCCTGCCTAGCTGGGGAGTGAGTGCCCTTGTGCCTTCATTAACCACCTTGATCATTTCCGGAGCTAGGGTTATGGGTGGGACTGTCAGCCTCCACTGAACCACATGAACTGAGAGGGGTTCCCCAGAGGGAAATCAGGAGGCTGTTATCAAAGAGCCGGAGCAACAGATGTCCTAGACACTGGCTTGAGTCAAAACCCATCTTTTCCTTGGCCTTAACATTGACACATTGGCATTGTGACTGTGATAGCTGTTAGCCCTTTACCTTGTTCTAGAAGATGTGAAAGTGTGTTGTTTCCATTTTCCATTTTTGATACTGTGTTTTTAAGTACTCTTATCTGTGAAACTTGTATTCTGTTCTAAAAATTTTATTTATTAACTTTTTTTTTGCTGCATTGGGTCTTCGTTGCTGTGCATGGGCTTTCTCTAGTTGTGGCGAGTGGGGGCTACTCTTTGTTGTGGTGCGTGGGCTTCTCATTGTGGTGGCTTCTCTTGTTGTAGAGCACAGGCTCTAGGCGCGTGGACTTCAGTAGTTGTGGCATGAGGACTCTAGAGCACAGGCTCAGTAGTTGTGGTGCATGGGCTTAGCTGCTCCACGGCATGTGGGATCTTCCCGGACCAGGGCTCGAACCTGTGTCCCCTGCACTGGCAGATGGATTCTCAACCACTGCGCCACCAGGAAGCCCACCGAAACTTGTATTCTTGAGTGGGCGTATTAATATGGAGTTTTGTTAAACACAGCGCTAGTGTGCACTCATAAATCTTTCAGTAACGATTCAATATATGTCTTTAATGGGTGATTTGATAGTTGCATTTGATTTGACTTACTCTTGAGGTCTAAATAATGTTGATCTTGTTAATGAAATTAAGCAGAAAATTAAGAGAGAAAGCTTCACCTGACCTTTTGCAGCATCTGTCACCCCATGTATGTGACAGTGAGTGAGGGAATGCTCACTCCCTCTTTCTTCAGGAAGACCCCCTCTTTGTTCTCCTTGTCCTCACCATTACTTCTCTGTCTTAAACGCTGGGATTCTCCAGGCTTTGCTCCCTGGCTGTCTCCTCTTAGAGGGGATGTCAGGTTTCAGACCCCAGCCGGATGCTTGTGACTCCCCGGTTCCAGTGCCTTGCCAACAGGTCCTGGATGCACACCTCCTGCTGGCTGCCTGCAGCATGTCCCTGCCACTGCGCCGCCCTGTGATGCAGGGGCCTCTCTCGTCACGGTGCTCTCTCCTCACCACGCGCAGACGTGACTGCAGAATAATTCTGTAACAGTTCAGCGTTCTTCCAGCTCCTGAACTCTCCCAGAAGATACAGGAAGAGTTTGCCCCAAGACCTCATCAAACCTTTCCTGGAACTGGCCCCAGCTGGATCATAGAGCCACCCCTAATAGACACCTTAAAAGGAGGAAGAGGTTTGCTTTTTGACCAGTCTGATGCCCCCGTGAAGTTGGGGCCCCTCTCCTGAACATTTGTGTTATATGGAGGTGGTGTTCCACTAGGAAAGAATAGGTCGGTGTCGCTGGCGGCTACTAGCTGTACGGTTGTAGTAGCTGTACGGTCGTGTTGGTGAGCACATCCGGGAGGACATGTAGCAGGTGTCTTTTTCTCCCACTGGCCCTTGATGTCAGCTTGTAGGGTTAGCTCTGCCTCTCCCCCTGGATGAGACACTCTTGTGGGCCTAACTCAGCCTGCTCTTGTCACTCCTGGGTAAGAAAATGTCCCGTGGTTGCTTCAGATTACAAAACACAATGTCAGTTCAGCCATGAAAGCCTTCAGTCTCATGTCACAACAGAGCTTTGAGCCTGTTGAAGTTGAAGCTTCTTGCCTCCGGCCCAGGCCTGCTCCAAGCAGAAAGCCTGCAATTGAGGAAGGGAGCTTGGGTACGGTGGGCTGCTTCTCTCTTTCTGTCACGGAGCCTGTTTCTGACCCCTCCTGGGTTGTAGGACTGGGAAGAAGGAAAGGAAATGAGGGCAGGAAAGTCCTTCCTAAATAGGCGCTGGAGCTCTGCGATTTGCTGGTGTCAAAGCTCGTTCTCTTCTGAGTGCTTTCAAAGGGCATCCTTCAGAGACCCCACCCTGAGCGCTGTCACTTGCTTTTACTCTGCTGAGAGCAAATGCCTCTTCCTCTGGGCTGGTTGCTTGCTCCTTCCTTAGCCCCTCAGTGTCTGCTCTTCTGGCGGACCACGGACCTGGTCTGAGGTGACCCTCTGCAGTGCTCTCTTGTGAATGGCCCACATCTCATCTCTTGCACAGGTGACCTGCATCCTTTGCTCTGTAAGAGAGGAAAGATACCTTTTCCTCTACTCTCCTTAGTTCTCAGCTAGGGCCCCTGTAACAGAAGATAGATTAGCAAGAGAAAAGCATACATTTATTTAATGTAAGTTTTAGGGACTTCCCTGGTGGCACAGTGGTTAAGAATGCACGTGCCAATGCAGGGGACGCGGGTTCGATCCCTGGTCCGGGAAGATCCCACATGCCGTGGAGAAGCTAAGCCTGTGTGCCACAAATACTGAGTCTGCATGCTCCAACCACTGAGCCCGCACACCACAACTACTGAAGACCGCGCACGTAGAGCCCATGCTCTGCATCAAGAGAAGCCACCGCAATGAGAAGCCTGCGCGCCACAACGAAGAGTAGCCCCTGCTCGCCGCCCCTAGTGAAAGCTCATGTGCAGCAACGAAGACCCAGTGCAGCCAAAAAATATAAATAATCTAAGTTTTACATGACCTTGGGGCCTTCATAAGGAAATGAAGACCAAAGAAGCAGTTAAACCCGAGGGTTGTAATGCTGGGCTTGATGGAGCATGGAGAATAGCGGAAAAAATGCGATGAGACAAAAAAGGGTGTGCGCTCTGGGGAGTAAGCTGGGGGAGACGCGAGGCCTGTTCATTCAGATTTCTTGTGGCATTCCTCTGTCTTTAGAGATGGGGATTTCTCCTTTCTTCCGAGCATAGAGAGGGCCTGTCTCACAGAAAGTCTTATGACCTGTTTCAGGGGAAGGTCAGAAAATCCTTTTTATGTGGTGTTTCTCAAATTCATTCAGCTTGAAATATTCAGTTTGCCAAGGTGCCGTATTTTGAGGTAGCATGTCCTGAACCCCATCAGCTCAAAGTGGGGGTGTGTGGGCTGACTCCAGGCTGGCAGTAATGTCTCCCCATCCCCGGAGCCGATAGCCAGCCAGCCCTTTCTGTTTCTCAGGTACGAGGTGGATGTTGCATGCACCCAACTGTGTGAACCCGAGGTTGGCTCTCTCGGTGATCCTAGTTGAGTCCTTTTCCCGGACTTGAGGTTTCCTGGCGTGGGAGAGAGATTTCTACCCCGTCCTTTCGATGAGGCAGAACGGGATTAACAGAGTGCCAGCAGCTTCCCAGAGCTCTCCTCTGACCCCTTTTGCCATGATGTGGATGAGTTTTCAACCACCTGAGGAAACGTTGCATCTTGGTCCTACATATCGCTTTGGAATGTGGTATCTGGTATATTGGTGCTTTAGAAGAAACATGTCTAGATGTATAGCTTCTCAAAGCAGGTACAAATTAATTGAGCTTGCCCAGGAGATGAAACTTATTTGCCATTTCTGTACTCAGCTCTCTGAACACAAAGATGTTGTCTTTCTTCCCTTGGAATCCCTGTGCCCCAGCAGAGCACTTAAATCATTCATTAAACTAATAAATTTTTTGTTGTAGCACCGCCCCTGGGCTTAGAGCAGTGAACAAAGCCCACTGGTTCCTGCAGACTGAGCGTTTATATCCTGGTTGTGCAGACAGACATTAAATGCTACTTAATTACAATTGTGAAAAATGCTAAAGGGGAGAGTGTTGCGGGAGAGACCAGCAGTGAGACCCACCCTGTAGTGGCTGCGTCGGGAGAGGCTTTCTTTTTTTCTTTTCTTTTTTTTTTAACATCTTTATTGGAGTATAATTGCTTTACAATGGTGTGTTAGTTTCTGCTTTATAACAAAGTGAATCAGTTATACATATACATATGTTCCCATATCTCTTCCCTCTTGTGTCTCCCTCCCTCCCACGCTCCCTATCCCACCCCTCCAGGCGGTCACAAAGCACCGAGCTGATCTCCCTGTGCTATGCGGCTGCTTCCCACTAGCTATCTGTTTTACGTTTGGTAGTGTATATATGTCCATGCCACTCTCTCACTTTGTCCCAGCTTACCCTTCCCCCTCCCCATATCCTCAAGCCCATTCTCTAGTAGGTCTGTGTCTTTATTCCCATCTTACCCCTAGGTTCTTCATGACAT
Organism: Leucopleurus acutus; assembly: GCF_964270905.1. Classification (NCBI taxonomy): domain Eukaryota; kingdom Metazoa; phylum Chordata; class Mammalia; order Artiodactyla; family Delphinidae; genus Leucopleurus; species Leucopleurus acutus. Next base: position 84,188,868 of record NC_139152.1, on the reverse strand, counting down.
TGTTTTTTCTTAAATTCCATATTCACCCTGTATGACAGACTCTAGGTCTATCCACCTCATTACAAATAGCTCAATTTCTTTTCTTTTTATGGCTGAGTAATATTCCAGAGGCTTTCTTGATGCAGTTTGAGCTCAGCTTTGAAGGGTCAGAACTACTGAGGCAGAGGGCGGAGGGAGAGCAAGTCTGCTCTAGGCGGTTGGTTCTCACCTGGGAGTGATGTTGCCGCTCAGCCTTGAGGCGTTTGGCAGTGTCTGGAGACATTTTGGATTGGCATGACTGGGGCATGGGGTTGGTGCTGCTGGCATTAGGGATTCTGCTAAATATCCTACAGTGCCCAGAACAGTTCCCACAACGAAGAGTTGTCAGGCCCTGAATGCCAGTAGTGCCAAAAATGGGAAACCCTGAATTAGAGGAAACAAGAATGGCTGCAGGGCACTCAGTCAGGGGCCTTGCACTAGGCTGGTGGAGGGCAGATAAAGAGAAGTGGGCAGATTTGAGAGATTTAGGAGGCAAAATCATCTGGCCTTCATGTTCCATTATGTGCCAGACACTCCACTGACATCTTGGTATATAAAAGTGAACAAGATAGACAGGTTCATTTGTCCTCCCAGACCCTAGCGATAGGTGCTCAGTGCATATTTGTTGAATGAATACTTACAAATATTTAGTTTTGCTCACTGATTGTGATTGAGCCTGTGAGGAAAGGTGGTTTAAATAAGATGCCTAAAGTATATAAGGTACCTTGCATAGTGCCTGGCGCAAGGTGCTGAGTAAATGCCAATTCAATGCCAAGTGCCCCATGCCAGCCCTGATCTTCCCTTGACTACAACACTCATGAAGACAACAGGGCACCTACCTTCTGGCCTGATGTCCAAGGTCACACTGAAGAGTATATTAATCTTTTCTTAGAGACAGAGTAGAAAAGTTCACAATGATTTCTTTATCTGAGTGTGCTTTATTTTGGTTGATATGAAAGCAGAGGAGGCAAGTGCCTTATTAATTTAGCACAGCCTGCACTTTACAATAACGTATGTTATCCTGGTTCCTTCTAAACTGTAACGAACAATTGTAGCTGTGATAGGTTATGTATATTCACAATGTATCTTCTTAAGTTCTTACTGTCCTTAGATTGTTTCAATCTTGTGATCCACATGCAGTATCTTTAGCAGGTGATTAGTCAGCCTGTGTGTGATTCATACATACACTAAATTAAGCAGGGAAAAAAGTGATCTTTCAGAAATGTTACAGACTAAGTCACACTTGTGCAAGGAGAGTCAAATGCATTCTATGTATGATCAGACTAAAAACTGTATTGCCCTTTATTTTTTAATTTTTTATTTATTTTTGGCTGTGTTGGGTCTTCTTTGCTGTGCGCAGGCTTTCTCTAGTTGCGGCGAGCGGCACCTCTCTTCGTTGCGGTGCGCAGGCTTCTCATTGTGGTGGCTTCTCGTTGCGGAGCATGGGCTCTAGGTGCGTGGGCTTCAGTAGTTGCAGCACGCCGGCTCAGTAGTTGTGGCGCACGGGCTCTAGAGTGCAGGCTCAGTAGTTGTGGCACACGGGCTTAGTTGGTCCGTGGCATGTGGGATCTTCCCAGACCAGGGCTCGAACCCATGTCCGCTGCATTGGCAGGCAGATTCTTAAGCACTGCGCCCCCAGGGAAGCCCTGTATTGCCCTTTAAAATTGCTTCCCAAAATTGTTTCTTCTTTTAGCTTCTAGTTTATCCCTCCTTCATTACCTCTCTCCATTAACTTCATTTCTGTTTCTGACTAATTCTAAAATGGATAAAGTTTCTTTACCAAATTTCGTAAGTTGTTCACTCAGCAGAGATCAGTGGAGGTGTTTACTCTGGGCCAGGTACTCTACTGCTTAGAGACACAAAGATGGTTCTGTATCTTTCTGCTATTGAGGAGCTCACTCTCCAGACAGAACAGCAAATAGGCAAACTTAAGATGCATTGTGATAACTTAAGTTGAAGAGCTAGGCCTGGGTGTCCGGGGAAGTTTCTCAGGGTGACATGTGAGCTTGATCTTGAAGGAGATGGCTGAGGGAAGAAACGGGAGCCCCTCCCCCCTTGTAAGTGAAGGATGCTCTAGGTGTAAAGGTATGGGTATGAGAGGTAGCCCTCACCTTCTGGAACAGAAGTGGTTCTGAAGGGCCGCAGCAGCGTACCCAGGAGTGAAGCTGGAGAGGCAGGCGGTGGCCAGTTTAGGATTTGCCTATGGAGTGACTCCAAGGAATTTGGATTCCTCCTGAAGAAAATGGGGACCATTCAAATGGTTTTAAGCAAGAGAGTGATGAGTCAAATCTGTGTTTAGAACAGTTGCTCTGAGGTGTTGTGAACAGTGAACTGCAGATGGATAACTGGGAACAGGAGACTGTGGGGCGTAGTAGGGGTTCAGGTGAACCTGCCACACTGGGTGCAGTGCTGCACAGTCAGCAGGCTTTGCATGTTGATTTTTATAATTGTACAAAGGCCTGAAAGAACAATGTCTTCGCTTTTGGAAACTGGCATAATCTATATCTAATTAATTGCTTGACTTTTTGGGCGAGTCTCTTTATTTTAAAGTTGTCCGTACTGAATAGTATGTAAAGTAGAGTAACTTACATCAAAGTACAGTCAGCCCTCCATAGTCACAGGTTCCATATCTGCAGATTCAACCAACCAGGGATTGAAAACATTTGGGGAGGACTTCCCTGGTGGAGCAGTGGTTAAGAGTCCGCCTGCCAATGCAGGGGACATGGGTTCAAGCCCTGGTCTGGGAAGATCCCACATGCCACGGAGCAACTAAGCCCATGCGCCACAACTACTGAGCCTGCGCTCTAGAGCCCACGAGCTGCAACTACCGAGCCCACGTGCCACAACTACTGAAGCCCGTGTGCCTAGAGCCTGTGCTCCGCAACAAGAGAAGCCACCGCAATGAGAAGCCTGCGTATCGCAACAAAGAGTAGCCCCCGCTCACCTCAACTAGAGAAAGCCCGCACACAGCAACAAAGACCCAACGCAGCCAAAAAAAAAGGGGGGGGGGGAAATTCTAAAAAGTTCCAAAAGGCAAAACTTGCAAGTGCGCCAGCAACTATTTACATAGCATTTACATTGTATTAGGTATTATAAGTAATCTAGAGATGATTTAAAGTATATGGGAGGATGTACTTAGTTTATATGCACATACTGTGCCATTTTATATAAGGGACTTGAGCATCTGTGGATTTTGGTATCTGTGGGTTGGAAGCGGGGTAGGTGTCCCTAAGGATACCGAAGGACAGCTGTACTTCAGAATCACTGAGATTCTAGCATTTAAAAGTAAGCTATTACCCCAAGCCAGCAGTTTGCCACAGGTAGTCTGGGGACCCTATCCAGTGATCCACAAGTTCAAACTATTTACACGATAATACTAAGACATTATTTACCTTTTTTCGCTCATTCTCTTATTAGAGTACAGTGGAGTTTCCCAGAGGCTTAACAGACATGTGACATTGCAGCAGACTGAATGCAGAACACAAAGATATTCCAGTTGTCTTCTATGAAACCACACATTAAAGAAATTTGTGAAAATTAAAAACAATGCAACTCTTCTCACTAAACTTTTTTGTTTAGGAAAACAGTTATTTTTCATGAAAATCTTTATGTTGCCCTGTAATGGGTTTATTTCTTAAATGAACAAATATTTTAAAATTTCCTCAGTTTTAATTTTAATATGGTGAATATCAGTAGACATAACCCACATAAAATTTAAAAATTTAAAAACTCTTTGGAATCTTAAATAATTTTTTTTTTTTTTTTTTTTTTGCGGTACGCGGGCCTCTCACTGTTGTGGCCTCTCCCGTTGCGGAGCACAGGCTCCGGACGCGCAGGCTCAGCGGCCATGGCTCACGGGCCCAGCCGCTCCGTGGCATGTGGGATCTTCCCGGATCGGGGCACGAACCCGTGTCCCCTGCATCGGTAGGTGGACTCGCAACCACTGCACCACCATGGAAGCCCTTAAATAATTTTTAAGAGTATAAAGGGGTCCTAAGACTGAAAAAGCTGAGAACCTCTGCTCCAAGAATTTAAGAATAAATATGTGGTGGGACTTCCCTGGCGGTCCAGTGATTAAGACTCCACACTTCCACTGGCGGGGGCGCAGGTTCAATCCCTGGTTGGAGAAGTAAGATCCCACGTGCCATGTGGGCCCCCCCCCCAAAAAAAAAAGATGTGGTACCTGTGTTATGGATATTTAAACCACCATCATCTCTCACCACTATTGCTTCATTACAGTCCATTCTCCACATTGCAACCAGGCTACCTTTTAAAAAATGTGAATCAGGTTACATCATGCCCATTGTACACAGTAGAAAATTCAGACTCCTTCTAATGGTCTGTGTGTAAGATCCTAAATGCGCCACTTCTTTGAGCAGATTGTGTCATGTATCCACTGTGTGTGCTGTAACTATTTCTACAAAAATGTACCCTAACAGACTACCTTCAAGTTTGCTGGCTTAAAACAGGAGCAGCAAACTACGCCTGTTTTTGTATGGCCTGCAGTCTAAGAATGGAGTTTACATTTTTAAGTGGCTTTAAAAAACTAAAAGAAGAAGAAGAATTCATAACACATGAAAATTATATGAATTATAAATATCAGTGTCCATAAATAAATGTTTTATTGGAACATAGCCACATCCATTCATTTACTGTTGTCTATGGCTGTTTTCTCAGTACAACAGCAGCATTGAATAGCTGTGGCAGAAACCATATGGCCTGAAAAGCCTAAGATGGTTACTGTTTGGCCCTTTACAGAAGAGGTTTGTCAGTCCCTGGCTTAAAATGACAGTTATTTCTTCTCTGGGATGTGCAGGTCAGGTGGGAGCTGGCTCATCTGGGTTGGACTTGGACCACATGTCTTTCGTCCTGGGACCAGCAGAGCAGCCTGGACATGTTCTTCTCAAGCAGTGGTAAAGGCACAGAACGCAAGCGGATACTTGCAAACCTGCCTGAGGTTGAGGTTCAGAATTGGTGCCTTCTTTTTGTTCCTTGACACATTAGGTTTGTGTCCGCCTTAGGACCTTTGCACTGTTGTCCCATCAGGCTGGAGAGCACTGCCCGCAGACCACCATGTGACGTGCTCCTGGTCATACAGGTCTCAGCTCAGTAATGCCGTCTCAGGTGGGCCTTCCCCACCACCCAACCTAAAGCAGCCTCTTTCACAGGTCACTCCTTTTTCTATTCCCCTTCTTTTTAAAAGTAGTACGTAGTTTCAGTCTGAAAATATGTATGTGTGTATTTAATGTCTCATTTCTCTCTCCCTCAAAATGTAAGCTCCGTGGGAGGAGCATTTCTGTCTTATTCACTACTGTATCCTCAGCCCCTAGAATAGAGCCTGGCACCAAGAGGTGGAGTGCAGAGATACTTTTTCCCTAGTATCTAAATATGGAAAGGTCACCTGAGTGATCAGTTTCTAAATTGAACCTTAATACAAAAGTATACAGGTTTAGTTGATATCAGTTGACATATAAATATATTAGGGTTCTTCAGAGAAACAAAGCCAATAGGATATATGTATGTGTGTGCATATGTGCATGTGCGCACGTGTGTGTGTGTGTGTGTATGGAAATAGACTGATTATATGGAATTGACTTACAGGATTGTGGAGGCTTACAAGTCTCCAAGATCTGCATTTAGCAAGGCTAGCGATCCAGGAGAGCCAATGAAGTAGCTCTAGTCTAAGTCCAAAGGCCTGAGAACCAGGAAAGCCGATGCTGTAGTTCCTGTCTGAAGGTTGGCAGCCTAGAGACCCAGGAAGAGCTGACGTTTCAGTTCAAGTTAGAAGGCAGGAAAGACTGATGTTACGGCTCAAGGCAATCAGATCAGAGGACTTTCTCCCTTACTCAGCCTTTTTGTTCTATTTAGGCCATCAACTGATTAGATGAGGCCCACCTACATTAGGGAGGGCAAGCTTCTTTACTAGTCCCAATGCAAATGTTAATTTCACTTGGAAATAGCCTAGTTGAGGAAGTTCCCTTCTGTTCCTAATTTGCTGAGAGGCTTTTATTTTTTATTTTTAAATAATAAAATGAGTGTTAAGGGAATTCCCTGGTGGTCCAGTGGTTAGGACTCCACGCTTTCACTGCTGAGGGCAAGGGTTCTATCCCTGGTTGGGGAACTATGATCCCACAAGCCACATGGTGCAGCCAAAAAGCGAAAAAATAGGTGTTGAAGTTTGTCAAATACTTTATCTGTTGATATGATCATATGATTTTTCTTCTTTTGCCTTGAGATATGGTAGATTACATTAATTAATTTTTGAATGTTGAACCAGTTTTCAAAAATACATACCTAGAATAAATCCCACTTGGTTATGTTATATAATTCCTTTTATACATTGTTAGATTTTATTTGATAACACTTTATTGAGGATTTTCACATCCATGTTCATGAGAGTTATTGGTTTATAATTTTCCTCATAAAATGAGTTAGAAAGTGTTCCCTTTGCTTCCATTTTCTGGAAGAAATTGTAGAGAATTGGTATCATTTCTTCCTTAAATATTTGGTAGAATTCACCAGTGAACCCATCTGGGCCAGTTGCTTTCTGTTTTGGAAGGTTATTACTTATTGATCCAAATTATTTAATAGGTATAGGCTATTCAGATTATGATTTCTCCTTGTTTGAGCTTTGGTAGTTTGTATCTTTCAAGGATTTGGTCCATTTCATCTAAGTTATCCAATCTGTGATCAGAATTGTTGATAATGTTCCTTTATTACTCTTGGGAGGAGTATTATAGTGATTTACTTCTCTTCCAAAATTTTATGGCAAAATGCAAATAACAAAATTTGCCTTTTTTTTTGGCGGTATGCGGGCCTCTCACTGTTGTGGCCTCTCCCGTTGCGGAGCACAGGGTCTGGACGCGCAGGCTCAGCGGCCACGGTTCATGGGCCTAGCCACTTCGCGGTATGTGGGATCTCCCCGGACCGGGGCACGAACCCGTGTCCCTTGCATCGGCAGGCGGACTCTCAACCACTGCGCCACCAGGGAAGCCCTGCCATTTTAATGATTTTTAAGTGTATAACTCAGTGGCATTAATTACATTTACGTTGTTGTGCAACCATTACCACTGTTTCCAAAACTTTTTCATCACCCCAAACAGAAACTTGGTATTAAGCAGTAACTCTCCATTCTCCCCTTGGGCCCTGGTAACCTCTGATAACTTCCTGTCTTTATGGATTTGCTGATTCTGGACATTTCATATAATGTATATTTCATACAATATTTGTCTTTTATTTTTCTGGCAGTTTCTACTTGTTTTTCAGTGTTTCTGAGGAGATGAGAGACTGGAGTTGCTTACTCTGCCATTTTGCTGAGGTTACATTCCAGACTGATAGTTCTGATTGTTACTTTTTTCATGTAATATTTTACCAAACACTTTACCCTTTGACTAGTCTGTATGCTCCAGAAGGAAGACATTTTGTTTTGTCCATTACTATGTCCTCAGAGTCTGGAATGGTGCCACATATTTGTTGGCTAACTGAAGTTACTAATTTTTAATAGTTGCTTAAAAACTGCATAATTTTTAATAGCTTCATAATATTTGTGTGACTGTACCTTAATTTATTTACCCGATTACCTGTTGTTTAATTTTTAAACTATCTCTCCAGGTTTTATTTGTATAAGTAATAATGGTTATTATATTTATACAGAAGTGTTTGGGTGCACCTATGATGATTTTCTCGGCATGTATTTCTAGAGGTGGAATTAGAACAAAGACTTGACCATTTCTTTGGTCCTTTGATACATGTGGCTAATTGCCCCTCAGGAAAGAGGTTTTTTAATGGCTTTAAAGCTATTTAAAAATATATAGCATTCTTTTTGCCTAATTTATGACTTCTCTGCATTTGACACTCACAAAAAGAGAACTCTCCTTGGTGAATTTTAAAAAATGTTTTTGTCTAAGTAACAGTATGAGATAAAATTCATTTGTTGATGGAGGTAAGTATAGTAAGCACCACAAGCAGATATTTTGTAAAATTTTATCTCATTTCACTAAACATTTTTATGGCAATTAAATTTTACCAAAATAAAGAGAAAAAACAAAAAAACTTAGTTTGATTAGTTTTGGCTTCTGGTTTAATAATAACAAATGTTTACCAACTACACTTTTATTTATACTTTGGGTATATTTTTCACATGTTATGATTGTTTGTTTCATATTTGTCTGCCCAGTAGGCTGTGAGCCTCTTGAAGGACTAAATAAGTTCAGTGTTCTTTCATAGTCTTAATACCTTACATTTCCTGTAGTACTTTGTAGTTATTAGAATAGATGGATATATATCAGCTCACTTGATTTCTTTTATAACAGCCCCTTATGGGATAAGGAATTGTTTTGGAACTTAGAGAGCTTTAAGTGACTTGTCTAAAATCACAAAACTATTACATTTGTCCATCCTCATCCTGCCCATGCTTTCTACCTAGGGTTAGCTCACTATAGCATTTGGCCAAGAAAACCAGGTTCCCCTAAATGAATCTCAAAGATAAATATCCTCACTGCAGTACTTTGGCTTCTCCCATTAAAAAAATAACAAAAACAAAACTATAGAGACCTTATCCAGAGGAAATAGGAAGAAAAGCCAGGGAATCAGAGCTGCTCTCTTGCCAGAAATGCATGTTCTGAGGGGAGAAGATGGTGAAAGATATCTGTGCCAGATCCCACGCGAGAAAGAAGCTGTCTGAGATCCGAGGAAACATCCGTCTGCTAAGAGGAGCCAGCAGCCTGTTGACAAAAATTTGGGAGGGGAGGGGGAGTCAGAACTCTTCTTTTTTTTTTTTTTTTTTTTTTGTGGTACGCGGGCCTCTCACTGTCGCGGCCTCTCCCGCGGCGGAGCACAGGCTCCGGATGCGCAGGCCCAGCGGCCATGGCTCACGGGCCCAGCCGCTCCGCGGCACGTGGGATCCTCCCGGACCGGGGCACGAACCCGCGTCCCCTGCATCGGCAGGCAGACTCCCAACCACTGCGCCACCAGGGAAGCCCAGAACTCTTCTTTTTTAAAAAAAAAAAAATTATTTATTTTATTTTTATTTATTTTTGGCTGCGTTTGGTCTTCGTTGCTGCACACAGGCTTTCTCTAGTTGCAGAGAGCTGGGGCTACTCTTTGTTGCGGTGCTCGGGCTTCTCATTGCGATGGCTTCTCTTTTTGTGGAGCATGGGCTCTAGCGCGCAGGCTCAGTAGTTGTGGCACGTGGGCATAGTTGCTCCACGGCATGTGTGATCTTTCTGGACCAGGGATTGAACCCGTGTCTCCTGCATTGGCAGGCGGATTCTGAACCAGTGCGCCACCAGGGAGGCCCAGAACTCTTCTTTTTGTGTGACTTTAGATAAGTCACTCAAACTCTTTGAGTCTCAGAGTCTCATCTGTACAATAAAGAGTTTATATGAAAAAAATAAATAAAATCACAAAACTGGGGCTGAGGTCAGGGCCTGCTTTTGTGACACGTACTTAATCTTTAGGCATTGAATAGCTGCAGCCCTGTCCAGGAGAACTCTGTGCAGTGTTGGAAATGGCCTGTAATTAGGAGCTGTCCAGTACAGTAGCCACTAGCTACATGTGGCTGTTGGGCACTTCACATGTGGCTAGTGTGACTAAGGTACTAAGTTTTAAATTTAACTTATTTAGTCTTAATTTAAATAACCACACGTGCCTAGTGGGGAATACCATGTTTTTGGACAGTGCAGATCTAAATTCATAGGTACAGTAACTGTTTGCAAGGACGTTCTAGCAGGGCTCACACATTGGCATTGGATTTAAAGTACTCCCTGTGTAATTCTGTGATTCTGTAAACTCTGAACTGTAGAACAACGAAACCTACATATATGTACCCAGAAAGTCAGTTTGAATACATTTGGAAACCATCTTTAGTAGTTCCCCACCACCACCTTTTCCTTTTATTCAAGTGTGGTTGAGGAGACTTTTTTTTTTTTTTTTTTGGGCTGCGTTGTGCAGCATGTGGGATCTTAGTTCCCCAACTGGGGATCGAACCCGGGCCCTCAGCAGTAAAAGAGCGGAGTTCTAACCACTGGACTGCCAGGGAATTCCCTCTCTTTGCTCCTCTACTTCTTTAAAAATCTCAGCTTTCTCTCCTAGAAAAAGGAGAGAGATTTTGTTAAGTTATTATGGTTAACCCTATCCTGGATTATTCCTTTTCTCCAACAGTAATCTGCTTTAATCTGTACTCATGTAAAAGCTGAACAGTAAGTATTCCTAAATCATTTCATGCAAGTACATGATTAGTCCTTAACAGGATGTCAGCTCCCTGAGGACAAAGCCCTGGTTCCCATTTTTTGCCCTTTAAAATGGTCATCAAATGTAGGTCGTGTATCTAATTCTGTGAAGAACTCAAAGAAGGTAGATGTGGTCTAGAAAAGTATCTTTGAGTTTAATTAATGTTCAAGTAAATAGTGGTCATGCATCTTGGGTTTGGGTCATTTCCTGTGTATGAAAAGGAGAGATCAGCCCACTTTTGGTAACCATTCAATGCCTAATAAGAAATGGGTTAATCTTTTATTTTAGCCACTTCGTGTTGGGAAATGCAGTGAGCTGTTTGTGTCCTCCCAAAATTTATATGCTGAAACTATTCCAGTGTGATGCTATTAGGAGGTGAGCTCTTTGGTAGATGATTAGGTCATGAGGGTGGAACCCCCATTAGTGGGATTAGTGCCTTTATAAAACAGACCCCAGAGAGCTCCCTTGCCCCTTCCACCATGTGAGGTGACACAGCATGAACACAGCCATCTATGGACCAGGAGGCAGGCCCTCACCAAATAGCAAATCTGTCAGCACCTTGATCTTAGTCTTCCCAGTCTCCAGAACTGTGATAAATAAATTTCTGTTGTTTTGAGCCACACAGTCTGTAGTATTCTGTCAGAGCAACCCTAATGGACTAAAAAGCAGGAAAACAAACATGTTTAATCAAATGTGATTAGAAAATGCTGCTGGTGATGAGATTTGACTTCCTGATTGATCAGGGGAGGAGGGGAATTAGCAGAAAAAGATAAAGCTTAGATTATCTTTGTCTGCCATTTAGTGGCTCTTAATGCAACATATATTTTGTTTTCAGAAACTATGGAGAACCTGTTGTAATTTGGGAATATTATAAACTTCTGATGTGATTATCAATGTATGAAAAGCTCTGTCAGAGTTACTTAGAGTTCTTGCTGCTTGAGTTTGGAGAGCCCTGGCATCTTAAGTTTTACAAGGTAGCTCGTCACATTTATACACTTGAAACTTTGAGAAAGGGACATGTGTTTTTACAGAGAGAGTTTTGCATCCTTGTGTGCTGAGGCCTGCTGTCGTCTCTCTATACCTGTAGCCTTTAGCCTTTACATTGACTATCTGGGAGTGGATCTGAAAGCAGGAAGCTCTGGAGGGAAACCACAGAGCAGTAGGCTGTTCCAAGGTGTTTGTCTTGTAAAACTAGTAGCCGTATTCACTCATTCTAGAAAGTTTATTGATTTTGTGCCAGGCAGTGTGCAAGGTTCTAGGACTGAAAATGAGAGAGATTAAGTTCCTGGCTTTGAATTGCCTGCAGAGGTGTAGATGATATTTAAACAGGTGAATTAATTATATTGTAGCATGTAAACGCTGTCTTTAAGAGACCTGTGAGCAGTTTGCAGTGAGTATTGTACAGCCCTACAGGATTTGCATATCTATCAAAACAATCTTGTGAAATAGGTGGTATTATTATCCTCATTCTACAGAAGAAGAAATTGAAAATGGAGAAGTGCCCTAGATTTTATTATTGATACGTTCCAGACTTAAACTTCTGATTGTAATCTTATGATCCTTGCACTGTTCACCAGTCCGCTTCTTAATAATTACCTTCCTCCTTTCCTTAGCTGGGGAATCCCCAAAGGATTATGGGGCTTGCACCTCATTCACTGTTACTGTACCACAGGCATGCATTTGGTCCTGTTTCGGGACCATCAAGATCATCAACAAAAGTGTATGCCGGTTTCATAATTGAAAAAGTTTATCAACTGAAAATTTTAGCGTTTGTGCGCACAGACCAGCTGAAGGACTATCAGACATTCTAAAAATGCTGGGCCATTGAATTAAGGGTGATAAACATACCAGTTTCAACTGGTTGAATGACCACATTCATGAATGTGTATTTGACAAAGCTGGCTCTGTAAATAAGCATCAGAAGAGCAGGCCAGGTGAAGCTGACAGAGCCTGGGCCAAGCTAAACAGGAACGTGGGCTACGGAGTTCGGTTGATTCAAACCTCAGCCCCATCACACACACTGCAACTTGGCCTGGAGCTTCTTTTTGTGCCATCGTAGTACGTGCCTCAAAGTGGTGCCTTGTTGTGGGGATTCAATGGAGGGGTGTGCCTGGCACAGTGGTGCTTGGTGAGTGTGTGTTTGAACCCCTTCTCCTGTGATCAGCACATTAAGACTGACTTTGGCTGCAATTTTGTAAAACTAACCAACAATTGATCTTGAATACCTTGGACGCCATGATTACTAAGATGGAGTCTTAAAAGTGATACACATTAAAAAAAACTTTTTTTATTTTATTTATTTATTTTTGATTGCACTGGGTGTTCGTTGCCGCGCGTGGGCTTTCTGTAGTTGCGGCGAGCGGGGGCTGCTCTTCGTTGCGATGCGCGGGCTTCTCATTGCGGTGGCTTCTCTTATTGTGGAGCATGGGCTCTAGGTGCGTGGGCTTCAGTAGCTGCAGCATGTGGGCTCAGTAATTGTGGCGCACGGGCTTAGTTGCTCTGCAGGATGTGGGATCTTCTCGGATCAGGGCTCGAACCCGTGTCCCCTGCATTGGCAGGCGGATTCTCAACCACTGCGCCACCAGGGAAGTCCAAAAGTGATAAACATCTTTAACTAGTAGAATAAACTACCTTTAGATGATTTTTATAATTCTTTATTAATAATACATTGTTTATGTGGTATTTGAGAGCTCATGTAGTATTTTAGTAAATAGTATTTTGTTCATTGTGTCTTAAATTTTTACCAACAAACTACCCTTAGTAACAGACAAAAGTAAGTCCTCTGAGGAGAATAATGTAGAGAGGAGGGGTGTGTGTGTGTGTGTGTGTGTGTGTGTGTGTGTGTGTGTGTGTGTGTATGGGGAAAATAGCTCAAAATGGCAAATAGGACATTTTTTGAAGGTCAACATTATATCTGGTATTTTTATCACATCAATATTCCATTTTTCTCCATAAAAAATTTGCATTACTACCAATAGAATGTTTTAAATGTCTTGCCGTTATAAAAATGATGGCATTTCAGAAGTTAAGCTTGTTTACCCTTGGCTTCCAGTATGCCTGGCACACTCCCCATACCCTTTACTTGCCCACGTCATGGGAGAATCACTGTCCTACTACAGCAGCACAGCAGACCGATGAAATAGATTTAGTACTTATTTCATAGTTGAGGAAATTGAGGCCCACACATTGTAGTTTACCCAGGGTTACACAACTACGAAGCAGGAGAACTGGGAGGTTCTCTTAGAAGGCATCCCAAGTTCCCAAATCCAGCCTGCTCTTACGTCACTCCTACAGTAGTGAGGTAATATTTACTAAGAAGAAGATGGTACGTAATGTGCTGGGTATGAGTTGATAATAAGCAGAATTGTAAGTCGTTCTCTACCCTTTGAGCAGTTTGCTTGGTCTGTCAAGATGCTAACATGGGGTAAAAGGTAAATAACAATAAAACTAAGTGATGCAAGGCATCAAGTAAGTGATAGAGATAGACGTTATCCAGAGTTCTGAGAAGGAAGCATTCAGACGGGGCTGAAGAATATGGAAAGGCTTTGTGCAAGAACAGAGACTCGATTTTACAGTAGTCAGTGTTTCTCTCACCTGTTCCTCTGGTCTTTTGTTTACTGCTGATAATGGCTGAAAACTATCTAATTGCAAGTTTAAGTCTTTTTTGGCTTCTTTGTTGTTTGGAAGGTGTTCATATTTTTACAGTTTACCCCAGAATAAACAATTTTTTAATTGCACAAGTTTTTTCTACTCTTTTCCGTCCTTGATAGTATTAAGGAAATGATCTGACGCTAACCCTTAGATGAATTTTATTTGATTTACAAGTTTCCTTTTCCATTCCTCATAGAGCATATTACTCATTCATCTAGAAAAGTTTAGAAAGATGTTCATAATAGGGTTTAGTTGACAGGAATAGCAGAAAAGGGAAATGTTTCTGATGGAAGAGAATCAAGTTCAAATGTTGATGGGCTTAGGAGCAGGGACAAAAGACCCAGAGGAGGTGAAGACAGGAAGAGACACGGTGTCCTTATGGAGTTGACGTGGGGGCATGGAGGATACAGGTGAGAAACACAGTGTCAGCCCTGCAGCTGGGAGCCCCTCTTAAGTCATAGACTTTTAGGACTGGCAGGGATTTCAAAGACCCCCTGCATTTTACAGATGAAGAAACAGCCTGAAGAGGCTAAGTAACTTGCTCAGTGTCACTCGTAAAAGTGACAGAGCTGGGATGAAAACCCACATCCCGAGTAATAAGCCAGCATTCCTACCACTTCCACCAAGATCTAAGAGTGCAGAACTCTGAACTAGAGGAACGTTCCTAAATGTGGTATTTAAGGACCCTTTGCTATTGCCGTTGTTTCTAATACACTGGAGCGGTTTGGAGATGCCAAGATTAATTTATCTGATGAAGGAAGGCATGTTGTATTAACATACAGCACGTCAGCATTTCTCAGCCGTTTGTGAAGCGCACTCTCTCTGATGTTTTCTCCCCACCTTCCAGGTAGCCGTACTAGCCAAGGACAGTTATATTCAGCTTATTTTATTTATTTATTTATTTTTATCAATTTATTTATTTTTGGCTGTGTTGGGTCTTTGTTGCTGCGCAGGGGCTTTCTCTAGTTGCAGCCAGCAAGGGCTACTCTTCGTTGTGGTGCACGGGCTTCTCATTGCGGTGGCTTCTCCTGTTGTGGAGCATGGGCTGTAGGTGCATGGGCTTCAGTAGTTGTGGCACGCAGGCTCAGGAGTTGTGGCTCGTGGGCTCTAGAGTGCAGGCTCAGTAGTCATGGCACACGGGCTTAGTTGCTCCGCGGCATGTGGGATCTTCCCGGACCAGGGCTCGAACCCATGTCCCCTGCACTGGCAGGCGGATTCTTAACCACTGGGCCACCAGGGAAGTCCTTGATTGGGTTTGTTGTTGTTGTTTTTGAGTTGCATGAGCTGTTTATATATTTTGAAAATTAAGCCCTTGTCGGTTGCATCATTTGCAAATATTGTCTCCTAGTCCGTAGGTTGTTTTTTCATTTTGTTTTTGGTTTCCTTTGCTGTGCAAAAGCTTGTAATAAGTTTGATTAGGTCCCATTTGTTTATTTTTGCTTTTATTTCTATTGCCTTGGGAGTCCTTTAGCAATTCTTAATGAAATTAAAATGAAATGAAAGTTACATACTCTCAGTATTTGATGCAAAGAAAACATTGTTTTTCTTTTCTTTTTTTCCCTAGGTGGTTCTGGAATGGAGCCGGGATCAATACCATGTTTTGTTTGATTCCTACAGAGACAATATTGCTGGGAAGTCCTTTCAGAATCGGTGAGAAGAGATCAGTTTTGGAGAGTAGCTTATTTGGGCTTAAATAAGCCTTGAAATCACCCATGCTTTAAGTAGAGCAGTTGAAGGGGTCTTTCCAAGTTGTAGGTATGGTTTAGCTTGTTCAAGACTACTCCCATGTGAAGGTACCTTGTAATCCATCCTCACGTTTTATGGATGAAAAATTTGATTGCCAAAGAGCAATCCTGCTTTGCAGTATATTGAGTACTTTAAGTTACACGATCTCGCTTTGTCCTTGCCCCAGTTCTGTGAGCTCAAGGTAATTCCATCCCCCTGTAGGATGAGGAAGCCAGGCGGCTACTCTGCAGCCAGTTCCAAGCCCCGGCCAGTGTTCTTCTGTTGACATCACTGTGTTAACCAGGGCATCTGCTGTGGTATCCACCAGGACTGGACGCCCACATGCCCCTGTGGTCACCACATCTGGCTGCCTCACTGTGGGGAGGAGCAAACAACCTCACAGGTTGGGTCTTGTTCTCCTTAAAGCCAAGCTTCTTGGTGCAGCCACTCCTGAATGCTGCCTTCACCCTTTTCCTTGGAGACTTTTTCGTCCCTCACAAGACAGACCTCAAAGTTAAAGCAATCTTTTCCAACATCCTCCTTCCCTTCTCACAGCTAAAATAAGTCACACACGGTCTTTTCATTTTTTTTGTCTGTAAAACTGTTACTTGTATGGTTTTATATCATAAAAGCAATATATGTCTATGGTCAAAAACAGTTCAAACATTATAGAAAAAGAAAAACAAAAAGAAAAAGTAAAGCCTCTCTCTGTTCCATTCTGAATTTCCCCTGACCCAGAGGAACCATGGTTAATGAATTTTTGTTTTGGATTCTTCTGGTGACCGTCCTTTCAACTTAAAAAAAAAGCAAAAACAAAAAACGGAGTTCTCTCCTTTTTGGTTTACTCACTTTATGCAGTATCTATTAACTGCTTTGCATTGTAACGGCACACAGCTAATCACTATAGGGCAAGGAGCACGGGGTGACCAAAAACAAATGTGAGGTAGCTAACAAAGGTAGTTAACCTCACAGATAGACCTTGGTCTAACTGTCAGAGGCCATAATCAGAAACTTCCCTAGATCCTGACTGTCCATTTTCCCTGGAGGATAGACACCGGAAGTCCTCCTCTCTACCTTCACTGAACCAGAAAACCTAGTGAAAGTGTAACTAGTAATTGGTGTCAATTGATGCACTTGGACCATTTTCTGGGAGCCTCTAGACTGCATCGGCAGTTCTGCTGGAGCTCTTGTCCCCGCTTAGAAGCACTTCGTTGCGCCTCTATCCACTTGTTATGAGTGCCTATATGGTCCCTATCAAATAAGTAGTTTTTTTAAAAAGCTGTGCTAATTAGACATAGATGTATGCACTATTATAGTCCCGAACCTCTCAGCGAAGAAGGGCTGTAGGATTCCTTGAGTTAGCCTAAGCTTTACTTTAAGCAAGTGAAGGGCAAAGTAGGGAAACTCTAGATCTTTCTCTTAGGATCTCTTAAAACAGCAGTTTCCAAAGAACCTGGGGGATCTGCGAAATCAGAGCTATATTTATAACAGCGCTGAGGTGTTATTTGCCTTTTTTTACTGCGTTGACATTTGCACGAATTGTGTAAAAGCCATGGTGGGTAAAATTGCCACACCTTAGCACAAGCCACTGTGATTCACCACCGCCACATATCTGCACGGGGCAGAAAAAAGCCGGTTCGCTTAAGAACGTTCCTGAGGAAGCAGTAAAAATCGTTGATTTGATTCTACCCTGAGCCCGTGAGTACACATTTTCTTAATGTTCTGTGTGATACACCGGGAAGCACACCTCAGGCACCTGGCTGCATGGCGATTGTCTTGAGGAAAAGCCCTCTCGTGGTTGTTTAAGTTGCAGCCTGAACTCACTGTTCTGTTTCATGGATCACCATTGTTATAACTTGAAAGGACAGATGACAGTGTCATTACTCAGACTTGTTATATTTGGCAGGTATTTTCTTGACAGTAAACAAAGCGATCCTGTGTTTGAAAGGAAAGAAATGATAGTATTTGCTGCCAAAGATAAAATTTGAGCTTTGAAGTGAAAATTAGAATTTTGGAAATCTTGTTTCCACCACTGTAAGCCTAACAGCTTCACAATACTGTAAAGACTTCTCTGATTAGATCTGCAGCATTATCCAAGAAAATTGCATTTGTTAATATTATGTAGGAAAATTAAGGAAATATGTCACATTTGGCAGAGCTGCATAACTCAGTAAGCTGTTGTTTTCCAGATAACCAATGCATTGATGTTACAGAATTTCACATGGGTGAAAGCCATTCAAAGTGCAAGAAAGACCGATGGATTTTAATGTAAAAGCACAAAAAGTTCACTAATGTAGTTTCAGATCACACATTGCAACCAATTTTTAAGAAACTTCCACTTATTTTGGTGTAGTGTCAAAGAAGAATATGCACTATTATTTGAAAAGGCTATTAAAATACGCCTCCCCTTTCCAAGTACATATCTGTGGGCCTGGGTTTTCTTCAACCAAAAGAGCATATGGGAACAGATTGAATTCAGATGATTTGAGATGCTTGCTTGCTTGCTTCTACTAAGTCATTAAAGAGATTTGGAGAAATGTAAAGCAATGCCTCTCTTCTCACTAAATTGTTTTGTTGTTTCAGAAAATACTGCTATTTTCATTTAGTTTTTATTTTATTTCTTTTAAATTTACTTATTTTTGCTGCGTTGTGTCTTTGTTGCTGCACGCGGGCTTTCTCTAGTTGCGGTGAGCAGGGGCTACTCATCATTATGGTGCGCGGGCTTCTCATTTACGGTGCCTTCTCTTGTGGCACGCAGGCTCAGTAGTTGTGGCTCTTGGGCTCTAGAGCGCAGGCTCAGTAGTTGTGGCGCACGAGCTTAGTTGCTCCGCGGCATGTGGGATCTTCCGTGACCAGGGCTTTAACCGTGTCCCCTTCATTCGCAGGCAGATTCTTAACCACTGTGTCACCAGGGAAGTCCTATTTTATTTTTAAAAAATATTTATTTATTTATTTGGTTGCACTGGGTCTTAGTTGTGGCTTGCTGGCTCCTTAGTTGTGGCAGGCAGGCTCCTTAGTTGTGGCATGTGAATTCTTAGTTGTGGCATGCATGTGGGATCCTGCTTCCTGACCAGGGATCGAACCCGGGCCCCCTGCGTTGGGAGCACGGAGTCTTAACCACTGCACCACCAGGGAAGTCCCTGCTCTTTTCACTTAAAAAGTTATTTATGTTAACCCATGAAGGGGTTTATTATTGTTTTAAAATGAATTTTTGAATGTCTGATTTATTTTTGAAAATGGCAAGTGTGAATCATTAGAGAAATGCAGATCAAAACTACAATGAGGTATCATCTCACACCAGTCAGAATGGCCATCATCAAAAGATCTACAAACAGTAAATGTTAGAGAGGGTGTGGAGAAAGGGGAACCCTCTTGCCCTGTTGGTGGGAATGTAAATTGATTCAGCCACTATGGAGAACAGTATGGAGGTTCCTTAAAAAACTAAAAATAGAACTACCATACAACCCAGCAATCCTACTACTGGGCATATACCCTGAGAAAACCGTAATTCAAAAAGAGTCATGTATCACAATGTTCATTGCAGCATTATTTACGATAGCCAGGACATGGAAGCAACCTAAGTGTCCATCGACAGATGAATGGATAAAGAAGATGTGGCACATATACACAAGGGAATATTACTCAGCCATAAAAAGAAACGAAATTGAGTTATTTGTAGTGAGGTGGATGGACCTAGAGTCCGTCATACAGAGTGAAGTAAGTCAGAAATAGAAAAACAAATACCGTATGCTAACACATATATATGGAATCTAAAAAAAAAAAAAATGGCTCTGATGAACCTAGGGGCAGGACAGGAATAAAGACACAGATGTAGAGAATGGACTTGAGGACACGGGGAGGGGGAAAGGTAAGCTGGGACGAAGTGAGAGAGTGGCATGGACCAAATGTAAAATAGATAGCTAGTGGCAAGCAGCCACATAGCACAGGGAGATCAGCTCAGTGCATTGTGACCACCTAGAGGGGTGGGATAGGGAGGGTGGGAGGGAGACGCAAGAGGGAGGGGATATGGGGATATATGTATATGTATAGCTGATTCACTTTGTTATAAAGCAGAAACTAACACAACATTGTAAAGCAATTATACTCCAGTAAAGATGTTAAAAAAAAAAAAAAGGAAGTAAATTATATCCAACCACACACACACACAAAATGAAAATGGCAAGTGTAGATAGTTATAACCTAAAAACAAAAGCTTTTAGGGTTCCTTAAGAATTTTTAAGAGTGTGAAGTGTCTGGACCCTAAAAAGTTTGAGAATAATTCATTAATGTAGCAGTTCTCAAGCTTCATTGTGCAGCAGAATTCCACAGAGAGCTTGAGAAAATACAGTTTCTCCCCATCTCCAGAGTTTCTGCATCTGTAGGTCTCAGAGGGGTGCAGAGAATTTTCATTTCTAACAAGTTCACTGGTGATACTGAAACCACTGGTCTGGTGACCACACTTTGACAACTATTGTATTAACGGATTCTTAATGAAACATAATTTTCCTCCTTCTCCAACTTTTATTTTAACAATGCTGATTTTCCTAAGAAAAGCTCAAAATGGCCTTCTTTCACTCCCAACGTTTATTGAGTACCCACTCGGCCTACTGTGTCTGATGCTGTGCTGCGTGCTGATGGTGCACAGACGCATAAATCTCTGCCTGGACGGAGCCTCAAACCTTTTAGAAGGAAAACTAGCTCAGAAAATCTAGATACTGAGGTCAGCAGTTTTAATCAAACACTCTTGTTCTCTTTCTGAAGGGTGTGTGTGTGTGTGTTTTAAATATTTCTTCTCTTAATTTTAGATTGCATTAAAATATAGTTTGATTTTTATGTAGGGATATTTCAAGATTATCTAATTTCGATGATGACAAGAAAATGGATCATATGTAATATCTAATACGTTCTAATATATTTTAAAAAACCATAATGTTTATAGGAAATTTTCATTGTTTTGCTAGTGTTTCTACATGTCTTTTTAATGTTGTTTGCCCTGAATGAAAAAAAAAAATCCCATTCTATATGCCAGTGACCAATGAATATGTGAACTGTCTGCTGCTGCTAATTGTGAGGGCTTGAGTCAGTCTGGGCTCAGTTTTGTCATCTCTAAAATGTAGATATTAGATGAAGTGTAAACTCTCTTCCAACTTTGTTTCTAAGATACTGTTCATGTTCTAAGTTTTCCTCTCTGCTTTATGTGATGTAGAACCAAGGGACTATTAAGTGCCTTCATATTCACTTAAACTAAACTAATTAAAATAAAAGGTATCACCACGGCTTTGGTTCTGAATCATAGGTAACTTTCTTAGTCTTCAGCTCTAAGTTAAAGACTTCCTTCTCTTCTGGAAACTAAGCTAGTGGTCTGTGGTTAGAACAAAAGACTCACACTCACTGTGACCATGTCTAATAAGTAGAAAAACAACTGACTCACTGACCAGGGGCAGATCACAGGATCTCCTCAGGGTTGTCGGTTTAACACCAGAGACTTGGATTGATCATGTAATACAGCCTTACTAGAAGCACCAGCACATTAATGCATTATTACATACTTATGCTGTTTTCCTCAGTTGAGCTTGCATGGATATCTCTTGACTCTATTAAAACAATCTTTAATAGCAGATAATTACTCTTACAGAAAAGCTTTGGAATGCGCAAATTTTTGCCTCCTTTTTAAAAGCCTTTTCTTTCTAAAATATGTCACTTAAGCTTTTTTTTTTTTTCCAAATTAATTCTTAGTCTGAGCATAGATAGATCACCTGTGAACTTGGGAGTGAGATGACTGGATAATTTACTTGCGGGTAATGTGAGGCATTTTTTTTTTAATAGGAAAGACTAATGTTTATGTTGAGGGAATGAACTAATAGTTATTTGGACAGTAAATACATATTAAACCCCACTATGTCCCAGGCACTATTCCTAGGCATGTAGTGATGAACGAGAGGAGCTCATTGACCTCATCTAGAACTGATATTTTAGTGGGGAAGGCTTTTTTTTTTTAACTTAAAAACATGAACTATAATCTACCTATAAATCAGTAGTTCTCAATGTGAGTTTTTGGACCAGCAGCATTGGCATTACTTGGGAACTTGTTAGAAATGCAGATTCTGGGGCCCCACTCCAGAACTAATGAATCAAACTCTGGGGATGGAGCCCAGCCATCTGTATTGAAAGTCCTACAGGTGATTCTGATGTCTGCTAGCATTTGGGAACCATCCATATAGACACACGCAGAAGAAAACCTAGATGAGGAAGCATTTGCGTATCATTACAGTAAGGAGAGAGAGCCTGAGCCTGTACAGGAAAGAGAGGAAATAATTAATGAAGAGGGGCACAGAATGCGTGACACCATTTTTGCCTTAGAGATAGTTGATCTAGTGGAAGACAGACATCAAAAAAAATAGTACAACCAGTATGCTAAGGATTCTTTAGAGTACAAAGTACAGTGGAAGTTGCTTCTTAAGCAGTATATTTTCTTTGTGGGAGGTGAGGGAGGAGGGCATTTGGGGAATGAGGAAGTGGTTAAAAAGAAGCATGAAAGAAAGGATATTCTAGGCAGAGGGAGAAGCATGTTCAAAGACACAGAAGCCTGCAAGTTCTTATCCTGTTTGGGTAAGGGCATACACATGGAGCGTCTAGAGCACAGGGTATAGATTATGAAGGAGTTTAGATTTTATTCTACAGGCAGTGGTGCACCTTTACGGGAGGGTTGGTAGATGCTCAGCTGTCACTTGTGTCTGAGTATGAGCTGATTGATTCTGCATTTTGCACATGAAGCTCTGGGTCCCCTGGAACCTCTTTGACCTTCATCTCCTCTTATGCTCTTCGCTTTGCTCCTGTTGTCTCTGCCACACTGGCCTCTAGTTCCTTAACCATGCCAGATAGGCAGCTGCCTCAGGGCATTTGCACATGATGTTTCCCTTCTCTGGGCTCTTCTTCCCCAGTTGCCCACATGGCCTGCTTCCTCACTTCCTTCATCTCTTTGCTGAAATGCCACCTTCCAGTAAGGCCATCTCTGCTCTCCCTGTTTAAAACTGACCCCCCACTTAGACGTACTGTGTATCCTCATTTTCTTTATAACATGGAACATCATCTGACTTCACTTATTTGGTTTATTTCCTGTCTTCACCTTTCTAGAATGTAAGCTTCATGAAGGCATAGATTTTGTTTTTTTTGTTTACTGCTGAGTCCCCAGCACCTAGAACAGTGCCTAGCACATACTGAGTGCTCAGTAAATATTTATTCACCAAATGGATAAGCACTTCTTTCATCCAGTCATCTCACCTGCTTCTTTTAAGCTATAAGTGTTTGTCACTCTATTTATTTTTTTCCTTCCATAATTTGAAAGATTTATCCACCAAACTGCATTTGTTTTCCGCTGAGATAATTAACCCTGTGGCCAAAAGTCATGTTTTGCTTAGTCTTTGGGGCCCTTTGTGCTGCTGGGGGCCTGATCCTGTGCCTGGCCTGTGAGAAAGACAAAAGGAGGGTAAGCTTTAGGTCCTTGGCCTAAAAAAAAAACCAGCAACCAAAAAAACAACCCCCCCCAAAAAAAAACCCGAAAAAAGCAAAAAAACTGTACTGTTTCTTGGAAAAGATCAAACCTGAAACAGAATTATCCGAAATATGTCTGTGTCACTATGAACTCCCGTGTTGTAGGTCTGGAGCAGACTCTGAAAGATGGGTAGGATTATGGTAAGTTGATGAAGGAAAGGAGAAGAAAGCTTTCAGCAGGGGTAAAACCTGAACAAAAACACTGAGATGGAGCTTAGGATACTCAAGAATTAAAAGCCTGCCTGACTCCTTAGGGGTAAGATAGTAAGGGGAAAATCAAGCAGGTTCGGGAAGGTCTTCTACGCTAGTAGTGTTCAAGTAAATCATCGAGTTCCTCACGTTGCAGGCACAAATCCTAATCCGCTGGGTACTTTAGGGAACAAAACAGGTATGTTTCCTGCTGCCTTGGGGCTTACATTCTGGGGGAGGGACACATGAATTACCAGTGTATGTAACATGTTAATTATTTCATAGGTGATCATTGCTATGAAAAAAAAAAAACAGAGTAGGGCGAACAGGATGGGGAGGGGCCAGGCTTGGGGGCAGCTGGGAATGGGAAGCCTGTAGCATTAAAGAGGGCCAGGTCTTCATTGGGGACTGCTGGCTAACTTCTTTTTTGGTAATTTTGTTTAAGCTTCTAATTTCTTTTCTATGTTTGGCTGCATTTGTATCCCAGCTTTCTCACTTGCTAAACTGAGAATGTAGCAGTTTAAAGTGAGCTTCTAAGACCTCCCCCACAGCCTTAAAACTGAAGGGACAGCAGCCTCCACCGGGTAGCTGTGATGATCAGACGATGCAAAACTGCATAAAGTGTCTAGCAGAATACAACTCCAGAGAAGGGGTTCAGTAAATATTAGTGCCCAAGCCCCAGTTTGAAAGCATGCAAGTCTGTGGTATACGCCATGGTTGGATCACCTTTTCGCTGATTTTTTCATAACCTCTGAGTTTAAACCCTGTTATGCTCTTATTCCCAAGTATGTTGGCAACATGCACATGAGCTGGAGGACTTGTGTGTTTACCCTAGGCTCTGTCTGCCCATGCCGATCGACGTGGTTTACACCTGGGTGAATGGCACGGATCTCGAGCTACTGAAAGAACTTCAGCAAGTCAGAGAGCAGATGGAGGAGGAGCAGAAAGCAATGAGGTAAAACTGATCGTCAGAAAACAAGACACACAAAGCTCTACACTTGTAACTAATGGTACATTTCAGAAGGTAAGATGATGCTTACACTGCTGTTCAAACAAGAATCTGCATCTCAAATTCATGCCGTTACAAGATTCTGGCAGTCATGCAGCCGACCCTTGTTTCTTGGCGCCCAAGGAGGACTCGGCCACTTCGGTGAGATCTTGGCCTCACTTTGTCAGGTGGCCATCTCATGAATGTGGTGTTCTAGTGACGCCTTGGTCTCCAAAGGGCCTAAAGGTGGAGGAGCCACCTAAGGGAGCCCTGGGCTTCCTGCTCATTCAGTCTGAGTCCCAGATGTGATAACTTCATGAAGTAAGCTTTTATTATGCAGAATTGCTACACAGTAAGATGGATTAGTCCCTTGAAAATAAAAGAGCCCTACAGACATAAGTTTTTTTCCATTTGATAAAGGCAGTAAAAAGTATATTTGTTACCCTTTTTAATATCAAATAGTATACTATGGAACTAGAAACCTTGGTAATTTTTTTAAATATGGAATTTTGATTATCTTATTTATCTGGGAAAAGTACAGTGGGCTTCTGGAGAGCCTTCTGAGCTGGAGATCTGGCTGATGTAACTTCCCTCTGAGTCCTCAGGAGTATTTACCGAGAATTTCCCTGTTCATTTCTTTGTAAATGTTATGGGTGCCCCCCAGTTGCAGGTCTTTGGCCATGTTATACTGCAACACAT
Source organism: Leucopleurus acutus (assembly GCF_964270905.1). NCBI lineage: Eukaryota > Metazoa > Chordata > Mammalia > Artiodactyla > Delphinidae > Leucopleurus > Leucopleurus acutus. The sequence goes on along the minus strand of NC_139152.1, from coordinate 84,163,817 downwards.
TTGTCTCTCTCTCTGTGCTCCTCCCCAGTGCATGAAAATCACTTTGATAGCCTCGTAACTATGTTTTACTAGTAAATGTAAAAGCTTATATTTTAAGTAAACTTTTGTGGTTACTGTGGGTGGTACGTGATAATATTTGTTGATCATAGCATATTAAAATGTATAATTTATTATGCATCTTAAATGTTATACACAGTACAGTACTTCTTAACTTACTGGTTGTTTCTCGTGGAGTAACCAGGAAAATCAATGTTGTTAAGTTCCCTCATTCACATGTAAGTCTAGCACTAGTCCATGCATATATAATGAAATCTATTTGCTTTCACTAGAGAAATCCTTGGGAAAAACACAACGGAACCAACTAAAAAGAGGTAAGCATTTTGATTTTCCTCTCAGTAATGAAAATCAAAGGAGGGAGGTGAAACGTCTAGGTTCTTCTCCCTTGCTTTTGTTGAGTACACAACAAAACAGAGTAAGTATTTTTTACTTACTCTGTTGCTCCTGTTCAGTCCCTCTTCTTTTGGTTTTTGACCCCCAAATTAAGTGCATCCGTTAGATGAGAAAACAGAGGCACAGCTGATTGAGAACTGTGGTTATTCTGGTTGTAGCTAACCAAAACTTTATCGTTTCTAGATATGTTAGGTAAGGTTTTTCTTCTTTGTCGTTTCCATTAATCGGTCTTGATGTGCTGTTCTCTTGGTTCACTTAAGTCTAACTTACACCAGTGTTTTCATTTATAGAATCTATGTCCATTGTTTAACTATGTGTTCAATGTATATTTCCTTATCTTTAAAAGCTGTCATAGTTGTATGTCTTATATTTAAGGACTTGGGAAGGAGATTTAACCCGATGACAAGAATCAGATGATCTCTCTTGATTTGAATCATACCTGACTCTGATAGGTCCTTAAAACAAGACCGTCTCACTAACAGGTGGAAATCTCTGTTAACTGCCACATCCCCACTGAACGATTAGACTTAAAATAGAAGAGTTATTCATAGAAATGATCCAAAAGTGCCTTCTGAATCATCTGTTAATGTTAATTATGCATATTTATTTATAAATACCTATTGCTAATACTGTTATTTTTATTTGTTTATTTTTTAATTTATTTTTGGCTGCATTGGGTCTTCGTTGCTGCACATGGGCTTTCTCTAGTTGCGTTGAGCGGGGACTATACTCGTCGTTGTGCGTGGGCTTCTCATTGCGGTGGCTTCTCTTGTTGCAGAGCACGGGCTCTAGGTGCACTGGCTTCAGTAGTTGTGGCTTATGGGCTCTAGAGAGCAGGCTCAGTAGTTGTGGCGCACGGGCTTAGTTGCTCCACGGCATGTAGGATCTTCCCGGACCAGGGCTCAAACCCGTGTCCCTGCATTGGCTGGCGGATTCTTAACCACTGCACCACCAGGGAAGTCCCCAAGACTGTTATTTTTAAATGACTTTTAAATTGAAGCAATGATGCAACATTACAGAAAGGTCGAGAGGAAAGACAAGAACTCACATAATTCTTTGGCCCTCACTCAATAATTATGATCATTTTCTTATTGCATTTTCATGTATGTTTTTATAGTAAATAATTTATAATCTTTGCAATTTTGTGTCCTACTTTTTATTTTATATAATCATACATATTTCTATGTTGATAAATTATTGTAATACTTCTTGTCAATTTTAATAGTTATATAATATTCCATAAAGTAACTGTACTATAATTTGCTAAATGTTGGGTACTGCCGTATTTTCACTTTGTAAATATTTTGTGATATTATATTTGGGCCTATGGCATTTTCTGTGTGTGGGTTTGTTGTTTTTCCTGTCTTTGTTTCTCTTCTACTTGGACTAGATTCCTGGACATAAACTAATGAGGAAGAAACGTATGTATGTTTTCATGGGTCTGAAGAAGTATATATGTATATATAATGTAATTGCTTTTCCAAAGAGGAAATGGGGAACCCATTTGGAGGGATACCTGCAGAGTTTGCTGCACTTGCACTAACATTGCATCATCATTTTTTGAGGGGTGCTAATTTAGTTAAATAAAAGGTCATTGTTTTCTTTTGCATTTCTTTGAATATTAGTGAGGTTGCACAATTTCATGTAGTCTGTTAACTGGTCATAGCTCCCACCTTCTGAGTTCTATAGCTGTGTCCTTTGCCCATTTGTTTAATTTAGGTATTTCTTATGTTTAGACAGGAATATTTCATGTAACTTCATAAAACTTTGTCACATTTGCTTTTGTTTGTTTGCATCAGTGTCCTGTCATATTCAGTGTACTTAATTGTATTCTAGTTGGAATTAGTAAACTGTTTCTGTTAAGATGATACTCTGTTAACCAGAAGTTTTCTACTTCCTAACCTGTCTGATATTGGGCTTTACTGGAATTACAAATAATGTTTAAAACAATAGTAATGAAGTGCTTAATTTCTTGTACACCTTTGAGTTAGTAAATTTTGTGGCAGTCCTATTTTATTTTTTAAATTTATTTAATTATTAATTAATTTTTTTTGGGCTGCGTTGGGTCTTTGTTGCTGCACACGGTCTTTTTCTAGGTGTGGTGAGGTGGGGCTACCCTTGGTTGCAGTGCACGGGCTTCTCATTGCAGTGGCTTCTCTTGTTGTGGAGCACGGGTTCTAGGCGTGTGGGTTTTGGTAGTTGTGGCACATGGGCTCAGTAGTTGCAGCTCGTGGGCTCTAGAGAGCAGGCTCAGTAGTTGTGGCGCACGGGCTTACTTGCTCCACAGCATGTGGGACCTTCCCGGACCAGGGCTCGAACCTGTGTCCCCTGTACTGGCAGGCGGATTCTCAACCACTGCGCCACCAGGGAAGTCTGCAGTCTTATTTTATTAACAGGAGTTTGAAAGCTCTGTCTTTCGAGTTGCACTTGTTTGATAGTTTTATGCCATACTTGCTAACTTACTAAATTTTTATATTCTTGAGATAAAATTCCTTGTTTATTGAAAGATCATGATTTTTAAATAAAATATAGAAGAAACACCTGTGAAATTTAGTAGTACCAACAAGCTTTTCAGTGTTGATTAAATTTTCAAGCGTGTAGTTGTGAGCTTGTTCATGTCTCTTTCCAGTGAGAAGCAGTTGGAGTGTTTGCTGACACACTGCATTAAGGTGCCAATGCTCGTCCTGGACCCAGCTCTGCCGACCAACATCACACTGAAGGACCTGCCATCTCTTTATCCTTCTTTTCATTCTGCCAGTGACATATTCAACGTTGCAAAGCCAAAAAACCCTTCCACTAATGTCTCAGTTGTTGTTTTCGACAGTACAAAGAATGGTAAGATCTTCTTGTGGGTATTTTAAAATCATGTTATCATTGGATGTTGTAATAACAAAATTTTGAATGGAACAGAATTGGTTCACTTTTAAAGAAATGCCTGATAAACCAAAAATGTAAAAAGGGGAGCTACCATTAAGTCTAATGGTTCAGCCCTGCTGTCAGAAAGGGATTGCATCTGTTTTACTCTGTGTAATACACATGCCTTCCTGTGCTGTGGTCGGGACCTTAAACCTGGTTCTCACTCAAATTTACCGTATTCTCTCGGCTGGGAGAAAATGCCTTTTAAAGAAATGCCTGATAAACCAAAAATGTAAAAAGGGGAGCTACCATTAAGTCTAATGGTTCAGCCCTGCTGTCAGAAAGGGATTGCATCTGTTTTACTCTGTGTAATACACATGCCTTCCTGTGCTGTGGTCGGGACCTTAAACCTGGTTCTCACTCAAATTTACCGTATTCTCTCGGCTGGGAGTTATTCAGGAGGCTTTATTTTTTTTCTTTTTTCTTTCAAAATTCCTCAGCAAGGTTGTTTTCTGCAGCTTGGACTGACCATACTTGGAGCATTCATACTTTAAGTTCTGAATCGTCTGGTTATGCAGTTGGTTTGGCCCGATAATAGAATTAAATTTGTAGTTCTTGACATAGAACTGCACCCGCATCCTTAGAGATCCCGTCCTCTCCTCGGCCACTGAGCTGCTGAGCCCCACGCCTGCGTCTCCTTCAATCATCCTTCCTTTTGTCTCATCCTTCCTCTGTGCTGAGTGACTCTCCCAGGAAGCTCTGTTTTCACTTGTGTAAAATGAAAACTGTCGCATTCTCTTTACAGCCCTGTTCTCAAGTTCCCATTCTTTCAATGCCGTACCTCCCAACCTAAATCTTTGGAGCCATCTTTGACCCGTTCATACTCTAACCAGTAATCCGCCTCATCCTATGACTTGCTTTTTTGCAAAAATCTTAGATTCTCACCTTTCATACTCATCGGATTTCTTCTACACCAGACTGAGTTTCTTCACCCAGGCCCCAATAATAGATGCCTGTCTGCTCTGCCGGCCTCTGAAGTTCTTCTCTGATCTGTCTAGCATGAAACTGATAAAATCAGAGTTTTCCAATTTGTTTACAGTTGCTATCCCTTTGGAGAGAATAATAGTAGTATATATTTGTTTTTCACATGGACACAAATTCCTCTTGCTGGTGTTCCAAATGGAGTTTTAATTGCCTTGGTCCTGCCCATCGGCCCTCGCATCCCTGCCCTCCTCGCATCTCCTCACAGCCGCCGGCGTCATCTCACAGATGTGGGCCTGCCTGTCCTGAGCCTCTTCCTCTCCCAGCCCATCTCCTATTCTTTCCAGCCCCCTCTCCAGTTCTGTCTCCATGGAGATCCTGGACTAGTACACTCACAATGATTTTATTTTTCTGTATCCCTGTAGTACTTGTAACCTAACTCACAACTTAGTTTTTGAGTGCACAGGAGTTTATGGTGTTCTCATCTAATTTCTTTTTTTTTTTTTTTTTGCGGTACGCGGGGCTCTCACTGTTGTGGCCCCTCCCGTTGCGGAGCACAGGCTCCAGGTGCGCAGGCTCAGCAGCCATGGCTCACGGGCCCAGCCGCTCCGCGGCATGTGGGATCTTCCCGGACCGGGGCACGAACCCGCGTCCCCTGCATCGGCAGGCGGACTCTGAACCACTGCGCCACCAGGGAAGCCCTAATTTCTTTTTTTAATTCACCATTTATTTTCAGTATTTTATTTTATTTATTATGTATTTATTTATTTTGGCTGCACTGGGTCTTTGTTGCGGCATGTGCGGTCTTTAGTTGTGGCATGCGGACTTCTTAGTTGCAGCACGCAAGCTCTTAGTTGCAGCATGCATGTGGGATCTAGTTCCCCAACCAGGGATTGAACCCGGGCCCCCTGCATTGGGAACGCTGAGTCTTACACACTGGACCACCAGGGAAGTCCCTCATCTAATTTCTTTAGGGCAGAAACCTTATCCTCCCCATTTGGTGTCCTGAACAGTGTCTAACACAGTGCTCATTTCCTGGTACTTATTATTTGTGATTTGAAAGGAAACTGTGACTTTTCTAAGCAAAGGTATCTCCCCTTCACACCATAGACCTGTTTCTGAACTATTTTGTATAACTAACTTTTTTTTTTTTTTACTTATAATTACTATTTATTTTTATTATCATTATTATTTACAGTGAGTAATTTTTTTTAAACATCTATATTGGAGTATAATTACTTTACAGTGGTGTGTTAGTTTCTGCTTTATAACAAAGTGAAAAATATGGAACGCTTCACGAATTTGCATGTCATCCTTGTGCAGGGGCCATGGTAATCTTCTCTGTATCATTCCAATTTTAGTATATGTGCTGCTGAAGCAAGCACTAACTAACCTATTTTTAAAATTTAGGTTATATTTTAAAATACATAGGGAAAGTACAGGGGTAATTTTTGACAAATTTAACAAGTTATATGATTTATTGTTTTGCTAAATATAGCTTTGTTTTTATTTTCTTTCTCTTTATTTTAAAATCTTTATTGGAGTATAATTGCTTTACAATGGTGTGTTAGTTTCTGCTTTATAACAGAGTGAATCAGCTTTACATATATCCCCATATCTCCTCCCTGTTGCATCTCCCTCCCACCCTCCCTATTCCACCCCTGTAGGTAGTCACAAAGCACAGAGCTGATCTCTCTGTGCTATGCGGCTGCTTCCCACTAGCTATCTATTTTACATTTGGTAGTATATATATGTCCATGCCACTCTCTCATTTCGTCCCAGCTTACCCTTCCCCCCTCCCTGTGTCCTCAAGTCCATTCTCTACGTCTGCGTCTTTATTCCTGTCCTGCCTCTAGGTTCTTCAGAACCTTTTTTTTTTTTTTAGATTCCATATATATGTGTTAGCATACGGTATTTGTTTTTCTGACTTAACTTCACTCTGTCTTTCAGTCTCTGGGTCCATCTACCTCACTACAAATAACTCAATTTCGTTTCTTTTTATGGCTGAGTAGTATTCCATTGTATATATGTGCCACATCTTCTTTATCTTTTCATCTGTCGGTGGAAACTTAGGTTGCTTCCATGTGCTGGCTGCTGTAAATAGAGCTGCAATGAACATTGTGGTACATGACTCTTTTTGAATTATGGTTTTCTCAGGGTATATTCCCAGTAGTGGAATTGCTGGGTCGTATGGAAGTTCTATTTTTAGTTTTTTAAGGAACCTCCATACTGTTCTCCATAGTGGCTGTATGAATTTACATTCCCACCAACAGTGTGAGAGGGTTCCCTTTTCAACACAGCCTCTCCAGCATTTACTGTTTGTAGATTTTTTGATGATGGCCATTCTGATCGGTGTGAGGTGATACCTCATTGCAGTTTTGATGTGCATTTCTCTAACGATTAGTGATGTTGAGCATCCTTTCATGTGTTTGTTGGCAATCTGTGTATCTTCTTTGGAGAAATGTCTCTTTAGGTCTTCTCACCATTTTGGGATTGTGTTGTTTGTTTTTATGATATTGAGCTGCATGAGCTGCTTGCAAATTTTGGAGATTAATCCTTTGTCAGTTGTTACATTTACAAATATTTTCTCCCATTCTGAGGGTTGTCTTTTCGTCTTCTTTATGTTTAAAAAATATGGAACACTTCACGAATTTGCATGTCATACTTGAACAGGGGCCATGCTAATCTTCTCTGTATTGTTCCAATTTTACTATATGTGCTTCCGAAGGGAGAGCTAGCTTTGTTTTGTTTTTTCTTTTTTTTTTAAGTTTTGAATTTTATTTATTTTTTTATACAGCAGGTTCTTATTAGTTATCTATTTTATACACATCAGTGTATACATGTCAGTCCCAATCGCCCAATTCATCACACCACCATCCCCACCCTGCCGCGGCTTCCCCCCTTGGTGTCCACATTTGTTCTATACATCTGTGTCTCAACTTCTGCCCTGCAAACTGGTTCATCTGTACCATTTTTCTAGGTTCCACATACATGCGTTAATATACGATATTTGTTTTTCTCTTTCTGATTTACTTCACTCTGTGTGACAGTCTCTAGATCCATCCACGTCTCAACAAATGACTCAATTTTGTTCTTTTTTATGGCTGAGTAATATTCCATTCTATATATGCACCCCAACTTCTTTTTCCATTCATCTGTCGATGGGCATTTAGGTTGCTTCCATGACCTGGCTATTGTAAATAGTGCTGCAATGAACATAGGGGTGCATGTGTGTTTTTGAATTATGGTTTTCTCTGGGTATATGCCCAGTAGAGGGATTGTTGGATCATATGGTAATTCTTTCTTTCATTTTTTTAAGGAACCTCCATACTGTTCTCCATAGTGTCTGTATCAATTTACATTCCCACCAACAGTGCAAGAGGGTTCCCTTTATTCCACACCCTCTCCAGCATTTGTCATTTGTAGATTTTCTGATGATGCCCATTCTAACTGGTGTGAGGTGATACCTCATTGTAGTGTTGATTTGCATTTCTCTAATAATTAGTGATGTTGAGCAGCTTTTCATGTGCCTCTTGGACATCTGTATGTCTTCTTTGGAGAAATGTCTATTTAGGTCATCTGCCCATTTTTGGATTGGGTTTTTTGTTTCTTTAATATTGAGCTGCATGAGCTGTTTATATATTTTGGAGATTAATCCTTTGTCTGTTGATTCGTTTGCAAATATTTTCTCCCATTCTGAGGGTTATCTTTTCATCTTGTTTATGGTTTCCTTTGCTGTGCTAAAGCTTTGAAGGTTCATTAGGTCCCATTTGTTTATTTTTGTGTTTATTTCCATTACTCTAGGAGGTGGATCAAAAAAGATCTTGCTGTGATTTATGTCAAAGAGTGTTCTTCCTATGTTTTCCTCTAAGAGTTTTATAGTGTCTCGTCTTACATACAGGTCTCCAATCCATTTTGAGTTTACTTTTGTGTATGGTGTTAGGGAGTGTTCTAATTTCATTCTTTTACATGTAGCTGTCCAGTTTTCCCAGCACCACTTATTGAGGAGACTGTCTTTTCTCCATTGTATATCCCTGCCTCCTTTGTCATAGATTAGTTGACCGTAGGTGCGTAGGTTTATCTGTGGCCTATCTGTCTGGTTCCATCGATCTATATTTCTGTTTTTGCGCCAGTACCATATTGTCTTGATTACTGTAGCTACATAATATAGTCTGAAGTCAGGGAGTCTGATTCCTCCAGCTCCGTTTTTTTCCCTCAAGACTGCTTTGGCTACTCGGGGTCTTTTGTGTCTCCATACAAATTTTAAGATTTTTTGTTCTAGTTCCATAAAAAATGCCATTGGCAATTTGATAGGGATTGCATTGAATCTGTAGATTGCTTTGGGTAGTATAGTCCTTTTCACAATATTGATTCCTCTAATCCAAGAACATGGTATATCTCTCCATCTGTTGGTATCATCTTTAATTTCTCTCATCAGTGTCTTATAGTTTTCTGCATACAGGTCTTTTGTTTCCCTAGGTAGGTTTATTCTTTTTGTTGCAATGGTAAACGGGAGTGTTTCCATAATTTCTCTTTCAGATTTTTCATCATTACTATATAGAAATGCAAGAGATTTCTGTGCATTAATTTGGTATCCTGCAACTTTACCAAATTCATTGATTAGCTCTAGTAGTTTTCTGGTGGCATCTTTAGGATTCTCTATGTATAGTATCATGTCATCTGCGAACAGTGACAGTTTTACTTCTTCTTTTCGATTTGTATTCCTTTTATTTCTTTTTCTTCTCTGATTGCCGTGGCTAGGACTTCCAAAGCTGTTTCTCTGCTCAATCCCTCCCATTAACATTAACAAATACTCTCTCAGCTTAATTCCTGAGCCTTATTTCCAAACAAACTGCTACTGTCCTTTCTCTTCCTCTTAGCAGCCAAAGTTCTAGAAAGAATTATCTAAGTTTGTCGCCTCAATTTCTTCTCCTCCCATGTGTGCTTTAAGCCACTTTAAAACAACTTTGGCCCCTCCCACTAATTCAAAATGGTGATCGCTCTGAAGTGACCAGTTATCTCCGTGTTGCTGAATTGAATGGATGTCCTCTGGTCCTCACCTCACTTGACTCTCAGCAACAGTCAAAACTATCGCCCACTCTTTCTTCCCTCATTCTGTCTTCCTTGGGCTTCTTCCACAGCTACACATTCTCTTGTTCCTTTATCGTGGCAGCTTCTCAGTGCTGTGCTAGCTCTTCCTCCTCTAATGGACCTTTAGATGCTGGAGTTCCCCAGGAATTGGTTTTACTCTTTTTTTTTTCCCTCAGTTTGCGCTCTTTCTCTAATGTTTTCATATGTACATATGGCTTCAAATATCAGTTTTGCAAAGTGTGGTTCATGGGCCAGCCTGTACCAGGATCACTTGCAGAGGGTGAAGTGGGGCATGTGGCGCAGTGGGAGAAAGGGGTGTTAAAATTCAGGTTCCCTGGCCCAATCCAGGGCCTACCAAATTAACTGTGGGCGGAGACTGGGAATCTGCATTTTAAATTCATTCTCCAGGTTATTCCCATACCAACTAAAGTATGGAACCACTAATTTGATTTGTCACATTAACAAGGACAGCTCAACATCTCCATCTGCTGACTTATTAAAATCATTGTCTTATTTTCTCAAATGTTAGGAAACAAAAATCAGAAAAACAGGAACAAAGTAAGGAACAAAAGAGATGAAAGAATTATCTGCCTCATGAATAATCGAGATTGGATTATGTCAGCTTTTGACTTTCCTAGCTTCAAATGAGAACTATTCTATATTTGGGTTTCAATTTTTAATCCTTATCGAACTGAATAAAAATGTAAGAATTGGAATGACTATTTCATCACACACAGTCTCTTAAAATGCAGCATTTTATTCTTTTGTTGTTATTTCTGAGATATACATTTTAAAGTAATAACTGGAATTATATGACTTACAATATTATACCAGAACATATAAGATTTTTAGAAATTTCATGTAATGTCTGAAACATTTATATTAACATATTTCCATACAAATAACCCAAAGAAAGTTTAGTATTAGTTGTTTTGTTTGTTTATTTGTTTTATACTGCAGATTCTTATTAGTCATCAATTTTATACATATCGTGTATACATGTCAACCCCAATCGCCCAATTCACACCACCATGCACACCCCACCACGGTGTTCCCCCCTTGGTATCCATACGTTTGTTCTCTACATCTGTCTCTAAACTTCTGCCCTGAAACCGGTTCATCTGTACCATCTTTCTAGGTTCCACATACATGAGTTAATATACGATATTTGTTTTTCTCTTTCTGACTTACTTCACTCTGTGTGACAGTCTCTAGATCCATCCACGTCTCAACAAATGACTCAATATCGTTCCTTTTTATGGCTGAGTAATATTCCATTGTATATATGTACCACATCTTCTTTATCCATTCATCTGTAAATGGACATTTAGGTTGCTTCCATGACCTGGCTATTGTAAATAGTGCTGCAAAGAACATTGGGGTGCATGTGTCTTTTTGAATTATGGTTTTCTCTGGGTATACGCCCAGGAGTGGGATTGCTGGATCATATGGTAATTCTATATTTAGCTTTTTAAGAAACCTCCATACTGTTCTCCATAGTGGCTGTACCAATTTACATTCCCACCAACAGTGCAAGAGGGTTCCCTTTTCTCCACACCCTCTCCAGCATTTGTTGTTTGTAGATTTTCTGATGATGCCCATTCTAACTGGTGTGAGGTGGTACCTCATTGTAGTTTTGATTTGCATTTCTCTAATACTTAGTGATGTTGAGCAGCTTTTCATGTGCTTCTTGACCATCTGTATGTCTTCTTTGGAGAAATGTCTATTTAGGTCTTTTGCGCATTTTTGCATTGTGTTGTTGGTTTCTTTAATATTGAGCTGCATGAGCTGTTTATATATTTTGGAGATTAATCCTTTGTCCGTTGATTCATTTGCAAATATTTTCTCCCATTCTGAGGGTTGTCTTTTCATCTTGTTTATAGTTTCCTTTGCTGTGCAAAAGCTTTTAAGTTTCATTAGGTCCCATTTGTTTATTTTTGTTTTTATTTCCATTACTTTAGGAGGTGGATCAAAAAAGATCTTGCTGTGATTTATGTCAAAGAGTGTTCTTCCTATGTTTTCCTCTAAGAGTTTTATAGTGTCTCGTCTTACATTTTAGGTCATGAATCCATTTCGAATTTATTTTTGTGTATGGTGTTAGGGAGTGTTCTAATTTCATTCTTTTACATGTAGCTGTCCAGTTTTCCCAGCACCACTTATTGAAGAGACTGTCTTTTCTCCATTGTATATCCTAGCTTCCTTTGTCATAGACTAGTTGACCATAGGTGTGGGGGTTTATCTCTAGGCTTTCTATCTTGTTCCATTGATCTATGTTTCTGTTTTTCTGTCAGTACCATATTGTCTTGATTACTGTAGCTTTGTAGTATAGTCTGAAGTCAGGGAGTCTGATTCCTCCAGCTCCGTTTTCTTCCCTCAAGACTGCTTTGGCTACTCGGGGTCTTTTGTGTCTCCATACAAATTTCAAGATAATTTGTTCTAGTTCCGTAAAAAATGCCATTGGCAATTTGATAGGGATTGCATTGAATCTGTAGATTGCTTTGGGTAGTATAGTCCTTTTCACTATATTGATTCCTCCAGTCCAAGAATATGGTATATCTCTCCATCTGTTGGTATCATCTTTAATTTCTCTCATCAGTGTCTTATAGTTTTCTGCATACAGGTCTTTTGTTTCCCTAGGTAGGTTTATTCTTTTTGTTGCAATGGTAAACGGGAGTGTTTCCATAATTTCTCTTTCAGATTTTTCATCATTACTGTATAGGAATACAAGAGATTTCTGTGCATTAATTTGGTATCCTGCAACTTTACCAAATTCATTGATTAGCTCTAGTAGTTTTCTGGTGGCCTCTTTAGGATTCTCTATGTATAGTATCATGTCATCTGCGAACAGTGACAGTTTTACTTCTTCTTTTCGATTTGTATTCCTTTTATTTCTTTTTCTTCTATGATTGCAATGGCTAAGACTTCCAAAACTATGTTGAATAATAGTGGTGAGAGCGGACATCCTTGTCTCGTTCCTGATCTTAGAGGAAATGCTTTCAGTTTTTCACCATTGAGAATGATGTTTGCCGTGGGTTTGTCGTATATGGCCCTTATTATGTTTATGTAGGTTCCCTCTATGCCTACTCTCTGGAGAGTTTTTATCATAAATGGGTGTTGAATATTGTCAAAAGCTTTTTCTGCATCTATTGAGATGATCATATGGTTTTTCTTCTTCAGTTTGTTAATATGGTTTTTCACATTGATTGATTTGCATATATTGAAGAATCCTTGCATCCCTGGGGTAAATCCCACTTGATTATGGTGTTTGATCCTTTTAATGTGTTGTGGGGATTCTGTTTGCTAGTGTTTTGTTGAGGATTTTTGCATCTATATTCATCAGTGATATTGGTCTGTAATTTTCTTTTCTTGTAGTATCTTTGTCTGGTTTTGGTATCAAGGTGATGGTGGCCTCATAGAATGAGTTTGGGAGTGTTCCTTCCTCTGTACTTTTTGGGAAGAGTTTGAGAAGGATGGGTGTTAGCTCTTCTCTAAATGTTTGATAGAATTTACCTGTGAAGCCATGTGGTCCTGGACTTTTGTTTGTTGGAAGATTTTTAATCACAGTTTCAATTTCTACTTGTGGTTGGTCTGTTCATATTTTCTATTTCTTCCTGGTTCAGTCTTGGAAGGTTATACCTTTCGAAGAATTTGTCCATTTCTTCCAGGTTGTCCATTTTATTGGCATAGAGTTGCTTGTAGTAGTCTCTTAGGATGCTTTGTATTTCTGCGGTGTCTGTTGTAACTTCTCCGTTTTCATTTCTAACTTTATTGATTTGAGTCCTCTCCCTCTTTTTCTTGATGAGTCTGGATAATAGTTTATCAATTTTGTTTATCCTCTCAAAGAACCAGCTTTTAGTTTTATTGATCGTTGCTGTTGTTTTCTTTGTTTCTATTTCATTTATTTCTGCTCTGATCTTTATGATTTCTTTCCTTCTGCTAACTTTGGGTTTTGTTTGTTCTTCTTTCTCTAGTTCCTTTAGGTGTAAGGTTAGATTGTTTGAGATTTTTCTTGTTTCTTGAGGTAGGCTTGTATAGCTATAAGCTTACCTCTTAGAACTGCTTTTGCTGCATCCCATAGGTTTTGGATCATCGTGTTTTCTTTGTCATTTTTCTCTAGGTATTTTTTGATTTCCTCTTTGATTTCTTCAGTGATCTCTTGGTTATTTAGTAACGTATTGTTTAGCCTCCATGTGTTCTTGTTTTTTACGTTTTTTCCCCTGTAATTCATTTCTAATCTCATAGCATTGTGGTCAGAAAAGATGCTTGATATGATTTCTGTTTTCTTAAATTTACTGAGGCTTGATGTGTGACCCAAGGTGTGATCTATCCTGGAGAATGTTCCGTGGGCAGTTGAGAAGGAAGTGTAATCTGCTGTTTTTGGATGCAATGTCTTAAAAATATCAATTAAATCTGTCTGGTCTGTTGTGTCATTTAAAGCTTCTGTTTCCTTATTTAGTTTCATTTTAGATGATCTTTCCATTGGTGTAGTGAGGTGTTAAAGTCCCCCACTATTATTGTGTTACTGTCGATTTCCTCTTTTATAGCTGTAAGCATTTTCCTTTTGTCTTGAGGTGCTCCTATGTTGGGTGCATATATATTTATAATTGTTATGTCTTCTTCTTGGATTGATCCCTTGATCATTATATAGTGTCCTTCATTGTCTCTTGTAACATTCTTTATTTTAAAGTCTATTTTATCTGATATGAGTATTGCTGCTCCAGCTTTCGTTTGACTTCCATTTGCCTGGAATATCTTTTTACATCCCCTCACTTTCAGTCTGTATGTGTCCCTAGGTCTGAAGTGGGTCTCTTGTAGACAGCATATATATGGATCTTGTTTTTTTATCCATTCTGCAAGCCTGTGTCTTTTGGCTGGAGCATTTAATCCATTCATGTTTAAGGTAATTATTGATATGTATGTTCCTATGAGCATTTTCTTAATTGTTTGGGGTTTTTTTTTGTAGGTCCTTTTCTTCTCTTGTGTTTCCCATTTAGAGAAGTTCCTTTAGCATTTCTTGTAGAGCTGGTTTGGTGGTGCTGAATTCTCTTAGCTTTTGTTTGTCTGTAAAGCTTTTGATTTCTCCATCGGATCTGAATGAGATCCTTGGTAGAGTAATCTTGGTTGTAGGTTCTTCCCTTTCATCACTTTAAGTATATCATTCCACTCCCTTCTGGCTTATAGAGTTTCTGCTGAGAAATCAGCTGTTAACCTTATGGGAGGTTCTCTTGTATGTTATTTGCTGTTTTTCCCTTGCTGCTTTCAATAATTTTTCTTTGTCTTTAATTTTTGCCAATTTGATTACTATGTGTCTCGGCGTGTTTCTCCTTGGGTTTATCCTGTATGGGACTCGCTGTGCTTCCTGGACTTGGGTGGCTATTTCCTTTCCCATATTAGGGAAGTTTTCAACTATAATCTCTTCAGATATTTAATCTGGTCCTTTCTCTCTCTCTTCTCCTTCTGGGACCCCTATAATGCAAATGTTGTTGTGTTTAATGTCGTCCCAGAGGCCTCTTAGGCTGTCTTCATTTCTTTTCAATCTTTTTTCTTTATTCTGTTCTGCAGCAGTGAATTCCACCACTGTCTTCCAGGTCACTTATCTGTTCTTCTGCCTCAGTTATTCTGCTATTGATTCCTTCTAGTGTAGCTTTCATTTCAGTTATTGTATTGTTCATCTCTGTGTGTTTGTTCTTTAATTCTTCTAGGTCTTTGTTAAACATTTCTTGCATCTTCTCGATCTTTGCCTCCATTCTCTTTCCAAGGTCCTGGATCATCTTCACTATCATTATTCTGAATTCTTTTTCTGGAAGGTCGCCTATCGCCACTTCATTTAGTTGTTTTTCTGGGGTTTTATCTTGTTTCTTCATCTGGTACATAGCCCTCTGCCTTTTCATCTTGTGTATCTTTCTGTGAATGTGGTTTTTGTTCCACAGGCTGCAGGATTGTAGTTCTTCTTGCTTCTGCTGTCTGCCCTCTGGTGGATGAGGCTATCTAAGAGGCTTGATGGGAGGGACCGGTCGTGGGTAGAGCTGACTGTTGCTCTGGTGGGCAGAGCTCAGTAAAACTTTAATCCACTTGACTGTTTGGTGGGGCTGTGTTCCCTCCCTGTTGGTTGTTTGGCCTGAGGCAACCCAACACTGGAGTCTACCTGGGCTCTTTGGTGGGGCTAAGGACAGACTCTGGGAGGGCTCACACCAAGGAGTACTTCCCAGAACTTCTGCTTCCGGTGTCCTTTTCCCCACAGTGAGCCACAGCCACCCCTGCCTCTGCAGGCGACCCTCCAACACTAGCAGGTAGGTCTGGTTTAGTCTCCTCTGCTGTCACTGGTCCTTCCCCTGGGGTCACTGCTCCTTGCCCTGGGTCCCGATGCACACAGTACTTTGTGTGTGCCCAAGAGTGGAGTCTGTGTTCCCCCAGTGCTGTCAAAATCTTGCAATGAAATCCCAGTAGCCTTCAAAGTCTGATTCTCTAGGAATTCCTCCTCCCATTGCAGGACCCACAGGTTGGGAAGCCTGACGTGGGGCTCAGAACCTTCACTCCAGTGGGTGGACTTCTGTGGTGTAAGTGTCCTCCAGTCTGTGAGTCACCCACCCAGCAGTGATGGGATTTGATTTTACTGTGATTGCGCCCCTCCTACCATCTCTTTGTGGCTTCTCCTTTGTCTTTGGTTGTGGGGTATCTTTTTTGATGAGTTCCAGTGTCTTCATCTTGATGATTGTCCAGCAACTAGTTGTGATTCTGGTGTTCTCACAAGAGGGAGTGAGAGCACATCCTTCTACTCCGCCATCTTGGCTCCTCTCCCACTAGCTTTGTTTTTTAAATTGAGGTTTCTTTAAATTAAGGTACTCTGATAACACTTCTCCTGAAGAGAAAAAAGAATGACACTATGTGAGCAGTTATAACGTCTATGGAGAGAATCTTGGGTTTATCTCCACTAATTTTATAACATATCAGAGACATAAAAGATTATAAATTTTGGTATAAGTAAAATCTGTGTTAAATGACAGCCTTCTGAACCCTGTTTTTGAATTTTGACTTGGGTTTTTATTTGACTATCCTACTATTATATTGATTCTTTCAGTAAAGATTTGTCGAGCCACTGCTCTGAGTTGGTGGTTGTTGTAGGCAAACAGCGGAGAAAAAGAAAAGGCACATTCCTGCCTTCATGGCGCTTCCATTTTTAGTGGGCCACAAGCTTACTCTTTTTTTTTTTTTCCGGCTCGCGGGCCTCCCACTGCCGTGGCCCCTCCCGCTGCGGAGCACAGGCTCCGGACGCCCACGCTCGGCGACCATGGCTCACGGGTCCAGCCGCTCTGCGGCGTGTGGGATCCTCCCGGACCGGGGCACGAACCCATGTCCCCTGCATCGGCAGGCGGACTCTCAACCACTGCGCCACCAGGGAAGCCCTCTTTTTTTTTTTTAATTTTTATTTATTTGTTTATTTATTTTTGGCTGTGTTGGGTCTTCGTTCCTGTGCGAGGGCTTTCTCTAGTTGCGGCGAGCGGGGGCCACTCTTCATCGCCGTGCACGGGCTTCTCACTGTTGCGGCCTCTCTTGTTGCAGAGCACAAGCTCAAGACGCGCAGCTCAGTAGTTGTGGCTCACGGGCCTAGTTGCTCCGCGGCATGTGGGATCTTCCCAGACCAGGGCTCGAACCCGTGTCCCGTGCATTGGCAGGCAGATTCCCAACCACTGCATCACCAGGGAAGCCCCAGAAACTCACTCTTTATCATTCTTAGTTATTGAGATCCAGGATCACAAAATTCTTTTTTTTTTTAAAGCTGAGTTGTTGTTTTTTTAATTTATTTTTGGCTGTGTTGGGTCTTCGTTGCTGTGTGCAGGCTTTCTCTAGTTTCGTCGAGTGGGGGCTGCACTTCGTTGTGGTGTGTGCGCTTCTCACTGTGGTGGCTTCTCTTGTTGCAGAGCATGGGCTCTAGGCGCATGAGCTTCAGTAGTTGTGGCACGTGCGCTCGGTAGTTGTGGCTCACGGGCGCTAGCGTGCACAGGCTCAGTAGTTGTGGCACATGGGCTTAGTTGCTCCACGGCATGTGGGATCTTCCTGGACCAGGGCTCGAACCCATGTCTGCTGCATTGGCGGGCAGATTCTTAACCACTGCGCCACCAGGGAAGCCCACAAAATTCTTTGTTAAAGGACCAGGTAGTAAGTATTTTAGGCCTTGTGGGCCAAGAGGCAAAATGGCAGATATTATGTAGGTATTTGTATAAACATTTAACCACTTTTAAATGTCAAAATTGTCTTTAGCTTGGGGCCATACTAAATTCGGCAGTGGCTAGATTTTGGACCATGGACTGCCAAACCCTGATCTAGATTAAAAAATTTTAGCCATGTTTGGCATTTTTAAAAAATCTCAATTAGGGTCTCCCTGGTGGCGCAGTGGTTGAGAGTCCGCCTGTTGATGCAGGGGACAGGGGTTCGTGCCCCGGTACGGGAAGATCCCACATGCCGCGGAGCGGCTGGGCCCGTGAGCCATGGCTGCTGAGCCTGCGCGTCCGGAGCCTGTGCTCCGCAACGGGAGAGGCCACAACAGTGAGAGGCCCGCGTACTGCAAAAAAAAAAAAAATTCATTTAGCCTCTTTCCAGGTAATCATTGAGATCTGTTGATTTTTTTCCTTCTCAAATGTGTCATTTCTCTCCCGGTTACCCTGCCACTTCCCTTGTGTCCACCGATTGGACAGTCCTCCTGCAGTCAGCCATCCTGCCCTGCGGCCGGGGCCTGCGTCTCCTCAGCAACATGGTTTTTCCAGTCAGGCTTATCCCTTTGATGTTTAGGAAATGAATTTCCTCCTGTGACACTTGATTTTACCTCTGGACTACATTGACTTTTACAAGGAATTACAAAGTGCCTCCTTATAGCTGTCTCACACTGATCAAATTTATACCCATTGGGATGCTACAGAACTAGTGTAATCCCTTTCCTGTGTGACATTTCTTCTTCTTCCTTTAGCTGTCTCTTAGGGGCTTGTCTGCACCCTAGTTTGCTCTTCTCAGAATGAGCTTCAGTTTCTATTACTTTATAAGTGTTTCAGCTGGAATTGAACATTCTGTTTCAGTGTGGTTCAGTCTTCAAAGAGATCAGGACTCTTCATTTGTGAAGTGTTTACTGAGTGCATACTATGTGCCATGTACTACTCAGTGCTGAAGATGCAGCAGTGAGCAGATGGACAGAAATCTCGGCCCTTAGCAAATTTACATCTTGGGTGGCTTCCCTGGTTGCACAGTGGTTAAGAATCCGCCTGCCAGTGCAGGGGACACGGGTTCGAGCCCTGGCCTGGGAAGATCCCACATGCCGCGGAGCAACTAAGCCTGTGCGCCAGAACTACTGAGCCTGCGCTCTAGAGCTCGTGTGCCACAGTTACTGAGCCTGCGTGCCACAACTACTGAAGCCCACATGCCTAGAGCCTGTGCTTCACAGCAAGAGAAGCCACTGCAATGAGAAGCACGTGCACCACAATGAAGAATAGCCTCTGCTCGCTGCAACCAGAGAAAGCCCACGCACAGCAACAAAGACCCAACACAGCCAAAAATTAAAAAAATAAATTAAAAAAATATTTACATCTTGGCAGAGGGAGCCAGACAATTGATACAACGTACAAGTAAATTATATAGTTTGTAGAAGATAAATGCTGTAGAGAAAAATTGAGCAGGGGAAATTGAGTGGTAGGGCAGACTCCCCAAGAAGGTGAATTTTGAGTGAAAATTTAAAGGAGGTGAGAGAGCCAGCAACATGAATATGTGGGGAAGGAGTGATTCTCCATATATTCCCTATATATAAGGTAAGTGGAATAGCCAGTGCAAGGGTCCTGAGGCAGGAGGGTGTCTGACATGTTTGAAGAAGAGCAGGGAGGCCAGTGTGGCTGGAATAGAGTGAACCAAGGGGGAGAAGGCAAGAGATGAGCCCAGAGAAGTCACAGAGACCAAATGGTACAGGCCTCAGTAACCACAACGGGCTTTAGCTTCCAGTCACAGTGCGGTGAGGAATCAATCATTGGAGGGTTTGAGTAGAGGAGTAATGTGATCTGACTTACATTCCAGAAGGATCAGTCTGGCTGCTGTGGTGGGAATAGACTGAGGAGGGGCAAAGCTTGTAATAATTCAGGCAGGAAGGAAGGGGGCTTGGATCAGAGTGGTGGTGAGAAGTGGTTGGACTGTGGACATTTTGAAGGTCAGCTCAACAGGGTTTCCTGATGGGTTGGTATTGGGGAATGTCACCCTTCTTACTCTAAGCCTCTTCTTCTGCTTAAAAGCACAAAACTGGGATGGAAACTCAGTGTGGCCTGAGCATTACTGCCTCATACTGAACTCACTGTCCGCTAAAACTCCTAAGTCTTTTTAAAAATCTTACATGCGCTAATGCTCAAATACCCCTTTTATTTATTTTAAAAAAATGTTTTGTAAAGTACTCCTTTTAATTTTTACTTGGCTTGTTGCCACGTTAAAGATCTTACCTTTTGTAAGAGGTTGTATCTTGCTAGATTTGACTGATGGCTCCAAACAGTCAAGGACTTTGGGGAACCCTTAGTCTGTTACCCAGGATAGTAGCTTCTCTGTGGGCTCCGTGTAAGCCCACACATTTCCCAAGCATGCCTTCTGTGTCTTCCACAGCGCTGACGGATTGCTGAGCAGACCTACAGCGGACCCCCAGAACTCCCCTCTAGGCTGACCGTGGCTTTTACAATGTTACGCTCTCTGAGCAGAATTGGTTACAATCCGCCCAACTTGAGATCTGGTCTCTGTGAAATCCACAAAGATGCCGTGTGTTGTTTAGCTGCCTTCCTGAGATTACGTACAAACACATATCGCTCATCTATTCGAATTGTCGGATTTACCAGTATAGAATCCACCATATCAATGGGGAGAGACAGACAGACAGACAGACGGAGGCAGAGTGAGGTGTGTGTCTGATAAACTTACCCATAATGAACTCATGCTCTTAGTGCCCAGTACTTTCTTTAAAGACAAACAGTGTGTTGTGAAGACTCTCCTTTCTCCAGTGCTCACCAACTGTATTTTTCTGACACAGTTGAGACTCTTGCTCGGGATCAACACCCATCTTGCAGGCTATAATCTGCAGACCCTGCTTCCTGTGCCCATTTTGAGGATCAGAATTGCAGCCTTCCAACCTGTCCTGTTTTCCGTGGTCCCCGAATATCAGCAGGTTTGCTGATCTCATTTGTTCCCGTCACTTTAGAACTCTCTCCCCGTAGGGCTGTGTCATCACCCACCTCACCCGCAACTTAATCTGCTCTAATCACATTACCTGATGAATTTTAGGAATTCACTGTGACTCCGGAGGAACCTTAGGAGAGTCCTAAGTGGCTCCCTGCCGTTAATCTAAATGCCACTGGCCTTGCTTTCAAAGCCCCCTTCTGGTTGCCCTTTTTTTCCTAGTACCCACCACTCCCAGATGTTTTATTCTGGTCAAACAATTTTGTTTTTTAAATTAAAGATGTTTGCTTCTACCTCTGTGATTTCTGTCCGTCTGTCATTTCTACGTTTCTTCTGCCCACACGAGTCTCTCCTTCAGTATTACAAAATTTAACGTTTAATTGTACAGCAGTTTACATTTGTTCCCCTTTTGTTAGATGGGTTAATTTTGTCTCCCCCAACTACCTTTTCTTTGAGACCATGTATTATACTGGTTTAACAGCTCTCAAAATGCCTTGCACAGTGTCCTGCCAGACATCATAGTTAAGTATTCCTTAAAAACATGCTTGTTTATTGTATTCTCTGTTGTAGTTGAAGATGCCCACACTGGAATTTTTAAAGGAAACAGCAGACAGACAGTTTGGAGGGGCTATTTGGTATGTTACTTTAAATTAACTCTATTTTTGCAGTAGATTAGAATAAAAGTATGAGGAATAAAACTTTTACTTTGAGAGGCTTTTTAATGTTTACTTTTCCTCTAAGCCTAGCTTTCTAGTACTAGTGAATATCGATTTAAATAATTGTAATATTCTTATTTTGAAGCTTGTGTGATGCAATAGATATTTACTAGTTTTCTCAGCTGTAAGTTTTCACCAGCCTTATGATGTGGAAAGTGAGTTGTGTTTTTCCCCTTTTTATTTCAGACAACAGATAAGGAAGTCCCTGGGTTAGTGCTAATGCAAGATTTGGCTTTCCTGAGTGGATTTCCACCTACATTCAAGGAAACAAATCAACTGAAAACAAAATTGCCAGAAAATCTTTCTTCTAAAATAAAACTGGTAAGAGCATAGAAAATAGAGCAATTAGTGTAGCACATCCCATTTCATGCGTGCCTCTTCTCTGTGGCCCCCTTTGTTATAGTATAGCCGACAGTCATAAGCAAAGAGGGTCTCAATTCTGTCACAGTGTTGTCACGAAGACAGCTCTTTATTTGTAGAAGATCCTCCCTTTTTACTCTTTATTTGGGCAAAATTCTGAGTCTTAACTTGGTTTGTTGGTTTCCCAGACAGAAGCAGGATTCATTTGTTTAACAAATGAGCTTCTACTGTGTGTCAGGTGCTGTTCTAGCTGCTGAGAGTGTAGCAGCGGACAAAGCAGGCAAAAGCCCTGATGGCAGTGGAAGCATGGAAGGAGGGGATGGGGGAGATCAGACGTGTGGTGGTAGGCACACACAGGCTCCTGTGGATTTACGAACAGCTTCCACTCACAGAGAGGGAATGCTTCAGATTTTTGGAACATTTGATAATGTGAAACCTTCATTCATTAATAGCTAGTTGAGCCACTAACATATTTAGTATTTATACTTATTAACTCTTCACGCTTGACCACCGAGGCCATTCGCGAGTTGACTTTGGAGATGGTGACATGTCTTTCCATAACATTTCTTGTTCTCAGAGCCATCTGTCTGATTCATGTAGGGCACAGTCCGCGTGGGTATACTTTCCTTTTGACCTTATGCCAAGATGCCTGCTTTTCTGTCAGAAACAGTCCAGGTTGTAAAACGTGAATGTTTCTTCTCTCAGACTAGAGGGCATAAAGTTCTTGGCTCAGAATTTGTCAGGCTCTGCTTTTCTTGATTTTACAAAAAAAATGTTCTTTAAATTCTGCCACTGTGTTTAGCTTCCTGCTTCTCAGTCCCTGCTCTTCTTGATGTCATTTAACAGTTGGGAGGTGAAAGGGTGGAGGTAGTGGCAGGGAGAGCTGTGACTCGGGGAGGGTCGGTTATTTAGTTCATGTCTGGACCATGTTTTCTCTCTGCCGGTCAAAGTTCCTGTTTAACTTGTTTCCTTTTCCCCTTAAGTGTTTCACTGTTTTAAGATACATTGTATTACCTTTGTAAATACCATGGTAATATGAATGACATTTATGCTTTTTCTTTTCTTCATATTTTCCTCCATAACTTTCTTTATGGTACCTGGAAGTATGGTGATGCCCGGCTAGATTAGAGTTGAGTAATTTCTTAATCTGCAGTTATTTTATAATAGATATTATATTCCTCCTTCCCTGAATTATTTTCAGTATGGATTTGGGCAGATAAAACCATAGATTAGCATTCATTTCAGCCAATGTTTATTTGGCTTCTTGGCTTCCTAGCTGTTGGTTCTACAGTTATAGACATATGCGTATCTGTACGTTTGACCAGCACATGTGCTGCTAGGTGGGCGTGTCCTGCCAAAGATCACCCGCCCAAGTCGTGGTCACCCCGCAGCAAACGAGTTTTTGGGCAGTGTGGAGTGGTGTGTGCCAGGAGACGCTGGGGGCGCAGGAACTTGAATTGGACAGTAGCACCACCAGGCTCGGTACATGTGGACGCCCCCTCCTCCGTCATTCACCCAGTTGGAGGTTGATCTGGATTCCCCAGACTTGTCTCTGTGGAGGCCGGCACCTCCTGGGGGTACAGCCAATTATTCGCAATGTGCATTGCAGCTCACTGTCACGATGCCAGCACCTGCGATTGGCTTCAGAGATGAGGACTTCTGATCTTTTGGAGGCTAGAGAGAAAATGAGAAAGAGGAAGCACAGAAGGAGAGTGTCAGTATTCAAGCCTGGTTCTCCAAGGGACTCTCTTTCCTTGGGTCCCACTTTCTGGTTCTATTATGGGCACCCTGAGAATGAAGTTTCCAGTCATTGGGTTCCCAGTCCCTTTAGTGAGCGTTGATTAAACACCTGCTGTTGTGCCAGGGACTGTGCTAAGGATAACTGAGTGACTAAAATCACTTAGTGTTTGGGTGTGATTGCTTCCAAACAAAGTGTTTATACGAAGTGCTGGGAGAACATGTGGGCTTCGGTTGCACTGCAGGCAAAGATGGCTTTGCAGAATAGGAAACATTTTGGCTTTGGTTGCACGCACAGAACAGCCGTTCTTCCAGCAGAGAAGCCAGTGGGAAAGACCTTTCTGAGAGGAGGGAGCAGCTTGAGCAGAGGGCTAGGGGCTTGCAAGTGAATGGCCTTTTCAGAGAACCTTTTCAGAGGCAGCTGTTCAGAGGCCAGAGCCCAGGTGGGGATTTTCCTGATGCTGAGACTGGGAAGTTAGGCAGAGGCCAGATTGAGAAAGATCCCCTGGTGAGGAGGCCGGACTTTATCCTGGAGGCAGAGCGCGTCTTGAGGAGGAGGACCCGGTTCAGGTCTGCAGAACACGGGAGCGGAAGGTGTAGCAGGTGGACATTAAACAGGAAGCCGGAGGCAGGAAAGCCAGTTCAGCCGCTGCTGCCGTAGCCCAGCAAGACACTCAGGTTCCACAAGTGCCTTGGCAGTGGTGCCAGTGATGAGAGTGGTTCCAGAGCCATCTGAGAGAAACCTTCAGCACGACCTGGTGACTTATTAGCTACTGGAGCAGATGGAAGGAGAAATGAAAGGGGAAGTGGATGTGACCAGCAAAGATGGATGTGGTGGCATTAACCACACTCAGAGCTTCATGGGAGAAGCGAGGTTTTCAGAAGGACCCTGAGAGCTCAGTTTGGGGTGTTACATTGGAGGGGCCTTGTGGCATGTGGGAGGGAGGGCCGTTAGACATTGGGCTTCAGGACCTGAACAGCTGAACCTCTGTGCCCTCCCAGGCTCCTCCAGGGGGCCTTTGCCAAGGCCTGTGGACCCCAAGCCACCTAGCACTCAGTTCTCTCCCAGAGACCCTGGCCGGGCTGTGAGCATCTCAGGACAGGTACTGCCTACTCATCTTGTGCCCTAGTGATCACCTTAGGAAAATGTCTGAAATTTCAAAATACTTTCCTAGAATAAAAGCAGCTTGGATAGAAGAGATTAGTTAAGATAAGGGTATTTTCCAAATAAATTTAAAATTAAATTAGGATATTAAAGTACTACGTTTATTTATCCTATAGTAGTGATTTTTGCACTCCAGGGAGCCCCTCCAAGGTTCCGTAGGAGCCACTGTGGGAGGAGAGGCTGGGGGCGGGCAGCGAGACTGTTAGGTACCCAGATAGAACAGACAGAATGTTTGCCCTGCGTGGCCCGCCTCCCATCCGTCCCCTACATAGCGAGGCAGAATAGAGACGGCAGTGAGAGCTGACCTTGGGTGAGTGCTTTGTGTATACCAGACACTGTTAAGGTGAGAGAAAGTAATCGGGAAGACAACACACGTGTGCATGTGCACACACACACTCACACACACACACACACACAATTTGCAGTAAGAGTTAATGCCTACATAATAAAGAGGGCCTACATAAACTCTCCTTTTGGCCTATATAAACTCAGGAAGCTTTGCAAGATGAGCTAGATATAGTCATGTAGCACATACAAGAGATCAGAATGAGCCCAGAGTAATTGTTTGCTCTGTTTTATAAATTAAGAAAGAAGGCTAAAAAATCAAGAAAGAAATTGGCCCTATTAGAAGAGCCAGTTCAGCAGAAGGATGTTGCTGTCCTAGATGACTGGTTTTCAACCCTCTCTCTGCTTTTTAAGCTCTGAAAGCCTCTTTTCACAGGAAATTGTATGATACAGAGTTAAAACAAAAAACGTATCAAGGGTGGTGTGGGCTCTGGTCAAGGTGGGGAAGCCTGCCTGTAAAACACGTTGGTGCTTGTGGTGTTCCCTCCTGGATTTATGGTTGCTTTGAAAACGTTGCCTCAAGGTGGTTTTCCCGTGGAAACACTTCAAGCAGCCAGGACACCCGTCGTAGGTGTGGGCACGAGAGCTGTTAGACACCTGCTGGCAGGTGTGCTCTCCACCAGTGTTCAGCGAAGTTACCTTGCAGGGCTTTCCCCAGTGTAGGCAGATGGGTAATATTCTAGAACAGAGGTCACAAACTGGGGACCAGATGCGTTTTGTTTGAATGCATGCCAATCAGAAATATTTGCGCTACCATTGAAAACCGGGAGATTTCATGTAACACTGGGGATTCTGGCCTCTCCAGAGATCTGGCAGCCTTTGTCACTATTGACTAGTGGCTGCAGTTTTCAGATGGGGCCTGAGATGTCCCATTTGCCAAAGCCCCTGACTCCCTCTTGTTTCTAAATACTTGGTCCATTGCATCATTTGGGAAATGTGTCTGGCCTGTTCAGGTCTTCTGTTTTTGGTGATACTGGCTTACTATTTCATACATGTATGTGAAACTTTTAATCTTTTAAATATACGTAGTATACATTTAGTATGTACAATATGTAGCATATAGCAGAGTACACAATATGTAGTATATATATGTATTGTATGTATTTAAAGATCGAGGATCAAACTGGGAAGTTTAAGGTGTCTCTTCTTTGTTGTTCAGTTTTTCCACATGTAACCCTCTTGTTATTTTATAGTTGCAGTTGTATTCAGAGGCCAGTGTAGCACTTCTAAAGTTGAATAACCCCAAAGATTTCCAAGAACTGAATAAGCAGACGAAGAAGAATATGACCATCAATGGAAAGGAACTGACCATAAGTCCTGCATATTTATTATGGGATCTGAGTGCCATCAGCCAGGTAAGGGTTGCAGAGATTGTTTTAGAACCCGAATTGAGGGCTTTGATTATTAAAGATTTATGAGTCACTATATTAGAAGAAGGAAGAGGGCTTACAGAGAGGTCACTTGATTGGCACTTTTCTAATTTTCCAGTCACCGCCATTGGTTTATGCTAATTGAAAGTGACCTAGAATCAGATCCAAGAAATTTTTCTTCAAAAAATGTGTGAAAGAAATGCTGTTTTTGCTGTGCTGTTTTAAATATGCTGAGTGTTCTGCATTTTTTGTAATGTGTAAAAGCTGGACACGGTCTTTGGAAGTTTGCTGGCGCTCCCTGAGTGCGGAAGGGACAGCTGGGAGGGGCAGTTGTGACTTAGGCGCATTTTACATCTTTCTGTGCCCCATGCTTTTCTCAGTCTAAGCAGGATGAAGACGTTTCTGCCAGCCGTTTTGAAGATAACGAAGAGCTGAGGTACTCACTGCGCTCTATCGAGAGGCACGCACCATGGGTTCGGAACATTTTCATTGTCACCAATGGACAGATCCCATCCTGGCTGAACCTCGATAATCCTCGAGTGACAATAGTCACACACCAGGTAGTGACTCACCATGTGTCACAAGGCTGCGATTTCCTGTTCTGTCTTTTGCTGTTCTTTGTCTTGTTCCTGATTTCATCCTCTTACCCATCTCACCTCCATTTCCACCTTCCTTTAATCCTTCCATTCGCCTCCCTCCCTCCCTTCTTACAAAAACAAAACAAAACAAAAACCTCTCATCCGCCTTCTCTCTCTTTCTCTTTTTTTCTGTTAAAAGGATGTTTTTCGAAATCTGAGCCACTTGCCTACCTTCAGTTCACCTGCTATTGAAAGTCACATCCATCGCATCGAAGGGCTGTCCCAGAAGTTCATTTACCTGAATGATGATGTCATGTTTGGAAAGGATGTCTGGCCGGATGATTTTTACAGTCACTCCAAAGGTCAGAAGGTGAGTAGCTAAGAGATGCCTGGCTTAGAAGTCACTTAGAAGTTACAGACAGGAAATAAGGACATCAGTATATATACCATATTCACATTTGATCAAACAAGCATTTTTGAGTGTTAAGCTCAGGAAAGTTAACAATCAGGGAGTGAGAAAACTACAGTGGGAACTTCGCTTCCCTATATTCTCACCCAGGACCCACTCTACATTTGCTACTACAACAGCAGAAATAGCAAATAACGGTGAAACACAAAATCATGTTTACCATGTCAGCAAAATACCCAAGATAGAAAGCTCAAACTAGTGCTTAAAGACAGGGCTGAAATTTCATTGGAGGCAGCCGGTCTCACTGTGGCTTTGAGGGGCAGGATGGGAAAGTGGTCACGAGTACAGATATGGGTGCCAGCTGTGTAGCACTGTTGTGGGTGATGACCTGGCCTCTAGGTTTCCTGTCTGTGTATTGGGGGGAACAGGAAGACCCTGGTAGTGTTGTTAGAAGGGTACAGTGATCAGTTGGAGACTTAGCACCATGAGCTTGTAAGTTCTAGAACTCTGTCAAGCTATGGCTTGACAGGGGAGACAGACAAAACCAGTGACTGTGTACAGCGATTTCTGTGCCAGTAGGTGTGCCCTGGGTGCGAGGAGTGGGAGCGCCAGAGAGCGAAGTCACACTGGGATAGGGACTGAGATGAGCTTGGAAGAACAGGAGTTAACCAGATGAAGAAAGACCTTGCAGGTGGTTGCACCGTGCAAAGATACGGAGATTTTAAAGGGGAATGCATTTTTCAAAAATGATTTTAATTTAGAAAGCAACCATGTACCATGTCAGTTGTTTTGAAAGCAGACAGGTTCACAGCTCAGAATGCTGTGCTGGATAATTCATCATAGGACCTCGCGTATAAGGATATTGAGAGTTCGTCTGCCCCCCCTTTTCAGCCTTGAGACGAGACGGTGCATGAATCTGCTTAGGAGTTGACAACAGTGTCACAGAAAAGCAGTGACTTGTGTGCACACTTTCCACCTGCACGCTCTTGAACTCGCATTTAAGTTTGGCATGTTGCTGCTTTATTTGAAAATAGATCATTTATAAAACCATGTTGTAAGACTGACCCGTAAGTTGAGTCCTTGTCTCCTTTCCTTGAGCAACGGAAAAGAGTAAATGTGCCGGGTAAGACCCATCAGCAGGGCAGGACTGAGAAACTACCACAGGATGGCCCTGAACGCAGACCTTTTCTAGAGGCTCAATTTGTTTTGTTTTTCTGTTAAAGGAATCCTAATTTAAGAATAAAAAGTGTCAGGGGACTTCCCTGGTGGCGCAGTGGATAAGACTCTGAGCTCCCAATACAGGGGGCCCAGGTTCGATCCCTGGTCAGGGAACTAGATCCCACATGCATGCTGCAACTAAGAGTTCGCATGCCACAACTAAGGAGCCGGGAAGCTGCAACTAAGGAGCCCGTCTTCTGCAACTAAGACCTGGCGTGCAACCAAATAAATAAATAAATATTTTTTTAAAAAGTGTCAGAAACCAGAAACCACTTTATTTTCCCTCTGGTTTTATCATAGGTTTATTTGACATGGCCTGTGCCAAACTGTGCTGAGGGCTGCCCGGGATCCTGGATTAAAGACGGCTATTGTGACAAGGCTTGTAATAATTCGGCCTGTGATTGGGATGGCGGTGATTGCTCCGGTGAGGGTGTGTTCAAATGTAACTTGTCCATGTTGACAGAATTTTTTTCATTTGTCGTCATTATCAACCAGGTACAGTGACTTAATTAAACATTCTTCGCGTATTGAAACAATCATCGTAGACTCTTTGGAGGTGATGACTGGTGTCCCCATGTGGCCCAGTTTATTCATATTGTTATTGTTGGGGGCATTTTCCCATATGACCCTACACTTGAAAGTGCCTTTTATTATTCAAAATATGAAAATCAGTTTTACCCTTAATTATGTGAGCTCGAGAGTAAGAATCGCTCTCACTGATTCCTGTCGGAGCTCATGGCCAGTGGCCCCTAGAAGCACACTGCTCCAGGTCAGTGAGGGACTAAAGAGATGCAGAAGAAATAAACATCTCCTCTCGTCAGCATCTCTTCTCCCTTTCTTGTACACTAACATTTAGACTTGTTGAGGATAACAAGTTTTTACATTTCTTTATTGCCTTTCAGTTTATAAAGCATTATCCACTTGAATTTCTCAGTCACCAAAAGAAGGAGAGTAGGTGCACAGATATTCTCATCCTACTGCATTTGAGGAAACAGGTTTGGGAAGGTGTTGGAAGAAACAAAGCTTGTGTTTCAGTCAGCTCTATCAGAGGCACTTTTGAAAAATACGAACCGCTGCAGGGAGAGAACGTAGACGTGCAGGAGAGTCTCTGCAACGCGGAGAGCTTGGGGACAGAGCAGTGACACTTGGTCACGAGCTGATTGCCAGTGTTAGGACATGTTCTTGTCAGTCCCGAGAGTCACGGTCTTCAGAATAATCTGATCCTCCATACACATCTGCATGTGCCCCCCTTGAGCACATCTGAGGCCTGTACTTCTGGGTTGCACAGATGTAAGTGCCGAGGCCTGGTCATCCCACACCCAGTCCACTGGCAACTGATGCCCCCTTTTCAGATTGTCTCTTTTTAAGCTATGTAAAATCTTCTGTTAAAGAATGGGGTGAACCTTTCCTGACTGAAATTCATGCATCGGTCTTGAAAACACAGCTGAGAAATAAGGAACTGGCTTTTTTCCAAGACTGTAAGCACAGCAGGATTCTGTTTTCCTCCTCTCCCTCCAGGTAACAGTGGTGCAGGTCGCTATGTAGGAGGAGGTGGGGGCACCGGGGGCATTGGAGTCGGACAGCCCTGGCATTTCGGTGGAGGAATAAGCGGCGTCTCTTACTGCAATCAAGGATGTGCAAATTCCTGGCTGGCTGATAAGTTCTGTGACCAAGCCTGCAATGTCTTATCCTGTGGCTTTGATGCTGGTGACTGTGGACAAGGTATATTTATTGCCATAAAAACGTATTTAGGATAAGGGGATAACAATCTTTCATAAATAGAGGGGTTTGGATCGTTTTTGTTATTTAAAGTAATAATTCTCTAGGTATCCCTTTCCCAGCCTTGCATACAAACTAGTTGTGAGTTATAAGAGGGCACAGATCTTTAGACAACACGAGACACTGAAGCTGCATCTTTTCCTGTTACTGCTCTAGTCTGATTTTTTTTTCTTTTTTTTAGTAAGCAGATTTATCTTAGCAGATTTATCTTACATGGTGAAGGTTTAATTTGGGAACAGTGAAAGGAGACCAATAATTCATTAAATAAGCTTGGTTTGAATACTGGATCTTGTTGATAGCTTATTAATGGCGGGCCTTTTGGTCAGAAAGCTGTCTTTTTTTCAAATGGACAAAAAGATGGAAGTTGACCATCGGAATTCGCTGTCCTGAACCGTGCCTTGTCTCTGTAGTGAGTCAGCCTCAGCATTCCATGTCGATAATAGTGATTGCTTCAGAAAGTAAAAATGAGCCCTATACCAGTAGCTTTTGTGTTAGAACTTCTGATGATTTTAAAGTCCATTTAAAGTCACTCTTAGAAAGTGAAAACTCAAACCCTAAGAATTAAAGGAAAAGGGGGAAAATGCGTAGTTTTTTAAAAATCATGTTTGTGTTTTTTTCCTCTAGATCATTTTCATGAATTGTATAAAGTAACTCTTCTCCCAAACCAGACTCACTATGTTATTCCGAAAGGTGAATGCCTGCCTTATTTCAGCTTTGCAGAAATAGCCAAAAGGGGAATCGAAGGCGCCTATAGTGACAACCCAATAATCCGACATGCTTCTATCGCCAATAAGTGGAAAACCATCCACCTCTTAATGCACAGTGGGATGAATGCGACCACAATACATTTTAATCTCACATTTCAAAGTACAAGTGATGAAGAGTTCAGAATCCAGATAGCAGTAGAGGTTGACACAAGGGAGGAGCCCAAACGGAATTCTACGACCCAGAAGTCTTACCAAAGTTTGGTTAGCCCCTCAGCTCTTCTTCCGGAGGTGGAAATCCTGTTTGAGGATATCCCCGAAGAAAAACGCTTCCCCAAGGTCAAAAGACACGATGTTAACACAACAGGAAGTTTCCAAATGGAGGTGCAAATTCCGCTGGTCAATATTTCACTCCTTCCAAAAGAGACCCAGTTGAGCCTTAATAACTTGGATTTGCAGCTAGAACATGGAGACATCACCATGAAAGGATACAATCTATCCAAGTCAGCCCTGCTGAGGTCGTTTCTGATGAACCCACAGGATGCAAAGTTAACAATAAATCACCCTCTGATGACAGAGCAAAGAAATGACAGTTTGGAGGCCCCACTGGAAAAACAGGCTCACAAAAGCATCTTACCCAGCAGCTTAGGAACATCTGAAAGATTCCAGGGGTTATTGCCTTTTCCAGCAGTGACAATGACAGTGAATGGCCACTCCCAGAGCCAGACTCCACCCCTGGACTTAGAAACCAAAGCAAGATTCAGGTCCAAAACTGTGACCCCGAAAGTAGGAGGTGGAGGTGTGTCAAAAGAAAAGCTCTCATCTCTGATTTTCCCACTGGAAAACAGGGAGACACAAAAGGTAATCACAGGGAAAGAACAAGAGAAGAACAGAATGGAGGAAAATGCTAACAGTTACCTAGGTGGTGATGAAGTATTACCTGGAAGAAAACTGCAACATTACACAGAGAGTTACCTGGGCTTTTTGCCATGGGAGAAGAAAAAGTATTTCCAAGATCTTCTTGATGTAAGTTACATCCAGCCTTATTGTTTCCCATGCTCAGGAAAAATAAATAACCTTGTAAGTGGTAGTGATATAATAATAGCTACCATTCATTCAGTACTTCCCTGTGCCCGCCACTGGACTCAGTACTTTTCTTATGTGGTTTCATTTAATTGTCCCAATAATTCTAACAATAAAACTACCTTGTAAGGGTCTGCTATCATTGTCCCCATTTTGCAGTTTAGGAAGCAGCCTTCATGTGAATGAGTAAGGGATTTAGCCAGGGGCATACCCTGAGTCCATAGTAGAACAGGGATGGTATCTTTACTTGGCATGTTGCGATATCAGAAAACGCTTTTGAATACCTCGTGCAGTCAGATCTCATGTTTTTCAAACTTTACTAATGAAAAACCCGAGAGGCAGATAAATTCGTTAGCTTTCCCGACATCACAACAGCAGGTGAGGGTGAGCCCAGCGCTCTCCCTCCTGTACCACGGCCTCCACGGTGCCCTGGGGTCCTTTGTACATCTCACAAGCGCCGTCACTGTGCTGACTGCCGGGGAGTGCAAGATGGTGAGAACAGTTGCTGCTCTTGGAGACTCAAAGAGCAAGCTGGGAGGACAGATGTGTGGGCAAATAATTGTGGCAGTGTGATAAGTGTCTGCTGAAGTATGGACAAGGAGTCCGAAGGGAAGATTCCTTAACTCTGCCTGGAGGTACTGGGGGAGGCATACAGGAGGACATGCCCTGTGAGCTGACTTTGGAAGGATGGGGCTGGATCGTGACCAAAGCACAGCCGTGAGTGGATGTTAGGCTGGGGGAAAGTGATGAAGAGGGGCGTTGTCTCATTCCTCTCATGGTCTTCAGGAAGTATCTTGTCCCTGCCATGGTAGCATTTACTAATTGTTAAGCAAGGTGCCGCAGAGTTCTTGCCTACATTGATTTCCTCATTCTCCCCCGCTCCCTGCTTTTTAAATTGCAAAAGTACTATAGGCTAATGGTAAAAATCGCAAGCAATGCAAAAAACAAAAAAAGCAGAAAAAAAAAAAGGGAAAGGTCTGTCTCCTTCCTTCCTGAATCTCCTTACTTGAGACAGTCACTATGAATATGTAGTTTGGTGGGTATTCTTCCAGTATTTTTCTATAGATATGCAGACATACTATATAGTTTGTTTTGCAGCAGTGAAGTTATATATATTGCTCTGCAGTTGCCTTTGATGTGGTAGTATGTGGGCAAATTGCCATTGTTTATTTTTAACAGCTGTAAGTTGCGTCCAGTGTTTTTGCAAGTACAAATACCTAATGTTGCAATAAATATTCTCGTACATATATCTTACTCTTGAGGAAGTTTTATTTCTGTAGGTAGAATTGCTAGGTTAAAGGGTCTATTGCATATAAAATTTAACTGTCTTTCTTAAATATTGCACCCCTTCCTCCTTCCACAAACAGTATGCAAGCGTGCTTGTTTCTCCACAGGACTAACCAACAGCAGTTAATAGCATCTATATTTTCATCAGTTTGAGAAGCAAAAATATTTCGTCTTCTGTAAAGTGTGTTCAGGTTCTTTGCCAATATTCTTTGCCCATTCATTCAGTTTCGCCTCTTACTGGTTTTGATAGGGTTCTTTACATTTCATAATATTAACAGTATTATATGGTGAAACCAATTTTGTATTCTAGTCTTTGTGTTCAGAACTCAAGGGACTTGCTGCTTTGATGTCACCAGTAGAAATAACTTGATACTGAAAGCACTATCAAATTTATTGTAAATCAATTAAATATTGCATTGAAATTGGCTATGAAATCTCATGATCAATGACTAGTCCTTAAAGAGTACCCTAAAAGCAGACCTCCACCCCACAGCTGTTGTTCTCGAGCCGATGTTGGCGATACTTTCACTGAAATCCAGTTTGTCCTGATGTTAGGATGCTTGAGGAGACCTGTTAGTGCTCGTTTCATTTGCCCCTCAGGACAGTTAGTGACTAGTTATTACCAGGTGACATAAAGTAGTACCTCTGTCTCTTGTTAGCACAGGGCACCTGTGCACTAAACACAATGCTGTGTTGTGTGGAATTCTTTTCAGGAAGAAGAGTCACTGAAGACACAACTGGCATACTTTACTGAGAGCAAACACACAGGGAGGCAACTAAAAGATACGTTCGCAGATTCCCTCCGATATGTAAACAAAATTCTAAATAGCAAGTTTGGATTCACGTCTCGGAAAGTCCCTGCACACATGCCTCACATGATCGACCGAATAGTTATGCAAGAACTGCAAGACATGTAAGTCTTGCTTGTGTTTGAGTTGTTTGTGTGTGCTCAGAGCCAAGGCTGCTTGAAGTTTACATCCTTGCTATGCTGCGTTTATGGCTCTAACACTTGATGACTAGTATGTCGAAGGTATTATCTAAATAAGTGGGAAGGAAGATTCTGACTCCACAAGTGTTAGGTACTGTATATATCTTAAATATCCAGATCTTACGATATGCTATATTTGGACAGGTTCCCTGAAGAATTTGACAAGACGTCATTTCACAAAGTGCGCCACTCTGAGGACATGCAGTTTGCCTTCTCTTATTTTTATTATCTCATGAGTGCAGTTCAGCCACTGAACATATCTCAGGTTTTTGATGAAGTTGACACAGACCAATCTGGTGTCTTATCTGACAGAGAAATCCGCACGCTGGCTACCAGAATTCACGACCTGCCTTTAAGTTTGCAGGTATTGTCATTTTTTCCCCCTAAACTTAATGACATTTTGAATGAAACTTTTACATTTGATACCTTCTCTCTTTCCCCTACGTACTTCAGTGGAATGCAAGTACAAGTAATTCTTCATATTTAATGAGGGGGTTCACAACTAGTCCATTTTAAATGCCAGGATTAAATTCAAATTTGAAGTTCCTATTTTATAAGATTTTTTTTTTAGGCTTTTAGTAGGGATTGTAATTGTATTGTCTGGAGACGAGGCAGACCATACCTGCAGATAAGATTCTCGTGTCAAGCTCATTCAGGGCTGAGTGGAGATCTTAGCCAGGCCCACGGTGTTGCAGAGCCCCTTCTGTCATGGCATCCTTTAGTCCCAGGAGTAGGACACTCACTAATGGAGAGCTCCAGCTGCAGGACACCCATCTGGTGATCCCGTGGACCACCTTGTGTAAAACGGTGCCTCACAGGCCCGTATGTTCTACTTTGAGACAAAGATGAGTTATTTGTATTGTTTCATTCTGCTCTTT
Organism: Leucopleurus acutus; assembly: GCF_964270905.1. Lineage (NCBI taxonomy): Eukaryota > Metazoa > Chordata > Mammalia > Artiodactyla > Delphinidae > Leucopleurus > Leucopleurus acutus. The sequence goes on along the minus strand of NC_139152.1, from coordinate 84,128,638 downwards.
TTAGGGTGTCTTTAAGAATCATATAGTCAAACCCTCTTTGACGATAACGCTTAAATTTTGGTGACTTTAACATTTTATTTTTAAAACCACAGTTGTTACTTGTAATGTATATAGGTTTATCCTTTTATTTTTGCTTTGTTAGGACTTAACAGGTCTGGAACACGTGTTAATAAATTGTTCGAAAATGCTTCCTGCTAACATCACTCAGCTAAACAACATCCCACCAACTCAGGAAGCGTACTATGATCCCAATCTGGTGAGTGCCATGGGTTCTTTTATGTAAAGTAGAACGTGTATCCTTATCGGGTGTTAGTTACATCATTTCTGTAGAGCACTTGAAAAACTAGAAGCAGGCTCTGTTTGTAGGTCTTTGGTGGAAATCAGTAGCACAGATAATCCAGAATCATTCATATTTTTCTTTGGAATATCTTTTTTTCCTCCCTAATGGATGTTAAGCTAATACTGAGATTAGTTGCTTATATTCTGTAAGCAGACATCCTGTTCACTAAGGATAGCGGAAGGCAGCGCCAGAGTGTACTCACTGGGTTGGGAGAACAATCCTGAGGTTAAACATCAGACGGAATCCCATCTTTCATCAAAGCTCAGTTGCTTTGATGCTGGCATTTTCTGGATCTTACCACTAGGGGCAGTGGATGATCTATACACAAGTATATCAGAGCAGCATTTGGCTGAAATGATTGGAAGACTCTGTTGATATCTGTAAGATGCATCCCAGCTTCAGAGAAATGATAATGTGGAAAAAAAAAGTGCATTTAGAATTGATGGACCAAGGATATAATACAGCCATTATGTGATGCTTACAGTTAATTTTTACTGATATATATGGAAGAATGTTTATAAAATAAAATTAGGTGGGGAGAAAATGGGTACTGCCATATACAGAATACGGTTTGAACTATGGAAAACTCCTGATACCTTCACACACATCCCCAAAATTAATGAAAATGACAGTAGGTTAAATTATAGGTAGTTCTTTTTCTTTTTTTTAACATCTTTATTGGAGCATAATTGCTTTACAATGGTGTGTTAGTTTCTGCTTTATCACAAAGTGAATCAGCTATACATATACGTATATCCCCATATCCCTTCCCTCTTGCATCTCCTTCCCACCCTCCATAACCCACCCCTCTAGGTGGTCACAGAGCACCGAGCTGATCTCCCTGTGCTATACGGCTGCTTCCCACTAGCTATCTGTTCTACATTTGGTAGTGTATATATGTCCATGCCACTCTCTCACTTCATCCTAGCTTACCTTTTCCCCGCCCCATGTCCTCAAGTCCATTCTCTACGTCTGCGTCTTTATTCCTGTCCTGCCCCTAGGTTCTTTGGACCTTTTTTTTTTTTAGATTCCATATCTATGGGTTAGCATATGGTATTTGTTTTTCTCTTTCTGACTTCACTCTGTATGAAAGACTGTGTCCATCCACCTCACTATAGATAACTCAATTTCATTTCCTTTTTATGGCTGAGTAATAGTCCATTTGTGTGTGTGTGTGTGTGTGTGTGTGTGTGTGTATATGTTTTGTTTTTTTTTTTAGATCATGCAGCGTGCAGTCTTGTGTCCGGCTTTTTTTTTAATAACATAGGTAGTTTTAATATAAATTTATTTATTTTTATTTTTGGCTGCATTTGGGTCTTTGTTGCTGCGCGCGGGCTTTTCTCTAGTTGCAGCCAGCAGGGGCTACTCTTTGTTGCGGTGCGCAGGCTTCTCATTGGGTAGCTTCTCTTGTTGCAGAGCATGGCCTCTAGGTGCGTGGGCTTCAGTAGTTGTGCCACTCGGGCTCAGTAGTTGTGGCACTTGGGCTCAGTAGTTGTGGCGCAGGGGCTTAGTTGCTCTGCGGCATGTGAGATCTTCCCGGACCAGGGCTTGAACCCATGTCCCCTGCATTAGCAGGCGGATTCTTAACCACTGAGTCACCATGGGAAGCCCCATAGGTAGTTCCTAATATCATTTTTTCACACTAGTATTTTCCATATTTTCTATAATGAATAGACTACACTTTCATAAGCATAATAACATGTATTTAAAAAAAACTGACCATCTTGCAAATGTTCAAGCCCTATAATTAACTGCAGATGTTTGTAAATGAATGTAGAGAAGTGTAATGAATCAGTTAAAAATCTGATTCCTAAAAGAAGGCAGTCATTCATTTGGCATTCATTGCACACGGCAGGGATGGTATTTCTCACTTGTGTTCTCGGAGGGTCCTGGGAAGCTCCCTCATGAGGAGACAGTGTGAGGGGCAGCCCAGCAGCTTTAGGAACCCGTAGACAAACTGTAAGTATTGCTGATCATGCGTTGGTTAGTTTAGCATATGACATGGGTTTGTATACAAATGTGTCACTTAAAGCCAGTTCTCTAAATATTCTAAAACTTAAAACTATGAAATCAACAAAACTGAGGTAGAGGTATAAGACCTGGTGTCAGCCCTAAGGGATTTTCCTCTAGTGGGGTAAACAGGCATGAATCAGCAGGTGGAGACTAGTCCTGGGTTGTGGGTTCTCGGGAGGCCTCGCATGGAGCTGATGCGCAGTCAGGCTGATAGGAGAATGGCAGCTTGTCTTGTGAGCTGCAGCAGCTTCTTCTGGGTCTTTGGCGCAATCCAGTAAAAATGCTTTGTCAGACCCAGACTGTTATACAGAGATGTTAGTAGTTCTTTACAAGCCTGTTCTTAATGATTAAAAAGGCACATCTGTAATCACTGTAGGTGTGTTCCCTGCCTCCAGAGAGAATAGAATCAAAGTTAAAAAAAAAAAAAAGAAAGTAGATTGCATGGGCTAAAAGACATTCTCAGTTTTAGGACTTTTCAAACAATGATAAAGCTCTTTTCTGTTTTCCCCCAATTTGGAGTCACCCCAACAAAGCTAATATAGTCAACTCTAAATCATCCAGAGGTCAGTGTCCTGGTTTAAACATTTTTTTTATGTATTTGTCCAAATAAAGTTCTACCAGTTATCAGACATCTGGGTTCACCCTTTCTCCAGGAGGGGAACAGTGAGCCGAGGGTTCCAGGCCGCCCTGACTTGTCTTTTCTGGTATCTTCTTGGTGGGCAAACCCAGAGCACTGGACAGAGGAGGAAGAAAGGAGAAAGTGTGCTGGGCTCCTAAACCATCTCCGCTCAGCCTCTCCCCTGGACCAGGCCTCTCTGGTCTTTACTGTCTTCGGGACCACACTGTGATCGTACTGACAGGTTGCCTTAGAGGCACTGACGTCACCCCAGGTCCAGGGAGCTTTGCGAGTGGCTCAGCCTGTTTCAGTGCTCGCTCCAGACTTGTCTTTCACCATCTGTATTTCCACATCCGTCCTTTCACTTGTCTGTCTTTCCTTCTCTATAAACTTTGGTTTCCTAGTAAGATTTTACACTTACCAACCCCTTGCACTGGTATAGAACTTAGAGAAGAGTGTTCTTTTCTAAGGAAGATGATCTATGCGTAGAAAACAGTTATTCATCTTTCCCTTTTACAGGCACGATGAAAGGTTCTTGAGGGATTTTAGGGCTTTTTTTAAAGAAATGCACACATATTCATCTATTAGAGTATTTTACTGTTTTACCAAATATCTGGCATGAGGTTTAGAATCAGCAAATATCCTTTGAATGCTAAGGATTAAGTAGGGGCTGCTTTGCTAATGGTTATAAGTTAGTCTTCAGGCTTATGCAAATAAAGCTGTTTAGAGCATAAGTACTAATTATACAGACAGCATTAGTTAACATTACTCGAGTGAACTCTTAGCCAAGGTGTTGGCTTCATTACTGTAATTAACTGTGATTACACACAGGATAAAGTATTTTCTAATTAGACTATAAGAATGACAGCTTAGCTTATGAGTATCATATAGACCACTTCATTACAGTTTATCTTCGAAATTTATTTTCATTTTGAAAAAATTATAGCAATCACTTATAAGACTGTTTTAAAAGATAGTCTGTAGTAATGTGTGATTAAAATAAAACTTTATTCACAATAACAGGCAATTAGCATGCGGGCCATAGTATGCCAATTTGATTTTTAAGAATATTACATTAAAATAGTCATCTTGGGCTTCCCTGGTGGCGCAGTGGTTGAGAGTCCTCCTGCCGATGCAGGGGACACGGGTTTGTGCCCCGGTCCGGGAAGATCCCACATGCTGCGGAGCGGCTGGGCCCGTGAGCCATGGCCGCTGAGCCTGCGCGTCCGGAGCCTGTGCTCAACAACGGGAGAGGCCACAACAGTGAGAGGCCCGCGTACCGCAAAAAAAAAAAAAAGTCATCTTAATTACTGAGTCTTTCTGTGCCCCCTTAAATTTTGCACCTGAGATGATGCTTCAGTTGCCTCACCCTAGTCTTTGCCCTGATATAATGTCTGTATTTTCTCGCAGCCACCAGTCACTAAAAGTCTAGTAACCAACTGTAAACCAGTAACTGATAGAATCCACAAAGCATATAAGGACAAAAACAAATATAGGTAAGTACTACATACATTTTCTCTTTGTTTAATTTAAGGATAATTATGAGTGGTATTTTCATAATTTTACCATAGTTTATCTATTAAGCATTCTTTGAAATTTATGTGAGATTTTCTTCAGTAATATGGAAAAATTAAGTCATTCCAAGGATGCTGATTTTTTTTAAGTTTTATACAATGCTTTTCTTATTGAAATTTTATTTTACATATCCACATAAATATTTAAACTCTTTAAATATGTTTTGATATTAGATTTGAAATCATGGGAGAAGAAGAAATTGCTTTTAAGATGATTCGTACCAATGTTTCTCATGTGGTTGGCCAGTTGGATGATATAAGAAAAAACCCCAGGTACTGTTGTTGTTTGTTGTCGTTGTTTTTAATTTAGAACATTTTAGGTTCACAGCGCAATTGAATAGAAAGTATGGAGGAAAAAAAGCAATAGGACTAGAGAAACGGAAGTGGCTTATTTCTGTTTGGAGCAGACGGAAATGTCTAACGGTAGAGGTAGTGTTTGAACCGAGAGATGGGAGTTGTGAGTTGAGATCGGGCCCCGCGCGCACAGGGACTAGCACGGACATCTCAGAGTCCAGTGACAGGACTGTTCAGTGAGGCTGAGGGCTGGGCTGAGGGGCGGACAGCATCATCGGGGAGGTGAGGCCAGACGGCTGGCACTCTCAGAGCATTTCTAAAAAGGTGCTACCAGAGAAGTTGTTTTGGTGGTTAGACCTGCAATTCAAAGTAAAGTTCAAATTAGCTTCTGAGGAAAAAGGAATGCTACCATAAATGTGAAAATCCAGTAAACTGCAGTCATTCTTTGGGGATAAATTCAATGTTCAGGTTTACATAAACCTTGAAAATTTCCAGCCTGGCCCCCTAACAGTTGCCCTAGTTCGAAAAAATTGGTTAAAACCTGCATTTTTGAGTTTTGAACTTTAGTGGGAAATAGGTGTTTCACTAGTTTCTCAGAAAAAAAAACCTTGGCTTATGAAATTGAATATTTTCATCTGAGTTTTTCAAATGCTTTCGGAAGTTTTCAGTTTTATCTCTTTTAAATTATGATCTTAATTATACATGATCAGAGGTGTAAAATTTCCGGGCATTTTAAAGCCATGGCATTTTTTCTTAAAATTCCATTCTTGATTTTTGGGCAGGGGGGAATATGGAATTTTAAGAAAAATGAAAATATTTTTAATACTTATGTAGTATATTCATAAAATATTTCCTGCAAAATAACAAATATTTCCCACAAGCTAAGCAAACAAGAAGCCATGATAATTAAGAACCACCCAGCTTGCAGCTCTTTTTGTACATGCTGTTCCCTTCTTGGAATGCCCTGCTCAAATTTTAAAAGACAGAAACAACCTTAAGAGCCAATTTCAGTACTTGCTTCTTGCTTCCCCCATTCTGTCGACGTGCTTGCTCAGCCCTTGGTGATCTGTAGTGAGACCAATGGAGAAGTTAGAGGTTTTAGTTGTACCCTGTACTTTTATGTCTTGTGCCCGTTTGAAAGTTGTTGGGCGAGAGGAGTCACAGACATCTTCATGATACTTAAAGGGATAGGGTTTTGCTGAAAAGACCCAAGGCAAGACAGGCTTTTCCAGCAGTGTCTGCCGGGCCCAGACACGTCCTATAACCCTGAACAGATTGTATCATTTTTAACTCTTGTTCTGTTTTACTTTGGGGGGCTGATTTTTAAGTCAGGAGTGGAAAACCAGCCTTCTGACCGACTTACACTTTAAGGACAGGTCTGTCGCATTAACAGGGAATCTAGGATAGGCGGTATCTGGGCTCTGCTGCCCTTCTCCCTTCCTGCTTGTGTTGGCTTCATCCTCAGGCTGGAGATAGGGCAGCTGCAGCTGTTCCAATGTCCCTGCAGACATAGCCATGTTCTGAGGCTATAGGGGATTGTCCCTTCCTGTGTGTCGTGTGTTGTTCCCTCCCCCCATTTCTATACCAGTCGCAGTGAAGGGGAGGGATTCACTTACGCTAGTCAGAAGCTGACTCTGGGTTGGGGTGCGGTTGCCTACCTTTTGAGTCAGCTCATGGGGGAGAAATACGGAGCAAAATGCAAATTCTCATTGGAAGGAGAGGGAGTGTTTGCTGGGCACCCAGCAAGGTCTGCTTTAGTTACCCTGTGTCTACACCTACTCTTTGTCTCATACACATACTTTCCTCTTTAACTTTTCCCAACTTATTGAAAAATTTTGAAGATACAGAAAAACTGAAAAAAATAGTACAATAAACCCTTAGCTCAGACTTTTAAAGTTTCAGCATTTTGTTATGTCTGTCTGCTCTCTCTCTCCATCTCTCGGTATGAACACAAAAACACACAGGTTTGGTTTGTTTTGTTTGCTAAACCATTTGAAAATTAGTTGCAAACATCCAGACCCTTTACCCCTCATTATTTTAGCACATCTTCTTCCTTTTTTGGCTGCATTGGGTCTTCGTTGCTGGGCGTGGGCTTCTCATTGCGGTGGCTTCTCTTGTTGTGGAGCATGGGCTCTAGGCGTGTGGGCTTCAGTAGTTGCGGCACGTGGGCCCAAGAGCACGCGGGCTTCAGTAGTTGTGGTGCATGGGCTCAGTAGTTTTGGAGCACGGGCTGTAGGTGCGCAGGCTTCAGTAGTTGTGGCTCACGAGCTCTAGAGCACAGGGTCAGTAGTGTTTAGCACATCTAAACAGAGTCATTCTCCTTTATACCACAGGACCACTAACACATATCCAAGAACCTTAACACTGACTAAAATAGTACCATCTAATAAATGGTCTATATTCAAACTTCGCCAGTTGCGTCCAGATGCCCTTTACAGCTGTTGTTTGTTATCCAACTTTAGAGAAGAGATAGGATAATGAACTTTCACTTACTCATCACTCATCTTCAATAAGCAGAGACTTTCCTCCTCCATTGTCTTTTCTTTGTTGGTTTGAAATGGTATCAAGTTAATTCATTGCAATTAAGTCCATAGGTTCCCCATCTCTTTTAAACCATATAAATGTTTGCATGTGTATATGAAGAAATCAGATTATATATTCTGTAGATTTCCTGAACTTTGGACTTTTCTGATTGTCTCCCAGTTGTTTAACGTGTTTCTCTGTCCCCTGTATTTCCTGTAAGTTGGTAGTAGGATCTGAGGGCTTTATTAGACTTGATAAAATTGTAAAAAGAAAAAAATTAAATGTACTTCAAAAGTGGTGTTATCCCTACCTACTGTTTTAATGGGCCCTCAGTTTAGTGACTTTTGCCGGGAAGGGAACCTGAAACAAGTAGGGAAGCACCACTGTAACCTACTTTTTGCTGGAACTCTAGCATCTTACAGCCTGGTTGGAGACATGTTAAGAAGTCGTCATCAATCTCATAAAAATCTATAGCTATAAGGAACCATCTCTATCGCAATGATCTACAGGACTGTTCTTAGTAATGTAACTGTATCAGTTCAGAGAACTCAGTTGTAGGCATTTAGTAGGTTTTCCCTGGATGCTAACAGAATGCTTCAGTCAGGGACATGCCAAATAGAAATTAAAATAATTTACTCCCATAGCTAGAAGGCACATTCAAAATTATCATCCCTAGTTCTTTTTGTTTTACAGGAGAGGAATATCTAAAGAAAAATTTTACAGAACATTATTCCCCTAGAGAATCATATCAGTAAATGCAACGGCTTGGGACATAAGTCCGTTTAAAATATATTTGGAATCCACACTTCTTTTGTTAGGTAAGGATCATCCTTATGATAACCAGTAGTAACCCTGGGTCTCTCTCGTTTCCAGGAAGTTTGTTTGCCTGAATGACAACATTGACCACAATCATAAAGATGCCCAGACAGTGAAGGCTGTTCTCAGGGACTTCTACGAATCAGTGTTCCCCATCCCATCCCAGTTTGAGCTGCCAAGGGAGTATCGAAACCGTTTCCTTCATATGCATGAGCTGCAGGAATGGTAAGTTTTCCTGTTTCATATACGTACATATGTGTATTTTTTCTTTTTTTAGAGTGATGAAATTTCTTTACTGTGTTATTTGCTTTCTTTGTAAGATACACGCATAGTTTTTATTGAGCTCACTGGCTGAGCACGCTTTCTGAGCCTTACTTGTCATCACTGCCATCAAAGTGGCTGCCCTGTTTCTTGAGTACCTGCTGGGCAGTATATTTACTCTTTACAATGAAAGGTGCTACTCTTGTTGCCATGTTACAGGTGAGAGCACAGTAACAGAAGTGAGTGATTTGCTCAAGGTGGAGTAGCTGACAAGTGGCAAGTCCAGCCCGATTGCTGACCCTCCACACGTTCGTTCCACTGTATTCCAAAGCTGCTTTAGAATGTTTCCTTCTTTGATTTTTACTACCAACACTTCATTAGAAAGATCATTTTATCTTTCAATTTAGGGAAATTTTTGACCCCTTGCCTGCCCGCCACACCAGGCACTAGGAACAGGGGCAAAGCCTCGGAGATACTGCGGGTTCGGTTCCAGACCAGTGCCGTCCCCAGTTCACATAAATGTTCAGACTATGTCATAGTCTATTAAATGTGCACTAGCATTATATCTAAAAAAAAGTACATTCCTTAATTTAAAAATATTTGCTAAAAATGCTAACCATCATCTGAGCCTTCAGCAAGCTGTAGTAATATCAAAGGTCATTGATCGCAGATCACCGTGACAAACATAATAATGAAGAACTTTGAAATATTGCAAGAATTACCAAGATGTGATACAGAAATACGAAGTGAGCAAATGCTGTTGGGAAAATGGTGCCGACAGACTTGCTTGACACAGGGCTGTGCAGTGCAGTAAAGTGAGGCCAGTTAGGTGTGGTATTATTGCCTGTTCAAGACGGAAGGGACACTGCGCCGGCCTTCACCAGAAGCCAGCAAACGAGCCGTGACACGGAGGACGTGACTAGATAGGCTTCAGTGCTCTCAGAGTACAGAGGAGGAAGCAGCTAGTTCCATGGCAGGACGGTGACATTTGGACTTGGTTTTGAATTATGAAAAGGACTTTTCCAGAAGACAGTGCTGTGGAGAGGGAAAGGAGAAATTGTGAAGGGCTGTATCTGAGTTAGACATCTTTCTTTAGAGAATAGGGGTTCCCAGGAGAGACTTTTTTAGATGTCTGTCTCATCAGAGTTCACGATCTGGAAAGATAACTAACAGTGCTTGCGGGGTGGACTGGTGAGGAAGGCGTCTGGAGTAAGGCAGTGTTGTCTGGGAACTTGAGGCAGAGAGACAAGCAGTAAGCATTTCACTTGTCCTGGAAACAGATGGTCAAGGTGTGAACCAAGGACATGGCCCAGGGAATAAAGAGAAGCAGTAGATACAATTGGCAGAGATTTGAGAGAGGAAATTAGCAGACCTTGGCAGCTAGAGCTCTTTGGTGTCTTGCAGTTGGGTAAGTGAGACAATTAGCATGTGTATTGCTACTATGTACATATTTTTATTTTCATAAGGAGAAGTTGTTACTAAATAACTTGTCTTCTAGCAATGGCAAGGAACGGCTTCTCATCATTTTCACTTTGCCTTAGCTCAGAGGAAAAAGATCTTTGGACGGTTCCACCTGTCAGTCCCCACAAATCCAGTTGGTGACTAAATTCACCTTCAAGGGCCTACTGAATAAGAAGGAGTGGGTTTACGAGTAGCTGGAGAGGGCTTTGAGTTCTGTGTTGTACAGATGAGGTGAATCAGGTGCAGGTTGCTGATCCGGGGGCTTCCTTTTCCTCAGCCGCCCTGCTTCTGTGTCATCTCTCACTGCTGACCCACCAACGCTGCCCTGCTTTCTGTTGGGCTGGCCAAAAAGTTCCTTCTGGTTTTTCCACATTACGGAAGAAAACCTGAACGAGCTTTTTGGCCAACCCGATAGAAACGTCTTCCTTCGCTTTCCTTTCGTGATCCTGCACTCCTGAGTCCCCGTCACCTTCCCCTGGTCTCCTGCAGTGGCTTTCTTCCTGTCCCTTTCTCGGGAAGAGCAGCTTCTGCACTTAGAGCAGTCCATGTGGTGTGCTTGTCGCTCCTTGTAGACTGTGAGCCCTCGTCGGGGCAGAGACTGGCTCTCCCTGTCCGAGTCCACTTGCATCCCTGGTGCACAGTAGTCGCTCAGTGCATGGCTGGCTGAGGGGAGCTCAGCTCCCGTTACAGGGTTCTCTGGTCGCTGGGGCAACTCATTAGCTGTGTCACAGCCTGTGGCGTCTTAGCTCTTCAAATTACACATAGTTTCTGAATGATACTGTAGAAGTTAGAACTCACTGAGCTGGTTTTTGATCCTCTTAACGTAGGAAACACAGGAGGAGGAACAGTGCGGGGCAGGGTACCATTTGGAATATGTGACTCAGAGTAGAGACACCCACTACCAGGCAGGTGTGAATAAGCCTGGAACTCAGCAGAGGCCTAAACCTGGCAGTTGTTAGCATAGCATATCTTCTAAGCCTTATGTTAAGCATTTATTTAATTTCATAACAAATTATTATTTCCAAATTACAGGTGATGAAACTGCTGTACTCCCATTTATCTCCTAGGCCAGTTGATCCCACCCTCAGGATGTCTCTTCTGTTGCTTCATTCCTTCCATTCTCACTGCCCTAGTACAGCCCTCATTCTTTTCTCTGCCCAGACTGACCGGATTGCCTGCCTCTGGCCACCTGCTTTGACATCCATCCTTCACACGGCCGCCATTTGCACCCCGATTGTGACACACACACACGCACATGCTATATATCATCCCCCTTCCCACAGAGTATTATGTCCAAACGCTATTGCATGGTTTTCCAGAACAGCTGCAGTTTACACCTACCTGCTTCTCCTCGGCCGAGTGGCCCTCGTGCCTGCGTGCAGACTGGGCTCAGTCGAGCAGGACGCAGCTTGCAGGCGGCTGCTGACGCTCATCCCCTTTCTCAGCCACAGGCTCTCCTTCCCCACGTCAAGGCTCAGATGGAGTGTCCCCATCTCTGTGGTGCTTTCCTCATTTCACTGTTTTGATAACAGATATTTCTGTCCACGTGTGTGATGGCTAGTTGTCTGCGCGTCAGCGCCTCCCCAGGTTTGCAGATACTTTAGAGCAGGGACTTCTCCTCGTCACCTTGCCGTATCCACAGGAGGTGTTGGTTGGGTGACTGAGCAAATACAAATGAATGGAAGAGGGGATTTTGTTTAATTTGTTAAAAATTCTTATTTTCTTTTGAAGTCCTCTCCCCTGCCTGGGTAACTTTTACTAATTCTAATATTTACTATAACAATGAAAATCTGAACTCAGGTGGGAAATATATAATTATGTTAACATTTTAGAATTGCCTCCAGACATTGTTTTTGCTAAACTAGTAGCTTTACTAAGTAATGATAGTTAAACCCTACACATAACTACATATTTTCCTTCTTTTCTCTCTGAACAGGAGGGTGTATCGAGACAAATTGAAGTTTTGGACTCATTGTGTGCTAGCAACATTGATTATATTTACTGTATTCTCATTTTTTGCTGAACAGGTAAGTGTTGTTATATATTTTATGCGGATGTCAAACAGTATTTCTTGGTATCATTAATCTGATTTTTTTAAGAAAATGATATAAATTCATAAGAAGAAAATGTTTATTTCTCCTGTTGGCTTATACTCATGTTAAATATTTCATAATATTCAGGCAACAGTCATAATCGCCTTTTTTTTTTTTCCATTTATCTTCTAAATCTATAACCAGTATCCTTTGTACCTGGAGCTCAATAAACAGAGCTTTTCAGTTTTAGCCTGAAGTCTGCAAGTCAAAACAAACTATTTTAAACCAAAAAAACCACCTCGAATCTGCATCTGACACTAATTTTCTGTTAATCTTTCCAAACTAGTGGCCACAGCATCTCATCTTCGGGCCTCCCCCTGTTCTGCTGACGGTGCCTGGCTCGGGCACACGGCCCGTCTCCCACTTACATTTCCTTTGAGCTGCTGGGAGTTCATCCCCACACAGGCTCACACACAGCCACCTCCCAGAAGTCAGAGGGAGATTTGTGAGGTCAAAAGAAAGGGATAAGAGAGTCCTCATTAGGCCACAGCAGGTGTGAGATGCTCTGAAAAGAAAGGATTCGGAAGGAAGGGACGGGTGTCTGGGCTGACCGACTTGTGCCGGGCAGGCGAACCTGCCTCAGCCTCATTCCAGGTGACTCTCAAGTGGAGCTTTTCTGGCTGTCAGGATGGGAAGCTTACACTGAGTTTACTTACAATGAGGAGGCCGGGCGTGGGGCGGCGGCCCGGCCCGAGAACTGAGAGCTTTAGGGTAAATAGCCCTGGGCTTCGTGCTGCAGATGGAAGGAAAATCAGGAAATAAAGGTCTGACAGGCGAGCAGAACTGCAATTTAACCTTCATCCACTTCCCACAGAATAGAAACCTTCCTCTTGGTCTTGTTGCCATTGTTCTTGGCAAGTAAAAATCTCAGGAAAAAAATCTTAGAAAAAAAATCTTAAACAGATTGTACCTGCTTTTAGAACGGAGGTCCAGCGAGGAACCTGTGAGTCAGCTGTGTGCTGGCCTGCGATGGGGGAGGAGAGGGACACTGGCTGAAAGGAGGAGCTGGCGGCCATGGAAGGAACAGGAGGGTCTTTCTCCGCTGTCGTTTATACCTGCAGAGAATAGGGGACCAGAGAGGCAGGGCGAGAGGAAGGGAAGAGTAAATCCCCTCTCCTCCCCGACACCCTGCTCTTCACCTGCCTGAATCGGATTCCTTAACTCCTGCACACTCCCACACAAGCCAGGGCTGCCTCTTCCGCTGCCCCAGAATCCCAGCTCGTCATCCAGACCAGGGTGGTCCCATGCTTGGGCAAAGGTCTGCTTTCACCTCAAGATGGAGCAGTAGAAATCGAAACTTTCTTATAAAGGTGGTCAGGTTTTCTATTTCAGATGTATCATGGATAAACTGTTTCTATTAGAAGTATTTATCCAAGTTCTAAGCTGCTAAGTTATAAATGAACTTTTGTATTTCAACCCATTCATGAACTTGAAAATACAGGCAATGCCCAATGATTATTGCTGTGGTCACTAAGTATAGGGAAAAAAAGTGGTGATAGAATTCTTAAAATTAAAATTCCAACTTACACATGTAGTCATTTTCAAACCCAGAGACAACATCTTAATGGCTGAAGAGTCCATTTCCTTCAGTAGAAAGACTTGACAAACAGACACTGTGAAAATAAATATACGTGGTAATTGCTATGTAAAAATCTGTAGTTTTTATAGGTCTTAAAAAAATGAAACTTGGACCAAAGTAACTTTAACCAAAGCCAAACAGAATCAGTGGTTGGTTTCGTTTTGAGGGGAGGAATGATGTTTGCTGTCTGTTTTTTATGTATAGGACTGTGGAAAAGATTAAGGTCATAGGACCCTCAGAAAGAAAGTTAAAGTTTGTCAACCTGGAGAATTAAAATTTATTTTCTGTCTTTCATCCTTTAGTTAATTGCACTTAAGCGGAAGATATTTCCCAGGAGGAGGATACACAAAGAAGCCAGTCCTGACCGAATCAAGGTATAAAGGATCTTCATCTGAAAATCTACCTCAGCATTCACTGAGCATTTTAAAACTCGACATCAGAGATGTCTTCATGATGTAATGCTTAGCCAGCTTGGCCTGAAGAAGGAATACCATCCAGTATAATACTTGGTTTCTGGAATGAATGTAGCCTACTGACCAGGAATTGCTTAACCAACACACGGGAAATGTGTGTGTTGAGCAGCTCTGGTTTTACTTTTAAAGCACCTGCTCGGGGACCGATCTTTCTTTTAATGAAAAGCCTCGCTGATGAGAGACAGCAGTGGTTGCTATGGCAACTGAGCAGCTAACTAATATGAGAAGCCTCAGCCAGCTTGAGTGCTACTGCTAAGAGTCCCCAGTCTTGCATTCCAAAGCTTTTTGCTGTGGTTTTACATTTTGGGGTTTTTTTTTGTTTGTTTCTCTTTTCCATTTCTCATTTCTCAAGTAAGTACATACTAAGTTAACTAAGTTATCCTTGCTTTTGAAAACAGTGAATCGGGATGTGTAAACATGTTTTTATAGATGTTATTTAACTAATGCAGCAGCAATATCATGTCCTATTGGCAGTACCTAAATCATGGATTTTATTAACATTTAAAACAATGTGATCTTAACCCACTTACCATTATTTATGAGCTCAGTGACTGACATCTGAGACTTTGTGCTTGTTTTCTTCAGCCCCTGAGAATACTGTGATTTCATGTGGAGGCCTGATTACAAAGGGCTAGAGTTAAGTAGCTGAGCTACTTGCCAGATGTAATTATGTTTTGAAGATGTACATATTCAAAAAGAAGTGCCTCATTTTAGAGACGAGTAGTGCTGGTGGTCGTGGCCCGTAACAGTGGTGTCTTCTTTAATACCCATCAGTATATTCCAGTAGCTGGCTCTCAATCAGTTTCACACAATGAAGGGTCAGGAAACTTTTTCTGTAAAAAAGCCACATGGTAAATATTTGCAGGCCACATGTGTCTATGTTGCATATTCTTTGTTTAGTTTAGCTTTTGTTTTTAACAATCCTTTAAAAATGTCAAAACCATGTCTAAGTCGCAGATGTACAAAAACAGGCCACCAGCTGGATTTGGGCCATAGGCCATTGGTCTGTGTCCACTGGGATAGAGAATTAGTATTTTTACGTGTGGGTAAGCCCTGATGTTCAGCCATGCTTTATTTATGTCATTGTACTGTGGACTTTATGTGTCCTTTTTGAACTCTGACAGGCATTTTAGATCATGATCTTAACAGTATTCTTTCAAAATGGCATACATATTTTGTAAAAAGAACTTGTAAATAACTGTGTTTGTGCTGTAAGAGTTATGTATTTCAAAAACTGAAGTCTCATAAAAACTTAAGTTTTATCTGCTGCTTTGATTTTCAGTCTTTGAGGAGTGAGTTCGTTATCCAGATTCAGAAATCACTTTGAGTGCTTACATGGAATGTCAGGATCTGTCCTTAACACAACTGAAATTAAGTGGAACGCAGTGTAAGGAGAGGGTGGTAATATTACAACCTGGAGAATGTCACTGTATGGGGGAAGATAAGTTCTAAATGGGATTTATGTGGTAAAAATTTAGGGGTTATCTGGGTATCATTCTTAACGTGAAGAATTCTAGAAAAGTTAGAGAAATGAATATTTGGGTGTGATGGAGATTTCTGGTCAGGTGAATACAATCCACACCTTATTCAGAGCTTAATAGATAATGAGATGGATAACAGAATCAGAATGTTCATGGAATCATTTATCTAATGATTCAGTAGAATCATTAGAACAAAAGAACCTCAGAAGTTGATGAGTCGTCAAATGGTCTTCCAGAATTTTAAAGCCTCAGAACCAATAGTCCAAATGAAACCCTCTGGAAGACCAGTATGTAACACAGAAGAGGGAAAGCTGCTCACCCTACCTGACCCCAAGGCAGTGCCTCCAAAACTCCCAGGCTTCACAGGCAGAGTTTCAAAGCCCCACATCTTGTATGTTATCATCGAGGACACTAGGGTCAGGAAGATTACGTGATTTGTCCAAGGTCTCACAGCCAGTTGGGGGCAGAGGTGGGCTGGAGCCCAGCTTGTCTCTTTCTCTAGTCCCCTCCAGGCCATGCCGCCTCCCCAGGACACAGTGGCATGTGCACGTGAAAAGCACACTCTCTGCGGTCCGACTTACGGGGTTTGAGTCCTCGCTCCTAGACATTGATTGCCAAGATTCAGCTTTCTCTTCTAAAACGTAGGAGGCAATACTGGTGTCTGCCTACCTCATAGGCTTCTGGTGAGGATGGAAGAAATGACATGCAACATACCCAGCACAGTGCCTGGCAAATATTCCTGTCTGATAAATGTCAGTGGTGAGGATGATAGTGAGGAAAGTATGTAAAGGATTGTTATCCAGGTCAGGGGTGAGGTTTCCAGTGTAGTCTTTAGGGTGAAATTATTACATTGCTTTTAGCTAAGAAAGTGACACATTTTCTAATTAAAAATATTTTTTGCCTACTTTTTCTTAAAGTGTTTATTTTTAAACCTGTTTCTACGTACACCAAAAAGCATACAGATAATGATCAAGGGTTTAAAAGTAAAATGTGATTGCAGCTTAGGTCAGAACACTTAAGGAAGGAATAGCACTAATCCCCCAGAATTCTTCCAGAGCGTGGAAAAGAGAAGGAAAACATCGTCTCATTTTTCCGTCAAGGTCAACACAACCCCACACCAAAGCCTGGTTCAGTTGCCACAAGAAAGGAAAAACCATAGGCCAGTCTACCTCATGGGAATCCCAAACGAAACACTAGCAAGCCACGTTAGTTCATTCTCCAAAGGAGCAACACTTTATGATCAGGCTGGGCCCATTCCAGGATTGCAGGTTGGCCCAACACTTGAAAAGCAGTGCAAATCACATCCGGGGGACCAAAAAGGGAAACTGCAAGAAGGATTCCCACGTGGTTGGGTAGGATAGGAAGAAAAACATCGGCTCGGAAACAAAACAGAACAAAACAAAAAACCCCAGAATTCCCTGGTGGTCCAGTGGTTAGGATTCCATGCTTTCACTGCCAAGGGCCCGGGTTCAATCCCTGGTCAGGGAACTAGGATCTCACAAGCTGCACAGCACAGTCAAAAAACAAAACAGCATTGAGTCGAGACCTGTGCCTCTGAGAGGGGACTCACAGGGGAGGGGAGGGGAAATCGCAAGGGCAGAGACTTGCCCCGAGGAGTGAGTGGCTTGAGCCACAGACTGGGCCTCCCACGCAGAGGACAGAAGCCTAGACCCCACTCGTGAGAAGTACACGGGTGCTGGCTCATCCCCAGACAGGGTGGAGAGAGGTCTGCCCTAGTGGCTGCTGTCTTACTGCACGCCCCATTTGAGCTGAATGAACACCTCACTCCACACCACAGCTGGTACTGGATCTAGCGCAGCCAGGTCCTGGGAAAAGACTTGATTTAGGATGCAGAAGTGGCTGGGAGGCCTGGGGTATGATCCAGGTGGGGTGGCAGAGGCCACTGGCATTTACTCAGACAGTGTCACAGAAGCAGCCCAGACTTCTGACAGCAGCCCAGCTGCTTCAGTGCCCACAACCAGAATGCCATGAGCCCCAGCCAAGCAAGCGCTTGAGCCCTGCCCATTCCACACCACAACATTGCACTAGATGTGGGACAACCACAACAAGGGAAAAGATGCGACCTTAGGCTACATCTGAGTGGAGCTGCAGACACCTGTATAGGCAGTGCATGGAACCTCTCTAAGTACACGAGCCCCACTTACTTCTGCACTACCCTCCTTGGACCAAAGGCCCCAATGCAGGGAGAAGGAAAAAAACACAAAGGGAGCAGAGCCAGCTCAAGCCTGACCCTCAGGGCATCCACTCCAGCCACTTGGGAGCAGGCCCTGCCCCTGCCACTGAGCAGAGAAGAAGTCCGCCTCACACCCTGTGCAGACTCTAGCTCTAGCAACACCAGCCACACGCCCTATCAAAGTGGCAGTGGACAGCACACCCTGAGGAAAGATGTGGCTGACATCCACATCAAATCCAGCCCTCCCATCAAAGACATTGGACACATGCAGTCTACACAGGGATGCTCCTACATAAAAACACCCCTTCAAGACAGTAGATAACTGTTAAACCTAAATTCATAGAGACAGAGAAAGTTAAGTAAAATGAAAAGGCAGAGGAACTACTCTCAGTTGAAAGAGCAAGAGAAAACCCCTGAAAAAATAATGCAACAGAGATAATCAGTCTACCAGACAATGAATTCAAGACGTTGGTAATAAAAATGCTAACTAAATTAAGAGAATCAATCTAAGCACAGATCATTTTAATAAGGAACTAGAAACTTAGGACTTAATAAAAAAATAGATAATTCAATTTCTGAGATAAAAAGCACTCTAGAAGCAGTGAATAGACAACTAACTGACAGAGAAGAACACAAGTGATCTGGAAGACTGAATAATGGAAATCACCCAATCGGAAGAGCAGAGAGACAAAACAAACAAAAACAATGAAAGCAACATACAAGATCTATGGGATAGTGTAAAACGTACCAACTTTCACATTATAGGGGTTCCAGAAGGAGAAGAGAGAGAGAGAAGGGGATTGAAAATGTATTTGAAGAAATTATGGCTGAAAAATTCCCAAACCTAAAGAAGGTAACAGATATCCAGGTTCAGAAAGCACAGAAAGTCCCCAAGAAGATGAATGCAAACAGACGCACACCAAGACATATCATAATTAAAATGGCAAAAGTCAGAGAATTCTAAAGGCATCAAGAGAAAAAAAAAGAATCATATACAAGGGAATCCCCATAAAGTTATCAGCTGATTTCTCTGCAGAAGCTTTGAAGGCCAAAGGGGAGTGACATGATATATTCAAAGTCCTAAAAGGGAAAAACCTGCAACCTAGGATACTCTACCCAACAAGATTATCTTTTAGGATAGTAGGAGAGAGAAAGAATCTCAGATAAGCAAAAATAAAGAAATCAGCAATATTAAACCTACCTTGAAAGAAGTGTGGAAGGGTCTTCTCTGAAAGGGAAAAATCCCAGTAGAAAAGGCAAATATGTAGTAAGGATTGAAGATCATTTAAATAAGCCAGTAGATAGATTTAAAAATTTTTTTAATTGAAAAGCAATTATGACTACAATAAACAGTAAAGAGATAAGCATGAAGATATAAAATATGACATGAAAAACAAAACATGGTAGAGGGGAATAAAAAATGTAGATCTTTTATGGACTTAGAGATGATCATATTAAGTCAGAAAGAGAAAGACAAATACCATATGATATCACTTATATGTGAAATCTAAAATATGACACAAATGAACCTATCTATGCAACAGAAGCAGACTCACAGACACAGAGAACAGACTTGTGGTTGCCAAGGCAGGGGGTGGGGGTGTTGGGGAGGGAAGGATTGGGAGTTTGGAGTTAGTAGATGCAAACCATTATATAGAGAATGGATAAACAACAAGGTCCTACTGTATAGCACAGGGAATTATAGTCAATATCCTGTGATAAACTATAGAGGAAAAGAATTTTTAAAAGAATGTGTGTATATCTATATCTATCTATCTATCTATATAATCTGAATCACTTTACTATACAGCAGAAATTAACACACTGTAAATCAACTATACTTCAATTAAAAAGTTAAAAATTTAAATGTAGATCTTTTAGAATGTGTTTGAACTTAAATGATTATCAGTTTAAAGCAAGTAGATATAATTATGGGTCAATATATATGAACCCTATGGTAACCACAAATCAAAAACCTACAGTAGTACACAAAAACTGAGAAGAAAGGAACTTACGCATACTACAAAAGAAAACCATCAGACCACAATGGGAGAAACAAAAAGAAGAAATGAACAGAGAACTACAAAAACAACTGGAAAACAAGGAATAAAATGGCAATAAATACATACCTATCAATTATCACTTTAAATGTCAATGAACTAGATGATCCAATCAAAAGACATAGGGTGGCTAATTGGATAAAAAAACAAGACCCTTCAATATGCTGCCTACAAGAGACTCACTTCAGGGCAAAAGACATACAGAATGAGAGTGGGGATGGTAAAAAGATTTTATGCAAACGGAAATGACAAGGAAGTGGGGGTAGCAATAATCATATCAAACAAAATAGACTTTAAAACAAAAGCTATAATGAAAGACAAAAAAAGAGCATTACATAATGATAAAGGGATCAATACAAGAAGAGGATATTATACTTGTTAACATATACACATCCAATACAGGAGCACCTTAAATAGATGAAGCAAATGCTAACATACATAAAGGGAGAAATTGAGAGTAAGACAATAATAGTAGGAGACTTTAACACCCTACTGACATCAGTGGACAGGTCATCCAGACAGAAAATGAATAAGGCAACAGAGGTCTTAAATGACACAATAGACCAGTTGGACTTAATATCTCAAGGACATGACATCCAAAAAAAGCAGAATACACATTCTTTTCAAGTGCACATGGAATGTTCTCCAGGATAGATCACATACTAGGTCACAAAACAAACCTCAACAAATTAAACAGCATAGAAATTATATCAAGCATTTTTCTGGATCACAATGGGATGAAAGTAGAAATCAATTACAGAAAAAAAGGGGGGGAACATGTGCAAACTAAATGACATGCTACTAAAAAAACCAATGGGTCAATAATGAAATCAAAGAGGAAATCAGAAAATACCTCAAGATAAATGAAAATGAAAACACAACTTTCCAAAATCTCTGGGATATAGCAAAAGCTATATCAATATACTAAGAGGGAAGTTCATAGTGATACAGGCCTTCCTCAAGAAGCAAGAAAAATCTCAAACAACCTAGAATTGGAAAAAGAAGAACAAAAAAAAGCCCAAAGTCAGCAGAAGAAGGAAATAAAGATCAGAGAAGAAATAAAATAGGGATCAAAAAAGCAATTAGAAAATATGAAACCAAGAGCTGTTTTTTTAAAAAAATAAATAAAACTGATAAACTTTAGCCAGGTTCACCAAGAAGAAAAGAGAGAGGACCCAAATAAAATAAGAAATGAAAGAGGAGAAATAACCCATACCACAGAGGAAAAAAATCATGATACTATGAACAGTTATATGCCAACAAATTCAACAACCTAGAAGAAATGGAGAAATTTCTAGAAATGTACAGCTTGCCAAGACTGAGTCAAGAAGAATCAGATAATTTGAACAGACCAATCACTAGAAGTGAAATTGAATCTGTTAAAAAAAGAAAAAAAAAAAACAGAAAAACAAAAAGAACTCTCAGCAAACAAAAGTCCAGGACTGGACAACTTCACAGGGGAATTCTACCAAACATATAAAAAAGAACTAATACCTATCCTCAAATTATTCCAAAAGGATCAAGGAGGGAACACTCCTAAATTTATTCTACAAGGCCACCATCACCCTGATACCAAAACCAAAAATACTACAGAAAAAGGAAATTACAGACCAATATCTTTGGAATACAGATGCAAAAATCCTCAACAAAATACTAGCAAACTGAATCCAACCAATACATAAAAAGATCATTACTATGATCAAGTTAGATTTATTCCAGACTAACAAGGATGGTTCAACATATGCAAATCAGTGTGATACATACATCACATTAACAAAAGACAGAAATCACATGATCATCTCAGATGCATCTCTAAAAGCATTTGACAAAATTCAACATCAATTCATGATAAAAATTCCCATCAAAGTGAGTATAGAGGGAACATAACATAATAAAGGCCATTTACGACAAACCCATAGCCAACATAATACCCAATGATGAAAAGCTGAAAGCCTTCCTGCCAAATTCAGGAACAAAACAAGGATACCCCTCTTACCACCTCTATTTACCATAGTATGGAAGCCCTAGCCACAGAAGTCAGACAAGAAATAAAAGGTATCCAAATTGGAAGGGAAGAGGTAAAACTGTCACTATTTGCAGATGAAATGATACTTTTATAGAGAACCCTAAAGTCCCCCCTAAATGAATTCAGCAAGGTTGCAGGATATAAGATTACTATACAGTAACTGCTTCATTTCTATACACTAATAATGAAATATAAGTTTAAAAAAATCCCATTTAAAACTGCATTAAAAAATACTTAGGAGTAAACTTAACCAAGGAGATGAAATACTTATACTCTGAAAACTATAAAACATTGATTAAGGAAACTGAAGATGATTCAAAGAAATGGAGAGATATCTCATGCTCTTGGATTGGAAGGATCAATATTACTAACATGGCCATACTACCCAAAGCAATCTACAGATTTAATGCAGTCCCTATCAAAATACCCAGGACATTTTTCAAAGAAATAAAACAAATAATCCTAAAATTTGTATGTAACCACAAAAGACCCTGAATTGCCAAAGCAATCCTGAGAAAAAAAGAACAAAGCTGGAGGTATAACCCTCCCAGACTTCAGACTATATTCCAAAGCTACAGTAATCAAAACAGCATGGTACTGGCACAAAAACAGACACATAGATCAATGCAACAGAATAGAAAGCCCAGAAATAAAACCATGCACCTACCATCAATTATTCTACGACAAAAGGAGGCAAGAATATATTGATACAATGCAGAAGACAGTCTCTTCAACAAGTGGTGCTGGGAAAACTGGACAGCCACATGTAAAACAATGAGATTAGAACATTCTCTTACACCATATACAAATATAAACTGAAATGGTTTAAAGACCTAAATGTCGGACCTTGAACCATAAAACTAGAAGACAACACAGGCAGAACACTCTTTGACATAAATCATAGCAGTATTTTCTTAGATCAGTCTCCTGAGACAAAATAAGTGAAAGCAAAACCAAATGGGACTTAATTAAACTTTTGCACAGCAAAGGAAACCACTGACAAATTGAAAAGACAACCTACAGAATAGGAGAGAATATTTGCAAATGATGTGACTGACAAGGGGTTAGTATCTAAAATATACAAACAGTTCATACAATTCAATATAAAAAAATACAATCAAAACATGGGAAGACATGAATAGTCATTTTTCCAAAGAAAACATACAGATTGCCAACAGGCACATGAAAAAATGCTAATCACTAATTATTAGAGAAATGCATATCAAAAGCACAATGAGATATCACCTCATACTTGTCAGAATAGCTATCAAAAAGTCTACAAATAACAAATATTGGATTTGGAGAAAAGGGAACCCTCATATACTGTTGGTAGGAATGTAAATTGGTGCAGACCCTATGGAGGTTCCGCAAAAATCTACAAATCAGGACTTCCTTGGCGGTCCAGTGGTTACGACTCCACGCTCCCAATGCAGGGGGCACAGGTTCGATCCCCAGTCGGGCAACTAAGATCCATCATGCCGCATGGTGCGGCCTAAAAAAAAAAATAATAATAATCTAAAATTAGAAATACCATATGATCCAGCAATTCTACTCCTGGGTATATATCCAGAAAAAATGAAGACACTAATTGAAAAAGATATATGCACCAAAATGTTCATAGCAGCACTATGTACAATAGCCAAGACATAGAAGCAACCCAAGTGCCCATCAACAGACAACTGGATAAAGAAGTTGTGGTATATATACATACATACATACATACATACACACACACACATATATATATATATATATATAATGGAATATTACTCAGCTTAAAAAAATGAAATACTGCCACTTGCAACAACGTGGATGGACCCACAGAATAAATCAGACAGAAAAACAAATACTATATGATATCACTTATACATAGAATCTAAAAAATAATACAAATGAATATATACGCAAAACAGAAACAGACTCACAGATACAGAAAACAAACTTGTGGTTACCAAATGGAGAGGAAAGTGGGGAGGGACAAATTAGGGGTATGAGATTAACAGATACAAACTACTATATATAAAGTAAATAAGCAACAAGGATATACTGGATAGCACAGGGAATTATACCCATTACCTTGTAATAACCTATAATGTAATATAATCTGCAAAAATACCAAATCACTATGCTGTACACCTGAAACTAATACAATATTACAAATCACCTATACTTCAATGATAAAATGTGCAACAATTGAAAAAAAAAGAAAACATTTTGTCAGGAATCCAGGTAATTAGAGGGAATAAATGGGCAAATGACATATATGGAGGAGTAGTAAAAATGTGGTCTTCTAAGAATTAGCCCTGAGACTTGAACTAGGCAGTCTCTTAAGTATGATCAAAGTCAATAAAATCCTGAAGCCTTTGCCAAATTTTAAAGAGGTAAAAATATATAATTAAAAACAGACAAATAAATTGAAGAACTGGTAGTAAACTAAGGCAGGTACAAAAGTCAAAATATACTTTTACATTATCTGGGGGGAAATACATTTATGTACAGAAGAAAGGAAATAATATCCCAAATTTAAAATTGTGTATTGTCTCTTGGTAGTGAGACTATGAGTGAATTTCATTTCTTCATAAATTATTTATCTTCTAAAAATTGTTTTAGAATGAATACTTTTATAACAAGAACAATAAATATTAGGTAGAATTATAGTGACACATGTTAAATTTTTAATGGAAAGTACAATGGTTTTTATTAGCCAACCCCAGGAAAGCTAACTTTGAAAATCCATAAAATGCTGCATTTTGAGGAACCAAGATGGCGGAGTAGAAGGACATGCTCTCATTCCCTCTTGTGAGAACACCACAATCACAACTAGCTGCTGCACAATCATCGACAGGAAGACACTGGAACTCACCAAAAAAGATACCCCACATTCAAAGACAAAGGAGAAGCCACAATGAGATGGTGGAAGGGGCACAATCACAGTAAAATCAAATCCCATAACTGCTGGGTGGGTGACTCACAGACTGGTGAACACTTAACTTATACCACAGAAGTCCACCCACTGGGTGGAGGTTCTGAGCCCCACGTCAGGCTTCCCAACCTGCAAGTCCAGCAACGGGAGGAGGAATTCCTAGAGAATCAGATTTTGAAGCCTAGTGGGAATTGACTGCAGGACTTCAACAGGACTGGGGGAAACAGAGACTCCACTCTTGGAGGGCACACACACAAAGTCGTGTGCGCATCAGGACCCAGGGCAAGAAGCAGTGACCATAGGGGAGACTGAATCAGACCTACCTGCTAGTGTTGGAGGCAGGGGGTGGCTCTGTTACACCGTGGAGACAAGGACACTGGCAGAAGTTCTGGGAAGTACTCGTTGGCGTGAGCCCTCCCAGAGTCTGTCATTAGCCCCACCAAAGAGCCCAGGTAGGCTCCAGTGTTGGGTTGCCTCAGGCCAAACAACCAACAGGGAGGGAACACAGCTCCACCCAACAGTCAAGTGGATTAAAGTTTTACTGAGCTCTGCCCACCAGAGCAACAGTCAGCTCTACCCACCACCAGTCCCTCCCATCAAGCCTCTTAGATAGCCTCATCCACCAGAGGGCAGACAGCAGAAGCAAGAAGAACTACAATCCTGCAGCCTGTGGAACAAAAACCACATTCACAGAAAGATACACAAGATGAAAAGGCAGAGGGCTATGTACCAGATGAAGGAACAAGATAAAACCCCAGAAAAACAACTAAATGAAGTGGCGATAGGCAACCTTCCAGAAAAAGAATTCAGAATAATGATAGTGAAGATGATCCAGGACCTCAGAAAAACAATGGAGGCAAAGATTAAGAAGATGCAAGAAATGTTTAACAAAGGCCTAGAAGAATTAAAGAACAAACAAACAAAGATGAACAATAACTGAAATGAAAACTACACTAGAAAGAATCAATAGCAGAATAACTGAGGCAGAAAAACGGATAAGTGGCCTGGAAGACAGAATGGTGGAATTCACTGCTGCGGAACAGAATAAAGAAAAAAGGATGAAAAGAAATGAAGACAGCCTAAGAGACCTCTGGGACAGCATTAAACGCAACAACATTCGCATTATAGGGGTCCAAAAGGAGAAGAGAGAGAGAAAGGACCAGAGAAAATATTTGAAGAGATTATAGTTGAAAACTTCCCTAACATGGGAGAGGAAATAGCCACCCAAGTCCAGGAAGCACAGAGAGTCCCACACAGGATAAACCCAAGGAGAAACATGCTGAGACACATAGTAATCAAATTGGCAAAACTCAAAGACAAAGAAAAATTATTGAAAGCAGCAAAGGAAAAATGGCAAATAGCCTACAAGGAAACTACCATAAGGATAACAGCTGATTTCTCAGCAGAAACTCTACAAGCCAGAAGGGAGTGGAATGATATACTTAAAGTGATGAAAGGGAAAAAACTACAACCAAGATTACTCTACCTGGCAAGGATCTCATTCAGATTCAATGGAGAAATCAAAAGCTTTACAGACAAGCAAAAGCTAAGAGAATTCAGCACCACCAAACCAGCTCTACAACAAATGCTAAAGGAACTTCTCTAAGTGGGAAACACAGGAGAAGAAAAGGACCTACAATAAAAACCCCAAAACAATTAAGAAAATGGTCATAGGAACATACATATCGATAATTACCTTAAACGTGAATGGATTAAATGCTCCAACCAAAAGACACAGGCTTGCAGAATGGATACAAAAACAAGACCCATATATATGCTGTCTACAAGAGACCCACTTCAGACCTAGGGACACATACAGACTGAAAGTGAGGGGATGGAAAAAGATATTCCATGCAAATGGAAATCAAAGAAAGCTGGAGTAGCTATACTCATATCAGATAAAATAGACTTTAAAATAAAGAATGTTACAAGAGACAAGGAAGGACACTACATAACAATCAAGGGATCAATCCAAGAGGAAGATATAACAATTATAAATATATATGCACCCAACATAGGAGCACCTCAAGACAAAAGGAAAATGCTAACAGCTATAAAAGAGGAAATCGACAGTAACACAATAATAGTGGGGGACTTTAACACCTCACTTACACCAGTGGACAGATCATCCAAAATGAAAATAAATAAGGAAACAGAAGCTTTAAATGGCACAAAAGAGCAGATAGATTTAATTGATATTTATAGGACATTCCATTCAAAACCAGCAGATTACACTTTCTTCTCAAGTGTGCACAGGAAAGATCACATCTTGCATCACAATTCAAGCCTCAGTAAATTTAAGAAAACTGAAATCATACGAAATATCTTTTTTGACCACAATGCTTTGAGATTAGAAATGAATTACAGGGAAAAAACCGTAAAAAACACAAACATATGGAGACTAAACAATACTTTACTAAATAACCAAGAGATCACTGAAGAAATCAAAGAGGAAATCAAAAAATACCTAGAGACAAATGACAATGAAAACACGACAATCCAAAACCTATGGGATACAGCAAAAGCAGTTCTAAGAGAGAAGTTTATAGCTATACGAGCCTACCTCAAGAAACAAGAAAAATCTTAAGTAAACAATCTAACCTTACACCTAAAGGAACTACAGAAAGAAGAACAAACAAAACCCAAAGTTAGCAGAAGGAAAGAAATAATAAAGATCAGAGCAGAAATAAATGAAATAGAAAGAAAACAACAGCAATGATCAATAAAACTAAAAGCTGGTTCTTTGAGAAGATAAACAAAATTGATAAACCATTAGCCAAACTCATCAAGAAAAAGAGGGAGAGGACTCAAATCAATAAAATTAGAAATGAAAAAGGAGAAGTTACAACAGTGACCACAGAAATACAAAGCATCCTAAGAGATACTACAAGCAACTCTATGCCAATAAAATGGACAACCTGGAAGAAATGGACAAATTCTTCGAAAAGTATAACCTTCCAAGACTGAACCAGGAAGGAACAGAAAATATGAACAGACCAATCGCAAATAATGAAATTGAAACTGTGATTAAAAATCTTGCAACAAACAAAAGTCCAGGACCAGATGGCTTCACAGGTGAATTCTATCAAACATTTAGAGAAGGGCTAACACCCATCCTTCTCAAACTCTTCCAAAGAATTGCAGAGGAAGAAACACTCCCAAACTCATTCTATGATGCCACCATCACCCTGATACCAAAACCAGACAAAGATACTACAAAAAAAGAAAATTACAGACCAATATCACTGATGAATATAGATGCAAAAATCCTCAACAAAATACTAGCAAACAGAATCCAACACATTAAAAGGATCATACACCATGATCAAGTGGGATTTATCCCAGGGATGCAAGGATTCTTCAATATACACAAATCAATCAATGTGATAAACCATATTAACATATTGAAGAATAAAAACCATATGATCATCTCAGTAGATGCAGAAAAAGCTTTTGACAAGATTCAACACCCATTTATGATAAAAACTCTCCAGAAAGTGGGCATAGAGGAAACCTACCTCAACATAATAAAGGCCATATATGACAAACCCACAGCAAACATCATTCTCAATGGTGAAAAACTGAAAGCGTTTCCTCTAAGATCAGGAACGAGACAAGGATGTCCACTCCCACCACTATTATTCAACATAGCTTTGGAAGTCCTAGCCATGGCAATCAGAGATGAAAAAGAAATAAAAGGAATACAAACTGGAAAAGAAGAAGTATAACTGTCACTGTTCGTAGATGATAAGATACTACACATAGAGAATCCTAAAAATGCCAGCAGAAAACTACTAGAGCTAATCAATGAATTTGGTAAAGTTGCAGGATACAAAATTAATGCACAGAAATCTCTTGCATTCCTATAATGATGAAAAATCTGAAAGAGAAATTATGGAAAAACTCCCATTTATCATTGCAATAAAAAGAATAAAATACCTAGGAATAAACCTACCTAGGAGACAAAAGATCTGTGGGGAGACAAAAGATCTGTATGCAGAAAACTATAAGACACTGATGAGAGAAATTAAAGATGATACCAACAGATGGAGAGATATACCATGTTTTTGGATTGGGAGAATCAATATTGTGAAAATGACTATACCCAAAGCAATCTACAGATTCAATGCCATCCCTATCAACCTACCAATGGCATTTTTTATGAAACTAGAACAAATCATCTTAAAATTTGTATGGAGACAGAAAAGACCCCGAATAGCCAAAGCAGTCTTGAGGGAAAAAAACGGAGCTGGAGGAATCAGACTCCGTGACTTCAGACTATACTACAAAGCTACAGTAATCAAGACAATATGGTACTGGCACAAAAACAGAAACATAGATCAATGGAACAAGATAGAAAGCCTAGAGATAAACCCACGCACCTATGGTCAACTAATCTATGACAAAGGAGGCAAAGATATACAATGGAGAAAAACAGTCTCTTCAATAAATGGTGCTGGGAAAACCGGACAGCTACATGTAAAAGAATGAAATTAGAACACTCCCTAACACCATACACAAAAATAAACTCAAAATGGATTCGAGACCTAAAATGTAAGACTGGATACTATAAAACTCTTAGAGGAAAACATAGGAAGAACACTCTTTGACATAAATTGCAGCAAGATCTTTTTTGATCCACCTCCTAGAGTAATGGAAATAAAAAAATAAATAAACAAATGGGACCTAATGAAACTTCAAAGCTTTTGCACAGCAAAGGAAACCATGAACAAGACGAAAAGACAACCCTCAGAATGGGAGAAAATATTTGCAAACGAATCAACGGACAAAGGATTAATCTCCAAAATATATAAACAGCTCATGCAGCTCAATATTAAAGAAACCAACAACCCAGTGCAAAAATGGGCAGAAGGCCTAAATAGACATTTCTCCAAAGACGACATACAGATGGCCAAAGAGCACATGAAAATATGCTCAACATCACTAATTATTAGAGAAATGCAAATCAAAACTACAATGAGGTATCAACTTACACCAGTTAGAATGGGCATCATCAGAAAATCTACAAACAACAAATGCTGGAGAGGGTGTGGAGAAAAGGGGACCCTCTTGCACTGTTGGTGGGAATGTAAATTGGTACAGCCAGTATGGAGAACAGTATAGAGGTTCCTTAAATAACTAAAAATAGAATTACTATATGATCCAGCAATCCCACTCCTGGGCATATACCCAGGGAAAACCATAATTCAAAAAGACACATGCACCCCAATGTTCATTGCAGCACTATTTACAATAGCCAGGTCATGGAAGCAGCCTAAGTGCCCATTGACAGATGAATGGATAAAGAAGATGTGGTACATATATACAATGGAATATTACTCAACCATAAAAAGGAACAATATTGAGTCATTTGTTGAGACGTGGATGGATCTAGAGACTGTCACAAAGAATGAAGTAAGTCAGAAAGAGAAAAACAAATATCGTATATTAACGCATGTATGTGGAACCTAGAAAAATGGTACAGATGAACCAGTTTACAGGGCAGAAGTTTAGAGACAGATGTAGAGAACAAACGTATGGACACCGAGGGGGGAAAACTGCAGTGGGGTGGGGATGGTGATATGAATTGGGCGATTGGGATTGACATGTATACACTGATGTGTATAAAATTGATGACTGATAAGAATCTGCAGTATAAAAAAAGCAAACAAAAAAACTAATTATAAATTTTCTTTGGGTTATTTGTATGGAAATATGTTAATATAAATGTTTCAGACATTACATGAAATTTCTAAAAATCTTATATGTTCTGGTATAATGTTATAAGTCATAATTCTAGTTATTACTTTCAAATGTATATCTCAGAAATAACAACAAAAGAATAAAATGCAGCATTTTAAGAGACTGTGTGTGATGAAATAGTCATTCCAATTCTTACATTTTTATTCAGTTGGATAAGGATTAAAAATTGAAACCCAAATATAGAACAGTTCCCATTTGGAGCTAGGAAAGTCAAAAGCTGACATAATCCAATCTCGATTATTCATGAGGCAGATAATTCTTTCATCTCTTTTGTTCCTTACTTTGTTCCTGTTTTTCTGATTTTTGTTTCCTAACATTTGAGAAAATAAGACAATGATTTTAATAAGTCAGCAGATGGAGATGTTGAGCTGTCCTTGTTAATGTGACAAATCAAATTAGTGGTTCCATACTTTAGTTGGTATGGGAATAACCTGGAGAATGAATTTAAAATGCAGATTCCCAGTCTCCGCCCACAGTTAATTTGGTAGGCCCTGGATTGGGCCAGGGAATCTGAATTTTAACACCCCTTTCTCCCACTCCGCCACATGCCCCACTTCACCCTCTGCAAGTGATCCTGGTACAGGCTGGCCCATGAACCACACTTTGCAAAACTGATATTTGAAGCCATATGTATATATGAAAACATTAGAGAAAGAGTGCAAACTGAGGAAAAAAAAAAAAACAAGTAAAACCAATTCCTGGGGAACTCCAGCATCTAAAGGTCCATTAGAGGAGGAAGAGCTAGCAAAGCACTGAGAAGCTGCCACGATAAGAGGAAGAGAATGTGTAGCTGTGGAAGAAGCCCAAGGAAGACAGAATGAGGGAAGAAAGAGTGGGCGATAGTTTTGACTGTTGCTGAGGGTCAAGTGAGGTGAGGACCAGAGGACATCCATTCAATTCAGCAACACGGAGATAACTGGTCACTTCAGAGCGATCACCATTTTGAATTAGTGGGAGGGGCCAAAGTTGTTTTAAAGTAGCTTAAAGCACACATGGGAGAAGAAGAAATTGAGGCGACAAACTTAGATAATTCTTTCTAGAACTTTGGCTGCTAAGAGGAAGAGATAGGACAGTAGCAGTTTGTTTGGAAATAAGGCTCAGGAATTAAGCTGAGAGAGTATTTGTTAATGTTAATGGGAGGGATTGAGCAGAGAAAGAGAGAAATAATGGATAATATAAGAATCTTGGAAGACAAGAGGCCACAGAAGTTAGATCACAGGAGGAGGGACATCCTCCTTAGTCTAAGAGGAAGAGAGGATGGACACAGATGCAGGTAGGTTGTAGGTTGGATGGCAGGAGTTTTGGGGGTTTCAGTCTCAACATTTCCTCAGAAAAAAATAGGAAGAGGAACAAATACTAAGCATGAAGGGAGGTGGTAGGGTTAAAGGTTGAATAGAGTAGAAAAGGCTTACTGGAGAGAATGAATTGGCTAGAGGGAAATGGGAAATTGGGGCAATGTTGAGGGCCCAAATGAAGCCAGAACTCATAAATTTAAATGCTACACATTTGCCCCATTGGGTAATTTTCTTCAGAGGCACCAGAGCTGGGGTAGGCATAAGAAAGACAGTTGGATTTTTGCAGGAGTAACACTTTGCCAGACAAATGCAGTGGAAGCACAGGTGGTTATTTGCAAGAGACTGAGTGAAATGATGGAATCTGAGTCTAAGACAACAAGAGTGGGGCTCATGGAGAGAGGAAAACTATATAAAAAGGTAAAGAATTGGAAGTTCTTATGAGCCTGGCAAATGGTTATAGTGGGAACAGATGAGACTGAGCTAGAAAGGTAGGAGGAATTGGTTTGAGGGTAGGATTTCTGAAAGAGGAATTCGGAAGGTGGAACAGCTCCAGGTATGGCCACAGGAGTTGGAGGACATTGCATGGAGTGCAGGGGCAGGTCACTTAGACAAGAATCTTAAGGAATGGAGAGGCCAAAGGACGAGGGCAGCAGGAGTCAACATGAGAAGATTGTGGCAGATGCCATAGTGCTCAGTGAGTGAACAGGAGTGACCAAGAGGTTCATATCAAGGCTGCTTGGGACGTCTGCCTAGAAGATTAACTTTCCAAATTAAGCTTTCTTTTTAACTATGATTGCAAAAATATCAATACTTACATATAATCTTGTCCTTTTCAGACCTTCTTAGGAGGCTCCTTTGTTTTGGTGAATGGAGTAATAGAGGGGATGCAACAAAAGCATGAGAAAGTTATCTTGTTTACAAAAGAAAATGATAGAAGAACACAAAAGGGAAGATCCAGGGTAACAGGAAAAAGGAAAAATAAAGGTGTAGTGGGGAGGCGAGCAAGTAGGAGACAGTGGGAGGGAACTGGCAGCTGCCATGAAGCTTTCCTACAGGGTCTTGGAGGGAAAGGGCTCCCTGGTTAAAGGGATGTCTAGGAAGTTGTTCTCTTTGATGTGCAAAGTGTCAGTTCACTAAACTTAATAAAAATCAATATAATTTGCCAATTATAGGCAGAATTGGATGGGGTAAGGAATGAGACTGGCCTTAAGATTGTGAAAGCACTGACTACCATAGGGTCCTTCTAAACCAGTCTATGCAAACAGTTTTCCTTTTGATTAAATAGATGTCAACTTCTTAGATGCTTTTTTTTTTTTTTTTTTGGCTGCACTGCACAGCATGCCGGACCTCGGTTCCCTGCCCAGGGATTGAACCTGTGCCCCCTGCAGTGGAAGTGTGAAGTCTTAACCACTGGACCACCAGGGAAGTCCCCTTAGATCTTCTCTTGAAAATACTTCCTTAAAGACTCAGATGCTTTCTACATAACCTAAGTAACTATTCTATTTGAAAGAACTGTTGGGCTTCCCTGGTGGCGCAGTGGTTGAGAGTCTGCCTGCCAATGCAGGGGACACGAGTTTGTGCCCCGGTCCGCGAAGATCCCACAGCCGCGGAGCGGCTGGGCCCGTGAGCCATGGCCGCTGAGCCTGCGCGTCCGGAGCGTGTGCTCCACAACGGGAGAGGCCACGACAGTGAGAGGCCCGTGTACCGCAAAAAAAAAAAAAAAAAAAAAAGAAGGAACTGTTATTTTCCATCTAAAAATCTACACTTGTTGATAAAATATTACTTCTAATTTTTAATATAAAATTTTTATTTTTTATGTTAAATATGTCTGGTGTTGGTAGGCATTCATATGTTTGATATTCAGGAAATACTACACCAGTGACTCAACAAGTACCCATTATAATATTATCAATGTCGATAGCTTATATCTACTGAGTCCTTGGCTATATGCTGTTGAGTACCTAACTAAGAGTTTTTACGCATTTATTTCACTTTTCTAAAAGAAAAAATTCTGAGGTAAATGCTATTATTATGGCCATTATGTTAGTGAAGAAAGTGGAGGCTTAGAGAACTCAAGTCATTTGACCAAGTTCTCACAGTTAATAAGTGGCAGAGCCCAATTTAATTTTGTCCTAGATTTTCATGTCACTTTTTTTTTTTTTTTTTCCCCGTATGCGGGCCTCTCACTGTTGTGGCCTCTCCCGTTGCGGAGCACAGGCTCCGGACGCGCAGGCTCAGCGGCCATGGCTCACGGGCCCAGCCGCTCCGCTGCATGTGGGATCTTCCCGGACCGGGGCACGAACCCGTGTCCCCTGCATCGGCAGGTGAACACTCGACCACTGTGCCACCAGGGAAGCCCCCATGTCACATTTTAAACCATTTGAATGAGTTTCTCCTTGGGTAATATTATACTTAACTTCTAAGATTCTTTTTGGAATTCTTCTTGGTCGGAAGCAGTGATTGCTAGCTACTCACCTAGCTCCTCGTTCTTCTCTTCCTGGGCCCTCAGCTTGGCAACATTTGCCAGTCTTCCTGACTGTTAGGTGTGACCAGGTGACTAAGTTCTAACCAATAAAATGTGAGCAGAAATGATGTGTCAACTGCTTACATCTTCCAAGCCTAGCCCATAAAAATCTCTATCCCCGCCAGCTAGAAGGGGAAAAGAGTACGGAGACCACCTCTAGGGCAAACTTGGAAGTCACATGTTGAAGACGGCAGTTTCTATCAGCTTGGGTCCCTGACTGACCACATGGATGAAAACTGGCCCAAGGACCTATTCACTTGCCCAGCACTGTTACAGAAGTAATAAAAATTTTGAGTCATTATATATGCTTGGATTTCTCCCAGTAAGAGTCCATTTTAGCTAATGCAAACTAGGTAAAATAATGAATTTCAGTTATTACCTCTATATTGTTCAGAATTGCATTTGGCTGCATTTCACATAGTGACTAACCAAAAATACACACATCTCAGCAGAGATACAGGGAGGTGCAAAATATGAAAGAGATTTGTTTTGGCTTTCTTTTTTTTTTTGGCTGCACTGTGTGGCTTGTAGGGTCTTAGTTCTCCAACCAGGGACTGAACCCGGACCCTCAGCAGTGAAAGCACGGAGTCCTAACCACTGGACCACCAGGGAATTCCCATGAAAGAGATTTGTAATAGCTTATTTGTAAAGATGGCCACAATAATCCCTCCTGTCCCTGTATGCACAGACTTTTGCACTGTGACTATGCTGTTCCTCCCACCAATTTACTGGAATTTATTTCTCCACTCTTTAAAGCTGGCTTTGCTATTTGAATAGCTTTGGCACATGGAACACATCACATGCAGAGGCTTAAAAACTGTTTGTACTTTGGGCTTGCCCTCTTTGGGCTTCAGTTGGAAACTTGAAACCTTAATGTGAATGGGCCTGAGCCAGCCTCTTGGAGAGCCCACTTAGAGGAGAACTGAAGCACCGTAGCCAACAGCCTGCATATCCCCAAACGTGTAAGCAAAGACATATTAGATCATCCAGTCCCCATAGACCTGCCAGATGACTGCTGTCACATGAGTTACAGGTGAGATCAGCCCAAAGCGATGACCCATAAAATTGCAAACAAATAAAATGGTGTTTGCTTTTAGCAACTAAGCTTTAGGGTGGTTTACTATGTGGTAACAGCTAATTGTCAGAGGTTTACAGATATCATGGATGTAATAAGATCTAATATAATTTAATTAGAGTCCGAGATAGAATGAAGAGAGAATAGCTAAGAATTTTCCATAAAATTTGTTTCTATGAAACAATTGAATCTACAGACATATGAAGAACCAAAGGGGACAAATAGAAAGAATCCACACCTAGACTCATTGTAATGAAACTACAGAACCCTAAAAAACATAGTAGCAAGACAGAATATTCAGATCATATAAAAATGAACTACAAGTTAATAAACTGCCTATGAAGCAACAATAAGCAGGCTTCCTAACAGCATCAGTGGAGGCATATATTTGAACTGCTGAGAAAAAATATCAAAACAGAAAATGATATTTTAAGATAAAAGGCAAATAAGGACAATTTCTGATAAGTGAAAATAGAGTTTACTACCAAAAGAACTTTTAAGGGCTGTTATTTCAGGAAGAAGGAAAAGGATGCCAGAAGGATGGTCTGAGATCCAAAAAGGAGTATTTTCTGAGTGCAGAAATTGGCAAATACATAAGTAAATTATCAACTGTCTGTATATATTATTACAATAATAATAGTGTCTAACTTCAGGGATTAAAGCCAGAAATAATGGATAACAATAGTGTATATATGTA
This sequence comes from Leucopleurus acutus, assembly GCF_964270905.1. NCBI lineage: Eukaryota > Metazoa > Chordata > Mammalia > Artiodactyla > Delphinidae > Leucopleurus > Leucopleurus acutus. Next base: position 84,092,557 of record NC_139152.1, on the reverse strand, counting down.
TACACTGGAATGTATATATATCATGACTGGAAAGGGATGACTGGAATCAAAGTGTTCAAAGGAAAGCTGTTCAAAATGAAACTGAGGACTTCCCTGGTGGCACAGTGGTTAAGAATCCGCCTGTCAATGCAGGGGACATGGGTTCGATCCCCAGTCTGGGAAGATCCCACATGCCATGGAACAACTAAGCCCGTGTGCCACAACTGCTCAGCCAGTGCTCTAGAGTCTGCGAGCCACAACTACTGAGCCTGCATGCCACAACTACTGAAGCCCATGCTCTGCAACAAGAGAATCCACCACAATGAAAAGCCCGTGTGCTGCAACGAAGAGTAGCCCCCACTCACTGCAACTAGAGAAAGCCTGCACGCGGCAATGAAGACCCAATGCAGCCAAAAATAAATTAATTTTAAAAAATTCTATAAAGAAAATGAAATTGAATAATTATAGATTTTAAGTGTGAATGGTAAACTACAAGAGTTAGAAATTGAAAATATAATTTCTGAATGAGTAGAGGTGGGTAAAATGTGAGATTAAAACAGAAACAAAAACACTCCATTCAACACAAAGCACACAAGAGAAAAAGAAAAGGTAAGGAAAAAAAAATACTACATGGTAGGAAGAAGCTCAGAAGTGTGAGTTAGTCACAGAAACTGTTAATGGACAGAACTTACCAGTTAAAAGATAGACTATTACATTGTATCATAAAACAAAACCACTATTATATTGTATCCTAAAACAAAACCACATATGCACTATGGGATACACATGAATGTAAAAGGATATGGAAAGTTTGAGAGTAAATGGATGGGAAAAGATGTCCTAGGTAAATATTAAACAAAACAAAAAAACATAGAGAAGTTTTATTAATATCACACAAAATAGAATTTTAATACAAAAAGCATTATTAGGATCACTACGTAATGATTAAAGGTTCAACTGGCAGGGCCCGGCCCATGCAGCTAAGGTGTCAGCGCAGCCATTTCTCACTAGGCACTCTGATCTGAAGTGCCGGGTGCGAGGCCTCTACATGAAGCACCCTGTGAACAAGGGAAACTAGACGAAGCACAAAGGAAAAGAAAAAAAAAAGCAAGTTGCAAACCCTCTGGAAAATATGCCTCTACACCTCTAGTTCTTGCAGAGGTTGGTGTCTTCAGTGGAGTCTCCTATTGCAGGGGAACCTTCAAGATGGTGGAGGAGTAAGATGTAAAGATCACCTTCCTCCCCACAAATACATCAAAAATACATCTACATGTGGAACAACTCCTACAGAACACCTACTGAACGATGGCAGAAGAACTCAGTCTTCCAAAAGGCAAGAAACTCCCCACATACCTGGCCATGTGGCTGACAGAGTCTTGGTGCTCCAGTTGGGTGTCAGGCCTGAGCCTCTGAGGTGGGAGAGCTGAGTTCAGGACATTGGTCCACCAGAGACCTCCTGGCCCCATGTAATATCAATCAGCAAGAGCTCTCCCAGAGATTGCTGTCTCGACACTAAGACCCATCTCCACCCAACGGCCAGCAAGCTCCAGTGCTGGACGCCCCATGCCCAATAACTAACAAGACAGGAACATCACCCCACCCATTAGCAGAGAGGCTGCCTAAAATCATACTAAGTTCACAGACACCCCAAAACACACTGCTGGATGCAGCCCTGCCCATCATAAGGACAAGACCCAGCCCCACCCACCAGAACACAGGCACCAGTCCCCTCCACCAGGGAACCTACACAAGCCACTGAACCAACCTCACCCACTGGGGGCAGACACCAAAACCAACATGAACTACGAACGTGCAGCCTGCAAAAAGGAGACCCCAAACACAGTAAGATAAGCAAAATGAGAAGACAGAGAAATATGCAGCAAATAAAGGAGCAAGGTAAAAAAACACCACCAGACCAAACAAATGAAGAGGAAATAGGCAGTCTACCTGAAAAACAATTCAGAGTAATGACAGTAAAGATGATCCAAAATCTTGGAAATAGAATGGAGAAAATATAAGAAACATTTAACAAGGGCTTAGAAGAATGAAAGAGCAAAGAAACAATGATGAACAACACAATAAATGAAATTTAAAATTCTCTAGAAGGAACCAATAGCAGAATAACTATGGCAGAAAAACAGATAAGTGACCTGGAAGATAAAATAGTGGAAATAACTACTGCAGAGCAGAATAAAGAAAAAAGAATGAAAAGAATTGAGGACAGCCTCAGAGACCTCTGGGACAACATTAAATGCACCAACATTCGAATCATAGGGGTCCCAAAAGAAGAAGAGAAAAAGAAAGGGCCGAAGAAAATATTTGAAGATATTGTAGTTGAAAACTTCCCTAAAATGGGAAAGGAAATAGTCAATGAAGTTCAGGAAGTGTAGAGAGTACCATACAGGATAAATCCAAGGAGAAACATGCCAAGACACATATTAATCAAACTATCAAAAATTAAATACGAAGAAAAAAATATTAAAAGCATCAAGGGAAAGGCAACAAATAACATACAAGGGAATTCTCATAAGGTTAACAGCTGATCTTTCAGCAGAAACTCTGCAAGCCAGAAGGGAGTGGCAGGACAAACTTAAAGTGATGAAAGGAAAAACCTATAACCAAGATTACTCTACCCAGCAAGGATCTCATTCAGATTCGACAGAGAAATTAAAACCTTTACAGACAAGCAAAAGTTAAGAGAGTTCAGCAACACCAAACCAGCTTTACAACAAGTGCTAAAGGAACTTTTCTAGGCAGGAAACACAAGAGAAGGAAAAGACCTACAATAACAAACCCAAAACAATTAAGAAAATGGTAAAGGGACATACATATAGATAATTACCTTAAATGTAAATGGATTAAATGCTCCAACCAAAAGACACAGACTGGCTGAATGGATACAAAAACAAGACCCGTATATATGCTGTCTACAAGAAACCCACTTCAGACCTAGGGACACATACAGACTGCAAGTGAGGGGATGGAAAAAGATATTCCATGCAAATGGAAATCAAAAGAAAGCTGGAGTAGCAGTACTCATGTCAGATAAAATAGATTTTAAAATAAAGAATGTTAAAAGAGACAAGGAAGGACACTACATAATGATCAAGGGATCAATCCAAGAAGAAGATATAACAATTGGAAATATATATGCACCCAACATAGGAGCACCTCAATACATAAGGCAAATGCTAACAGCCATAAAAGGGGAAATCGACAGTAACACAATCATAGCAGGGGACTGTAACCCCCCACTTTCACCAACGGACAGATCATCCAAAATGAAAATAAATAAGGAAACACAAGCTTTAAATGACACAACAGACCAGATACATTTAATTGATATTTATAGGACATTCCATCCCAAAACAGCAGAATACACTTCCTTCTCAAGTGCTCACGGAACATTCCCCAGGATAGATCATATCTTGGGTCACAAATCAAGCCTTGGTAAATTTAAGAAAACCGAAATCATCTCAAGCATCTTTTCCAACCACAATGCTATGAGACTAGCTATCAATTACAGGAAAAAAACTGTAAAAAATACAAACACAGGGAGGCTAAACAATATGCTACTAAATAACCAAGAGATCACTGAAGAAATCAAAGAGGAAATCAAAAAATGCCTAGAAACAAATTACAATGAAAACACGACGACCCAAAACCTATGGGATGCAGCAAAAGAAGTTCAAAGAGGGACGTTTACAGCAATACAATCCTACCTCAGGAAACAAGAAAAATCTCAAATAAACAACCTAACATTAAACCTAAAGCAATTAGAGAAAGAAGAACAATAAAAAAAACCCCAAAGTTAGCAGAAGGAAAGAAATAATAAAGATCAGATCAGAAATAGACGAAAAAGAAATGAACGAAACAATAGCAAAGATCAATAAAACTAAAAGCTGTTTCTTTGAGAAGATAAGCAAAATTGATAAGCCATTACACAGACTCATCAAGAAAAAAAGGGAGAAGACTCAAATCAACAGAATTAGAAATGAAAAAGAAGTAACAACTGACACTGCAGAAATACAAAGGATCATGAGAGATTACTACAAGCAATTATGTGCCAATAAAATGGACAACCTGGAAGAAATGGACAAATACTAGAAAAGCACAACCTTCCAAAGACTGAACCAGGAAGAAATAGAAAATATAAACAGACCAATCACAAGCACTGAAATTGAAACTGTGATTAAAAATCTTCCAACAAACTAAAGTCCAGCACCACATGGCTTCACAGGAGAATTCTATCAAACATTTAGAGAAGAGCTAACACCTATCCTTTTCAAACTCTTCCAAAATATAACAGAGGGAGGAACACTCCCAAATTAATTCTATGAGGCCACCATCACCTTGATTCCCAAACCAGACAAGGTTGTCACAAAGAAAGAAAACTACAGGCCAATATCACTGATGAACATAGATGCAAAAATCCTCAACCAAATACTAGCAAACAGAATCCAACAGCACATTAAAAGGATTATACACCATGATCAGGAATGCAAGGATTCTTCAATATATGCAAATCAATCAATGTGATAAACCATATTAACAAATTGAAGGATAAAAACCATATGATCATCTCAATAGATGCAGAAAAAGCTTTTGACAAAATTCAACACCAATTTATGATAAAAACCCTCCAGAAAAAAAGGCATAGAGGGAACTTATCTCAACATAATAAAGGCCATATATGACAAACCAACAGCCAACATTGTCCTCAATGGTGAAAAACTGAAACCATTTCCACAAAGATCAGGAACAAGACAATGTTGCCCACTCTCACCACTATAATTCAACATAGTTTTAGAAGTTTTAGCCACAATAATCAGAGAAGAAAAAGAAATAAAAGGAATCCAAATTGGAAAAGAAGAAGTAAAGCTGCCACTGTTTGCAGATGACATGATACTATACATAGAGAATCCTAAAAATGCCACCAGAAAACTACTAGAGCTAATCAATGAATTTGGTAAAGTAGCAGGATACAAAATTAATGCACAGAAATCTCTTGCATTCCTATACACTAAGGATGAAAAATCTGAAAGAGAAATTAAGGAAACACTCCCATTTACCAGTGCAACAAAAAAGAATAAAATACCTAGGAATAAACCTACCTAAGGAGACAAAAGACCTGTATGCAGAAAACTATAAGACACTGATGAAAGAAATTAAAGATGATACAAATAGATGGAGAGATATACCATGTTCATGGACTGGAGGAATCAATATTGTGAAAAGGACTATACTACCCAAAGGAACCTACAGATTCAATGCAATCCCTATCAAATTGCCAATGGCATTTTTCACAGAACTAGAAAAAAAAAATTCACAATTTGTATAGAAACACAAAAGACCTCAAATAGCCAAAGCAATCTTGAGAAAGAAAAACGCAGTGAGAGGAATCAGGCTCCCTGAATTCCGACTATACTACAAAGCTACAGTAATCAAGATGGTATGGTACTGGCACAAAAAAGAAATATAGATCAATGGAAGAGGATAGAAAGCCCAGAGTTAAACCCATGCACTTATGGTCACCTTATTTTTGATAAAGGAAGCAAGAATATACAATGGAGAAAAGACAGCCCCTTCAATAAGTGGTGCTGAAAATATTGGATAGCTACATGCAAAAGAATGAAATTAGAAAACTCCCTCACACCATACACAAAAATAAACTCAAAATGGATTAAAGACCTAAATCTAAGGCCAGACGCTATAAAACTCTTAGAGGAAAACATAAGCAGAACCCTCTACGACATAAATCACAGCCAGATCCTTTTTGACCCACCTCCTAGAGAAGTGGAAATAAAAACAAATTAAACAAATGGGACCTAATGAAACTTAAAAGCTTTTGCACAGCAAAGGAAACCATAAACAAGACCAAAACACAATCCTCAGAATGGGAGAAAATATTTGCAAACAAAGCAACTGACAAAGCATTAATCTCCAAAATATACAAGCAGCTCATGCAGCTCAATATCAAAAATACAAACAACCCTATCCAAAAATGGGCAGAAGACCTAAATGGACATTTCTCCAAAGAAGATATACAGATTGCCAACAAACACATGAAAGGATGCTCAACATCACTAATCACTAAAGAAATGCAAAGCAAAACTACAATGAGGTATCACCTCACACCAGCCAGAATGGCCATCATCAAAAAATCTACAAACAGTAAATGCTCGAGAGGGTGTGGAGAAAAGGGAACCCTCTGGCACTGTTGGTGGGAATGTAAGCTGATACAGCCACTATGGAGAACAGTATGGAGGTTCCTTAAAAAACTAAAAACAGAACTACCATATGACCCAGCAATCGCACTGCTGGGCATATACCCTTAGAAAACCATAATTCAAAAAGAGTCATGTACCACAATGTTCACTGCAGCACAACTATCCAGGACATGGAAAAACCTACGTATCCACAGACGGATGAATGGATAAAGAAGATGTGGCACATATATACCACAGAATATTACTCAGCCATAAAAAGAAAATTGAACTATTTGTAGTGAGGTGGATGGGCCTAGAGTCTGTCATACAGAGTGAAGTAAGTCAGAAACAGGAAAACAAATACCGTATGCTAACACATATATGGAATCTAAAAAAAAAATGGTTCTAATGAATCTAGGGGTAGGTCAGGAATAAAGATGCAGACGTAGAGAATCTATTTCAGGACATGGGGAGGGGGAAGGGTAAGCTGGAACGAAGTGAGAGAGTGGCATGGACATATATACACTACCAAATATAAAACAGATAGTTAGTGGAAAGCAGCAGCATAGCACAGGGAGATCAGCTCGGTGCTTTGTGACCACCTAGGGGGGTGGGATAGGGAGGGTGGGAGGGAGACACAAGAGGGAGGGATATGGGGATATATGTATACATATAGCTGATTCACTTTGTTATACAGCAGAAACTAACACAACATTGTAAAGCAATTAAACTCCAGTAAAGACGTTTTTTAAAAAAAAGTTCAACTGACAGATGTATGCATTCTAAACTTGTATTCACCTAATTAAATAGGTTCAAAATACAAAAATGAAGTTGATAGAACTATAAGGAAAAATTTATAAATCCGCACTTCCCTGGTGGTGCAGTGGTTAAGAATCTGCCTGCCAGTGCAGGGGACACGGGTTCGAGCCTTGGTCAGGGAAGATTCCACATGCCGTGGAGCAACTAAGCCCGTGTGACACAACTACTGAGCCTGGGTGCCTACAGCCCATGCTCCACAACTACTGAGCCCGCGTGCCACAACTACTGAAGCCCGTGCGCCTAGAGCCCATGCTCCACAACTAAGGTAAGCCGCCGCAATAAGAAGCCCGTGCACTGCAAGCAAGAGTAGCTCCTGCTCTCCACAACTAGAGAAAAGCCCGCATGCAGCAATGAAGACCCAATGCAGCCAAAAATAAATAAATTAATTTAAAAAAATTTATAAATCCACTATCAGAGTATATTTTAACACATATCCAGTCATTCCTCAATTATTCCTAGACCAAGGAGACAAAGATATCAGCAAAGACAGAAAAGATTTGAATGACACAATTAAAAAGTTTGATATATCTTGGATATATCTAGAACCCAGCACCTCCAAATTAGAGCATACCCATTCTTATCAAGCATGGATAAAATATTTTTTTAAGATGGACCTTGTGTGAGTTAACACATTTCAAATCATAGGTATGATTCAGATTATAGGGGTATCCAGTTAGAATAGCCCAACAATAAATTTTAAGAACCAAATTTGTTTGAAAGCCTAAAAACACATATTAAGCAACTCATGAATCAAGGAAGAACTTATAGTGGAAACTTAAAAATACTTAGAACTGGATGGGAATGAAAATATTGCCTATCACAACTTGTGGGGTTCAGCTAAATGATACATAGAGGGAAATTTATCATCTTAAATGAGCATCTTGGAAAAGGAGGGAGGCCGGAAATGAACAACCTAATGGTCTAACATAAAAAGTTACAAAAAGAACAAAAAAAGAAAGTAGGGAGGTAATAAAGGTAAGAGCAGAAATTAATGAAATAGAAAAGTAAGACTTCACACATAACCCACGCCTTCCACGTTATCAGGAGACCGAAAATACAATGAACTTCTCCTAGTAGAGAAGTAGACAACAAATACTAACAGAGCTCTTGCTGTCAGCCTGTGGGAACGGCATGAGCCTGTAGGAGGGGAAGCTTAAGAGACTATATGCAAAAGAGTGCTGGGGAGCAGAAGACCTAGATTAAGTAAAGATAAAATAACTCCTAGAACGGCAAAATGTAATACTACTAAGAATCAAAACAAGGAAGACAGGCCAAAGACTTGGTAGTTTACAGTACTGGCTGGGTTTTGAAAGAAAGCAGGACCAACAGTGGTGGCAGCCTTAAAGAAACATTGCTTCTGGTGATAAGAGGTGGCACCTGGGACTTTCCTGGTGGTCCAGTGGGTAAGACTCTGTGCTCCCAATACAGGGGGCCGGGGTTCGATCCCTGGTTGGAGAACTAGATCCCACATGCATGCCACAACTAAGAGTTTGCATGCTGCAACTAAGAAGCCCTCATGCCGCAACTAAGAAGCCCGCATGCTGCAAGGAAGATCCTTCATGCTGCAACTAAGACCTGCAGCAATCAAAATAAACACATAAATATAAATAAATAATATAAATATTAGGAAAAAAAAGAAGTGGTGCGTCTTGGAGCTATGAGAAAGAAAGACAAGAGAGGAAAAATTAAAGGTCCTGCAAAAACAAAAGTGAAACAAGACACATCAACTTATCCTCTTCACCCCAACTCCATTACTGCTTAAAAAAAACTGCACTTCATTATACTGACAGAAGAAGGTGCTCTTGAACTAGAAACCCTGTCCACAAAATGCTTAGAAATTGGGGGGTGAAGGGGGAGAATCAATCTAACTCCGAAGGAAGGAAGGAAGGAAAGAAGAGACAGGCATAGGGGAAATACCTATTAATGCAGAATTTAAAAAATCAAAGGAGACTACTGTATACATCTCTATGCAGGTAAGTTTATAAAACTAAATGAAATAGAGAATTCCTTAGAAAAAACAGTTTACTATAGTTGACCCCAATAGAGACAAATGCTTAAAAAGACCAATTTCTACAGAAGAAAGTTAAAAATCAAGAACACTATCAAGAGAACTACTATACCGGGCTTCCCTGGTGGTGCAGTGGTTGAGAGTCCACCTGCTGATGCAGGGGACGCGGGTTCGTGCCCCGGTCCGTGAGGATCCCACATGCAGCGGAGCGGCTGGGCCCGTGAGCCATGGCCGCTGGGCCTGCGCGTCCGGAGCCTGTGCTCCGCAATGGGAGAGGCCACAACAGTGAGAGCCCCGCATACCACAAAAAAAAAAAAAAAGAGAACTACTATACAACCCAGCAATCCCATTACTGGGCATATACCCAGAGAAAACCATAATTCAAAAAGACACATGCACCGCAATGTTCACTGCAGCACTATTTACAACAGCCAGGACATGGAAGAAACCTACATGTCCATCAACAGATGAATGGATAAAGAAGATGTGGTACATATATACAATGGAATATTACTCAGCCATAAAAAGAAACGAAACAGTTATTGTGTTATGCTAACACATATATGGAATCTGAAAAAAAAAGGTTCTGAAGAACCTAGGGGCAGGACAGGAATAAAGACACAAACATAGAGAATGGACGTGAAGACACGGGGAGGGGGAAGGGTAAAATGGGACAAAGTGAGAGAGTGGCATGGACATATATACACTACCAAATGTAAAATAGATAGCTAGTGGGAAACAGCCACATAGCACAGGGAGATCAGCTCAGTGCTTTGTGACCACCTAGAGGGGTGGGATAGGGAGGGTGGGAGAGAGGCACAAGAGGGAGGGGATATGGGGATATATGTATATGTATAGCTGATTCACTTTGTTATAAAGCAGAAACTAACACATCATTGTAAAGCAATTATACTCCAATAAAGATGTTAAAAAAATAAAGATAAAAAAGAAAACTTTCAAGGAACTACTCCAATGATGTCACTAGGTTCAGATAGTTTCACAAAAGAATTTCAAACATTTGGGGTTAAGTAAATGATCAAATTACATACAACAGAAAGCAGTAAGTGGTAGGAAAAAGGTAGCTGGGGAAGGAGACTAGGGAAAGAAGAGAAATAAAGGTGCTGAGTTTACAATTACAATATCTAAAAATGGAGGCACAGAAGGCCTCATTGAGATGAACAGTGACATTTGAGCAAAGACTTGAAGAGGGAGCAAGCCATGTGCATAGCCTTGATTACAAACCAGATAAGGACAGTAGGCTAAGGGAAAATTACAAGCCAATCTCAGTCATGAGAATGGACACAAAAAGCTGAACAACCCAAACACAGCAATGTGCTTAAAAACTTAGTACATCGTGATCAACTTGGGTTTGTCACAGGAATGTAGATTTGGTTTAACATTAGGAGATGATATACATTTTTTTCACTACATTAACAAATTTAAAAGATCGTTTCAATAGATACAGAAAAGAATTTAATAAAATGCAACACTTATTCATGATTTAAAAAAAATAAAACAAACAAGCGAACAAAAAGCTCTTAGAAAACTAAAAATAGAAGTTAAGCTTTCAAAAAGGGCAACTACCAAAATCACACACATGGTACATGTTACCGAACCAGGTTTGTCTCGCCTGACGCCCAGCAAGATGAAACACTGAGATGCCGAGGTTTCCAGCAAAGAGGGTATTTATTCAGAAGACAGCCAAGCGAGGAGACAGGAGAACCAATCTGAGCTCTGCCTCCCAAGGCAAGGGGCTCGGGGTATTTACGGGATAAAGAATAAAGAAGAAGGGCGGTCCAAGGCATGGGGAGTGCGGGGAAAGGTGATTGGAAAAAGGTGTGGTAACTGACATTCTGAGCAGGTTTAACTAGGCTCCAGGCCTCTGCATGTTCTGAGGGTAGAGTTTTTAGCCCTTTGATGTCAAAGGATCACCAAGCAGACACTCTGGAATGCCCAGCTGAAGGGTGGGTGGTCCTATCCAGACTTACCCAGCTCAGCTCAAACTATAGCAGCTGACTCCAAGTTCCTGGAAAACAACTTGGGCAAACACCTTATTGTCTAGGCTAAGTGCAGCTTGGAGGTCAGGCAAATCTTAAAACGACCTTGATTAGTGACGGCAGGTGAAATGGATTTAACCCACGGTTTCAGTATCATCACTGTTAATAGAAACTTTAGAAACATGCCCTTTAAAATTAGGAAAAATGCCTAGTATCCATGCTTTTATTCATCTTCGTACTAAAAATCCTAATCAGTGCAGGCAGAAAATGAAAAAAAGCCTACGAACTACGAAGACACGAGAATGTCATTATTTACAGATGATATTATTATAAGATCCCAGACTCTACAAATTATTGGAAGTAATAAAAGTGTTTAGCAAGTTGCTGGAGAGAAGAAGACCCAGGTCCCTGCTTCCGGGTCCATCCTCCCAACACACTTTACGGGGAAGTCCTCCTCACTGCTGACTCACCGTGACCCCCCATCCAGCAGAGTTCTTCCACCGAGGTGGAGGCCGCCGTCAGCCGGCTGATCAACCTGCACCTCGGGCCTCGTCCACTTACCTCTCTCTGAGCTGCTACTTCGAAGGCCTGGGGCGTGGGCCGCTTCTTCCGGGAGCTGTCTATGGAGAAGCGCAAGGGCGCCCAGCGCTGTCCCCGGAGGAGTGGGGCGCCAGCGTGGGCGCCCCGGAGGCCGCCACGGCCCTGGAGAGGACCCTGGACCGGGCGCTCTTGGATCTGCAGGCCCTGGGTTCTGCGAGCGCAGGCGCCCAGCTCTGCGAGCTCCTGGAGAGCCACTTCCTGAAGGAGGAGCTCATCAAGAAGCTCCTCAAGAAGAAGGGCGTGCACCTGACAGACCTGCGCAGTCTGGCCGGGGCCCCCAGGCCGAACTGGGCGAGTATCTCTTCGGAAGGCTCTCCTGTCAGCGCAACTAAGAGCCTCCAGAGCCCGGCGGCCTCTGCGAGACCCCCCTGCCTTCCCCCGCCTCGAGATCTCTGCCCGAGCCCCTTCCTCCAGCCAGGAGGCAACCTTTTTTAACCACCCTGAAACCTTCACCCAAGCCGTGGTACCACATGGAAATAAAAAAGTTCTTTTTGCAGAGGAAAAATAAGCTAGGCTATAAGAAGAAAACATACGTGTCTGAATAGCATGAATGATTTGTAGTCTAATTCTGTAGATTTTCTAAAGAAATGGTTCCTAATTTATGTGTATCACCTGGGTACGCTGAGTGCAGTGTATCTGATAAACTATGTTTTCTCTGGCAAGAAGAATAAAGGCACCTATTCAGACAATGTTGCATAGAACTTTAAGGGTTTCAGGACTTCTCCGGAGACATTCTGGGTACTGGATTCAACTTTGTTGCTCCAAAATGTATCTTTGGTTTTGTTGAGCAGAGCAAAGAGCTGAGTACCTTGACCATATCATATTGTGTTCCCCCCATCAACCCCCAAACTCATGATAAAATTGCTTTTCCTGATTTTCAAGTTGATGTGATGCCATCTGCCTGTATTGAAGAAAGAGCCCTGTGAAATTCATCTTTGTGTCTCCCATTAGGTTGCTATTGAGAACACTGATTATTAATTACATCATACACTGACCTCTTTATGAAGCCTCTCAAGAGAAATTTCTTTCTGGTCTTAATATTAGGAATAACAGTGCTTCGCTTGGGTAACTGGTTTGGTTTTGCTTTATGAACACTGTAAATGATGTAACTAAGTTTCCTTTTCTGACTGCCTGCTGAAAACTTAGAGCCAAATTTGTGGTCCACCCAGAGTAAACGAGTAGGATTATATAAGCATTTTGCATACGTTTCATTCCTGGTTCTTCTATTACTAATTCCTTGGTGTATTTTATGGAGTCTTTTAAGCCACCTTAAACCCTTTCTGGAAAAATGTTGTGTGTAAGCAGATAAATAAACTTTTAAAATGTGGATTTAAAAAGAAATAAGACCCATATCGAAATCAATTGGATATTTATATACCAATTAGAACAAAATTATATAACAATTTGAAAAAAATAGAGACAAAATATAAGTTATTTATAAATAAATCTAATAAAAGTGCAAACTCTACACAGAGAAAAAAATGAACTTTATTGAATTATATTAAAGAACTTCTAAATAAATGGAAAATATGCTACGTTCAAGAATCGGAAGACTCAGTTCTCTCCAAATTGATGTATAGATTTATTGCCATTCCAATTAAAATCCAGTAGGTTGTTTTGTTTTGTTTTGTTTTCCTGGAACTTGGAAAAGTGATTCTAAAATTTACTAGAAAAGCAGAAGTTCAAGAATACACAGGATACTCCTGAAGAAAAAATAAGGTGTGACTTGCCCTCTTAGATGCCAAACCTTTAATAAAGCTGGAATGATGAAAACTGACTTTGGCACAGGAATAGGCAAACTGACCAGTGGAACAGGCTAGGGAAGCAGACTCAAGAACATACAGAAACATGACAGATGACGTAGGTGTTAAAGGGAAAGCATGCACTATTCAATAAACTGGTTTCCACAGTGAGGGGCGGGGGGGGGGGGAGTAATTGGACCCTACCTGTCACCAGACACAAAAATAAATTCTAGATGAACAAAGGCTTAAAAATGAAAAATAAAGCCTTAAAACTTTTGTAGGGCTTCCCTGGTGGCGCAGTGGTTGAGAGTCCGCCTGCCGAAGCAGGGGACACGGGTTCGTGCCCCGGTCCGGGAAGATCCCACATGCCGCTGAGCAGCTGGGCCCATGAGCCATGGCCACTGAGCCTGCGCATCCGGAGCCTATGCTCCGCAACGGGAGAGGCCACAACAGTGAGAGGCCCGCGTACCACAAAAAAAAGAAAAAAAAAAGAAGAAAAAAAAAAAAACTTTTGTATTTTTATGACTTCAGGATAAAAATAAATTCATTTAAAAAGATACAGAAAGCAGTCATAAATATTAACACCACTCCCATATATAAAGAGCTACAAATCAATAAGAAACACATAACCCAACTGAAAAATGAGCCAGAAACCCAAATAGATATTTTAAGGAAAAGGAAATGCAAATAGCCGATAAGCATAACAAGAGCTTAATCTTATGAGTGATTGGAGAAATACAAAAGCAGACCCTAAAGAAATATCATTTTACACCCACTAGAATGGCAAAATTAAGAAATCTGACTGTACCAAGTGATGATGAGTGCATTGAACAATGGGAACTCACTGTTGGTGGGAGTATAAATTTGAAACCAATTTGGCTTTTACATCATCTAGCCTATGACTGAGAAACTTCACACCCAGATAATCTGTAAAAACTTTAGCATATATGCAGGAGATTAGAATATTCATAGGATCATTGTTTATACAGGCTGTAATCTGAAAATAACCCACATGTCCACAGACAAGAAAATAAATGAATAAATGGTGGAATAGAGGCACAATGGGATATTTTGCAGCAGTGAAAATGAAAGAACTATGGCTACATGTAATCTAGATTCTCTTAGTGACATAATGTTAAGTTTAAAAAGCGAATGACAGAATACTACATAGAACATGGTACAACTTTCTATACTACCCGAACACAAACAGAACTTATTATTAAAATATTGTGAAAAGTTTAAACTTAAATTACAAAAAGAAACTGGAAAGTGCCTCGTTTCCGGTGTACTAGCCATAGATGCCGCCCGCAAGGTGCTCTGGGTCAACACTCTCGTTGGGCGTGGCGTGCGAGGGAGCGGAGCCCCCAGGGTCGCTGCACGCATGTGCCCTCCTGCCAGCCAATCAGAGGCGCTCCCGGACGAGGCGAGGCCGGCTTTTCTTCCGCGAGAATTCTGACCTGCTTCGGAATAGCTTCGAGGCTGTGAAGAGGTCAAGTCTGAGGGCTTGGGGCAGGGGAGGCGGGAGCGGCGGGGACTCCTGTTCTGAGGCGTAAAACTGTGGCCGTCGGCCATAGGGGTGTTTTTCAGGTGTGAGGAGGGGAGCGTTTGTCCCGCGCGGGAATGTGAGCCAGGGGTTATTCTTGACCTGTGAGGTAAATCTTACCCGCTGGGTCTCCCTGGGGCGCCTGACAGGAATTTGAAGGCAGTCCAGCTGCCTGCGGGCAGGGCCGTGAGTGGGCGGAAAGGCGCTAGCTGCGCTGCCTCGCGACTGGACGCGACGCTGGGCGGGACAGGTTGACAGCAGGCGAGGAGGGTGGGCCCTCGTCAGCGGGCCCACACCCCGCAGAAACCATTAGATGGAGCCAGGTCTCCCCTTCACTGGTCCTCGAGGCCTGGGTCGTGGAACTCCTACGGGACGTTATTTTCTGCGGCCCAGGACGCAGAACGTTTTATGTTGTATTTCTGTTGCTGGCAGCTTCTTTGGGGCGGGCTCGTGATCCAGCCTGTCAGTAATTACGATTTTCACATTGTGACCGAAATCAGCTGGATCTAGATTTGCCCCGATTTAGCCAGAACCTGGCCGGGCTAGGATTCCGCCGCCCTCCCGGTCCTCAGGGGCGAACCACCGCCGGCGCCAGGGGCGGCGCAGTCATCATCTTCTTCTGTTAACTTTTGGTCCAACAGAATAAATGAGAGACTCCTAAAGTGGTATTCGACTAAAATCATCTTTATTTGATATCTCTCATTTTGAAATTTGCCAGTTCATTTAAATGGTGTCTTTGGATTCAGCAGGTTTGATTTTTTTTTTTTTTTTTTAATCAGAAAACATCGAAAAATGGTGCCCTCAGGAAGAAAACATACCGGGAAATCTGGGAGGACATTCATGGAGGATCAGGTTATAAGAGCCTGTGACTTTGAGAAAGCAGATAAAAAACATCTGATTGGTGCAGAGGATGTCATCGAAGGTACCGTACAGCTAATGTTGGGCAGTGACCATGTCCTGCATTTATTTTCATGTACTTCATGTTTCTTATTTGGACTTAGTGAAGCTCCTATAGCATCTTTCGCCTGCTGTCTGATAAACAGTACATAGATTATTATGACATTAACACAGGAAGACTTGCAAAATTGTTCCCATAAAATGGTCTTGGATCCTGATTTAATTCCATCTAACCTGCAGAGAAAGTAGTGCATCTATATGTCTGTTTTAAAAACTTGTCTTGGCACAAAGCCTCAAAAAACCTCGAAATTAAGATATTACTCCATTTAAAAATTACCAAAATAGCCTACTTAATTTCAACTTTTTCTTTTTTTATTGTCAATTCAGGGAAGACTCCAGTACTTGATAAACATGGGAAGAAAAGGACTTCTGCAGGAAAAGTTGAAGACGTGGGGTAATATGCTTAAACAATTTTCACCTCTTAGACTTTAAGAAAAGTCTATTTGGTTGTCCAATGAGTATTGCACGTAAAATACTGGGCATGTGATATTTCTTCCAAAACAAGAATATTTTATGGATCCTTAATTAAAAGTTTTTTGATGTATTTTTTTTTCACAGGGGTGAAGTACAGAATATGCTGGAAAGATTTGGAGGTATGTTTTAGGAGATATTTGTATTCAAAATTGTTTTAAACCATATAATTTGTATAATAGTAAGTAATAATCAGTGGAATATAAGACTGTTATTTAATAATGCTTTGTTCTCATATGTAAGATTTTGCACAAGTATATGTGGTTCGGCTTCATAGATTTCCTTACTAACTTTTTCCAGTTGTTGACGTGAAAAGAGATGGTGCTAACGATGGTGAGTTAAGAATGGTCCTGTTACTTTATAGGTGTGTGAGTTTAATGGACTATGAAATTTTAGAGCAAAAATGGATGGGAAAAGTGTCTATCCCTCTGTTTGGACTTTCACGGACTAAGTGATACAAACACACGCACATATCTGTATATGTCAGTTTTTCATTTTCTCAATTTAGTTATTTTCTATGGCATTCCTGTGTTCTTTAGGAAGGGCAGTGTAAATTAAAGCCTTTAAAATAACTTTATTTTTATGTTTACATTATTAAACTATGTAGTTGAGAATTAAAGACCACCTTGCTAGTAAGCAAGAGATCAGATAAAAAGTTCATAAACTTTAAATTGTATGTCAAATATCAGTTACGTTAACTGTGTTAGGGGATAGTATTCTTATAAAAGAGTCAATATTTGGCTCCTCTCTAGTATTATTCATATAATCAAGTCTTTTTTGAAAGCTTTGCCGTATTTGGTAGTAACAAAATGCTTGTTTTATAATCTGTCTTATAAGTTTATTATTATAGATGGATATTGGAAATACAAAATATTTATGTAATAGTGTAGGTCACCTCATCGTGATTACTGAAAAGTAACTATTGATGGTAGATCCCTATGCACGTGCCTAGCAAAGGATTACCTGAAGTATTAAAAAGTTTATGAAACGCAGTACTTATATTATTGGTAAAATGTCCCATAAAAATGTATTTTAAAGGGTTCTTTTTTCTTTTTCTTTTTTTTCTTTTT
The DNA here is from genome assembly GCF_964270905.1 of Leucopleurus acutus. Taxonomy (NCBI): domain Eukaryota; kingdom Metazoa; phylum Chordata; class Mammalia; order Artiodactyla; family Delphinidae; genus Leucopleurus; species Leucopleurus acutus. Next base: position 84,075,162 of record NC_139152.1, on the reverse strand, counting down.
GGCTGTGTTGGGTCCTCGTTGCAGTGCGCGGGCTTCTCATTGCGGTGGCCTCTCCCGCCGCGGAGCACGGGCTCCGGGCGCATGGGCTTAGCAGCTGTGGCTCGCGGGGCTCCAGAGAGCAGGCTCAGGAGTTGTGGTGCACTGGCCCAGGTGCTCCACGGCATGTGGGATCCCCCCAGACCAGGGCTCGAACCCGTGTCCCCCGCACCGGCAGGCGGACTCCCAACCACTGCGCCACCAGGGAAGCCCTAAAAGAATTCTTGAATGAATTTATTTAGATATTTACTTAAAATAAGATTTTCCTATGCTTGGTTGGTCTTTGTCTCTTTTAGTAAAAATATTTTTTAAAGTATCACTGACTATATTTTAAAAAAGTATTTTCTTTAACTATTTTTATTCTTTTTAGACTCTTAAAATAGTTTTGCGTTTCATATAATGAGTTCTAAATTTAGCCTTTATTAGTGTTTTCTTATGAAGAAATTAAAGTCTGTCCTTCAGACCCTTTCTTTCAGTTATTAGCTCTTTTTAATCACCTCTAAATTAAAAAATTATCTCTAGTTAGGAAAATCAGAATTGGGATACCAATAACTAAAAGTTTTCTCAGAAAAAAAAAAGCAAGGAAATAATCTTGCTTTTTGATATTATGTGTATTTTTAAAGATCTTTTCAAAACTCTTGAACCAGCTTTATCGATGTTTATTTGAATACGTGGGAACAAAGTAACTTTCTTCCACATTAAATTTAATGAGTATTTATTTTCAATATAGCTGATATTAACAAGGCTCTTCTTGCCAAGAGAAAAAGACTAGAAATGTATACCAAGGCTTCTCTCAAAACCAGTAACCAGAAAATTGAAAACATTTGGAAAACCCAACAAGAGCAAAGGTAGGATGTTGTTTTTTTCACTGCCACAACATTTGCATCATTTCTTAGTATTCATCGGTGCAAATTATGAGAAGTACTATCATCTTCTACTTATTGGGATCTCTAGTAAAAAAGTATATTTGGCTTGATTTTCCTCTAAGTCCTTTAGTCCTATAACTTCATTCCTTCACAGACTTGAGATATATTTCCTAGAAATCAATAAAGATGTCCTTTTTCCCCTTTTAAATAATGTTTGAGGGTTTTTTTTAACAATAAAGATAATTTATATTCATTCTAAAAATACACTAGCTGAATAAAAAGTAAATGTCATATAAACCATTAGTCTTATGATAGTTAACTGTTTAACAGTGTAGAAAAAGATCAACCTTATGTATTATAAATAATTTGTATATTTTAGCTGAATTAACTATTCTTTTGTACAAAATCATTGTACCAAAATGAGAAAAAATTAAGTGAAATATTTCTATTTGGAAATGTTATATGATAAATATAATAACTTCAGTGAATCTATTTATCATATCACAACCTATATTCAGTAGGAGAAAATGAAAAATAAATTGCTTGGAGATAAAATGGACTTTTCTGGAAAATGTATATGTACAATAAAACTCCCTTAGTTTTCAAGAGCTTAAAGTACATGAGAGGGTTTTTCTGTTAGTTGGTTAGGAAAATAAATACTTCTGAATCATGATAAATCATAACTTTACTTCTTGGCTTCACATCTGAAAATTTGATATTATTTTCTTTTTTATTATAGTATAATTAGTCAAATCAGTTTTGTCTTGAAAGTCTTTCCATATTGATGTGAAATATGACAATATTCATTATGTTTTACAGGCAGAAGCTTAACCAAGAATATTCTCAGCAGTTTCTGACTTTGTTCCAGCAGTGGGATATAGATGTGCAGAAAGCTGATGAACAAGAAGAAAAACTAACTGTTAGTATTATGCTTAGCTTTATAGCTTTATAATTAATCTACTATTACCAAGTGTCAAGTAGGAAGGGAGAGGCCGGCCTTGCAGTACATCCATGGACCTTAGCCAGGTTCCATTGCCCATTGCTGGCTATATGAGTTTGGTTCTGCTGAATGCAGAAGTACAGGCACATACCATACTCATAAAAGCTGTTGGTCTTTGCTTCGTAACATATTGTTAATATCAAGTTTGCTATTATTAATACTATGCAGAGGTTATAGTTTTTGGTAATGACAAAATCTAGGGTATGCGTATGTAAGTGGATGGCTAAAGTAGGGTGAAGAACAAAAATCATCGGTGGAAAACAGGCCAAGAAACTGAAAGACCAGCAATATTGTAAGGATCATCTGTGTTGACACTGAAAGCACCAAGAATTAAAATATGTTTTGAGTACTGTTGAGATTTCCTACTCAATGACCGGTAGGGTTATTATATTATTGTATATAAGTGGTGAACACAAATTATGTAAACTCAGTCATAGTGAATGCTAAAATCTTAAAAATATTGATTTAAAAACTATTCCTTTTAAGTGTAATGTAGAATTAATTTTTGCTAAATTTTACCCAAATTGTTATTTCATAATTTTTTCTTTTACATTTGTAGAATATGTTTCGACAGCAACAGAAAGTTTTTCAACAGTCTAGAATTGTTCAGAACCAGAGACTGAAAACAATTAAACAATTATATGAGCAGTTCATAAAGGTTTGTTGTATTTGGTAACATAATACATTCTTATAAAATATAATTCATTTGTGGAAGTAGAAGATAAATTTTTTCTCAGTTTAAGGGAAGAACATTTTGCTTATACATTTTAAATTCTTAACAGTTTTCCATTTTGAATGCATTGTTTTCGATTTAATTTAAGTGCTAAATGCTATCACTAAGTATTACCACTTGGTGTAGGAACTTTAGTACTATATTTGACTCCTCCATCTCTCTTATTCTTCACAACCACTGCTACTGCCCTAGTTCAGAACCTCATTATTCTTTGCTTATACTATGAAAACTCTTAACTGATTTCTGTTTTCCAACCCATCCTTCGTGGGTCTGCCATATTATCTTTCTATAACATTACCTTTTCCCTCCTGAAAAACTGTCAGTAGCTTCTCATGCTAAATTCTTAGGTATTCAAGATTCACCCCCAAAAAATATGATTCTTTTTTTAATGCTCCAATTACTACATTCATCCATTACTTCCACCCCCTCCACATAACGGCTTTCTCTGAACTCACTCACTTTGCACTTTCATGCTTTTGTTTATGCTCTTGCCCTAGAATACTTTTAACCCCTTTTCCTAACCTTCCTTTCAGTCTTATTCTTTTGCCAACTAAATTGGAATTAAGTCCCCATTTTCTACTATATAGCTACGGGAAGTTGTGCTTCTATTCCTTTTATAAAATTTTGTGTGATTTTTGTTTGTTTCTTCCAGTGAGAAGGTACACTACTATTGTACCTCCTTTAATAATATTTGATTTATGTCTGACATTTTCTATTCCTTCAGTGGATATTTTGGTTTTCATGTATTAGAATATTTTTATTTGAGATAAATAATGTGCATTGATGAATATTAAAAAGTTCCTGCTTTTGAAAATTAATTGTATAAGTTTTGAACCTGAGATGAAAAGTGGTGGTTTGTAACTGAACTAGCCTTTTGTGTTTTAGAGTATGGCGGACTTGGAGAAGAATCACGATTATCTACTTACTGGTGCACAAAACGAACTTAGAAAAGAAATGGCTATGTTGCAAAAAAAAATTATGATGGAAACGGTAAGTTATTATATTTAAAATTGAAAAAATAAGGATTATTGTAAGCATTGAAATATTTTATTTGCTGAAATATGTATAACACTTATCTAAAAATTAAACAAATGTTTAATATCTCCTTTCATTTGACAGCAGCAGCAAGAGATGGCAAATGTTCGAAAGTCTCTTCAGTCCATGTTATTCTGATGACTCTTTGAAGGAATAACTTGAACCTAAGTAATATGATACAATTATAACATTAGCTAAGAGGCATGTAAGTTTTTAGAGTGGTTGAAAATTCTGGTTTAAAATATTACATCATATTAATCATTAGCTTAAGTGCAAGACCCTTCTTCTTCACCTCCAAATAAAATAATGAAGTTATGTGAGTAGCAGCAATTCCTAAATTATATGTACCACTGTGCTTTCAGCTCTTTAATACTAATAGTGATTTTTTCTAACATTTGTCAATTAACTCTTAGCAATAAATATGATTTAATTTCAAGTTTTGGCTTCAGTGTATTTGTATCACTTCCAAAAGGTAGAAAGCACAGGTATAGATGGTTAATTAATTTTGTTCTTAAGGGAAAAAAAACCACAAAATCTGTTTTATACGTACACCCTTTCATGCATATTCATTAAGTTACACTACCAATTCTAATGAAAATAAGATTTCAAAAGAAAATACATTCTATTGACTTACAAAATTTATTAAACGCAACTTAAGTTTCCGTTCTGGAATAAATTAAACTGCTAAAAACCATTAACACAACCGAACAAGATATATAAATAATCCATTTTAAGACACGGATTTGTGAATGTCATTTCCACAACATCAAAATGCCATTTAATTTGGCTCAGTCCACAATTAAATGACACATGCCCTTAGTAATGACAAATTGCATCCTGCAATCTGTCTTTAACTATAAATTACACAGAATGTCTTTAACCATCTGTCTTTAACTATAAATTACACAGAATGTCTTATTTTTCAGTTTTAATATTCAGTAAGTATATGGATGTTTTTACATTCATTTCCAAATTTGAACAGTTAATTCCTACGTCCTGTATTTTAAAATGTGCATTTTTAACATAGAAAAACATATGAAACTCTTGATTTAATAAATATTAAATTGTTTCAGCATTTGTTTGAAATATTTGAGTTAAACTTACTATTTTTTGCTGAAACTACTTTCACTGAATCATTCAAAAACAAAAAATATGCCCAAAAGATGGAGAAAGGAGTGACTTTGTCCTGTTTTTCCATATTTTAAATTCTAATTTTTGCTGCATAACCCACACTTATCTTAGTTTTAGGTTTTCCAGGTTTTTAAAAATGAATCCATACTGATTCTCTTTTTCTAACTGTGCTAACTTATGTAGGAAGAAATTAGTCCTCCACCATTAACAAATATCTGACATTAAGGGGACAGTTTACTTCCTAAATTTTTGCATTTTGTAAAGCCTTTTAAGCCAAAGTACATGCTGGAATGTAAATTTTAAGTATTATAAAATTTAAGTTTTAAGTACTATTCAAATTAAGAAGGTCCTTATTGAATTTACCAGTTGTTTCAGAGGCAAAATAAGTCCTCCAGAGTATTTTCTGTGTACTTAATTCACATAAGTATATATTTTTTCCTTTTTTTTAAAAAAAATATTTATTTGTCTGCACCAGGTCTCAGTTGTAGCATGTGGGATCTAGTTCCCTGACCAAGGATCGAACCCTGGCCCCCCACATTGGGAGCATGTAGTTGTAGCCACTAGACCACCAGGGAAATCCCTATTTTTTCCTTTTAAGGAATATCAACTTTCACTCTTTTTCAATATGCCTTTTTCTTGCATATTAAGATATAGTACATGTTCATTACTCCTTTTTTAAAAAAAATTATTTCACCATATGGCTTATGGTCTACAGAACTGTTGGATAAAATTACAAACAGGTAAGATGGGAGTCCGAGGATTTGGATCACCAAAGACCCATGTAATAGTTCTGTTATTCATAATGAGCAAGGTAAACACTTTTAAGTGGGAGTGGAAAGATGAGAATCAGTACATAATGTAGTTAGTTGTTGAATAACAGATACTTATTTAATCCCCATTTTACCTCAAATGAGTAAAAGTGTACTTGAAGTAGCTTTAGCTGATATTCTAAAGGGAAGACAGTTTTGCTATGTTTTCATAAATTACTAATTTTCTTACACGTCAATTGTGCTTTAGCTGTTGTTTTGTTTTTCACAAAGGGAAATGTTTAATGTCTCCTTTTTTTGTGACAATGAAGTTTAAACTCAGAATATCAAGGAACAAGTTGCCCTCACTGTAAAGATTCATTTGTTTTTCTGAACTGGTAAGATAAATTCCTCTTACTGACTACAAATTACAGAAGTTGGTACACTAAAGCAAGTATTTCGATATCAAGGAACAAGTTGCCCTCACTGTAAAGATTCATTTGTTTTTCTGAACTGGTAAGATAAATTCCTCTTACTGACTACAAATTACAGAAGTTGGTACACTAAAGCAAGTATTTCGTTTTATACAATAGTAATTAATGTACCTTTTTTGAAAATGGCTAATAAAAAATACCTATAACATCATTTGACTCGATAATTACACTATTACAATTCATGCACTTATGCAATATTATGAATGCACTTGTCAATTTTTAGCAAAGTAAGCATCACCCTCAAGATGGATAAAATCCTTTAAGTCCTGAATTTTTATGTAATCCTTTGGCAGAGAAAACCCCAATTGTCTGATAAGGATTTCTGAGACAAAGAGATTGCTCTTTAGAACTATAGTGGTTCACTTTCTTATACTCAGAAAATTGAAATTTCTTTCTTTGGTTTTGTTTCTAATTAATTTACAGATTGTATTACTCTGATAATACCTTGATAAAAAATGTTGCTACACAACGAGGGCTTTGCCACTGAAACAGACATAATGGAATCTACAGGACTTAATGTTTATATTAAAATATAACCTTATTTGATAGTATACTAGCCTCCTGAAAAAGGGGATTCCCTTCACTCCTAGGTTCCCCTAACTGCTTCTCCTCTTTTCCTTGGGCTATTAGTCAATATGCTTGTGAACCTGTTCAGGTGCTTGATGACATGAAGTCTTGAAGATACTTAGATGAAGGTGTCTTGAAATTTGCAGGCACAAAGCACTAAAGTACCTCATCATATCAAATGAAGAAATGACCTTTAGAAGCAAAAAAGAAAATATAAAATGGATTATGGTCTATCTTTTCTAAAGCAGCAGCTATTTTTCTGTCCCCTCACCCCCTAAACTCAAACCTTAACCAAAAATTCTTCACCGAAAATATTACATTTTATAGTTCATATTTGGACCTCACTGTAGTCCTCTAGAATATGCAGGGTATTTCACAGTTACAGAAACTGAGGCTCAGAGTGGTAAAAGGTATAAATTACAAAAGCTGGAAAACAACAGAACTCAAGTCTTCTGACTCCATATCCTTTCAATTTTCTACTGTACAACAAAGCCTCAAATTTTCTACTAGAAGGGGCTATCAGTCATTATCATGAAATCACTTCACCATATACTTTTCTTACTCCTTTGAGAGTAGCTGTAAGAAAGTAAAGGCCTGGAAGAGACATCATAGTTGAGGGAAGGCATATACAAAATTGTGTTCTTTACAAAATTAAGCGGGAGGCACACTATTTAAGAACTTTCCCAGAGGCTGGGGGGAAATGCTTCCTTTTAGAAAAAGGAGCCTCACAGCTCTGCCGGTGGAGAGGGAATTCTCACCAATGGGGGGAAAAAATCTCCTTATCAGTTACTTGAAAAACTCTGTCTGACTCTTTTCTCTCTGAAGCAAGAACCTTTTCCCTAAGGATGCCAAAGGGCACAATACGCTTATTTTGGTACACATAGTGGTTTTTTGTTTGTTTTTAATTGTGGTCCACAAAGTGTTTTAAAGAAAAATTGAATTCGACTTTCTCACCACAATCTCCACCACTGATGTAAAACCAGGCCAACTCACTCATTACAAATGAGGTGCTCAAATTTTTAACACCTGATATTTTAATTCTGTTAATTCCATTTGGTAATACTTAACGTTCACTAAAAGAAACCCTACATTGAATTTTCAGATATTTTGAAAAATCACCACCTATTTCTTACATTTAGATTGTTTTGGAGCCCTAATAATATTTATAGTGGATAGCAAATTAAAAGAAATTATTCTGATTTTCAGATATTTTTTAGCATATTGCCTGAGAAACTTTCAAGGACTAGGATTTACATCTCACCACTATTTGAAGAATGGAAGACTTCTGAATGGATATTAAGTTATTAACTTACTCTAAAAAAAAGTATAATACTATAGAACCTAGTATAAAGGATGATCAGATGTACCCCAGGGGTCCATGCACAGAACAGACAGGCTTTGTTTTAATACCTCTATCTAACAAATAGTGTGAGATCATTTAAATTATCAAAAGGTTCAGTGTTTCTTTTAGCTCACTTTAATATTAGTTTTTGTATATCACTAACAATTTGGTGAAGTCCAGTGAGGTCTGAGGTAGCAAAATTGTCCAGAACTACCATTAATTGAAGACCAACCATAAAGATAATGTCTTAGTAAAAGAAAAAATTTAGCAATGCCTCCTTTATCCACTTGTGTGATTAAAATGTTACCAACAATGATTTTCTTTTCCTCAGATGGCTAAAGCTTCTCTCTTATGCACCATAATTCTATTTTATAATCATTTTGAACAGAAATTAATATATGTATTATCCAAATCACTTTTTAAGCAGGATGCAATTAATGAGAATTTAATTTGCTTGATAAGAGGCATCATTATTAATATAAATTTTGCACTATCCTCAAGGGCCATACAGATACATAGCATTGCTTACTTCTAGCATAAAATGGTCCCAGAACCTTGTACTGGGTAGTCCTGTCTGTTCTGTTTTGTTTTGTTTCCTCAGTATTAGCTGACAGTTCTTGATACAATAGTGCCCACCTCTGCTAACACCAACTACATTTAATTTACCTGTTATCTGCTATAAGCTCATAATAATTCTAACAAGCTGGATTAAATAAGTCAGACACTAATACATGTCTGTAGTCCTTTGCCAGAGAGTTGAAGTGATTTTTGACATCTTAGTACTGGTTTTTTGGTACTATTTTTTTTAAGGTACACAGTTGTGTTTTTAAGGATTTAGGTTGTTGGAACCCTGATCTCCAGATATGTGGGCCGTTTTCAAACACAATATAAAGCAAGCTTTAAAGAAGTAATTTTAAATGTTCAGAAACAGTTACTGTATAGATTAGAAAGTAAGGCTACCTGATATCTCACTGAAATGACTCATTTAAGCATAGTATTATCTGATATTTGTTAAAAATAAATAAAAATCTTACCAAGAAAGCACTTACCATTGCTATCCATAGAACAACATATTCGTCTACAAAATTATTAAAGTACTGGTCTAAAAATAAAAGACCTGGGCCAAGAAAGACAGTGTCTTGAAGATACAGTTCACTTTTGGTCATGTGAGCTATCTATAAAAAAGTAAACAAAATAATTTCACCATTAAATTTTAAATGTTTTAGCTTTTAGTTTCAGGATAGAATTACCTAGAACTTTAATTTACTATTAAGACAAATAAGGATAAAGAGACCATTTATTTAACCTCACATTTGATATGGGAATAGTGAATCTAAAATTTCTCAAATTCATGACTGGGTAGCTTATTAAAGTTTCTAATATTTAAATTCCTTGATATCAGAAAGTTATAATTGATAATCATTGCTAAACAAATAATTAAAAGAACTTACTATACTAAGGAGTCTGTCTCTGAATCTAACATTCATTTACAGTATTACTTGGAGCACAAAGAGCTAACTATTTATTGTGATGATAACACCATAAAAAACCTACCCATTGTATGAAATAGTTTCCAGCTTTGTGTTTGAGGAACAAGTACATATTTATACCATGAATCATAAATTAAAAGAAGTTCTTACCACCAATTTCTGTGAGATTTTAGCAAAGACACATCCAAACATTAGGGTATAAAGACAAGGATGCTTTTCAAACAGATTAGTTGCTGACTTTTTATAGATCATTATTGCCAGTAAAATAATTATTCCTATGTGGAGTCCAGGTGACAAGACACTGGTACCCTAATGGATAAAGCAGAAAATCAGCACCAAATTTAAAAAATGCATTTATTACAATGCAAATATTTTCTAAGCATCTATTTTGTGTTAGGAACTAGAGACCTAGAGAAGAGTATGATAATGTATGGCCTAAAGGAGTATACAGACCTTAGCCATGCTTTTCAAACTTCCACAGAAACCTAGGGTTACACAGAGGTAATACAGTGCTTAGATGGTTTGGTTCCAATTTTATATGAACACACATTTTAAACTAATAACCACTAAAAAAATAACATGATTTATTCCATACCAAATTTTACCATGCTGAAGGCCATCAACACTCCAATTGCCAAGTTAACATATTTTTGTGCAGATATTGAAATAAAGCTTAACCTGCCACTTTTTCACAATCTTAATCACTGATTAGGAGGAGTTTAATTCTGCCCTGGTCTCTCACTATACCAATATCCCACCCCTGCCCCTGCCTTTTGCATTTAGACTACAAATGCCCTCTTACGTAACATTGTACAACCCGACCCATTACATTTTTATCTATGCGAATCAGGATGCTCTCAGCACTGCTTATCCTAAACAAAATATTGAAATAAATCTGATTTTAAGGCTTACTAAATATATAACCACCAATTTAAATGTATCCATTAAAGCAGGCTTATTCTTGTTTATTAAGTCTATATGTTATAAATTAGAACTTACTATAAAATTACATGAATATTATAAATATTACAAAATTGTATCTTAATAAAACACTATACTATATAGTAATGTTATAAATATTTAGATTATTAAAACAGTGCTTTTACCTGTACTTTGGTTCTGTAAATTTTATTCAAGGAAATCTGCTGCTAAAAAAGTTGGAAAACGACCAGTTTAAGAGTTTGAAATCAACCACTCCTTAGACATAGTGTTTGATTTCTTGGCTTCCTTCAAACATTTAATGAATTATGTCTTAGTAAAATATTCTAAAGTGGACACTGATTATCACTAGATCTCATCATCTTTAGTGGAGCTCATGTTCCTACAAGTATTCTATTTTATCATCCATGGTCAAGCAAAAAGTATTCTTAAGCATCTTATGCAGAATACTTTAACATTTCTAAAGCAATTCTGAGGTTAACTGACAAAACACCTCAAAACACAACAAATTAAAATTTCCAAATATATCAGAACTTATGTATCTAAGTGAGTTTTATACTTTGCCTTTGAATTATGTATATAAAATATATTCATAAAGATAATTTATGAATTATGTGGATTCCTTTAAAATAGGCTTAAGAGCCAATTTATAAGTCATTTAAGAGAATGAGTCTTTTTTAAAACTAAAAGTGCTATATTTCATGTTTTTACTCCTCTTATTTATTAGACCTAGCTTCAAATGACTTTTTCTCAAAATCAAACCCACCCTTAAAAGATAGAAATTTTGAACTACAGCACTGAAGAAATTGGAGAGAATTAACTATAGCTTAAAGGCGTTCCAAGAAGGTTTTGACAGAAGATGGCATCACTGGAATAAGTACTTATCTTCTTGTGATCAACTACCTTGAAGATGACAATATGTTTTTTTAAACACATGGATATTATGTTATATTTGTTAAAAACCAGGCAGAATTCCTTTCTGCCTCTTTCCTGTGTAAAAGTATTGAAGAAGTTTTAAAAAACAAATATGAATAAATACAAAAGAATTATAGATGAGCAAAGTGTAAAGAACACAAATACAAGTTGTACCGACTCCAGAACTGAGGATAAAATTTTTACCTTTTAAAATATTGGGATAGTTTTAAAAATACATTTCAGTGAAATTTCAATAAAATTTACATCATGACTAATAAATTGCCCCATATGTGAAACCATGACCTTTGGCAGCTTTCCTGACATTCAACCAGGAACTCATTCCCTCCTCCTCCTCCTCTCCTATATCAGGGCCAGGCACAACGAGCAAGAAGACAAATGGCAACTCTTGATTATGTACAGTAATGAAACAGCAGATGATTAAATCGAATGTCACAAAAGTCTACTCTGAGAAAGGCTGTAGAAAGAGGAAAAATTCTTTAACATCAGTCTAAACTGTTTTAAAAATGCTTTTGTGTTATGTGCCTAAAAAGAATTCTTTTAAGATATTTAGTTTCCTTCCCTGTTCTTGAACTTTGTCATATTTTTAGTATCTCTGTAGCTGGGTGAAAAGAAAATTGATCATAAAATTAATACTGAATGATGATGAAATTAATGTCTTACTGCTATAGTGGATCCATTCTTGCCAACACCACCATGGAGGATAACATGGAAATAATTTGAACAGGAAAATATTGCTCCACCTACTACTCCGAGAACTGGTAAGATCTTCAATTTTATTTCTAGGACAGGTATCTTTAGGGGTAGAGGAAAGAAACACATCATTAAGAAAACAGAATTTCTTTTCCTATTAAAAAGTAAAGAAACATTATGGTACAGCCCTGTACAATAAGCTATTCTTTTTCTTATAATCAAACCTTAACTTCTGGAATGTAACCTGAAGTGGTAACTTTTCTTTTAATGGTTTTATCTCTTAAAGTGAAAAATCCAGCTAAGTCTATTTAAATAAGTGGGATGAAGTATTTCATCTCACAAGCCTTCATCTGACTTAAAGAAACATGAAAAAGGATAGTTCACTTGACTTTAGTACGTCTAAAAGGCAGCATCACAGGACAGTCAGACACCAGGGTCTGCATCATGAATGTGACAAACGTGTATGCATGCAGAAGTTTTGTGTAGTTAATATCCAGGATTAAATCTCTAGCAATATATATTTACCTGTTGGTCAATTGCTGTTCAAGAAAACTTCCAAAGGCAGCAAAGGATTTAAAAGACAGTAACAATGAATTGCCAAAAGCTGTAGGCTATTGTGTACTGAAAATATACTTTGAAATACTGCACCAAAATTTGTGGAAACTACAGATCAACAATTAAATTTAGAAGATCTATATCTAAATTAAGTATTCTTATTGATGAGAATAAGTAGGTATGCTTTCTTCCTATGGTATTGCCAAAACACTGAATGAAATGATTTTAAGATTAAATTCTTCCCCAGTATAACCAAATCAGAATTCCAAATTTAAAACACCACATCTGACAATGACCAGAGTTGCCTAACTGCCTCTAAGTCCACATGCCCCTTCTAATGGGTACTGGCTGAACAGGTACCATGAAAGACACATCACATCCCTCTAGCATATTTTAGAGGCCTATGTATCCTTGATTCTATTATTTATTCTTACATGATAAGAAGGAATATGAGTATCTCAGGGAATGTTCCTCTACTTAAAAATATGCTCAAAGTCTATTTCTGAGCCTAGTGATATGAACTGTGATTGGCAATTCTGAAACTAAATGCCACAGGGAAATCTCTTACAATTTTTAAAAAACAGACTTAATTTTTAAAGCAATTTTAGGTTCACAGCAAAACTGTACGGAAAGTACACAGAGTTCCCATATACTCCCTGCACTCATACACACATGCTTCCCCACCTATCAACATCCTCCACCAGAGTGATACAATCCATGCGTTACAATCCATGAACCTACACTGACACATCATTATCACCTAACGTCCATAGTATATATTAGGGTTCACTCTTGGTGTTGTACGTTCTATGACAATGCATAATGCATAAATGACAAATGCATAATGACAGGTGGACAGGTATCCACCATTATAGTATCACACAGAATAGTTTCACTGCCCTAAAAATCTCCTGGACTTTGTCCATTTATCCCTCCTTAACCCCATAACTTCTGGCAATAGCAGGTCTTTTCACTGTCTCCATCATTTTGCCTTTTCCAGAATATCATATGATTGGAATCATACAATATGGAGGCTTTGCAGAGTGGCTTCTTTCACTAAATAATATGCATTTACATTTCCTCCATGTCTTTTCATGGCTTGATAGCTCTTTCTTTTTAACACTGAATACAATTCCATTGCCTGGATGTACCATATCCATTCACCCACTGGAGGACATCTACTGAAGGACTTGCTTCCAAGTTCTGGCAATTATGAATAAAGCTGCTATAAATACCTGTATTCAGGTTTTTGCAAAGATATAATTTTTTTTTTTTTTGGCTGTGTCATGCAGCTTGTGGGATTTTAGTTCCCTGACCAGGGATTGAACCTGGGCCCACGGCAGTGAAAGCACAGAGTCCTAACCGCTGGACTGCCAGGGAATTCCCTGCATAGACATAATTTTTAACTTATTTGGGTAAATACCAAGAAGCATAGTCGCTGGATCCTATGGTAAGAGTATGTTTAGTTTTGTATCTCTTACTATTTTTACCAGGGTTATATAGCTTAGTGACTAAAAACAGAGTCTGGAATCAGCTCCAGTACTTACTTACTAGCTATGTGTCATTGGACAAATTACTTAATCATTCTAAGACTTATTTATAAAACACAAAAATGACAGTATCTATTTCACAGGGTTGTTCTGAGGGTCAGATGAAAACAGTGATAGTAAAATATTTAGGAACATAGTAAATGTTGAGTAAGTATTAGTTGTTTACTATTGATATTATCCTTATTACTCTTCTTAACTCTCTGGGCATGAAGTGTTAGTCAGCCAATACTGTAAACTTAGGTTGTAGAGACAGAATAGTTTCTTCATAAATTTTCTGCCTATACAAAGCATGAATTTATAACAGTGGCCTCCTGAGAGTCAGATTTTATCAAAATACTGAGGTCTCCAACCACGCAGAAAATAAAAACACTCCTTAACATGGGAAACTTCACTATAGTAGGTTATAAAAAAATGCAAATTAGCAACTTTTCTTTCCTAATATTGAGGGACAAGTTTCAAGCATAAAATATTTTACTGAATTTATGTTTTATGTATCTATTTTATGAAATAAATTTTGGCCTGAAAAGGTAGTTCAACTAGTCTAATTTTATATTAGGGAAATGGGGTCGTTTTCTTTTATGTGGTAGTACATTCATGCATAGGGTAGTATATTTATGCTGTAATAAGGTATATAGCATAGTAAAATTATAAAATGAAAAAAAAGGTTAAGAAATGGAATGACTATTAAATACAACTCCAAGGATTTCTGAAGAAAATTAACAATGCAATATTTTTCCTAAATATTTTTAAAGTACTTAAATATAAATTTAAATCCTCAGATTTACCGTATAGTCCCACATTGTTGCTCCTCCAAATGTAGACAACACAAAGACGATCACTAAAGCTACCTGAATTTCAGTTACATCCACTCTAAAGAGGAAAGATAAAGAACAGATGTTTGTAAATCAAATTCCTAAATACGAAGCTTAATTAACCTTATATTAAAATCAAAAGATGTAAAAATCTCTATAAGCTTAGTTTATTTTTACCTTTAGTTTCATCACTGAATTATCAATTAACTACACTGTTAAGTGAAAAAGCCTACAGAACAATGCACTTACATATAGGTAAAAAACTTGTATATCATATATAAAATTGCTAATAACAGTTATCACGGAGATTACAGAAGGCTTTTATCTTCTACTGTACATACTTCTGCAAAGTTTGAATTTTTTAATAACAATCATGTATTACTCTTGTAATCAGGAAAAATTATGATAATGTAAAAACCACCAGATGATTTAAGGCAAATTCTTAAACACTCTCAAGTCAATCTCATTTAAAAAGTAGGGAAAATTCCAACAGTTTTTCTCATTATGTTACTAATAGTCATTATAGTTTTTTGGTTTCCACAGACATTTTCCCCCTATATATAAACAAACTTCTTTCAAAAACCCACTAAACCAACATCAGTCTCTAATCTCTATCCCCTGCAGCTATCAACTCCTCTCTCCTTTGCTCCAAAAACAGGCTGAGAAGTAGTCCACATTTGTAATTTCCTCCTCTCTTCATATTTGCTGCTTAATCCATTATAGTCCAGTTTTTGGCCCCGTTCTATTAAAACTGTTTAAGGTAAACAGTGACTTTCAATTTGTTGAATGCAAGGGATACATTTCAGTTACTATCTCGCATAACTCCTCTCAATATTTAAAATGCTGATCACTCCCTTTTTCTTGAAATGCTTTGCTATGTTTTTATTGCCATGTTCTCTCGTGATTCTCCTAGCTTGCTGGAAGCTCTTCCCAGGCTCCTTCCTCCACATCTTAAATGCTGTTTCCAGAATTCCTCTTTTCTCTTTTTAGATTCTCTGAGTATTACATGTATACCTAAGACTACCATCTATATGCTAATGACCTCTAAATCCGTTTCTCCTAATCCACATCTTTTTTTTCCAAGCTCCAAATTTTTATATCTGTCTACCTACTTCGCATCTCCATTCGGATGCCCTGGAGTTTTTAGATGCTAGAGGAATACTTATTGTTCTGCAAATATAAGAAATGTAGGGAACAGATCCAGATATAGAAGAAAAGACTTCTCAACTGAGTTATTTTGGGGGCATTTAGAAGGAGAAGGTGAATGGAACATTAATGCATAAATAAAAGGAAAATAATAACATCCAGGATTTGTAAGATCAGTGCTGGGCAAACCAAGGCCTCCAGGCTGCATGGAGAAATAGTCAAGTTAGTTGAAAAAGGTAAATGTAATAATATAATGTACGGTATTTTGTGGAGAAAAAGGAGGAAAAGTAATAACATTTACTAAGATCAGTTATGAGTCTTATGAACTATAAATTATGCCTGTTTTTTGGGAAGGGGAAATTGAAATGATTTTTCATGCCTGTATTGAAACAGGGGATATTACTATAGGATATTACTATACTCCAGAGCCAACATTCTTGCTACTACACCTGTGATTTATTATTAGAATTGTGCACTCTTTTTCCAGTAACAGTGGTAGAATTACATTAAGTTGATCCATAATTTTTCCAGGATATGATTAGTGACCAGAAGCAACTAGAAAAGCTGACAGAAATTATAGAACAAACTTTCTCTGAACTAAATGACACATACAGGGATTGAGCTAGGAACCTTGGTTTCACATATGCATCATTCACACCACAGATTTTAAATTAAACTGAAAGCTTCATTCTTCCTCTCTGCCTTTTAAGGATAAACGAAATAAATGACAATTTTTTTTTGGAAATTTTTTATTGTTTATTTTTTCTCAGTAATTTTTTTCTTTACAATGAAGAATGTTGGTGTTCATGCATGTATGTTAAATGACAATTCTTGAGTCTGGAAAAAAGAAAGCTGAAAGGATATGGTAAAAAGGGTGGAATCACTAACAAAATCCTTAAATATCTGAAATATGAAGAGCCAGTTGAAGCTTGAAAGATATATTAGACAAGGAAAAGAATAATCTGTATAACAATTTACAAACTTAGAGAACTCATTAGGGGGTCCAAGATTTTAAAAAGTAAATCCAAAGACATAAAAAATCCAAGAAAGACGGATACTGGGGATATGGTGCAGGTACATTCTCAAACTATTATAGAGAACAATCTACAACAGTGCTCTTCAAAGTGTGGTCTAGGGTTTGTTACAGTCCGCAATAAGTATAGAAATTGAGAGTAAGCATTTAGAAACTTTCATCATAGTTTGATAGAGTAATTTTGTATCTCTTGAATTGAATGAAATATTGGGGACTGCATTTTGTAAGTCTGTTTTTTAATTTTTTAATTGCATGTTATCTCTCCATGATGGATTTGGGGGGCGGGCGGGGTAGAAATTAGTTCTTTACCACAAATATGTGGAAAAATGGACATAATACCATATGGAAATTCTAAGGATTTTGAAAGAAGAGAAAATTAACACCGAGTCTACATATTCACATGTAAATAACAAAGTACCACATAATACAAGTCAACATTGGACTTGGTTTAGATTTTTTAATTAAACTTTAAGTATTGTTTGCTGTGTTGAATTGCATGGAAGCAGACCCTTGATACATGGGAGCAAATATGCTATAAATAAGATATGCCTTATCTCACATGGCAAGTATTAATATAGGGACAGATTTTAACTGTTATCCTGTAAATTATTTCACTAACTATACTAAGGAAAATACTAATATATCACTGATTAACTTTTAAAAATCCTTAATTAAAAGTTGAAAATTATAGTTTGAGATAGTTATTAATGTTTTGTCATTTAAATTATCTTATTCAAGATAACAAATTCATATTTCTACTAAAATCTACATATTTTCAGGAGATAAAACATACAACAAAATATCTACAAGTAAAATAGAATAGTATTTCTTTTTCTGTTCTATGAAACAGTATAAAACAGTATTTTTATGTTCATAAGAAAAACAGAATAGTATTTCGTAACTCTCTTCCTTCTCTGTTTAATTTTTCTTCATACAATTAGGAGAGGCACTCTGCCATGGACCCTGAGCATCCCTGCACGTTCCTGTGGGGTGTGCAAGGAATCCAAGATCCTGAGCACCCTTTACCCGGGCCATTTCTCAGGGCTGTGTATGCAGTGAGCAACCTTGAAGGATGAGGTTACACCTCCCCGCAAAGAGCAGGCTTGCTTCCACTTACTATAAAAGCAACAGATCCCTCAGTGTTCCTCTCCCATAATGCCACCCACCACATGTGCAGGCATTCATCCAGTCCCACCGCATGACCCCATGGGGCTCGGGAGTGGAGCAGGGGAACCCGGCATGAACCTGAACCTCAGGCTACTGCTTTTGCCCTGAGTTATAAAGTTGTCCTCTGCCTCTGACCCAGGAGTTTTGTGTCTTCTCTCAGCATTCATGAAACATTAACCGGCTCGCTCGGTAGCTTGTAAGGGTAAAATCCCAGACGCTTCACAGTTCATGACACAGAGCACTCACCACTCACTAGCTAATGTGTTATGTGCAGTATTTACTTGTTCGGCTTGCTTTATTGTCTGTCTCCCATATTAGAACATAAACTCCAAGGGGGGCAGGGATTTTTGTCTGTTTTGTTTACTCATATTTTGTTTACTCATGTTACCCTAGAACCTAGAACAAGGCCTGGCATATATACCAGATGCTTAATAAATATTTGTATGAATACTGCAAAAATATTTATTAAAATTCATTGTAAAAATATTACATCAGTATTCAATAAAATCACTCAAATTATATTGACCTTCCATCCTCAAATTTATTTTAACTCAGTTTCTTCTGTATGCTTATTTCCTTATGAAATTAGTTCCTTATCAGTAACTTACTGATTAATACATGATATCTGATTTTCTTTTAGTAAGAGTTACTTTTCAATGTCACTCAAAGTAAACATACAAAAGAAACTGAATTAAATTAAAGGATATGTCATGATAATGCTAACCTTATTACTGAGTACTTCTGTCCTCCAGATTCTGTACTAAGTCCTTTATATACATTATTATTTAATCTTTACAATAACCTTTTAAACACAATTATGATTATTCTCATTTTACAGATGAAGAAACTGAAGAAAATGAGGTTAAATAATTTATTTGTGGTCAAACAACTGGTATCTTGGAGACAGAATTTGATTCTACCCAATCTGATTCTAGAGCCTATGCTTTTCACTAGTAAACTTAAAACAGGAGCAATAGTAATAAATAACTTAAAGGTCTTTGAAAATTGGAAAAAAATTAAACAGCAAAATGTAGTAAGTTTTTTAGTCCAATTAAGCTCTCATTTGGCATATTTTTCTTCAGTCTTTCAGAACAAGGGAAACCACGTTAAGTAGGCTTAAACCAAGAATACATTCATAAAACGAATTTCCACAGTAGATTCTGAGATTGTTTAGCCTGGTTTCATATATCTGTATTCTAACAACATAAACACCATAAAAATTAAACCTCTCAAAAATTGACAGATTTTCAGGAAATACGTCCTAGTCAACAATTGATACTGACTGAGTTTGTAAGCATTTCCAGAGGCTTGGTTGATGTCCTACATACAGATCCTTCTTATAGTGTTAAGCTGGAACCAATGTATCCTACTCAATGCTCAATGGCATCTTTACTTTGGTAAAGTGAAAAAATACACAGACTAGGATCTGTGCCATACAGAGTAAGTATTTTACATGGTTGACCCCTGGGCACTGCAGGATCTCCTCCAGTCCCTGACATGCATGGTGCTCAACCATAACAGCCATTCCCCGAATGTTCTGAGTACTTCCTTTCCTCATGCTCCTGCCTAGAATGCTTTTACCCCAATCTGTCTGGCATATTCCATCGGCAAGTGACTCATCTTTGTATGTGCAGTTCTAGGCACACGTTAGGCTCTCAGTCAATAGCAAATGAGTATAAAATATACACCTGGGCCAGGAATGTGAACTGATTCATTTCAGAAAGATTTTGAATGAAGTTATAAGCCAGAAAGGTAAAGTCTAAGTCATTAAATAACAACAACAATTAACCAGAACATTGCATTTGTCATTAAATAACAATTAACCAGAACATTGCATTGTTATATGACTCCAGTTTACCATAGCAAGTTCACCATATTAACTAAAATGCATTAGACTTTGCAAAGCTATGTTTCTGTTTTAGCCTATTTTAATCTATACATAGGTACAGATTCTTAATTTTACATTCTTGCCTTGAATTTTTAGCCTGGCTTTTTTGTTTTTTGGCTGCTCGACTTGCAGGATCTTAGGTCTCTGACCAGGGATTGAACACAGGCCCCAGCGGTGAAAGCGCCAAGCCCTAACCACTGGACCGCCAGGGAATTCCCTAGCCTGGGAATTTGATCCTTGGGTTCTTGACCAGTGGGTAAAGAATCAGCTGAAGACTCACATTTTCCATAAAAGCTTTCCTAAACGAACTCAGCCTACAGCCAGCTTCTCCTTACTTAGGATTTCTTCAGTGCTATGGAAACCTAAAGCAGGTCATTTTCCACATGGTTATGGACTGTATTAGCAGTGTCACAGAAGTATTATCCTATCCCTTTATTACAGTATACTATATAGTTCCTAAAACGGATTTTTTAAAAATGCATTTTGTATCCTTCCACAGTACCTAATACATTGATAATCCCACAGTACTGAGCAGCAGTCGTTAAGAGTGTGGGAGACTTGAGTTTTAACCCTGGCTCTACACTTTTTAGCAGTATAAGGAAGTTACAGAACCTCTCTGCCTCATTGGTACAGTGGCGGTAATACCCTTACAGGATTAATGTGAGGAATAAATGAGATAGGGCATGTAAAGCGCTGAGTACAATGCCAGAACCATGCAAGTGCTCAGAGGTGATAGCTGTGAGTATTCCCTAATTTAGAGTCAATGTGGAAAATTGCCAAAGGCCTTCACTCTGCTAACGATCCGTAGTTTTGAGCTTCTTTCATTTATCATCATCAGAGATTTTTTTCAGAGCTACTGTTTTTCCCATGCAGCAATAAAGTGTGGCTAAAAAGAATCAGTAGACGGGGAAGCCAAAGCAGAGAATGAGCCAATGGCAGACAGCTATTAAAGGACCAGGCAGAAAGGGAGCTGATGGAAAGAGGGATAGAGAACAGAGTTCCTGCCTTGTGCACTATTTCCTGGTGTCTAAGAATGAGGCATCGGGGCAATATTACAATGTTATTACATCATCTCATCAACTGTCTACCACAGCTGAGAGTCTCATGATTACTGTTGTTGGTGACTGCTGTAAAGGGATTACCCTTTCTGGACACACAAAAATTTGACCAAAAAGGACCTTTAGATTCCATATCTCATTATTTTATCACATAAGCCAAATGCTTTTTTTTCTTTTTAACATCTTTATTGGAGTATAATTGCTTTACAATGTTGTGTTAGTTTTTGCTATATAACAAAGTGAATCAGTTGTACGTATACTTATATCCCCATATCCCCTCCCCCTTGCATCTCCCTAGCACCCTCCCTATCCCACCCCTCTAGGTGGTCACAAAGCACAGAGCTGATCTCCCTGTGCTATGCAGCTGCTTCCCACTAGCTATCTATTTTACGTTTGGTAGTGTATATATGTCAATGCCACTCTCTCACTTTGTCCCAGCTTACCCTTCCCCCTCCCCATGTCCTTAAGTTCATTCCCTATATCTGTGTCTTTATTCCTTTCCTGGCCCTAGGTTCACCAGTACCATTTTTTCTTTTTTTAGATTCCATATATATGTGTTAGCATATGGTATTTGTTTTTCTCTTTCTGACTTACTTCACTCTGTACAGCAGATTCTAGGTCCATCCACCTCACTACAAATAACTCAATTTTGTTTCTTTCTATGGCTGAGTAATATTCCATTGTATATATGTGCCACATCTTCTTTATCCATTCATCCGATGATGGACACTTAGGTTGTTTCCATCTCTGGACTATTGTAAATAGAGCTGCAATGAACATTTTGGTACATGACTCTTTTTGAATTATGGTTTTCTCAGGGTATATGCCCAGTAGTGGGATTGCTGGGTCATATGGTAGTTCTATTCGTAGTTTTTTAAGGAACCTCCATACTGTTCTCCACAGTGGTTGTATCAATTTACATTTCCACCAACAGTGCAAGAGGGTTCCCTTTTCTCCACACCCTCTCCAGCATTTACTGTTTCTAGATTTTTTTATGATGGCCATTCTGACCGGTGTGAGATGATATCTCATTGTAGTTTTGATTTGCATTTCTCTAATGATTAATGATGTTGAGCATTCTTCCATGTGTTTGTTGGCAGTCTGCATATCTTCTTTGGAGAAATGTCTATTTAGGTCTTCTGCCCATTTTTGGATTGCATTGTTTGTTTTTTTGATATTGAGCTGCATGAGCTGCTTGTATATTTTGGAGATTAATCCTTTGTCAGTTGCTTCATTTGCAAATATTTTCTTCCATTCTGAGGGTTGTCTTTTCGTCTTGTTTATTCTTTCCTTTGCTGCAAATGCTACTTTTTTAAGTACTGCATATCCTTTTTCTATATTATTCAGGTCCCTTATTTTTCTCTTTCTCCTGTCTAATGTAAACTTGGGTTAGTAAGTTGGAGAAGAGGGAAAAAAATACAATTATCATCAAATATGTAACTATAACATGAAGAATACCTGAAAGATTAAAATTAAGGTGTAGCATTTATGGATGCTTCAATAAGTTAAAAGGTAACTTGAATTCCTGATTGACACTTTGTCCCCCTTACTATGGATAAATGAAGTATGACAGATAGTGAAAATGAATTTGATTATATTTTTAAATGTACAACTTAAAATACATACTTACTTTCCAAACCTCAACACGCCTGAAACATAAGTCTGCCAGTGAGCACAATAAAACATGAACATCCCAATAAAACAGCAGAAAAACAACCAGTCAGGATACGTTCCTAAGCGAACAGCAATTGAAGCTCCAACTGCCATAAAAACTGAAAGAAACAAGAACCATTAAGAATTTAAAATAATTAATTAAATGATTGCCACTGACTGTTTAGAAATACAGAATTTTAAGGTGCATAATCTTGGCATGAAAATAAGGCACACTAAGCAAAATAAATTCCTGAACAGACTTTCAAAACACACTGTGCAAAACTGCTTCCAACTGTAAACCAAAACAAACCAAACAGCTCAGTTTTTAAGCCATCATTAAAAGACCAACAAACAAAAAAAAAACAACTATAGGAAAAAAACCTCCACTAAAACCTTACCTGTGGAAAGAGAGTCACAGCCATGGTCAAAAAGTTCCCCTAAAGGAGAACAAGAATTTGTTCTTCTGGCTTGTTTCCCATCAATAGCATCCAGTGACTGGTAGATAAAGAGTCCTAATGCACATAAAAGGTATGTCCAGTACGGTGCCTGAAAAGAAATGGAAACAATGAAGACTGGTGAGTGACAATAAGCCAGCTTCTGCTTGAAAACAGCTCAACCCAAGCCAAGTGACACATTTTCTTATGTTCGCACTTTATATCACCTCAGTGTGTTATGTTACAAGGAACATTTATAACCTTCCTTCTACAGGTGAGAATTAAATTGAGAAGTGAATTGCTCTAGGTCATCTGCGTAGAGTGTCACAAAAGTCCGTACTGTGAGAAGCCGAAAGTTAAATGACCAAGCAAGGATTAGGACCCTGATTTTGATTCTTAGTCCACAGCGCTTTTAATATAATACTATTCATATATGGCACGGATTTGAAATTATTCAGTAAGTCTCTGCTATGAAAGAAGATCTTGTAGACAAACCACAGACCCCAGCTTCCTTTCATGATGGAGTATCAGGGGCTGGATTTACTCTCCCATCTTGTATAACTAGAAAAGCAATAAAATAAATAAAACAACCATTTTCAGACACTGCAGGCAGTGCAGCACTGTGATCCCTGACAGAAGGGAAACAAATGAACTGAGCCCTGTGACTGCTCCAGCTTAGTGCCTATAGGCAGTCTCCAGGCCACAGTACAGGAGTGGGGAACCGGAACAGAGGCCAGCAATCCTGCTGTGCTGAGAAGAAACGCAGCAGAGGTCAGGAAGGTCAAGACAGCTAGAATCTGTGTGGCAGAGCACTGGAGAGGAGAGAGGCACAAACTGTGGAGATCTGGAGTCTTTGGCTGAGAGTGACCTGTGCCTAATGAGACAAAACTACTAACCAAGGCCAGGGAAAAAACCACTGGACAAACAATTCTTGAAGCCCACACAAAGCTGCGAATGGTTTATGTTCCCACCAGGCACAGCATGTAAGACCATGTAATACTTAGGGCACTGGGTAGAGTTCTCAGCAGTGTATTCCCTTAGCAGTGGGCATTAATTAGCCCTAGACCAAAGGCCCTAACAGATGTAAAATCTAGCCTCAGAAGGATCTGACTGATTCCAGGTAACTTAACTAAAGCCAACACAAAGTACAACATCTTAAAGGAATACCCCACCAAACCTAGTACCCCAAAATGTAAAATTCACAATGTTTGGCATCCAATAAAAATTACTAGTCATTCAAAGAAGCGGGGAAATATGCTCTGCAACTAGGAGTAACATCAGTCAATAGAACCAGACCCAGGAATGACAGAGATAACGAAATCTGCAGATGAGGACATTAAAAGTTCTTATAAATATGCCTCATGTGTTCAAGAAGGTGGAGGAAAACATGGAAGACTACAGTGTAACCTCTGGAAATGGAGAGTACAATATTTCAATGTAAAATATACTAGATGAGATTAACAGCGTATTAGACAGTGCAGAAGAAAAGATCAGTGAACTTGCAGAGTACTGACAGAAACTACCCAAAATCATGCACAGAAATAAAGACTAAAAATAATTGAACTGGGCATCAGTGACCTGTGAGGCAACAGTAGTCTAACATATATGTAATTGAAATCTCAGAAGGAGAGAAGAAAGAGGGTTGGACATGAAACATATAAGAAAAAATGATGGCTGGAAATTTCCAAATTTGATTAAAATCTATAAACTTACATATCCAAGAAGCTCAACAAACCCCAAGCAGAATAAGTTTTTTTTTTTTTTAAACCCACCAAGGCACATCATAATCAAATCACTGAAGACCAGTGATAAAGAAAATCATTAAAGAAGCCAGAGGAAAAAGACACATTACATACAGAAGCATAGATAATAATGGCAGACGAAAGAGTAAACTTGAAGGTAGGTCAATAGAAATGATGCAATTTAAACAAGAGAGAGAAAAAAGATTTAAAAATGACCATTCTTTTCTTTCAGCACTTTATAAATGTATTCCACTTCCTCAGGGACCTGTGTGATGATAGCAATGGTCAACCCAGAATTCTATGTCTCAGAGAGGAAGTACAGCAAAATTGTTGACTAGGGTTTTAAAGTTAGATCTGTGTTTGAGTTCTTGGCTCTGTTATTTAATAGCCAAGTGACCCTGGGAAAGTCATTTAAACTCTCTAAACTTTGGTTATCTCATTTGTAAGATGTGAATAATACTTGCAATTGTATCTGATGAAAAATATTCTTAGATAGCGCTTTACACAGAGCCTGGCACATAGTAAGTGCTCAATAAGGTTAGCTATTGTAGGGAGTTCCCTGGTGGCCTAGTGGTTAGGATTTTGGGCTTTCACTGCTGTGGCCCGGGTTCAATCCCTAGTTGGGGAACTGAGATCCTGTAAGCTGCACACAGTGGCCAAAAAAAAAAAAAAAAAAGTTAGCTATTGTCATTAAATTGTGTTTTGCATATTTTTAGTGGCAAATATAGTTTTTAAACCATCAATGTATGTATGGTCTATGTGGTAATTCTGCAAATACCAATCAACCTGCTACCTCATTCTTCAATCTAAGTAAGTAGAAGTTTACTTTGAACTTCAATAAACATTTCATCATTTGTTAATATTACATGCCCAGTATTAATGACTACACTATTAATTGCTTTAAAAGACTTATGAAAGGCTTCCCTGGTGGCACAGTAGTTAAGCATCTGCCTGCCAATGCAGGGGACACGGGTTCGAGCCCTGGTCCGGGAAGATCCCACATGCTGCAGAGCCACTAAGCCCGTGTGCCACAGCTACTGAGCTTGCGCTCTAGAGCCCATGAACCACAACTACTGAGCCCATGCACCACAACTACTGAAGCCCATGCACCTAGAGCCCGTGCTCCGCAACAAGAGAAGCCACCGCAATGAGAGGCCCACGCACCCCAAAGAAGAGTAGCCCCGCTCATCGCGACTAGAGAAAGCCTGCGCACAGCAACGAAGACCCAATGCAGCCAAAAATAAATAAATAAATATTTTAAAAATGCATTATTGTATTTGATACAGCAATCCACAGAGACAAGGCGGACAAGGCATTATCATGTTCTTTGCATTACAGATAAAAGAGAAACTTAGGGAGGGGTGATAAAGTTCCATTGAGAAGAGCAGCTAGACTGGGTCTAGGCATCAAACCCAGGTTTTCTGACCCGCCCTATGGGAGATCTATCAGATTGGTCATGCTGCAGGCTACACAGACTGGATGCAGCTTCCCACCTGGACTCTTACCTATTCTTTCAAACCTGCTGAGAAGCACTTTCCTGCCCCCACAATACAATTCCAGGTGCAGTGAACCAGACGGGTGGGAAAGCGCTGCAGCTGAGAGAGACTTCTTTCCTCTTAAGCCCAGAAAGGCATACCAGTCCACCAGCTGCTCATTCGCTACCTTTCCAGTCTTCCCAAGGCCACAGGAGCTGGACCTATCTTCTCTTTACTCTGTTGTCATCACCTCCATTCCCACCTGGGAGCTCTGAAACAGTCTGCAAATTTTCAACTTCTTTTCTCACCTGTTATCTCTGCAAAACAGGCCCCAGCCGGGAGATCCACTTGCCGGGAGCAGCATGCCCCTTCCTTCCAGGAGTCTGCTTAACGTGGGTGTCACTACAGAAGACACTCTGGGTGGAAGCAGGATCTACAGGGCCACCCCAACGCAATTCTAGTTTTCATGTTAACTTATTTTTTAAAATTTTAAATGTAAGCATGGGAAAGTCAGGTGTGGATTACAAAGTCTTAAGCAATATATCAGAGTACTTCTGCAGAAGGAGACTATATAAAAAGTGGAACTTCTCCAGATCATATTAGATTCTTAATATTTAAAGTTCTTAATTATATAATTTTTATACTATCTACTGTATCCTTTAAGATCGGAATTTTATACTACATCATAGAAACCTTTCCAGGTCAAGCATAAAGATCTACATCATTCTTTTACATGACTGCATGGTATTCAATTATGTAGCTATATCACAATTTAAGTAATAACTCACTAATGATGAATCTTACATGACTGTGTGAAAGACTATTATATAAGTTTATTCTAGAAAACAAAATAATTACTAAGAATCAATCATAAGCCCTAGTCATTAAAAAAAAACCACTAATACATTTAAATTGCTTTTCAGTTACATCACTGAAAAAGAACTGTATACAACTAGCTATTTGGGATATTTTACTTTTTCCAGTTACTTGAAATAAAGGATTAGAGAAACCAGAGATTTGAACCAGACTGTATGGTAACTGTTCTCGTTCAAAATAACTCTGGATCAGAAAGAACACTCATATATAGATCAATTATTTATCCTGGGTATTATACCCCTTTTTATACGTGTTTGAATGAGCACACACATCAGGAAAAGGACGAAAAGATTTAGAAAGTGATCAATGAACACATTTCTTTTTTTTTATTAATGAATTTATTTATATTCTTTTGGCTGTGTTGGGTCTTCGTTGCTGCACGCGGGCTTTCTCTAGTTGTGGCGAGCGGGGGCTACTCTTTGTTGCGGTGCGCGGGCTTCTCATTGCGGTGGCTTCTCGTTGCGGAGCACGGGCTCTAGGCACCCAGGCTTCAGTAGTTGTGGCTTGCGGGCTCTAGAGCGCAGCCTCAGTAGTTGTGGCGCACGGGCTTAGCTGCTCCGTGGCATGTGGGATCTTCCTGGACCAGGGCTCGAACCTGTGTCCCCTGCATTGGCAGGTGGGTACTTAACCACTGTGCCACCAGTGCCAGTGAACACATTTCTGCTCACTGGACAAATTTTACTTACAGCTCAGAACTTAGAATACTGGATTTTGGGGAATACATTCTTAGGTTTTCTGTAAATGAAGATGCTAGACTAGGTAGTCTCTAAGGCCCCATCTTTAATATGGAACTAGAATCCTCTCAAGAGTAGGAGGTATGTTCTCTGTTTTTAAAATCTGCTGTTTATACCATGAGAGCTAAATAACTAGACGATTAAAATCAACTGATCAGGTTAACAGGTTACCTGGTAACCTATCAGGTAAAATGGTTTCCAAAAGGAATAATACATGTCCTGGGTTTTTCTTGCAGAGTGGTTAGGAGTATAGACTCTGCATTCCACCTGCACCTGATCCTTGAGTGAGCTGGATGAGCTACTTAACCTCTCAGTGCCTTAGTTTCCCTTTATGAAAAATGGGAGTAATCACTATGAGAATTAAATGAATTATTACATGTCAAGGGCTTAGAAAAGTGCCTGGCATATGGGAAGAGCTCAGTATATTTTAGTTATTATTTCTGATACTATATAAGAAAATTTTAGGTGATTCATAGATAAAGTTTCATTTTAATACTTATATCTTTATTTAATGTATTTTGGAAAATATTAATTTAAAAATTATCTAGCATAGCTATCAAATTTATGATTGTAGATATTAAGGCTTCAAGTGTAAGTCTTTAAAAAGGAGTAGATTTAAAGTTGATGTAAAGAAAAACAGTAAATAAAAAATAGCATAGGTAATACAGAAAAGCAAAAATCTTCCTCAATTAAAATTTAGGAAATACTGAAACTATACAATGCCTATTTATATGAATTTTCATACTTAAAAAGTGTCTCTTTGCTTTAAATAGCTTTCGATATAAGTTGATACAGATGCAAAAGGTATTACATAATCAGTAACGACTGGGTCACCTTGTAACAGGGAGATTTCAATTATCCAAACATCAATTGACTTCTCTCTCCATAAAAAATTGAAGCTGCATTTATAAGAGGTAGGAAGTAAGAAAATCAGAAGACAGGTCAGGCATATGTGAAAAAATGTAACGCTGGTGTGGCGTTAGAGGTGGACTTTGTACCCAGTCAAGTGATTCTAGTGATTTCTAAGCTAAACTCGTGGAATTTTAATAGGCTGCTAATCTGACACGACTCTAACTCGTATTATGTGCCTGTGACACAGCTGAACCTGTGGCCAGGGGCACTTCCTTGTTTACAGAAGGAGGGTTCCCGTTGGAACCGAGGCTGGGGAGGCTCCAAAGACTTGGTGGTCACAAAGGGTAGGGTCATTCTCAGTCCTGCCCAGCAGGAAGACCCTAGCCGCTTACTGCTTCACCACGAGCTTTGGCTTCAGCTCGGGTGCAGGCCAGCATTTGAGAGGCACACCCACCTTCAGGAAATGAGGCGGGTTACAAGCTGGGGGGCTGGGCACGAACACCAGGCAACCAGCATCTCAGGGCTGGAGGGGCTTTCTCAGGACATTAGAAATCTTTACTTTGAAAGGCATTCTTCTTGCTTTGTAAATTTCCTGTGAATAGTTGTATTCTTTTTAAAAACCTCTTTTAGTACTTACTAGAATCCTTGTTGAAAATGCCAGCCTCTCACTGGGCCAAGGGAAACAGGCAGAGAGAGGGGAATGAAGAGAATCCCCTGGGCAGATCTATCATCATCAACTGTGCTGGGTGCTTTCACATCTGTTCTGCTCTTTAACTTCACAGAAACCAAGTGGTCGGACCCTCACCCAGGTCAAACCGACCAGGAGTGGGATTTAAAGCTCCTTCTATACACCACAATGCCATGTTTTTTTTGTTTTTTTTTTTTTCACAATGCCATGTTTTATCCACACTTGAACCAGAATTCTAAAGGAGAAACAGCTTGTTTCTTGGGAATCAAGTATAGGAAAGCCACAGGAATCAAAGGGACGATCCCCAAAGCAAAGCTACTTCTACATTACCTGCAGAAGCTCCTTCTAGACAGGGCTGGATTTAGGGTGAGGCAAGCAAGGCACCGTGGCTGCAGAATTTAAGGTGGCATTTACTACTCTCAGGGTCGTGCACATGCCTGCTTGCCTCACTCTACTCTGTGCCCTGCTTCTAGAACGTTCACCTCCTGCAAGTTATTTTGCTTTAGTAAGAGAGGCCACTCTCTTACAAGAGTCCTGCCTTAATAAGCGATGCTTGTTAAGTTACTGAACTGGTTAAAAAAAAATAGAGGGAGATAGGTGATTTTTAAAAAAGAGGATATATTCTAGATTTCAAAGAAACCAAACCTATAAAAGAATTAGACTAGGTTATTGCCTTTTCTTATTATTCCCCCAACAAATAACTCTTTACTTTATAGTCCAAAATCCAATCGAATCTGAATTATTTAGACAGGGAATAAACCATTTCTTAAGGTCATTCTAATTTCCACAGATACACTTGCTTTTCGATTCAACTTTCTATCATCATGAAGGAAAGAAATTATTCAATGCCCTTTGACCCACCCTAGGCTGGGCACCTATCTCCTACAAACACTCTCTTAACAGACACTGACATGGATTTATATACATAGATCAAGAGGGCAGAGCAACAATTACAGAAAGAAGAACAAAAACACCCCAAGTTAGCAGAAGGAAAGAAATCATAAAGATCAGAGGAGAAATAAATGAAAAAGAAAGGAAGGAAACAATAGCAAAGATCAATAAAACTAAAAGCTGGTTCTTTGAGAAGATAAACAAAATTGATAAACCATTAGCCAGACTCATCAAGAAAAAAAGGGAGAAGACTCAAATCAACAGAATTAGAATGAAAACGGAGAAATAACAGCTGACACTGCAGAAATACAAAAGATCATGAGAGATTACTACAAGCACCTATATGCCAATAAAACAGACAACCTGGAAGAAATGGACAAATTCTTGGGAAAGCACAACCTGCCGAGAATGAACCAAGAAAAAATAGAAAATATGAACAGACCAGGGCTTCCCTGGTGGGGCAGTGGTTGAGAGTCTGCCTGCCGATTCAGGGGACGCGGGTTCGTGCCCCGGTCCGGGAAGATCCCACATGCCGCAGAGCAGCTGGACCCGTGAGCCATGGCCACTGAGCCTGCACGTCCGGAGCCTGTGCTCCAAAATGGGAAAGTCCACAACAGTGAGAGGCCCGTGTACTGCCAAATAAATAAACAAACAAACAAACAAACAAAAAGACCAATCACAAGCACTGAAATTGAAACTGTGATTAAAAATCTTCCAACAAACAAAAGCTCAGGACCAGATGGCTTCACAGGCAAATTCTATCAAACATTTAGAGAAGAGCTAACACCTGTCCTTCTCAAATTCTTCCAAAATATAGCAGAGGAAGGAACACTCCCAAATTCATTCTACGAGTCCACCATCACCCTGATACCAAAACCAGACAAAGATGTCACAAAAAAAGAAAACTACAGGCCAGTATCACTGATGAACATAGATGCAAAAATCCTCAACAAAATACTAGCAAACAGAATCCAACAGCACATTAAAAGGATCATACACCATGATCAAGTGGGGTTTATCCCAGGAATGCAAGGATTCTTCAATACATGCAAATGTCAATGTGATACGCATTAAGCAACTGAAGGATAAAAACCAGATGATAATCTCAATAGATGCAGAAAAGGCTTTAGACAAAATTCAACACCCATTTATGATAAAAATTCTCCAGAAAGTAGGCATAGAGGGAACTTACCTCAACATAATAAAGGCCATATATGACAAACCCACAGCCAACATCGTTCTCAATGGTGAAAAACTGAAACCATTTCCACTGAGATCAGGAACAATAAAAGGTTGGCCAGTCTCACCACTATTATTCAACATAGTTTTGGAAGTTTTAGCCACAGCAATCAGAGAAGAAAAAGAAATAAAAGGAATCCAAACTGGAAAAGAAGAAGTAAAACTGTCACTGTTTGCAGATGACATGATACTATACACAGAGAATCCTAAAGATGCTACCAGAAAACTACTAGAGCTAATCAATGAATTTGGTAAAGTAGCAGGATACAAAATTAATGCACAGAAATCTCTGGCATTCCTATACACTAATGATGAAAAATCTGAAAGAGAAATTAAGGAAACACTCCCATTCACCACTGCAACAAAAAGAATAAAATATCTAGGAATAAACCTACGTAAGGAGACAAAAGACCTGTATGCAGAAAACTATAAGACACTGATGAAAGAAATTAAAGATGATACAAACAGATGGAGAGATATATAATGTTCTTGGATCAGAAGAATCAACATTGTGAAAATGACTATAGTACTGAAAGCAATCTACAGAGTCAATTCAACTACCACTGGCATTTTTCACAACTAGAACAAAAAACTTCACAATTTGTATGGAAACACAAAAGACGCTGAATAGCCAAAGAAATCTTGAGGAAAAAAATGGAGTTGGAGGAATCAGGCTCCCTGAGTTCAGACTATACTACAAAGCTACGGTAATCAGACAGTATGGTACTGGCACAAAAACAGAAATATAGATCAATGGAACAGGATAGAAAGCCCAGAGATAAACCCACACACATATGGTCACCCTTTCTTTGATAAAGGAGGCAAGAATATACAATGGAGAAAAGAAGCCTCTTCAATAAGTGGTACTGGGAAAACTGGAGAGCTACATGTGAAAGAATGAAATTAGAACACTCCCTAACACCATACACAAAAATAAACTCAAAATGGGTTAGAGACCTAATGTAAGAGAGACACTATAAAACTCTTAGAGGAAAACATAAGCAGAACACTCTATGACATAAATCACAGCCAGATCCTTTTTGACCCACCTCCTAGAGAAATGGAAATAAAAACAAAAATAAACAAATGGGACCTAATGAACCTTCAAAGCTTTTGCACAGCAAAGGAAACCATAAACAAGACCAAAACACAACCCTCAGAATGGGAGAAAATATTTGCAAATGAAGCAAATGACAAAGGATTAATTTCCAAAATATACAAGCAGCTCATGCAGCTCAATATCAAAAAAAAAACAAACAACCCAATCCAAAAATGGGCAGAAGACCTAAATAGACATTTCCCCAAGGAAGATATACAGACTGCCAACAAACACATGAAAGGATGCTCAACATCACTAATCATTAGAGAAATGCAAATCAAAACTACGATGAGATATCATCTCACAACAGTCAGAATGGCCATCATCAAAAAATCTACAAACAATAAATGCTGGAGAGGGTGTGGAGAAAAGGGAACCCTCTTGCACTGCTGGTGGGAATGTAAATTGATACAACCAATACGGAGAATAGTATGGAGGTTCCTTAAAAAACTAAAAACAGAACTACTGTATGACCCAGTGATCCCACTACTGGGCATGTACCCTGAGAAAACCATAATTCAAAAAGTGTCATGTACCACGATGTTCATTGCAGCTCTATTTACAATAGCCAGGACATGGAAGCAACCTAAGTGTCCATCAACAGATGAATGGATAAAGAAGATGTGGCACATATAAACAATGGAATATTATTCAGCCATAAAAGGAAACAAAGTTGAGTTATTTGTAGTGAGGTGGATGGACCTAGAATCTGTCATACAGAGTGAAGTAAGTCAGAAAGAGAAAAACAAATACCATATGCTAACACATATATATGGAATCTAAAAAAAAAAAATCTTTCCAAAGAACCTAGGGACAGGATAGGAATAAAGATGCAGACGTAGAGGGGCTTCCCTGGTGGCACAGTGGTTGAGAGTCCTCCTGCCAATGCAGGGGACACGGGTTCGTGCCCTGCTCAGGGAAGATCCCACATGTCGTGGAGCAGCTGGGCCCGTGAGCCACGGCCACTGAGCCTACGCGTCCGGAGCCTGTGCTCCACAATGGGAGAGGCCACAACAGTGAGAGGCCCGCGTACTACAAAAAAAAAAAAAAAAAAAAGATGCAGACGTAGAGAATGGACTTAAGGACATGGGGAGGGGCAAGGGTAAGCTGGGATGAAGTGAGAGAGTGGCATGGACATATATACACTACCAAATGTAAAACAGATAGCTAGTGGGAAGCAGCCGCATAGCACAGGGAGATCAGCTCAGTGCGTTGTGACCACCTAGAGGGGTGGGATAGGGAGGGTGGGAGGGAGACACAAGAGGGAGGGAATATGGGGATATAAGTATACGTACAGCTGATTCACTTTGTTATACAGGAGAAACTAACACAACAATGTAAAGCAATTATACTCTAATAAAGATGTTAAAAGAAAAAAAAGAGGGCAGAGCAAAAATATTTACTCAAATAAGCTGAAAAGGGAATGGAGCCACAGTTTATTCCAGCCAGAAACAAGCATATGAGTGTTCTGTGGTAGACAATGCTACTAAGCTGAAGCCAGAAGAAGCAGATTCGAATCACCAAGTTTTCTCATCTACAAATGTAGGAATTGTGTTAAAGAGGCTCTCAGGTCCTTCAAGCAGTCAGAGTCTGTGATTCTATTTTAGGATTAAGGAGCCAAGGAATGGGGGCCAAGGACTATATACAGAGCAGCATTCAGACAGAACTGCTTCATCAAGGTGAGGGGGATGCAATTCAGTTCTTGTTTTCTGTTTGCCCCAACTTTTGCTTACTCGTGTTAAAATTCCCCCGGGCCAAATTGATTAAGTATTTAATCTAAGACCAGCTAAAACTGAATAACGGCGGAAAAACATCATCTCCCAAGATTACAATTTGTTATTTCATGCATGCAGGCAATAATTTAGCAAATATTTACCAAGCACCTGCTTTACGCAAGGCACTATGCTGTGGAGAATGTGCAAATGGGCAACTGCTGTCTGAACTTAAAATATGGTAGACTGTCTTGCTCAGTAAGGACATACATAACCAAAATCACATCACACACATAACCAAAACAAAATGGAGACGTTCCACAAGAGAGCTACAAAGACCTGTGGTGGAAGTATAGCTTTCTGGCTTGGAATCCTGGTATCAGCTTAAAGAGGTTAATTTATTTCCCTTCAGTTTCCTCATCTATGATATGGGGATAATAATAATACCTAAAGTTGTTCAGAAGATTAAATGATATAATAGACAAAAGCAGCTTAAATTAATGCCTGGTACATAAGTAAAACCCGGTAAATGTTAGTAATCATTGTCATTATTATGGGAGCTTATAGGATTAAGTGGTTGATTTGACTCCAGAGAAGAAAAAAAAATTTCCTAAGGATGTAGCATTAGGACTGGACACTGAGAGATGAAGTTGGACAGGAAAAAGGAAGAGGAAGGAGAAAAGAGAGGGAAAAGAAGGAGAGAAATCTTTGCCATAAGAAGTAGTTCAGGGCTTCCGTGGTAGCGCAGTGGTTAAGAATTCGCCTGCCAACGCAAGGGACACGGGTTCGAGCCCTGGTCGGGGAAGATCCCACATGCCGTGGAGCAACTAAGCCTGCGCACCACAACTACTGAGCCTGCGCTCTAGAGCCTGCGAGCCACAACTACTGAAGCCTGCGCGCCTAGAGCCTGTGCTCTGCAACAAGAGAAGCCACCGCAATGAGAAGCCGGTGCATCGCAACGAAGAGTAGCCCCGGCTCACCACAACTAGAGAAAGCCCGCACGCAGCAAGGAAGACCCAACACAGTCAAAAAAAAAAAAAAGAAGTAGTTCAATTTGGCTGGAGCGGAAAGTTCCTTAACGAAATAGTGGTGTGAAATACAGTTCAGAACAGCACTGTAGAAGTTTAATATAAATCATTTAACTTTTTTCCTATTAATTTCCCTTCATCCCGTCATGTCCTAGAAATATCAACAGTTAAAAAATAGATCAAATGTTATTATTAATATAGATATGTAGTCAGCATTACATCCTCAATGGATAGATAAATCCAAGCATCAGAGTCCAAAAACCATATGGGTTTTCCCTGACCCTTTCTGGAAGCAATTTGTCAAGTCTGTAAAAGCACTAAGAATTCTTAAGTCTAAGAATCAGAAAACAAGTTTCAGGCCAAGTTAAAGTCACTTAACCCTCCAGCCTCAATTTCCTCAATAAAAATGTATGCTACTATTACTTCAGGATGGATGGATAGAAGAAATACTAAAATGGTGGGATGGCCATTCTAGGAAGGGAAAAAACTTGCCAGCCTCCTTGAGTTGATATAAGACACAAATGCAATAATGAATGTGAACGTACGTTACATACCTAATAAGCATTACATAGAACCCAAGGTATTTTTCCTACACAACACACAGAAAGGCAAGAACTGCAGATGAGATGGTGGTGGTATGTGGTAAAAAAGAATCCGGCTTTGTAGTCAGACCAACTTGGGTCTGAACCCTACCAGGTCCTGTCATTTACTAGCTCTGCGGCCTGAAAGCCAAATAGCCTGAACTGCTATGCTTCTTTTGTGCTATTGCTGGGATTTTATCAGACAGGCAATGTGAATCCTGTAATGGTGCTTCCCCTCACTGCTTCAGCCACCTGGAAGCAGTGCAGGATCTAATTACATTTCAGAAACTCTTCTCAGTTTCATTTTATTATTTCAACCCTTACTTCCCATTTTTGGATCATTGCGATATATATTTTTTTTGAAAAGTGCCTCAGATTCTTCCCACCTGCCACCTTTTTTTTTAAATGAAGCATAGCCTAAAAATTAATTTAATCATCATTTTACCTTTTCCATCAGCCCCCCACCCTCACCCCGACATCCCTAAACAGATTCTCTTGGACTTCTTGGTATGCCCTGCTTTTTGGAAGTGCTCAACAAATGGTTCTTAAATTAATAATAACATTGAAAAGTTCACAGTTTAACTGGCAAATATCAGAAATATCCAAATGCTGTTAGACAAATCTAGGCCCAGTAAAAACTAAATTTTATTATGGGTTTTCAGGACATTTTTAATACCAGTAATATTTTTAACATGCTGAACAAATTCTAATTTTCTACATTTATCTGCATGTAAGATATCATGTAGTCCTCACTGCATTCTTGTGAAGTTGGTTTGGCAGGTATTATTTCTATTTTACACAGGGAAAGCAAGACCCACATGTCACTCCATGTTGTGGCAGGGCCACATTAGAACCAAGCCTTCACTTCTAACCCAGCGCACTTTTCATTCTGGCGCACTGCCTCTGGGGAATTCTGCAAACAGGCTGCAACTTACTTTTTTAAAAACAACATGTAAATGAATTAACAACGGGAACGTCTGCTGAAAAATCATATATAATAACATATCCATCAATCAGCAAGATATTCAATACGTTTAAAATGTAGGTTTCATCAAATACTTTAAAAAATGGATCCATGTATGGAGGGCATGAAATATTTCCACTGTATTCCTGCTATCCAACCTCATCTCGAATTAGTTCTCCACAGGACCTATCCTAAAATATGATTATAAACGGAGTTCTCTATTTGAGGGAAAAGAAAGCAATGTCACAAAACGTGCAATGTAATATTTATCCCATGTACTCTAAAAAGCTATATATGGGAGTAGCTCCCTCTGCCCCCTGTCCCCCATCACACTCAGCCCGAGGGATGTTCCTGATTACCAAGTATAGAAAGCCCACATTATTTACTCGTCTTATTTTGGACATAGGTCAAATATTCATTGCTAATAAAATCCGATGGCTTTTACGATCCCTGGGTCGTGAAGATAAGGATTAACACCTTGCTAATACTTTTGTTTTCCACGAGAAAGTCAACGAAGCAACGAGGAAGTAACCTCTTAAAAGTAACTTATCTCTGATCAGTGCTACCAGTAATTACAGGATCACTAGCGCAACCTTTGAGAAACGGACGGCTGAGTATAAAAGTGTTCAATGGGCATCTCGGGCTTGGCCAACCCAACCACAATCCCCGGAGCCAGGCGGGACGGAGCTGGGGGTGTTCAGTGCCCAGTGCGCCAAGGAACCGACTGCTTGTCCACCTCCCACTTGGCGCGGGATGGGGCGGCGGCCAGGCAGGCAGGCGCTCCCCGCTCCCAGTGGCCGAGACCGCCCGTCCGCCGCCCGAAGGAGAGTGGGGGTGGACACGGGACTGGACAGTGACCTTGACAGCCCCTCCGCCGTCCGGGGGAGGCTCGGGGTGGACATGGGACCGGGTAGCGGCGTGACAGCCTCAGGGCGGGCCGGGGAACGCTCGGGGCGACTGCGGCGCTGGGGCAGAGGCGGCGTTAGCCCCTCCGCGTCCCCGAGAGGCTCGGCCGCGCAGGGGGCTCTCCGGGCGGCTCCAGAGGCGCACCCGGGGCGGGGCGAGCTCGGCTCGGGCCGGGGACGCGGGGCTCCGGGGGAGAGCAGTTGGGGGTCCGCGGGCGGGCGGCTGGCCCTACCTCCTCGGTGACCGTGGGGCAGTAAGAGATGAGCAGGAGCGTGGTAAGCAGGTTGATGGCGAGGCCCAGGAGGGTGATGGAGTTGGGGGCCATCCACAGCGGGATCCACTGGAGCAGCCAGGTCCAGTAGAGCTGCAGCGGCGGCTCAAGCAACGAGACGCCCGCGACGCTGTAGCGGTGTTCCTCCAGCCGCCGCAGCTGCGCCGCGCTCAGCGGCTCGCCCAGCGCCTTCAGCCAGCGCGGCGCCGGCCTGGCCCAGGCGCCCGCCGCCATGGCCGCCTGCGGGCCCCGCCGCTGCGAGCGAGCGCAGCCCGAGCCGGGCGCCCGGGCGGGGACAGGTGGAGGGAGGGGCTCGCGGGCCCGGGCCTACGCCGGCCCGGTGGGACTCGCCGGTCGGGTCCGCGGCGGAGGTCGAGGTCAGGCCAGGCCGCCCCTGGTCCCGGGGCCTCCGCCCCCAGAGCCGCCGGCCGCGGGGGGCGGGGCCTCGGGGAGGGCTCCGGGAGAGGGGGAGGGGCCGCCTCCGCCCCGCGAGGTGTCGGGGCAGGTGGGACAGGCCCGCACTGGCCACCGGGTCACCGTGGTGGCTCCGCCGATCGTCACTTTCTAATTGGCGCGAAAAGGGCCCAGATTTCCCCAAGAGCCTGATGCTTCTAAGTCCCGATTCTTCTCCGGGGACGGCTGGTGACGCTCCCTAGAAGGAAGTCTCGACGGCTGGACAGTTAGAAGCGGGTTGCTCTAACTCATGCGGTGTGCACAGCTCAGATCTCCTAGTGTGCGAACGCCCTGGCCTTTAGCCGCAGCCTGCAGAGCCGGGGGGTGGGGAGCGAAGTATTGTGTGAGAACATGATTTTTGCACGTCTTGGGTCACCGGCATGAGGTCTCCATCCGTCGGCCCGAAGAGAGGTCCTGCCTGATAAACACACGGGCACAGTTCTTTCTTCCAACCCCGAGGACTGGGGCCCTGGCTGTGTATTAGCTCTAGAGAAACCTCACTTGCAGGTTCAGGGATCAATGTTCAGGGTTCAGATTCCAAGGTATAGGACCTACCACTCAGGACTTAGAAACACCGTCTAACAAGGGGACTGAATGGTTGAAAGTCAAATAAATGCCTATTTCTCAGAGCATCTGATACCAATAATAATGGATATTTTTACACACACCCTTCCTCCCAAAGACAGGGATCCAGGTGGTACCTTCCACTGGCCTGGGAGCAAGTATGCTTGCCACACAATGGCAGTTCACTTACCTCACAGCTCCTTACCTCACAATGCGCCCATTTAGACAGGGGATAGCCTGTCATAAACATGTCATTTTGCACAACCTTTGCCACTTGCCTTTTTCTTCACCTCCTGGTTCTTATCATTATGCACTTCTCTAAGGCATAGAACAAGCTCAGAAACTGCTTTCGTGATAGTTCAGTAGGGCAGCGGCTATCGGCAGGTGCAGTTTGTCCCACAGATTCCACCACAACACATTGGAGACGGGCCAACAAACTACTACCCAGCCCACCACCTGCTTCCATACAGCCCATAAGCTAAGTACAGCTTTTTAGACTTTCTTTTTGGCTGCCATTGGGTCTTCTTTGCTGTGTGTGGGCTTTCCTCTAGTTGCAGCGAGCGGGGCCTACTCTTCGTTGCAGTGCGCGGGCTTCTCACTGCTGTGGCTTCTCTTGCTGCAGAGCATGGGCTCTAGGTGCATGGGCTTTGGTAGTTGTGGCACGTGGGCTCAGGAGTTGTGACACCTGTGCTCTACAGCGCAGGCTCGGTAGTTTTGGAGCCCAGGCTTAATTGCTAGCCGGTACGTAGGATCTTCCCTGACCAGGGATCAAACCTGTGTCCCCTGCATTGGCAGGCGGATTTTTAACCACTGTGCCACGAGGGAAGTCCCTAGACTTTTAAATGACTGAAAAAAAGATTTTTTTCTGTGATGCAAAATTACATGAAATTCATATTTCTGTGCCAAGAATAAAGCCATATCTATTCCTTACATATTGTTTATGACTGCTTTCGTGCTCCAAGGGCAAAGTTCAGCGGTGTGACGAGAGCATATGGCTCGCAAGTCCTACAATACTGACTGTCTGGCGTTTTACTGTAAAAAAGATTAGCAATCCCTTCCTTAGAGCAATATGAGGGTATCTGCAGACCAAACCATGCATTGAATATACATCTCCTAATCTTTAATGTGAAAAACGATGCTGACAAATGCAGGAAAGGAATCAGAACGACAGAGATCCACTTTTAACTATGTTGGTTTTTTGTACAGTAAACTTGGAAATACCTATCTTTTAACTTAGTGCCATGAGTAAGCCAAGGAAAAGTCCTTTTCCAGGTAAATAAATTTAACTATATTACAGATAATTTCTAATATACATGAAAAACATCAGAAAGAATTAAAGGGCAAAATACCTTTTTCCCATAAATGGGAAAAAGGTATTTCCCTCAAATAAAATCCATATTGAACAGTACCCAGATCATATAAAGAATTCCTAAAAATCCACAAGAAATAGAAAAACAATAAACTAGATTTATGTTCCGATATCTATAACAAAACCCCCCAAACGTGGTGACATAAGCAAATAGAAGTTTATATCTCTCACACGTAAATTTAGAATTGACAGCCCAGGACTGGGATGGTGGGTCCATGGTCATCAGGAACCCAAGCTCTTCTGTCTTTCTGCTCCAACACCCTCACTCTGACTTCCACCTACAAGGTCATCTCTTGATTCTGAACAGGCTGCTGTAGTGCCAGCCATCCTATTCGTATTACAAGCAGCAGGAAAGTGGAAGAGGGTAGGAAAAAAGCTGGATGCCACTCAACTCAGCCAGCAAAGTAGAATGCTTTTTCAGAAGTCCCAAACAACAGCTGTACATACCTCCCACTGGCCATAACTTAATCACCAGCCTACCTAAGTTCAAGTGTAATCAAGGGAGAATAGATGGGTACAATCATTTGGTCAAACAGTCTGGCATTATCTGGTAAAGTTAACGTGCACATACTCTGTAACATCACAATTCTGATCCAGGAGTGTATCCCAGAGAAATTCTTGCATGTGTCCTAGGAAACACATATAAGACCATTCATAGCATCTTTGTACAGTAACCAAAAGCTGTAAATAACCTAAATGTCTACCAATTCTGAATGGATAAAACTGTGGTATTTTCACATAATTTAATAGTATTTAGCAAGTTTAATAAGCTATGCTTATTAACATAGATAAATTGCACAAGCATAATACTGAGTGGCAAAAAAGCTTACAGAAAAAATGCACAGTATGATTTCATTCATATACAGTTCAAAGATAGGCAAGATTTTGTGTTTAGGAATACGTACATATGTGGCAAAGCTATGAAGAAAAGGAAAAAATGATGAATACAATTCCAGAGGGTCGTTACTCCTGGTAGAGAGGAAGTAAGATGGGATTGTGGAAGGGCACACAGATGGCTTCAAAAGTATTGGTAATTGTATGAGTTAGGATACAAAACTACAGAGGCTGAAACAGGATAGCTGTTAATTTTTTTCTCACCTAATTGGGTAGACAATCCAGGGCTGGTATGGCAGCTCCAAGGTGACAGGGACACAGATTTCTTCCATTTTATTAGTCTGACAACTTAGTGTGTTGCCCTTGTCCTTGTGGTCAGAAATGGCTGGCCACAACTTCTAATCAATTGGAAGGGGGAAAAGAGGGGAGACCCTGTGTTCCTTTCCTTTTAAGGGCATGGCCTAAAGATGCACACATCACCCTGCTCTCATCCCATTGGCCAGAACTTGGTCACATGGTTACATTTAGCTGCAAAAGAGGCTGGAAATGAAGTCTTTAGCAGGCCAACCGTTATTCCAGCTAAGACATTTCTATTGAAAAGTGGGGGAATGGATACTGGAGTGTCATCTAGCTGTCTCAACCAGTTTTTAAACGAGGTAATAGGAACATGGTATTCATTTTATTATTATTTATGCTATATGTATGTGCAATCCTTTTCTTTTGCAAATATGGAATAGTTAAAAAGTAGTAAAAATAATAAAAATTTAAAAAGCACATCTTCTTTAACACTCATGCTTCTAAGCTGCTTTTCACCTTTCCCATGGTTTTTGTTTTTTGGGGGGTGGGGGGAGCGGTTGGTGAATTTTTGGAAATTTCAAATTAATTCAAGGCGTATCTGTCTAATGTCAGAGAAAAGTAGATTAGAGATTTCCTATTATTTTGCCTCTTGCATCATGGCTTCCTTTGATTATCATGGTTTATTACATACTGATTGATATATATATAATTATCATGGTTTATTACATACTGATTGATATATATATAATTTTTCCTTTTCCTGAACAAACATGGCAGCTTACATTTAGGCGTTACTATCCTATGCCAGGAACTGTTCTGAGCATCAGGAGTTATTTCATTTAATCCTCACAAAAATCCTAGAAAGCTGGTACCATTATTAGTCCCCATTTTGCAGATGAGGAAATTGGAACACAGTGAGGTTCAATAACTTGCCCATGATTGCTAGAATAGAGATACAGCCAAGATTCCAGCCAATGTAGTCAGAGTCCAGAGCCTGCACTCCTACCTATGGCTAAATGTCACCTAATAAGTTACATATATTAAATAGCAGACTTAGATGAGTATTTTTGTCGATATTAAGCAGTCCTTTTTCTATATATCATCTTACTAAATTTATTAAAACTAATGATACATTCCCTTGTTCAGAGGACTTTGGTAAAGTCCAACCTCCCTAGCTTGGCATTCTAAGGTCCACTCTTCTTTTCCAGTCTTATCTCCCAAGTGTCTCTTCCCTCACTCCCCTCCCTAACTCTGATGCTCCAGCTTCATGGGTCCATTAGCTGTTCCTAAACATACCAAGTGCTTCCTCATGCCCCCCCCACCCGCAACTTTGCTCCCTGGGCTTGGGGAGTACCTTCCATCCTTCATCATCCCTAAAACACTGCTTATCAGTCAAGGCTCAGCTTAAATTCCTCCTTCTCTGAGATGGCCTCTCATATTCTTCCAGTTGACCTCTCCTGCTTCCACACAGAGTACTTTGTACCTTGTGATCCAGTCTGTCTTGGGGCACTTATTTATGTACTGATCTGCTTCTTGTCCAGCCTCAGAGTAGCAGGACCACATCCCTGCACTGAGTGTGTGTTCTTGAGTTCTTGGCACCCAGCAGACATCCCTACTTTTAAAAACTCTTTGTTTTGAAATAGTAGATTCACAGAAAGTTGCAAAAATGGTACAGAGAGATCCCGTGTACTCATCCCCCAGCCTTTCCCAATGTCTTACGTATCCACAGTACAAGAGGCATCCACAAGTTTTTAGTTGATGGCTTATCTTGGTTTTACTACTGGTTCTTTTTGTGTAACTTGCACTCACATTTCAAATCTTCTTCCTCAGCATCTTCAACATCTAGACCAACTTCCCACAAAATGTTATAGTCTCATATA
Source organism: Leucopleurus acutus (assembly GCF_964270905.1). Classification (NCBI taxonomy): domain Eukaryota; kingdom Metazoa; phylum Chordata; class Mammalia; order Artiodactyla; family Delphinidae; genus Leucopleurus; species Leucopleurus acutus. Next base: position 84,031,406 of record NC_139152.1, on the reverse strand, counting down.
GCCATATTAGTTTAGGTGTAAAATAACTGCTTCAAAAAGCCCCTGAATTTCATTGGTTTGGAAAAAGGCATGGATTGCCATCAAGAAATCACCTGGCCAGATCTGCAGTCTAGCAGAATTTTATCATTCAGGGAGTCAAGCTGTCTGTGTAAGGGTTTAGAGCTTTGGACCCACAGGCTGGAGTGTTTAGGGAGATTAGTATAGTTCTGTGGTATATACTTGCCTTTTCTCATTTACTTGCTTTGGTTTATTTTGTTTTTATAGTTTTGTACTTTGTGACTCTAAAGTCTAAATTTTATAGAACCATGGAACCTTACAAAATACACGAGCAGAATACAGTTTTCAATAACAGATTGACAAAAACCTTTGCTCTCTCCTCTAGAAATGCTTAATTTCTGGAACAAGGTCAGAAAAGCAAATTTCACAACAGAATCCCTCAGATGTTGTAACTGTGCTTTTTATCTGAAATTGCAAAAGTGATTTAGGGTTGGAAATTGATTTCCCTCAGAGACACGGTTCTTAGCATTCTGCCCTATTTATATCCTTTAACTGTCTTTTATTTATTATCCTTTTCTGAGTTCACATCCTACTGCTTTAAAATGTTTTCCATGGTATGATCTGAGGAGCACTAGAGGGAATCTCCTTCCTCAAAAATTCCTTCTTCAGCAATCTGAGGTGTGTAAAGCCCCACGATGAGTTATTCCTATTTTGGAGTTGGGGCTTTTAGGATAAGCAGAGTAGGTCAGACTTCCATGTTAGGTTAGGTCATTATCAAAAACACCTGCGCTCTACAGCCCGCGAGCCACAACTACTGAAGCCCGTGCGCCTAGAACCCGTGCTCCGCAACAAGAGACGCCACCGCAATGAGAAGCCCACGCACCACAACGAAGAGTAGCCCCGCTCACGGCAGCTAGAGAAAGCCCGCGTGCAGCAACGAAGACCCAACACAGCCAAAAATAAATAAATACATTTATATTAAAAAAAATAACACCACCTTAGGAGTGATGCTTTTATCAGAATGTCTTTCCTCTGAGACACCTGAGAGAGAATGGCTCCAAATAAATAGCCATGCAAGGAACTTGCGAGAAAGAGGGCTGAAGCTGCGCTCCCAACATGGTCGAGCACAGGAATCACCTGGAGATTCTGTGATAATTCAGGTTCTGAGTTAGCGGATCTGGAGAGAGAGCGGAGGGGAGCGTTTTCATTCCTAACAAGCTCCCAGGTGATGCTGATGCCGCTGGGAAGCGACCACCTTTTGACTGATGAGGGACTGAAGCATATTCAGTCTTAGGAGGCTTGGGTGGAGGCACAGCTCTGAGCAGGCCCCAGGCGGAAGGGGGATGGGGCAGAACGAGGAGCCACAGGGCTGAGGACAATTAAAGGATAAGAAAGACCAGGCTGGCTCACTTAATTTTGGTTCAACCTGTCCTTTCCAGGGCAAAGAAGGGATATATAGATAGATATTAAATTTTTCTATTTTATTTTCATATATTTTATATATATATATATATATATATATATATATATATATGTATATTGGAATTGAGATCTACTTGTTGGTCCTCGGTGAGGGTGTTTTTTGTTCATAGTTGATGAGTCTTTTCTAACATTCTGCTGTGCTTCCCAGACTGGGATACCTTTAGCTCCCTGACAATATGCTTGGAACAACATCCATTTGAAGATCTGGGAAGGAAAAAATTACTTTTCTATTAAATAAACTCATATGTCATGGAGAAGAAGGTAGCATGTGGATAAACTTTAATGAGTAGCATGTGAGGGGTGGTGGCAGTGACTTCACGCTGGGCTCTCACATCCTGTCCAAAGTTGTTCTTTCTTCTGCAGAGAGGAGGGCTGTCGAGGTAGACGGGGTGAAGACCTGTGACGGAGGTAATGCCCACGAAGCACAGAAGCAAGAGCTCTTTTCTTTCTAGTGTTGATTTTCTCATTGCCGTTTCCTTTCTTTAGTTCCTTGTCTGGTGAGGTTGTTTCTGGCTTCATTTCTGTCTCGCTGCTCTTGACTGCCCTTCCCTCTGTACAAATAATAAGGTGTTGGTCTGTCCTCCTTTCCTCCCTCCTACTTGATGTTGACCTTGGTCTTGGCCTTCACTGAGCCCTTTCTTGCCATGCCCTCCCTCTCTGTCCATCACTGTTGCTTAACTTCTTCAGGGAGTGGAGTTACTAAAGGCAGACTTTGGGTCAAAGTCCACGCTGGGCACTATGAAGACCTGACAGTCATGGAAAGACCCAGGAAACAACTTGTCTCACCGATGAACTCCCGCTTCTACTGCTAGATAATGTTTCTTGAGCCTTAGCTAGGAGCTATGAAGAAGCACATAAAAATAACCCCACATAGAGAGGCTCTGTCCCTTCTTGACAACCTCCACTATTACCCTACCTGCCTCTAGCTCAGTGGTACTGCCCAGGGCAGGAATGAGAACTGAGTTTACAGTGAGCCCCCTTGGACACTCAGGAATGAGGCTGGGGTGACCAGTCCAATGGCACTTTATCCCATAGCTTGCAGGGGATACATCATTTGGCTCTCTAGTGCTTGGAATCTTCCAAATGACCACATGACTTCAAATCAGCTTTGGTTTATTTTGAAACGTGGCTCCCTTCCAATTATTCCTCATCCCAATTGCCCAAGACGGATGCATTACAAAGTCTGAATAGTGGCTCCTTTCTTTGCCAGTGTTGCTGGTAACGCCTAGTTATTTTTTCTTTCTTTCTTCTTTTTTTTATTAACTTAAAAAAATTTTAAGCCAATGTTTTATTGGTTTTTTTTGTTTTTTTTTTTTTTTTTGCGGTACGCGGGGCCCTCCCGTTGCGGAGCACAGGCTCCGGACGCGCAGGCTCAGCGGCCATGGCTCACGGGCCCAGCCGCTCCGTGGCATGTGGGATCTTCCCAGACCAGGGCACGAACCCGCGTCCCCTGCATCGGCAGGAGGACTCTCAACCACTGCACCACCAGGGAAGCCCAAGCCAATGTTTTTAAATTAGTGTATAATATCTTTAATGTATTTTCTTGGTCTCCAAGACTAGGATGAAGGTGAGAGGAGAAGGCTGGAAGGATGAAATCTCTTGCCTGTGGATAGCTGTGTAAGTGCTTATCTATGAAAAAGAGAGACATTCTCTCTAAAGCTATCCCTTGGGAGAAGAAGAAGTTATGGTCAATTATGCACTCGAGTGCAAGGTTTTTGCCTTTAAAGATGTGAGTCTGCCAGTATCCCCAAGCCACACTCTGAGTGACCACCCCCCCCCCCCCCCCCCCCGCCGGGAGTGTTTAACTGCCCTGTCACCTCCCTGGTGTTTTGTCCCTAGTAATCGACTCCAGATAGAAGAAAAATATTTATCTAGGCCAGAGGCTACTCCAGCCAGTGCATCTGGGGACAGAGAGAGATCATCAGGTGAGTTTAAGAGGGTGATGACAGTCCTTAGAATCAGGAGAATTGGGCATTCCATTAGTGTGTTTGTTTCTCTCGTCCATTCTATCAAAATTTAATTACAAAGGATTACATAAATACCTACACGTAGCAATCAGCTAAATCTTTGGTACAAGGATGGTAATTAATGACCCAGCTAAAATAAGCAAATAAAGACAGAGTTCAATTTAGAATCAAGTAATATTACAGGGAGAGTTGGTGAGGAGACTGTCTGGTTTTCTTATTCCTTATGCTACTCCTACTCCTAGGAAAAGAAGGCCAAATTTGCATTTCTAGAATTCCATTCAAAGGAACTGAAATGAGGAAGGAGATGGAGGGTTAGGCCTGGAGTCAGGGGAGAAGTGGTGATAGTGGAGAGGTGAGAGAGATCTTGGTAAAGGGGAGTGAGGAGGGGACCAGGAAAGGGAACAGAGGTAGCTGGGGGCTGGCTGACCCCCTCATTTTTATAGCTCACGTACATAAATGTTTAGAAGTTATAAATCAAGCTAACCAATGGTTAATAAAATAGTTGTATCCTCCAGTTTTTTGGGGGGATACCCTCATAATGACCTGGAAGGCTAGATTTGAATGTAGAATTATCAAAGTCTTCAGAGATGCTTGCCAAAATATCGTGGCCCACCGAGGCTCAGGTCTCCCTGTGCTTTCCGCCCTGCTCCCTCCTGCACCATGAGGGGTCGCAGGTGCACACAGGCAGATGCCCGGCCTCATGCACAAGCTCAGTCACATCCTCCACACCCCAACTCCCTGACAAACAGGTGCCTCTAGGCTACCCATTGGGCCTCGGGGTATATATTCTGGCCACTTGGTTCTTCCTTGGGGGTTTGAACTCCAGGAAAAGGCCCACAAAGTCTTTACAAGTGGACTTGGGTGCAGTATGCAAGAACGGGGGGCGGTTCATAAGAGTGCTAAGTATGCACGTCCCCTTGGTTCCATGGCCTCCCTACTTTGTGGAGGGAGATATGGCTAGAGGAGGGCCAGAGTGAGGCTCTTGAAAATATAGAGGTCCCTCTTGCCCAGGTCCAAGGCTAATACTAAGTGGTAGAACCGTCCAGTCTCCCCACAAAGAACATGTTTAAATGTAGCAGATAAAGGGAATTCTCTGGTGGTCCAGTGGTTAGGACTTGGCGCTTTCACTCCATGGGGCCCAGGTTCTATCCCTGGTTGGGGAACTGAGGTCCCACAAGCTGTGTGGCGTGACCAAAAAAAAAAAAAAAAAAAAGGTAGTAGGTAAATAGCCAAGCTGTGGCCTTGGAGGTTGAAAGAGCGCAGGTCCACACTTGTCAAGGAAGTTTCAGAGTCACTTGTCTTTGGCTGGACTCTACTGGGTTGGACCATAGGCATCCTGCAGTCACCAGTATAGCCTGAAGACCAGAGGCCTTTCCTTCTCTCCATTTTCTAGGCACCAAGAAAGATTCCAGTTGGCCCAGGGCCTGAGATAGGACCCAGAAGGAGGGCGGAGAGAATTTCTCAATCTCTCTGGCTAGTGGGGAGCTCAGAGTCATAGTTAATTTGATTTAGAAAAATAAAATCATGTGGCATGTCCTGTACTCCAGCCTAGTGTGATACATGCATTGATAATAACAAATACATAAACCACATTAGCCGATTTCTGAGTCCTTACGGTGTTCTCTTACGCCTGCAGGCTGCTCTGTGTATGTGCTTCCCTGTGGGGAGTAGTGTGGTATGTTATCAATTTCTTGAAGGCAGGAAGTGGCTTATTTCTCACTGAGTTCCTAGCTGAATCCATCACAGTGCCATGCACACATCAGACATTCACGAACTCATTTGTTGAGATGAATAGAATGTTTCAGAAATCAAGTTAAAAATGAGTGGTTAAGCAGTATGGTATTGGCACAAAAACGGAAATATAGATCAATGGAACAGGATAGAAAGCCCAGAAATAAACCCATGCACCTATGGTCAACTAATCTATGACAAAGGAGGCAAGAATATACAATGGAGAAAAGACAGTCTCTTCAATAAGTGGTGCTGGGAAAACCGGACAGCTTCATGTACAAGAATGGAATTAGAACATTCTCTAACACCATACACAAAAATAAAACTCAAAATGGATCAAAGACCTAAATGTAAGGGCAGACACCATAAAATTCTTAGAGGAAAACATAGGCAGAATACTCTTTGACATACATGGCAGTAATATCATCTTTGACCCACCTCCTGGAGTAATAAAATTAAAAACAAAAATAAACAAATGGGACCTAATTAAACTTAAAAGCTTCTGCACAGTAAAGGAAACCATAAACAAAATGAAAGACAACACACAGAATGGGGGAAAATATTTGCAAATGAAGTGACAAACAAGGGATTAATCTCCAAAATATACAAACAGCTTATGCATCTCAATATCAACAAAAAAACAACCCAATAAAAAAATGGGCAGAAGATCTAAATAGACATTTCTCCAAAGAAGACAGATGTCCAAAAAGCACATGAAACGATGCTCAACATCGCTAATTATCAGAGAAATGCAAATCCAAACTACAAGGAGGTATCACCAGATACCTGAATGGCCATCATCAAAAAGTCTATAAACAATAAATGCTGGAGAAGGTGTGGAGAAAAGGGAACCCTGGGAACCCTCCTACACTGTTGGTAGGAATGTAAATTGGTCCAACCACTATGGAGAACAGTATGGAGGTTCCTTTAAAAACTAAAAATAGAACTACCGTACGATCCAGCAATCCCACTCCTGAGCGCATATCTGGAGAAAACCGTGGTTTGAAAGGATACGTGCACCCCAATGTTCATTGCAGCACTATCTGCAATAGCCAAGACATGGAAGCAACCTAAATGTCCATCAACAGAGGAATGGATACAGAAGATGTGGTACACGTATACAATGGAATATTACTCAGCCATAAAAAAGAATGAAATAATGCCATTTGCAGCAACACGGATGGACCTAGAGATGATCATACTAAGTGAAGTAAGTCAGACAGAGAAAGACAAGCAACATATGGTATCACTCACATGTGGAATCTAATTTTAAAAAAGTGATACAAATGAACTTATTTACAAAACAGAAACAGACTTAACAGATATCAAAACCAAACCTATGGTTACCAAAGGGGAAACATCAGGAGATCAGGATTAACATACACACGCTACTATATATAAGATAGATAACCAGCAAGGACCTACTGTATAGCACAGGGAATTCTATTCAATATTCTGTGATAACCTATATGAGAAAAGAATCTGAAAAAGAATGAATATATGTATATGTATAACTGAATCACTTTGCTGTACACCTGAAACTAACACAACATTGTAAATCAACTATACTCCAATAAAATTTTTAAAAAATAAAAATAAAAGTGAGTGGGTTAAGGATGTATTGCCTTATTCCAATGTTTCTTGGAACTAGTAGGGTTTTTTTCTATTTCTATATTAATCTAGATGAAAACATTCATTAAGCCTTCTTTTAAAGTGAGTAAATAGTGTAATGCTTAAAAAATTTTTAGTGTTGTATGTTTAGTTCCCCAAAAGAATTTTTGTGATATAATGTTTTTCTTTAATAGAATGAAATTTAAACAAAATTAGAACAAAATTATAGGAAAGCTAATAGCAATGACAGCTTCTGATATTTTTTGTTCTTTGCAGTTTCAAAATAGACTTTTTCTTCCTCATGGGAACTTTACAGTAAGTACCCTTAATATGAGGAGACATCATATGTAGAAAAATAACATTACCTAGCATACAATACAGTTAGAGAGGATAACTCATGACTGGGGAAACAATATTTTGTAAAAATGCTCTATAGTTGCATTTACGCAATGTTTATAAAAAGCATAACAAATTGCGCATGACTTGGCAAAACCGGTCAATGAGTATTTGAGTTAAGCAACCAGCCCACAGCTGCAATGAGGCCCTGACCCAGCAGCGAGCTGCAGAGACCACGCCGACAAGTTGGGCCACACTCTTGTTTGTTTGGTTTGCACATGGACATACGGTCTTCACGTCTTTATAGATTAGCCAGATTTCTCTTATGTAAAATATCTCAGCCAGTAATGTGTAAACAGGTTTCCTGATTAACATGGGTGTTACACAGGAATGGCACACATTATTATTTTGAAGGTAACTGAGAACATGGGGTGATAGCCAATATTCTTAACAGCCATAAGGCAAGATCACCAACCAAACAAAACAGAAAAAGAGGCAGCCACCAGAGTTTGGACGAGAACTCAAGTTTTCCCTTGCTTTTCTCCAAAGTACTGCAACTACCTGGATCATTCACTCCTTCCCTTTATGAGCCCCACAACTACTACCCAGGTTCCTGGCTATCATCACATCTTCCCAGCTCTGATCTGGAAAGAAAGCAGAGCAGAAACTTTAAGATGCTGTCCCAGGACGCTGTGGGTCTCCCTGTAGGTCAGGATGTATTTAGCTCCTAGAACAAAAGGCCAAAAGAACAAAAGGGAGGGAGGTGAGGGAGAAAACAATAATGGTACGGTACTTGACTCCCCCTTCTACTCCACTTCCCTAACGGAGACTTTCTCTGTAACATCAGGAAGAGTGAAGGATGTTGCTAAAAAGATGACAGGCTTGCACGAACGTTTCTCAGTTTCTAGATTTGGGGAAAGGTTTTCATCAGTTTGAATGGAGGCCATCAGCAAACTCTAAATCTGTAACTGCTCTGTAGTCTGCAACAGCTCTCCATCACTGTGACTAGCTGTCTTGGCAGGAACTCTGGTGGATTTGGCCAGGATGCTATGCCAGAGACGTGATTTGGGTCAGGCCTGAGTTTGGTAGCATCTTGGCTCCCAAGATCCTTTCTGGCTGATCATGCAAACCCGAAACACATAAACGAATACTGTGTCATTTCATCATAAACACTTCAGATTTATTGCACCATTTATTGAATACGTTTTCCCTTCTGTTGAGAAAACTTGTCTGAAAGGCTTTAAAAAGTCTTGTAATGACTTTAAGTGGGGAAAAGGGCACAGATCCCCTGGTGTTAAGTAGGGTTGTGTGAAATAAACAACTCTTCTTTGCTTAGAAAAATCTCTTAGATCAAAAGAAAGATGCGTTTTTAAGATTCTATTACGGTGTATTGTACCGTTTTTTTACTCTAGGGGAAAACAAAGTATTTAGAGCCTACTATTTTAAATTAAAATAAATGCTTTTGCTTATTCTATGGCTTGCTTTTTTTGGAAAGTACAGTGACCAAGCACAGACAACAATGACCAAAATGCTAACTTCAAATGAGATTTTGTCTGCAATTTTTAATTAAGCAATCTGTGCAAACATCTTTTTTCTTTTTCAACATCAGGAGGAAAGAAAACAACCACACTTGGGAGCCTGGGAGCAAAACAGAAAATGCTTTCTCATTGCAACCCGATTTCAAAGCAGTGGTGAGCAGAGCGGCAGTGCCCAGGCCCTTAGTATTCCTCAGGATTGCTTGAGTGCAATTCTCGCAAGTATGAATCAATTACGCTAGGAGGCACACCTTGCAAGAGGAGCCTGCAGAAGGAAAGACCACCTAGAAAGGACAAGAAGGAAAAGGCAAAGTCAAAACCGTCTACACGTGAAAAATCCCTGAAACAAGACTTCTTGACTAGCTGCCTGGAAACGTGACTAATTATGTTCCAGTTAGTTACAAAGATTCACTCAGTCCCTACTTGGAAAGCTTCTCCTGGGTTTGGCACCTTTAGAATCTAAAACATTCGGCATCTAGAAGGAAAAGCAAGTTCCCTGCAGACTCACAGCAGTTCTTTGTTCCCTGCTATTATTCGTTCTCAAATTCCTCACTAGTTGGAGAGTGGTTTTTGATTTGCTCTTTTCGAGGTTCCTCTATAGATGATTTAAGTGTTCTGAATGAATGGCAGAATAAATGCAAATCATGTTACAAATCAGTGGGAAGAACTGTTTCCAGTTTGTTAATGTTCCTTTCAATTAAGCACAAAGAGTTCCCATTCAAGCACATGGGAGAAGAAAAAAGGAGCTACTCCTTTAACTTTGGCTATTCATACACTGTCAAAAGTGCAAAAACTGGAAATATTTTGTTAAAAATAGTAAAACCTGTCCAATGCCTTCTGAAGGTAAGAGAAACACCTACTAATATTTCACACTTACCCTCCATGGTTCTGAATTATATTTAAAAAATAAAAGTACCCTTCACGAGAGAACCCACGAAACCATAAAAATGGTCCTTTAGAGAAGTGTTTTACTATTTGCTAATAAATTCACATCCAGACAAAAACAGCATGCCATTTGAACATTCTTAAAACTTCTTTAATGCAATTTGGGAAAGTCATTCTCCTTTTTTTTTTTTTAAAAAAGTCACATATTGGTAGAAATGATGCCACTTATGTACATGTCCATTCCTTGATGCAAAGAGCTCAGAATGCTTGGGTATCACTCATTTTCATCTACATTAAATGCTTTAATTCATGCTCTACTGCATTCAACAACTTGCTTCATGTCAACAGAAGATTGTTGTGATGAATAAGTACTAGCTGTTAATGGCAAGATACTGAAATACACATTAAAACTACAATGTTAGGGAGTTTAAATAGCCTATTTTCATTGGGTTGCATAATGAAAATCATGCCATACTCCACAGGCTTGGTATGGCTTATGACAGTCATAAGCTTCATATGCCAAAACCATATGAAAGCTTACCTTAGATGATAATATACATTCAAAAATCCTTACTGTGCTACAACTAAGGAAAAGAGAGAGAGAGAGAGAGAGAGAGAGAGAGAGAGAGAGAGAGACATGTTGTAAGCATTAATAAAATGCTAAAACCAAAGTTGAGTACTTGGATGAAATTATGGTCACGATTATGATGAGGTGATTTCATTAATCCTTAGTCAGGTGAAAAGTACAGGAAAATAGAAGCGCACGGAATGAAGGGCTGGGATCCAGTCACTTCAAAAGGATCATTAATAGGTAAAACATTTATTAATATGCACAACCACTTTGCCTGAACAGGTGGCAAAGCCAATTCGACTGTAAAGTGAATAATTATGGTAACAGTTTCCAAACCATTAGCTAAAGAAACCCCCCCTACAACATATATATATTGTGTTTTTCAACAACAGAAAAACATGGACAATCAACAAAGCATTAGTATACATATATATATGTTGAAATTCTAAAAGGCAAAATTATCAAGTGGATATAGAAATTAGACTATTCTAGAATATTGTATTCTGAACTGACTATATATGACTGATCTAACTAAATGCAAGGCTTAAAAAAACAGGCTAGAAAGTGACTATACGTGCAATCTACAAAACTTTTAAAGAAAGAGTCCTAATTCTTTCCTCTTTCGAAAGTTGATGTTATCTCTAGAAATTCAGAGAGCAAACATTGTAAACTCAGGCATGGGTCTATGTCATCAGAGTTTACATCAGGTTGTTCACCTAGCCCCAGAGAACCTCTTAATTTGCTCTTCCAAATAGGGGATCAATCATACATATACTGTAGGACTCATTTATCGCTTAATACATTTAGTAATGGAGCCTAGAATATTCTTTCCTTTTAAATTCATGAATATATGAAATAATCTTGGTCCCACGAAATTATCCAAAATGTTCAACGGATAGATGGGTTACAGACATTCTACTAGAGAATTTTTCATTGGAAAATCTTAAATATGAAAGTTTCCAGATATTGGATTCAACCAGTCCAAATAGTTTTTTATCTGTGTCCTCTCCCCATCAAAAATGCCCAGAACAATTTTTCTACAACTTAGCAATGGAAAAATGTTCAATTTTCCGAACTTCAACGTGAATCTAACGAACCCACACTGGAAGCTATCTTAAAGGAAGAACATCTCTCTCTACACTTGAAAATATTAAAGAAATGCCAAATGATTCCCAAATTTTGGTAACCTTATATCTAAAATGAGGTCATCTTCAAATGTGGCTTTCTGGCTTTATTTATGGGAACCTGTGGTATGGTCCTTAGTTTTCTGACAACACTTATTCCTATATTACCTAATATCCTTGAATAATTTTGCCTTCCTTGTTCATGGCATAACCACTGTATGCCATGAGCTGCTAAGAAATACATTTAAAAGCAAATGAGAAAGACAAGCTTTACATGCAAAGTGCGATTTCATGTAAGAGGAATGGAATGGAAAGAAGAAATATCCAGTGGGATATGAACTTATAAAACCTGTTGCTGCCCCGCCAGGAAGATTGGTTGTCCAGGGGAATTTACTCCTTGATATATCACTGCAGAATTAGAATATTTGCACCAGTATTTATTTATTCTCGGTTGACAGTCTTACTTTTTTTTTTTTTCACAGCTTAACTTGATTCAAGTCACCTATTATCAGATAACAATCTGATGATAAATAATGGTGGCTTTACTTTTTTAGGACCAAAAGCTTTTACTAATATATCACAGTTGATATCTTATTATGAATTTATATACTAGAATACATTATTTATGTTATTAAATTCAATTACTATACAATTACTAGAAAGAATATAGCATTTATATGCATAACATTATTCACTTATGGAGGACCCCAAATTTTGAACCATTTTGAAACCATCATTTTATATCATTAGCAACATTCAGGTATTTTCAAAGCATGCAGAAGTGGTATTGGGTTTTTGATTTTTGCGTTCTTGTTTTTTGGGTGTTGGAACGTAAGTACCAACAATACCGTGGAACTAATAAGGAGTTTAGAAACCAGATGTGTTTGCAACTATGACCTTAATCTGCCTTTAAAGCTAATAAATAGGACTTCCCTGGCAGTGCAATGGTTAAGCCTTGATGCTTCCAGTGCAGGGGGCCCGGGTTCGCTCCCTGGTCGGGGAACTAGGACCCCACGTGCCACGTGGCACAGCCGAAAAAAAAAAAAAAGCTAATAAATAGCTAAAAGAACAACATTTAAATTTGTATCCACTATCTCAATAGTAAAGTTTGAAATTTTCTAAGAATATTATATGCTTTACATTTAAGAGGGAAAAAACTTAAAAATTTTCTTTCTTTCAATTGTGAATCTACTATCCTGTATTATCTGAGGATGGACAAAAATCATAACAGAGAGAATACTGGTTTTTTAAAGTTACAGAAGGAAAAAATTTTTTCGAGAAGTTTCTCTACTATATTTACACTAGATTTAGGACTAAAAAACTCTTTTGTTGTTGTTGTTATTGTTTACATAAATACCCTAGGCATTTACTACGTTTTTTCTAAAATAGATATTTATAAAGTTATATCTGACTTTTAGATGATAATTTCTTCATTATAGAGAGGTAGGAAAAGTAAAGACTTTGGTTATCACAAAATGGCAAAATAATGCAATAAGAATGAGAGAAAAGACATTAGGATCATGTCACTCCTTATCTCCTAACGGTGACTCTGACAGCTGTAAGAGTTTTCATCGTATCCCAAAAGGTATTGATTGTCAAGAAAAAAACTTCAGGATACAAATTATACTCAATTAATATGAAAATTGATTAAGAGGACAATTACACTGAGACTTTTCTACCACATAAATCTTCATGTGTTTTCTTGGTTTACATTACCTGCAACACTTCTGAAAACTAGTATAAATGAAATGCATACCTACAAATGGAAATTCTCTAGTGAGATTTTTAAAGGAATGGGTTATAATATGTGTATGCTGAATTCTACATGTGTAATATTAAATACTAAATTAGTAAATTTACATATACATAGAAAGTTTCACAAAAATAGTTAAATTCCTCAACTGCAGTTTCATTAGATGCGTTTTTACATGAGGCTTCTATTTATCTAAGATGGACTACATCACCAAAGTAATACCCCTTTGACTTGATTCATTGTTACCATGCTGTGCACATACCACAATTCATTGAAATTAATAGTGCTTTAGTTAACAAGAATTGCAAGAGATGAAAGTAAGTCAACTTACAAAATCAAGTAGCCATCACAAATAAGAGTGAGTTCAGAATGTAAAAATGTCTTCTCTCCCCAAACCTTCTCCCTCCTTCCTCCCCTCCCCCAGAAAATGTTGGCAAGTAATTGGCATTTGGCAGTAAGCACAATAATTAAATGAGTTTCTTTCAGTTCAGTCTACACAAGATCTGGGATGTCATACCTTTCACCTCCAGTTTGCATTCGATCTCCATTGCCCCAAGGTCATTGACTGCTTTGCAGCTGTAGGTGCCTCCGTCATAGGGGCTGGGCTTTCGAATCTCCAGAGTACAGACCCCCTGGTTGCTGAACATCCTGTATCTTGGGTCATCCACGATAGCAACTTTGTTTTTCATCCAGGTAATTTTGGGCTGAAGATGGAAGCAAATTAGGGCAAAACATATCTGTACTTAGCCTGATAATAGACCATCAAAGCCAGTGACAGAATTTTAAAGCATGGCTTAGAAAGAAAATACTACATCTAAGAAGAATCCACGTCAACTTGAGAACCATTTCTCTCAGATTAAATTCTACTTAATGCTTGGCAAGAAAGCGAAGGGGCAGTTCTGAAGAAGCCAGCCAGATTTGTTCATAGGACAGCCCGGGGCAATCTTCCCCAAGATTCAGTTACATTTAAATTTGATCTACAGGTCCATGAGGTTAACTCATCCTGGAGAGTGTATATTGCTCAGTGTTTTTCAAAGAATCCCTGTAAGCCGTCATCGCCAGCCAGTTTTCTCTACTTCCTTTCCCTGATATGCTTTTCTAATTCTTTATGGGCTGCTTATGCCTCCTCACCATTTAATCTCTCTTCTGACATCTGTTTTCATCACCTGGTGGCAATGGATGGATCTACTCCAAACGGATAATCCCAGATCAATCGCCCAGGAAGGCTACTCCATTCTGCTTGACTTCTGAACTACACCATTTCTTTTTCATATTGTCTTCTTCTCCCTTCTGTTAATGCACACCCTCCACACTCTCCCTCTTATTGATTTTGTCTTGCTCAGACCCAAGAGACAGCACTTCTCAGTGTCCTTCACACCGTCCTCTTCCTCCTTCCGCCTTTCAAATGGGAGTACTTCCTGAGGCTCACATCTTGCTCCTTGACATTTTGCTTCACTACTCTCTTGCGTTTGATATTCCTTTCTAGAGCCTTGGCTCCAAGGGGTGGGATGCAGCGTCCCCATGCTTGGGTCACCCAAACCAAGAGTCACAGCCCTCGCCTTTCTCCCAAGCTCTGGCGATGCTCTCCTCGCCTCCTGGTCATTCCCGCTTGAATGTACCAACATCACCTCCAATTAAACATGAATTCAGCATCTTCCTCCCACCCTCAGGCTGTCTTCTCCCTTTGACTTCTCTATTTCTGCTCATGGTATATGCAGGAAAAATATCACTGTTTGCAATTTTTCCAAATTCTAGGGCACTTTCTCTCAGTGCCACCCAGGGATAGATAGCTCTATGGGCAACATTCATTCATTTGCTGTTCTTTTCAAATGCCAGCAACATGAAACCTGAAATCCTTTCTAAATCTCTTCAGTCAGATGCGATCTCTCCCTTCCTGGTACTCTGTACCCTTATCACTGTACATTCGAATTCTGCCTTGCACTAGAGTACAATTATTTGCTTTACACTATTATAGAAAGCTTGATAAATCAATATCACCATCTAATTTTTCAGGTGACACAATATTACTACCATCTCTTTATCTCTCCGTTCTTTTAAAAATAAGTGGTTTGGTTTTTCCTTAGAAAGTATCCCTTAGTTAGTAAAGAAATATAAATATTTTTTCTATATTTAAATAGTGTCCTTTATTATCCACCAATACCACCACCCTGTACCCCCCTCCGTATCCCAGAAAAAGACACAAATAGCAGTTGGAAGCTCAGTTTATATTACTACTTATAATTATGACATAGTGAATATAAAAGAGGGGGTTTGGGATTAATTTTTAAATTTAATTAATGTGATTAAAAAAACCCCAAAACATGGTACCTTAGGATTTCCTCTCACACTGCAGTTCAGGGTGGCATTGTAACCAGCTATGGCGTAGGTGTTGACCAATGGCTGAGTAAACATGGGTGCCTCTGTGAAATTGAAGTCTTCATACACTGGATTTTTGTAGATTTTACCTTAAAAACAAGCATTAGAGATATACAAATTGGCCTGAGAATATATTATTCTTAGCATACTTGAAAACTTCCCTGAGCTTAGAAAAACATGTGGGAAGGCCACAGGGCATTCATTCAGAAGGATACCAATGTACAGCCCATCACACACAGGAAAGAAACCCAGAGGGGTCATCTGGAACTGAAGTAAGTATTGGGAAGAATTCAGTGTCTGGGTGTTTTGGTCAACAATGTGCTTTAACGTGAAAGTAACGAGGAAGGGCAGGAAGGACACGGTTTATGAGGAAATGAAATGACAGGGGTGGAATCCAACTTCTCCTTTCATTGAAAAGTGGCTCTCATGTGTAGCATCCTTGAAGGTGTCCAAGAATAAAAGTAACCCAGGCTCTAAAAGTAGATGGTGACTTTTTCCTACCCGTGATCTTAGCCATTGAGAGACCCACTACCCAGATGTTGCCATGAATGAAAGCTTGTATGTTAAAAGATGCAATCATAATATAATTTTCCTTAAAATATTTTACTTGTAAGATTAACATTTTGGTTGGACGTTCTTACCATAATTTCATTTATTTATTTATTATTTTTTATTTCTTACGACAACAGAAATTTATTCTTTCACAGTTCTTGAGGCCAGAGATACAAAATCAAGGTGTTGGCAGGGCCACGCTGACCCTGGAGATTGGAGCAGGGAATCTGTTCCTTGCCTCTTCCAGCTTCTGGTGGCTGCCAGCATTCCCTGGCCTGTGGCTGCATCTCCTTACCATAATTTTAAATGTGTGTTTATGATATTCTTATCCCCTTTCACCACATCTCTCTTTCTTTCTGTCTTCTCTGTCTCATCACTGAAAATCAAGGTTCCCACATGTCCAGCCCGCTTCCAACTCACCATCCTTGGCAATCAGGGCGCTCTCTTTTGTCATTGTTGCATCCTCACTGAGGCCGCACATGTTTTCAGCAAACACCCGGAAGTAATACTCATTTCCGATAACCAGTTCAGTAATGGTGGCACTGGTTCGGTGATAATGCTCAATGACAGTGAACCACTCCTGAAAACAAAAGTAAGAATTTGAGGAAAATCACTTCAAAATGCACAGCTATTTCACCTGTTGATTCAAATAAATAACAGGGATGTTGCATTAACTAAGAGGAAAAAAGAGCACTAATTTTTTATACTGAGGGTAACAGAAATGTATATTTAATTTGTTTAACGCTTTACAATTGATTTACACTTGACTACGTCATTTAATCTTCATTTACACATTAGATTCATTTGCCCTAGATGTGGATGGAAGAAATTTTCATATATTGAGGTATGAAGAAGTCATTCTGGCTTCTATGTGGTTTAACTTAAACTTTATGCTAACTAGAACAGCCCGCTTTGGGGCCTAATAAATACACATTGTACATCTGCTTTAACCATTTAAAGAAAAGCATGCACTGTCCAGAAGTGAAGAAGGTCTCTTTTGAAGATCCAGATAAATGCCTCCTTTCCTGGGACATCAATGCTTGTACGCCTTCCGTGATAAAGCTCCCTTCCTCGGGCACCAAAGTCATAATGACTTGCTGTGTATGTGCTGAACTGTCTCTTTTGGAAATCTTGAAGGAATGTATCTCTGTCATATCTTAGGTTCTTTGTTCAAACAAGGTTAAAAACTGTGTTGAAAGCTATGCTTCTGTGGAGCAGTTCCTCAGAGCTGTCTGAGAGGCTGTCTGCCAGGCTATAGTCCTCTCCTCTATTCTTTTGTTTTTTTTTTTTTTTTGGTACGCGGGCCTCTAACTGTTGTGGCCTCTCCCGTTGCGGAGCACAGGCTCCGGACGCACAGGCTCAGCGGCCATGGCTCACGGGCCCAGCCGCTCCGCGGCATGTGGGATCTTCCCGGACCGGGGCACGAACCCGCGTCCCCTGCATCGGCAGGCGGACTCTCAACCACTGCGCCACCAGGGAAGCCCTCCTCTATTCTTATAGTAAATTGGTTATTGATTATTTCCATGGACAATGTCAACTACTATCTTTATATTTTCTACGTTACTGTGCAGTGTCTGTCATCTCTCTGTCTACCTACCTACCTGCCTGTTTATCTTTTGTATAACAAAGTATAATTATAGAATTTTCATGCCAACTTATCTATTCTGAGGGAGAGATGATGCTAAATCACAAAAATTAATATCACCTAATCAACTTGCCTAACATTATTACCATAGGTTCTTTCAATTCTTTGCTCAGATATTACTTCCTCTACTGTTTACCCTCTCACCACTCTACTTTGGTCATACTTTTTCACCTTAACCTGGCTACGTTTTCTTCACAGTACTTGTTACCTTAAATATATGACATACTTACTATTTTACTTATCTGCTACCTCCCCCACTGGAATGGATACACAGTGATGGTAAAAATGGACTTTTCTTCTCACCCCTGTATTTCCAGTGCCTTCTCACAGCACCTGGTATACAGTAGGTAGCATGCACAAAATAAATGTTCATTGAATACAGGAATGAATGGATGAGCTAAAGCTATATTATTCTTTTTTTTTTTTTGACTTTTTCCTCACCATGTCAAGAAATATAGTGGTTTCAAAGTTTATCTTGCCACCAGTAGAAAACCACATTGTACTACATATGTTTAGTACCACTAATTGAGAAAATACATTTGCTGACAAAAAATTTCAGAAAGGAAAACGATTTTCCTTGCAACTTTTAGGGGCCGTGATCATCTCTATATTTGGGATATTTTAAAGACACCAGACAACTGTAGTTATGCCCTCCTTTATTTCCAAAGTACTTTATGCAAACCTTTATTATACTGTTTTATCATTTGGTTTTATGTCTTTCTGCTTGCTTAAACTATGAGTGGTCCAAGAGCAGGAGCTGTCTTTTTTTTTTTTTTTTTTGCGGTACGCGGGCCTCTCACTGTTGTGGCCTCTCCCGTTGCGTAGCACAGGCTCCGGACGTGCAGGCTCAGCGGCCATGGCTCACGGGCCCAGCCGCTCCACAGCATGTGGGATCTTCCCGGACTGGGGCACGAACCCGTGTCCCCTGCATCGGCAGGCGGACTCTCAACCACTGCGCCACCAGGGAAGCCCGAGGAGCTGTCTTTTTGTTTTTGATCCACCAGCTAGAACACTGCTCAACAAATAGTTAATGAATGAATAAATGAATGTGTTGGCATACATCGTGAGAACAATGTTTATGGAAGGTATAAAGGACTATAGGAATTTAAGTGAAAAACAGCATCTGTAGCCACAGTGAGATAGTGGTGTGGTGACCTCCGGGGAAGTGCACTGGGCAGAGTGAGCATCTTCTGGTCCGTAGGCCTGCCCTTGCTGAAATGCACCAGAAACACAAGGGGATGGGATTGGGGTTCCTCTCCTGTCAGCAGGCAGACCTCAGACACACGAAGCAGCAGCAAAGTCCTGGCTCAGCTGGACTTGACTAGATATCTGAGAAGACAGCTGTTGGCAATGTGGTGGGGGTGGAAGAATGGGGGGCACCTGGAGGCAGTGTGGTACCCCTGGATTCACTGCCAGTATCTGGACCAAGGTCCAAAGAAGAGCCCTCATTGCTAAGGAAATCCAAGGTGGTCAATACTTCCCCTGCAAAGTCATCCATTGATCTAGCTCTCAAGCTGTCCAGGTTTGGCTGAAACATGTTTCTGTAAATACCAAGTCTTATTTTGTCATGTAACACCCACCCAGGGGTGGGGGGAAAGACATGCTAGAAATAGTTTATGGAAAGGCAAGGCTTGAAATCCATTCCAGTTACTTAGACCGCTCTTTCCAACCCTCTCCCCTTCTATTAACCCAATGTAGCTTTATACCCTAAGTTCTTACTGACATCTAGTAGTGTAAATGCCTGCAGACTTCCTATCAATATCATTTGGTACGATGTTTTACTCTTCCTATGAGAATGAATGGTGGCTCCAAGCCATCCTGTGTCCAAACATTCATTTATTCATTCATTGACTTACAGGTAGAGCAATGGTAGTTGTAGTGGATGGATTCTGATTCAGAAAGACCTAGACTTTAACATTTAAAATCTGGTGATCTAACATAGGTAATAATAATTCATACTCCAACTGAGTTGCTTCTTGAATACTCTAAATGCTTCTCCTCCTCAGGACCTTTGCATATGCTGTTACCTTTAGAATCTTTCTTTTCTAACTGGAATTTTTTTTTTTTTAAAGACATCAGTCCATGCTACCAACATTCATTTTACAAGGAGGAAGAAGTTGCATGGGTGCAGATCTGAGTCAGAATCCACAGTGAGTAAATATCTGTTGAACGAATAACTTTATTGAATTCTACTGAGCATTCTGCCAGTTGCTTTATATTGTTTCGGCCTCACTGCGCGACATGCAGGATCTTAGTTCCCTGCCCAGGGATCGAACCCACACCCCCCCCCCCCCCCCCCGGCAGTGGAAGCATGGAGTCTTAGCCAGTGGACCTCCAGGGCAGCCCCTGTTTTAGCCTCTTGATAAACAAGCGAGGTAAACATCAGTGTCCTTATTTTACAGATGAGGGAAATGGAGATCAAAGAGGTTAAGTGACCACATGTGTATGTGGTTTTAAGTGGAAATGCAAGTCCAACTCTTCGTGGCTCCCAAGGCTTTGCCCTTTCCACTGTGCCACATCACTTCTCCATGTCCCTCATGAGTTCCTCACCAGAGAGGACCCATGCTTCCCCCTTTACTTCTGATGAAATGTTATTTTGCTGCTGCGGAACCAGAGAAAGCCAGACCTTACCATGCTCTTCTTGTCGGCCTTCTGGATCGTGTACCCTGTAATGGCAGTATTCCCATCATCCTTTGGTGGTGTCCATGATAGAGCAACATTCTCTCCCCAGACATCGTCGATCTTCACAACTTGGGGTGGACCCGGACGGTCTGTAGGATGAATTCATGGCATCACTGTGAGGTCACTTTCCCCCCAACCTAGACCTCGTTACAGGAGGATATTTTAAAATGTCCTTTCCTTCCTGTATTTCTACCCACGTTTCTTTTGCATTCTTCTTCTCTGGAGAAGTACAACGCACTCCTACTAATCTTATCTGGAAACCCTTGACTTTCATCTTCTTGGAAAGAAAAGGATTTTGAAAGGAAAATGTAAATGAAACTTCAAACATCATTAACCATCCCTCCAGGGGCCGACTACTGGCAGTGAGTCACAGGCTACCCTGCCTAATGGGAAAGGTAAGCTGATGCTAGACTTGAAATCGTAGAGCCTACCTGGGCTGTGTAGCTCCAGCTTTCGGTGAGAGGCCCGAAGCCCACAGTCTGTGAGAGAGGTCCTCTGCTGCACTCAAAAGGCACCTTTAATGGGAGTGAGGAAAACTTATTTCCTCTGCCATGGCTCCCTCCAAGATTCATTTGTATTTATCAGTGTTTCCATGTTATGGAAGTAGAATGCATTCATGAAGAAATAAAGTCTTTCTTCACTTTATTTTCTGCACTATGGATTTCTGTGACCTCTGACCTTCCAGTAAATTGCAGTAACATTCAGAAAGGCCCAAAGTCAAGTAAACGAAAACTTGAGGGGAGGGATAAATTGGAAGGTTGGGACTGAAATATAACACTAGTATATATAAAATAGATAACTAGTAAGAACCTACTGGGTAGCACAGGGAACTCTACCCAATACTCTGTAATGACCTATATGGGAATAGAATCTAAACAGGAGTGGATATATGTATATGTATTCACTCTGCTGTACAGCAGAAACTAACACAACATTGTAAATCAACTATACTTCAAGAAAAATTAATTACTAAAAAAGAAAACTAAATCTTCATTGGGAGGCCCCCTCAAAAAAAAATCACGCATAGAGGTTCAAGGAAGGACAATAATATTACGTATCTACATAGTACTTGTTAATTTTTTCAGAGAAATTTCACATCTGTTATCCTTTGCAGTGCAAGCAGTACCCTTTCTGTCCTGAAATATTTTTCAGGTATTAAAATGCAACAATAATTATTTCTATTTGAAATGTCAGATTGAAAAGAATAAATATCAGAGCGCTTTCTCATGTTTTTCTCTCTTTTAAGCAACATTTAACATGCAGTCTTCATGGGCTCCGGGGGTGGAGGGAAACCACGTGATAACCCTCACTTCCTTTCTACAATTACCAACAATGAGTCTCTACAACCACAGTTTTCTATCTCCTGTTTTCACCAACTTGTCCTACAGACAGATGTCTTCTCCCAGTTCAACTTCCCGCCTGCACCCCAGGCAGGTCTGCTTGGCCTTCAAAGTCCACGTTGGCTTTTCAAACACTTGCTCCCCAACAGGAAACGGCTAGACTTTTACAGCCATGGCAGCAACATGAACTTGGGACTCATAACATAAGTAGGATACTAATTGTTACTATTTATTGAACACTTGGAGCGTGTGAGTGACGTGCCAGGCGCTCGTAACTACCTGGTAAAGTAACTACATGGCAAAGTAGGAAAAAGAAAAAAGTCCTTTGTCGTGTTTCAGAGGGCAAGGCTCTTCCAGACCCAACCACAAGGGCTTCCATTAAAATAGAGCCAGCGCATAGCGCAGGGAGATCAGCTCTGTGCTTTGTGTCCACCTAGAGGGGTGGGATAGGGAGGGTGGGAGGGAGACGCAAGACGGAGGGGATATGGGGACATATGTATATGTATAGCTGATTCACTTTGTTATACAGCAGAAACTAATACAGCGTTGTAAAGCAATTATACTCCAATAAAGATGTTTAAAATAAATTAATTAATTAAATAAAATAAAATGGAGCCAGGCCAGACCCAAGGGCACACAGAACACCCTCAACACTCCTTTCAACTTAACAAAAATCAAGACAGTTTAGTCAGCACGAAAAGATTGCTTAGTTTAAAGGACATGAACTTTCACCTAAGGGAAGGCTTGCCACAGGAAGCTGCTCCTTTGGTTAGAGAGCCTCTAGTTCTAGCACATGTGATAAACTGTAATCATAAAATTGACTGGAGACAAGGCTTCTCCTAACGCTGCTCTTAAATTTATTTCTTGACATTGCAAAAATTATAGAACAGTTCAAGCGAGAAGGGTCTACTGTAAGAGATCCTCCCTTTATTGCCCTAACTGTGCAAACAAGTAAGAACTAACCTTGTTTGGAGAGGTAAGTATCTAAGCCCTGCGCGACCAACCACAACTCAGTCTTTAACTGTTTAACTCTGTTTAGGTGTACCTTTCTTACATTTAATAAAAATTCGTCATTCTCCATTAACGTTACTATTAGCAAATTTTAAATGTAGTAAGAAACATGTTAAACTATATCTAGAATCTATAATGTTTTCTTAATGCAAGAATTCAACATGGGAAATAGTTTTATCATTGAAGAGTTGAGAAACAGAGTAAGAGAGAACTGGATTGTAAAACAGTACTGATAGTTTTCACTAGAAAGTAATATACATTAATTTTCCTTACTATATATGCCCGAAGTCTCCCATGGTGAGTCCTTTTAGTCAGTGAAAAATTATTCTTAAATGCTAACCAATCTTCCTAATTTATCTATGTTTTTAAATTCTAAAAAGAGGAATTTTCTGTAGAGCCAGCCTAACAGAAGAAATTCTGACTCTTGCCTTATTGACAAGGACAATCTGTCTCCATATAGAATGTTCTAGTTCCCTCCTCCAAACCTACCAACAACCTGGATATCAATGGATGCAGTTTCCACGTATTTTTCCACTTTGACCTGCAGATCATATTTCCCAGAATGGCTCCTCTCCGCTTTTCTGATAAATATGATTGTATCGGTCTCAGAGTTGCGAATGTTGATCTGATTCTTATCAATAGGTGCCCCATCTTTCTTCCAAGTTACTTCTGGTCTTGGTTTTCCCTTAAAAGAAAAAAAAAAAAGACAGAAAAAGTAGAGGCGGGAGGGGATCAGATTGTCTCATTCCTTTTCAGCATTAAATAAATGGGCAGTGGCTTACCCCATCCTAGGCAAGTTTGGAAAATGGCCTGGTGGTGGGCAGTTATAGCAGTAATGTAATATTCACTACTGCCCATTGACTGCATTCTGCATGCAAGGTACTATGTTATGTACGTGATATTTATAACTTCCCTTACTCTTCACATCAGGATAAGTATCATTATCCTCATTTTTTTTTTTTTTTTTTTTTTTTACTGGTACGCGGGCCTCTCACTGCTGTGGCCTCTCCCGCCGTGAAGCACAGCCTCCGGACGCACAGGCTCAGCAGCCATGGCTCACGGGCCCAGCCGCTCCGCGGCATGTGGGATCCTCCCAGACCGGGGCACGAACCCGTGTCCCCTGCATCGGCAGGCGGACTCTCAACCACTGTGCCACCAGGGAAGCCCCCCCCCCCCTTTTTTTGATAAAGGTGTTAAATGACTTGCACAAGGCCTTGCAGCTAAGTGCTGGAAGCTGGTCTTCTAGCCTGGTCTCTTCAGCTCCAAAGCCTGCACATCACAGCCTAATGGTTCAGAACATGGGCCCTGGGACCCTGGAATCTGTATTTGGATCCTGACTCCACTACTTAATAGCTGTGTGACTTCGGGCAAGTTACTTAAACTCTCTGCCTCAGTTTCCCAATCTGTAAAGTGGAATGAGAGTACCTTTCTTCAGGGTGGTTATCACAACTGAAGTTCTTAGAAAGCTTCTGTGCACTGCAGAGGTGTTTCATTAATATCATCTACATGCTAATGATTATTATTGTTCCACTGTACTGTGTCGCTCATTTCAGACTTGTCTGTAATTCTCTCTCTGTTCTCTCTAGCAGCTGAAACTATTCTTTAAGAGCAGACTTTGAGTAATTATAATCTCATTCAAGGACATGAGTTTTTTTTTGCGTTACGCGGGCCTCTCACTGTTGCGGCCCCTCCCGTTGCGGAGCACAGGCTCTGGACGCGCAGGCTCAGCGGCCATGGCTCACGGGCCCAGCCGCTCCGCGGCATGTGGGATCTTCCCGGACCGGGGCACGAACCCGTGTCCCCTGCATCGGCAGGCGGATTCTCAACCACTGCGCCACCAGGGAAGCCCAAGGACATGAGTTTTAGTTTACGTTACAAAGAAACTTCCTAGGATTCCTGAGCACCCAGGCTCACCTCACAGACAGGAACCAAGCATTAATTCCGTTGGGAAACGCACAGCCTTCCCATGGGTTCCTAATGTGACTTGTTGATAGGTTCTGCTAAGGAATGTGAGAGACACACATCAAACCCCTCCCCACAGGGCTTGAAGAATGGTTGCAGGTGCTCAGATGTGCATATGGGAAGTAGAGAACAATACTGTTAAAGGTGGGAAAAATAGTTCCAGGTCTCATTTCCTTAAGTGTACAATTTACTATTAACTGCTGGGGGAAAAAATTGAGTTCTCTGATAACGTTTGGAGTGAAAAAAGCACTGGATTCAGTGTCTGGAGATATAGACTCTGTTCACGGCACTACCATTTATTTGCTGTGTGACTTTGGGCAAGTCACTTAGCTTCTCTGAATGTCAGTTTCTTCCCTTCTCAAGGGGGGTAAGGAAATCTGCCATTCCTGCCTCACAAGGTGTATCTGGGGCTCAAATGAGAAAAGGTTCGAGAACTTTAGAGGTTACATAAATATACAAACATGACATGCTAGTCTCATCATCCCCTTCCTAGTAGCTGACCAGCCCCTGGGATGCCATACCTATGAGGTCCCTGTTCTCATGCTCTCTCCTCTCCCAGACCCAGGGACAGAGCTGAATACACTCTCCCATTCCCAACAAGATCTGGGAACTGGGATTAGCCCTAGCTGTTGCCATGATGTGGAAACTAGAGGGCTGATTCAGCCCCAATCCAGGGCTGGAGCTGGGTCCTGGGTGCCCGCCTTGTGCCAACTCCTGGTTTTTTTTAGGCTGTGGGAGGACAGAAGTGGGAGGAACCTTGCCAAGCCATCGTCTTCCTCCTCAGCTGTGTTCACACTCACGTCCTCCTTGACTTCCGTTCTGATTTCAGGTGCTGTGTATGTAGAAGCTAACTGCCTCTTCTAAGGCTGGGCCCCAGGTGCAATGAGAATGGCCTGAACTGGCTGTCCCTTTAGGTTAGTTTTCATGGGAGCCTGTGTTTGAACCAGCTCTACGTGTGTGTGTGTGTATCCAAATGTTTGCAGAGACCTAAATTCTAGTTCTAAGGCCATGCTGTCTGACGTAACAGCCGCAAGCTCAATGTGGCCATTTAAACTAAAACTAATTAAAATTAAGGAAAATTAAAAATTCATTTCCCCAGTTGCCCTAGTTCCTAGCTGCACCTTTCAAGTCCTCAATAGACACATTTGGCTGCTGGCTACCATACTGGACATTGCATACACAGAACATTCCTATCATCACAGAAAGTTCTACTGAACAGCACTGTTTAGAGGCATAAAAGGAATCAAATGAGTAAGGAGGGAATGATGCAGTGGGTGTTGTGTGTGTGTGTGTGTGTGTGTGGGAGAGAGAGAGAGAGAGAGAGAGAGAGAGAGAGAGAGAGAGACCAAAAGTGATTATCATATGCAAAGCCTGGTTAATCTTATAAACAACAGATTCTGTTGAAGGAGCGAAGATTTAACAATGCTCATTTATTTCAGTTAGGGGCATCAAAATTTCAAATTTCAGTTATCCCTCATTGGAATTTGGGTGATTTGAGTGTGGTTTGGGGAAATCATGGGAAGTAAGGACATGTTGTTTTCCTGAATGTTACACCAAGAACTTCACTTAAAAGGAAGATCAGTTTTACAGATGGATAGAACCAGAAAGATCTTTACGCATTTCTTGTTTCGGTGTCTCTTTGGTGTTTCCTCTCTGGCCCCCTATGGTCCCTGAGCCTCAGACAAGACTAGGCCTCATTTATCTCACGCAGAAGGAAAATCCAGGACACTTTTATAGATTTCCGTACTTGTAAAGCAGGAGGTTGTTTAATCACTCTCCAAATCTCCTCCATCCTTTCCCGCCTTTCCTCTGAGGTAATTCTGAATCACGAATAACTTAAATGCTGAAGTCCCTCCCTCTACTCCTTCAACCCCCCCCCCCCCCCCGCATGGGAAGGAGAAAATGAGCAACCCTGAATTATTACCTGGAAAGGTATAACCAGATTGATGGCTTCTCCAACTCTGCGGATATAGGTTTGCTTTAGGTGCCTTGGGATGCGAATCTTTGGAGCCTCTGAACGAGAGTAGAAGAGCATAATTTTGCAGTCAGTATCACACACAGGAAGCAGCATTACATAAGCATACTTGTCATGATACTCACCAGGACTTCCCTACGCTCATGTCTCTGAAGTGAAATCTTAGTTGGGCTACTAATAGGTTATATGTGGTAACTTTGGTTCCAAATGTTTCCTTCAGGGAGAGATGTTTTAACAGTTTGACTCAACAGAGATTACTCCCTGACCTCCTTAATTTTACTACAACTTCCTATTTTTATTATAAGCCTAAAGCAACTTTATAGAAAAGCACTAAATTTTCTCTTAGGACCTTATATATTGTTTTCTTAGTTTTCTAACAGTGAGTATATTCTCCAATGAACATTCCATAAAAGATCTACAGTCAACACATTAGCTGGTAGGGCTGCCTATTTTTTCTCACCAGAAAATAATAATAAAAAATGCTTTAGCACCTAGCACTTATTATTTATGTAATTATGTTAGAATTTGATGGTACCTTTCTCCCTTTATGACTAAGGTGAAGTATATAATAGGCAGCCCTAGCCCGCTGTATATTAATGTTCATTAACTAAACACCATGAAGATACTAGAACATGTGGTTGTAAACCCATCAGAAGCAGAGAATCAAGGCTCATGGCTCACAGGGATGAGGTGGGTCCTATCACTTGAGGGCTCTGTATGGAACAGATACTGGGATAAATGCTTTTCACGAAGCGACCAATTTAAACCTCACAGCCACCTTATGACACAGGTACTGTTTTTACTTTATGATAAAGAAGCTAAAGCGACAGGGGTTTAAGTCACTTGCCCCAAGGTGACATAGCCAGGATTAGACCTGGAATCAGCTTCCACGGCCTATGTTCTGCTTAGACACATGGACTGCGGGGTCAAGAGAGATCTGGTAAGCTGTGACAAAGCGAGAGAGTGGCATGGACATATATACACTACCAAACGTAAAATAGATAGCTAGTGGGAAGCAGCCGCATAGCACAGGGAGATCAGCTCGGTGCTTTGTGACCACCTAGGGGGGTGGGATAGGGAGGGCGGGAGGGAGGGAGACGCAAGAGGGAAGAGATATGGGAACATATGTATATGTATAACTGATTCACTTTGTTATAAAGCAGAAACTAACACACCATTGTAAAGCAATTATACTCCAATAAAGAGAGATCTGGGTTTGAGTTCCAGATCAGACAGTAGATCTGGTCTCAGCCTATTCCGTAAAACTGGGATGATAACAGCATCTAATTCACAGCATTGTAGTGAGGATTAAATAAGGTCATCCATATAAAGTGTTTAGCATAATGGCTGAGAATAGTAAATGCTCAATAAACTTTAGGGGAAGAAGATGAAGATGATGGTAGTGGTGGTGGTGGTGATTACTGAATGCTGGAGCTGGAAGAGAACTTGAGAGATCCTCTAACTCCCTAACTTTACATAGGAGGAAAAGGAGACTCAGCGAGGTTCTGTAGCACATTACACCATCATCAGAATAAAAGCTAACATATACCAAGGGCTTATTATGTGGCCAGCATTCTGTTAAGCAAATAACATGGATTAATTTATTCAACTCTCACAACCTCTTGATGTAAGTACTATTATTGTATACGTTTTGCAGATAAAGAAACTAAGGCTCAGGAATATCAAGTCCCTTGCCTGGGACCACATGGTTAATAAATGAAGGAAACAGGACTCAGCTTTCATAGTCTGTCTCTAGAATCTAATAAGAAAATGTGCATGCTTCATACTTTCTACCATCCACCCATCCATCCATCCATCCACCCATCATCCATCCATCCATCCATCCATCCCCTAACTTACTCCCAAAAGGTTTCAGGCAGTCACACCGTACGTAAGTCTGTGGCTCAACGCGGTCCAGACCCAGATGTTCAGACCCCTTCCCGGTATTCTTTGCCCTGGAGCACCGATTCTCAAATTGTTTGGTCTCAGAATCCCATTACACTCTTAAAAATCATCAAAGGCCCCGCAAAGCTTTTGTTTATGTGGACTGTATCTATCATATTTACCATATTAGAAGTTAAAACCAATAAATTTTGAAATACTTATATATTTATTGCTTGAAAAATAATAACATAAATATCATTTAAATGAAAACAACCATATTTACATTAACAAAAATTTGTGAGATGAGTGGCGTTATTTTATACTTTGGCAAATCTCTTTAATGTCTGACTTAAGAGAGGTTAGCTGGACTTTATTTGTTTCTGCCTCTAATCTGTTGCAATACGCTGTTTCGGTTGAAGTACATGAAGAAAATTTGTCTTCACACAGACAGGAAGAATACTTTAATAAACTTTTCAGACAATTGTGGGTATTCCTCTTTGATTCTACGCTAAAACACGAGCTGTAATTTCTTAAGGGTTAACTGCAGTATGGAATCTGGAAAATTCTATGAACTTTTCATTTCTGTTACATTAAACCCCATTGGTCTGCCTTCCATTTTGAATGTATCTTAGCCATGCATGATTTTTTTAACTTGCATTGGTCATTTGGAAAATATTGCTTTGATGAATCATGCAGACTGTTCAAAGGTTGAAATACTGCATTATTCAATGTCAAAAAATGACATTTGCTACTATCACCACCTACTTCATCAGAAAAGATTTTAAGTATTGGAGAGCTGCCAAGTCCATGATGGTGGACACCCGTTTTCCATAATTTTAATTTTTGCTTCAAAGATTAAAGCTTTTCATTGACAAGTTGACAATAAATACTATAAGTTGTTTTCCTTCAAGTAACAGGCTCACTCCATCCATTTTTCTAGAAAATGTGTGCCAAATACCCAAGTCTGACTAGCCAGAGTTTGTCACTCTGTCATTCTTTCGAGGAAGAATGGAGTTTCATGGAAAAGGTCGCGAGTTTAGGCTCTAATTCAGTTGCACAAATGCTTTACAAATGCTTTTCCTAGAGACAACTATCGTACTACCGTATTTAGCATAAGAGTTTCACATATACTTTGCATTTCATGGTCATACAGAGTATAGAAAAAAAGTGCACTCAAGAACCAAGGTTTAAGAACATTAATGATTCCTGTGTATCATCAAGAACACTCCAAGGCAAAGCTGGCCCTTTAATTTGAACTGCGAGTGCATGGTGGTGAGGAAGAAGAGACCAGCCAGGCAATCTGGTGGCGCAGATCGGATCTGTGCTAAGGCACCAGCAGTTTTACACACCATCACTTTTGTACCATCAGTGCAGAGGCCAAGCACTGAAAAGGGAAAACAATGTGTTCATATTATTATGAAGATGGTTTTGACCTCGCAGACTCCCTTGAGCCATTTTGCTGCTCTATGGTTTGTTTGAAATGCTTCCCCCACCCGCCGCTGACCCCCACCCCTTGTGACTAGGCAGCCCAGCTGCCTATTGGCTCATGGAACCTGGTGTAGTTATCTGGTCCTCATGCCAAGTTATAAACCGGGAGCTGACCTCCCATGCTGCCTATAAAGGGCAGTTTTGTTCATTTCTAACTCCCAGGAGATATTAATATCAAAGGAGTGACAACAAAATAGGAGGGTTTGAGAAAGAAAAAGGTTAAAAACAATGTGAAATGGAGACAAAATTTTGAAAGCCTTGCCACCTACCTACGATTTCTTTCACAAGGATGGGCTGAGAGTAGTACTTGGGCTCGCTAGCACCAGCGGCGTTCACGGCTTTCACGCGCACAAAGATCCTTGCACCCGTTGGCAGACCTGTGATGGTGAACTTGGTCTTCTCGATCAGCTCTGTGTTTGCAACTATCCAGTTGTCAGCTAAAATCCATTAAGAAAAAAAAAAGAAAGAAAGAAAAGACAAGAAGGAAGAATGGTGGTCAGTGAAAGAAATCATCCTGTTAAAACAGTCAACTCCAAATTAGTATTTTACTCAAAATTAAATCATTTGGAGAGAATGTGACTTTGGTCTGGACTCAGACCCTATGGCTGGGTGTTTTTCATATTTAAATGAAAAGTGGCCTAGAATGGCTAATGTAAATAGCAGAAGAATGATAATCAGATTCTGCCATCTTTGAAAAACCTCTTATTCGGGATACTAGGGTACCCTGAACAATGGTAACTGTCCCAGGAATTCTGTAGTAGTTTATCCCAATTTGGTTTTACAAGGTACATTTTTACAATTGATGTAACCATGATGTTTAATCATCTATATATATTAAAGTTCAGAAAAAGGGGAAAATGCTATTCTTATGAATGAGAGACACCAACCTTTACAGTCATATGATCTCTCCGTTTTATCCTGGCTGGTTTATTATTATAAGACATTAATATGGGCATGGGAAATCTGAACACACTCCCAGTGATGAAGAAAAGAAGCTTATATCCACGGCCAAAGGAACCACAACTCAGGAGCCAAGACCTCGTAAGGAATTGGCACGATCTTTCACCACAATCAGAAGTTCTGATTTTTTAAATGCTTTTGGTGGCTTTGTCTACAACAGCAAGAACATTTAAACCCAGAATCCAGGTTTTACAAATATTGCAGGTTCTAAAAGTTTGTATGCATTATTATGCCCACGGGGGGATAAAAAGAAGCTTGGATCCCACATTGTAAACTCACCGCCCGCCCTCCCCGCTCCATCTCTAAGGGCTTTTTTGTGTGTGGGTGTACTTCAGGCTGGGGCATGGAACATTCCCAGAAACTTTATCATACAGTAAGAAAGTTTGAGAGCTCTCAGAGAATACTTTACCTGGTAGATCAAATGCAGCCTCCCCATTTTCACCAGACTGTTTTGCTGATGTACCTTTGAGAATCCATCATTAAAGTTAATTAAAGACACCCACTTTCACAACAGAAGAATATTATATCAGTAGTCAGCATTCTCTGTTAGTAAAGTGTGAAAAGTATGCAAAGATATTTGTCTTCAGAACAGTGACGGAAGAGACCAAACACATTAGAGGAGGGGGTAATTCCTCAGGAGGGGCACAGCCTGCTCTATTCAGACTGTGGGGTTTTTTTTGTCCTGACGCACTTGCCACAGAGCAGAGGAGGAGAAAGGATGCTGGGGCACCTCCAACTGTGGGAGCAAGAGGTAGAGAACAACAAAGCAAGACCCTGGAGACAAAGGCGGAGCAGGTTCTGGACTCTACAGGGGAGCAGTGCACAGTGGAACAGTCTACCCTTGCTCCTGTCCCTGCTACTTCAGCCTGGGAGGGTCCTGTGGGGCCCCAGGGAACGCAGTTCTCCCACTATGGGGCTCACACATCAGAGTCTGGGAGTGAGGGCACTTGAGATACGGCCAGCCCCGTCTTACCAGGAAATGAAAAGGCCCTCCATGGAAGTGGAAACTGCCCCAGCAGCCCAGGAGGCAGCACCTGGTTGCCATGACAACAAGCTCTTCGTCTGGCAAACTGAGCTGTCCTGGTTCCCGCATTCCACACGGGTGGAGGGAATGCTTCTGACTCACAGAGTGCCTGTAGGTGCACCCCACTAGCTTGGGATGATGACCATCTAGGTTATCAGGAACAGAGCAGGGGGGTGGGGACTAGACTGGCCCCTCTTGGAACCTTCTCCTCTCTTATTTCAAGCCTTCTAAGAGCATCAGGGAGAAGGGGCAGCAAGCGAGAAGCATGTGGATGATACAGATTACTTAGGACTTTGAAAAAGAGATACATCTTGAAGCCAATGGTCTGTTTGGGAGCTACTGTGTTGATATTTTCACAATCAAGAGACGATGGATGAGAACGTGAAATAGGAGACTGAGAAAACATGCATGAAAGAGAGAAAAACTAGGGAAGAAGAAAATTTCAAGAGAAAACAGGACGAAACAAGATCAGAGGGATATGGTGTATCACGTTGGTTGATTTGCGTATATTGAAGAATCCTTGCATTCCTGGAATAAACCCCACTTGATCATGGTGTATGGTCCTTTTAATGTGCTGTTGGGACCTTATGAAACTTAAAAGCTTTTGCACAGCAAAGGAAACCATAAACAAGACCAAAAGACAACACTCAGAATGGGAGAAAATATTTGCAAACGAAGCAACTGACAAAAGATTAATCTCCAAAATTTACAAGCAGCTCCTGCAGCTCAATAACAAAAAAACAAACAACCCAATCCAAAAATGGGCAGAAGACCTAAATAGACATTTCTCCAAGGAAGATATACAGACTGTCAACAAATACATGAAAGGATGCTCAACATCACTAATCATTAGAGAAATGCAAATCAAAACTACAATGAGGTATCATCTCACACCAGTCAGAATGGCCATCATCAAAAAATCTAGAAACAATAAATGCTGGAGAGGGTGTGGAGAAAAGGGAACCCTCTTGCACTGTTGGTGGGGATGTAAATTGATACAGCTGCTATGGAGAACAGTATGGAGGTTCCTTAAAAAAGTAAAGATAGAGCTACCATATGACCCAGCAATCCCACTACTGGGCATATACCCTGAGAAAACCATAATTCAAAAAGAGTCATGTACCAAAATGTTCATTGCAGCTCTATTTACAATAGCCAGGAGATGGAAGCAACCTAAGTGTCCATCATCCGATGAATGGATAAAGAAGATGTGGCACATATATACAATGGAATATTACTCAGCCATAAAAAGAAATGAAATTGAGTTATTTGTAGTGAGGTGGATGGACGTAGAGTCTGTCATGCAGGGTGAAGTAAGTCAGAAAGAGAAAAACAAATACCGTATGCTAACACATATATATGGAATCTAAGGAAAAAAAAAAAAGGTCATGAAGAACCTAGGGGTAAGATGGGAATAAAGACACAGACCTACTAGAGAATGGACTTGAGGATATGGAGAGGGGGAAGGGTAAGCTGTGACAAAGTGAGAGAGTGGCATGGACATATATACACTACCAAATGTAAAATAGCTAGCTAGTGGGAAGCAGCCGCATAGCACAGGGAGATCAGCTCGGTGCTTTGTGACCACCTAGAGGGGTAGGGTAGGGAGGGTGGGAGGGAGGGAGACACAGAGGGAAGAGATATGGGAACATATGTATATGTATAACTGATTCACTTTGTTATAAAGCAGAAACTAACACACCATTGTAAAGCAATTATACTCCAATAAAGGTGTTAAAAAAAAAAAGATCAGAGGGAAACGAAAACATCTCTTCATATTTGAACTACTTGAGGGAAAGAGAAAGAAAACGGGAAGGGAATGTGAAAGTTATTTAATACATGAGGAGAATTTTTAAGGAAGAAGAGTAAAATGGTGCAGGCATTAAACAATAAAATAAACACCAAGAGAAAGACAGAGTCCAAACCAACACACGATCTTATGAAAGAAAGAATTATCTCACAGAGTAAAACCTGCCATATCTAAAAGCATTAAACACTTCAGAAAATTAGTCTGGAGGACAACAGCCATTAAAAGAGAATGAAGAATAGGGCAGCCACATAAAGGAAGTAAGAAAAGACTGCAAGAAGAAAGATATACACGTTATAAAAAAACTTCCATAGAAAGCTGATTCCAAAACGTTACGTGGCAAAATATATACATAATAATGACTGTGTACATATATATATGTATATGCGGGTATACATATATATCTACACAGACAACACACAGAATTATGTAAAATACACTTCATTGCATTTTATCTAAGGTGGGTAACATCAAAATGACAGCCATCTATCATTTTGCTGTATCTTCTTACTTTTTAAACCTATCAGAAAGAAAAGAGTAAACAATTTGCTCTGTTTCATACATACACAAAAGCTTTGTATTCATCACACAGAAGATTGGAAAGTTCTGTTAGCTGGGCGGTATAAATAACAGAGAGGAGGGCTTGGGAGTTTTTCAAATTGGGGGAGGGGAATGGAATGGGAATAAACCATACTCCAAAGCACTCAAGATTATAATGTCTCCACTGGTTTTGGTTAGTGGCTGTCTAAGCCCTGGAAAAATCAACAATAATGTTCTGTGAGTGAGTGCATGTGAACGGAACTGAGTGTTACCAAGATGCTTTATTCTCCCTTTCTCTCTCCTCTCCCGACCAACACTGGTTATTTCCACGTGTGCCCCCGTCCAGAAGCCTGGGGCTTCTCCTTCAGCAGTTTTCTCTTCAAAGTTAGAAATTTCTTCTCCATAGAGGTTTTCCTTCTGGGGAAGTGTTCACACTCCTGGTTTCCCAAATGCGCTCTGGAGTCTCTCTTTCCTTCACGTAAGATCCACGTTAAAGTTTGGGGTCCAAAGAGTTTTCTTAGAGTTAGAGACCAAGTCTGGGCCTCTCATTTGTGGAGAAGGAACAAACTTCCCTGGTGGATTGTTTCCCTACCATGACCTAGAATGCAGCCCGAGTCCAGAGCTGGGGCAATTTTATTCACCCATCTCCAAATCATGACAAGTATGAAATCAAAAACACAAGAAGCTTTTAGTGAATTTCACATCTTTTTTTGGTTTTAGGTACACTCTGGCCTATATTTTCTTGTGTCATTTTCTCTTTTTCTATTATTTCTATCAACAAGGGTTTTTTGCCTATTTCTCTTCCCCT
Source organism: Leucopleurus acutus (assembly GCF_964270905.1). Taxonomy (NCBI): domain Eukaryota; kingdom Metazoa; phylum Chordata; class Mammalia; order Artiodactyla; family Delphinidae; genus Leucopleurus; species Leucopleurus acutus. The sequence goes on along the minus strand of NC_139152.1, from coordinate 83,996,360 downwards.
CCTAAATTTAAGCCATTAAATTTTTATGCACCCGTATCCTGAGACAAGTTACTGCCATAATGTTGAATCTATTTCTTACACCCTCTGGGATTTAATGCTGATTCTTTTAAACACTGAAAGTTGTCCTTAATTATTCTTTTTTTTCCCTTTAAGTAGGCAGAATTGATCACCAGATGGTCAAGTATATAATCTCTCTTTATTACCCAGAAATAGGCAGCTCTGTTGATAGCTGACCTCTGCTCAGTATAGAGTTTAGAATTTCCAACTTGCTTTATCCTACCTAGAACTTTATTTTGCTTTGGTACATTTTAATTCCACCAATTCAAGAAGTGGGAATCCCTGACGTTTGATCAGAATCTCTCCTCCTATGTCCTAGATCACTCGTGTTGTCGGATCTGGGAGCCTACCTGGGATATTTTTGAGAGCTCAATTTGTTAGTCAAGTAACAAAGAAGGGCTAAATTCTCATCCATCATAGAAGGATGACCTTTGACTTGTTGTCATTTTCAGTAGGAAGGAGATGAGTTCCCAAGAAAGAGCAACAAAAGGGGGGCATATCTCACCTATTGATGACGGTATTCGTTTGAACTACTAGTTGTACTTACTTCCTTCAAAGCAATACTCTAGCACATAGCCATCTAAACCTGCTGCACCAATCTGGTCGGGGGGCCGCCACTTCATTGTGACAGTGGTGTCAGTTACAGAGTCAACAGTCAGAAGAGTAGGTGGGCTGGTTACAGCTTCAGAGATAAAAGAGACAGAAAAAGAAGAAATTATTAAGTACAGAATTATGGCACAGGAACTGTGATAAAATGAACTAGGATACAAATAAAAATATACACAGGGACTTCCCTGGTGGCACAGTGATTAAGAATACGCCTGCCAATGCAGGGGACATGGGTTCGAGCCCTGGTCCGGGAAGATCCCACATGCCGCTGAGCAACTAAGCCCGTGAGCCACAACTACTGAGCCTGCGCTCTAGAGCCCGCGAGCCACAACTACTGAAGCCCACATGCCTAGAGCCCGTGCTCTGCAACAAGAGAAGCCACCACAATGAGAAGCCCATGCACTGCAATGAAGAGTAGCCCCTGCTCGCCACAACTAGAGAAAGCCCACGCGTAGCGACGAAGACCCAACACAGCTAAAAATAAGTAAGTAAATAAATAAATAATAAAAAATATACACAGAAGCCCCCACGTGTTAATAAAATTCAACGAGACTCCTCGAGCATATGCTGTGTTTACGGCAAAGATCTGCCAGATGTGAAAATTTTTTTATCAACGCTGTCACACTTTCCCTCCATTTGGGAGGTTGACATGGGAGTCTGGGAGGCCCAGGAAGTTGAAATAGTCAAAGATTGAGATCTAATGATCTAGAGTAAATTTTCCATAACTTTCTAATTTTAAAGTGCAAACTCTTGTACTAAATATTTCTATTGAAAAATCTACTCACTACCAGAAAATAGTGGAGACGTCTTGTCTTCTCTTTCTTTGCCTTTACTGAACTGACGTTTTTGGTTCAATAGATAACATTTAAAGTGTGACTATAAAGCAAAGAGACTAGCTTTCAAGTGTGCTTGGTTGAATTGATGTCAATTTGTTTTAGTTATAGTGTTTACACCAGGGTGCTGGGTTATACTTTCAGAAGGACAAATGGGGGTAGTCTTGTGTCAATGGGCCCAGCTACATGTTTCCAGTGGGAAGGGGCAAACAGAGCCACCCACAGCTGTCCTTGGGATTCTGGTAATAAATTCCAGGGCCTACATTATGAAAGCATTCAACTCTATTGTGTTGCTTGTAATTTCTTAGAAAATTGCCCCTAACCACCTCTAGTCTCCTACTCCTGTATCACTCTAAGAAGCTTCCAGGTCTGCTCCAGTTAGAGGTCAGAAGGAAGCAGTCACAATCTGGGGCAACGATTTTCATGACAAAGACACACCTCTCTTGACTCACCCAATGGAACAAAAGGTTTGGAGGGCATACTGGGCTTGGAGAGGCCAACGGCATTGACGGCAAAGATGCGGACCTCGTAGGCCACACCTTCAATCATATTCTTGGGCTCAAAGGTTGTTTCTTTGCAGAGATCAAAATTCAGCCTCATCCACCTGGAGCTTTGCTTCTTTTTCCTCTCAATGAAGTAACCTGAAGGGGACGCAAAATGGAAACTGAAGTTTTTCCTTGGTCTCCAAGATTAAACTTTGTCAGATATTAGAATGTTCAAAAATTTCCCATATTCTCAGCACTCTAAGTGAAATAGTCATATATGTATTTTTAACCCATCTTATTCCATTGGTTTTTTTTGAGAGAGATTATAAATAATACAAATATTAACATCATGGGATATAGATAAAAATAAGAAGACTAGAAAAAATTAAAATTGTACTAGGAAGAGAAGAGAAAAAATAAACCACAGATATGTAGGCCATAGAAACTTACATAGTCACTCTATTTGAGCAACAGATGTGGCTTTGAGTCCCAGCAATGTAAGAAGGGGGAAATAACCAGTTTTGTGAGTTTCATTATTAGCAAGTAGAAGAAAGTTCCTGTTCCACAGGGGAAGCAAATTCTTCTAAGTATTTAACTCTAGAAGAAATTGCCTCATAGACATAATTCTATGGATCTAGGCATTTACTGACCAGAATAAAGTTAGACTTATAGTTGTTTCAAAATTATATATTGAACAGAAATGTCAAACAAAAAAAGAGGACAGGCAATCAGATGATATTCATCAGAGCTATTTAAATCTCAAGTACTTATAAAGCATCCCCCAATATATTTCAATGTGAATGGATACTTAAAAGTTTTCTTCTAAATGCAGTATTTTAAAATGTGCTTTGTACTAATGTGCATAAAGAGGACACCGACTCCACTGGCAGGTCCACAGATGGACCAACACGCAGTTACCTAAGATTGGGGACCCTCCATCATAGAGAGGAGGGTCCCAGTTCATGATGCACCACTCATCTCCCACGTGTGTCACATTCGGCGCCACTGGAGGATCAGGGACATCTGTAGCAAACAAAAAATGGAATAGAATAAAATAAACTAAAATTGAGGGAGTGAGAGCACAAAGAAGAATGTTCATTGGAAAATATGTTTTTGGATGATAATCATAGAAGCAAGGTTATTTCTTATTATTTTTCCATGTTTACTGAAGTGCACTGGGTAACTAATTTGGGTGCAACGTCACGCTCCATATGGAATCAGGGAAGGTGAGCCCGATACAAATAAAATAATGATGTCTCCAAATCCTTTAAACTAGTGTCACATTACAGAACCATATGAAACCCAAGACTTTTGTTATTTACCTTGAAAATGGCGACTAAGAAATTATTGCCTAAATGTTGGACGTGATTTTGTTTTTTTGGTTTTTAACCACAGAAGTGACCTTGCAGCAGAACCGAATCAAGGACTAATTACTGCACATTTTACATCAGTTGTTGTATAAGATGTTGACTGGTAGAAATCCAAGTCAAAAATGGCAAGTTACCATGTCTTATAAATATAGTTCAGTACATAACAAAGTGACCTTAGTTTTGGATCAATTTGAAATATGTTTCTTGGGAATTCCCTGGTGGTCCAGTGGTTAGGATGTTGCACTTCTGCTGCAGGTACGGGTTCGATCCCTGGTAGGGGAACTAAGATCCCGCATGCCCCATGGCATGGCCAAAAAAAAAGAGAGAGAGAAAAGAAAAAAAAGTAATATGTTTCTTAAGGGAAAGCTAAAGTGGGATGAAGAGATCATGAGACCTTGGACCACCAGTAATCTGCCATACTCATTCCACTTGATTTCAGGATCAGGAAAAATGGACTTAAATGGTCATCTAAGAACCAAGGCAGATCTTACTCCTCTACAGTGAGTGTGATGTTGCAAATTATTTAGCAATTGTGTGTCAGTGACTGTAGAGGGCACTGAAAGGGAGTGTGACTGTGGAGAGCTAATGACAGCAACCCCAAAAGGCTAACCTTAGCTACTCCTCACCGCAACTAGTCCTCTAGGCAAGTAAAGAGACAAGAGAGGAAAGGAAAGGAAAAGGAAGAAAAAGGAAAGAAAAGAGAAAGAAAGACATATAAAGAAGTGGCAAAGATAAAAAAAAGAAAGGCAATGATTTATAAAATACAGCTATACCGTGTACTTCTTTGTTGGCTACCCAGAAAAGCTGAGAGAACCAAGAACTTGCAAAGTCTACTTTGGATCTAGACATGTCAGCCTGATTCTAGAAGCCTGTTGACTCAGAGGCCTTACCCACAACTTTAATCGTGATGGCTGCATGGGCTTCCCCAGCTTCATTTTTCAGATTTATGTGGTAAAGACCAGAATCATCTTTTTCTGCTACATCAATAACCAGAGTGGTGCTGTCAGGGTAATTTTCAGTTCTTATTCGGCTACCGCCCTCCATAATAGCCTACAGAGGAAAGAAATACAATGTGGCATGACCTATGCAAACAACAAGGACACCTCCAGAGTGCCTGGGCACTTAAGCTGGACATGGTGCTAATGCCTGAAATATGTGTTCTGAGTTTAATCCTCCACCAGCTCTAAGGACAAAAGTATTGTCGTCCCATTTTACACATGGGAAGAACTGTGGCCCGAGGTTACACGGCTAAGAAGTGGTAGAACAGGGATTTGACTCCAAAGTTCACTACCCATTAACTCCTTAAAGAGAAAGTTGGAGGACCAAAAATACAAGCGCAGAAGTGTCATTCTAGGAGAAGAGTTTCTTTGTACGTGAAATTAGAAATACTTAAACTCATATCAGAAACTAAATAATGATTTGTTCATTTCTTTAGATGTCTCGGAAATTTAAAAATACTGAAAAGGGTTGAAGAAGGCCACAGTGCCAATTTCCCATACAAGTTGAGTACTGAGTTTTCCCTTCCAGTAGGACATGAAAGAATGAACATCTAATTCCCGAAGTAAAGACAGAGTGAGGTTGAGACTTCTATTATATTTTCTTTCTTTTCTCCTTCTTCTCCTTCTCCTTTTCCCCTTCTTATTTTCCTTCATTTCTCGCCTTCCTTCTTCCTTACACCAGAAGTTTAAAGCAGCATTATATTTTTCTGATTCCCAGGTCATATCTTCCATGCAATAATAGACAGCCAATATACAAAGAGGAAAAACAGAGAAAGGTCAAAGCAATTTAGAAAGAGGGTAATTTGCCACTATTGTCAACTCTACTCTTTTGTGTCTGGATTAGGATTTGTAAGTCTTCAATAACATAAGATTGTGGCAACGGTAAGAATACTTGAAATGGCTTTCATAATTCTCATTTTATAATAGAAAAAAATTTCCTCAGTTTAGCCAAATTCTAATCTTAAGATTGTAAAAGATGTTCTGCTTGAAAAGAAAAATAACTTACTTAGGGTGGTGTTATATTATCCTCTTCATATTTCTATGTTTTATTTTGTTTCTTATGCTATAATTTACATCAAGTAAAATTCATAGTTTTAGATATATAATCTATGAATTTTGACAAATTTATGTGAGTGTGTAACCACCCCCATAATCAAGCTACAGACTGTTTCCATCACATCTCACAGTGTCTCCATGCTCCTTGGCATGCAACCCACTAACCCCACATCCTGGTCCCTGGCACCCACTGGTCTGTTATTTGCCCCTTTGGTTTCCCCTTTTCCAGAATGCCATATAAATGGAATCAAACAGGATGTAGTCTTCCAAGTGCATATTTTTAGACTGATCCATGTTGCTGCTTGTATTACTAGTACGTTCCTTTTAATTGTTGAGTAGTTTTCCATTGCATATTCCACGTGCAGTTGGAATATGTTTGTACAATTGGACTTTTGAGTCATTTCCAGGTTTTGACAATTATAAATAAGTCTGCCATAAACATTCCTATACGAGTTTTTGTGTGGGCATGTGTTTCATTTCTTTTGGGTAAATACCTAGGAATAGCCTTGGGGAGTTTTATGGTAAGCTCATGCTTAGCTTTATAAAAAACTACCAAACTGTTTTCCAAAGTGGATGTACCATTTTGCATTCCCACCAGCAATGTATGAGAGTTTAATTGTTCCATATCCTTGCCAGCATTTGGTACTGTCAGGTTTTTTTTTAATGGCTTTTAAAAAATACTCTTTGTTTTTTGTCCCAGCTTCTTTCACACAGCATAATTATTTTGAGAGTCATCCAAATTATTGCAGTACTCCCTTGTATGAATTTCTTACAATTTGTTTATCCATTCACCCACTGATGGAATTTGCATTGTTTTCAGCTTTTGAATATTACAAATAAGGCTACTATGACCATTTGTTCTAGTAGATTTTTTTGCAGATTACATTGGATTTTCTACATCGATGATTATGTCATCTGCAAATAAAGACAGTTCTACTTCTTCCTTTCCAAAATGGATGTCTTTTACTTCTCTTTCTTGCTTGATCACCCTGGCTAGAACCTCCAGTACAATGTTGAACAGAAGTGGTGAGAGTGAACATCTTTTCTCTCTTCTTTCTGATCTTAAAGGGAAAGAATTCAACCTTTCACTATTAAGTAGGATTATAGTTGTAGCATTTTTATGGATGTCTTTTATTATGCTGAGGAAGTTCCATTCACTTCCAAGTTTGCTGAGAGATTTTTACTAGGAATGGATGTTGGATTCTGTCAAATGCTTTTCTGTGTCTATCGAGATGACCACATTTTTTCTCTGGTTTGTTAATATGGTGAATTATATTAACTTATTTGAAAATGTTAAACCTACCTTTGCATTCCTGGGATAAGTCCCACCTGGATATAATGTACTGTTCCTTTTATGTATTTTTAGATTTGATTTGCTAAATTCTGTTTAGAATTTTTTCATCTCTGTTCAGGAGTGATATTGATTTGTAGTTTTCTCTTCTTGTAATGTCTTTTTCTGGTTTTGCTATAAGGGTAATACTGGCCTTCAAGAATGTGTTGGGGGGGGCTTCCCTGGTGGCGCAGTGGAACATGCAGGGGACGTGGGTTCGTGCCCCGGTCCAGGAAGATCCCACATGCCGCAGAGCAGCTAGGCCTGTGAGCCATGGTCGCTGAGCCTGCGCGTCCGGAGCTTGTGCTCCGCAATGGGAGAGGCCACAGCAGTGAGAGGCCCACGTACCGCAAAAAAAAAAAAAAAAAAAAAAAAAAAAGAATGTGTTGGGAAGTATTCCTATCTTCTCTTCTTCAATTTTCTGGATGAGTTTGCATTGAATTTGTATTATTTCTTTCTTAAATGTTTGGTGGAACTAACCAATAAAGCCATCTAGATGTGGAATTTGTTTTGTGAAAAGATTTTAAACTACAAATTTCATTTCTTTCATAGGTATAGGGCTATTCAGTACTGATTTAGTGGTATTTTGCAAATTCTGATATGTGTTGTGTTCATAAATATTTTCTAATTTCCCTTGTAATTTCTTCTTTGATCCATGAGTTACTTTTTAAAAAAGCTACTTAGTTTCTAAATATTTGGAAATTTTCCAAATCTTTCTGTTATTGTTTTCTAATTAATTCCACTGTGGTCAGAGAATATATCTTGCATGACCTGAATCCTTTCACATTTACTGAGACTTATTTATGGTCTATTTTGGTAAATCTTCCATGTGCATCTTAAAATAATGCCCAGTCTACTTTGTTCAATGGAGTGTTCTATAAATGTCAACTACATCAAGATGGTTGATAGTATTTCTCAAAACTTGTACATTTTGTTCTATCAGCTATTGAGAAAAGTAGTAAAATCTCTAACTTACCTATTTTTCTTTGTAATTCTATCATCTTGCTGATTGTTTTCTATTTGTCCCATCTGTCCTTTGTGTCTCTTTCGCTGCCTCCTTTTGGATTCATTAGATATGTTTTTGTGGCTCCATTTTACATCCTTTGTTGGCCTATTAGCTATAACTCTTTGTTTTATTATTTTAGTGGTTCCTTTAGGGTTTATAGTATAGTCTACCTTCATGTGGTATTATGATACTTTACATTCAGCAAAAGAAACTTACAATAGCATACATCCATTTCACTCCTTTCAATCCTTACTTCCTTTCTCCCTTCTTGGCCTTATGTTTTCATTGTTACAAATTTTACTTACACTTATGTTTGAAGGCCATGGTGCATTGTTATTATTTTTGTTTAAACAACCAAGTATCTTTTGAAGGAGATTTAAATAATAAGAAAAAAATATTTTATACATTTATCCATGTAGTTATTATTTCTGACCCACTTATTGATAGCTCCTTTGTGAAAATGTTTTCATCTTAGTATCATTTCCTTTTGACTTTAGGACTTCTTTTAACATTTCTTGTAGTGCAAGTCTGCTGGAGATGACTTCTTTCAGCTTTTGTATATAAAAAATTTTATTTTGCCTTCATTTCTGATAATTATTTCTACTGAGTATAGAATTCTAGGTTGACAGTTTTTCCCCCTTTAAACGTTGCTCCACTGTCTTCTCACTTGCTTTGTTTCCAGAGAGATCAGCTGTCATCTTTGTCTTTGTTCCCACGGGTTTAATGTGACTTTTTCTCTGACTACTTTTTTTTTTTTTTTTTTTGCGGTACGCGGGCCTCGCACTGTTGTGGCCTCTCCCGTTGCAGAGCACAGGCTCCGGACGCACAGGCTCAGCGGCCATGGCTCACGGGCCCAGCCGCTCCGCGGCATGTGGGATCTTCCCGGACCGGGGCACGAACCGGCATCCTCTGCACCAGCAGGTGGACTCTCAACCACTGCACCACCAGGGAAGCCCTCTGACTACTTTTAAGATTTTTTCTTAACCACAGGTTTTGAGCAATTTGATTATGATGGGTCTTGGTGTAGATGTCTTTTTTTTTTGGTGTAGATGTCTTAATGCTCCTTGTGCTTGGATTTTATTGAGCTTCTTGTATCTGAGATTTTCTAGTTTTTATCAAATTTGGAAAATTTGGGGCCATTTTTTCTCTATATATTTTTATGTCCCCCTCTTTGGGGACTCCAATTACACATAGATTTGACTGCTTGAAGTTGTCCCATAGCTCAATAAAGCTTTTTTTTTCCTCCAGAAAATGGAAAAGGAGGAAACACTCTCCAACATTTAAAAAAAAAAACACAAATTATTTTTTAGAGCAGCTTTGAGTTCCCTGCAAAATTGAATGGAAAAAATACAAAGAGTTCTCATATAACCCCTGTCTCCACACACACATAACTTTCCCCACTACTGACATCCCCCACTAGAGTGGGTACACTTGTTATAATTAATGAACCTACATTGACACATTATCTTTGAAAGTCTATAGTTTACATCAGGGTTCACTCTTGGTGTTGTACATTTTATGGGTTTTGACAAACCTATGACACGTATCCATAATTTTAGTATCATATGGAACAGTTTTACTGCGCCTAAAACATTTTATATAGGAAGTTGCAGAGTCACACTTGAGCCGGCTCTACTCTACCACTCCAATCTTATTTATTATTCTCCTCCTCACTCACGCTGCCTTGGCCACACTGGCCTTCTTTGTATTCCTCCAACACATTAAGTGCATTCTCTCCTCTTGTTCTTTGCACTTGCATTGACATCAGCTGGAAATCTCTTTGCTTTGATCTTCTCAAAATGGTTTCTTGTTGTCATTCATAGAGGCTGTTCTCATGCCCCATGCAGTCACTTACTAATCATATTACCCTGTTTTGTTGTTGTTAAATAATTATTTTAATTATTTTATTTTTGGCTGCATTGGGTTTTCGTTGCTGTGCGCAGGCTTTCTCTAGTTGTGACGAGAGGGGGTTACTCTTCCTTGCGGTGCACGGGCTTCTCATTGTGGTGGCTTCTCTTGTTGAGCACAGGCTCTAGGCGCACAGGCTTCAGCAGCTGTGGCACGCAGGCTCAGTAGTTGTGGCACATGGGCTTAGTTGCTTTGTGGCATGTGGGATCTTCCTGGACCAGGGATCGAACCCATGTCCCCTGCATTGGTAGGCGGATTTTAAACCACTGCAGCACCAGAGAAGTCCCACCCTGTTTTGTTTTGTTTTTTTAAATTTTCGTAGCACTCATTACTATCCAAAGTGACTTTGTTTATTTAATAATTCATTGTCTATTTCTCTTCCACCCCATTCCCTGACACCCATTAGAAGGGAAGGTAGAACCTCATTCACTGCACATAATAACATTCATATGCACATGCACAGGGTCACATAGTAGGTAGTCAGAAATATGAAAAGCAAATGAATAGTTATTATATTTGCCTGAAAATCAGTAATCTTTCTTTATTAAAGGAGTTACATCTTTACTGTACATTTACTTGCTGCCTTCTTTCATGTGACTCACGGGAGACAGGGAGTAGGGTAGGCTGTGTGTGTGTTTGTGTGTATGTGTGTGTGTGTGTGTGTGTGTGTGTGTATAGAACAAACCTTATCTGCTCGGCTCCAAATGGCTTTAGGAGGTGGTTCTCCACTGATGGGAATCTCTAGACGAAGCTTGTTTCCTGCAATTACTGTCACTGTATTGTCAGCATCAAGACCATCCAGTATGATCTTCGGAGGATCTGGAATATTAACCGTGGCCTTTGTTATCAGATGGTTATTTCCATGTGATTATCTGGGTTAGTACTTGGCTAGTGTTAAACATTGGTAGTAACCAATATTTTATCCAGTCAAAAAGGATATAAGCGGAGTCAAAGTAGTTGGTGCCTGGTACCTTGCAAAACTACTTCATTGTTAAGACCTCTTAAGAATCAACTATTAAGATTAGTGATTACTACCAATTCATGTATTTTTCTTTAAATATCACATTTTGAATATAATTCCAAGGTAAGCAAAACCAGAAAAACAAGAACACAACTCTGCAATGATCTCTTTTATCTACTCACCAATTACATGAACTTTGGCAGGCAAAGTAACAGAGTAGGCATCTGGTGCAAATACATAATCACCTTCGTCCTCAACGAGAGCATTGGCTATCACTAATTTGTGGATTCTAAGGAAATGAAAAAACATATTTCTAAGACTTTGCAAAGATTTAGACTGTGTAGGACCCAAACTGAGGAGACACCTGGTTTTATCTTAACTTGTTTAGTGCAGCCTGGAGAGAGACTGAGAATAATGTGATACCTTAATTATCCTATTTATTGATCCACATTCAGTATTTATTTTGGGCTATATGAAACTATCTCTACAAATACAGCCTGCTTACTATGCAAGAATCTCTTGTTCCTTTTTAAAATCTCATAGCTTAAAAAAGGATAGACGATAACACCTCACTGATGCCATATTTTAAGATTCAAGAAATTACCAAGAATAACCTGACTTTGGCTTTTTACGCAAACCTAAGAGCAACAGTTGTTTTTTTAAAAAAAGTTGAGGTCTAGTTGACATACATTATTATATATTTCATGTATACAACATAGTGATTCACAATTTTTAAAGGTTATGCTCCATTTATAGTTATTATAAAGTATTGGCATAAGAGCAATAGTTCTTAACTTTATTGGCAGCATGAGCCAGTGAATATCTGATGGACACTACGGCTCCTCAATCTGGAGAAAAACAAGTATTTTTGTACACACAGAATTTGCTTACAATTTCAAAGGATTTATGGGGGCCACTGAAGTTCATTCACAGTCTCCTAAAAATCCATGGATCCTAGTTTAAGAACTCTTCTCCTACATCTTTGCTAGATTCTAGGATATTATGCAAACCGTCCCCCCGCCTCAGCAAAAAAAATTGTGGAAAGGTCATATGACACTTATTGGTTAGGGACAGTGAATCCAATTCAACCAGTTCCTGAACTAGAATTCAGTATCCTCTAAGCTCATGTTTATATGGAAAGACTCAGTCAATGGGTTTTGAAGTAACACAGCACCTCACTGTAAGGTACAGGTACAGGATCACAGGTAGGACATGATGTACAACAGAGGAATTACATGTTCTTGCTATTTGAAAGCAAAGAACCGGAAATAGAGCCTCTCCCTATGAGTACTCCTCAAACATCCTTACCAATCATGTAATTTAGGAAGCAGAAGAAGTGAAGATGGGGACCAGCCCTCACTTGGGGACCACCCTAGCTTACTTACCTTCCCCTGTGAACAATCTTTAGACGGTCAGTCTCCTGAATGGGGAGGCCATTTTTAGTCCATTTTCCTGATAAGTTTTCAGATATCTCACACTTCAAGCAGATTTCTTTTCCAAGATTTACAGTCTGATCAGTCAGAGGCGTCAATATCTTCAGAGGTTTTACTGCAGAAATAATAGATGGTTATTAAGTGCCAAATCTAAATTCCAGACAGGCCAAGATGGTGTCATTTCACAATGGTACAGTTTCACTATAATGCTTGTTTTGAAAATGAGAATTTGTTCAATGCAGTTGAAATATTCGGGGACAATTAGAGCATAACACACATTTCACATTCGATTAAGCATGATTTTATTCATGAGAAAGACTAGGTGGATCCAGAAAACGGCACCCAGCTGAACTGAGTCAGGTAGGACCACACAGAGCACACACGTACGCCTCAAACATCTACCAGCTGCTTTAGTTCACCCATGTTAAATGAGCCACATCCGTGCACATCTGAGATGACAGCTCTCCATCCAATTTCAAATAACCTCCTTCCACTACTTCACAATAGCTCACAAACTGCAACACTTCTGACACCACTTCCACAAGCAAATTTCAGGTCTTTTTCAAGGTAAAGTGCCGTATTTATTGTAGTATTTATTAACCATTTAACATCTGTAAAACTGTACTACTGTTTTTTTCTTATAACTTCTTATCATTTTATTTTTTAAAAAATGTGTCCCTGACAAAATTGTTGAGTGTTGTGTTCTTAACCCCACTTTCCCCATTAGCCCTATGATTTTTATTGCATGACTTTGTACAGCACAGTAATTTTTAGAAATGCATATGTTACATTACAGCAGGACTGACTGTAATTGCTTTAAACAGATAAGGATCTGCCTATGGTTGAAAAAACTTTTTGATATTACACTACAATGGCCATCACTCCACAAAACATAAGCAGTGTATTGCGATTACTTCCAAATAATTCAATAATCATATGAATTACACCTGGACTTAGAAAGAAATAAGGAAGCAGAGTTTCTGCTCTGCGTGTATTACCGATCTTCTTGTGAAGTTCGCTATTCTAATTTTCATGGCTAACTGGAAGGGACAGACTCTGCCATTAAGAGCTAACTACCATTAGGGGGCATTTGGAAAAGGACATGTATTCTTTCACGCCTCTAAAGCATATTGGGGGACTTCCCTGGTGGTCCAGTGGTTAAGACTTTGCCTTCCAATGCAAGGGGTGCAGGTTCGATCCCTGGTTGGGGAGCTAAGATCCTACATGTCTCACAGCCAAAAAACCAAAACATAAAAAACAGAAGCAATATTGTAACAAATTCAATAATGACTTAAAAAAAATGGTCCGCATCAAAAAAAATCTTTTAAAAAATTGTTTAAAAAAAATAAAGTGGGCTTCCCTGGTGGCGCAGTGGTTGGGAGTCCGCCTGCCGATGCACGGGACATGGGTTCGTGCCCCGGTCCGGGAAGATCCCACATGCCGTGGAGTGGCTGGGCCCATGAGCCATGGCCGCTGAGCCTGCGTGTCCGGAGCCTGTGCTCCGCAACGGGAGAGACCACAACAGTGAAAGGCCCGCGTACCCGCAAAAAAAAAAAAAAAAAAAAAAAAAAAAAGCATATCGGCAAATTAGCTTAGTCTTCTCAATTGAGACCCATTAGTTTGAGCAACTTCTCAGCCCAAATGTAATTGAAGACATGTTCAAATGTTTATTGAAGAGATAGCAAGTTCACCAAACCAAAGGTCACCAAAGGATTAAGCAAACAGGATATCAGGATTTGATATCATATCTAAGTATTTATCATGTATTTATATGGTTTGGGGACTGAAATATTTCTTAACCATTTGGGTAACTTCTCTGGCAGGTGATTTTTATACTTCCTTCCCAATATTGCTATTCTACTATTAAACTGAGTAGTAAGTTCTTAGAGTCCCTGACTGATATGACATAGACACTCAGCTGGAATGGAATCTAATTTTACATGTTTAAAATTGCCACAAGTACAAGCCAAATAGATTGAAACTCTCCTAAAACTGAATTAACAAACACAAGACACTAGTAAAACAGCTTGGAAGACATCCAAGGAAGTCTTACTTACAGTCAACGGTAAGTTTAGCGGATGACTGTCCTCCTGTTGTCATTACAGAATATTCTGCAGTATCAGCCTTTGTTGCTTCTTCTATGACCAAAATGTGTTTTTTGCCTTCAACTTTAATGTAGTGTCTTGATCTTGGACCAGGGATGATTTCCTCACCATTCTTAAACCTGAGTTAAAATAGATTATAAAAAAAAGTTTTATAAAAGACCCTTCAGGAGACAGATACCAGACACTCAAGAACTTTTTGTTGAATTAAAGAATGTATGGATCAATGTATCAATAGATTAATATTGTAACAAGTACTGTCTGAAAAATGACATTAAAAACATAAGCCCACTCTTTCCATTTAAGATCAATCAGATAAAGATGCTAACAATGGATATTACCTACGTTGGGCTCTTGACACACACTAGTAAGAATATCATTTTAATACACTTTAAAGACAGTTGTGATTCTAGATTAGAATGAACAATCTATCCTGTATCAATTACTAGAGATTCCTGCTGCATAATTTACTCTGTTTCTCAATTAACATTTTAAGACTCCGAATCGTCTAGTCTTTAATTTTGAGGTTACTCACAGAGAACTTGAGAAAACACTTCTCATCTGGCCCCAAAACTATGCTTTTTATTTTTAAGAACTGTTAAAGTAATTGGTAATTCTCAGTCTAAAGTATTTTTCTGAGATACTTAACAATAAAGTTACTAGGAATAACATGAAAAAAGTATTTTTTCTTTTTTTTTTTTGAAAAAAAGTATATTTTCCATGTAACTTGCCAGTATGGCATAGTGAGAGTAAGCATGGTATAGAGCACCCATGGGCTTTGGAGTCAAACAGACCTGGAGAACCTTGAGCCATCCATTTATTAGTAAGTGCCTATTTCCCTATATCCTTACCAATATAGATTTCTGGATCTTTTTTCAGTCTTCTGTTTCACAGGTGAAAAAAACGCCCAGTATCTTAGTATAGTTTTAGTTAAAACTTCTAACACGAATGAGGTTGAGATCCTTTTCATATCTGTAAATGCAATTTCCTGTTCTCCAAACTATGAAGGTACTTTTTTTGTCTATTAAAAATGGACAGGGACTTCCCTGGTGGCACAGTGGTTAAGAATCCGCCTGCCAGTGCGGGGGACATGGGTCCGAGCCCTGGTCCAGGAAGATCCCACATGCCGTGGAGCAACCAAGCCCGTGAGCCACAACTACTGAAGCCCGCGTGCCTAGAGCCCATGCTCCTCAGCAAGAGAAGCCACCACCATGAGAAGCCCGTGCACCGCAATGAAGAGTAGCCCCCGCTCGCCGCAACTAGAGAAAGACTATGTGCAGCAACGAAGACCCAACACAGCCAAAAAAAAAAAAAAAAAAAAGGATAGACCTCAGGAAAGCTATTTACCATTTTACATGGGCATCATCTTCAGACACCTCACATTCTAATTCCACTCTGTCCCCACAGTACGCTTTTGTATCTTCCAGCTGTTTGGTCACTATAACTGGAGGCTCTAGTGTGAAAAAAACGAAAATCAGAATCATTAAATGTCCAAAAACCTGCCTTGTGACCCTGGGTTTGTTCACAGATGAAAAACCAACAATAAGAAAGTATCATCCATCATAGAGCCATGGTTAGATGGTGGTAGGTAGTAGGTAGGTTTTTTATGATTTTTTCATGGCAAAATAAATAGCTGGCAACCCTGGGTAAGTTTTTCCAATTTTCTAAGAACTCTTCAAATCAAATAAATTATTGTTTTAGAGAGCAGACACATTGTATCAGATATCCTTCTTTTGGCAAATAAGATACCAGATGGTAGGCATTTCTGGGGAAGGAGAACCTATAACACTAAAATTCTCTACTTCTGGTTCTAGACGGATGATAGAGATTGCAGAATTGTCTTTTTAAAAAAATTTTTAACTGAAGTATAGTTGATGTTCAAGATTACAGAGCTGCCTTAATCATAGGTCCTCATAAAGAAAATAAGTGATTCATGGCTTCATCGACACCCTCCAGCTCTTTCACAATGTCTTAGTAAATGATGGTCTTCAGCGATCTCAGTGCCAACGAGCTTACTAATGAAGCTGTTTCAAGAGAAATCTATTTGTGAGCAGCTGAGTGTGTGAAATGGTTATCCAGTAGACTTTATTGGGTTTCAGAAGTTATCACGAGAACAATTATATGGCAAAGTACTGCTTGCTTGAGCCAAAACTACAAGGCATTTTTACTCAGTTTTTTTCTCCCTTTGGCTTTTCTAGTCTTCAACGAACCTGAAGATTAATTAGGATACACAATAACTGGCAGTACAGAGAGGCTTTAATCCAGAGCCAATCTAACACCCAAGATAAATCATCTCTAGAGGTACTGCCGTCTCTGCTCTGGAGCTCAAAAGCTCACTTCATCATTTCCATTTTGATTATCCCTGAGAGAAGGAGAGCTGTTGGCTCTTAATGGCTACAGTAAGAAATTTCACTTTACCTCTCACAAAGAGCTCAGTGGAGCATTTCTCATCACCAGCTGTCACATAATACTCTGAATCATCTGTTAGCACACAGTTATTGATAAACATGATTCTTTCACATCCTTTATGTTCAAAGATGTATCTGTTTTAAACAGAAGGAAGATAAACAGAGTCCGTGAACTTGATTTTACTCTTTTCTTTATTGCCAGCAAATTTGGCTTATAATTCAGTAATATTTGGAAGTCAGAAATAGTAATTTTGATCTGCAATTTATGTAGCCATGTCTTACATAGTTTAATAAACATCAAACATGAAACCAATGTCTATCTTTATAACATGTAATGTAACACATATGCATATTTACACATAATATTTAATTTGTCATTTTCTTTTATGTATGTTTTTCATTTCAAATATAAATCAGTACTCACATATTTGCCAATGAACCAATTGTTGGAAAATAGGGTTGGCTAAGATTTTTAACTCTGTACATTTTAAAAAATGAGCAATTCATCTACTTTATTGAGGGACAGAGACGATCTTTTTCATTGATTCATTGATTTCACTCCTTGCTAGCCCAGTGAGACAGATTTTATTGGGTGAATAAATGATTATACAATTTAAGCAATAATATGAACTTAATCATTAACATAGATGGTAAATTCTATAGAATGTGATTCTCTTAAATGAGCTTAAGAACTAGTGTTATCATATCATAGATATCATCTACTAAGAAAGAAGTTGAGTGTTTGGAAACAAAAACCTGAAATCTAAGGAGATTGCAAAATTTGATTATCTGTGACCTAGATTATGGATGGATATATCAGGGCATCATAACAGAACTAAAGAAAAGTTCTCATTTGGGAAATTCTCAACTTGAAGATTTCAAGAACAAAACACTAAGCAACATTTTTCTAGATAAAGATAACCAAGTAAAATTATGTTTTTGGGGTTTTCCTGGTGGCGCAGTGGTTGAGAGTCTGCCTGCCGATGCAGGGGACACAGGTTCGTGCCCTGGTCCGGGAAGATCCCACATGCCACGGAGCGGCTAGGCCCGTGAGCCATGGCCGCTGAGCCTGCGCGTCCGGAGCCTGTGCTCCGCAATGGGAGAGGCCATAGCGGGGAGAGGCCCGCGTACCACAAAAAAATAAAATTATGTTTTTGGTAAATTCAGGCTGCCTTCAAGAGATTTTTACCAGATTTAAACATTATTATCACAAAGTCACTCTGAGAGCATGACCACATTAAGA
This sequence comes from Leucopleurus acutus, assembly GCF_964270905.1. Taxonomy (NCBI): domain Eukaryota; kingdom Metazoa; phylum Chordata; class Mammalia; order Artiodactyla; family Delphinidae; genus Leucopleurus; species Leucopleurus acutus. The sequence goes on along the minus strand of NC_139152.1, from coordinate 83,978,561 downwards.
AATTGGAATCCACCTAATTGTACCACAGAAGCGACAGATATTTAGGATTAAAGTCTTTTATAAATATGCACGTGGCTCCTGTTAAGTGAAAAAATATATCTTGGAGTTGAAAATCTCTCAGACTGAGAAGGATCTCTGTAAAGTAGCTTCATAATAGTCTAGCGATACCATCAGGTATCAGGGATTAGTCTGTTTCCTTCATTTGGGAAAGGGCCATAAACCAATAAAACACAGGCTTTAGATGCTACTCTGGAAAAACAAGTTATCTAATTATAAGGTGTGATTCCCAGCTGGTATATCAAATATAGATTTCAATTTTTTTCAAAATTTGATTATAAAAAAACTGGGAGAGGTTTGGCAATGCTCTGAAGTAATCACATATAACCTACAGTGACACAAATCCATAGTTAGGAATCACTTGAAATAGTTTGTATAGAATTAAAACATAAAACAGGGTTTAATTTATATAGTACTATAATTTAGATGGTTCCAAAATACATGAAAAGTTTTTGCTGTCCCTCTATATGATTTTGTATCATACAGGTATAACTAAAAAGTGATTTTAGGCATAGAAAATTAAGTCAAATTACTCGTTGATTTGTATAGTTATCACTGATTATTCGCAAATTCCACTTACTTTGTACTGGGTCGAATTTCTTGACCATTTTTATACCATTTCACCTCCAACTTTGGATCTGCCAGTTCCACAGCAAATCTTACCCTGCCTCCTTTATCAACCTGATATGCAGGATCGAGAATTTTTGCAAAAGCTGTAAGAGAGAAGAAGCAAAACTATGTTCACATGCATATGCTATGAATTTGAATAGTCAATATATGTATGAGAACTAAAGCTAAATAAAAAATTGAGACTGAAGAAGAAAGAATTAGGAACCTTCCAAATTATCCCTTATATTTTAGGAGTCTGAATCAATTTATAAACCATAAGATGGTTTAAAAATGTAAAGAGAATCCACATGCTTTTGAAAGAAACATAAGAATTATTGGAGAGGCTTCAAAAATGATTATCTTCATTCTTCAGGGAATGTATGATACAAAGTATCCAAATGAATTTGGACTTGAAGAACAAGCTCATTCTCCTAATATGATTATTATCAGGATCATTGGCATTATCTGTGTACATCTATGTCACAGTTTTTTATCATATAATTTATGAGATACTTTCGATGACTCGTGAGCTTAAATGGAATGCCTTTGACTGACTGAAATAGTAGGCTTATCAAAGTTTTTGTACTGTGGAAACTTGCCCAAATATTGGCATGTTTAAACACTTGGGTAACCATATCGGGTGTGAGAAGTGAATTCCCCATGCCTCATCAAATGGGTGGAATAATGTAACAGTAAAACAAAGAAACATAGAATCTACTCTGCCTAAATAAGAATCAGGAATTTGAGAGTGAGGGAGAGATGCAGAGGCTGGAGAAAGGGGCCGCTGAGAAATTGCCAGTAACAGCGGGAATGTTTAATATTCCATTATATAATACATTGTATGTGTCACTGTAATGCACCTTCTGTTACCTTAAACCTTCAGCAGCTGTCTGCTACCCGCTTAGCCTATGATGTGCGGGGCAGTAAACTACTTCACCTGAAGTCAAGTTAACCAAGAGAAGAGTAACCCCTGCAAATTCCACCCCAACTAGTCCGTCCCCAAACCCAGCAGGAAATAGGAAGGATTAATCTCCCCCAGGGGTGCTCACCTGCGCTCTTCTTCTCCACTCTGCGCATGCGCTTGAGCCGCTTGAGCATCCCGCGCAGGTCAGTGATGCCGTACTGGAAGGCGATCTTCTCGTACTCGCTAGGTTTCGCATTCTTCAGCAGCTCCCACACGTCTATCTCAGGTTCTTCCTCCTGCTGTTTCACCTCCCTAACCGGGGAGAACCATTGCCTAGTTTAATAGCTGCCCACTGGCCCTTAAAGACAAGGAAGGTCGGAGTATGGTACCGATTTTTCGGGTCAGTGCTACAAGCTCTGTTTAAACCCTGAGTCCTTAAAGCCGAGGGGAAAGTGTACTTTGCCTGAAGTCTCAGGGAAACTTCCAGATAGTCAAATATCAGATACGTGCACTTATATTAACGCTCTCGTTTTCCTAGTTAAAAACACAATATTAGGGGGAGAGGAGGATACCAGGAAATATCCTTAAGATATTTTTACTTATTTTCAACTTGCAAGTCTAACTAGGAGGTGAGATTTTAAGGAACTTAAAAGAAATGTTTTCATCTAGGATATCGATATTGAAATAAGGATTAAGAACTAGAAGATTTTAGGTGTTGGTCTGTGAAAGAACAATGCTCTCTTTCTACCTTCATTGGCGTGCATACCCTAGCTCTATGTGGAGATGGTACAAACCCAGCATTTCAAATCTTCGGATTTTGCAAATAGCATTTTCCCTACCATGTTAGTAAATGTGTACATTAACCATTTTTGCTGTTTTTTAATACAAAAACCATTTGAAACTGTGACTAAGCGTTTGTTTTTTGTTTTGGTTTGGTTGTTTTTCATATGATTTTTGTGTATACATATTCTTTTTAAGAGAAAACTATTTTTTTCTAAATTGTCAGAGTAGAAAAAGAGAATGAGATCCAGAAATCTCTCGTATTTCATCTTAAAGTATTGTCTTGAACTTTTTTGGAAGCAGGTTGGGTATGAATCATGAAAATATAAATGTGAAACTGTAAAGCAAGTCATTAAGCGTTCCACGAACAAGGCGAAAGTACTTTCTTAGTGTAATTATCAAAATTATGACTCTAAATTTTGATCACTGTCAAAAGAACATATAAAGAACATATATAACTAATATATATACACACATGTATATGATTTAAAGTACATACACTTGTCTGTATTTTAAAACCAAAAAATGAAACAAAACTCAGGAATAAACACTTTTAGGGAAAGAGACTTAGTATAAATGCAAAATATAATTCAAATTGATTTCCTTCACTAGCAAAGTAGTCCTAATTTTGTTTAAGCTTAGTTGACTCTTTTTATCAACTAAGGTTAATTTGGAAATGTTATAGTGACTGCTTACTGTGAATAATGCTGGTTTGGATATGATTTTTCCAGGAAAACCGGTCAACACATCTTAAACATCAGTGTGAAAACAGATTCATGCTATCATGTTAGCAAATAATGAGTTGCATATGTTTGCATTGTCCAATTAATTACAACCTGCTTCAGAATTTCTTGAGGAAAGACTGGGTTGTAATCACAGGGAAGAGGAGGAGAATATAAATATGAACATAGAGTTTCGGGTGGCATTAGGCAAGGATGACTTCTGCATATCTAATTTCCATTGTTGTGTAAGTCTTTTGCCCAGTAGAGGATGCTGAGGCAAATCTGGGAAATGGAAGGAAGTGAGAGGTCATTGGTCCATCAGTAACCTTTGTGGGAAGGACTAGTAAGACCATTAGGAAAATGTGCTTCTTAAAGACTCAAGACACAACTATTATCTTCATTTCACTGAAATGGTAATTACACCCTCTATTAACATGGGGAAATTGAAAAGCTTAAGAAAATTGTCCTGAAGTTGAAATATTGGTAATAATTTGCCTGATCTACTATAACCACTGCCTGAAAGCAGTCTAAATTTCAAATATAACATTTAAATATTTTGTAGGAAGTCTTGGAGAATTGCAATTTAAATGTGTATGTGTGTACATATGTATATATTCTCTGTGGGTCTTTCCTTAATCCAGTTTATTATTGCTCTATTTTTGTCACACTAGCCTGAGTCCCCACATTGTTAAACTATGCCATACTACCTTGTGTTCAATTTGTATCTCAACCAAGAAGAATTACATACACATTTGAAGGGTCCTCCTGACATTGATGAAAAGATTTAAAGATATCAAACTAGATTAAAATAGATAACAAGAGGCACAAATAAAACACTGAGATGTACCTAGATGAATGAGGTGAATGTTTATATGAGGAAGCCAGTAATAAAGATCATCATTTTCAGTGTGTTTCTTGAGTCAGTTTTGTTGGTAGATTCATAAAACCAATCATCCTCATCATTTTTTTCTCATTAAAACACCAAAATACACCCCACTCTACTACGACCTTAATCCTAATACAAACACCAATGACCTCTTGCCTCTTCCTTCTTCCTTTCCTCTCCATCACTTCACTGAATCCCAAATTGCAAGGAGATGGATTCATTATTTTGTACTGGAACGTGAGGTCAAGGCTGCCATCTGTAGCGTCTCCTTTACTCATTCAGAACATATCTATACTTACTGTGGTGGCTGCACATGACCCTATCTGCATGGCTACATTAAGTTTCAGTAGGAAGAAAAAGCCAAATTTCTATAGGCACAACTGATTCCTTTCCAAGCATGGGGATAGACCTATATAACATTTACAGTACTTCCATCTACATCGAAATTTCTATAACTTGACACTCCTAGTGAAATATAGAGCAGTTATAGAAATTTTATGTAGAATAAACTTTTAAGTATTTATATAGGCCAAGTCCCATAACAAGATACTGCCCAAAAGACTGACTGTGATTTATCTAACGTCTATTTGAAATAGGCTGACTTTGTTCAGGGCAGGGAGATCTTTTGTTGTATGAAGATGTTGGTTGTAATGATATTTATACTCATAGGGATTTTGCCACAGACTCTCGGAGGAGTAGAAATGGTAACCACATGTCATTACCACAATGAAAACACATGCAATTCACAAATTAGTAGGAAAACACAATGATTTCTGAAGTTATACCAGTGGACTAGTATATAGTATATTAAATGAATATAGTCTTATGATAACAACACTCTAATTATGAGTCAAGATAATAATTAGGGGATGTAAAGAAAATGAGAACTGGAGACATGTTGACTGTCCATTTTTTCCTAGTAATTTTTTTTTCTTTAGTCATTTTGATCATTAATGAGATTTCTTTTACTCTGCAAACTACTGGTAGAACGAGCCTGTTCTTTTTTCTTTCTTTTTCCTTTTAATCAGACTTGGCACCTAATAATCTACTGTATTACATTTTTAATGATTGATTGTGTGTGTGTGTGTATGTGTATTTTGTCACTTTACGAATATAAATTCTTCAAGGGAAAATGTCACATTTTGGGGGGAAGTGGATATTTATTTGACACCTGTACGAGCCAGGCCTTTTACATTTGACTTAATTCTCACAATAATTCTCTTAAGTAGTTTTATTCTCCACATTTACAGATGTGGAAAACAAGTCTCAGGGAGGACATATAATTTGACCAAAGTCATGCACAGTAATTAGTAAATGGGAGAGTTGAGACTCAAATCCATGTTTTACCTTTTCCTTTCCACAAATATGTATCTATCTCTTTCTACGTGCCAAATGCTGGAAGGCACTGGATTTCTTTTCCACACATCACCTAGTATTATATTCTACACAAAGAGAGCATTTAGTATTTTCCTGGTTGAGTAAATGCAGGAAAAAAAACACCAAAAAACAAAAAACCTCTCTTGTCTTCCTAAAGTTTCAATTTGTGCTATAAATGTCCGAGGCGCCAACTTCTGAGGCAGATTCAGAGTGGCGTTTCTTATGTGGAGTCACAGGAAATGTGCTGACTCAGAAAAGGGAAACTTGGATTTAGGTCCCTGCCCTTCCTCTAACTAGCTGTGTGACTTGGGGTAAGTCACTCAACATCTCTGGTCTTTGGTTTCTCACCTGTAGAACAGGAAAAGTGAGGCTCACTTAAGGTCACTTCATATACTATTGCTTTAAATACATCTGGGGAATTAATAAATATTATTGAGACTAATGATTATTTGAAGTATCCAGAGAAGGAAAAATGTTTTTGATACTGCCAAAGTCTACTGATTGGCTAATATCCATTTGGTTATTAATAAATGACACCTGTTAATATTTCTGTTCTCAACCTAAATGTTTAGAGCTGGGGGTGAATTTTTCATTCACAGGGACTTGAATAAAGTCATCCAACTAAACTGAGAATGAACACAAGCCCATTTATTACTATTTGTAATTTGTTTTGAAGCATTTCTATCTATACTTACGATTTTTTAGTAACCATAGAAAGCAGTAAAAATAATAAAAAGTGAATCTAAAATGCTAAATGAAAACTGTTATCAATATTATATATCATTAATTTAGAATTATAGTTTTACTGTTTATTCACAAGTTTGGTAGATAAACACAATCCCAGCAAAACTCATTTTCTTTTTGTTGCTTCTGTGCTATAGTAAATATCTAGATATGTATATCTTTATATATAACACATATATAATATAGTATATTTATGATTATGTATATGCATATTTATGGGCAGAAATTCTATAAAATGGTTGTATACTAAATATCCATAATGAAAATCTATAAATTTTATTGCCAGAGAGTACAAAGTTAAGGGAGTGTGAGTGATAATACTAAACACATCTCCATTTTACTACTGTATTTTATCTCGTCTAGAAGTGCACATTTTTGGACATTTTAAACATCTCTGAAATAAGGATGTACCTTACAGTCAATAGTATGTCATAATAAACAATTTGGAGCAATTTTTTTCATTGCTTAGTGATTTATAAAATACAGGTATATATTAACATGAATGGTGTCTTAGATTTGATGAAATCTAGTAAATCACCAATACTATGTTAAAGTATATATACATATATATATATATATATATATACTTGCTGAGACTTCCACCAAAAGACTTCTACCAAAATTTTGAAATTGATTTTTCAGTCAAATATCAAAAGCAGAAGGATGGAGGCTTTATTTATTCAATCGTGACAAGGAATCATGATTGAAATAATAGAAATCATGAGAGAAATAAAAAGTATTCAGGTATTTAAGTCTCTGTCTCAGTTTTCAGATTTCCTCATCCCCTTCTTAGAAAGTATGTGAAGACTCATGAAACATTTAAAAAGAAAGTAAAAGCATCAGCTAAGATCTTTAACAGATTAGTATGCAGTTGTTTCTCTGTCTCTTTCTTAGTCAACGCTGTTATAGTATTCCATAAACAAAACACATTTTAAGAAATGAGAAATTCTTTGAAAAACATCTACTTTAAACTTGACTCCTCTGAGTGGGTATCTAAAAGATTTCCAGGCCAAAGCGCCTCACTCCATCACTGGATTCTCACCTACGTTTCAGGAGACCACTAAAGTCAAGTTCCCCTGCATCCTCTTGACCTTCTCCACTGTCATTAACAAAAGAAAAGCAAATCCGGGTTTAATGCTGAGACACATACACAAGTTTCCCCCAAACACTCTACATATAACGTATATGCAATTTTGTACTAGCACACAAGTCATAGGACTAAACCAACACAAACACTTTCTTTTCACACAAGTGACATTTTAAGTTTTGGAGAATGTACTTGTGGAAAAGTAATCATGAGGAGCTTGTGTTACTCTACGATTTCGGAAGGCACATTTTTGTAGATTGCATATATAAAAGTGCTTGGATTTGTGTTAAAATAGAGTAACACAAATGCACTTAAGCCAAGCAACACAAAGTGCTTTGTTTTTGCAAGTTGGGGGTGCTGGAAACATACCTGTGTAAAAAGCAAAGGACTTTTGCTGATCTCTGTTATTCATGTCAGACAGAGATTGGCTTGGAGGACGAAGTGTACCAATGTCAAACATATAAGTACAAAACTTATATTCAAAGGTAACCTCTTTGTGTCCATCAATAGATTAATCAGATAATGTGATACCAAAATAACAAAAATGGAGATAGTGCAGAGCTTTTTAAAAGATGCATTCCTTTCTCTTTTAAAGAGAAAGGATTATAAGCTTTTTATTTTCTTATTAATATTTATACCTTTTAAAACGTATTTTCCAAAAATTTGTCTTGGAATTGTTGAGCCCTTTACTAGGAGTTTTGAAAAGTGCTTTCCTATAGAGAAATGCATCTTAATTTAGGCATGCACCCACCTTCATGATTTCATATAAACTCTAAATATAATAGAAGCTACGGCGCTGACATTTAAACGGCACTACATATTTACTTACGTGTTTCATTTTTTAATGAAGATTTTGTTTCCTGCTCTTTACATATGTTAGTTATGGTTTCTAAGAAAAGAGTCTGTGGGTTTAAAAACAGTGTGTATAACATGTAAGTTATAAGAATTGAGCTCAAATAGTGTGTTTTCAAAATTTCTCTAATAGCACGTATTTGGAGAAGACCTTTTGACATAAACACAGTTCTATTCTCTCAAAGCCCCAAACTTAGTAGATTACGTCTTCCTCTCTTAAAATAGACTTATACATAGGATGAATGTAGTTTTAGATCTATGCATTTGCTGAACGTGGGGTGAAGGGAAGGTAAGAGATTTTGAAAGTTATGGCATAAAAAAATACAATTGGGGATTCCCTGGTGGAGCAGTGGTTGAGAGTCCACCTGCCGATGCAGGGGACACGGGTTCATGACCCGGTCGGGGAAGATCCCACATGCCGCGGAGCGGCTGGGCCCGTGAGCCATGGCCGCTGAGCCTGCGCGTCCGGAGCCTGTGCTCCGCAACAGGAGAGGCCACAACAGTGAGAGGCCCGCGTACCGCAAAAAAAAAAAAAAAAAAAAAAATACAATTGACTGATCAGGAAGTATTAAATATCTTTTAAAAGTAATTACAATTTTCATTTGTTCATAATTTAGGAGGGAACTATGACTTTTATTAACAAACTAGATCATTGTTTTATGCTAGTTTCAGATGACTTTCCTTATTCAACAACACTGTTACGTGGATTCAGTCTTAAGAACAAAACATTTGCTCTCGTGAATGAATTTGTATTTTGGAAGAATTAAGTACAGAGTGTAAAATAATGGCAGGAAAAGGCTAGTCACATTTCTCATAGGCTAGAAAATTCTTTTCATTTTTCTTCTTTGACCCCCTGATGTTTCAGCCTTGGCAGCTGCAAAATAAATCAAGTAAGTATCTGTATTTTGCCTTTCTACAATGTTCTTTATTCCAGCAGACTCAGTGGTCTTTCATTTAGGATAATTCCACATTTAAATAGTGCTAACTTCAGTAAGTAGCTACTTAATTGCAGTTTTCTGGGCACATGGTTTAACTGCTCCATACGTGATTTCTAGATAAAAGGCAATGTAAGTTTTCTGATATCACTTAACTGATGCTATATGAGATGTGTATTGTTATATATTTTTGTGGGCCATTTGGTAGAAAATAATGCAATTAAGGAAGAAGCCTTGTAGACCCGTAAAATGGGAGCTTCCTATAACAAGAATATTCTAAAAAATGATCAGCATATACACGAGTTGGCACATTAAACCCACAGCTTCTCTTGAACACTAACTTTTGAATATTTAGCATGTTTGACTTCAGTGAAAAGAGTTGATCTCACTTGGAATATTGAGTGTGGAGGAAGGGAAAGTGTGTTTTGAAAGTCTTCCACTTTCATGTTATACAAAAGCTACCTAGATTACCCTTTTGAAGTTACCTTCTCTTGAAAGCAGATCTGATGTCAATGTTTGGAGTAGTCCCAGTAGATTCTTTGAAAGGAAAGAAAACAATAAAATAAATACCCATTAAGAAGGCAGTTTTGTGTTCAGTTCCTTTCCAGGCTGTGGGGATTCTTCAGATGGAAGGAATGCCAGATGAAGGGGGGATGGTTCTCCTCCCAATGGCTGAGCTGCGGAGGCATCACACCTCATCCCCCCTCACACAGAATCAATGAAAGGACTTTAGGAGTTACCGTATCCAGTTGTCATTCCACCTGTATGCCCATTAGAGTCACCTAAGGAGCTTAAAAAATGTCAGCTTCTTGATCTCCCTGCTGGAGATCTTGATTCACCAGATCAGGGATGGGCTCCCAGAAATCAATATTCTGAAAACGCCCCTCAGGTGATTCTCAGAGATGCCTGGCCAGGTTGAAGAAGCAGTGGTCAGGACCAAATTCCCACTTACAGAAATCTCGACAGCACCACCACCCATGGTCACCCAGCCTCTGCTTGACAACTCTCAGACTGGGACCCTCACAACCTTCTGTTGTGCCTCTCTATAGCTTTAAGGAAAGAGCTTGTGCTAATGTGAAGACAAAATTCACCTTCTCTTAATTTCCACCTTTTGATTCTAATCTGCCTAAACACTTCTCAAGGACATGGATAATGGCCTTTTCCTTCTGTGTGACAGCCCTTCCCCTATTTACAATGGGTCATAAATGCCTGGCCTCCTTCATCTACACATTCAAGCTGAATGGGGGCATAGTTCCTGGATTCTTCAATCTCCCAGTTACCCTACTCCAGGAGGGATCCCAGTGGAGGTATGGTACCCATGGCCAGAGGCATTACTTCAAATGTGGAACAAGTAGCGTGTTACAGAGAGTGGTATCGCTTCCTAAACCTAGATCCTATAACACTTGTAACGCTCCGGTTTTAAATTACCTCAGCTTTGTCTTTTGTAGCTACATCACACTTTGGATTCATTTTAAGTTTATGATGTTTGCTGCCAAGTCAACTTTCCCTGTGTATACTTATCGAAGTATTGTCTTTTCCCCTATGTACATATATACCTTTAATTATTCCTATTAAATTCACTCTTGGCAGTACACAGAACATATAGATGAAGAACTTCCATATCTGACATCAGTCCTTATGAGAGGAATCCTCCCTTCTACCTGGGTACCCTGGCATCTTCATCCCATATTAACTTATCCCAAACCTGAGTGGGAATAAGAGGACCAAACGAAACAGGTACATTCAGTAGCAGCAAAAAAAGTCATTGGCCCTTATCTGAGAGATTAAATAGCATGGATAGCATGGATAAGGGACATTTACAATACATTCCTCCAAATTCTGTTTGTAAATTGTCTCATAACAATTTAATTCAGCAGGCTTGCTGAGACTACCACAATCAGAAACACACACAGTTTTAAAGGAAATTTTATTTCCAAAATCTCATACTAATAAATGGCCTTATTCTCCTCTATCCTCTCATACCTCATAAACATAAAAAAATTAAACTTATCCAGACTAGAAGTCTGTCTTACCATGTACTTCAAGATCGAAGGAACAGCTGTCAAACTTATCCTTATAGGTGACCTCGCATCTGTAGTTTCCGGCATAGTTCTCTTTAGCCTGGATGATCTGCATCTCAAATGTGTACACCTGCAATGAAATGTATCCGGACATATTTCAGCCCTACCTTGCCGACAGAAAGAGGCCATCACATTGCAGTGATTTTCCCAGTTCCTCAGCATTGGCTTAAAGACGTGTCTGTATCTGGGGATTCCGGTACAATGTTCTCAGTATGGGAGGGGTCAAGGCAATGCTCTGAAGCCCCTGGGGACAGCAGGGCAACGCATTAGAGTGTAAACACTAGGAATGGGAACTCCAGCAGACGTTCTGGGACTGAAGTCTCTCAAAGATGAACCGAAAATGACCTTTTACGCACACAGAGGAATAAGCTGGCTGAGCCCCTGCGGCAGGAGGTCAGGGTCATACCCGACTGTGCCTTTCGAAGGTTTCCTTCAGCTGGAGGTGCTTCCCAGCTTTGCTGGCCAGGTCCATCCATTTCCCTTTGAACCATTTGATAGTGGGCTTTCTAAGAAGATCTTCAGCCTTGACTTTGGCTATAAAGGTGATACTTCCACCTAAGAAAAAAGCACAAGTAATTCAGACTGTGGTTTTAAAATTGTCATTTGTTTTGCTCTTGGATGGAAGGAGTTAGACAGGAATACACTGCATAACCTATGATGTTAATGGCACTGCTGGAATTGAACAATTAAAGGGCCCTGATTTTTTTTTTTGAGTACCCTAGTTATTAGGATACTCTAACTGCTTCTGCTTTTGAGGTTTATGGAGCAGAAAAAGAGCAATGGGGAAATCAGTGGAAATAATTTTTGTTTGGAATTCAAGCAAAAGTAATATGTATAAAATAACATATACAGGCATACCTCATTGTATTGCACTTTGCTTTATTGTACTTCAAAGATAGTTTTTCTTTTTTATTTAATTTCTGAATTTTATTTTATTTTTTATACAGCAGATTCTTATTAGTTATCTATTTTATACATATTAGTGTATATATGTCAATCCCCATCTCCCAATTCATCTCACCACCACTCCTCCACTTTCCCTCCTTGGTGTCCATACGTTTGCTCTCTACATCTGTGTCTCTATTTCTGCCTTTCAAACCAGTTCTTCTGTACCATTTTTCTAGATTCCACATATATGCATTAATATACGATATTTGTTTTTCTCTTTCTGATTTACTTCACTCTGTATGAGTCTCTATGCCCATCCACGTCTCTAAAAATGACCCAATTTCATTCCTTTTTATGGCTGAGTAATATTCCATTGTATACATGTACCACATCTTCTTTATCCATTCGTCTCTCGATGGGCATTTAGGTTGCTTCCATGACCTGGCTATTGTAAATAGTGCTACAATGAACATTGGGGTGCAGGTGTCTTTTTGAATTATGGTTTTCTCTGGGTATATGCCCAGGAGTGGGATTGCTGGGTCATATGCTAATTCTATTTTTAGTTTTCTAAGGAACCTCCATACTGTTCTCCATAGTGGCTGTATCAATTTACATTCCCACCAACAGTGCAAGAGGGTTCCCTTTTCTCCACACCCTCTCCAGCATTTGTTGTTTGTAGGTTTTCTGATGATGCCCATTCTAACTGGTGTGAGGTGATACCTCATTGTAGTTTTGATTTGCATTTCTCTAATAATTAGTGATGTTGAGCAGCTTCTCATGTGCTTCTTGGCCATCTGTATGTCTTCTTTGGAGAAATGTCTATTTAGGTCTTCTGCCCATTTTTTTGATTGGGTTGTTTGTTTTTTAAATATTGAGCTGCATGAGCTCTTTATATATTTTGGAGATTAATCCCTTGTCGATCACTTCATTTGTCTACAAATTGAAGGTCTGTGGCAACCCTGCATCAGGCAAGTCTATTGGTGTCATTTTATCCAACAGTATTTGTTCACTTCAGGTTTCTGTGTCACATTCTGGTGATTATTGCAATATTTCAAACTTTATCATTATTATTGTATTTGTTATGGTGATCTGTGATCAGTGATCTTTGATGTTACTATTACAAAAAGATTACAACTCACTGAAGGTCTCAGATAACAGAATTTCTTACCAAGAAAGTATCTTTAATTAAGGTACGTACATTATTTTTTAGACACAACACTATTGCATACTTAATAGACTATAGTATAGTGTAAGCATAACTTTTGTATGCACTAGGAGACCAAAAAATTCTTGGGACTTGTTTTAGTATGATATTTGCTTTACTGTGGTAGTCTGGAACCAAATCCACAGTATGTTCAAGGTATGCATAAATATGAAAAATATGAAATAAAAAAATTGGAAAACACACATACAATACACATATATATGTATACATATATGTATATAATATATATATATACACACATAGATTTTTTCCATCCTTCTTATTAGGCAAGATAATGACAAGTCTGGAATCATAAGAATATGACTAAATGAAACTGATCTTTTTGATGTAAACACTCCTGTCTTTTTTTTTTTTTTTGGTTATTTCTCAGATATATATTTAAAAAAAATAACTATAATTATGACTTACAACATTATACCAGAACATATAAGATTTATAGAAATTTCATGTAATGTCTGAAACATTTATATTAACATATTTCAATACAAATAACCCAATGAGAGTTCAGTATTAGTTGTTTTTTGTTTGTTTGTTTATACTGCAGGTTCTAATTAGTCATCAGTTTTACACACATCAGTGTACACATGTCAATCCCAATCGCCTAATTCAGTACACCACCATCCCCACCCCACCACAGTTTTCCCCACTTGGTGTCCATACGTTTTTTCTCTACATTTGTGTCTCAAATTCTGCCCTGCAAACTGGTTCATCTGTACCATTTTTCTAGGTTCCACATACATGCGTTAATATATGATATTTGTTTTTCTCCTTCTGACTTATTTCACTCTGTATGACAGTCTCTAGATCCATCCATGTCTCAACAAATGACTCAATTTCGTTCCTTTTTATGGCTGAGTAATACTCCATTGTATATACGTACCATATCTTCTTCATCCATTCGTCCCTCGATGGACATTTAGGTTGTTTCCATGTCCTGGCTATTATAAATAGTTCTGCAATGAACACTGGGGTGCATGTGTCTTTTTGAATTATGATTTTCTCTGGGTATATGCCCAGGAGTGGGATTGCTGAGTCATATGGTAATTCTATTTTTAGGTTTTTAAGGAACCTCCATACTGTTCTCCATAGTGGCTGTATCAATTTACATTCCCACCAACAGTGCAAGAGGGTTCCCTTTTCTCCACACCCTCTCCAGCATTTGTTGTTTGTAGATTTTCTGATGATGCCCATTCTAACTGGTGTGAGGTGATACCTCATTGTAGTTTTGATTTGCATTTCTCTAATAATTAGTGATGTTGAGCAGCTTTTCATGTGCTTCTTTGCCATCTGTATGTCTTCTTTGGAGAAATATCTATTTAGGTCTTCTGCCCATTTTTGGATTGGGTTGTTTGCTTCTTTAATATTGAGCTGCATGAGCTGTTTATATATTTTGGAGATTAATCCTTTGTCTGTTGATTCATTTGCAAATATTTTCTCCCATTCTGAGGGTTGTATATTCGTCTTGTCTATGGTTTCCTTTGCTGTGCAAAAGCTTTGAAGGTTCATTAGGTCCCATTTGTTTATTTTTGCTTTTATTTCCATTACTCTAGGAGGTGGATCAAAAAAGATCTTGCTGTGATTTATGTCAAAGAGTGTTCTTCCTATGTTTTCCTCTAAGAGTTTTATAGTGTCCAGTCTTACATTTAGGTCATGAATCCATTTTGAATTTATTTTTGTGTATGGTGTTAGGGAGTGTTCTAATTTCATTCTTTTACATGTAGCTGTCCAGTTTTCCCAGCACCACTTACTGAAGAGACTCTCTTTTCTCCATTGTATATCTTTGCCTCCTTTGTCATAGATTAGTTGACCATAGGTGCGTGGGTTTATCTCTGGGCTTTCTATCTTGTTCCATTGATCTATGTTTCTGTTTCTGTGCCAGTACCATATTGTCTAGATTACTGTAGCTTTGTAGTATAGTCTGAAGTCAGGGAGTCTGATTTCTCCAGCTCTGTTTTTTTCCCTCAGACTGCTTTGGCTATTCGGGGTCTTTTGTGTCTCCATACAAATTTTCAGATGATTTGCTCTAGTTCCGTAAAAAATGTCATTGGTAATTGGATAGGGATTGCATTGAATCTGTAAATTGCTTTGGGTAGTATATTCATTTTCACAATATTGAATCTTCCAATACAAGAACATGGTATATCTCTCCATCTGTTGGTGTCATCTTTAATTTCTTTCAGCAGTGTCTTATAGTTTTCTGCATACAGATCTTTTGTTTCCCTAGGTAGGTTTATACCTAGGTATTTTATTATTTTTGTTGCAATGGTAAATGGGAGTGTTTCCATAATTTCTCTTTCAGATTTTTCATCATTAGTGTATAGGAATGCAAGAGATTTCTGTGCATTGATTTCGTATCCTGCAAATATACCAAATTCATTCTTTAGCTCTATTACTTTTCTGGTGGCATTTTTAGGATTCTCTATGTATAGTATCATGTCATCTGCAAGCAGTGACAGTTTTACTTCTTCTTATCCAATTTGTATTCCTTTTATTTGTTTTTCTTCTCTGATTGCCGTGGCTAGGACTTCCAAAACTATGTTGAATAATAGTGGTGACAGTGGACATCCTTGTTTCGTTCCTGCTCTTAGAGGAAATGCTTTCAGGTTTTCACCATTGAGAATGATGTTTGCTGTGGGTTTGTCGTATATGGCCTTTATTATGTTGAGGTAGGTTCCCTTTATGCCCACTTTCTGGAGAGTTTTTATCATAAATTGGTGTTGATTTCTGCATCTATTGAGATGATCATATAGTTTTTATTCTTCAATTTGTCAATATGGTTTATCACATTGATTGATTTGTATATATTGAAGAATCCTTGCATCCCTGGGATAAATCCCACTTGATTATGGTGTATGATCCTTTTAATGTGTTGTTGGATTCTGTTTGCTAGTATTTGTTGAGGAGTTTTGCATCTATATTCATCAGTGATATTGGTCTGTAATTTTCTTTTTTTGTAGTATCTTTGTCTGGTTTTGGTATCAGAGTGATGGTGGCCTCATAGAATGAGTTTGGGAGTGTTCCTTCCTCTCCAGTTTTTTGGAAGAGTTTGAGAAGGATGGGTGTTAGCTCTTCTCTAAATGTTTGATAGAATTCACCTGTGAAGCCATCTGATCCTGGACTTTTGTTTGTTGGAAGATTTTTAATCACAGTCTCAACTTCACTACTTGTGATTCGTCTGTTCATATTTTCTTTTTCTTCCAGGTTCAGTCTTGGAAGGTTATACCTTTCTCAGAATTTCTTCCAGGCTGTCCATTTATTGGCATACAGTTGCTTGTAAGTAGTCTCTTAGGATGCTTTGTATTTCTGGGGTGTCTGTTGTAACTTCTCCTTTTTCATTTCTAATTTTATTCATTTGAGTCCTCTCCCTCTTTTTCTTGATGAGTCTGGATAATGGTTTATCAATTTTGTGTATCTTCTCAAAGAACTAGCTTTTAGTTTTATTGATCTTTGCTATTGTTTTCTTTGTTTCTACTTCATTTATTTCTGCTCTGATCTTTATGATTTATTTCCTTCTGCTAACTTTGAGTTTTGTTTGTTCTTCTTTCTCTAGTTCCTGTAGGTGTAAGGTTAGATTGTTTACTTGAGATTTTTCTTGTTTCTTGATGTAGGCTTGTATAGCTATAAACTTCTCTCTTAGAACTGCTTTTGCTGCATCCCATAGGTTTTGGATTGCTGCGTTTTCATTGACATTTCTCTCTAGGTATTTTTTGATTTCGTCTTTGATTTCTTCAGTGATCTCTTGGTTATTTAGTAACGTATTGTTTAGCCTCCATGTATTTGTTTTTTTTACGTTTTTTTCCCTGTAATTCATTTCTAATCTCACAGCGTGTGGTCAGAAAAGATACTTGATATGATTTCAATTTTCTTAAATTTACTGAGGCTTGATGTGTGACACAAGATGTGATCTATCCTGGAGAATGTTCCGTGTGCAGTTGAGAAGAAAGTGTAATCTGCTGTTTTTGGATGGAACGTACAATAAATATCAATTAAATCTATCTGGTCTGTTGTGTCATTTAAAGCTTCTGTTTCCTTATTTATTTTCATTTGGATGATCTCTTCATTGGTGTAAGTGAGGTGTTAAAGTCCCCCACTATTATTGTGTTACTGTCGATTTCCTCTTTTATAGCTGTTAGCAGTTGCCTTATGTATTGAGGCTCTCCTATGTTGTGTGCATACATATTTATACTTGTTATATCTTCTTCTTGGATTGATCCCTTGATCATTATGTAGTGTCATTCCTTGTCTCTTGTAACGTTCTATATTTTAAAGTCTATTTTATCTGTTATGAGAATTGCTACTCGAGCTTTCTTTTGATTTCCATTTGCATGGAATATCTTTTTCTATCCCCTCACTTTCAGTCTGTATGTGTCCCTAGGTCTGAAGTGGGTCTCTTGTAGACAGCATATATATGGGTCTTCTTTTTGTATCCATTCAGCAAGCATGTGTCTTTTGGTTGGAGCATTTAATCCATTCATGTTTAAGGTAATTATTGATATGTATGTTCCTATGACCGTTTTCTTAATTGTTTTGGGTTGTTCTTATAGATCTTTTTCATCTCTTGTGTTTCCCACTTAGAGAAGTTCCTTTAGCATTTATTGTAGAGCTGGTTTGGTGGTGCTGAATTCTCTTAGCCTTTGCTTTTCTGTAAAGCTTTTGACTTCTCCATCAAATCTGAATGAGATCCTTGCTGGGTAGAGTAATCTTGGTTATAGATTCTTCCCTTTCATCACTTTAAGTATGTCATTCCACTCCCTTTTGGCTTGTAGAGTTTCTCCTGAGAAATCAGCTGTTAACCTTACGGGAGTTCCCTTGTATGTTATTTGTCATTTTTCCCTTGCTGCTTTCAATAATTTTTCTTTGTCTTCAATTATTGTCAATTTGATTACTATGTGTCTTGGCGTATTTCTCCTTGGGTTTATCCTGTATGGGACTCGCTGTGCTTCCTGGACTTGGGTGGCTATTTCCTTTCCCATGTTAGGGAAGTTTTCAACTATAATCTCTTCAAATATTTTCTCTGGTCCTTTCTCTCTCTCTTCTCCTTCTGGGACTCCTATAATGTGAATGTTGTTGCATTTAATGTTGTTCCAGAGGTCTCTTAGGCTGTCTTCATTCCTTTTCATTCTTTTTTCTTTATTCTGTTCCGCAGCAGTGAATTCCACCTTTCTGTCTTCCAGGTCACTTCTCCGTTCTTCTGCCCCAGTTATTCTGCTATTGATTCCTTCTAGGGTAGTTTTCATTTCAGTTATTGTATTGTTCATCTCTGTTTGTTTGTTCTTTAATTCTTCTAGGTCTTTGTTAAACATTTCTTGCATCTTCTCGATCTTTGCCTCCATTGTTTTTCCAAGGTCCTGGATCATCTTCACTATCATTATTCTGAATTCTCTTTCTGGAAGGTTGCCTATCTCCACTTCATTTAGTTGTTTTTCTGGGGTTGTCTCTTGTTCCTTCATCTGGTACATAGCCCTCTGCCTTTTCATTTTGTCTATCTTACTGTGAATGTGGGTTTTGTTCCTCAGGCTGCAGGATTATAGTTCTTCTTGCTTCTTCAGTCTGCCCTCTGGTGGATGAGGCTATCTAACAGGCTTGATGGGAGGGACTGGTGGTGGGTGGAGCTGACTGTTGCTCTGGTGGGCAGAGCTCAGTAAAACTTTAATCCACTTGACTGTTGATGGGTGGGGCTTGGTTCCCTCCCTGTTGGTTGCTTGGCCTGAGGCAACCCAACACTGGAGTCTACTGGGGCTCTTTGATGGGGCTAATGACAGATTCCGGGAGGGCACATGCCAGGTAGTACTTCCGAGAACTTCTGCTGTCAGTGTCCTTGTCCCCATGGTGAGCCACAGCCACCTCC
Source organism: Leucopleurus acutus (assembly GCF_964270905.1). Lineage (NCBI taxonomy): Eukaryota > Metazoa > Chordata > Mammalia > Artiodactyla > Delphinidae > Leucopleurus > Leucopleurus acutus. Next base: position 83,959,566 of record NC_139152.1, on the reverse strand, counting down.
CCGCCTCTGCAGGAGACCCTCCAACACTAGCTGGTAGGTCTGGTTCTGTCTCCCCTGGGGTCACTGCTCTTTGCCCTGGGTCCCGATGCGCACACTACTTTGTGTGTGCCCTCCAAGATCGGAGTCTGTGTTTCCCCCAGTCCTGTCAAAGTCCTGCAATCAATTCCCACTAGGCTTCAAAGTCTGATTCTCTAGGAATTCTTCCTCCTGTTGCCGGACCCCCAGGTTGGGAAGCCTGACGTGGGGCTCAGAACCTTCACTCCATTGGGTGGATTTCTGTGGTATACGTGTTCTCCAGTCTGTGAGTCACCCACGCAGCAGTTATGGGATTTGATTTTACTGTGATTGTGCCCCTTCCACCATCTCATTGTGGCTTCTCCTTTGTCTTTGGATGTGGGGTATCTTTTCTGGTGAGTTCCAGTGTCTTCCTTTCAATGATTGTCCAGTAGCTAGTTGTGATTCTGGTGTTCTTGCAAGAGGGAGTGAGAGCACGTCCTTCTACTCCGGCATCTTTTTGAGTTTATTTTTTCAACACTCCTGTTTGTATTGACTCATTAGACTCAAAGGACACCAAAATTCTAGCCCAGTGGCCCTCCTAGCATTTTGGTGTTTTGCAGAAACACGAGGGGAGCAAAAAGTTTCATTCACATGCAGTGTGCTTCTACATTCTAGACCTGAAAGACGTAATTTTCAGACTGTAGTCAGCTGTGTGTTCATTTGCATATTTGGTGTCAAAGACTAGTTCTGATTACAATATGTTCCTTACAAAAATTCATTTAGTTAAAATTCCTGGACCCCCTGGTCATTCTCTGGCTTACCACCTTGTTTATTTCCTTCATGGCACTTGTGATGGCTTTTGTGATGTTCTGTTTTTTTAAATTTCTTCTTGTTTGCTCCTCCCATTAATACTGTAAATTCTGAGTGATCACATATTTTACTCAGTGTTCAGCACAGTGTCTAAAACAGGAGGTGTGTAATCGATATGTTTCGAATGAATATCCAAAGTTGAGCCATCTGTCTGACCAGCTTTCTCTGAGATACTAAATGTAATGATCCAGCATGTCTGCAGATTTATAATCATCTTATGGAACGAGGTGTGTTGAAATGGCAGCAAACACTGGTTCTGAGCTTTAAGATATACCAGGTACTGTTCAAAGTACTTCACAAGTAGTATTATTCCCATTTTACAGATGAGAAAACTGATTTGAACCTACCCTGTCTCCAGGGTCCCGTCACTCAACTACTACGTGTACAGGTTACTGAAATGAAAGCTGTCACTCACTTTTTCAGGTTATAAAAAGCAGGGTTTAGTACATAATACAATAGAATATTTTTCAGCCATGAAAAGGAATGAAGTACTGATTCATGCCACAACTTGGATAGACCGTGAAAACATTATGCTAAGTGAAAGAAGCCAGACATAAAAGGTCATATATTATTGTGTGATTCCATTTATATTAAATATCCAGAATAGGGAAATTCTTAGAGACAGAGCAGATTAGTGGTTGCCAGGGGTTAGAGGGAGAATGAGGGATAACTCTCAATGGGATACAAGGTTTCTTTTTGGGGTGATGAACATATTTGGGAACTTGGTTGCACAACATTGAGTGTACTAATAGCTACTGATTATTCACTTTGAAACGGTTAATTTTATGTTATGTGAATTTCATGTTTATTTAAAAAAAAAACAGGATTTAATGCTTGGCACTCACCAACTTTCACTGTTCCACCTTGAGGCTTTTCCACGAACAGGGTGGACAGCTGATTGTTGGCATTCTGCTTATCCTGGTCCTCCCCTGACGGTGATTCGCCAACAGACCATTCTAATGAGCAGAAAGGAGGAAAAGGATCATTCCAGGGCCAGGTTCTTCTTGGGCAGACTTACCTGGGTTTGTTGTTCCTGTCGATGCTGAAGCTTCTCTTTGTCTAATTAACCTGGATAAATATAACATCTTTCTTTCTATCCACCTCCCCGACAGCCATCAGTAGAGAGTGACAGATTCCCATTCTTACAGGGATATCTCTTCCACGATGGGATCAAGGAACATTTTCTAATTCCTAGAAATAGCAAAACTTTTCAGGAAGGTTGTTACTCTTTCCTAGCAGACAAGTTTCCTTTGTTTCCCAATCCTGCCTGTCCCCTGATAAATAATGGTGGGCAGCTATGAAAGCAGTATTCTCATTGTTTTTCCAGGTGACTGGCTATAACGTCATGTCTATACAACATCTGAGTTGGAAAAGACTAAAGGGATGGATCAGTTTGCAGCTCAAGTGGGAAAGGTCAGACAAACAAGCCTGGCCTTGAATTTCTAGATGTCTCACTGTTGTATGACTAGATAATTCTATTTGGGTTGTATAGATGTGGCCATAGTTTGACAAGTAACAGATCATGACCTGCAGGCACAGATTTCAAGAATTCTAGGAGCGTCTTGAAAGGGAAGAAAAAAGCTAGAAAAACAGAAAGAAAAATAAACTCTTTGAGGCTTTCCCATGAAGACAGACAAGCTGGAAATGAAGTTTATTTTGCATTTTCTAGTTTTCACTCCAGGTGCTTAGAAGGTATTAATCAGCAGTCAACTCCAATGAAGAGGGTAGGAGAGAGAACGGTAGAAAGTTCCCCTGTCTCTGAGAACTGAATGAAGAGAAGTTCCGTTTTAGCCACTTAATAACTGGAAGAAAAATGCGTGGGTTGCCAACTCTCAACCTGTTAATGTTCCTTGAAAAGGAGGAAATGTAGATTTAGTTATTCTAGTTCCCATGTATCAATCATGCTTAGTATTCCTATTCATAGGCCATCATTTTCACAATGAAGTTAGGCAACATAGTCACATGATCACACAATCTAAAAAATTACCCAAATTGATGTGAAAATTTTATGTTGTGTGTAATTGTAATATTCATAGTAATAGCAAATAGTGGCCATTAATGTTTGGAACAAGAGGACAAGGATTTTTTTTGTTTTGTTCATTTCTATATCTGCGTCTGCAAAAATGCCTGGCCCATAAGACTCCCATAGCAGGATAATAGTAGGCCCTCAAACAAATTTGTTGAATGAATAAATGAAAGAAATAAATAACCATCCAGAATTGTGGCTCCATGCAGAATTTGGAGGTGTTCTTTCAACTGTGTGTAAATTTCCACAAAAATATGAATTATTATCTAATGTTGATACATCCCAGGAATGGTGATTTTAAAAGTCTCTTCATCTCTGTGTATTTGCCAAATGTTAAAAATGATAGTGATAATGAAACAAATGAACCTGTGGTATACGTGACTAGATTCCTGAATTTGTGTGTGTGTGTGTGTGTGTGTGTCATGCAAAACTAATTGTTTCTCAATGCATTAGTTTTCTAGTCAGAGGAATGTAATAAAAGATTGCTATAAACGCTACAAACTGAATAAAACCAAGATTAGAATCAAATACAGCTTCAAGAAATGAGGTCATTAGTGATTACTATATTAGGATGGGGTCGGGATGCCTTGCTTCTGGCGTGTGCTCACCTGAATCTTTTCTTTCCAGGGCCCGACTACCCGAACCTGAAAGGAAAGCGTGATTTGGATGATACAAGGGGTAGGGGGAGAAAATGGAGTGCTGACTTCAACCTTCTCGGATCCCCCAAATCCTGTCTCTTTTCATGATGGGGAGAAAAAAAGCTAGAAGTTGGCTTGGATGGAAAATCAGTAGGGCTTTAATTTTGAAAACGTCTATAAAAAGTATGTGTTTTATTTAAAAAATAATAAAAAAATTTTAAAAAATCCAAATATCTAAAGAACAGGGGAAAAGAGTATATAGCCGGAAATGAAAGAGACTTTTGCCCCTAAAATTTATACCCAAGAGTTACTACTTTTATTTATTTCACAAAGAACCTAGGGGCAGGACAGGAATAAAGACACAAAGAAAGCCTCTTTTTAAAGTTTCTCACGTTAAAAACAAGAAATTGCCATTAAAGCCAACATTTTCCCGCTTTGGCAAGACCTGAGTCCCCTGCTCTGAGCGTTGTCTCATCGAGGTGCCCTGTCGGTTCATTATCTTTACTGTCACTTAGTAATAAATTACAAAGTGGGGAAAGGGGTTGGAATCATCCTAACCTGGAGGCAGGGCACCAGGCGGGGAGGCTTCCTCTTCATCTGAAATAAGAAAGAGGAATAAAAAGTTAAGGAGAAAAGACCTTCATCCCGAGTATCCTGAGAAAAGAGAAATCTGCAAAAGAAGAAGAGAAACTACACAAAACACTTAACTGATGACTAAGCCTTAGAAGACTTTCCACCTGAAAGACTAGACTTCAGGATTTAAGGCAAAAGAGAAAAATAAACAAATAAAAGGGTGAGAGAGTTGGGTAATCCCAATGAAAGTAGCTTTAAAAATGGTACTCTATGCAAACGTTTTATATAATTGTAAGCTAGGAAAAAAATTAATGCTAAAAATCTAACCCTGATGACATCAGCAGTGGAGGTGGTTTTCGAGTTCTTATTTTGTAGCCAAAGTCACTGACAGCATAATTCATATACCGCATTCATTTGGACACAGACATGAAAGCATATGTTTTTATATAATTTGAAAACTCAATACCCCCAGAAAACCTTATAATTAATTCCCCTTCTATATTTAGGTAACAAAAGTCAACATTAACTAGTGTAAATCAATTTGTCATACTTACTAAGTTCACCAATAATTATTATAGGGACTTTATCTGTTTTTTTCCCAAGATTATATTGGTGTTAGCCAATATAATTTGAAAAACATTTACCAATTTGTAAAATATTTACAAATATTTTATATATGTGTAAAATATTTACCCATTTGTAAAATTCAAAAGATGCCTTGTAGTGTTTGTGCAAAGACACTGAATATTCCCTTTTCTAAAATGTCTAAATTTCAAAGTGTCTTACATTTTAGATGCTTAAATAGGTATTTGGTGTTATCTGAACCTCTGCCTCTTCCCTCTCAAAGCATGAAGACTAGTGTTAGTGTAAATAATAATAATCTTTGTATTTAAAATATTAGAATAATTACGGGTTTCAAAATGTGAACTTAAATGACTATATAAAATAGGATACAGAAAACAAATGCACATGACTGCTAATTAAAAAGTGCTTTAAAAATTTCTGACAAGAGGTAAAAGGGCACAGGCATAACCTATTAGTATATTTACAACATATGTTATTTACTAGTCTGAAATTTCTTAAACTGTCAACCAGAGATATGTTTTGTTACTTTTTAACAAAATAACTAATGTAATATATATAGAACCTTAATGTCATATCTTCAGAACCCAAGAGGCGATTCACTGGATACTGTGGGATTCGGGATTCTTCAGAGGAAGCTTTCTGTGGTCAAAGAAGCTTGCAAAACGCTAGGCTAAATAAAGTTAAATGCTTGTGTTTTATTGTATTGTTTGTGTGCTTTTACCGAAGGATATCTCAAAGCCATCAGTGTGCTCATGTGTGTTGGCACTGGGGATGGAGATAAGAAATGATACACTATTAACATTTCGCAAACTTAGTTCACATTTGAATCCTTTTCTCCTGGAATGTCCATTAACTTTCCACAAAATCTTGCATTTGGGGAAGTATAGGTATTTCTGAGCTCTTAGAGGAATTCTGTATTTCAGAAGACTGCTAAACAATTAAAATTTTACATAACCAAAAATAAAATACCTTGCAATTTTTCTATTTTATTTGCCGTACATTTAACTCAGTATGTAGTATTTTATTCTTGACACCTATTTGAAGGCCTTTATTTACTAAACTATGTAAAGAATCTTGATCTAAAGTCCTGTAAAAATTCTTGAAAATGAAGTTTTAAAACTAACCACATTCTAGAAAGGAGCTTCCTTTGTTATATATAAACTAGAAACTAGAATCATTTTTAGTCAGATGAACACTTCATTTTATACAGGTTTTGTGGTTGTTTGCTTTGTGCACAGTGCCTAATAAACCCTTGAGTTAATTGTTTAGAATGCAAAATGATTGGGAAAAGAGTGTTCACACACGTTCATAAAACTAAAGTGAAAAGAGAAGCCATTTTTTCAAGCAAACATTTGATGGGTGAGTAGTTTCAAAGTCCACTAAATGTTAAGACTATGTGGGGGACATACACAACTATTTTAGACTATTAAGACAACACATATGAAAGCAGTGCTTCAAAGTATCATAAAAGATACTCTAGATGATCCAACATTATTTCCAAACAGTAATTACTTCTCAGTGGGCAATATTTGAGTCATTGTACATGCATTTTCAAATTTACTGAAGTGCTAGAAAAATACAGTTGACGAGGGGCAACATTTATTGTTTCCCTTCTTTTAAATGTAGTTTTGGGAAGTTTCCTGGTGGCCTAGTGGTTAGGATTCTGGGCTTTCACTGCAGTGGCCTGGGTTCAATCCCTGGTCCGGGAACTGAGATCCTGCAAGCCGCATAGTACGTCCAAAATAAATACAAATTTTAAAAATAAATAGAAAAAAACCAAAATGTTGATATTTAAATAAATACATAAATAAAAGTAGTTTTGGTCCTGGCATCCCCTTAGATTGGGAAATATAGCTAAGGTGTTGGGATTCTGACCCCAAATACCTGAAAAGTTGCCTGGTTGAATTTGGTTGAGTTGGTTAAGAATGAGAGGTTTAATTGTTCTTATTTACCATAGAAAGGTTCTACTGCTATGAGGGAAACTGAATATCCAAACCTTCTGGGTTACGCGTGATCCAACATCACATATATGAAAGGCATGGCATCATACAAAGAACATTTTCAAACAAAAAATAAAATATATGTCATATTTTCTTGTTTTCGATTTAAAAGTGACTACAGTGATGATGAAAACTTAAACATCTATTTTTGGCTCTTTAGAATACGGCCTACATGACACCACGGACCGAAAGCGACAGACTTATCTTCCCTAGCTATGTAGAAGGGAAATTTACCAAAATATGTCTTTAAGTCATGGGAAAATAGCATTTATAAAACCATAAAAATGATTCTTTCAACACAGAAGTTCCCAATGAAGAACACCTGGAAAGTAGGGAAAGAACTTGGTCTCATATTACAAGCCTGGAATTTTTGGGGGGTCCACAGAAGGAAATCTGGAATGTGAGGGAGAGAACGCCAGAGACAGTGGAACGTATACATTCCTATAAATCTCCAAGCTCTCTTGGGCATAAAATAACTTCTACCTATGGCTGACTTAAATCGCCTTTTTAAATCAATTTTTAAAGTATATGTACTTGGGACAATTGTTGAGATTTTAGAATAAAAGCATATAAAATTAAAATGTACTATAAACAAACCTCAGTTAAATACTGATACAATACCTTGTTTGATGTAGACAAATTTATGAATTCCTCAAGCAGAGTAATCAGTTGTAGTAAATATTGGCATATGTTACCAAAATAATAACAGCAACAAAAACAACCACATATAGAAGGCAATAACAAAAACAACTAACGTTAATTCAACATGTTGTGAGACATTTGATTAATTTATCATATTTTCTGAATGAGAAGACACATGTCTCCATGCTTTGGTGCTTCTGAAATCAGGATTCATCTTACCATAAATACGTTTATTTAATGAGTTTTTTTCTCCCCCAAATCTATTAAATCAATGTTGTATTTTATAATCGTTGTGTTTTAAAATCGTGAAGTACAGTGATATTAATTTTAAACAAAGTGCATTACAAAGAAATCATGTAGTTGGAATACACAGGTAAAGCAGAGACATTTTAGTAGATGGTTGATTGTCTGATACCTAAAGGTAAAATGGCACAAAAATATTTTAGCATGCTAGTAAGGAGTACCAAGATAAAGATACTGCAGATGTAAAGGGACCTAAATGAAGAAAAACCTTAATCATTCTTTTAATTAAAAAAAATCATAGCATGTAGGAGAAGTTCGCTGGAACTTCTGCTGATTCACTTCCTCATCTGACAACCACATTCATGCCAAAAGAATCTTCATCTCAAATTATGAGATCATTAATACACACAGGGTTCATTCATGATAGTTTGTGGCAATGTTAGTGATGATGCCTGGGAAAAGAAAGTAAGTTTTTACTTCCATTGCAACAATTACCAAGGGCAGTAATTTTTCTGGAAGGAAAATAAAAAGAGGCAGTAACTATCCCAATTGGGCTTACCCAAAAATATACCGACTATAAACTGATAAATTACAAAATTAAAAATAAAAAATTGGGACTTCCCTGGTGGCACAGTGGTGAAGAATCCGCCTGCCAGTGCAGGGGACACGGGTTCGAGCCCTGGTCCCGGAAGATCCACATGCCATGGAGCAACTAAGCCCACGCACCACAACTACAGAGCCTGCGCTCTAGAGCCCGCCAAGCCACAACTACTGAGCCTGCGCGCCTAGAGCCGGTGCTCCCCAACAAAAGAAGCCCCCGCTTGCCGCAACTAGAGAAAGCCCACACGCAGCAACAAAGACACAACGCGACCAAAAATAAAAAAATTAATTAATTAAAAAAAGTCATCTTTAAAAATAAGTAAAAAATAAAATAAAAATCGAAATTTATGTATTAGAATTTAGGCATTAAAATGAGCATGATCTTCAAAGTATTCTCTGATTCTAATGCCGCTAGTTCACATGGAACCACTAGTAGGACCAGTTTTGAAACATCCCACAGGGCTAATTGTTAAGGCATAGAAGAGACTCAGTCTCATTATCCTGTGTTCACACATATGGTGTTTGTTGATCAAGAAAAAAGGTATGATCCCACTTGAGCACCCACATTATTCTCCACCCATGGCCCTCCATGACAATTGTCTGCTTCCAAAGCTGAAATGCACTGTCCTCTGCTGATAGTTGTTCTCCACTCTAAAGTCCCCTAAAGTTGGCTCTAGGAGGGCAGGACCCAGCACCCAGACCTGCCCCTGGCATTTAGCCAACACTCAGTGAATACTTGAGATGAATAAATGAACATTAGAATAGAAGGCAGATCTTTGGCTCCATTGAAGGTATAGAAAATTCTCTATACTTAGCTTTCTATTGAATTGCTACCTGTGATTATTCTGGAAGAATTCTAAGCCACAGCAGCATTATTTTTTCAAGGACATTATCTCTCAGTATGATCACTCTGAAAGGGATCTGCATATCTAAATTCTCATGTTGCTGTTTGGTTAAACCCATTTCTTTATTGTCATCTCTGTCATTTCAACTCCAAGACAAAGTGGGCAGTATTAGAGAACAGGATACCTGGATGGACAAGTCCAGAGGCAAACAAGCAAATAATAAACCCCTTCCTGAGAAATCAGCTGTTTACCAGAAACTCTCAGTAAATGTGAAAAGTTGGCAAATCTAACCACGAACACTACGTGTAAGATTGATATCAGAACCAAACAACATTCTGCGGCTACAAAAAAATTTTCAGAACATTTCCAGCCTGTCACAGAATGATTCAGTCAATCTGGGAAAGATACTGAGGCTGCATGGCTATGAATGATGTTCTTAAAAGTGAGAGTCTTGGAGCTATTAATTGAATATATGTCAACTAATTCGATAGGGCACTAACTAAAGTGCTGAAAATGTTCTATCCAGCCGTGACCATTTTCAATAGCATTAAGTGAGCTGATCTTACAATATACAGCACTGGCATCCCATTCCAAATCTTATTGACTAAGAGTATGCATGGGATGTTCACCCTCCTGCCCAGCAAATGGAAATGAAAATCCATCTAGATTACCATTGTCTGTATGATGAGCCGCTAAGCCAGCATGGAAATTCAACTGATCATTCATTCTACAGGTATTTATTAGGAGATCACCATATGCAGCTCTCTGCCAGCTGCTGGAAGAAATGAGATAAGGAGCCCAAAGAGTGTTAAGACACAGTGCCTGACCCTCACAAAGCTTACAACATGTTAGGAAAAGGAGTGAAACATTAATATGGGATTAAGTGAAGGAAAGGGTGATTTCATGACAGAAGCAATCAGTCCAAGGAAAAGCAGGAGGAAGAAAGGGAAGTGAAGGTGCGTTAGGATGCTCAGGGGAAAGATGCACAAAGGAGTGACACTTGACTTGAACGGTTCTGTAAATTTCATTTTTCTTTCTTCTTCTTCTTTTTTTTTTTAATACATTAATTTTCTTTCAAAAAAACACACAATTAGATAGACTGAGGGTTGGGGGAGGGTGGAGGACAGGGATTCTAGTGTAAGCTGGAGGGCAGCTCTGTTGCACCTGTCAATCTTGTTTATGCTGATGCAAGAATTCTTTCTCAACCAGGGCTATTCATAATAGCAATGACTAGTGTGTCTACTTTTCACTTGGGTATTTTCTTTGAAACTTCCCTGTCCTTGATAAAAGTAAGTAATGGTTGAAGGGGTTTGTATATTTAGAAATAACTTCCATCACCTACCTTCTTTATTTAGGGATGTCACTTTCTATCCTAAATTGATTTGCTTTCTAGGCATGTAGAGCAAATACATACGTGGCAGTTTATGTACCTGGGCACATGACTGCATGTGGCCATGACCTTGTTTCACTTCTGCAAATGTCAGGAAAAAAATGCTACTAATTTCAGGATGACTTTCTTGGTCATCTGACCTTGCTCTTTCATCATATCGTGTTCTGGTGAGGAAAAGGGTTTTTGTTGATTGGTAGACTGGTTGGTTGGTTGATTTTAACTTACAGAGAGCCATTTTCGCATTTAAGCATACAAATATAATATGATTTTCAGATTAAGGGTCAGGCGCAGGCTTTGTTTAAACTTTTGACAGTTTGCCTTCTGGGATTACATCATCTGCTCTGTTGGTTGAGCCTTACAGCCTGGTCCAAGCACCTTTCCACATTTGGAAACAGAGGTGTATGCCATCAGCCTTGTAAAGGAGAATGTTGTAATAACTTCAGCCAGGATGTCCAAACCTCCTTGAACCCATCTCATGGAAGGAGTTCTAGGAGTTTGCACTGTTTGCATTCCATAGGCAAATAACCTTCAGACTGTGGCCCATGTGGCCAGGATTAGCATTCATGTTACTATTCACGGAGCCACTGAAGGTCAAGGACAAAGTAAGTATACTAACACTATGTGTTCATTTATGAGAGTTGTAAATTCAAGTTAGCTGAGGAAAAGTGGTCCAACGTACTGAAAAAAAAATATTTTACTAATATATAGAAGACAAAGATATCATAGGAATTAGTTAATGAAATATGACATAGTAAGAACAAAGAGATGCTTAACATGCTTTTGAGTGGTGTCCAGAAAAAAAGAGAAAGGTCTTATTGTAGTCAAGAAATAATGGGTTATTCCAGAATCTAAACTATGTTACTCAGTGCACAAATAAAAAATAAATTTTTTAAATGATGATACAAACATACAAAGCAAAATTGTCAGGTCTACCTCTGTGAAAACTTTCTTCTATAGAAGACTAATGCTCCTTTACTTAAGACAAATGGTCAGTAGTGACAATGACTTCCTCCATGGGGAGACAAAGGAATTAGTAGTTCATGGATCCATGAAAAAGTATATGATAAAGGTTATTCATTTTCTAAAACTGGACTACCTCCATATAAAGTGAAAATAGAATAATAGGACAGAAACAAATGTTTCCAATTCAATAAGGAATAACGTGACGTTTGCTTAAGATTATATTGTCCCTCTATATAAATCATTATATAAATCTCCATGAACACAAATGTTACAAAATGAGATGCTAGTTTTCAAAATTACTAGTGAAACCTGGAACCGTTTACACAGTAACATGAAAACATTAAATTAAAAAAAATCTGGGTAATTAAGATAATTTTCCAAATTGGTGTAATCCCAAGAAGACCAGACACCTCTTTTCCTTCACATGCACATGGGAACTTGGAAACTACAAATAAATTTGCTGGCATCTCAACAACTGCTTGTGATATTTTTATCATTGTTGTTTTTCTTTTAAAAATGTAATGAAAACTGATCAAAGCACCATCCGTCATTATGCTGATTGGGTTATGCAGATAAGATGCAAAGGAAGAACCCTAATACACACTGATGAAAGATAATGCAGAGGAATTCTATGGGGCCTCCATGGCAATCATTACTGAGCTCTTTCTGCTTCTAACTTTGGTGAATTCAGCCTCACTTTCCCTCCCTCCAACTCACCTTTTGCTGGTGAAGTTCCGGCCTGCTTCTCTTTATTTGGTTCTGTGTGGAAAGTACAAACACATTTTTAAAAGTATCTTAAAGAAAGCATTTTATTGTGTGATGAGCAACAGGGTGGAGGTGGGGAGAGAGGAAATTAATAACAGAACAGAGCACAAATGATGCTATATCCTCCTTTATTATGCTACACGTGAATTACAAATTGGGGAATTATAACGTAGAGTCACGTTAAACTTAATAAAAGTAGTTAACAAATCTGATCATTTTGGGGAAAAGTATACATGGAAACACGTAACAGATTTTGTTAAAATAGCTTAGCTATGCTGGGAACATATTATAACATGCTGGTATGGAAAGAGTATAAAATATAGATCACTTCATTTTAGATCCCAACAAGGGACAACTTCTTTTTTTTTTTAACTCATTCTTTTTTTTTCCATGTATTTATTTTTTTATTTTTGGCTGCGTTGGGTCTTCATTGCTGCACATGGGCTTTTCTCTAGTTGCGGTGAGCGGGGGCTACTTTTCTTTGGGTGCGCAGGCTTCTCATTGCGGTGGCTTCTCTTGTTGCGGTGCGTGGGCTCTAGGTGCACGGGCTTCAGTAGTTGTGGCTCACTAGCTCTAGAGTGCAGGCTTAGTAGTTGTGGCACACGGGCTTAGTTGCTCCGCGGCATGCGGGATCTTCCCGGACCGGGACTCGAACCCGTGTGCCCTGCATTGGCAGGCAGATTCTTAACCACTGCGCCACCAGGGAAACCCTGACATCTGAATCTTAATGAATGAATATGGATAATTTTAGCAGACTTTGGAAGAAGACTTGTTTTAGGAACAGGAGGTCAGTATTGTATAATGAATAGGAAACGTGGCGTAACAAGGGAAACTTTATAGTGGCCCAATGACAGCCGCTGATCTGAAGAGCAGAAGGGAAAGGTTATGTCAGTAATGGCCTGCAGGGTCTCAGTGACCTCAGTGCTGGCAAAAAATAAATCTGTATGTGCAAGGAGAAAACACACCAAAGAAGTTCCTAAGAAGAATGTCACACATCTTACATGGGTTTGAAAGAAAACTAAACTGGAACTTGTCCCTGTTTGAACGAACATGGCACTGAGCCTGTTTCATTTATTTTAACACACAGCAGTACTCTTCTTTACTATGGAAGGATTTTGAGTGTGTGAATCTAGTATTCTTAGCTGGACGGAGGGGATTCCTCTGAGCAGTTAGATTTCTCAAACTGCCCTCCCGAAAATAATCTCTAAAGCAGAAGAGCGTCATATCCTCTTATAAATTTCCATGCAAAAATACCAGCAACTGAAGCCTTACTCAATTCCTGTTTTCACCCAGGCTGGACGGGTCTATGGTGACCTCCTAGCCCTTGGCTTCACACCACATTGTCAATTCAACTAACCTGCATTAAGTCACATACCGCCTTGTGAGGTTCTTACGGTGGTGTCTGATGTTTCAATATGGTGTTTGTATCTTACTTAATTGTTCTCTGTGCTGTATTTCATTTCCTACTTGGCTGTAAGCAAACTGAATACAGGGAAATATTTCCTACTTAGAATTCCTCGACTACATCTGGTAGAGTACGTTTGCATCTAGCTAGCAATAAGTATTTGATAGGTAGCTCTGTATCCTTCTGAAGGGTTAGAGTAGAGGTGTACACATGGTAAATATCCTGTGAATAACACTTGAATGGATGCCAGTTTCTCATCTTGTTTAGGAGGAAGAGTGACGAGAGAGGGCACTTTGGTGTCTTCGTGGAAAATGCATGTAATTTTGGTTGCCCCCACCCGGGGGGCTGAGCAGACAAATGGTTCTGGAGATTCCACTTGGGCTTGCCATTCTTTTTTTAAATTTCTGGCTGCATTGGGTCTTCATTGCTGCATGCAGGCTTTCTCTAGTTGCGGCGAGCAGGGGCTGCTCTTCGTTGCGTGGGCTTCTCATTGCGGTGGCTTCTCTTGTTGTGGAGCACAGGCTCTAGGCATGCAGGCTTCAGTAGGTGCATCACACGGGCTCAGTAGTTGCGGCACATGGACCCTAGAGCACGTGGGCTTCAGTATTTGTGGCACGCGGGCTCAGTAGTTGTGGCATGCGGGCTCAGTAGTTGTGGCGCACGGGCTTAGTTGCTCCGCGGCATGTGGGATCTTCCTGGACCAGGGCTCAAACCCGTGTCCCCTGCATTGGCAGGCAGATTCTTAACTACTGCACCACCAGGGAAGTCCTGGGCTTGCCATTCTTCTAATCCTGTTCTCCTCCTTAGGTGTTGGTGGATATAAAAGCAGGCTTTACCTGTCGTGTTGCTGGGCACTACCTCTACCTGCCAAGGAGTTCACTGGAACTCTTTATTGCTTGCTTTTCTGTTGCCCCCTGCTGGACAACAGGGTACAAGGACTGGAGAAGTTGTCACTGATGTTCAGCCTTGGAGGCCACCAAACCTTCCTGGAAACTCCCCTAGGAGTTTCTGGAGGTGCTTGATGGTGACATAGTTCAAGTAAGGAAAGGGCCGCTCATCTTCCAGGACTGAGGTAGGATCACCCCACTCTCACAAGAAAGATGTGGGCTTTGTTTGCCTTTAGTTATGTGTGAAAAATCACCGTGAATCCTTCAGCCCCTTGGACACTCAGCCTCCACAATGCTAAAGCATGGGCGTAACAACTTTGGCATAACTTCAAAGGTCTTATAAGTATATGACGTGCCATCCAAGTCAGATTAATGTAAGAAAGTTATATAAACACAAGGTATGGTTATTATTACAAACCTATAAGAACTGTGGTCATCCAACTTCTCCATGGGAGTTGGGTTAAAGTTCACAGCCTCAATGGAGGCCAACTCATGCTGGGATGGATGTTCCGTATTTGCGGCCCAAACATATAAGGCCATGTTTTTACTCACCTTCCCGGGGTGGAGCTGGTGCTGGGGCCAGCACTTCATTTTCTGGAAATGTAAAGAGTAATGGAAGTGTTAGTCTCATTTATCCTGAGAAAAGATATTTTCCACAGCCCCAGGCTCTGTTCATCTCCAGGCAGCCATCTTCTCTGGACTGACGAGAAGAAAAGCATCAACTCAAGACACACTGCCTTTTGGTGTATGGTGTGAGGTGAGGATCTAAATGTGGTTTGAAGATGTGTGGACTTCCAGGAGGGGCAGAGTTTAGTGACGGATAGAGCGCAGGTAAAATGGGCGTGCAGACGTTCTTCCACTTAGTTATCCCCTCCGGCAGCAGGTGGGGCATTTAATGCATTGAGCCTGTTTCCCTTCTCTGGAAAAATGGACACAACACCTATCTCATATGCATAGGGTTGCTGTGAGGACGAAATGAGACACAGCGAGTACCAAGCACGTCCCTTAGAGCCTAAGGTGCTCTGTAAATGAGACCCTACTTTCCCCAGAGTGCAAGGACAGTGCAGCATCTCTGACACCATCCTGCCCTCATGAGACATACTTTCTGAATGACGATGAGACCAAAGTCCTCTGGCTTTGCAGCGTTTCCTTTTATTACAAAGCA
This sequence comes from Leucopleurus acutus, assembly GCF_964270905.1. Classification (NCBI taxonomy): domain Eukaryota; kingdom Metazoa; phylum Chordata; class Mammalia; order Artiodactyla; family Delphinidae; genus Leucopleurus; species Leucopleurus acutus. The sequence goes on along the minus strand of NC_139152.1, from coordinate 83,943,972 downwards.
AATCACTGTTCAGAACCACTATGCTGTTCTGTGAAACAGAATCAACCCCCTTCACAGTCACAGTCATTTCTGGAAGTTTGTATGCCTGGAGCAGATTTTCGCCTACACTTATGCAAAGGTTTCATAGCTCTGGTTTTGAGGTTTTTATCCTAGGCTTTGGATATCCAGGATTATAGAGCAGTCTGGTGGTAAAGTCTGTTAAAGAAACTTTTTTTAAAGAATATACTATGTCCAAGTAGCTAAAGGCATATCCTATGACCAACGGGCATAGAATTTCCCCTGCTGAATCCCCATGGATGCCCAGAACAGGGACTTAGTGATGGGTATGTGAGCCAGCTGCTACTACTCCAGGGCAGGAAGAGGTAGGTGATCTTTTTTTTTTTTTTTTTTTTGTGGTATGCAGGCCTCTCACTGTTGTGGCCTCTCCCGCCGCGGAGCACAGGCTCCGGACGCGCAGGCTCAGCGGCCATGGCTCACGGGCCCAGCCGCTCTGCGGCATGTGGGATCCTCCCGGACCGGGGCACGAACCCGTGTCCCCTGTATCGGCAGGCGGACTCTCAACCACTGCGCCACCAGGGAAGCCCTGAAGGTGATCTTTTTAAAAATACTTTCTGTTTGATAAGTAAATACCAAAGAAAAGTTTTTGTAGTATAGACACACTGCGGGATCCCAGGAGTTTTATCTTTGTCCAGATCTAGGATTTTCCACATTTTTTCCACAAGTGGCTCTTTCCAAGCAAAGAGGACAATACCTCACAACAAGTAGTTTGGCCTGAGAGTGATCACTGCGCAGGCCAAGTGCCCCGCTTTAGTCTAGGCAGGCTGCGAGGAGACAGAAGCAGGAGTAGCCTGCACTGCAGCAGCAATCAGGGGAGGAGTGATGCAGGGCTGCCAGGAAACGGCAATGTCATCTTTCATCACTAATTTTTTGTGCTGGGTACAAATTCCAATTTATTGTTTAAAAATACATGATTACCGTATTTTCACTCAGATGATCATAAACAAGTATTTACGATTTACTAATGGGGGGGGGGGGGATCTAACCAAAGGAGGAAAGACATATCACCTAACAGACAGGCAGAAGATAATGTGGTCAACGTGATGTGGTTTGAAGATACGGTGATAGCACAAGTGTCCCGGACATGGCACACCAGAAACACTTTCGTTTCTTTGCCACGTCATGAAAGGATCTTTCCTGCCAGTGTCAACCGGGAGACGAAACCCTCTGTCAAAGCATTTTATTTTCAGAGATTTGAGTGCAGCAATGGAAATCTCACATTGAGCTCTTGGCTTTGGGTGAGCTGGGGCTACACACAGGTATCAGAATACCGAGAGCAAGGAGGCTATTTCTTTGACACTCTATCTCTTGGACTTGGCCATTGTCATCCAATGTCCATGGACATCTTCCTGGTTCCCTTTAAGACAAGTTTCTCTGCCTTCCAGTCTCTTTTCCCACAGCTGCAGGTTTACTTATGCCACCACTGTGTTTCATCCTGTTATTCTACCCAAGAGGGTCCCTGTTACCTACTAGGTTAGGTCCACACTCTCCAGGTTAAGGGTCAAAGCCATTGTTGACAGGCACCTCCTGCCTCTCCCTCTTCTTAGTGACCCCAGTGGCTCCTGTTCTAGCGTTGGTTTCTCTGTTCACCTTCTGACCTTCCTGCCACTGAGAAGAGTGGTGATCTTCTCCCCAACAGACCTTCTGTTTTTCCTCTACATGTGATTGTGTCAGACAGATCTAGGTTCAAATCCTGACACTACGCCTTACGAGTTGTGTAATTGGGAACAACTCCTTAATCTCTGTCAATTTTGGTGTCCTCATCTGTGAAATAAGGATAACAAGATAAATGACCTCTTAGGGTGCTAATCCTATGTAAAATGCATAGCACAGTTCCTGGCGTGTAGGATAGAGCTCTATAATTTACAGCAATAACTATTACCATTATGAGTCTTTGGCAATCTTGGTCTGTCTTTTTGACATTTCTCTTAAGACTCTCAGAGCTGATTATTCCATTCTGTTCTCGTCCTTTATCCTGGAGGCATTCTGGGTCACCTCATGATACACTATTTATTTCCTAATTATTTTAAAAGTATTTTCCAGTTGTCTCCATATATTTGTGTTTCTCGTCCCTCCCAACTAAACAAAAACACAGATCTTTCATTCCTTTCCTGTCTCCCTGGTACTTCCTCTAACTGCTGAAACCATATTAAATGCAAAATGAATTGATAGAAAAGAATTACGAAGGGTTTCTTTGGTGTCTGTGTGTGAGCTATCAAATTGGCTATTCTTCCCCAGCATCTTTGGAAACAAAGGCTCATTTTGTAAGGGAAGCTGAGGTTGCTTAAAATCCTGTTTGGGGAAAAAAAGGCCAAGGGTGAATTCTAATCAAATGAAGAAAAGAGAACCTTGCTGGACACGGAAACTGTGAAAGTGCCCTGAATGTGAATTCTTCATTTCCATGGTGTCTATAGCCCTAGTGTTCTATGTAACAAATCAGACCAAAATGAGAAGTTAAAGGGCTTAGTTCCACTTCCAGCAAATCCGCAGAACATCCATCGTTAACAGCCAACTGTATCAGACAGTCAGAACTACAGAAACATGAGAGGGTATTAATGCTGCTACATTTTCAGGAGAGCTGCGACAAATACAAGTAGGCAAATGCCTGCCTGCCTGGTGAAGAGGCAGAGCCACAACTTCTCCTGCTTAAAATCATAGAATCCCCATTATTTGACAGCCAGTGAAGGAATAAATAAATAACAACCGTGTATGGGCACCCACTGCATGCACGACCTAGTGTATATTAGCTCTTACAATCCTTACGACGCTATGCAGTCAGTACTATCACTATCCCCACTTTGCGGATGGGAACTGAGGCCCTGTGGGGTCCCACTGCCCATGAAGGGTGGAACCAGGTCGGTGAGAGTCAGCACCTGGCCTCTGCAGGTGGGGGCTGCATTTCCCTTCTCAGCTGCTCACGCTTGTGGAGGCAGAAGTGGCTTGATGGGCTTTTCAGAGATTTTCCTGCATTTTTCCCTGCTGAATCGATCGGTCTGATTGTCATGGCCACAGAGTCTCATTTGGATGTTGCCCTATGGAATGGTGAGTGGAATATGCCTCAATTTCCTCATCTATGTAATAGAAATAATAGCAAAGCCTATCTCAAGGTTTGTTGGCAGGAATGAAGGAGTTCCTGCGGGGCAGGGAATGTGGTAAACATCATATGTGCTTTCTCTCTCTTTTCATGGTTCTCATCATTATGATCATGATTTTACTGTGACATAACCTGGGAGAACGACACTCAAGTCTTTCCTCACATGCTACCTGCTGGGATTTGCCTTATTTCTAGGTCTGTGGGCTGCATCATGTTAGAACATGTTTGGAATTGGGGTCGGGGCTGAGGAAGCATCTGGGAAATGAACAGAGGAGGGAGGTCCCTCACTCTCCTACTGTAAAATGGTAATAATTATTATTTTGATGAGTTCTACATGCATTATAGAGTTTGTGCAATATAAATACATTGATCAATCAATCAGTCCTGGTGGGACAGAAAGGATAAGAAGATGAACTCTCAACAGACTTCAAGGCAGTTGAGCCAAAGAATTCCAGCTGTTCTAAATCTGGAGAGATGCGGGACCAGGTGTGGTGAAGGCCAAGCAGCACATGACTTAGACTGAAAATGAACCACTGTGGGTAAGTCTCAGGGCCTTGAGCTATTCCCCATTTTTGCCTTAAAATAACTGTTTATGCATCCTCTCACTCATGTTTGTCTCTGACAGGCTCTGTCATGCCCAGCTTTGCCCACGCCTCTAAGAATCATCTGCATGTTCCCCAAATCCATGAGCTGCCTCTATAACAATAATTCATTCACAACAATTTCCAGTGTACCCCACTGAATAGGGACCAGAATTCATCGAGCCTCATTATGAATTTAACAAGGGTGGGGTTTATAAAGTTGGCTAAGATGAGATGCTTGTGTTTAAGAATCTCACAGGTAGGGACTTCCCTGGTGGTCCAGTGGCTAAGGTTCTGGGCTCCCAAGGAAGAGGGCTGGGCTTCCATCCCTGGTCAGGGAGCTGGATCTCACATGCCGCAACTAAGAGTCCACACGCGACACCAAAGATCCTGCATGCCACAACTAAGACCCGGTGCGGCCAAATAAATAAATATTAAAAATAAAAATAAAAAAGACTCTCAGGTAAATTAACTGCCTTTTTCTATCAGTTTAGTTACCAAGCCTGGTGGTTTTCTCTCTCAAAACATTCGAGACTCAGCACCTCCACAGCCCCTCTTGTGCTTCTGAAACTGCTATGGGGAGACGAATCATCTAGGGATTTGGTCCAGTGCAGGTTCCGACTCTGGGGGTCTGCGGCGGGCTTCCAGATTCTGCATTTTTAACAGGCTCCCTGGTGATGCTGATGCTGCGGGTCCACGACCCACACTTTGAATAAGAATGCTCAGACTGAGCCTTCCATGTCATCAAATCCTCTCCCATTCCAAATCTGACACCGTTCACAGTACTTGGGAACTTCTCTTCTCTCTTTGATCACAAGCTTCTTGAGGACAAGGCCTGTCTCCTCCTCCTTTTCAAATTCTGCACAGCAGGTGCTCTGTAAATATAGTTGACTGGCAGGCCGTTCCTACCCGCACGAAAGCCCCTTCTGCTCACTGCCAAGAAATCAAGAACCGTCCCCTGGCACTCCGAGGGCAGCTTTTTTCGTCTGCCTTCCCCACAGGGAATACTATGTCTCCCATTCGTGACCCTCCTGCTGGCTGACCGCTCCCAGGCACTCACCCAACCCCGTCATTTAAATTTCTTCTTATTGTCAGCACGCCTTCCATTTGGGGAGAGCAATTAGGACTAGAGTTTTTGGCCCTCAAAACACCACTTGCCTTTCTAAGCATTCTCCTTTTTCAAAATCTGGGCTTCATGTCTTAGCAAAATCCCTCAGCCAACCATGCCAACTCCACTGTTACCTAGTTTCGCCATGTTGTAAGTGTCAAAAAGCACAAGGCCTTGGGAAGCTCTCTAAAGCTTGAGATTCCGAGCTAACAGGTATCTCTTGAGGTGCGGTCCTGCTATACTCCTGCCTATTCAAAAACCAAAGGGCTGGGCTTCCCTGGTGGCGCAGTGGTTGAGAGTCCGCCTGCCGATGCAGGGGACACGGGTTCGTGCCCCGGTCCGGGAAGATCCCACATGCCGCGGAGCAGCTAGGTCCGTGATCCATGGCCGCTGAGCCTGTGCGTCCAGAGCCTGTGCTCCGCAACGGGAAAGGCCACAGCAGTGAGAGGCCCGTGTACCGCAAAAAAAAAACCCAAAAAACAAAGGGCAAATTCCATGGGACTTTTCTGCCAGGTGAATAAAGTTAGCTTCTTGTACCCCTCATCCGTCCTCACCCATTGTCACTGTTGGAAAACAAACAGGATGGACTCAAGAAGCAGGGTTATATAAGCTGTTGTTTTTAAACTTTTTATGGATGATAATAATAAAAAAAAGAAACCAGGATACTTTGAAAAATTAAGCCCAAGGAAATATTTTCATGGACAACATAAAAATTACCAGATTCTTAATCAGCAACTAAAGCTAACTCCTTCCTACTTCAGCAAGGGCGGCTGTGCTTTGATCCTTTCTAATTCGCAGATATAGACTTTCTTTCCCTCTGCAATGCTGACATGCTTTCAAAGGGCTTGATCTATTTATGGTGGATTTTTCCTATGACCACCTACTGTAAAAAGCACAGGTATGCCACCAATGGCAGGCCTGCACAGTGAGTGCCAGGGCATTCTAACTGACGGGCACTGGTGGCCGCTATTAAATAGACAGCCCATAAGTGGACTTCGTGCTTTGCTGAAAGACCAGGAACCCGGTCACTCCATAAATGGTTGGCTCCCTCCAATGCAGTCCACTTCTATTTTCCATAATCAAGTGTTCCATGATCAGTAAATTAAAGGGGAAAATTTTAATTTTTTTATTTTATTGTTTTTTATAATTAACAATTTTTTAAATTAATTAATTAATTTTTGGCTGCATTGGGTCTTCGTTGCTGCATGCGGGCTTTCTCTAGTTGCAGCGAGTGGGAGCTACTCTTCCTTGCAGTGTGCGGGCTTCTCATTGCGGTGGCTTCTCTTGTTGTGGAGCACGGGCTCTAGGTGCGCGGGCTTCAATAGTTGTGGCACGTGGGCTCAGTAGTTGTGGCTCACGGGCTCTAGAGCACAGGCTCAGTAGTTGTGGCGCACGGGCTTAGATGCTCCGCGGCATGTGGGATCTTCCTGGACCAGGGCTGGAAGCTGTGTTTCCTGCATTGGCAGGTGGATTCTTAACCACTGCACCACCAGGGAAGTCCCAAAGGGAAAAAAATTTTTAATTTTAGGAGGCATTAACCTGCCTCTCCCTCTGTGTCTGTACACTGAAATGATATGATTAACCCAGTTCTCTCCTTCCCATGGGCTCACTTGCTCAAATAATACGTTGTTTGACTTAAAATTATTTTATGGGCCCTCATGTGCAATTCAGTTTAGCCATTAAATAGCATGGAGAGCATAATTACATCATATGAATATGTTATATAGGCATAGAAAAGATAAGAACATAATATCAGTTGTTATTATTGAGTGGTAGGATTATACGTCTTTGTGTATATGTGTGTCTGTGGTTTTCTTTTTGTCACTTTTTTTGGGATAAAACAAATACTATAACTATCCTTTGGTAATCTGGGGTGCAGGAGAAAATTATATGTTATTACTAATTATTATTTCTTATTCTCAAGTTCTTGGTTTGAAATAAAACATGTGAATGCTTTATGTATTGTGAAATCATGGTGAATAAGGTTTTATCTGGCCAACGCTTGTTTTGTTACTTTTGGTAATATAGCAAGTTATCTTCCCTTTTAGATTAAATATGCCATAAACACTGTCAGGTGTATCCCCTGTTGATAGTGAGGTCTGGCACTGTGTACATGTCACAGCCTATCTCTCATATGCCTAGATAACAGCACAATGGAAACTGCTTTAATGTAAAATATTGTCTGCATGGGGGCATTCATAACATTTACAGAAGTTTTGATTATATGAATCATAAGTTTCACCAAAAAAATTAGCAAACACAAATGGCAGCGCATTTATACTGGCCATATTGTTTATGCATCAGAGGTAAAGATTTTTGGACATAAATTAATGTGTAATTTAATGTTTTCACAGTTATATACTTATTTTGTTCTATTCATTATAGCCTACAGGTCTGGAGGACAGTTTACACCTTGGGATTTAAGGGGGAATTATACACAGAGATTCTCAAAGTATGGTCTGGGATCCCCAAGAACCCCTGAGGCCCTTTTGAGGAGTCCATGAGGTCAAAACTACTTTCATAATAATGCTAAGACATTATATGCCTTTTTCACTCACATTCTCTCACAAAGAGGCCATGGAGTTTTCCAGAGGATACATAATGTGTGATGACACCAACACTCTGACAGCGAATAGAACATGTGTTTTGTACTCTTAAGTTTTAAAAGTTTAACAATTTTAATTTCAAATGCAGTAAATATTGAAGGATAGAATGCACAGAAACAAATGCTTTTTAGTTTCCTCAGTAATTACTGAATGCCAATGGATCTGAGACCAAAAATTTGAGAATCATTGAGAATTTATGGTACATCTTCTTAAAAAACTATTTTGTGTGTGCACACTTAAAAAAGAAAACAACTCATGTCATATGCATCATTTAGGAAAAATCTGTAGCCTTGCTTAATAAAACGAACGAAGCAATCAAAATAAAAGCCATAAACTGATTTGGAGGGCAGTAACTTATTTTCCGATGTGCATAATAATAGGAACAAAAGGGTAATATTGTCTAGTACCACGTCCCCTATTTAGAATTCAGCTATCTAGCAACCTCATTTATCCACATAACAGCTGCTGACCAGCAAATTACAAGGGCTTCTGAAGAGCAAAAAGTTGTCTCAAGCTCCTCCTACTTGGTACACTAAGAGCTCAAACGCTTTACTCCCAAGAGAAGACCCTCCCCCCCAACCCCAGGTCCCCAGCCCCGGAACTGGAACTAGAGTGAGGTGAGCCAGGTGCCCAGGGAGCAACACTTAAGGAGGCACTGACACTCAGGTGCGGACTTTGCATTTGCCCGACGCTGAGAATTAGTGCCTCCTTAAATACAGTACTCTGTAGGGCAGCCCTACTCAGCCAGATTATTGACCTGGCTGGGGTCCAAAGCAAACAACAGAGGGAAGAGAAGGGGGAAGCTTCACATATGACTGGTAAGAGTAATTAAAGAAGACAGCAGCCTCCTGGCAAGGGATGAAACAGGAAAGCTGTCAAAAGTTGGACACAAATTCAAAATACAAATCAATGTGGGCCCATTAACAAAAAGACAGATAATCTGAGCCCTCAGGATATCATGTGGTAAGATAACAGATATCTATAATTGATGACAAAGTTAAATTATATCCACTGTACTTTGTTTTTCAAAATAAGAAGTAATATATTACATTTTAGGCATGTTGATAACCAAATTGGTTGAAATAATAAGGTTCAAGAACAAAATGAACTATTAGCTATCCATCGAATCCAGCTATTCAGAATTTGATTCAATCAATTTAATCCATATTTATTTACCGTTGCCCAAATATCACCAAAGACTATATTCTAAGGTTCTGAATAAGTGGAGTCTGATTGTGCATCAAGTATGTAAATTTTCAGTGACTCATTATTTAGCTTGATGGAAATTCCCTGAATCCACAGGGTTTTGTCCCTTCCCTAGTCAATTTGTTCTTCCATCGTTCTTTTTTTTTTTTCTTTTTTTTTTGTGGTACGCGGGCCTCTCACTGTTGTGGCCTCTCCCGTTGCGGAGCACAGGCTCCGGACGCGCAGGCTCAGCGGCCATGGCTCACGGGCCCAGCTGCTCCGCGGCATGTGGGATCTTCCCGGACCGGGGCACGAACCCGTGTCCCCTGCATCGGCAGGCGGACTCTCAACCACCGCGCCACCAGGGAAGCCCCATCGTTCTAATTATACATGTTTTTAACTTAAGATGTCATTCCACACAGGAGGATTAAAATCTGGTTATTATTACACAGCAACGAATAGCTTCTCACTCTTAAATGGAGCTGGATGAAAATGAGATCTTTTGCTAAGGTCTGATGACTAGTCTGTTTATCATTATTCTTGCCATGTTTTAAAGTAAGAATCAAATGAGGGTTGCGAGTGACACAGATGTGAACAATAGTGTAGAAGACGCTTTACTCAAATTGAAGCTTAAAAATTTAGCACAGGTCAAAAGGAAATTATTGCCAAGTGGTTTGTATTGTTAACGATTTCTCCCTTTAGTCCCTTTGTATGCCTTTCCTGGGGGTCTGCTCCTGAGTGGGCCATTCCTACAATCATACCACTCTTCTGTGGTTATAGGCTTATCAGAATAAATCCCTTACGAGCCTTGCCCCAAGCCATTGCTAGGCCTCACACTGGGTGACTTTTTAAAAATAGAGGAAGGACAGGCCTGATGCCAGGTGGGGTCATAAAAATAAAATTCCACAGCAGTAAATACAGCCACTCAATCAATCACCCACCCTATCCATATGTGGTCATGCAGAGTTCTTTATGTGGTTATCTCAGAAATGTTCAGGCCAGAGGAAGACCCCCACCTGCCAACAGCACCCCGGGTGGGAAGAAAAATCTGAATGTCCCCAACACCCAAGCCTTATAACCTTTGGTGGAGGATACAGTTACATGTTCAACTGTGCTGGGTGACTCCTTCATCTAAGTGGGAAAGGCCATGCTCCCACAATGGTTACCACCATCTGGCTAACAACTGGGGACCCCCAGCTGGACATAACACATTTCAGTGGGAACACAACAGAGGCTCTGAAGTGTAGGCCTCTAATTTGATCTGAGCCTCCATGGGTGAAAGCGAAGATATTTCACCACAAGTTTAAAAAAAAGGAAATACTCGTCATGGTGGCAATGATGGTTATGAGAATAACCACAGCTGTCTGGGACTGTATGATAAATATTAATAGCAGGTAAGGAGGTGAACAGTGGTTGCTACATACCTTACAGTGACTGATAAGAGGGTGGAAATGCCCTCAAATTTTATATTAAATGGGAGACATTTAACGCCTTATGCCCGACAAGATTTCTGAGTTTGCTGCATTAAAAGGAAAAGACTTGAGTTCTAATTACATGCTAGGATTTATTCTGAGCTTTTTACCAGATTTATCTCATTTAATTCTTATTAAAAAAAGAGTTAGGTACTATTACTATTCACATCTAACAGCTGAAGCATCTGAGGCATATGAAGTATAACTAACTCAATACATGTGCAGCTGGAATTTGAACAGTCTAGAACGTTCTGTGAATGGTATACTTTGTTTATGTCACTATGTTTAATGATGACTATTACTCAATATACGTGAGGAAACCCCCAAAATACATACTCTATGCAGAACAAGTCTAAAGACATGTAACTAAAAAAAATGAGAAATTAAATTGTAGAATGGTGTAATTAGGTGATTCTCAGTTATAAGCAGAACACTCTGCTCCAAAACATAAAATTCTATAGAAGGAAGAAGGTATTACCTGCTACAAGCAAAGAATTCCTGAAGAACTTAGAAAGAGATTTGATGTAATTTAGAGGAAGAACTGGATGATTTTGGAGAAAAAGAAAAATTTGAGCCCTAAGTTCTTGTAAATATCTAAAGTACAATTCAAAAAATGAAAACAAAATTATAAAATCTAACATCTGACATATTAATAAACATAATTTTAGGTATTGTACTGATGTGCCAAACTGGCCCATAAAAAGATTCCTAGGGAGCATAAAAAGGCAACAGTCTTATCAAAGCGGATTTCAGACTTGAAAGTCATAATGAAAGTCAGATTATGGTTAACTTCTTGGGAACTCATTTTAGAGAGAAAAATAGGCATGGGATTAAACGATCCTTGTCTTTTTCTTTGCCAGATCAAGCACTTCATGACCCGATCTGATGGAATCTAAAACTTTACTCCGGAAATGCATGTAAAAGTGTATAAATAATCTGCCCCTTGCATGGGAACATCCTGAAATTTGGCTTGCTGTCTATCTGTGTGGCTGTCCAAAACAAATATACTCTTTGTGAATTATAACTGGGCCTATCCATGAAGAAGAGATCTGGGTGCAACAGTATCATCACTTTGATGTTTTGGGGCTGTTTTTGTAAAAAGCTGTGGGGACAGATGCCCTGTTCTCTCCAGTTACAAGACAATTTGCGTGCATGTAGGAAATTAAGTGATAAAGCCTTTTCTTCTTTTTCACGGTTTCATTTTCCTTAATCACTAGGCTTTCAAATTTTAGAAAACTGCTCTTGAATAAGCAATAGCTACTTCATGATTAACCTAACTCAAAACACTGTATTTCAGTAACTACCTTTCTGTGTATTTATTGGGCTTCCCCAGGGTGCAATATTCCGAACAAACTAAGGACTCCAGAAAAGACATCTGTTCCCATCAAGAACTGAAATGGGAAAAAAAAAAAGAAAAAGGAAAGGAAAAGACATGGCCATATCTATGCAGGTACACACATGAAATTAATAGTTTTCTGCTTATTTTTGATTGCTAGAGCTTTCATCCTGTTCTTTATTATCTAACACACACAAGTATGTCTAGAGATGAGGTCTAGAATTACCACAGTCATGGACTGCCAAGAGTATTTTGTGTCTCTTAATATAGGTTCATAAACTAATTAAGGAGGAGTGCAGATAAAAATAGTAATTATTAACAACAATAAAAATTCTTCTGTTTGACCATAAAGAGTTGAAAAATAAATTTTAAATCAAACAATCATAAGAAATGTAAGCAAAAACAACAAAACTGCTTTCTAGGGCTGTAAAAACAACAGCACTATTTCCTTTTGTGACAGCCTCTTCTCACAACTCTCTCTAAAAAAAGAAAAGCATATATGGGTTTACAAAAAAGATTCAAAAACATTGTTTCGTATTCGCTCAAGCTTTTTAAAAGATGGTTTATTTATTTATCTTTGTGTCCAAGCACTTCTTCAAAGCAACTTCGGCTTGGGCAGTTTACTCTAACATTCATGTCAAATTAAGGGTTACTTTGAAATTGCTATAAATAAGGAAACTGAATTGTGTGTCCAGGAGGAACCTAAAATGAAATGTTTCAAGGCCATATCTTGGGCCAAAATAATGTGAGGCATTGAGAGAACAAAGGATTATACGTTTTTCTCTTTTTCCTTTCTCTTGGGTCTCTCAGACCAGCCAGAGAGCCTAACCTTGACCTTTGTTCATTTCAGGAACTCCCTTACCCCTGCTCTTTGCAAGGCCTGGGGGAGACTGCTTCAGACTTACTGGATGAGAAGCAAGGATTCGACCTGTCTTTTCAAAGTTTTTTTTTAAGCGATATATTTAGGGCGCTTGAGAGGAAAGAATTGGCCAGTCCTTTATTTATCTTCCTAACAGGTGCAGCCGGACGGTCAGAAAAGCAGGCTACTGAAAAAGAAGGATTTTGCCAAGTATTTAGCCCCTCTAGTGTGTTCCTCCTTACAGCAGATAGCTCAAACCTACACTGTGCCTTTCCAGTACAGCCTGGCAAAGATTTTTCAGGGGGAAAAACGTTGGCATTCATTCGTGCAACTTCTTTATTCTTCATCCAAATCTTCAACGTGGCCTAAATGAACCATTTGAAGTTTGGAGGAAAATAGCTGCCCTCGATCAAATACCTCCTCCCTCTTCTCCCTTTCTTTTGCTTACTTCCAACAAATGTACTTTTCCCCAATTTGAGGGAAAGGTAATAGCCTATATGTGAGATGACTTCTCCAAAGACACATTTATTTTGGTGTTTGAAATAGATGCAGGTGGAAACTAAAGGTCAAGGAGTAAATATGAGAGGAAGGTTTCCCATCATCAGGCCTCCTTTTCTGATGATGACTAAGCCTTGAGTGATGCTGGGAAATAGGTAAGAGGTGATGAACGCTGCTCTGCATTCAGATAGGTCTGGGGCTTAGCAGGACATTAAAATGTAATGAAATCTCTAGGGACCAAGAGAAAGACATAGCAAAGGAAAAACTCCTGTGGACTGAAAACATTATCCTCCATGCCCATGTTCCCACCTAATCCTACCGAAATAGGCCAAGGTAGAATAGATAGATAGATATTTCATGCTGATATAGCAAAAGAATCTGTAACAACAATGCCATACTTTGATTCCTGGAGTTATCAGAATGACCCTTTAAAATGACGTTCATCAATGGAGCTATGTTTTGCCATATGACTGAGTTTTCAAGAAGAAACCTTACATGGAAGATAGGAAAGTTACAGTGACTCTCCCAAGGTGTTTTGAATGACACACAAGCACCAAGGAGGAACTCTTGCCTTTTTCCTACAAGTTAAGTACATAAAATATAATAGGCCTGATATATCACATAACAAAAAGTAAAATTCATGTTAACGCCCGAACTTGGTGTTTTAGAAAAGAATTTTTCTAGGTTCTATAGAATCTGATAGTTAACAATTGTCTAAGTAGATTAAAGAACCAGGCTTTATGGTTTTAATCATCACATACTACAGAGATAAAATTCTGAAGAAATGATTTATAGGCAAAAATAACATTAATAGTATTTTTAAACTATTAGAGATTCAAACAAAGAAGGAAGGCTATTGCAAATTGCTAATTTCATAAAATTACTCATCTAATTTCTAGTTTGATAAAATAACTCTTTGACAGGAAAAGAGGACATTCTAGTGAAAGTTGATTCGTTTACTCAGTAGGACCGAGGGGCAATTAACTGTAAGGGTTTTTAGAACATAGACCATGTTGTATACATCTCTGAAATCCCAGCGACTAGTTCATAGTAAATGCTCAATTAATAGATGTTATGTAAATGAGACATCCTGGGAGATTCCCACAAATCTGAAACTTCCTACCACATCTTCTCTTGCTATTTGATTAGAACAATTTAATTTTACTGGGTCTCAGGTTCTGCATCAATCTAAAGTGTAAGACAGACCTTAACTTTGGAACTGACAGTACCAAGAGTATAGTTCTCCAGTGAACAGATGTACAAATGATAAAGGTGCAGAGGAGGACAATGGGAAGTGGTTACTCCTTAAAAATAGTGCTTTCTTTCTCAGAAAGGGCTTACAGAGCCATCCAGAATATTTTGAAGGGTCTAAGTAAGGACCGTTGACCAATTACTTCCATTAGAGTTCCTCCTTGAGGTCTAAAGGTACACCTGTCCTTCCCTCTTCTTCTTAGAAGGACCAGCTCTCCCAGGACCCAACATGAATCTCCTAGAATTAGACCCCTGCAGGTTGGGAGGCAGTTGAGAGAGACATCTTTTGCACCTTCAGATGCTGAAAACTCAATCTCTTTTTAAGAGTTGTCAGGTGCTGCTGGATCCTAGGAGGGCCAAACCAGCTCATGTGTCTTATCAAGATTTATAGCAAGTGCTCAATCCCTTCCTGAGCATGGTTCTCCCAGCTAAGGAAGAGATGTAAGAAGACCCGTAGGGGCTGGAGAAACCTGGTTGGGAGAATTTCTGCAGATAGTTTGAAATGACTCTGAAGAATTGGTTTGGTGGCATGTTTTATTCTTGAGGCTGTCTTTCAGAGGGATGCTCATATGTAACAAAACCAACTCCAGTAAAAGTGAAATCAGTTAGGAGGAGGTACAAGGACCAGAATAGTTCCTGAACTGCCATACTCCTTACTCTTCCGATGTAAACAATAAAAATGCAATGATTTCACTAAGAAAACTCTTCAAGGTGTAGATCTTTTAAAAATCAGTTCTGCCGGTAAGGAAACAAAAAAAATCCCTGTACTTCCTCCAAGGATTTCAAATTAAAAAAAAAAAACCTCTTTTTGTCCCCACTCCCCACCATCCAAATTTAAACTAACCAAAGAATCAGTATAAAATTACTGTGCTGGGTGAGGGGAACTCCTACACAGAATATCAACAGTGCTTTTATAGCAAAAGATTATGGGCACTTTGGTATGTACGTTGATCTATAACCAAAATATATACGTGGTTTTTCGGGGGGAGCTGAAGTTGAAGATATATTTTCCTCTTTGTCACTCGAAAATTTCATTGTCTTTAATAGTAGAATGGATCAGATTTTGTCAGACAAAAAGTAAAACTTTATCATATCTGCAATCCAAATAATTTAATTAGCTTTATAGGCTCTACAGCTTATCATCTTATTTATTAGTTTCTCAGCTTTTTTGATCACTTTCCAATGGGCTTTAAAATAACACATGCAAATTGATTTACTAAAAGCAGGATAATTAAAACAATATTCTGTCCTCAGTCAGGAAACATAGAATGCATTTCACCCAAATAAGCCTTGAAGAGGCTAGTCAAGTGACAGATCAAATGAAAAGGACATTTAATACACATGTAAATCATTTACATGACAAATAAGACACTTTAGCAGGAGTTGGACTCACTGCCTGAGAGTCAGGATTAAGTTCCCATATTAATGCATGCATTTGGTGTGGTTATTTCGGGTGGAAGACTTCATCCATCAATGCCCTCCGCCACAAAGTAAAGCCAACCTGTAAACTGATCACCACAGCCTGTCAACACTGGTTACTTAATTACATAAAGAAATATATTTCAAAGACTTTTGATAATTTGGTTAGTATTTCAACTTTGGATTCAAGTCTAGCATCCTTTTCAGGATTCTTTGAAATAATGGTTAAAAGGAGTTTTTAGAATTAAAAAATGAAAAAAACTAAATACCATTTTTATGCTCCCTGGCTCCCTGCTAACGTTTGTTTGTTTGTTGCTTTTATTTACAGACGTGAAAAATAAAGATTTACTAAGCACTAGTGAAGACTAATATGAATGAGAAAATATTTTTAAAAGATGTCTCCATTTAAAATTAAACTCAATATACTTGTGCTGTTAATTTGTGCTTTTCATTAGTTATTTTAGTAATTTCTAATTCCAGCTTATTTATGTAATTAATTAGTAGTTTTTAGATATTGATTTTTTATGTATAGGAGAAACTGTTTATTGGAGGAAACATTTCTTCTAACGAAGACTATTTTCAGCTTAATTATTTTTAAAAGTCTACATATTGTGAAATTATCTTCAATAAAGGTCATAAAGAACACAATCTATCAGTGATATTCAAAGATATCACTGGTGTTAGATTTTCTTTCCAGGCAAGAACGTAAGAATGTCATAACTAATAAAGCTCCAAAATGATAAAAGCAAAAAATACATGCATCTGCATATTTTTAATGTCTTTCCAGGAGAAAAATACAGCAAATCTGGAAATATTGTTACAAATTCTTTTTTGAAACCTTGATCAAATTTATTAACTATTTAAGAAAGCATTCCAAGCCCCTCCCGCCCCCCACAAACTGCAAATACATGGTGAAAAATTTGTGATTGAACCTAAGAAAATACACTTGAAAATGAAATCTGCTCATCATGACCAATTAACACCCTTACATTAAACTTTAAAGATTCTTTGAAAAATATGATAGAATTATAATTTGTCATTTTAGTTAATATTCTTCATAAACAAGAATTATCAGATACTTTTCAATTGGTTATACTCTCCCTTTATTTTCCCTCTGGTCTGTTTACTCTAAAGGATCTTTTCCTTAAATCATAGTGATTCTATTATTTTACAGTCTATTTAAGAAATTGGATATTTGTTTGAAAATACCAAAAAGAAACATGCTTTCTTAAAAAGTACAAGAAAAAGATCTATGGTTGAATCTTACCCTCTTTCTTAGTGGGTTCTGGCATGGCCACAATAAAATGTTATTCTCCAATGAGTTTGCTCCCTTCCAGTACTAGTTGACAGAAACCCCACGAGCAGTAGAGAGATGGTACAGGTCAGTGTGACAAGCAGCTGGGTAGAAGTCTGGCCCTTTTATATTCCCTGTGAATATCAATCATGTTGGCACCGCCCCTTCTTCAGCACAAGGATGCTGGAACTTGACAGCTATGAGGACCTTTCTCACATCTGTTGTCTGTATTCTGCTCTCTCGCCTACTGGAAGGAATCTTCTGTCCATCTCATGTGGCTATGAGAACACCTCTAACTTTCTAAATTCAGCTGCAGCCTTGTGCTCCTTCTTGCTTTTCACTTTCTGTCTGACAGAGACATGTGTCAACTCAGAAATGCAAAAAGTTTGCCTGATAGTAAAAAATTAAATCAAATTAAAAATCATAACATGCTAATTCAATATATACTTTAATTTTCACTAACATTATAAAGAAGAATCTCTGTATTGATGATAATGTTATGCTCCCATTAGCTTTTTGTCTTTGTCTATTCTTAATTATTGGGTTTAAATTTTTTCTTCTTTTTATCAACATATTAACATTAATTTGTCATGCCAAATTTCTATGTTTAATATCTTGTCTCATTTTCTCCTCCAAGAATAGCAAGGTTTTCTATTAAGGAATGCTTAGCATTTACCTTTTTTTTGGTGGGGGGGCGGTACGCAGGCCTCTCCCTGCTGTGGCCTCTCCCGTTGCGGAGCACAGGCTCTGGACGCTCAGGCTCAGCGGCCATGGCTCACGGGCCCAGCCGCTCCACGGCATGTGGGATCTTCCCGGACCGGGGCACGAACCCGTGTCCCCTGCATCGGCAGGCGGACTCTCAACCACTGCGCCACCAGGGAAGCCCGCATTTACCTTTTTTTCAAAAAACATCCTTTAAAAAAATTACAGTGTATATAAAAGAATGAAGTAATGATACATGCTACAACATGCATGAAGCTTGAGAACATTATAAGTGAAAGATGCCAGACACAAAAGACCATATATTGTATGATTCCATTTATATGAAATATCCAGGATAGGCAAATCCATTGTATCAGAAACTCAATTAGTGGTTGCCAGGGGTTGAGGGGAGGTGGGACTGGGAGTGACTGCTAGTGGACATGAAGTTCCTTTAGGGAATGATGCAAATGCTCTGGAATTAGGTAGTGATGATGGATGGACAACTTTGTGAATATATTTTTAAAAACCCACTGAATTATACATTTAAAAATATACGGGGCATGGGCAAAGAAATTCAGATAGACCAGTAGCTACCGTTTTGCTTCAAGATGGCAAATATACACACAAATCTAACTTAAGGTATTGGTAGACTATCAGATTTGGCCACTTTCTCCCCAAACTCTCATGGAACTGATGGAGAAATTTGAGCTACCAAGTGGTCAACCTAAAAAAGACATTTTCCTTTCTTTGTCCACATGCATGGCACCTTAGAGACCAGGACTAAAATTAGTTTATATGAAAAGACAACTACTTGTGTGCTTTTATTGCTATGTGTTTTCAAGACCATTTTCAAGAGACTTTGATTGATCTGTGCTGAACCAGCCACACTGTCTCATTTAATTTCCCTTGTGGCTGAGAGCACAGCTGGTCAGACTTAGCTCTACCAAACTCTTAACTTTTCATATAAGGATGGAAACTCAACTTAGAACTCAAAAGCATCATTCTTTAGCTACTTGTGGGGGCGACAGGGGCGGGGGGAGGAAAGCCAGTCAAGAAGCTCGATGAACATCTTCTACAAAGAAAAGCCTTTTCTCAACCACATAGTGCTACGGAACACATTGCTTTGCTTTTTAAAATTTTCCTTTATCTTAGATGCCAAACAGCTAAATGTCAGCCAGAATACAGCATATTCTGTAATACAAAGTCAGATATATTGAAAGAAAAAAACAGTAACTTTTTTTTACCGAGTCTATCATAAGAGTATCAATTAATAGATGAAACAAATTAAAGACCTAGAATTTGAAGTCAGACTCTTGGTTTCTATTTCTGGACCTGCCATTAACCAGCAGAGTTTAAGAAAGTCAAGTGGCCTTTCTGGGCCTCAGTTTCCTTTTGTGTAAGATGAGGGGTTTGAAAAAATGACCTCTGAAGCCTCTTCTAGGTTTAACATTGTGATTCTATATCCTAAAAAAAAAAAAAAAAAATCATTTTTTTCAGCATTCCCAGCACACTGAATACCACATACGAAATGGACACAAGGGCAAAGTGTCATGTTGCAAAGAATGTTTATAGTGATAGGCAGATTTCACACATGCCACAAAAGAGGTGCCCTGCCATCTTTGGCTTCTGCAGACACTGCATTGGGTTTTTAACACACTGATCATTTTACTGAAGTGAACATGTGCCAGGAAATATTGCAACCCATGGAGAAGATATTTTATGACCCAGGGAACTTTTTGGTAATTAAGGACTTGATTATAAAAAAGATAAAACATTATTGGAGGAATTGGAAGTATGGACAAATTTCAAGATAAATACTTGTAGAGTGTATTAGATGGTTAAAGTAAGATTTCAAGTTAGAATGGTAAGTAGACATGTGTAATTTTCCTAGGACTGTATCGTTTTAAGAACACATGGCCTCTATTTCAGATGTCATACGTTCATCTAGAAGGTTGCAGACTCCTTATCTTCAACCTCACTCTCAGGAAGGGGGAAAATGGTCAATAGGGCTCTTTTTTTTTTTTTTTCTTTTACTAAATCCTTTACTGGGGTTTTCCTTTTGTGTTATTTAGGATGAGATTAGGCTAAATATAACACAGAATCACAAAATAATGACAGTTAAACCAAGATAGTAGTATTTCTCGTTCACATAAAGCAAGTTCAAAAATAATTAGTTTAGAGTCATTGTAGTGACTCCACACTGCCATCAGGAATCTAGACTCCTTTGTCCTGCTCTATCATCCAAGGTAACTTTATGGTCTAAAATGGCTGCTAGGGCTCTAGCCATTACATCCACATTCCAGGCAGCAGAAAAAAGGACTCACATTCTTAACATCTTTGGGACTTCTTTGAAGTCTCACATAAAACATCTGATACCTCCCATGGGCCATACCCTGATTACATGGTCATATCTGGCTACAAAAGAAGCTGGGAAATATAGTCTTTCATTGTCAGTGGCAATGGGCTTCTTTTACTAAAGAGAATGAGAATGAATGTTAAATAGGTAAATATCAATCTCTGCCACATCTTTCAAAATAAAAGCAGTAATGTTCCGTGCAACAACCAAAGAGGGCAGAGAAGTATAAACAAGTTACAAGGGTATACTGTACAGCAGAGGAAATATAGCCAATATTTTATAACAGCTATCAATGGAGTATAACCTTTAAAAATTGTGAATCACTCTTTTTTCTTTTTTACACCTGGAACTTATATCATATTGTATATCAACTATACCTTAATTAAAAAATAATTGTTTTTAATCCTATACCATTCATGTTAAATTTGTGCCTAGACATTTCATAGTTTTGTTACTATTTCAAATGGAATCTCGGTTTTCCATTTCCATTTGTAACTGGTTACTGAGAGTATAAAGAAAAGCTATGAAGTTATTTGTATAATTATTTTGTATCCAGACAACTAATCAAATAATTTTTTAGTTCAAATAGGATTTTTAGGAAAGTCACTTGGATTTACTTACTATAATTTATGATAGTAATATAATATGCACAAATAATAATTTTGGTTTTTTAATTTTCAATTTTATTTATTTTATTTTCTTATTACATTAGTTAGAAGCCCAAATATGTTATAATAGTGCAGAGGGTGGGTCTTCCTCTCTTGTTCTTGATTTTAATAGAAATGGATCTAGTATTTAAACTTTAATATATTTGCTATTTGTAGTAAACAGTCTATCATTTTTAGGTAGTTTCCTTTTTTTCCTACTTAACTATTAGTAACAACTACTGAATTTTATCAAATGTATTTTTGTATACATCATTGTAATCACGTTTTTCTTCTTTAATTTGTTTACATAATGAGTTACATATTTTGAAAACTTGACAAATGTTGGACAATCCTTGCCTTCCTGGTAAAAATCCTATTTCATTACGGTATATTATTCTATTAATACAATTCTGCATTCCTTTGCTAAACAGAATCAGCAAAAAGGAGGTCATGAGCTGGTTCCAGCAGAAGTATGATGGGATCATCCTTCCTGGAAAATATAATCCCCTTTCTATCCAAAAGGCCAACAAGAGGTTTTCCGTGAAATGTAAAAAAAAAAGAAAGAAAGAAGGAACCAGTTTATGATTTTATTATCTTTTCTTCTCCTAACTTCTTTTGGTCAAGTTTGTTGTTGTTGTTTTCTATGTTGAGAATTTAATTTAGACTTTATTTACAGCCTAAGTCTTTAGTTGTATCACATACATTTTGATTTAGAGTTCTTACTTTTTCATTAATTTATGAATAATCTTAGATTTAGGTTTTTATTTTCTCATTGATCCAGGAGTTATTTAAAAGGGCATTTCTTTCTTTTTTAAATTTATTTATTTTATTTTTGGCTGCGTTGGGTCTTCGTTGCTGCATGCGGCCTTTCTCTAGTTGCAATGAATGGGGGCTATTCTTCATTGCAGTGTGCAGGCTTCTCATTGCAATGGCTTCTCTTGTTGTGGAGCACGGGCTCTAGGCACGCAGGCTTCAGTAGTTGTGGCACTCGGGCTCAGTAGTTGTGGCTCGCGGGCTCTAGAGCACAGGCTCAGTAGTTGTGGTGCACAGGCTTAGTTGCTCCGTGGCATGTGGGATCTTCCCAGATCAGGGCTCAAACCCGTGTCCCCTGCACTGGCAGGCAGATTTTTTTTTTTTTTTTTTTTTTGCGGTAGGCGGCCCTCTCACTGTTGTGGCCTCTCCCGTTGCGGAGCACAGGCTCAGCGGCCATAGCTCACGGGCCCAGCCGCTCCGCGGCATGTGGGATCTTCCCGGACCAGGGCACGAACCTGTGTCCCCTGCATCGGCAGGCAGACTCTCAACCACTGCGCCACCAGGTAAGTCCTGGCAGGCAGATTCTTAACCACTGTGCCACCAGGGAAGCCCCTAAAAGGGCTTAATTTCTAAGGAATTAAGTTTTTTTGGTTTTTTTTAAACTAATTGTTTTAGTGAGGTGAAATTCACATCACATAAATTAACCATTTACTGTAAAGTGAACAATTCAGTTGCATTTAGTACATTCAGAATGTTGTGTAACCACCACCTCTATCTAGTTCCAAAACATATTCGCCATCCTAAAAGGAAACCTGTTACCCATTAAGCAGTTACTTCCCATCTACCTCTTTGCTTATTCTCTGGCAACCAATGATATGTTTTCTGTCTCTATGGATTTATTTATTCTAGGTATTTTATATAAATAGAATCATACAATATATGACCTTTCGGGTCTGGCTTTTTTCACATAACATAATGTTTTTAAGGTTCATTCACACTGTAGTATGTAAAAAGGAGTATTTCACTCCTTTTATGGCTGAATAATATACTATCATATAGATACACCACAATTTACTTATCCATTCTTCTTTAATGGATATTTAGGTTATTTCTACCTTTTGTGAATAATGCTGCTATGAACATGTGTGTACATGTACTTCTTTGAATACTTGATTTCAATTCTTCTGGATATATACTTAGGATTAATTGTTGGATCATGTGGTGATTCCGTATTTAACTTTTTGAGGAACCACCAAACTGTCTTCCTTAGTAGCTGCACTACATACATTCCCACTGGCAATGTATGAAGGTCACAATTTCTCCATATCCTTGTTAACGCTTATTATTTTCCTTTTTAAAAATTATAGCTGTCCTGGAAGGTGTGGAGTTATATCTCACTGTTGTTTTGATTTGCATTTCTCTGATGACCAATGGTGTCCAGCATTTTTTTACGTGCTTGTTGGCTATTTGTATATTTTCTCTGGAGGAATGTCTATTCAAGTCCTTTGCCCGTTTTTTCATTGGGCTTTTTGTTGTTGAGTAATAAGAGTCCTATGCATTTTGAATACTGAACAATAATCAAATAGTTGATTTGCAAATATTTTCTCCTATTCTGTAGGATGTGCTTTCACTTTCTTTATTATGTCCTTTCCTTTGATGCACAGAAGTTTTTAATTTTGATGAAGTCTGATTTTTCTTTTGATGCTTATGCTGTTGGTGTCATATCTTAGAATCTATTGCTGACTCCAAGGTCATGAAGATTTCACGCTATTTTCTTCTAAAAATTTTATGGCTTTAACTCTATATTTAGGTTGTTAATGCTTTTCTCCCTCCCTCCCTCCCTCCCTCCCTCCTTCCTTTCCTGCCTTTTTTTTTAATGTGTTTTGAGTTAACTTTTTATAGGTGTGAGGTAGGGGTCTAAATTCATTCTTTTGCATGGGGATATCCTATTGTCCCAGCACCGTTTGTTGAACAGACTATTCTTTTCTCATTGAATGGAGGCACTCTAGTTGAAAATCATTCAGCCATAGATGTGAGGGTTTATTTCTAGGCTCTCAATTCTATTCTGTTGGTCTATATGTCTATCCTTATGCTAGTACCACCCTATTTTTATTACTATAGCTTTATAGTAAGTTTTGGAATTGGAAAGTGTTGGGTCCTCCAACTTTGTTCTTATCTTGCAGTATTGTTTTGGCTATTCAGCGTCCCTTGAAATTTCATTTAAGAATCAGCTTTTCAGGACCTAATCAAGCTTACAAGCTTTTGCACAGCAAAGGAAACTACAGCAAAGACAACCTATGGACTGGGAGAAAATATTTGCAAACGATGCGACTGACAAGTACTTAATTTCCAAAATATACAAACAGCTTATACAACTCAGCAACAAAAAACCAAACAACCCAATCGAAAAATGGGCAGAAGACCTAAATAGACATTTCTCCAAAGAAGACATACAGATGGCCAAGAGGTGCATGAAAAGAAAACATCGCTAATTATTAGAGAAATGCAAATCAAAATTACAATAAGGTACTACCTTATACCAGTCATAATGGCCATCATTTAAAAGTCTACAAATAACAAATGCTGGAGAGGGCACGGAGAAAAGGGAATCCTCTTACACTGTTGGTGGGAATGTAAGTTGGTGCAGCCACTATGGAAAACGGTATGGAGTTTCCTCAAAAAATTAAAAATAGAATTACCATATGACCCAGCAATCCCACTCCTGGGCATATATCCAGACAAAACTGTAATTAGAAAAGATACCTGCACCCCTATGTTCATAGCAGCACTATTCACAATAGCCAAGACATGGAAACAACTTAAATGTCCATCAACAGATAAATGGATAAAGAAGATGTGGTACATATATGCAATGGAATACTACTCAGCCATAAAAAAAGAATGAAATAATGCCATTTTCAGCAACATGGATAGAGCTAGAGATTATCATACTAAGTGAAGTAAGTCATACAAAGACAAATACCATATGATATCACTTATATGTGGAATCTAAAATATGACACAAATGAACCTATCTTTGAAACAGAAACAGACTCACAGACATAGAGAACAGATTTGTGGTTGCCAAGGTGGAGGGGGTTGGGGGATGGATGGAGTGGGAGTTTGGGTTTAGCAGATGCAAACTATTATATATAGAATGGATAAACAACAAGGTCCTGCTGTATAGCACAAGGAACTATATTCAATATTCTGTGATAAACCATAATGGAAAAGAATATAAAAGGGAATTCCTCAGCAGTCCAGTGGTTAGGACTCAGCGCTTTCACTGCTGAGGGCCAGGGTTCAATCCCTGGTCAGGGAACTAAGATCCCACAAGCTGCACAGCACAGGCAACAAAAAAAAAAATTAGAGATTTAAAAAAAATAATAATAAATATATATATATATAGAAAAGAATGTATAAAAAGAAGAATGTAAAAAATTAGAGGTTTAAAAAATATAGAAAAGAGTGTGTATATATATATATGTATAACTGAGTCACTTTGCTGTACAGCAGAAATTAACACAATGTTGTAAATCAACTATACTTCAATTAAAAAATAAATAATTTTTAAAAAGAATCAGCTTTTCCATTTCTTCAGAAGGGTCATTGGAATTTTGATAAGGATTGCATTGAAATAATAGAAGGCTTTGGGTAATATTGCCATCTTAACAATATTAAGTCTTACAATTCATGAACATGAGATGTCTTTCCATTTATCTAGGTCTTCATTAATTTCTTTCAACAATGTTTTATAGTGTCAGTGTCCAAGTCTTTCATCTCCTTGGTTAAATACATTCCTAGGTATTTTATTTTTTTGGATGCTACTGTAAGTAGAATTGTTTTCTTAATTTCCTTTTTGATTTGCTCCTTGCTAGTATATAGAATTGCAACTGATTTTTGTGTGTTAATCTTGTACCCCCACTACTTGTCTGGATTCATTTATTAGCTATAGTGTGTGTGTGTGTGTGTGTGTGTGTGTGTGTGTGTGTTTTCTTTGGAATTTTCTATATACATGATTATGTCATCTGCAAAGAGAGATGGATTTTTGTTTTTAAATTAATTAATTTATTGATTGATTTTTTGCTGTGTTGGGTCTTCGTTGCTGCATGTGGGCTTTCTCTAGTTGCAGTGAGCAGGGGTTACTCTTCGTTGCGGTGCATGGGCTTCCCATTGCGGTGGCTTCTCTTGCTGTGGAGCACAGGCTCTAGGCCCACGGGCTTCAGTAAATATGGCTTGCGGGCTCTAGAGAGCAGGCTCAGTAGTTGTGGCACACGGGCTTATGTGCTCTGCGGCAGGTGGGATCTTCCCGGACCAGGGCTTGAACCCATGTCCCCTGTGTTGGCAGGCGGACTCCCAACCACTGCGCCACAAGGAAAGCCTCATTTTGGGGGTTTCTTTTGTTTTGTTTTGCCACACTGCTTGTGGGATCTTAGTTCCCTGACCAGGGGTCGAATCCAGGCCCTCAGCAGTGAAAGCACAGAGTCTTAACCACTGGACTGCCAGGGAATTCCCAAGAGATGTTTTTACTTCCTACTTTCCAACTTGGATGCCTTTTATTAGCTTTTCTTGCCCAATTGCTCTGGCTAGAACTCACAGTATAATGTTGAATAGCAGTACTGAGTGGGTATTCTTGTCTTATTCCTGATTTTAAGGGAAAAGCTTTTCCATTGAGTATGATGTAGCTGTGGGTTTTTCATGAATGCCCTTTATCATGCTGAGGAAGTTCCCTTCTATTCTTAGTTTTCTGAGAGTTTTTATCATGAAAGGGTGTTGGATTTTTCCAAATGCATTATCTACATCAATTAAGATGATCCTGTGAATTTTTTCCCTTCACTCTATTAATGTGGTATAACATTGATTAATTTTCTTATGTTGAGCCACCCTTGCATTGCTGGGACAAATCCCACTTGGTCATGGTGTACAGTCCTTTTAATATGCTGTTGGATTCAGTTTGCAACTATTCCGTGGGGATTTTGCACCTATATTCATGAGGGATATTGTTATGTCGTTTTCTTGTGGTATCTTTGGCTTTGGTTTCAGGATAATACTGGCCTCAAAAAACTAGTTAAGAAGTGTTTCCTCTTCTATTTTTTGGAAGAGTTTGAGAAGGATTAGTGTTCATTTTTCATTGGATGTTTTGTAGAATTTACCAGAGAAGCCATCAGGTTCTGGTTCTAGGCTTTTCTTTGTTGAGAAGTTTTTATTATTTGTTTGTTTGTTTGTTTTTGCGGTATGTGGGCCTCTCACTGTTGTGGCCTCTCCCGTTGCGGAGCACAGGCTCCGGACGCGCAGGCTCAGCGGCCATGGCTCACGGGCCCAGCTGCTCCGCGGCATGTGGGATCCTCCCGGACCGGGGTACGAACCCGTGTCCCCTGCATCGGCAGGCAGACTCTCAACCACTGCACCACCAGGGAAGCCCCTATGATCTAAATTTTAAAAAAATTATTGAGACTTATTTTCTGACCTAACGTTTGGTATACCCTGGAGAGTGCTCCATGTATACTTAAAAAGAACGTGGGGCTTCCCTGGTGGCGCAGTGGTTGAGAGTCCGCCTGCCGATGCAGGGGACACGGGTTCGTGCCCCGGTCCGGGAGGATCCCACGTGCCGCGGAGCAGCTTGGGCCCGTGAGCCATGGCCGCTGAGCCTGCGCGTCCGGAGCCTGTGCTCCGCAACGAAAAAAAAAAAGAACGTGCATTCTGCTATTGTTTAGTGGAGTGTTCTATAGATGTTTATTAGGTCTCGTTGGTTTATAGTGTTGTTAAAGTCCTCTATTGCTTTACTGATCATCTGTCCAGATGTTCTATCCATTATTAAAAATGAGATATTGAAGTCCCCAACTATTGTTGTAGAACTGTCTATTTCTCCCTTCAATCTGTCAATGTTTGCTTCAGATGTTTTGGGCCTCTGTTGTTTGGTGTGCGTATGTTTATACTTGTTGTCTCTTCTTAATGAATTGACCCTTTTATCAATATATAATGGACTTTGTCTTTTGTGACAATTTTTGAATTAAAATCTATTCTGTCTGATATAATCTTATTTATATGTCTTTAATGTATTATGGTGGGTACCCTATTACTATGACATTTTTATTCTATGGGAGATATTTAAAATAATAAGGTTACAGTTTTATTTTTAATGTCATCTTTTACAGAAGGCTGGAAATTACATTCTTTGAAATGATTTAAACTTATGATAGAAAATTTAAAATTCCAAGTTGAAAATGTGTAAAGATTATTCAAAAAAATTTTTTTGAAGGTGCATTAGTCAGCTCAGCCTGCCGTAACAAAATGCCATAGACTGGGTGTCTTAACAGTAATTTATTTCTCACAGTTCTGAGGCTGGAAGTCTGAGATCAGAGTGCCAGCATGGTCAGGTTCTGGTGAGAGCTCCTTTCCTGGTTTGTAGATGGCTGCTTTCTCATTATGTCCTCACATGACAGAGAGAGACAGAGAGAAAACTCTCTGGTGACTCTTCTTATAAGGGCACCAATCTCATTGTGAGCATCCCACCCTCATGACCTCATCAAAGCTAATTACATCCAAAAGGCCTCATCTCCAAATACTATCACATTGTGGGGTAGGGCTCAACACATGTCACAATTCAGTCCATAGCAAAAGATATGTGAATAGCTAACGGGCTCTGTTTAGATGATCAATAAGTGATCAGGAGGAAGGGGCTTACGGATCTAAATGGCAGTAGATAGACCCTGCCTCTCCCCCTGCTTTCCCTCTTTTCCTTTGCCTGGGCCCTTGGCCAGAGGTGGAGGTGGGGGAACTTTGCCCAAGATTCTGCTCCTGGACCTCTCCCTCTCTGTGTACATTCTCTCCCTGGGTGAGCTAGTCCCCTCTCACACCCTCAGCTATTACTGTGTGAACAACTTTCAGAATCCACCTCTGACCTTGATCCTGAGCTCTACTTCTGAACCTACAATGTATAGTAAATATTAAAAATTTAAACAGAAATAAAAAATTGTTAAAATTGTAGTATTCTCTCCCAGTTTTTTCCTATGCATATTTTGTGAAGATTTCTGAGCTTAAACTAAGTCGTGAAGAGCAGAAGTCCAGGATCCACAATGAAATTAGTCAAAATACAAAAGGAAGCAGGTTACCAAGTGATTTAAAATTTGAAGCCTGATCCCACAGAATTGTTACTGACATTCTTAGGTCTACCAGTTCTCCCTGCCATAAACTGCCTCATTATATGTGAAACAAGAAGGAACAAGTGGCGAGGGTGGTGCAGGTTTTGTGAATTTGTAAAATTTTAGCAGAGCTTTACTAAGTGATTGCTAAGTAAATTCCCTCTCCCTCTCTCTTTCTCTCTCATTTCTCTATCTCTGCCTCTATCTCTGTGTGTGTCTCAAGTTTATTCTATGTGCACTTGCAGCTACCAGGACAGTGACGTTTCTACTCACAACATTACAAATTGATATCATGAATAACTGACATTTAAATTTAGCCCTTCAGTGAATGGGTGGTGATAAAATTGAAGCTGTTCTCCCAAATACTTATGGAAATCCATTCCATTTTTAAAAACTTTCTTGCACAAAATGTTCCCGGACTCACCATTCTTAAAATGAAAAAGAAAGAAACCCGCCTTCTTGACATTCCTTAGTGTGACTTTGAATTTTATCTCACACCAAGTACAAGTTCATACTGGAAGCTTTGCAGGCTATCAATAGAACTCTGCTCACCCGCCTTATTTTAAAGCTGAAGCATGTTAAGCCCTTTAAGCCTCTCCTCATAAGACATACCCTTCATCTCCCAAATTAGTCCTGGTGCCTTTGCTGGATCCTCTCCAAGATTCGGATATTCTTTTAAGCTTCATGTCCCTGTCGTACACCATGCAGTAGTTTACAATCACTGAGAGTTCCATTGCCTTAAAATTTCATTTAATTTATGGACCCTAACAATTTTCAGCCTCCATGTCTTCTCCATGCTTACAGTGTTTATAGGAAAAACACATTTTCCTAATTCTGATGACTATAGGTTACGTGTGCAATAAATGTATTTTTCATAAGAAACGAAAAAACAAACCAAAATGAAACAAATTAAAAAAACCAAAGTACAGTGGAACTCAGAGGTCCCTGACCCTGACCTATGATTTCCCATCTGCAGGTGTTGGCTCCTACTATCTCCTGCAGCTGAAACAGCATTCCTTCCCACCACAGTGGTTCCAAAGCTGATGCATTTTGGAAGGATAAACTCTAAGGTGACTTCCTTCCTCCACACAGTCTTCTCTAATGCCCCAGCTAGAAGTTATCTCTGACTTCACTGAATACATATATTCCTTGTATGGTAATTACAGTCTAACTCCTATTGTTCTTACTTATGTGTCTTATTGTTTAAACCAGAGAGCTTGACCTGGTAGCCTGTGAGCTAAACCCAGCCTGCAAGTGAATTTTGCCTGGCCGGCACACTTGTTTCATGTAAAAAATATAAAAATCATTTAAATCATGAATTTCTGGCTTCTCTTGGAAATACTGGGTCCAGGCAGAAACAACAGGCTAGGGCTGAGGAGGGGTCACCCCAGTTTGCTTCTTGGGCCACTTCACTCATTCGTGTTAAGTATGGAGCCCAAGTGGGCATTTGAATTTGCAATACTTAGTCAAAACTTTGGTATTCTTGAGGCAGCATCTTGTCTTAATTGTCTTTATAGCTTGCAACAGGCATGTAGTAATTTGTAGCTGAAAAAAATAAATGCCTATGGATAGACAGGTAAGTCTTTCTTCTTTTTTTTATTTTTATTTTTTAGTAACTTTGAGGTAATGTCAATGGGATCCGACCAATTTCTCCCATTCCCCTATTTCATCATAGCATCTTATCTATCAATAAGTATTTGTTCACCTTCTACTAGGCATTGAAAGCTTGGAGATACAAAACAAGCAAGTGTGGCACCTTGCCCTGCCCCATGGGGGTACCGTTTGAGGCAACAAGAAATAAGCACATGAAATAATTTGTGAGCAAGGTATCATTGTCATTTCAAGGCAGCACAGCAAAGTTTTAACAGAAGAGACAGTGGAGTCAGACAGAGTTGGGTTTATATCTCGGCTCTGTACTTACAATCCTGCAATGTATGGTAAAGTATTTAACTTTCTGAGCATTAGTTTCCTCATCTGTTGCTGGTCCCATTTCAAGATTTAGATGGGGACAACAATCACATCTGCCCCGTAGAGATGCAGGAGGGTTAAATGAGCTGACACGTGTGAAGTCCTTGGCACAGTGTCTGGACCTGGTAAATGTCCTACAGATGGAAGGAGTTACTACTGGCAGCTAAACAGTCCAGAATCCTCTATAGAACGTATAAGAACATCTAATCAGTATGCAAAATTCACCGATCCCTATTTCCCATATACATAATCTGTATTATCAGTTAGTCTGCTATACTCTACTAAAAAGTGGCTGCTAAATATTCAATTTACTCCTATGTGTGATTGCTGGCTTTGTGTGGGTGTGATGGAAAAGATCAGTTTGTCACCATGAGTCTTTTCACACTGTGGACATGTAAATACCAGCCCTCGGTCTGCAGCTGCAGCTGCTATTTGCAGCGCTGGGGCCTCTGAGATGGGATTCTGCAGCTCAGATTTATTTTCTGCCCGGTGCCTTTGTTTGAAAAGACTCTGGTCCTGCTCAGCTGCCCGGACCATTGCTGCTGTCACACAGTGCCCTCATTTTCCTCCCTGGTTGAAGGTGTGCTTCTTCCCTCATCTCACTCCCAGAAAACTCAGGGAAGTGACCATCATCATTTAGTAAACGTTTCCAGTGTCCCAGGCATTCTGCTAAGCATTTTACATGCATTATCTCCTTTCATATTGATAAAATGCTGCATTTCTATCTTCATTTTAAGATGAGGAAATTGAGGTACAAGGAGGTTAGATAATTTTCCATAGCTCACAGTTAGGAAGCGGTGGAGCCAGTATTTAAAAGAAGGTATGTTTACCAGAATCCAAGGTCTTAACCATTAACCTATATTTCCTCAAATAAATTTAGGTTGGGCTTCCCTGGTGGCGCAGTGGTTGAGAGTCCGCCTGCCGATGCAGGGGACACGGGTTCGTGCCCCGGTCCGGGAAGATCCCACATGCCGCGGAGTGGCTAGGCCCGTGAGCCATGGCCGCTGAGCCTGCGCGTCCGGAGCCTGTGCTCCGCAACAGGAGAGACCACAGCAGTGAGAGGCCCGCGTACCGCAAAAAAAAAAAAAAAAAATTAGGTGAATATCTTCCCTTTGAAAACACATGTCTCCCAATCCTAAGATGTTCATTGATCCCTTAGCATGACAAGGAAGGAGGCAAAGATGTGTCCTGTCTAGGCTCAGTTCATAGATCTCCGTAGTGCCACCTGCAATGCTACTTTTTAAGGGCTCTGGGAAAATGAGGAAAATGCAGTGATCAACTAGCAAAGTCTGCAAAGGACCTTCAGTATGTCTATCTATTGATTATGAAGGGGAAAGTTCCAGAAATAAGAGTTTCAGTGTCTTCATTTTGAGGGATGTATCAATAGAATGATTTCATGACTTAGGACCACAAGTCAGACAAAGTCATAAGCATCATATAAAATATTCCTGAAAGTTAGATTGGCCTTAGTTTCCATCAAGAAAAATAGAGAAACATTTTCATATCTTAGTATTTAGTCACGTTCGAAGTCTTTTAAGTTAAAGGGAAAAAACATTTATGTATCTTCAAATCCTGTTAAGCCCAAAAATCTTTAGATATAACTGAGAAACCCAGGAGCATATCTTAAAAGCGGAAGAAACACAAAATGAAAGGAAGTGATCAGCTAGGTGTGGAGTTGGTCCAGAGTTTCAGATACTTGACAACAGACAGAGAATTGGGTAATGCAGGTTAGACGGCAACCGCCTTTCAAGTTTCAAGACCCAAAACACAGTGACTGTAAGAAGAAGCTCAGGTTGACAGTGGAGTCAGGAGAAGAATCGCTAACTATCTCTGGGGTTCCAAGTCTCAAGTCTGGACCAAATCTCCAGTCCTAAAAGACCACCACTAACTGGAAGGTATCTATCTTTATTGTGAAAGGGCAACCTCAGTTAACGAGCACAGTAATCATCTTCATTAAGTGAGAATAATGAATTTTTTTTAAAACTCCAGGAAGATTTAGAACTAAGTGTAGCAAAGGTTGAGAGAATCAAAACCATGGTATTCTGTTAGGATCACCATCAAGAAACAAGTGCCGGCACTTACTGGTGAAAAGGGAATCCTTATACACTGTTGGTGGGACGTAAATTAGTCCAAGCACTATGGAAAATATGGAGGTTCCTCAAAAAATTAAAAATAGACCTACCATACCATCCAGCAATTCTGCTTCTGGGAATATACCCAAAGGCAAGTAAACAGGAATTTTTTTTTTTTTTTTTTTTCCGGTACGCGGGCCTCTCACTGTTGTGGCCTCTCCTGTTGCGGAGCACAGGCTCCGGACGTGCAGGCTCAGCGGCCATGGCTCACGGGCCCAGCCGCTCCGCTGCATGTGGGATCTTCCCGGACCGGGGCACGAACCCGTGTCCCCTGCATCGGCAGGCGGACTCTCAACCACTGCGCCACCAGTGAAGCCCATAAACAGGAATTCGATGAAACATATATACTCATTATTGTAAATACACTTATTGCAGCACTATTCACAATAGCCAAGAATGCCCATCAGTGGATGAACGAATAAAAAAGATGTAGAAAAGACTATATACACAATAAAATACTATTCAGCCATGAGAAAGGAGGATATCCTGCCATTTTCAACAACATGTAAGGACCTTGAGCACTTTATGTCAAGTGAGATAAGCCAGACAAAGACAAGTACTGTATGACATCACTTATATGTGGAATCTAAAAAAATAAAACATATAACAACAACAGAGAGCAAAATGATGGTTACCAGGGGATAGGGGGTGGCGGGATAAGATTAATAGTGTTTAAGGGTACAAACTTGTAACAAGTACTAAAACAGTGATAGGGATTTAATGTACAGTTTACTGAACATAGACAATAATACTACACTATAAGTATGTAGTGTGATAAATATCATAACAATGGCAACCATATTAAAAATATAATGTACCAAAGTAACATGATGTAAACCTTAAATTTATACAATGTTACATATCAAATTTATCCAATAAAAAAGTTTTAAAAACCATGGTAATAGTATCTTTATTTAGCACTTGGCATTTGTACTGTGCTATTTAGGAGACAGTCTTGTAATTCCAATTTAAATATGTAATTGAATAAATGATTTAGATTTGTGGTTTTAAGTTGAAATCTCACTGAGTTCATTAGCAGATCTCAGAGAATTTTATTTTACACATACACCCAGGGTTACTTAAGTAGTTAAAGTTTTATTAAATTCATAAAAGTAAAATATTTAAAAATAAAACCAAATATAGTAAATTTATAAAATCTAGCCTATTAGAGTAATGTGCTGTTTAGAGAGATAATTTAGCGAACCAGATGTGTAAGTGGAACAATCTGATTATGCTATCTCCTTAAAAGTGATGGCTAAATTTTGCCAGAGGTAAAAATATAATCACTAGGTTTGTAAGCTCAATTTAAAAGCTTAAAAAAAAACCCTAGGTTTATGAATGTGTGATTATAATCAATTTCATGCTGATCTTTTATTCCAAAGTCAACTCTGAATGATCTTTTCTGCATACAAAAGCTTCCAGCTCCACCCTAAACCTTCCAAGCACAGGAAGCATCCTTTACCCGTCATTTAATTCAACTACAGTCTTGAAATAAACAAGACTCCTATGCCCAATCCTTAAAAGAGACCTGAATTCAATTTAGCTCTTCGCCCATTTATGGAGCATGTCCTCTGGGCCTAGCACAGTGTTAGCACTGGGTATTCAACAATGAAAGGACCTAGCGTCTGCCCTCAAAGAGCCTATAGTTTGCTGGGGAGACAGACACCTTGCAGGTCACCACATTATCACACTCAAAGTAGTGCATGGGTTGAACATCTTTTCAATACCACCCAGTGGACTACAGCTCACTGTTGCTGATGCCATCTTGCCATTGTTGGTTAAGTATGGTTTGCTGGTAAAACCAAGAAACTATTTAAGAAGCCAGATATGACTTCTTTCACTGGTTAAAGAATACGTTCCCAACATAAAGACTGCTTGGAGTCAGAGTTGCATTAGACACACAGCATGACTTGCTTCTCCTATATTCTTTATCAGGGTTAATAACTCCACCATTAACCCAATCATCTGAGCCAGAAAATTTAACTCCTCATTGACCCCACCATTCTCCAAGATCTACTAAGTCTATTTCCACCGTAACACCGTGGTCATTTCCCTTCTCAGGGACAAAGAGAGATTACCATAATTGCACACATAGATCAAGTCACCTGTTACATTCAAGTGTCTTTGCTTCTGTATAACTTGCCTCCTGGGACATACTCCCAAGCAGAAGATCAACAGAGTCACATCCCAAACTTATTTTACAAAAATGACCTAAACCTCCCGTAGCACTTTTTTTTTTTTAACATCTTTATTGGAGTATAACTGCTTTACAATAGTTTCT
This sequence comes from Leucopleurus acutus, assembly GCF_964270905.1. Classification (NCBI taxonomy): domain Eukaryota; kingdom Metazoa; phylum Chordata; class Mammalia; order Artiodactyla; family Delphinidae; genus Leucopleurus; species Leucopleurus acutus. The sequence continues at coordinate 83,909,231 of NC_139152.1, read as the reverse complement.
ACTGTATAACAAAGTGAATCAGTTATACATATACATATGTCCCCATATCTCTTCCCTCTTGCGTCTCCCTCCCTCCCACCCTCCCTGTCCCACCCCTCTAGGTGGTCACAAAGCACCGAGCTGATCTCCCTGTGCTATGCAGCTGCTTCCCACTAGCTATCTACCTTACATTTGGTAGTGTATATATGTCCATGCCACTCTCTCACTTTGTCACAGCTTACCCTTCCCCCTCCCCATATCCTCAAGTCCATTCTCTAGTAGGTCTGCATCTTTATTCCCGTCTTACCCCTAGGTTCTTCATGACCCTTTTTTTTTCCTTAGATTGCATATATATGTGTTAGCATACAGTATTTGTTTTTCTCTTTCTGACTTACTTCACTCTGTATGACAGACTCTATCCAGTAGCACTTTTAAAATCCTACGGTTTGCATGTCATCCTGGGCCCTCCACACAGTACATTGGCCATCTCCCATGAAGTTTGGATCTATTCTATAATCCCAATTAGGAAATTTAAAATTTTCTCCAGAAAGGTCTTAAAGAAGGAGGAGGTTTGATTATGCTATCCAAGAGCCTCTTAGATTAAGAACGTCACCACAAAATTTCTTCTGATCCTCATGTGCTGTCTGAATCCCCTAGGCTAACACCACGAAGCAAATATTTAAAAACTGAAACTAGGCACCATTTACAAAAGCTGAACATGACCTGGTAATTCCACTGCTAGCCACCCAATAGGAATATATTCTTATGCACACAAGATAACAGCAATATTCATAATATCAAAAAACTGGAAATAATCCAATTGTTCACCAAGACTATAATGGATAAATTGTGATCTATTTACACAAAGGAATATTAGATAGGAATGAGAATAAATGATATGGATGAATCTCACAAACTAATGCTAAACAAAAGCTACTGGACACAGAAAACACACTATACACTTTCATCTTATGAAGAACAAAATAGGTAAAGCTAATAATCTATGCAGTTAAAAGTCGTAATATTCTGCTTTTCAGTCTAGATGCTGCCTACACAATCTAGTTGCTATTGAATCTAGATGACGGATCATTATACCTATAGAATGGGGGTACCTTATAATACTCTTATGTTTAAAAACTTGGGTAGTAAAAACACAAAAACAGGAGAAAAAAAGCTTATCATCTATCTCATGCTAATTTTAACTGGCAAGAGGCTCTCCTGAAGGAACAAAAATCACCTTTCCCACCTTTCTCCTATTGTGAAATCTTTGGAAAATTATTCAGTAAAAGCCCCTTTATCTGATATGACAAGCTGGTGGGTTAATCAAAAAAGATCTGATAATTTTAAAAATGATAGGTACCAATATTTTAATGTAAATTCTATAAGTGTGCATTCAATCATCAACCTTTTGATGTAAGACCAAGTTGTTTTCCTTATTAGATACGCTGATTAGAGATTCTTATCATTATTACATAAAACATTCATATGACTGCCAATATTTGTTTTTCAAAAACAGAGACAAAAGTTAAGGTCGTTTAAAAATCAAACTATGCCTTAAACTCTTCTAGATTTTTACCATTTTCTAAGTCTGTTACATTTAGTTATTTTACCACTCCTACTTTTTTTTTGGCAATTTTCATTTATTTATGCATTCAACCTAGTTCTCATAGAAACAACTCTCCACATTTGTATTTCATCAGTTTACTTAATATTTAATTAAATTCCAACAACAAGAATAACTGGCATTAACAAGTTTGGGAACAAATAATACTCTTGATAAGGCTATAATTCAACTGGTAGGAGAAGTAAGCCTATGTGCTTAAGAGTATTCCGGGGTGCTAGAGGCATCAGTCAGTGTGTTTTTTTAGAGGGAGTAAAGAGAGCTGGTTAATTCTGCCAGTCAGCTAAGTGGAGGTGGATAAAGACAATTGAGATAAGAATATCTATTATTTCTTGACTACTAACTCTGAGTCAAACGCTATGTTGAATATTTTACATCCATGATTTCATTTAATTCTTATATTCTACATTCATTATTCCATTTAATTCTTATGATACCCCTGAAAATTAGTATCACCATCTCACAGACGAGGAAAACAAACTTCAGAGAAATTGAGTAATTTGTCCAAATATATAAATATTTAGCAAGTACAAGGGTCAGAATTTGAGGGCTTCCCTGGTGGCGCAGTGGTTAAGAATCCGCCTGCCAATGCAGGGGACACGGGTTTGAGCCCTGGTCTGGGAAGATCCCACATGCCACGGAGCAACTAAACCCGTGCACCCTGAGCCTGCACTCTAGAGCCCATGAGCCACAACTACTAAGCCCACGTGCCACAACTACTGAAGCCCGAGCGCCTAGAGCCCGTGCTCTGCAACAAGAGAAGCCACTGCAATGAGAAGCCTGCGCACCGCAACGAAGAGTAGCCCCCGCTTGCCGCAACTAGAGAAAGCCCGCACACAGCAACGAAGACCCAACGCAGCCAAAAATAATAAATAAATAAAATAAATAAATTTATTTTTTAAAAACAGTCAGAATTTGAACCTGGGTGGTCTGTCTCCAATGCCCACCTTAACTCCCATGGTGCACTGCTTCTCATGCACACAAAAAGCTAGGAAGAAATGATAAGACGCTTTCCCATTACCTAAACTAGGAGGACTCCATTTGACCAGAAACATTCTCCACTTGAAAGTTTCACAGGCTCAAGTCATCTTTAGGGCTTACTAAATGGGAGCTAGGACAAGATACTGGAGGAAGCCAACTAAACTGTCCAGCTTCATCCTTTCTTAGGAAACTGTCTCCGAAAGGAGAAAAAGATCTTGGCAAGCACGATATCATAAATAGTAGTCATGAGGCACCCTGAGCAAGAAAAGCTTACTTTCGTTAAACAATTTCTGTGGGTATCTTTGGACCTTTCCATAAGTCACATTCTGTTTTCTCCTCAACTGTCTTGGCTATATCATTAGCACAGTCTAGTTGCCCCCTTCTAAGGAAGAGAAGAAGAAACTTCAAATTCTAACCAGATGCTTGTAAGTTGCTCAGGGAATTTGAAATGGAGAATTTCTTTTAGGTTTAGATCGATAGTTTGCAACCCTTATACAGGTCAAATTCTCCTGGGGGACTTTGAAAGAGTACCCATACTAGGGCTTTCACTGCCTTATCCAGACCCACATTCAGATTTAATTGGGGCGGGTAGGACAGGGCTCAGCATAAGTATTTTTTTTTTATGAATGTCCCCCCCCACCCAGGTGATTAAAATGTGCAGCCAGGTTTGTAACCACAGGTCTCAACAGTTTTAAGGACCAAATGGTGTAGTTGATTTGTCCAGAGGAAGGATTCCTACAGGCATAGCTGACTTTATACAATGGAAGTATTTTCGAAAGGTCACTGTATTAGAGCACCCCTTACTGACTAACTTTATAATTTCAAAAGGCCTATTTTTTCATTTGTGGTTGTTTATTGACACTTCAGCTTCTTTGTCATGTAGCTAATGACCTAGTAACTATCACTAAATCCACCAAGAAAGAGGATATAAAAGGAATCTTGTAGTGAACAGTTTTGTGATTATTTTTAGAAAGCTTAATACTGAGCTGAGTATAAAAGGTTATATTCTGTTCATAAGTCACATTAAAAAAAAAAGTTTTCTTCCCCATTTCCTACCAAAGTTATCACTTACCTTTCCTTTAAAATCTCAAGTTAGGGGCTTCCCTGGTGGTGCAGTGGTTAAGAATCCGCCTGCCGGGCTTCCCTGATGGTGCAGTGGTTGAGAGTCCACCTGCCGATGCAGGGGACACGGGCTCGTGCCCTGGTCCGGGAAGATCCCACATGCCGCGGAGCAACTAAGCCCAAGTGCCACAACTACTGAAGCCCCCGTGCCTATAGCCCGTGCTCTGCAACGAGAAGCCACCTCAGTGAGCAGCCCGTGCACCACAACGAAGAGTGGCTCCTGCTTGCCGCAACTAGAGAAAGCCCATGCGCAGCACTGAAGACCCAATGCAGCCATAAATTAATTAGTTAATTAATTAAAAATTAAAAAAAAGTAAAATCTCAAGTTAGGCTAAGATGGGATTTTGATGTATCAGACTTAAGCTGGACAAGAAGATTTAAAAACACAATGTTAGAGCCAAAAAAGAATGTTGCATAAATATGGGAGCCAATAATTTTACATTTTATAACTTTTTAAGTTGAAAATTCCCCACTTATTTTTTTCCTCAATGTCGATATCATGATATTCTGGGGGGAGGGGTATCAACCTAATAATGTGTTCAGCTAACTTAGAACAAAACATGTTTTTGTATTTTACAGGGCCATATCGCCTAATCATTTATGAAATATTCTGTTAGAAAAGACACTAGCCTTACATTCTCTATCTGGATTTGAAAGGGAAAAGGGAGGAAGGGAGGAAGAAGATCTCGGTATTTTTTAAGGACTATACTTTTGCAAGTTATGGTGACGATAAGCAAATTCTGTGCATGACAGTGTAAAATGGTCCCCAGAGGGCCCAAAGTGGAATTTTCACAGCGCTCATGGCACAATTAGCCAAATGTATCATAATTGCTCTTTGTCTTCTCCTACCAAACCCAAAGCTCATCCTTCTTATCTATTCTGAGAAAAACACAAGTGTTTGAATCATTATTTTAGGAGAGACAGGACCTGTGTCGAGACATTTCCATATTTATAGAAAAGGCAAATCATGAATTTCCAATTCTCTCCTATATTTCTCTTAAAGGTTTATTCAAGGTCATACTAAAGTATTCTGGGTGGGAGAACATTTACAGTCACTCTGATGAAAACGTTTAAGAAGTAAAATTTTAAACTTTTAGCCTGAGCTTTTCAGATATATTTATTTTAAAGAAAACTGACACCTACACAAAACAAAATGATGTGTCATCACATTTTTAAAAATTACAGTTTGTTCTTCCTTCCTCCCTGGCCATTTTAAACATGTATATTTATAGGTTTGATGAAATGGATACTTTGTGTATATTTGAACCATCAACTCTATGTACTTAAGGAGATTTATAGGGTCATTTTCCTAAGCGTAATGGACTGAAATCGCTCTCAGCATGACCCCTCAACCTCTCTGCAACTCTGTGTTCCCCTCTATAGACTGAGAAAATCAGACCAACACATGAGTCTGATATTTTCTGAGAGAAAGACGCAATGCTGCAGATTTAGAAAATGTTTTCTCCTCCAGCATTTCCCAGTTTCTAAAGACGAAGAAATAGACGCTGGTTGAGAGGCCCTCCTATGGGGGAAGATTCTTCATCCCAAAATAAACACTTCCTGCTCAAGTTAGAGCCTCTGGCTTAAAGTCTCAGCGTCCTGGAACCAGAACAATACAAACATGGGATAAGTGGAATGAGACTGGGGCATTTGTATGTGATGCGATCATCGCTTTGTTAGTGCAGGTGTACTGACACGCCGGGAATGCACTAAATTTAGGGGGGATTTTAGTCAAGATAAAAGAAGACTAGGTGCCATCTACTGGTGAAGAAACTGAAAACTTTTCCATTTTTCCAACAAAATTGAGTGTCTTTTCGGACAATGCAGTGTGCAGGATACACAAGTCATCATCCCGTGGTCATGATAAGCTGACTGTCTAACCCATTCCCCAGCCTGATTTAGACACTTCCATTTCTATAAATTTAGTCTACAAAACTTTGTGTACAAGGATGGTAAAGATGACGTAAAAGGATGTTTACTGTGGCATTGTTTGCAATTACTAAGAAAATGAGCCAAGTGCCCAGTAATTGGAGTCTGATTAAATATATTATGAATATATATATATATATATATATATATATCTGCTACACAATGAAAAGGTACATACAAAGGAGCTTACAGCCATCAAAAAGAAAGGAGTGGCCTGTGAGCCATGGCCGCTGAGCCTGCATGTCCGGAGCCTGTGCTCTGCAACGGGAGAGGCCACAGCAGTGAGAGGCCCGCGTACCGCAAAAAAAAAAAAAAAAAAAGGAGTTATATATATATTGACATGGACTGATATGTTAGAGACATGTCAGGAGAAATAAGCAAGTTGCAGAACAGTATTATAATATGATCCTGTTTTGTAAATAATAATAATATTGAGGATTGTTCACTAAAATAGTAACAGTTTTCAATTACTGTTACTGTTAACTGTTACAGTAATGTAGTAACACATGCCATTTGCAACCAGGATAAAAGGAAACCAACACAAATGATTTTTAAAGGAAAATGAAAAATTTGTAGGGTTTTAGCTTATGTAATGTTTTATTATTTAGATTTTATACATTTATAAAATAAAAATGGTTTATACCCTATTTTAAAAACTTTGGTTTGGGCTTCCCTGGTGGTGCAGTGGTTGAGAGTCCACCTGCCGATGCAGGGGACACGGGTTCGTGCCCCAGTCCGGGAAGATCCCACATGCCGCAGAGCGGCTGGGCCCGTGAGCCGTGGCCGCCGAGCTTGCGCGTCCGGAGCCTGTGCTCCGCAACGGGAGAGGCCACAGCAGTGAGAGGCCCGCGTACCACAAAAAAAATACAAAAAACAACAAAAAAAAAACAACTTTGGTTTATATATACACTTCCTTTCTTAGGAATTTATTCTACAAAAAACACCTGCACAAAATATCAAAGATTGTGTAAACTCATGTAGATATAGAGAAGATATAGAAAAGCTATAGAAATGAAGAGGGGAAAGATCCCATACTACATACAAAAGAAAAAAATAAACCACCTGCGATTCCATTTTCCAAGTGTCTGATGTTAACTGGTATATTTCCTTCCTTTTGGTGTCAATTTCACACTGTTCTGTTCACATGTATATTTTATGCACGGCTTTTCTGCCGTCACATTACAAAAACTCTAGAAACTCCTCGTTTTAAAGACACTCTTTTTTTCATTTCCCAGCTGCAACTTGAGGTAATTTAAAACAAAATATTTGTAGCTTGACCCTCCCATCTCAACCCCTTCTCTTTGTCAATCTACTTAAGTATTGTTTTCATGCTGTCACCAAGGCTAAAACTCCAGCATCTTCCAAAATAGAGGGCAAAGAAATAAATGATCAGATTTCTTTAATGTCCAACTCAGCACAGCAACTTGCCTGATGGAATAAATACATGCTGAACAGTGACAAACACGGCCCCACGCATAAAGGGCTGGTTGAAAAGGTCACAATCCTTGCAAAATCTGACAGATTCAGAAAGTAAGATCCTTTGGTAAAACGAAAGCCACTGGGAAGATGGACTTAACCTGATTCAAATCTGAGCGAAGAACAGTATAAGCTACTAGGAAAACTTATTAGAAGAGAAGTGCTTGATAAGTCCAGCTTATGTACTCTTCTCTTTAACTGACAGGGAGACTCCTCGTGGATTTGGAAAAGCAAAAAGAGGGGGTTTATGCAACTCTGAGTGTTGACGGAAAATTTTATTCAAGTGCCTGGCTTGCCTAAGAAAGGAGCAAAGAACGATTGGGGTAACAAGCATGACAGGTCAAAGGCTTGAGGGTTTAGCTACGTGAGGCCCTGCTGTATTACACTCAAGTTATTTTGAGATGGTCGCAAGAGTACTTGAACCCTGAACAAAGAACTTCTCCTTGCCTTATCCTGTTGCAGACGGGAGCAAAGTGTTTTAAGTGCCCAGAATCTGAAGCAACTGTGAAACCCCAATCAAAAGGCTAGTGAATGGGAGTCGTTTCCATTCTCTTGGTCTGCCTTTCTCCTAAAAAGCCATAGCATTCCCACACCTATGTTTAGCCCTGTTTTCCCCATAGCATTTATAACAGTCTGCTTAAAGGAACATTTGATAGGACTGATGAAACACAGAGTGGGCATCTGATATAGCTAGTGACAGGTACAGTAAAAAAAGTCTTAGTAACTCTAGTTACAGTTGGTTTTAGCCAACTTTGTCCTCATAGCACTGCACTGGGTGCTGGTGGAAGTTGAATTAGAAAAGGAAGACTAGCAAAACCAAGAATGTATGTTCAAAGTCAGTTTCCCTTGCAGATAAGCAGTTCAGGAATATTCAAGCCTTTAAGCCTCTCCCATGACAGATACAGGAGAGTAAGTTTTAAATAATAATACAGACAAAAACACTTTAAAAAGAATAAACAAGTCACACTATGGTTAGTTGGATAATACTAACTTCCCTCCAAGTTCAGCTTCACTCAGTATCTGCTCTGGAAAACAGCTCTGTGACAAGTGAAGGCATCGATCCCAAGTCCTGCGTTAGATTAGCACCAGCTAACTGAAGTCGTTCACCCCTTGCTTCCATTAGCCTGAACTTGACAAAGATCCCAAATGAGTCAGGATCTTTCATCTCAGCAACAGACTTCCAGGACAGTCATAAATACAGGCTCAAACTGCCTCACTCATGGGGTTAGGTTTTAACTTCTGATATACAAAGTGTTAATGGTTTCCGTGAATACCTGGCCAAAACTCTGCAGTACTCTATTTGCTTGTGATATATTACAACTGTATTATCCAAGCTAATAACTACTCAGCCAAAAGAAAGTTTCTCCTAGCCTCTTTGCTTTCTTTCCTTATCCCATTTAGATTTAATTATAATGCTCAAGTTCTAGTTCATCAAAAGGTTTGATATAAGAAGAAAACTGGACTTCCCTGGTGGCACAGTGGTTGAGAATCCACCTATAAATTCAGGAGACATAGGTTTGTGCCCTGGTCCAGGAAGATCCCACATGCCAAGGAGCAACTAAGCCTGTGCACCACAACCACTGAGCCTGTGCTCTAGAGCCTGCACGCCACAACTACTGAAGCCCGCGCGCCTAGAGCCCGTGCTCCGCTCCACAACAAGAGAAGCCACCGCGATGAGAAGCCCACGCACCACAACAAAGAGTAGCCCCCACTCACCGCAACTAAAGAAAGCCTGAGTGCAGCAATGAAGACCCAATGCAGCCAAAACTAAAATCAATCAATCAATAAATTTATATTTAAAAAAAAGATGAAGAAAACCATTCACAACTCTCCATCTCAAGCGGGCTAGTGTAATATTACTGGTTACGATTCATCACATACAACAATTGTATGTGGTAGGTAGTATTATTATCCTCATTTTACAGATGAAGACACTCACGAATAAAGGTTTCAGCATTTTGCCCAAGGTTACACAGCTAGGAAGTGGTGGAGATGAGATCCGACTCTAGATTTTCAGGCTCCCAGCCCATATTCTGAAAACACAAGCTAAATGACACCCTCAGTCTCTCATTTTATCTTCCCCACTTAAAAATAAGCTTGTTCGTATGTTTTGAGCAAAATCCAATGATGTGTTTGTTCTTGATTTGACCCTTCAATAATTCTCTTTCACACATGGCACGTAAAATTTAAGGAATAACATTTTCTCCCAAGACATCACATTACCTTATATCCATGGATAGAATCCATTCATCAACAGTCCAAATTCTACCACATTATTAACATCCAATATCAATAGAGTCAAAAGATATTTTAAGGTACAATCAGATGGTTGGGTCACTCCATCTGTCCATCCTGGCAAACCCACCTGTTGTTACTCCTGTCATGTGCCTTTCCACTCTCCTCTGACATTTGACTCTGACACATTCTTTCCTGCAGGTTGCCAAACATCCTAGGGATGAAACCAAAAAAAAAAAAACCACATGTAAGAGTATCCACAACTTTCCTTTCCTCCCTCCCCTGCCAAAGAGAATTCTCCCTCTTCCCAAAGCGAGAGAATTCTTGCTTCGTGGAAGAAAAGCTAGGTCAATTCAAAGAGGAGGAAACTGGGGGTCAGAGAGATTGTTTTCCCCAAAGTTTATTCTACTCTTAAGTGACAGTACCAAGATTCTAAGTCTAAAAACTGCAGGAATTACATCTTATTAATGCTTGTACACCCGTATCATGATGCTAAGCAAACACTAGGTGCTTGGTCAAAATTTGTTGTATGAATGAAATGGATAGGAAAAGGAAAAAAGGAAAAGAGAGAAAGAAAAAAGGAAATTAACATCTAGTGGTGTATATTACTATGTTTGATTTCACGGAAGGCAGAGATAAAATTAGGTGAAATTATTTTCATAGTTCTTTTTGCACTTCCTGTAACTAGGACCCTCTGGGTGACATCTGAACATGACCCAGGTTTATACTTAATTCTGTGTTAGAGTTGGTTGTGTAATAGTAAGGTGCTGAATTAAATTGTCCTTGGATATCAGTGAATAAGCAATTTTCTTCCTGTGTTTTCATTCCCCATGTATTTTGTCAGCCAACAGGCTTGGATGCCTGTTATTTACCAGTGACAGTGCAGGGTGAAAGAGGAACAAAAAATGGGTAGGGATGCTACTCTAGTTGAGGGTGTCACATGATAGAACCAAATAGTTAACAGTACAGGATGGTAGGTGCTCTGGTGGAGAAATGTATCCACTGCTGGGAACAGTGGATAGTGATTCCATCTTTTGCAGAAAAGGTGAAGAGGATGATCAGGAAATTTTTACAGAGGGAACCTGGACGGTGTGAAGGACATTCCCAACAGAAGAAATAGCTCGGACGGGGGCATGGAGGCATGCATATCATGCCACGCTCAGGGACTGGCCAGAGGGCTGGTGGTACTGGAGCAAGGGCCCTGCCCAGTGCCAGGAGTGGAGACTAACAAGGAGGCTAAGCCAGATTCAGAGGGGCCTTATCTGCCCTGCTAAGGAACTTGGGCTGCTTCTTCTATTTAATTTTAATTTTTTTTTTTTTTTTGGTGGCACTACACGGCGTGTGGGATCTTAGTTCCCCTACCAGGGATCAAACCCGCGCCCCCTGCAGAAGAAGGGCAGATTCTTAACCACTGGACAGCTAGGAAAGTCCCTCTTCTTCTATTATTTTAAACCAGGCTTATATAGTTTTCCTGACTAAGTTCACAAAATCTGTGTTCCTTGCTCTCCAATCTCCATCTGAGTGAATCTGCTCCAAATGTCTCTGCCAGCCTGGACCTTGGTCTTTCTGGTAAGACATCCTAGAAGACTCCATAGTTTGGTAAGACAGCAACGCCAGCCACAAGTTCGATGAGCAGCCCAGGGACTCTGGGGATGCTCTGGAATGTGTGTGTGTGAAGTAGTGTGGGGAGAGACGTAACAAACATTGGTCCCAAGCGCATTATTCTTATTGTCCAACAATAGCCTGCTAAGTAATTTTGTGTCTCAGATTTGCTTTCAGTATCATATACATATTTAAGCTACTGCATAATTAACCAACTTTCAAGTTAGAGGTCAATACAATTAAAGAGGCAGATAATTCCACGTTAAAATACCAACTACTGGGCTTCCCTGGTGGCACAGTGGTTGAGAGTCCGCCTGCCGATGCAGGGGACACGGGTTCGTGCCCCGGGCCGGGAGGATCCCACATGCCGCGGAGCGGCTGGGCCCGTGAGCCGTGGCCGGTGAGCCTGCGCGTCCGGAGCCTGCGCTCCGCAACGGGAGAGGCCACAACGGTGCGAGGCCCGCGTACCGCAAAAAAAAAACAACCAACTACTAACATTTACAGATTTTTTGATGTTTTGACTTTAATCACTGTGTAAATAATTTTTACACAACATAAAGCACACATGTCCCGTTCTACTTCCTCACTCAGCAGTGTCTCATATAGAGTTCTTCATTCATCTAGTTATTCACTCATTCACCTTAGAAGTCATTAAGTAGTATTAGTAATCATATGTCATGCATATCTCATCTAATCTTCAAGGCAAACCTGAATTAGATACTATTGTTACCCCCATTTCGAGATGAAGGAACTAACGCTCAAGGATGTTAAGTGACATGCTTGAAGTCACACAGCCAGCGAGCAACAGAGCCGGAACTCAAGCACCGGCCCAACAGATGCTTAGTTCTGGCCTTGACCTCTTTATTAGTGCTTCCCTTAGGAAGATCTACTTTAAGCCAGGTATGCTGTGAACGGCTGGATATACTCTGGTGAACAAGACGCCTAGAGTCCCTCCCCACGTGAGCTTAGTCATATGGTTTTCCATTTTGCTTCTGTATTGGTTGACGAGTGTCAGCAAGTGCAGCCTGCAGAAAACAAAGGCTGCAGAACTCAACATCATCTATAAGGAGGTCTAATATTCAGACGGTGTTGGAATGAACTCAGAGGAACAAAACACTTGGAAGCTGCTCCTTTTCCTTTTCTTTGTTAGGAGTCTGGCATGAATGTGTCTAAACTGACATTTCCATCATCAATCCCAAGTGTTTACATTCCCTACCCCAGCCCTACCCCATTCCCTTCTCCCAGTTAGGAACCCAACCCTACTGATGTATAATTCTGAGTCACAGGAGATCTCAGAGTACAGCGTTGATCTTGACGTCACATCCTGTTTGATGGAATGTAAGACCTCTCCTCTAAACACACACACACACACACACACACACACACACACACACACACACACACTACCTCAATGAAGAGACAGAGTGCAAGCTTCAGAAAACTTCCCTTTGGATATGTGGGTTGCTATGGTGATGAGAGAGCCATGGAATCGAGAGGCGCTTACAGAAATGACTGTAAATGACGCTTAAATAACATTCGAGAACATTTTCCTCTCGAAGTCAGTCTTGGACAAGAGCATTGCTGGGCTCCCTTGGCTTGTGGCAAACACGTTTCTATGCTCATTCACTGAGTAGCTTCAATGTGCCAGGTGACTGGTGTACATACAGTGGGGAACACAGACACAGAATCTGCCTGCCAGGAGGTGATGGTGAAACAATGCACCTTCACTAGAAAGTAAACACATAAGTAGAAAAATGCTATCAAGAAAAGAACAGGGGCTATGAGAAGAATTATATTTTGTACTTGTTATTTATTTACATATTATATTTGTGATAACATAAAAGGGGAAAACAGGGAACACCTACTTTGTTTTGGGGGCAGGAGGCTCTTTAAGCAAGTATTAGTAAACTGAGGTCAGAAGAACAAGTAAGAGTCTGAGCCATGCCTGAGCGTGGCAACGGAGAAGTGTTCCAGGCAGACCAACAGCACTGCAAAGGTCGTGGCACGGGAGAGACTGTGCTACATCCCAGGACTGAAAGCACAGTGAGAGTGGGGTGATGGGGGTGGAACTAGAAGTGGTGCCTGGTGGCTTCACACCTCATGTATTAACAGGTCTGTCCCTAGAAGGTCATTTTCTCACTCCTAGAAGAAGAGTCTCTTCCACTTGGCTTCTCTATGCCTCAACTTCCCTCTCTGAACTATGCAAGATTCAGAACTGAGTCACCTGTTTGGGTAAAGGTGCACCAACTTTTGGGTAGAGACAATTAATTACCAGGAAGGAATAAAAATGATGTGTATTTCAGGAATCCCATTAAACCTTGGGGAGTGCTTCCCTGTGTTGATACAAGACTGTCACTTGCCAGGGTCACCCACATAGATTTTCTGTGCTTCCTGAAACACTTCCCTCCTTTGGCTCCCATGACTCAAGCCTCTTCCATTTTCCTCCTACGTTTACATGGTCTCCTCTTTCTCCTTTGCAGGCTCATAACTGTCCACCAGGCTTTGGAATGATGGAGTCCCTCAAAGATCAGGTCTCATTTTTGCTAGTTAATGCTTAGTCATCCTTCAAATCTTATCTTAAGCATCACTTCCTTGGGGAAGTCTTTCCTGGTCTCCTTGACTAATCAAATCCCCTCGATAGGTACAAATGTTTGCATCCCCCCAGAATTCATATCTTGAAGCCCTCCCCTCCAATGCGATGGTATTTGAAGATGGGACCTTTGGGAGACAATTAGGTTTAGGTGAGGTCATGAGAGTGGGGCCCCCATGATGGGATTAGTGCCCTTATAAGAAGAGGAAGAGACACCAGAGCTCTCTCTGTCTGCCATGTGAGGACATGAAGAAGGAGGCCATCTGCAAACCAGGAAGAGAGCTCTCGCCAGAACCCGACCATGCTGACACCCTGATTTTGGCCTTCTAACCTCCAAACTGTGAGGAAATAAATCTGTTGTTGAAGCCACTCCTTCTACGGTGTTTTACTGTAGCAGTCTGAACCAAGATACTTGCTCTGACCGGCATTCATAGAACCATGCTCTTGTTCTTCAACAGTCCTTACAGAGCCATAATTTTAGATTAATTGGTGTGATTAAAGAATTTCTCCCCAGAAATTCAGCTCCATGAGCACAAAGTCTCTTGTTTCCTAAGGCTTTTTTCATGAGAACCAGCTTCATGTAGAGCAGTTGCACAGGGCCCCATGCACAGAAAGGCCCCATCCTTGCTTTAACACTCTGATGTTGCCATGCTGAATCTTAATAATCTTTGAACAAGGGGCCCTGCGTTTTTTTTTTATTTGCACAGGCCCCACAAATTATGTAGTCAGTCCTGCTTATCATTATATCCCAGCATATAGCACAGTTTCTGGCACATAGTAGAGCCTCAATAACTGTCAGTTGGATGACTGACTGACTGAATATAAAGTGCCCAGAGCTAAGAATGGTGGCTGGGTCTATCTGACCCCAAAGCTCATGCATTTACTGCCTCTCCATAGACCACTGTTTGCACTCAGATATGAGGCTGGGTTTGACTAAATCTGCTTAGGGACCTTCCTCTCTCACTCATTGCTCCAAATTATTTTGTCCTGGGGCATCTCTGGGGTAGTGTTGCAGGGGCAGCATTCTCTGGCATAAACATCCCTCTGAGTCATAGAGCAATGCCATCGAGAGGGGCCTGGACAGCTGCAGCTGTCAGGCATCTGTGAGTTACTTTGAGATGGCATGAAAAATATCTCCCGATTGGTTAAATCTACCTTACGTCCTGCCCCCCAGAACTGTAGGATTGACATTTGTACAGAATACTTTTATACAACATGTGAAAATATAACACCAGCTGCTGAAAAGAATGGGCCTCCTCAAATTCAGTTGAGATAATCTCGCACTTCAAAATTAAACTGAATTTTATCTGAAGCTCTTTGACCTTTCTCTAGTATAGTTAATTTACAGAAGTAATATGAAAGATTTGCCCTTGGAATCAGGAACCTGGGACAGGAGTGGAGAATTGATTCAGTTTAGGTCAAGGGAATTGCGAATTTACATGCCTTCCTTAAGGCGAGAAGTCTATCTCTCTGGTTAAGGGGGCTGCAAGATAGATTTGCAAACTCCTGCCTTGAATCAACCATCATGGCTCTAAAGCTGGGGCCGCCTTTGGTGCAGAGCCCACTGGGCAAACCTTTAGCTCTTTCAGCATTCCAGACAAGAGCTCTGTGCCCGTAAACCATCTTCAAATGGCAAGCTGGGGAAAGAGTCAGGCTCAAAGAGAATTAGCTGGTGTGCTTTCAGCCAGGCGTAAATCACACCCTGTGTGAGGGGTAAGGGGCAGGGGTTGCTGTGCAAATAGATCAGCCCTAGGAATAGAATGGCCCAACACTCTTTAAATAAAAAGCTGAGCAGGGCCTGTTTCGTGAAGACAGTACTTTGCCACACCAACCATTATCACAGTCACGGCACCTTTGCTTTAGTTTGTGTTATGGTTCTGGGGTGGATAAAAAATCCTGTCTCCTTTGGGCTCCTCATAAGGGTGAAGGGTATTATCTTCTGGATCTATAGGTTTAAATAACAAGTGGTTAGAATCTCAAGGAACCTTCTGCCTGCCTGGCAGCTCTAGATACCCTAGAAAATCTCAAGGGCAAAGTTTAAGGTCCACATGAGTCTCAGGTGGGTAAAGAAAGACACTGTAACACATTCATCCATCCCGGACAGTTCAAGACCCCTCAAGTACCACTTCATTCTCTTTCTGATATCATCCCAAGAGAATGTTGGGCCAGGAATGTCTCCTACCAGCCACTCAGTTCTCATATAATTATAACATTGATAATAATAACAAAGTATCACTAACACTTTTTGAGTGAAACTATTCTAAGCATATAGACACTTTCCATGTATAGACTGATTTTCTCCCTGCAACAACCCTCTGAAGTAGGTACTATTGTTACTCTCCTTTGAGAGATGAGGAAACTAAGACAGAGTTATTTAGGGTCACTCCATCTGGAGACAGGACTGCCTTTCTTATCCTAGTAACATTTTCAGGACTCTGTTTTAGGAGTTTGCAAAGGTGACTTGAAAAATATTTTTTAGTGAACTCAAAATGCTGGCGCTTAGAGGATGGGGATTTAAATAAAAGGAAGAAATCAATATGGTGGTGGTGTTGTTTCTTTAAGTGGGGGAGGGGCATGTATATTTTGAAAAAAGTCAGCTTGAAGCCTAGGGCCACTTTGGGAAATCATATTCCAGGAAGTTAACTTGACTTTTCACTTGGCATTATTGATGCCCCTGATAGAGATTCTCTTCTGCATCAGGGGCATCAGGTTAGGGTGCAGGTCAACCTAAGTATATGTTAAATGTCAATTCAAGCCTCCTTTTCAAAAAATGTGGACCAATGCACCATCTAACATTGTCCCTCATGGGACTTCCCTGGTGGCACAGTGGTTAAGAATCTATCTGCCAATGCAGGGGACACGGGTTCGATCCCTGGTCCGGGAAGATCCCACATGCCGTGGAGCAACTAAGCCCATGCGCACAACTACTGAGCCCATGTGCCACAGCTACTGAAGCCCGTGCACCTAGAGCCTGTGCTCTGCAACAAAAGAAGCCACCGCAGTGAGAAGCCCACGCACCACAACGAAGAGTAGCCCCCGCTTGCTGCAAATAAGAAAGCCCGCACGCAGCAATGAAGACCAAATGCAGCCAAAAAAAAAAAAACCAAAAACATTGTCCCTCATGGAATTTCCCATTGAAGCAATAGCTGCAACTTTTACTTTTAAGCCATGAAGATACTTTCTTCAAAGTCATTTTCTGAGTTTGGTTAGCCTGGACTGCTTTGAAATCATGACCTTTTAGATGGAACTAGCATCTTTTTTCCCCCTCCAAATTATGATGACAGAATAATTAAGAGAAAAATTAATTAATCAAAGATATGCAGCGATAGAGGCTATCCAAATTCCCATCTCAAACTATTCTCCCTTTTATCTCTTCTTTTCATTTTCTGAACCTCTGTTAGATTCTTCCTCTCTTGAGTATAAGATTTTCCAGTAATACCCATGGACACTGCATAGGTGCATGGCAGAACTCAACCTTAATACAATATGAATGAGCAGAAGAAGGGAGGAGGAGTCATCATAGCAAGAGAGGCAACAATTGACAGATTTTAGAAAAGTATCTGTCTTAGTTCAGGCTGCTATAACAAAAATACCATAGACTGGGTTGCCTTAAACAACAAACATTTGGGACTTCCCTGGTGGTCCAGTGGTTAAGACTCTGTGCTCCCAATGCAGGGGGCCTGGGTTTGATCCCTGGTCAGGGAACTAAGATCCCACGTGCTGCAACTAAGATCCCGCATACTGCAACTAAACGATCTCACGTACCACAACTAAAGATACTGCACACCACAATGAAGATCTCGCATGCTGCAACTAAGACCTGGAGCAGCCAAACAAATAAATAAATATTGAAAAAAAACAAACAAACAACAGCAACAAACTTTTATTTCTCACAGTTCTGGATGCTGAGAAGTCCAAGATTAAGACATCCACAGATTCAGTGTCTGATGAGAGATGGCCTTTGGTTCACAGACGGCTGCCTTCTCACTGTATCCTCATATGGTGGAAGGGACAAGGGAGCTCTCCAGGATCTCTTTTATAAGGACACTAATACTGTTCATGAGCCCCCTCCCCATGACCTAATCACCTCCCAAAGGCCCCACCCCCTAATACCACTGGGGATTAGGTTTTAGCCTATGAACCTTGGTGGGGACACAAACATTTAGCCTATAGCAGCACCAATCACCACTCAGGTTTGTGTGATCTTTTTTTTTAATTAATTAATTAATTTTATTTATTTATTTTTGGCTGTGTTGGTTCTTTGCTGCTGTGTGGGCTTACTCTAGTTGTGGCCAGTGGGGGCTACTCGTCGCTGTGGTGCGCGGGCTTCTCATCGCGGTGGCTTCTCGTGTTGTGGAGCATGGGCTCCAGTCATGCAGGCTTCAGTAGCTGTGGCTCGCAGGCTCTAGAGCCCAGGCTCAGCAGTTGTGGCGCCCAGGTTCGTTGCTCCCCAGCATGTGGGATCTTCCCGGACCAGGGCTTGAACCTGTGTCCCCTGCATTGGCAGGCGGACTCCCAACCACTGCACCACCAGGGAAGCTCTGTGTGATCATTTTTAGATATCTCCTTGTGAGGCCAGGCCTACATTTACTTCTTTTTCTCTGACACTCAGTAGAAGTGTTGGGTGACAAATTTGAGGAAATCTTCCAGAAAATATGTCAGAAAAAAGAGAGATAAAAAATAGAGAAAAGAGGGACTCGTGGTTGTCCAGTGGTTAAGAATCTGTCTTGCAATGCAGAGGATGCCGGTTCGATCCCTGGTCAAGGATCTAAGATCCCACATGCCACAGGGCAACTAGGCCCACGCGCCACAACTAGAGAGAAGCCAGCGCACTGCAACGAAGAGCCCATGTGCAACAACTAAGACCCGACGCAGCCAATAAATAAATAAATAATAAATAAATATTTTTTTTAAAATAGAGAAAAGATAACACCTGAATAACAAGAGTTGTAGAAGAAGGAACAGAGAAAAATGAAGGGAAGGGAAGCCTCAAAGAAATAATTCAAGAGCATTTTACAGACTGAAGGGCTTGAGCTTCTGGACTGAAAACATCCATCAAGCATCTTGGAGAATGTATGCCTTGAATGCCAGAGCTTAACATCCACTGCTTAAATCCCATCTCTTGGAAATCTTTGAAGCATCTCAAATTCCACCAGTTGAAAATTGAACTCGTTTTTTCCCCTTAAATCTTCTCTGTGCTCCATATCTTGAAGGCTATGACTATTCATCTAGTTACACAGCTTAAGATTCTAGGACATCTTGACATCTTCCTCTCCTATACTTTTTATATCTGATCCATCTCCAAGTCCAGTTGGTTTTGCCTTCTATCTTGTAAATACGTCTACTTGCATTCACATTTAGCATCACCTCTTAACATCAGCTCCTAACACCTCTGCCTTAACATCACCACGACAGCAATAGTTTTTCTTGTCTCTCTGTAGCCTCTCTTAACCTCCTCTTTTTTTTTCACACTGTATCTAGTTATCTTTTCAAAAGGCAAATATGATCATGTTTTTCCTCTTTGTCTCCTATCCAGAATTGAGACTCAAGAGTCTGATTTAAAATATGTAAGAGCTTTACTTCCTTTTCTGGGAAAGTTGCTCTCTTCATGGGTTCACATCTAAGTTATGGTCAAAACTCCTCTATTGGGGCTTCCCTGGTGGCGCAGTGGTTGAGAGTCCGCCTGCCGATGCAGGGGACACGGGTTCGTGCCCTGGTCTGGGAGGATCCCACATGCCGCGGAACGGCTGGGCCCGTGAGCCATGGCCGCTGAGCCTGCGCGTCCGGAGCCTGTGCTCTGCAACGGGAGAGGCCGCAACAGTGAGAGGCCCGCGTACCGCAAAAAACAAAAAACAAAAAACTCCTCTATTGTCTGTTCTTCCAAACACCAAGAGAGAAACACAAAGATCGAGGCCCAGAATTGGTTGGCAAACTGAAGAAAAGCAGCTTAAAGGAGGACCAGAGGCAGGAGTTAATGTGGCTGTTGTTTTGGGTTGCACTTGGTAAGGAATAAGGGTCATGTGTAGCCCTTTGCCTGGTCTCTACGTCTTGGTGTCCTGAGATTTTAATTTCATCATAATTACAAAGAATCAGAGTGAGATTTGACCCAGCAAAGAAAAGCATCCCCGAGTTTTGGGGTCCCAATGACAACTTCCCAATGCTCTTCACATAAATAAAATCCTTAAAGATGTGGTATGTATGTGTGTGTATACACACACACACACACACACACACAATTGAATATTACTCAGCCATAAAAAAGAACAAAACAATGTCATTTGCAGCAATATGGATCGAACTAGAGATTATCATACTAAGTGAAGTAACTCAGAGAAAGACAAATACCGTATGATACCACTTATAGGTGGAATCTGAAATACAACACAAATAAACCTATCTCTGAAACAGAAACAGACTCATAGACATAGAGAACAGACTTGTGGTTGCCAAGGAAGGGGGGGCAGCGGGGAGGGATGGATTGGGAGTTTGGGATTAGCAGGTGCAAACTATTATATACAGGAAGGATAAACAACAAGATCCTACTGTATAGCACAGGGAACTATGTTCAATATCCTGTGACAAACCATAATGGAAAAGAATATGAAAAAGAACGTATATATATATATATATATATATATATATATATATATATGTATATGTATATATGTATAAATGAATCACTTTGCTGTACAGCAGAAATTAACGCAACATTGTAAATCAACTATACTTCAATAAAATTAAAAATATAAAATCCTTAATGTGGCCATCAGGAACCTGCAATGTTTGGTTCTACCTACTTCTCCAGCTCAATCTCAGCCAGGCTACCCTCGCTCTGTTTCAGGCTCACGGTCCTTCTGTACAGCAGAAATTAACACAACATTGTAAATCAACTATACTTCAATAAAATTAAAAATATAAAATCCTTAATGTGGCCATCAGGAACCTGCAATGTTTGGTTCTACCTACTTCTCCAGCTCAATCTCAGCCAGGCTACCCTCACTCTGTTTCAGGCTCACGGTCCTCTTTCCGTCTCTCCCCTCACCACGTCCCTGCCACCTCAGGACTGCTGTTCATGCTGTTCCCTCCACCTGGAATGCAGTTCCCTCCCACCTCCACCTGGTTAACTCCCCCTACTCCTCCAGCTCTCAGCCCCATCAGCACCTCCTTGGGGAAGACTTCTCTGACCAAATCAAATTCCTTCCTAATAGGCTCTCAAAGCAACTTTTCCTCTTCTTAATAGCAATCATGCCAGTTGGCAATTATATGTGCATGATTATCTGATTAACATCTTTCTCGCCCCCGGATTGTAATTTTGCGGGGGCAGGGACTATATGTTCTGCTTACTGTCGACTCCTCAGTAACTAGCAAAGTTTCTGGCCCATAGTAAGCCTTCAATGCATATTTGTTGAATAAACAAATAGTTGAACGAATGAATGAATGAGTGAATATATAAATAAATGAAAGAATTAGAGATCTGGAAACTTCTAAGATATATAGATGGCCCTCAAATTACGATGGCTAGATTTAGGATTTTTCTACTTTATGATGGTGCAAAAGCAATAGACATTCAGTAGAAACTGTACTTTGAATTTTAAATTTTGATCTTTTCCCTGGTTAGCTTATGCAGTAGGATACTCTCTCACATACTCTTTCATGATGCTGGGCAGTGGGAGCCGGTGTAGCGGCCAGTCGGCCTGGCGATCATGTAGTTACTGATACATTTACAGCCATCCTGTACCCAGACAACCGTTCTGTTTTTCACTGCCAGTATGGTATTCAATGAATTACTTGAGATATTCAATACCTTATTATAACATAGGCTTTATGTTAGATAATTTTGCCCAACTGTAGGTCAATGTAAGTGTTCTTGAGCACTTACACTAAGGTAGGCTAGGCTAAGTGATGATATTCCCCAAGTCAGGTGTATTAAATGCATTTCTGACTTAAATATTTTCAACTTAATGCTGGGTGTATGGGGACGTAACCCCATCATAAGTTGAGGAAGATCTGGTTTTGAAAGTGGTCCAAAACAACTTCTGTAAAATTTCTCCATTGTTTATTCAAAAGCTGTCATAAAAGCGCCTCAGGTAACAATTTCTATATCATGGTGCTTAGGCCCTGAAATACATCCTGAGATATTAATAAGGATTTGTGGCTGTAAGCCATAGTTTCAAGAAGACAAGTACTGTCTTCTTACTGTAGTGAAACATGGTTTCAGTCTCTTAAGAGATCATCAAGGGACTTCCCTAGTGGTCCAGTGGTAAAGAATCCGCCTTGCAATGAAAGAGACGTGGGTTCGATCCCTGGTCACAGAACTAAGATCCCACATGCCGCAGGGCAACTAAGCCCGCGTGCCACAACTCCTGAGCTCGAGCGCCTCAACTAGAGCCCACGTGCCGCAAACTACAGAGCCCACGTGCCCTGGAATCCTGCACGCCACAACTAGAGAAGAGAAGCCAGCGCGCCACAGTGAAGATCCTGCATGCCTCAACAAAGATCTCGCGTGCCACAACTAAGACCTGACGCAGCCAAAAATAAATTAACTAAATAAGTAAATAATAAATAAACCTTTAAAAAAATTAAATCGGCCCATCAGAGTGCTAAGCACAATGGATGAAAAAAATTTTAAAAAAAAAAAGATCATCAAAAAGCAAGCTGGGTAACTTTATAGCTGTCAACCTAATTTTACCTCCTAATAAAAATATGATACTGCTTGGAAAATTCAAAAGGACTCTAATTGCAGACGTTAATAGTATTAAAGAAGTTTGTTAAATTACAGGCTATCCAGCTTTGTGAAAGCACAGCTCAGGACCCAACTCTCCCTGAAAATCTTTAAAGTGAGACAGGAATTCTGAAGTGGCACATAATTTCATCATTGCAAGATATCAGACATACAGTCCCAATTTAGAAAGCCCAGAGTAAGACCATACTGAAAGACAGCTTTGATCATCATAAGGATGGTGGCGAACATTATACATCTGAAGATCGTAAGAGCTAACATTTACTAATCACCAACTTTGTGTCAGGCAATGTTCTAAGTGTTCATTTAATCCTCATAAAATCTAATTCTAAATGAGGTAGGGACTAACACTTCCTCCAGTTTACAGATGAGGAAACTGAACACAGAGATTACGTTACTTTCCTAGGATTATACCCCTAGTATAATCCTAGTATAGGGTGCAGAGCCCACACTTGCACTGTCCAATACGGTGTCCACTAGCCCACATGGCTGTTGAGCACATGAAACGTCGCCAGTGGGAACTGAAATGCACTGTAAGCGTAAAGTACACGATAGATTTTGAAGGCGCGTATACAAAATGTCTCTTTAACAATTTTTCTCATGATTACACATTAAAATGTTATTTTGGAAACGCAGCGTTCCGTAAGACATGATCAAAATTAGTTTCATCTATTTTTTTCTTTTTTCATGTGGCTATGAGAAAATTTTCAAATATATCCATGGCTTTTATTCTATTTCTATTGGACAGCTCTGCTCCACACTCTTATACTACGTTATACGGTCTCTTCCTCTGGTAGCAAAGCCTTTCACTGCTAATGGTTGCATTTTTATGACTATTAGCAATGTAAATGACCTGTCAGCCTGAATGATGCAGTGAAGAATGTGGAAAGGAACAAAAGAAGAGAAGCAGAGATGTCATCTGAAATTATCAGCAGTGAAATCCCAGAGCAGCAAGACATGGTGGCTATTGTCTTCAGCACATATGGCTCTGTGATGCTATTCACTGTGTAGAATGTCTTCATTTCTCTGTCTTGGCTGAAACCTTTGATGGGCAGACACCAGCAACCAATGGACATCTTCCTTATTGCCTTCTAGACAACAGAGAAAAACACCCCTCTTGATGAGTTACCTTGGGGCCCATCAGCAGAACACACTTGCTGCCCATCAAAGGCTACCCTAGTGAATTTCATTCACTCATGGATTTGTTCTTTTATTCTCAAGTCAGACAAGATCCCTGCCCTTGATGTTGTGAGGAAATATGGGTTCCTTCGGGTTCCTTTTGCAGACCCTAAGGGGCAAAGTCTGTGGGGCATGGGAGAGAGGAGGAAGGGAAGAAATAAGAAGAAAGAGTCTCCGTGTGAAAAGGAGGGGACCATGGTTGTCAAGGCCCAGGGCACAGAAGAGGACAAACTCTTCTTGCTCTCTCTGTCCACTGGCTACTACCCTCCCCTTATCATAGTTGCTCTCCCCACCCATGCTCCTCACTCCTCTGATTCAGAAGCCTCTTTCAGGATTTAAGTTTTAGTTGTTTTCACCTGAACCTACAAAGGAGTAGAATAATTCGCCACGTTAGTCGTGCAGGAATAGAAGAGGGTGGACCACAAACAATATGAGTCCTGAGGACGCCAGAAAACTTTTTTTAAAACCTAAAGAAGTGTGTCAGAGTCACAGATGAAATGGTGATGCCTAAAGACTCAGTAAAATCCGAGACGTGAACCTTGACTCCTGGACTTCGGATTCTCTGGTTTTGCACAGGATATTCCAAGGGACACAGTACTGGACAGTCCAGTTGATCCCCTAAGAGCATCACACCCCAGGCTATCAAGATCCTAAACACATAACTTAAGTATTTATTTTTCCTTTTGCCCCAGCAAGCCCCGTGTATTGGCTCAGCAGGCAATGGGTATAAGGACAGACCTGCTTAAAAAAACAAAAATTAGGGCTTCCCTGGTGGCGCAGTGGTTGAGAGTCCGCCTGCCGATGCAGGGGACACGGGCTCGTGCCCCGGTCTGGGAAGATCCCACATGCCGCGGAGCAGCTGGTCCCGTGAGTCATGGCCGCTGAGCCTGCGCGTCCGGAGCCTGTGCTCCGCAACGGGAGAGGCCACAACAGTGAGAGGCCCGCGTACCGCAAAAAAAAAAAAAAAAATTAGAAAATTCTCCCAACATAATGCAAAGGGGAAAACACAATAAGCAGCATATATAATGGTGTAAACAATATTAGCCTAATTATGTTTTTAAATTTGTATATATATTTTACTGAGTTTTCAAATATCATCCACTAGAATGTAAGCTCCATGACGGCAACTTTTTTTTTTGGTCTATTTTGTTCACTGCTGTATTACCATCATCTAGAAAAGTGCCTGGCCCATAGCAGGCATTCATAAAATACTTATTAAATGAATGAATGAATACACACCCATACTCATAACTGGAAAGAAATGCCTCAAAATGTTAATGAGTGTGGGAATTCCCTGGCAGTCCAGTGGTTAAGACTCTGCACTTCCACTGCACGGGGCATGGGTTCAGTCCCTGGTCAGAGAACTAAGATCCCGCATGCTGTGCGGCATGGCCAAAGTTAAAAAAAAAAAAAAGGTTAATGAGGGTTATCTCAGGTGGAGGTGTTGTGGGAGAATTACATATTTTTTATATAATACCCTGCATTTTCCAATTTTTAAAATAAGTATGTGTTGTTCATAATTGTGACAAAATAAACATTATTTTTGGACAATAACTTTTTTATGCTCGAGGGGCTCCCCCTAAGAGGGCTGCACGGGTCCCTCATGGGCTAACGTGGGTGCGCATGTAGGCCCCGAGTCTGGTTGATCGCCAGGCCCTGCCTTGAGCGGATGCTGCTTAAAAGGGCCCGGTCACCAGGTGGCTGCTTGTGGAATCCTAGGGCGTCCCCGGGGCTAGTGCTGGCTCGCAGGTGGGCAGAGTCAGTGTTTCGCCTGCCCTCTTCCAGCCAGTCCTCTCCGTGGGCCCTGAAGCCTGCGCTGGTCCATCTTCTCCCTTGGTTCCTAAAACGTGCTTCCCCCTTCAGTGCCAACGCTAGGCAAAACATTTCAGAATGGGGAGAGCGGCCAAGATGGCAGAGTAGAAGGACCCTGAGCTCACCTCCTCTCACGAGCACACCAAAATCACAACGGTCTGCAGAACAACTGAAACCGAGAAGGACCCTGTGGGGCTCTTGGGCATGGAAGGCTTTTTTTTTTTTTTGCGGCACGTGGGCCTCTCACTGTTGTGGCCTCTCCCGTTGCGGAGCATAGGCTCCGGACGCGCAGGCTCAGTGGCCATGGCTCACGGGCCTTAGCCGCTCCGCGGCATGTGGGATCTTCCCAGACCGGGGCACGAGCCCGTGTCCCCTGCATCGACAGGCGGACTCCCAACCACTGCACCACCAGGGAAGCCCTGGAAGCCTTTTTTTGTCCCCCATTTCTTGTAGGCAAGACTCCAGCCTCCATGACCTTCCGTGAGTTCCAAAGCGCAGATTCCAACAGTTGCTAATCAAGGGAGGAGCAGGCAAGAAACCACCTGAGGCGAGATTAAAGGGACCAGACGCTGGTCCAGTGGTTAAGACTCTGCGTTTCCAGTGAAGGGGGTGGTGGTTGGATCCCTGGTTGGGGAACTAAGATCCCACATGCCATGCAGCACAACCAAAAGTTAAAAAAAAAAAAGGCGGTGGGGGGGCACCAGAGAAGCTCATCAAGATTGGGAGACTGACCATCTGAGATCCTGCACACACCCTAATCTTGTCACCAAGCCGACACTTGAACTATCACTATAAAACTCTTCATCAAATCCTCCTGGGTTGGGACACATAGTTTTCAAGGGCAGGAGCCCACTGTGTCCCCCTTTTGCCTGGCAAAGCAGTAAAGCTATTCTTTTCTACTTCACCCAAAACTCTGTCTCTGAGATTCAGTTCGGCATTGGGTGCAGAGAGGCCGAGATTTCAGCACCACCACCATCGATGAAAAGACTGGAAACTACCAGGAAAGATCTTCTACAGCTAAAAACATAAAGAAGGAAACACAAGACGTGTAAAAGGCGCAGACTCACAACGTAACTAAATCCCATACACCTGGAGGTGACCGACATACTGGAGAATAATTACATTGCAGAGGTTCTCCCACAGGCTCCCCAGGGCTCTGGAACCAGGAAGACAAGCCCCCAGGGCATTTGGCTTTGAAGGCCAGCAGGGCTTATTGGCAGGAGCCCCTAGGTACTGGGGGAAATAGAGACTTCACTCCTAAAGGGCGTGCATAAAATCTCACGTGCACCAGGACTCAGGGCAAAAGCAGTAATTTGATAGAAGCCTGAGCCAGACCTACCTGCTGGTCTTGGAAAGTCTCCTGGAGATGCCGGGGTGGCAGTGGTTCACCCTGGGAACACTGACACTGGTGTCAGACACACCGGGGAACATTCAGCCCCCCGAACACGGTCGATATAGGCGGCTGACATCTTGGCCCATTAGCTCTAAGACCCGGGCCCTCCCAGCAGCCTGCAGGGACGCCTCAGGCCAAACAACTAAATGGGCTGGGACACAGCCCCACCCATCAGCAGGCAGGCTTTCTAAAGATTAAAGGGCCCACGCCTCCTCTGGGCTCACCCAGCCCACCGAAGGGCCAAGGCACGGGCCCCTCCCACCAGGAATCCTGCATAAGCGTCTAGACCAGCCGCATCCACCAGGGGACAGACACCAGAAGCAAGAAACGATTGCTTGCTACCGGATTCCCGGTAGCACACGATTCCCGGAACACAGGCCAGATCCTATCCTGGGACCATCTGAGCCCTGGCCCTGCCCACTAGCAGAACAGCGCAACCTTCAGGACACTCAAGAACACATACCCAACTGTGTCAGGAACCAACCCTCCCTCAACGATCTGAAACGAGCTCTGGGATCGCTGGGCCCTGAAGCCAGACTCCAGGAACCAGCTCTGCCCGCTCATAGACCGGCACTAAACTAACCCCAGGACCTGGCTTCACCTGCCAGTGGTGGGCATCAGCCTCAGCGTCTTCTCAGTCACTTTTCTTTTTGGCTATGTTGTGTGCCTTGCAGGCTCTTAGATCAGGATCAGGGATCGAACCCACACTCTCGGCAGTGAAGACGTGGAGTTTTTTTGTTTTGGTTTGGTTTGGTTTTTTGCAGTACGCGGGCCTCTCACTGTTGTGGCCTCTCCCGTTGCGGAGCACAGGCTCCGGACGCACAGGCTCAGCGGCCATGGCTCACGGCCCCAGCCGCTCCGCGGCATGTGGGATCCTCCCGGACCGGGGGCACGAACCGCGTCCCCTGCATCGGCAGGCGGACTCTCAACCACTGCGCCACCAGGGAAGCCCCAAGACGTGGAGTTTTAACCACTGGACTGCCAGGGAATTCCCTCAGTAAAAATTTAAAAGGAATATTGGTGTATTTAAAATAACATAGATATTTCCTCCTTTTTTACTACACGTCCTAGAGCCCTGATATGCGCAGGCCAACTGAGAAGACGTTCTGTGTGGAGGCTGCATTTTAACTCAGGACCTACTGTGTGTTGGACACTGTGGACACAAAAGGCTGAAGAATCATAACCCTTCAAACAGGTCCTAGGGAAGAAAATCTGAAGAAGTGATATAAATCTTTAAGGAAATCCTTGCAGTTGTACTGCATTTATGGTTTTACATTCATGACCCCTCTAAAACACGCAGAGAATTTCTGAGGAAATCAGGACAGGTGTTACTGTTCCCATTTTACAGATGGGATTGAGTTACTGGGAAGTTGAGCTGCCTGCTTAAGGTCAGCTGTCAGAAAGTGGCAGATCCGCGCACACCCAGGTCTTCACGCCACCCTGCCTTGTCAGCTTTCCAAAGAGCTGCCGCCAAGATGGCTCTGCCCGGGTCTCGGGGAGGAATGCTAACTGGACATTTGTGCTTCTCTAGTCACATGTGGCTACTTAAATTCAAATTAATTGAACTTGACATTAAACATTCAGCTCTTCAGCTGTGCTAGCCCCATTTCCAGTGCTCTGTAGCCACGTGCAGCTAATGGCTGCCTAATTGGACAGCACCGAGGACGCGTCCATAATCCCAGAAAGTTCTACTGGATAGCACTGGTATAAATTCATTTTAATTGGCTTTTATTTTCAAATAACAGTCAATGTGTATTGAACAATTACAAGGTGAAAGGCGTCATTTAAACCTCATAAAAACTTCTAGAGGTTGGGCTTCCCTGGTGGCGCAGTGGTTGAGAGTCCGCCTGCCGATGCCGGGGACACGGGTTCGTGCTCCGGTCCGGGAAGATCCCACATGCCGCGGAGCGGCTAAGGCCCGTGAGCCATGGCCGCTGAGCCTGCGCGTCCGGAGCCTGTGCTCCGCAACGGGAGAGGCCACAACAGTGAGAGGCCCGCGTACCGCAAAAAAAAAAAAAACTTCTAGAGGAAGGCTCTATTTTATCTCTATTTGCAGATGAAGGAACTGAGGCCAGAGAGATTAAGCAACTTGCTGGAGATCACATACCTGGTGAGGAGATGTACTTAGGACTTGAATGCAACCAGTCTGGCACCAGAGTTGGTTGGTGTATTTAACCCCTGTCAGTCATTCTAAAAGTGTGGTCCCTGTATCAGCAGCATCAGCATCTCCTGGAAACTTGTTAGAAATGCAAATTCTCAGGCCCCACCAGACCTACTGAATCAGAAACTCATGGAGGGGCCCAGCTCTCTGTGGTTTAACTGGCCCTCGAGCTAACTCTAATGCACACTCAAGTATGAGAACCACTGCACCCTTATGTTGCACTCCCACTTTTTTTTCTTGATGCTAGTGCCTCTCTCACCAGTGCATTCTTCTTTTTTAATTCAAGTATAGTTGTGAACAATATTATATGTTACAGGTATACAGTATAGTGATACACAATTTTGAAAGGTTAGACTCCCTTTATAGTTATTATAAAATATTGGCTGTATTCCTTATGGCATACAATATATTCTGTAGCTTATTTTATACATAATAATGTGTACCTCCTAATCCCCTACACCTATACTGCCCCTCCCCCCTTTCCTCTCCCCACTGGTAACCACTAATTTGTTCTCTGTACCTGTGAGGCTGCGTCTTTTTTGTTAAACTCACTAGTTTGTTGTGTTTTTTAGATTCCAGGTATAAGTGATATCTTATAGTATTTGTCTTTCTCTGTCTGACTTATTTCACTTAGCATAATACCCTCCAAGTCCATTCATGTTGCTGCAAATGGCAAAAATTTTCTTCTTTTTTATTGCTGAGTAGTATTCCATTGTGTGTGTGTGTGTGTGTGTGTGTGTGTGTGTGTGTGTGTGTACATACCACAACTTCTTTATCCATTCATCTGTTTATGGACACTTAGGTTGCTTCCATATCTTGGCAATTGTAAATAATACTATGAACATTGGGGTGCATGTATCTTTTCAAATTGTGTTTTCATTTTGGGGGGATATATACCAAGGAGTGGAATTGCTGGGTCAAATGGTAGTTCTATTTGTAGTTTTTTGAGAAACCTCCATACTGTTTTCCACAGTGACTGCACCAACTTACATCCCCACAAGTGAACTCCCACTTTTTAAGCATCTATGACACACCCAGCACTGTGCTAGGTCTTGGCTATTGGTGTCTTTTAAACTTGCAACGGTAAGCCTAAAAAAATCTTTTGGGTGGAATAAAAAGGATATTTAATTAACATGAACTGAGTGCTTACTCCGTAGAGGACTCAGGGGTCCATTTCTCACTCGAATGGACTCAGAGCCATTATCTAACTTGCCCGCGGTCACACAGCTAATAAATGGTAGGGCAGAGATGTGAATCCAGGCTCTTGGCGCCAAAGCCCATCCTCTTCACCATGAAGCCTTAACCTTACTTAGAGGACAGTGGAGAAAGAAGTCATTGTGTCCCTAAATACAAATGAGTTTTAAAATTCTTTGCTGCTGCAGTGTGTTCCACTCTTCTGTTCTCCTAGAGGAGACTGACTTTCCCTTCTCCTCTCCAGGTCACATTCTATCCATTTTTTAAACTTAGTCCAACATAAAAATAACTTTTCACATCAGAAGATATGAATCCTAGAATGTACCGACCTGAAGTTCAGAATTTCTATTCCTGGGAATTCCCTGGCAGTCCAGTGGTTAGGACTTTGTGCTTTCACTGCCGAGGGCATAGGTTCAATCCCTGGTTGAGGAACTAAGATCGTGCAAGCCGCATGGTGTGGCCAAAAAAGTATTGTTTTTTTAATATTAAAAATTAAAATAAAAGAATTCCTATTCCTGGAGGTTATCGAGCAATGGAAATTCACTCATTCATTCTTTCATACCCCATAATCCGTGGCAGGCACAGCCCTAGGCAAAGCTCCTGCCCTCATGGGGCTTATGGTCTAGTGGGAGAGAAAGACAATAAAAAGGTAAGCAAATAAATAAAAACAATAAATGAAGATTGCAAAAAGTAGTAAGAAGGAAATATGCAAGATGCTGTGTGAAGGAATAAATAATGGTCATTAGGGACGACCTTCTCTGAAAAGGTGACCTTTGACTGAAACATGAAGCCTGTCAGCCAAAGAGCCGAGGAGATGGCATTTTAGACAGAAAGAACAGCATGGGCAAAGGCCTTGAGGGTGAAAAAAGCTTGACTGGTTCTAGGAGCTGAGGCTGTGAAACATAGGGGCAGGGAGAGAGTGATGTGAGTGAGCTAAGCTGAGGCTGGAGATGTAGGAAGGGACCAGGTCATGTAGGGCCATGTGGGCCAAGGTAACACATTTGTATCTTATTCTAAATGGATGTGCTTTAACAAAGGGAAGGCACATTCTGGTTTATAGTCTTAAAAGATCACCTTGGATGTGAAGTGGTTTTAAAAAGTCAAGAATGGAAGCAGGGAGAAGAGTAAGGAACCTGTGGCTCTGGTCCATAGGATGATGACGATGGTGATGGAAGCAAGTAGATAGATACAAAAAAAATATTTTGGAGGTAGATTGTGTGCTCTGTACCTGACTAACAAGTGGTGAATAAATAAGTGTTCAATGAATGAATGAATGAATGAATGGATATTTCTAGGTTGCAGTCCTGGACAGTGTGTTATTCAACATGTTTTCCCCATACTTATCATGGTGCCTATTTGATAACTACTTGTTGAACAAATAAATCTGGTGAGAGGACTATAAAAAGGATTCCGGGGGGCTTCCCTGGTGGCGCAGTGGTTGAGAGTCCGCCTGCCGATTCAGGGGACGCAGGTTCGCGCCCCGGTCCGGGAAGATCCTACATGCCGCGGAGCGGCTGGGCCCGTGAGCCATGGTCGCTGAGCCTGCGCGTCCGGAGCCTGTGGTCCACAACGGGAGAGGCCACAGCAGTGAGAGGCCCGGGTACTGCAAAAAAAAAAAAAAAAAAAAAGGATTCTGGGAAGAAAAGTTCTAATTTTTCTTCTGAGAATAATAAAGTACCAGCTGTAATTTATGGAGCATCTTTTATATGCCAATTGCGCATTCGTCAAATTGTCCTCACAACAGCCCCATGAATTCGTTTGATTATCATCCTCATTTTACAGCTGGGGAAACTGTTATTCACAGACATACATTCAACACGTTTGTTTAATACGTATTTGTTGAGTGCCTGAAGTATTGGTTCTCATGAACAATAAGTGGCAAATCTAGCCTTGAACTTAAGACTGTCTGATTTTGAAGCCCATGTTCTTTGACCAAGTTTTACTAGTGGAAATTAAAGAATTAAAGACTTGAAAAATCTATAATCCCCCTAAACCTGGTCTGTCATTTATAGGTAACAGCATGTACAAAGTGTGAGCTGCTTAGGCTGGGTTTTGGGCACACCATAAGCCTGTACCCCTGACCTTTATCCCCAACTCAGAATATTTCTATGCATAACGCTGGGATCTCTTGCCACGGGTGGAGACAGGGGACTGGTTGGCTCCACGCGTCTGCATTCCCACTTGTTCTCCCGAAGTTCCAACTGCCCACAGTTCCCCTGACATTATGCCCTGATTGCTAAGTCTGGTCTGTCACAAGGACTTGGAGACTCCAAGGCTGAGGAGTTGAGAATTCTTGCTGGCCACTTTGGGAGGGCCAGATAACACAAGTAAGACCCTGGCATGCTAAACAGAGGGAGGGCTATTTTGAGACTCTGCTCAAGTAATATTTCACAGTGGAAAAACGGTAGCACTCTGCACAGGATATGACTTGACAGGAGTTTTGGCTCAGGTGTCAGTGCCCTGGGTTTCTATTTTTATTGTGAAAACTTGTAGTTTGAATCTAAAAAGGCCAGCCCCTAATGGTAGTTTGAACCTTAAAAGGTTGGCCCCTAACAAAGAGGTAAAAATTGGTGTGAAATCTGGAAACTTTTCTAAAAAAAAGTCATAGCTCAAGATTGAAGGGTCAGTCTATTAAATGCATCATGACATAGCTACATAAGGAATATCATGTAGCTATTAAAATGATAATATGAAGCTCCCTTTGGCCACAAAGAAATATGTTCATGCAGCATTTTTCTGTGCAGAGAGATTATTACAAGCAGAGTGTACACATATAGCACCATTTTGTAAAATATGTGCATGGCTATAAATGTATAGAAAAAGTTCGGAAGGAGATATAAAAATAATAAAAGGTTGTTACTGTGCCTTTATATTGTTATCTTTTGAACTTATTACAAGAAGTATGGATTGTGTGTGTAAAACCAGAAAAAAAAATGAAGCAATTTCCATTTTGAAGGGAAAAGACGGTGATCAAATTGGTCCCTGACCAAGTGGTTAAGGGAAATCCTGTACGGTAAGGGTCCTTAGCTCAAACATTATTTCTAATATTCTCATGAAAGAAAGTTCTATTTCTAAAATTATCCCCCACTTGCTTATATATTGTGTTGAGCAGATGTGTAGATTTGGGTTCGAAGAACATCTGAAAAGTCAATGGAGGAAAAAGAAGAAATACTAACTAATCGGCATCATATCCACACGTTTATAGTCAGTTCATAGGAACTAATTAACATTGAAATCTTTGGGGCAAGGACAGTTGTTTACATAGGAGTCTAGGAAAGGCATAGAACACTGGGAGAGGAGAAGATGAAACCTGCAAGGTAGGAGATGAAAGAGCTTCAGACACCTTGACCATGAGAGTTAACATGGAGGACACATGGCGGAGGGGAAACAGAAAGCTTAGTGCACCATGTGTCAGTGTCAAATTCAACCTCCATATTCAGTTTTCTTACCTCTTCAATTTAGAGAGAGGGTTTTTTCCCCTCAACTTTTTCCTTGACTGGATATTCTGCCCAAATGTTGATTCATTTAAACTGCATAACATTTTGAGCAAATATTTACTCTGAAAGAGGTTGTCTTTTTCATGAATACTTTGGAAGGTATAAGAACGTATTCAACATTACACAATTGTGATATGTAGCACAGAGTTCTATGTGGGCATGCTGTGGGTTGAATCATGTCTCTCCAAAATTCGTATGTTGAAGTTTTAACCCCCACTATCTCAGAATGTGACCTTTTGGAAATAGAATCTATGCAGATGTAATTCATTAGGATGAGGTCATACTGGAGTAGGGTGGCCTTTAATCCAATATGACTAGTGTCCTTATAAAAAGGGGAAATTTGGACACAGAGAGATGCATACAGAGAAGATAATGTGAAGAGATATGGGGAGAAGATGGCCATCTACAAGCCAAAAAAGAGAAGCCAAGAACACATCCTTCCCTCACAGCCCTCAGAGGAACCAACCCTGACAACATCTTTCCTGTTTTTAATTATTATTATTTTTTAAATTTTTATTGGAGTATAGTTGATTTACAATGTTGTGCAGATGAGCTTTTTAAAAAATTTTTATTTTATTTATTTTTTTATACAGCAGGTTCTTATTAGTTACCCATTTTATACATATTAGTGTATACATGTCAATCCCAATCTCCCAATTCATCCCACCACCACCACCACCCCTGCCACTTTCCCCCCCTTGGTGTCCATATGTTTGTTCTCTACATCTGTGAACCCTGACAACATCTTGATTTCAAACTTTTAGTCTCCAGAACGGTAGGACAATGATTTTCTGTTGCTTAAGCCACCCAATTTGTTATACTTTGTTACAGCAGCTTTAGCAAACTAATACAAGGTGCAATATATCCTAAGGATATGTGTATGTTGAATTCTACCAATAGACATTTGAGTTGGGTCAGCATATTTTCCTCCGTTATGGGGGATGTCACCAAAGGTCATAGGTAAATAGTTTGCCCAAGGTCAGTCAAGCCAGAAGTCATAACAAAATTACTATACTTAACATAGTCATTTAACTAATGTACACTCTAGAAGTTTATGTTTTCAAGTGACTTAAAACATTTTTTGAACATTGCATTGAGAAAATGAGAGATTGAGTTATATTGGGGCCACTTTTTAAAATTTATTTATTTATTTATTTTTTGTGGTACGCGGGCCTCTCACTGTTGTGGCCTCTCCCGTTGCGGAGCACAGGCTCCGGACGCGCAGGCCCAGCGGCCATGGCTCACGGGCCCAGCCGCTCTGCGGCATGTGGGATCCTCCCAGACCAGGGCATGAACCCGTGTCCCCTGCATCGGCAGGCAGACTCTCAACCACTGCGCCACCAGGGAAGCCTGGGGCCACTTTTAAATGGAGTGATTATCAGTATGTCATTTAGCCCTCAGGACAGCCTTGAGAGAGAGTAATATCTACATTATAACTATGAATAAATTGTGTCAAAAATTTTAAGTCACTGTCCAAACCTGAAGATTCAAACACAATCATTTCTACTCTAAGTCTGGTATACACTCACACTTATTTTTAAAAAGCATAACACTCCTATACCTTGTTATGTGAATGATATTTTCTATGCCATAAGCCTCATTGTAATGCTCTTTCACCTATTTAATTTATTTGTCATTTCCTTTCTCCTACAACTCCCCCCCCAGGTAGTCACAATTCCCCTATCAAAAGTCACATGCCAATCTAAGAAATAATTTTAAAAGTTCTCTCATTTACTGCAACCAAAATGAGTCGCTTTGTACTCCACAAAGTCAAATGATCTGATTAAGTTATTCAGTATGGAGGTAATAAGATAGCAAAAATATTTTTATGGGTTGGAATGACATATTCCTTCTGCCACTCAGGGGACATGATAGGATATTCCTGCTCTACAAAAATGTTTTTACATCATCATGATATCATGTGGCCCCTACATATAAATGCTTCTAAAAATACCCATTTAAAATGTTGGGTTGTTTTTGCCTCTGAAAAAAATTGCATAGGAAAACCTAGGAGAAATACAAGTTTCTTGTGCCCAAATGCATGGAACTGATGGTTTTTCTTGTATTTCAAAGTGCCTTACGTGTTTTAAAGTACAGCAATATAATTATTCCTTTTAGATAGCCTAAGGAATACTAATGTCTCTTATGTTGATTACCTAACCTCCTTGTATTAGATTAGGTTAATTTCCTAGTGATTTTAATAAAAGTGCAATACAAAATTAGTAAGTCATGTCACTGTCTTTGAAGAAAAACTCAAAATAAACTTACCCAAAAAGACAATGACTAAAATAATGGGATAGGTAGATAAAAATAGATATAGTTTATGCCCCCATCTACTTCCCAAAAAGTCTATAAAGCAGCAGATAATGAATACACATAAAGATGTATCTGATAAATAAAGATAAGGAAAAAAAACAGAAAGCAAATACAAACGAGAGTGATAATTAAATCAGAAGTCATGAATGAGTGTTTAAATAAATGGATAACAAAATTAATGGGATTGCATATTACTGAATATCTGGGATATGATGTTCTGAATTTCCTAGCCATTAGAGCAATAAAGAAGGAGGAAGAAGAAGATGAAATATAATCATTGCTTCTCAAACATCCCCCCCTAAATTTCAAGGAGAATGACTCCTGGGATACGTAAACTAAAACAATCCACCAGAAGTGAAAAATCATTTTATGATTTAGCATAAGAATTCATGGAAATACTGTATTCTACCATTAATACAATGAAATGTTTTAATGAAAAAATAATCACTTTTATTATTTCTATCTGTGAGTAAAATTTATTCTCCACAATAAAGTAGCATGTTAATCCTATACCTTAACACCAATTTCCAACATGTTACATTTCCTATTATTCCTAGAAAGTAAATATATAGGTTTGAAAAGTATATGTTTACAAAACTCTCATCTTATTTTTTAAAATCACACAACAGACTTTACATTTTTTTATTTTATTTTTTATTTTATTATTTTTGGCTACGTTGGGTCTTCATTGCTGATGCGAGCTTTCTGTAGTTGCAGTGAGCGGGAGCTACTCTTCGTTGCGGTGTGTGGGCTGATCATTGAGGTGGCTTCTCATTGAGGTAGCTTCTCCTGTTGCGGAGCATGGGCTCTAGGGACACAGGCTTCAGTAGTTGTGGCACGGGAGCTCAGTAGTTGTGGCTCGTGGGCTCTAGAGTGCAGGCTCTGTAGTTGTGGCCCACGGGCTCAGTTGCTCCACAGCATGTGGGATCTTCCTGGACCAGCGATTGAACCCGTGTCCCCTGCATTGGCAGGCGGATTCTTAACCACTGCGCCACCAGGGAAGCCCCACACAACAGACTTTTTAAAGTGAAATTTTTTTTATATGTTTGAATTTTATTTTATTTACTTTTTTATACAGCAGGTTCTTATTGGTCATCAATTTTATACACATCAGTGTATACATGTCAATCCCAATTGCCCAATCCATCACACCACCACCCCCACCCCCTGCCACTTTCCCCGCTTGGTGTCCATACATTTGTTCTGTACATCGGTGTCTCAATTTCTGCCCTGCAAACCAGTTCATCTGTACCATTTTCCTAAGTTCCACATATAGGTGTTAATATACGATATTTGTTTTTCTCTTTCTGACTCACTTCACTCTGTATGACAGTCTCTAGATCTATCCACGTCTCAACAAAATGACTCAGTTTTGTTCCTTTTTTATGGCTGAGTAATATTCCATTGTATATATGTACCACCTCTTCTTTATCCATTCATCTGTTGATGGGCATTTAGGTTGCTTAAACCTGGCTATTGTAAATAGTGCTGCAATGTACACTGGGGTGCATGTGTCTTTTTGAATTATGGTTTTCTCTGTGTATATGCCCAGTAGTGGGATTGCTGAGTCATATGGTAATTCTATTCTTAATTTTTTAAGGAACCTCCATACTGTTCTCCATAGTGGCTGTACCAATTTACATTCCCACCAACAGTGCAGGAGGGTTCCCTTTTCTTCACACCCACTCCAGCATTTGTTGTTTGTAGATTTTCTGATGATGCCCATTCTAACTGGTGTGGGGTGATACCTCATTGTAGTTTTGATTTGCATTTCTCTAATAATTAGTGATGTTGAGCAGCTTTTCATGTGCTTCTTGGCCATCTGTATGTCTTCTTCGGAGAAATGTCTATTTAGGTCTTCTGCCCATTTTTTCATTGGGTTATTGGTTTCTTTAATATTGAGCTGCATGAGCTGTTTATATATTTTGGAGATTAATCCTTTGTCCGTTGATTCGTTTGCAAATATTTTCTCCCATTCTGAGGGTTGTCTTTTTGTCTTGTTTATGGTTTCCTTTGCTGTACAAAAGCTTTGAAGTTTCATTAGGTCACATTTGTTTATTTTTGTTTCTATTTCCATTACTCTAGGAGGTGGATCAAAAAAGATCTTGCTGTGACTTATGTCAAAGAGTGTTCTTCCTATGTTTTGTCTAAGAGTTTTATACTGTCTGGTCTTACATTTAGGTCTCTAATCCATTTTGAGTTTATTTTTGTGTATGGTGTTAGGGAGTGTTCTAATTTCATTCTTTTACATGTAACTGTCCAGTTTTCCCAGCACCACTTATTGAAGAGACTGTGTTCTCTCCATTGTATATCCCTGCCTCCTTTGTGATAGATTAGTTGACCATAGGTGAGTGGGTTTATCTCTGGACTTTCTATCTTGTTCCATTGATCTATGTTTCTGTTTTTGTGTCAGTACTATATTGTCTTGATTACTATAGCTTTGTAGTATAGTCTGAAGTCAGGGAGTCTGATCCCTCCAGCTCCGTTTTTCCCCTCAAGACTGCTTTGGTTATTTGGGGTCTTTTTTGTCTCCATACAAATTTTAAGATTTTTTGTTCTAGTTCTGTGAAAAATGCCATTGGTAATTTGATAGGGATTGCATTGAATCTGTAGATTGCTTTCGGTAGTATAGTCATTTTCACAATTTTGATTCTTCCAGTCCAAGAACATGGTATATCTCTCCATCTGTTGGTATCATCTTTAATTTCTTTCATCAGTGTCATAGGTTTCTGCATACACGTCTTTTCTCTCCCTAGGTAGGTTTATTCCTAGATATTTTATTCTTTCTCTTGCAGTGGCTAATGGAGTGTTTCCTTAATTTCTCTTTCAGATTTCTCCTCATTACTGTATAGGAATGCAAGAGATTTCTGGGCATTAATTTTGTAACCTGCAACTTTACCAAATTCATTGATTAGCTCTAGTAGTTTTCTGCTGGCATCTTTAGGATTCTCTATGTATAGTATCATGTCATCTGCAAACAGTGACAATTTTACTTATTCTTTTCCAATTTGTATTCCTTTTATTTCTTTTTCTTCTCTGATTGCTGTGGCTAGGACTTCCAAAACTGTGTTGAATAATAGTGGTGAGAGTGCACATCCTTGTCTTGTTCCTGACCTTAGACGAAATGCATTCAGTTTTTCACCATTGAGAATGATGTTTGCTGTGGGTTTGTCGTGTATGGCCTTTATTATGTTTAGGTAGGTTCCCTCTATGCCCACTTTCTGGAGAGTTTTTATCATAAATGGGTGTTGAATTTTGTCAAGATGATCATATGGTTTTTATTCTTCAATTTGTTAATATGGTGTATCACATTGATTGATTTGTGTATATTGAAGAATCCTTGCATTCCTGGGATAAATCCCACTTGTTCTTGGTATATGATCCTTTTAATGTGTTGTTGGATTCTGTTTGCTAGTATTTTGTTGAGGATTTTTGCATCAATATTCATCAGTGATATTGGTCTGTAATTTTTTGTAGTATCTTTGTCTGGTTTTGGTATCAGGGTGATGGTTGCCTCATAGAATGAGTTTGGGAGTGTTCCTTCTTCTGCAATTTTTTGGAAGAGTTTGAGAAGGATGTGTGTTAGCTCTTCTCTAAATGTTTGATAGAA
This sequence comes from Leucopleurus acutus, assembly GCF_964270905.1. Classification (NCBI taxonomy): domain Eukaryota; kingdom Metazoa; phylum Chordata; class Mammalia; order Artiodactyla; family Delphinidae; genus Leucopleurus; species Leucopleurus acutus. The sequence continues at coordinate 83,869,794 of NC_139152.1, read as the reverse complement.
TTCACCTGTGAAGCCTTCTGGTCCTGGACTTTTGTTTGTTGGAAGATTTTTAATCACAGTTTCAATTCCATTACTTGTGATTGGTCTGTTCATATTTTCTATTTCTTCCTGGTTCAGTCTTGGAATGTTATACCTTTCTGAAAATTTGTCCATTTCTTCCAGGTTGTCCACTTAATTGGCATAGAGTTCCTTGTAGTAGTCTCTTAGGATGCTTTGTATTTCTGGGGTGTCTGTTGTAACTTCTCCTTTTTCATTTCTAATTTTATTCATTTGAGTCCTCTCCCTCTTTTTCTTGATGAGTCTGGATAATGGTTTATCAATTTTGTTTATCTTCTCAAAGAAACCGCTTTTAGTTTTATTGATCTTTGCTATTGTTTCCTTCATTTCTATTTCATTTATTTCTGCTCTGATCTTTATGACTTCTTTCCTTCTGCTAATTTTGGGTTTTGTTTGTTCTTCTTTCTCTAGTTCCTTTAGGTCTAAGGTTAGATTGTTTATTTGAGAGTTTTCTTGTTTCTTGAGGTAGGCTTGTATAGCTATAAACTTCCCTCTTAGAACTGCTTTTGAGGCATCCCATAGGTTTTGGATCGACATGTTTTCATTGTCATTTGTCTCTAGGTATTTTTTGATTTCCTCTTTGATTTCTTCAGTGATCTCTTAGTTATTTAGTAATGTATTGTTTAGCCTCCATATGTTTGTGTTTTTTACGTTTTTTTCCCTGTAATTCATTTCTAATCTCATAGCGCTGTGGTCAGAAAAGATGCTTGATATGATTTCAATTTTCTTAAATTTACTGAGGCTTGATTTGTGACCCCAGATGTGATCTAGCCTGGAGAATGTTTCGTGCACACTTGAGAAGAAAGTGTAACCTGCTGTTTTTGGATGGAATGTCCTATAAATATCAGTTTAAATATCTGGTCTATTGTGTCATTTAAAGCTTCTGTTTCTTTATTTATTTTCATTTTGGATGATCTGTCCATTGGTGTAAGTGAGGTGTTAAAGTCCCCCACTATTATTGTGTTACTGTCGATTTCCTCTTTTATAGCTGTTAGCAGTTGCCTCATGTATTGAGGTGCTCCTATGTTGGGTGCATTTATAATTGTTATATCTTCTACTTGAATTGATCCCTTGATCATTATGTACTTTCCTTCCTTGTCTCTTGTAACATTCTTTATTTTAAAGTCTATTTTATCTGATATGAGTATTGCTACTCCAGCTTTCTTTTTATTTCTATTTGCATGGAATATCTTTTTTCCATCCCCTCAGTTTCAGTCTGTATGTGTCCCGAGGTCTGAAGTGGGTCTCTTGTAGACAGCATATATATGGCTCTTGCTTTTGTATCCATTCATCAAGCCTGTGTCATTTGGTTGGAACATTTAATCTATTCACATTTAATGTAATTATAGATATGTATGTTCCTATTACCATTTTCTTAACTGTTATGGATTTGTTTTTGTAGGTCCTTTTCTTCTCTTGTGTTTCCCACTTAGAGAAGTTCCTGCATTTGTTGTAGAGCTGGTTTGGTGGTGCTGAATTCTCTTAGCTTTTTTTTGTCTGTAAAGCTTTTGATTTCTCCATTGAATCTGAATGAGATCCTTGCCAGGTAGAGTAATCTTGGTTGTAGGTCCTTCCCTTTCATTACTTTAAGTATATCATGCCACTCCCTTCTGGCTTGTAGAGTTTCTGCTGAGAAATCAGCTGTTAACCTTATGGGAGTTCCCTTGTATGTTATTTGTCTTTTTTCCCTTGCTGCTTTTAATAATTTTTCTTTGTCTATAATTTTTGCCAATTTGATTCCTATGTGTCTCAGCATGTTTCTCCTTGGGTTTATCCTGTATGGGACTCGCTGTGCTTCCTGGACTTGGGTGGCTATTTCCTTTCTCATTTTAGGGAAGTTTTAGACTATAATCTCCTCAAATATTTTCTCGGGTCGTGTCTCTCTGTCTTCTCCTTCTGGGACTCCTGTAATGTGAATGTTCTTGCATTTAATGTTGTCCCATAGGTCTCTTAGGCTGTCTTCATTTCTTTTTATTCTTTTTTCTTTATTTTGTTCTGCAGCAGTGAATTCCACCATTTTGTCTTCCAGGTCACTTATTGGTTCTTCTGCCTCAGTTATTCTGCTATTGATTCCTTCTAGTGTATTTTCATGTCACTTATTGTATTGTTCATTTGTTTGTTCTTTAATTCTTCTAGGTCTTTGTTAAACATTCCTTGCATCTTCTCAATCTTTGCCTCCAGTCTTTTTCCAGGGTCCTGGATAATCTTCACTATCATTATTCTGAATTATTTTTCTGGAAGGTTGCCTATCTCTACTTCATTTAGTTGTTTTTCTGGGGTTTTATCTTGTTCCTTCATCTGGTACATAGCCCTCTGCCTTTTCATCTTGTCTGTCTTTCTGTGAATGTAGTTTTTGTTCCACAGGCTGCAGGATTGTAGTTCTTCTTGCTTCTGCTGTCTGCCCTCTGGTGGATGAGGCTATCTAAGAGGCTTGTGCAAGTTTCCTGATGGGAGGGACTGGTGGTGGAGAGAGCTGACTGTTGCTCTGGTGGGCAGAGCTCAGTAAAACTTTAATCTGCTTGACTGCTGATGGGTGGGGCTGGGTTCCCTCCCTGTTGGTTGTTTGGCCTGAGGCAACCCAACACTGGAGACTACCTGGGCTCTTTGATGGGGCTAATGACAGACTCTTGGAGGGCTCATTCCAAGGAATACTTCCCAGAACTTCTGCTGCCAGTGTCTTTGTCCCCACGGTGAGCCATAGCCACCCCCCGCCTCTGCAGGAGACCCTCCAACACTAGGAGGTAGGTCTGGTTCTGTCTCCCCCGGGGTCACTGCTCTTTGCCCTGGGTCCCGATGTGCACACTACTTTGTGTGTGCCCTCCAAGAGTGGAGTCTCTGTTTACCCCAGTCCTGTCAAAGTCCTGCAATCAAATCCCACTAGACTTCAAAGTCTGATTTTCTAGGAGTTCTTCCTCCTGTTGCCGGACTCCCAGGTGGGGAAGCCTGATGTGAGGCTCAGAAACTTCACTCCAGTGGGTAGACTTCTGTGGTGTAAGTGTTCTCCAGTCTGTGAGTCACCCACCCACCAGTTATGGCATTTGATTTTACTGTGATTGTGCCCCTCCTACCGTCTCATTTTGGCTTCTCCTTTGTCTTTGGATGTGGGATATCTTTTTTGGTGAGATCCAGTGTCTTCCTGTCAATGATTGTCCAGCAACTAGTTGTGATTCTGGTGTTCTTGCAAGAGGGAGTGAGAGCACGTCCTTCTACTCCGCCATCTTGGTTCAGGGCCCTTAAAGTGAAATTTTAAGATTTAGGTATAACATATATGTAAGGCTATAATTTAGGAGATTGTATAAAAAATGTTATACCTTATAAAGCCTGAAACCCAGTCTTGTATTAGTTCAGTCCCTGACTGAATTAAGGTGATCTGCTCCTAATCTATCTTCTAATCAAAGCTAAGATAAATCCTTTCTGGTGGGAAATAGTATCATGTAGAGTTTATAATTTTTCATATTCAGTGTCTGGCATTCAACTTAAAATTACCAGACATACCGAGAAATGGAACCAACAGCAAAAACAGATGGTAGATACAGACTCACAAATGATCCAGTGGAGGGTTATTAACTGCCTTAGCCAAGAAGAGAAAGCTTCAATCCACATGTACACAGAAGAAGAAACTTAAGAACCAAGTTGGTTTGCCTCTGTCTGAGAAGTTCAAAACTTGGAAGCACCAGGTATCATGGAAAGCAGTGAGCAACACTGAGTTGAAAATAGAGTGATTAGTTGAAAGTTTTTAAATGGGGAAGTTGCATCCCCAGGTCCTTTATCCAGAAAATAATTCTTCTATCTAATAGGAAGTCACAGATTTATTATGTAGAGAAATTGTATCAGAATGGCTCCAACTTAGGTTGGAAAGTAGAGTTAAGTATGAAGCTGAAAACACTAATATTAAATGAACATCTGCTTACTGAACGGTGGGATCTCCAGACCCTTATTCAACCTGCTCTGAGAACCCCAGGAACTGGTTTTATGCCTTTTCAGTCTCCCTAGTAATACTTGTCTCAGAAAGAATCATTTGCTGGTGGTGATATTTGGGACCCCCAAAGAAATAGCCAGCTCCCAACCATAACATCTTGAAGTGAAGCCCACAGCCAGCAAGTTCTGTCCAAAAATGCTTTTTAGTGCCTTACACATTAGTGGAGAGATAAGGATCAACCATACATTTGCAGAAAGTCACAAACATAAAAAGCAAAGGGAAGCAAAGAACAAAAAGCAAATAGGAAAAATAAAGTGTGGGGGGGTGCTTGGAAAGAAAGGAGATTATACTGGAAATGGAGAAAAACTTAAATCTACATACATATATTTAATAACTTGAGAGAGAGAGGATAATGTGCCCATAGAATAAAAACAAGACGTAATGAAAATGAAAAGTCTGAAAACAAGATAAAACATTTGGATATTTAAAATATAATATCTAGGGCTTCCCTGGTGGCTCAGTGGTTGAGAGTCCACCTGCCGATACAGGGGACACGGGTTTGTGCCCCGATCTGGGAAGATCCCACATGCTGCGGAGCAGCTGGGCCTGTGAGCCATGGCCGCTGAGCCTGCGCGTTCAGACCCTGTGCTCCGCAACGGGAGAGGCCACAACAGTGAGAGGCCCGCGTACCGCAAAAAAAAAAATAATAATAATAATATCTAAAATGAAATTTAGTTGAGGAGTTGGAATATGAAGTTAAGGAAGTTTCCCAGAAACTTGAAAAGAAATGAAAAATAGAAGAGAGAGAGAGAGAGAGAAAAAAAAAAAGAAAAATAGAAGAGAAACAAATGAGACCTAATCAAACTTAAAAGCTTTTGGACAGCAAAGAAAACCATCAACAAAATGAAAAGACAACTTCAGAATGGGAGAAAATATTTGTAAATGATGTAACTGACAAGGGGTTAATATCCAAAATATATAAACAGCTCATAAAACTCAGTATCAAAAAACAGCTCAATTAAAAAGTGGGCAGAAAAACTAAATAGACATTTTTCCAAAGAAGATATACAGATGGCCAACAGACACATGAAAAGATGCTCAGTATAGCTAATTATTAGAGAAATGCAAATCAAAACCACAATGAGGTATTGCCTCACACTGGTCGGAATGGATGTCATCAAAAAGTCTACAAATAAATGCTGGAGATGGTGTGGAGAAAAGGGAACCCTTGTACACTGTTGGTGGGAATGTAAATTGGTGTAGCCACTGTGGAAAATAGTATGGAGGTTCCTTAAAAAAAAACTACAAATAAAGCTACCATATGATCCAGCAATCCTATTCCTGGGTATATATACAGGAAAAAAGACAACTCTAATTTGAAAAGATACATGCACCCTGATGTACACAGCAGCATATTTACAATAGTAAAGACATGGAAACAATCCAAGTGCCCATCAACAGACAATTGGCTTAAGACACTGGAATATTATTCAGCCATAAAAAGGAATGAAATACTGCCATTTGCAGCAACATGGATGGATCTAGAGAATATTATGTTTAGTGAAATAAGTCAGAAAAAGAGAGACAAATACTGTATGATATCACTTATATGTGGAATCTAAAAAATAATTCAAATGAATCTATATATAAAACAGACTCACAGACATAGAAAAAAAAATTATGGTTACCAGAGCAGGGGGAGGGACCAATTAGGAGGATGGGATTAACAAATACAAACTACTATACATAAAATAGATAAGCAACAAGGGTTTACTGTACAGCACAGGGAATTATATCCAATATCTTATAGCAACCTATAATGGAATATAATCTGCAAAAAAAAAAAAAAAAAAACTGAATCACTATGCCATACACCTGAAAGGGAACTCTTTCAATATTGTAAATCAACTCCACTTCAATTAAAACAAGAAAGGAAAATTTATATTCTTACAATCTATAGGACCGATGTCCAAAAAGTGGGTCTCAGTGGGCTGAAATCAAGGTGTTGGCAGGACTGCATTCCCTTCTGGAGGATCTAGAGGAGAATATTTTTTCTTGCATTTTCCAGCTTCTAGAGGCTGCCTACATTCATTTGCTCTTGGGCCCCTTCCATCTTCAAAGCGAGCAACCGCTGGTTGAGTCTTTCTCACATCTCATCACTCTAACATTGACTCTTCTGTCTCCCTCTTCTACCTTTAAGGATGCTTGTGAATGATTCCATTGGACCCACCTGGGTAATCAGGATAATCTCCCTATTTTAAGGTCAGCTAATCAACAACATTAATTGCATCTGCACCCTAAGTACTCCTTTGCCATGTAACAGAAGTTATTCACAGGTTCTGGAGATTAGGATATGGCCATCTCTGGCAGTTACTATACTACCTATATCACCATTCTAAGGTGATGTATTCTCTTAACCACAGTAGCTGCAGTAGAAATGTGTTGGGGGTGCCCACCCTAAGCATACCCTTTCTCAAATAATGTTTGCCCATCTTCACCAGTCACAGTTACATGGAACTAGGGTGAGCACCCAGCTGAAGAAGGAGCCCTTTTACAGATGAGCCAATAATTAATGACATCTGAAAACTAGTACCAAAGACAGGTTGCTCAAGTCAATTATATGTTTGGGGATTTGAATTTAGAGATAAAGGCAGAAGATACCAGCTATTTGTGGATTCAGGAGCTACAAGGTTATGCAGACTTGGAAGCTACAAGTCAGCAGCATTTTTTAGGATTTAATTTAAGTAAGCTAAGGAAACATTGAGAAAGGGTGGTGGGTAATAGAAAAGGATGTACTAAAAAACAAACAAAGCGGGCTTCCCTGGTAGCGCAGTCGTTGAGAGTCCGCCTGCCGATGTAGGGGACACGGGTTCGTGCCCCGGTCCGGGAAGATCCCACATGCCGCGGAGCGGCTGGGCCCGTGAGCCATGGCCGATGAGCTTGCACGTCCGAAGCCTGTGCTCCGCAACGGGAGAGGCCACAACAGTGAGAGGCCCGCGAACCGCAAAAAATAAAAAACCACCCCATGCCAGGGCAAAATCAAGAAATTTTAGAGCACCCAGGTTAAAAAGGAGATCCAAAAGCTTTCAGAGAAGGAAAGAAAAGGAACCACCATCTGAAGGGCATCTGATGTCTCGAAAAACAGTGAATGTGAGAAGGTGATGGAAAAAAATGCCTCCCAAATTCAGGACACCTGCTACCCAGTCAAACTAAAAATCAATATGAGAATAAAATGAAGGTATTTTTACACCTACAGGTGCTAAAAACATTAACCTGCTAGGAAGTTATATTAAGAAGCTCTTTGGGACTTCCCCGGTGGCACAGCGGTTAAGAATCCGCCTGCCAATGTAGGGGACACGGGTTCGAGCCCTGGTCTGGGAAGATCCCACATGCCGCGGAGCAACTAAGCCCTTGCACCACAACTACTGAGCCTGCGCTCTGGAGCCCGCGAGCCACAACTATTGAAGCCTGCGTGCCACAGCTACTGAAGCCCGCACACCTAGAGCCCATGCTCCGCAACAAGAGAAGTCACCACAATGAGAAGCCCGCACACCGCAACGAAGAGTAGCCCCCGCTCGCCGCAAGCAGAGAAAGCCCACGCGCAGCAACGAAGATCCAAGGCAGCCAAAAATAAATAAATAAATAAACTTAAGAAAAAAAAAAGAAGCTCTTTGAAGATGTGCCTTAGCAAAATGAGAGGAAGCCTGATATCCTATAAGTGGGGGCAGGTTGATAACGTCAATTGATAATATATAAAGTTGGGAAACAAAAAAAAAAAAGCAGAAATGACATTTATTTAGACATGTGTCCTAAATACAGAAGAAACAGCTAAAAGAAGAGGAAAGGGTTGGAGGAGGGTTCTGTTGTTTCCCATTATAAGCCTTTCAGAACTATTTGAAGTTTAAATTCTATACATCAGAACCCTGATATAAATTAAAAATACTGTAATTTTTAGCTGTGTGTTTTAAAACTTTGATTAATATCGTCACATTGTCCTCCAAAGATTGTACTAATATACACCCCCATCAACAGTGATGGAGAGCAGGTGGTGATTTTATATATGATTTTTGTTAATGGCATTTAATAAATTTAGCAAAGGCTTTTCTGCAAAATGATAGTGTTATGAAGATCTAGCACTGGCACAGGAGAGAACTTATATTCATGCATACTTAAGATGGTCTTGACATCAGCAGATGGTATGCATAGTAGAAAGAATTAGATGGACCTGAGTTCAAATTCACAGTGGGACACTCATTAGCAGGGTGGCTTTAGAAAAGATACTTAAATTCTTCCAGCATCAGTTTTCCAATCTATCAAATGGGGCCGTTAACACCCAGTGTGACTCATGGCATAGCCTGCCTGGAAGAGAGAGAGAGGAGACAGCAAACATACTAGTATTCCAGTAAGTTCTAACTGCTGGCCCACTGTTCTCATCCATAATTCATAAAACTGAGTGTCCTAAGTAATTTGATTCACTTAATGGATTGGGTTGGGTCCTCCCCTTCCTCCAGAAGCCAAAACTGAGACAAGAAGATGAATGTTAGTGGTTTGAGAGGTGGTTCCGGGAAACAGCATTAGGGGAATAGGAAAGTGTAAGAACACATCTCAGCATTATTCTAACTAAGAGGTGAAGAAGCAGAGGTAAGTATCTACCAACCCCCAACCTTCATTGGTTGAGAGCTGATCCCGAGACACCACTGAACTCTTCGCACTTTCAGTGTACTCCTCACATCCTCAAGGCCAGCTCTGGCAATCAGAACAATGCTCTTGGGAAAAGAATATCAGTTAACTTTTATACTTGTAACTGGATTATATTAGTTTTAGCTCTTCGAACAATCTCAGTGAAACTAAATCATGAAACTGGAACATTATAAGAATTCCCTGAACAAAGGAAAATAGATATGAGTAAAGACTCCATGGTGTGAAAGTTACCAATTATGGGATTTAATTTCTTCGATTAGCTTCAGTTCTAGAAATATGTTACAAGTTTACTTGATATCTAGAGAACTTAAATACTATGCTGAAATTGCCTTCTCAGAAAGATAAGGAAAATTTGTTTAGAAACTGTTTAAATTCCTGTGACCACAGAAGTACTAAGAACAAAGAGTATTTTTGGAGATTAGCCAGGTAGGGCAAAGGTCTTTAAAATTAAACTATACATGCTCTGATCCTTGTTATTGCAGTTTAAAATTCTAATGAACTTTTGTCATTCTTTTGGCTGCCCAGCATCTGAACCCCTTTCTATGTTTGGGGAATTCTTGAACTTATGAGTCTTGATAGGATGCAGAAACAGTCTCCCAGTATAAGAATTGAAAGTTCTAGATAGTCACTTTTCTAGCCTTCTTTGCAATCAAGCATAAGCACATGACCAAGCCTCAGCCAATAAGAAATTCCCGGGGCTTCCCTGGTGGCACAGTGGTTGAGAATCCGCCTGCCAATGCAGGGGCCACGGGTTCAAGCCCTGGTCTGGGAAGATCCCACATGCCATGGAGCAACTAAGCCTGTGCACCACAGCTACCGAGCCTGTGCTCTAGAGCTCGCAAGCCACAACTACTGAGCCTGTGCTCTAGAGCCCGCAAGCCACAACTACTGAGCCCGTGAGCCACAACTACTGTAGCCCGTGCCCCTAGAGCCTGTGCTCCACAACAAGAGAAGCCATGGCAATGAGAAGCCCACGCACCACAATGAAGAGTGGCAACTGCTCACTGCAACTAGAGAAAGCCCACGTGCAGCAACAGAGACCCAATGTAGCCAAAAATAAATAAATTTATTTTTTTTTAAAAAAGAAATTCCCTTCCCAGAATTTGAATGAGGATCTAGTGATGTACAGAAGCAAGGAGGGTAAAAAACCATCTCTGAATGCCATGGCAGTTGCAGCTAGATCGTTTCTGGGGCAGCAGTGATGCTATGCTAGCTCTGTTCTGTGACATGCAAGATGATGTAAAGTTGCGGCACTTAGTGACTGGTAACAATGATAGTGATGTCTTCACTTGGCCAGATCTTTGATGTGGTTTGGGGCTTTATGTCTGGCTGCTTGTTCTCCAGCCTTCTCAGAAATTCTGTAAGCAGTCTAATACCTTTCAATAAATCCCAGTGAATACTTCAGTGAGTCAAAGCTGATTTCAGTTAGCTACAACCAAGAAAGTTTACTGCTTCAAAATTCAGTACCAGGAAGTAGGGTGTTGTCAGTAGCACATGTTTAAACCAGTTTGAGTCAGGGTTTCTTGTTATTTGAAACCCAGAGCATCCCAACTGATCTCCCTGATTTTACTAAGAGTTAATGAGAAGAAACAAAGTGTTCCAAAAGATATCAGTCTGACTAAAATTTGTAAATGCGATATTTCATCACATGAACTTGTTATAATTTAATTGCTTATGTAAAACATACTTGTTAGGTAAAATTTTATTTGTTCACACAGATCATAAAAATGTTTATTCAGTTTGTTAACTTAAGCTGTTTATGAACTCACTGGCCTTTTGTTGGTTAATCCACCACTACAAATCCTGGATGGGTTTGCTTATCAAAGAGAATCTTCAGGGCTTCCCTGGTGGCGCAGTGGTTGAGAATCCGCCTGCCGATGCAGGGGACATGGGTTCGTGCCCCGGTCCGGGAAGATCCCACATGCGACTGGGCCCGTGAGCCATGGCCGCTAAGCCTGTGCGTCCGGAGCCTGTGCTCTGCAGCGGGAGAGGCCACAATAGTGAGTGAGAGGCCACAACAGTGAGCGGCCCGCGTACCGCAAAAAAAAAAAGTTTTCATTAACATTCATCAACGTATGAAAAAGGAGTAAATTTTTAAAGCCTATTTTACATTAAAATCTTTGCTATCAGAATCCACACCATCAAAATACAAAATCAAATTCCACTTAGATTATATGAGTTGGAAAAAATATATGAACCAAAATATCTAAATATAAACTAAAGTGGTGGCTATATGAATGTATAAAAGTCATTCCAGATCTTTGAAGGACAGGTATGGATGATGTTTGATAGTAAAGCGACATTATCCATGTGAGTGTGGGAATAATGAGGGTCTGTTTTATATTTATAAAGTCTGGAAATTAAAAGAAGTTTCAGGGCTGTAAAAAAAAATTGGTACTGTCTTTTAAAAGTCAGCAGTTGAAAAGCAATGAAAAAGAATAAACTTCTGATATACCCAGCAACATTGATAAACTCTGTAAATATTATATTGAGGAAAATAAAACCAGATGCAAAAGAGTATATGTTGTATAATTCTATTTATATGATGTTCAGAAGGTAAGCATAGATTGGGAAGAGAAGTGAGAGAAACTTATGCGGTGCTAGAAATGTTTCTGTACCTTAATCTGGATGATGGTGATATGGGTATATGCATTAATCTGTACAGTTAAGTTTAGATATAATTAATGCTGTCACATTAATACACTTTACATACTTTACTACATATGTGTACCCAATTAATCAAGAAATTGCTCATCAGTCAGCCATTAAGTACATGTTGGTTATATAATAATAGAATTTATAAATCTTTGATTAAATATTGATAGAACTGAAGCTTCATAACAGAAGAACAATATCTGTTTCACTTAGCACTGGATACCCAGAGCACAACATATTCTACCAGGCACAGCGTGACGGAAAGGAGGGAACAGAGAGAGAAAGAAAGAAAGGACTTTATTTTAGCTATTTTTCAGTTTATGTATTGTAATTAATGCTGCCATCCACTTTGTGTATTTGGTTTTTTCCTTAATTTAGTAAAGGAGATGGCTTTGAGCAAGGCTGCCCCATAGAATGTGTCCACAGAATGGCTGGGATGAGGAAAAAGAAAATATTCTCAGCCCTTACTTATGCCTTATGAATAGGAATAACTGAAGAGAGAAAAGAGGATAAACTAACCAGAACCATAAGCTCCAGGACCAGAGCCCAGAGGAGGATCCTGTGATTTAAAGGAAGGAAAGATTTCATGCTTAATACCTGGGCCAAAAGACCAAATAATGGGAAGCTGCCCATGGGATGCACTGTAACTGGATAGAGTTTGCTTCTTGGAACTCCTGCTCTCTAGAGAAGAGTTTAACTGATCTGTTCAACCGGATGAAAGTGACAAGGCGGAGGATGGGATTTCATATACCAGAAAATGAGGGGCCATGAATAAAGGCTAAGAAGTCTGTCTTCCTTGTCCTTGGGTGGTGGCAGGGAGTAACATTTCCCATAATATATGGAGACGGATAGTCTTTGAGCAGCTAGTGTGAGCATCTTTATAAGAACTTGCTTGTGAAAATGGGCTTTGATCAATGTATTTTAGGTAAAAGGCAGAGCCCAGATTTTTGCCCAAGAGGAAGCAACTCTGTATAACTCTCTGTAGAAAAGAGAGTTGATGCTGACTGGGGGCTTTGGGGAAAATTGTCAAGATGAACCCCTCAGGCTTGCATTGGGTATAGGAGGGACTATGGCATGAGGAAAAATGTTGATAGAATTTTATTAATTTGTTGGCTGAATGATTTCTGTTGTAAACCCTCTTCACCATTTCCTCTTTCAAATCTTTGGTAAAATTTATGTGCTTGATTAATATTTTATCAAGCCTATTTTCTTTGTGAGAGAATGAGTATAAAAGCTGAGTCTTACTTTGATTTTAGCACTGATTGAAACTTTCTTTGTCTGTCCGGGCTGGTCTAACAGAATACCATGGACCAAGTGGCTTATAAACAACAGAAATGTATTTCTCACGGTTCGGGAAGCTGGGAAGTCCAAGATCAAGGTGCTGGCAGATTCAGTGTCTGCTGAGGGCCCACTTCCTGGTTCATACAACCATCTTCTCGTACCCTTACATGGTGGAAGGGGAAAGGGAGCTCTCTGTGATCTCTTTTATGAGGACACTAAACCCATTCGTTAGGGATCTACCTTCATGACCTAATCACCTCTCCAAAACCCCACCACCAAATAATATCACACTGGAGACTAGGTTTCAACATGAATTTTGGGAGGACACAAAGATTGCCTATAACAAACTCAGACTACGTGTGGATATGGCCAATATTGAGTTAGCCTCCATTTAGTCACTCTGGGTCTACCATGCTCTTTCTTAAGAGTCCCTGGGGAAGGAAGGGCACCAGGAAGGGACAAAAGAAAAGGGGAGACTGGGAATGCTGGACACAATGCAGAGTACTAACCATTATACGATCATGGCAGTGCTGCAAATCTTTTTTAAATTAATTAATTATTTTATTTTTGGCTGTGTTGGGTCTTCGTTGTTGCGCTCAGGCTTCCCCTAGTTGGGGCGAACAGGGGCTATACTTCGTTGAGGTGCATGGGCTCCTCCTTGCGGTGGCTTCTGTGGTTGTGGAGCATGGGCTCTAGGTGCACGGGCTTCAGTAGTTTTGGCTCGCAAGCTCAGTAGTTGCAGCACAGGGGCTTAGTTGCTCCGCGGCATGTGGGATCTTCCTGGACCAGGTCTTGAACCTGTGTCCCCTGCATTGGCAGGTGGATTCTTAACCACTACACCACTCAGCGAAGTCCCAGTGCTGAAAATCTAACAGGGCAAGCTCCAAGGAGCTCTTGACCTGCTGGCCAGGCCCTCTTGGTCTGGACTGAAGATGGCCCATATAGTCCATGAAGCTCTCTTGTTTCATGGTATTACAGACGGCATATGCATAAACCTGCCAAGCAGCAAGAGACAAAGGGTTTCTTCCCAGGGTTTCTTATGGAATGTTGAGGATAAACCATAGCTTCCAAGAAAGACTGCCTAAATCCTGGCTCCTCTCTAGGGTTTATTATTTGCTAGCCTCCATCTTTTATCAAAGTCTTTCTTTTCTTTTTTTTTTGCCTCCAACTGTTCCAATCTGGTTTAGCTGGGCTAGTTCAAGGAAAGAAGAGATCATGGCCCAAGTTTGGGCCAGAGAAGTAACAGTGCAGGAGCACCTCCCTGTGGCTGAGTGGCAGGAGAGCAAGAAATTTTAGCTCCTGGATCTACCCAAAGCAAGAGAGAAATGCAAGCAAATGATTTGTGGGAAGTGTAACTTTGGAGTTTATAAGTGGCATTTTCCCTAGACCATCGTGTCTTTAGCACCGCAGGGTTACAGACCATGAGGTCTGAAGTGCAGAAAAAAGATAGGTTCAGAATAGCCACTAAAGTATTTACTTTTTGATTTTTATGTATTTATTTTATAGAAATACAGTTGATTTACAATATCAGTTTCAGATGTACAATATTATATTAGTTTTAGGTGTACTATATAGTGATTCAATATTTTTCTAGATTATGCTCTATTCAAAGCTATTATAAAGTATTGGCTATATTCCCTGTGCTGTACATTACATCCTTGTTATCTTATTTATTTTGTACATAGTAGTCTGTACCTTTTAAAACTCCACCCCTATCTTGCCCCCTCCCTCCTTCCTTCCCACCACTGATAACTAATTTGTTCTCTATATCTTTAAGTCTGTTTCTATTTTGTTATATTCGTTTCAATTTTTAGATTCCACATATAAATGATAACATACAGTATTTGTCTTTCTCTCCCTGACTTATTTCACTAAGCATAATACCCTCCAGGTCCATCCATGTTGTTGCAAATGACAAAATTTCACTCTTTTTTATGGCTGCGTAGTACTCAATTGTGTATATATACCAGGTCTTCTTTATCCATTCATCTGTTGGTGGACACTGAGGTTGCCTTCCATATCTTGGCTATTATAAATAATGCTGCTATGGGAGTTCCCTGGTAGTCTAGTGGTTAGGGTTCTGCGCTTTCACTGCAGAGGCCTGGGTTCAATCCCTGGTCGGGGAACTGAGATCCCACAAGCTGTGCAGTGTGGCCAAAAAAAAATGCAGCTGTGAACACTGGGGTGCATATATCTTTTCAAATTATTGTTTTCATTTTCTTTGGATGTATACCCAGGAGTGGAATTGCTGGATCATATGGTAGTTCAAGTTTTAGTCACTGAAATTTTTAAAGCCATGAATGTAATTTAGCAGGAACACTATCACAGGCAATCATTTTTTGTTTTGTTGCTAAAGCTGTTGGATACATGTTAGAATGATTTTTTTTTTGTCTGAGTGTATGACAGGAAAATAATGTTTAAAGCAATATGTAAGTCAAAGCATCTCCACTAGCATTATCCATCTAGAAGGAAGTATTACATAGACAATAGTAAAAGGAAGGACATTTAGTCTATATTTTCAAATGGGACTTGATCATTTAAAGTTGTTCACTGGTAAAATTTTTCACCAAGTTAGTATAGATTATATGCTACTTCATAAAAGATAGCAATAATGAAGTTTGGGTTTTTTGTTTTGTTTTTCAGTATCTGTCTTCAGAGAAAAATCCTAAAACTTGTAGAGATTTCTGATGCCAGAAAATTTCGATATATAAGAGTATATTTAGCAATCAGGGTGACTTAGATCATGGTAAGTGGCATATGTATAATTATAATTTGCATTCCAGTTATTTAAACTGAGATATCCTTGATCAGGTTGAACACACTGTGAGTAGAAGATCTCTTCTTCCAAGAAATAAGATGGAGACAGTCTTTGGAGAATGGCCTCACTGAACTGGTAAGTTAACTTTCTCCGGATTTTGATGACTTCCCCAGTCCTTCCATAATTCCTCAGTGCTCTGGCCATTTTCTGGTAAGTCATGGTCTTCCGATTGCCTTTTCTTTTCCCCCAAAGTTGGGCAAGTTTTTCTTTGTTTTTTGATACAAACTGAAAGATGCCTTTGGTTTGATCTATCCATTGAATACAAGATGCCATCTCGGGATTACACAGGGATTCATGAAGGTATTCAAACAGTCGGAGCTTCTTCCTGCCTAAAATAGAGGAAAACAATATCATACTTCACCATGGCTCTACACAATGAACATACTCGGGAAGGGTTTGTTGAGTGACTACAAAATTCAAAGTTGCATTGGGACTGGTTTTCTTCCTACTCACCCCTTAGAATGCATTTATGGTATCATTTTATGGGACTTGAAAATCAAGGGTCTATTTGGCCTACTGCAGTTTCAACTGAACCTTTCTTTGTTAGGGAAGTTGTCCAAAATTTTGTACCGTCCTTCACTGGAGAAGGGAAGCATGGCATCTCTCTACTCGAGTCTCCCATTTGTCACGTGGTCTTTTGTCACAGTTAAATCTTGACTTCTAATTTTATGTTGTATGTTAAACTGTCTACAGAACAACAAGACTGAGCAAAATGGACTGCAAAGTTTAGTGGTTTTAAAGAGAAGTCTCAAAAGCCATTTCCAAAAGACAACTCATTTGAAGGGGCTTTATTCAAATAAGTTAAGTCAAATGAGGTAAGGAAGGTGAATGTATTTTGCAAAATGTAAAACAGTGTGCAAATACAAATGAAATCAGTAACAGACATGTAAAAATGCTAACTCCGGTTCTGCATAACTACTTGAAAAAATAAAGAAGAGAAAAAAACCAGAGTCGAAATGCCAAAATATCTTCATGACATTTTGACATTATTAGTGAGCAATGGGCATTGTGGTATTTTTTCATTGCAGTGAAATAAGATGGTACTGCCAGAGTTTTTAATCTCTTTTAGGAGCACAGCCCTTTATATTTCAGAATAACTAGAAAGGAAACTTTGGGAAGATTTGTTGCTATGGTTTTTGCTTGTTTGGTGGATTGGAGAACAAAGGTGACAACCGGTTTTGTGACTTCTGAATTGGCCTGTAAACACCATGTCAGTAGCTAAAAGCTCCACAGCCAAATTCCATTTTCCCCTTGAGAAAGTAGAATAGTGGATTCTCAAACTGCTTTAAACAGTCTCTGGGGTGTAATACTCATCCATCTGTCATCATTCATCCAAAAACCTCAAAGGTTTTTACAAAGATTATCTTTTGCGTTATATTATCTTGAGTTTATGAATTGGGAAATGAAAGGGACTTACCAAAAAATACATCATGAATTAAAGTCACAGCCTTAAAGAAGTTCTCTGGCTCTCACCCAGTGGTCAAATCAATTATAATGGATTCTCATCTTTAAAAGTTTGTTTTTCAATTTTGAAAAAAATGTTTAAGTTTTTACTTTTTGAAACTAAAAGTATTATATGATAAAAAATTCAAACAGAAGCACAAACGGAAAGTAAAAACTCCAATCTATCCTACATATTTCTAGAAAATAATTTGTTTTGCCTATATAAACATATGCATATCCTTTAAAAATTAAAAATGGTATCACAGTATTTTGTACTTTTTCCAGTGAATAATATATCTTAAATAAAATCATAGAACAATATAGAGATTAGCTATAGATAGAGGAAATACTAAACTGTTGACAAAGGTTACTTGTGGGGCATAGCATGGGAAGGAAGAACATTTTTTCACTTGTTCTTTACATACTTCTGAATCAGTTGAATTCTTAATAATGAGCATTATTACTTTTGAATTATGGGATTAAAAAGGATTAAAACAAAACCCAAAATGTATTTAGAGCTCTTTCTGTTTCAATACTTAAAGTATGCCTTTTGCTCTTTAATAACTATATATGTTCTATTTTTATGCATGTACTATTTTTCTCTCAATAATGAATTCCCACATTATTTTGAAATTTCATTGTTTTAAATGTATCACTATTTCAGGTGGAAGACTAAGCTCTAAAAACAGAAAATGGTAAATGATACATTCCCTAATGGCGAGATCCACAGCCGAAAACATCAGTGAAAAGATACAGGCGCCACACCCTGGATTTAGTAACTAGTTGGTTTGTTTGTTTGAAAAAAAAATAGGTGACAGAGGTAGAAGTGTTATTGGCCTCATATTAAATTACTACCATTATTTAATATTCAATAGTAATATTCAGTAGCTTTATTTTACTTATGTGATTTTATACATTATTCCTTGCTGGATTAGAATATTACTGCATAGTTAGACTTTTACAATTCTAGGATACAGTATACTGTTTTATAAGAACAAAACTAGTTATCTCAAAAAATATTCATTTAAAATAATTTTAAGTATGGACAGCTACATGTAAAAGAATGAAATTAGAAGATTTTTCCACACATTTACAAAAATAAACTCAAAATGGACTAAAGACCTAAATGTAAGACCAGAAACCATAAAACTCCTAGAAGGAAACAAAGCACTAGGCAGAACCTCTGTGAAAAAAATTGTAGCAATATTTTTTTTGATCTGTCTCCTAAGGCAAAGGAAACAAGAGCAAAAATAAACAAATGGGACCTAATTAAACTTAAAAGCTTTTGCACAGCAAAGGAAACCATCAACAAGACAAAAGGGCAACCTACTGAATGGGAGAAAATATTTGCAAATGATATGACCAAAAAGTGGTTAATATCAAAAATATGTAAATAGCTCGTGCAACTCAATATCAAAAAACAAACAACCCAATTAAAAAATTGGCAGAAGACCTGAATAGACATTTTCCCAAAGACATACAGATGACCAACAGGCACATGCAAATCTGTGCGATGTTTATGCTCAACATCGCTAAAGATTCAGAAATGCAAATCAAAACCACAATGTGATATCACCTCACACCTGTCAGAATGGCTATAATTTTTAAAAAAATCACAAATAACAAATGTTGGCAAGGATGTGGAGAAAAAGGAGCCCTTGTACACTGTTGATAGGAATATAAATTGATAGAGCCACTGTGGAAAACAGTGGGGAGATTCCTCAAAAACTAAAAATAGAGCTACCAGGGACCTCCCTGGCGGTCCAGTGGTTAAGACTCCGCGTTTCCAGTGCAGGGGGCTTGGGTTCAATCCCTTGTTGGGGAGCTAAGATCCCACGTGCTGCATGGCACGGGCAAAAAAAACAAAAAAGAACTACCCTATGACCCAGCAATTCCACTCTTGGGTATATAGCCAAAGAAAATGAAAACACTAATTTGAAAAGTTACATGCTTTCCAATGTTCATAGCAGCATTATTTATAATAGCCAAGATATGGATGCAACCTAAGTGTCCATAAACAGATGAATGGATAAAGAAGATGTATATATACATACAATGGAATATTATCCATTAAAAAAAAGAATAAAATCTTGCCACTTACAACAAAGTGGATGGGCCTAGAAGGTATTATGCTAAGTGAAGTAAGTCAGAGAAAGACAAATACTGTATGTTATCTCTTATATGTGGAATCTAAAAAATAAACAAAAAAAAAATTTAAAAATTAACAAATGAATGTAACAGAATAGAAACAGACTCACAGATATAGAGAACAAAGTAGTGGTTACCAGTGGGGAGAGGGAAGGAGGGAGGAGCAAGATTGGGGTACAAACTACTACGTATAAAAGAAATAAGTTACAAGGATATACTATGCAGCACAGGAAATAGAGCCAATATTTTATAATAAAAATGCAGTATAAGCTATAAAAATTTTGAATCACTATGTTATAAACCTGGAACTAATAATATAAATCAACTATACCTCAATTAAAAAATAAAATAAAAATTTAAAAAAATAATAATTTTAAGTAGCTATGATAAGGGATCATTTTTTAAATTACACTATAAAATTGGGATGCCTCTTATATGTCTTTGTATATTGGAGGTAATTTACTATCACAAACAACATTGCAAGGAACATCCTAATACATATATATGCACACATGCATCTAAGGTATTTTGGGAAATATCCATAGTGCCAGACTATGAGCCTAATGCTTTACATGGATCTTCTCACTTAGTTTTTATAGCAACCTTACAATGTCTGTACAATTATTATTATTTGTTTGGTTGTTTTTGAATAAGGAGACTGTGATACAGAAGGTTAAGTAAGTGATTTGGCCAGGCTCACATAATCAACCCAGTGAGTGAGTTATATAGTCACTAAGAGTCAAAAGATATGAACATTTAAAATTTTGGTAGGTATTGCTAATTGCCTTACAAAACTTTGTAAAAATTTATACTTTCTTTAATAATGCACGTGAATGTGTGTGGCCTACATCTTAGCCAACAGAGGCTATTATCCTACTTTAACACTTTTGCCTACCTGTTAGATGAGATCATCTTCATTTATGAAATCAAGATTTCAAATTTATGAAATAAAGTTATGATGGAACTTGGAAAACTTAATAGAGATGATTAAGTTTGTGGAGAACTTAATAGAGATGATTTACATCCTGAGGGCTTCACAGTTGAAATAAAACTGCTAAAATAATTTACGGAAAAGTTCCCCCTTCTATACTTAAAATGTATATACCTTATTCCTTTTTTATTGAAGTATAGTTGATGTACAATATTATATAAGTTACAGGTTTACAAGAGAATGATTCACAATTTTTAAAGGTTATATGCCATTTAAAGCTATTCTAAAATAACGGCTATATTCTCTGTGTTGTAGAATACAGCCTTGTAGCTTATTTTATACATAATACCTCTTAATCCCCTACTCCTATACTGCCCCTCCCCGCAATGGTAATCACTCATTTGTTCTCCATATCTTACACCTTATTCTTGAATACAGATTTATTTGACTGAAGTGACACTTTGCACCTTTACAACATCTCTATGAAGCTATAGGAAAGCTCACCCAAGATAAACAGCTTGGAGTAGTTTGTCTGTCAGAGTTAAATTACTCTCAACTGTGAGAAGAGAATATTCTGCAAATCAATTCCAAACTCAGGTATGAAATTCCCTTAAAGCTGCTTTGATGAAGATTTGACTCTTTTACCTATGCGAGGAGTAATGGATCCACATACCTTTTCCTCCCTTTTGCTGGAGAAGAGTAGGTTGCACCAGCTGGTTTTCAGGGATGTTCTGCAGAGACTGATGAATATTTCCTTCAAAATAGAAGTCCGCAGCACTGTTCTATATAAATAATGTATCAGGATGTTAAGTGGGACTTCCCGTGTGGCCCCCAATTGATGGCCAAAGTCAAAAGCTGAGGGCAAAAAGAGTGTTCAGCATCTCTCGAATTCTGAAAATCCCTACCTTCAACTGCTGTCTCCCAGGGCAGAGCTAGCATCAAACACATACATGGAGAGGGCCAAGGGACAGAGGGTAATCTGAGGCTTTGTGAGGAGTGCTGTATCTTCCCCTCCTTATGAGAAAGGAGAGTGGGTTGCTTCCCTCCTTTCCCCTAAAAATGCCCAGCAAGAAAGATCCAAAAGAATCATTAGTAGAAACTGAGGCGCCAGCAAAAAGGGAAGATGGGCTTCCATTCCTGAGCTGGATGCCCATCTGGCAAGAGAAGATAAGAGGAGAAAGATGGCAGCTGAGGGAGGACAGAGGCAAGAGAGGCAGGAAGAAGCAGCCTGAGTTCCTACCATTACATATGGCAAGGAAATGTGGGCCTCCATGGGTTAACTAGACATGGTGGTGGAAGGGGGTGGACTTGAGCCCTCCTTATACAGGAGGGCTGCCCAGCAGGTAAGGAGTCCCCACCACAAGAGGCTGTGCAGTGTATGCTGGGGATGGAAGCTGAAGTGGAAATAGGGTAGCCAGATCTAGCAAATAAAAATATTAGGCATCGGGCTCCCCTGGTGGCGCAGTGGTTGAGAGTCCGCCTGCCGATGCAGGGGACACGGGTTCGTGCCCCGGTCCGGGAAGATCCCATATGCCGCGGAGCGGCTGGGCCCGTGGGCCATGGCCGCTGAGCCTGCGCGTCCGGAGCCTGTGCTCCACAACGGGAGAGGCCACAGCAGTGAGAGGCCCGTGTACTGCAAAAAAAAAAAAAAAAAAAAAAAAAAAAACTTACAAAAAAAAATATTAGGCATCCTATATTTCACCTGGCAACCCTAAGGGGAGGTGAGACAGGTTAAAATAAAACCAAAACTCCCTCTTTAAAGAAATGTCTTGTTGGAGAGGCCCGGACAGTATAATTTACAGGGACAGAAAAAGGACATTTGACATACTATGGTTGAAGGTAATAACTGAAAAAAACCCTTTTTTAATATTTATACTCTACCACATTAAGACTGCTTGATAAAAGGGACACATCAAGGAAACAATGCAGGTAATTCCCTGGCAGTCAAGTGGTTAGAACTCAGCGCGTCCACTGCAGGGGGCATGGGTTCCATCCCTGGTCAGGGAACTAAGATCCCACATGCCGCAACATGGCCAAAATAAATAAATAGATAAATAAGAAGAAGAAGAAAGAAAGAAAGTAAACAATGTAAAAGAACACATGGAAGGAGAGGTAGACGGTGGGGACACTCCCGTTTGCAGAAGGCTACTAAAATAGAAATGAATTGGTCTAATACACATAGCTAGCTCTGAGCTTGGGAGGGGAAATAGAGCAGGTTAATACAAGATTGTGGGGAAAGCCAGCGCAGGGAACGTTTTAGGGGATCCATAACTTTCCTGCAGCTTTTCGGATGGACTGAGGAGAAGCATTGATGTGAGAACCCTAAAATACCTCCTCTATAGAAATCATTCAAACCCATCTGAAGTCAGATGAAGAACAATGATAAAGCGCAGTTTCCTTCTTGACAGCATTGATGGTCCCCCACACTGACCGTCAAATTCACCAAGGGGAAGGCTGGGACAAATAGGAAATTTGCCTGTTACTGAGGGATGCTGGTCCCCTGGTAAAAGTACTCACTATTACTGTTCTCCAATTGTAGACCGGTTCCTCTGTGGGCAGCACACCATAGCTGTTGGAATTTCCTCTGACATGAGAACAGTGGTTGATGAAAGCCAGGTAATTTCTGTAATCTATTTAAAAACAGAGAAAGAAACTGACAAAGTCGAAGTTTATATTTGTGTGTGTGTGTGATGCTTATACATGTTTATATGCTTATATACGTGATTGCTCTTGGCATTTTTATATTGAGATGTTAAATTTATTTAGGATAAAGAACATAGGCAGATCTGTCTCCTAATGCAAAAGAAATAAAAGCAAAAATAAACAAATGGGACCTAATTAAACTTAAAAGCTTTTGCACAGCAAAGGAAACCATTGACAAAACAAAGACAACCTACACAATGGGAGAAAATATTTGCAAATGATGTGACTCACAAGGGGGTTAATATCCAAAATATATAAAGAGCTCATATAACTCAATATCAAAAAAATAAACAACCCGATCAAAAAATGGGCAGAAGACCTGAATAGACATTTCTCCAAAGAAGACATACAGATGGCTAATAAGCACATGAAAAGATTCTCAACATTACTAATTATTAGAGAAATGCAAATCAAAACAACAATGAGAAATATCCTCACACAAGTCAAAATGGCTATCATCAAAAAGTCTACAAATAATAAATTCTGGAGAGGATGTGGAGAAAAGGGAACCCTTGTATGCTATTATTAGTGGGAATGTAAATCGGTGCAGCCACTATGGAAAACAGTATGAAGGGTCCTCAAAAACACAACTACCATATGATTCAGCAATTCCACTCCTGGATATATTCAATATACCTGAAGAAAATGAAAACTAATTCAAAAAGATACATGCATCCCAATGTTCATAGTAGCACTATTTACAGTAGCCAAGACATGGAAGCAACCCAAGTGCCCAATCAACAGACAAATGGATAAAGAGGATGTGGTATATATATACACAATGGAATATTACCAGCTATATAAAAAAAATGAAATTCTGCAATTTGTGGCAACATGGATGTACTGAGAGAATGTTATGCTTAGCGAAATAAGTCAGACAAAGACAAGTGCTGTATGATATCACTTATATGCGGAATCTAAAAAATAATACAAACAGAAACAGACTCTCAGATATAGATAACAAACTTGGGGGCGCTTCCCTGGTGGCGCAGTGGTTGAGAGTCCGCCTGCCGATGCAGGGGACATGGGTTCGTGCCCCAGTCCGGGAAGATCCCACATGCCGCGGAGCGGCTGGGCCCATGAGCCATGGTCGCTGAGCCTGCGCGTCCAGAGCCTGTGCTCCGCAATGGGAGAGGCCACAGCGGTGAGACGCCCGCGTACCGCAAAAAAACAAACAAACAAAAAAAGAGTCTGCCTGCCAACGGGTTCGAGCCCTGGTCTGGGAAGATCCCACATGCCGCAGAGCAACTAAGCCTGTGTGCCACAATTACTGAGCCTGTGCTCTAGAGCCCGCGAGCCACAACTAATGAGCCTGTGTGCCGCAACTACTGAAGCCCGCGTGCCTAGAGCCCGTGCTCCACAAGAAGAGAAGCCACCGCAATGAGAAGCCTGTGCACCACAACCAAGAGTAGCCCCTGCTCGACGCAATTAGAGAAAGCCCATGTGCAGCAACAAAGACCCAAGGCAGCCAAAAAATATAAATAAATAAATTTAAACAAAACAAAAACAAACTTGGGGCTACAAAAGGGGAGAGGAAAGCAGAGAGGGACAATTTAGCAGTGTGGGATAAACAAATACAAACTACCAGCAGAAGGGGACCGACATCTTTACCTGAGGAGTACTGAAGATCACCAGTTGAATGTTGCCTCAGTACTTCAAAAGCATCTTCAAAGGCTTGACCCAGCTTGTCTTGTTCAACACAAGCCTGTTAGAACAATTGCAGAACTCTGGAGTTAGGAAATCACCAGTAGAACTTAATTTTCCTGATATAAAGGAGGGTTTCTCAACCACAGCACTATTGACATTTTAGATTGACGAAGACTCTGTTGCAGAGGGGTTGCCCTGTGCATTGCAGGGTGCTAAACGGCATCCCTGGTCTCTACCCACTAGATGCCAGTAGCACTCCCACAGTTGTGACAAACAAAAAATGTCTCAGACATAGCCAAATATACCCTGGGGAACAACATCAATCCTGGCTGAGATCTATTGCTCTGTTACATAGTATTTAGAGAGTAACCTCATTCTATAGTATTCAACATTTTATAAATTTTTAGCAAGGAGTTATATAGCAGGAGACTGATTTGGAAAAAGGGATCAGGGAAATATCTTTAATCAAACAGAATCTGAATCATTATTTAAAAATGAAATGCTCTTAATTTCAAAAGCATGCCTCCAAGACCTAAAATTGAACTGTTTTGCAAACCATTTCATACCCTTATTAATCTAGCCCATATATTTTATTTTCAAAATGGAGGAAGAGTAAAGATTTTTAAATGCCAACTTACCATGCTTCATTAATAAATTGACAATTCTGAAAAAGATTAATATTTAAAAAACAAAATTAAATAGGGTTTCTATTTAATTTGCCTCTGAATTAAAAGACTTTACTTAAAATAT
Organism: Leucopleurus acutus; assembly: GCF_964270905.1. Taxonomy (NCBI): domain Eukaryota; kingdom Metazoa; phylum Chordata; class Mammalia; order Artiodactyla; family Delphinidae; genus Leucopleurus; species Leucopleurus acutus. The sequence goes on along the minus strand of NC_139152.1, from coordinate 83,844,741 downwards.
TTTCTGAATATACCTTATATAAACCAAAAGTACCGTCTGAATTCTCTTTGATGAGTACAAATTTTCTTTCTACAGAAATTTCCTACAAAAATTTATTTTTGCTTTTCTGTCATCACAAAACTTTTTTTTTATTAATTAATTTATTTATTTATTTTGGCTGCATTGGGTCTTCGCTGCTGTGCGTGGGCTTTCTCTAGTTGCAGAGAACGGGGGCTACTCTTCGTTGTGGTGCACGGGCTTCTCATTGCGATGGCTTCTCTTGTTGCAGAGCACGGGCTCTAGGAGCACAGGCTTCGGTAGTTGTGGCTCACGGGCTCTAGAGCGCAGGCTCAGTAGTTGTGGCGCCATGTGCTTAGTTGCTCCGCGGCATGTGGGATCTTCCTGGACCAGGGCTCGGACCCATGTCCCCTGCATTGGCAGGCGGATTCTTAACCACTGTGCCACCAGGGATGTCCTACAAAACTTCTTAAATGTTAAATAGCTACATATGTATAACTGAATCACTTTGCTATACATTTGAAACTAACACAACATTGTAAATTAACTATACTTCAATAAAAAGAGATTAAAAAATAAATAAAATAGCTAGAGTTAATTACACAAACTATTTATATTGATATGAAAATATAGAAATAATTCGAGTATGTTTAAGTATTTTTAAATTCTTTTAAATATTAAAGTATTAAAAAGTTCTGGAAATCAAAATCTCTTTTACCTTAGCATGGCTCTCCATTTATAACAGTGATTTTTTTTTTTTTTTTAAGTTTCTGGGGTCATATGGACTTCTGAGAATCTGGTGAAAGACATGCTTTTTCTCTCATGAATGTGAATTTACATTACAAATAAAACGTACTCTATGAAAACTGTCAGTGGACTTTCTAAAATCCTAGGTTAAGAACTCTGGTCTATAATTTTACATTATTTACATTCTTATCTCTGTAAGTAATGTAGATTTTGTTTTAAATAAACAATTATCATACTGACCCACATTAAATGTTTTCAAACTTTATGTTCTATAGAACTACACAAAACAAACAAATCCACGTAACAAGAAAGAGCAGGTGGTCCACATTGCTTATCATTTCATTTAGCACATGAAGCAACTCTGTTTATACAAGTTTTTAGCATTTATCCTGCAAACACAATGAGCTTACTCTTTAATATTTAACACTGCATAATATGATTAGATGATATAATCTAATGCTATTATTATACATATCCATAATGTAGCAATACAATATGTCAAACATCGAAATTCTATTCTGCTCTTTGAAATCACTATGTCATTTAAAAGAGAATATGAGAAGAAAAACCATAAAAAAAGGTAACTATGGGAGGTGATGAATGTGTTAACTAATTTTACTGTGGTAATCCTTTCTCAGTGTATATGTATGTCAAATCATCATGTTGTACACCTTAAACTTACACAATGTTATATGTCAATTATATCTCAAGAAAGCTGAAAAAAAATACAGCTTCTCAATGTGGGAGATGTTGAAGAATTTAGCAAAAACTTTAAAAAAAAGAAGAAAATCCATAAATCACATTTTGGGCTATAATCCCTAATGAATATTATCAGTACATAGGTTTTAAAAGGCCATTCAGTAACTTTCAATTAATTATGCCTCAGCTCATAAGCACCGAAGCAAATACATACTCAGGTGAGTGTTGTACTTTGAATTAAATACTTAAATGAGACTACTCCCTTTGACTAAAATACCCCACAAAACTATCATGACTCTTAAAAGTAGCAAACCCAAAGGGAAGAAAAAAGCTTGAAAACATTATTGATCACTTCAATTGCTTAATATTTCTAGTATTGGAACAGGCAGTCAATGAGAAACACTCATTAGGCCAGAGAAGAAAATTAACACTTATTACAAAGAATTTTGAAAAGCATAAACTAAACACTTACCAGGAAGACACTTCAGCCCTTTACCAAGTTGTTTCATTAATATCAGAAATAAGACAGAACTGTCAAGAGCTCACTGGCAGAGTTTCATTAAGTAGCTGTTTTTAAGGAAGTGCTACAAAAGGGGATTTTTTTTAAAAGATACAGTGCCTTCATTATTTCTATTTCATGATATGGCCAGTGGACACCAGAGGCTATTATTTTGAAGAGGCACAGAATATTTGTATCCTATGGGCCAAAAGCATTAGAACAAATCCCATGAAACCCGCCTGCCACCGAGCATAATTTGTGGCTCCTCCGGCCTACACAGCCCCACTGGGCACCTCTGACCTGCACAACCCTTGTCCACCTTTCTTTTTCTATCACTCCTATTATTTCTCCCCTGATTCTGGAGCCTACGTTGCTTTTCTTGCCTGAACTATTAACAGCCTTCACTCTGGTCTCTTTCCTCTCAAACCACTTTACTTCTAATGTCGTTCACTGATCGCCCTACTTAGAGATCTTAAAGGCGCAGACCCTTGCCCTGGCATTCGAGGCTCCTCATTCCAGCCTTAATCTTACTTACCACCATGCATTTAAGAGGAGGAAATGAATCCATGCTATGGTCGGTCTTCCCTTCTTACCTGGATCCAGTAACAACTCCAAAACAGGAGAAGCTTCTGGGTAGTGATCTGATTGGACATGCTTGAAGCTTCTGCACTTATAGATCAGGTCCAGTTCTCTTATTTAGCTTGAAGGTTTATTTGGGATGGTTTTTGGTGGCTCTGATGGAAATTATTGGGGACTTCCTCCACCTATAATGCTTCCTTCCCAGCCCATCCATCTGCCCATTTACCTATTTTATCTTACCTGTCCATCAGAGGCCAATCTAACATTTAGGTATAGTCCAGGTGGAAATAACTTTCCTCTCTGAAGCGCAGGTAGGCAACACCCTTAAGTAACTGTAACCTTCTGTCATTTTAATAGATGTCACATTTAGCCAGGGGGAAAACCACCTAAGAATTTTTTGTAAATGTTATGGGTGGGGAGAGAGATTTTCTCTTTTGCATAGTTGGAATCTGAGCTCACCTTTGATATGGGACTATTGTTCTACACCAATTACTTTTTTGACCGAGTTTTATTATGCAAATGTAAACACACATCCCCTCTTCTGAAATGTAGATGTTTAAGTAAAAAGTGTATAAAACCAAATCGCTAATGTTGATGAGTTTTTAATCTGTACCATCGCCAGTCTACGCCCTTTTCGTGCCACTTTATTTTGTTTGGTTCATTTAGTCAACAAATATATATAAATGAGCTCTTTGCCGGACACTGTCCTGAGTCCAGGGACCACAGACCTGAACAAGTTCTGGTGAGGAAAAATGATTTTTTTTTTAAAGCAAACTAGAGAAGTGTTATTAACAATAAGTACTGAGAAAACAGTAAGAGAACGGTCATAGTAAGTGTATACAGTCATGGTGAATGGTCACAAAAATTCTAAGGGAGTGTGTGTGAGCTGAAATCCAAGGATAAGAAAGAGTGAGCAAAAGAAAAGCAGAAATGCAGTGAAGCACCTCTAGTCAGAAGAAACAACAGACGCCAAGAGCCTTAGGTGGAAACGAGTTTGGTTTATTCAAGGCACAAACAAGAAAGCCAGTGCAGCTGGAGCAAAATGAGTGTGGGGTCCAAGAGGCAAAGTTAGAGAGGAAGGAGGAAGGATCCAGATCAATCCACACATCAAGCCAAAAAATAATATAAAACTTTTTCAAGAGAATCTAAACATCACATATGATAGTAGTTACCTCCTTAGCTCCATTTCACAGATGAAGAAGAATCTAAACCGAGGATCAAAGACATTTCATGATTTTTTTTCTAAGGTCCAATTGCTAGTGAGAAATGGGCTGGGCTGGGTCCAGATTTAGGCCCAAATGACTTCATGCACACGCTCTCAACCACGTTGGAGCCCTATGTCCGCAGATTAGGTTCCATTGGACTAGGGTTCTTAGTCCCGACGGCAGACTTCATAGCACCCGGCAGATTCTCATAGTAGTACAGGCTTGTTATGTATTTGAAATCAATGGGAAAAAGTCAATTTTCTAAGCCAACATTTTCCCCAACAGGTGTCTCCAAAGTTTTATTCTGCAAGATATAAATAAATGGGCCCTGAAAAAGAGTTGAGCAAAACCAATGAGCACATGATGTTTTGGGGGCACAATTCTATATTACAGATGAAAAATAAAAATGCAGTTTTGAGTCCTTTGTAAAGATAAAGTATGAAAATGCTTTCAGCAACTTAAAAAAGAAATGATACACTGTCCTTTTAGCATTCTAGAGAGTAAGGCTCCTATTCCTTGAGAACCTGATGAAAGCTATGATGAGCTCTTTCTCCAGGAAAATGCCATCAGCACATTTTCAGGCAAACTCTCTCAGTCAGGCCAATAGAGCCCAGTTTAGGAACTCCTACTGTATTGTAAATATTTTCAAAGCCTTCTTATCTAAGGACTGCTTCTTGAGACACTTGTACCCAATACACACACAAAGCATCTTTTTAGGGGTGGTCATTAGTGTTTCTGTTCACTCTAGAAATGAGCTGAGTAACAAGAGCTCTACAGAGAGGATCCCTGATCAACAGATTCTTTTTTGCAGAAGTTCATTGTCCTCAGTGGCAACTGATATTATTTTAGAAAATTGTAAGCAACAGATGTGGTGGAGTCTAAATCCTATGGTGCCAAGCTTCAGGTGGAAAATTGCTTTTTCTGAGAATAGAGAACTTCAGAACCCAAGAAAAGGAGACTAAATTCAAGCTCTTATCTTTCTTTGCAGTTTCTATTTAAATAATTCGATTCCGGGCTTCCCTGGTGGCGCAGTGGTTGGGAATCTGCCTGCCGATGCAGGGGACGCGGGTTCGTGCCCCGGTCCGGGAAGATCCCACATGCCGCGGAGCGGCTGCGCCCGTGAGCCATGGCCGCTGAGCCTGCGTGTCCGGAGCCTGTGCTCCACAACGGGAGAGGCCACAGCAGTGAGAGGCCCGCATACCGCAAAAAATAAAAAAAAATAATAATAATAATTCGATTCCTTAGGGGACTTAAGAAGTGGGTCTTAATCTTAGTAAGACCCCTGAAAACCTAATAAACAAATAATTTTGCAAGACCGGGAAGAAGGTGCTAGAAAATTTGTTATGTCTCAGTAGAATTCATAGAACCGTAGGTTATGAGACAAATAGCTAATCCTCACCCTCATTTTAATAATAACTTCTACTAGATTACTCTTTGAAATTTATTGAGACTTGTTTTGTGGCCCAATATAGGGCCTATCTTGTTCCATTTGCACTTGAAAGAATATGTGTTTTATAGTTATTATATGTAGTGCTGGATAAATGTCAATTCGATCAAGTTGGTTGATAATGTTATTCAAATTATCCATATCCTTACCGATTTTTTTCTCTGCATTTTCTTTTTTTTTTTTTTTTTTGGTACACGGGCCTCTCCCGTTGCGGAGCACAGGCTCCGGACGCGCAGGCTCAGCGGCCACGGCTCACGGGCTTAGCCGCTCCGCGGCATGTGGAATCTTCCCGGATCGGGGCACGAACACGTGTCCCCTGCATCGGCAGGCGGACTCTAAACCACTGCGCCACCAGGGAAGCCCTTCTCTGCATTTTCTATCGATTACAGAGATTACAAAGAGGAACGTCAAACTATAGTTGTGGATTTGTCTATTTCTCCCTTTAATTCTGTCAATTTTTGATTTCATGTATTTTGAAGCTCTATTATTAAATGCAGACTCATTTAGAACTGTTATGTGTTCCTGATGAATTGAGCCTTTTATCATTATAAAATCTCTCTCTTTCTTTTTTGCAATCCTTTCTGGTAGTCCTTGAAGTCTGCTTTGATAGTAACCACACTAGCTTTCTTATCCTTTTCACTTTCAACATGTTCTCTTTATCTGTCTTTATATTTAAAGTATGTCTCTTTAAAGCAGCATAGAGTTGGGTGCTGCTTTTTACCTAGTTTGATGATCTCTGCCTTTTTAGTGTTCAGTCCAATTTAGTAATTACTGATATAGTTAGGATTAAATCTACCATCTTGCTATTTGTTTTCTATTTGTTCTGTTTATTTTTTGTTCCTTTGTTCTTCCTTCCCTGCTTTCTTTTGGATTAAATAAGTATTTTATTATTTCATTATATTTCCTTCATTAGCTCTTTATAATGTCATGGTAAAATAACGGTATGACATACTTCTGTAATTTATCTTTAGTGGTTACAATATGCATTCTTCATTTATCAAGTCTATCACTATTATACCACGTCATGTATAAGAAACTGTTATACCACTTCATAATGTAAGAAACTTACCACAGTATAATTCCATTTACATCCCCTCCTATCCTTTGTGCTACTCCTGTCACATATTTACTTCTACATAGGCCAGCATAATAGATTATTTAACCCTCACAATAATGCCCTGGGTTCCAACTGTGGCTCCATTGCACCTATCTGTGTAAACTTGGACAAGTTATTTAACCTCCCAGTTTCCTCTATAAAGTGTAGATAATGATTTTACTTACCACATAGAGTTATTGTGAAAATCTGAGTGAATTCATGTCATGTACTTTGGACAGTCCAAGCATTTAACAAATGTTGAATGAACGTTAGGTCCTGCTTTATAATTATCGCCGTATTGCAGATGAAGTAACAAAGCCTCAAGGGAAGTTAAATGACTTAAGATCACACAGTGAGTGATAGAAATGAAGGCTTTCAAACCAGTTCTACCTGACTCCAACCAAAGCCTTTTAACCATTCAACCAGAATTTGCTTCCTTATCTATGGAGTAAGACTGAGAACAAGCATGAGAACAAGAATTCGCTAATGGCCTTATGTCAAAGGGCTCTTGAGAGGTTTTACTGAGATAGCATAGGAACAGAGTAGTAAACACACCCGATGGTAGCTATTAATCACAAAACTGCTCCTATTTACCACACCTGGGACCCTCACCACACCTGAGACCTGCAGCCACCTGGCAAGTGGCAGAGCCAGGACTCAAACCCAGGTCTTTCCTGCCATGTCTGGTGCCTCTTCCCAACAACCAGGTTGTGTAAAAATTCTCCATAACAACATGGTAAATCAACTATACTCCAATAAAATTTTTTTTCAATAAAACTTTTTTAAAAATTAAAAAAAATAGGCAAAGGCAAGAAAACGAATTCTCCATAGGCTCTAGTATTTACTGTAATTACTGTAATAGCTCCCACCACTGCTCACACCAATGGAGGAAACTCCTCTGACACAGGACTGGTAAAAAAAAGCCACCCAGCTCCACAGAGAGGCAGGGAGCCAGCAGATTTACTCTCCTGCTTTCTGTGGAGGCGCTGAAGGAGTGCTGGTTTGTTAGTCCTGTGTTCAGAGCCATGACAGAGCCTGTGCAAGGGCTGTCTCTAGTCCTAAAACAGCTAAGTTCTGACAACCTACTGGTGTACCTGCTGCATTCTAGGCAGGCAGCGGTGAGCTAACCCATTGTGAAATTTGTATACATCTTTATCTGGAACCCCAAGAGCAAGAATGCCTCTCCACTTCAGCCCTTCCAGCCTCAGAAGCTTCTGAACCTAAACCATTCACTGGCCTGGGAAAGGGAAGAGGAATGTCTCCTCCCTCTTACTGGGGTCATCATGCATATTTTCACTTTCTAGTTCACTAAGAAGACAGGCTTGCAAGTGAGTCTGCTTCATCTCCAGGCCCTTTTGGCTAGGATTTTTTTCCTAGCGATTTGTGAGTGGCAATTCCCTATGTTTTAACAAAATCGGTTAGCTGGGCAGATATCTTTCATTATGGAGAAGCGGCCTCCCATTCCCACAGAAGTTAACTGGGTAGGGAACTGATAGGGACGGGGTGGGGAGGGGATTCTCTGAGCTCAGAATAGTTTGGGAAACTGACACATTAATGGGATCCCAAGTTACAGCTGTGTGCCTATAACAGCCTAGACGTTTCTGGTTCCAGTTACTAATCGTCATGATATTTACAGCTTCTCTGTATTTAACTTTTATCAGATAACTACAATTAGCAATGAAAAGACTCACTAAAAGAGAAATCTGTAGAGTGCCTTTGGTATGGTTAGAAAAGAGAGAAACCTTTCAAAGACTTTCTTCAAGGGGTTCTCAGTACTGTTTTGCTCCAGTTTTTTACAACTTTCCTATAATCTTCATTATAACAACCACGATAATATAACCTTACACTTTCATAAGATTCTGTCATTTCCAGCATTATCTCTGCTATAGTACCTTGCCAACTTTGGGGGGCAGGTGGAGGGAGCAAATCTTACATGTCTTTTGCTTTCCCAAAGCAGGTGGTAAAACACTATAACACAACATAGGGCTTCAGTGGAGGTTGGATGGGTGAATGAGTACATTGTATCACTGAACTCTCACAACCGCCCATAACGCTGGCAGGGCAGGTGTTATTCCCATTTTGCTGGTGAGGAAACTGATGCCCAGGGAGATCAGAGGTCACTCAGTGAGTGAGTAGTGAGTGAGTGTTAGGTTTAGAATTGGGATCTCCTTGTTCTCAATTCAGCTTTTCAGATATCATCTCTGGGGAACATTGGCAGATACCAACTTTTTTTTTTTTTTTTTTTTCCGGTACGCGGGCCTCTCACTGTTGTGGCCTCTCCCATTGCGGAGCACAGGCTCCGGACGCGCAGGCTCAGCGGCCATGGCTCACGGGCCCAGCCGCTCCGCGGCATGTGGGATCTTCCCGGACCGGGGCACGAACCCGCGTCCCCTGCATCGGCAGGCAGACTCTCAACCACTGCGCCACCAGGGAAGCCCTGTGGTGGCTTCTCTTGTTGCGGAGCACGAGCTCTAGGCGTGCGGGCTTCAGTAGTTGTGGCTCGCAGGCTTAGTCGCTCCGTGGCATGTGGAATCTTCCCAGACCAGGGCTCGAACCCGTGTCCCCTGCACTGGCGGGCAGATTCTTAACCATTGCACCACCAGGGAAGCCCCACAAATCCATCAACTTTGACAGAAGGTTTTGTTCTGTTTTTAATGCTGTGGTTGAGATTAACAAAAATTAAGAAGTCTGACAATACTAACTAAATGAAGAAGATGTGAATCAGTGGGAATTCTTCACATTACTGGTAGGAGTCTAAACCGGGACAATCATTTAGGAAAATAACTAGTTATTAGGAGTATACACAAGAGATACTTTTGTACATGAATGCCAGGATATATGTAGAAAGATGTTAGCAGCCGTGTTAATAATGGAAAAGCTCTGCAAACAACTCATCTATCTCTTTCTCTTTCTCTCTCTCTCTCTATATATACACACACACACACAGGATAGATAAATAATACATAGATATATACATATATACACACTGACAAGAGAATGAATAAATTGAGGTGTGTTCACATAATGGAATAATATACAAAAGTGAAAATGCAATAACACAGAAGAATCTTGAACACATAAAGTTCAATGAAAAAATAAAACCCAGAAAAGCACTTAGAATATGACAGGATTTTTACAAGTTTCAAAAATAAACAACTAAACAATATATTTTTAATCAGCTTTTCTTTTCTTTGTTTCTATTTATCACCTATGTATCTATGTATCTTTCTATCTATCTATCTTTATATGGTGTGTGTGTAAACCAAGTGAATAATAAACACAAACTTAAAGACAGTGAATACTCCCGGGACGGGGCAAGCAGGGAGATGGTCTAGGGAGTAACACACCATTTATTTAAAATGTTTTAGTTTTTGGACCAGGGAATGGTTCATTAAAGTAAAAGCATACATATGCTTTTATGTGTTTCAAATAACATACTAAAATAGTAAACAATAGACAAAGAGAACAAGGGATTACAGAAAGGTTATCTAACAAAGCAAATGAAATTCCAAAAAAGAAAATTCTAAGGAAACAATTTTGCTTCGGGCAATGAAAACACTCATCAGTCAGTGTTATAAAACTACATTTTTATTTTTTTAATTAAAAAATGTTTTTTAATTTTTAAAGTTTTTTGGCTGTGCTGCGTGGCTTCTGAGAGCTTAGTTCCCTAACCAGGGATTGAATCTGTGCCCCCTGCTTTGGAAGCGTGGAGTCTTAACCACTGGACCACCAGGAAATTTCCCCAAATTACATTTTTAATTCTATTAAAACTCCTGCATGATTTAAATATAATCTATAAATTTATGACAGAAATAAAGACGTATGGCAGTAATAAAGATGTATAAAATTTAGAAAACCAGTTCTGTCCTTTTCACCTCAGCCTCCAATCAATTCCTAGCGTTATTTCTTACTTGAAGCCCTAAACTCAAATGGGAATAATTTTGCCATCAGATAACACAATACCTCACATATGAACCCCAGATTCATGTTTCTTGGCATGCTACTTTGGAAAAATATAAAAGCAGACCCACCTGGTTTTAAATACATTTAGTAAGGCATCTTATTTTGTTTAATGAGAAACCAAAGAGCTCAGTTATTTTTCTTTTGCGTTCATGGTGTGAATTCCCAAGGTTTCTGTGGAAAAGAGGAAGTTAAGATTCAGAATCTAGTTGTCAGATCTGCAGTACTAGATGCTACTGTGCCAGAATGTTCATGAATTTGAGAGGATCATTATCAGTTGAGGTCCAAGTGAGAGTCTCCAGGAACTTGGAAAAGGGAAAATCTTGCGCCCATTAGGTGAAACAGCAGGAAGAATAAAACCAACCTCAAAGTCTCCTGAAAGAGAAGGGCAAGGAGGAATATCCAAAAGGAGAATGAGTCATTCAGACGGGAGGGCTGCTACTGAAGGAACAGCCTATTCTAGAACAATCCAAGACGTATCCAGAAGGAGAAGTAATCCGCTTCTGGGCAAAAGAATAGATATTGTCGTGATAGATGCAGGGCGTGGTAGCACATGAGTATTAGAATACTGCAGGAATCTCTAAGACCATCTTTATCGTGAGTGCAGAGCCAGATTAAGGGTGGGCCAGGCAGAACGACAACCTACAATATCTAAATCTAAAATAAGACCACAAATATACAGAGGTAAGGGAAATGTTTTTGGTTTTATTTGTTTTTCTGGTTTTCAGCAAAATCTTTTATTTACCTCCTGTTCCCCAACTACGTCACATGAACACAGGTAGCCAGGTACCTTTGTAAACGTAGAGCACTCAGTATGAATAGAAATCATGCACCTCAGTGATTTTTTAACAAGAAACTTAATGAGTAAAAAGACTTCAGGTGTGTTTGAAATGTCTGCCCTTTACTGTATTCCAATCACTGAATATTATCTGTGTCGAAATTTTACTCAAATGTAGACACGTTTTTTGTTTTTTTGTTTTTGGCCTCGCTGCGCAGCTTGCAGGATCTCAGTTCCTCAACCAGAGATTGAACCCGGGCCCCCAGCAGTGAAAGCACAGAGTCCTAACCACTGGACCACCAGGGAACTCCCTAGACACTTTTTCTTTGCACACTTGCTAGTAACTACCTAGTGTGTTTCAGATCGTGTTTACTTCTGACAGTTGTTCTTCCCAGAAGCTGCTGGTCTTCTTGAGGATAGGATTGTAAGTAGTTGGGAAAAAAGGTTTAATAAACTGTGGGCTAGAGGTGAGAAGTGAGACCTCTGAGACACACCCTCTTGTATCCATGGAGGTCTCAGAGCTGCCTTGATTTATTCCTTCAAATAGATGCTGTTCTAGATGCCAGGATATATCAGTGGACAAAGAAAAAATTCCTGTCTTTGTAGCATTTCTGCAGGGGGAGACAGATAATAAACATGGGCATGATGACTAAGTAAATTACATAGCATAGTAGACAATAAGTAGTTTATGAAAAAAGGAAAGCTGAGTAGAGTAAGGAGAAGCAGGAAGGGGAGAGGTTCCCCTTTTAAATAGGCTCATCAGCCATGCCATATTACGATGGTAGCATTTGTGTCCAGACTGGAAGGAGGTGAGGAAGTGAACCGCTCAGCAGCCAGTGAGACTGCAGGTCAAGGGCTGAAAGACAGGTTAGGACCAAGGGCTTCTTGAAGGAGGGAGAGTCACACTTAATTACTGGGATTATATTGGTTGCTTGGGGACACTGAAGAAAGTCATCTTTATTCCACCTTTCTTGCACTCAGAACTCACTCCTAAATGTCACATTACTATTTCAGGCATATCGATTTGAGTGTGCACAAAATTGATATGCCTACTCAGGCTGCCCACTTGTTTCTCTCTCTTCTGATGCCATTAAACATTGAGTGGCTTGCTGTGGTGGCGGAGGCATAAGTTTTCCCTCTAGCTTTGGATTGAGAGCTCGTAAACTTCTACACTGCAATTGAGTCAAAATTGGAAGTGAAATTACACTGCTTGGAATTTTAGCCCAGTTTGTAGCTATCATTTTAATCCCCGAAATTGGATTTAGGGAATCTAAGTTGCAAATGCCCTGTGGCACTTTTAGATAGAAGATAACACAATGGCTTCTACATGGTTACTTCTACAGTGTTTCAAATATCATGCCCACAGGTATTAAAAAATCATTAAGCCCCTAAGGAGATTAGGCAATTTGAAGGGAAATAAGTAGTAACAACAGAAAATAGAGGTAGCCACACCCTGGGGCTTCTGATATTGGGGTTGTCAGCCACAGGCTTTAAAATAATTATGTTTGATAGTGTTTAAGGAGATAAAACACAAGATTGAAAATCTCAGCAGAGAACTGGAAATTATTATTTTTGTTAATAGCAGACGTTAGGGGCATGACAGATGTGAAGAAAAACCAAATAGAAATTCTAGAACTGAAAAATGCAATAACCTAAAATAAGAACTCAGTACATCCATTCATGTCTTCTATATTCTATAAAATACAACAAACCAAAATATTTTTGTTGACCTTTTCAAAAAAGTTTGACTCTGTTGATTCTATTGTATGCTGCTTTTCTTCTATTCAGCCTCACCTTTATTATCTCCTTCCTTTCATTCTCTTTGGATTTATTCCATGTTCCTTTTCTAATCTCTTATTTGAGATACATGTCTTTAATGTTTGTTTGTTTGTGTTTGTTTTTTTAACTAATGTGAGCATATAAGGCTAAAAGTAGCATTTTTGCTCTATCCCACAAGTATTCTTTTTTCTTTTTTTTTTGTTTTTGTTTCATTTTTTTTCTATTCTACAAGTTTTGATGCAGAGGGCTTTTACTATCATTCTGTTCCAATTATTTATTAACTTTTCATTATTATTTCTTTTTTACCCTGGAGTTAATGTTTTTGATTTCTAAATACAATATCTCAAGGGCTTTTAATTTTTTAAAAAAATAAATTTATTTATTTTTGGCTGTGTTGGGTCTTCATTGCTGCACATGGCCTTTCTCTAGTTGCAGTGAACGGGGGCTACTCTTGTTGTGGTCTGCTGGCTTCTCATTGTGGTGGCTTTTCTTGTTGCAGAGCATGGACTTTAGGCACATGGGCTTCAGTAGTTGTGGCACATGGGCTCAGTAGTTGCAGCACGCAGACTTAGTTGCTCCACGGCATGTGGGATCTTCCCAGACTGGGGGTCAAACCCACATTCCCTGCATCGGCAGGTGGATTGTTAAACACTGCGCTACCAGGGAAGTCCTTTTAATATGTTTTTTGTTATTAATTTTTAACCCTGAGACCATGTTCTCTAATCATTCACTATTGAGTTAAAAATTAGTAACAAAAACAGAACCCGACAAACTTTCTCTGTAAAAGGCCAGGTAGTAAATATTGTCGGCTTTGCAAAACAATGTATAGTTTCTGTGGCATACCCTTTTTTTTTTTTTTTTTTTTTTGGCCACACTGAGCGGCTTGTGGGAATCTTAGTTCCCTGACCAAGGATCTAACCCCGGGCCTAACCACGGGATCACCAGGGAATTCCCTTCTGTGGTATATTTTTTAATGGAATGTTATGTACCCATTACAATGACTCATTTTTAAAATATCAATATGGAACTCTAAGCTACATTATAAAATAAGAAATGCAAGATGCTAGTGTATATATGATAATTCAATTTATATTTTAAAGGCTATATTAAATATTATACGTACTTACATATGCATGGAATATCCTAGAAGGATACATAGGAAATTGTTAAAAATGAGCATCTCTGGGGAAAACTAGGGTTTGGGTACCAAAGATGGGAGACTTACTTTTCACTATATACTTTTCGGTATTCTGAATTTCTTTTTTACAATTTGTACTACCTAGTTAAAAAAGTATAAAACCTTTTAAAAATTATAGGCTGGCATTTTATCATACAACACTTTTTTTTTTTTTTTTTTTTTTGCGCGGTACGCTGGCCTCTCATCATTGTGGCCTCTCCCGTTGCAGAGCACAGGCTCCGGACGCGCAGGCTCAGCGGCCATGGCTCACGGGCCCGGCCGCTCCGCGGCATGTGGGATCTTCCCGGACCGGGGCATGAACCCGTGTCCTCTGCATCGGCAGGCGGATTCTCAACCACTGTGCCACCAGGGAAGCCCCTAGAACTTGAACTTTTAATATAGCAACTAGGATTGCTATTGTTCTTAGTTCATAGTTCAAGGTAGCCAGCTTTATTTACTTTTGCTCCTACATGCTATAGACTAGAAATATATTAGAAAGAAAAAAGAAAATTGTGTGCCAAAGTGGTTTAGAAACCAAAAGTCAGAATTTAATCTCTACATTAAGTTGAATATTGGGGAGGTATACACTCAGAAATTAAATTGTGAAAACATTAAAACACACACACACACACACACACACACACACGATATTGACAATTTTCTAAAAAGATAAAAATTGCCTATACTGATAAAAAAAGTTTTTTAACCATTCTTAATAATTTCTCCTTATTTATTGTTCTATCCCTGTTATAGACAGCATCTTCAAACATTTCCTAAAGTTTATCACAAGTTAAATATTACATTGACATTTTTAATATTAGTCTTCCTGTTCCACCATTATAATACTTTTGAAAATCTTCAATATTTTTATTTCACTTTTTCAATCATTTTCACACATCCCAATAACTTCTTTCTTAATTTCAGTCATCACTGTTTCCATTTCTTTTATTATTTTTTTTCAGATCAAGATCTGTAATTCTTTTGCATCTGTGATTCAATGCCCATCCTACCATAAAAGGCCTCTTTAACTGTTCACTTCTGTGTTATATTCAGTTCAGTTTTTTAAAAAAATCAGTGTTATTGAGGTACACTAAAAGATAAACTGAGGCACATTAAAATTTACAAGAGTTTATTTGAGCAAACATCAATTTGCAACATGAAAGTGGTTAGAAAATTGTTAGGAGCACCCTACCAACAGGAGCTAAGAGAAAGGTTCTTGTGGAGCAGACAAGGAAGCAAAGCAAGAAAGTTATTTGATTGGCTGTAGCTTAAGCATTTGCTTGTTTTGGGGGAGGCTAGTTGCCTGTTTGTGATTGGTTGTTCTTAAATCTTGTCTTCTTGGATATGAGAGCATTTCCAACTGATTCTGGCTTAAGTTTTGGTTTGCTTATGGAGGCTACCAAGGCATTAGAGCCACCTCAGCATAAAATAGTCTTTTTGTTTAGCTACTTTAACAGATATAATTTACGGTCAATAAAATTTACCCACTTCAATATATAGCTCTATTTAATATTGTACTAGAGGTCCTAACAATTGTAATAAGGCAAGAAAGAGGAATAAAAAAATGTATAGACTGAAAAGGAAGAAGTAAAATTGTCTTTATTTGAAGATGATATGATCAGGGAATTCCCTGGCAGTCCAGTGGTTAGGACTACTAGGTTAGCTTTTACTGCCTAGGGCCTGGGTTCAATCCCTGGTCAGGGAACTAAGATCCTGCAAGTTGTGCATCTCGGCCAAAAAAAAAATGAAGATGATATGATCAGCTATTTATACAATTCTAAGAAATCCACTAAAAAACTGCTGGTTCTAGGAAATGAATTTAGCAAGGTTGCAGAATATGAGATTAATATACAAAAATCAATTGTATTTCTATATATTGACAAGAAACTATTGGACATTAAAATTTTTTAAATATCATTTATAGGGACTTCCCTGGTGGCGCAGCGGTTAAGAATCCACCTGCCAGTGCAGGGGACACAGGTTCGAGCCCTGGTCCACAAAGATCCCACATGCCATGGAGCAACTAAGCCCGTGCACCACAACTACTGAGCCTGTGCTCTAGAGCCTTGCTCCACAACAAGAGAAGCTACTGCAATGAGAAGCCCGCACACCAGAACAAAGAGTAGTCCCCACTCGCCTCAACTAGAGAAAGCTCGTGCGCGGCATCAAAGACCCAACGCAGCCAAAGTAAATAAATAAATAGATTTATAATTAAAAAATCATTTATAATAGCATTTTAAAAACATAAAATACTTAAGGGTAAATATGTGTAAGACCTGAATACTGAAGACATTCTTGAGAGAAATTAAAGAGGACCTAAATAAGTGGAGAGTTATACAACGTTCATCGATTAGAAGACAATATTGTTAAGGTATCAAATCTCTCAAATTTAATTATAGAGTCTAGACAATGCTAATCAACATTTCAGCACATAACTTGTAGAAATTGACAAGCTGATTATAAAATTTATATGGAAGTCCAAGAAATCTAAAAGAAAACAATTTTTCAACAGAAGAACTTTTGTTAGAGGCATCATAAAACTACAGTAATCAATATCATAGTGTGATATTGGCATAAGAATAGGCACAGATCAATGGAACGGAATAGAGAGTCCAAAAACAGACTTACACTTGTATGGTTGATTATTTCTTTAAAAATGAAGCTGGGGGCTTCCCTGGTGGCACACTGGTTGAGAGTCCGCCTGCCGATGCAGGGACACAGGTTCGTGTCCCGATCCGGGAAGATCCCACATGTCGCAGAGCCGCTGGGCCCGTGAGCCATGGCCGCTGAGCCTGCGCGTCCGGAGCCTTAAAAAAAAAAAAAGTAAAAATGAAGCTGGAATAATTTGATATCCAGATGGGAAAAAAGTGAACCCTGATCTTTGCCTCGTAACATATACAGAAATTAGTTGATTAGTTGATTCAAAGATTTGAAGAGGTAAAACTATATAACTTCAATAAGAAAGCATAAGAGAAAAATTTAATGCCCTTGTGTTAGGCAAAACAAAAAAAATTTTTTTTTGGCTGTGCCGTGTGGCATGCGGGATCTTCCCTAACCAGGGATCAAACCCACACCCCCTGCAGTGGAAGCACGGAGTCTTAACCACTGAACCACCAGGGAAGCCCAAAAATTTCTAAAATAGGACACAAAACACACAAAACCTAAAAGAATAAGAATTGATAAGTTGAATTTCATCAAAATTTAAACCTTGGCTCTTCAACACCCATGAATAAAATTAAAAGCCAAGCCACAAACTGGGAGAATACATATGCAAAACTTATTTCTGATAAAAGTCTTATAGCTAGAACATTAAAAAATTCTAAAACTCAATAATAAGACTAAAATCCAAGTTAAAAAGGGGACGAAATAAAATAAAATAAAATAAGGGGACAAAATTTTTGAACACACATTTCACTAAAGAAAATATATGAACGATAAACATGAAGTGATGCTCACCAGCATCCTTGTCGTTGGAGAAAAATGCAAATTAAAACCACAATGAGCTACATCTACAGGTACACTAGAATGGCTCTAATTAAAAGGACTGAAAATTACCAAATGTTAGCAATGATACGCAGCAATCGGAACCCTCATATATTGCTGGTGGGAATGTAAAATGGTATAGCCATTTGGAAAGTAATTTGTTAGTTTCTTATAAAGTTGAACATGCACCTCCTGTTATGACCCAACCATTCCACTCCTAGATATTTGCCTGAGAGAAATGAAAACATGTTCACACAAACACTTGTATGAAAATGATCATTGCAGCTTTATTCATAATAGCCCCAAATTGGAAATAACCCAAATTTCTGTCACTCATGAATGAATAAACAAATTGCTGTAGAGCCATGCAATGGAATTTTACTCAGGAGAAAAAGGAACAAATTATTGATATACACACGTTCAACATGGATAAATCTCAAAAGCTTTATGCTAAGTGAAAGAATCCAGACACAAAAGACTACAAACTTTAAGATTCAATTTATATGAAATTCCAGAACAGGCAAAATGATAGTGTCAGAGTCCAGATCAACAACTGTCTAGGGTTGGGGAGACTGGGAGAAGGGACTGGCTGCAAAGGAGCACAAGGTAAATTTGAGGGGAGGGGGGTTATGGAAATGTTCTATATTGTGATTGTGGTGATGGTTACATAACTGTATACATTTGAACCAATAATAATCAGAAGATATAATGAACAACTTTATGTCCATAATTTAAAATTTATATGAAATGGGCAAATTCTTTGAAAAACACAACTTACTGAGGTGACATCAATAGGAGGGTTTTTCTAAACTAAGTACATTTGTGAAAAAGAAGTTAATGCTGGCAAACAAACCAGCGTCATACATGTCAGAAGTGTGAAGAGGGTACAATTAGGACTTTTTTTTGTTGTTGCTGTTTTGTTTGTTTTGTTTTGAGCTAATATGTTGAAACCATATTTATCCCTGCATTTTTTTTTGTTTTTTGTTTTTTTGGCCACACCGCACAGCTTGTGGGATCTCAGTTCCCTGACGAGGGATTGAACCCAGGCCATGGCAATGAAAGTGCTGTATCCTAACCACTAGACCCCTAGGGAACTCCCTATCCCTCCTTTTCTTAGGAACTTTATCAATGAATACTATATCGTTTTCAGAAAAAATTGAGCTATATTTCTATATTTGTTTACCAGAAACCTGGAGACATGTATTGTTCAAATTAATTATAAAAGCCCCCCAAAATTAATTATAAAAGCACAAAAGAAAAACAAATGATTAAATATATTAAGGACATATATAACTTAGTATGAAAATAAGTATATACCCAAGATATTAAAAACTTATGATAGAAAGAATAGTCTCAAAGAATTTTTTTTCTTTCATCCTGTCTTTGCAATTCCCAGTTTGGCTTTGGTAGAAAATCAAATCTTACTTAATATGTCTTTATGAACATCTGGTAGTGGGTAAGAGAGAAAGACAGGTCTCTGGACTGAATTTTTGGTTCCTTTAAACAGAAAACTATTAAAGAAATTATACCCCCCCTATTTTTCTTACACTTAAAAAAAGATAAAGCTAAAATTGAATCTGTGAATTATTGACCTTGCTTCTGTGTATCTGCACTCATTCAAACTCATTAACACACTATATTTCCTCCTGTAAGTCTTCTCATCTATTTTTGCTCTTTCTTTTTTCTCAACTAAAGAAATCAAGAAAAATCATTAAGAGCTCAGACTCTTTTTTTTTTAAATTTTATTTAGTTTTGGCTGCATTGGGTCTTTGTTGCTCCACGTGGGCTTTCTCTAGTTGTGGTGAGCAGGAGCTACTCTTCGTTGAGGTGCAAGTGCCTCTCATTGCGGTGGCTTCTCTTGTTGCAGAGCACGGGCTCTAGGCGCACGGGCTTCAGTAGTTGTGGCATGCAGGCTCAGTAGTTGTGGCTTGCAGGCTCTAGAGCACAGGCTCAGTAGTTATGGCACATGGTCTTAGTTGCTCCGTGGCCTGTGGGATCTTTGCAGACCAGGGCTTGAACCCGTGTCCCCTGCATTGGCAGGCAGATTCTCATCCACTGAGCCACCAGGGAAGTCCAGAGCTCAGACTCTTAAGGTTGGGGACAGACTCCTTGGGTTGAAATCCTCGCTCTGCCATTTTCCAAAGTCAATTTTTCCTATGCCTAATATGAATAACAATAACAATGACAACATCACTGACATTATTTATTATATGGCCCAGAGGGGTTAAGTAACTTGGCCAAGGTCACATAGCACTATCTACCTGGAAAAAGCCTCACCTCTATGGAAATACTTTGCAGAGGCAAATTAATCCAGACCCTCCCATTCAAATCCGGGAAAGCAAAACTACATTCAACCCACCAGTGTTGATTGCATGTGTAGAAACAGCAAGACTTCTGCCCTTTGGACCTTGATAGTCTCAAGAGGAGGTGAATGAGGAAACAGTCCAACTAGTTACGCATGAGAAATGACATGGGAAAAAAGTTCGGGGAGCTTAGTTTTAAGCATGGATGTGGGGTGAGGGCCTGAAGTGAATCAGGAAAAGCCACAAAGAGGAGCAATATTGGAAAGGGAGCCTTAAAACACACTCTTCAGAATCATCTTGAACCAATGGACTCTGCCAACGTCTGCTAACACAATTTTTGTAGTAGCCCTTCCAAAGTGGATTGGCAAAGCTAGTCTGGTGTACATAGGGTGACCAGCTGTCCCTGTTTGCCTGGGACTGAAGCATCTCCCAGGATGTGGGACTTTCAGTTTTGAAACTGAAGAGTCAAAGCAACCCTGGGCAAACTGGAAGAGTTAGTCGCTGCTGCAGAAGTAAACTATAACAATGCTTGCTAACATCTGTTGATTACCTGTAATGCGTTAGATGCACACTGTTCTAGGAATTTTCCACGTTTGCTCATTTAATTCTCCCAATAACCTCACCCCCATTTGAATACTATCATTAGCTCCATTATGCAATGAAGGAAATCAAGGCACACAAATTCTCAAGGTCATGCTTCCGGGAAGTGTTGGGACCAAACCCAGACATTGTCCTGCTACGGTTGACCTTTTTCACTATTGTTCTATCCTGGGCAAACATCAAAATAGCCAGCTGCTGAGGATCTTGGATCCCCCAGGAAAATGGGAAGGGTCAGACCTGAGAAGCAAAGCATTAAAAATGTCTTTTAGTTTGATCCCAGCATCTCTAGACTCCCAGATCCATGACTCTCTAGGGCAAAATTCCTCCTGCATTGGATGAAGTTCTAGGTCCTTAGGACAGTTTGCAGTGGGTTCTTACTTGTTCCCAGGCAACTATGGTTTAAATGGGACTCAATCTCAACACTGCTTAGCTAATATTTTTATCTCTTTTAAAAAATAATTATCATTAGTTGAGAATGTACTATGCACCTGGCATTGCTCTGAACGCCTTGCCTATATTAAATCATTTAATCCTTATTTCTTGCATTAGTCATATACATGCCTGCAGAAGAAGAGAAATTTGAAAGTTAGCTTTTCATCTTCTTTCAAAATTGGTGATGGCTAGTTGGATAAAATGAGTCCATGGGGAATGGAACATATATTGATGCTTCAATGAGTATTTCTCCTAGTATATAAGTGATTTTGTTTTCTCAGAACTAATCTCTGCTTTTGCAATATTCTGATTTATAACCTATTTGTGTCCCTTTTAAACACAACTTCATTCTCCCAGTCAAAGGTCTTCTATGGAAGTGTTCTTGGTGATTTAGAAGCTCGTGATCTTGGTGTAAAGGAGCTTTGGAAATGTTGTTGATTGCTTGCTTGTTCTTAAAGTTTTTATCAGGCAGTTTTTATATGCCCTCCATGCTTTAGGGGAGAATGAGAAACCACCAGCATCTGTGGTCTTTGTTGAAAGATTGACTTAGAGCACTAATGCTTTGAGGGAGAATGGATTTGAATGGAAGGGGCATTTTTTCCTAATTCTCACCCATCCACCAGATCCTTGGATTTCTGTTGCCAGAATGCCCTTACTTTCAAATGGGATTTCCATTTCTCCTCAATTTTTATGTTGCCATAGGACAAACAGTCATAAAAATTCATGTCCCCTTCCAACCACCCCACTCAGAAACTTCATTATTTTCCTCCTTCAAAACTTCTAAGGAGGGAGAAACCATAACTTTCCTTTGAAAATCAAGCCCAGTGAATCAAAAACCTTTATGGTAAGGGAACGCAATCACAGCTTGGATTCTTCCAGTCAATCTCATCAACAGTAAATTATATTTATAGCATTCTGTACACATCCTTGCCGAAAATGTACTGTTCTGTGTCCAGAGCAGTGCCTGGCACCAACCAATAAATGCTTCTTTTTGAAACCTTTGTATTTTAAAATAATTTTAAACTTTAAAGAGCTTCAAGAACAGTACAGCTTCAGCAATTGTTAATGATTTGCTACATTTGCTTATCTCACTTTCTATTTTTTATCCATACATAAATTTTTAATGAATCAACAAACATCATGCTCCTTTATGTCTAAATAGTTCAGTATCTATGTCCTTTAAACAAGGACATTCTCTGATATAGCTGTGAAATAACAGAAGACATATATTGGTCTCTGCCCCCAGTTCCTGATACAGAGCTACTGAAACCTTTGTAAATTCCTAAGTGATAAGACAGAGCACTAGGCACATCTTTTGTTCTATTGAGGTGACACTGGGTGGGCTCCTGGATGGCTCCTAAAGGCAGGCTGGTCACGAGAAAGACCAAGCCACGATTAAAAGCTTGGAATTTTCAGCCGCACTCTCTATCCTGCAGAAAGAGGAGAGGGATTAGAAACGAAGTTAATAATTGATCATGCCTACGGGAGGAAGCCTCCATAAAATCCCAATAGCGGGACTTCCCTGGTGGTCCAGTGGTTAAGAATCCGCCTTCCAAGGCAGGGTATGCAAGTTTGATCCCTGGGGGACCTAAGATCCCACATGCCGCAGGGCAACTAAGTCCATGTGCTGCAACTACTGAGCCGTGCCACAGCTAGAGAGAAGCCTGCACACCACAATGAAAGATCCCGTGTGCTGCAGCTAAGACCCAACACAGACAAAAATAAATAAATAATAAATATATATTTTTTTAAGTTAAAAAAAAAATCCCGATAGTGTGGGATTTGGAGAGCATCCACGTAGGTGAACTCATCCACACTGGGAGGGTGACGCACCCCAACTCCATGGGGCCAGTAGCTCCCGCACTCAGGATCCTCCCGGACCTTGTTCTATGTTCTTCATTTGGCTGTTCATCTGTATCCATTATCATATCCTTTAATAAACTAATAAACACAAGTGTTTCCTTGAGTTCTATGAGCCACTCTTGCAAATTAATTGAACCCAAGGAGGGGGTCATTGGAACCTCCCATCTACAGCCAGTTGGTCAGAAGCACAGGTGATAAGCTGGGCTTGCAACTGGTGTCCGAAGTCAGTATGTCAGGTGAGGGCGTGGGGGGCAGTCTTGTGGAACTGAGCCCTTAACCTGTGGAATCTGATGTTACCTTCAGATAAACAGTCTCAGAATTGAGTTAAATTACAGGACACCCAGCTGGTGTCACAGAGAATTGCTTGGTGTGGGGAAAAAAACCTCTTGGTGACCAGAAGCATCAGAAGCGAAGTGTTTTGTGTGAGTAGTAAAGGAGACTCACAGGGAAGAAACACACAGATGGAAAACTGAGTTTTTTCCTTTTTAATAACCATGGTGTAATTATAAGGTTTGGGAAATGTATTTTAGTTATAATACTCACCTAACATATTGTTTATATTTGAATTTCATCAATTGCCCCCAGAATATCCTTTATGGCAATTTTGACCCCTCTTCCAGGATCCAATTCAAGATCACACATTGCACTTTGTGGCTGTTCTCTTTACTCCCCTGTTAACTTAAAACAATAAAACGGCCAGTTATTTTACCAGCAAAATGAGTTTATTCAGGAGCAACAAGGAATTGCAATTCTGGAAACGCATCTGTGGTGAACCCACATACAAGTTCGGTAAAGCAAAGAAGGGGAAACTATTTTGTAGAGGAGAAGGGGAAGTTGGGCGGGACTTTTATAAACAAAATGTTCACTGGAAGAAACTGGGAGTTAGAAGTATAGTGGCTTTTCATTGGCTGACTTATGATAGTCTCTCATCGGCTGAGCTCTTCCCAGACAACGACAAAATCTTTCTTCCTTCTGCTGGTGGTAGTAAAGTAGTCACTTCCTGACAGAGATGTAAGTTGTGTCTCTTCCTGTTGGAATCTGTATTGATGTGGAGTGGTACATGCAAGAGATGTCCCCCTTCTGGTCGCCTGACTCCATTTTAGTGAAATTTCTTCTTAGTTTTCATAGCTTTTATTAATTAATTTATTTAAATTTATTTTATTTATTTATTTGGCTGCATTGGGTCTTCGTTGCTGTGTGCGGGCTTTCTCTAGCTGTGGCGAGCGGGGGCTACTCTTCGTTGCAGTGCACACGTTTCTCATTGCAGTGGCTTCTCTCGTTGCAGAGCACGGGCTCTAGGCGTGTAGTTGTGGTACGTGGGCTCAGAAGTTGTGGCTTGCGGGCTCTAGAGCACAGGCTCAGTAGTTGTGGCGCACGGGCTTAGTTGCTCTGTGGCATGTGGGATATTCCTGGACCAGGGCTCGAACCCGTGTTCCCTGCAGTGGCAGGCGGATTCTTAACCACTGTGCCACCAGGGAAGTCCCCTTTCATAGCTTTTAAATCTGCAGAAATTCCTCAGCTTTTCTTTGTCCTTCATGGCATTGACATTTTGAAGGCCAATTGTTTCACAGACTGTCCCTTCATTTGGTTTCCTCACAATTAGATTCAGATCATGCACTTTGGGCAGAAATGCTACACATATTGTGTTCTCAGTGTGTCCTATCAGGATGCAAATGACCTCAGTTTTCTCCACTATTGGCAGTATTAACAATACATGCTTCTTGAACTGAGTAGGTAAATTGAGGACACATAATCATATACATGGATTTTATAATTCTTTCTTATCCTCCATTTGTATTATTAAAAACCAATCTGTTCTTCAAAATCTTACTCTGATGAATCCCATAGGTGGGATTTAGTCAGAATGGCTGAGAGCACAGGCTTCAGTACCTGAGAGATCACAGACTTCAGTACCTGACACAGTGGTTCAAATCCCTGATTCCACTTAGCAATTGTGACCTTGAACAAATTGACCCCTTAGTTTCCTCATTTGGAAACTGATCATAATGAGAGTGTCTGCAGTTTGTTCATCTGTAATGAGGATTCAAGGAAGCAGTAAATGTAATAAAGCACTTAGCTCTTGGCTGGGCACAAAATAAGTGCTCAAAAAAATTAGTGATTGTTATTATTATAATTAACCCATACAATGGCAAGCAGAGACAGCTGGTTCTCCCTAAAAACTTCTTGACTTCTTTTGCCATTGGGAAGGGGCCATATGATCAATTCTGGCCACAGGACTGTAGGTGAAGTGCCATGTGCCACTTCTGGGCTGAGGACCTTACAAGCTGGTGCTCTTCCCCTGCCACAGTGACCCTGAAGTCTGCATGTTCCAGATGGAGTAGCTACAAGGTGGAGATAGGTTGCCTATTTAAACTGGTGTGGGAAAAAAATCTCTTGGTGACCAGAAGTGTCCTAAGTGTTCTGTGTGAATAGTAAAGGAGACTCACAGGGAAGAAACACATAGGTGGAAAACTGAATTTAAATACATAAGAAGTAAACCTTTTTGTCTTAAGCCATGGATATGATATTTTACTATAGTAGAATCTAACATTTCCTTGATTAATTTAAGTAGCATGTCCACATAATGTGTAAACAACGATTTGATAATTATGCAAAAGACTAAAATATACTGTTGATTCTATCCTTAATGACAGTTAACTCTGTGTTTTTACTGATACTTATTCAACAAATATTTCTTGAGCACTAACTGCATGCCTGATTGTCCTGGCAAGTGGCAGGAAAACCAGGCAGAGTTCCTGTAATCATGAGGGTAATAGTCTAGTCAGGGAGACAGGCCTTAATCAAACAATGGCATAGGCAAATGCAGAAGTGTAACCAGTCTTAGGCTATGAAGAAGGGAGAGGACCACAGTGCTATGAGAGGCTGAAAGAGAGAAATAGATCTACCACTAGCAATGGGATCTTGGAACACTAGGCTTAATAGCCTAGTAGTTTCCCTGTAAAATGGGTACATTGGCCTAGCTGGTCCTGAAGGTCCCTTCCAGCTCGCATAGTCTATATTTTTGTGTGGATTCCCCTTTTTTCCTTGTGTGAGCATTTTTTAATTGAAAAAAAAAAACTAATTTAGCAGAAACATTGGCTAGCACATGAGGCAATGTGACTTTTCTTACTGCTAATTTAAATCCAGTAGTGTTAGGCAGCCTCCCTCAATGTTTTTGCTGAAACTTTGGAATAATGCTTACTAATCATCTTCAGGGGAACTTTGTGAGCTATGAGTAAGCAAGTTTCATTGAGTGACAAAGGCAGGAGGCTTACATCCATTTAGCAAAGATGACCCTCTCCAGGGGTAGAATTTGAAAAGCCCCTGAAGAAATCTGAGGGTGGGGGAAATATTTCCCCCTCTAGCTACCTGAATTCCCATATTATTTGTAACTTCAGAAAATCCTAGAACAACAATGAAAGTTTTTACTTGGGAACAACACTGTTCTTTTTTTCTGATGCTTCAGTGTGAATGTCTTATGGTAGCTGGAAGTCACTGAGGGATAAAGAAGGGAAAGAACTCAGAAAGATCTGGAACTTGAGGGACTTGGCCAGAAAACGCAGATATGAGTCTGTGTGCAGAGGTCTTGTGCTCTAGGAAGGCCCTGGCTGCCAGGCTGAAGAGACCACCCACAGTGAAGGATCCAGGGATAACAACTCTACCTCACAATGTTGCCAAGGGCCAACAATGAGTACCTGGCATGTTTATTACCAAAGAAGTTCACTACCTTGTACCAAGCACCATAATAATGTGAAATAGTAGTCTTATATAATCTAAAGAAAGAAACAAAGTACTTTTAAGTCAGAAAAATAAGGGGTATGATTTTTCCCCCCTGTAATGACTGGAGGTCTTTGCTATGAGTTTCATAACACTTGTATACCCTAGATAGGTGTCAAAGAGGCAAACGACAAAAAAATTAGCACAAGCTTCAATTCATGTGACTTTGATTCCCACGTTGATGCCAGCGAAAAAGCCAATACATAACTGCAAAATAACTTTAAGAAAAATTACATGACTAAGCAAAGCTGGTATTAAAAGGCCAGTTCTTCTTTTTGTAAAGGACTCGAAACTTGCTAACATAATAGGAGCAGTTTTCTCATGCCCATAGAACCATTTTCACATCCCACATCTTGCCAGTTTGGTATTTCCTTCCTTTATTGCTTAAAAGATTGTCAGACATTTTGAAAGGAGAGAAGTCAATTAAAATGCATTTAGACGGTTCTTTAAAAATGCTGATAGGACAAGGCAAATTTAAGATATCAGAAACAATAAAATATGAGGGTTTTTTTTTTTTTTGAGAAGGCAAGGAATCTTAGTGTTCTGTGTCCTTGAGGGAAAATGCTATATTTTGTTAAAAGTAAATATGTTGTTTTCATTCATTCAAGCAAAGTAATTTACTTTACTTCATATTATTGTTGAGTTGTCTCAAACATTATGTCCACATATAGCTTGTAAGTAACTCTTCAAGGAAAAAAGAAAAAAAACCCCACATTTCTCCATGATAATACACATATCTAGGATTCTGAGGGGACTTTGGGGACCCAGTGATTTTCACAGCTTTTTCTTTTTTGATCAGTGGAACTAGTTTCTATGTTAAGACTCTCACGAGGAATGTCAATATATAAAACACGTGAAAGTCGCCCTGGTGGGAGAGGGGATTGAGGACCCCAACCCAAACTCAATCCAGTATTCATTTCAAATAAACTTTGCTTCACTACTTTATCACCAGAGTCCATCAAAGTATCTGGCAGAAAGATTTGTTGAAGAAATATATTATGCTGCCTCAGTCAATATCAAATAGAGATCATCACTTATAATACATATTAGAACATTTATAAAAATAAAGAAAACCTAAGTATCCATCAACAGATAAATGGATAAAAAAGCTGTGGTATACATAAATACAATGGAATACTACTCAGCCATAAAAAAGATGGAATTTTGTCACTTGAAGCAACATGGATGGATTGGAGGGCATTATGCTAAGTGAAATAAGTCAGACAGAGAAACACAAATACTGTATCACTTATATCACTTATATGTGGAATCTAAAAAATACAATAAACTAGTGAATATAACAAAAAAGAAGCAGACTCGCAGATATAGAGAACAAAGTAGTGGTTTCCAGTGGGGAGAGGAAGAGGGGAGGGGAAACATAGGGCTAGGGGCTTAAGAGATACAAACTATTAGGTATAAAATAAGCTACGAGGATATATTATACAACACGGGAAATATAGCCAATATTTTATAACTATAAATGGAGTATAACCTTTAAAAATTGTGAATCACTATATTGTACACCTGTAATTTATATAATATTGTACACCAAGTATACGTCACTAAAAGAAAAAAATAAATTAAAAAATAGTGTAATAATGGAAACTATTTAGTGTATTATTTTCAATAATAGTAATTGGCCAGGTAACAGCCTTAAGACACATTTTAGTACTTGGCAAAGCAAAGTGAATTCGTTTTCATTTGAGAAGTATATTTTGAGTTGGAGGGACAGAAGACTTTAATATCAATTAATATCAGTCCCCTGTTTGAACACCCCAGACCCGCTTCTTTCCATCTGTGGTACTTAACCTCACTTTCCTCAGCTGTAAAGGAGAACAATAACATCAATTTTGATGTCCATTAATAAAACCCCCTTTTTTCCATGCATACCAATAGGGTTCACATGAGGTTAAGGGGACTCTATAGCAGTGCCTCATTGTGTGTGCTTAGGGGATGGGAGGTACGGAGGGGGTGGGATGACTCATCTTGAGCCAATGAATAGAGTGTTATTAAATGGATTGAGACCCAACTGGGAATATTTGGACTTTAGCTGGAGAGGGTCTACCAGTTTGCATGAAAGACTCTGGAGCTTCCTAAAAAGGCTCTTATTCCAAAGGAATTAGTTACTGGAGGAGAGAGCCAATTTCGAGTGTTGTGTGTTGTCTATCACTCAGATTTGAAGAACTTGTGCATCGTGTCAAAACCAAGAACTGGACAAGCTGTTTTGACACAAAAGTTTTAGTAGGACATGGTAGGGGAAGGAATGTCCTGTTGTTCTCTGTAGTACAGTGATAGTGTTACCGAATCAGGTCCGGCTGCTCGCTGCTCAAAAATCAATACAGAGAGAGAGAGACAAATGTAGGTAGAAATGAAAGTTGCTTTTAAGCAGAATGCTGGCAGTCTGGAGAGATGGTGGACTCAGTGTTCCCCAAAAACCATTTCCAAAGATTCTGCTCAGCCATGAAAGTTTTTAAAGGGAAAAAGGGAAGTAATCTCAGTTAAGCATTGAGATAGGGGGTCAGAGTCGTCGCCATCCCCCACTGTGTGCAGGCTTGTTTGCGGGCTTGTCAACCTGTGATTTTTCTTCAGATGCTATCTTGTTCACACAGTTTGTTTATGAGGTTACTGAAGGGGGAGCTAGGGAAGAGATCTGGTCATCTGTTAATCACTTGTTCTTCATTTCTACTTCTTTGATCTACAGAAAGAATCAACAGATTAAGCAAGGTATTGTGTGGATGAAAGATCTGAAAGGTGTGCTAGGGCTGGAGATGAGGAGAGCATAGGGTGCCTGGTTTAAGGTTAGTGACAACACTAAACGTCCTCCTGCACCTCTTCCTGCCAAAACTAGCACAGTGTGAGCCTCCCTGTGTGATGGCACCAAAATGTCCACCTGTACCTGTCCCCATTACTTGGAGGCTGAGATGACATATCTGTGGGCTTTGTAGGGGGGCTAAGGATCTTCTAGTCACATCTAGAAGACAGAACCTAAGAAACACTCTTTATTAGTGTTAATAAATTTCCACCTTTTCATTTCACTTTCTTCCCCCATGCCTCCCCAGCAGAACATTTTGCCAACATTAAAAAGAATGAGGTAAATCTATGTGTATTGATATAGAATATCAATATTCTATCAATATCAATATATCAATAACAATATATAGATATATATATCTATATATCAATATCAATATATAGATATCTATATATCAATATCAATATATAGATATATTATTGTTAATTGTAAAAAGATACAGAACAATGTAAATATTATGCTTCCATTGATAATAAAGGAATTATACATGTATATGCATGGAAGACATTGGAAGGATACACAAGACCATTTATAGTGATTAATTCTGAGAAGGTGATGGTGTGGAAATCTGGGGCAAGAGAGACTTCATTATTTACTCTTTTTGTATTATTTGAATTTCTTTTTTTGGACATATCTACATATATATGTTATTACATATCACATATATGTAACTTTTTAAAAACTATGCATTGCAAAAAATAAAATTTAAATTGAAAATGACTAAGTTAGTCTGAACTTTCTCATATTGACTATTACTATCTATCCCAAATAAAAGGAAAAGAAGGACATACCATTTAGAAACTATGTAAATATTTTCAGTTTTCATATATATGAGAAATATTTTCATACATATATGAAATATATATATATATTAATAAGGAAGTTCCTTATTTTGGGTAGGCTGCTTTCTTTCCCAGAAGCAGAACACAGCAATAGTGCTTAAGAGGTCTGGTTCTGATGTCAAACAGCTTGGGATCCGATCTTAGCTCTGCCACTTACTAGCTATATGTCTTGGGTAACTTAACCTGTCTAAGCTTCAATTTCATTGCCTTTAAAATGTGGGAGAATAATAGTATCTACTTTTTAGGGTTATTTATGAAGAGTGAATTAAGTAGTGCAGTTGAAGCGATTACCATACTGGCTGACCCACGGTAAGCACTTGATAAATATTAGAAAATGCATTACGGTGAAAATAAAGGGCACACAACAGTGAGGATTCGTGGGAAGCCAATATTTGTTTCCCTTTTTGAAAAATGTGGACAGCCAGTGACAAATATGGATAATAAAACACATTTAGAGACGTTCCATTTGTGTAATTAACAATCTAGTAATTTCCAATCACTGGTTGAAGTTTAGGTCTCTCAGTGATGGCAGACCTTTGAGTGTTGAATGGGGTGTGGATAAAACGGCAGTTTCCCAGTCAGTTTATAAGAGACTGTGTTACCTATGTGTTATCTACTTGTCTTTCTGGATGCTCTTACTGTTCTTAGTTTCCCCATGTGTCACTTAACAAGGTGGAAAGAACCATGGACTGAAGAGAAAGAGAATAATTTAAGCCTGACTCTATAACTAATGAGCTGGGTGACCTCAGGGCCATATTGCCCCTACTTGCAAAACAGGGAGACTGGCCCAGATGATCACCGAGTTTTTTCCAGATCTAACAATTCTACAAAAACGCCACGCCTGCTTAGCCCTTCTGGTCTCTACTGAGTCTATATCCTGTGTTGCTCCATTCTGATGAACTCAGGTTGCGAGGTGACAAGAGAGCTTTGCAAAGCCTGAACTAAAAATAACCTCCTCCATAAATATTTTATCAGAAGCTAGAGAGCTAAATAAAATAAAAGATAATTAAAAATCAGTATTAATGTCTGTATTCTGAGAATTTCACTTTGTTATTCATTTTGTGAACAGAAGTAAACCAAATTAAGAATGAAAATCCTTCGGAGTGTAAATGAAAGAAACAGATTTAAATTACTAAAATTTACTAAGAATAAGATTCATTTTGCTTTATGTCTCCCATTCAATTGATACAGTACTGTTAACAGGTGTACTCATTTAGCACATACTTTCCAGCATTTTGCAGAGATGTTATATCTTATGTGTAATAACATAAGGTATATGTAATAACATAAGGTATATGTAATAAAGATTAAAGTGCTTTACATTTGTGGAGCTGGTGTTTCATAGTTTACCAAGAGATTTTGTAGTTTAATAATTTACAACCAAAATGTCTATCTGGTCAGGAATTTGATAATATACAATACAGCTCTTTTCTCTTGTTAAAATGATAAATTGATATTTGAGTTAGAGTTTATTTTATAAAGCAAATATTGCAAGTTGGTAAAAAAATAAAAAACTGTTCAATAGAAATGCAAAATAGGGTGGTATGTTCTGGAATGCTTCTAACTTTTTCCCCACAATAGTGAGTTAGGCAATATTCAAAGAACTTCCTTATTTTAACTTTAAAATTTAAAACAACTTCTCTATATCAATAATAAAGATTCTTTGTTTTTCACCAGGCAGGGAGGTCACTTCAATATTTGATATGCAACATGGTATTTGGTATAAGGCGTGTTGTTTAACCAGGCTATTGAAATCGCACTATAATACCAGTTCATATGCTATAGGACCAACCTTTTATTCTCTATAATGCCAAAGTTCTCATGCAAACTATATTATTTGTTTTTGGTTTTGGAAGTTGGGGCAGAAACAGCAGTAGCAAATTTCATTGTTTCAGATACTGAAGAGAAAATTTTGAATTTTAATATAAACTCATTTTAGGTATTTTAATATCATTAATTTTTGAATAGATTGTTGTTTAGATTGGACTGCCTCATTTGAGTAGACTGGGGAAATTCCATATTGCCTCTTCCCTCCATGTTCTGGGAAACGACAGTACAGAACAGTAAAGCATTTGATTTCTCTTTAGAATAATAATGCTGAAGTGAGTCATTCATTTATTCATTTATTCAACAACAATTTATTGAGTATTTACTATTGTGCTAAGCCTCACAGGAAAGAAAAAGAAGTATATAACTGGGTACTTGCATATACACAATGACAACCAATAATTGTAGATGGGTCAAACTCTAAGCACCAACAGTGGATACTTTAATAGCATAAAAAAAAAAAACATTCTGGAGTAGGAGCACTAGAATAGCTAGGGAAGGCTTTGCGCGGGAGAAAGAGCCTGAAAAGATGGGTTGGATTCGAATAGGGGGAAATAAATGGAGAAAACATCCCAGGGAGGAGAAGCCATATATAAAACGTTACAGTATTAGTCAGGCAGAAGGCATGTCCTGAAGATAATATTGAAGAAATAGGGCACAGAGCATAGAACTCTAATTACTGAAGGGGTCTGTGGACAAGCAGCATTAGCATCCCCTGGGAACTTGTAGATATGCAGAACCAGAAACTAATTCCACATACTCAAGGTCTTTGGGTGCTTTGAAGATTGGATGTCTTCCCTGATGAAAATGCAAACTTCACTCTAGAACCAAAATCTAGACATTCCTGGAAACAGTCAGTTTCCCCCCCCCCAATTCCACAATGTTTGCCTAATCTGGAGAGAGGTAGGTAGGTAGATATGATTGTGGAAGTATTTGACTGCTGAGTTAAGTAGCTCAGGCCTCATCAACTCATGAATTCAATAAACATTTATTGAACTCCATTGTGGTAGCACTGGGGATACAGAGAAAAATAAGCCCTCCTTAAGCCCTGCCCTTAAGGAGCTCACAGTCTAATGGAAAAGTAAGTAACCAACAATTATAAATATCTTTGTGCAAATGAGTTTTAAAGCGTTATAATTGAGAAATAAACATGATTTATTCTGTTAACATTTATTGAATATTTAGTACATGCAAAATGGTGGTGTTCAAGGGTATCTGGGGTTGGGGAGAAGCAGAGATGGATCAGTTAAGTGGCTACCATCTAAGAGTAGGAAGTAAAGGAAGAATAAATAGGGGTTGGTCATTGTGAATTCAACAGAAGGCCAGAGAAAGAAGCAAGTCTGCATTAACCCATAAGTGGTAAGGTAAAGTAGAATTTGGATCACTGAGCAGAGAAATAGGCAAGTTGAGAGAGTGAACCATATTTGGGGAGTCCTGTTTGTTTTACTTTTTAGTTGGGGGAGAGATATGTTCAATTTTAGATATGTGGATCTTGAATGCATGTTCACAGAGAACCCTCTAGTAAGGAGGAGGAGGTTCAGGACTGTAGCTTAAGAGAAAAGCAGAGCTGAGGCAATGATCGATCAGATGCTTTTTCCTCCTAACAACGCATTTGAATCACTGGAAAGTAAATAGAATTGATTGTGCAGCTTGAAGTTGTCCATTGATGGTTAATTACATTTTGTTTATTTTTAAATAAAGCTCCAAACCTTTGCTTTCTTAGCTGAGAACAACACAAGCAATTTTAGTGATCTCAATCATGACTATTATGTTCACTAATATGACTTTATTTCCTTTTCCTGTTAGTGCAACAGTAACAGCAAAAAATGACAATAACAAAGTTTTTTTTTTTTTAATTCCATTTTCAAAGTCCTACTCTAGTACATTTTATCTGTGTGTTCATTTTTTAAATATATTGGCTGGGACCTCTCTGGTGGCACAGTGATTAAGAATCCACCTGCCAATGCAGGGGACACGCGTTCGAGCCCTGGTCCAGGAAGGTCCCACATGCCGCGGAGCAACTAAGCCCGTGCACCACAACTACTGAGCCTGAGCTCTAGAGCCCACGAGCCACAACTACTGAAGCCTGCACGCCTAGGGCCTGTGCTCCGCAACAACAGAAGCCACCGCAACGAGAAGCCCACGCATCACAACAAAGAGTAGCCCCCGCTTGCCGCAGCTAGAGAAAGCCTGTGCACAACAACGAAGACCCAACGCAGACATAAATAAATAAATAAATGTATTGGTTCACTTCAAAAGCCACAGCTATCTTGTATCATACAAGATTTGAAAACTGTATAAATGGTCATTATAGTCAATGCATAGCTGAGTGGTTTAAATTCCTCAAAAGTTAATTGTGTAATCTAATTTTAACATGTAGACTTTGTGCTATATTTACCTATTATGCTCTTGCTCTACCCCAGCTCCTGGCAAGATTTATTGACTATTCAAACTACCAGCTTCTGTAAGCTCCTCTCTCTGGCATATCCACGTGTGGCATTATCTCTCATCTGGTAGGGACTGGATGAATCCTGCTGTGGTAGACTTGGTGGATGGAGTGTCCAGGGGTGATACCTGGGCACTAATGCCATTTCTCAGTGGTAGATCTCTCCTACATATCTGCGGTGTTGGCTCAGTTTATATAACAGGGCTTCCATGTCGGTCTCCAAAGAGACCCTTGCAATCTAGACAAATACATTCACTTTCTAGGAGAGAAAACAGAGACTCCACAAGGAAAATTCAGAGTTATGGTTGATGGTGTGGGCTTTGGTGTTAGACTAGGGCTCAAATCCAGGCTCTGTCCCTTTTAACCAGATGACCTTGGGTAAGTAGAAACAAATAAGCAAAAGAAGCCAACTAGTTTACTTTTATTAAAAGAGTAATCCATGGTATAAAATTCAAACAGCACAAAGGGTATACAAGAAAAAGTGTCTCCCTGCACTTCAGATCTGCAGCCTACTCTGCAGAGTAACCATTCCTAAGGGTTTCTTGTACAAACGTTCAGAATTTCACGCATATGCATAGCATAATACAAATGTGGCTGTGTAAATGTGCAAGCATACCTATGTCAATTCCCGTAAGCGAAATTTTTGTCAGGGGTATATGTGCATTTAAAATTTTGTATGTAGACGCTGCCTAATGGTCATCCAAAAGATCGCACAGTGGATGAGAGCGACAATTTTCCCACGTGCCACTTCTTAAAAAATTTACCAGTTAGATAGGTGGAAATGTCATCCTAATGTGGTTTCTTCAAATGTTTTAAAAAATATAACACACAGAAAAACACACAAAATATAAATGTACTATTCAATGAATTATCAAAGAAGCAAAGAAGTCAGGTCAAAAAATAGAATATCAGAACATTCCAGAAACTTTCCTCATGCTTCCACCTACCCACTTTCTCCTTTCCAAAAATTTACATTATAGTTCAGTTTTGCCTGGTTTTGAACTTATATGCACGGAATCATACAGAGTATGCTTTCTTTGGTGTCTGCTTCTTCTGTTCAATTATGTGTTTATATTTCTCCAGTATACAACTGTAGTTCTTTCATTTGCCTTGTTATATAGATGTCCATCATGTAAATACATTGCAATTTATGAATCCATTCTACTATGGACAGATATTTGGGTTGTTTACAGTTTTTTATTTTTATGAATAATGCTATGTAAACATTTTTATACATGTCTCTTGGTACACATGTGCATGCATTTCTGTTACGTCTATACCTAGGAGTATGGCACTGCCATAGCCATGTCAAGATCAGTCTAGCTTTTGTGAGGATGAAAGACCACATGGAGAGAGAGGCCAACCAAGTCAGCCAATGTACCAGCTGAATATAGCTGTGTGAATAACCTCCAGCAAGATCAGAAGAACTGCCTGGCCAATCCATATCATTGTGATAAATAATAATTACTGCTGGTTTAAGTCCCTACATTTTGAAGCAGTTTGTTACATGGCAATAAACAACTGACATATAGAAATTGGTACTAGAGATGGGGTACATAGAAATTTAAAATACATGGCATTGACTTTGGAACCATACTGTGGGTGGAGGCTGGGAAAATGAAGAGGCTGTTAGTGAGAGCTGAAGGCCTGACAAAAATCTTTTAGGGTAAACAGCTGTGCAACAGTGGATAAAAATGTTCCCTGTAGTAACTTGAAATACAGATAACACAGTGAATGAACTTGCCTAGCTGGCTGAGATATTTCCAGGCAGAATATTGAGCGTGTCATTTGGCTTCTCAGAGCTGAGTATAAGCAATGGGAAGAGAGAAAGACACTAGAGAACTGTTCAGTTTGTAAGAATAATTTGGAGGAGATACAGAGAGCCCAGGCTTCCTGGGTTAGAAAATAAAACGGTTCCTTATCCCAGGTTTCTCCAGCTGGCAAGAATTTCAAAATAAGAAATGCCCCACCTTTCTATAATGAGATTTGAGAGGAAATAAAGCAATGAGAGAGAAACTCTCACTTCTGGTATAATAACTTCGATAGAGAGACAAGGCAGTCTTGCCCTCAGGAAAAAGAGGAAGGTGGGAGGAAGGGGCTGGGTTGGTCAAGAGGGTGGTTTATGAAAGATCTGACACCATAGGCATTGGGCTACTGTGGCGTGTGTTATGTCCTCCCTAGTGAATGAGGTCCTGCTTCCTCAGCTCTCCAGGGCAGAAGACAATCACAGCAAGACATAGTTTAGGAAGAGCCATTAATACTGTACTTAATGCCAGCCACATCCACTCCAAGGGGACAAATACTGGTATTAGAAAATAACTGTGAATACCTAGTGTGTCCAGCTACTGTAACTTCCCCCTTCCTGCACCCTTATTCATGCATATGGTGCATATGAAAGCAAATATGATCCTCCAGTGGACACTGTTCCCCTAGCCACAGCTGACTGGTACAAGTGTGGACACCTGATTACAAAGAATTTAGTGAGTGGGTGCAAATGGTAGGGATGATTTTGGAACAAGAGTGGCTATGAAGTATGGCCATAAACTGATGATTATTACAGATGGGTGTTAGGTACATGGGTGCTCATTGTTAACTATTCTCTCAAAAGAATATTATGAAATTTTGAAATTGTATCTCAAATGAGAATACGATGAAGTGCCGACTAAGGGTTAAGAACCCTTAGTCTCAAAAAACTCAAAATATTCAGGAATTAGTTTAACCAAAGGTACAAGACCTGTACACTGAAAACTATAAAATGTTGTTGAAAACAAGTAAAGATGACCGTAATAAATGGAAAAACATCCCACATTCATGAATGGGGAAGACTCACTATTACAATGGCAATACTCTTCAAATTAATCTATGAAGTCAGTACAATCCTTATCAAAATTCCAACTGCCTTTCTTTGCATAAACAAACAAGCTGATCCTAAAATTCAATATGGAAATGCAAGGGATCCAGGATAGCCAAGACAATTTTTTTAAAAATAAATTTATTTATTTTAATTTTGGCTGCATTGAGTCTCCGTTGCTGCATGCGGGCTTTCTCTAGTTGTGGAGATACCATATGACCCAGCGATTCCACTCCTAGGTATATAACTAAGAGAACTGAAGACGTGTATTTCCACAAAAACATGTACACAAATGTTTGTAGCATCATTATTCAAAGAGCCAAAAAATGGGAACTCAAATATCCATCAACTGATGAATGGATAAACAAAACATGGTATATCCATACAACAGAATATTACTTAGCAGTAAAAAGGAATGAAGTATTTCATACGTGCCACAACATGGATTAATCTTGAAAACATTATGGTAAGTGAAATAAGCCAGACGCAAAAGGACAAATAGTGTATGATTTCACTTATATGAAATATCTAAAATAGGCAAATTCGTAGCTACAGAAAGGTTATCAGCAGCTAGGAGGGGAGCAATAGGGAGTTATTGCTTAATGGGTATAGAGTTTCTGTTTGGGGTGATGAAAACATTCTGGAATTAGACAGTGGTGACTGTTGCAAACCTTGTGGATATACTAAAAACCACTGAATTGGACACTTAAAAATGATATTATTGTATGTGAATTATTTCTCAATTAAAAGAAGACCCCTTAGTCTAAAGAGAAATTCTTTGACAAAGTACATGTTATTGAAAGGAAACATTTGAAATACAATACATAATTTGTGAAAATCACACACCTCATAGTGAGAGAGTGGCATGGACATATATACACTACCAAATGTAAAATAGATAGCTAGTGGGAAGCAGCCGCATAGCACATGGAGATGAGCTCTGTGCTCTGTGACCACCTGGAGGGGTGGGATAGGGAGGGTGGGAGGGACATACAAGAGGGAGGGGCTATGGGGATATATGTATGCATATGGCTGATTCACTTTGTTGTACTGCAGAAACTAAAACAACATTGTAAAGCAATTATACTCCAATAAAGATGTATAAAAAAAAATCACACACCTAGTTATGATTTCAAAACATTCCTTAGTTTAAAAGACAATTATAAATACACAGCATTAAGTCCTTCTGAAGCTTATATTTATTATACTTATATATTTATACTTATTATATTTCATAGGTTTCTGCTTCATGGAATAAAATCTGAGCAAAAGAAAGTAACTTCCACTAGGTAATGTAACGCACAGAAATGTTTAAGTTTCTAACTTAGGAAACTACAGTATGGTCATGTGTTTGCAAATCAAGTTACCAAATGTATAGATCACGGCTCAGTTACAGAAGGCATCATAATGCAGTTACTTCAGGCCTGGAAGTCAAATGATCAGAGTTGCTGTCCTGGCTCTATCACTTAGCTTGTTTCTACTTCTTCATGTGCAATTGAGATGTTTGGAATTGAGGTTCCTTCCAGCTTTAAAATTTTAAACTTATTTGATCGTATTGTGGATTTATAGTCAAAAGAATTTTGAAATTGTTTTACTTGCTTGGACTGCATTTAAACATTCACGTTTTAAAATTTAATAAATTATTACTGGACCGTAAGATTTGAAAAGGATTGTCCACTCCACTTTTAATCAATTAGACCAACTGATCTCATTCTGCTGAGAATTAGCCTGAAGCGATACCACCATCTGGTGGTTCCTCTTCAAATATAACAACTTTCTTGAAGAAGAGAGCTTGGCCTCTCCTATCAAATAGGACAGGTGGTTCAGATATGCCTAGTTTAGGAAACAAGTTTAATAATATTGCATAATATATGTTTAAGTTAACTAATGTTTATGTTATTGGCCTTAAAAACGTATAATTCAACACATTCTCTCAAATATTTGTTTAGTGCCCAAGTACAAGAACAAAACAGTGAACAAAATAAACAAAAATACTTGCATTCATAGATGTGACATTCTAGTGAGAGGCAGTAGACAATAAATAAGCATAATAAGTAAATTATGTTTAGTGGTGCCTTCTACTAAAAAATCAGGATAAGGGGGATGTAGAGTAGGTTGCAATTTTAAATATTAATAACATTTGAGCAAAGACTTTAAAGAGGTGAGGTCAATTCCAAATGTTTGTCTGAAGAATAAAATTCCACAGACTTATAAACTAAATGTTTACCTTTAATTCTAGCACGCTACTATCCTTGTTTCCTCAAACGTTTCTTTTTGGTAAGCAGGAACTGTAAAAACAGGTCAACAGTAACAGGAATGACCGCATTTTGAAAAACGATGTTGCCTTCAAAATACGTACCTTTTCTATAGAGTAATGACTGCCCTTAGCTAGCATCGGAGAAGGTACAGGTAGAAGAAAGGAGGGAGGGACGCTAACGCTGACCCTGCAGGCCACTGCGACGCCAAAAATCTCTTTGGCGGCCTCAGTTCAGGCGGCTCCGCATTGGTGGCGCGGGGCTCGTCCTATTATTATAAGGTAGCCCTCTTTCCTAGTCGGAGGAAGGAGCCAGTGGAAAATCGGGTCAACGCCCGCAGGGCGCTTCAGGACAAGTCATTTCTGCGACGCCGCAAGCGGCGCCCGCTTCCCGTCAGGCTGCCGCATCGAGGCCCGACGCGCATTCCCGGTTGGCGGATTCACCACTTCTTGGTGTCAGAATTTAAAATGAAAATTCGAACTTCCCTATTTCGGAAGCCTTTCCTGTCCAAGAAAACAGAAGCAGGGGAGACTTGGAGTCCTTGAATTTTTTTTTTTTTTCCTTGCGGCTTCCGCAGTATCTACACCCTGCGCGCCGGGGACTTGCGTCGAAAGTGACGGCGCGGACGCTCAGGCCGCCGTTCCCGGCGCGCAGTCGCGGCGGCCTCGCTCCCGCCCCCGCCGGGAGGTCCGACGTGGAAGTTGCTGGCTGACCAGGCTTCCAAGGAAACCCACTGGGAACCAGAGCCCGAGGCCGAGCCGGAGCCGGAGCCGCAGCGCAGGCCCAGGCGAGGGGAGGTGGCGGCGCCGAGGCTCGATTAGGAGTCGCTGCCGAGGCCGGGCCCAGTCTCCGCCGGTCGACGGGGGAGGACAGGCAGTTCATCATGGGTGAGGGATCTGAGAAGGGAGCCTGGGCGCGCTGAGAGGCCGAGGCCGAGGGCTGGGGTCTGGAGGAGGAGGAGAGGGGCCGGCCTGGAAAGCCCAGAGTAGCCAGCGTCTTAGGGCGCTGACTGCTGAGGACGCAACTCACCTTAGATTTTCACCTGTGTGCGTGGACCCTGCCTCGAACCTTCGCCCCCGTCTTATCCCGTTCTCCTTTCCCCCGGCGGGGTCAGAGGTGAGGGCAGCGCGGGTCGGTGAACTTTTCCGTCATCCCCTCGGACCCAGCGCCACTTGCTGGATGGAGCTGGTCTTGCGAAGCTTGGCAGCGTGTCAGTCGCAGGTTCGCTCAGGTTTCTTGGGTGAAGGATGAGCTTCTGGATTCTCTCTCCCTGGTCGCTGGGACTGCGTCAGTTTAAACCCCGAAAGAGGGTGGTGCTCGTCATGTTTTACGGCCAACTTGGCGTTTGTCTGCTTACCTGTATCTTTTCCTGTAGAGAAGGTGGAGAAGGAAATGGGCAGGGAGTGTATTACTAGTCAGCGATGACGTTTTAATCTCAATTTTTGGAGTGCTGATTGAGGGAACTACATTGTCATCGCAAGCATCAGGTAGAGCTTCCCTCCCCGCTAGAGCCCAAATGAAGGTGCAGATTTCTTAACTTGTTTACAACCCTCCAAATGATGCAAATTCTTTGCCTTATTTAAATAGCTCAGCGATTTTCTGGGGAGTTTACTTCTTGGTCTGGAACGTCAGAAGCGCTTTCTTGTCTTTTTGCATAACCCCTTCAGTTTTATTCTTCTGCTTCTTTTTAACCTGTAAAAGGTAGAAAGGATTTTGTCACGTCACACCCCTTGTGTTACAAATGTTCAAGGTTCTCTAACCCATAGTGGATTCATTTTTCCAGACTTGCAGCTCTTAATTTTGCCATTTCTTGGTAAAATAACTAGGTATTGTGTGTGGCATCAGTGATTGAAGGTACTTACTGTACAACAGTAATTGCTTTTCATGTTCAAGGACCTCATTGTCCCACTGTCATTCTGGTTTGCCCTTTGGTTTCTGGGGGTAGTGAGGAGATCATGCTAAGATATCCATATTCTCTCGATTAGAAAGTGAGCTCCATGAGGGCAGTGGTCCTGTTTCTCTTATTTTTGAGTGTATCTTCTGTGCCTGCCTGACACAGTATCCAGGACATGGTAACAATCAGTAATTACTAGTTTGATGTTGAATAATGTATTTCATTGGAAGCAAAAATATGCACCTATGAATCGAGGAAAGGATTACAGTATTATTTAATTTGCTGTAGCTTTCAAAGGGTAAGATTAAATGTTTTGTGGGCCTAGTTCATGAAATGATTTTGAAATACATCTTTGTTATTTTTTAAGGTGGCTTTTTCTCAAGCATTTTTTCCAGTCTGTTTGGAACCCGGGAAATGAGGATTTTAATTTTGGGATTAGATGGAGCAGGAAAAACTACAATTTTGTACAGATTACAGGTTGGAGAAGTCGTTACTACTATTCCTAGTAAGTGTTGGTATGATAAACTAATTATAGGGGCTTTCTCTTTCCATCAAACATAACTTTATTTCTGAATAAATATATAATGTAATTGATAAGGTTCATAAACTTCTACTATGAGCATAATATTTATAACACTTTTTTTCATAAATTTACAGACAGTTTGGTGTAATTTATGAACCCCTGTGCATGGCTGGGTTCTGCTGTTTAGGGCTGTTTTAAAAGTTGGGTAGAGTTAAGCCACCTAATCTCATTGAGAGCCAGTATCTTTGTTGATAAAATGAAGATAATAAATATACATTGGCTTTGAGGGGAAAATAAATCTAGTATATAAAATACTTTGTTAACCTGTGTAAAGAATTATATAGATATGAAGTGATATTATTACATGTGAAGTGGTTTTTTTTCTGTATTTGTTACTATTTGATTAAGATTAGTTTCTCTTTAGTAATTCTATTGATTATTTTTAAAGATCTGAGTTGAAGAGACTGAGTGTTGAATCTGGTACTTAAAAATATCAAGAAAAGAAACACCTTGACTTTAAATCAATTGATATCTTAGAAGAATATTCTCCAACAGTCTTAATTTACTACATAAGAAGACTGTTCTGTTACTTACGCTATTTTCATTTGATGCCCTGAATTTACTTAGATTAGTAAGATTAGTACATTTAAACTAATAGTTTGTAGAGTTTGCTCAAGAATATTTAAATTATGCCTTTAAAGTTACTCTGTCACTCAAGGTATTTCTATATTTAGTACTATTTAAATTTCCAGATTAAAAAAAAAGTGTAGCTTTTATGAAAGAAGAACTTTTCAAACCCTGTGTCATCTGTTACTTCTTTATGCCACCTTCAGTAAATTTCAGTTTCCTTGGTTTCTCCTTCTCAAAATCACCCAACTCAATCTGCTACAGTTGAGTCACCGTGGCCCCTGCAATACACATAGCCCAGTGGATTGCATTTCAGCAAATGTGGTTCATACCACGCCCTTGTCCTTTGCAAATAAACAACATTCCTAACTGAGGCTGGAGACAGTGATTACCCTGCTGCTTAATTCTAAGGGAGACATCATGAACTTGCTTTTTAGTTTTTCACTCAGGTTTGCTATAGTAATTTTTTTATACTTGCCATATACTCATAATCGTCATTTGCCAGTATAAACTTAAATCTAAAAAATTAATTGTCCAGTTATAGCTGTTAAGTCATTTTTTACTTTGATTTTTTTTAAGTTTGTGAAATCTTAGTAATATTTGTATATGTAGCTCCTAAGTTTTTTTCAGTAACCTCTCCACCTCCTTCAGATTCCTTTCAATGGAAGATAGTAATATCTTGCCTTAGGCATGTGATGCGAGAGCTCCAGCTAAGAAGGATGGCTGGGAAAAGGGATGGGACTCCTCCCCTTTGACCATCTCGCTATGACCTTATTACAAATGAGCTCTTGAGGAAGTCTTCAGAGTGTCTGTGAGATTGCCAGCCTTAGAGAACTCAGCTTCCATA
This sequence comes from Leucopleurus acutus, assembly GCF_964270905.1. Classification (NCBI taxonomy): domain Eukaryota; kingdom Metazoa; phylum Chordata; class Mammalia; order Artiodactyla; family Delphinidae; genus Leucopleurus; species Leucopleurus acutus. Next base: position 83,801,396 of record NC_139152.1, on the reverse strand, counting down.
AAGAGGTATACAGCCATTGCTGTGCCCTTACCTACTGAAGTTTAGAGTCTATCTAGGCTTTCTTGGTTTTGTTCCCTGTTTATTTGCAACCTACCAAAATTCCGTTTTTTGTAATACATCTGCAACTGTCCTTTCTAAATATAACTTTCTGAACACTTTTGTATGCCAGTACTGTATTTTGAAGGGAGTTTAACATAATAGGGTTTCCATTGAGCTAAGAATTATATAATTGCAGAGGTAGCTGGGGGTTCTTATATACCCTGAAAGTGGTGTTGATCTTGCTGATTGGTGTGCATATGTGTGCATGTGTAGCACAGCACACTGTCTTATCTTCAGTGGGATGATATTTGAACTAACAGTGTGATTCAGCAATTACCATTAATTGCTGAAAGTCAGATTGGCTACTTTGAAGGCGGAATGTATTAGTCTACATATACTGCTAATTTGATTTCTTTTCCAGCCATTGGATTTAATGTTGAGACGGTAACATACAAGAACCTAAAGTTCCAAGTCTGGGATTTAGGAGGACAGACAAGTATCAGGTATGGTGCAAAGGGCAGATCATTTTGTAGTATTGAATCTTTCTTTATTGGCTCCTTTAGGGTTAACAGGAGTAAACCAAAATATGTCTTCTTTTGTAATTTAATGGGAGACACCTAGTTTAAAATGAGGTAAAACGGCCTTATTCTCTCAATTAAAATCTGAGAATTAAAAATTTTAACTAAAGAATTAAAATCTAAGGAAGCCAGTTTTTCAGATATCACTTCAATGAAAAATCTTTTCATGAAAATCTCAAGACCTAATTACTTCATTAGTTTTTAAATAAAAAGGGTCCTCTAGTTAGTTCTTGTCAGTCCCTTCCTCTGTGAGACAGACTGTTTTGGATTTCATAAAAATACCTTTTGGGCCCACCATTTAGGACTAATGTGAACATAAATGCCCTCTGGAATTCAAGTCTCCTGTCTAGCATCCTGTGCTTGACATGGCAACTGCGAATGTTTAGTGACTGTCACTGCTCACTCAGTAGGGTACTTACCATCTTAAAAGATCAGTAGTGCATTCCCCAGACATCCTGCTGCCCGGTAACTCATTTTATTTCTTGAACCACTTTTGAGTCAATTTCTTATTTTAGCCATTTCTACTTCGTGTCTTCAGTGATCAGTTTAATGTCTGTTACATAAAATCATATTAAAATTTTTTTTTAAAGAACTCATTCCTCTTAAGGAGTTTCTAGTTAAGATGTAACAATCAGGTCTGTGTGGAACTTTTTTTATCGGTACATTTAGTGATTTTATAGATTATAAATATATTCTCTCAGCCTAAAGTCTGAACTCATTCTGAAGCTCCTTGGTCCTGTGATTTATGTTTATCAATATTCTTTCCACCCCATCCCATCTGAGGGATATGATATATGCCCATCAGAAACAATGAATCATTATGGCATTGATTCTTTGCATGGATGGGGAAGGATTGGCAAGTAATACCCCCCACCCCATCACTGCCAAGTCCTAGCATATGAATTAACATACCAGTTTCTTCTTCTTTCAAATAATAATGTATTCTCCCTTTCTGAATTTTCTTCAGGCCATACTGGAGATGTTATTATTCAAACACAGATGCAGTCATTTATGTAGTAGACAGTTGTGACCGAGACCGAATTGGCATTTCCAAATCAGAGTTAGTTGCCATGTTGGAGGTAAGAAAACTATTAAAATGTGGGTAAATCATTTGTATTTGCTTGCTGTTTGTTTGTTGTTTTTTTTTTGTTTTGTTTTGTTTTTTGCAGTACGCAGGCCTTTCACTGCTGTGGCCTCTCCCGTTGCGGAGCACAGGCTCCGGACGCACAGGCTCAGCGGCCATGGCTCACGGGTCCAGCTGCTCCAGGGCATGTGGGATCCTCCCGGACCGGGGCACGAACCCGTGTCCCCTGCATCGGCAGGTAGACTCTCAACCACTGTGCCACCAGGGAAGCCCTAGGAAGTAACTTTTTTTTTTTTTTTTGCGGTACGCGGGCCTCTCACTTTTGTGGCCTCTCCCGCTGCGGAGCACAGGCTCCGGACGCGCAGGCCCAGCGGCCATGGCTCACGGGCCCAGCCGCTCCGCGGCATGTGGGATCCTCCCGGACCGGGGCACGAACCCGTGTCCCCTGCATCGGCAGGCGGACTTCCAACCACTGCGCCACCAGGGAAGCCCCAGAAGTAACTTTTAATTGATGCAATCAATTAATATTTATGTATTAGTGATATAAAGTACATGTGGAATATGAGTCAGGACTATTATATTAAAACTTACAGACACAAAATCAATTTGTTTTACTTTTGTACACAAAAATTCTAAATGGAGTAAAGAATTATGTAAAATGGAAGTCATTATAAGGGAATATGTTTAAAATTTCTGGATTAAGAAGGTCCTTCTAAATCCAAGAATTGGAAGGAATTACAAAAGAAAAGATAGATTTAATTATATTGATATTATACAAACAAACAAAAAAATCCACAAAGCTCAGATGCCAAACAATACAAGTTAGGGTAAAATGGGGAACCAAGACACAGTTTTACAGCCAGTGACTAAGGATTAGTGATCTTAATCGTATCAATACCTTTTGCAAATCAATAGAAAAGGGAGCAAAAGGCATGAACCTACAATTTATAGGAGAAGAATTTATTGCTAATAACATTTGTATTTTTAATACCCTAATAATAAATAAGCATATAATGAAATGCTATGTTTGGAAAAATATATAGTTTCAGTTCTACCAAAGCTGCATTGGAGATGGGCACTGTCATACACTGTTCGTGGAGTTGAAATTGTTACAGGCTCTCTGGACAGCAGTTTATTAATACATGTAACAAGAACCTGAAAAAAATTTCATACTTTGATTCACTTTTAGAGAATTGTGTTAAAGAAATAGAGATTCACACAAAGATTTCTGTATTATGATTCTGTCACTTTGGTTTCTCTAATAGTCGAGTGAAAAGAATCTAGGAAGAATCTAATACTGGAAAACAGTTATATAGTTTATGGTGCATGAATTCTTAGTGTAGAGTATAACCATTAAATTTTTTTTTTTACATCTTTATTGGAGTATAATTGCTTTACAATGGTGTGTTAGTTTCTGCTTTATAACAAAGTGAATCAGCTATACATATACATATGTTCCCATATCTCTTCCCTCTTGCGTCTCCCTCCCTCCCTCCCACCCTCCCTATCCCACCCCTCCAGGCGGTCACAAAGCACCGAGCTGATCCCCCTGTGCTATGCGGCTGCTTCCCACTAGCTATCTATTTTACATTTGGTAGTGTATATATGTCCATGCCTCTCGCCCGCTTTGTCACAGCTTACCCTTCCCCCTCCCCATATCCTCAAGTCCATTCTCTAGTAGGTCTGTGGCTTTATTCCTGTCTTACCCCTAGGTTCTTCATGACATTTTTTTTCTTAAATTCCATATATATGTGTTAGCATATGGTATTTGTCTTTCTCTTTCTGACTTACTTCACTCTGTATGACAGACTCTAGGTCTATCCACCTCATTACAAATAGCTCAATTTTGTTTCTTTTTATGGCTGAGTAATATTCCATTGTATATATGTGCCACATCTTCTTTATCCATTCATCCGATGACGGACACTTAGGTTGTTTCCATCTCCGGGCTATTGTAAATAGAGCTGCAATGAACATTTTGGTACATGACTCTTTTTGAATTATGGTTTTCTCAGGGTATATGCCCAGTAGTGGGATTGCTGGGTCATATGGTAGCTCTATTTGTAGTTTTTTAAGGACCCTCCATACTGTTCGCCATAGTGGCTGTACCATTAATGTTTTAAAATTTTTTTTGAGGGACTTCCGTGGTGGCGCAGTGGTTAAGAATCTGCCTGCTAATGTAGGGGACATGGGTTCAAGCCCTGGTCCAGGTAGATCCCACATGCCGCAGAGCATCTAAGCCCGTGCACCACAAATACTGAGCCTGTGCTCTACAGCCTGTGAGCCACAACTACTGAGCCCGTGTGCCACAACTACTGAAGCCTGTGTGCCTAGGGCCCATGCTCCACAACAAGAGAAGCCACTGCAATGAGAAGCCCGGGCACCACAATGAAGAGTAGCCCCTGCTCGCTACAACTAGAGAAAGGCCGCGCACAGCAATGAAGCCACAATGCAGCCAAAAATAAATAAATAAAATAAATTAATTAAAAAAAATTTTTTTTGATAGTTTGGAAAAACATCCACAATTTAATGTTTAGTTTATTTTTTAAGGCAGGGTATGGAACTGTATTTAAATGTGATCTTAAATGTATATATATACTAAATAAACTATAAGTATCTGAATTACAAAGCAGTAGAAAATACCCAGAATGTTAAACAGTGATCATGTTTAGGAGATAGGATTATGGGTGAAGTTTCTTTTCTTCATACTTCTCTATAATTTCAAATAATTTATAATGAACATTGTATATTAATAATTAGGAAATACGCTTTTAAAATAATGGATTTTTTTTTTGGCATTTCTTCCCAAACTCAAGGGAGCAAATTGATTAGAAGAAATCAAACCTTTTCTATGTTATTTAGGAAGAAGAGCTGAGAAAAGCCATTTTAGTGGTGTTTGCAAATAAGCAGGACATGGAACAGGCCATGACTCCCTCGGAGATGGCAAATTCACTTGGGTTACCTGCCTTGAAGGACCGAAAATGGCAAATATTCAAAACTTCAGCAACCAAAGGCACTGGCCTTGATGAGGCAATGGAATGGTAAGTATGTTTCCAGAAGCCATCTGTGTGTACATGCGCTGTGTACATACATGTGTCATTTCCCTTTGGTCTTAAGGATAAAATTCAGATTATTTATCAGTTTACCATATTGTTCCTCCACCCTTTTCTTCCACTGGTCTTCATGTACATCTGCTTTTATTTCAACCACACCTAATTACAGTTAGATAAGCCACCAGCTCTCTGCTGTATTTCTAGCTTTTTCCCCTACCTCACCGCACCCTCCAGTTCCTTATCCTTCAGGACTTAGGTTAAGGCTCTGTGTTTCTCAAGAGCCTTCCCTGACATAACTTCATGCCCACTGCCTTACCACACACATAGAGGTCCTTGTCTCAGGTCAGTGATATAGTAGTACTTGTTACACTGTCTTGTAGTTGGTTTGTGCATCTGCTCATTAAATTGTCATCTCCTTGAAGACTGAGACTAGTTTTCATCTCTGAATTATCCACATCTGGCCTGGCTGTAGTAGTAGCAGCCTGGAAAGTGGATATCTGGTGTTTTTTGATTATTTGTTTATTTATTATTTTAAAAAATATTTATTTATTTATTTTTGGCTGCATTGTATCTTCGTTGCTGCATGCGGGCTTTCTCTAGTTGTGGTGAGCGGGGGCTACTGTTTGTTGTAGTGCATGGGCTTCTCATTTGCAGTGGCTTCCCGTGGAGCACAGGCTCTAGGCACATGGGCTTCAGTAGTTGCAGCACGCAGGCTCAGTAGTTGCGGTGCATGGGTTCAGTCGTTGCGGCGCGTGGGCTCTAGAGCACAGGCTCAGTAGTTGTGGCTCACGGGCTTAGTTGCTCTGTGGCATGTGGGATCTTCCTGGACCAGGGATTGAACCCGTGTCCCCTGCACTGACAGGCACATTCTTAACCACTGCCCCACCAGGGAAATCCCTGGTCTTTTTTGATTATTCATTCAAAGCATAGAGAAAGTGAAAGCTAAAAGACCCTCATGGCAATTGAGTCCATAACCTCATTCTTTTAATATAACTGTCTTAGCCTTCATCATTTAAAGTGCTTTGGAATCCACCTCCAGTATAAAATTTATATAATAAATGATCTATACCTGAAAGTTTGAAGTTAATCTTATGAAACTGTTCATTTTCTCTTCACAGGTTAGTTGAAACACTGAAGAGCAGACAGTAATTCAGTCACTTCTGCTCCTCTGAAACGAAGACCACATCACATCTCCCTTTGGAAATAGTTAAAGTGTGCTTCACACTACTAAATGTTAAAACTGTATGATTGTCAGCATATACCAAACTGACTGCAACATTTGTAATAAGTATTAAAAATAAGTATTTGGTTGGAAGGGTAACTCATTGTGATTGAATCAACTGAATGTGTGTTCTGTATAATGTAAAATATTCCTTCCTTGTTATCTTGTGTTAAGGTATATATTCTATTTGTATGGAAGTCTTATTCAGATACAGTCCTATTAAAGAATGTACTCTTATTGAGGAAAAAGCCCTCCAATTTTAAATTAGTGGTTGCAGCTTGTTTGTATTAACACTAAAAAATACCTTAACTCAGATTTTTTTCCCCCTAAAATGAATTAAGTTTTTCCAAAGATTAGGCTCAGTAGAGTAGGCTAGGAACCTAGCGTGGGTTAATTATAGTCTTCATTTGCTTAATGACCACTTTAAGCTGTTTCATTTAAAAGCTTTTGGTTATAGGTGTGAAGTTGAAGTAATTATTTTGGTGGCTATCTTCACTGACTTATCTGTAATTATCATTTTATAGTATTTATGGTTGTTGGGAAATTTTTACAGATTTGGGCCCTCCTAGTTAGTTTGTACAGGAACCCTGTGAGGTAGCTAGGACATCATTTTTACATCTTCATTTTTATGGACATGGACCCAAAATTCTGATAGACTGGCTTGACCAGTGTCACCTGCTAGGGAGGTGGGAAGAGGGCTTAAAGTGAGACTTCACAGGGTCAGAAGCTTGTCCCATAAACTATACCATAAATTCCTGAAAATGCCAACATTGACAACACAGCTTAACTCCTTATATAAAATTAAGCTAATTGAAGTAGACACATTACAATCAAAATAATGTCTATAAATTTATTTGTCCTTACTAGTAGAGGTAGTAAAAACAATCCCAAATGGTTATATTTGTTGGAGTTCACAACACATTAAAGAAAATTTCACATGAAAGGAAAGTTTTTAAAAAGATCTATTTTAAGAAGCATTGTAAAAGATGTTTTTGCTGCCTTTGATTCCTTTTATCTACCTGTAATTGAACATGTAAATTTGATTGGTGAAAAGTCAAAATCTTATTGATTCTACAGGGAGAATTAAGTATTCGTTTAAAAATTAGGCTTACAGCTGCTAGGCTGTCAAAAACAATTATATTCTAAGGGACTTCTTAAAGGAACTTTTCAAACAACCCAGTCTACAGTATGACAGAAGTAAATAAGAGTCCTTAGTAGTTACTAAAATTGGGAGCAATTTTTTCCTTTTTTTAGTTGGACAAGCAGCATTTAAAAAATTAGATGCCAGTAAAGAGAACTTAATACCATTGTGCCCCTCAGGTCTCAGGAAAGCTAGTGGTCATTCAGCTCACATGAATGTGACTTTCTTTTCTAATCTGTGGGACTTTTCTTGTTCTCTAGCACCCATTCCTAATTTGATTTCTTGGAAAGCTTTTGGAGACCTTCTTCCCGGGACAGGTGTTCCCAGTGCACCTAATATTACTAACTGAGCATATAACTAACATTGTTTCATAGTTTGCAAGGCACTCCTGATGGGCAGACTGTCTTTTTCATGTCTGTATCCCTAGCATCCAGTATGGTGCTTGGCACATTATGGCACCTCAGAATATGTTCATGGTTCAAATAGTAATGCTTTTATATTTGTCAGCTGGGAAATAGTACATCTGCAGTTCATACTTGGGTCTGGTCAGTGGCACGTATCTACTGCTGGGCTTGTACCCAAGTGGCTAAATACTCCCCAGTGGTTCAGGAACACTGTGAACGTAGAAGTCAGTGGAAGGGCGGCCCTGGCAGGCAAGTGCTGCCTGACGTGTAGCCCTGGTAGCAAAGGCCAGCACTTGGATGATCTTGAGCCCTCTGGTTTGTCACAAAGAATGGGATGGGGTAAATAGAGCATACACTTATTTTAATATGGTATGAATTATAAGGTCCTTATCTAGCAGGAAACAACTGTACAGGTATGTTACAGGAGTTTGAAAGTTCTCATTTATAAAAATCTACTGAGTATTGTTTTGTGAGAAGCCTGAAAATGAAAAAAACACCAAACTTGAAATCAGAACACATGAGTTCTAGGCACAAAGGGCCACACTCCATCAGTTTTTGTTTGTTTGGTTTTTCTTTTTGAACAAATAACGTCAAAGTTTTCTTTTAGCTCTAACGTTCTATTTTATAATTCTGGTTGGTAGTTGTGCTGTGTCATGTGATTAAATTTTCAAAAATGAGAAATTGAGGTGGAATTCTATTACCAGAATACCTGAGATGCACTTTAAATTGTGGAAATGTAAGCTCCTTGAGGGCAGGGACCATACATCATCTACTGTTAGAATCCCTTGCATCTAGTATGGTGCACTTGGCACATACTAGGCACTCAATAAATATTTACTGATTAAAACAAAGCTGTGCTCAATATACTTGAGATACTTATTCTTCCTGATTTTTGCTTTAGTATTTTGTTTTCTGATTTAAAAATTTTTATAAAAGCAGTACATGCACTTTAAATCACTTAGAATTGAGTCTGCCTTCCAAGATGCCCTATGTTTATCCTTTTGGCACATTACAAACACCTTAGAAGTGTGAGAACTCGTTTGATACATAAACTACATCAAAACACAAATTCTGAAGTTCAGGAATGTTTGAACATTTGATTCCTATGCCTTATGCTATAATATTTCTAATCCCATAATTACAAATTACAAAGAGCATGGGCTTTCAATCCTGGGTTTGAATCTTAACTCTTGCCACCTACAACCTGTGTCACCCTTAGGTAGATTATTTAATCCGAGATGAGATTCCTCATCTGTAAAATAATGAGTTTTAGGAAGCTCTCAGGAAGACTATGAGAATTAAATAAAATGTAAAGCGTAGGATAGATTCTTTCTCCCCCCTCCCTTCCAAATATATTGGGCAGTAAAGAATATTGCTTCTACATCAAGTGTATAGAGAGGCAAAAGATATGGTTGAACAAGATAATGCCAAATTGTTTTCCAAAGTGGTTTATAAGAGTGCCCTTTCCTCCACCATGCTTGCCAACATTTGGTATTGTCAGCTTTATAAATCTGAAGGGTTCAAAATGGAATTTCATTCTGATGTTAATCTGCATTTTCCTAATTATTAATGAGGCTAAATACAGGAGGAGTGACTCAAAAAAAAATATTTAACAACTAGACATAGCTGATGCAGGAGGACCCCTACTAGTCCAGGTATTAGTCCTTTAATTTCTGGTATGGGGAGACATGGAGTCTAGGGACTCATATAGCCAGGGTGGCACTTGGGGTCTCAAGATAGTGACTACTTACTAACCAGTACATAAGTAATATTGGCATAGCCATATTTGCTAAATGTTGAGGTTTAAGGGCCATTTATATTTCCTCTGCAGTGCCTATTTCTCTCTTTTGCCACTTTTCCTACTGTAGTATCTTTGTTGATTCATAGGTATTCATCATATAGCCTGGGTGCTACTAATCCTTTATCAGTATATGGTACATACTATGTCCCAGTTGTATCTTTTTGTAAGTAGACGGTCTTAATTTTAATGAAGTAGAATTTATCACATCGTCCCTCCACAGACAGCACTTTTGATCTTATTTTTCATATCTGAGAGGGCAAGCCCCTCACCCTACTCTCCTTTTTTAAAAGCATCATGGCTATTCTTGATTTACTATCTTCCATGTAAATTTTAGAATCAGCTTGTTGGGATAATATGAAGAACTCCTTTGGGATTTTGCTCAGATACGCATTTACCCAGTGGGATCCAACTGGGGATGAACTAGCAACTTATGATACTGAATCTTCCTACTCATGAACATGGTTATACTTCTCCATTTGTGCAGATCTTTCTTAATGCCTTTTGATGACGTTTTATAATTTCCTCCATACAGGTATTGCAAATCATTTGTTTGATTTATTCCTAACTTCTACATGTTGTCTTGCTATTTTAATGTGTATTTTTAAAAAGAAAAATACATTTTAAGTTCTTTATCACTAGTGTCAAATGCTTTTTAGACAGTGAAGATACAGTAGTGGTATGAAATATTTTAATTAAAAATAAGTATGAATTATATTACACTGTATAATATACAACCTGTGCCAAAGTTTAAATTAAATAATAAAACCTATGATTTTGGACCAGCAGGTACACTAGAAAGTTCATGTTTCGGGGTAAGCTGGGACACTGTATTAACACAGGGAGCACTTTACTCCACCATTGCTAAATCTTTCAGGCTGTGGCTCTTTTGTCTCTTGGCCTTATAGCCTGGACGCAGGAACTCGATCTTTCTCTTCTTTGCTTCCTTTTTATTTTTGTGTTTCTTCAGCTTTTTCTTGGCAGCGATATCAGGATTAGTTACAAACTTGAAAAAAGAATAGAAATGTTATACTACTTTTAAAGTGACTGTTAAACCAATAAAAATCAAATGCAGAAATGGACCATTTTGTTCACCTTAAAAACATCACAAATGCAATACATGCCCATTGAAGAAAATCTGGAGCCCCAGTTATAAAGTCCCACTTCTCAAATACATCCAACTCCTCTTTCCTCCCTGGGTAAGTCTGACACACATGCATGCACACACCCCTGGTTAAAAATAGTTAAGCCTAATGAACATGCCATTTCTTCAAAGAGCAGGCCTACCTCCAAAGCCTTCCTCTTTTTCCGGAGTGCCCTTTTCTCAGTAGCCTGTTTCTGTACAGAGGCAAACACTAAGGAGAAGCTCTCGAGCCCAACCAGCTTTTTCAGTAATTCTATGATTTCCTGGGATAGATTCTTCAGCGAAGGATCTAATCACGCACACAATAATAATCAGAAACACGTAGGAAAGGACACATTTGAATATGTAGAAAATTAACAACACACAAAATTTAAACTCCTGAGGCTTTATCACTTTTATCATTTCAACATTAAACACTGATCTGAAACTAGCCTCTTTGTTGCTGAGATGGGAGAACAAGCAGAAGTGCTGGACACAGCACTCTGAGCCACACCTCATCCAGGATGCAGCAAGAGATCAGAGACCATGAAGCAACTTCCCAAGGGAATCCGGGCTCAGAAGACATCAAAGTAATTTGAGAACTTGACAAATGTTTTGGGTTACCTTTATTAACCTGCTCAGCTCTCTGCAGATGGGGGCAAAGAAAGGTAATTGTGTTTCTCTAATTCCCGGGTCATAGAGGCTTGGCGCTGGCTGTAACCTCTTTTTGGATCAAAGACTCCTTTGAGAAGCTGACAAAAAGCCATATTCTCCCACCCTTACCTGCCTCCTCTCTCCCAAATGCAAAGAGTCGAGGATTTCTGCATTCAATTTCAGGAAAGCTCATGACACCTACTGTAGATTGCAAGTTTCCTGAAGATGACGATTGGGCCTTTTCCACTGCTGAACCCTTATTTAGGTGCTCAATAAATGTTGGCTGGGAACCACAGTCAACCTGACCTCTAAGAAGGAAACTCTCTCTCCAGGCTGTAGGACTAAAACAGCTTCTATTCTGACATTCACTTCATTTTTGTTTTTAAAATTCTTAACATCCACTTTACCGCCTCTCTTTCCAACCCCTAATTCCCACTTTTCCTAATATCATGTACCAAAGGTACCAAATGTACCAAATGTACCAGGCAAGAAAAAAAAATTGGAAAATTTAAAATATTTGCACTAAAAACTATTTCATATATTTGCCTTGTAATTTTTGAGAATATAATGACATTTGTTCATTATTTTTCACAGCACTATGAGGATTAGAACCACCCCAAGTTATTTTTCTTTGAATATCTAATCTATGCTTAGGAGTAAAACATCATCTTTTAGGAGAGAAACGTTCACTCTTAGACACAAGAAAGCATATAGGAGAGAAGACAGTTAAAAATAACACAAATATGCCTTATTTGCTTGCTGTTAATTGTCTTGATACCTAGCAAGTTTTCTTTCTTAAACTGTGGCAGAGAGGGAGGACAAAAAGGAAGAAGGAAGCATTCAGGAAAGAAGACAGGAATCCTAACATGCAAGTATTCAGAAGAGAGGCCGCAGAATTACCCTGGTCCGAATAGGTGCTGTTCAGTTCTCGGAACAAAGGAGCTATGATCACTGGGAGGTACGGCTTCACCTTGTCTATTCCAAGATCCATTGCTACAGCTCCGAGAAACTTAAAGATGCATGTTCTCTGAAAGTACAGATCATTTTTCTTTTATACTTGCAGCTACACAGAGTTAATTTAGAAAACAAGGTCTATTTCAGGGCAGATGTTATTGCTGCAGTTCTGGGTTCAAAAGTTCCTAGGGACTTAGGAGGATAACTAAAACCATTAAAATACTTTTAAAAAAAAAGACTACTTGCAGTCATTTTGCACATGCATCGCACCTTTAACGGGTTTCTAGGTGAATAAGCAGCTTCCAGTTTTGCGATCCGGGACAACTTCCGTATCAACCACAGCAGCGTGGCTGGCTCGCTCCGCTCTTCATTCTTGTCTGCACACACCTTGTGTTCTTCCACATCCTCTCTGGCCAGGCCATCACCTAAAACTTCCTGTTCTTCCATGTCTTCTTTTATGTTACCTTGCTTATCCCCAGAATCAGGTTCCAGTAAATATAAGACTTTGGCTACGAACAACAAATTCTTAACAACCTTAAAAAAAGGGGCAGAGGGGAAGGGTAAGAATTGGATTCTGATTGTGTAGAAGCTAAAATAGGTATCCTACAATTAGAAAACAGAAAACTGGGTATTGCACTGTCAAACTGACGATCAAGCCTTTTTTTGGATTATTCTTCAGTTTACCTCTTACAGTGTGTCCAAACCTATTTCCATGTAACTTTTATCCATTTGGCCTACTTCTATTCTTTAAGGTTCCACTGAGTAAATAATTTCATTCTGGATCATCCATTTACATTTTTCAAGACAGCTTTGATCCTCATTCCATTAAATTCCTTCATCCATCCATTCTTCACCAAAATAACAGTTTCCCTTTACTGATCCATTTACTGAGCACTGACTAGTTACCTTGTATACAGCATTCCAATTCAACTTTAAAATATCCCTGTTAGGTACTATTATCAGGAGAGAAAACCAAGGCTCAGAGTTGGTAAATCTCAGCCAAAGACCAAGTGAGTGGTCAGTCAGGATTCAAAGGTCTTTAGAATTCCAGCCCAAGTTCTTAAACACTGAGCTCCTCTTTCCCGCATATACCATCTGGTCCAATTGCCCAGGGGTGATTTTTTAGTCTTATAATAATGGACCCATTTATTGAGTCCTAACTCTACAACATGCATGAAATCTCTGACGTGGGTATTTCACACCTGTTCTGTGAAGGAGGACACCAAGTTGAATTTTATTTCCTTCACCATCCGGGCAACTCTGCTAGAGGAGCTGTGTACCCAGAGTTCCCCCAAATGTGGTACTCAGAACACCACACTGTCCAAGGCTAGCCTGGCCATCAAGAGTTAATGCCAAGATTATCATTTCCTTCTGGAAGCTGGGCCTGCATGAGGACAGCACCAGATTTGGAGGCCTTTCCTCCTTGTGGCAGCCACTTCACACTGTTAACTCACTCTAAGATTAAGGTGAAGTAAAATCCATCATTTCTTTCAACCTGGGCTGGTACTAGTAAATCTCTTCCTACCTGTCCCAAGTTTGTATGGTTTGTCATCCTCTATTAAAACTCATATTGTGTAAGGCCCCACCCACTGTCCACCCTGGCATGATTTCTTTGGCCTCACTTTGCTGTCCATTGAATAGCTATCCATTCCCTCCCCAACCCTGCCACGTAAAAAAGTGAGAGAAGTATCAGTGTTCATGGCATGCCACCTGAGATCACTCTTCAGATACAACATTCACCTAGTTTCTACTGCCCCGTCCCTTAATCTGCATTGCTCCGTTGTTCATAATGGCTCACAAGAGACGTGGTCAAGTGCTTTGCTTATATCTAGATACCACATCCATGTCACTTCATCATCTACCAGCCCAACTGCTCTATCAAGAGGAAAAAATAAAATGGAGCAGTAGACCAACTATTCAAAAGCAATTCACATTTACTGCATATTTACAAATGCTTTATTCTCCATATTTTACTTAGAATTAAATTTTATATGAAACTACATAAAGCTTTTTAGTGATAGAATCATTTATCTGCCTTCTGTTAAGGACAGACAATTCTCAGACCACACTGTAGCATGAACATTATTGGTTTCTCTTTCACTTCCAGGGATAAGGGAAGGAAATTCAATATTACAGTTTAATATAAAAACAATCAATCAGGGACTTCCCTGGCGGCGCAGTGGTTAAGACCCCCCTGCCAATGCAGGGGACACAGGTTCGAGCCCTGGTCTGGGAAGATCCCACATGCTGCAGAGCAACTAAGCCCACAACTACTGAGCCTATGCTCTAGAGCCCGCGCGTCACAACTACTGAGCCCGCGTGCCTAGAGCCTGTGCTCTGCAACAAAGACAAGACACCACAATGAGAAGCCCGCGCACCACAATGAAGAGTAGCCCCCACTCGCCTCAACTAGAGAAAGCCCGCGCACAGCAAGAAGACCCAACGCAGGCAAAAATAAATAAATAAAAATAAATAAATTAATTAAAAGAACCACAAAAATCAATCATTGTCCTTCAAAGCTTCAGTTGCAACGTGGAGTAGATATGTTAAAACTGACGATGAAAAAGATAAACAGCCAGCTTCCCACTGTATCATCTTTATTGGGAATTCTAAACGGAGCCAGGAGTAATCCCAGTATGGACACCAGAGTCAATTAGATACATGTGCCTAACTGAACAGGTATTTAAGTGTTTGTTTATATTTCATTTAATTCCCCAAGCTTTAACTAGGGAAAACCAAACCAAACCAAACCAAAAACCAAACCTAAGCTTATTCCTATACTGTTGGTAGAATAGGTCCCTTCTATTTAACTGGGAGGATCACAATACTTACCTGCTCTCCTAGAGACTGATCCAAGAATTTGGAGTGCAACTGATGGCAAGAGGCTAGGGAGATACTTTTCATCTGTGAAAAGAAAATGGACATTGGCAGACACAATGCAGGGTATTTCTGACTGTTTTTAAAAACTCCAAGTAACTATAATGATACAACTAAGGTAGGAGATTTTGCTCTGAATGACCACCTGTGTAGATCTGGAGAGGGAAGGTTCATGACCAGAAATTGTGTAAATGTTCCCTTCTATTTGCCATAAGAATTTTAGCTCCAGGACATGGGGAGATATAGATCATAATCCTTTAGATTACTGGCAGACAACTTTACAACATTCAAATACTTTTCCCCCCCTGTTTTCTTCCCTTCCACTCTCTGCTCATTCAATGTTTATGGAGATCCCACTATAAGCCAGGCATTGTGCTAGGCACTACGAAATCGGAGACAGATAACACACGGTCCCTACCTAACATTTTCAGGAACATGATCTCATTAAGTCATCAACAAGGTTATGGAGGCAGGACAGACAGTATCTTATTTGCCAGTATTGATAAAGAACTTAAATATATAATGGAAGATAAATATGCTAAATAAGCAAATCAAAAGTCTGACTAGACCAATGGTCTAAAAATTATCTTTGAAAAGTCTTGGACTTGAGGGTGACCCCTCTCTAGTTACTAGCACTCCTATGGATCCACATGTGCATCAAGTTGTTGACTGTAAGAGTTTATCCCAAGGCCAAGCCCAAGACAGTTACAGGAACCAGAATGAACATCTCATGTAGATGAGGGAAGGAAAGAGTCTTAGAGAAAACTTACCTTTTGGTCAAGGTCACTTGTTAGGAAGCTGATTGCTACA
Source organism: Leucopleurus acutus (assembly GCF_964270905.1). Classification (NCBI taxonomy): domain Eukaryota; kingdom Metazoa; phylum Chordata; class Mammalia; order Artiodactyla; family Delphinidae; genus Leucopleurus; species Leucopleurus acutus. Next base: position 83,785,659 of record NC_139152.1, on the reverse strand, counting down.
GGTTCTGAGAGTTTCTTTTTAGTTTTTTTGACATTCCGTTTTCTGATAAGTTCCTCCGGTTGGCAAGAGGCAAAGAGCAATCCAAAAATCTGGGCTGCAGTGAGCCACACCCAGTTGTGCGGATGTCTCAGATGAGAGTGCACGTGACCTAAGGGAGCCAAAGCGCATCCTCAGACGTCAAGGTTTTCCTGACTCTGTGGTGGTGAGCATGACTAATTCAGGCATTTCTTATCTATTATGTGCTTGGATTTAGGAATCAAAGATGAACAAAATAGCCCCTGCTTCCCGGAAGTGACGTGGAGAGACTAGAAGCAACTAGAGAACCAATATCTACCATGGTAAATGATATGAGAGAGCTTTGAGTCAGCCTGAAAACAGACCAGTTTCATAAGAACTAGCTGAAGACTCAAGGAGATAAGGTAGCATTAACAACTACAATTTCTAAACTAAAATTAAGGTAAATATATACATGGGTACATATTCTTTTCTCATAACTATTGAAATCAGTGGCTCCAAGTAGCTGACTGGAAAGGTATCATTTATTGAGGTGTTCTATGTGCCAGGCATAGGCTAAACGTGTTACACATATTACCTGATTTAGACCTCACAACAGTTCTGTGAGGTTGGAACTGTCATTCCCATTTTATAGTTCCAGAGGGAGCTAAGTAACGTGCCAAGCTGTAACAGGCAGAACCAAGCCTGGGCCCCAGCTTAATCTGGCCCCAGAGCTCATATCCTTAAACATGACCCCTTAAACTATCTTAAGGATGAGCCGTTAAAGATCATACCCTTGGGGCTTCCCTGGTGGCGCAGTGGTTGGGAGTCCGCCTGCCGATGCAGGGGACATGGGTTCGTGGCCCGGTCCGGGAAGATCCCACATGCCATGGAGCGGCTAGGCCCGTGAGCCATGGCCGCTGAGCCTGCGCGTCTGGAGCCTGTGCTCCGCAATGGGAGAGGCCACAACAGCGAGAGGCCCGCGTACCACACAAAAAAAAAAAGATCATACTCTTATGCTACAGGGCCATTCTTCACATACCACACTTGGAAAGTACAGTAGAAAAGCCTTGTGGTAACAGACTGAAATTCTAAATGAGCCACCTCATATCTGAATTTTAGTCTCTGCTGCTTTATTCCATGAAGATGGTTTTACTTTGTTTTCTATATGAACCTTTGTAATTATCTCAGTGGAGCCATACCAGAGTAGGCCATATAGTAACTTAGTGACTGGATTATTTCTCATAAAATCATATGAGTTCTCTTAAAACAAGTGGGTATTTAAAACATTCATTGCAATGTCTATTTCCTACTGATTAATCAAAACTAAAACGTTAAATTAAAAATTCCAGGATCTTATTTTTCATTTAAAGAAATGAATTTTATTTTATTTTATTTCATTTAAATAATATATAACTTAAATATTCCCACAGAAGTGAAACGGTTTAGTAAATTATGGCACATTTATACTATGGATTATTTATAGCCATTTAAAAGGATATCTACTAAGTATGTTACAGTACTATAATATGCCTACTTAGGTATAAACAGGATATAAAAGTTTATATGGAATTATGCAACCTCAAAAAAAAACACCTATGGTTATTTGACAAAAGGAAGACTGGATGGAAATGTATAACAAATAATTATCAAGTAGCAAGGAGGACTTTGGGAAAATTTTTCCTTTCTTTTACTCGTCCATAATTAATATTCTTTCTTATTTATAAATGAAATATATTATTTATGAGGATACATATATACATGCATATATTATTTGTTTGTTTTTTCCCCCAGAAAAAAATATTTTCACTGTAATCAATCTGCAAGGGCCTTTTAAATCTTTTTATCATGGACTTTTCACCTGACATTATATATTTCTAAAGTGTTTAATTTTAGATTTAAATAAAAAGGAAATACTTACTCCAGATTTTACTCAGAGTCTCAGAGGGCTTGATAAGCTGAATAATATTACATCCCTTGATGAGTTTACTTATCAGTGTAAGAAAACTAAACAGAAGGCGATCTGCAGCTTTTTCTTCAGTCTCTTCCATGATCTAAAATTAGGAGGGATGTTAAATCAATTAAGACAATAATTTCAAAGTATTTGATGGACATTTTTACTCCAGGATGTACATCTATACCTGGGTTTCTCAACCTAAACACTGCTGACATTTTGGGTCAAATAATTCTTTGCTTTGGCAGGCTACCCTGTGCACTAGAGGATGTTTAGCAACATTCCTGGCCTCTACACACTAGATGACAGTAGCATCCCTCTACCCTCCAGTTGTGACAACCAAAAATGCCTCCAGACATTGCTGTCTCCTGGGGGGCTTAAGAAACTTTGATCGACATACACTATGGAAGATAACTTACTTTAATCTTCACTTTAAAAAGAAGATAGAACTACACTGAGTTCTTGCTTTTATTAATAAAAAAATTTTTGAACTCAAATATTTACTCTATTAGCTATACCACCTCAAGTAAAACTATTAAAATAAGCAAGAGTTTTACTCCCTAGCAAATAACTTACATTTGTAAAGTTTTCAGGATCAATTTCCTTTTCAATCACACGGAGAACAGTTCCAAGTCTTCTCTCAAAAGTGACTCCTTCACTTTCCACAAACAAGCCACAGATCAGGGCAGCTAGCTGTCTATTTAAGCTCTATCGAAAATAAAACCATCACAAGACAGTATCAGCACAACTTGGGGAGCTGTTTCCAAAACTGTAAAATGAAGGTGGGCATGACTCTGTCCTCAGTAGTTCTTTATGATACCAGAAATCAACACAATGTGGATTTTTGGTTGCTAACATGAAAAATATAGAGAAATCTTCACCACCCAGAACAACATTAAAAAAAGTGGTATCCACTGAATAATACATTTTTTCTCGTTTTTAAATTAAAAAAAAAAAAGGAAGAAGTTTCAGCCCCCCGACCCCATTCTGATTTTAATACTTAAAGCCAATATTAAGTTATGACATGTGTTGTTTATATTCCACAAAGATGGGCCAGTGATGATGAGGGTAGAGTCAGCAAGTGGTTATAATTATTGGCAAAAGTTACATCCTATAAATTGTATAAGCAAAATTGGAAACAAAGATATTCATCAATGGGGATTGGTTAAGTAAATTATAATACATTCATGTAGAGTAACTGGGTGACATTGACCTTGTAGTGGGAATACAGGTGATTTCTGTTACTCTCTGTAACTTCTTATATTTTCTGAAATTTTACTGTAAGAATATATTATTAACATAATCCAGTAAAAACAATAAAGCTATTTGGGAAAAATTAATTCAACAATGTATAATATGTATTCTTATTTAAAGTATGAACACCAAAAGCTCAGACTCTTCTTTGCCATATGACTAAAAGCAACCCTAACCTTCTTTGCCCCAAACCAGGTGGTAACCATGTCGAAGAGCCAATCTTTTTTCTCAAGGCTGATTTTACTGAGTAAGGATTTGATTGCCATGGATGCCATCTTTTTACACATGGCAGAGTCATCGTTCACCATCATTAGACAAAGAGGAATAAAGAACATTCCACAGTTCTCGTGGAGCAGTCCCTGAAAGAAAACAGACACTTATGAGCACACTCAGACTGGAATTCTCACAGATGTCTCACAAACAGAGGACCCTGGGCTCCTGGGAGCCACAGCCTGTTAACAAACACAGAGTTTGTCTTTGTGATTCACGGTACCTGAGGGAATGTGTCAAAGAGATAAGCGATCATTTCCAAGGCGGACTCTCTCCCGGTCTCATGTTCATAACTAGGGTAAGAACATTAGAAGGACTTGTTAGTAACTTTAAAATTTACCAATAATTATTTTTAAGAATTTAAAATGTTGTCTCAAGGTGCCAGTCTATTTCTTACTAAGTGGAAAAAACCTCCATTTTCCCAATTTTAATACATGTACTTACCATGCTACTATGCAGTTGTAAATGTAATTTTGTTAGATTTTTACTGTTCTCCTAAGTGGACTCTAATGACAATTGATGGTCAGAGTGAACTGAAAAGCAGCTTGCAGAACTGGTATATGAAGCCATCATGCACAGTGCTTGACAGTCAAGTCAGTGATTCATAGGATAGCATCCTCAAAGAATGTGCCATTACATTTCGGCTTTGTTCTTTTCAAGACAGTCCACACACTGAAAGGCGAGAAGAACCTACCCCACTGCCTTGTGTAGCTTATGGCTTCAACTTACTTCAGTTGAGCGAGCATGAATTCCAAGTTTGGTCGCAATTTGTCCCCCAGGGGATAGTCAAGAATATATTTCAGAAAAACCTAGGAACAGAAGTCACACAAGAGATTACTTGGATCCTGTCCCTCCAGGATTCCTCTTTCCTAAGCTGCTTTCTGGGACACACTGGTAGGCTACAAAGACCTTTCAGAAGGGTGATCAGTTACGTGAAGTCCACCTCTTGAGTCAATAACTGTGCCCCTCCTCTCTCCTCCCACTTCACTTCCTCAGGTCTTGCCTGATTAAGCGTCAAGTCCTGGCCCATCATTAGCATGGTTGTTCAGGGCTCCAAATCTCAGCTCACACACTGGCAGCTCATCTCTCTGATAGGAGGCTGTGGTGAACTGAGTATGGACTGTGGTTCAACCCTGTATTTCCCCTGAAATAAGAATAACAATAATAGTGATAATACTACTAACTTTTTTTTTTTTTTTTGCGGTACGTGGGCCTCTCACTGTTGTGGCCTCTCCCGTTGCGGAGCAACAGGCTTGGGATGCACAGGCTCAGCGGCCATGGCTCACGGGCGCAACTGCTCCGCGGCATGTGGGATCTTCCCCGACAGGGGCACGAACCCGTGTCCCCTGAATTGGCAGGCAGACTCTCAACCACTGCGCCACTAGGGAAGCCCAATACTACTAACTTTTGCATTTACTAACTACCTTCTTTGTGTTAAGCACTGGGTTAAGTGTTTCTTGGTTGGTTTTCATTACTTCCTTAGGAAGTAAGTAATATGATCCCATTTTGCAGATGAAGAGAATGGAGCTGGCACAGAAGGTAAGCAACTTGCTCGGGTGACACTGCCAGAATCCCATGCCTAGCCTATCTGCATCCACAGGCTCTGCTTGCAAACTGCTGTATTATTCAGCTTCCTTTATTAATAAACTGTGAGAACTAAGCACATCATTTAACTTGCCAAGGCCTGTTTTTCCCCAAACATAAAACGGTGGTACTGTTTCTTTTGAAGGATAGTCACAAACAGAAGTCATGTATGTAAAGTGCTGGGCGTGCAGCTAGTACTTAATAATAGCAGCTGACCCTCCTTCTTTCTAAATGAGTTAACTTTTTTTTTTTTTTTTTTTTTTTTTGCGGTACGCTGGTCTCTCACTGTTGTGGTCTCTCCCGTTGCGAAGCACAGGCTCCAGACGCACAGGCTCAGCGGCCATGGCTCACGGGCCCAGCCGCTCCGCGGCATGTGGGATCTTCCCGGACCGGGGCACGAACCTGTGTCCCCTGCATTGGCAGGCAGACGGTCAACCACTGCGCCACCAGGGAAGCCCCATGAGTTAACTTTTTCTAAAGATGGCCTCCGCAGCCCAAGCCCTCCTTTAACTCCGAGTTCATATTTCCAATTCAGACCCTTCCATTTCCCGGGTTGATATGCACTCATAAGATCAGGACAAATGTATGAACACGAATCTGCTAGTGTCACTCCTCTGTCTACTGATTTCACTGGCCCTTTGTTATTCTTAGAACAAAGCCCTAAATCTTCAACAAGACCACAAGGCCTTGCCTGATCTGGCCCCCTCCCCTGTCATTCACCTTCAACAAGCTAAGCTCTTACCCACTTCAAGCCTTATCTTCCTTAGCCTGCAAGGCTAAGCCTTATTCTTCCTCCAAACTTTGCTTATATGCCAATCCTCAGGAAAGCTTTCCCCCACTATCACATTAGGGTAGTCCTCCACCATGTCATATGCTCTTATCATATGCTCTTCCATACTTTGTCAATTTTAAGAAGCACAGTTTTCCACATTTTAACATATCTGAAATTGGGATGTCTTACAATTGATGCCATCTTATCACTGTCATAGTTTTTTTCCCTTCCTTTGAGGTATGTAAGTAATGGTGTGTCTTGTAAGTGATGAAATACAACACTACTTTCTTCCTCCTGGCACTCAGGATGTCTGTAATTTAATAACTACCTGTGGGATTTCTGCTTTGCGCATCTCTGCTATAGGACAGACAGGGACTATAAAACTTTTGTTAACCACTCTTCCAGCAATACCAGGTACACAGTGATACACATTAAGTGGTCAATGACTGGACCACTGGATGGAAATCTTTGCTGCAGGTTATCATGCTGCAGAAGGAAAATGTGTTTCTTCATCCATCTGAAACATGCCACATGTGGGCTATACTCAAAATGCTCTTTATACTGAAAAATGGCCTTACACTTGGTATGTGAATGGGCTCCTGAGTCTTAGAATAAAGCAACAGTATGACACAAAGTCTTCAGAATTCAGTGTTGACATCTCTCTACCTAAAAACCGAACAGAGAAGGCAGGGCCCAGCCCTTGCCATGGGAATAAGCTCTCTCTACAAACCTGTCTGCACTGGACTCTGACAGGTTCGTTTTGTGCAGAAATCGCCAGCTTGGACACTTTGCGCATGACGTCATTGATTTCTGGAACCAACAACTTTCTTGATAAAATGGCCTGAAATACAAAAGGAAAAGACATACTTATTTCATGTTTTACTGCAGATGGCCTGTTGTTTACTAAGCTGACCTGATGTTAAAAGCAGTCACAGGCAGTTTTCAAACATAATGAAAGTACCTCCACAAGAAAAAGAACATAAACTTAAAAAATGGTTAAAATGGTCAATTTTATGATACATACAAGGAGACTACATGCATTTGTACAGAATTCCCTGGCAGTTTAATATAGAGCTCATGTTTAAACATTTTAATAAGCATTTTAATAAGCAGATATGTTAGCAAACATTTTAATAAGCAGATATGTTAGCAAACATTTTAATAAGCAGATATGTTAGCTTATAAGTAATCAACCAAATCATAATAATCTTTATAATTTCAGAACTATCTACAGCTAGTCAGAACACTATGTTCCATGTTATTCTAAATATGTGGCATGGGGCTCGCTCACTGCACAATCCGACATTCTGGCGACACCATACCTTCAGAAGGCCAAATGCGGTGGCTTGTCTTGTAATATCATAAATGTCCTCCTCAGCATATGCTAGTAGAACTTGAAGCTGCTTTTCAGTTATCTGGTAAGACTTCACTTTCTTCACAAGTATGGTCACACACTGCAAGTTATAACACTGAGGTTAACAGCCAGGACATCCCACAAATCAGCATACGGTGGAATGATAAGGACTCAACACAACAGCAATGTTTTTTCACACAGGATACCAACACTCTGGCCTTAGCAAATTAATCTGGAAGAAATTTTGACCACGACCACAAAAGATGATGAGGAAAAGTAACTTTGATGTTAATCCTGGTCCTGGCTTTTCTAAGTGCAAGTGAAAACACCTCACCTTGAAACAATTTACCACCAGGTGGAAATTCTGGCCCCTGGCAGCCCCGAGTTTTGCATAGTCCTTCAGCAGAAGGAAAAGGTGCTTCATTAGCTGTTCCGCTTTTGTTTCTGTGGAAGGCAGGGGGAACCTCAAGACCCAGATCAGGCATTGTAAAGCGCCTGTGATCACCTGAAAAACAGACAAAGCCAAGCAAGTGATGAAGTGACCGAACTCAACAATCCAGCACCTAAGGCTGTGTAGACACTGAGCGACCGAGTTGAAGGAACGAAGCGCTCTGCCAGGCCACTCAGGGAGAACTGTGCTAAAAGTGTAAGGAAATAGGGACGTTGCCTCTTCCCTGTTGTAGAACTTACTGCTTCTCCATAGCAAGTGAAGGTACATCCCAAGCAAGTGAGAAAAGGTGCTCATATTCTTAACCTATTATGGGTAAATGATTAGATGGGCTGACTAATTTTAGCATTTTTTTCCCTGAAAAACACATTATAAATGCCTTTCCAATTTTCTAGAATGGTACTTCAATTTAATCCATTCTTATTAAGCTTGTATTATGTACACAAGGCACTCTACAGAGTGTTAGAAATACAATGATAAAAAGGATGCCTTTCCGCATTTAAGGAGCAGATAGCTGAAATTAAGCACGGGAACTCTGACCTATAATTTAATATAGTTAAGTGCAGTGCCAAAGGTATGAAAAAATGTGTTGGGACCAAGTGACTACAAAAGAATCCCTGAACCTCCAGGCCAAACCTTCTAGATTACCTAGACCAGCTGGTTCACCTCTACCTAATACACCCCTACACCCTGGTTGCTGGGATGGCCTTATTGGGCTGGATTAGACGAAGATAAAGCAAAGAGCTCAGGAGTCAAAAAGACCAGGGCTTAAAACCCAGCTCTGCAGCTTATTACCGGTTTGACCACAGAGGTGTTAAATACTTAACCTCTTGGCACCTTTCCTGTAAAACAGGCAATCTGAGAAAGTGGGAAAGGTGTGGGCTTCGGAGTCCGACAGACTGAGGCTTACATCCTAGATCTGTGATATGGGGCAAGTCACTTAGCCTAAGGCCTGGATTTCTCATCTATGAAAGAGACACATTAATAATATATGCTTCATGGGTTGTTATGAGGATTCACAGCAGCGAGCAGTAGCAACAAGGATGATGATGATGAGATGATGATTACTGCCATGGGGATAGCACCACTCACCCTCATGAAGTCGTCTTGAGGATCAAACGAAGGGCTTTTACAACTGTTAAGCGCTACCTATTATTATTAAATTGCTGTTAAGGGAGCAATTTAATACAGAGAACAGAGGTGGTTCGTGATGTTGTAAATCTCTTTAAAAACTCAACCATCTTGTGAAGCATGAGCCTAGAAACAAGTTCTAGGTATACTGCACAACACAGCTCCCGTGAAGGAACAGGCGCTCACCTTCACGTCCATGGAACCCAGGCAGTCTATGAGGAGAGACATAAAAGGATCCAACATTTCCAGAACATGTTCACTTGAAGACTTGATCTTGGAAGTCTTCAGACTAAGATGCAACAGCTAGAAGATTTAAAAAGATACTTCACATCAGTTGCCCCTAAGACCAAATGAGTGAGGTAAAGGTGAAATGATTTTAAGAGACCAATGTGAAATGTTAAGATGCTTCTATTTGAAATTACAAAAAGTGTGAAGAAAGGGGAACCACCTGGGAGAGTCTCAGTATGTGAAGAAGGTGGGAGCTCACTGTGCAGCTGAGATTCGAAGTTCATTTACCAAATGGTTATTCCTCAGCGTCTGCTTTGATTCCAGGTACTGGCTTGGCGTGAAGGACATGGCAGTAACCAAGATCAGCAGGGTCACTGCCCTCGTGGATCTTAGCCACGATGACAGACTCTAGGGGACAATTCACTAGAAATGCAGGGTGCTTTGAGAGTTCTGGGGGGACCTGGGCAGAGGGAGGAGTAGATGGTGAGGTTCTGGGGTGGGAAAAGTGTGGTGACTTTAGAGAACTGAAGGGAAGCCACGTGTACAGGATGAGGCTATGCCCTTGTGGCCCAAATGAAGGACAGGGCTCTCTCCTGGGAAAAAAGGGAGCCAATGAAGGATTAAAAAAATATATACAATAAAACGATCAAATTTGTGTTTTCAAAAAATTTAGAGTAGTTCAGAGGTGCACACTCATGGGCAAAGCAACAGTGAAAGCACTGTAAATATCAGGTCAGAATCATTAATTCTGAGAAAGTTATATCATCAAAGTACCAGCATTTCCAGTGGAAATAAGCAGAACTGGAAATTCAGTAGACGATTAAAAGGCACAGACTCACTGTGTGCAGCAAGTCTCACTTTAGGTTAATTCTTACCCGAAGTCCAGACTCAATAAATATGTGCATGTTGGTTTTCTTGCTCACAACAGCTTTCTGCCCGCCTCGAACTGGAGTTGGGGGGAGCAGAAGACAACTCTGGGGCGGCAGACGTGGATCTGGTGCAGGGGCTGCTGGATTTCTGTCAATCAAGTGGAATGAAAACTAGTAGAAAGCACACTGTATGCTGCATCCCTGGAAGCTACTATGGCCCCTTCTGGTGAGGTGAGTCCAGTACCAAATAATGTGCTCTCTGCTGTGGGTTTTTTTCCCCCTTAACCACCAGACACCGAAGAGATGATTAGGTTGTTGATCAAAGTTTCTAGAATCCCAGAAACTGAGGTCAGAGGGATGAACACACATTTAAATGAAGATGAACAGCAAGGGGACACTCCCTTCCTTTGATTTCTGAAAACAAATGCCAAGGAGTCTCTTTCAGACTACAGAGCAAAATTCAAAGGAAGTTTACAAATGAGGTATTTAAAATCTTTGGAGGTCTAAATCTCTGATCAGAACAAGAAGTATATATTTTAAGACTATCCCAACTTTGATTCAATAAATATCTAAAACAAAAGTGGTATTAAGTAAGTGTCAAAATAATTGGTTGCCTTCACAGCTACCGCATTCAGCAGAAACAATCTTGTGTTGACATGTATTACCTGGAAGGACCTCAGCCCAAACACCACAAAGTAGTACCATCTTACAACTGAGATAAACATACCTTTTTTTCCCTACTAAAGCAAATTATTAAATGAACCCACTTAAGAGTAACTGAGTAATGAATGGCTTATTAGAAGTATGAACCTAAAGGATAGTTGTTTTTTTTTTTTCAAACTTACTTTTCCTTCTCTGTTAACAGGGGTAGATTTTCGCTGACCAAACCGTAACTAAGCAACAGAATGGATTCTGCCGTCATTTCCTGGTTTACAAGTAATCCTGCTATGATTCGACGTAAGGTTTCATGAACTTTCCGGGCCAGTTTTAAACTCGTGGTATTTTGCAAGATCTAAAGGCAGACATAAATGCACGCTGAGGTAACACAGAACTGCAGTTTGATTTGTTATAATAGTAGTTTTCTTTCATATATTTACTTTTTAAAATATGCTTTTTGCTAATTAAAAAAGAAACACATTCTTAATAAAATTTCAAACATAGATATAAAGTCAAATATACCCATGACCTCAGCCCCAGAGATAACCACTGCCAGCTGTGTATGCCGCTGGATTTCTTGTGCCTCCATGGCACTCTCTTTGTTGATGAGGTCTGGGCACAGGGCTGGAGATAGGATGTGACGCTTGGAAAATGTCAGCCTTCCAAGTGCATTAAATGGGGTGGTTTATAGGCAAGCACATACACATAACACAACATGAACAAAACGCAGTCACTACTCACAGGAAACCATGCTAAGGAAGTGGTGTGACGGCCAGGCCTCAGGGTTGTACATTGGTTATTGGGCCAAATCAGAGGAACTTAATGGGACCCCAGCACCATCAACCCCAGTACAACCCTCAGCATGTCATAGCTATTCCCCTGCACAGGACATGGATTAGTAACTTTGATTATCTTGGAGGGACTTGATAATTTACATGGAAAATAAGTGTGCTTTGTCAACTCTTTTTCATCCTCAAAACATATCTAACATTCTTAGATCAGGCTCAGATAAGCTAAATGCATTCTAGGAACAATTAGGGAGTTAATCTAGCACCAAACATGTGGAATTAGCACAGAGAACACTATGAAGGTAGGTAAATGACAGTCCCTGCCCAATAGGAAAGGCAGAATGAAAATGGTGGAAAGAATGTGAGATTTGGATCAGAAAGATCTGGAATTAAATCCTGACTTTTCTCCTTAGCCATGTTCCTTTCTATCTTTCTAAGCCTGAATTTTCTCATCTGTAAGACGGAGGTACTGTCAATCTCAGGGGACGGTTGTGCAGATTAGAAGAGATAATGAAGCACAGTGCTAAGAACATGGGTATCTGTTCAATAAATGCCAATTCTCTTCCTCCTGGCAATCTGGGAGCAGCAGTCTGACTCCAAAGGCTATGTTCTTAGCTGCTGACGGGACCCAGCTCAATAATTCACCTGTAGTTCAATTCTTGTCGCCTTTCCTTTTGCATCTCATGGTTTATATCAGGGACTCTGATTCTTGGATCAGAATCCAAGAATCAGAATCAGCAGAACCAGAATCCACTGAGCTGCCAGCCACATGGTACTGGTGCCCTTAGCACCAAAGCAAATCACGATGCTCAAGGCTCTTTTCAAGAACTCATGATACTGTAAGGTGGGGATCCCCTTTAGTACATTCAAGTCCTTACCTCTTTTAGTGGAAGGATAAGTTTTGTAACCTGATCTTTTCCTACAAACTTGCCCAAGATTTCATAAGACTCATAACTCTTGCTTCTTCGTGCCTCCATGACCTTGGAGAGGATCTGCTTTACTTCCTTTTCTTCAGCAATGGCACCAAACAACTCATGGTTAAAAATCTTTAAAAGAAAAAAAGCCAAATGGCAATTATGTGCACTTAGCAACTTACGCCAACATAAGCAGTCTCTGAAAATGCATGGTATGTCCAAGTCAAGGATTAAAATTAGACAATAGGCATTTCTATTAGATTTCACTTTTTTCAATGTAGTTTAGGGACCAATTACTAAAAAACAAATACAGAAACACTTCAAGGTTTACACCAATGGAAAACAAAAGAAAAATACCAGGTAGATTTACATATATAATTGTATAATATATAAACAGGCACTTCTTTGATATTATCAAAGAGTAGCTTAATTTCTCTTTAAGAAATTCTCATATTTGTAACTTGATTATCAAAATAACGCATTTAATTAAAAATGTAGCGTCTACATTTTTAATGAATAAACAAACGATTGTGTGTCAAACTTAATGTCTTTCTAAACCTACCCCCCAAATTATCACTATTCTAAATAAAGCTCTAATGAATATACTTTTGTACAAACTCCAGACCACACCTCTGATTTTACCAGCTTGAGACCTACTAGCAACAGCAGAGTGCCCATCTCACATCACTTAAGTCTCAACTTTTTAAACCTCTGTTAGCCTAAGAGATGAGACAGTACATTATTTTCATATTTATAGGCTATTATTTCTTATTTTGTGAACTGATTTGTGTTCTTTGACCTCTTAAAAAAAAATTTAGAATTCCTTTCTCTAAATCTTACCTCAATCATTATATCCAAACAAGAGTCCAAATTCCCAACTTGCAGCTTGTTGGTGAGGCCTTGCAGCAACATGTAAACAGTGAAAGTTAGCACATGGACCTAAAACGAAATGTATAATAAGAATATGGATGGCCAAGAACACCACAGTAGAAAAAACAAGATTTAGAAGTACGGCAGGTGCGCACTCAGATTATATATCTGTAATTATTGCAGGGAGAAGCTTTGACAAATGACACATACTTATATCACTGCCTAAAATCCTTTAACCAGATGGTCCCTTTGCAGAAAAGATGCTCAGAAACACATCACCATGCTTAGGTTCTATTATTGTGACTAAATCAGGCCAATGATTTATAAAGAAGAGCACAAGTCTTGAACTTTTAAAAACCAACCTGTGAATTACGGAGCCTGCCAACGTTGAATGCAGTCAAACCCGGTACAAAAAGTGTTATGAAGGAAACAAGTTTTTGCCCTTCACAGTGATCACAGCTAACATTCCTTAGAGCTTACTATGGGCTAGGCACTGTATTAATACCCCACATGTACTGAATCATTTAATCCTCATCCACTCTATCTATGGCATAGATGCTACATTATCAGCATTTTCAGATGAAGAAGCTGAGGCACAAAAAGGTCAATCAAACTTGCCCAAGGTTACATGAATAGGAAATGGTGGAGTCAGGATTTGAAACGAGATGATGCCAGAGTATTCAGAGTCCACAAAAGGGTGTATTCTGTATACTGCTTCCGGTGCTGTAAATTATCAAGGTAAACATCAGATAATGATCATACACTAAGAAAATACACCTGGCTGTCAATATACAGATTGGATTTTAAAGGCATAATTTCATATGTACCTCCTTATGATCTTTAAATACTTTTACATATACAAAACATTTGCTGAGGACTTTATATAATTTTTAAAAATCCTTTGGGGGGGGGTGAAGAATGAAACTCGAAGAGTACAATTTTGGTTCTGTCTACATGATTAATACTAATACCCAAACTGCTGTTCTCTCATCCTTATTTTACTTACTTTAACGAATAATGAGACAGACTGGAAGAACAGGTGGTTAAAGAAAAATGGGCTACTTGTTTAAATACCTCAGGCGCTCAATTAAATGTGTGAATGAATCCTCAAAGACAGCTGTACTGTATTCATCCTGGTATGCTCAGTGCCCAAGAGCACCTCACACAAAGTAGCCAAGAATTACAGGCTGGTTGAAAGAATAAACATGGACACTGACAGGGGCTCCGGTTCCAGGTGATGGAGAAAGCACACTCTATCCTGTCTCTCCCACTGAGCGCAGCTATAAGCCCCAGACAGGATGCACAGAGCTGCACCTGGGGAAGAACACCAGAGTGCGAGTACCACCAAACTCCCAGTGTGTTTACCCCCGTTTTCAAGACACTTATAGACGTGGGGACTGCAGCAGCCACAACTCTGCTGGGAGACCTTCCTTTCCCATTGGGACTGCAGTTCTGAGAGGATGGGCCAACTAGCTGCTTTTCTCCTTCTCTGTCTTGCCACCACTTAGCCTCTGTGTGGGTACAGCTGTGGGAAGTACATGGCAAAGTGGGAGAAATAAAGCCCCAGCTTTCCAGCTGGAGGTGTGAAATAAGTGGAAAAATAATATGTTAGCAAAGAATCAGAAGATATTAGGGACTAAATGGAAACTTTACAACTGAAAAAAACCAAACAGACCAATAATTGAAATAAGAAAATTTACTAGATGGGTTCAATAGCAGGATGGAGATTAAAGAGGAAGGGGTCAGTGAACTTGAAGATGAATCAATAGAAATTATGCTATCTAAACAGAAAGGAAGGAGACTGAAAAAGAAAATAAAAATGGAGCCTCAGGGATGGATGGGACCCCCCCAAAAAAGTCGAACAGGAGTCCCAGGAGAGGAGAAAGAGTGCAGTGCAGAAAAAGTATTTGAGGAAATCATGGCTGAAAACTCCCCAATGTGCTTGAGAAGCTCAACAAACCTCAAACAGGGTAAACCCAAAGAAATCCACATTCATAATCTAACTGCTGAAAAATAAAGACAAAGTCTTTAAAGCTGCCAGAGAAAAATAATGCATTACTTAGAGGGGAAGAATAATTTAATTATTCATCAGAAAGGCCAGAGGAAGTCGCATGACAATTTTACAGTGCTGAAAGAAAAGAAATAACTGTCAGTGCAAAAGTATATATCCAGTGACAACATCCTTCAGGAATGAAGATGAAACAAAGACATTCACAGGGGGAGGAAAACGAAGAGCATCCGTTGCCACCACACTTGCTCTATGAGCTTGCCTAGACCAAAGGGAAATGACACCAGGAAGAAATGTGGAAATTCAGAAATGAAGGAAGAGCAGTAGAAATGATAAATATCTGGGCATATTTGAGGATTAAAAGCAAAACTCTAACACCGCTTGATAAGTTTTCAACATATAAGTTTTCAGCAAAGTAATACATAAACAACTTTTAAACAAAGGAAGGGTGAAGGGATCTATAGGGTAATAAGGTTTTTACATTCCACTTGAAGTGGTAAAATACTGATTCTAAATAGATTATTAAAAATTAAGTATGGATATGGTAACCTGGAGCAACCACTAAAACACTATACAAAGAGAGACAGTGACAATGAATACTGATATTTTTAGTGTGTTACTTATAACCTATAGAATAGGAACCTACCTATGAACAAATTAGGACTTGGAAGGTCAAGCTAACTACCAGAAGTCTTGGCTGGGTACTTGAGAAAAACAAGTTGCAGTGTTCCTCAAACTTTAGATCACTCAGGGATCTCATTAAGATGCAGATTCTGTAGGTCAGGTGCTGCTGATGCCACCTGTCCGGGGCCCACACTTGGAGTAGCAAGACCGCCAGGTAACTACTCAAAGAGCTTTGTATTCCACCTGGTGTTCTTATTAATTTTATGACATGTCATACATTTCAACTCAAACAAATGTCTATGTTCTTTATTGTTCACATGTGTGGCTATACGTTCAATATACATTCAGTAAGAATTTTATTAAGAACTCAGAGAATACAAAACTTGATATCAAGTGATTTGAGAGAAAAACACAGGTTATGAAATGCAGGTCTATAAGGATCTTTTAAGAAATTAAATATAAGGGCTTCTTAAAAAACAGATTTTTTAAAATACTGATTAAAAATTTTAAAATATGCTTGCTTGTTCTCTCAGTAGATCAACTTTACAAAAGATAGACCCAAAGTATCATGACTTAGTGTTTAAAGTGCAACTATTTGAACCCCAACCCAATTTGAATATAAAGTACATGATGCAATTTACCTGATAGCCACGCACAAGGGTAGTCTGTAATTCTTTTAAAATATATTGTAGGTAATGCACACCCAGATCCTCTATTATTTTTGCCAGAGTGCTGCGAGCAATGTCTCTGATTTCCTGTGCTCTGTTCTTGAGGAGGGCACACACTTTCAGCAAAATACTAGAACGTGAGAAATTAATTGACTAATTAAATTAACAGAACCAAATAAAAGTATAAATATCCTTTAGTTTCTGAATCACTCATAACCCAAATTATGCCAATTAGGATTCTAAATTACAGCAAATTGTGCCAGTACTTCTCTTCCTGACAAAAGAGAAGAGAGAACCAATTTTTGAGTTTCACTGAACTTTTCTGATTTGTCACACAACATACCTAGGCAGATTAGCTTCCATAACTTCCTGTGGAAGGGACTGCATTAGTTTAACCATGGCAAAAGCTAAAGGAACTCGAACTACTTCCTCATCATTCACAACCTTTGATTTTATGAGTTTGTGTTCTTCTTCTCTTTTAGTCTGGAAGAAAAATTTAGGTTAAACTAAAACAAAAGTAAATGGATTAGGGACCTACCAACACTACAACCTTGTAGTTGAAAGATAAGCTCTTTTGATATATCTTATATCCATTTCTAAGTTTAACGTCTTAAAAAACAAACTCAATTATGCAATTTGATAACCCTCCAAAAATTATAAAACTAATATGAATAAGAATATTCTTTCCAAAGGAGCAACCAACCAATCAATCAATAAATAAAACCAAGTATTCACTGGTGTGGGGTTAAGACTGTTGTGTAATATTTAAAAAGTCACGTAAAATTTGTGTTAATTGGGACTTTCCGGTGTTTAAGTGACATCGTTGGTACATAAAAAATATGGTGCCTCAAATAAACTTTATTTACAAATATACAAAATGATGAAGTCGGTATTTTACATCAGGGGTTGGAAAACTTTCTGTAAAGGGTCAGATAGTAAGTCATTTTGACTTTATGGCCGCTATGGAAGCTACACAATTTTGCTATTGTAAGGCAAAAGCAGAATTAGACAACATGTAAATGAATGGGGTGTAACTGTGTTCCAAAAAAACTTTATTTACAAAAACAGGCTGCAAGCTAGATTCAGCCCATGGGCCACAGTTTGCCAGCTCAAGTTTTACACTGAGAAGGAAAGGCTCTGGCTTCATGAGAATGCACTCCTAAAATGTTACCCCTATTAAACAAGAAAAAGATGTACTTTTGTTTTCTTCCTTTTTTTTTTTTAATTTTTTGGTCACACTGTGTGGCATGCGGGAATCTTAGTTCCCCGACCAGGGATCGAACCCACGCCCCCTGCACTGGAAGCATGGAGTCTTAACCACTGGAATGCCAGGGAAGTACTGAAAAAGATGTATTTTTGAATAGCAGAGAAGTGGCCAAGAAGTAGAAAAGGGAAACATACTCTAATTTTTAATAACCTTTTTTGGAAATGGGAGTCATCTTAATATCTACTTTGGAGATAGAAAAGCATATATCTACCAGTATCAGAATCATAATGAAGAAGAAACATTACTACCTTAGCTGTACGAGATGAACCTGAAGATGATGAGATAAGAGAAGGGAGGTGAACTGTGAAATGTAGAGATAAAAGAAAATCCAAAAGCTGATGTCAATCCACATAGTTAGGAGCCTCAGTCTGACAGGGCCCCACGGACACCCCACAGGGTCACACAGACCTGCTGGGCCCCAAACAGAATGATTACCGTAGATGCCAGACATTTATGGAGCCTGGGTAGGATGTCCCCAGTTATGGTTCCTTGGATATTTTTAATTGTTTTCTCCAATTCTTCCTTATTCCAAGGAAGGAAAGAGATGGACTTTGTGATACACTCGGATTCCTTAGCTGCTGTCCCTTCGCAATCATCTGGGTCAGGGTTTTCTAGCTCTTCATTCTTGTCTGACAAAGTCTTACATCCATCTTCCTTCTCAGCGTCATCCATATGCTCTAATTCCATGGCTTCATGCTCTGGCAACTCAATCTCTTCTATGGTGTCTATGTTTAGTAAACAACAAAAATCACCTTAAATTAAATAAGGAAACAACACAGTTGTGTTAAGTAGTCTTTTCTACTAACATCTAATAAAAAATATCGCTGACTATAAGGGCAAGATAAGGGCTGAGGAAACAGCAGTAAATGAGAGTGTTACGGTCCTTCATTTTCTTACAGTTAGCCTAATGAGGAATAGAGACAAGTAAACTGATAAGTATAAAAAAAAAAGTGTGGAATAGTAAGCAAGTCCAGGGTACCTTGGGATCACATGGAGAGGCCGGGGGGAGGAGGGCTCTTAACCAAAAGAAAGCTTCCAAAGTACTGTGGTTGGAGGTTTCCAAAAGCAAAAACCTACATTCATGAACATGAAAATCCTAATGGCAGCCAACAAGTCTCATGCAGAAACGTACCTTATTATAGGATTCAATTTATTAAAGAAACCTGGGCAGTATCGTAGAGAAAAGTCCAGACTTGGCTCTGCTAACAAGCCATGTGACTACAGTCAATTACCTTAACCCTCATGGGCTTTGGATTCTCACCAGTGAACTGTAGACGGCACCTACTTGCAAGGCTACTGTTAGGATTAAATGTGACAAAGCCTATACTGTGCCTAAAATATATTTCTGACACTTCACTGACTTTCAAAAAAATGATAGCTATTAGTCTTCATTTTTTTTTACTGGCTGTGTAGCTTTGGGAAAGTTACTTTACTCTTGAATCTCAATTTCTCGTATCAAAAAAATGCAGTAACTAACACCTAAGGTTCTTGTAAGGTTCTTAGGAGGACAAATGAGATAATGGCTATAAAAGCACATTTCACAGTAGATGCTCACTAACTGTTTCAAACTCCATTCACACCTAAGAAGAAAACAGTGAAGTGAATTAATATTTTAATTTTTTAATGTTTCTGTTTATGCAAAATTTCAAAATGCAGATGCAATTGACTGAAGATAAACTAAGGGGCTTTAGTACATTAATTATTTAAAACACAAATGGTTTCTACAAATTCAAAACAGTTCTTCTCTTCATCAGTGTGGCTCTTGAGTGATTTGATAATGAATCAAAGAATTAGAAAATTTTGAGTACGAACACTGCAGTAATGCAAACTAAGGGCCAAGATATTTCAATGTCTTTAGCCAAAACAATTAGAATAAATACCTTGGCCTACTTAAGTGTTTATTCTTTTCCTTATTTTCCTGTGATGGCTAAATCCTTTAGAGTCTGGTGTTCAATATAAGCAGTAGTAGTAGGTATCTTTACCTCATTCTGGTTTTAAAGCAAAGGCTTTTAATGTTTTACCATTGAGTATGATGTTTCATTAGGCTTTTTTTTTTTTTTGGCCACGCCACACAGCATGCAAGATCTTAGTTCCCTGACCAGGGATGGAACTGGCGCCCCCTGCAGTGGAAGCGTGGAGTCTTAACCACTGGACCACCCGGGAAGTCCTATCATTTATTTGGTTGGTTGGTTATCTATCTATCTATCTATCTATCTATCTATCTATCTATCTATCTATCTATCTATCTATCTAGGGCTGCATCAGGTCTTAGTTGTGGCACGCGGGATCTTTAGTTGCGGCGTGCAGGCTTCTCTCTAGTTGTGGTGTGCAGGTTTTTTCCTCTCTCAAGTTGTGGCGTGGACTTCTCTCTAGTGTGGTGCACGGGTTTTTTCTCTCCCTAGTTGTGACGTGGGCTCCAGAGCGCGTGGGCTCTGCAGTTTGTGGCACACAGGCTCTCTTGTTGAGGCACACAAGCTCAGTAGGTGTGGCATGTCGGCTTAGTTGCCCCGTGGCATGTGAGATCCTAGTTCCCCAACCAGGGATCAAACCTGCGCAACCTGCATTGGAAGGTGGATTCTTTACCACTGGACCACCAGGGAAGTCCCCCATCATTAGGTTTTTAAAACACATCTTTTAACAGGTTAAGGAAATTTCTATCTATTCCTTGTTTGATAATTGCTTTTATTATGAATGGATATTGAATTTAATCAAATGTTCCTCCTGTGTCTATATAGATGATCACATTTTTTTGTTTGCTAATGTGTTAAGTTCCATTAACCAATCACCAACTTCATGAGTTAGTGGGGGCTTCCACTTTTTCAGTCACCTGAAATAGCTGATATAAGGTTGAAATGATCTATTTCTTGAGTGTTTGTAAAACTTGCCTATAAAACAGTCTGGACCTGGTATTTTCATCAGAAGAAAATTTTTAACTACAGATTCAATTTCTTTAATCATTAGAGATCTATTCAGATTTTCTATTTCTTCTAAAGTCAGTTTTTGTATTTTATTTTTCTAAGAATTTGAACATTTCACCCAAGTATTCAAATTTATAAGTGCAAAGATCACAATGTTATTTTACCTTTTTCATTTAATTGTGATCTTTTAAAATTCCTAGTATTTATTATGCCTTCTATTGTCATTGGTCAATCTTGTCAGAGGTTTGCCAATTTATGATCTTTTCAAAGACTGATTTTTATTTTTGATGATCCTTTCTGTTTTATCTACTTTATATTTCATTAACTGTTGCTCTAAGTTTTAATTCTTAGACTTTCTTTGCATTCACTGCTTAACATTCTTTCTACACATCAAGGTGATAGAATTGAATTTCTGTGTGAATAATCTACAGGTCAGATTTTTTTCACCCATACAGTTTAGTCTGGACTTCTCTGCTGTTAAATAAGTTTTTTACAAAAATACTCAAACCATTCATTTTAACTTCCTCCTGACTCATTCACTGGTCACTGCTACAAGAGCAGAAAAAGGGAGTAAATTGAATTTTGCTATCTTTAATTCATGATCATGAAGTATCCAAGGATAGGAAGGAAATCTAGTTTAAGAAAGTTTAAAAAACTTACTCTCTTCCCTCTGAAGTTTCCTCATTTGTTCTTCCAGAGTTTTGTGGTCAAAGTGGAATGCTTCTAACACTATCACTAGCAAACTGTTAAAAAAATTTTCACAGAAATGTTCATTTGATTAATAATATCACTTGACTATTAAAAAGAGAGGAAAGTTAAAGACTTATAAACATTAAATTATTTTTACCAGTCTTAGGTATTTTTTCAGTTTAACAAGTCTTAGTATCACCTCATTGATACAAGGTAAAAGTAAACTGAGATTGTACAAAGGTTGTTTCAGAAAATAATCCAAACTTTACATTTTAACAACAAAACAAAAATAAGCAGTTTGACCATACCTGACACCCAACTTTTGATTGATCTGTCCCGCCTGTAAGACATGAATGAAATGTTTCAAGTAATATATATATGCCGACCAAGAGAGATGTTTGCAAATAGCTCCAATAACCTCTGTGGCAGCAATGGTTATATTTTCATGCTGTAAAACAAATCAAGAGCATCAGTAAGCATTTGCAAATAAAGTACACAGCTAACTTGGTGCATTAAAAAGCTTAGACAGTAGGTGATCAGCAATTATAGAAAGGAAAGAACGCCCAAATTATACTCCATTGTTTTCCCCGAGCTCTAGGAAAAGATGCTGTCAATGAAAGGAATGACATCTTCCTCCCATTAAAGGATATTAACACATTTTGTTTTCTATTCCACTCAGACCTCCCTGATTGGTTCAAGCCTACAGACTGAATGAAGTAAATTCCATGTGTAAAAGTTGACAAATGTCAGAATCAACTACAGGTTGCACCGCTGAGCATTCGTAAGTACGATGCAACGGAGATAGCTCTTTCAGACCACAACGGAGAACAGGAGCTGGATTTACCCTCACACCTTAAACCAGAAAAGTAGACAAAAATATATGAAACAGTTTTCAGACTTTGGACATCAAATAGTGCAGGACAGTGACTCCTGAGAGAAAGGAAACAAATGAAATGAGCCGTATAGTTACCCCAATTCATTGTGTGGGGATAACTGTCAGGTCACAGCACATGAGAAGAAACCCAAAAAGGGCCCCATGTCTCCCTGAGTTAAGGGGGCAGAGTTGAGGCTGTGGAGCTAGAGTCCTCAGGACAGAACCAGACAGAAGAGAGCTACACAGAGAAAAGCTGCCCAGAGAAAGAGCTCCTTAAGCTTCAGCTGAGAACTGATCAGTACACACGAGTAAGGAGGAGACAGGGAAAGAACCACCAAAAAGGAAAAGATGAAACACTCATCTAAGACCACACAGGGATGAGAATAGATCATGTTCCTATCAGCCAGAGTAAAAAAACCTCATGATACATGAAGCATTAGGTATTCAGGTACTCAGAAAGTTAGTGCCTCAGTGGTAGGTTCAAGTAAGCACCATACTAAAGGCTGCTTGTGCCTAACAGAGCTTAAAAGCGAGCCTCAAAAGGACCAGACAGGACTTCCCTCGTGGCACAGTGGTTAAGAATCCGCCTGCCAATGCAGGGGACATGGGTTCGAGTCCTGGTCTGGGAAGATCCCACATGCCGTGGAGCAACTAAGCCTGTGCACCACAACTACTGAGCCTGCACCCTAAGAGAGCCCGTGAGCCACAACTACTGAGCCCACGTGCCACAACTACTGAAGCCCACTTGCCTAGAGCCCATGCTCCACAACAGGAGAAGCCACCGTAATCATAAGCCAGTGCACCGCAACGAAGAGTAGCCCCTGCTCACCACAACTAGAGAAAGCCCGCGTGCAGCAACAAAGACCCAACACAGCCCAAAATAAATAAATAAATAAATATAAAAAAGAAAAAGGACCAGACTACTCACAAGTAGCCCAACTGCATCTGAAAAAAATTCTCAGGAACACTTAAATACAAAAACATCCAGCATCCAGCAAAGTCACATTCACAATGTCTGGCATCTGAAAGATAGCTACAAGGCATACAAAGAAGCAGAAAATAACTCTAATGAGAAGAAAAATCAACCCATCGAAATGGAAACAGAAATGACACAGATGATACAGACTTAATAGTAGACACAGATATTAAAACAACTGACATAATTATTGATATATTCCATTCGATCAAGAAGGGAAAGGAAAGCATGGGCATGTTAAGGAGAGACATGTAAGAAAAAGGCCCAAATTGAACTTTTAGAGATGGAAAAGACAATTCTGAGGAAAGATACACTGGATGGGATTAAAAGTAGATTAGCCAGAGCAGAAGAAAAGATTAGTGAAGTTGAAGACTTGTTAATAGAAAAATGAAACAAAATGAAACCCAGAAGGGAAAAAAGAAAGACTATTTAAAAAAAGAGTGTCAGTGAGTTATGGGACAACTTGGAATGGAATACAATGGAATCTCCAAAGTCAAGAACGGGAACCAAAAATATCTTTGAAGAAGTAATGGCCCAAAATTTCAAAGTTTGACAAACACTATAAATCTATAGATCCAAGAAGCTCAACAAACCCCAAGCACAAGACACTAAGGCACATCATAATTTAATGGCTTAAAGTCAGTGATAAAGAGAAAATTTTAAAGCCAGCCAGGAAAAGAAAAAGATATATTCCACTCAGAGGAACAAAGAATGACTTCCTTTAGAGACAATATAAACCAGAAATCAGTAGAGTAGTATCTTTAAAGTACTGGGAAAAACCTCAAAACCTGTGAAATTAAATTCCATACCTAGAAACATTATCTTTCAAAAACAAAGATGAGAAAGGACAAACAAAAGCTGAAGGAATCCATTACCAGTAGACCTGCACTACAAAAAATTTAAAGAAAGTCTTCCTGTCAAAAGTAAAATGATACAGGATGAGTATTTGCATCTACACAAAGGAATGAAGAGCACTGGAAATTGCTGATCTAATATGGAAGCAAATACAAAAGATCTTTTCTTTAGTTTTAAGGATCTCTTTAAAAGATAATTGATGGTTTGAAGCCAAAACAACAACAGTGTATTGTGTGGTTTAAAACTAACATACAGGTAAAACTTATGGAAAAAAAATAGTACAAAGATAGCTAATAAGCCAATGGAGATAAAATAAAATCATTAAAGGATATCCAGTTAATCCAATAGAAGAAGAAAAGGAGGAAAGGGAAAAACAGAACAAATGCAGAATAAATAACAAGATCATAGCTTTAAACCCAACCATATTAATAATCATATTAAATGCAAATGGTCTAAAACCAATTAAAAGGCAGAAACTGTCAGATTGGATTAAAAAAAGCAAGATTCAGCTATATGCTACCTACAAGAAACCAACTTTAAAAGTAAAATAACAAATAGGTTAAAAATAAAAGACTGTAGAAAGGTATACCATAACAATACCAATTAAAGCTAAATATAATTTATTTTTTTTATCTACACCTCTTTCCTATTTTACTGCCATCTAACTCTGAGCTGCTTACTGGCTCTTCAAACTGGAATTTAGGGATGCATTCTTTTATCCACTTTAGAAATTCTTAAAAATTTTTCCAATATCCGGAAATAATAGAGGAAACCTATCCTTGAACAAGATCATATAATCAACAGTATAAATTCAAGTCACAAATCCTGATATTATCTCAGTTAGACTTAAATATTTATCAAGTCTTTACCATGTGCCAGGCACTGTTCTTACGCACTATGAGGTATAAAAGTGAAGACGTTCTGAGTTCAAATACCAGTTCTGACTCTATGTTTCTGAGAAAGTGCTCACATATTCTCAGTTTACTCCCCTATAAAACAATGATAACAGTCCCTACCCCATAGGGTTGAGTTGTTGTGAGGATGAAATCAGATTACATATTAAAGTACTTAGTATTGTGTCTGTACCTGGTATAGAGCTAAAGAAAAGGCAGCTGTTGTTTTATTTCATTTCTTATGAGCCATTTGGGAAAACAATGAGAATTAAGGCCTATGATACAAAAATAATAGTATGCCATCTTAGTAATGTGATCATTTCTAAGCGAGGAAACATTTTGTGGTTGGCCTTTGTGAGCTAATAATAGCCACCATATTTAGAGCAAGTGCCAGGCACAATTTTAAGGGCTTTAGAACTATTCTAGGACTGTAATTATGGTGACAACATCAGTATGGATGCCACCAACCCCATCTACAGTTTGGAAAAGTGTGTCATGGTACAAGGAGAAGCTTACTGGTTTCTAGATCTAAAGCCCTACCTTGATCATTTTCTCATCAAAAATTGGAGCCATGGCATAAGGCATGATGTAATTCTGAAGAGATTTAGAAGACAGCACAATTTTGCCTTCCATTAGTTGTTTTGCCAATTTCTTCAAGGCTCTTGCTCTTCTGTGGATCTACGAGTCAGATAAAATATGAATTAGTCACTGAATAATCTCACCTACAACCAGCTCCATTTCAGTATCATGTTCCTCTTCCATGAAAAGATTAAAAGAGTGAAATACAGTCCATGTGTTACATGAGCAAACACTTGTGCCTTGATTTGCTTTCAGAGACATAATCCATAGTATTTCTTTACCAATGGATCCTAGAGCAACTTCTTAGGAAATGGCAGGGAAAGGTGACACTATTATTGTGGTTTGTGATACCACTGAGGAAATCAGACCCCAGGAAACAATCATCTCCTATGCAAATCTGATGATCACAAAGACCAAGGAATGAGAAGCTCAGAACTTTTTGGAAAATTAAAATATATCTTTTTCTTTTTTTTCCTTTTCCTTTTTTTTTTTTTTTGCCGCACCGTGTGGCTTGTGGAGTCTTAGATCCCCGACCAGGGACTGAACCCCAGCCCTTGGCAGTGAAAGTGCGGAGTCCTAACCACCGGACAGCCAGGGAATTCCCTAAAATATATCTTTTTAAATGAGACAGAACGGTTTGAAACACTTGTTTATAGACAAGAAAAAGAAAGAAGAATTGTCTTCTACCTGAATGTGCTTCATATTCTCAAAGAAGTCCATTTCTGGATCATGGCAATCAGTTAGCTGTACCAAGTCTTTAAATTCTGGTTGATCTGGAAAGGTTTGAATTAAACAGGAAAGCAGCGTGGTATAATCTTGTTGAATACTCTGCAAACATCGAGTTGAGAAAAAAAATTTTTTTTTAATTTTAAAAAGAATTTGCTTCTTAGGTAATACAAAGAAACACCAAAAAAGTCATCACAATTTTTTATAAAGTAAAACATTCCCACGGAAACAACAAACTGTATAAAATCAGAAGTGACTGCCCTCTTCTCCGTTCCTACTCCCCTGTTAAAAGTTTGCTGAATATTTATACAATCAAGTATTTTGATTAAGTGTACTAAGCCTGACTGCTTTTCTACACAACTACAGCAGAAGTAGGGAAAAACAAAAACAAAACCCACAGATAGTAGTACGTAATTGCAAACCCCAATACCTCCGTCTGGCTCTTCAATCCTTTCCTCAATCTCTCCAGGAGTGAACGATGAATGATTTCTCTATATTCTTTCTCTGTGACATTCAAAGCAGCAAGCCTTTTGATGATATTCATCAAGCACATGCTTGCATTATCACTTAAAGACATGTCTCCTAACTGGACACAGGAAAAAACCCAAATTATTCTGTATAATAACTATAATGTTGAATATTATTTCCCAATGAAAGAGTTTATAATATTTAGTCACTGTTCTGTATAAAACTCTCTACTAAGAAATGTCCCACAGGTACTTCACACTTAAGGAAGAACCAAACATAGGGTTGTGAGGAATACAGTAAGCGACTTTGAAAAGTCATGCTTACTGAGAAGTGTCAGTAATTTCAGAAAATACTATGAGATGTACTATTTTTATATTACTGATTTTGCCTTTATTTAGAAATTTGGTATTTTATCCATCATGGATTTTTTTTTCTTTTTCTTTTTTTCATTTTTTATTGAAGTATAGTTGATGTAGAGATGTACTTTTTAATTAGCTTTATTTCTCAAAGCAAACAGAACAAAAGGTTCACTAAAGCCAGTTTTCAATATTCAAAATCAGGTGATCACTTACAGTGACACAGTTGGCTGGTATAATTCTGGTTAGCTGCTTCAGAGTTCCTGGTTTAAGGAATGCAGGTTGTGAGTGTAGAGAAAGTATTCCCAACTCAGCCAACCAGGCAGTGATTCAGGATCCCTCATGTTAAAATTTGATAAGATATATGAAGAATGAGCCCAAATGGGGAGATTACTTTTTCCTATATTACTTAATCCTTAATATCAGATGAACAACTATAAAATGCCACAAAAAGATTACTGATGTCACTACATAGTTAACTATTAACCAAGGGTTTCATTTTCCACATTTTTGAGTTTTAATTCATTTTAGCAACATGGCACTTAATATAGTTGCAAACCCCTTTTATTTCTACTATATCAATAAAAGAGGGCAAACTTAAATAATATAGTTACATAACTTAAAAAATTGATATTTAACTGACACACTATGAAATTCACCCTTTTATTGTACAATTCAATGGTTTTCAGTATATTCAGAAGAATTTACAACCGTCACCACTATCTAATTTCAGAACATTTTCATCACCCCCAAAGGAAACCCATTAGAAGTCACTCTCTCCATTCTTCCCGCCCCTCACCGCCCCTGCTAACCACTAATTTACTTTCTGTCTCTGTGGATTTTCCTATTCTAACACACAGCTTTTCGACTTTTCACAGTGCTTCCACATATATTATTTCATTCAAAATGTCTGCCTTTCAAATCATGAGCATAACAGTATGGTCTTTGCCAAACAAAATATTCTACAACTAAAAGAAATTTTATATTAAAAATCCCATCCCCCTCCAAACCAAATTAGGTCATTTAGTCATATTATCAAAACAATAAAAAAAATTCATAAATTTTTGTTATAAAAACCTACCTCCATGTTATAGAAACAATTATGCATAACAGGAATTAGGTAGTTAACGTCCATGGTTTGCATCTCTTTAATATAAGAGGTGATGGTCTGGAACGCTGAGAAGCGAACATCAAAGTTGATATCATCAAGATGTCTTTGATCAAAGGCGTTAAGCTATGAGAAATGCCATTGAAACCATATAAATGAAGGTATATAAATTTTAAATAAGGAATAATAATACTTTGGAAGCAAAAGAGACATAAGATTTTCTTTCTTACCTTGACAACATCAGTAATATATTTTAATCCACTATCAAAATCAGAAAGAGTCTAAAAGAAATGAAAGCAGTATATTATTAGTGAATAAAACCTTAACTTGTCTGCCTGCCTCCCTCTGACTCCCTGCCACACTCAAATATATATGGAAACGTCATATCAGCACCAAGCAAACTGCTAATATGCATTCCACATCATAGTTATCTTTTGAAAAAGGGGTGATTCTGGGGTAAAAATGAGTATTACAGACCTGGAAAACTGTACAAAGCAACTGTCTTGACAACTTGTTCTTAATAACTGAGAAGAGTTTTGCTAGAGGCTTGAGGAAGCTCGTAGGCTCCAGACAATGTTTCAACAGGTTTTGTACTGTCACCAGAATGTCAACCTCTGTATCCTTAAGAAAAAATATTGAGAGAAATCATATTTCAGTAATTTATAAAACTGGTCAAATTGGCTTTAATATATTATAGCACAGAAAACAAATAAGTATAAATAAGAAGTAAAAGTAGTAGTACTTAGAAAAGTTATTTCTTAGTCTTTTAAAAGTTCTTAGCATTTTAACTTAACCAAAAACCTGTAATAGTGTCCATTAACAGTTTCTTCCTTTAATTCTAATAGGAAATATGCATGGTTTTGAAAAATAATTTCTTCTATTTTCTAGCTAAAGAGCCAAGAAAAATGAACTTGCTGAGGAAAAATACACACTTCTGGTCGTTCACAAATCTGTGGTCTTCTAAACTGAATTACTATAGAGTAGGAGTCATTCAGTACAACTCCTAAGGCCTTATAAATGAGTGTGCAAAATGGGAAGACTCTTTTAATCAAGACTGAACTATGGTTTGAAAATCACATCAGAAACTCTAAACTATGCCTGAATATTAAAACAGTGACTTTTCATTCAGTTTGCCACTGTCACCATATTTAAGATCAATGCGTGTCTCAGGTTGCAGATTTGTTATTGATCAAAGTCAGAGAGGGGAAAAAATCCTGAAATGGATTAGAAGCTAAACAAAGGAAAATAAAGGGTTTGAGACTTTTACTGTAACGGTAGATGATGAGGTCTCCACCTTCTCGCCTGCCCCCATTCCTCTTTCTGTCCCCAGTTTTCTCCTCTGTTTTCAATTTTATGTTTCTGTATGAAGTCTTTTCACAAATACTCTGGGATAAATACATCACAGAATCTAACCAATAAAATTATTGTTTACAAATAAACCTAAAAATAAAGTGCCACTTCAAAGACAAATAAATGTGCTGTGAATTCATGCCTGAGCAATATTGCCACGGTGGAGGAAAGGCAGGAGCAGTGTAATGAGCAGAGAACTTTGTTCTTTTTCTTTCATAAACTTGCTGATCCTGGAGAAGGAAAAAAAAATGGAATATGTAAGGAAGATATATAAGTTAAGAGTATTTCTCCAAGTTAAACTTTTCGTAAAAAAAATTCAGTGATGAAAGACCCAGGTAGCTTTTAAGTATGTGTGTATATGTAAAAAGCTTAACTCAGTTATTTAGCAGTGCCCCCTCTTATTTCCCTCCAACTTCAGGTTGGTGGCTACTATTCTATTGCTTTTGTAATATCTGATTGTGTAGGTGGGTTATAGTAAACTCCAATCCTATAATTAGTAATTGATAATTACTTATTTCGCAAGGAAACAACATTTTAAGTGCTAAGACTTGTTTTAGGTTTTATATACATTTCCATATAACTCCCAAAACAGCCCTATAATGTAGGCATTATTAACCCCACATTGCCCAGAGAAAACTGTGGCTCAGAGAAGTTGATGTCACAGAGCAGGTCTTTCAAACCTAGTCTTTCTGGTGCCTAATCACTCATCATCTTCTCACTATCACGTAGCCTATGATAAAATTTAGTAAGTATATTTCCCATGGTTTCCCGTTCTGCAAAACTTAGAAATACACTAGTATAAATAAAACATTTAAAAGAAGTTCCTGGAAGATTCTAATATATCATATTTTTTTTGTTGCTGAAAGTAACAGAAAAAATAAACTTTCAACAACTAAGTCCTGTAACAATTTAGATTTTAAGATAGAATCATTTTGTGCACTCAGATTCACTAACCAGGCACTTTATAGAAATCACAATTGTATATTACCAGGTCTAGCAGTATAGAGAGAATCTTTAAAGAGAATCTTTAAAAACCCTTGCAAGATCTTCTTGATTCTTAAAAGAACAAATACAGCAACCTGCTCTTTTAAATTATTTTTACCAATCACACTTAAAAAAAAAATCACAACTATGTGATCTCACATAACTCGAAATTTTAATTGAACAAAATACGTAAAGGCTAATAAACAGGCAAATCTATTAGTCTACCTTAGAATTTTGAAAAGTCTGTTATCTTTTATAATTAAATAAAGGCAGATGTCATAAAAGGTTTATTCCAGCAGAGGAGAATTCTACATTAACTTAAAAATGGAGGACATTTAAAATACTGAAAACTTTTTTAGCTTATTACCTTGTTAAAACAAATGAAAAACCAAGCATAATTAAAAAAATTAAAACTACAGGTGGTAATGTTATCTTTTAAGGACCAAATGTATCACTTACTTTGAAAGAATGCCCAGTTCCTTACTGACTTGTGCTCTATTCTTCTTCTTTTTCACCTTTTCTGCACTTATTGTGGTTTTGCTGAGATACTGGAGAATTGCAGGTACACGAGGTAGAATTAATCGTCCTCCTATCGTGATAGACTCTGAAACAGTGATAAATGTACTGATTTTAATTAACTATGCTCTTAAAAGCTAACTGTACAATATCTTCCTAATGACAGAAAAGGAAAGCACTCAATTACCATGAAAATTTAATATATTTCAACTCTAAATATTAAATAACTTTCTTCTTAGTCAAAACATCTATATCAGTAGCTAAATTAAAATTTTATATGAGACCCTTGAGGATTTAAACCATTTTGGGTAGTAGTAAGAGAACTGTTAGGATAATATGGTAAGAATTCAGAGACATGACAGTGGAAATCATCTGATAATGTCCTGAAGGATAGTTGAGCTTTCTGGAGCGTAAATAATCCGAATTTCTACCTACTGCAAAGAAAATTCAGCTTATATAAATTGGTATTAATTCCTAGAGAAAAGAAACTCTTTTAATAGAGTAAGTTATAAAAAGAGTCAGATTCTATCAACTTTTCCATTCTGAGGGCACAAATGATACCTCAGAAGTATAAGAATTGTTTGCTCTGTACAGCTTACATACCATCTGCACTTTCTGTGTATACACATCCTGTCACAGGTAAGCTCAAAACTGTTTCTGTGGGTTCAAAATCTGGAAGGCTAAGAAGGTCATCGGCTATTTCCATCACAATACTAGCTGTGGCTTCAGAGAGGTTCTTTGCTGAGAGAATCGCAAAAACATTGGTCAGGATATCACATTCCGGGTGCCCAGGTTTCTGTTTAGCCAGGAAAGGGAAATATCTGCAAGAAAAAACACTAAAATAGTCATCTTCTTTTTCAATATGTTTATTTCTAAAAACACGTTCCATATGAATTTTCATGGAGTTTAATGAATATATATGTGTATGTGTGCATATGAATGTTAATAAGATTACTCAGAAGGGAAATTACTTTAAAATCTAAAATTTGATGGATAATAATTCCAGGCACCATACAACCATTATATTATCTACGCACTTTATGTATATTTCTCATTTAATCCTCACAACATCTCTATGTTAAGGTGGTATCCTTATCTCCACATTACAGATGAAGAAATTGAGAACTGTCTAAAGCTAATGAGCTAATAAGTCATAGACCTGAGCTGTGAACTGCAGTCTAAGCCCTAGTTCTAAAAGAAATGTATTAAAGACAGGCTATTTTTCAATTATAAGCCTTCTAGAATATGAATGTTTATATGCTCACATAAAAACCATGTACTACAACGTGAAAATTAGGAGTACAGACCACAGACGAAACAAATATTTGCTGAATTAGGATATGCAACATTCAGATTAGGATAATTTGTCAAGGGAGGGAGATGAATCCATCCCTGGTAATGAAAGACTCACACGAATGATACCCAAAAAGGTAGAGAACACAAAAGCTTTCCAGCCACGGGCAAACTAGCAATTGTTTTACAGCCAGAGATGCAATCCTAACAATCAGTAGGAAGGCCAAACTGAAAAAATTCAAATAGTTTGGCTTTACCAATTCATCATCACTGGAAAAAGAGCTCAAGCACTTTAACATACTTAGTCCTGACAGACTGAAAGAAAAGTTCTAAGAGGTTGTACTCATACATCTTTGTCCAACAGATACTGGGGATAGTACGTGCAGGCACCAAGCAAGATACTTTACATATTGTATCTCCGTTGTCAACGAGAGAGAACTTGTAGAAGAGAATGAGGTGGCATCCAATGATGTGATCTATACTTGAGTAAGGACCCAACTAATACCTAAACCAAGTCACTACTGTAAAGTCTTCTTGGATGAAAGTCCTTCATGGCTTATCTGTATAACAATGACACAACTATAAAATATTTCTCAAGTATGCCTATGAAGTGCTGCTTATAAATGTCCAATGAAAAAACAAGATATGAAATTGCTTTCTCAAATTGGGAAATAAATGCAAAGAGCCTTTATGACAGTAAACATAAAACAGGCTTTCCTGAGGAAGCCAATGGCAAGGTATTGTTTTTGAAGACTATTTAATGACACGGGGAAACGTTCGTGACATAATTTACATGGAAAAAACAAAATCAAAAGCTAGCTATAAGGTATGATCCCAATTTTGTAAAAACTGATGCCAAGATTTTAACATTACCGAATCAATAATAAACACATTTTCTTTTATTCTATCTTTCGTTCTTCAAAATAGACCAGGGCAAATTAAGTCTGTTTCCATTACTGAGATAAACAAAATAGGTTTCTCACATCCCCACTTTACTGAAAGTTCCCACATTCTTCAGCAAATATTCATTTGGTCTGTAACACAGCATCTCTGAACCATCAGTAGATGAAGGTTCTGTAAATGGCTCATAATGTCCACAAAAGGATACTGATTTGTGACCATTAGCGCTGTATGCATATTTAGATGGAGTTTTACAAAGAACAGAAGACAATGACCTAGAAAATCCAGAAAGCTTGTGAAATTTTTAAGTGGGAACTGGGAAAATGACAGAATGCGAATTACAAATCAGCTTTTATTTTTAAGCAAACATGCAAAATTGTAATATTTGGGTGATGATATAACTACCTAGTGTGTTTCACATCTGTTTTTCCCTTTGCCAGGTCAAATCAAACTGCTGATACAATCACTACACATTGGAAGAACAGCCATATCAATCCCAATACTACTAATTTTCTTCTTTTTTAAAAAATTTATTTAGTTTTGGCTGCGCTGGGTCTTTGTTGCTGTGTGCAGGCTTTCTCTAGTTGCGGCGAGCGGGGGCTACTCTTCATTGCGGTGTGCGGGCTTCTCATTGTGGTGACTTCTGTTGTTGAGGAGCATGGGCTCTAGGCACACGGCCTTCAGTAGCTGCAGCGCGTGGGCTCAGTAGTTGTGGCTCACGGGCTCTAGGGCACAGGCTCAGTAGTTGTGGAGCATGGGCCCAGTTGCTCTGTGGCATGTGGGATCTTCCAGGACCAGAGATCGAACCCATGTCCCCTGCTTTGGCAGGTGGATTCTTAACCACTGCACCACCAGGGAAGCCCCCCAATACTACTGATTTTCAATTTTCAATTCTTTTTTTTTTGGCCATGCCACACAGCTTGAGGGATATTAGTTCCCCAACCAGGGATGGAAACTGGGCCCGCTGTAGTGGAAGCACAGAGTCCTAATCACTGGACCGCCAGGGAAATCCCTAATTTTCAAGTTTTAATGAAATTGTAAAAATAGCTAAAAATGTGTAAGTCTTGATATAATATACACTCTACAATTTTAATTTATATTAAATTGCAAAATGTTGCTTTATCTATTTTTTCCTTTTTTTATTGTTATAAGTAATTCAAACACTCCAAAGATATATCATGAAAAGTCTCCCTTCCCCACTCCAGCTCACCAAACCTCCACTTGTTATGGTGACACTGTTTCTCATGTAGCCTTGATCCATTTTCTATTTCATTTTGTATTTATACACACATACATACACATATAAAAGCATTTTTCCTGGAACACACTACACCTATTATTTAGCAACTTGTATTTTTCTTCAAACTATGTGTTTTGAGATTCAACTGCCTTATTCTTTTTAACTGCACTGAAAGTAGGTCACTGTGTGGAAAGAGCATAAATTACATTACTAGTTCCCTTGACCAGTTAGTCTAAAACACTGCCCTTTTTAAAGGCAAAAAAAAAAAAAAAAAAAGATTATACCTTGCATTTCTGCACCAGATACTAATTAGCTTCAGCAGAGGAGTAGGAGAATACTGACTCTCAGATCCAAGCCTGCTGATCTAGGACACAAAATAAAAACAGAATACAAAATAAGAGCATACACAGAATTGTAGAAAAAACGCAAACAACTGAAAAGCAGAACAAGAACAGAAATCACACCAGAGGATAAAAGAGCCAAGAGATAAACATTTAAAGGACAAACTGAGTAGCGAGAAATCTTTCCTAACATCAAGTCTCTCCTACAGTCTTAGCTGTAACTACACCAGTTATCATCACCAAGTGGGGACAACCAGAGAAATCAAACAAGGAAATAAGAAAAAACCCTGTGTATTTTCCCTCATGCTTGTCAAAACCCAGAGGCATACTATGTGAGGTGCTACAAAAGTTAGGTTACATTTGCTTAAGAGACAACAGTCATATTCAAATTAGCCTTAAGTATAAACGCTATGGTATTGGAGAAACTAGCTCTGGAGCTTTAGGTGGTAGTGGAGGCAAAGAAAAGTGTTCTAAAACTTGCAGAAGCAAAGAAAGGCTTGATGTGGAAGAAAAGACCCGGATTAGCATTCGTGGCTGGGTGCAGACTGTGCTGGTGAAGCAGTATTAAAGGAAAAAGCAGAAGGTATCCAGGCAGAACAGAGAAATCAAGCTTTACCTGGGGCCAAACTGCACCATGAAATACAGCATCAATTTCTTCTGTTCTGAACTGATAGGACTCCCAATCCAAAAAGATATCAGTTACCATTTTGATTCCAAGACGTCTTAAATTTTTCAGTGGGTTAATAAACCTCAGCTGTATCTGTAAAATAAAGATCTTCTATTAAAAAGATATCGCTTTTATTCTTGACTCCTCAGGGCGGCACTCCTGCTCAGGTGGTGAAGAATCAAGCTGGGATCCTGTTATGAAGCTCTGATCCACATGGAAACGCCAACTGAGTAAGTCATATTGCTTTTCTTATTGAACAAGAGGGGAAAGCATACTTAAGAAAACCAAGTGGTGAGATGTATTCTATTATCAGGCCCAGTAAAATCACAGTGTCCTTAGGGAAAAACAAAGTCTCAGTGGGAACAGCTGCTTTGTATTCTACATTGTTTTACTTTTCTGAAACTGTACATTTTAAATTCAAGACAATATGAACAAGGATGCCATTGCTTTGCTATGCAAAAGTCTGAGGAATCATGATAGTTCACATACGCATCAAGTTTCTAACATTCACTTTTAGCTAATTATCTCATTATACAAGTTACAAAGAGAGGAGACGACAGGCAAGCGTAAGAAGGTGACACAATTACAAGTCATTCTGTTCTGCTTCAATTCTACTGGCAATATTTTCATTATCTGCTAAATCATGTTTGGTGAAAAATAGAAACTATTATGGATATTTGAAAAAGCATGGTATCATGATCCCCCGGAGTAGTAAGAAACCAACCTTGGCAAACATGACACCAAATCAGACCCCGCCCTTTCCCCTATTCCCATCCAATCAAGTAGGATCTGCATGTACTCTTCTCTTCTGTAATCAGCTGCCCAGGCTTCTCAGTAACTGTTGAGTAAACTGGAGAAAAATCCTGAAAATGAGCAACTGGCGGCTTTAATTCCTAGAGGAACAGTCCATGTGACTGAGTTTATGGACATTTACGAAGTACGTCATTGCTTAAATGTACAAAAACAAAACAAAACAAAAACAAACCCAAACCATAAGGACCCTCAAGAACCCTCAAGACACCTATTTCAGTGTCAGTCAATGCCCTGGAGGATCTGAGAGATACAAGAAAGTAAATGTGTAACTTAGCTCAAACACACAAATGTAGAACTTTAACTCACTTGAGCATATTACCGTGCAATAATCCATTACAGAACCTCAAGGAATTCCTTGGACTTGTCCAAGAATTAAAAAAAAAAAAAAGAACAGAACAGAAAAGAAAGCTCTACGTGTCTGGAAGGCTAGCACCTCACTGTCTAATGAACTGTGAAATTACATAAATGATCCTTTGAGTTACTGATTGTTGACTCAGGAGAAAGGCTGCATTCCTGAGTAACGTCTTCTAAGTTAACCAGAAAGTCAGAGGACTTACGGAGGGTTTATACAACCTGTAACGTTTCATGACTTAACATAGCCATGTATAGGTAGTCACTATCCCTCACTATAAGGTAAAAACTAAAATTCTCACACAATTCTCCCTATGGCCCTGAAGCTCTCATGTAACACAGACAGAAAAACTTCTAAGACCCCTTTTCAGCTTCCACTCCTGGCCCTACACAGCCTCTTTCCACCAAGCAAAGCGATAAGTTTTGGAACATCAAACTGACCTTATCATTCCCTTGCTTTCAAACCTCTCAGAGGTTTCCAAGCACACTTCAGAGTAAATCCAGCTCCTCGTCATAGCCTACGAGCCCCTACCCACCTCCTGATCTCATCTTACACATCTCGCTCCTTGTGCTCTAGCCACCTCAGCCTCCTGTCTCTTCTCAGGATGTGTCAAGAATGTTCCACCTCAGGACTCTGTACTACTAGTCATTTTCTCTGCCTGAAATGTTCTTCCATTGTCTGGGGAGGTATCAGCTCAAATATCACCTCTTTAGAGGTGGCCCTGAACACCCTAGTAAGAGCAGCACCCATCCACCTCCAGATGGGTCACTTCCTACCACACTCCCTCATTTTAAATTCTTTACAGCTTCATGTCTTTCCCTAACATGCTCATGCTTTCCTCTACTTCTGTGAATATATGGAGTGTATTTCTAACAGCTGTTTTAATGTCCTTGTCTGATTCTACTACCTGTGTCCTTTCTGGGTCTGCTTCTATCCATTGGTTTTTCTCTTCATTATGGGCAAAATCTTCCTTTCTTTGCATGCCTGGTAATACCTGACTAGATGTCAGACACTGTGAGTTCTAGTTTCATTTAAATCATCTAAAAGTTTCTGAACAGGGATGCAGTTAATTTATTAGGAAAATGTTTGATCTTCTTAAGCTTTGTTAGTGGTGTCATAGCAGCCTGTATGCTTGGGCTAACCTGGCTCCACTACTGAGGCAATCCCCTTCCAAGGACGCTCCCTGATGCCCCAGGTCTCATGAGGTTCTGCTCTGGCTGCTGGGAACACGAGCTGTTCCCAGCCCTGTGTTAAGTCAGAGGACTGCTCTGCCTGCTCCTTCCGCGTGGTTTTACTGCTTCTCGTCAAGATGAAGTGACAGGGACCAGATTTTGTCCTCCCCTCTCAAGACACTAAAAAGCTGAATAGAATATATGAAACAATGATTTCTGGACACTGGACAGCAGGCAACAGAGGACAGTAATCCCCGAGAGAGGGGAAACAGATGAGATGAGTCCTACACAGTCCCCGGCTTCCTGCCTGCAGAGTTTCAGGCCTTGGTGTGGAAAGGAAGAGCCCAGGGAGAATTCAACAATCTTCTTAAAATGAGGAGACAGTTGTGTGACTTGGGGAGGCCAAGGTGGCTAGAAGTCACAGAGCAGAGTACTGGAGAAGAGACAGCGACACAGAGAAGGATTTTAAGAGGTCTGCAGAGGAGCCTCCTGAGTTTACTTTCCTCTTAGAACTTACCATCTGGCATTATTCTGATTATCTTTGTATTTATCTATAATCTTCTCCCCAAGATACGGAGTCCTTACCATCTCGTTCTCCACCTACAACAATGTCTGGGAGATAGCAGGTGTGAAATAAGTATTTACTGTATAATTAAATGCACAGGAACTTTTGTTTGCTGCTTCATCCCAATGCTTAGTACAGTGCCTGACAAACAGTAGGGGCTCATTTAACATTTGTTGAAGGAATGAATGAAAGAATGATGAAAATAAAATAGTGCCTACCAAAATGGAAGGTATATTCTAAATCTGTAGATCTTGTTAACCAGAGAATATTATTTCATTACTAAAGCAGATTTATATCTATGCATAGCCTGAAAAAGCAGTGTAAAACTTTGGCTGTCAATTTTTAGTTATGTATTTGAGAGGCAGTTCATCAGGCATATCCCTAAAACAAATGAGATGAATTTTAGCCAATTAAAACTGTGCCTATTTGTCATTAACTGAGAATCGACAGCAGACATCTGAGTCTGGGTTTTCACTTCAAGTCCCATTTTCTCCAACAAGCCTTCAGTCAGTCCATAAAAACATTAAGTTTCCCTAAACTCCAATGTGTATACTTATGTCCACATACAACAAAACATAAATATACTGTCTTGAATATAATTCAGAAAACACTTCCTAAGCACCAACTCATGAAGCCTCCTGGCAGTTAGCCAGCTGACTTGTCTTGCCTGATCTTGCTACTTACCTTTATTTAAAACACTGCACTTACAATAGGCAAGCATTTACCTTTAAAAGAGGTTTGGGAAACTCTGTCTCAAAATAACAAGGACAGTGCTAACAGTATTCTATTCATTCTCCAACCACTTTGAATTAAATGAGAGTTAGAAGATGTCCTACACTTTTAGGTTCCTGAAATTAAGATGTAAGACACATCAGCTCAACTACCTCTGACTCTGTTCTGAGATGTATACAGAACTAACTCCCTCCCTACCATTTCACCTCCTTTTAAAATAGATGCTTGCTATAATCTGCATTTTCTAGCTATTCATAAATATTTATAACAGTGAAGATTCCCATTATAGGGAAGGCCATTTTAAAGAGATGCTTGGGCTTCCCTGGAGGTGCAGTGGTTAAGAATCCACCTGCCAATGCAGGGGACACGGGCTCGAGCCCTGGTCTGGGAAGATCCCACATGCCGCAGAACAACTAAGCCTGTGAGCCACAACTACTGAGCCTGCGCTCTAGAGCTCGTGAGGCACAACTACTGAGCCTGCACTCTAGAGCCCACGAGTCACAACTACTGAGCCCACGCGTCGCAACTACTGAAGCCCGCGCGTCTAGAGCCTGTGCTCCGCAACAAGAGAAACCACTGCAGTGAGAAGCCCACGCACTGCAATGAAGAGTAGCTCCCTCTCGCCGCAACTGGAGAAAGCCCACGCGCAGCAACGAGGACCCAACACAGCCAAAAATAAATAAATACAGCAATTAAATTAAATTTTAAAAAAGAAAGAAAAATACTTTAAAAATAAATAAATAAAGAGATACTTTACATAAGAAAGAATTAACCTAGAAGGATGTTAGATATTCAGGCCCCAACCAATTTCCCAAGTAAGACACAGACTTTTACCCAAGAAGAAAGCGTGTAAAGTGAATCTCTCTCACCTTTTCTCGTTGATCAAGGATGTGGGATACAGTTGCGGTCATGCAGAGCAGTATCTGCAAAATCTTTGGTAAGTATGCACTGATCAGATGACTAATGTTCTTTAATACTATCTCAAGGCTATTTAAGATACCGTGCTGACGACCCAAAGGAAGAACTTTAGACAAATCCAAACCTTCTACTGCTTGAATGACAGCAGAATGGCACTCTCCTAGTGAAACAGAGATAGCATGTGAAGGGAAATATTAGTTTGTTACTATTTATAATTATAGCTTCCTTTCACTTTCCCTCAATAATACAGCATTTTCTACTGTTACAATGATTTACAGATGATAATGTACTTTACTTGTATTTTTTCTCCTTTTGATTCTTACCCAACATTCAATGAGCTAGATGTGATAGCTTTTACTACTATCATTTTATACATGAGGAAACTGAGGAGTAAAGGAAAGTAAGAAACTTGTGACAGAACTAAGCTTCTAAGCCCAATTCTCACCCTATTTATACTATTCCTCAAAACCTAAGGAATTCCGTTTTCTTCCATCTATCAACTTTCCACACACTTTCTCCCTCTCAGCTTTCATGGACTATGCTATCTTCAGCAGTTTCAAGGAAAATGTCTTGTTACATTATAAGCTCCTTTAAGGCTGAGAATCAAGTGTTTTATTTCTCTTGCAGCCCCTGATAAATAAATAAAACAATGGTCCTTTATAAACAGGTACCATACTGATTTCATAATTTACTTAAAAGACTTGAATTGTTATTGCTTGAGCTTTACTTCAAACCAACTGGTATGAGATCATGAGCTTACTGATTCATACACCAAAACAGTCTATCCATAAGGGTATCATTAATAGCTACCCTCTTACAACAGAGGCTATTAACACTGAACAAAAACTCTTCTATTCATTACAGCCAGCTTCCTTTACAGGGCCATATTACACTGAATGAAAACCTTTTAACAGCTATATCTATTATCCCCTCCCCTCCCCCACCCCCCGAGGGTGTGGGGGGGGAAAGCAACACATTACCCTATAAATAAATATCTGTGTTTGCCCAAAACAAAGCAATTTTAAGACTGGAGCAGAGGTACTATGGTCGGGAAGATCTGTGTTCAAATACCTGGTTCACCGTGGGCAAAACACTTACCTCTCTAAGCCTCAGTTTCCTTATGTATAAAATGGGGACAACCAAGTACTGAAACCTAATGTGGCCGTTTTAACAGTCAACTGAGTTATATGTAAAGGGCCTGTCATAATGTCTGGCATGAAGTAGGAACTCAGTAAATGTTAGCCATTACTATCACTATTAATTACTAAGATCGCATACTGGAGAACATACCACAGAGCATCACAGCTCATTGTGTACACTTACTAATCCACTCTGTTTAGACCGTGAGGTTGAGAGCAGAGATTACAAATATTCATTTTTCTATATTCAACAGAGTGTCTGGGGTGCAGGAGGTATTCAACAAATCATTATGCAACAGATGAACGATTCAGTGAATGAATACATGCCAAGACAATTAAGATTAATTCTGCAGCATGCTTTAAGCTTCTAAGGAGAAACTTATTCATCGTCTATAGATAAGTAACATTTTTCAAATGGCCTAAATGTACAATAACAACAAGAAATACACATTTTGTAATCAGGGGCTTATTAGCACAGGGATGACGATAATCCTCAGGATCATTTGTTAGTTCCACCTAATTCAATCAAAGTTTTAAAAAAACTGCGTGTCAGCAAAAAGACCACCTTCGAGATTAGGAAGAGTGACCCCCTTAGAAAGATGCCCGAGAGCGTGGGAAACAGCCTGAGACAGCAGAGGTCTGAGCAGACAACACGCATGCAGAGCAGCAGCTAGTTGATAGCTACCATTCTTGAAGTGCTTCACAGGTTCAAACAGCAGGTCTAAGAATATCTGGATCTCTTCAGGCTGGCTCCCAGCGAGGAACCTCAGAATGATGGACATGCGGGTGCCAGAAGCAGATTTCCCCTGAGTTTTACTCCCAGTTTTATTCTTCATTCGGCCATACAAAATTCTAAAAAGTCCAAAGAATATTATTTGTTTGCACGTTCATCCTAAAACATTATTTATCTGCACATTAACCCTAAAACACAGTTGTTTCATTTTCCTGAAAGGCTAAAATAGTAACTCAACAGATTTAAATGGATACATTCTAAAACAAGGAAGAATGAAAATAAAAATTAGATATTTAATATGGAAATTTAAAATAACAACAACAAACACAAGGCTAAGGGAAGCAGGAAGAAGGAAATAATAAAGACAATGGCTAGAAGGTGGTTCTTTGGAAGAGAGAAAAAGCAATAAACTAGGCAAGCCAGAGGTAAGTCTAATCAAGGAAAAATGAAAACAAGAATATATAGATTAAAAGGAAGTAAAATAAGAGCAAAACTATAAGTAAAATAAGGAAACTGGAAAGATTTCAATTAAATGGGTAATTTTCTGGCAAAAACACACATATAAATAAGCAAAAGGAACTTAAGAAACCATGAATAAATCAGTAAACTTGGAGCTCACATAGTTTTACAGATGAATTTTTAAAACTTCCAAGGAAAAACAATCCCCGTGATATAGTTTCACAGCAGAGAGAAAGAAGGAAACAGTCCTTTTTCATTTATGAAGGTGGTATAGTTGTGATATCAAGATGGATTAAGGAAGAGAAATAAACTACATACCAATAATGCCTAAAAACAAAAAACACAACATTTCTAGCAAATCAAAACCACAATGAGGTATCACCTCACACCTGTCAGAATGGCCATCATCAAAGAGTCTACAAATAATAAATTCTGGAGAGGGTGTAGAGAAAAGGGAACCCTCCTACACTGTTGGTAGGAATGTAGACTGGTGCAGCCACTATGGAGAACAATATGGAGGTTCCTTAAAAACTAAAAATAGAGCTAACTTATGATCCAGCAATCCTATTCCTGGGCATATATCCAGAGAAAACTCTAATTTTTCTGAAAATACACATGCACCCCAATGTTGATAGCAGCCCTATTTACAGTAGCCAAGGCATGGAAGCAACCTAAGTGTCCAGCGACA
Source organism: Leucopleurus acutus (assembly GCF_964270905.1). NCBI lineage: Eukaryota > Metazoa > Chordata > Mammalia > Artiodactyla > Delphinidae > Leucopleurus > Leucopleurus acutus. The sequence continues at coordinate 83,742,700 of NC_139152.1, read as the reverse complement.
GATGACTGGTTTAAGAAAATGTGGTGTGTGTGTATATATAAACATATGTGTGTATATATATATATATATAGTGTGTGTGTGTATATATATATATATATATATATGAATATTACTCAGCCATAAAAAAGAATGAAATAATGCCACTGGCAGCAACATGGATGGACCTAGAGATTATCATACCAAGTGAAGTAAGTCGGACAAAGACAAATATTAAATGATATCACTTATACGTGGAATCTAAAAAATAATACAAATGAATCTATATACAAAACAAACAGACTCACAGACATAGGAAACAAACTTACGATTACCAAAGGGGAAAGGGAGGGGGAGGAATATAAATTAGGAGTTGGGGATTAACAGATACAAACTACTATACATAAAATAGATAAGCAACAAGGATTTACTGTATAGCACAGGAAACTGTATAACTGAATCTCTTTGCTGTACGTCTGAAACTAACACAATATTATAAATACTTCAGTAATAATAAATAAATAACTGGGGGAAAAACACCCCACAACATTTCTGAAAACAGTACCCAGTGCTGCATTAAAACGATATTAAAGCTGAATAAGGATTATCCCAGGAATGCAAGAAAGAATCATTAGTAAAATCTATTAGATTAATACAGATCAATAGCTCATAGAAAAAAGTTAATATGATCATTTTAATACATCGTTAATAGTCATTCTAATAAAATTCAACATCCATTTAGCAGAAATATAAATAACATAGTAATAAAAGCTACTTTCTTAGCATGATAAAACTACTGACTTAACATTCAAAATTTAAAGAGAATGGTTTTCAAACTCTTCAATATTAGGATCCCTTTTCAATTTTAAAAATTATTGGAGAGCTTTTGTATACGTGAGTTTTATCTATTGATATTTATCATAGCACAGGTTAAAACAAGTTAGCAAAAGTAACATTTCTAATAAAAATTAGTTCTATATATTCCAAACCTGTCCCTCCTAAAATTAGTGAGACTAGAGGCATTGTTTTACTTTTTTTTTCCTCCGAATTTCTTTATTGCCTGGCTTATTAGAAGATAAATGAATTCTCATATCTGCTCCTGCATTCAATCTGTTACAACATATTGTGGTTGAAAAAAATCCAGCCTTACACAGATATGTAGTTGTAGAAGAGAAAAATGTTTTATAAACTTTCAGATAACTGTGGATATTCCACTTTGATACTACACCAAACCTCAACAGGAAGCAGTTTCTTAAAGGCTGGTTGCAAGGTGGAATCTGAAACTGTATCAGTGAACTCTGTGAACTCTGTTACATTAAAATCCATCTGTCTATCTTGCACTTTGAACAGATCTTTACCCATGAATGATCCTGTAACATGCATCAGTTACTTGGAAAACATGAAAAAAATTCCATGGGAACGAGTGAGCAGCAGAAGTGTCTTATGCATACCTCCCATTTTTGCATATAGAATAATAAAAAGACAAGTACTCAAGGCTCAAGATTCATCTGAGGGCATTGAATGAAACCAGCTTTTTATTTTATCTTTTTAAACGCCAGGTCTGTGGCAATGAAGAATGGCTAGCACAGTCGGGAGCCACTGTCCCGATTCATTCTAAGGCACCCGGAGTTTTACGCATCATTGCTCCTGCCTGGTGAGCACAAATGTTAGCACAATGGAAAAGGTAATGTCTTAGTAGTATTATGAAAAAAGCTTTAACCTCGTGGACCTCCTGAGAGCATCTCTGAGACAGCCCCCACCAAGAAGGAGCAGACCACCCTTTAAGAACGACTGCTTTAGAAACATTACTGTTAAAGCCAGTAGCAAGACAAGGATAACCACAACCACTACTACCACAGTTAATTCTTCTAGGCTCTGTAAGGAATACGTAAATTAAAAAACAGAGAAAGAGGGATTTATATCATAAAAGAGAACACAAAATTCATTTGACCACTATTTACTAACAGCCATGGAGTTTGCCTTCTAGCAGGGGAGATACACAATAAGAAAAGAGGCTATGCTGGATGACTAAGTATTGTGAAGAAAGGTTGTGCAATGGGCTCTGAGTGGGGTGGTAAATGGAAGAGGTTAGTTAGAGGTGGGTCTGGCCTAGGTCATACCAGGCCCTTAAAGGCGTAGTAAGGATTCCCTTTGCTACTCTCAGTATAATGGGGTCTCAAAGGGTTTTGAAACAGGGGACTAACAACCTGACCGATGACTGTTATTCACTATTATTTTGTGACCCAGAAAATCCAATGAAAACTATGAAAACTAGTAATAAAGTTTTGTAACGTGGATGGTTAAATAAAACAAATCAATAGTTTTTATATCTCATAATTAGTTACATACCAAACGAATGCATTATTTATACTATTTCTCAATAGCAAACCTTAGAGAAATATTGGATTTAATTTCAACAGTATTATTAAAATAACACCATGGCAAGATCCTTTCTCATGTTAGGGACAAAATATTTAAAATAAGTCTCTATAACAATTTGACTTCCCCAAAAGACCAATTTTAAAAGTAAATAATTAAATAAAAGTCAAAATGAAATATTCCATTACAATTGCTGAATCATAATACGATACTCACAATTGTTTTTGTGACCAACTTTTAAAAAATCAGTTTTGAAAGTGTATAAATACCTCATCAGAACAGGAAACAGATCTGCTCGGTGGGCTGCTTTCACTACTGTATTATCTTCAGAAATGCTAAAATGCACTATCTCTTCCTTAAAGCTTCTGTCTTCAAGCAATCTTTGTAAGTTTTCCCTTTAAAAACAGAATTCAGCACAAATCATCACTTAATAATACTTTTTTAAAAAATATAATTAATAGAGTACTATACATATATAAATGAAATAGGTATTAAGAATAGTTTATACTGTAGTTGACATCCATAAAGGAAAGTCTTCACACAAATACCTTCCAAAATGGCAAGTTTTCAAATTTTAAAAGGTAAAAGGGATTATAAGGGGTTAGTCAGTAATTCAGCTGTTTATAAAAGCATAATATGAAAGCTTTCTTCAGTTCTTAGGGTGTGATTATGATGACTCCCAAAGTAATCACCAAGATTTTATGACATTGTATAAGCAAGAAGAAATGATATAGCCACCTCAACACATACTTTTCAATTAATATTCTCTCTCCTACCTTATTATCTATGAAGAAGCACTCTTAACAAACAAATACACTTCCAGTTTTCATTTCTTACCTAAAAATAGCATTATGATCACCTCAGAAAGGAGGGAATTTCCTAGGCCTTTATAAAATTACTTTATAAGAAGATGTCTGGTAGAAAGATTAAAAATCAGCCCCCAAGTATTTCTTTAGCTTCAAATAACTTACCTGTAAGGGAGGATATGTGGATGTTTATATGTCATTATGCAATCCAGTGTTATTTTTTGCACCATTTGATCTTGGTGTAGCAACAACTAGGAATGATATTTTATAGAATAAATTAATGAAGTTAGATATACACATACCATGGGATCATAATTTACTTGTACTAATTTGATCAATTAAAATTCTTAGAATCTAAATTCTTAGACATGGGTTAAGGATGATTTCCTGATAATAGCTTTACATTTTCCTGGAGGTAAAGGAAGATGAACAGAAGAATATATGCAAAGAACAAAACAGAAACACAACTCTGACACCTGCCTCCCACATGCCAGATTCTCAGGTCTATCTGTCTTTTGGCCAAGGCCAATTCCCTACATGAGTCTAGATTTACACCAACTGGGCTGGTCCTGTGATGAGACAGAGCTCTTCTCATACCGTGAAGGTAAGAGCAGTCAGGAAGATGCCAGGAAAGAAGACCTGGCTCTGAAGCCTCTCTGATCAGTCAGTCCAGAATTTTGTTTCCTGTGGACAACTGAGAGTTTTGAGCTCTGGCTCTATAAACAAGTTATATCTGAATTACGGGCAAAACAAGGACAAATTTTGATGAAATAATATGTTTCATTTAAAAAACATCCAAATGAAAAGAGAAAATCTCGTTTCCCCAGATGGTTTAGAATGACATCCAATGCTTACTCTGCTTCTGATGTTAATTTTTTTCTGCAACGTTTTTTGGAATTCAAGGTCATATATTGTGATTTCCACGGACTATTATTCTATCTTTTTTCATTCAGTCGAAAAGATCCTGAAACCCTGGCGCTCCATAAGGCTAACTTGCCTAGCAGTGAAAAGTAGCAGCTCTCTTGGCACAAACCCTCACTCCCTTCTAAAAACGAATTCTCACAAGACAACTAACGCTTTGTCATACTCACTGTTAATACGGCCGATCAATGTTTAGTCACCCCAAATTTCTTTAAAAATCTGCTAAATTAGTACTGTCTAAAACTGTTTCTCAAGATACAGAAAATATCTGTTAATTAAAAAAAAATTAGACTTAAAGTGTAGATATGGGCCCTATTCCAACAATTATTGAAAACCTAAAAGTTATTTTGGCAAAGAAAAAGGGAGAGGGAAGTTCACAAGTAACTGTAGTGGCAAGAATTTATTTTACTTACCTGAAGATACAGTTCATATAATTTGGATTCCAGATATAAGGCTCGTGGATTCGAAAACTTAGAGAAAACTTGCAAATGACCAATTAACTGCCTAAAAAACAAACAAAAAACCCCCGAGAAAAACAGAAAAAAACAGAATTAAAGAACAGACGTTATTTTCTTGAGATGATAGCACCCACTAATTTTAGTCTGTGACAGGTACTCTGAACACCTTGACTACAGTTTCATTGTTAATTACACAGACAAGTTTTAATTATTTGCATTTAGGAAATCATTCTCCAGGAATTCCAAATCTCAGGCAGGTCCTCCCCTGAAATTCAGGCTCCCCACCCCAGAAAATCATTCAGGATGTCCTCAGAATAAACCATAAATTAAACCAAATGTAGAAAGAAAGTAATCAAAATGGTAATACATTCCAAGATTGAACACAGATAATTTTTGGAACGATTCCTTATCTAGTTCCTATGCAGTAGACAGGAAAGTGGAAAAATATACACTTCTTCACTTTTATATAACATAAAAACTGATGTCAGGCAACAGAGGTCCAAGTTTGGGTAACCCTGGCTCTTGCTTACCAAGAAGGAGGAAGAAAGAGCAATGCTCTGTGGTAAAGTTAAATCTGAAGACGGGGTTGCCTCGGACAAACCACATCATCCACCGAGACAGAACGAGAAGAGCGCTTCCACCGCATTTGCATGCTCAACTTTCTAATTCATAGACTCTACAAGGCTTTAAAAATACTTAAGCAGGGAGAAGTGAAGAGAGGTGGAAACCAGCTGCATGTGTGCTTCTGCCATTCTGAGCTGTGGACTTTGGGGAAAGTCACTGAATGTCTCAGAGTCTCAGGTTCCTCATCTCGACAAAGACAAGACCTCCCAGATTTTCTGTGAGGACTGAATGCAAGACCACAAGTTGTGGTGCTTCAGCTCCCAAGGGTTTAGCAAACAACACATTTCTCTGTTTTAGGCAAAAGAAAGCAAAACTGTGAAAGCCCTACTAGTTAATATAGAGAAAAATGGCTGGAGATTATGACCTCTTTAAGATATTGCAGAGAAATAGGGGTAAGGGAAGCACTATTATTTATATTTAGCTTAAATGCCTGTGATAATTAGTCTTATGTGTCAACCTAAGTTGCAGTACCCACTTATGTAACAAAACACTAATCTAGGAGTTGCAATGAAAATATTTTGTACATGTTGTTAACATCTACAACTAGTGGACTTTAAATAAAGGAGATTACCTTCAATAATGTGGATGGGCCTCATCCAATCAATTGAAAGCTATAAGAGCAAAAACTGAGGTTTCTCAGAAAAGGAATTCTGCCGTAAGACTGTCACACAGAAATCCTACCCTTTGAACTTCACATTCAAGACTACAAGCATCAAATCCTGCCTGAGTTTCCAACCTGCTATCTGCCCAACAAATTCTGGACTTGCTGGCTCCTATAATCACGTGAGCCAATTCCTTAAAACAAATCTCTCCACACACACACACACACACACACACACACACACACACACACACACACACACACACACACACACACACACACACACCATATATATCTCCATTCTACTGGTTCTGTTTCTCTGGAAAGCTCTGACTGATACAATGTCTCTGTAATTACTTATCACTGAGCCTTTTCAGTTTTACAAATAAATTTTTAAAATCTTCTATTGAAACATATACGCTTTCCCTCAACATTTATTATTTTTTATGTGCCATGTAGCCTTCAGGAGACAAAGAGAACAGGAGCTAATTTTCACGTTCTCATTAAATACTTGCCAGTGAGGAACGTGTTCCATGGATTATAAAATTGGGCTATGAATATACTGAGATGGCCCCAAGAATGTGATTATCCATTTACTTACATTTTCAATGATGGGGAATGCTAGCAACATTCTAGGTTTGGCTACAGGGGGCAGGAAAATTAATTAAGACATGGAACTTATTTTTAAAGAGTTTTTAATTTACATAGATGATTTATAAAAAAATTAGTACCCAAGGCAAGGAGCAGCACCTGATTAGAGGTATGAACAGCTGTTATCAAAGCTTGAAGGTGGGTAAGATAACTTCTAGTTTAAAAGACAGGAAGAGCTTCAGTGAAGAAGCAGAATGAGAACTGTGCCTTGAAGTATGACTAGAATTTCACTTGGCAGCAATGAGGCAAGGGGACTGCAGAAAGAAGGACATAGCAAAGGTCCAGGGGTGAGAATGGAAGAGGTATGAATGCATGAATAGCTTATTCGTTTATTCAACAAATAAACACAAGGACAAACCTTTGGATAGCTGTTATGCTGAAGGATACAAAGACGAAAAGAGCAATCTCTGTCTTAGAGGAAGTAGTAGGGGATAGAATGCTCAGAGTTGTGAGAAGGTAGGAGCAGAGAAGGAACTATGGTTCCATGAAGCTTAGCCATGATCTTAGTATATAAACCCTGTGCTTTATATACTATTTCCATTAGCTGGCAGCCCTTCTGTGCTTGGCAGACTTTTGTCTTGCAGCTTCAAAGGTGCCCTCCCCTTTGTAAAAGTCTTCCCTTTGTGATAGAATTAAGTCATTTTTTTTTTTACTGTGCTCCTGTAACTCCTTTAAAAATACTTTGTTAAAATATTTCACCAGGCATTAGACTGAGCTTCTAGCTCTGCAGAAGCTAGGTACCATTCATCTCTGTTGCCCAGCACTTAGCAAAAGGACCTCGATACAGTTGCTGAGTGATGAGCTAACAAATGGCTCATGGGAAAGACTCAACAAATGTGCATATCAGATTGAGATGTAAAGTGTTAAAATAACACAGCAGCGCCAGTCTGGTGGATCTCTGACACCCCAATTCAGACAATATTCAAGTAAGCTGGAGTACCTTCTGAAAGCAGAGTCACTTCTTTTTTCTAACGTTTCTAACAATTCAGGTAAATGAATAAACCAGAGAGTCAGAAAGAGAATGTAACAGCATGGAAAAAAAGAAAGCCAAAAGTAATCAGGAAAGAAGTCAAAAGGCAAAGTTAAGAGTGCTGATGCGCTTATTTATAAGGGAAAAGATGTTCCATTCTGTGTTGCCCCAGCACACGAACATAATGTCCCAATGCTATGAAAGTGAATGACAAAGGTCAAGGGCATTTAACTGCTCCAGGCCCCAGTGCTCTCATCTATAAAAAGGCACTACAATCAGATGACTCCAAAGTTCCCAAACTCTTAACATTCTGTGGCTAAACAAGAAAAAATAAATAGTAAGCAAGCAAAGAAAAAACTCAGAACACTGGCAGTTTTCTTCAGGTTGTAAAAGAAAATCTCAGGAAGATTCAGCACTTTGGTAAATAATTATCTGAGTAATTCATCTCGTCCCAGACTATTTCACAGGAGGTCACAAGAGGTCTCTTCCCGCTCCTCCTGGATCCATGGATCTGTAATCTTTCAGCAACACTGAACTTACTTGGTTGCAGCTCTTCTTGTCTTTTTCTTTTGTGAGGGTTCATCTTGGGGCGCCAGCTCTTCCCCCAACTCTTCATCCTCTCCGGCAACAGGTTCCTCTTCTATTTCCTCTGCCCCCAGCCCTCTGCCTTTTCTTCGCAGATCCTGGGTTGGTGCAACTTGCAGATCTGCTGGGTAATACTCGTTGCTACAGTGGAAAGAGAGTAATATGAAACAGATGAAGCTAAATATCCTAAATGTTTATGACAGATGTATGTCCCCAGTTCACAGACTCACACACAGAAGAGACATCAGAGGCACCTTAGTCAAGCATCTTCTACAACATTTAAACTCAGCCCCTCTTAAATACCTAATTTGACAAGTCAATCACTAACTGCAGAAGACAGCCACTTCATTGTTACACTGTTGAAAATATTTGAAATGTCTACTTTGGACTAAGCTGATATCAGCCTCCCTGTCTCTGGAACCACAACTTGGGGAGGAGGGGATAGGGGTAGATTATATTATAGTATTCAGTCCTCCAGGTATGACCTGGTAAGACAGGTGGGACTATCAATTCATTGCTTTCGAGGGAAGCCACAACATGACACAGACTCAGACTAAATGTCCAGGCAATGAAAAGCAGTCAGGCTTTACATTTTGGCTCCTCTAAACTAAGCTTGTGCAGTTGGTATTCACATTTGTTCTCACTGAATTCCATCCTTTTAATTTTGGTCCATTGCTGTAGGTAACTAATGCCATCTTGAAGGCTATCATTCAGTGCATTAGTTTTGTGTCACTTTGGTTCATTCATCCAACAATTATTACTTTGTTGTCTGTTTTGTGCATGACACTGGGCTATAGATATAAGGAAACTGATCAGATAGACTTTAAAGTCCTCACTCAAAAATACACTGATAGGGACTTCCCTGGTGGCACAGTGGTTAAGAATCCGCCAGCCAATGCAGGGGACATGGGTTTGAAACCTGGTCCGGGAAGATCCCACATGCCATGGAGCAACTAAGCCCGTGTGCCACAACTACTGAGCCTGCACCCTAGAGCTCGTGAGCCACAACTACTGAGCCGTCGTGCTACAACTACTGAAGCCTGCGTGCCTAGAGCCCATGCTCCACAACGAGAAGCCACTGCAATGAGAAGCCCGTGCGCCACAACAAAGAAGAGCCCCCGCACGCAGCAACTAAGACCCAACGCAGCCAAAAATAAATAAATAAATAAATAAATAAATTTAAAAATACACTGATGCAATACATATTTGAGGATAGCATCCTACCAGCACACCTGGAAGAAATACACTATCGGTTAATACACAACACTAAACCTAGAAGGCTGAGACCCTACCATACTCAATGCTATACTCTTAGCTAGCAGGATCTTACCCTTAATAAATAAAAAATAAATGAATGAATGAAATGAGCAAAGTTGTCCTTTAAAAACTGCACCATTATCCATTTAAAAACGTGTGTACTATACTCTCAGCCCTCAATTAACCACATGACATATTAACCTTTACCTCCATGCACAGCATGTTCACTCATTCATTTATTACATAATTCATACAAAGCACTTATAAGAGTGTCTAACACACAGCAAGTACTATTAAATGTCACCTATCACTGAGATACTGTTGCTATTGTTAGTCATTCATTTCTGCTTCTGGTTTGGTTCTTCTCAGAGAATGTTTACAATGGATTCACAATTAGTCCTAATATCAAATTATATGAAACATATTTAGAAGTATAAATTTATAACCCCCCAAATTAAAAGCCCATAATATATTTCAAAGTCAGAATTAAAGGTGACCTTTGGGTTTTTCATTAGTTTGGATCATTTACAAAAGTATTAGTTATAGGTGATCAGTGCCAATTAATCTTCAACATTTTTAAAAAATTGTGTCTTTTCAGTCTTTAAGTTTTCTTAAACTCAGAGACTCACATCCTGTTACAGGCTCTGCCCTCCATCCACACCTCACAGCACCTTGTGCTACTAGAGGAAGGTCTTTACATTAAGCTAAGGAGTAATTTATTTCTTTGGGGAAAAACTTGAAAAATTAACATGATAGGAACTTCATATCCTACTAACACCTTTAATACCGGCTTGCATAGGTACAGCCCCTTGCAATTCACAAAACAACTGATAAACACTACATGATCTTCAAAACAAGGCAAGGAAGCTGAACGTCACTGCTTTTGTTTAGACATAAAGCCCAAAGACCTATGTGAAAAAAAGAGAAAATCATTACTCTTCCACCACCATATCTACTGACCTGTGTGCATCTTTGCTTGTAACCTTTCCCAGAATGAATTATCCAGGCAAACCTCTTCACTTATGCACAGAATCCTGTCTCCTCCTGCCTATTCAAAGGCAGGGCTCTCGCGATTTTATCCCCTCTCTTTCATTACCCATTTCCCCTCCCTTATGGATCATTCATGCTAGCATCGCCTACACACAGGCTGTTTAAGCTCAACGTCAACCCAGACAACAACGGTTCCCCTTCTGCTCCCACACCTCCTTCCACCTACGTCTACTTCCTTTTTTCAAGAACTGCCCACACTTGCTGTTTCCATTTTTCTTCTCCATCTTCTCTTAAGCCATTTTAATCAGAATGTCATCCCTATCAGGTCAACCAAAACAACTCTTGTTAAGGTCACTTCCAAAGCCAATGGTCAATACCTTTTTTTTTTTTTTAATCTATCATGACAAGTGAAGTTTATTCCAACGATACAAGAAAGGTTTAACTTTCTAAAGTCAATCAGTATAGTTACTTACATTAAGAGAATAAAGAAGAAAAAAGCATACAACTAACTTATTAGATACAGGAAAATAAGTGGAAAATTTTCTCACAAATTAATGATAACCATTTTTTTTTATACAGCAGCTTCTTATTAGTCATCAATTTTATACACATTAGTGTATACATGTCAATCCCAATGGCCCAATTCATCACACCACCACTCCCACCCGCCTGCGGCTTTCCCCCCTTGGTGTCCATACGTTTGTTCTCTACATCTGTGTCTCAATTTCTGCCCTGCAAACCAGTTCATCTATACCATTTTTCTAGTTTCCACATACATGCGTTAATATATGATATTCGTTTTTCTCTTTCTGACTTACTTCACTCTGTATGACAGTCTCTAGATCCATCCACGTCTCAACCAATGACCCAATTTTGTTCCTTTTTATGGCTGAGTAATATTCCATTGTATACATGTACCACATATTCTTTATCCATTCATCTGTCGATGGGCATTTAGGCTGCTTCCATGACCTGGCTATTGTAAACAGTGCTGCAATGAACATTGGGGTGCATGTGTCTTTTTGAATTATGGTTTTCTCTGGGTATATGCCCAGTAGTGGGATTGCTGGATCATATTGTAATTCAATTTTTCGTTTTTTAAGGAACCTGAATACTGTTCTCCATAGTGGCTGTATCAATTTACATTCCCACCAACAGTGCAAGAGGGTTCCCTTTTCTCCACACCCTCTCCAGCATTTGTTGTTTGTAGATTTTCTGATGATGCCCATTCTAACTGGTGTCAGGTGATACCTCATTGTAGTTTTGATTTGCATTTCTCTAATAATTAGTGATGTTGACCAGCTTTTCATGTGTTTCTTGGCCATCTGTATGTCTTCTTTGGAGAAATATCTATTTAGGTCTTCAGCCCAGTTTTGGATTGGGTTGTTTGTTTTTTAATATTGAGCTGCATGAGCTGTTTATATATTTTGGAGATTAATCCTTTGTCCGTTGATTCATTTGCAAATATTTTCTCCCATTCTGAGGGTTGTCTCTTCGTCTTGTTTATGGTTTCCTTTGCTGTGCAAAAGCTTTTAAGTTTCATTAGGTCCCATTTGTTTATTTTTGTTTTTATCATTACTCTAGGAGGTGTACCCAAAAAGATCTTGCTGTGATTATGTCAAAGAGTGTTCTTCCTATGTTTTCCTCTAAGAGTTTTATATTATCTAGTCTTAAGTTAGGTCTCTAATCCATTTTGAGTTTATTTTTGTGTATGGTGTTAGGGAGTGTTCTAATTTCATTCTTTTACATGTAGCTGTCCAGTTTTTCCCAGCACCACTTATTGAAAAGACCATCTTTTCTCCATTGTATATCCTTGCCTCCTTTGTCATAGATTAGTTGACCATAGGTGTGTGGGTTTACCTCGGGGCTTTCTACCTTGTTCCATTGATCTACGTTTCTGTTTTTGTGCCAGTACCATGTTGTCTTGATTACTGTAGCTTTGTAGTATAGTCTGAAGTCAGGGAGTCTGATTCCTCCAGCTCTGTTTTTTTCCCTCAAGACTGCTTTGGCTATTCGGGGTCTTTTGTGTCTCCAAACAAATTTTAAGAGTTTTTGTTCTAGTTCCGTAAAAAATGCCATTGGTAATTTGATAGGGATTGCATTGAATCTGTAGATTGCTTTGGGTAGTATATTCATTTTCACAATATTGATTCTTCCAATCCAACAACATGGTATATCTCTCCATCTGTGGGTATCATCTTAAATTTCTTTCATCAGTGTCTTATAGTTTTCTGCATACAGGTCTTTTGTCACCCTAGGTAGGTTTATTCCTAGGTATTTTATTCTTTTTGTTGCAATGGTAAATGGGAGTGTTTCATTAATTTCTCTTTCAGATTTTTCATCATTAGTGTATAGGAAAGCAAGAGATTTCTGTGTATTAATTTTGTACCCTGCAACTTACCTAATTCATTGATTAGCTCTAGTAGTATTCTGGTGGCATCTTTAGGATTCTCTATGTATAGTATCATGTCATCTGCAAACAGTGACAGTTTTACTTCTTCTTTTCCAATTTGTATTCTTTTATTTCTTTTTCTTCTCTGATTGTCCAGGCTAGGACTTCCAAAACTATGTTGAATAACTGCAGTGAGAGTTGACATTCTTGTCTTGTTCCTGATCTTATAGGAAATGCTTTCAGTTTTTCACCATTGAGAATGACGTTTGCTGTGGGTTTGTCATATATGGCCTTTATTATGTTCAGGTAGGTTCCCTCTATGTGCACTTTCTGGAGAGTTTTTACCATAAATTGGTGTTGATTTTTGTCAAAAGCTTTTTCTGCATCTATTGAGATGATCATATGGTTTTTATTCTTCAATTTGTTAATATGGTGTATCACATTGATTAATTTGCATATATTGAAGAATCCTTGCATCCCTGGGATAAATCCCACTTGATCATGGTGTATGATCCTTTTATATGTGTTGTTGGATTCTGTTTGCTACTATTTTGTTGAGGATTTTTGAATCTATATTCATCAGTGATATTGGTCTGTAATTTTCTTTTTTTGTAGTATCTTTGTCTGGTTTTGGTATCAGGGTGATGGTAGCCTCATAGAATGAGTTTGGGAGTGTTCCTTCCTCTGCACTTTTTTGGAAGAGTTTGAGAAGGATGGGTGTTAGCTCTTCTCTAAATGTTTGATAGAATTCACCTGTGAAGCCATCTGGTCCTGGACTTTTGTTTCTTGGAAGAATTTTTTCTTTTTTTTTTTGTGGTACGCAGGCCTCTCACTGTTGTGGCCTCTCCCATTGCAAAACACAGGCTCCTGCCGCGCAGGCTCCGTGGCCATGGCTCACAGGCCCAGCCGCTCCGCAGCATGTGGAATCTTCCCGGACCAGGGCACGAAGCTCTGTCCCCTGTATCAGCAGGCGGACTCTCAACCACTGCGCTACCAGGGAAGCCCTGTTAGAAGATTTTTAATCACAGTTTCAATTTCATTACTTGTGATTGTTCTGTTCATACTTTCTATTTCTTCCTGGTTCAGTCTTGGAAGTTTATACCTTTCTAAGAACATGCCCATTTCTTCCAGGTTGTCCATTTTATTGGCATAGAGTTGCTTGTAGTAGTCCCTTAGGATGCTTTGTATTTCTGCTGTGTCTGTTGTAACTTCTCCTTTTTCATTTCTAATTTTATTGAGTCCTCTCCCTCTTTTTCTTGATGAGTCTGGCTAATGGTTTATCAATTTTGTGTATCTTCTAAAAGAACCAGCTTTTAGTTTTATTGATCTTTCCTATTGTTTTCTTTGTTTCTATTTCATTTATTCCTGCTCTGATCTTTATTTCTTTCCTTCTGCTAACTTTGGGTTTTGTTTGTTTTCCCTTCTCTAGTTTCTTTAGGTGTAACGTTAGATTGCTTATTTGAGACTGCTCTTGTTTCTTAAGGTAAGCTTGTATTGCTACAAAATTCCCTCTTAGAACTGCTTTTGCTGCATCCCATAGGTTTTGGATTGTCTGTCGTGTTTTCATTGACATTTCTCTCTAGGTATTTTTTGATTTCCTCTTTGATTTCTTCAGTGATCTCTTGGTTATTTAGTAACGTAGTGTTTAGCCTCCATGTATTTGTGTTTTTTATGTTTTTTCCCCTTTAATTGGTTTCTAATCTCATAGCACTGTGGTCAGAAAAGATGCTTGATATGATTTCAACCTTCTTAAAGTTACTGAGGCTTGATGTGTGACCCAAGATGTGATCTATCCTGGAGAATGTTCCATGCACACTTGAGAAGAAAGTGTAATCTGCTGTTTTTGGATGGAATGTCCTATAAATATCAATTAAATCTATCTGGTCTATTGTATCATTTAAAGCTTGTGTTTCCTTATTAATCTGTCCATTGGTGTAAGTGAGGTGATAAAGTCCCCCACTATTAGTGTGTTACTGTCGATTTCCTCTTTTATAGCTGTTAGCAGTTGCCTCATGTATTGAGGTGCTCCTATGTTTGGTGCATATATATTTATAATTGTTATATCTTCTTCTTGGATTGATCCCTTGATCATTATGTAGTGTCCTTCCTTGTCTCTTGTAACATTCTTTATTTTAAAGTCTATTTTATGTGATATGAGTATAGCTACTCCAGCTTTCTTTTGATTTCCATTTGCATGGAATATCTTGTTCCATCCCCTCACTTTCAGTCTGCATGTATCCCTAGGTCTGAAGTGGGTGACTTGTAGACAGCATATATATGGGCCTTGTTTTTGTATCCATTCAGCAAGCCTGTGTCTTTTGGTTGGAGCATTTAATCCATTCACATTTAAGGTAATTATTGATATGTATGTTCCTATGACCATTTTCTTAATTGTTTTGGGTTTGTATTTGTAGGTCCTTTTCTTCTCTTGTGTTTCCCACTTAGAGAAGTTCCTTTAGCATTTGTTGTAGAGGTGGTTTGGTGGAGCTGAATTGTCTTAGCTTTTGCTTGTCTGTAAAACTTTTGATATCTCCATTGAATATTAATGAGATCCTTGCAGGGTAGAGGAATCTTGGTTGTAGGTTCTTCCCTTTCATCACTTTAAGTATATCATGCCACTCCCTTCTGATTTGTAGAATTTCTGCTGAGAAATCAGCTGTTAACCTTATGGGAGTTCCCTTGTATGTTATTTGTCGCTTTTCCCTTGCTGCTTTCAGTAATTTTTCTTTGTCTTTAATTTTTGTCAATTTGATTACTATGTGTCTTGGTGTGTTTCTCCTTGGGTTTATCCTGTATGGGACTTGCTGTGTTTCCTGGACTTGGGTGGCTATTTCCTCTCCCATGTTAGGGAAGTTTTCAACTATAATCTCTTCAAATATTTTCTCTGGTCCTGTCTCTCTCTCTTCTCCTTCTGGGACCCCTATAGTGAGAATGTTGTTGTGTTTAATGTTGTCCCAGAGGTCTCTTAGGCTGTCTTCATTTCTTTTCATTCTTTTCTCTTTATTCTGTTCTGCAGCAGTGAATTCCACCATTCTGTCTTCCAGGTCACTTATCCATTCTTCTGCCTCAGTTATTCTGCTATTGATTCCTTCTAGTGTAGTGTTCATTTCAGTTATTGTATTGGTCATCTCTGTTTATTTGTTCTTTAATTCTTCTAGGTCTTTGTTAAACATTTCTTGCATCTTCTCGATCTTTGCCTCAATTGTTTTTCCGAGGTCCTGGATCATCTTCACTATCATTATTCTGAATTCTTTTTCTGGAAGGTTGCCTATCTCTCCTTCATTTAGTTGTTTTTCTGGGGTTTTACCTTGTTCCTTCATCTGGCACATAGCCCTCTGCCTTTTCATCGTGTCTATCTTTCTGTGTCGGTTAATTCTTATTCTTCATCTGACTGATGTCTCAGACACATTTGATTCCACTGTTTACTCCCTCCTTGAAATACTTCCTTCAAGGGATATTAAGTGGTCTTGGTTCTTCTATCACTCTTTCCTGGCATCCTTGGCTGATTCCTTATCTTCCAACCTCTGAATATTGCTGTTAGTCCTTGGAAATTTTCCCTCTCTACATTTAAACCCCCAGGTGTGACTTCATTCCCTGTCTCATAATTTTAAAAACCATCCATATACTTACTGATGAGTCTGAAATTTACTATCTTTAAACCAAACCTTTCCCCTGAACTTTAAACTCTACACTCAACTGCCTACTTGAGATCTGTGCCTAGATGTCTATTCAGCATCCTAAACTTAACATGTTTTAAATAATGAACTCTTGATCTTCCTCACAAGTCAGCAAACTTCTGCATTTCTGTCCATCTCAGTAAATGGTAACTCTGTTCTTCCAGTTGCTCAGGCCAAAACCTTACAGACATCTTTGATTCCTCCCCTTCCTCCTTCGTGCACCCCCCAAACCCCCATCCCACGAGTGATCTGTTGGTAAGTCCCACAGGCTAATCTAGTTGCAATTCTTCAAAAATATATCTTTTTGAATTGAAATCCTTCAAAAGTTGTCAAGGATTCAACTACCTCTCATCATCTACACTATTCCCACCTTGGTCACCATCACTTCTTGCCCAGATTTTTGCAGTCTCCTCCCAACTCTACTCTGCAGTCCCTCTGCTCTCACCACTGCTGTCCTACAGTCCATTCTCAACATGGCAGCCAGAAAAATCCTCAAGAAAACTTAAGTCATGTCATCCTTCTGCTTAAACCTCCCAATGGCTTTCCATTTCACTGACAGTAAAAAACTTAAAGGCCCTACACATATTCAGTCTCCTGTTAAATTTTTGGCCTCCCCTCCAGCTACTTTCTTCCTGGATCACCCTGCTATAGCCACAAGACTCCCTAGCTGTTCCTTGAACTAGCCTGGCTGGCTGTGGTCTGTAGCCTGCCTAACCTAACCCTACAGCATTTTCCCATGTAATGAAATGTTTCCAGAAAACATAACTTTTATTGATTGACTAGTACTAATGTGACCAGAAAACATAACTTTTATTGATTGACTAGTCCTAACATTATTTAGGACTGTTCTATATACCGCATCCCTTATCTTTAGAGTTTTAAAGCAATCTGACTCTCACACAGCATACCTAGTCAAAATAAAACAGTGCTCCAGAAAGTTCTTGTTATTCTTTGAGAGTACATTCCTCGGCATCATGGGAAACAGTCAAGAGGTTCAAAACAGAGTGGCTGAGGTTGAGTTACTGGAAAGTAATTTTCAGCCCCAGGCAGGCAAGAAAACAACAATAGGGCAAGAAATAACAAGGCCATTGTACACTGATCTAACTCGGTACGGCCTTTCTTACTTTGAAATCTGCAATTTTTTATTAATAGCGTTTGTGGGCTGGTTAAACTTTGGTTTATGTAAGATTAAGTGGTAAACAAAAGTTGTTTAGTTGTTATCTGATGGAGCCAGTGCTTTAGAGAGGTGCCAATGATTTGAAAAGATGACAGATTTAAGAAAAGAACTCAGCCAATCTGGGAATTTAATACTTTGCACCTTCTCTTCCTCACACCCTACCAGAGACATATTCCTAGGCAAGAACACTTACCTGATAAATCTCAAGAAAAGCGGGCAAAGCTCCCTGGACCGTGGCTCTACCCTTTCTGGGAATTTTGCCAGAGCTCGCCAGAGCAAAAACCGAAAATTGGTATGGTCCAGTCTTTCCTGAAGGTCGGTTTTCAATGCGAACTGCTCACGATAAAGAGTTCCAACGTTTCCTTCCTGAGTCTGCTCCCAACTTGCATCTCCAATGGACCTCTCCTCATCTCTTGTGTCATTTTGCAGCTCTTTCTCTGAAAGAAAAAAGGTCATCATAACCACTAGAGAAATGTTAACAACTACCCTATGTGTTTCTGCCAGTAATGGCATTCCTTTCTCTAGTAATACAAGCAAATGATAACAGTATCCAAAGGTTATCAAAGATAATACATTTCTCATTTCTGCTTTCCAATTTTATGTGTAATTAAGCAATAGAAATTAAACAGTTAAACAACCATTTCCTCCCGCAGCCCCCTCCTTCGTATCCCTTTACATACCAGCATGTGTAGCTGCTTTTTCTAGATGTTCATAGTAGACTTTCCAAAATTGCTTATTTTCCATTTCACGTGCATGAGAACTAAGAGTAAAGATCATAAAATAAAACCCGTGGTATGGACCCTATTTTGAGATATCTCATACAAAAAAAAAGTGAAAGGATATAACTAAAATACTAATTAAGTTATCCCTGAATGTGGGGTCGTAAACAACTTTTGTACTTTATTTTTCAAAATGCCTGTTCTGCTAAGGTCTAATATTTAGGGTTTTGAGAGGCCACACATAATATATTTCCAATCTGACAAAAAGCTAGAGTAGGCCCTCTGAAGACAAATGCCTGCAGAAGGACAGATTTCTATAAATGAGGCACAACATATGTATTTTTTATGTCATTATGAACGTCCTTTTTAGAGCTAAAGAGTTTTGGATACTAGAGAGCAAGGGTTTTAAATTAAATTTTTAATTTTTAAATTAAAGTTTGGCTCAATGACTCAATATATATAAATAAAAGCATACAATTATTATACAGTACTTATTACTGTAAAAAGAATTCAATAATACAGGTGTATAACATAAAGTAAAAAGAGAAAGTTCTCCCAAGTTATTTCAAAGTACAGAGAAACATATACAAAACAACTGAATTGTCAAAAACTTGGCATCAGATAGAATAAGTAATGTTTATTTTTTCTTCACCTTGTCCCACAAAGGCTTTAAGGTAGCTATAAATACCATACACACCCATTCACTTAAATCACACCCCAGAGTATAATACTGGCTCCATCATCATTCTGCAGTTGTGAAAGCACAACAGCTTCATCCATTTCACCCAGGCTTACCTTATGAGTTCAATAACAGGATCCCAGAGAGCACTGAAGTTAACATATAACATGCCTAACAGATAACGAAGTGGCACCTGCAAGCATAGGAAATTAGTTTAGATCAGCACCAAAATGCAAGGATCCTGACTTGGACAACCTGAGGTTTGGAAAGAAGCTTCTGCTTTAAGAAAAAACTTGCAGGTGCCAATCCAAAATTCAGGTACAGTAATTTTCCTCCTCTTCCCAAAATGTCACTCACTATTTACAGAGAAGAATCACTTAAGAAAACATAGTATTCAAACTCACTCCAGATGTTCACGAATAAAGGATATATTTGAATAAACAGATTTGACTCATGATTAACTTCATTCCTAACAAATACTGCCATCACCTGACAAGACAAAACTTGAACGGTAATCAGTAAAGCACAGGTGCCAAAGAACCCAGCAAAGCACTATGGGAATGGCAGCGGAGGCTTTATGAGCAGATGTGTGAGTTCTCAAAACCAGGCATTAAAAGAGTTCAGTTCAGAGGGTCTGAAGTTTTCACAGTCGCCTTTTGGAATGACAGTCACTGTTACTAGCATCCCCGTGCACTCAGGAAACATCATGTAAAGTGGTAGTTCTATTATTATTTGGGGGTGGGGTGCTTGTGTCTACCTTAGCAGCAGAGTCCCTTTCCAAATGGAACATAACACAGGACGCTAATATACAGAACAGGTTAAGAACAGAACTGCTCTGCTTGAAAGGGGAATGCCTCCACTTGGCCTTCTTCCCAAAGGAATAGTGATGTATCCTCAAGGGTCATGGACAGAAAATCCCTGATACAAAAGGTAGAGGGCTGACGTCCTGCAGCAGTGAACAAATCTGGAGAAGAGTATCAGGCTGTCAACTTGACCTTGTTCCTCCTGCTGCCACCTACTACCTACCCTCACATACTACACACATACTCAGGAGAAGGGCGGATAGTAAATTATTTCTACTGTTGAAAAGGCTGTAGAGCCATTTAACTCAAAGCATTGAACAGAACTGGGTATTTACTTAGTTTTAAATTCTTTTTTTATAATTCTTGCTTTTAAAAATTCTTTCTCTCTCTCTCTTTTTTTAAATTTTTTGGTGACTATTTAGTATGCTTCTCTTTTCTCAAATGCCAGCTAAACAGATCTTAAAGTATAAACTGAGTTAAAAAAAAAAACCCCAAACACTGTTTTTACCTCCTGTAATGGCCCATCAGGGACTGCAGTCTGTACCACATCATGTCTTAGTTTTCTCAAATGAAGAAGCTTCTCTCTGTAATCATTCACAGTTGCTGGCACAAGTTCTGCCTGGCGTAATATAGCAAAGACAGACTGACGCTCTGAGAGCTCGTCATCCTGAACAACCAGAGGAAACCAGGAGGCAGGTCAGTATTTTGATTTTCCAAAAAGAACATTAAATGTAAACAGAAGTCTAAAAAAGAAAAACTGGCATATGTTAATGTTTTAAATTAAATAAGCAACACATTTTTTGAGTAAATGATTCATTCTTCCTCACATCATTTACTTTTTGGTAGATAATTTAGGTTTAGTGTCTAGCAGAGACATGACAAGTAAAAAACAGGAAAGTAATTCTCAAAATCACTCAAGTTGACTGGCAATATTTTTTGAAATACAGAAAATGTACATATACTTTCACTGTACAATTCTACTTCTAAGTACAAGTAATTTCTACTTCTGGAAGTAGTCATTTGCATTATTGAAATGTTTCCCTGAACAAAGGTATCTGTGTAAGGATGTTCACGGCAGTATTATTAGAAATGCTGCAAAACTACCAACAAACCCACCTAAGCATCCATCAAGAGGGAACTGGTTAAATACCATATTTTAAACTGTGGGGCACTATTCAAACTTCAAAAGAAATGAGGTAGGGCTAGAGGTACGATATGGAAAAACTTGCATGACACCATTTGTTTAAATTATGTGTGTATATGCAAAAAGTCTGAAAGAATAGTCACCAACTAACTATGGATTTTCAGTGGTGGCCTTGCGGAGGGGATGGGAATAAGAATGGCAAAAAGTTTTTTTCAAACTTCGTGATAGATATTTACACGGTATTTGAATTTTTTGCAAAATTATCATTTTGGAAAACAATATGTCAAGTTACATTTTTTAAAAGTTACCCAAAATGAACAGTTAAAATACCTCCATTAATTCTGGAAGCCGAACCTCAAAGTGGTTTAGGATCCTTATTGTCAAAAGCCGAATCTAGAGAAATTAAAAGGCATGTTTCAAACTCCAACTATTTAAACATAAGAAACTGATTAAGAGTCAGTGAGACCTAAGTTTCATGGAATTATGAAAGATATACCACTTGTCAGAGTAATATATGTTTATTCTATTCCTTATTTCATATTCAACACCAACCAACACCTTATTCAAATGGTACTTGGAACAATTAATGACCAGACTAGACTGAGAAGATAAGGTTGCTCATAAAACAGTGCTGCTTCTTTGAACTATAACACTATAGGCATCTCTGTAAATAAGCGCAAAGAATCTGATTAAGCTTACAATTCCACTGAAATTAATGATTTTTATTTCTAAATAACATGTTCAGGTATTTCTATACACCTGAATGAGCAGCAGAATCACCTACAGAGCTTTGAAAAATCATGCAGATATGTCACTTCCACCCTATGCCTGCAGAATCAGAATTTGGGGGTGCTGGGACCCGGAATTTATATTTTTAGTAAGCGCCCCAATTAATCCTGCTGCAATCAGTTTGTAGGTCAGTGTTTAGGAATCACTGCTTTAAATAGAAACCACCCCAAAGCAGCATTTTCTGATTAAGGAGCTCTGACAACCGCTGGCAATACACGCATAAAACAAAAGATGAGAGGCAGAGAACACACCACAAAACCGTAGTACCTTGGATATGCCAGTTGAAATGTTTGCTCGTAACTTGGGAAATAATTCCATTAGAGCTTCCTCTGAAAGTGGCCCCCTGCAGCCACATAAGGATAATCTCTGATAATAAAGATCAGCCAACAGCAACACAGACGGCTCCAAAGGAAACTCTCTGCAACGAGATATTTATCAGATCCAAACCGTACCATACACCACAGAGAACTTAGGCTCTACTAGAAACCACAGAAAATTATCACTGATGAAAGAAATGTAAGAGGGAACAGGTGCAAGTTTTACGTGGACATGTAGCATCACTTGAGACATGAAGAATCTGAGGTCCACCAACAGTGAGCCACACGCTCGAGTACAGACACAGCCAGAGGCAGAGGCAGGATGATAATACGGTGTTTTGACTGAAGTCAAATGCTGTCTTTTCAATCCACATACTCATAAGTGACAGTGACATAAGGGGGGGTATATACTATTCACTGAGTGTTTTCTATGTGCCGGGTACTGAGCTATGAGGGAAGCAGTACAGAGCAGGGGGCCGGCACATCAGCTCTGGGGTAGGGTAGCCCAGGCTTGAAGCCAGCCCATCATCATCATCATCCTTGTAACCCTGGACAAGCCACTTAACCACTATGTGCTATCCTCCAACAAATATCTACTGAGTATCTACCATGTACCAGTGACTTTTCTAGATACTGGCTATAGCAGGAAACCAAGGAAAAAGTCCCTATCCTCCTGGAGCTTATATTCTAATAGGGGAAGGTCACCTCAGGAAAAGGAGGCTGGACTGAGAGACTGGTGCGTGGGGGAGAGGGCGAGAGGGCGAGGGGGTGAAGAGGAGTGCTGTCTGATATGGGGGTGGTCACGGAAGGCACAAACTGAAGGAAGTCAAGAAGAGAGCCAAAAGGCACCTGGAAGAAAAGCATTCCCGGCAGAGGGAGCAGCGACGCCAAGTCCCAGACAGGTGTGCTTGCCTATGTGAGGAGAATCGAGGAGACCAGTGCAGCTGGAACAGAGTGAACGAGGAGGAGTGGCTGGGGACGAGGTCAGAAGCCAGGGCCTAGATTACACAGAGCCCCGAGGAACATGATGAGGACTGCGGGTTTTATCCTGAGTAGGCTGGGTACCACGAGAGCAGGGTTTCTCAGCAGTGGCTCTGCTCACGCGGGCCAGGCGACTCTTTGTTGTGAGGCCGTCCAGTGCACAGCAGGGCGCTCCTTACCCACCACACCCCAGTAGCAGTCCCCAGCTGTGATGACCAAAAACGTCTCCAGAATGGCCCGTGGTTGAAAATCACTATTTCCGAGGGTTGTTGGCAAAAGAGTGACATGTTCTCTTTCACGGAAAAGAATCATCCTTGTTGTTGGGTACAAAACAGACAGCAGTAGGGCAAGGATGGAGGCAAGGAAACTCGTTAGGAGGCTACTGCATCATCCAGGTGAGAGATGGAGGTTGAGACCAGACTGGCAGCGGGTGCTGAGCAGCTGGGGTTCTGGATTTATTTAAGAATTCGAGTTCCCCCTTCTACAATGTTAACAGTACCTATACCTCAGGGAATTGTTGTGAGGATTACAATAATAATGTAATAATAATGTACGGAAAGTACTCAGAAGAGTGACCGGCACATAATAAAAATTCAATAAATGCAATTTGTGTATTGTTAACGCATAGTCTAATTCAATCTCCATGAGGGAAGTACTGCTACTCCCTTTTGAGAGAGAATAAAGTTGAGATTAACTAACTTACTCAAGGCTATCTAGCTAGTAAGTGATGAAGACAAGGTTCAAATCCAGGTTGTCTTGGCTGTGAAACCTCTGGCGTAACCAGTAGCTAGCGCAGCACCCAGCACTGAGGCCTGCATCTACAACTTTCACGAATGAAAACTTGCACTGCCACCCTCCAAGCTGATTCGCTCCTATTAGAGGTTTCTGGGCCTCCTAGGTTAAAAGCACCTGCCCGGGAGGCCAGCTGGCCTTCCACAAGGGACAGACAAATCCCACTCTGTTATGCGTGCTTTTGTTTTAAAACCTCCACAGATGCCTTAAATTGTTCCCACCAAAGCATACAGTGTGAGAAGTTTAAATAGAATGACTTAAAAAAAAAAAAGGGGGCTTCCCTGGTGGCGCAGTGGTTGAGAGTCCGCCTGCCGATGCAGGGGACACAGGTTCATGCCCTGGTCCAGGAAGATCCCACATGCCGCGGAGCAGCTGGGCCCGTGAGCCATGGCCGCTGAGCCTGCGCGTCTGGAGCCTGTGCTCCGCAACAGGAGAGGCCACAACAGTGAGAGGCCTGCGTACCGCAAAAAAAAAAAAAAAAAGGGAACACATATGGAATATGGTAAGTAGGAAGACAACAAAGAAAAACTCCTCCTTAAAAAAATTTAAAGCAATTCAATTAACAACAGAGCGACAGTAGCCTTGCCCAGATTGGGGAATGTACAGAGATTCTGGATTACTGCACTAAGTCTCTTAACTGGTCTCCTTTATCCTCCTTCAGTCTCTTCTCGATATAGCAGCTTAAGTGATCCTACTTTGGCCTACGCCACTCTCCTGCCAAAAACACCTCCTGTGGCTTCCCCTTTCACTCACAGTAAAAGCCAAGGCCCTACAATGGCTAAAGGTCAAACACTGCCTGCCACCACGCCCCCCATATCCTCCTCTCCTCCTACCCTCTCCTCGCTCTACTCAGCTACAATAGTTCCTTGCTGCTCAAGCAAGGCACCCACACAGAGCCTCGGCACTCATATCTTCCCTGGGTTTGGGACAGAGCGCCCCAGGTTCCAGATATCCCATCCCCAGGGCTTACTTCCTTGCTGCTTCTGGGTTTCTGCTCAAGTATCTCCTTGGTGAGGCCTTCCCTAGTTAAAACTCCTATTTGTCCCCAGCCTCCAGACTCTCCCTGTCCCGACTTTACTACTGTCTAACATGCCATATATTTTACTTGTTTATTTTGTTTAGTATATCTTCTTGCTAGCGTGTTAGCTCCATGAAGGCAGGGAATTGTGTGTTTCATTTACTGTGTCTCCCAGTGCCAAGAACAGGGCCTGGTACATGAGAAAAGCAATGAATACTTATTGAATGAAGTAAATGAGCAAATCTGTTGTTAAAAGCATGTAAATAAAACGGACTAGACTCCAGAAACAGAAGCAAACTACTTTACAAGATTTCTAGAACGCCTGACCTTTAGAAAGGGTGCCAAGCCGAGCAATGAATGGCTCTCAGTAACGGCCTGTGCCATGATCCAACTCAAAATAAACTTAAAAAACCCAAAACTGGATTGCTTTGGTATGTAGTAAAAGGACCACAGGAAAGTTTTCTGAAGTGCTAAGTGTGTCAAGCCGAGAAACACTGAAAGCAGAAACGTGTATGTTGGAGCCACGGTGCCATGTCACGTGACCAGCATTATACACCCACTTCACTCTGCAACACTCATTTACATACATAGTAAAATACCCTTTCACAAAGATGAATCTGTATTTAAAGACTGTATCCAAAAATGTTCTTATTTTAACTGGAGGATTTAAATCAATAATAAATTTCCTACGGGAATACAACTCAGGTAAAAAATAGATCCAAGATTTTGCCAACACAGAAGCCTTTATATTTCATTCATTATTAAGCTGAATGTAAGATATGTTTACTCACAATACTAAATTCTTCACACGTTCCACAGAAACCAGATGAAGAAGTTCAGAAGATTCTTCCAAACTTAGCAGAGTATTTACAGCTTGACAAAGAACAAATAAGTTTCCTTAAGGCAGAAAAACAGGAGAAAACACATTATTTCTTTGACACAATAACTACAGACATCTCATTTTACCTACCACTTGGTATTTATACAGAGTTCTTAAAGTGAATCTGTACCTTCTAAAGGATTATCTGTCAAATGTCAGAATATAACAGAAAGGAACTGAAAAGGGGTTCCAAGTCTTATATTTTAACTTTCTTAAGAGAAAAATATATTCAGAAATAGAGAATAAAAATGTATGTTCCCTTCAACTGAGATCAGGAGAAAATTCAATGGTTCTACCAACTGGTATTATCAAAATCAGAACTTTTGAGAATAGACTTAGACTTTTCAAAAGCTAAGAAATTATCTTTGTGTAAAACTCATGTTGATTTTATGACTCCAATTTATAAGAAATCACATATCCAATGGCTACTACGTATAACGGACTCAATTTATATTAATTAGATAATCACTTATTCCTAGACCAGAGGTTGGCAAACTATGGCCCACAAACTTGCGGGTAGTCTGTTTTTATATGGCCGGCAAACTAAGAATGCTTTTCACATTTTTAAAGCGTTGTTTAAAACAACAAACAAACAAACAGAATATGCCACAAAGACTGAATGTGGCCCACAAAAGCTAAAATATTTACTGTATTGTCCTTTACACAAATATTTTGCCAACACCTGCTCTAGTTAGAAAAGGGCTATCCAGCAGAACTTCCTTTCTGCAGTGGTAGAAAGGCCCTATACTTCTGCCAAATGTCCTCACAATCCAATATGGTAGCCATTCGCCACATGTGGCTACTGAGCACTGGAAATAGGGCAGGTCTACTTTATTCTCTAACATGTCTGCTTGGTATCTAACACAGAACCTAGCAATTAATATTTAAATGAATGACTACTATACACATGTGTTAGGAAAAAAAATACCATGCTAGAATAAAACAAAATACCTACTATTATTTTCTTATTTTTGTAGCAAAATTTTTTTATTAATCTTATTTTGATCAAAATACCTACTTTTAAATTGCTGTTCTCAGCTAGTTGGGGGAGTTGGACAAGTATACAACAGGAAATGGTGTTTGGGGCAGGGCAGTCTACGTCTGCCTGGATGAGTCATGAAGACCTTTCTAGAGGTACTGTGTTTGAGCTGAGTTTTTTTTTTTTAATTTTATTTATTTTTGGCTGCATTGGGTCTTTGTTGCTGCGCGCGGGCTTTCTCTAGTTGCAGCGAGCGAGGGCTACTCTCTGTTGCAGTGCGCAGGCTTCTCATTGTGGTGGCTTCTCTTATTGCGGAGCATGGGCTCTAGGCGCGCAGGCTTCAGTAGTTGTGGCTCGTGGGCTCTAGAGCACAGGCTCAGTAGTTGTGAGGCACGGGCTTAGTTGCTCCGCGGCGTGTGGGATCTTCCTGGACCAGGGCTCGAACCCGTGTCCCCTGCATTGGCAGGCGGATTCTTAACCACTGCACCACCAGGGAAGCCCTGAGCTGAGTTTTGAAAGCTAAGTACGAGTTCACCAAATGATGAAAGACCTAGAAAGGACTCCAGGCAGAAGGGACACATGTGCAATGGTAGCCAGAGGGACATACAAGAAAGTGTCTGGCTCTAGGTAAGCAAATGCCTGGAGCACAAGTGTATACCAGGGCTAGACTGGGCGTGGAAGACAGGAACAAGACACAAGCTGGGACTTGAAGTTGAGTCTGATTTCTTTGACCATGGCAGCCTTCTACTACTACACCTTTGGACTCAGCAAATGTTCAGGCTGTCCTGACTTTGCCACCATATTATGAGGTACAAGGGTAACGCCTCCATCTCAGCCTCTTTTTTCCCTATTTACATACAGGGGGTTCTGCCAGAACACAAGACAATGGCAGTACTATTCTCTGGTATCCATGTGTCTGCAGTTACTCTGGGTGTGCCAGAAAAGACAGACAAGAGAACAAATGGTGACTGTAACTGACCTTTTCCAAAGCTCCCTCTGTCAACAGTCATGAAGAGTGACTCTATGAAGCAGGTGACTAGGGGTATCACCTTCTCTTTCTCCAGGGGTCTGTCCAAGAAGTGGGGAGAAAAAGGGAAATGCTCAAACTAGCATTCAATGGCTTTTTCATGAAATGGCAAAAAATGGCTAATAAATGTTTTCATCAGCTTGCTAAAACACCTTTCACA
This sequence comes from Leucopleurus acutus, assembly GCF_964270905.1. NCBI lineage: Eukaryota > Metazoa > Chordata > Mammalia > Artiodactyla > Delphinidae > Leucopleurus > Leucopleurus acutus. Next base: position 83,714,948 of record NC_139152.1, on the reverse strand, counting down.
ATTAAACACAGTTGATTTTCTCACCTAATATGAGGTAACACGACAAGGGCCGCCCAAGAGCATGAAAGGTAAGTACTCTCTTTATTTGGGGGTAACTGAATTATAGATAAAAGATGATCTAATACTGAGATCTGTTCCTTTCCTCCCTTGGATCTGGTCTTCTTCTGCCTTATACTGGATCTGAAGGAAGAAAAGATAAACAAATATTTAAAATGAGAGAGGATATAATCGCTCTAGCCCTCTGAAGTTTGAAATAAAATTGGTTCCTTTCCATGCATGGAGCATTAGTGGGAAGGAAGGAACTGGTGGTGACAGTTGAATACAAATAACTAAACAAAAGTGACTCATTTGCTGATTTTTCAGTGACAGATTTTTTCAACCCCATTGGTTCTATTTTCTTCTATTTTCTATTTTAACTTGCTTCATAACTTAAAGCAACTCTCTTCCAGTTTTAGGTATTATTTCTGAATTTTGTGCTGATGGACATGTGTTTAAGAACTGGAGAGGTAATTTATTGGCATGAACTGACTTCCTCCATCCCCCCTTTCCTTTCTGACATGAATTTTACTGCTTCACAAATGTGTAGAATGATGTTGCAAAGGAATCACAGTGAATTTGACAAATGTCACTAAAATGATTATGACTTAGAAGTAACTTTTGGACTTCCCTGGGGGTCCAGTTGTTAAGACTCCACTCTTCCACTGTAGGGAGCGCGGGTTCGATCCCTGGTTGGGGAACTAAGATCCCGCATGCCATGCGGCCAAAAAAAAAGCAAGAAGTAACTTTCTCTGAGGCTTTAATCTGATAAGTGGTTACCCAACATTATTTTCTAATATGACATTCAATTTTACGTATCTGTTACTTTGGCGGTATTCTTGTTTGCCTCTATTTTTGCCAATGAACTATACCTCAGTCCTACTTAAAAGACAGAAATCCAGTGGAAAGAAAAGTCACAGAAACAATAAGTAAATTGATCTGTTTTTATAATTAATCCTCCATGTCCAGTTTGGTTAACTTATTACAGAATAGAAGTAGAATATCAGGTTTTCATTCCTATACCTGTTAATCATTAAAGTTAACCAAAAAAGTTGCATTCTCTTTTGTTTCATACTTATCAGGATACTGAATGCTTGGAAATTATGAGAGATAACTAAGTGAATTTTACTGGTAATTTCTGAATGTCACTGTACCTTGATATACAGTCTTTCTAGTATTAACCATGACTCAATAATCGGAAAAAATCTTACAAATAAAATATTGAGATGCTTTAAAAAGATGAGTCATTAGTTGCCATGTCATTTCCCTGCTTCGTCACACCTGCCAATGAGGTCCTCCAATAAAATCCATATTCACCTCATCCTGTAAGGCCTTGGGTGATACGACCCTCTCCTCCTTCACTCACTTCCTCCCTCCTCCTTACTCAATGCTCTTTACCCACACAGGCTTTCCTTTTGTTCCTCAAACACACTGGGCTTATTCCCATCCCAGAGCCTTTGCAGGAACGCTTCCCTCTGCCTGGAAAGCCTTTCACCCAGCCTTTCTTTGCCAGGTTGGATCCTTCCACCATTACAATCGGACCAAAGGTCCCCTTTCTAGACAGGAGTAGTGCTGCCTCTCTATCTACTCTGTCTCAAAGCCCTGTTTTATTTTTCTTTTTATCACAATCTAAAATTAACTTGTTTGTTTATCTGCCTCACATGCCTGTCCCCCCAAGACTGTCATCTCCCCCAAAGAAGAAACCTTTTTCTTTATTATAGCCCAGTGCCTAGAACAGTGTCTGATACAATAAATATCTGTCAAATGACAGAATAAATTTATCTTCCCAAGAGTCTTTTCACATCTATTATCTCCTTTTATTCTCATAATAAATCTGTGAGATGAGTGGATGGAGTGTGATCAGGAATATTCAGACAAAGGTGACCATTCACATATTATTCTACAGGGTGATGGAAGTTTTCTTAGACAAAGAAATACAGAACCTGTGGCACTCGCCTTAAGTTAATATGCTTACATTTATTAGGAATGATAAGGGAACTGGTTTCCTGATCTATAATTTCTAGAGGCACACCCACTCAACTATTTGAAAGATAGTAAGCAGAATCCTCTCAAATATTTACATAAACTTTGTTTCGACTTCCAAAGAGTATGTACTGTTTTTAATGAAATTGAGAAAGTAATCCATAGACCTTTTAACAATTCAAACCATGCAAAGGTTTATAATCTAAAAGCTAATAGTCACTTCTTTCTTCTCTTTACCATCCTCGTCATAAACAAAGATAACAGTTTTGTGTCTCTTTAGGGGGTTGTCAATTCTCCCCAAATTGACCTAGACTTAATGCAATTCAAAACAAATCCCAGCAAGGTTGTTTTTTTTTGTAGATATAGACAAGCTTCTTCTAAAATTTATACAAAAGGGCAAAGGACCAGGAATAGACGAAACAATCTTGAAAAAGAAGAATACAGTGAAAGGATTTTTTTTTAAGATTTCCAGATTTATTTTACGCTATAGTAACAAGATTGTGGCATTAGAGGAGGACAGACACATAGATCAATGAAACAGAATAGAGAGCTAGAAACAGTCCCATACATTTATGCCCAGCTGATTTTTGACACAAAAGCAAAAGCAGCTCAATGAGGAAGAATAGCCTTTTCAACAAATGTTGCCACAGCAGTGGACATTCAGAGGCAAAAAAGGAAACTTGACCCAAACTTCACACCTTATATAAAAATTAACTCAAAATGGATCATGGACTTAAATGTAAAACATAAAATGATAAAACTTAAAAAAAATAGGAGAAAATACTTGGGACCTATAGTTAGGCAAACAGTTCTTAGACTTGACATCAAAAGCATTATCCATAAGAGGAAAAGTTGATACATTGGATCTCATCAAAATTTAAAAATCTGATCAGTGAAAAATCTTGTTAAGCAAAGGAAGACAAGCTACAGACAGGGAGAAAATATTTGCACCATCACGAAGCAGACAAAAGGACTTGTATTAGAATATATAAAGCACTCTCAAAACTCAACAGCAAAGAAACAATCAAATTAGAAAATGGGCCAAGGAAATGAACAGGTATTTCAGTAAAGATGATATGCAGATGGAAAATAAGCACATGAAAAGATGTTCAACATCCTTAGCCATTAGGAAAATGCAAATTAAAACCACAGTGAGATAGATATCACTATATCCTATCAGACCGGCAAAAACAAAAAACTGAAAATAACAAATACTGGTGAGGATGCAGAGAAACTGGATCACTCATGCTGCTGCTGGGAACGTAAAAGGGCACAGTCACTCTGGAAAACCATCTGGCAGTTTCTTATAAAACTGAACATGAAAAATAAAACGAAGCAACAAACAAAACTACAACAACAACAAAAAACTCCAAAACAAAAACAAAAACCCCAAAATTGAACATGCCCTTACCCTATAACCCAATAAGTCCACTTTGGGGCATTTATCTCAGAGAAATGGAAAGCTGTGTACATGAATGTTTATAACAGCTTTATTCATAATAGCCAAAAACTAGGAATGATCTAGTTATTCCTTTCAACAAGTGTATGTTTAAACAGACTGCTACATCCATTACCATGGAATACTACTCGGGAATAGCACACAAAGACGCTCAACATAAAAAGGAATGGATAACTGATGCACACAACAACTTAGATGGGTCTCAAGGGAACTGTGTTGAGTGAAAAAGCCAATCTCAAAAGCTGTACTGCATAATTTATATAATATTCTTGAAATGACAAAATTGTAAAAATGGAGAATAAGATTAGTGGTTGCCAGGAGTTAGGGATGGAGTGGGGAGTGGCAGGGTGAGTGTGGCTATTAAAAAGTAGCACAAGAGATCCTTGCAGTGATGGTACAGCTCTGTATCTTGACTTTGGTGGTAGTTGTGAATAGACATGAGATAAAATTGCACAGAACTATATATCCATATACATGCAAACACAGAGATGAGTGATGTAAAACTGGTAAATCTGAATAAGGTTGGTGGATTGTACCAATGTCAATTATCTGGTTGTGATATTGCACTAAGCTTTTGTATTGGGTTGGCCAAAAAGTTCATTCAGGTTTTTCTGTAATCATGCGGAAAAACCCGAACGAACTTTTTGGCCAAGCCAAATAAGATGTTGCCACTGGGGGAAACTAAGTGAAACATATATGGAAACTCTCTGTCCTATTTCTTATAACCACACATGAATATACAATTGTTTTAAAATAAAAGGTTAAGAAAATTAATAGTGACTTCTTTCTTTCACTTACCACGCTCTTGAAGTTAAATAACCTGTTTCTGTATCCTTTCACACGTGTTCCTATGCTTATATATACTTTTGGTTTTAACTTTGCAAAATGGGATCATGTACTCTTCTACAACTTGGTTTATTTATTTTTTTAAATTTATTTATCTATCTATCTTTGGCTGCATTGGGTCTTTGTTGCCGTGTACAGGCTTTCTCTAGCTGCGGCAAGCAGGGGCTACTCTTCGTTGCGGTGCGCAGGCTTCTCTTGTTGCAGAGCGCGGGCTCTAGGCATGCGGGCTTCAGTAGTTGTGGCATGTGGGCTCAGTAGATGTGGCTTGCGAGCTCTAGAGAGCAGGCTCAGTAGTTGTGGTGCACGGGCTTAGTTGTTCCACGGCATGTGGGATCTTCCCGGACCAGGGCTCGAACCTGTGTCCCCTGCATTGGCAGGCGGATTCTTAACCACTGTGCCACCAGGGAAGTCCTACAACTTGCTTTTTTCACATAACAATGTATCACAGACATCTTTCCAGTTAATACATGTAGATCTTCAGTTTTTACAGTATTCTGAATGCATTATTTTTAAATGGGTAATCCTACCAAGAATACACAGAATAAAGACTTAGAACTTACCCCACTGTCTGTTCTGAGAAAAGCAGAGGGTACTTCTCAATCGCCATGGAGCCAGTGGTGGGAGGTGCTGCTTTGTTCAGAATGAGTTTGGCCAAAATGGCCAGAGCTTCATCTTTGACTGCAGCGTCATCAGTCAGGAAGCAATTCTCAATATACAAGAGAAAGCTGGGTAGAAAAAGCTAAAAATAAGAAAGAAAATCACACTTATTAACAACAGATATAAATTTCAGAACACCTAATGAAGAGAAGATTCTAACACTTCCACAGAGAAAAAAGAGATCATAAATAAAGGCTCAGGAATCGTAATGACATCAGACCTCTGCAAAGGAACGGTGGAGGCCAGAAGACAATGGAGCAATGCCTGAAAAACTGAGGGAAAACGACAGCATCTAGAATGCTGTACCCAGCGTACTGGTGATGTAGTTTGAGGAGAGAATAAAGACACTTACAGATGCACTAAATCTCAAAATTTTACTTCCATTCACCCTTTCTCAGGAACCTCTGGAGAATGTGTTTCATCAAAATAAGAGGGGAAACTACAATAAGAGAAAGACACGGGACCCAGGAAACAGGAGAGAGGCAAGTCCTAGTATGACATCTGTGCAGTGGGCAGAGAAAGCAACATGTTCAGACTTGAAAGGCTCTAGGAGGAACGTCTCCTAAAAAGAAAAGAGAAAAGCAAAGAGCTGCCAAAATTCTGCCCGTTTGCTGCGTGAAAGGCATTCTGTGATGCTGCTGGCAGACCCACCAGCAATTTCAAGTTACTAAAGAATGAGGCAATTGGTAGCTTCAGGAAAAACGAAAGGGTATACAAAAAAGGAAATGTAATTATAAAATACTCCTTGATTATAGGGATTAAGTGTTTGATGAATATGAATTCAACCAAAATTTATAATGTAACTCTGTTGAGCAGATGAGAAGCGTAAAAGAACTAGAAATCCACCTACCCAGGAGGAAGCCTACAGATGAGGACTAAAACTAATGAGTCAAGGCAAAGCAGTATGTTCAGATGATTTAAAAATATAAAGTAAATACTAGGAAAAAATAGCTAAAAATCATTAGATGTGCTTGTTCCTGGTGAGGAAGATGGGAGTGGGGGTGAAATGAGTGCCTTTTAGCCCTGTGCAACCTTTTAAACAACATACATAGAGTACTCTGATAAAAATAAGTTTTTTAAAAAAAGACCACAGGGAACAGGGGAGACAGAAAAGAGGCAGCTGCTAAGAAAACCTGAGAGAAATAAAGAGCCCTCACTGGGCAGGAAGCAACAGGGCTAGGACATGTATAAAGAAGTATTTTTCTGAGACAAATGAAAATATATATTATTACAGACTAAAGGGAAAAATGAGAGAAGAGATACAGAGATTTCCATGAAGTGTACTGCAGAATCACCAGTTGGAAGGAGTGGCAAATGTTTGATGAGGGTGAGGGGCAAGGATAAAATAAACTCAGGATTTGATGAGAAAGATTTCTACCTCATTCTATCAGGTAGCAATTCATTCTGTAGCAATGAAATAAATTCATAACCCTCCTCCTACGCAAACTGTTTCAGAAGCTATTTTCTATGCTTCAAATTCACAGTTTAAGTTCTTTAAGCCATTTTTTTTCAAATTTATCACATTGTTCTATAACTTCCTAAAAGATTATTAGAAAAACAAATTGGTTACCTAGTATCATTTAAAATGCTTAGCATGTGGAATAAAGTTTCACATATGACCTAGAACTGGAATATAATTGCTTTAAAAAAAAATACATGAACTAAAACATCAAATACTTATTCTATTCCTTTCAAAAAACAAAATCACAGGATTTTTAAATTGATTATTTTATCGTGACAGATTTAAAACAAAACAAATCCAAGACTTAATATCTCACTCACCTGCTCAAACTGCTTCATAGCAAACATGACTTCCGAAAAACCCAAAATTAAGCATCTTTCAAATCTGCTCTCAAAAATCTGTGGACCACAGGCAAAGAATAGTAATGTAAATACAAAGAGAGTACTTTCCCATTCCTGAAAATAAAAACATCCGAAACCTTCAAGATCCTCTAACTTGCAAGCAGGAAGTGTGGGATGCTTGATACAAGTTAAAATAGTCATGGAAGGCAAAGAGAACTGGATTGTTGAATTTGCCACTGTGCAGATGGACACACCAGGTGTGAGACACAGGCACTGGGCCTTCCTCCTCGGGAAAGAAGCTACTAGAGTAAAGGTATGGTGGGCACACTTCAACCAGTATTCTAAGTGCTCGGCCTTCTCCAAAGGGACTTACAAATGCGAAGGGCTGTGTTTCTAGTGATTACCCAGGGCTTCGCCTAAGAGCTGCTCCATCCTTTCCCGGCTACAGAGAACTACAAAACGGCAAGTAGCACGACTTTACACCTTCCTCTAAACTTTAAACTGTTGCGCTACATGAAGCTAGGAAGAACCTAACTGATCTATTTTCAATTCCACTTCCCTCCAATTCATCTTCTAAACTCACTAATGCCAATCTCATTAAATCATTTTCCTGCTTAACATTTTTCCAGGGCCCTCCACTACTTGGAGGATAAAATCCAACCTAACTTTTCAAAGCCAAGCAAAGCCTTGCTGATATACATCACACTTCATGTGTCCATGTGCCCAGCAACATAGAGTTTTGAACACATTTTTGCCATTCTCTCTCCTAGAGTTTTTAACACCTTCTCTGACTGGCAGACTGCTATTTAACCTTCAACGACTATCCAAAATATTAGTCCTTTGAAAAGCTTTCTCTGTCCCTCAACCCCAGACAGAATTAACCTTTATGTTTCGACGTGACATAAATAGATTGATTCAACAGATTTTAACTACATACTCCCAGGGCCCCACTTCCCTAACAATAAAAAATCACAGGCAGGACTTCCCTGGTGGTGTGGTGGTTAAGAATCCGCCTGCCAATGCAGGGGACATGGGTTCAAACCCTGGTCTGGGAAGATCCCACGTGCTGCAGAGCAACTAAGCCCGTGCGCCACAACTACTGAGCCTGAGCTCTAGAGCCCGTGAGCCTCAACTACTGAAGCCCGCGTGCCTAGAGCCCGTGCTCAGCAACGAGAGAAGCCACTGCAATGAGAAGCCCGCGCACCACAACGAAGAGTAGTCCCCGCTCGCCATAACTAGAGAAAGCCTGCGCACCATAACGAAGACCCAACGCAGGCAAAAATAAAAATAAATAAATTTTTTAAAAATATTAATTAAAAAAAAAAATCACAGGCAAAAATAAATAAATAAATAAAATAAAAGTGTCCACTCTACAATATCTAGACCATAGCCTGAACTTGGTTAAGTAAATATTTGTTTGGTGAATATTTGCTGAACAGATTTAGCTTTTATCACATTTTGTTTTGCTTATTTCCATTAAAGCACGCGATTCACATCTCCTTAACAAGATTATAAATTCCCTGAAGACAGAGCCTTTCCCAAGCTTCATTTATATTCCCCAGAAGGCTTACTCAACGCTAAACATAGTATTAACTACTCAGTTAATATTTGCAAAAGTAAATTACTTTTTCTATGGTTTCTTTGATGAGTGTCACTGGCAAGGAAATATTTTCACCTAGGATCAAAGCAGAAATTACATCCAAGAGGGTCGCCCGGCAAGATCTGGAGAGATGGGCTATTTGTAATGTTTGAGACAACACCTGTAAAATAAAAGGAAAAACAACGCACACTTAGCAATCAGCTTCTAATGAATAGGCTCTAAGCAAATTAAGTTGGGAACTCACTTTACAAACGTCAACAGGGTTGGTTATCTTTGATCCATTTCCATGTTTTACAAGTATCAGATATGTTTCTAACAACCTTTTAAACTGTTCAGAACTTTCCCCACAGTTAGTCTTGGTTACTTTTGTATGTAGATCCAGGAGTGATTCCTGCAAATGAAGAATATATAAGAAAGAATAACTACCAAAGATCAAACTCATCTGTTAATTTAATAATGAAAATATTGTATGAAGCAGTTCAAATTTTCACATTCTTTTTCTGTGAAAGAAAAAGACACATTTACTGGGAGTCACTAATGATAACCACTAACATTTCTGAACACACTGTTGTAAGTTCTTTACGAGTATTTCCTCATAATCCTCACTGGCCGGGAATACTATTATCCCCATTTCCCAGATGAAAAAACTGAGGACCAGAGGCTTAAATTTTCCCAAGGCACACTAGCAGTAAGTGACAAAGCCAGGATTCAAACAGAGGACTCTGGCTCCAAAGCCTGTGCTCTTAACCACTATGCTCTACTGCATCTCAAGATATCAAAGCAAGTAAAAATAGTACAGGGGATAGAGGTAAGGAAAATCCTAGTAAGTATATAAAAATATGATGACAACAATTATAAAATACAATATCCACGAGTGATCTGCTTAATTAAGAACAACAATTAACTCTTAAACTCCTAATTACATACAAATACTTAAAAATCAGAACTCACTTGCAAACATTCAAAAAATATACCAAAATGTTCCTTGTAGATGTAGAACGCTGTGGATTTGACCATGTGTTTGAGTGTTTCTCCAACTAAAGTCCATGGAAGTTGAGTTTCTGTTTCAGTAACTGGTCCTAGCTTTTGCAAAATTAGCTTCACTGCCTGTGGGAATCCAAGAATCATGAAAATGAACATGCACACTCTTATTTTCAAGTATTACATTGGTATTTCCCTCTCTGATTATTCCCCACTCTGCTCAAGCTACCTTAAAATCCGATCCAGGATAATCAAGGATATGGCAGCTCTGGTGGTTAACTACATGTCCCAAAAGAACTTCCAAACTAGGATGGTGAATTTTATCACACAATATCCCCCGCCCCCCATCGATCAATTTATGTCACCTTCTAGCACCCAGGATTAAGCGAGCAGTGATTTTTTAAATTTTTTGATTGACGGATTGATTTTTTGGCTGTGCTGCATGGCAAGTGAGATCTTAGTTCCCCAACCAGGGATTAAACCCATGCTCCCTGTGGTGGAAGCTCAGAGTCTTAACCACTGGACCACCACGGAAGCCCCAGCACTGATTGTTTTTTAAATGAAAAATACCTAATGACCCAGGGCCTACAGTAGGTAAGCACTGTTTTTTAAAGCCCTAATGCGCCCCATTGGATGTTTTCTATTTATTCTAGGCAATCCTCTCTCCATGTCATCTGCGTAAATCTTATCTATTTTCTTTTAATCCCTTTCACATAGATTCAAGGAACTCCTCCCAGTTACTTACCGTCTCTGTACAGGAGTGAAACATATTTCTAACTCCTTTGCACATTTCAAAGAGCAACTGTCCAACTCCTTCTACTTTTTCCGGATGTTCATCAAGATCAAGAAACATTAAATTGAAAAGTGCATTTTTATCAGAAACCTAAAACACAAAATGCAAATGGAAAACTGTATTTACAACATAAACATATCCTAATGAATAATTATTATTTGCTATTCTAAAGGTTCATATTTAAACGTAATTAGGATAAAAATTCTAAAAGGAATAGTGACACTTGCAATGATTTCAAACTGCTGCAACAGTATATTATCACTTGTACTGTCACACAAAAGAGTGATTAATTCATTGGTATAATATGAAGGTATGTACCAAGAAAAACTACCTAAGGCAACAGTCTATCTTTTAAAGTAAATAGTATGCTTATATTTTATGAGTATAAAAGAAATTTAATAGCAATGTTTTTGTTTTATTACAAAAACTCTATTAAAAACAAACACAAATGACACTATACAATCAGTTCCTTCCAGGAAATTTTTATAAAAATTTCTGTTAATCTCACTGTTCATGCATAGACTGACTTGAATTAGAGAATATATATATACACTAAGTAAGAATAAAAGAGTGACCCCAATTATTTCACATTAGTGAGCAAAAACCACCTTATGGTGAGATAAACTCAAAACAGTAACAGGTTTCTCTTTATATAAAAAATATTAGTCCATAATAACTATACTATAAAAGATATCTGCTTCCGTTCATCAGATTCTTGAGGATTAATGAGCAATAAACACGTAAATGATCAAACTAACCTTTCTCATCAAAAAAGTAAAGCTTTCAGCAGCAAAATTTCTTATATGTAGTTTTCTATGAGCCAGGAGTGTACTATACATGCTATAAATGAGAAAATAAGACATGTTTAATTAATCATCATTTTAATAAAGATGTACTACATGTTAACTATATGCCCAACACTGTGCAAGGTATGCAAGAAAGATGTAGCAGGTATAATAACATTAGCAGTTTAAAATCTCATTCGATTACCATGACACCCACATGTCAAACAGAAGACTGAAGATCACAGACATTAAGAACCCTAGGATTGGTGGCACTGGTCATACAAGAAAGACTATGAAAAGATGAAACTTGTAGTGATCCCTGAATGACAGGAAGAATCCAGGTGGGGAATGGAGTGCATATTGCCAGAGATCAAAGCAAGAGCAAACACAGGGTGGGCAGAAGTGATCACAGTCAAGGGGTAACAGAGAGGGACTTCCCTGGTGGTGCAGTGGTTAAGAATCCACCTGCCAATGCAGGGGACACGGGTTCGAGCCCTGGTCCGGGAAGATCCCACATACCACAAAGCAACTAAGCCCGTGCACCACAACTACTGAGCCTGCGCTCTAGAGCCCACAAGCCTCAACTACTGAGCCCGCGTGCCACAACTACTCAGACCTGTGCCTAGAGCACGTGCTCTGCAACAAGAGAAGCACCGCAAGGAGAAGCCCAGGCACCACACTGAAGAGTAGCCCCCGCCCGCTGCAACTAGAGAAAGCTCCTGCACGGCAACGAAGACCCAACACAGCCAAAAATAAATAAATAAATAAATAAATAAAAAAGAGAGAGAGATATCAGAGAGGCTGGTCTGTCTAAAGGAAGAAGGATGATATGGGTAGGGAAGGCAGCTCCAGATAAAGCTATTCAAGTCAACAGGTGGCTCTGAACACTAAGCAAAGGAGTGGGGACTCTAGCTTACATTTAAGTAAGCACTTACTATGTTACTTCATCTAATCAGCACAACGACTCTGTGGTGTAGGAACTATTATCCCCATCCTATAGATAACGAAATAGGGGCAAAAAGGCTACGCAACATACTCAAGGTCATACAGCCATGCAGCTATAACTAAATAATGACTCATATAATCACATTGTTTAAACTGGTCTCCCAAATGAAAGAAGAGCATGGAATATATCTCTCCTATTTCTACCATATCCCCAGCATCTAACTGTTCCTTGGTCATAGCAGGTACTAATAAGTGTTGGCTGAATAAGAAATGAATAGTTTCAGAAAGAGAAATTGGGCACCAGTATAGGGTGATATAAAGGAAGAAAGAAGAGGCTGGCAGTCCAACTAGGAAGTTAGTCAAGTCATAAAAGTTTGGGCAAACAAGGGCATGAAAGAGGGCCAGTGGCAGAAGGAAATGGCAATGGATGAACCCAAGAGACATTTCAAGAGTCCCTGCAATGAAACCAAAGATCTTATAGTATCCACAAGGCCCTTTATGGTCAGGTCCCCTACTACCACATCTCTGACATCACCTGATTACTCTCCCCCTATAAACGCTGCTGCACCACCCAGGCTTCCACACTGTTCCTCGCTCATGCCAGCCCCATGCCCAAGATGTTCTCCCCCTGATAAAATGTAAACTTCATAAGAGGGGTTTTTATCTGGTTTATTTGTGAGTGCATCTCAAGCCTGATATACAGTGTACAATAAGTAGTCACCGGATTGAGTACGTGAATAGCAGAATCAAAAAGATGTAAAGTCCTTGAAGACAACTGGGTCAAAGATGCCTCTAAGTGGCCAAATCTCGGTGATGGGAAGAATGATGGTATCACCGTTAGAAACTGGGCAAACAAACAAAGCCTGGCATTGAGTACATATTTACTGAACACACAAATGAATGAGAAGAGCTGGCGTGAACAGGAATGTGTAGACTTTGATTTCAACAACAGTCAAGTGAAAATATCCAGGCTGTTGAAGATGTCATACAGAAAGCAAATAAATTTATAACTGGAGAGCCTGACTCAGGAGATATAAAAGTAACAGCAGAAGTCATGAGACCAAATAAACTATATATACCCCAAGATCTTGCTGGTCTTTAATGAAGTAATCTCGGTTTCTAATACGTTTTACCAAAATCTTCACAGAGAACTAGTAAAGGTCAGAAAAATATTTCTTTCTCATTCCGTGTTCAAAGGAGGGTAGAGTGAAGGGAGGTGGCACAAAAACAAAATGGACAGTCCTCTCCCATATCCATACTTACACCGGGTCGGGGTAAAAGGTTAATCTTACGTGTTCCTGTGCCAACTGAAGTATGCGGAAGTAATCAGGACACCAAGTAGAAATTCCATTAAGTCCCAGATTGAAACAGATTACAAACAATCTTTGCCTTACTTTAAACAAAAAGCTGGTACAGAATTCATTCTCTTTCCCTGTCCACAGTTACTTACAAATACTGAGTGTCTCTTTTGTCTTAATCAGTATTTTAGGGGCTAGGAAAATTCAAATATTTAAGATGGGGTTCTTGAAGAGTTTATAGGTTTGTAGAGACACCATTACATTAGAAGAAACGATTATAACAGAAGTTGTGTGACATAAGTGGTATGGGATGCCAGACGTGTTCAGAGTACAAAGCTCTGATTTCTGGACAAGGTGCCCGGGCACGTATGTGGAAGCTATGGATTCAAGTCAGGCTTTGATGGTGGGGGGTCTGATTTCAATAGCTAGAGATAAGAGAAGGTCAGGTCAATGCAGACTGATGGAACAGACTACAGACCACTTTGGCTGGAGAACCAACGTTTTATAAGAAAATAATTAGAGACTGAGATGGAAAGGAAGTTTGGCGTCAGACTGAAGACAGGGAAAAGGCCAATTAAAGAACATATTAAAGTTAGGTAGCCATGTCAGCAGGTGCAAGTGACAGGTATTATACATGTTTTCATTAAATACAGATGGGAGTCAGAAAGTATCTGCTTGTTGTCAGTATCAATAAAAACTGCCCTTGACTGAAAAATTAAAAATTTAAAAATTAAATGCTAGAAAATATCATTGTAGAAGAGGATCATTCTCCTTAGGGGCTTCAAGCACACAGGTGTTTCCCCAGAGGAAATGCTGACTATTCGATATATGTATATTGCTTTTGCTTTCAAAACTGATGCAGACGGGGAGCAGAACTGACTGCAAAAGGGCATGAGAAATCTCTTGGAGATGATGGAAACGTTCTTCAACTGGATTGTGGTGATGGTTGCATAACTATAAATTTACTAAATAGCACTGAATCATATATAAAATTTTAAAGCAAAAAAAAAAAAAGACGAAGAAAAGAAAAACCCATGTGAGAGAGAGAAATGGTCACCTGTATATATTGGACATGTCCTTCACCATCAGTCTCCACAGGTACTTGTACAGATAGGACAGTGAGGTAAAAGCCCATTCTAACAACTCCGTATCCTGAGTCTCCAGGATTGAAGTGATAGTCAGGAAAAAATCCTGAAAATGGGGATAGAAGTCCGTCTGCAGATCTCGTGCCAACTGTACAACTAAACTGGATGAAAAAAACAAGGAAAGGTAACTGATTCTGATACATGTAGATCAAAAACCAAATACTACAAATCTGTTTCACAAATGATAACCTATCACCTATGATGAAAGGATTAATTAAAGCTACTAAACCAAGTCTCAAGAGAGGTATAAAATTTTTCACGTTTTAAGAGTTGAGCAAAGAAATCAGGCTAGAGCTTGTACCTTCCATCACAAGTTATATTCAATCATTCCTATAGTGTCAAAGAAAAATCAGGTTCTTGTAAAAGTATAAAAAGCAAAAAAGTATACCCCTAAGATTCTGCTTTACAGTAATGTACTAATATTTTCATCTAACAAAAAAAGGTAAATTCTTGTTTCTAAATTACAAACACCAGATCTAAAGCATATGTAGCTATAAAACAACCTTTCTTAAAATTCAGATAAATGTTGTTGCCTTTCTTTCAACATGCTACTTACTCCAAAAGGGGTTGATAGGCATAACTGTTCTTGACTTGCAGGTGAGCCTTCAAACTCTGAACTATCTCATTTTGATGATAGACTAGCTGATTGAAAGACTGGCATTTGTCAATAACTTCTTTGTAAAATTTCCCTGGGTGGGGAAAAAAAAAAAAAAAGAATAAGTTCTGCTTTTCCATCACACCAATATTTAGCTGTTTTGACCATATATAGTACAAATGATGGGTGAATAAAATAGAAACAAAATAGAAAATACCAAAGTGCTCCGTAAGGTTCAGTTCTCTCCACTTCAGTAGACCCTCAAAAAAGTAGGTTTCAACTTCCTGCCAAGATTAAAGCAGTCCATTAATCAGACAACTCAAAGAAAAACTATAATCAAAGTAAATAAGAATAATGATATATTAATACATTAAGACAGTGATGATAGTCAAGAGTTGAAAAACTCCTCTTAGTTTTTTTTTTAAACAGGGCATTAACTAACACACCTAAAAAAGCAATCAGGTATAAAATATGGGCAGAAGATTTAAAACTAAGTAATAGTCACACTAAAAAAAAATTTTTTTTTCTGTTTTTCACAATTTTACGCCAAGAAAAATGTTGACTCTTACAGTTCTTTCATTCTGCTTTTGGAAATATGAATTGCTACAACCTTATAGAGAAGTAACCTGGCATTTCTATTAACATTAAAAACAGGTACGTCCTTTGATCCAGCAATTCCCTTTTTGGAGATATTTCTTATAAAATTTGTAAATATACAAGTATAAAGACTTTCATTCAGCTTTATTGTAGTGGGGGGCCTAAATATCCAACAAAAGGAAAATGGTTGGTATACATATTATGGTCTGTACATAATAAGGTATATTATGTTGCTATTAAAAAGAATTATATCTATTATTAAATTAGAAGGATGTTGATAGTATACTTTCAAAGTGAGAAAAGCAAGTTTCAAAGTGAAGTATATGGTAGGAACCAATTTTTCTTTTAAAAAAAAAAAAAAGACCTCTATAAGTGTTTGTACATATTTATATGAGAGAAAAGTTCTTACTTAGATGACTACCGAATCATCACAACTGGTTATCCTGACTCCAGAGCAACTGGTTGTTCTTTCCTCCACATTAAAGCCAGAGAGATCTAAAATCTACAACTGATCATGTCACACATTCCCCTGCCTATAATCCTAGAATGACTTCCCATAGCTTCAGGATAAATCCAAATTTAGCTTGACATATGAAGCCCTTCATGGTCCTTGATTATCTCTTCAGCTTTATCTCTCACCAGCTACCCCCTTCGCCCATCTGCAGTCACCATCAACATAAACAAACATCCCACAGGCAATTATAAGCATACTGAAATGCTTGGGAGTTTCTTGAATGTGACATGCTCTCTTTAGCCTCTGTTCCTTTATAAAGGCTTCTTCCTCAGCCTGAAACAGCCTTTCCTGTTCTCTTTGCCATGCTAAAACCTATACAAACAAGACTCAACTCAGGTATCACCTAGTCCACTTCACCTTTTTTGACCTCACCTTACACCCTCACAGAATCTAGGTTAGGATCACTTCACGGTGAGTTCCCAAAGCATTATGTGCCTACCTAGATAACATAATTAACACACTGAATTCACATATTGGAGACAAGGCATTCAAAGAGATAGTGAGCGGAGTCTGACTAGAGTCAAGTGAAAAACAGTAAAAACTGACATTGAATCCCTAATTTAAAGGCACGTTATACAGGACCTTAAAAGGCTGTCAGAGAAATAATGACTTGATGCAGCGAAAACAAGATTTTTGAGTAGAGGTGTGACTAAGTTACAGCATGGTTAGAACTGGAAAAAATTATGTGGTTTAGCTCCCCCATGTTTATTAATAAAGGAGGAAACTGAGCCCCAGGAAAGTGACTTGCTCAAAACCTCTTTAAAATTGTAGTTTCAGGAACATGGATCTGTAGCAGTGCTCGGAATGCACATGGGAAGGCAGTGGCTGGAATCAGAAGCCACCTGAGAATCAAGTAAATTTTCTAACACCACATCACCCAATAGAACTTTCAGCAATGATGGAAAACGTTCCATATCCGCACTTGGTCAGTATGGTAGCAACTAGCCACATATGGCTACTGAGCATTAGAATTTTTAATTTACTTTAAATCTAATTTGTTATGTGTGGCTACTGTTTGAGACAGCACAGGTCTAATGCATTTCATGTTCATAAAAGAATGGCTTGAGAAATTCACTTCAAAGAGAATCTAAAAAACCAACTATGAATACTTGAAGATCAGCTCATTTAACATTCTCTTACCTCATCATAGCTTGCAGTTCTATCAATCCGGTGAATAATATCGATATTCACATTTCCCAATCGTTCAGCAAACGTAAGAAACTGCAGGGGAGAAGTATATTTACAACACATCCACATTTTATACTTATCACAATCATATGTGGACAATTTCCTCGTGGAAGTATAAAGTTTAAAGGTTCAATGTGCCTCCTTACGTTCTATCATTACAAATAATGTTATGCTTCGCTTTCAATTTCAGAGTTGTATTTTCAATCAAGCATAAAATGTATAACTGAGTTTTACAACTAGAAGTAGACATCACTGATAAATCACAGAAGATAACTTTAAAAACAAACTGAAAGACAAATGCACTGCACTACTGTACGAAGATAATGAAATATTTCTATGGATATATTTGCAAAATATCATTTCCAACAAAATTTCCATGCTAGACTGGTGGATTGACCTAGATAAAAGCTAGCAACGTGGCCTCGCCAGATCTACTGCTAGGTTTCATACCCTGCTGCAAGTACAGGATCTGGCTAAGTCGTGGCAACAACAGTGTTTTTAAACATATACAGACCTACGGCTGTAGAGTAACAAAGAAACCCTCAAGAAGCAAACCGGGAAAGTGGTGTAGTAGCCAGTAGCTGGAATCACTCACCTCCTCCCACCGGCCCGCCCCCCATTCGGTCTTCAAGGATAAAAGAGCAGGAAAGAATTCCTAAGCTGTTAGTTTGTGACACTGAATTTAACTCTGGCCTGAAGAGAAGTCTCAGCCAGGCCAGACGCCACAATACACGGGCGGAATCTGCAGTTGAAGCTTCCTTCCGCATCCCATATTTACTACACCCGGAGAGAGAGAGAGGCTCTTTTGCTAGAGCCTCCGGACAAAAGACTTTCGCTCGGTCCAGAGCACTGTAGCCTCGGGAGCTCCGCTGAGAACTAGTCCCACGGCCGAGTTTCTTCACTCACCCGGTAAGTGTTCTCGATCTTGTGGGAAACTGGCTTTGGCTTCATGGCTGCAGAGGGGCGGCGGCCCGCGAGGATCTCGGAGGGTTGAAGGGATGCTACTGACTGTAGACAAGGGAAACTGGCTCCCACACTTGCACTCCCACGTACTCAGACTCTTTCTCACGTGCGGCTTGAGCCCCTGGGCGCCGCCATGTTGGAGACGGGTAGCCGGCAGAGCGAGTCACGTGGGCGGAAGAAGCGGACGGAGCAGGCGCGCCCGCGCCCTGCAGCCGGCTGGAGACTGGGAGGCTCTGGCTGAGTGGGTATGTGGGGGCGGAGTATTTTGAACTCTCTTCAGTAAAGGTTTATGAGGAAAATGTGTATTTTTATCATAAAAGAAAACATGCCTGTCATCATTAATAGCCAGTAACTACTACCTCTCACTATGTATACTGCATCAGGCAAAGCTCTTTACATTCATAATTTCACAGTAAAGCGCATTGTGAACGTTGCATGACTACAGATGAGGTACGTATTTCTAAGTCCCTTTGGCATACAGAGAAAGCAAGGATGTGCAGCCGGTAAGTGGCAGTCTGGCAGAGGTCACTGAGTTCCAATGTCTGATATTCATTTTTTTTAACATCTTTATTGGAGTATAATTGCTTTACAATGGTGTGTTAGTTTCTGCTTTATAACAAAGTGAATCAGTTATACGTATACATATGTTCCCATATCTCTTGCCTCTTGCGTCTCCCTCCCTCCCACCCTCCCTATCCCACCCCATGCTATGCCTGATATTCTTTTTTTTTTTTTTTTTTTTTTTTTTTGCGGTACGCGGGCCTCTCACTCTTGTGGCCTTTCCCGTTGCGGAGCACAGGCTCCGGACTCGCAAGCTCAGCGGCCGTGGCTCACGGGCCCAGCCGCTCCGCGGCATGTGGGATCTTCCCGGACCGGGGCACGAACCCGTGTCCCCTGCATCGGCAGGCGGACTCTCAACCACTGCGCCACCTGGGAAGCCCAATGTCTGATATTCTTAACCACTGTTTTTCCATTTAAAATTGGAAAGGACTTTTAAAGAAAACTCATGGTTTCGTGCACAACCAGTTAACGTTTTGGTATTTTCCTACCATTCTTACGTCCTGTTGTTAAACGTAATTATACAAACAGGTGTGTGTGTATGTTTTTTCACTTACTCATTAAACAAATATTTCTTGACAGTCTGCTATGGGCCATGCTCTGTTACGTGAGCTGAAAAAGAGACTGATAATATTAATAATAATTTTGTTTGGAAATGTTTAGTCTGAGGTGCTTACATCTTAGATAGCCAAGAAGAGATATTCAGTAGACAAACTGAATATATTCCTGCCTAGAGCTCAGTGTAGAGGTCAGGGCTGGAGGTGTGACTTAAATACACTTTACAGAAAGTGTGAAGTTATTTAAAGCCATGGATGAGATGTTTTAGGGAGAGAGCGATGAAAAGGAAGACAAAGAAAAGAAGAGGACCCAAGTTGAACGTTGGAATGCTCCACCATTTAGCAGTGACCAGAAAGGTGACTGGGAAAGAGAGCCAGTGAGGTAGAAACAGACTAGTCCTGGCCTGGAAGCAGAGCCAGTGGCCAGCTATAGTGAAAACTGAGGAGAGAGAAGTAGCTGCTGAACCTGACAAGGTGATGGTCACTGATGACCTTGACAAGTATGGTCCGGTGTAGAGGAAAGGAAGCGAAATATGTATGGATTGAGGAGGCAATCAGGTGAAGAAGTAAAGTAGATAAAACACTTTCGTATTGTTATTGGCATTACGACATTGGCATTACATCAGTGTTTTTATGTTGTCACAGGGTTGCTGTAAATATTTTTAATGGATTCATAGCATTTATGGATTTTATTTTTTAATAATAAAATATAGAAACGCCCAATGTTTGACTGGCTTCCAGTAAGCTAATTGGCTTTTTTTTTTTTTTCTTTAGGTGGTTCTTCACCTTGTTGGGTCACAGAGCCTTCAAGGAGTCTAAGAAAGCTGTAGACCTTCTCTTCAGAAAAATACTAATAAGCTCATTCACACTAAAATGTATAGATGATTTCAAAGAGAAGTCTGCAGTTACCTGAGGGTAAGAGCCCCTACTCTAAGCAATGTTCCCAACCTATTGCTAAAATTACCCCCAGATAATTGTGTCCTTTTGCTTCTCTGTCATTTATTTTTGGTAATGGAGTTAATGGGACAATGAGGAGTAGAGAAAAACATGAAAATCAAAAAACTGACACAAGTTATATATTGCATTGTTACTCATTATATGATCCGTATAATATTGACAGCTCTGGTTGAACAATTTATCAATACAACATGGTGGTTAAGAGCATAGATGCTAGAACCAGATTGCCTGGGTTTGAATCCTACCTCTGCCATTTATTACTGGTGTAGTCTTGGGGAAGTTACTTACCCTCTCTGAGCCTCAATTCCTTTTATGTAAAACGGAGCTAATGAAAGCACCTACCTTATAGGGCGTTGTGCAGAGTAAAGAAGCTAATGGATGAAAGGTGCCAGGTACCGTAACTGCACAACCTTTGACAAGTTACCTAACCTTTCTGAGACCCAACTTCCTGATCTATTAAAAGTGATAATAATACCAGTTTTTCAAGGAATTGTATTGGCGCACAGAGAATGGTATAAATGTTTGCTGAATGAATAAGCAGTCTACTGTCTGGCTACCTGACAAGTTCCTTAAGGGCAGAAACCATGTACTTTTTCAACTTTGTATCACCAGCGTATCCCGTGAACTTAAGAGTTTAATGAATGTTTGTTGAATTAACAAAGTGTACAGTACTTTGTTTAACCCTGACAAACTCAAGACTAACGTAACTCCTGCACTGGATGAGGGTTGTGCCACAGGATTGTTAAGGTTTCTTCCAAAGCTGTTTCTGAGGTTCTGTGGAATATCCAAAGCAGCCACAAAGAACACCACTGTTTACTTATGAATCTTCTTGCCCCCCAGCTTTTGCCCTCCATGCCAAGGCCTTAAATACCCCTTGCAATCCTCTGTTTCTTTTTACCGCAATGGTTCTGCCTGCCCCATCCATTCCAGCTAGTTCACTTAGACACATAATTCTTTCTTTCCTTCCTTCTTAAGCTCGATTGGGAAGTTTTGCTTTTTAATCTTTGTTTCCTTAGTGCACACTCTAATTTAAAGCCCAAGGGACAACAAGAACACATGAGAAGTTTGCCTAGCCTAGACATGGAAGGCTTCTAGCTGGAGGTGACATCTAAGCTGAGATCTGGAAGATGGATAGAAGAAAACCAGGCAAGGGAGGAGCATGGACACAAATGGTGTTATCTAGGTAGAGGGAACAAGGGAAGGAGCAGTATATGCAAGGGTTCAAAGTAGTCAAATACAAATTTTTTTTTTTTTTGCGGTATGCGGGCCTCTCACTGTTGTGGCCTCTCCCGTTGCGGAGCACAGGCTCCGGACGCGCAGGCTCAGTGGCCATGGCTTACGGGCCCAGCCGCTCCGTGGCATGTGGAATCTTCCCGGACCGGGGCATGAACCCATGTCCCCTGCATTGGCAGGCGGACTCTCAACCACTGTGCCACCAGGGAAGCCCAATTTGGTTGTTTTTAGCTCTTAATCCAAAGCCACATCCTCTCAAGTTAGCACTGGGCACTGGTATCACCCTTAGTATCCTTGGGCTAATAAAAAGTAAAACAAAGAACAGGGTGAAACTCAGAGGTAGGGAGAACCTCAGTTTCCTTAAGCGTAAAGTGGGGACAACAGTAATCCAAGGCTCTTGAAAGGTTAGTAAGATATTATACGTGATGTCAGGAAGGGGGCAGGTCTGCATGGTGGGGCTCAAAAGTTGCAATATATCAAACGGGAAATGGTTCTGACTCAGAACAAGGGACCAAGGAAGTGAGATCTCAAACCAATAGAGGGGAGTGAAGGGAAAAGAAGAAAGCCAAGGAAGATATTTTAGTAACTCTTAATTACGGTAGTTAAGAGAAGCTGACCCAAAGATCGTTCCCTTCTTGTGAGAGCCATGTTCACTGTTGTATATAAATCGGGAGGCAGCAAGAGCATGGAGTTTGGATTCAGAAGAACATTTGGATCCCAATTCTAGGATTTTCCATGTATTAGCTGATGATTGGACCAGTGACTTAATCTCTCAGCCTCAGTTTCCTCACCTTTAAGTAATAACCAAGTCTGCCCTTTTACTTGCTGGTTAGTAAGGAGATCGTTTGACATAAAGCAGGTCAAAGTCTCTTGTAACTTATACATGCCTATATGAACAGTCTTTCTTATTTTTATTGTTTCTTTTTCAGCCATATGATCGCTTTTTAGCACTGAGACCATTGAGCTTCTATTCTCCTTTCCTGGTCTAATGCCTCAGGCATCAGAGACATTAGACCAGAAATTGCAAAGTGGTAGGCTTCACCAGCCCAGTGTAGCACACAGATATATTTTGCTCACCAGAAATGTTCGTGAAATCTTTTAATTTGTAAAAAATCTGGAGATTTCAAGTGAAAATCCAGATTTCTAGCTTCTCTTGAAAAATTAAAAAAATCCACAACACTGGGCCCACATTTGGAAGAGCAGCAATCACTCCCTGTAGTCCAAGCCCTGACCCCCTCGCTGGTTTATGTCTGAGGTACCCACCTGGCCCCCTTAGGCATTTCATTTTGCAGCATCTGCTCAAGAAGAAGGCTGTTGTCTTCGGTTTTGAATATGTCTCTTCCAGAGAGCAGATCATTGACGCTGCTGCCATTTTTACTGTTTAATACAGTGAGTGACTCAGCATTTTACAGGGGAGCTGGTGCAGTCTTTCCGTCGGTGTTAAAATATTTGGAACACCCTTCCCCACCTCCTGAAACACACATACAGACATGCACACACGCTACTGCCTTCTGTGTTCAGCTTGTTTTCCTTCCCCACTTTCACTCACCGTTGGCAGTTCTGTCGTGAACTTTAAATTCCTTATTTTCTTTTAAGAGATGTCAGAGGATAACCTAAATTAACCTGCTTTTTGAACAATTTAAACACCTACATATTTTTACATACCCACTTTCATGATTTCTACTCTCTATTTTTATCCTTAACTTGACATCTTCTGTAGGAAGGATAAGGGTCTCAGTTTGGATTTATCTCCCCTTCTCCATTTTCCCACCCTCCCCTTGGTTATATCTTTGCATGCGAATTGGCTTTTGTCCTATTACATCTTAGTTGCTTCTTTGAAGGAGAGGAGAGCTTGGACTCTGCTACCAGGTGTCCCAGGCTCACACCCTTGTCACTGCTATGTGAACCTCAGTTTACTCACCACCAAATTAGGGGTAATACTGGTGCCCCGCATGGAGCTGTTCCAAAGAGTCACTAACCTAATACTTTGGTTATCAAAGTGTGGTCCCCAAGCAGCAGCAGCAGCACCCAAGGGGAACTTGTTAGGCATGTGAATTCTCAGGCTTCACCCCAAGCCCGTTGAATCAGAAACTCTGGGGATGGGGCCCAGTAATCCGTACTTTCACAAGCCTTCCAGGTGATTCTGCTGCAGGCTCAAGTTTGGGAATCACTGACCTCCTGTATGTTAAAGCACTTAGAACGTTGTCTGGCACATCCCATGTGCTATAGAATGTGTTTACTATTATTACTGTTTAGTCTTTTATAAGTATTTGCTATTATCATTATTTTGTTCTCCTATCCACATTTGTAAGGTAGGTTGTATTATCCTCACTTTAAAGATAAGGGATCTGAAGATCGGAGAACTTCTAAGTGGTGGAATCACTTGAATTCAGGTCTTCTAATTTCAGTTTGCCTTTTTGCCACCCCACAGCTTAAGAGTGTGAACTAGAAGGGCCAGGTTTAGAGAAATAAATGCTTGGATGTTATGGTAGACATTTGTTGATTTCTTGACAGTGTTTGTTCTCTCTTCCTCTGGAAGCAGCATCCTTATTTTCCTTTGAGGAATCACTCTTCCCTCATTCTTAGTGTCTGAAGTTCAGACTAGACACCTAGGAGGGCCTGTGTCCTAAGTTGTATTTCTTTGGCCAACTAACTGGTTCAGAGGTAAGCATGTGTCCCAAGCTGGGCCAGGGACCCTATCTGGAAGTTTTGTGAGAGCTATTGGGAAAGAGATGCTTCTTTTTCTTGAAGTTTTGCAAGATGATAGGAGCCTGAAGCTGTTGGTGGCCATCGTGTCACTTCATGGAGAGGTCTGCCTGTGAATGAACTCTGTGCAGAGTAGATGAGAGACAGGGAGGGAGAGAGATTGATTGAGATGAGCTTATGTGAGCCAATGGATCCATCCACCCAGTCCTTGGACTTTTCAGTCACCTTAGTTCACTAATTCCACTTTTGTATGCTTAAGCCAATTTTAATTGGGTTCTTTCACTTTCATCCAAAATAATACTTATACAGCTGACTTGATATTTTTGTGTTGGGGCTTTCCTAGTGGCGCAGTGGTTAAGAATCCGCCTGCCAATGAAGGGGATACGGGTTTGAGCCCTGGTCCAGGAAGATCCCACATGCCATGGAGCAGGTAAGCCTGTGCACCACAACTACTGAGCCTGCGTTCTAGAGCCTGTGAGCCACAGCTGCTGAGCCCATGTGCCACAACTACTGAAATCCATGCACCTGCGGCTCGTGCTCCGCAACAAGAGAAGCCACCGCAATGGGAAGTCCGCGCGCCGCAACGAAGAGTAGCCCCCACTGGCCGCAACTAGAGAAAGCCTGCACGTAGCAGTGAAGACCCAACGCAGCCAAAAATAAAAATAAAACAAAATAAATAAATTTATTTAAAAAAAGATACATCTTAAGAGAATGGAAAGAAGCCACAGACTGGGAAAGATACTTGCAAAACACATATCTGATAAAAGATGTGTATCCAAAACGTGCAAAGAACTCTTAAAATTCAACAATAAAAAGAACTCAATTTAAAAAGGGCAAAAGATCTGAACAGACACCTCACCGAAGAGGATATACAGATGGCAAATGAGCATATGAAAGATGCTCAACATTGTATGTCATTAGAGAGTTGCAAATTGAAAAACATTAAGATACCACTACATACATGTTAGAATGGCTAAGCTCTAAAATACAGACAACACTAAATGCTGGAGAGGATGTGGAACAACAGGAACTCTCATTCATTGCTGGTGGGAATGCAAAATGGTACAGCCACTTTGGAAGACAGTTACCTATTTCTCATAAAGCGAAACATTGGCTTATCCTATGAGCCACCTGTCACTCTCCTAGGTATTTATCTAAATGAATTGAAAACTTATGTCCACACAAAAACCTGCACATGGTTGTTTATAACAGCTTTACTCATAATTGCCAAAACTTGGAAGCAACCAGGATGTCCTTCAATAGGTGAATGGATAAACTATGGTACATCCATACAATAGAATATTATTCATTGATAACATGAAATTAATCTGAAAAAGAATGGATGTATGTATATGTATAACTGAACCACTTTGCTGTACACCTGAAACTAACAC
Source organism: Leucopleurus acutus (assembly GCF_964270905.1). Lineage (NCBI taxonomy): Eukaryota > Metazoa > Chordata > Mammalia > Artiodactyla > Delphinidae > Leucopleurus > Leucopleurus acutus. The sequence goes on along the minus strand of NC_139152.1, from coordinate 83,689,355 downwards.
AATGTTGTAAATCAACTATACCCCAATATAAAATAAAAATTAAATTAAAAAAAGTGAAATGCGCTATCAAGTTTCAGAAAAACATAAAAGAAGCTTAAATGCATATCACTAAGTGAAAGAAGCCCATCTGAAAAAGCTACATACTGTAGACTCCAACTTTATGACATTTTGGAAAAGGCAAAACTATGGAGACAACAAAAAGATCAGTGGTTGCCAGGGGCTGGGAGGAGGGGACAAATAGGTGAAGCACAGGGGGTTTTTAGGGCAGTGAAACTATTCTGTGTGATAGTTTGTGTAATGGTGGATACATGATTTTATGCATTTGTCAGTACTTATAAAACAGGGGCTTCTCTGGTGGCGCAGTGGTTGAGAGTCTGCCTGCCAATGCAGGGGACACGGGTTCGTGCCCCGGTATGGGAGGATCCCACATGCCGTGGGGCGGCTGGGCACGTGGGCCATGGCCACTGGGCTTGCGCGTCTGGAGCCTGTGCTCTGCAACGGGAGAGGCTGCAACAGTGAGAGGCCCACGTACCGCAAAAAAAAAAAAAGAAAAAGAAAACAGTACAACACAAAGAGTAAACCCTAATTTAAACACAGACCTTAGTTAGTAATAATGTATCAACATTGGTCCATCCATTGTAACAAGTATACCACAGTAATGCAAGATATTAATAATGGGGGAAATTGTATGGGAAGGGGAAGGGGGTATACAGGAATTCACTATACTTTCTGTTCAATTCTTCTGTAAACTTAAAACTGCTCCAAAAATAAAGCCTATTAATTTTTTAAAATTACATCTCCTCCTAAATCCTTCTCCTTGTAAACCCAAAAGTTCTTTGGAGAAGATCATTGCTACTTGAGATGGGATCTAGAAAGACAACACCCTGCTCTTGAATCCTGGGAGCTCCAAGAGGAAGTAGGACCAGAATCTCATTAACACTAGAAACCAAGAAAATTTGGACCTATGTGATTCAGAGTGAATCAGAAAGAGAAGTGAGTGACTCAGAACAGCAGCTAGGAAACTAACATACCATTGTAAAGCAATTATACTCCAATAAAGATGTTTAAAAAAATAAATAAATAAATAAAAAAGAACAGCAGCTAGGAAGAAAAAAGATGTATTTACATACTCAATGAATTTTTATTGAGTGCCTACTGTGTGTCAGGCACTGATCTAAAGGCTTAAGAGACAACAGTAAACAAATGAATTCCCTGCCTTCATGGCGCTCATATTCCAGTGTGGGGAAACAAAAAATAAATATGTAAATCTCTAGTAGACCATCACATGGCAATAAGTGCTATGGAGATAAATACAGCAGGTAGATAGAGAGTGTGACAGAAGCTTAATTATTCCACAAAATTCATTCCCCTTTTCATTTTTTAGAAAAAGAACCCCTATCTCAACTGCTTATACAAGTCAACATCAAAAAAATAAACAACACACACACACACACACACACACACACACACACACACACACAGTGGAATACTACTCAGCCGTAAAAAAGAATGAAATTTTGCCATCTGCAGCAATATGGTTGGACTTGGAGGGCATTATGCTAAGTGAAATAAGTCAGACACAGAAAGACAAATAATGTATCATATCACTTAATAAAAAATGCAACAAACTAGCAAATCACAAATATAGAAAACAGACTAGTGGTTACCAGTGAGGAGAGGCAGGGAGAGGTAACATTGGAGGGGGAGTGGTAGGTACAAACAATTGGGTGTAATATAGATTACAAGGATGTATTGTACAACACAGGGAATATAGCCAGTATTTTGTAATAACTGTAAATGGAGCGTAACCTTTAAAAATTGTGTAAAAATTTTTTTAAAAAGAACCCCTATCTCAACTTTTAGCTGGTAACATGACCATGCATTAGAGACTACATTTCCCCCCCTCCCTCCATTTTGCACCTGGATATAGTGTTGTGACCAAGTTCAGTCCAAGGGGATATGAGTGGAAATGTTTTGTGTAACTTTCAGTCAGGTCATTAGCTGAAGGATAAAGCCACTTGCTTTGTACCCTTTCTTTCTCCTTCCAACTGGCTAAGAGATGGCATTGACTGGAGCATCCTTGGAAGCCAAGTGTGGAAGATGACAGAGCCCCCAGCTTTGGACTGCTCAATTCTTGACAGTTACGCAAGAGGGAAATAAACGTCTATCTAGTATAAGCCACTTTGGGTTTGGATTTCTTTATTATTGCAGCTTAGCTGGTACTTAATTCAGGGAGCACCAGAGCAAAGTGAGAAGGGTTTGCTATGTTATATAAGGTAATCAGGGAAGCAGAAACATGAAGGAAGGGAGGGAGGGACCTCTGGAGATGAAGATAATTCCAGGCAGAAGAACAGCAAGTGCAAAGGACCTGAGGCAGGATTGAGCTTCAGTCTGGTCCAGGAATAGCCAGGAACCCAGCGTATCAGGAACACAGCAAGTAGGAGGGGAAGTCAGAGGTCTGGGGAGCAGATCACATAGGGCTTAATAGACCATACTAGGAAATTGCTGAAACAGCCTCTTAGCAGCTCTTAGAGCTGCTGTGGTCCCAAGGCAAGGACGGTGGAAGAAGGTCCATGGAAGAGGACATCATCAGATGCCTTGTGGGACCAGTGAAAGGAAGATTGCGATCCTCTTCTTGGTCATCTGTAAGATGATTTTTGCTTATATTCATGGGAAATTCTAGAGACAAAGACATTGTCATTTCAACATATACTCTTGGATGTATTCTCTTAAGCAAATACTGTATTTATAATAAAATACTGTCTGGGCAGATGTGTTTTCCAGAATTTCAGTGGGGATTTAACCTAAGTTACGAGTAATCCTCCTCCAAGAATGACCACATCCCAATGCCCAGGAACATCTCTGTCACAAGAGCTATGCAGTCACAACCTTATAAGCATTCCCCATTTTACAGACTAGGGAAACCCAGAGAAATCAATTGACTCACTTGAGATAGCACAATAAATTAACAGCAGAATTGGGAACTAGAATCCAGGTGTCCTGACCACCAATTTAATACCCTTTCCATTACAATGAACTTTACTTCAGGCTAGGGATAAAAGGTGATGGTGAATATTAAGTCACAAAACAATCCCTAAGGACATTTGCACCGGGTTTGGTTGGGGTATCCATTATTTGTCAGCAGCAGGTTTTTTTCCCTAATGATTCTTTGCGCAAAGCAGTGTGGGATGAAAAACTGCATTGATTGCACACAGTCAGATAATCTAGATGGAGGTAATTAGTGTTAATAAGGCCTTTTATTTATAAAGGACTTGGAGGTTTCTAAAGGATTTAGCACCCATCAACTCCTCTGATCCTTATGGCATCCCTGCAAGGTAAGCAGGGTAGATATAATTTCCGTCACATTATAGATAAAGTAATCCCAGAGGCAAGAAGTGACTCCGCTGGGGTCACGCACCTTTGATTGATGGTGCCAGACTTTCTTACTCCAGGTTCAAAAGACTTGTTGCCACACGTGTCTGCCCAGATGATTAATAGCTGACACTTTATAGCTCTTACTATGTACCGGATACTGTTCTAAGTGCTTTGCATATGATGACTCATTTACTCTTTCTACAAGGTAAATTCTGCTATTATCCCCATTTACTGATGGGAAAACTGAGACTGAGTTACCCAAAGTCACATAGTTTCATTAAGCAGTCAGAGCTGGAACCCAGATATCCATAGACTGTATCCAGAACCTGTGCTTTTGGCCACTGCACTGTGCTACCTCTCCAGTTAGGACTTGCAAGCAATTTTACGATTCATGGGCGCACATCAAGAGTCTCTGAGATCAAGTTCAGATGCCTCATGATTCTAATGACTATCTAAGACCTTCCTTAATGCGTATGGGCACTTGATATTATCTACTTACATGATAGAGAGATGTGATCAATATTTGATTTTTAGACATTCATCTGGTGGGGTGGAAGAAAATTGTGCATAACAATAGTTACCTTGGCATGAATGTTGAAAAGTTTTTACAGGTAACAGTGAACAGCCTACTGTTCTGCAGAAGAATCAATGCTGAGAAGTCATTGCTTCATTCTCTTTTTCTTTAATTCATTAGTAATATGGAGGAGTATAGAAGACATGCGTAGTTTCCATATATTCTTTTGGTAGCACTACTTTTATTTTCTTTTAGGGAATCCCCTCTTTATATATTCTCAGTGCATGTGGTTTTAATTCCAACCCATCTCCTATCTCCAGGGTTGGATGCATGATCCAGACCCAGGCCCAGTGTATCTCCCTGAAAAAACAAAGTGATTGGTTTGGGGATAGGTCTGTGATCCTAGTCAGTCCAGTGAATGTCGTCACTAGGACTTTTTTTTTTTTTTGTGCTACGTGGGCCTCTCGCTGTTGTGGCCTCTCCCGTTGCGGAGCACAGGCTCCGGACGCGCAGGCTCAGCGGCCATGGCTCATGGGCCCAGCCGCTCCGCGGCATGTGGGATCTTCCCAGACCAGGGCACGAACCCGTGTCCCCTGCATCGGCAGGTGGACTCTCAACCACTGCGCCACCAGGGAAGCCCCTCCCTAGGACTTTTACTTGAACTGTTGGGAGACAGAAACCCTCTTTCCATTTAATGGTTAAATACAATAGAGCATAAACTGGAGGCTACTGGTGGCTATCTTGACCTGTGAGGGAATATTTGCATTAGAATGAAGCTAAGACAGATAAAAATAGAATGAAGAGATAGAATCAGTTCCTAATGATAAATTTGGAGCAACTAAATCTAGCTGTGTCTACCCTTGGACTTTTCAATAATATGAACCAATACAGTCCCTTGTGTGTTTAAGCAAATCTGAGTCCGATTTCTGTTGCTTGCAACCTAATTTTCCTGATTGCTTAATTAATTGTTCTGACTAATACAGGTATAATTCATATGCCAGACTTTCTGCTTTGCCTGAAAGTGAACTGTATCAGTTATCACCACAATAAAGCTGCATAAAAAACAACCACAGTGACGTGCAACAAGTCTGTGGCTGGGTGGTTCTGATGTTCTGGGTTTGTCTTGGTTGATCTTAGCGGGGCTTGCTGGCATCTGCGGTTTGCTGGCCAAGTGGTTGGGGGCTAGCTAATCTCGCGTGGCCTTGGCTTGGATTACTTGGCTACGTAGCTCTGCTTTGTGTGGTCTCTCATCATCCAGCAAGCTAGCCTGAGCTTTTCTGATGGTCAGGTAGAGGCCTGAGACAGCCTGGAAGAGTGCAAGACCTAGGCTCAGGACGGTCACACACCACTTTGACCTTATTCTATTTGGCAAAGCAAGTTACAAGAATAGCCCCTATTCAGTGGGTGGGGAAATGGTCTCCATCTCTTGATGGGAAGAGCTGCAAGTTCTCATTGCAAAGGGCATAACTAAAGGGAGGAGTGGAGAATTAGAACCATTTTTGTAATCAGTCCACCACACTCCTCCTTGTTACATTTATAAAACAGTGGTGGTAAAGAGATAAAATAAGCAAATGGATACTGGAAATTACCAGTTGCTTACCAAAGGTAGCACGTTCCTTCAGTGCAGGATATGATGCTTACCTGTCCTTATTTCACCCATTTGACAGGTGTGATTTTTCTTTAAGTTGGAAAGAGTTTTAGAAACTCTGTTCCAAAAAGAGACTTTGAAGGTCATCTGGCCCAACCGCCACATTTTTCAGAAGAAGAGACCAGACCCCAAAGTTAGGGAACTTTCCCAGGGCCATGCAGAGATGGATCTGGACCCTTACCTGGTGACAGCAGGCTTTCCATCATCTTGTGCTGTTCCCTTCCCACGCCAAGGCAGTACATGCTTGAACTTTGGAGTCAGTCAGCCTGGGTTCTAGTCCAGGCCTTATCACTTATGAGCTATGAGACTTTGGACAAATTATTTAACCCCTCTCTGGATGATGACAGTAGCACTTATCACATAGGGTTGTTGTGAGGGTTCAATGAGAGAAGGTAAATAAAGCACATAGTAAGTGTTCAATAAATTTTGCCTGTCATTGTTTCTTAAAACACAGCATTTTTCTGTTTGGCTTACTCCTGTCTACATTTAGTCTGGGTTTAGGAGTTTAGGGGAACTGAACGTATCACAACTCCTAATACTTAGATATCAGGGAGTAAATTAATCTTTTAAAATTATACTAGATTACAATTCCACATTTTCTTATAAGAAGAGATGCTTGTAGCCTAGTTCATCTGCCTATTTACTAACAAACATTTCCTGAGGGTGTACTCAGAGTCAGGCATTGTATTCGTTTGCTATTGCTGCCAACATATTACCACAGACGTAGTGCCTTAAAGCAGTATGGTAAAGCAATTCAGTCCTGGAGGTCACAAGGACCTCCAGGCTGCATTCTTTCTGGAGGCTCTAGGGACAATCTGTTACCTTGCCTTTTCCAGTTTCTTGAGGCTCCCAGCATTCCTTGGCTGGTGGCCCGCACCACTCCACCCTCTGCTTCTATCATCACATCTCCTTCTGTCCCTCTGCTTCCATTGTCTCATTGCCTTCTCTGAACCTCCTGCCTCCCCTTCAGACCTCTCCATGTGGCTTGTGCTTCCATACAGCATGGTAGCCTGGAGTAGACAGAGTTCTTACATGGCAGCTCCGAGCTCCTAGATGAGTGTTCTCAACAAGCAAGACAGAATCTTCAAGGCCACTTATGAAGTAACCTTAGAAGTCACATAGCTTCATTTCGCCATGCTCCTTTGGTTGAAGTAGTCAGAAGCTTACCTAGACTCAAGGGAAGGGATCACATGCCTTGGTGGAAAGAATTTCAAAGAATTTGTAGTTACATTCTTAAAAATGGACTGGACTTCCCAAACATGAGTTTTTTTCGGTAGCCACTGCGTTTCACCTGCCTTGGACTGTGGAGGCCTCTGAAGTTGGCAGTGGTTTCCTGCACACTGCTGAGTCGGACGGCAGCAGATCTCTGGCTCAGAGGCAATGAAGCTGAAATCTAGTGGGGGTCCCCCTGAATTTTGCTTCTCAGGTTTCTACCAGTTCTGTGAGCACCTAATTTCCTGTATTAAATACACCTTCTACTTGAAATACCTAGAGTGATATCTGTTTTCCCTATAGGAATCTGACTGATACACACTTCAAAATCTTCTCTCTTAACTGCTGTCTCTCACATTATTAACCTTCACCGCTTTTCTTATGCTCCCAGCCTGCTCCCCAACAGCCCACCCACATGCCCACACACCCAGCATGCCCCTAGGAAGACGATTCTGCTTCTTATTGCTCAGAAAAAAGAATACGTTGGGTATGACCTCCCTCAGCTATCCTCTCTACCCAACTGGAGCCATAGCTACCCTTTTTGTTTCCTTCTGCTCCACCTTAAAAGAATTCTTCTGTACTTCTAGAAAAAAAAAGAAGATAAGACCTTTTTATGTGGTACATGACACCTTTTATTTACCTTTTCAACCGAATTTTCTGCCACTTCCTCATATGTTCCTGTACTAATTACAGTAAACTAACTTCCTTGATAAATAAAAAAGGTGGAAATGTTGCTGTAACAAAAAACCCAAAAATCTATGGTGGCTCAAACACAATCAAAGTTTATTTCTTGCTCAAAGAACAGTGCTGGACAGGTGAATAATCAATGGGGCAAGCCCTCCTCTTTTTAGGTACCCAGATTGATGGAGACCCAACCGTTTTCAACATGTGCTTTCCAAGCTCACCTTTCCAGACATCCAGGAGGGGAAAAGCATATGGGGGATATACATAGAGGGTTTTTATGGGGCAGGCCTAGAAATGTCTTTTCTGCTCCCATTCCATTAGCTAGAATTCAGTCACATGGCTACATCTAACTGCAAAGGAGGTTGGGAAAGGTAGTCTAGCTATGTGCCCAGGAGGAAGGAAAAAAATGGGTTTTGGTGAATATCAGTCTGTGCCGATGTGCCTTAAACCTTGGAAAACTTAATTATTCAACAGTTTAGCTTTGTCACTTCTAAATTAAGGATAATAATAGCACCTGCTTAGGGCTGTTATAAAGATTAAATGTACTGTACTATAAACCAACCTTAGAACATGGCCTGGCACATAATCAGCCTCCATCCATAACCGTCAAAGTTATCTGCTGTTGTTGTTATTATCATTACATCATCATCATCATCCTTAGAGACTCAGCTTAAGTATTACTTCCTATGTAAAGCCTCGGTTCTCCCTTTCCCCTCCTGCCCATTTCTCTCCCAGAGTTATATTGTATTATAACTGTTGTAGGATTGGTCCCTCCTCTACATGCTACTTGAGGGCAAGGAGTGGGTTTAATTATTTTTGTATCTCAAGTACCTAGCATAGTCCCTGGGATATGATAGATGTTCACTAAATATTTATTGAAGGAGGAAAAAGGGAAGTTATGGAGGAAAGAAGGGGACTTCCCTGGTGGTCCAGTGGTTAAGACTCCGCGCTTCCAACGCAGGGGGCGTGGGTTCGATCCCTGGTGGGGGAAGTTCTGCATGTCATTAAAAAAAAAATCTATGGAGGAAAGAAGGAAAGGAAGGAGGGAGGGAGGAAGGAAAACCATGTAAGGGTCAACATCTTGTCATGGGTAGATTCATGAAAGGGCCACCTGATAAACTTCATAGTGGCTTCAGTCATCGCCATACCCCAGCTCCCAGGGGGTCTGAGCTCCTCCCAGCTCAGGGGCCAAGGCTGTTTGCGTGCCCTTCACACCCTGCATTGGCTGCCCTTGTGCACCGCCTCACATCCTCTCAGCCTAGCTTTACTCCAGCCATTGATGCAGCCTCTGGCTGCCAGAGGTGTGAGCCTATGGTCCCTCACCTCAGGGGCCCGCGTCTCATTCTGCCCTGGGGCTGCTCTCACTCCACTTCTCTGGGCACCTGCAGAAATGTGTTTTGACTTTCACATATGCAAACACGAGAGTGCAAGGAGTTGGCATCTCGTGGGGCAACTGAACCAGGGAAGGACAGGAGTTAGTGGATAAAAGTTCCTTTTTTCCAGCTCTTGGGTAGATGATTCTGGTAGGGTGACCAACCCATCCTGGTTTTCCTGGGACTTTCCTGGTCTTTACGCCGAGAGTCCCACATTGCAGGAACCCCCTAAATTCTGAAAGGCATTCTACAAGACTCCTCATGAGGTTCCAGTGGGGGTCAAGTCCCAGATGCCCAGAGCTTAATAACACACCAGCATTGCCTTTCCCTACCTACTTCCACGCAAGCCCCTGTCTCAAGCTCTGCTTTCTGTTGGTCTTTGAATTGGGAAGCTCTGAGCTTCCCTGTGCAGTGATGAGTGTTTCCAGCTCTGGAAAACTAAAAAACGCAGAGGCAGGGGAAATGAGTCAGGGCCCCAAATAGCCAAATTATCACTTTCCTGATGTTGCCACAAAATTAATCTGGAAGATATGGTATCATTTAAAGGTATTATCAGGAAATGTATCCACAGTACCAACTAGACAAGATTTTAGGGCCAAGAAGATTTGCCTTTAAGAAAGATCTTCATAAAACTGAAGAACTTGAAGCCATGACATGACAGCCAGTGGTGCGCTAGAGCACCTTGTGCCTGCTTGTGAGAGCTGATTGCTAAATATTCAGGAATTTTGCAAGCCAAACAACCATTGGTAGCTTGAAACCAGCCTTGGGAAGAGGACTGACAACACAGAAATTGGAAAACGCTGAAATTGGGGCTCCCTCTACCGCCGGAGCTGGTTTACCAGCCCGTCACTACATCCAGCTTTGGTCACTGGTAGCTTCTTATCCAGGACTGTGGCTAAATTAAGTATGTGTGTCTTAAAAAGAATTTTTTTTTCTCCCCTGCTTTTTAGATTGTGGACACAACAATCAGTCATTAAAACCTGTCTTTCTGTCTCCCTCCACAGAGGTTTTCTTTACAGATTCTATGAATCTGAAAGATGCAAATTCCTGTAGAGGTCTTTGGCAGGATTACACACCCCCAAGTCCTGCAGGTCCTGCCAGGGGCTGGGCCCTACCCAGAAGCTCTCAGAACCACATCAAGGTGTCACGCTGCTGTTTCAAGGGAGTTTGTCCTCATGAATTGCCTCTCTGGGGACTTCGGGCAATTCTGGAAGGATTTTGGAAGCCTGGTTGGAATCCTTGCTGTGTCTGTCACTTGGTAGCTCTGTCACTGGGCAAGTTACCTAACCTCACTGAGCTTCCTTATATGTAGACTGAATAATACCTACTTGAGTTTAACTTCTGGGTTTAACCAGAAGCTAAGGAAATTTCAGCGTTAAGGCACCTCACTTGTATGAGCCCCTCATGGCCGGGGAGGGGGGCTTAGGCATGTTTCATTTCTAATCTTATAATCTAAACTTCACCCCTCACCCCCACCACAAAGTATATAATCTTCAGAGACTCAGACAACTCGGATCAGCTCCTGCTTGCGGGAATGAATCATAACACATGCGAAATGCTTAGCCCAGGGTCTGGCCCATTGTAAGAGCTTCATAAATAGTCCCTGTTGTAATGCAGGTAATTTCCCTCCCTCACCACAGGTCCCACATCGTTTTCCTCCACTCTCTAAGTGTCAGCACTTGTCCATGTTCTGTTCATAGTTTGCTTCTCCTCCACCTACCACACTGGCTTCTTGCCAATCACTTGCCACTTGGCCAAATTTATTCCAAGAGGTGCAGCACGCAGTGCCTCACTGCCTTGATTTTAATGATGGGAAAACAGCGTTTAGCAATTATGATCTTCATCTCCTTGTGATGTGACAGCAAGGAGAGACTGTAAATAAATTGCCCGAAGCTCCTTGGTGTGACGGGGAATCAAGGTCATATTAACACTTAACAAAACATCCAACAGGACAGGAAAACAAAGGGCAGTTGAGGCAACGCTGTGCTGCTTTGCCAGTTGTTAAAATAAAAGGCCAATTGTCCATCAACCATGATGTAGAGATACTTCCCTTAAGAGCATATGTATCTCAGAATTATCAAAAGGCTCTGTCACCCTAATAATGGGTTTTTGGCACAGGCAGAGGGAATGTAAGCCACATTTAGTGCACTTGGCACTGCAGTTGTAACAAGAATTTCAGAGCCATTCGTCTTTACTCAGGGTGAGTTAAGGGAGTGAATGGCATGCCTGGGAGCCGGATGTGCACTCCTTCCCTGAGCTGTAAGAAAAGACCTTGACTCAGATGCAACTTAGGTGCAGCCCTTACTGACAGAATGTTGTATACAAGGCACCCCGAGTGGTGATGAGTTAAACCATTTCTCTGGTGCTTTCTTTTTTTTAATTTTTTTAAACATCTTTATTGGAGTATAATTGCTTTACAATGGTGTGTTAGTTTCTGCTGTATAACAAAGTGAATCAGCTATACATATACATATATCCCCATATCCCCTCCCTCTTGAGTCTCCCTCCCACCCTCCCTGCCCCACCCCTCTAGGCGGTCACAAAGCATCTCTGGTGCTTTCTAGTACGCAGTGCTGGAAGCTGTCCAGTCAGGTGGAAGGAGTGAGGCCATTGGGATCAGATGAATCTGATTTAATCGTGGCTCCGCTTTGTACTGGTGTATGACTTAGACTATTTATGCAACCTCTGATCCTCAGGTGTCCTCATCTATAAAATGGGAATAATACCACTCACCTGCAGGATTGCTGAAACTTAGCAAGTACATAATACGTGTTCATTTTCTTACCCTATTCTGAAAGCGTAGATTCCAAGTGCAATTCTGGTATTCTTAGAAACTGCTTATGTAGCTTTTCTGAATCTTGCATTATTTTAGTAGTTGAAACATTTTGTCTTATTACAAAAGCAATATATTATTTTATAAATTTATTTATTTATTTATTTTTGGCTGCACCGGGTCTTCCTTGCTGTGTGTGGGCTTTCTGTAGTTGTGGCGAGTGGGGGCTACTCTTCGTTGCAGTGCACGGGCTTCTCATTGAGGTGGCTTCTCTTGTTGTGGAGCATGGGCTGTAGGCGTGCAGGCTTCAGTAGTTGTGGCATGCGGGCTTCAGTAGTTGTGGCTCATGGGCTCTAGAGCACAGGCTCAGTAGTTGTGGCGCACAGGCTTAGTTGCTGCCTGGCATGTGGGATCTTCCTGGATCAGGGCTCGAACCTGTGTCCCCTGCATTGGCAGGCGGATTCTTAACCACTGTGCCACGAGGGAAGTCCCACAAAAGCAATGTATTTTTGTAGCACAAGAATTAGAATATTTAGGTAAGCAAAAAGAAAAAACTAAAAAGATTACACGTAATTCCAATATGTAGTTATAGCTCCTGTTAAAACCCTTGGAGGTATCCTTCCAGAACATTTTTTATAAATACTTTTATTATTAAAATATAATTATATGATACATATTATTTTATAACCTGCTTTTCAAAAAGACAATAGATCTTACTTATAGGAACCCTTGGGAAAAATCTCTTTCCTGACAAGCCAGGCAACAACTCTTCCTTGTCATGGGAAGCAGTTGAGATTAACACACTATTACAATTGTCTATTGTTATTAAATAAGTTATACCAAAACTTCAGTGGCTTTTTCCCAGAGAAAGGCCAGATAGCTGCTATAACGAAGGAAAAGCAAATGACATTTACAGATACCATTTTTGAAGCTCCTTTGTTTAGAAATCATGTTTGTTTTCTTTTTTTTTTTTGCGTTACGCGGCCCTCTCACTGTTGTGGCCTCTCCCGTTGCGGAGCACAGGCTCCGGACGCGCAGGCTCAGCGACCATGGCTCATGGGCCCAGCCGCTCCGCGGCATGTGGCATCTTCCCGGACCGGGGCACAAACCCGCGTCCCCTGCATCGGCAGGCGGACTCCCAACGACTGCACCACCAGGGAAGGCCCATGTTTGTTTTCTTTTAACAGTTTTATAAAAACTAGAAAGAAGCTTATCCCTTTGTATTCAAAATAAGGCAAAAAGAGATTTGTTATTGGATATTGTCTTAGATTGAGCTGCTATAAGAAAATACCATGGACTGGGAGACTTAAACAACAGACACTTAGTTTCTCACAGTTCTGGAGGATGGAGGTCTGAGTTCAGGGTACCAGCAGATTTGGTTCCTGGTGAGAACGCCATTCCTGGCTTGCAGATGGCTGGCTGTCTTACAGCTGTGTCCCTACATGGTGGAGAGAGAGTGAGCTCTGGTCTATTCTACTTATAAGGACATTAATCTTATTATGAGGCTCTACCCTCATGACCTCATCTAAACTTAATTACCTCCCAAGGCCCACCTTCAACATGTGAATAATGGAGGGAGGGTAGAAACATTCAGACCATAACAAATATTGTTACAGGCCCATAACATCTTCCCTAGAAAAGATAATAAAAGGGGGCAAAAGGGCTTCCCTGGTGGCACAGTGGTTGGGAGTCTGCCTGCCGATGCAGGGGACATGGGTTTGTGCCCTGGTCTGGGAAGATCCCACATGCTGCAGAGCAGCTGGGCCCGTGAGCCATGGCCGCTGAGCCTGCGCGTCCGGAGCCTGTGCTCTGCAACGGGAGAGGCCACAACAGTGAGAGGCCCGCATACCACAAAAAAAAAAAAGGGGGGGGGGCAAAATACCGCTACCTTCCATGATCCATCTTGTTGGAAAAAATAATTGAATTGAGCAGGCAACCAGGCTACTATTTAGATGGTTGAGGAATCTCACCCCTGGCTGAGAGATAGAAGCAGTACAGGTTACATCTGTATACTAGTGAAGCATTTTGTAGGGAACCAAGGTAGAATGGTGCCTAGTGGTCCACCTACTATCTCTTGTATCCTCAATACCTTTCTTGTTAAAGAAAACAAGAATCAGAATAAAATCCTGCCAAGAGAGGGGCTATATCCCTAATTTGGGCAAGCCTTAGACTAACCCAGATCATCTTTCTATAACAATAGATACAATATAATATTTGCATAGTATGCAGTTGTATACATTGTTTCTCAATTTCTCAGATGGAGATGGGGATTAAGAGACAGATCCAACTATTTATAAAAGGCCTACTCCAGGTATTACCTCTTACTATCATTCAACAAGTATTGTTTGAGCTCCTACTGTGTTCAAGGCACTGTTTTCTGTGCTAGGGGTACTATGGTAAACAAGACAGGACTTCCCTGGCGGTCCCATGGTTAAGTCTCAGCACTTCCACTGCAGGGGGCATGGGTTTGATCTCTGGTCGGGGAACTAAGATCCCACATGCCACGCCACGTGGCCAAAAGAATAAAAAAAAAACAAGACAGGCAGGGTTTGTCTTCCCATGCAACTTATATCCTGCTGTTCGCTGACGTAAACCACCATAAAAAACGTTTATAAACCTATTGCTGATGACTCTAAGACTTCCACTTGGTGATGCATCAGAAGGTCAATTTCACTTGAGAATTTAAAGGGGAAAGAACATCACTTTTTAAAATGAAAACAAACCATAAACATTTTGTGAAGTTGAAGCATGTTTAACGAAATTATAGAGGAAACACGAGGCCGCACGAATATTTCTTGTCTGCAGCATCTGCTCACACCTACAGCCCCGATCACACAGGGTTGAGAGCTGGCTCTCCTCTGCACGTTAAGGGCATTTTGGTGGACTTGCTTGAGAAGAATTGCTCTTCAATGTATATCTCCTTCTTCGAGTTGTTGAGAGAATTAGATGAGGTGACCCATGTGAGATGCCTAACACTTAGCACTTAGAACACTTAGCACTTAGCTCCATGCATGTTAGAGTCACCGCCCTCGTTCCTCACGACAGTGACAAGAAACTTCCACAGGCTCTGGAGTCAGACAGTGGCTTATCACTTATTTGTTGGAGCATCTCCAAGCCTCATTTTATGTATGAGGATGTCCTTTCCTGGGGTAGGGTGCCCATCCACACTTCTTTTAGGGTTCTGGCTCCTACCTCTAGGATTTAGAAGAGGGAGGAGGGACAGAGAGAGCGAGCGAGCAAGCTGTTGTTAAGAAGAGGAGAAAAAATTCAGACCATTTGCATACCAGGGCATCCGAGTAGGCCAGTACGAGCAGGCAATCGATTTGCTCGTGAACGTTTCTCTCTGAGGCTGGGGGTGTTTCCTTCCTCCCCATCACCTAAGCAGAGGTCTTGAAGCCCCTTTCCTTCCTCACGCCAAGACTGCCCCTGGCTCTGCCCGAGGGAAACTGGATGGCTCCAGTTTACTCTTCGCCTCACTCATGGTCTAGAAAGTGAGGCCTTGAAGTAGAACAGAGGGACAAAGAGATTGATGAGACTTTGGGAGGAGGAGGAGAGAAGACATCCAGAAGGAAGGGATTCCCTGATCCCAGTTCACGAGGATGCGGTGTGGACTAATAGATGGCTCAAGGGAAAACCTCTGTGCCTGCTCGGTGGACAGTACCCCAAGTGAAGAACCCGGTGAAGAGGCGGGTGGTCATACTAACCCCCTCCCTCTCCACTCATCTCCCTTCTTAAAGGTTTAAGACCTAAGCGCTGAGAATGCTAGGGTGCCACACCACCCACCTGCCTACCACTTCTGTAACTGTGACTGGTTTACTGAATGAGCTGAATTCAGTGGCATAAAACTTGTAGCCAGTGCCATGTTCTGGTACATTTAGTAATAATTATGACTGCCCTGAACATGCTTTCCTTTACCTGGAATGTTTTCTTATCCTCCTTTTCTTGGTGAGCTCTTACCAATCCCTCTAAAGTCAGTTGGGACATCATCGCCAGGAAACCTTCCTTGAGCTTCCATAAGACGCCCCTGCCTTGTGACTGTGTGAGTATGTTAGGCTCCTCGAAGGGGAGGAATGGTCTCATTCATCTTTTATCCCCCAGGATCTAGTCCAGGCGCTGCCTAACAAATAGTAGCTGTTATGATTTTGGTTTTTATTACCCCTCTTATCTTTGGTCAAAAATGATAGTAGAAGCACCTCCGACTACGCATATTTGTAGATTGAGTTCCCTGGGAAGCAGGCTCTGAGATGGAGTTTTGTGTGTAAGCAATTTACTGGGGAGGTCTGTCAGGATCAACACCTCTAGAGTACTGAATGAAGCAAGATGCGGCAGAGGAAAAAGTTGGGCTACAAGGGTGCCACAACGAAGGCCTAAGCTATTCCCTTTGGAAGAAGAATGGCCCTGCAGAGTGGTTCTGAATTGTCTTGAATTGGAGCAAAGGACCAAGGCTTTTCACCACAGTATCAATCAGTCAAAACACGCAGGCTGCCCCTGAGAAGGGGGCGTGATCTTTGATGAAGAGGCTCTTTTCAGCTGAGGACAGTGTGAGCTCTTGGGCATCCTGGCCTCCACAGCTGAGGGAACGTGTGCTTCAGTCCTGAGATTGACTGGGGCGTGCCGTGTCTATCATCGTCCACACCTGGCTGCTTTGCATGTGGATTCACCTGCTTCGTATAAAGGGGTTCTCCTGAGTAGCAAATGTGAGTACAGTCTGTCCTGAAAGGTCTGTACACCAACATGGGTAAAGAGCTCGACATTCTGGTTTATACATCAGTTTTCATTAGCTTGGTGAGCATGAGTTTTGTCTAGGTAGATTTCTGAACCTAAAATTAATGGAGGACAAGACTGGAATCTTAGAGAGCCTGCCAAGGTATTTAGAAGCCCTTGGAAAAGCTCTCCATTCAACTATCTCTCCATAAATTTGGCATTTCCTGAGCAATAGAAATTTCTTAGAAATGTAGTTAATCTGCAGAGAAAATTTTAAATGAATATGCAAAAATCTGAGGTTGCAAGTTTTGTTATTTCAACCCCTGCAAAGCAGATCCTAGACTAAGGACCCCCTTCTACCCCTGGCCCTAAAGTAACTGCCAAAGTCCTGCCTAAACAACAAGCAGCCTCTCCTTCATTGATAATATTCAATAGTTTTAAAATAATTGATATCTAAAATAGTTGTAAAATCGAAGATGGTGACCTAAGCAAAGTGAAACTTTGTGAGTTTAGAAATGGAGCCTCGGAGGCCTGAGGGGGTATTTGAAGAACACTGATGTTTCAGTGGGTGGTGAGAGAAGCAGGGAGGTTTAAACCAGGTTTCTGTGCTTAGCTCTTTAGTGAAATTAGAGTTGGCACAGTTTTCTTTGGCCCTGAGTCCCAGCTGTATTCTGAAAACAAGATGGGGGACATTGCCAAAAATAACCTGCCCTTTGTTTGACCGTTGCATATAAGGTAACTTAATACATTTTAGAAGTCACAGGACTTCTCGTCTCAGATGGGCCTCCTACTTTTATAGGTTGAATTGTGTCCCCCTAAAAACGTACATGTTGAATATGTTGAAGTTCTAATCCTCAGTGTCTCAGAATGTGACCTCATATAGAGATAGCGTCTTTACAGAGGGGATCATGTCAAAGTGAGGTCATTAGGGTGGACCCTACTCCAATATGACTGATGTCCTTGTATAAAGTTTGCAGATTTGGAGACAGACATGTGTACAGAGAGAACACCAAATGCACATGCAAATGGCCATCTACAGGCCAAGGAGAGAGACCTGGAACAGATCTTCCCTCACAGCCCTCAGAAGGACCGTCCCTGCCAACATTTTGATATTGGACTGCTATCCTCACCCGGTTTGTGGTACTTTGTTACAGCAGCCCTAACGAACTAGTATACCTACCTAGACGGACTCTTTCCCATTCCCCACAGAGGCAATGATAGACTGTATGGGAGGGGTCTACTGATAGCAGGTAATAGAACTTAGGTAAAAAGTGGGAGTCTGTTGTAATGGCAGATGGTCATCTTAGAAACCCAAGGGCAAAGGTATGGGCTGGGCCTCAACCAGGGACAAATTGGAACCAGAGACCCATTTATTATCAGAGCTGGTCATATCTCTGCAGATGGATTGGCTTTGAGTCTCCAGACCTTAGAGTAGGACAGACAGATAGGTTCCCAAGTTTACATAGTTGAGGTCCAGTTACTTGCGAATGACCAAAACAAACTGGGGGAAGGGACATTGGCTCAGCTGCCATCGCTGGTTTTACTCCTGGTGTCCCTGCCTCAGAGCAATCATATACCAGCATCTCTCCAGAAAGCATCCTCTCTAAGCATGGAGGTCGTGGAGGGAAAGAGTTAGGCCAATTAGTTTACTATGGTGTAATTTCCTAGGGCTGCTGTAACAAATGATCACAAGCAGAAAGTTATTCTTTCACAGTTCTGGAGGCTAGAAGTCCAAGATCAAGGTGTCCGCAGGGCTATGCTCCCTCTGAATGTTCTAGAGAAGAGTCCTTCATTACCTTTTCCTAGCTTCTGCTGGTGGTCAGCAATCCTGGCGTTCTTTGCCTTGTAGCTGCAGCACTCTAATCTTTGCCTACAACTTTACATGGCATTCTCCTCTGTGTCTCTGTGTTCAAATTTCCTTCTCCTTATAAGGATAACAGTCATTGGATTAGGGCTCACCCTCATCCAGTATCACTTAATCTTAACTTGGTTACATCTGCAAAAGCCCTATTTCCCAATAAGGTCACACTCACAGGTTCTGAGGCTTAGGACTTGAACATATCTTTTGCGGGGGGTGGGGGGTGGGTAGGACACAATTCAACCCACAACCAATCAGTATCCACTACACAAACTTCTAACAATTTTACTAGTTCTCTTCCTTCTTTGACTTTTCTACCTCCTGAGATTCACCGGAGACCTTCGTGAGTCAGCAGCCTAACTTTTCATAACTCCACTGTCTGTTATGTATCGTCAGTCACCTCTGCCTTCCTCCTTCTTATCTTGGAAGAAATGTCTGGATAGGATTTTCGGATAAAATATAGGACACGTGTTTAAATTTGAATTTCAGATAAACAATAAATTTGTAGTGTATTTCCTAAATATTGCATGATGTCCTGAATTTTTATTTGCTAAATCTGGCAACACAAGCTCCTGCGTCTGTCTTAAAGATCTGGAAGTTCTTTAGATGAGGCGTGTGTTCCCCAGTTTGCCACCACACTGAAATATCTACACCTGACCTATTTCATTTAGTTATGCGCCTGGCACCTGTAGGCATTTCAGTTTGTAACACCTATTCTGGATTTGGAGGCCAGTTAGAAGGTCGAAAGTCAGGTGAAAGATGAGCAGAGACTGAACTAAGGCAAAAACATAGACGTGAAGAGGAGAGGGGTGGATTTGAGAGCTGATAGGATGCAGAAGAAAGTATTTGGTATCTGTTTGAATGACTCTAGTTTTACAACCTGGGCTATCAAATGAAACTGGTAACTGAAGTAGGAATACAGGAGGAAAGGGGAAAGCAGTAGCTTTGTACTTAGACATGCTGGGTTTGGGATGTCCTTTAGATGGTTGGATATGCGATGCTCAGTAAAGAGGTAGGAGCTGAAGACGTAAATTCAGAGCTATAATCATGTGGGTAGTAGTTGAGATATGAAAGTAGTTAGGACTTCCTAAAGAGAAACAATAGTAGTGAAAGAAAATAAAACCCTGCGGAAGACCAGTATTTCAAGTGAAGAGTGGAAGGAATCCAGCAAGGAAACAGACATGGTTAGGAAGTAAATTAATCAGAGTCAGCCATTTGGACTGGGTTCTGTGGGGCGGTGCTTTTGCTGGCCTCGCCTGGGCTTATTCCACCTGCAGTCAGCTGCAGGCAGCCGCTCTGATTCTCCAAGTGCTTTACAAGCATCTGTCACATTTGATGTTGTGTCACATTTGCCTTTGTTGCATTGGCCAAAGTAAGTCACATAGCCAACCCAGACTTGAGGGGTGGAGAAACAGGTTCCACATCTGTGTAAAGGCATACATAGATGGAGGAAGGGGAAGAATTCGTGGCCATCTTTACAATCTGCAAGATGGTTTTATGACCTCCATTTTACAGAAGGGAAAACTGAAGCACGGAGAATTTAAATCACTTGCTATGCCCACAGGGCTCCAAAGTGGCAGATCCAGGATTTGAGCTCAGGTAGTCTATCTCTGGTCTATACCCTTAACTATGTTACACCACCTCTCATGATAAACACCTTGCAATAATAGACACTCAACAAAAATTGGCTCTTCTTTTTTTAACAGTATAAAGGGCCTCAGAAACCATTATTAATAGAAATGCTTGTGGCAAAATATTATGCATCCTAATCAGTGGTGATCGTCATTGATTGATATTGATGTTTTTTAAGAACCAGGGTTGATCGTTATGAACTTTATTTAGTCAAAGGCATAGAGCAACAAATGTTGCTCTCAGAACCACAAGAGGTGGATAAGAATATAGAACCTAAATTGAAACCAATGCTAAATTGAGGAAAACAAAACCAGTAACATTTTGAAGGTAAGTTGGTCGTTTATTTATCCAATGATCATTTGTGAGCTAGTCCTCATACATTAACTTGGAACTTGCAAACTGGCCAAATTGTAAATCAGTTAACGTGAAATTAAAACCTTAAATAAATGCCACGTCCTAAGACTTATGGAATACGGCTCAGAGTTCAGATATGTATTTCACTTCTAAGTCACAGCAAAACAGTGAGAGGTAAGCAGTGCTCTAAGTGAATCTATGGAAGATAAATACCATTCAGGGATTCAGAGGAGGGAGCTCATGCCCTCAAAGGGGCTTCAAGTATACAGGCGGGACTAGCAACAGTGGGCACTTTGTGTGCATATGAATTATGACTTGAGTGGGAGGCACTTGTCTAGAATGCAGGTTCCAAGACCCCCCATTCCTGCATATTTTGATTCATCAGGCCTGGAATGGGCTCCAGCAAGCCACATTTTCTTATCCTTACCCCCATGGGATTCTGATACAGATGAGCCACAGAGCACATTTTAAGAAACAGATGGCAGTAGACCCTCAGCCTTGGGGGGAGCTGAACAGAAAGGAAGGTAAAGATAAGGCCATTCTAGATGGGGCCTTGATCACAAAGTTCTTTCAGTATGTTTCCCATACGTTATCAAATGTAATTCTTTCTTTGAATGGAGGTCTTTGTTTATTAGCCACTAATATTCTTCCGTAAGGTTTCCTTACACAAGTAAAATGATGATTGGCATGTGTGTACGTTGTAACATTGTAGGAAATAAGAAAATTATCGGATAGACAAATATTCGTCAATAGGGCACAGGCCAAATATATTTTCCAACAAGCATACAATGGAATACTTTCCCGCTGTTCAATGAGGAAGCTTTTTATGTACTGATACGGAGGAAACTCAAAGACATATTAAGTGAAGAACGCAAGGTATAGAGGGATGTCTATAGTATGTTGTGAATTTAGGTATAAAGGAGGGGAGATATATATTGGTATTCACTTGTATATATAGAAAAACAATCTCTGGAATGTTATTCAAGGGACTAGTGAGAGTGGTATTTATTGGGGGAAAGTGAGAGCTGACTGGATGAGGGGGGCAGAGGTGGGAGAGAGAATTTTGACTGTAATTATTTTTAGGCTTTTAGATTTTTTGTTCCGGTGAACACATAATGATATATAGTCTCTTTGAAAATGTTAAATGAATAGAAGGCAGGAAGAAAGAGCCATGCGTAGATTCCAGCAGGGTCTGCTACACCGTACTAGGAAGGCCATTTGGCTCAGGGCATGACACTCAAAAAGAGTCTCAAAATTCTACCTCCAAATGAGATTTTATGCCCATTCACAAAGTCTGCATTTACTAACAACTTTAAACTGTGCCTCATTACCAAGTCACATCTTCTGTAGTATATTTTGAATTAATGTTTTTATAAATTGCAACTACCTTTTTTTTTTTTTTTTTTGCGGTACGCGGGCTCCCCACTGCTGTGGCCTCTCCTGCCACGGAGCTCAGGCTCCGGGTGCACAGGCTCAGCGGCCATGGCTCACGGGCCCAGCCGCTCCGCGGACCGGGGCACAAACCAGGGCACGAACCCACGTCCCCTGCATCGGCAGGCAGACTCTCAACCACTGTGCCTCCAGGGAAGCCCTTTTTTTTAAAAAAAAAATTATTAATTAATTAATTTATTTTTTGGCTGTGTTGGGTCTTTGTTTCTGTGCGAGGGCTTTCTCCAGTTGCGGCAAGTGGGGACCACTCTTCATTACGGTGCGCGGGCCTCACACTATCGCGGCCTCTCTTGTTGCAGAGCACAGGCTCCAGACGCGCAGACTCAGTAGTTGTGGCTCACGGGCCTAGTTGCTCCGTGGCATGGGGATCTTCCCAGACCAGGGCACGAACCCGTGTCCCCTGCATTGGCAGGCAGATTCTCAACCACTGCACCACCAGGGAAGCCCACCTTTTTTTTTTTTTTTTTTTTGGCTCTACTGGGTCTTTGTTTTCTTCTTTGTTGCAGCATGCGGGCTTCTCTAGGTGTGGCGTGCGGGCTTTCTCTAGCTGTGGTGCTCGGGCTCCAGAGCATGTGGGCTTAGTAGTTGTGGTACGTGGGCTTAGTTGCCCTGCGGCATGTGGGATCCTAGTTCCCCGACCATGGATCGAACCCAAGTCCCCTGCATTGGAAGGCGGATTCTTAATCACTGGACCACCAGGGAAGTCCCCTAACTACCTTTTAAATAGCACAATTTGTACTCCATATTATGTTCTGTTTAAAAATTAACTTGTTAACTTATTAACTTATAAATAAGAAAACCTACACATCAAGTAACCATGTGTTTGCATTTCTTTACTTTTTTATACTGTCGGGAGCTTCACGATGTATTGTAGTAATCTGGACTTCTTTCTATATGGCTCTGTATCAGCCCTGACCTGTTTGGAGCTAACGACTGCACTCAGGAAGGCAGTCTGGGGTCTTCTGTAAGTTAAATATATGATTATTCTTCACAGTAGGATCTCAAACCAAAGTCTGGGTCGTGAATTTCTATGTGTGGTTAGTATGTAAAGGTGTGTGTTTGCAAACTATTACTTAGTTTGGACTGTGAGGTTTTTCTTCCTAATCCAGTTGAAAGA
Organism: Leucopleurus acutus; assembly: GCF_964270905.1. Taxonomy (NCBI): domain Eukaryota; kingdom Metazoa; phylum Chordata; class Mammalia; order Artiodactyla; family Delphinidae; genus Leucopleurus; species Leucopleurus acutus. The sequence goes on along the minus strand of NC_139152.1, from coordinate 83,666,662 downwards.
GACTATATATTTGTAAGTTCTGCAACCCTCACTGGATTGAAGAGAGTTCAGGATTTCAGACTGTGCCACCTTCACAGGATGTGAGTGTGTGTTTACTGAAACACACGTGGCCATACATATGTTCAAGTGTCTCTTTGTAAGAAGGGTACAGTATAAGCGGAACCTTTGCTTCTGCTAGATATGTCAGGTACTATGATAGGCCCTGGGCAACTAGAAAATGCCCATTTTCCATTTCCTTAAAAAAGAAAAGCTGACCCTTCCTGTTTTCTCAACCTTTGTGACTAGGAATTCCCTGTAACTAGAGTGGGAATCCTGGGAATGTGACCATGCTCTGTGGCTCACCTGCAAAGAACTCTGTCATTTAGCAAGAATCGGTCACGTGGGGATTGTATTGGGATTGCCCAATGCCAGCTCTTCCTAAATCTGCATCTGTATCAGCCCTGCTGCAGCCAGAGCTGCCCACACTGGCAGTATGTGGGGACATCATGTTGGGGCTTGGTGTGTGGGGACAGGACACACAGTTCCTGGAATTTGCCCTGTTGGCCTCCCATGAGGTGGCCTCTGTCCTACTTTCCCAAAACTTTCCTCCAGCTAGTCTAAAGCTGGGATAATGAGGCTACAAATTATTTACTCTGAAAATTCTGACTCTCTTCCAGTTAAATCTTTAGTACATGTTAAATGATTTGCGTTATTAGGAGAGCCAAGGGACTCTAGCAGTGCATTTCTGTTTGTTTTTTTTTAGAACAGTTTTTATTTTTTAATTTTTTTAACATCTTTATTGGAGTATGATTGCTTTACAGTGGTGTGTTAGTTTCTGCTTTACAACAAAGTGAATCAGCTATACATATACATATATCCCCATATCCCCTCCCTCATGCATCTCCCTCCCACCCTCCCTATCCCACTCCTCTAGGTGGATACAAAGCACGGAGCTGATCTTCCTGTGCTATGTGGCTGCTTCCCACTAGCTATCTATTTTACATTTGGTAGTATATATAAGTCCATTCCACTCTCTCAGCAGTGCATTTCTTTTAATTTTACTTAAGAGGAATTCATGGGGCCCCTTCACTTTGCATTAAGGATGAGAATGTGGAAAGGGGAGAGTGGGTAAGAGAACTAGCATTTATTTAGCACTTGCTCTATGCCAGGAAGTTTATATATGTTGTCTTTTGGGGAACCTAGACTCGACTGAGGTCTGCGAGGCCAGGGGCCATGCCTTACTTACCTGCTAGCACAGTGCCTTATCTGTAGCAGGTGTCTCATGTTATTGAATGAAATGAATATATATATGTATATGTTATGCGCCCATGTCTGTCTGTCTGTCTATCTGCCTATCTATCTAATATTTGCCAAAGCTCAGGTCATTTAAAATTACATTGACCTTTGTCAACTGAAAAAAAAGTGCACAACGAGAGCTGTGAGTTCAGTTTTATTTGGGGCTTACTGAGGACTATAGCCCGAGAGACAGCCTCTCAGATAGCTCTGAGAACTGCCGCACAAAGAGGTGTGGAGAGGGGGAGGTCAGTACATATAGATGACTTTGGTGAAGTGGGTCTATGCAGTCAAGCATACATCTTGGTAGAAGGTTGCTGCTAGTCACGAGGAGCAGACGTCTCCATTAATGATTTTAGTGCCTTTCTAGGAATGAGAAGATGCAAGAAATTGGATTCATGAAATTTTCTCCTGAAAATATCTAACTCTCTGAAGACCTGTTCTGTCCGTCTTTCCCAAAGCACAGAGGGCCTCATTCCTGATCTCTGCCCTGAACTCCTTTCAGGGTGCGTTAAGGGTCAGCAACTGCAGTGGCTAGTGGCTTCATTCTTTTAGAACCAGATGGCGAGCGACATTCTTTAGTTTGCACTTTGGTCTGAGTTGAAGACCATCCCATTATTTCTTTATGCAATAGTTGATTTTATACTTAATTTCATGTAACTGCAGAGCTAATTAACTTATTATTATAGTCTTTTGAACCTGAAGATGTTTTCAGAAGTGTAAATTGAATACATCTGTGGGTTTGATGAAAATATTACTTTTTAATTAAAAATGGTTACATTGACTTTATTTTCATTACCCATAAAACAGGACTCTCCAGTTGTCTTATGGTGAAATTTTGGCATTAAGAGCAGTTGAAGATGAAGCATTCATATTGGAAAGTTGCATGCGGAGGGAGAGAAAAAGTGGAGTCACAGGAGGGAGCAAATAGGCTCAGCTTTCACCCCTCCCTACACTTCTTAGATATTTCGGTCACGATTTAGAATTAAGATGAACTAATTGGAGACATCATTCTGGGAATTCTTTATGCCTTATAATACTTCAAATATAGTAGGTCAGTGATTGATTCCCAAAGTTTAGTCATTCTGCACTGCAGGATGACTAAATTCACATTTGCTATGTCTTTCTACCTGTATGTGTATGGATTTGATTTTTAAATCAACTCACTTAAAATTAAATTTTTTTTGGAAAGGGGACTTCATATTGTTACCATAAAATTGGAGACAGGCATCACTTGCTAAAAATTGAATGTAACTATAAAATTAAATCTAATGAAAACAAAACGTTAGAAAAAATTCTAAATAAACCTGTCTTTCCTGTTCTCTAAGCCCGAGGCTTGCCCCTTATTTAGAGAGCTGCTAAAAGGCCAGCAGCAAGCTGAGAGTTTACCCTGGAAGTGATCAGAAGGAATGAGGAGAATTTTGAAAGGAATAACTTAATTTAATTAAGTTAAATTAAATTTTAACTTAATTAAAAATTTTAATGCCTATCTGAGCCACACCTAAAATTATCTCCAGTAATATACATCATCCCACACATTGCAAAATGTTTTATCACAGAAGAAACTTCTCACGATTTTGACGTTTGCTGCATATACACAGATTTTTTTGTTAGAAACACCAGTCATGAAAAATGGAAGAAGTAGTCTTCCATGTAGAGGTTTAGATGTTTCAATTTAATGTGTCTGGTAGAAATTTTCCAGTTAAAAGTACGTTGGCCACAATGTCTCATCTTCCTTCTGTCTCTTAGAAGGGAAGAAAGGCAATACTAGTCAATGGGAATAAGGGACCAATGGCCCATTGTAGTCCTAATATCGCTACTGGTTTAGGAGGAAGTCCTCTTTCATAGAGGCACCTCCCACCTCTTAAGGGGAAAGAGTGGGAATGGTTAAATTGATCTCTTCTATACGTCGGCTCACAATTCTGATGATGTTTCTGCCCTTGAGGGTTCTTCTTCCTAACGGTTTTGCCAGCTGTGGTCTGTGTCTGTTAGTGCCTTCTCCAGATAGGTCCTGGTAGTTCTCACTGGTGCAGCTCAGGTCTCTCATCTCTCCCTGCAGTTCACGGATACTTAAAGTCAAGGGCTGCAGACATTCACTTGATAAAGGATTACAGATTAGCTGCAACCACATACTTAACAGTGGAGCTGCATTAAATGCGTATTTAACTTTTGCATGAGAGAGTACAAATCAGAAACTTGCCCCAATTGCCGTGCTTGGTCTTTATAAAGGCTTCTTCCAAGGCTGCCCTCACCTTCTCCTCCTAAATTCCGTCCTGTGGGCAGTTTGTTAGGGTGTTTTGTGTGTGTGTGTGTGTGTGTGTGTGTGTGTGTGTGTGCGTGAATCTCTGTCACTGACTTCTCCCCCAGCTGGGGTTACTTGAACCTTATTCCAACTCCATCGTTTTACTGTCATTGGAATCCTGGTGGGAGGTCTCCATTCCTGAACAGACTGCATTTCTATCTGTGCTGATGATGCCAGCCCCCCCAACCTATTCTCCAGTTTATTACCACTGGAGAATATGTATATGTATATGCATAAATGTATATTCAATATATATCTATACCTGAGCTCATAAATGTGACATCTAGGAATCAGAATTGTTTTTCTTAAATGGGCTTATAAGTGGATTGGGTACGTATCATATTCTAAGTAAATGCTTCTTGATGCAATTTTACATATCAACTATGGATTTTCTTTCATGTGCAAAAATTAAAACATTGATTACACACTAGCAGAAATGATAATAAGCGCTCTTTATTTTATCACTTAGAAAGCACTTACTATGTCCTAAGTTGCTTTATAATTATTAACTCATTTTGACTTTATCATAACTTTATGAGCACCCACTATGTGATTGTAAAGTACTGTACTTTATTACATTACCTCTAATTCTCACAATAATCCTTGAAGGTAGTTAGTATTGTTCCCGTTGTTGTGACTACTCCTGAGAAATGGCCAAAATTTGGTCTGGATGTCAACACTGACGATGTCGCACACACACCAAGAGGGTATGAAAACGCTTATTACTCACATAATGAGGCTTTCTGGGGAGAGCAGAGTGGCTCCCAAACAGAGCAAAAACTGGCTTGAGAGAGGGTAAGGAAAGGAGACTGGCTTAGGATTTTTTGGTGGTTAGGGGTTGGGATCAGGGTGAGGGTTCCCACACATGGTTTGAACCTCCCACCAACACCAAGGAGGGGCACCTGGGCTTTCTGATCCATTTCTGCAGATGCAGGGCAGAAGGGAAGAGGAAGAGGTGAGGTTTAAAAGCTGTCAGTAGTCAAACATCAGAAAATGGAGTCAGACTCTTTATTATACCCATTTTACTAATGAAGAAATTGAGAATCTCTGATCTTATGTTTGAATTAGGCATAACTTTAGATCATGTGTAATTTAGTCCACATTGTTCTGTGGTCACATACTAGGCACCCATCTTGAAAATGCACACCCCTGATCATTTAGGGAAGTGAGAGACACAGTAAAGCCAAACTACCATCGCAATCTGTCCATACTAGAGAGACTAGAAAAGCAGTGCAGCCTGGCATGGTGGAAGGCTCGTGGCCTTTAGAACCAGAGGTGATTGCTTATTATTTAGCTTTACCACTTACCGCGTCTGGATCTTGGGCAACTTAGTTAGCCTTTTTGAGTCTTAGTGAAACAGAACATCAGAACATCTCCAGTGATGTGAACTTTATGAGACACCCCATTGCATGTTGGGGAACTCTGTTGGAAAATTATTTCTTAGATAGTGGATTTCACTCTGCTAAGTTTGTTTCTCTGAACAATGGCAATATCAAGGCAGGTTATCAGGAATTCTAGAGTACAAAGACACAACTGGCCATCTGGAAAAATTATTAAAAAGGACTTTGGAAAGTAGGGATTAGATCCAGGGACGTAAGGTCCAGCTCCTTAGCAAAGGTGAGATGAAGGTCATCCTCAGCCTTTGGGGGAATCCAAAGGACACTACCCTAAGTGAGGAGAATGTTGAAGTGCCTAGGCCATTCATTCATTACTGGCAATAATTTTGGTACAACACTGGGGTTTGCTCCTCAAATATTGCTTCAACCCTGTCCCAGGAGAGTTTAATTCTCAGGCTGGTTCTACATCCTACCGTTTTTGCTGCTGTTGTTGTTGTTGTTGATTTGCGGTATGCGGGCCTCTCACTGTTGTGGCCTCTCCCATTGCGGAGCACAGGCTCCGGACGCGCAGGCTCAGCGGCCATGGCTCACGGGCCCAGCCGCTCCACGGCATGCGGGATCCTCCCGGACCGGGACATGAACCCGTGTCCCCTGCATCGGCAGGCGGACTCTCAACCACTGCGCCACCAGGGAAGCCCGGTCCTGTCTTTTTATAGAACCCCTAAATGCCAGTGTTCTCTTGGGCTGGTTGGTTTCTCCAGAAAGGAATCCTCTCCAGTCCTGCCTGAGAGAGTATAAAAATCTGGCAGTCAGCATACTGGGATCCAAATAGTGGAAAGGATGGGGAGGGTGTCTCATCATTCTTTAGGCAAACATTTTCTAATCCCTGTTTTCTAGGAAAACACCCCACTCCAGGCCTTAGCTGTGACTGGTTCCTCAGCCAGAGGTTCTTTAGTTTAACCTTTCCAGGAAGGGTATTTTTAGTTTTCTGACAAGAAAATGGAAAGGGAGTTACCTGGCTGCCCAGAAAAGCCTTCTAGTTTTTCATTCTACCTCCCATCCTTACCTTTAAAGGTATACGGCACCTCTGTTTCTGACTCTTCCTGGGGGGTACTGTGCTACAATCTGTTTTGTTCTTGTTGGCCTCCTTCCCTTAAGGTATTTAATAGGTGAAGAAATCTAAAACCCAAGTCAATTTCCACTTGTTTATCTGCATTCATTCTTTCAAAATTGTCCTAACTCTTTATTGGCAGTCATATCTTCTCACCTTCTCTTTGTTTATTGTTTTTTTTAATTCCTTTGATGCCATTTTAGTTATCTTAGTGCTGTTTCAGGAAGTAGTGGAGTATGTGCAATCAACATATTTTATTAGACGTTGTTCCTTCTTTGTGCTTAACTTTCTATACCCAAAAGAGGAGTTGAGATTGCTTGCAATAAAAGATACATAGGCAAAAAAGATTGAAATCTGGGGAAAACAACAGAAGTCAAGCAGCAAAAGAAGGGAAATATCTGTGCCAGAAAACCAGGCTAAGGATGTGGGCTGTGATAGCACAAGAGTTGGCCTTACTGAGCTACCATAGCAGTTCTGCTAAAAACAGAAACATAAGGAGTTTCGTAGCCCTCATTCCCTAACAGGAAGCACACTAGGGCATCAGATAAAACGCCTCCTACTAAATGTATTGAGCTGGTTGATCCCATTACCTAATAAAGTACCTAATACTGCAACTCAGAATTGATTACACTGAGTTGGTTAGAGTGAGACTCAGATAAGAAAACAAAATAAAAGAAGCCCTGCGGGAGTAGTTCTGAGTCATTTACACCTCTCCCAACTCCAGCCCTGTGGTGACCCTGGGGATGATGAATGTCACTTACCACATCAGTAAACAAAGGGTGTAGTAAGTCATCTGTCACTGAAGCCACCCCCAACCGTGCACCCTGAGGGGATTCAGGATGGAGGAAAACAGGATACTGGCCCTGGGTAGTTAAGGTGTATACCGAAGGAGTGACTTCAGTAAGCCCAGACTCTTGCATCTTCCCAGATACAGCAAAGCACTAAATGCATTAACTTGGGATGTCTGGGTTTCTTTAATTAACAGTAATCTTTTGATGTTCTGACTACTTGGTTTTTGTTGCAAAGACGCCTATATATCCTGGTTCCTCCCTTAGCTCTTCAGAGCAGTTCCTCAGAGCTATCTGAGAGACTATCTCCCAGGCTTAAGTCCTCGGTATGTCCGCTGAATAAAACATAATTCTCAGCTTTCAGGTTGTGCATTTTTTTTTTAGTCAACAACGCTGACTCTTGTAACTGCTTTAAATTCCCAACTTTACTCAGTGTTCCTAGGTGGAAGTGTAACAGAGCAGGACGCTGTGGGGCCTTCCCAGGACAGGCCCTTCCCCCATAGCCTCTGCTTTAGCTCCTCTCCAAAGTACCTAGATAACAGTATTCGATGCACGTTTCCTGAGTTGTTTTACAGATGTGCAACCCCCCTCACCAAATGGAAGATGTTAACTACTTGATGACCATAAGCTCATAGCCCCAGGCCTCCTGGAGCCTAAGGACTGATAATGTGAACCCCTGTGTTACCACCCTGTTCCCTCACCATCCGCTAATCAGAGGATTGTGCGTGAGCTGATCACATACCCTGTGATGCCCCGCCCCTCCACCTGGGTTTTAAAAATGCTTTGCCGAAACCCTTCAGGGAGCTCGGGGCTTTTTAGGGCATGAGCCACCCGTCTCCTTGCTTGGCCCTGCAATAAACCTTTCTTTGCTGCAAACTCCAACGTTTCAGTTTGTTTGTTTGGCCTCACTGTGCGTCGGCCACACAGACTTGCGCTAACAATTTTGGCGAAGCCAGCCGGGGAGTCTGTGCCTGTGGCAGGTCGACCCCAGCAGGGGGCAGCCCCTTCCCTGAGCCTCCAGCAGCTGCCAGAGCCCATTTCGCTCTGGAAATCTTGGAGGCACTGTCCCCAACAGGCGCCGGCCTCCCATGGCACGAGGCTGTTTGGAGCCGAGAAACGTCTGTCTGGAGTCGTGGTCCACATTCGGTGTCATTGGGTGAGTCACTCCAGCTTGCGCAGGCTGGGAATTCTCTCCACCGCATCTGGGCTGCTTCCCTTGCGGCAAGTGAGCCACTGGGTCCACTTTCTTTTGAGAGCCAGGCCAATCTGTCTGGAGGCCTCCGTCTGGGAGTGGAAGCAGAATTTTAGACTATACCTCTTCAGATTTTCTGTCTTTGTGACCGTAGCTTAGCTGTGTGTGGTTTTGTGTGTATCATTTTGGGGTGAGCCACTCATGGTCCGTTCTCCTTCAGGAGCCAGGCTGCTCTGGAGCCTCCGTCTGGGAATGAAAGTGGAATTTCTGGACCATGGCTCGTCTGATCCTTTGTTTGTGGGACCATATGTTTGTGTGTTAGTACTTGCATTGACCAGTTGAGACGTCTTTGGAGAATAATGGGGTTCATGTGTGATGACACCAGGGTATCCTTCCCTGTTGCATTAGTTTCACCTGAGGCAGAGCATTGGTTGGGATTTTCCCTTTTGAACTAGACTTGGTCATTCATTTAGCTTCATCTCCGATGGGGCATTGGTTGGGGTTCTCTCCTTTTGGACTGATGGGGCATCGGTTGGGAATCTTCCCTTTGGGGCTAGGGAACTGTGACCCTGAGAGACCGATTTGAATTGCTGTTTGCTTGATATTTGATAACACTGGCCGTGAGTAATTAAGTATGGGTGATCAGAGCTCTGTTCCAACTTACAGTCCCCTGGGGTATATTTGCAAAACTAGGAGATCTTTAGCTATGCTCCCTAAATGAAAGAAAATGCCTCGATACTCTCTGAGATCTGGAGAGCAAAAGCCCTTAACGGCTCGGCTATTACGTCAAAGTTGGTCTTTTGCAATTGCTTTTATCTTGGGGGTGTGTGTGTGTATGTGAATGAGTGTCTCGGTACTTGAGTTCAAATCCCTTTTTCTCTTCCTGGTTTTGCTGAAAGTGGGGCATGCGAATGTGAGCAGATGATACGTATTATTGTCTATTACTGTTATTTGTTTAAACTGAAGTGGATATTTGGGACCTGGAAAAAAAAAAGAAAGTTCCCTGAAAATAGCCCAAGATGGCTAGGTTTTGTATAAGTAATTAAAGGAGGAATTTGCATTTCTCTTCCTGTGCCTTTGAGATGTAAATGATCTACCTGGGATCTCTGGAGTTTATCTAATCAAACTATATTGCTTGGAACTGAAGAAAAAAAGGGATGCAGGAATAACATTAAAAAAAAAACCAACCCTCAAAACTGCTAGGAATGCTCCCTCAGCCAAACTTTAATTCATAAGCTTCATAAGGGATCATCAAGAACAAATAGTAAAGCCTTAGTCATCTGAGCAGGCAACTTTAATGTATTCCAACTGTTCTTTGTAAGCTAGTAAGTTTGTATTGTAATACCGCATTCATAACTGAGTTTTTTTAAGTGACGCTATGAGATCTCTAGTATTGTTTGTTTATATGTCTGTGTACACATTATCCATATGCGATATCTCTGCCTTTGGAAAGTATTATCAAAATTGAATTTGTAGGGCTTCCCTGGTGGCGCAGTGGTTGAGGGTCCGCCTGCTGATGCAGGGGACACGGGTTCCTGCCCAGGTCCAGGAAGATCCCACATGCCGCGGAGCAGCTGGGCCCGTGAGCCATGGCCGCTGAGCCTGTGTGTCCGGAGCCTGTGCTCCACAGTGGGAGAGGCCACAACAGTGAGAGGCCCGCGTACCGCAAAAAAAACAAAAAAAAAACAAAAAAACCCTGAATTTGTAAAGAGCTCTATTTAATTGACTTTAAGTGCTTACAAAGTAAATATAAGAGAAGCTAGACAAAATGAGTTTCAAGTTCACATGAACAGGGAAATACTCTATTAAGTTAATACCTGATATTAAGGTTAGTTTAAGTTTGTTGATCTAATTAATATAGATGTATCTTTAGAGTCATCAACATTAAGTATAATATGTTTACCGCACCTAGGTTTAATAGAAGTTAAATGAAACCTTGTTATATCTGTTGCAAATCTGTCAGCAAGAAAAATAACTTGGTATGATGATTTCAAGATCCAATTAGGTCACTCTCAGGTTTCCAAACTTCACTTTTAGAAATTCTTGGGAAATTCTTTTATTTATTTATTTATTTTTTGAGTGGCTTAAAAGAACAAACATTTATTATCTTACAGTTCTGCAGGTCAGAAGTCTGACATGGGTCTTACTGGGTTAAAATCAGGGTGTTGTTACAGCCGCTCCTCTTATCCAGAGAACCTGTTTTCTTGCCCTTTCCAGCTCCTAGGGGCAGCCTGTGTTCCTTGGCTCGTGGCTTCTTCCTCCATCTTGAAAGCAGGCAAAAATCTTAATGCCGACAAGCACGGTAAAGTAGGGTCAATACAACAGCATGTTTAGCACTTCTTTTAGGCAACCAACAGTGCTGGGTTCTGGGGACTTATGACGATGAGCAAGCCCAGTCCCTTTTCCCAAGGAGCTTGTTTTACTCTCACAGGAGATAACAAAATGGCATAGATGTTTGATAGAGGAGGCACCTTTCAGAGCATCTCACCAGCTCACCACCTCCCACATGGGAAACTAGTCCCCCTTCCCCGCTCTCAGGGTGAATCTGTGCAGCCACAATGGGAACCCTGCCCTTCCGGCCACTGCTGATGGGATTGGGGTCCAGAGACATGGGACCTAAGCTGCACCAATCAGATTTCCTCTCCAAGGGATTGAGAATTAAGATTCAAAGGTGCTAATCAACCTCTGTTGTTTACTGAATTAAGGGCATATAAGCACTGGCTTGGACATTTCTGGCCCTATAACTGTGGCAGTGCAGAGAAAACCCATCTGGAGAGAGAGGGGAAAATGGAGCAGGTATGTAGAGTGGCTTTCTAGTTCCTGCTTTTGGACTCATGGAATCTATGAGATTATCCTGCATTAATAGCCTTGATTAAAACGACTGCAAGACCATACCAGTATGAAGGCCAAAAATGCAGTACAAACATGGTAAAAGTGCTCAAGGCAGGGAGAGGGTACATCTGGTTGTGGGCTGGTAGGATTAGGAATAGTGAAATATTTCATGAAGAATGTTGAAAATTGAGTCCACCTTTAATGATGGGTGAGACTCTATCACCCATCTCACCCAGGAGGAGGTGGGGGTGAGAGCATTTATACAGAACCATAGATGGGAGAGAAAACTAGGGGGGAGGCATGTGCCAAGGTGAGTGGGGATGGTTGTCTTCTTGTGAAGGTTTGAGTTCCTCGCGTGAGCTATGACCCGTGTCAGCGCATTCTAGGTCCTTTTTCCACTTGAGCATAATTACCAGCAAGTGTCAGTCTGTTCCCATTGACCTCCCTAGCTACTCTGCTTTAAAGAAAATTAAAGAGGCCATTCAGAAAAACTCTTATATTTCTACAGAAGACAAAAAGATGTGTGAAGCAACTAATAATACAGTGATGTAATTTTCAATATAAATTTCTTATTTCCTTGTTTCAGGATAAATGGTAAATAGACATGTTCCCAGCAGTGTGAGGTGAGTAATAGGAATACCAAACATCATTTCACTCCAAGGAAACCTGTTTGGCTCTGTTGGCCATCTATATCTAAAGCCTTCAGATGTAGCAGGCCACCAATTTTCAGGGCCACCGATTACTTTTCTGGGGAAAAAGTTTATTTTGAAATATTTTAAAAACATACCATAAATGGGACTGGGAAAAAGGTGTAATATAAACCTATTGTGGTTTAAGTTGCTGTTTTTCACAAAATATTAAATGTGAATATACTTCTGAAACCTGAATAAACTGTGTAGTTATAAGGCATTGCGTGAATAAGCTTATTATGTATTTTTATATGTTTGTAAGTACACTGATTAGTGAGAGGGATAAAAGTGAACTCAGTAGGAAAGCTCTGGAGAGAAACAAAAAAAGTGAGACCTTCTACCCTATAGCTAATATTAGTTACCTTATTTAGGGAGGGACCTGGTTTATAAACTAAAGTAACTTTTAGGCAATAAGCCAATGATGTTTTAAACTTGAAGGCGGCTCATGTAACTTTCTTAACTGCTGACTTGTTAATAATTTTAAATATTATTTGTTCCCAAACCAATCTTTTTTTTTTAATTAATTAATTTATTTTTTGGCTGCATTGGGTCTTGGTTGCTACGCGCAGGCTTTCTCTAGTTGCAGCGAGCGGGGGCTACTCTTCCTTGCGGTGTATGGGCTTCTCATTGCAGTGGCTTCTCTTTGTTGTGGTTCATGGGCTCTAGGCATGCGGGCTTCAGCAGTTGCAGCATGCGGGCTCAGTAGTTGCAGCTCGTGGGCTCTAGAGTGCAGGCTCAGTAGTTGTGGTGCACGGGCTTAGTTGCTCCGCGGCATGTGGGATCTTCCCAGACCAGGGCTTGAACCCGTGTCCCCTGCATTGGCAGGCAGATTCTTAACCACTGTGCCACCAGGGAAGTCCCCCAAACCAATCTTTATCATAGCCTTGTATTTAGAATTTCTGTGAGCTTGAAATCCTGTCCTTCCTTCACCAAGTGTCTGACACAAATATAATCCCATTACAACGGATGTCATTGCAACATTTTGCGTATCACGGGAAGTGTTTCCTATTACCGCCATGACTCTTCCTTAAAAGAATGTAGTCTGTATAACAAGACAGTTGGGGATAGTGCCTGTACCTAATCTTAATGAGCTTTGACTTTACAACATCCTGTGTACTAAGTATGTTCCTAAAATCAATGCGCATTGATTATAAAACCAGCAGATCACATGTCAAAATGCACTTGAGAAATGCGTTCTTCAAGGGCTGTGAGTGACTGAATAAGGGGTAGCCCGCTGTGACCGGGCACCACAGCGTCCCTCTGTGTCCCCCATTCTGAGTCAGCCACTTCACTCGCACTCCTGTCTGCTTCTGTGTGGCCCTAGTGTTAGGGGTCTTCTGAGTGGTTTCTTGAGGAGAGAATAGCTGTTTGTCAAAACAAGAGGAAAAACCAGAGACTATCAACTTTAAGTAGAGAAGGGTAAGGTAGGAACTAGTCATTGGCACAGTTGATTTGTGTTTTTAAACCTGAAGACTTCTAACTTTGTCAGCTAAGGATGACCCATGGGGAAATAATAAACATTCCTGGGAAACTCTGAGAAAGAAGTTTGTTTGGTGAAGGTTGTGGTTAAGTTAGATGTGGCAGAGACTGCTGGCCATCCCCCAGTGTCTATTCTCGTCTTCTTCTTTAGAAGTAGGGTCCCCAAATTTAGTTTGGCCCGTGGCCCCTTAGCACAAAGACTTCATTTCCCAGTCTCTCTGGCAACTAGATGTGACCATGTGACTAAGTTCTATTCAATGAAATATAAGTGGAACTGTCACATAAAATTGACGGGAAATGTCCTTGAAGGATGTGGACATACCCTAAGCAGCCCTTTCCTTCCTCTTGCTGAGATGGAAATCAAATCAGAGGATGGTAGAACTGTAAGAGAGGAGTTTGGATCCCAAATCATTTCATGCAGCCTCACGCCTCTCCCCACCTCAATCCTCAGTTACTTATCTTTGGACATCTTTAAGTGTGAAAGAGAAGTAAACATTTATCTTGCTTCCACCATCGTTATTTTGGTTCCTGTCGTTCTCAGCCAAATGCAATATTAATTGATAAAATGGGTAAAAAAATCATAATGATAAAGATAACTGCTGTAGGTCTAAATGTAGCTTTAAAATAAAAAGTAGTTCCTGATGTAGCTTCACTCATTTTTCCTCCAAAATGTCTATGAAACACAGAAAAAAGATGAAATTTGCAACATTAAAACCCAAGACTGAGTCAATTTATTTGAGAGAATTTCCTAATAATCCCTTCCTTTGTCTATTCACATAGTCAACAAATATTTTTTAAAATAACTACCATGTACCAGGTTTTAGACCCAGGGAGTATAGTGATGAACGAAAGAGAGAGAAAGTCCCTGCCTTCATGGGGCTTCTATTCCAGTGGGAGAAGACAGACTACAAACAAGATAAACAAAGAACTATGTCAGATTGTATTTGTATATTAAAAAAACAAAAAAACAAGGTAAGGGAGTAGAAAGCGATAGATGGAATGGGCAGGGAAGGTTTTTGGAGGAGATGACATTTGACCTGAATGAAGTGAAGGTCAGAGTCATGGTGATATCTGGAAGAAGAGCATTCAAGGCAGAGGATGCAACACGTGCAAAGGCCCTGAGACAGAAACAGGCTTGGCATGTTCCAGGAACAGTGAGAAGATAATGTGGCTGGAGTAGAGTAAATGGAGAAAAGAAGTGGTAGGAAAAGGTGTCTGAGAGCTGGTCAAGGGCCAGAAAATGTAGGATGAATTGCTAGGAAGTCACATTTAACTGGACTAAAAACATGCATCGTGGTGCATTTTTAAAAGGAAATGTTTCCCTAAAAGTAGGTGGGAAGACCTCTTGTCCTCCCCACAACTACTACTACTATGCTGGGTTCAAAGTCATAATATCTCCCATCATCAGAGAATTGGACAGCCAACACTCTGTTGTCTGGGTGTTTTCCACCAAAATGCCTCTCTCTCCATACAATCAGAGGCCATCATCTCCGGAGAACATATCATCTCACTTAATCCTCTGGCAGGACGCTAATGGGGGTAGAGTACACTGGCAGCGCACAGTGAATCTTGGGAGGGGTCGTAAAGTAAAGCACTATAGTTTGTGTGGAGATGGAAGAACCCCAGATGTAGTGGATGCTATAACTTTTATGGTGCTGTTTCATGGTGAGAGTTTGAGCTCCAGGCGGTGACAGTAGGAGAAAATACTGTCTCTGTCCAAGAGAGTCATAATATTATAGTGCAAACATAGTAAATTTCACACAGTTGGGACATAATTCCAAACCATGTAGTTGTTTAAATAATTAAATTACTTGGATTTAGCTTATATTTCCTTCTTTATTTCCTTTCAAAAGTGTTATACACATAACGTCAGTTTACAAAAAAATAGTCTGATATAGCTTTCTTCACATACTAGGCTGGGCTAAATGCATTCTGTGGATTGCTTACCAAGGGTCAACTGCTAAATTATAAAGATGTATGAAGGTGAACAAGGATGGCTTGAAATACACCTATGCCAGGGCTTATTTGGTCAGAGGGCCTCTTTTAGAAGAAAAACCTGAGGATCACATTGCTTTACAGGCATGACTCGTGTTGTTAGTAGTATTTCAAGGCAAGCCACTTAAAATACTGAGTGCTACTACTGGAAATGATCTTGTCTTCCATACGCTTTCAGGTATCTTCATTTAGGTGTACATCTTTGTGCCTACATTTAACATGTGTCTACATTTGTACTCTACAAAGGTAGAGCATTGTGATTAAGAGAACAAATTCTGTAACAGACCTGGATTAAAAATCTTAATCTCTACCGTTTCCTTGGGAAAGTGTTTTGGCCAGCTTCCTTTTTTGAAAAATGGAGATGATTTCTATATCAAGGGTAATAGTAAGAATTACACTAGTTAATGTACAAGGTGCCAAGCATGTTATATGTCACATGGTAAGGCTTATTAAATAGTAGGCTTATTAAATATTTCTGGTATTATAACAACTATCATTTGTAGGAGAGACTGTTGGGAATCAAAATTGTTTGTTGAATGAAAGCGCAGGCAACCAGTAGCACAGACTTGTTCCTCTCCTTTATAACTGCTTACGTGCCTAAGGACCGGGTCCTCAGCTCACTGCACACTGTCACCCGAATCGCCCATCAATTCATCACGTAAGGCAATCGAAAAATTCCAGGTGTATCTTCCCGTAAGGACCCGGTCTATTGAACTGGAAAGCTAAAAGTAAAGGCGTGTTAGCAAACGGTATTTGTAGGGGTGGGATAGCAGGATGGGAGGGAGATGCAAGAGGGAGGAGATATGGGGATATATGTATAAGTATAGCTGATTCACTTTGTTATAAAGCAGAAAGTAACACACCATAGTAAAGCAATTATACTCCAATGAAGATGTTAAAAAAAATAAAGGCATGACAATTGCCCTTCGACCCGCCTCTCCCATAGGTCGCCTGCTCATTTAAATAGTGCGTTCCCTCGGGTGCCACTTGATAAAATTGTCTGGGCGCTCCTTGAGGATTCGCCAGAGGCGGCTGGAAGCTCCAAGTTCACCTGCCCAGGTGTCCGCGGCCCTCGCGGAGCCACCCTGGCCTGGCACCTGGGGGTCGGGTCCCCGAAGTCCCATTTCGGGGGGCTCTGCTGGCTGCGGTGGGCGCAGGGGCTGCTGCCAGAGCGTACTCTCCTTTCCCTTTCGCGAGACGCTGGGTGCCGGCGGGGACCGACACCTGCCTGACGCCTCTAATCCCCTTAGGGCGCCACGCCCGCCGCGCGCGGCTGGGGAATAAGTGAGCGCAGGGCGCGCAGGTGAAGTTCCGGCTCCGGCTGCGAGCCGCGGAGCCTCCAGTTTACGCGCAGGGCCCCGGCAACCGCGCGGCCATGGTCTCGCCGCGGGGCATCGGCACCTTCGTGGTGTGGGACTACGTAGTGTTCGCCGGGATGCTGCTCATCTCGGCCGCCATCGGCATCTACTACGCCTTCGCGGGGGGCGGCCAGCAGACCTCCAAGGACTTCTTGATGGGCGGCCGCAGTATGACCGCCGTGCCCGTGGCGATGTCCCTCACCGCCAGCTTCATGTCGGCTGTCACGGTCCTGGGCACCCCTTCCGAAGTCTACCGTTTTGGGGCCATATTCAGCATCTTTGCCATCACCTACTTCTTTGTGGTGGTCCTCAGCGCGGAGGTCTTTCTCCCGGTATTCTACAAACTGGGAATTACCAGCACCAACGAGGTACAGGGTGAGGGAGGGCCCGGGGAGAGGTGATGGGGTGAGGGGAGTACTTTTCAGCTCCTGGAGGGATTTTCCTGGGGGCAGGCTCATCACCACATCCAAGTCTCTCCCCGTTCATATCCATCACCTCTTCTGCCCGCCCCTTTTAGGGAGAGGTGTCCTGTAAAGGCGAAAAATAATCTCGGGACTTAACATTCATGAGCTCAGGGGAAGAGAGAGGCTCCCAGAGTAAACGGAGTTATTTGGACTAGTGCTCAGTAAGGCCATTTCTGCTTTAACATCTTTGATTCCAAGTCAAGGGGAAAGATTTTTCAACTTGTTATCTTGGGGAAGGGTAAGTCTCAGCTCCTCCTCCTTGAAAGGAGTCCCCTCATTCCAGGTCCTCGGTCCACTCACTTTTCCAGGAAGTACGGGTACTCTCCCCTCCATCCCTCTCGCAAACATGGCTTCCACGGAGAGTCAGGCACTCACATGGTTAAGGTTCTGAATCTCGTGTTTGAGACCAGATTCGATGCTTACTAGCTGGGTAACCTTGGCTGACTTAATTAACCTTTTGTGCCTCTCTCTAAGTCTCAAAATGGGAATAATTATACCACCTACCTCATCTGGTTGTTGGGGGGATTAAATGAGATGATGCAAGGGCAGCATTTAGAATAGTGTCTGGCACAGGGTAAGTGCTGAGTAAATGTTGACCGTAAGTATTGGGGTGATGGTGGTAGAGATTGTTCCCTTGGGATCACTAGGAAAATTTGGCTGCAGAGTTCTTAAGCATCTCTGCCTTCTCTCTCTGTGGAGAGATGATTAAGGGAAACCATCTTTCCAATTGCACAGGTCCCCTGGTTATAAATTTTCTCAAATCGTCTGCCAGAAAGGGCTTTGCAAAGATAGTGTGAATGTTTGGTTTAGTTTAAAGAGCTGTTGAATGGGAGTGTCAGGGGAGGATAAAAGTTTAGGGGAGTGGTCGGGCCCAGTTCCATGAGTTCCATGGACAAACCTGCAGAAGTGGTGTCTCTAACAGACCATTATCCAAGGACCCCGAGCCTCATCCTCAGCAGCCACCTTGTCCTCGAGTTCATGTAGTGTTTGCCCCAACCCAGAGCCACTGGATGGTGGTTTCTTAGTGAGGCTGGTTCAACTGGTGCTGGGGATGGGCCCCAATGGCACAACAAGTGTTGGTGACACACTGCCTGGGCTCTAGTGAACTCATTGCAGGGTGAGGTGCCCCTGGTGCAGCACTGCCTTTGCACTCTGGTCATGGTGTTTGAGAGCGTTTAGTCATCGCCCCAGAAGTGAGCAGGGTAGAGTTTCTTTGTTTTGCTCAAAAGTGACAAACTGATTACCCCAGACAAACTCAGTTTTAGGTCTTTTTTGTTGCTGTTGACCCTTATAACGTTTTGAAAAAAAATTAATTTAGCATTTAATGATGAGAAGTCAAAGAAAATTCCAGATTCTGACTTCTTCTGAAACTTAAAAGACTAGTGACACTGGGCCCACATTCCCTGTGGCAACAGGAACCCCACTTTACAGCCGTTTCTCTCATTCCCTATTAATTTCTATATTGAGGTCTCTTCATTGTATCTGCATGGTTACTTTCTTATGGTAGAGAAATCTATCTGCATTTAGGTCTTTATCAAAAATGCAAAAGGGGGCTTCCCTGGTGGCGCAGTGGTAGAGAGTCCGCCTGCCGATGCTGGGGACATGGGTTCGTGCCCCGGTCCGGGAGGATCCCACACGCCGTGGAGCGGCTGGGCCTGTGAGCCATGGCCGCTGAGCCTGTGCGTCCGGAGCCTGTGCTCCGCAACGGGAGAGGCCACAACAGTGAGAGGCCCGCATACCGCAAAAACAAAACAAAAATGCAAAAGGGAAAATGGAAAGGACTGAAGGGAGTTCTTGCTTTGAGGGAGATGTCAGAGGACATATTTCTTAATGGATATGAGGAATATTTCAACCTGGTAATATATGAACGCCTGGCTGATCCAGTTGGTGTATTTTACCTGATGAGATCTGTAGGCATTTCGAGTCCGTGAGCTCTGATCTGTAGTTAACCAACTCCAAAACCCAGAAAGGGTTTGAAGAACCTGGCAAGAGGACTTCAGTCCCCATAGGTGAATGCTCCTCTCATAATCACTGACCTGTGCCTCTTCGGGTGAGCAAACGTTAACTCAACCAGAAGCAGATTTCCCACACATTTGCAGGGGTGGAGGCTAAGTTAGCAGAGTTCCAGCTAAAAATGGCAAAAAGCAAACGTTTACTGAGTGCTTAATACAGGCTGGGCACTGGGTTGCCTGTTTGACATACATTATCTGACTCAATGCTCAAAATAATTCTTATACTGTGAGAGCCCCATTTTGCAGACAGAGATTCTGAGTAAGTTAAGCTACACAAGAGAGCCTGAAGCAAAGTGGACACATGCCTAGAGGCTGTGCAGTGGTGCATACTGGCTGCTTCTGAAGGCTCCGGTGAGTGTTATAACCCTGCGTGGAGTTTAGAATGGTGCAGGCAAAAGGGGCTGTGGACACATTGGGGGTGTCCACGCCTAGTGGATGCCAGGCCACTGGGGACAGGGAAGTTAGGTAACATGCTATGTCCCTGGCAGTTGGTCATGGAAAACACTTTCTTGTGGCATATTTTGTTTGTTTTATGCTGAGAGGTGGAATCAACTATACAGAATAAGAAGTCCAGCATTGAGATACCCTGGCATTCTTGTGCAAGTATGAAATCTTTCCCTAGTTCCAGATTGTTAGCTACAGTTGGCTGTTCAGAAGCATTTGTGATATCTATTTATCACTGCCTTCAAGGTGTAGTCCTGGTAGGTGTATAGCAACTTCCAGATTCACAGAGAAGAAATATGCAGGAGCCCAACTGCATTCACCATCTCTTCAGGATGTTTCTGGATCCAGCAAAATCAATGTGTTTGAACTACGTTGCCCAAACTCTCTCTCTCTCTCTCTCTCTCTCTTAAAAAAAATCAGTAGAAATCTTAGTGTCCCTAAGTTATTCAAAGTACTGAGGACTATGAGAGATCTCAACTGACTATAGGTGTGACTGAACCAAACTTGGGTCCGCTCGTCCATGCGCAGTAAAGCCAATCTACTGACACCAGGTTGCGGTGGAGGAAAGTGCAGCTTTTATTATTAGTCTGGGGCAGCTAATGATAAAAAAATCCTCAACTCCCCAGCGGGTTTTAGGGAAGCATTTTTAAAGGCAAGGTGAGGGAGGGGAGTCACAGAGTATGTGACCACCTTGTGCACGATTCTCTGGTAGATTGGTGGGGAGGTGATAGGGCAGTGTCACAGGGGTTAACATTTTCAATCCTCAGGCTCCAGTAGGTCTGGGGCTACATGCTCATGGTCATCAATTAATTAACTTCTTCCATCTGATGGAGGTTTTAGCATCTGTAAAACAACTCAGGAAATGTGCATCAGATACTGTTATCTTGGTACTTTGGGGAGGAACTAAAGATTCTGTGACTGCCATATTGCTGATTTACTGTTTGAAGTGTTACTAGTTCTCCTGGCCCATCTGCTCCTTTGTCACTACATGCTCACAGCCTTTCAATCATTAATTCTTGAGCCAGGCTGTTGTGACTCAGGGGAGGCCTGGAAGACTACAGCTGTTCTATAAACAAGAGGCAGGCAGAGGACATGGGGGCAGGGGTCTATCCCAGGAAGGTACCATAGGGTCCTGCTTGGTAACATAGACACCTACTGTTATTCTGTGGTTTTGTCTAGAAATTCTAGAGCTATTCTCTGAGCCTACTGATCAGTGACTTGATCTTTAGGTATTTCTTTAGCAGCCCAGTATCTGAGATGGACAAGACTGTCCCCTGCCATTCGGTAAACAAAGGATGTTGTGGCCACCAAGCCATCAGCCACTGCAGCCACCCCCCATGGTGCACCCTGAGGGGAATCCAGGATGGAGAAAAATAGGATACTGGCCCTAGATAGATAAGATGTATATGAAAGGAAGGCTTTCAGTAAACTCAGACTCTTGCATTTTCCCATACACAGAAAGGCACTAAAATCATTAACTTTGTCAGTTCTTTGTGATTAGCAGTAATCTTTTGATGTTCAACTACATGTTTTGTTTTGTTTTGTTTCCCAGCAAATACTCCTATGTATCCTGGCTCCTCCCTTACCTCTTTGGAACAGACCCTCAGAGCTGTCTGAGAGGCTGCCACCCTGGGCTATAGTCCTCAGTATGGCCTCAGAATAAAACATAATTCTCAACTTTTAGGTTGTGCACTTTTTTCATTCAACACTGAGATAGTGATAGAATTCTTGGTTCTGTCTTGAGTTAGTATTGTGAGAGGGGGGAAAAATATATATATATATATTTTTGTTGTTGTTGTTGTTGTTGTTGTTCAACTTGCTACATTCTTACCTCCATCACATTTTCCTCTTCAGTTTTCTTTAGTCTCCAGCAGCATGAATACACGTACCTAGAAAAGACAAAGACTTCTCTGTCAATTCATGGACATTTATTTTTAATAGAGTTTTACTAAAACAACTCAGAAGAAATAACACAGCTCTGTTCCCATGCTTCAAGACACTTCTTGGGTTTTCTAAAAAGTCTTCCAAAATATACTTGGATGATTTTGACTTATGTAAATCACTGAGATTTAAATTCTTAGGCCTATGGATTTGGCTACCAGCTTCTTAATGTCCTAACTCTTAAGTGAACAGTTTACAACATTTCCCCATCCATTTACATCGTTTGATAGTCTCCAAAATCCTGCAGAGTAAGTGGGGAAAGAATGATTACTATGATCCACATTTTCAAAAGGAGGAACTTGAGATTTAGAGTGTCCCAAGCTCGTGGAGTCAAGAGTAAGGCTGGAACAAGGGCTGGAACTCTTGCCCCAGAGCACTCACTGCACTGCATTGTATATTCATTACTCATCAGTTATTTTAGGATGTCCTATTATGTGTCAGTGCCACTCACTCACTCTGGATGGATCTTAGACACATGGGCAGTTTTCTTGTTGTTTTGAATAACAGAGTGGTTAGGTGCACAGAGTTTGGCATCAAATGATCCTAGATTTGCATTGTGTCTCCAGCAATTATTAGGTTGCAGCCTTGATATTCTCTCTGTGCCTCAGTGTGCTGGTTTCCAACATGCACTTATGCATAGTAACTGCCTCATGGAGTTGTTGGGAGGACAGGGCATGCAGCAAATACTCTATAAATGTTAGCTGTGATTATGAAGCAAAAATATCTGGTGTCTTTTCCTCTGATATTTACCTAATGTCAGTTTTTCCTCCCTCATTTTTTCTGCTATATGAAAAGACTACTGTCAGCCTTAGAATTCTCTCTATATGTAGTAATGATATTCAACTTAAAGAATGTCTTGGACCCCGGCTTCCTTCCAGCTCTAAAATCCTAGGATTCTAATTCTGTAATACATTATGATCTATAATATTGGAGATAAGCACACTGCTGACATACCTCAGAGATATTACAGGTTCAGTTCCAGACCACCACAATAAAGGGAATATTGCAATAAAACGAGTTGCATGAATTTTTTGCTTTTCCAGTACATATAAAAGTTATGTTTACACTATGCTGTAGTCTGTTAAGTGTACAATACCTCTATGTTTAAAAAACAATGTACATACCATAATTTAAAAGTATCTTATTGCTAAAAAATGCTTACCATCATCTGAGCCTTCAGCAAGTTGTAATCTTTTTGTAATAGTAACATCAAAAATCACTGATCAGAGATCACCATAACAAGTATAATGATAATGAAAAGTTTGAAATATTGCAAGAATTACCAAAATGTGACACAGAAACATGAAGTGAGCAAATGGTGTTGGGAAAATGGAACCGATAGACTTGCTTCACACAAGGTTGCCAGAAACCTTCAATTTGTAAAAAAATGCAGTACCTGTGAAGAACAAAAAAACAAAGTGCAATAAAATGAGGTATGCTTGTATATTATAAGATACTGCAGATGTCACGCTTGGCTCTGAACAGAAACTTACTTAGGCTGATTTAAGTTAAAATTTTTTATTGTAAGGATATGGGAGTAGTTCATAGCATAGGTGGAAAAGCTGAGCAAACAGACTTTGAAAAGGACAGAAAGGAGGGCAGCCTCTTCAGGCCACCCTGTCAGGATCAGTCTGCTTCTGCTCCAATCGTTTTCTGTCTTTATATCTTGCCTCTAAGATTCAAATACCCATTGAGAAGAGAAGCTGATTGGCTGAACATGGGTCCTGTGACTATCTTTTGGCCTAGGCTGGGCACCTTGATGGTCAATTCCACAGTTGCCTGAAGTGGGAAAGGGTTGATTCCCTAAGTGTATCAAAGGAAATGTATTGGGTAGATACCAAGAGAAAGGGGAGGACAACACTTTGCTCATTCTGAAAATGCAGAATATAATTCCATTGGTATGACATTCTGCAAAAGGCAAAACTCGTAGGGATGGAGAACAGGTCAGTGATTGCCAAGGTTTAGGGGTGAGAGGAGGGTTTGACTACAAAGGAGCAAGAAAGGAGAAACCTTTGATGGAGTTTCCTGTGGGTGATGGAGCTGTTCTGTGTTAAAACCCATTGAACAGTACTCTAAAGCAAGGGTCAACTTTTCTCTGTGTAATTTAAAATAACAGTGAAATAGGAGTGCAGAACACGAATTAGTCATGAAGTTGCTTTAAATTTCTAACTCCTTTACTTCTTAAGCTGCTGGTTTTTAAAAAGTGTCCAGAAGTTTTACATATTAACCATTTTTCCTTTTTTGGAAACAGTATCTAGGACTTCGATTTAACAAATATGTTCGTCTCTGTGGAACAATCCTCTTCATTGTTCAAACAGTAAGTAACCCTCAGTTCATTTATTTTCTCTTTTTTTCATGTACAGTGTTTTTAAACAAGGGATCTGGGTCAAGCTTATTTGGTAAATACATGAAAGATAAAAAAGGGGTGTTGAAAATAGGAGGAAACAAAAAAGGAAAAACACTTGTCACTACATAACATTAATCCTTAAGATCATTGAACAGTGTTTCAGCAAATGCATTACTTCCTGGGAAAACAGAATGATTTAAGTAAACATGGAATATTATATTGATCAAGCAACACTTATGTTACTTTAGGAAAGTATGGTTTTCCCTCTTACACCTCCCTCTGTCCCCACCAAAGTGACAGTAAGGGCATTACTAAGATGACAAAGATATATGAAGGAACTGTAGTAGCTGATAGTAGGAATTGTAATAAAGGGAAAACAAGTGGTATGTTTCATAGTATTTTGCAACATGTTAAGCAATAAACTTAATAGGAAAAATTAACTGACATAGGAAGACATTAGGTAATAATTTTCTTTGTTTGAAAGCATACTTTAAAAAATGAATCAGTGCTCTCTTTTAAAAATCGAACTGTAAAACCCAACTGATGTACTCATTGATATAAAACAACAAAATCATGCACTCTGGAGGAGTTTTTAAAGCCAACTACACAATCCAGTACTTCAAGAATATGCGACTGTAGATTTACTGCTTGGCACAAATGGAAAGCAAAGATTTGCCAAGCAATCAGTGACAGAGAACGCTTCCCACCCTTCGTCCAGGCTGCTGGAGGCTTATCGCTACCATTGTCACATCATTTAGACCTATCTTCCTCTTGGCGGCTAAGTGCTTTAAGGATGAGTTTGATAATGGAGGTCCAGGAAGGAGTTGTCATTCTCATCCGTTTTTATAATTCCACTTCTCCATTCAAAAGTTACCCAAACATTTGCTACAGCAGGACAGAGTGCCTCTGCAATTATTTAACTTGACTCCATTTTACATCTTTGTAAATTATGTAACTTAAATTGTATCTGTCCTTAACGCTTGCAGTATAAAAGGAAAGAGCCCTCTGGGGTCTGGTAGAGATTCTGACACAGAGCTGAGGCTGGTAGCTCGCATTCGACAGCGGAGTTCAGACGCTCTTTGGATCGTCGTTAGAAGTGCCAACAGAAATGAAAAAGTGGAGACAAATGTTAGGAAGGTGGCCTGTGGTCACATTTTCAAATCTTTAACTTGGACAGAATAATGACTGTGAAAAGCTAGTTCATTCTTGCAAAAAAGAGGGGAGCTTTAGAATCTGCTATTTGAAAGACTTACTTCCATAGATCACTCATGCAATTTAATCATTCAACTACTATATAACATTTTTTTCATATGTTTTATACAGTAATCATAGAATTAGCTTCTATGTATTTGAAAGATCAAATGCAATGAAAATGGTATTCTGAGAAAAAAGAACATATTTATCTTACTGTTGTACCCCAGATTAATAAATATTTGTTAAGTGTACGAATGAAAAATAATAAATAATATTTAAAAGGTAGGATAGAATTTTTGTTGGCTTTCAGGAAATTTTAGGGCAAATTTACACTTTTGTTTAATTAGTGGTCATGCAAACTTTTACAAACAAGGTTCCACAATTTTCACTATTTTCCCAATTAATTATACAGTGATTAACAACAGCTTGAAAGCATATGAATGAGGAAGCAGCCCCTTTTAAATTTGTGTTCTTTCTCTCTTTCTAATTGTTCTAGATCTAGGAAAATTGATTTCAAACTTGAATTGATGTATCAGTGACTATCCGCACTAAGTACAACATGAAAAGTCCATATTTTTACACAAAATTGGTCATAAAAGATTTTTGTGACCTATGACCACACCACAAATGGAAAAGGAGAGTCAACTTCACTTAAATAACATTTTTCAAGTTACAAGCAAATTTTATTAAGTATATTGAAACTGTAGTTTTAATTCATAATTAAATTTATAGAAAAATATCAATATTTCATTTTGTAATTCATATCGTTTATTTGGTTTTCTTTTTCCCCCTAGATTTTGTATACTGGAATTGTTATCTATGCCCCTGCCCTGGCTTTGAATCAAGGTACATTTTAGAGTTACAAATATGTCACTCTCATTTGGGGGTTCACTTTTAACAGACCTTATTCTATCTTTGGGGAGATGGGGAGGTGCAGGAATGCTTCCAGTAACCTGCGTCAGCTTGAGGCGGGCCAGGTGGGTTCAGTGTCTACACTAGCAGCTTCTTTGGGTTCCTGGATCATAGCTTCAAAAGATCTGTAGACTTCACTGGGCAGTGTTTCTCTGGGATGTGCCAACCAGCCATTCTCCATCCCGTCAGAATGAACGCCCCCTGTAGTCAAAGACTGCACTTCCTCCCTTTGTGGCTATAACTTGGAGCCCATCTCCAAGAGGCTTCTGTGTTATTCAGCTCAGACTCGGTCCCGTCGTAAAATCTGGCAGGGAGAGAAACTTTCCTTCTCCCCATTTCTAATGTGGTCCAAAATACAAGAAACAGAGATCTGTGAGATTTGAAATATCAGATTGCTCCTAGTGACCAAAGGACAGATGGCTATAGTATCCCTATAAACCAATGTGTGATGATTGTAGTGATCAGCAGATTACTGTACTCTCTAGATTTGGGCAGATAATAGCTGTGAAACTGAGATTGTTTATTGTGGCAAATGTGTGTGTTAGTCATACCTTCAGAAGGCTTCAGGGGAACTCCATGTTCCCTGAATTCTTATCAATCAGAAGTGAATTTATCTCTAAAACTTCCTTGTAAAATGGACAAGTGGACTCTGTGATGGGAAGAATGTGGTACAGTTCCTCAAGTTAATATAAAATGGACAAACAACCCCAAAGAAAACAAGAAAAAAAAAAGAAAGAAAATGGAAAACCCCAGCTAACTCCACATTCTAATTTCCTGATTTCATAATACATAGATAATAAAGCACAACAGTATTGTTACAAAGAAGAACTCCATTATATAATGTGCTATTGAATTCTGAATGTCAGGCTTGTTCCATGTCAATATTACCAACATCATGGTTGGATCACTTCATATGTAAAGAGCTGAACTGTAAACTTCATAAGTTACCTATTGGCTTTAAGTGTAACTAAAGATGTTGGCTTTTGAGTTTTAAAGTGCAGTTCTGGGCATGAGAAAGCACTGCCTTCAGTGCTTCAAGAACTCTGTTCTTATCAGTTTATTGAGCCACTCCCTAGGAGTAAATTAGGATCCAAGGACTGCATTTTGACCCTTTGAGTACCAGTTGTATATTTTACTGTACCAAGGGAGTAGACACAAGCATAGACAGGGTACTTGGTGTGCAACAGATGCCCCATAGAAACTTGTTTAGCTGAATTGGAACTTAACATTCTCTAGATACATTTTTTTTAAACTTTTTTTTTTAATTACAGAAAACTTCAAACATACACTAAAATAGAATAGTGTATTGAACCCTAATGGACCCTTAACTCTACACTAATAATTATCAACTCTTGGTTTAATTCACTTCCTATTTCCCTCACTAGATTATTTTGCTGTAAATCTGAGATCTTTTATCATTTCATCTGAATTCCATATGTCTTTTACATACTTTTTTCATTGAGGTATAATCAACATATAATATTATATTAGTTTCAGGTTTACCATAATGATTCAATATTTGTATATAATACAGTGATCACCACAATAAGTCTAGTTAACATCCATCATCATACATAGTTACAAAATTTCTTTTCTTGTGATGAGAGCTTTTAAGATTTGCTCTCTTAACAACTTTTAAAATATGCGATACAGTATTATTAACCATGCTGTACATTACATTCCAATGACTTATGGATTCCATGACTGGACGTTTGTACCAGGATGTGTGTTTTTTGTTTTTTTTAAATAAATTTATTTATTTATTTTTGGCTGCATTGGGTCTTCGTTCCTGCGCATGGGCTTTCTCTAGTTGTGTTGAGTGGGAGCTACTCTTTGTTGTGGTGCGCAGGCTTCTCATTGCGGTGGCTTCTCTTGTTGCGGAGCACGGGCTCTAGGCATGTGGGCTTCAGAGGTTGTGGTGCACAGGCTCAGTAGTTGTGGCTCGCAGGCTCTAGAGCACAGGCTCAGTAGTTGTGGTGCACGGGCTTAGTTGCTCCATGTCTTGTGAGATCTTCCCAGACCAGGGCTCGAACCCGTGTCCCCTGCATTGGCAGGCGGATTCTTAACCACTGCGCCACCAGGGAAGTCCAGGATGTGTTTTTTAAACACAATCGTACCTTTATCATTTCTAAAACATTAACATTAACACCTTACTGTCATCAATATAAGGTCAGTGTTCAGATTTCCCTGATTTTTTTTTCAGTGTTTGTTAGAGTCAGGATCCAGATAATTTCATGTAATTGTAATTATTTCATTTGTCTCTTACGTTTCTTTTTCTTGCTTTTTAAAATCGAAAACCATATTTTATTGAGATATATTGTAGCTTATATACAATAAAATGCCCAGAACCTAAGTGCACAGTTGGATGAATTTTAACAATTTTGTGTACTTGTGTGACAACCACCCAACTCAAGATATACAATATTTCTATCATCAAATCCCAGGAAAATTTTTTTGATTCTTTCTAATGAATCGCCACCTCCATTCCAAGCAGCCAGTTTTCATTACCATAAATTAGTTTTTCCTGTTCTTAGATTTTATATAGTGCCTTTCTGCATCTGGTTTCTTTTGCTCAACAAAATGTTTTTGTGGCATTCATTCATGTTGCTACATGTATCAGTAGTTCATTCCTTTTTATTGCTAGTATTTTATCATATACATCTACGAAAATCTGTTTATCCATTCTGTTGTTGATGGATGTTGGGTTGTTTCCAGTTTTAGGCTATTTTGAATTAAGACTGCTAAGCGCATTCTTATACAGGTTTTGTTTTGTCTTGCTTTGCTTTTTTTTTTTTTTTTTTTTGCGGTACGCAGTCCTCTCACTGCTGTGGCCTCTCCCGTTGCGGAGCACAGGCTCCAAACGCACAGGCTCAGCGGCCATGGCTCACGGGCCCAGCCGCTCCACGGCATGTGGGATCTTCCTGGACCGGGGCATGAACTTGTGTCCCCTGCGTTGGCAGGCGGACTCTCAATCACTGCACCACCAGGGAAGCCCCTTTCTTTGCTTTTTGACACACGTTTTCATTTTTAGTGGATGAATACCTGGAAGCAATATACAGTTAAATACACACTATTCTGACCCAGCACAGGGTAGGTGCATGTAAAAAATTTACGAGAAACTGCCAGATAGCTTTTCTAAGTGGTTCTATCATTTTGCATGCCCACCCCACGATGTGTGAGAGTTCCAATTATTCTGTGTCCTTGACAGATTTTGTATTTGTCTTTTCGATTGTAGCCATTCTAGTTGTATGATCTATTATCTTATTGTGGTTTTAATTTGTATTTTTCTGATGACTGTTGATGTTGAGTTTACTGGCTCGTAGAATAATAAAATGAATACAAAACAGACAAATAACCTAGCAAAAAGTGGGCAAAAGACTTGACCCGTCACTTTACAAAAGAAAATATTCTACCAATCCATTACATAGCCTATTTATCCGTTTACCCAGGCCTTTTAAAATTTCTCTCAGTAATGTTTCTTAGTTTTTGATATTGAAGTCTTGTACATATTTCTTAGATTTATTTCTAGGTAATTGATGTTTTTTATGCTATTGTAAATGGTATTGTTTTATAATATCATTTTCTAATTATTCATTTGCAAGTATGGAAAAATACAATTGCCTTCTATATGTTGATCTTCTATCCTGAGAACTTGCTAAATATTTTCATTAATTCAAATAGGCTTTTGGCATATCCCTTATGGTTTTCATGTTGTTTATGAATAGAGGCAGTTTTACTACTTCTTTTCCTGTCTACATGGCTCTTATTTCTCTTCTTTGTCTTAATGCACTGTTAATGTAGAAAATTATATTGATTTTCAAATGTTAAACCAATTTTCATCCTTGGGATAAACCTCACTTGGTCATAATGTATTAACCTTTTTATATATTGCTGGATTTGATTTGCCAATATTTTGTTAAGGATTTTTACAGGTTATGAGGAATATTGGCCTGAAATTTACTTTTCCTTTAATGTCTTTGTCAGGATTTTGGTATCAATTATACTGGCTTTATATGATTTGGGAAGTGTTCCCTCCTCTGTTTTCTGAAAGAGTTTGTATAAAACTGTGTATTTCCTTCTTAAATGCTTGAAAGAATTCACAATGTGGGCATCTGGGCCTGATATTTGTTTGTTTTCATAGAAAGGTTTTGGTATATGGATTCAGTTTCTTTAATATAGAGTTATTCATATTTTCTTGTTCTTACTGAGTCATTTTGGTGAACTGTATTTCTTGTGAACTAGATCTAGAAGCTTTCTCAGACTTCATTTCAACTTTTTGGAGAGACTATTCCATATGCAGTTTTCAACTCTTTTGAGTTAATACCAAAGAGCGCAACTGCGGGATGATAAGAATGTGTTTAGTTTTGTAAGAAACCACCAAACTATCTTCCAAAATGGCTGTTACCATTTTGCATTCTTATCAGCAATGTATGAAAGAGTTATGTTGCTCCACATCCTTGCCAGTGTGTGATGTTGTCCGTGTTCCAGATTTTGGCCATTCTAATAAGTTTCTTGTTTTCATTTACATTTCCCTGATGACATATGATGTGGAGCATCTTTTCATATGCTTATTTGCCATGTATATATCTTCTTCTGTGAGGTGTCTGTTAAGGTCTTTGGTACATTTTAAAATCAGGCTTTTTTTTTTACAGTTGAGTTTTAAGAGTTTTTGTATAATTTGGAGAACAATCCTTTATCAGATATGTCTTTTGCAAAATTTTCTTTCAGTCTGTGGCTTATCTTCTAATTCATCTGATATTATCTTTCACAGAGCATATGTTTTTTAATTTTAATGAAGTCCAGCTTATCAATTATTTCTTTCGTAGATTGTGTCTTTGATGTTTTATCTAAAAAGGCAACATCATATATAGGTCTATGAGCCATCTTGATTTAATCTTGGTGAAGGGTGTAAGGTCTGTGTCTAGATTCATTTTTTTTGCATGTGGATCTCCTGTTGTTCCAGCACCGTTTGTTGAAGAAACTGTCTTTGCCCCATTGAATTGACTTTACTCTTTGGCCAAAGATCAGTTGACTTTAATTATGGGGGTATATTTCTGGGCTCTCTGTTCTTTTTCATTGATCTATTTGTCTGTTCTTTCACCAGTATCACACTCTCTTGATTATTCTAGTTTCATATTAAGTCTTTTCTACTTTTTAGTTTTATTTTTATTTATTTATTTATTTTTTTTTTCGGTACGCGGGCCTCTCACTGTTGCAGCCTCTCCCGTTGCGGAGCACAGGCTCCGGACGCGCAG
The DNA here is from genome assembly GCF_964270905.1 of Leucopleurus acutus. NCBI lineage: Eukaryota > Metazoa > Chordata > Mammalia > Artiodactyla > Delphinidae > Leucopleurus > Leucopleurus acutus. The sequence continues at coordinate 83,635,738 of NC_139152.1, read as the reverse complement.
GCTCAGCGGCCATGGCTCACGGGCCTAGCCGCTCCGCGGCACGTGGGATCTTCCCGGACCGGGGCACGAACCCGTGTCCCCTGCATCCGCAGGCGGACTCTCAACCACTGCGCCACCAGGGAAGCCCTAGTTTTATTTTTTTACTTTTGCCTGCATTGGGTCTTTGTTGCTGTGTGCAGGCTTTCTCTGGTTGCAGTGAGCGGGGGCTACTCTTCGTTGCGGTGCGCGGGCTTCTCATTGTGGTGGCTTCTCTTGTTGTGGAGCACGGGCTCTAGGCGCACGGGCTTCAGTAGTTGTGGCTCGCGGGCTCTAGAGCACAGGCTCAGTAGTTGTGGCACATGGGCTTAGTTGCTCTGCAGCATGTGGGCTCTTCCTGGACCAGGGATTGAACCTGTGTCCCCTGCATTGGCAGGCGGATTCTTAACCACTGCACCACCAGGGAAGCCCTCATATTAAGTCTTGAAGTCAGGTACAGTCAGTTCTCCAGCTTTGTTCTTCTCCTTCAATATTGTGTTGGCGATTCAGAGTCTTTTGCCTCTCCATATAAACTTTCGAATCAGTTTTTCAATTATCCACAGTTTGTCATTATCCACAAAATAACTTTCTGGGACTTCCATTGGGATTGCACTGAATCTGTAGATTAAATTGGGAAAAACTGACATCTTGACAGTATTGAGTTGTCCTATTCATAAACATGGAATATCTCTCCACTTACTCAGTTCTTTCATTTCATTCATCAGAGTTTTGTAGTTTTCCACATATACATCTTGTATATATTATATTTTGTTAGATTTATAGCTAAGTATTTCATTTTGGGGGGTACTAAGGTAAATGGAAATGTGCTTTAAATTTCAAATTCCACCTGTTTTTTGTTGGTATATAGGAAGGTGATTGACTTTTGTTTATTAAGCTGTATCCTGCAAACTTACTATAATCATTTATTAGACCTGGGAGATTTTTTGCCAATTATTTCAGATTTTCTACAAAGATGATCATGTCATTTGTGAACAAAGAGAGTTTTATGTCTTCCTTCCTTCCTTTGTACCTGTTCTTAGTGGGAAATCTTCGAGTGGCTCACCATTAAGTATAATGTCAGCTGTAAGTTTTTTGTAGATAATCTTCATCAGATTGAGAATGTTCCCCTCTATTTCTAGTTAATTGAGAGATTTTATCATGAATGCATGTTGGATTTTGTCAGATGCTTTTTCTGCATCTAGTAATTTGATAATATGATTTTTCTTCTTTAGTCTGTTGATGTGGTGGATTCCATTAATTGATTTTCAAATGTTGAGCCAGCCTTGCATATGGTGTTTAATTCTTTTTATGCTCTTAAAATTTGATTTGCTAATATTTTGTTGAGGATTCTTGCATCTATATTCATGAGAGATATTGGTCTGTAGTTTTCTTTTCTGGTAATGTCTTTGTCTGGTTGGTATTAGGGTGTTGCTGGCCTCATAGAATGAGTTATAAAGTATTCCCTCTGCTTCTGTCCTCTGAAAAAGATTGGTATAATTCCATCCTTAAATATTCAGTAGAATTCATCACCCTCTGGGCCTGGGGCTTTCTGTTTTGGAAGGTTATTAATTATTGATTCAATTTTTAAAGTAAATATAGGTCTATTCAGATCATCTATTTTTTTCCTGTGTGAGTTTTGGCAAATTGTGTCTTTCAAGATATTGGGTCATTTCATCTGGATTTTCAAATCTGTGGGCATAGAGTTGTTATCCTTTCATTAAAAAAATATAATATGCCCCTTTACTTCTTAAATAAATGGTAACAAATTATATAGACTTTTCTCTATCTTGGCCCCATTTTAACACACACAACTTGCCTTTCATGGACTGGTAGAATAATGTGTTTATTTGAACCATGACAACAAATATCCTATGACCCCATTCAGTCTGGGTAACTACCTCCCAATATCAAGCGGTGTCTTAGCTTAATTACAATATAAATGCTTTTTCATGTATTTGATTTAGCCAGTGTTGGATACTGTATGGTGCCTGAGGGTAGAAGCCAGGTGTATTTAACTCATCAAATAAAGTTTTAAACTCCATTTGTCTTGGTACATTTTTTGATATTTGGACCTAGTTTATGGCAAGTGGGTGTAGACGTAGGTGCCCAATAAATGGTATAGCTTCCCCCTGATGATTTTTCGAGAAGTGCTTATATATGTTTCATAGTTACACGTGCATTTTCTTTTCTTCTACAGTCACAGGATTCAATCTGTGGGGTGCTGTAGTGGCCACTGGTGTGGTCTGCACATTCTACTGCACTATGGTATGTCAAGAACATTATTTCCCCTTTCCCTCTACACACTTGCTTTGCAAAACTGAACATTTCAGTCGTTGCATGCTGCAATCTGGGTTCTTCATACCTGCCTCCCACGGTATAACTTTTTTGGTGAGGAATATTCAGTCCAGGGTAAAATTTGATCCTTTGTAGGACATTGATCATAACTGATATTTTTTTCTTTCATTTGAACCATGCCGTGGTCCCCAACCTTGTCTCCTACTTCACTCTCACTGTTGCTGTGTTACTATAGCTGTGCTCATAATATTCCTCAGCTTAGAAACCTGAGATAACTTCCCATTGCCTTTAGGCAGGAACAACAGTCGAAATATGTAAGAGCCGGTATGGCATGGGCACTGATGTTGTCATGGCTGCGATCCTTAGCAGTGGCGCAAGCCTTATGCAACCCCTGATATTCTAGGTCTTAATCCTTTAGTTGCTCAGTGTTTTGGAAGACAAGGTCCTCAAGGAGGGGCTGGTTCAGGGACTGGAGGGGGACACTTGGGAAGTTTGTGGCAGTGGCTAGTACAAAACAATTTTAGTTTTCTCAACAACTGGTATGTCCTTCTTTGTGCATACTGGTTGAATTTCAGCCCTGCCTATAGGCTAAAATCTATGATATCGCCATTTGCAATTTGACTCTGAATTTTTTTCCCAACAATATTCCCACACCACTCCACGGCACTCCAAAATTTATATCTGGCTGCACTCAACATGCCACATATTTTAACCTCTCTAAGCTTTTGCCCATGCTGTTTTCTCTATTGGGAGGACCTTACATCTTGGACTCTGCTTATATTTGAAAGTTTGGTCTAAGTAATACCTTCCTGACTGTCTCCCTGGGGGGGATTCTTGGCCAAGATCCATTTTTCGTTATCTTTCTCCAGCGTGGTGTATAAGCATGTAGATGCTTAATAATGTCTGGTAGAAGCATTAATCCTAATGTACTTTCCCCTCAAAGGGTGGTCTTAAAGCGGTTATCTGGACAGATGTTTTTCAAGTTGGGATCATGGTGGCTGGATTTGCATCTTTGATTATACAGGCTGCATTGATTCAAGGTGGAATCGGTACTATTCTAAATGATGCCTATAATGGAGCAAGATTAAACTTCTGGAAGTAAGTTGCTATTTACTTCTTGGTTAATATAACATTCCTTTTGTTTTTTTTCTGTTAAAAAAATCTCTTGGCTGAAATAGTAAGTTTACATTAGAAAACAAACCAACCGTTAAGGGTGTGGTACAGAAATTTGAAGCTGGGAAGTTCATGCGTAAGGAATTTCCACCAGGTCTTTAAGGGGTTAGTCAGTTGGTAGTTAGCTACGTGGAGCTGAGGATGGTGCTTCCTCCTGAGAAGGGATTGAGAGCAAAAGAGTATTTTCTTCCAGATATTAAAGTCTGGAATAGGTTGAAAGGTGTGGGTAGGGAAATAAGGGAAGATATACTAGAGAGAGAAGAAAAGGAAACCTCTTAAGAAAAAAACACTAAAAGCCAGTGATTCCATTTTGACAGTTCTTTGGTTTCAAGCAGCCTAGAGAATTCCTCTTTTAAAATTACCCTGATACTGTACAGTATATTATTATTATGCTACATATATATGTGTGTATTATATGTGTATAAATGTTACATAATGTACATTATATATTAAATATTATTTCTTGAAAATTGACTAGAAAAGTTACAGCTGATGCCTCAAGTCTCAGTATAGCATAAGGTATAACGTCTTCAACAACTATTTAATTTTCTTAAAGAAGGCTAATGGAGAAACTAGATATTTCATCACAAATATATCACACAATTTAAAAAATATTTTAAACACCTTCTCTTTGGGATCAACAGTGTCTTCCTTGTACATCACATTCAACGTGCAGGGGGTGCTCATTTTGACATAGACCAAATTATTTTCTCTTTCAGCAGCCCTGTTCTGAGATAAGCAAGCTGAAATCATAGGCAAAAGGAAAGAAAATCAGTTTGCACTTGGTGGCTCTCTTCCAGTTTTCTGAAAATAGGTGCTAATGTATGAGAAGAACGTCAGAAATTGAACAGGGTCAGTGTGTTAATTTGCAAGAATGAATTATAGTGAATCAACTTCAGCTGTTCTCAATAGTTTTTTTTTTTTTTCTTTTACCGCAAGATTCAGATTCCAAGGAAGAGAGCCTCCAGTTGGCCTAGCGTGGGCATGATTCCATCCTGTAGCTAGTGCAGAGAAGAACATTTTGATTGACCACCATTTAGACTGTTTAATGGAGAAATGGTCGTTTCCCCAAGGCAAACCTAGGCTGCTGTTACCAGAAGAAGGGGGAAAGGATACCAAGAGGCAGAAACAGCCAGTGGCCACTTGGGAGACTTGGACTACTCCCAGATCTCTTCCTAGTCAGCTAGGTTGAGGGGAAAGGGTGTGGAGTCAATCATTTTTCTGCAAAATAACTGTCACTTTGTACAAAGAGTACATACATTGCTGCATTGAAATGATAATTTATACATCAGTAAGAGATTCTAAAAAGTAAAAAATTAGACATTTTTATGACCGTTACAAGGTTGTCAACAATTAAGGAATAATGAAAAGCCTTATTGTATATCCCTTGTTATTCAGATATGTTTTGAGAATATGGTGGGCAATAAATCTGCCCTTGTTGAGATAAATGAAGGGAAGGATTTTGTGTTGGTATTTTCTGTATGGTCTATAGTTGACACATGTATTCTGTATTGCCAAAACCACTGAAGTGGATGTTTTAAATCTTGTCTTACTTCCTTCAAGTAACTCGCTGAACCCTTTGGTTCTTGACTTTTATTAGCTAGTATAGTAGCTACTTTCTCTATGGGAGAAAGGGCCAACACCCTTAAAACTCTTAGACTTTGATATTAAGTGTTAGAGAATGGAATAGAGGCTCTTATCATTCCATAAGCAGGCTGGAAAATGCATAAATATGTAGCACTTTACTCAACTGATCTCAAATATAAACTTTGAAGTGGAATTGCAGAATTTCATAATTTTCAGAAAGTTTCCATTGAAACTAATTCTGCAGAAAATTTTCAAGCTTATATTGTATATGAGTGATGAACAGACTCATTCCTTCCAAGGTGATACGTTAAGAAGGATTAAAAGATGTTTTGAATGTGGAAGTTGAGCTTTCTTTGTAGCAATGTTTTGTAAATGTCATAATGACTTTGAACTATGAGTACTTAGTTTGTGCACAGAGCATTTTAAGAACAGATTATAATGACATGAAAACCATTAAACTGCATCAATTGAATTCTTAAGCTTGAATATAAAGTAGAACTATGACTATACATGTGCTAGGAGAGGAATTACACACACAAAATGTGTCAATATTGTGTTCATTTCAGTACCATTTCTATTGCTGCAGTGTACCTAGGAATCTTTCCCTCTTTTTTCAGCTTCATGCTCCTCTCTGATTACAGCATAGCAGACTTGTTTAAATAATTTCCTATGGCCATGGGAGAACAATTTCTATAAATGCTCAGAATGATTGGAACATTCATTTTTTCCCCCTGTCCCATCCAGAATTTCCAAATCTCTGAAAGTATCAATTTTTATTTCATTGAACTTAAGAATATTTCTACCTTTTATATTACTTAATTGGTACATATTTATGTATGTATATTTATAAATATTTATTTATGTTTATGTAGGTATACATTGCTTGATTCCAAAGTTACTCTAGGAAGACTTCTGTAGTGTTTGGCTGGGACTTCAAATTTGTTTTCTGTTTGTTTTCATTTAGTTTTAATCCTAACCCTTTGCAAAGACACACATTCTGGACGATTGTTATAGGAGGGACCTTCACATGGACCAGCATCTATGGAGTCAACCAATCCCAAGTGCAGAGATATATTTCCTGTAAAAACAGATTCCAGGCAAAAATGTAAGACAAACTATGGTATATGAATCATCAATAACTATCAGTTGTCTTTATGGAAACTCTTTCAAAAGTCAAGCTTTGCTCAAGTTTAAGTCTTTTGTGTCATGAAATTCTAAGAGATAAATGATATACTACAAAAGGATCACATAGAACAAAGTGGCATTGTGTGTTTTAAATCAGATATTTAGAAATATTTATATCAATTATTAAGTAAAACAAATCTTATCAAATAAATAGGCATTTATTGTGCATCTGTTTGTATGAGGAACTGTAGAGAATAAAAAATGATAAATATATGGCTCTTGTCATGAAGGAACTTAGCATCAAATTAGGAAAATATATGCAAGTATGTGAAAAGTAAACTAACACTAGAGGTATAACAGTTCTGTGAAACAGTATAACAATATAGAGGAAATGTTCTAGAGCATTATATTGCCAGATGTGCTGGTGCATTTTATTTTCAGACACAGTCGTGGGTTTATAACCTTGTTCTAATACTTCTACTTGAGTGATTTGGCGTGAGTCACTTAGACTCTCCGAGCTTCAGTTTCTAAACTTGTAAAATGATCATAAGATATCACACAACTCGTGGAGGTATTATAAAATACTGTGTTTGGCACGCATGTGGTAGGGATCCAGTAAATGTGAATTCCTTTTTCCACCTCAAATCGTGGGATGTGAAGGCAGGGGATAAGTGAGAGATTCCTGTCAAGCAGGCAGGTCCTGAAGAATGACCACATGTGGGCAGGTGAAGAAGTGTGGGAGAGCATTCTGGGTAGGCAGAGTGATTTGGGCAAAGCACAGAGGTGGGAAGGACAGCATGGTCAGGGGACTTCCCAGCCCATCCTGGCTTCAGCAAAGAGTATGAACAGTGGCTGGTTCTTTGTCAGGAGGCCTCAGATAAACTTGGTGACTAGCGTTCTTCATGCTGATATATCAGGCTATGCATTTAGGGGCTATAAAACTCTTAAGTAGCTTGATTAAGAGTAACAAGGGGGTTGGAGTAGGAGGAGTGGCAGTTCTGTTGCTATTCAAAGGGGAATGTGAGAAATATACGAGGTCATATGTCAATATATGAGAGTAAATTGGTTTAGACATTATCTGTCTTTGGTAAATTCCACAATGAAAAATCTATATGAATATGAGTATGATAACTGGATAGGGAATCCCCCAAAAGTGAGCTTAGGAGTTCTGCTACTTTAAGACACTTTAAAGGAATATAATTTATATATCCATTAATCCATCTACATTAACACTGATGCCTCTCCCAAAGTAATTGTGCACATGCTCTTCTTTGGGAACACGCTTCTTTGAGAACATGGAGCTCAAAAAGCCAATTTTACAACTGAAAGAACAGCATTAGAGCTTTCTTAGTAAGAAACAATTTCCTTCAGAATAGTCCAGTGTGTCTCTTTCACAAGAGCTCAGGGGGACCATTTCCTCCCACTTTTTAACATTGGCTCCATGGGAAGAATGAGTCCCAGCCAAAAAGTCAAGACCTACTGACATTGATTGACTGGGTACAATATCAGATCTACATGAATGGCATTAAAGTAAAATAAAACAATATAATCAAGTGTTAACTCATATAAAAGTGAGGTGTGGTGACTGAGAACGTGTCTGGGTATATTTTCTGATGATTTGGAGATGAGATATAGTTCTAGTACTTTTAGACAATAACAAAACATGTGGTGAATGTAGTCAGTCAAGGAAAAAGGCTAGCAATCTGTTGTGGGACCTGCTGCAAGGTAGCTTCTCCCGGAAGCAGACTCTGAGATGGGGGTTAGCATGCCAGAGTCTACTAGGGCATCACCACTGGAACAGAGAAGGAAAGGAAGGAAGAAGGATTGGCCAGAGGGAGAAGTTGGACTATAATGCAGTCTCAACAGAGGCCTCAAGGGGAGCCCCAGGGCTGGGATGACCCTTCAGACTGTCCCAGGTTGGCCTGAGGGGACTTAGTCTTTAAACCTCTGAATCCAGTTGTCATTTTATGCAAAATGACATACCTGGGGAAGGAGGTATGAGTTGGTGGGTGTGGGGAGACCTCTCTTCAGCCTAGGGCAACTTATCAGCGTCCACTACAGCACCCCCGGGGGGAAAATGTAGCCACCCTAGTGGGAGAAATATTTACTATCAACTGATTATTAAGACATAGCATTCAATGATATTAACGCTAATAATATCAATACCATTTAACAAGTGTTTATTACATGCCGTGGTACTATATGATATATACTATTTTATTTAGTTTCACTTATAACTCGGTGAGGTAGGCATTGTTATTTCTAGCTGTAAATGAAGAAACTGAGAGTCAGAGAGGTTAAATTACTTGCCCAAGGTCACATATGGTAGGGAGAGCCAAGATTTATGCTCAGGACTGACTCCAGTGCTATTCTGTAAACCTTTACACTCTACTGGAGCACACACCATTAATTAAAATGATGAACATTGTTTTGGAAGATACCTGTCCAAGGAATGCAGGTTTGCCTTTCCTGTATTTAATGGATGGCATCACAAACCACATTTAAACAAGCCTGACGAGTTGCTATGTAAAGGCTAACAGTGTTTAGCAGTTTATAATTGCATCACTTTTAAAGGTAAAATGAGTAATAGTCACTGCCCTGTTGACTATTAAAATCTCTATTTCGTGACAAGATGTTCTGAAGGACTGTAACTAGACACACCTATAAAGATAATAATGCCCATGGAACTCTGACCAGGAGGATACATTCATTCAATGGCAAAATCCCATCTATTCCAAGTATTAACAAATACATCATAAACAGAACGTTAGACCAGAATAAAATCCGTAGCATTTTCGAGAACCAAAAGAGAATGCACATCTATTGAGTATAATCATGAAAGTCTCTTCTATTTATGTAACAATTTTCCTCATCTTTGAGATGGAAATTAAAATTGTCATTTGCTGGTTTGTTTTTCCTTCTTTAGGTCTCTCTACATCAATCTTGTGGCACTCTGGTTGATCCTGACCTGCACAGTGCTATGTGGGCTCGCCCTGTATTCCAGATACCGTGACTGTGATCCTTGGACAGCCAAGAAAGTGTCTGCACCAGACCAGGTCCAGTACCGTGTGTTTCATACACATGCAAGAATGACATTCAGAAAGCTTGTTGGCTGGGAGGAAAGAATGTTCATGTTCTTGTAAAGTAAGAGCAAATAGGCACAATATAATCATCTTTAGCTTCTATACAGCATTTGGAAAAAATTTATTTTAGCAGCTATAGCAAAAATGAAGAATGCTACATCCAATAACAATATTGAAATACCTGGCAAAGTTTCAAGGTAGGTGTTAAATAGAAACAGCTCAAGGCTGGGAGTAGAAATATAAACACAGTTTAAAAAAAGCCCAAAACTATATACAAACTTTGGTACCGTGGAACATTTTGTGGGTTTAGATTGTTCATTGATAAGCAGTTTACCTTCCAGTTGTTGTTTTTTTTTAATTTATTTGGCTGCGCAGGTTTTAGTTGCGGCACACGGGATCTTCGTTGCCGTGTGCGGGATCTTTTTTAGATCCCGTTGCAGCATGCGGGATCCAGTTCCCTGATCAGGGATCAAACCAGTGCCCTCTGCATTGGGACCGCTGAGTCTTAACCGCTGGACCACCAGGGAAGTCCCACCTTCCAGTTTTTAAATGATATGGAAATGGATCTAAAAGTGAACATTTATTGAGCACCAGCTATGTGATGAGGTTCTGTGCCAAGAACTTTGCATGCTTTATTTCTTTCAGTTCTTACAACCCTATAATTCTAATTTTATAGACAAGGAAATGAATCTCAGAGAGGTTGTATAATTTGCCCAAGGTCACATAGTTAATGAATAAGAACAGCTGCAAGCACTCATCAAATACCATGGGCCAGGCACGATTATAAGTGCTTTATATAAACTTTAACTTTTAATCCTCACAGAAACAGTGCCGTGATGATCTCCCTTTCAAAAATAAGGAAACTGAGGCACAGAGAACTTAAATAACCAGCTGGTAAACTGGAGCCAGGATTCAAACCCAGGCAGGCTGCCGCCAGTGTCCTAACTTTGAACCTCTATGCCATAGACATCTTTCAGAAAGTGTAGCTAGAATCCAAACCCAGGACTGCTGGAGTCGATTGTAAATCAAGTGCCCAGGGGACTTATTAGAATGATGACATGTTGAACTTTATGTTGGTGTAAATGCATAACATACTCCCAGAAAAATGCAACTTTGTGGGGTTAGGAAATGAGAGCATCCTTGATCTGTGTATCTCAACCCTACCTTAATCTTTGCCCTCCTGTTGATAAACAGATCTTTCTATTTCTTCAGAGAATCCAAGAATCGTATTTACTCTGAAGTTGGAGGCACTATTCCATTTTATTTTCTTTAGTCAAGAATATTTTGTGATTTTTGTCAATCGTTATTATCTGTGAAGACCATAGGGACTAAATTTTTTTTCTAATATGGCTTCCCCTTCCCCCGGGCCAAAAAAATCCAAAAAAACCCCCAAAAAACAGCAAAAAAATTTTTTTAAACCTACAACTTCCTAACCTTGAGACCAACTTGTCATAGATTGTACACAGGGGGTGTCTTGCATGCATGCATTTATCATTCAGAGAGCATGTGATAAATTTTTGAAAAAGAAAGAGATTTTCTCTGAATTATTCCACTAGTGTGTTGATTATTAACCAGTTAATTCAATTGACATTTTCCTGGGGTTACAATGGAAGTAAGGCAGTCAGTAGAAGATCAGGTCAAAAGCTTAACCCAAGAGAGCAAAGATATGTTTCTGCTACACTCTTCTGTAGCTCACCCTGAGGAAGCCATGACCTGAATGACCTGAATGACCTGAGGGGTCATTCAGAATCTAAAATATAAGGCCGAAGATTTTTGAGAAAGTTGACGATAGGGTAGAGGGTTTTAGATCTTGTTTTAATACTAACGATGGAAACTTAACTTTGGCTTATGTATAGAATATTTCTTGAAGTTAAACTTGTAAGATGTCTTGGAAAAATGGGTGTTGAACTCATATAGAGAGAAGCGTTATTCTCTTTTTCTGAGAATAAAGAATTAATAAGCTTTAGTTGTTAAATGAGATCAAAGAGGCTGATGAGAATGGGCATAGCATCCACTGTGTACTATTGGGAGAAGGAATCAATGACGTTTCAATGGAATGAGAGGGCATTTTTCTAGAAAATTATCCTCTTAGGACTCTTTTGATTGAAAAACCAGTTTTGCCGAAAGACTGACACATAACACAATGCTGAAGGCATACACCTTCCCATCCTTATTTAATACTTATTTTTTAAGAGGTAACTTATCAAAAAGCAAGTATTAGGAGTGTTTTTTTTTTTTTAAAGAAACAAGTTGAGGAATTTTGTGAGGTTACTCTCCACTCATCACTATGTCTCATACAACAGTTGACCCTTGAAAAACATGGGGGTTAGGGGTAGCGACTGTCTGCACAACAGAAACCTACGTATAATTTTTGACTCCCCTAAAACTTAATTACTAATAGCCTACTGTTGACCAGAAGCCTTACCGATAACATAAACAGTTGATTGACACATATTTTTTATGTTATATGGATTATATATGGTATTCTTACAACAAAGTAAGCCAGAGAAAAGAAAGTGTTATTAAGAAAATTATGAAGACAAGAAGATACGTTTACAGTACTGTACTGATTGATACCATAAGTTTACCTTGTCTGTTTACAAGATGAATCTTCTGTCAGTACCTACATCAATGTTGTCTTATGTGATACAAAACACTGCAGATGTTATACTTATTACTAACACAGGATGTCAAAAATGAAAGATAATGTGCAAAAGAAATTCATATTCATTTACAGGTATAACAAGTCATGCATTGATAAAGAAGCAGCAATACGATTGCTTTATTATAGCCTAGTGTAATTGATACGATTGCTTTGTGGTAGCCTCGTCTATATGGTAATAAATGAATCATTATAAAGTTTGGATGGCATACAGTATTACAGTCATATTGATAATACAGCATTGGAAATTTTTTTTTTAAATCACCTGTGATCATCGGTTGATGCACAGTTTCTCCAATTATGAGAGAGGCATACTGTGTAGTATAATATTATTATATAAATATAATTATATAAATATAATTCTTTGAAAGCAAAGTTATAAAACAGTAAAAAAAAAAAACCCTAACATTATTTTTATATTAAATGTCACTCACCTCATGCCTATGTAAGGGTAAGCTATCCTTGCAGAGATCCTATGTAATACAAATCTTGCATACGATGTTCTACACGTACATTTTTCTGTATTTATTGAAAAAAATCAACATTTACGTGGACCCACACAGTTCAAACGTGTGTTGTTCAAGGGTCAACTGTATATGCAGCTATAATTACATTTTCAATCCTGAACAGTGACTGAAGTTCACAAATATAATCTTGAGTCATCAAGTAAAGTTAAATTAAGTGAATTCTTCTTACTTAAGCACAGAGATATGTAAAATATTTCCTTTAAATTGATTTATTGTTCCAAAGAATGAGAACAGCTACCTATTACTGAGCCTATTCTGTGTACTATACTAAGAACTTACACAGATCATCTAATTTAACTTTTATAGCAACTCTGTGAGGTTAGGATTATTATTCCTATTTTACAGATGGGGAAACTGAGGCTCAGAGAAATTAAATAACAAAAGCCACATCTGTCTGAATCCAGAGCCTGTACCCTTAACTACTGTGCTATTCTTTTCTTTAAGTGTTCGCAGGTAAAGAGTTTAATTTTATATATTTGGACATTTCAGTTATGTGGAATAGCTTCCTTCAGTTCTTGAAGAAGAACAAGATAAATGAGGTGTGAATTAATTTCATTTCATAGCAAATAGTACTCAAGAGTAAATTTTGGAATTTTTCAGCTCATGCCTTATTTGGCACTGGACATTCTGCAAGATTATCCAGGACTTCCTGGACTTTTTGTGGCCTGTGCTTACAGTGGAACATTAAGGTATGAACTATGACTCTAATAATATAAGATTTCCCTTTTGGGATCTTTCTTTTGTTATTGGATATTTGCGGGGGATAAAGCTGAATTCTGGACATGAGCACAAATGGCCCTCATATAGGTAATGTACTCCATGTCTTCTCTCTGTTGGTCCAACTCTTCTCTCTAGGGGCTGGATATTGTCATCAATCTCTTTTGTTTTTTTAATTAATTAATTAATCAGTTAACTTTTGGCTGCGTTGGGTCTTCGTTGCAGTGCGCAGGCTATAGGCCCTCAAGCCTAAATCAACTATACTTCAATAAAAAAATATTTTTTTAAGTAATGTAGTAGAAATCTGGTTATATTTCAGAAGTGACAATATGTTTTCCCTTTTCTTTTACCTTATTAAAGTGTTATTAAAGTTTAAACATTATTAATCAAAATTGTGATTTTCCCTTACAGCACAGTGTCCTCCAGTATTAATGCCTTAGCAGCAGTAACTCTGGAAGACCTAGTAAAATCTCGCTTCCAATCTCTCTCAGAAAGGTCTCTCTCTTGGATTTCCCAAGGAATGAGTAAGTTTTTGTTTCACAATTCCATTTTAGCTCTGGGAGATGATTTTTAGAAATACCAGAAATTCTTTTCCATGGAAAATATAGAGTGAGTGAGTGTGAGCGTATATACACTCACATGCATGTGACTTAATGCAGTCATGGCCATATTTGCAATCTAGATTTGAGACATACTTCAAACAATTGTGAGGCCACCACAAAGAACAATTGCCAGGGGCTTCCCTGGTGGCGCGCTGGTTGAGAGTCCGCCTGTCAATGCAGGGGACGCGGGTTCGTGCCCCGGTCCGGGAAGATCCCACATGCCGCGGAGCGGCTGGGCCCGTGACCCATGGCCGCTGAGCCTGCGGGTCCGGAGCCTGTGCTCTGCAACGGGAGAGGCCACAGCAGTGAGAGGCCCACGTACCGCAAAAAAAAAAAAAAAAAAAAAAAAATGCCAGGGGTGCCATTTGGCTAGCCTTCTTTCCTACCTTCTTCCTAACCCACATCTATGTTAAAATTCTTAGCCATAGTTAAAAATTTAACCCTTTACCATCTAAAACTTAGACCCCAGTTTTAAGAAATATTCTTAGTTTGGAACCAAGAGCCATGCTTTTTCTGTATTACCTAAGAGGGCACTGCCAGTTTAAGATATAGTCTGTGTGTATGGATTGAAGATAAAGGAACAGAGCATTATGATTTTTTACTGGTCTTGATTGTCTGTTCTCTCCGCACATGTAGACTGTCCAGAAGATAATCAATAAAATTGTCCAAGGTATGCTTAACTCCTTCATTTAATATGAATCCTTAAATTCATAGATTATCGGACCTTATTAGGGGTTAAGTATCATATTGAGTGGAAAGGTCTTTAACCTTAGTTCCCAGATGTCCCAGCTGTAATAGCTGACTCAAAAAAATCTGGCTAGTGTACTTCCTTCTTCATTTTCAAATCTTGGGTATACATGTTTTGGGATGAATGACTAACAAACTTATTATTTTAAAAAGAATCTTTAACCTCAATAGCACTAATAGACTGTCAAAGACATAGTAAATAATATTCTGTTTTAAAGCATAGTTCTATATATAATTGCCATGACTGTAGCCTGGAATAAGTACTTAATTTATATTCTTCAGTGTCCCCTAAATTTAACTAGCATTGCATCATTTTATTATTTACCTGATTTTAATCCTGGAGTGTAATTTCAGAATGATACAATGTTTCCTAAAGGGTATTTAGATGGGTTCATTATGGGATTGTTGAAGCTGTGTGGTTTAGTAGAACGAATAGAAGTTTTTGTTTGTTTGTTTGCTTGTTTTTTGCGGTACGCGGGCCTCTCACTGCTGTGGCCTCTCCCGCTGCGGAGCAACAGGCTCCGGACGCGCAGCCTCAGCGGCCATGGCTCACGGGCCCAGCCGCTCCGCGGCATGTGGGATCCTACCGGACCGGGGCACGAACCCGTGTGCCCTGCATCGGCAGGCGGACTCTCAACCACCGCGCCACCAGGGAAGCCCCGAATAGAAGCTTTTGAAGCTAGACAGACTCAGTCTTGTTTCACCAGTTAACTAGCTGTTAGCCTTGAGCAAACCCATCTGAGCCTCTGTTTCTTTATATGGAAAATGAGAACAAAAAATATTCACTTTGCAGGTACTATGAGGTTTAGAGGTAATCCATGTAAAACAAGAGCCACTAACTGGTACTCAGGAATGATGTTGATGATGCTTAATAACAAATCAGCTCCGCTAGTGTAGATGAGGCTTTCATTCATTTTGAAAGGTTGTACATAGTCATTATCTTGAGGTATATACAGTAAGGACATCATAGAGAAGAACACGGCAAATGACTCGAATGTTTCTGATAACTTTGAGCACAAAAAAACCACAATGGTGACCATTCATGAGCTGCCAAATAGGGAGGAATTTAGCTAAATATGTTGGAAATACTGTTTAGAATAGAGTTTGGAGGCATGAAAAATCATTGCAACCAAAGCACTTTGAAAAAATTAATGTAAGTTATTCAGGTACAATAAGATTATTTACTCACTATGCTTAACAAAGGTGTGAGTGCTTGTGTTAAGATAGAAATAACATAAGGAATGCACTAATTTTTTGATGAACACATTTCTCATTCATTTTATTTTTTGTATTTTGAAGTTTATATGTGGGAAATTATATTAACAGATTTCAGGTGATTTTTGCTGAATGGAAGTCTTTAAAAATAAGAATAGGGGGTGGGTTTAATAAAAAAAATTTTTTTTCCCATAGTAATTTTAAAAGCAAAATGTATACTTGGAGAAAATCTGGAAAATACTGAAAGCCAAAAGAGAAAAAAAAAATCCCTTAAGCTGACCACTGATGGTGGCTTGAGAATTTGTATAAAGTTTCAGGAAAATAGTTTGGTAGAAGGGGGAATATAATACTTGTCCTGAAACTGCCTTTCTTTGCTAGCTTAACAGGAAAGGTTTGTGGATGTTGATGGAGATTATGCGAAGGTTAAAGGTCCTAAAACACTCTTTGGTGTGGATTGCTACTTCCCAGGAGAAATGAACACTTAAATTCGGAAGACTTTCTGAAGTTTATTACTCCCTTCCCCCATCATGTTATACAGAGCAGAGCTGAATTGCGTCCTATTTCTGGCAAACTGAAAACAGACACCTGAGCTTTCCTTTTTTTTTTTTTTTAAACATCTTTATTGGAGTATCATTGCTTTACAACGGTGTGTTAGTTTCTGTTTTATGACAAAGTAAATCAGCTATACATACACATATATCCCCATATCGCCTCCCTTTTGTGTCTCCCTCCCACCCTCCCTATTCCACCCCTCTAGGTGGTCACAAAGCACTGAGCTGATCTCCCTGTGCTGTGCGGCTGCTTCCCACTAGCTATCTATTTTACGTTTGGTAGTGTATATATGTCCATGCCACTCTTTCACTTCGTCCCAGCTAACCCTTACCCATCCCTGTGTCCTCAAGTCCATTCTCTACGTCTGCATCTTTATTTCTATCCTGCTCCTAGGTTCTTCAGAACCTTTTTTTTTTTTTTTTTAGATTCCATACATATGTGTTAGCATATGGTATTTGTTTTTCTCTTTCTGACTTACTTCACTCTGTATGACAGTTTCAAGGTCCATCCACCTCACTACAAATAACTCAATTTTGTTTCTTTTTATGGCTGAGTAATATTCCATTGTATATATGTGCCACATCTTCTTTATCCATTCATCTGTTGATGGACACTTAGGTTGCTTCCATGTCCTGGCTATTGTAAATAGAGCTGCAATGAACATTATGGTACATGAATCTTTTTGAGTTATGGTTTTCTCAGGATATATGCCCAGTAGGGGGATCGCTGGGTCGTATGGTAGTTCTATTTTTAGTTTTTTAAGGAATATTCATACTGTTCTCCATTGTGGCTGTATCAATTTACACTCCCACCAACAGTGCAAGAGTGTTCCCTTTTCTCCACACCCTCTCCAACATTTATTGTTTGTAGATTTTTTGATGATGGCCATTCTGACTGGTGTGAGGTGATACCTAATTGTTGTTTTGATTTGCATTTCTCTAGTGATTACTGATGTTGAGCATCCTTTCATGTGTTTGTTGGCAATCTGTATATCTTCTTTGGAGAAATGTCTATTTAGGTCTTCTGCCCAGTTTTGGATTGGGTTGTTTGTTTTTTTGATATTGAGCTGCATGAGCTGCTTGTAAATTTTGGAGATTAATCCTTTGTCAGTTGCTTCGTTTGCAAATATTTTCTCCCGTTCTGAGGGTTGTCTTTTTGTCTTGTTTATGGTTTCCTTTGCTATGCAAAAGATTTTAAGTTTCATTAGGTACCATTTGTTTACTTTTGATTTTATTTCCATTTCTCTAGGAGGTGGGTCAAAAAGGATCTTGCTGTGATTAATATCACAGAATGTTCTGCCTATGTTTTCCTCTAAGAGTTTTATAGTGTCTGGGTTTACATTTAGGTCTTTAATCCATTTTGAGTTTATTTTTGTGTGTGGTGTTAGGAAGTGTTCTAATTTCATTCTTTTACATGTAGCTGTCCAGTTTTCCCAGCACCCTTACTGCAGAGAGGCTGTCTTTTCTCCATTGTATATTCTTGCCTCCTTTATCAAGGATAAGGTGACCATACGTGTGTGGGTTTATCTCTGGGCTTTCTATCCTGTTCCATTGATCTGTATTTCTGGTTTTGTGCCAGTACCACACTGTCTTGATTACTGTAGCTTTGTAGTATAGTCTGAAGTCAGGGTGCCTGATTCCTCCAGCTCCATTTTTCTTTCTCAAGATTGTTTTGGCTATTTGGGGTCTTTTGTGTTTCCATTCAAATTGTGAAAATTTTTATTCTAGTTCTGTGAAAAATGCCAGTGGTAGTTTGTTAGGGGTTGCATTGAATCTGTAGATTGCTTTGGGTAGTAGAGTCATTTTCACAATGTTGATTCTTCAAAACCAAGAACATGGTATATCTCTCCATCTGTTTGTATCATCTTTAATTTCTTTCATCAGTGTCTTATAGTTTTCTGCATATAGGTCTTTTATCTCCTTTGGAAGGTTTATTCCTATGTATTTTATTCTTTTTGTTGCACTGGTAAATGGGAGTGTTTCCTTAATTTCTCTTTCAGATTTTTCATCATTAGTGTATAGGAATGCAAGAGAATTCTGTGCCTTAATTTTGTATCCTGCTACTTTACCAGATTTATTCATTAGCTCTAGGAGTTTTCTGGTAGCATCTTTAGGATTCTCTATGTATAGTATCATGTCATCTGCAAACAGTGACAGTTTTACTTCTTCTTTTCCAATTTTGATTCCTTTTATTTCTTTTTCTTCTCTGTTTGCTGTGGCTAAACCTTGCTAAACTATGTTGAATAATAGGGGTGAGAGTGGGCAACCTTGTTTTGTTCCTTATCTTAGTGGAAATAGTTTCAGTATTTCACCATTGAGGACAATGTTGGCTGTGGGTTTGTCATATATGGCCTTTATTATGTTGAGGAAATTCTCTCTGTGCCTACTTTCTGGAGGGTTTTTATCATAAATGGGTGTTGAATTTGATCAAAAACTTTTTCTGTATCTATTGAGATGATCATATGGTTTTTATCCTTCACTTTGTTAATATGGTGTATTACATTGATTGCTTTGCGTCTATAGAAGAATCCTTGCATTCCTAGGATAAATCCCACTTGCTCATGGTTTGTGATCCTTTTAATGTGCTGTTGGATTCCGTTTCCTACTCCTCAATACACTAGTGTATTGTTTATACAGCCTCCATTTGTTTGTATTTATTACAGATTTTTTCCTGTAATTGACATCTAATCTCATAGTGCTGTGGTCAGAAAAGATACTTGATACGATTTCAATTTTCTTAAATTTACCAAGGCTTGATTTGTGACCCAAGGTATCCATCCTGGAGAATGTTCCATGAGCTCTTGAGAAGAAAGTGTATTCTGTTGTTTTTGGATGGAATGTCCTATAAATATCAATTAAGTCCATCTTGTTTAATGTATCATTTAAAGCTTGTGTTTCCTTATTTATTTTCATTTTGGATGATCTGTCCCTTGGTGAAAGCATGGTGTTAAAGTCCCCTACTGTTATTGTGTTACTGTCGATTTCCCCTTTTATGGCTGTTAACATTTGCCTTATGGATTGAGGTGCTCCTATGTTGGGTGCATAAATATTTACAATTGTTATATCTTCTTCTTGGATTGATCCCTTGATCATTATGTAGTGTCCTTCTTTGTCTCTTCTAATAGTCTTTATTTTAAAGTCTATTTTGTCTGATATGAGAATTGCTACTCCAGCTTCCTTTTGATTTCCATTTTCATGGAATATCTTTTTCCATCCCTTCACTTTCAGTCCATATGTGTCCCTAAGTCTGAAGTGTATCTGTTGTAGACAGCATACATACAGGTCTTGTTCTTCTATCAGTTCAGCCAGTCTATGTCTTTTTGCTGGAGCATTTAATCCATTTACATTTAAGGTAATTATTGATATGTATGTTCCCATTACCATTTTCTTAATTGTTTTGGGTTTGTTATTGTGGGTCTTTTCCTTCTCTTGTGTTTCCTGCCTAGGGAAGTTCCTTTAGCATTTGTTGTAAAGTTGGTTTGGTGGTGCTGAATTCTCGTAGCTTTTGCTTGGCTATAAAGGTTTTAACTTCTCTGACCAATCTGAATGAGATCCTTGCTGTGTAGGGTAATCTTGGTTGTAGGTTTTTCCTTTCATCACTTTAAATATGTCCTGCCACTCCCTTCTGGCTTGCAGAGTTTCTGCTGAAAGATCAGCTATTAACCTTATGGGGATTCCCTTGTATGTTATTTGTTGCTTTTCCCTTGCTGCTTTTAATATTTTCTCTTTGTATTTAATTTTTGCTGGTTTGATTAATATGAGTCTTGGCATGTTTCTCCTTGGATTTATCCTATCTGGGATTCTCTGCGCTTCCTGGACTTGATTGACTATTTCCTTTCCCATAATAGGGAAGTTTTCAGCTATAATCTCTTCAAATATTTTCTCAGTCCCTTTTTTTTCTCTCTTCTTCTTCTGGGACCCCTATAGTTCAAACGTTGGTGTGTTTAATGTTGTCCCAGAGGTCTATCAGATTTTCCTCAATTCTTTTCATTCTTTTTTCTTTATTCTGCTCTGTGGTAGTTATTTCTACTATTTTATCTTCCAGATCACTTTTACATTTTTCTGCCTCAGTTATTCTTCTATTGATTCCTTCTAGAGAATTTTTAATTTCATTTATTGTGTTGTTGATCTTTGTTTGCTCTTTAGTTCTCCTAGGTCCTTGTTAAACGTTCCTTGTATTTTCTCCATTACTATCATTCCTCTGAATTCTTTTTCAGGTAGACTGCCTATTTCCTGTTCATTTGTTTGACTGGTGGGTTTTTACCTTGCTCCTTCATCTGGCGTATTTCTCTGTCTCCTCGTTTTGCTTAACTTACTGTGTTTGGGGTCTGCTTTAGTAGGCTGCAGGTTTTTAGTTCCTGGTTTTTTTGGTGTCTGCCCCCAGTGGGTAAGATTGATTCAGTGGGTTGTGTAGGCTTCCTCGTGGAGGGAACTGGTGCCTGTGTTCTGGTGCATGAGGCTGGATCTTGTCTTTCTGGCGGGCAGGACCACGTCAGTGGTGTGTTTTGGTGTGTCTGTGAACTTATTATGATTTTAGGCAGCTTCTCTGCTAATAGGTGGGGTTGTGTTCCTTTCTTGCTAGTTGTTTGGCATGGGGTGTCCAGCACTGGAGCTTGCTGGTTGTTGAGTGGAGCTGGATCTTAGCATTGAGTCGGGGATCTCTGGGAGAGCTCCGGCTGATTGATATTAAATGGGGCCAGGAGGTGTCTGGTGGACCAATGTCCTGAACTCAGCCCTCCCACCTCAGAGGCTCAGGCCTGACAGCCAGCCAGAGCACCAAAACCCTGTCAGACACACGACTCTGAGAAGCAATGGCATGCTGGCATGCAATCTGGGAAGGATGTAGGACATCAGTAGAACCAGTGATGTTCTAAGCCAGGCCAGAGGTTGGAAGACTTTTTTAGATTGCTGGTTTGTTGTAAAAGGATATAACTCAAAAACAGCCAGATGGAAGAGATGAATATGACAAGATATGGAAAAGGGCATGGAGCATCCATGTCCTCTCTGAGCATACCACATGTTCGCCAACCCAGAAGCTCCCTGAACCTTCCTTTACCAACAAATGTTTATGGAGGATTACATTAATAACACAATAGTTATTAGGTTTTAAATCTCTATAGTTAATTTTAGGGAATCTTTACCTATATAACCTAATGTAATTAATCCTGGGCCACAATATCAGTGTTTTCTTTCCTCTTTGCATACTAGTTCCCTTTCCTTTTTTAGCTGGCTCTGAGGTAGGTGGCCATTCTTTATTATAGTCATATTATGTACTTTGAATCAAGGTGTGATAGCTTATTCTATTGAGAAGTCTAGTCCTCTGAGTCTGGATTTTACAATGGCTTTTACATCATCCATCTAGGTGTGCTGTTTGGAGCTTTGTGTATTGGAATGGCTGCGCTGGCATCACTAATGGGAGCTCTGTTGCAGGTAAGAGCTAATCCTGGAAGGTTTGAGTCATAATCACTAAATTCTTCTTCTTTTCCTTTTTTTTTTTAAGTGTTGATGTGACCATCCTTACAGACTTTTCTCTCTATATGTCTACACATGGACATACCAAGGAACATAGATGACTAAATTCTTAAAAAAAATTTTGTTAATTAATCTTTCCATTTTGAGATCATTATAGATTTACATGCAATACTAAGAAATAATACAGAGAGATCCCATATACCCTTTATCCAGTTCCCTCAATGGTATGAGACCTAGGTTGATGTTATTTTTTTCCCTTTTCCCGGTGGATATCCTGTTGCTCTAACACCACGTGTTGTGAAAGCTGTCTTTCTTCCATTGAATTGCCTTTGCACCTATGTGAAAAATCAGTGGGGCATATTTGTGTGGGTCTATTTGTGGTTTCTTTGTTCTATTCCATTGATCTATGTGTCTGTCCATCTGCCAAGATCATACAGTCTTGATTACTATAGCTCTGTAATAAGTCTTGAATTCAGAAGTACTGATTCCTCCCACTTTATTCTTATTTTTCAAAATTGTTTTAACTGTTCTAGTTCCTTTTCCTTCCCATATAAAGTTTAGAATAATCTCTATATCTAAAAAAAAATCCTGCTTAGTTTTTGATAGGATTGCCTTAAACCTGTAAAACAATTTGGGAAGAACTGACATTTTTACTGTGTCGAATCTTTTAATCCATGAACGTAGTGTATCTCTTCATTTAGTTAGATTTTCTATGATTTCTTTTCCACCACTACTGTGTAATTTTCATATACAAGTCATGTTTATATTTAGTTAGATTTACACCTAAGTATTTCATTTTTTTTGAGTAATTGTACACGGTATTGTATTCTTAATGTTGGTGTCCATGTGTTTGTTATTATATAAAGATACAATTGATTTTTGTATATTTGTTTGTATCCTGTGACCTTGCTGAACTTATTAGTTCCTGGGATTTTCTACAGATAAAATTATATCATCTTCAAATTGGGATAGTTTTATATCTTCTTTTCCAATCTGTATATGTACCTTTAATTTCCTTATTGCCCTGGCTTCAACTTCCATACCATGTTGAATAAGAGTGGTGAAAGTGGACATCATTGCCTTGTTCTCCAATCTGAATGAGAAAAGCATTCAGTGGTTCATTCTTGAGTACATTACCTGTAGGATTTTTGTACATGCCCTTTACCAAATTAAGGAAATTCCCCTCTATTCCTATTTTTCTGAGAGTTTTTATCATGGATGAGTGTTGAATTTTGTCAAATGGTTTTTCTGCAGCATTCGATATGACAATATGATTTTCTTCTTTAGCCCTTTAACATGGTGTATTATGCTGATTGATTTTCAAATTTTAAGCTGGCATTGCATTCCTGGAATATTCTTCTCTTGGTCATGGTGTATAGTTATTTTTATATATTGCTGAACTCTCTTTGCTGATAGTATGCTAAGAATTTTTGCATCTATATTCATGAGAGATGCTGATCTGTGGTAATATTTTTTTGTAATGCCTTTTCTTGGTTTTGGTGTTAGGGTCATACCAGCTTCATAAAATAAATTGGGAAGAGTTCTCTCCTATTTTCTGGAAGAGATTGTGTAAAATTGGTGTTAATTCTTCTTTAAGTGTTTGGTAGAATACTCTAGTGAAACCATCTGGGCTTGGGGGTTTCTTTTTTGGGAGTTCAAAAATTATGAATTCAGTTTCCTTAATAGTTATAGCTGTTCAAATTATCTGTTTCATAGTGGATGAATTATGGTAGTTTGTGTTTTCGAGGAATTTCTCCATTTCATCTAAGTTGTCAAATTTAGGTGTGTGGAATTATTCATAGTATCCCCTTATTATACTTTTGGTGTCTGCAGGGTTTTTAGTGATATCTCCTGTTTTATTCATAATATTGGTAATTTTATCTTTTATCTCTTTTTTTAGTCTTGCTAGAGGTTTGTCAATTTTTATTCATATTTTGAAAGAACTAGCTTCTTGTTTCATTGATTTTCTGTATCATTTTTCTGTTTTAAATCATTGCTTTTTAAAATTATCTTCATTATTTTCTTCCTTCTGCTTGCTTTGGGTTTATTTTGCTCTTCTTGAGGTGTGACACTAGATTACTGATTTGAGACTTTTTTGTAATGTGTGCACTAATTGCTAAAAATCTCCCTCTCAGCACTTTTAGCTATGTCCCATAACTTTTCATATTTTGTATTGGAGTTTTAAAATTTCCTTTGATATGTCCTTTTGACCTGTAGATTATTTAAAAATATGTTACTTAGTTTCCAATTGTTTGGAGATTTTCCTGTTATCTTTCAGCTATTGATTTCTAATTTCATTCCAATGTGGTCAGAGAACACATTCTGTATGATTTTAATTCTTTTAAATTTGTTGAGGTCTGTTTTATGGCCCAGTATATAGTATTTTGGTATCTGTTACATGGGCACCTGAAAAGAATGTGTACTCTGCTGTTGTTAAGCATAGTGTTCAACAGGTGTCAGTTAGATCCTGCTCATTGATGGTGCTGAGTTCTTCTGTATCCTTCTGATTTTACGCTTATTTGTTTTTATCAATTGTTGACAGAAGTGGTGAATTCTCAACCTATAGTGTGTAGTTGTCTCTTTTCCTTTTAGTTCTCTTAGTTTTTGCTTGTATTTTGCAGTTCTCTTGTTTGGTGCATATACATTTAGGATTTTGATGGCTTCTTGGTGAATTAGTCCTCTTATCATTATATAATGTTCCTCTCTGATAATTTTCTTTGTCTGAAAACTACTTTATCTGATATTAAATAGTTAATAGTACTCCTGCTTTCCTTTGATTAATGTTTGCATGATATCCTTTTACTTTGAACTTGACTATATCATTATATCTTAAGTGAGTTTTTTGTAGACAGCATATAGTTGGGTTATGTTTTTAAATTCATCCTGCCAATCTCTGTCTTTTTATTGAGGTATTTAGACTTTTAAAATTTAGTATAATTATTGGAATATTAGGGCTTAAGTCTGCTGTTTTTTTTATGTTTGTTCTTTCTGTTTTCATTTTTTTAATTGGGATACTTAAACATTTTTTAGAATCCCATTTTGATCTATCTATATTGTTTTGAGTTTTCTCTTAGTGTAGCATTTTCATTTGTTGCTTTATGTGTATATACATAACTTATCACAGTCTACTTGTTTTGTCCTTTTACCAATCCGAGTAAAGTATAGAAATCTTACCTCATTTCTGTCTCTTTACCCGGTTTATAACACAACTGTCTTAAATATTTACTCTGCATACATTTTGAATTACATTAGATAGTGTTATAAGTTTTGCTTCAACAATCAAACATGATTTAGAAAACTCAAGAGGAGGAGGAAAGCCTGTTATATTTATTTTTGCTTATTGTGTTCTTTCTTTCTTCCTGATTTCTCAAGGTTCCTTCTTTTACCATTTCCCTTCTATTTAGAGAACTTCCTTTAGCCATTCCTTTAAGGATAAGTCTGCTGGCAACAAATTTTCTTAGTTTCCCTTTATCTGAGAATGTATTGATTTCCCCTTTATTCCCAAATGATATTTTTGCCAGGTATAGGATACTGAGTTGACAATTCTTTTTTTCCAACACTTGAAAAATATTGTGCCGCTTTCTTCTGGCTTCCATTATTTTTAAGGAGAAATCTGCTGCCATTCTAATTGTTTTCCCCTATAGGTAAGGTGTCATTTTTTTTTCTCTGGCTGCTTTCAGAAATTTTTCTTTGAAGTTAGTTTACGGAAGTTTAATTACGATGTGTCTTGGCATGTTTTTCTTTGGGTTTATTCTGTTTGTAGTTTGCTTAGCTTTTGAATCTGTAGGTTTATGTTTCTTGCCAAATTTGGGAAGTTCAAACATTATTTCTTTGAGTACTTTTCAGCCCCACTCTCTTTCTTTTCTTACCTAAGACTCGGATGACATGAATGTTAGATTTTTTGTTATATTCACACAGGTCCTGGTGACTGATTTTTAAGCCTATTTTCTCTCTGTTTTTTTCAGATTGGGCAGTTTTTATTGGTCTATCTTCCTGTTCACTGATTCTTTTCTCTGTGCCCCCAATTCTGCTGTTGAACCTATCCACTGAGATTTTTATTTAAGTTATTATATTTTCAGTTCTAAAATTTACATTTTGTTCTTCTTTATATCATCTATGTTTTTGCTGATACTTTCTTTTTTTTTTTTTTTTTTTTGCTAAGGCCTTCTACTTTTTCATTTGTTTCAAGCATGTTCTAATTGCTGAAGCAGTTTTATCATGGCTGCTTGAAAATTTGTGAAATAATTCTAATATATCTGTCACTTCTCTATCAGCATTTATTGATTGTCTTTTTTCATTCATTTTGAGATCTTCCTAATTCCTGCCCTGAAAAGTGAACTTCAGTTGAAACCTGGACATTTTTATATTATGTGGTGAGACTATAGATCTTACATGCACCTTCTGTTTTGGTTTTCTTTCTCTGATACCACTTCAACAGTGTAAGGGAGGGAGCTGTCTCATTACTGCCAGGTGGATGTAGAAGTCCAGGTTCCCAAGTTGGCCTCTGTTGACATCCAAGGGAGGAATTTCTTATTTTGCTGGGTGGGAACAGTCTCCACTGACATCATGGTGAAGGTGGTCTTGTTCCTGCTGGGCAATGGTGAAAGTCCTGATTCTCCATTAGGCCTCCTATGACATTGCCTGAGCAGGGAGGGAATGGGGTGCCTTGTTATAGGCTGGTGGGGGATGGAATCTAGGCTCCCTACTTGGCCTTTTCTGGCATGTGTATGTGGGGAAACAGTTTATTCTGTGGCATTTGGCTGGAATTGAGCAGTTATTATCTAAAAGTTTTCTTTCTTGCTAAGTTGCTCCTTTTCTGGTCTTTGCTGTATTTTTTTGGCCTGCACATATTGTCATTTCTGGATTGCCTGCTTCTTCAGCTCTAAGACTGGGATATGTGGGCCAAAAAGAAAACTCACAGACCTCACCATTATATTGTTCTTCAGGTCCCAAAGTCCTAGCTAGTCTGCCTTCTTCTCTCGACCTTTTAGATTCTTCTTATGTTTGTTTTATATGTAATGTCCAGGAGTCTTAGTTTTATTAGCAGGAGGAATGGGGAAAAGTACACCTACTCCATCTTCCTATGAGTGGAAATACATTTTTTATTGCCTAAAGAGTCCTTCATGTCTTGTGGCATTTGCTAAATTTTTGTTAGAGAGCATTTTTGTGTTGGAAAACTGTCTTGCTTCTTTGGAAGTGTTGGAATGGAGAGGACAGACTAATCTTTGGAATAGCCTGTTTTTTAAAAAAGTATTTATTTATTTATTTACTTACTTGGTTGTGCTGGGTCTTAGTTGAGGCAGGTGGGCTCCTTCGTTGTGTCAGGTGGGCTACTTCGTTGCAGCATGCGAGCTTCTTAGTTGTGGCATGCGAACTCTTAGTTGTGGCATGCATGTGGGATCTAGTCCCCTGACCAGGGGTCAAACCTGGGCCCCCTGCATTGGGAGTGTGGAGTGTTATCCACTGCGTCACCAGGGAAGTCCCCTAGTCTCTTCTTTCTGAACCTTGAGTGGACTTCACAGTTTTTAGCATCCAAGCCTCAGCATGGACTCTTCCCACTGTCTGGAGTACCCTTCAACTGTCTAAGTCTTATTTGTTCTTCAAGTTTCAACTTAAACATTATTTTTCAAAAAGGCCCTTTCTGTTCCCTGGGTAGGTTTGAGTTCCCCTCTACCAAATGTGCCCAGAGCACCTTGTATTTCTCGTATCATCCCCATTACAATACTTTATTGCAGTTACTCATTTAATGTCTGTTTTACTAAATAGTTTATAACTCCATGAAGGTGAAGATTATGACGTTGTTCTTTGATACTGTATCAAATACTTGGTGCCTACTGCAGTGTCCAGAACAAAGTAGACATTCTACAAATTCAGGTTGAATGTACCTATTTATGTATTGGTTCATAAATATCTACTTATCTGATCACACCTAAATGGTCCATGAAACTTCCATGGCCACCTGGGCTCCAACTCTGGGACCAGGACCCAGAAACCTGAAGGTTAATGCTGGGCACAGCAAGTCCTCCAGGCTCCTGCTTCAGACCCAACTTGGGTCCTTTCTGGTTGGTGGTTGCTTAGGGCATACCAGTTGTTAAAATAGTGTGACCTTATTCTGATTATATGAATTAGTGAGTGAATGAATTAGGTCCAGAAGCTCTAAGCTTACCTGGTACAACTAAGCCATAACCAACAAAACTCCTGTTTGTGTGCTTTCCTCCATAGTCTGCATTATTACTTATAGTTCTTATTGTGGTTGATTTCCTCTTTTTCATATACCAGCTCTGGCCTGAGTATAGATAATGAGATATTCTAGGAGAGTCATCATAGCTCCAAGGCAACTCTTCCTTGCTTTCTCTCTAGCCAAGGTCTTATTTCCTGAGATGGGTATTTTGGGGGGTATATTTCTTATATCTCCAAAACTGGCTCTAGGTCACACTGTCGCAGTGACCACTACATGGGCCAAGTGACTTCTTTCACATTTTGCATAAAGTCTACCTTCCTTCCTACTGGACTCTGGTTCAAGAGATGCTGTGAAATGACTCCTTAGGATCGTATCCTGAGTCCATATCCTCCTCAAACACTAGTTCTCCTCTGTCATAATATCCTCACTCCTTTCCCTAGCCCACAAGGTAAGCTTCTTTTTTTTTTTTTAACCCAGGACTGCAGTCTGTATGCTCTAAAATTTTTCTTGAGCATATATATATATTTTCTGATTTATTCATTCTGTTCTATCCGTCACTTTTACTCTGTGGACAAACCGGTGTGTCCCTGATACTTCTTTTACGGTTCTGTCCACTTTCAAAAATTAGCCTTTTGAATACTGGGAACACACATCTCTTGAAATTTTCAGCATTTTGCCTTTCTCTATTCTTCATACTGTACATTTTATTTCACTATCATGATTTTCGCATCTCTACATCAAAGCAAAGATTGCAATTAGTAAGGTTTAAATCTTTCTACATGATTTGATCTTTTTTTTTTACATCTTTATTGGAGTATAATTGCTTTACAATGGTGTGTTAGTTTCTGCTTTATAGAAAAGTGAATCAGTTATACATATACATATGTTCCCATATCTCTTCCCTCTTGCGTCTCCCTCCCTCCCACCCTCCCTATCCCACCCCTCTAGGTGGTCACAAAGCACTGAGCTGATCTCCCTGTGCTATGTGGCTGCTTCCCACTAGCTATCTACTTTACGTTTAGTAGTGTATATATGTCCATGCCACTCTCTCACTTTGTAACAGCTTACCCTTCCCCCTGCCCATATCCTCAAGTCCATTCTCTAGTAGGTCTGTATCTTTATTCCTGTCTTACTCCTAGGTTCTTCATGACTTTTTTTTTCTTAAATTCCATATATATGTGTTACCATACGGTATTTGTCTTTCTCTTTCTGACTTACTTCACTCTGTATGACAGACTCTAGGTCCATCCACCTCATTACAAATAGCTCAATTTCGTTTCTTTTTATGGCTGAGTAATATTCCATTGTATATATGTGCCACATCTTCTTTGCCCATTCATCTGTTGATGGACACTTCGGTTACTTCCATGTCCTGGCTACTGTAAATAGAGCTGCAATGAACATTTTGGTACATGACTCCTTTTGAATTATGGTTTTCTCAGGGTATATGCCCAGAAGTAGGATTGCTGGGTCATATGGTAGTTCTATTTGTAGTTTTTTAAGGAACCTCCATACTGTTCTCCACAGTGGCTGTACCAATTCACATTCCCACCAGCAGTGCAAGAGTGTTCCCTTTTCTCCACATCCTCTCCAGCATTTATTGTTTCTAGATTTTTTGATGATGGCCATTCTGACTGGTGTGAGATGATATCTCACTGTAGTTTTGATTTGCATTTCTCTAATGATTAATGATGTTGAGCATTCTTTCATGTGTTTGTTAGCAGTCTGTATATCTTCTTTGGAGAAATGTCTATTTAGGTCTTCTGCCCATTTTTGGATTGGGTTTTTTATTTTTTTCATACTGAGCTGCATGAGCTGCTTGTAAATTTTGGAGATTAATCCTTTGTCAGTTGCTTCGTTTGCAAATATTTTCTCCCATTCTGAGGGTTGTCTTTTGGTCTTGTTTATGGTTTCCTTTGCTATGCAAAAGCTTTTAAGTTTCATTAGGTCCCATTTGTTTATTTTTGTTTTTATTTCCCTTTCTCTAGGAGGTGGGTCAAAAAGGATCTTGCTGTGATTTATGTCATAGAGTGTTCTGCCTATGTTTTCCTCTAAGAGTCTGATAGTTTCTGGCCTTACATTTAGGTCTTTAATCCATTTGGGGCTTATTTTTGTGTATGGTGTTAGGGAGTGATCTAATCTCATACTTTTACATGTACCTGTCCAGGTTTCCCAGCACCACTTATTGAAGAGGCTGTCCTTTCTCCACTGTACATTCCTGCCTCCTTTATCAAAGATAAGGTGACCATATGTGCGTGGGTTTATCTCTGGGCTTTCTATGCTGTTCCATTGATCTATCTTTCTGTTTTTGTGCCAGTACCATACTATCTTGATTACTGTAGCTTTGTAATATAGTCTGAAGTCAGGGTGCCTGATTCCTCCACCTCCGTTTTTCATTCTCAAGATTGCTTTGGCTGTTTGGGGTCTTTTGTGTTTCCATACAAATTGTGAAATTTTTTGTTCTAGTTCTGTGAAAAATGCCAGTGGTAGTTTGTTAGGGATTGCATTGAATCTGTAGATTGCTTTGGGTAATAGAGTCATTTTCACAATGTTGGTTCTTCCAATCCAAGAACATGGTATATCTCTCCATCTGTGGGTATCATCTTTAATTTCTTTCATCAGTGTCTTATAATTTTCTGCATACAGGTCTTTTGTCTCCTTAGGTAGGTTTATTCCTAGATATTTTATTCTTTTTGTTGCAATGGTAAATGGGAGTGTTTTCTTGATTTCACTTTCAGATTTTTCATCATTAATGTATAGGAATGCCAGAGATTTCTGAGCATTAATTTTGTATCCTGCTACTTTACCAAATTCATTGATTAGCTATATTAGTTTTCTGGTAGCATCTTTAGGATTCTCTGTATATAGTATCATGTCATCTGCAAACAATGACAGCTTTACTTCTCCTTGTCCGATTTGGATTCTTTTTATTTCCTTTTCTTCTCTGATTGCTGTGGCTAAAACTTCCAAAAGTATGTTGAATAAGAGTGCTGAGAGTGGGCAACCTTGTCTTGTTCCTGATCTTAGTGGAAATGCTTTCAGTTTTTCACCATTGAGGATGATGTTGGCTGTGGGTTTGTCATATATGGCCTTTATTATGTTGAGGAAAGTTCCCTCTGTGCCTACTTTCTGCAGGGTTTTATCATAAATGGGTGTTGAATTTTGTCGAAAGCTTTTTCTGCATCTATTGAGTTGATCATATGGTTTTTTCCTTCAATTTGTTAATGTGGTGTATCACGTTGATTGATTTGCGTATATTGAAGAATCCTTGCATTTCTGGGATAAACCCCACTTGATCATGGTGTATGATCCTTTTAATGTGCTGTTGGATTCTGTTTGCTAGTATTTTGTTGAGGATTTTTGCATCTATGTTCATCAGTGATATTGGCCTGTAGTTTTCTTTCTTTGTGACATCCTTGTCTGGTTTTGGTATCAGGGTGATAGTGGCCTCGTAGAATGAGTTTGCGAGTGTTCCTTCCTCTGCTATATTTTGGAAGAGTTTGAGAAGGATAGGTGTTAGCTCTTCTCTAAATGTTTGATAGCATTTGCCTGTGAAGCCATGTGGTCCTGGGCTTTTGTTTGTTGGAAGATTTTTAATCACAGTTTCAATTTCAGTGCTTGTGATTGGTCTGTTCATATTTTCTATTTCTTCCTGATTCAGTCTTGGCAGGTTGTGCATTTCTAAGAATTTGTCCATTTCTTCCAGGTTGTCCATTTTATTGGCATAGAGTTGCTTGTAGTACTCTCTTATGATCTTTTGTATTTCTGCAGTGTCAGTTGTTACTTCTCCTTTTTCATTTCTAATTCTATTGATTTGAGTCTTCTCCCTTTTTTTCTTGATGAGCCTGGCTAATGGTTTATCAATTTTGTTTATCTTCTCAAAGAACCAGCTTTTAGTTTTATTGATCTTTGCTATCGTTTCCTTCATTTCTTTTTCATTTATTTCTCATCTGATTTTTATGATTAATATCCTTCTGCTAACTTTTGGGGTTTTTTGTTCTTCTTTCTCTAATTGCTTTAGGTGCAAGGTTAGGTTGTTTATTCAAGATGTTTCCTGTTTCTTAAGGTAGGATTGTATTGCTATAAACTTCCCTCTTAGAACTGCTTTTGCTGCATCCCATAGGTTTTGGGTCGTCATGTTTCCTTTGTCGTATGTTTCTAGGTATTTTTTAATTTCCTCTTTGATTTCTTCAGTGATCACTTCGTTATTAAGTAGTGTATTGTTTAGGCTCCAAGTGTTTGTATTTTTTACAGATCTTTTCCTGTAATTGATATCTAGTCTCATAGCGTTGTGTTCAGAAAAGATACCTGATACGATTTCAATTTTCTTAAATTTACCAAGGCTTGATTTGTGACCCAAGGTATGATCTATCCTGGAGAATGTTCCATGAGCACTTGAGAAAAATGTGTATTCTGTTGTTTTTGGATGGAATGTCCTATAAATATCAATTAAGTCCATCTTGTTTAATGTATCATTTAAAGCTTGTGTTTCCTTTTTTATTTTCATTTTGGATGATCTGTCCATTGGTGAAAGTAAGGTGTTAAAGTCCCCTACTATGAATGTGTTACTGTAGATTTCCCCTTTTATGGCTGTTAGTATTTGCCTTATGTATTGAGGTGCTCCTATGTTGGGTGCATAAATATTTACAATTGTTATATCTTCTTCTTGGATTGTTCCCTTGATCATTACATAGTGTCCTTCTTTGTCTCTTCTAATAGTCTTTATTTTAACGTCTATTTTGTCTGATATGAGAATTGCTACTCCAGCTTTCCTTTGGTTTCCATATGCATGGAATGAATATATTTTTCCATCCCCTTACTTTCAGTCTGTATGTGTCTTTAGGTCTGAAGTGGGTGTCTTGTAGACAGCATATATATGGGTCTTGTTTTTGTATCCATTCAGCCAGTCTGTGTCTTTTGGTGGGAGCATTTAATCCATTTACATTTAAGGTAATTATAGATATGTATGTTCCTATTCCCATTTTCTTAATTGTTTTGCATTTGTTATTGTCGTTCTTTTCCTTCTCTTGTGTTTCTTGCCTAGAGAAGTTCCTTTAGCTTTGTTGTAAAGCTGATTTGGTGGTGCTGAACTCTCTCAGCTTTTGCTTGTCTGTAAATGTTTTAATTTCTCTATCAAATCTGAATGACATCCTTGCTGGGTAGAGTAATCTTGGTTGTAGGTTTTTCTCCTTCACCACTTTAAATATGTCTTGCCAGTCCCTTCTGGCTTGCAGAGTTTCTGCTGAAAAATCAGCTGTTAACCTTATGGGGATTCCCTTCTGTGTTATTTTCCCCTTGCTGCTTTTAATATGTTTTCTTTGTAGTTAATTTCTGACAGTTTGATTAATATGTGTCTTGGCATGTTTCTCCTTAGATTTATCCTGTATGGACTCTCTGTGCTTCCTGGACTTGATTAACTATTTCCTTTCCCATATTAGGGAAGTTTTCAACTATAATCTCTTCAAATATTTTCTCAGTCCCTTTCTTTTTCTCTTCTTCTTCTGGAACCCCTATAATTCGAATGTTGGTGCATTTAATATTGTCCCAGAGGTCTCTGAGACTGTCCTCAGTTCTTTTCATTCTTTTTTCTTTATTCTGCTCTGCAGTAGTTATTTCCACTATTTTATCTTCAAGTTCACTTATCCGTTCTTTTGCCTCAGTTATTCTGCTATTGATCCCATCTAGAGTATTTTTAATTTCATTTATTGTGTTGTTTATCATTGCTTGTTTCATCTTTAGTTCTTCTAGGTCCTTGTTAAATGTTTCTTGCATTTTGTCTATTCTATTTCCGAGATTTTGGATCATCTTTACTATCATTATTCTGAATTCTTTTTCAGGTAGACTGCCTATTTCCTCTTCATTTGTTAGGTCTGGTGGGTTTTTATCTTGCTCCTTCATCTGCTGTGTGTTTTTCTGTCTTCTCATTTTGCTTATCTTACTGTGTTTGGGGTCTCCTTTTTGCAGGCTGCAGGTTCGTAGTTCCCGTTGTTTTTGGTGTCTGTCCCCAGTGGCTAAAGTTGGTTCAGTGGGTTGTGTAGGCTTCCTGGTTGAGGGGACTAGTGCCTGTGTTCTGGTGGATGAGGCTGGATCTTGTCTTTCTGGTGGGCAGGTCCACCTCTGGAGATGTGTTTTGGGGTGTCTGTGGACTTATTATGATTTTAGGCAGCCTCTCTGCTAATGGGTGGTGTTGTGTTCCTGTCTTGCTTGTTGTTTGGCATAGAGGTGTCCAGCACTGTAGCTTGCTGGTCGTTGAGTGAAGCTGGGTGCTGGTGTTGAGATGGAGATCTCTGGGAGATTTTCACTTTTGATATTATCTGGAGCTTGGAGGTGTCTTGTGGACCAGTGTCCTGAAGTTGGCTCTCCTACCTCAGAGGCACAGCAGTGACTCCTGGCTGCAGCACCAAGAGCCTTTCATCCACCCAGCTCAGAGTAAAAGGGAGAAAAAGAAGAAAGAAAGAAAGGAAGGAAGGAAGGGAGGAAGGAAGGAAGGAAAAATTAAAAAGTTATTAAAAGAAAAAATAATTATTAAGAAAAAAATTTTTTTTAAAAACCAGACAAATAGAACCCTAGGACAAATGGTGAAAGCAATGCTATACAGACAAAATCTCACACAGAGGCATACACATTCACAAAAAGAAGAAAATGGGAAAAAATAATAAATCTTGCTCTGAAAGTCCACCTCCTCAATTTGGGATGATTCATTGTCTATTCAGGTATTCCACAGATGCAGGGCACATCAAGTTGATTGTGGAGCTTTAATCCGCTGCTTCTGAGGCTGCTGGGAGAGATTTCCCTTTCTCTTCTTTGTTCGCACAGCTCCCGGGGCTCAGCTTTGGATTTGGCCCTGCCTCTGCGTGTAGGTTGCCGGAGGGCGTCTGTTCTTCGCTCAGACAGGATGGGGTTAAGGGAGCAGCTGCTTCGGGGGCTCATTCAGGACATGGGGGAGGGAGGGGTGTGGATGCGTGGTGAGCCTGCGGCGGCAGAGGCCGGCGTGACGTTGCACCAGCCTGAGGCGCGCCGTGCGTTCTCCCAGGGAAGTTGTCCCTGGATCTCGGGACCCTGGAAGTGGCGGGCTGCACAGGCTCCCGAGAGGGATGGTGTGGATAGTGACCTGTGCTCGCACACAGGCTTCTTGGTGGCGACAGCAGCAGCCTTAGCGTCTCATGCCTCTCTCTGGGGCCTGCGCTGTAAGCCGCGGCTCGCGCCCGTCTTGGAGCTCCTTTAAGCAGCGCTCTTAATCCCCTCTCTTCGCGCACTAGGAAACAAAGAGGGAAGAAAAAGTCTCTTGCCTCTTCGGCAGCTACAGACTTTTCCCCAGACTCCCTCCCGGCTAGCCGTGGCGCACTAGCCCCCTTCAGGCTGTGTTCACGCCGCCAACACCAGTCCTCTCCCTGCGCTCCGACCGAAGCCTCCCAGCCCCGCCCGCCCCGGTGGGTGAGCAGACAAGCCTCTCGGGCTGGTGAGTGCCGGTCGGCACCGATCCTCTGTGCGGGAATCTCTCCGCTTTGCCCTCCGCACCCCTGTTGCTGTGCTCTCCTCCGCGGCTCCGAAGCTCCCCTCGCCGCCACCCGCAGTCTCCGCCCGTGAAGGGGCTTCCTAGTGTGTGGAAACTTTTCCTCCTTCACAGCTCCCTCCCACTGGTGCAGGTCCCGTCCCTATCCTTTTGTCTCTGTTTATTCTTTTTTCTTTTGCCCTACCCAGGTACGTGGGGAGTTTCTTGCCTTTGGGCAGGTGTGAGGTCTTCTGCCAGCGTTCAGTAGGTGTTCTGTAGGAGTTGTTCCACGTGTAGATGTATTTCTGGTGTACCTGTGGGGAGGAAGGTGATCTCCGTGTCTTACTCTTCCGCCATCTTCCCGATTCCCCCCAATCTTTTTTTTAACCGTACTTCTCATTCTAGTTCTATCCTTAGGAAATCAAGGAGAGCACTGGGTTTCATTGCCACCTCTGGTCTCTTAGCTGTACTTATCCACAATCTGCTTTTGCAGGGGATTTTGAGACTACCAAGGCACAAAGAAGTGATGTGGTTGATTATTAATATCTACAAGAACAATACCAGGAGGAGTCGTGTCCCTCTTGTCTCATGATTCTCTAACCTCTTTGCATTTTGCTTTTCTTATTGAGGGTACTTGAATGAACTGATGGAACTTGCGACTGAGAAGAAGCTTCCAAGTTCTCTTTGTCAATGGCAAGGCTGCCATGAATGTCAGGAGGAGGCTGAATACTTTAAATCCTCATCCTGATGAACTTACATTAAAGCATTTTAACTTTGGATTTGAGATTGCTAATTGATGACTTTTTATTATTTTTGTAGGCCGCACTCAGCATATTTGGCATGGTTGGGGGACCACTTCTGGGCTTATTTGCTTTGGGGATTTTGGTTCCCTTTGCCAACTCAATAGTAAGTATTAAAAATGAATATGTGTAAAGCCTACTTTTCCAACTGCAGTAGCGCCTCTATAATTTTTTCTCAATTGTAAAGATATGGTTCCTTTGATATTTGTCATCAGTGACCTGTCTGGATGTCTTAAATTACTCATGTTGACTTTGCTGGGATACCCAATGAACGTACTATGCATTGAGACCCTGCATGTGTGAAACTAAATGGAAACTACCAGAATAATATATATTATGAATATCATACAATTAAATTATATAATAACATGATATTTATAAATACAATATATTATAGAGTATTATATAGCATAACTAAAGGATATATATTATGAAACAATATACAATATGATACGTAATATATACTACAATATATATTATGAATATTATATAACTAAAGGAACAACATTTTGTATGCATCTACTTTTTCGCCGTTCTTGAAAATTAATCACTAGGATTTAAAGGAGATCGACAGGCTCCGATATGCAAGATTTCAGGGCAGTAGAGCTGAGGATACCTGACTAGCCAGAGTACAGTGAAGAGAAGAAATAGGATAAAATCTTCAGCACTTTGGTCAGAAAATTTATACTCCTGATATTTAAAGATGTAGCTCCACCAACATGGTTTTAGACCCAAAGGAGTGATTATAACTGGGAATTGTATTCAGAAAGAGGTAATAGCTCATTTCTTCTACACAGACATATCTGTGCTTTGAGGCCAAGTTTTGTTTAGAATAAGTGAAATTGAAATTACTTCTCTGAAATCCAGGAGGAATTCCACTAGTTCAGTCCTGCTGTAAGCTGAAGTTCAGGAAAAGCTGGTAATGTATGTGTGGTTGTTTCAGACAGATGGGGAATAACTGCAGAACTATGCCTTTACATTTAGAATTCCATTTTCCTCATGAGGCATTAGGAATTGGTAAGGCAGATACTAATAAGGGCTATTATCATTGTTATTATTGTTAACAATAATTCTCAACAAAGTGTCATATGAAAAGCTAGTTTGGCAGAAATTAATCAAAATGAAAGAGAGCAGTTTGTGTCCACCTCAGAATGTTGAAGCTTTGATGAGATTCTTTGCATTATGAAATGCATAGTGGTTTGTTGAGCGCCTGAAATATTAAAAGAAGACTGACTTTTGATTTTTGACATTTATTTCCACCATGAGTTGCCTCCAGAAATGCTATAGCTGACTAGGTCCAACACGCCCTTAGAAGGGGAAGTAAGAACTGTTATTCCTGTCGTAATATCTGATCATTATTCTTAAAGAAAGGGGAGAAATTTCACCACAGAGGAAGGCGCTTCCCAGCTCAAGATTTGCTTTCATCTCCATCATTTGGAACTAGGGCTTAAATCATTCAAGGACTGACTGACTGATCAAAACTACTTGGATTACTGGTGAAAAGCAGGCAGGGGAACCCACGTCTTCCAAAGACTGGGGAACCAAATGTCTTCAGAGAGGAAATCTCCACTTATCTCTAGAGATGGTTTGGCTGTATGTAATGTACCATTGCAGTCATTTGTGAAAACAGCTGGCTATTTTCCCCTAATTTTCCTGCAGTACAGTTACAGACATGCATGTTGCCATGTATAGGAATAAATTCTGTGGATGTTTTCTTCTTCGTGTCTGTTGCTGCTCAGATGGCATCCCATTTTTTCACGGATTAAATGAAAATAGAGGGAACAGTTGGCCTGAAGTCAGCTGCATGACTGTTGTAGTTATTGGGTGTAAAGAGACAAGGAGGCCAAAACAGAGTGCTGGCCATGGAAACAGAGTGGAAGGAATGGAATTATGAGACAAAGGAAAAGAAAAATGGGCAGGAATTGGTG
Source organism: Leucopleurus acutus (assembly GCF_964270905.1). NCBI lineage: Eukaryota > Metazoa > Chordata > Mammalia > Artiodactyla > Delphinidae > Leucopleurus > Leucopleurus acutus. The sequence continues at coordinate 83,597,566 of NC_139152.1, read as the reverse complement.
ATTGGCGAGATAGAGATACGAATTATATGGGGGGTTCCAGAGACCCCAGGGCTTTGGGCTGAGGGACCAGGGACCCATGCTGCTCTTGGCAAGAGGCAAGGAGCTTACAGGGGAAAAGAGTTTTAGGAGGGGACTGGTAAATTTGGCTTGGACCATGTTGAGCTTAAGCTCCTAATGTTAATTTCCATTTCAAAGCAAACTGTATTATTTTTTTTGAGAAGTACTCCTGTTTTGCAGGGAGCACTTGTGGGTCTGCTGGCTGGATTTACCATTTCTTTGTGGGTCGGAATTGGAGCTCAACTTTATCCTCCACTTCCTGAGAGAACTATGCCATTAAGCCTTGAAACCTACGGCTGTAACAGCACATACAATGGGACAGATTGGATGACAACCACAGAAGTGCCATTTTCTACCAGTGCTTTTCAAGTGTACAACGTTGAAAGGTACTGAACTGAGCTTTATACTGTTGTATTTTTTAAAATGTGTGTGACAGGTAGAGAACCCCAGTTGCTTTTCTTGCCTTCAGTGCTGTGATTTTGCCTAATTCTGAAATGGGGAGAGCCCATGTGGCTTTCTGGCTGTGATATTTTGTTCAGAAATAGCAAAAAATGCCATATTTTCTTAGTTTCAATAGAAACGTCTACCTCACCTACAGATGCAGAGGAGACTTGAATAGTAACAAAAAAAATTCTTTTACGGGTAAATGCTAATAAATACTGGCTCCAGTTGAATGAAAAACTGCCTCTGTACACTGAAAAACCTTTAAAATGAAAAGTAAAATGCTAAAAGACACATTGCATATATAGTTTTTGAAGTATAGCCTTTACCAGCTAAAAGCTACAGTTTATCTAAATATGTTGGGTAATTGCTATTTGTTCAATTTTAAAGATGCCATATCTTTAGAGCGTTGGCAATAAGTCACAGCGGTGATCTTCCTGCTAGAGTTTTCAGTTATGCAGTACATTTTTGAGCTTCTGGATATTGATATTGTCTGATTTAATGAAATGATGTAGACCTATTTTTATATCACTATTTCACTGCACAGTGGATGTGAGGGCAAGACTCCCCTTAGTGGATATATATCAATACATCTCCAGCCTTAGAGCACAAAACGCATGGATACATTCAAGGAATACAAAGATGAAGCCACTTCCCCTAAAGTATTGCCCCAGTTCCAGCTTGCCTAGAATGAAACCATTGGAGAATCATTCTATTTGAGACAAGACATGGCATCTCCGTCTTAAAATGGACACACTCCTGGGAGAAAGAATGTGACCATACATATAAACATCATTGGTGATTTATGTCCCAGAGGGAATTCAGCAGTGAGAACACTTGTCAGTGGGAGTTCAAGGCTGGTAAACTCTGCATGGGTAGAGAGAAAAGATAGTTCCAGAGCCTGAGGCATATATGGGGGAAGGTTTGACTAGGTGGGGTGCTGTGGTGAGAGGGGTGCACAGAAATACAGTGAGTAGTCCGGATAAGCATGAATGCACCAATGTGTGGGGGGGTAGTCAGGAAGTCATTAGAGAGTGAAAAAGGGAGCAATTATTAATTAAGTGTAAGTAGGAGGACGTTGAAGTCGTGCTTTTTGTTTTATAATTTTGCTTAGCATTTGTCCTGATTATGTAAATGTCTCTTTTAATTTAAAAGAGTAAAGCAAATTGGTTATTCGGATTTCTGAAACAAATAAATTAGCTGAGGTTTACTATGTGCCTGGTACCATAACAATCACTTTTATATGTTAGCTTATTTATAAAATAACTCAGCTAATAAACAAGAATTTTTGAGCGTGAACTATGCACCCGGCACTGGGCTGACCATTTATGTAATATCCATAGACAGTCTTCCCCTCCCATCCACCGTGGTTCCTGCCTTCCAGGCAATTATAATCTAGCTGGAGAGAACATGCTACTATACACAAAACAAGGAACTCAGTACACATGGTAACTATAATAACTAGCTAATAACTAGTTGAAAGTATTTGTTAAAAGAATGATTATAAACAAAGTTGGAGTGTAGATTAGCACAGACTTCAAGATGTACTAATACTTGAAGAATGCAGAAGTTGGCTAGAGGAGAAGGTCTGGAAAGTTATTCTTGTCACAGAAAACAACCAGAAGAGAAGTTGAACAAGAGAATAAACAATTAAACAATGTTGTGAACAGTAGTATTCATAGGCTCTCATGGGATCCAGGAGGAGGAAGAGCCTAACTCTTCCTGGGTGGAAGATGCTTCTTAGAGAAGTATTCCATGAACTGGAGTTACTCAGGTGAACAGGGTTGGGCAGTGGGAACAAAAGGAAGATGGAGTGTATGTTGCAGAACGAAGGCAACATATGCAGAGGCATGAAGGCCTGAAGCCACATGGCATCTTAGGAAATCATGCATAGTTCAGTATGGCTAGAGTCCAAGGGGAATGAACGCACAGCTAAAGGTGAAGTAAGATACGTTTTGGTTGCCTAGGTATTGGGTTTCAATTACCCAGATTCAGTTTTTATTTAAGTTTCTAGTACTTGATGGGTACATATTGGTAGCTTGTTGTGCTTTTAACTTGCATTTCCCTTATGATTAATGAAGTTCAGTACCTTTTTACATGTTTATTGGCCATTCGTATAACTACTTTTGTGACTTGTCTGTTGAAATCTTTGGTCCATTTTTAAATGGGTTCTCTGTCTTTTTCTTATTTATTTAGGATTTCTTGATATATTCTAGATACAAGATAAGTTTTGAAAATATTTTTCTCCCACTCTCTGGCTTGCCTTTTTACTCTCTTAGTGATGCTTTTTAGTGGTCAGATTTTCTTAATTTTAATTGAGTTCAACTTATCAGTCTTTTCCTATATGGTTAGTCCTTCGTGAATTCCGTTTAAGAAATCTTTGCCTACCCTGAGGTCATAAAGCTATTCCTCTATTTTTTTATTTAAAAGCTTTCTTGTTCACCATTTCCACTTGGGAAATGTAATCCACTTCAGAATTGATTTCAAGTGATCAAGATTCATTTTTTCCCATATGGATATTCTTTTTTTTTGGACTAGAAGAACCGTTTTTTTTTTGTTGTTTTTTTTCATAACTCACACACACACACTGTATTTTATTTTTACAAGAGATAAATAAACTGACACCAAGCATTGTAAATGGATGGCCACAACAAAAGCAACGATGATTGCAATTACCAAACACGAAACACACTCATACTATGTCATAATACTGACATTCAGTCCAGTAATCCTCCACTGTAACAGCTCCTTTACTTTGCAGTGAAAATTGATTTGTATATTTTTTGCCTCTGAGTCCTTGTGGGATTTTTTTTTTATTCAAACAGAAAGGCACAAAAATTATAATCATCCTCATCAATTCACTCAGTCCCATGTAATTAATTTTTTTCATCTTGATCTTTTGTTAGCACTTTTATGAATTCATCAGTTTTCCATTAGAGTTCTGAAAATGCTTATTCATTCAGTTCAGCAGTATAGTCAGTTACCAGAAACCTGTACTTGTCAGAGTCTTTTCCATGAATTCCTTGAAGATGAAACCCTTTTATAGGAACATTTTTGCGAAAGCATCAGAGTACACCCAGAACTGTCTGTAAATGACAAAAGACTTAAAAATGACCCATATGGATATTCTGTTAACCAAGCACCATTTATTGAACGGAGCCTCCTTTTACTCCACTTTGCAATGCAGTGGCAACTTTGACATAAACCAAATGTCTATTTTTCTGTGGGTCTGTTTTTCAGTTTTCTATTCGGTTCTATTTTGTCTGTCTTTGGCCCAATATATCACATTATCTTAATTTAACTAGCTCACGTCTATTTTTCCCTTCTTTCTGGGATGTTGGCTTCTCAAGTTCTAACTGCCATGATCTCTCTGAGGTCTTCAAAAACCTGCCTCCTCCCATTTCCCAGTTTTCATATTTTGTTCTTGGCAGGATGGTGGGTCTACTCTATCAAAGCTGAAAGTGGAATCCTAGAGCAATTGTTTTAGAAGCAGATCAGGTCATGTCACTCCTCCACTTAAAATACTGCAATGTGCCCTCCAAGTTCATCCATGTTGCTGCAAATGGAAGTGAAATAAGTCAGACAAAGACAGATACTGTATGATATCGCTTATATGTGGAATCTAAAAAACATAACATACTAGTGACTATAACAAAAAAGAAGCAGATTCACAGATATAGAGAACATACTGGTGGTTGCCAGTGGGGAGAGGGAAGGGGGAGAGGGGCAATATAGGGGTAGGGAATTAAGAGGTACAAACTACTAGGTATAAAATAAGCTACAAGGATACATTGTATAACATGGGGAGTATAGCCAATATTTTATAATGAATATAAATGGAGTATAACCTTTAAAACTTATGAATCACTATATTGTACACCTGTAACATATAATATTACACATCAACTCTAATAAAATGTAAATTTAAAAAATAAAAATAAAATAAAATAATAAAAATACTGCAATGTGTGCCGCTATCCAGAGAGTAAGGTCCAAACTCATCCAAGTCCTACGAAAAGACCTCCAGCTCATCTTGTACCATTCTATATCTTGTTCGTTATGCTACCGTCTGCTGGTGTTTACCTCTCTCTGGAATGCTTTCTCAAGAACTTTTGTTATTCAGATCTCAGTTCAAATGTCTCTTCTTCACAAAGACTTTCCCTGACCACTCCTTGTAGTGTAGTTCCTTTTTTCTACCCTGTTAATGTCACATTACCTTGTTTCATTTTCCTTATATACTTTCCACCAGTGGGAATTATTATGTTCATTAATTTGTTTACTTGTTCATTACATTTCTCTATTAGAATGTAAACTTTCTGAGGGCAGGAACAACCTTATCCAGCTCTTTTATGGCAGACTTTCCAGTAACAAGAACAGTACCTGGGACACAAAGCAGAGTTGAATGAATAAACATGGACATTTAGTATTCTAGTATGTGGTTAAGATTAAGTCATACTTTTAATTCCTGATCCAATAAGATAAAATTGGAACAGCAGACGTGGACGTTAAAAACATGATTAAATATTATATTTTGACTTTGCCATGAGGTTTATTGACACATACTGTTAGCTGCTAGTAGCATGCGTGAAATCTTACGGTTATGCTTTCGCTCTCTCTTAGGACTCCACTGATGGATAACTGGTATTCTTTATCATATCTATACTTCAGTACTGTTGGAACTTTGGTAACGTTATTTGTGGGAATGCTTATCAGCTTATCAACAGGTAACTAAACATTAGTATTGCTGTATTACCGTTACATTAGTTTTTACTATATCTGTTTTATAAGTATTTATGTTACTTTACTATAGTCCTAACAACTAGTTTAATTATTTGTTCCATCTTACTCATGGGAAATTTTACGGCCTGGTCTTGAAAACAGAAGACCCACCTCAATTTGAATCTTTGTTATGCCATTTATTAGCTGAAAGAACTTATAGCTACTATATAGCTACTCTGAGCCTTAGCTATCCTATGTATAAAATGAGGATAATAATTGACCTGCCTATCTCACAGGTCTCTGTAAGATAAAAAATAAAAGGCTTGAAGAAATTGTGTATAGCTACTACAATGCTAGGGACTTTACACATACCATTACAATAGCTCTGTGCCATGATCGTCTCATTGTCCTGCACTGACGCTTTGTAAAGAAGTATACACATGTAAGGAATAATAATTATGATCTTTATATCTAAACATAGTGTGAAGCCTTTCTCAGATGTTCATAACCTTTAAAAGAATAATTGTTAAAGGAAATCAAACCAATATTATAGCATACACAGCTCTCTGGGATTGCTATAGAACTGTTACCTGGGACTTCATTTTGTCCTCGTTCTGTGAATTCTCTTGGTCTCCCTCCAGTGTTGGATTCCCTGCTGCCTGTATCCCATTACTCCTAATTCTTGTTTACACCCTCAACTGGATGGGGCACATCCTATAGCACATTCTTGAGAACGGGTGGACAAGAGATCTTGGAAACATTGCATAGCTGAAAAAAAAAAAAGTCTTTAATTCCTCCTTATGCTCGATAATTGCTGATAATTTGAGTAGAGGATCCTAGGTTGAGAGTAACTTTCTTGTTCCTGGAGGCTGTGTTACTTCTCTTCGACTTGCCTTGTTACTGTTGAGAATACCAGTGCCCTGCTGCCTGCTGCCCGTTCGCATGTGACCCATTTCACAATGACTGCCTCGCCCTAGCCGCTCAGGAGGGTTTCAATCTGAAGACCCAAGTCCTGCAGTTCTAGGGCACTTTCCTATATTATTTCTTTTGTAATTTCCTGCCATTTTCTGTTTTCTCTTTCTGGAAACTCCTGTTAGTCATATGTTTTAAAGTTGGACAGTCCTTCTGATTTTCTTATCTTTTCTCTCCTACTTTCCATCTCTGTGTCTCTTAGGTTTACTACATGGGTTATTTTTAAAATGACTTCTCCAGTAATTTTCAAAGGAGTGCTCTGATTCAGTTTTGAGAATACTCTGTAAGGGAAGGAGGGCAGGTAGAGGCTATTGCAGTAGCCTACGTGAGCAGTCACGGTGGCTTGGAGCAGGGCAGTAGTGTGGAGTTAGGGAGAAGTGCTGGGCTCCCTCATTTCCTACGTTTCCTCACACATACACATCCAGAGCAACCAAGCAGGGGGAGGCAGCTCCCCTGCCTTCTTTATCCAATGTGTTATGACTCGTCAGAAATCCTATAATTTGTCCAAGTATGCCTGATGTCTTTGTTCGCTTTATGCTGTAAATCTACCAGCACGGTGCTACTTTCTAGAATTCTACCGTCTCTCATTGTTTTTGGGGACCTGGATAGCACTGTCTTTGAAACTTCTGTGATACTTATATCACAGGATGTGTATTTATAATTAATAAATTATATTAATAATTAGTGGTGATATTAATATAATTGTATCAATGATTATATTAACATTATATAATTATAATTTAGACATTAAAATTTATAATTATTGTAAACTTATAATAACATTTGTAGCTATTTGTTACCTCTCAAACAGTTGTTTAAACTATTCTCTTTTGTTTCAAAAAGGACTACGCTTTTTCTCATAAGTAAAATTTCCAGCACAGTAGGTTTACTCTCTTATCTGTTGTGATATATTTTAAGACAGATCTTAAACTTTTCTCACCAATAACCCAGCTGTTCAGATCTGGAACACACCTAACCAATCTCCTTTTCCTATTTGACCTTTGGTCCTTTTTCAACCCTTTTTTTTCCCTTTAAAAAAATGGGAGTGTCAGAGTACTCCCTCTGAGTGCTCCTTTTCCCTCCCTTAAATACTTTGATTCTGATAACCTTCTACAGCTTTATCTTTTGCTTTAAAAAATGAAGGTGAACAGGCATCCAGTGATTAAAAAACACTTCAACTTCATTAATCTCATATATAACTTATTCCTACTTCATACCATCAGTGAGAACCGTGCAAAAAAAGTCTAGAAGCATAAAATCCTGATGCTCCTTGGGAAATATATTTAAAGATCTACTGTAGGATACTAGGAATATGTAGGAATTCAGGCCAAACAGACTTGGTTGGCATTTCAGCTTCACCTAATCACAGATGGTGCACCATGAATGTGTCTCTTCACTGGTAAAGTGGGGTAAATATTTTCCTACCTGGACTATGAGCTATGAGTGCAGTGATTATTTTATTCATCTCTGTCTCTCCAGCACCTGGTAGAGTCTCTAGAACATGGTAGGCACTCAACGATATTGAATGAATTAATTTAAGGTTGAACCCATCTCCTGAACAACAGAGGTTCCCTTAATGAAAAATCTAGTATTTATACTAAAATGGTGTTTCTCAAACTTTAGAGGGCAGAAGAATCACCTTGGAAATTTGGTAAAAATCAGGAGTCAGTGGCTCCACCCACAGAGGTTCTAATTGGGTCAGTCCAGGTTGGAATCCAGGAATCTGCATGTTCAGTACATCTCCGAGGTGATTTGGATAGAGGTAGTTGGAGAACAACTCTTTGAGATACACAGTTTTAAAACCTCCTCTCTGATTCACAAATAAAATACCGAGCCAAAGAATAATTTTTGTAGAGCAAAACTTTAGGGAAGAGAATTTGGATCAAACACCTATCATCATACTGGTTTTCATTTAAATGATTTATCCAACAATTCATAATTTCCTGCATTTCTTCACACATTCATAGCCACTAAACTGGGGAAGGGCAACTCCACCAAGCAGAGGTTTGATATTTTATTGGTAGATCATGAAGGATGCATTTAAACCAGTTTTCCTACCAGTATTGGGCCAGATGACTCTTCCCTAGTTGATACCAGATGAGACAGTTGGCTTGCATTTAACAATCACCTTATTTATCTTTAAACACTAGACTCATATATATCACTGACAGGCTTGCAGAATCTGAGACTGACTGAGGGAAGAGAAATGGTAGGCTAAGTCTCCAGCACTATTTAAAAGACTCTTTCTCTTTGTGTTTTATAAGTGCATAGAAGTGAATGTGCCCAAGTTAAATGTGTGTATGATGGTCCGTCACTGGGTAGTTACAGATATCTTTTTAACAATGTAAATAACGTATGTTTTTCAGGAGGAAGAAAACAAAACATAGACCCCAGATTCCTACTAACCAAAGAGGACTTTTTATCCAATTTTGACATTTTTAAGAAAGTGAGTTGGCTTTCTTTTTCCTTAAATTAGTAAGACTGTGCTTTTATCACCAGGACAGAATACTAGTTACTCCTCAGACTTTCTTTTGGACAAGGAAGGTATTTGCCTTCCTTTTTTAAATGATTTATTTCTGTTGTTTATCTCTGCCTCAATAGACTATGAAGCTGATTTAGAGAAAGAAAAGTAGTAATAACAATTATTTAGAGTTGAACGAACAATTTCTTTTTTCTAATCACCATGTTAACATTTTCTTTTTAGAAGAAGCAAGTTTTAGACTATAAATCTTATCCAATAGAAGATGATGGAACTGATAATCCTGGCTTCAACCATATTGAACTGAACTGCACAGATCAAAGTGGCAAGATCAATGGGACTCGTTTGTGAAGCAGCTGTGATGCTAAATTATCTTAAACAGTGTCCCAGTTTTATATGTTTTTTAAGATAATTGGATCAGGTTTAGATTTTTTTTTTGTCCTATCATGAGTGTTTTGGGGGAACTTTGGGGGGGGATACATTTTTGTTAAAGCAAATTTTGACTTTTACTTTCTATACTCATTAATTGATGCTACTCTGAATGTAAGAGTTTCAGCATCAGTATTTTCCTCTATCTCTCTACTATTATATCAGTGAAGCTGTAGTTGTGCAAGTTGTGAAAGTTTTGAAAGTTGTGACTACATATGTGCTGAAAAGCTAATACACACATATACACACATACTCGATGGTCAAAAGCATATTCTTAAATTAGGGCATCATTAAAAATATTTCCCTGCATTTGGTACTAGCATATATTTTGGAGTTTGCCGAAATCATAATTAATATTGAAAAGGACCTTTCTCCCTCCTACCACATACTCTGTTCTTAGGGAGCAATGAAGTGACAGGTCTGTGCCGTCTCGATCTTTGCTTCTCATCAACCCCTGCCAGCCCAGGGCACATTTAATCTTGGAATTGATTCTGGCTCGGGAGGGTGGTAATCAAGAAGCATCCTGTTTGGGACAGAACATGGGCCCAATGGTCAAGGTCTTTTTGGTGCTATGCATCTCTTGTGCCTTTTTGCTTGTTAACTAGAGTCCCTGGCCATTGGCTGCTCATATTGCCTTTCTTAGACTCTGGTTCTTATCTGGATTCCTGGTTTCTCAGCCACTAACTTTGGTTTTGTTGCACATATTACCTTTGCCTTCCTGATTTCCTGTTCACTCTATTGCCTTGGGCTTGTGTATGTCTTGAGACACCCAATGTGAATCATGCTACCCCAGATCCTGGTTCACTGCGTCCTGGCCTATAAATATAGACTCCCATGAGCCTTATACTGACCAAAGTACTTTCAGCTAGGTACTTACAGATTTGGTGATCCAAGAACATTTACACAATTAAAAATGGGTAAGCTCTGCGGAATTAGATGATTCCATTGAATGCTATGAAGCTGAATGTCAACTAATTTGCAATGATTTAAATTTAAATGTACATATGCTTAGACATATTGAATTCCAATGTATCCACCTGGTTGATGAGCTAAATTACATAGGCAAATACTACTATTTTTGTTTAGTGTCCCAGAATTACTGGATATATGCTATGTTCCATGCTTTAAAATTTTAAGTAGCAATCTCAAAGTTTATTTTGTTTATTTTCCTACATTTCTAGCTAAGATTTTGGTTACAGGCTTTCATCAATAACTTATTTTTTTTCTACAGTTCACACATTAGATACTGTTTAGAAGGGTTTTTTTTAAGCATTACACTGTTTTAAACTAATAATGTGTGAAATATTTAGGTACATTAAAATATTTTATGATTAAATAATTTTTGCTTATTGTCTGATATTTAGGTGAGCATGCGGTACAGAGGTTGGCAATTAAAAACATTCAGAAATGTTTTTAATGTTAATGTTTTATTCATGTTATTAAGAAACATTAATAAAAAATAAGAAATAGCATTAATCTAAAGCAGAGATTTATACATTTAAATTAATGATATATTCACATATTTTCTATGTGTATAGTTGTTATTTTTTAATCAACATATTTGTAAGCATCCATCAAACTTTGTAACTCTTCCTATGATTTTTTAATGAGTAGGAAGATATAATCTTATTTGTTTTATGTGAGTGTGATTTGAACAATTGTTATTTATTTAGTAATTCTAATGCACATGTGTGTACTTTCCTTCAATTTTGGAAATCAAAATCAGGTTATTTAAATAATCTTTTCTCTTTTCTGACTGCCAAGGAGTTATGGAATATATTCTTTTTTTTTTTTGCGGTACGCGGACCTCTCACTGTTGTGGCCTCTCCCGTTGCGGAGCACAGGCTCCGGACGCGCAGGCTCAGCGGCCGTGGCTCACGGGCCCAGCTGCTCCGTGGCATGTGGGATCTTCCCGGACCGGGGCACGAACCCGTGTCCCCGGCATCGGCAGGCGGACTCTCAACCACTGCGCCACCAGGGAAGCCCTATATTCTTAATGAGAGATATAACACTTCCATTCTTGTGCACTTGCTTTTAGGAAAATCTGTCTTTGTGACATTAGGAATTGTCACTATTTTACTTTTATAACACATGAGAGTACCAGATTTCTATCTTAAGAAATCAAAGTAATGTTACTATTAATTATTAAAAATTATTTATCTTATCTAAATCTTTGGGTTAAACCAAATAAAGGTAAAATGTTAATGTAAATTTAAAAATCTAATGTTCTTAATTATTTTGAATCACAACAATGCTAATGGGAGGGAAAAGTCACATAAGTTACCTATTTCTTTTGCCACTAATAAGTTGTATGACCTTGAATTTATCCTTAATCTGTTCTAATGATGGAACTTAACACTAAACACGTACCTACCTCACAAAAATAATGTGACCATCAAAGATCAGATAGTGCTTTATTAATTCAAATAGTGTTACTTAAAATTTCAATTGAAATTGATTGGGAGTCAAAATTTGAGACAAAGTTTATTTGCTAGTTTTGAAAGAAGATAAGCCGTTAATAATTTGCAGTGTAATGATATGGAAATAGTTCCTTACTCTAAAAAGATGTATGCCATAGAAATACTAAAATATAGTTAGGAATCAGCAGGATTATTCTAACAGAGAGAATGTAAACTCTAAAGAAAGCTACAGACCAATCATATTCACTCCATAGAGAAAAGAACATTTTATATGTAGGATATAAAACAGTGTACATGTATATTCATCTATTTAGTTGCTTATGCAATCATTTTCTCTCTAGACCAGTGGTTCTCAATGGGGCAATTTTGCATCTCAGGGGACATGTAGAAATATCTGGATACATTTATGGTTGTTACATCTGGTGAGGAGGTGCTACTGGCATCTAGTGGATAGAATTCAGAGGTGCTGCTAAATGTCTTATGGTGCACAGGGCAGCCCTTCTCCTCCACAACAACAACAAAAAATGATCCTGCCTCAGCTATCAATAGTGTGGAGTTCAAGAAATCCTGCCCTAGAGGCCAAGGTTGAAATCTTGATTTTCCTGAAGTCACACACCTTGGTTGTGTTCTTTTAAGGAAATTGCCTTGACTCATCTACAGGTGAGGATTAAAGTATTGCTAGCATATGGAATGTTACAATGCAGAATAATGACCATATATTTTCACAACATTTTGAAAATATTAAGGACTATAGAATTGTGAATAACTATGAAAACAACTCTTAAGAGAGTTTCATTTCTTGGGCTTCCCTGGTGGCACAGTGTTTAAGAATCCGCCAGCCAATGCAGGGGACACGGGTTTAAGCCCTGGTCCTGGAAGATCCCACATGCCATGGAGCAACTAAGCCAGTGTGCCACAACTACTGAGCCTGTGCTCTAGAGCCCGCAAACCACAACTACTGAGCCCGCGTGCCACAACTACTGAAGCCCATGTGTCTAGAGCCCATGTTCCGCAACAAGAGAAGCCACCTCAATGAGAAGCCTGCGCGCCACAATGAAGAGTAGCCCCCGCTCGCGGCAACTAGAGAAAGACCGCACACAGCAATGAAGACCCAATGCACCTAAAAACAAACAGATAAATAAATAAATAAATTTATTTTAAAAAAGAGAGTTTCATTTCTTAACATGATTTCCAATATTAACACACATTAGGATGAAGGAAGTATTAAATATGTGAGTATGAAGGTTTCATAATTTTATTTATGATAATTCCAGAAAATATAGTTTATTGTTAACAACTGAGTGTCTGTCCATGATGTAGATACGTGGGACAGGGATGGAGCTGAGATGGGGGAGGTAACTCTCTGTGTTGATTCTTATAGGAAATTCTGAGTTTTATCCAATAACGATTGTTGATATGGAGTCAACTAAGTGAATGACCCTTTAGTTACTGAAATTCACTGTATAATTTAATCACTGTAAAATTCACTTTTACATTTAAGTTGTATGCCCATTGTGAAAAAACTTGAGGAGATTGAACACTATCATGTAAAACATGGTTGCATTTCTGACTTTTCAACTTGCTGATTAAACTCTACAAGTGCCTTTGCAGCTGTCTATTCTTGGGGGATAAATATCAAATAGAATATAATTAACTTTATCAGCTTTTACAGAAAGTTATTTCCACTCTATTTACCACACAAAGGACTCTTCCTATGTACTATGTATGGATTATAAAAGTGTAAGCAAATAAACGTGTAGAACATATCATTGAAGGATATTTTATATTTTAAGCAATTAAGACTATATCTGAAAATACAATAGAAAATAACATATTTAATACTAGAAATTTCTTAGCCATTATCTCTTTGAATATTCCCCCTCTCCCATTTTCTCTATTCTGTATTTCCTTACCTCCTATTAGATGAATGTTGTAACTTTTTATCTCATCCCCCATGTCTCCTGATCTGGTTCATAATTGTTATATTTTTATATTTATCACAATCTTAGAACATTTTAATCACCCCCAAAGAAACCCCATATCCATTAGCAGTCAGTCGCCATTTCGCCCAACCCCATTAGCCCTAAGTGACCATTAATCTACTTTTTATCTCCACAGATTTTTCTATTCTGGAAATTTCATATAAATGAAATCACATGAAAATCAAAAGACCCCAGTATGTCTTTTGTGACCACAGCGGTCTTTTGTGACTGGCTTCTTTCACGTAGCATAATGTTTTCAAGGTTAATTCATGTAGCATACATCAGTACTTCATTCATTTTGATGGCCTAATAATATTCCATTGTATGGCTATACCACATTTTATTTATCCATTCATCAGTTGATGGACATTTGTGTTGTTTCCACTTTTAGGCTATTATGAATAATGCTGATCTGAACACTGTGTACAAGTTTTTGTGTGGATGTGTGTTTTCGTTTTTCTTGAGTATATACGAGCAGTAGAATTGCTGGGTCGAGTGGTAACTCTATGCTTAACCATTTGAGGAACTACTAGACTGTTTCCAAAGTGGTTGCACCATTTTACGTTTCTATCAGTAGTGTATGAGGGTTCCAATTTCTCCACATCCTGACCAACGCTTGTTAAATGTATTTTTTATTATAGCCATTCTAGTGGGTGTGAAGTGGTATCTTATTGTGGGTTTGATTTGCAGTTTCCTGAGAGCTAATGATGTTGAGAATCTTTTTATACTTATTGGCCATTTGTACATCATCTTTGGAGACATGTCTGTTGAGATCCTGTGCCCATTTTCAGTGGCTTATTTGTCTTTTTATTATTGAATTGTAAGAGTTCTTTGTATATTCAAGATACAAGTTTCTTATCAGATATATAATTTACAAATGTTTTCCTCCACTCCATGGGTTGGAGAGTTTTCTAAGTCTCTGAGTTATAAAGTGATGTGATCTAAACAGATCTCAAGTTTCAAAGTAGAGAACATAAAGCCTCCTATTCACACACTTAAGATAGAGTAGGAAGCATGATGTTTCAGTAAATAAGACAAAGTACAGTGCAATTTAAAATAGGGCCAGTTGTGGCGGTAGATGGAGAAACAAAAGGAGACAGGTGAAGCAGGTGGAGAGGTAAGAAATAGGAGAAAGATAAATACATAGACTCCGCTGAGGCCATGCATGGGTAGAAGCCAGGATACCCAGGCAAAGGCAAGACTGCAAAAAATGATAGGAGTCAAGGTATACCTTGGTTTACACGCTGTTGGAGAGGTAAGAGGCTGGCTCAAGAAGGCCATCTACAGGGGAAGTGATCAAGCAGAGAAAAAGATATTCAGAAAATTGAACCAATGATCTTACCCACTCCCTGGAGCATTTGATTGCCTCCTCGGCTCTTCACATTCAAATAATCAGGTGTTTGATGTTTATAGCTCAGAAAAGCAATGCTTCCACAAATACCAGAGAAAAAAAGAGATTTCTTCTTGGCTTTTAAGTGTCAAAAGTCTAGCCTCTTAGGTTGACAGCGATAAAATATCTTGGGAGGTAAGAGCTAAATTCTCAAATGCCTAGAGTAGAAATGGATTTCTGATGCTAGGAGGGTTTAGGGGAAGCCAGGAGGGTTAATATATTAATGAGTCTCTGAGGAAGGGTCTGTGTCCCACTTTATGTGGTGAGCCTTGGGATGGCGGCAGCAAACCACCATAGGTTTGTGGGATTTGAGAGAAACAGCAAAACCTGTGCCCCATCTCCTGCTTAGAGCTGAGAGCCACAAGACCCCAGTAAATACACAGCTGAATGGTGTATCTGGGCAGGCATATGACCTTGGGGTGTTAGACTTTACCATGGTTTATAAGCACAGAAGCAGAAATTACTGCATGAAATGTCTAGGTGACTAGGATTTTAGCCTCACGGTTTCGTACAACCTAGTGTAGTGTAAGAGCAGTATGGAGGTAAAGAAGGAAACCAACAGGGGAATTAGGCTCAAACAGGCTGAGACCGGCTGAGATTGACAACTATTTTATGGTTTCCGAACAGAAGATGAATATTAAAAGCTTAGACAATTAAGAAAAAACCTAGGCAGATGGGGGAGTGAGGATGGGAAGAAGTATTATTCCCTTTTATAGCAAGTTGTCAGTCAATACTGTAGCTAAAAATTGATTTCAATCTCTTAATGCTTTTCACGATCTCTCTTCTTAAACTTAGTCATCTTTGTTCACTGCTGTATTCTTAGCGTCTAGAACAAGAGCCTAGCCACAAATCTACAAAATTACTGCCTCTTAGAGTTTTCATCCACTTGTTTGTTTTTAAATGAGTCACAGGTGTGATTCCCTGAGAAGCAGAGTCTGACACGGAGTTTGGTGTGCTTAATGTTTATTAAGGGGCGCCTTTAGGATCCACACCTGTGGAAGAAAGGCAAGCGACCTGTGGAAGGAAGACGAGAGACGCAGGTTTGGGCAGAGGTGGAAGTTGAGCTGTAATGCCAATCCAAGGATGGTCTCCCCACAGAGACTCTGAAGTGCGGGGAGTTAACTTCAGACTTAACCCCATTGGGCCAAGGTAGTCAGGCTTTCACATCCAGTCGTTGATGTGGGTAGGCACAGGAAGGGGCGTGGTCTTGGACCACGTGATCCTCTGCAATAAGGCCTTCCCGAAGAGCTGAGAGGCGGAAGCTGTCTGCTGTAGCCCTCCCAACGGCAGAGGCTAGCAGTCCTTCACTGAAGGGGGATCTCGGCAGTGTACTACAGTGTCTACTTCACAAGGTAAGTGCATTTTAGAGACGTTAAATCATTTGTCCAAGGTCAGACACCTTGGATCTGAAGTTAGTTTTGTCTGATGCCAAAGCCCATGACCTTGATATTTTGCTCTATTGAACGTGTTGATGTAAGCTCACTCCTAAATTGGTGAGGGTGGGGCTTGGAGTTAAGAGGGCTTATTCTCAGGCTTCTAAGATACAAAGTGCAAGGCAAAGTGTCAGACCTCTGTGTGGCCCTGACCCACTCCTTTAAGCAACGCCCACTGCTCTGCCAGCAAGGAAACTGCAGTGACAGTGCTTTGTATTAAATATGATTAACTGATAACTGATAACTATTACAGCTTGAAATTGCTACCCACCGACCTTTCCACCAGGGTAATATTCTTTAAAGTATTATACAGTCAGATAAAACTGAACAATTCAGCTTGCATTGTAGAGTGTATTCAAATTACGGCAAAATATTGAGTAGATCAGTGGTTTTCAGTGTGTGGTTCCCAGCCAACAGTATCAACACCACCTGGGTACTTGTAGCAATTGAAATCCTTGGGCCTACCTTAGAACTCCTGAATCAGAAAAGGTAGTGGTCGGGTTCAGGTGATTCTAATATAAGCTAGAGTTTAGTTTGAGAAATACTGGACTAGATAGTGATCATTAGTAGGAAAAAGAAACTGGATTTGCAATAGCAAATAAACTGTATATTAGTGTTTCCTTTAAAAATGGTTTGAATATTTCCTCTATTTGTTCACTGGATTTGCTTTGCATGTTAGACCCCAGCCCTTCTAAATGATCACAAATTCCTAATTAGTGAGGTCTGAATTAATGAAAGTTAAAGATTACCTCCTTGAGGGCTAAGGTCTAGGCAAGCTGAGTGCAGCTGTGCATAGGGTTCCACTGATAACACCTTTAGTATTTACCCCTCCCTACCAGGATATTAATGGGCTCCAAATTGAATACTTCAAGTATTTAAAACCACTCATGCCATAGAAACATTATTCAGCAAGCTTCTTTAATTTTTTTGTTGAAAATATTATAAAATTGGTGTCTAAAACCAGATAGTCAGTGGGTGATCTGGGGAAATTACTCAATATCCCTGTTGGGAAAACAATAGCTGGACTTAAGTGGGTTTAACTTCTTCACTAAGAGGATTGTATGAATTGAGGTTTGACACTTGGCTCTTTCATGTTGAAATTTATTTACAGGAAAATGAGTTAACACTGATTGCATCCTATAAGCACTAAATACTTGACGCTCTGTTAGGCACTGGGGAAAGTGAAGGTGGGGTTCTTGATTTCTATCACTTACAAGCTCTCTGGGGATATAGACAGATATGCATGTACCAGTGGAGGAATAACACATGGGGAAAGAATCTGAGTGAGTGGGGCAGGTTGTGCGATAGGAGACTTCTGGGGAGAGGGGAGCCCAGTGGACAGGACTAGCTGGGAGACACACATGCTGAAAAGTTGAAGTCTGAGCTAGACCTTAAAACTAGAGATAATCTGACTAGGCAAAGAAGAGAGGAAAAATGTTTTTCCAGGGAGTGTGGTGCATGGAGGAAGGTATAAGTAAAGCTCGGGAAGGAGTGAAGGAACCTGCTCTTCTAGGGGATGTGAGGAGATCCTGGCTAGCATGGAGGTTGGTACTGAGGTGAAGAAACATTATGTAAGTAGAGTGGCTGGTTTGAAGGACTAGGATGCAGAGTTAGGACTTTTACCAGAACTTCCCTTTGAATCCAGGAGGGTCTGCTGCCTGCCAGGGGCATTTGCTGTATTTTTTTTTTTTTTTTTTTTTTTTGCGGCACGCGGGCCTCTCACTGTTGTGGCCCCTCCCGCCACGGAGCACAGGCTCCGGACACGCAGGCTCAGCGGCCGTGGCTCACGGGCCCAGCCGCTCCATGGCATGTGGGATCCTCCCGGACTGGGGCACGAACCCGTGTCCCCTGCTTCGGCAGGCGGACTCTCAACCACCGCGCCACCAGGGAAGCCCCTGCTGTATTTTTTTTTTTTTTTTTTTTTTTTTTTGGCGGTTCGCGGGCCTCTCACCGCTGTGGCCCCTCCCGCCGCGGAGCACAGGCTCCGGACGCGCAGGCCCAGCGGCCATGGCTCACGGGCCCACCGGTTCCGTGGCATGTGGGATCCTCCCGAACCGGGGCATGAACCCGTGTCCCCTGCATCGGCAAGCGGACTCTCAACCACCGCGCCACCAGGGAAGCCCCTGCAGTATTCTTAATCTGCCTCTAGCGTACATTAGACTATACTTACAGTAATGCAATGAATCATCAAAGGAAGGATAAATGGGTTGTAATTTCCTTTATTTAAGACCCCCTGGAAAGCAGATTTATAGAAAATTTACATAGAAAGTTATTTCTAGAGAGATTTCCATTTTAAAAAATCAGCTAAGATAAAATTTTGCCAGTTCCACGAATAACCCCCTGCCAACTATTTGGATAACTTTATATCCACACAGGTGAGGTTTTAATGAAGATTAGAGTGTTGAAGTAGGATAGTTCGAATATTTTAGTCTTATGAAGACTCATAAGATTAGGTATATTAAAAATTCCTCAAATGACGGCCTGCTCATTACACCTGACAATTAACATATTCCACCATCAACACTGGGAAACAGAGTTCATCAGAAACGTATGCTAATTTTTTGCTGGCTATGTTGTTTGTTTTTGCATGCATTCGTTCAATAAACACTTGATTTCTTTTTACTTTCCCAGTTTTACTGAGATATAATTGACATACTGTGCTGTATAAGTTTTAAGATGTACAGCATAATGATTTGACTCACATAAAATGTGAAATGATTACCATAATAAGTTTAGTTAACATCCATCGTCTCATATAAATACAAAAAAGAAAAAGAAAAAAAAGTTTTTTCCTTGTGAGAACTCTTAGGATCTTAATACTTTCAAATATACCATGCAGCCGTGTTAGCTATAGTCATCATGTGCGTTATATCCCTATACTTATTTGTCTTTTCTTGAGATATAATTGACATATAACATTATATTGATTTCAGGCATACCACATAATAATTTGATATTTCTATATAGTATGTGTATATTACTAAATGATGACCACAGTATGTCTAGTTAAGATCCAGTATCACAAATAGTTATCAAATTTTTTGTGTGTAATGAGAACTTTTAAGATCTATTCTCTTAGCAAATATACAATAAAGTATTATTAAGTGTGATCACCATGCTGTACATCATATGCCCATGACTTATTTATTTTATCACTGGAAGTTTGTACCTTTTGACTGCCTCTCCCATATCACCCATTCCCTGACCCTGCCTCTGGCTACCTCCAACTTGTTTTCTGTATAAGTATCCTAAGCACCTCACAATTGGCTGCCTCTGTGTTAGTCCCTGGGATGAGTGAGTCTGAGCATGTGAACCCTCTAAGCCATTTATCAGTCTGCTCTGCTCTTAGGGATGGGAGTCCTATTGGTTTTCACAGCTAGCTATTTTGGGGGCTCATCTCTCAGGTGCAGACCTTACAAGTTGTGGTGCCTGATGTGGGGTTCAAACCCTTTCCTCCTCAGGGAGAAGGTCCAGGTTTTGAATTCTGATTGTAGATTGTCACACTGGGGGCGGGGCTTATTCAGGGTGAGTTTGTGTCTCAGCCTCTTCTACCCACTTTGTGGGTTTTTTATCTTTCTCCCAATGCGTTGCTCACCTAGTTTGGGGGTTTCTCTGGTTTTTGTTTTTTCCCAGAGGAAATTGTTCCATATTTAGCTGTAGATTCAGTGTGTCTGTGGGAGGAGGTGAGCTCAGGTTCTTCCTACCTTGCCATCTTGAACCAGCCTTATTTTTTTTTTTTTTGATTACTGTAACTTTATAATATAGCTTGAAATCAGGAAGTGTGTTGCCCCCCTCTTTGTTCTTTTATTCTCAGGATTTCTTTGGCTGTTCAGGGTCTTTTGTGGTTCTATGTAAATGTTAAGATAGTCTTTTCTACTTCTGTAAAAAAAAAAAAAAGCCATTGAAATCTCAACAGGGATTGCATTAAATCTATAAATAGCTTAGGTAGTATGGACATTTTAACAATATTAAATTTTCCAATCCATGAACAAGGGATATTTCTCCATTTATTTGTGTCTTCTTTGATTTCTTTCATCAATGTCTTGCAGTTTTCAGGGTAGAGATTTTCCACCTCCTCAGTTAAATTTATTTTTAAATATCTTATTTTTGTTGCCTCTGTGAGATTGTTTTCTTTATTTCTTTTTCAGAAAATTTGTGTTAGTGTATGAAAAGCTTCTGATGTTGTATGTTAACTTCGTGTCCTGCAACTTTACTGAATTGGTTGATTAGATATAACAGTTTTTTTGTGGGGTCTTCAGGATTTTCTATATATAAAATCATGTCATCTGTAAATGGAGACCATTTTACTTCTTCCTTTCCAATTCTTACGGCATTTATTTATTTATTTTCTTGCCTAATTGCTCTGGCTAGGACTTCCAGTACCATGTTGAATATGGTGATAGTGGGCACCCATGTCTTTTCCTGATCCTAGAGGAAAAGCTTTTAACCTTTCATCATTAAGTATGTTGTTAACTGTGGCTTTGTCATATATGGCCTTTACTATGTTGAGGAACATTCCTTCTCTACCTAATTTGTTAAGAATTTTTACTATGAATGGATGTTGAATTTTGTCAAATGCTTTCTCTGCCACTATTAAGATGATCATATATTTTTTCTTTCTTTCTATTAATGTGATGTATCCCATTTATTGATTTGTGTATGTTGAACCATTTTTGCATTCCAAGGATAAATCCCACTTGATCATGGTGAATGATCCTTTTCATGTGCTGCTGAATTTGATTTGCTACTATTTTATTGAGGATTTTTGCATCTATATTCATCAGGGACATTGTCCTGTAGGTTTATTTTCTTGTAGTGTCCTATTCTGGCTTTGATATCAGGCCTATGTTGGCTTCAGAAAATGAGTGTTTCCTCCTCTCTGATTTTTTGGAAGTTTTAAAATAAGGATTGGCATTCATTCTTCTTTAAATGTTTGGTAAAACTCACCAGTGAGGCCATCTGGTCCTGGAATTCTTGTCATCAGGAGATTTTTGATTACTGATTCAATCTCTTTACTAGTAATTAGTCTGTTCAGATTTGCTGTTTCTTCTTGATTCAGTCTTGGTAGGTTGTATGTTTCTAGGAATTTTTCCATTTTTTCTCAGTTGTCTAATTTGTTGGTGTATAGTCGTTCATAATAGTCTCTTATCATCCTTTGTATTTCTGTAGTATGAGTTGTAATGTGTCCTTTTTCATTTATAATTTTGATTTGTTTCCTATTTTTTCTTTGGTTAGTCTAGCTAAAGTTTTCTCAATTTTGTTTACCTTTTCAAAGAACGAACTCTTAATTCATCACTCTTTTCTATTGTTTTCCTGTTCTATAGTTTATTTATTGCTGCTCTAATCTTTATTTCCTTCTGTCAGTTTTGGGCTCAGTTTGATCTTCTCTTTCTAGTCCCTTCAGGTATAGAGTTAGGTTGTTTGAGATCTTTCTTGTTTACTAATGTAGACATTTATTGTTGTGAGCTTTCCTCTTAGAACTGCTTTTGCTGCATCCCATAAATTTTGGTAGGTTGTGTTTCCATTTTTGTTTCAAGAGATTTTATTATTTCACCTTTAATTTCTTCTTTGATCCATTGGTTGTTCAGGAGTGTTAATTTCCATGTATTTGTGAATTTTTCAGTTTCATCTTGTTACTGATTTCTAGTTTAATCCCATTGTGATCACAGAAGATATTTGGTATGATTTCAGTCTCCTTGAACTTGCTAAGATTTGTTTTGTGACCTGACATATGGTTTATCCTAGAAAATGTTCCATGTGCACTTGAGAAGAATGGGTATTCTGCTGTTGTCAGACAGAATGCTCTGTGTATGTCTGTTAGGTTCATCTGATGTATAATTTTGTCCAAACCTGTTTCTTTATTGATTCCCTATCTGGATGATCTATCTTGTTGAGAGTGGGGTATTAGAGTCCCCAACTATTATTATATTGCTGTGTATTTCTCTTTTCAGCTCTGTTAGTTTTGGGGCTACATTTTTAGGTGCTCTGATATTGGATATGTATTTACAATTCTATCTTCTTGATGGGTTGACCCCTTTATCATTATGTATTGACCTTTGCCTCTTTTTACCATTTTTAATTTAAAATGTATTTTGTCTAATAGAGCTACCCCTGCCTTTTTTTTTTTTTTAACTACAATTTGCTGAAATCTTTTTCCACCCCTTCAGTCTCAGTTGATGGGTGTCTTTAAGGCTAAATGAGTCTCATATTGTTGGATCTTGTTTCTTTTTTTTTTTTGGATCTTGTTTAGCCATTCTGTGTCTTTTGATTGATTGGAGAATTTAATCCATTTACATTTAAATGGATTGCCATTTTATTGATTATTTTCTAGTGGTTTTGTAGATCCACTGTTTCTTCTTACTGCTATCTTTTTTTCTATTTTGATGTCTTTTGCTATCAGTATGCTTTATTTCTTTATCATGGTGTGTGTGTGTCTGTGTGACTACTATAGGCTCTTCCCTTGTGGTTATCATGAGATTTGCATATAAAACCTTAAAATTTTAACACCCTATTTTAAACTGATAATGATTTAACTTTGCTAGCATTCCTAAACGTTATACTTCCTGCCTCACAATGATGTTACAGTTTACATACTTTTTATATTGTGTATCCAATAACAGATTATAGTAGTTGTGGTTATTTTCTACATTTGTTTTTTAATTTTTAAACTAGAGTTGTAAATAAGTTATGCACCACCATTACTATATTATAGACTCTTTCTTTGACACTATATTTAACATTACCACTGAGTTTTATGCTACCTTCTTGTGTTTTTATAATGTTAATTAGCATCCTTTTACCTCTACATAAAGAACTCCCTTTAGCATTTCTTGTAAGGCAGTTCTAGTGTTAATGAGCTTCCTCAGCTTTTGTTTGGGAAGGTCTTTATCCATTTCTGAAGGACAGCTCTGCCAGGTATAGAATTCTTGGTTGACAGTTTTTTTCTTTCAGTGTTTTGAATATATCATCCCATTCTCTCCTGGCCTGCAAAGCTTCTGTGGAGAAATCTGCCAATAGTCTTATGAAGGTTCTTTTGTATGTAGCGCCACTCTTTTTTCTCACTGCTTTCAAAATTCTTTTTGTCTTTCACTTTGACAACTTAATTATAATGTGTCATGGTGTAGCCCTCCTTGGGTTCACCTGTTTGGGAACTTTTGGGCCTCATGAATCTGGGCATCCATTTCTTTCCTCAGGTTGGGGGGTTTTTAGCCATTATTGCTTTAAATACTCTTTCTGTCTCTTTCTCTTCTTCTGGAATTGCCATAATGCCACTATTGTTTCTTTTAATTGTGTCCTGTAAGTCACATATTCTTTCTTCACTCTTTTTTCTATTTGCTCCCCTGACTGGACAATTTCAAATGTCCTGTCTTCTAGATCACTGATTCCTTCTTCTGCATGGTGAAGTCTGTTTTTGAATCTCTCTTTTGAATTATTCAGTTCAGTCACTGTAATTTTTAGCTCTAGGGTTTGTTTTATTTTTATGGTTTCTGTTCTTTGTTGAACTTCTTGTTTTGTTTAGCATTGTTTTCCTGATTGTTTACTTGTCTGCTGTGTGTTCTTAGAGTTCACTATATTTGTTTAGGAGGATCATTTTGAATTCTTTGACAATTCATAGATCTCCATTTCTTTAGGTTCAATTATTAGACCTTTATTTGTGTCCTTTGGCGGTGTCATGTTTATCTGATTTTTTTGATCCTTGATTCCTTACATTGACATCTGTGCATTTTAGTAAATGGTCTCCAATTCCAGACTTTATAGGTTCCCTTTGACACAGACAGTTTTTCACCATTTGGCTCAGTTTGGGTTTCTGGACATGTTTGCTGGTAATAACTTTGGGCAGGTGGGGCTTGCTATCAGGGTGTATTTTCAGGTGAGCCCACTGCCCAAACTGGGGTCTGGGGTGGGTACTGCTGGCTGAAAGCAGTTGGATAAGAATTCTGGCTCTGTTCCCTACTCAGGTGAGGTTGTAGGATGGACTCCATGGTTACCAGAGTTCTCTGGTCAGGCTTACTAGATAGTTGGAACTGGGTACTATACTCAGCAGTAGGCAGAACTGTGGATTAGCTTCTCTGCCTTGGTATGGCAGCAGGACATGCTCCAGGGCCTGCACAACTCATTGTTTGGGGATCTGAATCAGGCAAGAGTGTGCACTGATTTCTATGGCCAGATGAGGTCACTGGTTTTGCTCTGCAGACAGAAAAGCCACGGGTTGTGTTCTCTGTTCAAGTACCACTGTATGCAAGGCTGTTGGATGGGCTGCACAGTTTCCAGTGTGCTATGTTTGGGCAAGCTGAATGCTGTATTCAGCAAAGGGCAGGCAACAATTAGTTTCCCTGCCCAGATAGAGCAGGAGAATCGTCTCCAAGGGTGGCAAGGCTCTTTGTGGTCTTGACGCAAGTCAACCCATGCCCCAGGGGGCCAAACAGGGCTGCTGGCTTTGCTTTGCAGTCAATCATCTCTGCCTGCCATACTCTCTGAGTGTTGCTGAGCTATGTAGCTTCCAGGTGTTTTGGCCAGGCTTTCTGGTCAGGTGGGCCAGGAGCTAGTCAGCAGTGGATAAAGTGATGATTTAACTCCTCTGCCTGGGTGAAATGGGAAGGCCAGCTCCAAGCGTGCTCTCAGGTGTTCTGGATCAGGTTTTCTGGTCAGGAGGCGGCCAGGAGCTACACTCAGTAGTGGGTGGGACTATGAATTAGTTTCCCTCCCCGGACAGAGCCCTGGACACCTGCAGGCCTGGCAAGGCTCCCTGTTTGTGGTCTTGACTCAATCTGATCTGCTCTTTCCAAGTGCCCTGGCCCTGTGGTGACACAGACTTTGCGATTTTCAGCTCAGCCTGCCATTCTGTGCTCAAGCATTCCTGAGCTATGTAGTTTCCAGGCTTTCTGGTCAGGGGGTGCTGGGAGCTGCACTCAGCAGTGGGCTGGGCTATGACTCAGCTCCCCTGCCTGGGTAGGGCAGACCAGGCTCCAGGGCTAGCAAGGTTCTTCATTTGAGGACCTGAATCAGGCAGACCTGCACCCACTGAGTTCCCTAGTCGTGGCTCTGCAGGTGAGCAAAGCCTCTGACTGGGACTGCTGGTTGGGCCCTGCAGGTAGGAGCTTGGTCCATCAAGATCCGAGTGCTGGTTGTTGCAAGCCCCTACCTGCTTCTTTATCATAATTAGATTCTCAGTGGTCAAGCCCCATAGATTTCCCCCGATTTCTGTGGGGTGAGACGAGAGTGGGGGCTTCCAAGAAGCGACCCACAACACAGTGGGGGCTAGATATTCACCCTGGGGTCTCATTTCCCAATAAAGGAACCCTAGGCTCAGGGGAGGACCTCTCAATGTGATGCTGTGCTGGCCTGGGGGAGGGGTAATGGGGTCAGCATGTAGCCATTCTTCTAATATCGCCTGTCTTGGTCTCTGTGGTGTGGGGGAGGCACTTCAGCCTCACCCCTATGTTCTAGGATTTTTTTTTAATTTTTATTTTATATTGGAGTATAGTTGATTAACAGTGTTAGTTTCAGGTGTACAGCAAAGTGATTCAGTTATACATATATATGTATCCTTTTTCAAAGTCTTTTCCCATTTAGGTTATTATAGAATACTGAGCAGAGTTCCCTGCTGCTATATAATAGGTCCTTGTTGGCTATCTATTTTAAATACAGCAGTGTGTACATGTCAGTACCAAACTCCCAATCTATCCCTTCCCACCACCCTTCCCACCTGGTAACCATTAGTTTGTTCTCTGTGAGTCTGTTTCTGTTTGTAAATAAGTTCATTTGTATCATGAGGTATTTGTCTTTCTCTGTCTGACTTACTTCACTTAGTATGATAATCTCCAGGTCCATCCATGGCATTATTTCATTCTTTTTAATGGCTGAGTAATATTCCATTGTATGTATGTACCACATCTTCTTTATCCATTCCTTTGTTGATGGACATTTAGGTTGCTTCCATGTCTTGGCTATTGTAAACAGCCCTGCAATGAACATTGGGGTGCATGTATCCTTTCAAACCATGTTTTTCTCCGGGTACATGCCCAGGAGTGGGATTGCTGGATCACATGGTAGCTCCATTTTTAGTTTTTAAGGAACCTATTTTTAGTTTTTTAAGGAACCTCCATACCGGTGTCTGTCTCGGTCTCTGTGGTGCGGGGGAGGTGCTTCAGCCTCACCGCCATGTTCTAGGATTTTCTTAGTGTGTCTTATCCATGAATAGTTGTTAGTTTTCTTCTTGGGACAGGGAGGGAAGTCAGAAAGTAACTGTCACTATTTTGGTGATGTCACTCCCAACACTTGATTTCTTACAAAGTCCCTCAGAAATTACCCTTTACAACCTTCTTTGCCTTTCTCTTCTACAAACCTAAACACATCTTAAGATATTCACTATGTGCTCCTTGTACCCAAAACAGGGAAGATGAATGAGTGTATTCACTGTGCTGGTAGAAAGAAATGAAGGGAGGCAGAGAGGAGGGGAGGAAAGAGAAGAATTATATGCTAGAAATGCATCAGGGATTGTGATTGCCAGAGGCACTTGCAATAGCAAAGGCAGAATTCCATGGGCAAAAGATATTTCCGGCCAGAGTCTTAGGTTCAGTCTATACTCAGACCAGGTAGAAAGCGATACTTAACAAATGTTTACTTCCTTATCCTGACCAGTGCGTTGGGTGGTCCTCTACCTAGTTCTGAATGTTCATGGCCCATTGCAAACCCAAGGAGGGTTCACATTCCTTCCCCCTGCGTCTGCCACTCTTCCTGCTCCAAGGAGTAGGAGAGAAGCTATGGATGTATTAAATCCAAAGATCTATTGGTTCATGATGCTTAGAGGTAGAGCTTCAGGCATAACAAGCAAAAGCCACAATACTGGGTCAGTAGAGCAATTTGTCTGGAGCATCTCTTTGTATTTCATCTTTTGAGACTTTCCTTGGAAATTCCTTTCCCCAGGGCTGATGTGAAATATTTCACAGACTTCTTAGCCATGATTGAAAAGAAAACTCTGCCAATGGCCGCTTGTCTTCAGTTCCCATAAAATACATCTTAGTTTAGGCTCTGCTAGGGTTAGTACAGTTGACCTTTGAATAGTGCAGAGGTTATGGGTGCCAATCTCCGTGCAGGCAGAAATCTGCATATAACTTTACAGTTGGCCGTCCGTATCCACGGTTCATGGATTCAACCAATCATAGGTCCTGTAGTACTGTATTACGTATTTATTGAAAAAAAATCTGTTTATAAATGGACCCGCCTAGTTTAAGCCTGTTGTGTTCAAGGGTTAACTGCATTTCACTCCTAGGAACATCAGGTCAGAAGGAGTACTAGAAAGAAACTACGAAATGGCTGAAGTTCTAGCCTGCCCAAAGCCACTCTGACCAACTGTTCCCATCTAGGGAAACATTTAAGGTTCTTGGGAATCCGCAGCCAAAATGAGACAGTGTTGATGGATGCGGTAATGGGAGCATTCCCATTTCCTTGACTGGCACAGGCCAGCTGATAACATAATTCAAAGTCAGGTTCTGCAATCTCTGCAAGAAGAGTAATTACAACAACAGGCATTGCTTAGAAGGAAACTCCCCCACCAGCCCCGCTTCCCCCATCCAGACAGACAGTCCCTTTGCTGGGATCAGCAGAGCATACTAGCAGGCAGGGTAATCAAAAGCATCATACGTATCATTGGTTATAGTTCACATTTCCTCAACGAAGGGCATCAGTGGCATTTTCCAAACTCTTCTGAGTGATTTCTCATGAGTTGGCTCGGCACCCTCTCTAAGAAGGTAGAATGGAAGCCATATGGAAAAGGTAGGTTAGGAAGGAAAATGTAGTCTCTCCGAAGGATGAAGTGATTTCTCAGGAGTGTTTGGGAGTGACAGACTTTCTTTAAAGACCCCCACTCTATGATTCCTCGTATTCTGTGAGAAGAAACTACAACAGAATTTCAGAAGACCCGGCTAAAAATATTCCATGTGCATGAATTTATTTTGAATTTTATCGCATCACATTATACAAGCATTAAACATGGCTTCATGTTGATGACTATTTAAATGTGAAAATTCATCATTCATGTCAGTACCTTTTGGCTATTTACAAGTAAGGAAGTTCTATGTACTTTTATATATCTCTGTATTTGTATGTACATATGTAAGAATACATGACTATACATATGTACACACAGAAATACATCTATGGCCATACACATAGCTATAGATATGTCATATATAATCTCCTCAGAAAGATCTGAAATTAAAAAAAAGAAAGAAAACGTTGTAAACAGGGTCTTGTTTGTGTTGTTTGGTGACACGGAATTAGGACCATGTGACATTCTAGGAATGTGTGTCCAGGTGTCCAAATACCCTTTTCAGCCCAGTGTCTGTAAAATTCACATGGGATAGAATGCAAAAAAGGTAGCAAACAGGCTGAAAAACAGGCCCAGTATACAAGTTCCCCTTGGTTTTAAAAACTTGAGAATGTAACTGCCCATGATGTGCATGCTTGCTTGGTCAAGAATGGTCTATGGATGGATAGCATTTGTGTGCTGGGCTGCAACGTGATTTCACAGCAGCATGGTTTCCCAGGCAGTCCTTTAAGAGTGCTGACCCCCCTGCCACTGCCGACCTCGGCGACATGCACTGCGGTTGCATTTTAGTCATTCACTGGAATGTGCTTTTGCACAGCTGGGAGAAGTAAACAGAATTCAGGTCCTTGGCCTGCAAATGAACTGTTACCTGGGAGAAACAAAAAAAAAAAGGTATTAAAATCCGAAGCACACATGATGGCTTAAAGGACGTTATGTACAATGGTCTGTACTTAGTGTGAATCAAAGGCATTCGAAGAATCTGTAACCCCGAACCAAGTCAGGTATGGTATAAACATTGCTGTGCCTGCTTTACAGATGAACAGACTGAGTCAGAAAGGCAGTCTGAAGGAAGGTGACTTCCTGCCAACTGTTGGGAAAATAGAGACAGAAAGACTATGCTTTCAAGCAAAATGCACAGATGTCCTCTTTGGGGAGTAACCAACCCATGATGCTGAGGCTGGAAGGAACTCTCAATTGTGAAGGGCCCTGTAGCCCAGCGCAGCCCCGAGGTGAGGATAGTCTACCGCGGCACGCTGGTCTCTGGGCACTGGAGCAGTTCTCTTCACTAATAATGTGTGCCTCCTACCCCAACTCAAGCCGTCCGATAGTCAGCCTTTCTCCTCTGAAAGCTGACCAGAGCCAGGGAAAAGGTGGTCAGAATGGGTGCAGGGGGCCAGGGGCTTGGAGCAAATGATAGAATCCCAGAAGGTTAAAGCCAGATAGGCTCTTAAAGTATTGTCTAGTCCAACTCCTTTTCTCTTGAAGATGTGGACACCAAATCCACAGGAATGTTCCACCCCAGGTCATACAGATAGAGAACGGACAGCCAGATCTAGATCCGCTGGACTACAATGCAACGCTTAAGAACAGTGCAAATCCGATATAGTATTTGATAGCATTTTGTTTTGTGAATGTCTCACACTCATAACCTTATTTGAGCTGCAAATTAGTTCCACCCAATAAGCAGGCTCAGAAAAATTAAGTAATTTTCCTGAACTCGTATAGCCAAATGGCAGATCTGGAAAATGGCAAAATTACTAAGTAGCAAAACATTTCTTGCCTTTAGTGAAGCCAAGGCCTACTTTGGAATTGAGGGCAGAACAAATTCAACATCTGTATACTATTATATTATCCCTGTGGCCTGGGGTCTAGGTGATATCCTCCAAGTCCACCCTCATACCCAACTCACAATAACCTCCTGGACTCTTAACGCAGGATAAAACTTCGCTAATTTTAACAACAAACATCTCTGTAGATATCTGCTATATTGTAACCTATATTAAAAGTGAAAAACATACATTTTTTCCTGTATATCTCATTTTTCTTTTGGAGGCCAAATTTTGGAAAACGTTTCAAAGTTAGTCTCCAAACAAGTGGAGAGAGGGGAATGAAGGCAAGGAGGGCAAAAGAAATGCTGGAATACTAGATTCACAGAGTATAAAAACTGAGGGCTCATCTTATCACTGAAGAAACTGAGGCACAGAGAAGTTAAGTGACTTGTCCAAGGACACACAGATAGTAATTGCCTTGCCAGAGAGAAGGTTTCAGAAGAACTTTCTGATATGTGGGAACATCATGAAAGTTTCTTACAGTGTTTTTAAGCGTAATGCACCCAACCTTTATTAATTAAATGTGCATTTAATGGGTGCCAAGTACTTACCGCTGTGCTAACCAGCTGGAAGAATAAATTACAGTCCCTAGAGACTTTCCTAAAGATGCTTACAGTTGTGCTGAGGAAGCCTAATAACTATTTGAAAATCACAAATTAACAACACATATCAATATCAATATGTGGTACTGATGCAGTAACCAGAGGTGTTTATAAAGAGTAAGTCTCAGTGGGCTGATGAGTCTGAGGAAACCTTAGCGGGTGTGGCCCGACATGGATCAGCCTGGGAGGAAACAATAAATGGGTGACGGAGGGAAGGCCATCTTGGGTGAGATGAAAAAGTGACTTTAATATCCCCATGGTAACATGCCCCTTCTTTCTGATGAAAGAGAATAGCCAGGCTAGAGTGGAAGGGGGAGGAGGGTTTATTTCAGGGGCCACCTAGGCCGACTCATGAAGACCTTGGCTGCCAGGCCAGAGTGTGACACGGAGACAGAGAAGAGTTGCAGGAGTTGTGTGCAAAGGGAAGGTTAAGTTAAATGTGCAATTTTAGTAAGAGACAAGCTGGTTTTGAAAGCTTCTAGAGGATTTATTTGCACCCCTATCGGGAGAGCAATGGCAAGCTTTGATTCAGGGAGTTGAAAGCGCCCCTCCCAGCCAAGGAGAGGTCTCAGACCATGAAACACTTCTCACCGACCTGGTCACGGCCACTCGTTGTGGTGTGCTTTTCCATTTTTCTTCCTCTCTTTTCGTTCCTTCTGAAGACGCTCCAGTTCTGCTTCATACATCATCTCCTGAATCAAGTACTTCTCTCTTCTCATTCGATCCCTTAGATCTTTTGGGAGGTCCGGGATCAGATATGAAATGAGGTGTTTTATACAAAACACGAGGTGCTAAAAACACAGGGGAGAATACAACAGAGTCAGGTTTACTGTGCAGCCTTAGCAGAAAGAGCGCTGGGAGCTGGTCGAGAACAGGGATGTGGAGCCTCTGGTGTGTCTGGGGAGTGGAATAAGGCCAGGGGGTGGGTGTGAGAGGAAACAGAGTCACAGGGATAGGTGAGGACTGAACTTGGTGTAATGGCACCATACAGGAAATGAGAAGAGGACTCAGGAAAGAAGGCGGAGAAGCAAAGGCCAGAAAATGCAAAGGAGAGCGAGAAGAATATACTGCAGAATCAGAAAGCCCAGGTTTGAATTCCAGCTCTACTTTTACCACTTAAGAGCTATCTGTTTACCTGAGGATAAGTCACTCTGAGCCTCAGTTTCCTCATCCACAAAATGGGTGTTATTATGAAAATTTTAAGAAAATATTTTGAAATGCTTCACAGATTGTGAAGTACTTTATTGCAGTGGTCTGGAACCAAAACCACAATATCTCCGAGGTATGCCTGAATAAGAAACTTCTAGTCTGAGCCAAGAGGCAGCCTTTACTTGTATTAATCTGGCTTTAATATAAGTATGTAACAAGAGAGATGAAAGTTCCATTTATGGGTATAGTTATGGGAATGCAAACTATTTTTAGTAGCACTTTTCTTAAAGACTAAAAGAAAATAGATGGTGTATTTTTATTGACACATAATACAGGCAATTACTAGGCAGATTATACTTTATAAGTAATGTCATGATGATGCATAACCAGAGGCTTCCACTTGTAACACTCAGTTCAGTGTTTTCCAAACATTGTCCTTAAACATCAGAAGCATTTTGGAGGGCTGTGAAAAACAAATTGCAGACATAATGTATCAGAATCTCTGGGAGTGGGGATGGAAAAACTGCAATTTTCCTGAATTTTAAGAACAGCAGCCCTAGAATATTAAACGTAGGACCAATGGGACTTCCCTGGTGGTCCAGTGGTAAAGAATCCACCTTCCAATGCAGGGAACGCGGGTTCGATCCCTGGCTGGGGAACTAAGACCCCACATGCCGTGGGGCAACTAATCCTGTATGCCACAACTACTGAGCTCGCACACCTCAACTAGAGAGCCCGCGTGCCACAAACTACAGAGCTCATGTGCTCTGGAGCCCGTGTGCCAGAACTAGAGAGAAGCCCGTGCACAGCAACGAAGAGCCCGCACGCTGCAACAAAAGATCCCGCATGCCTCAACAAAGATCCTGCGTGCCACAACTAAGACCAGACGCAGCCATAAAAGTAAAATAAATAAATAAATTTTAAAAAAAAAACTAAAAAAATAAATTTAGGACCAATGATTTCTGACTTTAACAGTCAACCCTGGACTTTCAAATATTTCTTAGAAAATTCAAGTACTTTAAGGAGAAGAAAAAGAAGAGAAAGAGATTACATAGTATTACTTATCCTGCTTCTGGACGTAAATAATCATAGTGAAAGTTCTCATAACTTACATTCATTCATTACTTCTAGTTACTTCATTATGTCAAAGGAAATAAAGGAGTTGGTTGAGAAAACTTACCTCGAACACAATGATAAAAGCCAGTCGGGCTGCTAAGACGTGCCAGAACTGCAGTGTGTAGCCGTAGGGCACCAGTGAATGAGGAGGGTCACGGTAGTCTCGGTATCTATAAACACACAGGAGAGTGTTACATTCCAAATTATGATTTTCCTGACTCCCAAATCTCTTCCATCCCCACTATGTAGTCCTCATTCACGGGAGAAAAGTATACAAAGTTTCTGTACACTAGACATCTGTTGTTTTGCTTGTCCAGCATCTCTTCTGGTAAAAGAATCTCTCTTCTTCTCTGAAGAATTATCCGTGTGGGCTGGGCAGAGTTCTCCCCCTCGCTGACCCCAGCTCAGAAGATGAGCCAGACCTGATCAGTGAGACTCATCACCAGATCTTCTGCTAGAATGATTACTTAGTGAATTATCACGAAGCCCACAGAAGGTAAAAACCTGGAACTTCTGGTGGGCATCACAAACTGTGTGAAGTGAGCCTGCTTGAACAAAAAGCAGAGCCAGCAGAAAGGTGGTCTCTTGCTGACACTGCTGGAGGCTTGGGATCTAGTCATTACTAACGTAATATCACCCCTCCAACCTGCTGGTTACCTGAACCAATGAATTTCTTTTTAAGTCAGTTTATACTGGATTTCTGCCACTTGCCACTGGAGTCCTTCCTAAAATACGCTCCAACTGTAACTTCTGAGTAAGCATCAACTTCCACAGATGTCTGTTATCTACTAGCTGCCAAGCACTAGCCTAGGAACTTAGATCCATGAGGCTCCATTTTATCCTTACCGTATCATTACTATTCTCAGGTGGGAAGACTGAGAAGTGACTCTCAACGTCATACAGTGTTCATGTGTTTTGAATGTTCTTTTCATTCGCTCCAGAAATGTGAGAAGATATGGAAATATTGGTTATTACAACAGTTCTGTGTAGACACACTAAATTTCCCTTGTCCGAATAAAAACTATGATTGTCCAGGCACCTAACCTTAAGGCCGGCACTAATTTGCATATGAGGATACAGGATAATTTCTATGCAGGGCATCCTTGAAAATATCAAGGACTACAAAAATATGAGCTGAGACCATTATCATCAATATCATCATCTTAATTATTATTAGTGTCTATGGAATATAATAGTAATGTATCATGATTATTTTGCCAGTAACATGATATTTATGATGAGTACTTGGTGTTGAAATTAAGAATGAATCTGTTTTTCTTTGTCTGACTTACTTCACTAAGCATAATACCCTTCAGGTCCATCCATGTTGTTGCAAATGGCAAAATTTAATTCTTTTTTATGGCTGAGTAATATTCCATTGCGTGTGTGTATATACACATATATCTATATATCACATTTCCTTTATCCATCCATTGATGGATACTCAGATTGCTTCTATACTTTGGCTATTGTAAATAATGCTGCTATGAACATTGGGATGCATATATCTTTTCTAATTAGTGTTTTCATTTTCTTCGATGAAAACACATACGCTTAGTGAAGTAAGTCAGACAAAGGCAAATACTGTATGTTTCCGCTTACATGTGGAATCTAAAAAGTAAAACAAATAAATGAATGTAACAAAATAGACTCATAGATACAGAGAACAAACTAGTGGTTACCTGTGGCGAGAGGACTGGGGGGAGGGCCAAGATAGGGGAGGGGATTAAGAGGTACAAACTACTAGGTATAAAATAAATAATATACAAAGATGTAACATACTGCACAGGGATTATTACCAATATTTTACAATAACTAATTGGAGTATAATCTATGAAGATATCAAATCACTATGTTGTACACCTGAAACTAATACAAAGTTGGAAATCAACCATACTTAAAAAAAAAAGTGAATGTTAGTGCCTTCAAACTGTTGGTTCTCCCTATGATGATAAGGATTAGATAATCACTGAAAACACTCATTCTAACATATTGTTACATAATCTGCTCCTGTCATAGGTCCAATAAGCAACGCCTGAAATTTTAGGAAGAATAATTTTATTCAGGACTAAAAGTTTGCACAGACTATTCTAACCTTCTTTTACTTTTTGCAGAGCACAGGTAGTCAAGAACCAGGAATTGTGTTTTCCAGTTAAGATAACATGTAATTCCTTTATTTGTCTTTAGCTACCTATATTTCAAATATAGTCCAAGTAAATATTCTAGACGGAAAAGGAGCAGTATGCTTTTTATTATACACATAGTTAATTATCAGACAAAAGTATACATAAAAGGAGGGAACCTGATTGCTTCAAGAGTCACTATCATTGGGGCTTCCCTGGTGGCAGAGTGGTTAAGAATCTGCCTGCCAATGCAGGGGACATGGGTTCAAGCCCTGGTCCGGGAAGATCCCACGTGCCGCGGAGCAACTAAGCCCATGTGCCACAACTACTGACCCTGTGCTCTAGAGCCGGTGAGCCACAACTACTGAAGCCCATGCACCTAGAGCCCGTGCTCCGCAACAAGAGAAGCCACCGCAATGAGAAGCCCCCGCACCACAACGAAGAGTAGCCCCTGCTCGCCCCAGCTAGAGAAAGCCCACATGCAGCAACGAAGACCCAACACAGCCAAAAACAAAAACAAATAAATTAATTAATTAAAAAAAAAGAGTCACCATCATTGACTCCTTCAACTTTCTACACAATAGTGTTCATTAGAAAAGTGAAGTTCTTTTCAGGACCCACTGGTCCCTTTCCTATTTATGCTCTTCTCTGCTCTTGACTTTTGCCCTTTGTTTTGCCTGCTCCATCTCCTAGCTTCTCAGATCTTGTCTGGCTTTTAATTTGAAGAATTTTGACAAATCTCTTCCTCCTCAGATACCTTCTAAATTCACTGGGTGGAAAATCATAGTTTTTCCTTGATCTTGCAGACCATTTTCCTTGACCATTTCCAAAAAATACGATTCAGATGTGTCATTCTTAAAATTCATGCTGTAAACTCATAACAAATAAATGAATTCCTTTATTCAGCATAGCTGAATAAACTAGTATACATCAAATATAAACAGCCATTAAATTTAAGTATGAAAACTAGAAAGTTGAAATACTTTTATCACTCAATGAGAGTAGATTATCAAACACAATGACCATTTGTAAAACTGTACACATACGATATGCAAAAGGTAAAGGGTTTTGAGTGGTGGTTTTAAATGTTAATTTATGGTTTTTTAGTATTTTAAAAATATTCTTCACATGTGCTTTTTAATATTTAGGAAACACATACTCATGGCTATGGTAAGTTGGCAACATTTTAGATAATTTCTATGTAGGGATCAAGTTGTTGAGAATATGCATCTATTTGTTCAGCCTGTGTGTCATACACATCCATTTGTGATCTGTCACAGAGTTCTGCTAACCTGTACTCAGAGGAACACAACGCATCTACATTGGCACTTAGGTTCTGAGAACGAGAATCAGAAGTTGTGAAATTCTTAGGAAGTTTGTTTTCAGAAGCAGCAGGTTTCTGGCTTCCTACTCTCTTAAGCCATTGTACCATAAAGTCAAGTTTCTCTCTAGAAAATTTCTTATTGCTACCCTAAGGGAATTAAAACTCAGTGGTGCCAATGAGTTTGTCATTTGCTTTGCTGCTAGCAGCTGTCTCCAGAATTATGTGCTGGAAAGTATACTGGAACCATGTTTGGGGTTTGCCTGACTAATAATGATCTTGGGTAATTCATGAAGTGTCGCTGGACATCAGTTTTCCCTATCAACAAACTTAGGGTGTGTCCCACCCTGCCCTAAAATTTTGGACTCACTCTTTTCTTCTATGAGCTTGCAGATGACTGCTGTAAGTGGAGCTCTCAGTTCACACTGCAGTCTACCCCTGGTCTCTTGGCCTTTTCCACTCAGCAGTGGTTTTGGTGAGGGCGGTGCTCAGATGTCATTTGTACCCCGTGTTTCTGTTTTTGATGCAGTCTAATTCTTTTGCAAAATGATCGGCAGCATGTTCTCTGGCACTTGTACAAAGAAAACACTTCCCTGCCCTTCTGTAGAAACAGCCAAGACACCAAGCCTTAAGATAATCAATCAGTTTCACTCTTCTGATCTTTTAGCCTAGTACCTTCCAAGATACAATGTAGCCCAGTGGTGTTAATGTTGGGAGGATTTTTCCAAGTGAGTCAGAACTGTTTTCAGAAAGAAAAACTTTAAATTTCTTGGCTTCAATTTTACATGTGGGAAAGGCGGGGTGTTCCCTTTTGGCGTAAGTTAGTGAATTCTCTATAGCTGCTTTTATGTCTCAGGAAATGGATGATTGGCTTGCAAACATTATTTTTCTAGCACCAGGTATATTCTAGCACCAGTTAATTCATTCCCATTTTTTTAAACTGTGAAAATAAAAACATATGTACATTTCAAAGAATGATAAGTGAACCTCATCCAAGTTAAGCCACAGAACACGGTCAGTGGCTTAGAAATGCCTCACTGGCAAAGCCAGACACCCCGAGAGGTGATGACTATTGTAATTTTCTGCTTCTCTTTATAACTATGCTACTTATGCAAGTGTTCCTAAATAAAACAGTGCTTGGTTTTATCTGCTTTGAATTCTATATAAAGGGAATCATACTGTATGTTTTATTTTGTGAGTACATTTTTATTGCACAATTTATTTTTGAGTTCTCATTTCTGTTCCATTTTCTATTCTTATGTTAAACACCACACTGATATAATTATTATGATTTTATACTATATCTAATGTAAGGTAAATATCCACCTTGTTATTCTTCAAAAATATCTTGACTGTTCTTCATCCTTGGCATTTCTTTATAACATTATTTTGGCCCTCTGTTGCACAAAATTGGACTAATCACAATTCTTAGTTTTTATAACTAATCTTATTGGTCCATTCATGTTCTTCTTTTCTGCAATTTTTATGTATATGTATTTAATAGTTTAATAACATAATGAACGATCATAAATCCTCCATGCAACCCGAGAATTAAAATATTACCGGGAACTTATATACGCCTCTGGGCTCCTCCTTCATCCCATCTCTTTGCTTCCCTTATCCTGAACTTCATTTTTATCATTAACATATTTTTGTTATGTATATTCATCTGTCTGAATATGATATTGTTCAGTTTTGTTTGTCTTGAACTCTCTAGAAAGGATGCTATACGGTACGCAGCCTTCTGAGACTTGCTTTTTTTTCTTTTTTTTTTTTAGCATTGTGCTCCTAAGATTTATCTGTGCTGTTGCATGTGGCCATTGCTGTACAACACACGCTAGTATGAATATATTGTGGTTTTATGTAGTGTATATTTCGATTTATACTCACAAGCTGGTCATTTCTCTATTTCCTTTCAAATTCCCTAACCATGTAAAGCTTTAAAAAACAAACTGTTAAGTCTACCCAGTTCAGCAAATGCCCTTTGGGTAAAAGTTGGTTGCAGTGCTCCACATAGTACTCTAGATTCTGCTTTTATTTATTATTAAAAAAAATGTGTTTTCTTGTGATGAGAACTTTTAAGATCTACTTCCTTAGCAACTTTTTAAAAATTGAAGTACAGTCAATTTACAATATCGTGTTAGTTTCAGGTTTACAGCACAGCAGTTCAGAATATATATGTGTATACTCTTCCTCAGATTTTGTAATAATCCTTATAGGTTATTACGAAATATTGAGTATAGTTCCCTGTGCCATACAGTAGGTCCTTATTGGTTATCTATTTTATATATAGTAGTGAGTATATGTTAATGCCAATCTCCTAATTTATCCCTCACCCACCCCCCTTTCCCCCTTTGGTAACCATAAGTTTGTTTTCTATGTCTGTGAGTCTCTGTTTTGGAAATAAGATCATTTGTATCTTTTTTTTTTAAGATTCCAAATTTAAATGGTATCATATGATATTTATCTTTCTCTATCTGGCTTACTTCACTTAGTATGATAAGCTGTAGGTCCACCCATGTTGCTGCAAATGGCATTATTTCATTATTTTTAATGGCTGAGTAATATTCCATTGTATATATGTACCACATCTTCTGTATCCATTCCTCTGTTGATGGACATTTAGGTTGCTTCCATGCCTTGGCTATTGTAAATACTGCTGCAATGAACATTGGGGTGTGTGTATCTTTCCAAATTATGGCTTTCTCCAGATATATGCCCAGGATTGTGATTGCAGGATCTATGGTAGCTCTACTTTTAGTTTTTTAAGCAACCTCCATACTGTTCTCAATAGTCACTGTACCAATTTACATTCCCACCAACAGTGTAGGAGAGTTCCCGTTTCTCCACACCCTCTCCAGCATTTATTTAGACTTTTTGATGATGACCATTCAGATGGGTGTGAGGCAATACCTCATTATAGTTTTGATTTGAATTCTCTAATAATTAGTGATTTCAAGCAGTTTTTCATGTGCCTTTTGGCCATCTGTATCTCTTCTTTGGAGAAATGTCTATATCTTCTGTTCATTTTTTGATTGGGTTGTTTTTTTGATATAGAGCTCTATGAGCTGTTTGTATAGTTTGGAAATTAATCCCTTGTCAGTAGCATCATTTGAAAATATTTTCTCCCATTTGTAGGTTGTCTTTTCATTTTGTTGATGGTTTCCATTGCTGTGCAAAAGCTTTTAAGTTTAATTAGGTACAATTTATTTTTGTTTTTATTTCCATTACTCTAGGAGACAGATCCAAAAAGATATTGTGGCGATTTATGTCAAAGAGTGTCCTGCCTGTGTTTTCCTCTAGGAGTTTCATCCTATCTGGTCTTACATTTAGGTCTTTAAGCCATTTTGAGTTTATTTTTGTGTATGGTGTTAGGGAGTGTTCTAATTTCATTCTTTTACATGTAGCTGTCCAATTTTCACAGAAACACTTATTGAAGAGACTGTCTTTCCTCTATTGTATATTCTTGCCTCCTTTGTTGTAGATTAATTGACCATAGGTGTATGGGTTTATTTCTGGGCTTTCTATCCTGTTCCATCTATTTCCGTTTTTGTGCCAGTACCATACTGTTTTGATTACTGTAGCTTTGTAATATAGTCTGAAGTCAGGGAGCCTGGTTCTTCCAGCTCTGTTTTTCTTTCTCAATTGCTTTGGCTATTTGGGGTCTTTTTTGCTTCCATACAAATTTTAAGATTTTTTTTTTCCATCTTTATTGGAGTATAATTGCTTTACAATGGTGTGTTAGTTTCTGCCTTATAAAAAAGTGAATCAGTTATACATATACATATGTTCCCATATCTCCTCCCTCTTGCATCTCCCTCCCTCCCACACTCGCTGTCCCACCCATCCAGGTGGTCACAAAGCACCAAGCTGATGTCCCTGTGCTATGCGGCTGCTTCCCACTAGCTATCTGTTTTATATTTGGTAGTGTATATATGTCCATGCCATTCTCTCACTTTGTCACAGCTTACCCTTCCCCCTCCCCATATCCTCAAGTCCATTCTCTAGTATGTCTGTGTCTTTATTCCCGTCTTACCCCTAGGTTCTTCATGACATTTTTTTTTCTTATATTCCATATATATATGTTAGCATACGGTATTTGTCTCTCTTTCTGGCTTACTTCACTCTGTATGACAGACTCTAGGTCCATCCACCTCACTACAAATAACTCAATTTCGTTTCTTTTTATGGCTGAGTAATATTCCATTGTATATATGTGCCACATCTTCTTTATCCATTCATCCAGTGATGGACACTTAGGTTGTTTCCATCTCCGGGCTATTGTAAATAGAGCTGCAATGAACATTTTGGTACATGACTCTTTTTAAATCATGGTTTTCTCAGGGTATATGCCCAGTAGTGGGATTGCTGGGTCATATGGTAGTTCTATTTGTAGTTTTATGAGGAACCTCCATACTGTTCTCCACAGGGGCTGTACCAATTCACATTCCCACCAGCAGTGCAAGAGTGTTCCCTTTTCTCCACACCCTCTCCAGCATTTATTGTTTCTAGATTTTTTGATGATGGCCATTCTGACTGGTGTGAGATGATATCTCATTGTAGTTTTCATTTGCATTTCTCTAATGATTAATGATGTTGAGCATTCTTTCATGTGTTTGTTGGCAATCTGTATATCTTCCTTGGAGAAATGTCTATTTAGATCTTCTGCCCATTTTTGGATTGGGTTGTTTGTTTTTTTGTTATTGAGCTGCATGAGCTGCTTATAAAATTTGGAGATTAATCCTTTGTCAGTTGCTTCATTTGCAAATATTTTCTCCCATTCTGAGGGTTGTCTTTTTGTCTTGTTTATGGTTTCCTTTGCTGTGCAATAGCTTTGAAGTTTCATTAGGTCCCATTTGTTTACTTTTGTTTTTATTTCCATTTCTCTAGGAGGTGGGTCAAAAAGGATCTTGCTGTGATTTATGTCATAGAGTGTTCTGCCTATGTTTTCCTCTAAGAGTTTGATAGTTTCTGAAGGCCTTACATTTAGGTCTTTAATCCATTTTGAGCTTATTTTTATATATGGTGTTAGGGAGTGATCTAATCTCATACTTTTACATGTAACTGTCCAGTTTTCCCAGCACCAATTATTGAAGAGGCCGTCCTTTCTCCACTGTACATTCCTGCCTCCTTTATCAAAGATAAGGTGACCATATGTCCATGGGTTTATCTCTGGGCTTTCAACATTTGTTGCACTGGTAAATGGGAGTGTTTCCTTAATTTCTGTTTCAGATTTTTCATCATTAGTGTATAGGAATGCAAGAGAATTCTGTGCCTTAATTTTGTATCCTGC
The DNA here is from genome assembly GCF_964270905.1 of Leucopleurus acutus. Classification (NCBI taxonomy): domain Eukaryota; kingdom Metazoa; phylum Chordata; class Mammalia; order Artiodactyla; family Delphinidae; genus Leucopleurus; species Leucopleurus acutus. The sequence continues at coordinate 83,555,981 of NC_139152.1, read as the reverse complement.
TACTTTACCAAATTCATTGATTAGCTCTCGGAGTTTTCTGGTAGCATCTTTAGGATTCTCTGTGTATAGTGTCATGTCATCTGCAAACAGTGACAGCTTTACTTCTTCTTTTCCAATTTGGATTCCTTTTATTTCCTTTTCTTCTCTGATTGCTGTGGTTAAACTTCCAAAACTATGTTGAATAAGAGAGGTGAGAGTGGGCAACCTTGTCTTGTTCCTTATCTTAGTGGAAATGCTTTCAGTTTTTCACCATTGAGGAGGATGTTGGCTGTGGGTTTGTCATATATGGCCTTTATTATGTTGAGGAAAGTTCCCTCTATGCCTACTTTCTGCAGGGTTTTTTTTCATAAATGGGTGTTGAATTTTGTCAAAAGCTTTCTCTGCATCTACTGAGATGATCATATGGTTTTTCTCCTTCAATTTGTTAATATAGTGTATCAACGTTGATTGATTTGCGTATATTGAAGAATCCTTGCATTCCTAGAAGAAACCCCACTTGACCATGGTGTGTGATCCTTTTAATGTGCTGTTGGATTCTGTTTGCTAGTATTTTGTTGAGGATTTTTGCATCTATGTTCATCAGTGATATTGGCCTGTAGTTTTCTTTCTTTGTGACATCCTTGTCTGGTTTTGGTATCAGGGTGATGGTGGCCTCGTAGAATGAGTTTGGGTGTGTTCCTCCCTCTGCTATATTTTGGAAGAGTTTGAGAAGGATAGGTGTTAGCTCTTCTCTAAATGTTTGATAGAATTCGCCAGTGAAGCCATCTGGTCCTGGGATTTTGTTTGTTGGAAGAATTTTCATCACATTTTCAATTTCAGTGCTTGTGATTGGTTTGTTCATATTTTCTATTTCTTCCTGATTCAGTCTTGGCAGGTTGTGCACTTCTAAGAATTTGTCCATTTCTTCCAGGTTGTCCATTTTATTGGCATAGAGTTGCTTGTAGTAATCTCTCATGGTCTTTTGTATTTCTGCAGTGTCAGTTGTTACTTCTCCTTTTTCATTTCTAATTCTATTGATTTGAGTCTTCTCCCTTTTTTTCTTGATGAGTCTGGCTAATGGTTTATCAATTTTGTTTACCTTCTCAAAGAACCAGCTTTTAGTTTTATTGCTCTTTGCTATAGTTTCCTTCATTTCTTTTTCATTTATTTCTGATCTGATCTTTATGATGTCTTTCCTTCTGCTAACTTTGGGGTTTTTTTCTTCTTCTTTCTCTAATTGCTTTAGGTGCAAGGTTAGGTTGTTTATTCGAGATGTTTCCTGTTTCTTAAGGTAGGATTGTATTGCTATAAACTTCCCTCTTAGAACTGCTTTTGCTGCATCCCATAGGTTTTGGGTCGTCGTGTCTCCATTGTCATTTGTTTCTAGGTATTTTTTTATTTCCTCTTTGATTTCTTCAGTGATCACTTCATTATTAAGTAGTGTATTGTTTAGCCTCCATGTGTTTGTATTTTTTTTGTGTGTTTGTATTTTTTTTACAGATCTTTTCCTGTAATTGATATCTAGTCTCATAGCGTTGTGTTCAGAAAAGATACTTGATACAATTTCAATTTTCTTAAATTTACCAAGGCTTGATTTGTGACCCAGGATATGATCTATCCTGGAGAATGCTCAATGAGCACTTGACAAAAATGTGTATTCTGTTATGTTTGGATGGAATGTCCTATAAATATCAATGAAGTCCATCTTGTTTAATGTATCATTTAAAGCTTGTGTTTCCTTATTTATTTTCATTTTGGATGATCTGTCCATTGGTGAAAGTGGGGTGTTAAAGTCCCCTACTATGAATGTGTTACTGTCGATTTCCCCTTTTATGGCTGTTAGTATTTGCTTTATGTATTGAGGTGCTCCTGTGTTGGGTGCATAAATATTTACAATTGTTATATCTTCTTCTTGGATTGTTCCCTTGATCATTATGTAGTGTCCTTCTTTGTCTCTTCTAATAGTCTTTACTTTAAAGTCTATTTTGTGTGATATGAGAATTGCTACTCCAGCTTTCTTTTGATTTCCATTTGCATGGAATATCTTTTTCCATCCCCTTTCAGTCTGTATGTGTCTCTAGGTCTGAAGTGGGTCTCTTGTAGACAGCATATATATGGGTCTTGTTTTTGTATCCATTCAGCCAGTCTGTGTCTTTTGGTGGGAGCATTTAATCCATTTACATTTAAGGTATTTATAGATATGTATGTTCCTATTCCCGTTTTCTTAATTGTTTTGCATTTGTTATTGTCGGTCTTTTCCTTCTCTTGTGTTTCTTGCCTAGAGAAGTTCCTTTAGCATTTGTTGTAAAGCTGGTTTGGTGGTGCTGAACTCTCTCAGCTTTTGCTTGTCTGTAAAGGTTTTAATTTCTCCATAAATCTGAATGAGATCCTTGCTGGGTAGAGTAATCTTGGTTGTAGGTTTCTCTCCTTCATCACTTTAAATATGTCCTGCCACTCCCTTCTGGCTTGCAGAGTTTCTGCTGAAAGATCAGTTGTTAACGTTATGGAGATTCCCTTCTGTGTTATTTTTCCCTTGCTGCTTTTAATATGTTTTATTTGTATTTAATTTTTGACAGTTTTATTAATATGTGTCTTGGCGAGTTTCTCCTTGGATTTATCCTGTATGGGACTCTCTGTGCTTCCTGAATTTGATTAACTATTTCCTTTCCCATATTAGGGAAGTTTTCAACTATAATCTCTTCAAATATTTTCTCAGTCCCTTTCTTAACTATTTCCTTTCCCATATTAGGGAAGTTTTCAACTATAATCTCTTCAAATATTTTCTCAGTCCCTTTCTTTTTCTCTTCTTCTTCTGGAACCCCTATAATTCGAATGTTGGTGCGTTTAATGTTGTCCCAGAGGTCTCTGAGACTGTCCTCAGTTCTTTTCATTCTTTTTTCTTTATTCTGCTCTGCAGTAGTTATTTCCACTATTTTATCTTCCAGGTCACTTATTCGTTCTTCTGCCTCAGTTATTCTGCTATTGATCCCAACTAGAGTATTTTTTTTTTAATTTATTTATTTTGTTTTGGCTGCATTGGGTCTTAGTTGCGGCGAGTGGGGCTTCTCATCGTTGCAGTGCGTGGGCTCTAAGCGCGCGGGTTTCAGTAGTTATGGCATGCAGGCTCAGTAGTTGTGGCGCATGGGCTTAGTTGCTCCACAGCATGTGGGATCTTCCCAGACCAGAGATTGAACCTGTGTCTGCTGCATTGGCAGGCAGACTCTTATCCACTGCGCCACCAGGGAAGCCCCCAACTAGAGTATTTTTAATTTCATTTATTGTGTTGTTTATCATTACTTGTTTCATCTTTAGTTCTTCTAGGTCCTTGTTAAATGTTTCTTGCATTTTCTCTAATTCAGAGATTTTGGATCATCTTTACTATCATTATTCTGAATTCTTTTTCAGGTAGACTGCCTATTTCCTCTTCATTTGTTAGGTCTGGTGAGTTTTCATCTTGCTCCTTCATCTGCTGTGTGTTTTTCTGTCTTCTCATTTTGCTTATCTTACTGTGTTTGGAGTCTCCTTTTTGCAGGCTGCAGGTTTGTAGTTCCCATTGTTTTTGGTGTCTGTCCCCAGTGGCTAAAGTTGGTTCAGTGGGTTGTGTAGGCTTCCTGGTGGAGGGGACTAGTGCCTGTGTTCTGGTGGATGAGGCTGGATCTTGTCTTTCTGGTGGGCAGGTCCTCGTCTGGTGGTGTGTTTTGGGGTTTCTGTGGACTTATGATTTTAGGCAGCCTCTCTGCTAATGGGTGGGGTTGTGTTCCTGTCTTGCTAGTTGTCTGGCACAGAGTGTCCAGCACTGTAGCCTGCTGGTCGTTGAGTGAAGCTGGGTGCTGGTGTTGAGATGGAGATCTCTGGGAGATTTTCGCCATTTGATATTATGTGGAGCTGAGAGGTCTCTTGTGGACCAGTGTCCTGAAGTTGGCTCTCCCACCTCAGAGGCACAGCACTGACTCCTGGCTGCAGCACCAAGATTCTTTCAACCACACGGCTCAGAATAAAAGGGGGGAAAAGTAGAAAGAAAGAGGATAAAATAAAATAAAGTAAGATAAAATAAAGTTATTAAAATAAAAAATAATTATTAAGAAAAATGTTTTAAGAAGAAAACAAAGAACGGATGGATAGAACCCTAGGACAAATGGTGAAAGCAAAGCTATACAGACAAAGTCTGACACAGAAGCATACACATACACACTCACAAAAAGAGGAAAAGGGGGAAAAAATAATAAATCTTGCTCTGAAAGTCCACCTCCTCAATTTGGGATGATTCGTTGTCTATTCATGTATTCCACAGATGCAGGGTACATCACGTTGATTGTGGAGCTTTAATCCGCTGCTTCTGAGGCTGCTGGGAGAGATTTCCCTTTCTCTTGTTTGTTTGCACAGCTCCTGGGGCTCAGCTTTGGATTTGGCCCCACCTCTGCATGTGGGTAGCCGGAGGGCGTCTGTTCTTTGCTCAGACAGGATGGGGTTAAAGAAGCAGCTGCTTAGGGGGCTCTGGATCACTGAGCCCGGGGGGAGGGAGGGGTGCGGATGCGGGGCGAGCCTGCGTCGGCTGAGGCCGGCATGATGTTGCACCAGCCTGAGGCGTGCCGTGCGTTGTCCCGGGGAAGTTGTCCCTGGATCCCGGGACCCTGGCAGTGGCAGGCTGCACAGGTTCCCCGGAAGGGAGGTGTGGATGGTAACCTGTGCTCGCACACAGGCTTCTTGGTGGCGGCAGCAGCAGCCTTAGCGTCTCATGCCCGTCTCTGGGGTCCGTGCTTTTAGCCGTGGCTCGCGCCCATCTCTGGAGCTCCTTTAAGCAGCACTCTTAATCCCCTCTCCTCATGCACCAGGAAACAAAGAGGGAAGAAAAAGTCTCTTGCCTCTTCGGCAGGTCCACACTTCTCCCCAGACTCCCTCCTGGCTAGCCGTGGTGCAACAAACCCCCGCAGACTGTGTTCACGCTGCCATCCCAGTCCTCTCCCTGCGCTCCGACCAAAGCCGAGCGTCAGCTCCCAGCCCCGCCCGCCCCGGCGGGTGAGCAGACAAGCCTCTTGGGCTGGTGAGTGCCGGTCGGCACCGATCCTCTGTGCGGGAATCTCACTGTTTTGCCCTCCGCACCCCTGTTGCTGCGCTCTCCTCCGCGGATCCGAAGCTTCCCCCCTCCACCACCCCCAGTCTCTGCCCGCAAAGGGGCTTCCTAGTGTGTTGAAACCTTTCCTCCTTCACATCTCCCTCTCACTGGTGCAGGTCGTGTCCCTGTTATTTTGTCTCTGTTTATTCTTTTTTCTTTTGCCCTACCCAGGTACGTGGGGGAGTTTCTTGCCTTTTGGGAAGTCTGAGGTCTTCTGCCAGCGTTCAGTAGGTGTTCTGTAGGAGTTGTGCCACGTGCAGATGTATTTCTGGTGTATCTGTGGGGAGGAAGGTGATCTCCGTGTCTTACTCTTCCACCATCTTCCCCCTCCTCAAATTTTAAGGTTTTTGTTCTAGTTCTGTAAAAAATGCCATTGGTAATTTGATAGGGATTGCATTGAATCTGTAGATTGATTGCTTTGGGTAGTGTAGTCATTTTCACAATATTGAGTCTTCCAATCCAAGAACATTGTATGTCTCTCCATCTGTTTGTGTCACCTTTAATTTCTTTCATCAGTGTCTTATTGTTTTCTGAGTACACGTCTTTTACCTCCTTAGGTAGGTTTACTCCTAGGTATTTTATTCTTTTTGTTGCAGTGGTGAATGGGATTCTTTCCTTAATTTCTCTTTCTGATCTTTCATTGTTAGTGTATAGGAATGCAGGGAGATTTCGGTGCATTACTTTCGCATCCTGCAACTTTACCAAATTCATTGATGAGCTCTAGTAGTTTTCTGGTGGCATATTTAGGATTTTCTATGTATAGTATCATGTCATCTGCAAACAGTGACAGTTTTACTTCTTTTCCAATTTGCATTGCTTTTCTTTCTTTTTCTTCTGTGATTGCTGTGGCTAGGACTTCCAAAACTATCTTGAATAATAGTGGTGACAGTGGACATCCTTGTCTTGTTCCTGACCTTAGAGGAAATGCTTTCAGTTTTTCACCATTGAGAATGATGTTTGCTGTGGGTTTGTCGTATATGGCCTTTATTATGTTGAGGTAGGTTCCCTCTGTGCCCACTTTCTGGAGAGTTTTTATCATAAATGGGTGTTGAATTTTGTCAAAAGCTTTTTCTGCATCTATTGAGATGATCATATGTTTTTTCTCCTTCAATTTGTTAATATGGTGTATCACACTGATTGACTTGCACATACTGAAGACTCCTTGCATCCCTGAGAGAAATCCCACATGATTATGGTGTATGATCTTTTTAATGTGTTGTTGGATTCTGTTTGCTAGTAGTTTGTTGAGGACTTTTGTATCTATATTCATCAGTGGTAGTGGTCTGCAATTTTCTTTTTTGTAATATCTTTGTCTGGTGTTGGTATCAGGGTGATGGTGTCCTCATAGAATGAGTTTGGGAATGTTCCTTCCTCTCCAGTGTTTTGGAAGAGTTTGAGAAGGATGGGTGTTAGCTCTTCTCTAAATGTTTGATAGAATTCAGCTGTGAAGCCATCTGGTCCTGGGCTTTTGTTTGTTGGAAGATTTTTAATCACAGTTTCAATTTCATTACTTGTGATTGGTCTGTTCATATTTTCTATTTCTTCCTGGTTCAGTCTTGGAAGGTTATACCTTTCTAAGAAATTGTCCATTTCTTCCAGGTTGTCCTTTTTGGGGCATAGAGTTGCTTAGAGTAGTCTCATGTGATGCTTTGTATTTCTGCAGTGCCTGTTTAACTTCTCCTTTTTCATTTCTAATTATATTGATTTGAGTCCTCTCCCTCTTGTTCTTGATAGGTCTGGCTAAATGTTTATCAATTTTGTTTATCTTCTCAAAGAACCAGCTTTTAGTATTATTGATCTTTGCTATTGTTTTCTTTGTTTCTGTATCATTTATTTCTGCTCTGATCTTTATGATTTCTTTCCTTCTACTAACTTTGGGTCTTGTTTGTTCTTTCTCTAGTTCCTTTAGATGTAAGGCTAGATTGTTTATTTGAGATTTTTCTTGTTTCTTGAGGTAGGATAGGTAGGATTTTATTGCTATAAACTTCCCTCTTAGAACTGCTTTTGCTGCATCGCATAGGTTTTGGATCATTGTGTTTTCGTTGTCATTTGTCTCTAGGTATTTTTTGATTTCCTCTCTCATTTCTTTAGTGATCTCTTGGTTATTTAGTAATGTATTGTTTAGCCTCCATATGTTTGTGTTTTTTACCTTTTTTTCCTCTGTAATTTATTTCTAATCTCATAGTGTTTTGTTCAGATAAGATGCTTGATATGATTTCAGTTTTCTTAAATTTACCAAGCCTTGATTTTTGACCCAAGATGTGATCTGTCCAGGAGAATGTTCCATGTGCACTTGAGAATAAAGTGTAATCTGCTGTTTTTGGATGTCCTATATATATCAATTAAATCTATCTGGTCTATTGTGTTATTTAAAGCTTGTGTTTCCTTATTAATTTTCTTGTGGATGATCTGTCCATTGGTGTAAGTGAGGTGTTAAAGTCCCCCACTATTATTGTGGTTTCCTCTTTTATAGCTGTTAGCATTTGCCTTATGTATTTCTGTGCCCCTATGTTGGGTGCATATATGTTTATAATTGTTATATTTTCTTCTTGGATTGATCCCTTGATCATTATGTGGTGTGCTTCCTTGTTTCTTGTACCATTCTTTATTTTAATGTCTATTTGATATGAGCATTGCTACTTCAGCTTTCTTTTGATTTCCATTTGCATGGAATATCTTTTTCCATCTCCTCAGTTTCAGTCTGTATGTGTTCGTAGGTCTGAAGTGTGTCTCTTGTAGACAGCATATATACGGGTCTCGTTTTTCTATCCATTCAGCAAGCCTGTGTCTTTTGGTTGGAGCATTTAATCCATTCACGTTTAAGGTAATTATCGATATGTATGTTCCTATTACCATTTTCTTAATTGTTTTGGGTTCGTTTGTGTAGGTCCTTTTCTTCTCTTGTGTGTCCCACTAGAAAAGTTCCTGTAGCATTTGTTGTAGAGCTGGTTTGGTGGTGCTGAATTCTCTCAGCTTTTGCTTGTCTGTAAAGCTTTTGATTTCTCCATCGAATCTGAATGAGATCCTTGCTGGGTCAAGTAATTTTGGTTGTAGGTTCTTCCCTTTCATCACTTTAAATATATCATGCCACTCCTTTCTGGCTTGTACAGTTTCTGCTGAGAAATCAGCTGTTAACCTTATGGGAGTTCCCTTGTATGTTATCTGTTAATAATTTTTCTTTGTCTTTAATTTTAGTCAGTTTGATTACTGACAAAATCAGTAATTTCTGATTTCGATGTGTTTCTCCTTGGATTTATCCTGCCTGGGACTCTCTGTGCTTCCTGCACTTGGGTGGCTATTTCCTTTCCTATGTTAGGGAAGTTTTCGACTATAGTCTCTTCAAATATTTTCTTGGGTCCTTTTTCTCTCTCTTTTCTTTTTCTGGGACCCCTATACTGAGAATGTTGGTGTGTTTGAATTTTGTCCCAGAGGTCTCTTAGGCTGTCTTCATTTCTTTTCATTCTTTTTCTTTATTCTGTTCTGTGGCAGTGAATTCCACTATTCTGTCTTCCAGGTCACTTATCTATTCTTCTGCCTCAGTTATTCTGCTGTTGATTCCTTCTAGTGTATTCTTCATTTCAGTTATTGTATTGTTCATCTCTGTTTGTTCTTTAATTCTTCTAGGTGTTTGTTCTTTAATTCTTCTAGGTCTTTGTTAAACACTTCTTGCATCTTCTCAATCTTTGCCTCCATTCTTTTTCTGAGGGCCTGGATCATCTTCACTATCATTATTCTGAATTCCTTTTCTGGAAGGTTGCCTATCTCCACTTCATTTAGTTGTTTTCCTGGGTTTTATCTTGTTACTTCATCTGGTACATAGTCCTTTGCCTTTTCATTTTGTCTATCTTTCTGTGAATGTGGTTTTCGTTCCACAGGCTGCAGGACTCTAGTTATTCTTGCTTCTGCTGCCTGCTCTCTGGTGGATGAGGCTATCTAAGAGTGTTGTGCAAGCTTCCTGATTGGAGGAACTGGTGGTGAGTAGAGCTGGGTGTTTCTCTGGCGGTCAGAACTCAGTAAAACTTTAATCTGCTTGTCTGCTGATGGATGGGGCTGAGTTCCCTCCCTGTTGGTTGTGTGGCCTGAGGGGACACAGCACTGGAGCTAGAGGCTCTTTGGTGGGTCTAATGGTGGACTCTGGGAGGGTTCACGCCAAGGAGTACTTACCAGAACTTCTGCTGCCAGTGTCCTTGTCCTCATGGTGAGCCACAGCCACCCCTGGCCTCTGCAGAAGACCCTCCAACACTAGCAGGTAGGTCTGTTCATTCTCCTATGGGGTCACTGCTCCTGCCCCCTGGGTCCTGATAAGCAGACTACTTTGTGTGTGCCCTCCAAGAGTGGAGTCTCTGTTTCCCCCTGTCCTGTCGAAGTCCTGCAGTCAAATCCTGCTAGCCTTCAAAGTGTGATTCTCTGGGAATTCCTCCTCCCATTGCTAGACCCCCAGATTGGGAAGCATGATGTGGGGTTCAGAACCTTCACTCCAGTGGGTGGACTTATGTGGTGTAATTGTTCTCCAGTTTTCGAGTCACCTACCCAGTGGTTATGGGATTTGATTTTATTGTGATTGTACCCCTCGTACTATCTCACTGTGGTTTCTCCTTTGTCTTTGGGTGTGGGGTATCTTTTTTGGTGAGTTCCAGTGTCTTCCTGTCGATGATTATTCAGCAGTTGGTTGTGATTCCGGTGCTCTCGCAAGGGGGAGTGAGCGCACGTCCTTCTACTCCGCCATCTTGAACCAAATTGCTGTAGCTTCTACATCAGCACTTGCATGTTATGGGTGCTGCTTCTTAAACCTCATGAACTAACCTCTGCTAGCTTCCAACTTTTCTGTAGCTTCCTTACCTCTCTTGGCCCTCACAGAATTGAGAGAGTGAGGGTCTTGCTCTGGATTAAGCTTTGGCTTAAGGGAATGTTTTTGCTGGTTTGATCTTCTGTACAGACCACTAAAACTTTCTTCAGATCATCAGTAAGGCTGTTTCACTTTCTTATCATTTTGGTGTTCACTGGAGTAGCACTTTTACTTTCCTTCAAGAACTTTTCCTTTGCATTCACAACTTGGCAAACTGGTGGAAGAGGCCTACCTTTTGGCTTATCTCTGCTTTCAGCTTGCCTTCCTTACTAAGCTTAGTCATTTCTAGCTTTTGATTTAAAGTGAGAGATGTGTGGCTTTCCTTCTCTTGAACACTCAGAGGCCACTGTAGGGTTATTAATTGAATTGGCCTAATTTCAATACTGTGTCTCAGGGAAGAGGGGAACCCACGGAGAGGCAGAGATGGGGAAACAGAGCAGTCAGAACACATTAAGTCCACTGTCTTATATGCGCAGGGTTTGTAGCACCCCAAAACAATTACGATAGTAACATCAAAGATCACTGATCATAGATCACCACAACAAATATAATAATAATGAAAAAATCTGAAATACGATGAGAATTACCAAAACGTGACACAGAGTCACAAAGTGAGCAAATGGTGTTAGAAAAACAGCACTGACAGACTTTCTCGATGCAGGGTTGTCACAAACCTTCAATTTTTAACAAATGCAGTATCTGCGAAGTGCACAAAAATGACATATGTCTGTGTGTAACAAATTGTTTTTCTCTTGCTGCTTCTAATATTCTCTCCTTGTCTTAACTTTTGATACTTTAATTATAATGTCTTAGTGGGGGTCTCTTTGGGTTCCTCTTACATGGGCTTCCTGGATCTGGAAGTCCGGATTTCACCCCAGAGATTATGTTTTAATCTGTCTGGGTCACAGCCTCATAAAGAGATTTAAAAATTCTCCAGGGGATTGTAATGCATAATCAAGTTTGAGAACCGCAGCTGTAAATCCACTCAGTCAAAAAGGGCCACTGTCTGAGCAACACCTCCCCACGGCAGAGCCAGCCCAGCTGAGGCTAAGAGTGCCACGCTTACCTACAATACTTGAGAGGAGTCCCCGAGAACTCACTGCCATCAGACTCAGGCTCAGATCGGTTCTCAAAGTCAGAAATTCGGAATACAGACAAGCTGGCGTTCACATAGCCAACCATGCACCTACAAAAGAAAACAGATTCTCTAATTAGGCCTCTGATCACCTCTGCATCCAATTCACCAAGGCTCTACTTCCTAGAAATCTCTGCAGTTATAGGTGCCTTACTTGGACCTGCCTTGTCACAGCACTCAAGTTGGAATACACTGAAAAGCCCTGGGTATGTTGAATGAAGAACAAGTCATTCTTTTGTTATAGTCCTTTTTGTGCAGAATCATCATCTAGACCATCACTACCCCAATCAGTGCTTCAGTGCAATGGGCAAAAGCATTGCATGATCAGCATAAGTAAGTCACCACTTCTTTCATTGATGACACACACACATATGCACACATAATCACATTCCTTCATTAATGATTATCTATAATTTCTCATAATGCCCTGAATATAACTAGTATGAATATAACCCCCCTCCCAACTCACATCCCATGCTACAGTCATGCTAGATTATGTTCCTTTCATGTATCATATACTTTCATGCCTCTGCTCATGTGGTCTTTTCTCTTGGGATTCCTTACTCATGGTTTACAAGTGGTAACAGTGTTCACCAACTGAGATGTCACCTCTTTTGTGAAAATGTCCTAATCCCCCCAGTCAGAAGACTCATTCCCTTCTCTCTGTGGTGCAGCTCTGTTTACTTCACAATGGCCATATAGCTTGTACTAGAGTTGGCTGCATACATGTATGTCTTCTCCTTTGGACTATAGTGGTTTCTTTCTTTTTTGGATCAGAAGAGGTGTCATAGATATTTTGGTATCCTAGGACAGTCTCGTGCAGTGTAGGAATCCAGTAAATATTGAATTCAATGTAAAGTACCAGAGATTCTATCAAGGTCTTGAAGATGGATCAGGAATGAAACTATTGCCTGGACCTCCCAGGGATTATAAGCTTCCTGAGGACATGGCTTTCATTCTGTGTTGGGGAATGGGGGTCAGTATATTACAATACAAAAAACGTGGGCTTTAGGGTCAAATTGTAGCTCTGCTGCTTTCTAGCCATGTGATCTTGGCCAATTATGCAATTCTTAAAGCAACAAAAGTGTCCACCTCACAGGGTCATTGTGGGAATGAAATGAAATGATATATGTAAAGCAAGTGATATAATGCTTAGCCTATAGCAAGATCTTAATAAACGTGAGTGGTATTTTATTTCATGCACCTAGCGGGAGGTCAATAAATATTTAATTATTAATTGAAAGAAGAAATCATGGTCTTCAGACTCTCTTCATTAACATGTCTGATGTGATTATCCAAAGTTGCTGAATACCAAACCCAAGTGATAACACAAACATAGTTCTGAGAGCACATGGGTTCTGTGCATGTGTTGTCTTGCTCAAGACAAGTCACTGGTTTCATCATGGCCTTAAAAGAAATGAACCAAGCAGAAGGACCCATTTGTCAACAGTCACTCATGGGTGAAACAAATGGTCAGTGCGTGTGTAACATGCCCTACTCCCACTGGCAGCAGGCCTCTCCCATCACTCCATAAAAAGGTAATTTGAAATGATTTCTCCCTCATCTATGAACTGCCTAGAACATGACATGAAAACAGAGTCTTGATGATGATTAGCTGTCACAGAGAGGGAGCCAGTTTTGTGAAATACAGAATAGAGCAGAGTCTTCTCAGGAGCTGAGCTGTGGGAAGGGGAAGGTGCTCTGGAAACTGGCAAAAGCAGGCCCAGCATTGAAATGGAATAATTACAACCCCTCCTACACTCTTCTCTCACACAGCAGCCCTGAGCTTTACTAAGATTAAAGCTGCTTATGGCTACTCTGTTAAAAAACTCAATAGAGAGCCTAAATTCGAATGAAATACCCGTCTCACAGGCTGAATACCTTACATTCAAAATAAAAGATAAAAAGGAGACATAGTTGAACTCTTTATTAAGCATATTCCTGTAATGTCAGTCATGAATCAAGTTGAAAATGTGCCTTTAGTGGGCATGTACTCCTTCTGGGTGCAAAGCATTACACACGGAACTAGTAAGTCTTCTTTCCATATAATTTCCATAATCAGGGAAGAAGAGGAACTGCTAACACTGAATTTTCTAGGCATTTATCTAGTTCTTTTCACTGTGGTAGAATCTTAGCTTGCCAACATCAAACAGTTGAGACCTTCATCAATTCAGGGAAATGAGGTTTCCCACACTTCATCATATAGAGTTCAGCCAGTGGCATCCATGTGTCAACTCAGTGACCTATTGTTACGGCAGGAAGGTCAAAGGCAGCAGAAGATCCCATGTCTACTAAGTTTGCTGGCAGGAGGTCTATGTATCCTCACTGTGACACACCCCCAGCTCCAGGTGAGACAGAGGAAAGACAAGGCTACACTGATGATCAGGGAGAAGTGAGAGGGAAGGAGAAAAAAGTATCAGACAAAGGAAGAGTTTCCTGAGAATATAAAATAATGAAGTCAGTTTTCTTAAGGGGTTGGCAGATGGCGTCTAAAGGCATTTCCAAGAAAGAGGATTCAGAAAAATGTCTTATGCAAGGGCAGCATTGTTTGAATTAGAATGCATATATTTCCCAAGTAACTTCTGAGAAGACATTTATTTAAATGTGAGAATTCTGGTTTTAAAACCATTCATTACTTATCGGTTTCCATCCTTTACTATGGGGGAAAAGGATGAACTAGTGATCATTCTCATCATTTTCAAGGGAGAGAACAGAATCAGAAGTTGACTTTTGAGTCTGTAGATTCCAGATCAAACTCACTGCAGAGTGTCTTTGAATTCTGCTACTAACTTTGCTTTTGAGGTTTTAGGCATTGTGACTCAAATAGCATGGGGATAGGGTTGAAAGGGCAAAAAAGCAAGGGGAAATAAGGTCAGGTTTGTGCATTTAAAGTCAGACATGCTTTGTAGAAAACAAATGACTAATTTATTTATAGGTTAATTTGTAGATAACTTTATAGGTAATAAATTAGGCTAATGAGATAAGCACAGAAGAAAGTAGACTTCTGACTTCTTGCATTGAAAACGTCAGACATTATGAAATAAGAAGAGTAGCCCTCTGTAACCATAAGCTTTATCTTCTGAAATACAACTTTGCAGTTGGTTTTGGTGTTGATCGATTTAATTGATTTATAGCTTATATAAATACATTATTTATAGTTCATTAAGATATTTGTAGCTCATTCTGTGAAAATTCGAGCACTGTGTCCTTGATCAAATCTCTAACTCCTTATGGTATCACTATTTTTACAGGAAAATCAGCTTGATTTATACCACTAGATCAGGTATATACCTCACAGTAATTTTCTAAGGCCTGCATATATCCTTAGAGAATGTTCCCAAACTCTAATCCATGTCTACCTGATAACAAAGTAATTAGTTTATTGCATTCATTGAGGGTGAGGGATCAAACTGGTTATTTGTGCTTTCTGGAAAAAAAATTTAGTTTGCTGATTGAAATTTTAACTCTGATTGACAGAACAATTTTATAATATACATCTTCAACTTTACTTCACAATTTCTGTCTCCTGATGTCTGCCCAGAGGTGATTTTAGTTCTCTAAGCTCTTTCTAAAGGGCCCTTGGGAAGATACCCTGAAAGACGAAGTGACTTCATTTTGTAGGCAATGAACAACACTCTGATCACCGGCAGCTGGAAAGACAGAATGTCTTAAGAGGGAAGATGAAAACATTTGAAAAATTCTTATGTACCTGCTGTGTGGAGACCACTGCCTCAAACCACAGTATTCCTTTCACGTACAGATCTGGCTGAAAAATGAGAATGTCTTCCCCACTGTGCTGCTGAAGACTGATCTGCTGAGCAGACGAGTGTTGAGACGGGGAGGAATGCGCAGCCCGGAATAACTGAAGCACTGAAGCACGCTGTCATAGGGACGAGGGGCCTGTGAACTGAATGACCCTGGACACAGGAGTGAAATTCTCATCCATGGAGGAGCCAGGGAAACGTGTAAGGTGAGGGAAGCCTGGAGTTTTGGAGAAAGGTGATTGGTTTGGTTGGAATACTGTTGATTTAGGGTCAGTTTAAATTGAAATAGGGCATTTCCACAGCTGGATTTAATCTCAGTGGGATCTCACTCTGACTGCACATGCTACCTTAAAAGCCTATGACGTCTAAAATTTGACAATGCCGCTCCTCTATGAGTTCAGTCATCTCTGAAGCATTTTTAAACTGGAAAAAGAAAAAAACCTAAAAAGGATAACAGAGTGGCTGGTGGGGCAGAAAATAAGATTCATGAAGAAACATACACAAATGTAACTATTTGAAAATAAGAAAAATATAAAGTATTTTATAATACTTTATATAAAAATATATACTTTATATACTTTATATAAATAATACTTTTATATATATAAATATATACTTTTATAATACTTTATATATATAAATATGTAATACTTTTATAATACTTTATGTATATAAATATATAATACTTTTATATATATAAATATATAATACTTTTATAAAATATAATACTTTTATAATACTTTATATAAAAATATAAAATATAAAGTATAAAATATAAAAAATAAGAAAAAATAAGACTAATGGATTAGCAGATAAAAAGTAGATCCACAAATATTGAAGGTAGCAACAGGCTCTTAAGAGAAACATTGTTTAAAAAAAAAAAGGCCCAAAGAGCTCAGTAAAACTGAATTAAGGAGGCTATTTAGAGAAATTCTGATCACCATGAACATTGTCTTAAATCTAATAGGCTGTCAAAATTCTAAAGCTTTGATTCATTAGCAACTGCACATAAATGTTCCCACTTTATTTTTTGGTTTCCTCCAGAACAAGGTATTACCATATTTGAAGTAGCGGAAGAATGGAAATAACCATTAAGATTTAAACCCCAGGGAGTTGACTGTTAGATGAGTTGGATAAGCACTTACTGGCAAGGGCCCCGAGGGCCGTGAGGTTCAGGATGAAGGGCACTGTCTGAGGCTAGGCTTTACCTTCGTGTGGGCTCCATCAGTTACTCTGCCTTGTGATTATGGATTTAACCTCTCTCAATCTCTTTCTGCCCTTCAAAGCGAGGCTAATGATGCATATCCCGCTACCCGCGTTGTTTTGAGAATCAAACGCAAAACATACATGCAAGTGGTTTGAACAAAGATAAGCTTTTCTAGGCTGAGTCAAGCAGAGAATGTTCACAACAGTTACAGGTAGAAAGAAATGCATGCATAGTACCATGTAAGTCTTTAAATCTCTCTTGAAATGGGATGGTATGCTCACTTACAGTGGCTCGATAATTCACATTTAATGGCCACGTGGTGAGTGAAGAACTTTATAGAAGCTTCCTCAAATAGCTGGGTTGTGAGCTTTATCTCCTTCAGTTATCTATGCCTTAGAGCATTTATGTAGGATGGATAATGAAATTGGACCTGGGTCAGCTGTGTATAAATTTAGCTGACTTGATTTGGTGGCACTGTACTCCTTGGGGGCTGATGGAACTACCCTGGCTAGAGAGGATGAATTAGTTTGGTTCAGACTAGTAAACTAAGAGGCAGGGCTGCTTGTAGGAATAGGCAGGAGCCTAAGTGAGATGACTTCTGGGGAGCCAAAAGGACCCTATGATCCCAACACACATTCCACTCTAACCTACAGACATTTAAATCCCACAATTAATTATATTATTTTGACATTAGCCAAACAGGGTTGTTTTATTTTTTCCCACTAAAGTATGTTGGGACTTTTTTTTTTTTTTTTTTTTTGCGGTGTGCGGGCCTCCCACTGCTGTGGCCTCTCCCGTTGCAGAGCACAGGCTCCGGACGCGCAGGCTCAGTGGCCATGGCTCACGAGCCCAGCCGCTCCGCGGCATGTGGGATCCTCCCAGACCGGGGCACGAACCCGTGTCCCCTGCATCGGCAGGCGGACTCTCAACCACTGCGCCACCAGGGAAGCCCTGTTGGGACTTTTTACCTTTTTTTTTCCAAAGGTGTAGAAATGAAAGCTAGGGGACATGTTACAATTTTGCCAAGACTTTAGCTGACCAGAAAGACAGAGCTCTGGCTTTGGGAACCATTGAGGTGATGCCATAGTATTGATCTCTCAGCGAGTTAAGTTCACCCAATTTGCCTGTGGTAATATAGACACTGGTCAAGTCCACAGCCAGGAAAGAATCATTCAGTTTCTTATTCCACAAATATTTTTGGAATACCTTGTGAGTACTTGGCACATGACTGCACATTTCCCATGTAAAATTTTCCGAGTCTTCACATGACACAAGAGGAATCAAATTATAACTATACTTTTATAAACTCATAAAAATGGCCTAACTATATATCATGGAACACTTTTTTTTGCTACACACATTAGCATACCACACACTTCTGAATTCATGGTGGGCAGGAGGGGGGAAAATGATTATTTGCTTTTCTTACATTGGATTCCACCTAAAACTTGTATGACTTGTATGACTTCCAACACTTCAATAGATCAGAATGTGTTTTCTTTGGCCAAAAGTGTTATTGTATCATATTTCCACCTCCCCACTACAGGCCTTCTGTCCTGGGCTTGTGTCCCATGTGCTCCAATGCAGAGGCTTCTCTCTGAGTGTCCAACAGCACACGATGGCTAGGAAATGGGGATTTCATGATGGCTTTATGGCGCACTTACTTTTGCCCAGCTTCCCCTTGGCCTGCACAAGGTCCATACTTATAAGCGTACACCAAGCGAGGGATAAAGTCAGATGTGATCGCTATGACAAATGCGTTTGTAATAACAGAGAGAATTCCAATGCCTTCAAGAATTCCATACCAAATTCCTATTCAAAGAGAAGTGTTGAATTAATTCCAGACACAACAGCAGAGGTGATAACTATAAAAACAACTGGGGTAATTCATTTTCAGTAGTCCTTTGCACAGGTCCTTCCACCATCCCAAATACTGATTCTTGCCACCAGGAGGAAGAATTTGTACCTTCAAAAACCTTGGCATTGAAGGAGTTTGCATGGAAGTGCCCATGCTCATGACTTAAAAATCAATCGGGTTCAGATATAAGTAGAGAATTCTGGTCAATGATAAGGCACTAAACACTATCTGATAAGACTGGCACATGCAATGTCAAGATGCCACCAGACTGGGAGCTCCTTGGGGGTACCTATAGCGTCTCTCCAGTTCATCTTTATGGACCAAGTTCCTGATGCACTGACCCAGAGTAGGTGCTCACTGAGTGTGTTTGTTTCATTGGGACGTTCAAAAACCACTGAGTTAAGCATATGCACACCGAATTCTCTTCTACACACACTGGCTGAGCACCTGCCTGCTCTATTCTAAGCACTGGATGCAGAAATGAATAAAAGACAGTCTCTGATCTCTGCCAGCTTTTGAGAGGCTGCACCTGATTCAACTCAGCATCTCTAGTCAAAAACCAAAGGCCATCTCTGCCTATAGAAAAACTGGATCATACTTCCTATGACTCAGGCAAATATTTAGGAAAGAGCAAAACAAAGTTAAGCAAATGGGAGATCTACTTTAAAAAGGAAAAAGGTGGTAATAAATCAAATGTTTAGATTCCAGAGTCTTAGGATAGAAACAACCAAATTGAGAATCTATTTAAGCACAAATTCTCTAGCACTGGAAATTATAAATTTCCAAATAGGTAGCTGTACTTGTTATCTAATATTATTTAAAGCTAACAATTATTCTTCTGTAAGAGTTAGTTGAATCATCTTACATGGAAACCATATGTAAAAATCTAAAGCTGGTAGCTGTTTCATTTTATCTACCAGGTGGTTAATATCTTTTAAAAACACCCCAAATCCAACTTACCTATGTCTTTGGCCCTTGAAGCTAAAGGTCGCCTCCACTGTGTGACAAATTTATAAGCGTCAAGTCGAATTTCAATTATATTATTCAGTAAGGCCAGAAGTGGTGCTAGGGGAAAAGCTGCCACAAAGATAGTTGTAAATCCAAACTGGAGAACTGGGGAAGGAAAAAGGAAAAAGAACAAAGAGTATTGGTTTTCCAGTACTATTTTCAAAAGGATACTAATCTGAATGTGTCATTGTTTTAACCCATATTTTTCCCCAAAGCACAGGGAACATCTCTTCTAGAAAGATGGCCAGGACACTTGAAAAAGAGGTACTCCCTGAGCCTGGAAGCAGTGGCATCCTAGGAGCAATGATCATACCTAGAGTCCAGAGCTTGTTTTCTAAATACCATTCTCTAATAAAAGGAACCAGGGCTCCTTAGAGAAATGTTTGATTCCAGAGCTACGGCAGGGAAAAGACAAGATTAGTCTGGAATATCTTGTGATGCCAGAAAGTTAGGAAGTGCTTGAGAAATGATGGGGACACATCAAAAGGACACAGGACAAACTTGAAGGAGGTCCCAATGGCCAAAGCTGGAAAAATTTGTACAACAAAATAAATAAGGATAGTATTGGATTACAACCCAAAGACTAAGTATCCAAGTCCATAATGAAATAAATACAAGTATAAATATATACTGAAATAAATAATTGGGGGGAAAGGGACAGCTCTTTCTTATAACAGAATTCTAATTAATAAATGTAGAAGGAATGACTGAAAATAGAAAATCACCAGTAGTCAGACACCACAGTAGTAATTGTTGCAGGCAAGAGCCATAAAAGAATGCTAAAATTAGTAGCTAAAATTAGTAGGGGAAATTATATTAAAAAATGATTTTTATATTCTCAAAGTATCTCCCTACAAGTTAGTAATTACAAAGGAAAAAATACCTTTACTATGGAGAAACCTGATAGACATCACCTTAACTGAGTGATCCAAGTTAATATCACCAGTAATAAGACATATTGATATCATACCCCCAAGACGGTGTACTGAGGAGGCTACAATATCCTTTCTGTGGAATTTTTGCCAAAAATGCATAACCTCAACCTAATCATGAGAAACCATTAGATAAACCCAAATGGACATTCTACAAAACTAGTAGTCTTAAAATATGTTAAGTTCGTGGAAAAGAACTGTCATAGAATGGAGGGAACAAGGAGATGCAACTAAATGCAATGTTGGGTGCTGGAATGGGTCATGGACAAGAAAAACAGACAGTGGAAAACAGGCAATATTCAAATAAGGTAACTAGTTAACAGTCCTGTATTAATGTTACTTTTCTGGCTTCAATATATATGTAAGATGTTAACCTTATGAGAAACAAGGTGAAGAGTATTTAGGAACTCTGTACGATGTTTGCAACTTTGCAAATTAAAAAGTTTTAAAAGAGGCAGTGCCTGACGCAAAACAACCAGATGGCGTAATTGAAAAAAATTTTAAAAGCACTTGGCTGAATGAATGACTGCATATTTTCTACTGTTTTTACTTTTAAAACCTTATTTTAGAAAGTAACAACAAAACAATGACTAACACATACACCATTTTCTATGTAACAGGCACTGTTCTAATTACTTCACCTATTTTAACTCAATTTTCACAACCACTCTCTTATGTGGATACTATTATTATGCTTATTTTACAGCTGAGGAAACTGAGGCACAAAGAAGTCAAGTAATTTGCCCAAGACACATCACTAAGAAGCAATTCTAACATGGGTGATATGGTCCCAGAGTCCTGAAGCGTCCATTTAC
Organism: Leucopleurus acutus; assembly: GCF_964270905.1. Taxonomy (NCBI): domain Eukaryota; kingdom Metazoa; phylum Chordata; class Mammalia; order Artiodactyla; family Delphinidae; genus Leucopleurus; species Leucopleurus acutus. The sequence goes on along the minus strand of NC_139152.1, from coordinate 83,535,324 downwards.
TTCATCTCTGTGGTACTGCCACCTCCAGGGTATCCCCCGTCTTCGGTTACGTTCATACTCAGTGACTATGCTGGTTGGCACTTCACCCACCAATAGACACAGGTATTCCCTTCAGCTTTTCCCTTGGTTCCACTTTTCTCCTGACTTCCCTCTTTCCTTGGGTGAGTCCATCCGCTCTCATGACTTTATTATCTGTCTGATGAGGTTTCCCAAATCTCTCTCTCTCTAACCCCGACCCGTTGTCTGCTGCTATGCTACAGAAGCAGCACTTTCCAAACCAATCTCTCAATCTCATCCTTGAACCTGCTCCGCCGTTCATGTCCCTCTTCCCCACCTCCCCTCGGAGCTGTCTTACATAAAAACCAGCTTTTAGCTAGCTCAGCCTTGAGAACTAAAAGCCTCCAAGTCCCAAAATTAATTACCCTTCAAAAATGTCTCTCATCTGTCCCTCCTCTCCACTGTCCCCAGATCAGACTCTGATTTTCTAACTGGCTTCTCTGCCTCAGGCTTTCTCCTCCTTCCCCCATTGCCCTACTATTAATGTTGGTTAAAGCCCATCACTCATCACCTTCCTACTCAAAATGTTTCAGTCGGTTCTTGTTGCCTGTAGACTAAATCCCAAACTTTTTCCATGCCATTCAAGGGTCTTCCAAGCCTCATGTCCTAACATGCCCCGTGACCCAGACAGGTGTTCCAAACATGCCCCATGACCCAGACAGGTGTCCCAAACAGTCCTCTACCCATCCACACTACACTTCTATTTTTATGGGGTCATGTCATGTACTTAGTGTTTCTGTTCATACTCTGATGAAATTCTATTCTTTCTCCAAGTGTGAGCTCAAATGTGCCCTCCTCTGGGCACATTTAATTAACTACTGCTTCCTCTGTAGCTCCCACAACTCTGCTTATCATCATAGAGCTTATTTTCTCTTAATTTTATGGCTCTTTACCTGTATAGTATCAGGTCTTATGTTTAAGTCTTTGATCCACTTAGAGTTCTTTTTGTGAGTGGTGTAAGATAGGGGTTCAATTTCATTGCTCTGCATGTGTTTATCAAGTTTTTTCAACAGTATTTGTTGAAGAGACTATCCTTTCCTCATTGGGTATTCTTGGCTCTCTTGTCAACAAGTAGTTGACCACATATGTGGAGGGTTTAATTCTGGGCTCTGTATTCTGTTCTGATGGTCTCTATGTCTAATTTTATGCCAGTACTGTACTGTTTTTATTATTACTCTAGCTTTGTAGTATAGTTTGAAGTCAGTAAGTGTGATACTTTTGGATTTGTTTTTTCTTCTTAGGATTTCCATGGATTTGGAGTCTTTTGTGGTTCCATACAAATTTTAGGATTGTTTCTTCTATTTCTCTGGTGAATGCCCTTGATATTTTGATAGAGATTGTGTTGAATCTATAGATCAGTTTGGGTAATATGGACATTTTACAATATTCTTCCAATCCATGAATATGAGATGTTTTTCCATTTGTTTGTGTCTTCTTCAGTTTCTTTCAACAAAGTCTTGTAGTTTTTGTTGTACAGATCTTTCACTTCCTTGGTTAAATTTATTCCTAGGTATTTTATTGTTTTTGATGCTATTGTTTATGGGGTAATTTCTTTGTCAGATACTTCATTGTTGGTGTACAGAAATGCAGCTGATTTCTGTATGTTGATTTTATATCCTGCAATTTTATGAAATTTGTTGATTACTTCCAACAGTTCTTTGAGTCTTTGGGATTTTTGTACGTAAAATCATATCATCTGCAAATAGTGATAATTTTACTTCATCCTTTCTGATTTGGATGACTTTTATTTCTTTGTCTTACTTAATTACTCTAGCTAGGACTTCCAGTATTACATTGAATAAGAGTGGTGGGAGTGGGCATTCTTGTCTTCTTCCTGATGTTAGAGGAAATTTTTTCAATTTTCTCCATTGAGTATAATGTTAACTGTGAGTTTGTTGTGCGTGGCCTTTACTATGTTAAAGTATGTTTGTTCTATGCCCAACCTGTCAAGGTTTTTTATTTTGCAAATGCTTTTCCTGCATTTATTGAGATAATCATGATTTTTATATTCTATTTTTTTTTTTGGTAGTACAAGTTCTTTTAATAATTAGAATCAAAGCCTGTTCTGGAACTCAAGTCCACTTAATTCCAAAACCACTTAAAATTTTAATGGGGGGAGGGACAAGATGTCCCCAAGCAGGAATAAGATGGTGTTTATCAAAACAGCTTTGGACCTACTCAGGGCTTCAACTCCAAACCATAGTTTTGGGGAAAAAAAAAATAAGACACAATGTGTCATTACCTAGAAGAGTCTGAAGTGGAGTTGTCAGTTATCTTCTTTTAGCATTAGAGGATTTTTTTTCTGGTATATATTCTTTTAGTGTATTTAATATTCTACATGCACACATACACAGATATCATTATTGCAAAAATAGGAAAATCTATTTTATAGTCTTCATCAAATGATCACATTATTGTGATTGCTTAATTAGTTGTCTCTCCTGCCAGGAAGGCAGGAATAATATCTCGCTTACCATCCATCACTCTCCTACTACCTAGCATAATACCTAGCACAGGAAGACAGATATATGATAATGCATTCATCTAGGATTTTTTATAAATATGCCAAATTGCCCTTGTGGCAGCTGTACCAATTTTAAAACCCAAAAGCAATTATGAGAAGTTCATTTCCCTTCATTCTTTGCAAAACTTGATCTTATGACTTTTTAAGAATCTTTGCCATTTTGATGGGATTAATTTGTCTCTCATTTTTCTTTCCTTTTTTTTTCACACACACACACGGTATTTTATTTTACAAGAGATAAATCAACCGACACCAAGCATTGTAAATGGATAACCACAACAAAAGCAACAGTGATTGCAATTACCAAACACGAAACACACTCATACTATATCATAATATTGATATTCAGTCCAGTAATCCTCCACTGTAACAGCTCCTTTACTTTGCAGTGAAAATTGATTTGTATATTTTTTGCCTCTGAGTCCTTGTGGGATTTTTTTTTTTATTCAAACAAAGTCACAAAAATTATAATCATCCTCATCAGTTCACTCAGTCCCGTGTAATTAATTTTTTTCATTTTAAACTTTTGTTAGCACTTTTATGAATTCATCAGTTTTCCATTAGAGTTCTGAAAATGCTTATTCATTCAGTTCAGCAGTATAGTCAGTTACCAGAAACCTGTACTTGTCAGTCTTTTCCATGAATTCCTTGAAGATGAAACCCTTTTACAGGAATATTTTTGTGAAAGCATCAGAGTACACCCAGAACTGTCTGTAAATGACAAAAGACTTAAAAATGACCACGGTTAAAGATTTGATGAAAGTTCATAATAATGCAATTGACAAGGAAATTTTAGTTATTTCTGAGATATACATTTTTTTTTTTTTTTTGCGGTACGCGGGCCTCTCACTGTTGTGGCCTCTCCCGTTGCGGAGCACAGGCTCCGGATGCGCGGGCTCAGCGGCCATGGCTCACGGGCCCAGCCGCTCCGCGGCATGTGGGATCTTCCCGGACCGGGGCACGAACCTGTGTCCCCTGCATCGGCAGGCGGACTCTCAACCACTGCGCCACCAGGGAAGCCCGAGATATACATTTTAAAGTAATAACTAGACTTATGACTTATAACATTATACCAGAACATATAAGATTTTTAGAAATTTCATGTAATGTCTGAAACATTTATATTAATATATTTCCATACACATAACCCAAAGAAAGTTTAGTATTAGTTGTTTTTTTTTGTTTGTTCGTTTGTTTTTTAATACTGCAGGTTCTTATTAGTCATCAGTTTTATACACATCAGTGTATACATGTCAATCCCAATCGCCCAATTCAGCACACCACCATCCCCACCCCACTGTGGTTTTCCCCCCTTGGTGTCCATACGTTTGTTCTCTACATCTCTGTCTCAACTTCTGCCTTGCAAACAGGTTTATCTGTACCATTTTTCTAGGTTCCACATACATGTGTTAATATATGATATTTGTTTTTCTCTTTCTGATTTACTTCACTCTGTATGATAGTCTCTAGATACATACATGTCTCAACAAATGACTCAGTTTCATTCCTTTTTATGTCTGAGTAATATTCCATTGTATATATGTACCACATCACCTTTATCTATTCATCTGTCGATGGTCATTTAGGTTGCTTCCATGAACTGGCTGTTGTAAATAGTGCTGCAATGAACATTGGGGTGCATGTGTCTTTTTGAATTATGGTTTTCTCTGGGTATACGCCCAGTAGTGGGATTGCTGGATCATATGGTAATTCTATTTTTAGTTTTTCAAGGAACCCCCATACTGTTCTCCATAGTGGCTGTATCAATTTACATTCCCACCAACAGTGCAAGAGGGATCCCTTTTCTCTGCACCCTCTCCAGCATTTGTTGTTTGTAGATTTTCTGATGATGCCCATTCTAACTGGTGTGAGGTGATATCTCATTGTAGTTTTGATTTGCATTTCTCTAATAATTAGTGATGTTGAGCAGCTTTTCATGTGCTTCTTGGCCATCTGTGTGTCTTCTCTGGAGAAATACCTATATAGGTCTTCTGCCCATTTTTGGATTGGGTTGTTTGTTTCTTTTTTTTTTTTTTTTTTTTTCTTTGCGGTACGCAGGCCTCTCACTGTTGTGGCCTCTCCCATTGCGGAGCACAGGCTCCGGACGTGCAGGCTCAGCGGCTGTGGCTCACGGGCCCAACCGCTCCGCGGCATGTGGGATCTTCCCGGACCGGGGCACGAACCCGTGTGCCCTGCATCGGCAGGCAGACTCTCAACCACTGCGCCACCAGGGAAGCCCGTTTGTTTCTTTGATATTGAGCTGAATGATCTGTTTATATATTTTGGAGATTAATCCTTTGTCTGTTGATTCGTTTGCAAATATTTTCTACCATTCTGAGGGTTTTCTTTTCGTCTTGTTTATGGTTTCCCTTGCTGTGCAAAAGCTTTTAAGTTTCATTAGGTCCCATTTGTTTATTTTTGTTTTTATTTCCATTACTGTAGGAGGTGGATCAAAAAAGATCTTGCTGTGATTTATGTCAAAGAGTGTTTTTCCTATGTTTTCCTCTAACAGTTTTATAGTGTCCGGTCTTACATTTAGTTCTCAAATCCATTTTGAGGTCTTTTTTTGTGTATGGTGTTAGGGAGTGTTCTAATTTCATTCTTTTACATGTAGCTGTCCAGTTTTCCCAGCACCACTTATTGAAGAGACTGTCTTTTCTCCATTGTATATCTTTGCCTCCTTTGTCATAGATTAGTTGACCATAGGTGCCTGGGTTTATCTCTGGGCTTTCTAACTTGTTCCATTGATCTATGTTTCTGTTTTTGTGCCAGTACCATATTGTTTTGATTACTGTAGCTTTGTAGTATAGTCTGAAGTCTGGGAGCCTGATTCCTCCAGCTCCGTTTTTTTCCCTCAAGACTGCTTTGGCTATTCGGGGTCTTTTGTGTCTCCATACAAATTTTAAGATGATTGGTTCTAGTTCTGTAAAAAATGCCATTGGTAATTTGACAGGGAGTACATTGAATCTGTAGGTTGCTTTGGGTAGTATAGTCATTTTCACAATACTGATTCTTCCAATTCAACAACATGGTATATCTCTCCATCTGTTTGTATCATCTTTAATTTCTTTCATCAGTGTCTTATAGTTTTCTGCATACAGGTCTTTTGTCTCCCTCGGTAGGTTTATTCCAAGGTATTTTATTCTTTTTGTTGCAGTGGTAAATGGGAGTATTTCTATAATTTCTCTTTCAGACTTTTCATCATTAGTGTATAGGAATGCAAGAGATTCCTGTCCATTAATTTTCTATCCTATAACTTTGCCAAATTCATTGATTAGCTCCAGTAGTTTTCTGGTGGCATTTTTAGGATTCTCTATGTATAGTATCATGTCATCTGCAAACAGTGACAGTGTTACTTCTTCTTTTCCAATTTGTATTCCTTTTATTTCTTTTTCCTCTCCGATTTCCACGGCTAGGACTTCTAAAACTATGTTGAATAATAGTGGTGAGAGTGGACATCCTTGTCTCGTTCCTGACCTTAGAGGAAATGCTTTCAGTTTTTCACCATTGAGAATGATGTTTCCCGTGGGTTTGTTGTATATGGCCTTTATTATGTTGAGGTTAGGTTCCCTCTGTGCCTACTCTCTGGAGAGTTTTTATCATAAATGGGTGTTGAATTTTGTCAAAAGCTTTTTCTGCATCTATTGAGATGATCATATGGTTTTTATTCTTCAATTTGTTAATATGGTGTATCACACTGATTGATTTGTGTATATTGAAGAATCCTTGCATCCCTGGGATAAATCCCACTTGATCATGGTGTATGATCCTTTTAATGTGTTGTTGGATTCTGTTTGCCAGTATTTTGTTAAGAATTTTTGCATCTATATTCATCAGTGATATTGGTCTGTAAGTTTCTTCTTTTTGTAGTACTTTTGTCTGGTTTTGGTATCAGGGTGATGGTGGCCTCAGAATGAGTTTGGGAGTGTTCCTTCCTCTGCAATGTTTTGGAAGAGTTTGAGAAGGATGTGTGTTAGCTCTTCTCTAAATTATTGATAGAATTCACCTGTGAAGCCATCTGGTCCTGGACTTTCGTTTGTTGGAAGATTTTTAATCAGTTTCAATTTCTACTTGTGGGCTTCCCTGGTGGCGCAGTGGTTGAGAGTCCGCCTGCCGATGCAGGGAACACGTGTTCATGCCCTGGTCCGGGAAGATCCCACATGCCACGGAACGGCTGGGCCCGTGAGCCATGGCCACTGAGCCTGCGCGTCCAGAGCCTGTGCTCCGCAACGGGAGAGGCCAGAACGGTGAGAGGCCTGCGTATTGCAAAAAAAAAAAAAAAAAAAAAAAAATTTCTACTTGTGATGGGTCTGTTCATATTTTCTATTTCTTCCTGGTTCAGTCTTGGAAGGTTATACCTTTCTAAGAATTTGTCCATTTCTTCCAGGTTGTCCATTTTATTAGCATAGAGTTACTTGTAGTAGTCTCTTAGGATGCTTTGTATTTCTGTGGTGTCTGTTGTTCTCCTTTTTCATTTCTAATTTTATTGATTTGAGTCCTCTCCTTTTTCTTGATGAGTCTGGCTAATGGTTTATCAATTTTGTTTATCTTCTCAAAGAACCAGCTTGTAGTTTTTTTGATATTTGCTATTGTTTTCTTTGTTTCTATTTCATTTATTACTGCTCTGATCTTTATGATTTCTTTCCTTCTGGTAACTTTGGGTTTCGTTTGTTCTTCTTTCTCTAGTTCCTTTAGGTGTAAGGTTAGATTGTTTACTTGAGATTTTTCTTGTTTCTTGAGGTAGGCTTTTATAGCTATAAACTTCCCTCTTAGAACTGCTTTTGCTGCATCCCACAGGTTTGGGATCATCGTGTTTTCATTGTCATTTGTCTCTAGGTATTTTTTGATTTCCTCTCTGATTTCTTTAGTGATCTCTTGGTTATTTAGTAATGTATTGTTTATCCTCCATGTCTTTGTGCTTTTTACGTTTTTTTCCCTGTAATTCATTTCTAATCTCATAGCGTTGTGGTCAGAAAAGATACTTGATATGATTTCAGTTTTCTTAAATTTACTGAGGCTTGATGTGTGACACAAGATGTGGTCTATCCTGGAGGATGTTCCATGCGCAATTGAGAAGAAAGTGTAATCTTCTGTTTTTGGATGGAATTTCCTATAAATATCAATTAAATCTATCTGGTCTGTTGTGTCATTGAAAGCTTCTGTTTCCTTATTTATTTTCATTTTGGATGCTCTGTCCATTGGTGTAAGTGAGGTGTTAAAATCCCCCACTATTATTGTGTTACTGTTGATTTCCTCTTTCATAGCTGTTAGCAGTTGCCTTATGTATTGAGGTGCTCCTATGTTGGGTGCATATATAATTGTTATATCTTCTTCTTGGATTGATCCCTTGATCATTGTGTAGTGTCCTTCCTTGTCTTTTATAACATTCTTCGTTTTAAAGTCTATTTTATCTGATATGAGTATTGCTACTCCAGCTTTCTTTTGATTTCCATTTGCATGGAATATCTTTTTCCATCCCCTCACTTTCAGTCTGGATATGTCCCTAGGTCTGAAGTGGGTCTCCTGTAGACAGCATATATATGGGTCTTGTTTTTGTATCCATTCAGCCAGTCTGTGTCTTTTGGTTGGAGCATTTAATCCATTCACGTTTAAGGTAATTATCTATATGTATGTTCCTATTACCATTTTCTTAATTGTTATGGGTTTGTTTGTGTAGGTCCTTTTCTTCTCTTGTGTTTCCCACTTAGAGAAGTTTCTTTAGCATTTGTTGTAGAGCTGGTTTGGTGGTGCTGAATCCTCTTAGCTTTTGCTTGTCTGTAAAGCTTTTGATTTCTCCATCAAATCTGAATGAGATCCTTGCCGGGTAGAGTAATCTTGGTTGTAGGGTCCTCCCTTTCATCACTTTAAGTATATCATGCCAGTCCCTTCTGTCTTGTAGAGTTTCTGCTGAGAAATCAGCTGTTAACCTTATGGGAGTTCCCTTGTATGTTATTTGCTTTTCTTACCTTGCTGCTTTCAATAATTTTTCTTTTTCTTTAATTTTTGCCAATTTGATTATTATGTGTCTTGGCGTGTTTCTCCTTGGGTTTATCCTGTATGGGACTCACTGTGCTTCCTGGACTTGGGTGGCTATTTCCTTTTCCATGTTAGGGAAGTTTCGACTATAATGTCTTCAAATATTTTCTCTGGTCCTTTCTCTCTCTCTTCTCCTTCTGAGACCCCTATAATGTGAATGTTGTTGCGTTTAATGTTGTCCCAGAGGTCTCTTAGGCTGTCTTCATTTCTTTTCATTCTTTTTTTTTATTCTGTTCCGCGGCAGTGAATTCCACCATTCTGTCCTCCAGGTCACTTATCCGTTCTTCTGCCTCAGTTATTCTGCTATTGATTCCTTGTAGTGTAGTTTTCATTTCAATTATTGTATTGTTCATCTCTGTTTGTTTGTTCTTTAATTATTCTAGGTCTTTGTTAAACATTTCTTGCATCTTCTCGATCTTTGCCTCCATTTTTTTTCGAGGTCCTGGATCATCTTCTCTATCATTATTCTGAATTCTTTTTCTGGAAGGTTGCCTATCTCCACTTCATTTAGTTGTTTTCTCGGGTATTATCTTGTTCCTTCATCTGGTACATAGCCCTCTGCCTTTTCATCTTCTCTGTCTTTCTGTGAATGTGGTTTTTGTTCCACAGGCTGCAGGACTGTAGTTCTTCTTGCTTCTGCTGTCTTCCCTCTGGTAGATGAGGCTATCTAAGAGGCTTGATGGAAGGGACTGGTGGTGGGTAGAGCTGACTGTTGCTCTGGTGGGCAGTGCTCAGTAAAACTTTAATCCACTTGACTGTTGATGGGTGGGGTGGGGTTCCCTCCCTGTTGGTTGTTTGGCCTGAGGCAACCCAACACTGGAGCCTACTTGGGCTCTTTGGTGGGGCTAATGACAGACTCTGGGAGAGCTCACGCCAAGGAGTACTTCCCAGAACTTTTGCTGCCAGTGTCCTTGTCCCCACGGTGAGCCACAGCCCCCTCCCCCCCGCCTCTGCAGGAGACCCTCCAACACTAGCAGGTAGGTCTGGTTCAGTCTCCCCTGGGGTCACTGCTCCTTCTCCTGGGTCCCGATGTACACAGTACTTTGTGTATGCCCTCCAAGGGTGGATTCTCTGTTTCTCCCAGTCCTGTCAAAGTCCTGCAATCAATTCCTACTAGGCTTCAAAGTCTGATTCTCTAGGAATTCCTCCTCCTGTTGCTGGAACCCCAGGTTGGGAAGCCTGACGTGGGGGCTCAGAACCTTCACTCCAGTGGGTGGACTTCAGATGTTCTCCAGTCTGTGAGTCACCCACCCCCCAGTTATGGGATTTGATTTTACTGTGATTGCACCCCTTCTACTGTCTCATTGTGGCTTCTCCTTTGTCTTTGGATGTGGGGTATCATTTTTGGTAAGTTCCAGTGTCTTCCTGTCGATGACTGTCCAGCAGCTAGTTGTGATTCTGTTGTTCTAACAAGAGGGAGTGAGAGCACGTCCTTCTACTCTGGCATTTTGGTTCCTTCTATATTTTATTCTATTAATGTGATATATTACACTTAAAAATTTGTGTATGTTGAACCAATTTTGCATTCCAGGGATAAATCCCATTTGGTTGTAGTGTACAGTTGTTTTAATGTGTTCTTGAATTTAGTTTGCTAATATTTTTAGAATTTTTTCATCTATATTAATCAGGGATATTGGTCCAAAGTTATCTTTTCTTATAGTATCCTTATCTGGTTTTGGTACTAGGGTAATGTTGGCTTTGCAGAATGAGTTTGGAAGTGTTCCCTCCTCTTCAATTTTTTTAAGCATTTGAGAAGGATTGGTATTAATTCTTCTTTAATTGTTAGAAAATTCACCAGTGAAGCTGTCTGGTTCTAGGGTTTTCTGTGTTGGGAGGCTTTTGATTACTGATTCAACCTCTTTCCTCATTATTGGTCTTTTCAGATTTTCTATTTCTTGCTGATTCAGTCTTGGTAGGTTGTGTGTTTCTAGAAATTTATCCATTTCTAGGTTATCTAATTTGTTGGCATATAATTGTTCATAGCTTCTTATCCTATTTTTTTCTGTAGTATCAGTTGTAATGTCTCCTCTTTCATTTCTAATTTTGAGTTCTCTCTTCTTTCTTAGTCTAGTTAAAGTTTTGTCAATTATGTTTATCTTTTCAAAAAACCCAGCTCTTGGTTTCATTGATCTTCTCTATTGTTTTTCTGGTCTCTATTTCATTTATTTCCACTCTGATCTTTATTATTTCCTTCCTTCTGCTAACTTTGGGCTTAAATTGTTCTTCTTTTTCTAGTTCCTTGAGGTGTAAAGTTAGAGTGTTTGAGATCTAATTTCTTAATATATGCGTTAATTTATATAAACTTTCCTCTCAGAACTGTTTCTGCTGCATTCCATAAGTTTTGATATGTTGTGTTTCCATTTTCATTTGTTTTGAGATAATTTTTAATTTCTCTTTTGATTTCTTCTTTGATCTGTCAGTTGTTCAGAAATGTGTTTAGTTTCCACATGTTTTTATGTTTTACAGCTTTCTTCTTGTGGTAGATTTCTAGTTTCATACCACTGTGGTCAGAAAAGATAGTGTGATTTCAACCGTCTTATATTCGCTAAGAGTTATTTTGTATCCTATCATATGATCTATCCTAGAGAATGTTCTATGTGCATTTGAGAAGAATGTGTATTCTGTTGCTATTGGATGGAATGTTCTCTATATGTCTGTTTAGTCCATTTGGTTTAAAGTATGCCTCAATTCCAATGTTTGCTTGTTAATTTTCTGTGTGGATTATTTGTCCCTCACAGTGGGACACTGAAGTCCCCTACTATTTTTGGATTGTTGTCTGTTTCTCCTTGAGATCTGTTAATATAGTTGACCTTTGAACAACATGGAGGTTAGGGCCCCGACCATCTGCACAGTATCCACATATAACTTTACAGTTGGCCCTTTATTTACATGGCTCCACATCCATGGATTCAGTCAACCACAGATTATGTTGTACTGCAGTATGTATTTATTGAAAAAAATCCGCATATAAGTGAATTTGTGCACTTTGAACCTGTCGTTCAAGGGTCAACTGTTTTTGCCTAATATATTTAAGAGTCAACTGTATTTGCTTAATATATTTAAGTGCTCCAACATTGGGGGCAAATATATTTATGATTGTTATATCTTCTTGGTGTATTGACCTCATTTATTTATTATATAATGAACTTATTTGTCTCTTCTTTCTTACTGTTTTTGGCTTGAAGCCTTTTTTGTCGGATATAAGTATGGGTACCTCCCCTTTCTTTTGGTTTCCACTTACCTGAAATATCTTTTTCCATTCCTTGACTTTGAGATTATGTTTGTCTTTAGATCTGAAATGTGTCTCCGAAAGGCAGCATATATCTTTTTTCAGAATTTTATTTTATTGAAGTATAACTGGTCTACAGTTTGTGTTAATTTCTGTGTACAGCAAAGTGATTCAGTTATACATATATATACATTCTTTTTCATATTCTTTTCCATTATGTTTTATCTCAGGATATTGAATATAGTTCCCTGTGCTATACAGTAGGACCTTGTTGTTTATCCATTCTATATATAATAGTTTGCATCTGCTAATCCCAAACTCCCAATCCATCCCTCCCCCAACCCCATACCCCTTGGCAACCACAAGTCTGTTTCTGTTTCGTAGATAAGTTCATTTGTGTCATATTTTGGATTCCACATATAAATGATATCATATGGTATTTGTCTTTCTCTTTCTGTCTTACTTCAGTTATTATGATAATCTCTAGGTCCATCCGTGTTGCTGAGAATGGTATTATTTCATTCTTTTTTTATGGCTGAGTAGTATTTCACTGTGTGTATGTACCACATCTTCTTTATCCAGGCATCTGTCAGTGGACATTTAGGTTGTTTCCATGTCTTGGATATTATGGATAGTGCTGCTATGAACATAGGGGGTGCATGAATCTTTTTGAATTATAATTTTGTCCCATTATATGCCCAGGAGTGGGATTGCTGGATCATATGGCAACTCTAGTTTTTTGAGGAACTTCCATATTGTCTTCCATAGTGGCTGCACCAATTTACATTCCCACCAACAGAAGGAGGGTTCCTTTTTCTCCACACCCTCTCCAACATTTATTATTTGTAGACTTTTTGATGATGGCCATTCTGACCAGTGTGAGGTGGTACCTCATAGTAGTTTTGATTTGCATTCTCTAATAATTAGCGACGTTGAGCATCTTTTCATGTGCCTCTTGGCCATCTGTATGTCCTTTTTGGAGAAATGTCTATTTAGGTCTTCTGCCCATTTTTCGATTGGGTTATTGTTTCTTTGTTATTGAGTTGTACAGGCTGTTTGTATATTTTGGAAATTAAGCCCTTGTCGGTCACATCATTTGCAAATATTTTCTCCCAGTCCGTAGGTTGTCTTTTTGTTTTGTTTATGGTTTCCTTTGCTGTGCAAACGCTTATAAGTTTGAATAGGTCCCATTTGTGTATTTTTGCTATTTCTATTGCCTTGGGAGACTGAGTTGGGTCTTGTTTTTTTAATTCATCCAGCCATTCTGTGCCTTTGTATTGGTGAGTTCAATCCATTTACATTTACATTTAGAGTGATTATTGATATGTAATGACTTACTACTGCGGTCTTATCTTTTGCCTTCTGGTTGTTTTATATCTTTATTGTTCCTTTTCCCCCTGTGTTTCTGCCTACCTCTGTAAGTTGGTGGTTTTCCATGGTGATACACTCAGTCTATCCCCTTTGTATGTTTGTTGAATCAACTCTAGACTTTTGCTTTGAGGTTACTAATAAGCTTACATACATCTCATAGGTAAAATAGTCCATTTTATGCTGATAGCTACTTATCTTCATTTGCCTACAAAGGCTCCACCCTTTTACATTTTTGATGTCACAATTTACCTCTTTCTATGCTGTGCATTTGTTAACAGATTATAGTAGCTATAGTTATTTTTAATGATCTTTTCCTTTAACCTTTATAGTATAGTTAAGTAGTTAATATACCATTCTAATACAGAGTTACCATTTTGTGATTGTTTATTTTTCACCTTTATCATTGTTGTATATTTTCATATGCTTTTATGTCACTGATTAGTGTCTTTTCATCTCAGGTTGAAGGACTTCTTTCAACATTTCTTGCAAGGCAAGTCTAATGGTGGTGAACTCCCTTAGCTTTTGTTTGGGAAAGCCTTTATTTCTCCTTCATAGCTGAAGGATAACTTTGCTAGATAAAGTATTCTTGGCTGTCAATTTTTATCTTTCAGCACTTTGAATATGTCATTCTACTCTCTCCTGGGCTGTAGAATTTCTGCTGAGAATTTCACTGACAGACTAATGTTAGTTTTTTTCCCCTAGCTGCCTTTAATATTCATTATAATGTGTGATGGTTTCATTAATGTGCTTGGAGAAGGTCTTTTTGCATTGAGGTAATAGGGTGTCCTGGTAGCTTTGTGGACTTGTATGTCCCATTTCTTCTCCAGGTTTGGGAAGTTCCCAGTTAGTGTTTTTTAAATGAACTCTCTGCCTCTTCTCTCTCTTTTTCTTCTGGCACACCAATTATTCTTAGATTTGTCTCTCTGATCGAATCTAATAGTTCTCACAGGGTTTCTTCATTTTTAAAAAATCTAATTTCTCTGTCTTCTTCTGACTGAATAATTTCTATATTCCTATACTCCAAGTCACTTATTCTTTCTTCCATCTGGTCTGTCTTATTACCTGTGATCTCTGTTGCATTCTTCATCTCATTCATTGAATTCTTCAGCTCCAGAATTTGTTTGGTCTCTTTTACAATTTCAATCTCTTTGGTAAAGAACTCCTTCTGTTCATTAATTTTATTCCTGAGTTCACTGGATTCCCTTCCCGTGTTTTCTTGTAGCTCAATGAATTTCTTCATGACATCTATTTTGAATTCTTTATCACTTTGAGTGCAACATTATTTTCTTTACGAAACACTGTATTTCCTTGATTTTTCACTGTTTGTTTGACCATATGCACTTCTGCTTTCACATTTGAAGTAACAGACACCTTCCCCAGTTAAGAATTTATACTTACTTTGCTTCTTTCAATAGGTTATAAGCCTAGTAACTTTTATCGTATGCCAGACATATAGAAGCTCTAGATCAAGGGTCAGCAAACTACAGCCTGAAGGCCAAATCTGAATAGCTCTCTGCTTCGTTTCTGTTCTTTTTTTAAACCCACCTGTGAGCTAAGAATGGTTGTTACATTTTAAGTAGTTATATAAATACTTATACAACCATTTAAAATATAATAGCCTCAATCTTGCCTCTTGGCCCCCCAAAGCCTAAAGTATTTACTACTAGCCCTTTAAGAACAAGTTATTAATCTCTGCTCTCAGTGTTCTTTTCCAGCAGAAAAGGTTCCTCATGTTGCGCTTAGGCAGCTAAAGAAAGAGAGGATCACTTCAATGTGGTCACGAGTTAATAAGCCAGGCTGGTAATGGGGTACAGTAAATTTGTAAAGCTCAGTCCACCTCTCTGGCTGTGACTGAGAACGTGGTGGGCCTTTGTCTTGGCCCTGAAAGACCACAAGAGGCTCAGTTCTGTCCTTGGGGAGGTTTTACAGTTAGTTCCTTAGCCTCTTGCCCATCACATCTTCAAAATATTACATTATTAGAGATGAAGAATGGCTTTAAATAAGACAAAATTTCAACTCAACAGTAAGCAAGCTAGAATAATCCTAAATTGTTTGCATATAACAACACAGTTTCAAAATATATAAAGTAAAAGTTGACAGAACTAGAAGGAGCATAAAATTCCCAGGTTGACTGTGCACTTACTTAACACCCTTTTCTTAGTAACTAATAGATAAAATAGACAAAGTTTAATAGGACATATAAGATTTGAACAACACAAACAACCTTGCCAATTGATAGACAACATTATACTCAACAACTGCAGGACACACTTGAAGCACTTATCTAAATAGTAAATATGCAGGGCATAAAGCAAATCTCAACATATATTAATAGCCTAAAATAACACAGAGTATCCTTTGACCACAGTAGAATTAGAAGAAAAAAGTTTGATGCTGGTTGGAGACAAGATGGTGGAGTAGAAGAACTTGAGCTTGCCTCCTATCATGAAACCACCAAAATCACAACTAACTGCTGAACAACCATCGACAAAAAAGACTGGAACCTATGAAAAAAGATATTCTACATCTGAAGACAAAGAAGCCACAACAAGAAGGTAGGAGGGGTGCATTCATGATACCTCTCCAGGTGAGTGACCCACAAACTGGAAAATAATTATACCACAGAGGTTCTCCCACAGGAGTAAGAGTTATAAGCCCTGAGTCAGGCTCCCCAGTCTGGGAGTCTGGCATCAGGAGGAGCCCCCAGAGCATTTGGCTTTGAAGGCCAGTGGGGCTAGATTGCAGGAACTCCTCAGGGGAAATAGAAACTCTACTCTTGGAGGGTGCACAGAAGGTCTTGTGTGCACTGGGCCCCAGAAAAAAAAAGCAGTGACTTCATAGGCGCCTGGGTCAGATCTACCTGCTGGTCTGGGAGGGTCTCCTGGGGTGGTGGGGGTGGCTGTGGCTCACTGTAGCCACAAGGACACTGGTGGTGGAGGTAACAAGGAGTATTCATTGGCGTGAGCTCTGCTGGAGGCTGCCATTTTGTCACCAAGACCTGGTGACCACCCAACAGCCAGTAGGCTCCAGTGCTGAGATGCCTCAGGCTAAACAAACAACAGGGCAGAAACACAGCACCCCCCCCCCCCCCATCAGCAGACAGGTTGCTTAAAGTCTTCCTGAGCACACAGCCACCTCTAAACACACCCCTAGACATGGCCCTGCCCAACAGAGGGACAAGACCCAGCTATACCCACTAGTAGGCAGGGACCAGTCTCTCCCACCAGGAAGTCTGCATAAGCCTTTTAGACCAGTCTCACCCACCAGGAGACAGATGCCAGAAAAAAGGAACTACGATCCTGCAGCCTGCAGAATGGAGACCACAAACACAAAGTCAGACAAAATGAGACAGCAAAGAAATATGTTTCAGATGAAGGAAAAAGATAAAACCCCAGAAGAACAACTAAGTGAAGTGGAGATATAGGCAATGTACCCAAAAAAGAATTCAGAGTAATGATAGTAAAGGTGATCCAAGATCTCAGAAAAAGAATGGAGGCATAGACCGAGAAGATACAAGCAATGTTTAACAAAGAGCTAGAGGCTATAAAGAGCAAACAGAGTTGAACAATACAATAACTGAAATGAAAAATACACTAGAAGGAATCAACAGCAGAAATAAGTAAGGCAAAAGAACAGATAAGTGAGCTGGAAGACAGAATGGTGGAAATCACTGCCATGGAGCAGAATAAAGAAAAATGAGTGAAAAGAAATGAAGACAGTCTAAGAGACCTCTGGGACAACATTGAATGCACCAACATTCGCATAATAGGGGTCCCAGAAGGAGAAGAGAGAGAAAGGGCCTGAGAAAACGTTTGAAGAGATAATAGCTGAAAACTTCCTAACAGGGGAAAGGAAACAGTTACGCAAGTCCAGGAAGTGCAGAGAGGCCCATACAGGATAAAACCAAGGGGGAACATGCACACAGTAATCAAACTGACAAAAATTAAAGACAAAGAGAAAATATTAAAGGCAACAAGGGAAAAGCAACGAATAACATACAAGGGAATCCCCATAAGGTTATCAGCTGATTTCACAGCAAAAACTGTGCAGGCCAGAAGGGAGTGGCATGATGTATTTCAAGTGATGAAAGGGAAGAACCTACAACCAAGAGTACTCTACCCAGCGAGGCTCTCGTTCAGATTTGACAGAGAAAGCAAAAGCTTTACAGGCAAGCAAAAGCCAAGAGAATTCAGCACCACCAACCCAGCTTTACAACAAATGCTAAAGGAATTTCTCTAGGTGGAAAGAAAAGGCCGCAACTAGAAACAAGAAAATTACAAATGGGAAAGCTCACCAGTAAAGGCAAACATACAGTAAAGGTAGGAAACCATCTAAACACAAATAAGATATCAAAACCAGCAACTGTGGGGCTTCCCTGGTGGCGCAGTGGTTGAGAGTCCGCCTGCCGATGCAGGGGACACGGGTTCGTGCCCTGATCTGGGAAGATCCCACATGCCGCGGAGCAGCTGGGCCCCTGAGCCATGGCTGCTGAGCCTGCGCTTCCAGAGCCTGTGCTCTGCAATGGGAGAGGCCACAAAGTGACAGCCCCGTGTACCGCAAAAAAAAAAAAAAAAAAAAAACAACAAAAAAACCCCAGCAGCTGTGAGAAGAGGAGTGTACAGATGCAGGATATTGGAAATGCATTTGAAATGGACAGACCAGAAACTTAAAACAATCTTCTATATATATATAGACTGCTATATCAAAACCTCATGGGAACCGCAAACTGAAAATCTTCAATAGACACACACACAAAAAAGAAAAAGCATTCCAAACACAACACTAAAGATAGTCATCAAACCACAAGAGAAGAAAACAAAAGACGGAGGGAAGAGAAAAGACCTACAAAAACAAATCCAAAACAATTAACAAAATGGCAGTAAGAACATACATATTGGTAGCTACCTTAAATGCAAATGGATTAAATGCACCAAACAAAAGACACAGACTGGCTGGCTGGATTCAAAAACAAGACCTGTATATATGCTGTCTACAAGAGACCCAATTCAGATCTACAGACACATATAGACTGAAACTAAGAGGATGGAAAAAGGTATTACATGCAAATGTTAATCAAAAGAAAGCTGGAGTAGCAATACTCATACCAGACAAATTAGACTTTAAAATAAAGACTGCTATAAGAGACAAAGAAGGACACTACATAATGGTCAAGGGATCAATCCAAGAAGAAGATATAACAATTGTATACATGTGCCCAACAGAGGAGCATAAGGCAAATGCCAATAGCCATAAAAGGAGAAATGGACAGTAACAGTGGGGGACTTTAACACCCCACTTGCATCAATGGACAGATCATCCAGACAGAAACTCAATAAGGAAGCACAGGCCTTAAATGACATATTAGACCAGATGGACTTAATTGATATTTATAGAGCATTTCATCCGAAAGCAGCAGAATACACATTTTTAAGTGTACATGGAACACTCTCCAGGATAGATCACATGCTGGGCCGTAAAGCAAGCCTTGGTAAATTAAAGAAAACTGAAATCATATCAAGCATCTTTTCTGACCACAACACTATGAGATTAGAAATCAACTACAAAGAAAAAAAAAAAACTGTAAGAAGCCAATGACGGAGGGATAGCTAGAAAATCCTCAAATATTTTGATACTAAGCAACACATTTCTAAAAAAAACCCCCATAGGTTAAAAAAAACACTACAATGGCAATTAGCAAATAGCAAATGCCTTGATGCTGAAAATATAGCATATCAAAACTTATAGGATACAGCTATGAAGCAGTATTCATAGAGAAACTCATAGTTCTAAATGCCTAAATTAGAAAAAGAAGTAGAAAATCAGTTATTTGAGCTTCCATCTGAAGATGTTTGGAAAAGAGAAAATTAGGCCCAAAGAAAGAATAGGCAGGAAATAAGAGCAGAAATAAATGAAAAAATTAATAAACCTCTAGCCAGATTGTTAAAGGAAAAAAGCAAAAAGCACAAACTATGAAAGTATAAATGAAAACGAGAACATCGCTACAGACCTTATGTACATTAAAAGTTCGTAAGAGTATTATAAACAACTTTATTCCACTAAATGTGAAAATTCAGATGAAACAGATGAGTTTCTTGAAAAATACAACTAAACCACAGAGTACTGAAATGGTTACTTGAAGAAATAGAAAATCTGAATAGTCATATATCTATTAACGAAATTAAATCTATAATTAGAAACTTTCCTACAAAAGATATTCCAGGTCCAGCTAACAAAAGATTCATATCCAGAATATATAAATAACTTCTAAAATCACTAAGAAAGAGAAACAGAACAGAATCATGGGCCCGAATGGGAATTCACGAAAGAGGATACCCAAATGACCAGAAGCATATGAAAAGGTATTCAGCATTTTAAGTTGCCATGAAATTTCAAATTAAAACAATGATGAGGTACTACTACATACGAACCAGAATGCCCAAAATTTAAAAAGACGGACACTAACAAGTTTTAGTGAGTATGTGGAATAACCGAAGCTCTTATATTGCTAGTTGGAGTTTTGAAAACTGTTTGCAGGTGTCTACTGAAGAGCCACAAACACGTACATTATCATGGCCACTCCACTGGTAACCCCACTCTTGCATAAATTCCCAACAGAAATACATACAAATGTTAACCAAAACCCATGTACCAAGATGTTCATAGCAATATCGTTTGTAAGAACCCAAACCTAGAAACAACTCACAAATCTATCACCAGTAGAATGGATGGGTAAATAGTGGTGAATTCCAGTTTTCAGGGGTCTAGAAGATCTGCAGACTCACAAACTAGTTCATCCACTGGCACACTGATGCCTGCACATCCACAAGTAAGTTTGCCTCTTTTTTTTTTTTTTTTTGACTCAAGTTTGACAGAGGCTTTGATTCTTACTAAAATGCAACTATCTAGCTCATTAATCCTTAGCAGTGCTCAGAAGTCCATTTCATGATATGGGAAAGGATTGAGGGATTGGTGGGGGAAGGGGAGAAAGATGGAATGGAAAGTATCTGGGATTGGAAATGAACAAGAAACTACATGTGACTAAGGAAAGATGGAGGTGGGTATCAAAGACAAACTCACTTGTTTCATAATTTTGCTTCAGGTACACATTCTACGAATACTATACAAAAATGAAAATGAAATTTTACCTGCTAGCAAATGGAAGTATCTTATAAATATGTTATTGAATGGAATAAGCCATTTACAAAAGAAAATGTATAATTCCATTTCTATAGAGATTTTTTAAACCAGGCAAAATTAGAAGTCAGGAAAGTGGTTGGGGAGGGTGTTATAACTGGGAAAGGAAACAAGGGAGCCTTCTTTGATACTGATAATATCCTATTTCTTGATGTAGCTCACAGGATGACAAACATTTTCTGTAAAGAGCCAGATAGTAAATATTCCAGGCTTTGTGGGCCATAAAGTCTCTGTCACAACTAATCAGCTCTGCTGCTATAGTGCAAAAGTAACTACAGATAATATGTAGAGGCCTGGAGACGAGATGGCAGAGAAGGACTTGAGCTTACCTCCTCTCATGAAGACACCAAAATCACAGCTAACTGCTGAACAACCATCAACAAAAAAGACACAGTACCACCAAAAAAGGTATTCTACACCCAAAGATAGAGAAGAAGCCACAACAGGACTGTAGGAGGGGCACTTTCCTGATATAATCAAATCCCATACCTGCTGGGTGGGCGACCCACAAACTGGAAAATAATTATATCGCAGGGGTTCTCCCATAGGAGTGAGCCCTATGTCGAGCTCCGCAGCCTAGGGGTCTGGCATCAGAAGGAGGAGCCCCGAGAGCATCTGACTTTGAAAGCCAGCAGGGCTTGAGTGAAGGAGCTCCACAGGAGTGGGGGAAACAGGGACTCCACTCTTGGAGGGTGCACACAATGTTTAGCGTGCACTAAGACCCAGGGCAATGCAGTGACTCCATACGAGCCTGGGCCAGACCTACCTGCGGGTCTTGGAGGTTCTCCTGGGGAAGCGGGGGTCAGCTGTGGCTCACTTTGGGGGCAAGGACACTGGTGGCAGATGCTTTTTGGCACCTGAGACCTGGCCCCACCCAACAGCCTGCAGGCTCCAGTGCTGGGATGCCTCAGGCCAAACAACCAACCAGCCAAACAACCAGCCAGCAGGGTGGGAACACACACAGCCCCACCCATCAGCAGACAGGCTGCCTAAAGTCATCCTGAGCAAATCGGTCAGTGTGATGCACCACATTGACAAACTGAAGAATAAAAACCATATGATCATCTCAGTAGATGCAGAAAAAGCTTTGGACAAAATTCAACACCCATTTATGATAAAAACTCTCCAAAAAGTGGGCATAGAGGGAACGTACCTCAATATTATAAAGGCCATATATGACAAACCCACAGCTAACATCATACTCAACAGTGAAGAGCTGAAAGCATTTCCTCTAAGATCAGGAACAAGACAAGGATGTCCACTCTCGCTACTTTTATTCAACATAGTTTTGGAAGTCCTAGACAATGGCAATCAGAGAAGAAAAAGAAATAAAAGGAATCCAAATTGGAAAAGAAGAAGTAAAACTATCACTGTTTGCAGATGACATGATACTATACATAGAAAATCCTAAAGATGCTTCCAGAATAGTACTAGACCTCATCAATGAATCTGGTAAGGTTGCAGGATACAAAGTTAATACACAGAAATCTGTTGCATTTCTATACACTAACAGTGAAAGATCAGAAAGAGAAATTAAGGAAACAATCCCATTTATCATCACATCAAAAAGAATAAAATACCTAGGAATAAACCTACCTAAGGAGGCAAAAGACCTGTACTCTGAAAACTATAGGATGCTGATGAAAGAAAATGAAGATGACCCAAACATGGAAAAATGATATACCATGTTCTTGGACTGGAAGAATCAATATTGTCAAAATGACTGTACTATACAAGGCAACCTACAGATTCAATTCAATCCTTATTAAATTACCAGTGGCATTTTTCACAGAAGTAGAACAAAAATATTTTAAATGTGTATGGAAACACAAAAGACCCTGAACAGCCAAAGCAATCCTGAGAAAAGAAAATGGAGCTGAAGGATTCAGGCTCCCTGACTTACAGTAATGAAAATAAAAACAAAAATAAACAAATGGGACCTAATTAAACTTAAAAGCTTTTGCACAGCACAGGAAACCACAAACAAAATGAAAAGACAACCCTTAATGGGAGAAAATATTTGCAAATGAAGTGACCTACAAGGGATTAGTTGCCAAAATATACAAATAGCTCATGGAACTGAACATCAAAACAAAAACACAACCCAGTCAAAAAATGGGCAGAAGATCTAAATAGACATTTCTCCAAAGAAGACATACAGATGGTCAACAGGCACATGAAAAGACTCTCAGCATCGCTATTTATTAGAGAAATGCAGATCAAAACTACAATGAGGAATCACCTCACACTGGTCAGAATGACTGTCATCAAATAGTCTACAAACAGTAAATGCTGGAGAGGGTGTGGAGAGAAGGGAACCCTCCTACACAGTTGGTGGGAATGTAAATTGGTACAGCCACTATGGAGAACAGTATGGAGGTTCCTTAAAAAACTAAAAATAGAACTACCATACGACCCAGCAATCCTGGGCATATATCTGGAGAAAACCATAATTCAAAAAGATACATGCACCCCAATGTTCATTGCAGCACTATATACAATGGCCAAGACATGGAAGCAACCTAAATGTCCATCAGCAGAGGAATGGATAAAGAAGATGTGGTACATATATACAATGGAATATTACTCGGCCATAAAAAAGAATGAAATAATGCCACCTGCAGCAACATGATGGACCCAGAGAATATTGTGCTTAGTGAAATAAGTCAGAGAAAGACAAGTGCTATATGATATCACAAGTGGAGTCTAAAAACATGATACAAATGAACTTATTTCCTAAACAGAAAGAGACTCACAGACTTCAAAAACAAACTTATGGTTACCAAAGGGGAAAGGTGGGGAGGAGGGATAAATTAGGAGTTTGGGATTCACATATACACAGTACTATATATGAAATAGATAATCAACAAGGACCTACTGTATAGCACAGGGAACTCTACACAATATTCTGTAATAATCTATATGGGAAAAGAATCTGAAAAAGAATGGATATATGTATATGTATAACTGAACCACTTTGCTGTACACCCAAAACTAACATAACATTGTAAATCAACTGTAATATAAAATAAAAATTAAATTAAAAAACTATAGATAATGTGTAAATAAACGGGTATTGCTGTGTTTCAATAGAATGTTATTTACAAAGCCAGGCAGTGGACTGGCTTTGGGTCTGAGGGCAGTAGTGTGTTAACCCCTCACCTACATAGTTTGGTTACATTTGTGCATAAATTTGTGAATATTTATTGATCTGTACACTTTTGATTTATATGCTTTTCTCACTATATATTCTACTTCGATGAATACATTTAAAAAATACAACAAAGCAGGAAAGTCGTTAAGAAAATAACAAAAACAACAAGAGCAGAAGCAAGCAGTTAGGATTCACTGGTCTGCTTGTAATGCTGCTTCTGAGATGTGTTTCTTGCTGCAAAGATACTGGAGTATTTGGAGCACTACCAGTTCTTTTCATGCACTCTATATACCAACATTATTGTTCATTTCCTTCTTTATGGGAGGAGAATCCATTAAGAGACCTCCAAGTGGTTAGTTCACTTAATGAATTCCCTTTATTAAGTGTTATTATTACTGCCCAAATTGATTTCTTCTCCAAGTTATATCATTCTGCCATTCTATAATTGAAACTCTAAAAACATTGGTAGGCACTCAGGACATAAGTGATCTAAGAAACATTAAGTATCAACTCTACTACTGCTTTAATTTTCAGATTTGCCCAGAAAGAACTTCTTTCAGAAGTAATGTATCTTGCCCATCCCTACCCCCACTTTCACCCCAATGTTACAGAGCTTAAACATAATTAGAAAAAAAGAGAAAAGCTATCCACACTCAGTGTATCTGCTAAGGGATTTTGTTAAGCTTTTCTCCCCTGGAAGACAAGAAGAATAGAAAAATAGTAATAATGACAGGGATGACATATATCAAGTACATACTACGAGCCAGGCATTGTTCTAAGCCCTTTCCATGTGTTTATTTAATCCACATAGAAGTGCTCTGAAGTGGTTACTTTTTTTATCCCCATTATAAAGAAGAGGAAAGTGAGACAAAGAGATTAAGTAATTGCCCAAGGTTTCACAGTTAATAAGTGAGGGGCTGGGATTTGAACTCAGGTAATCTGTTTCTAAAGCTCATGCTCTCAGCTACATGCTAAAGTAAGTAGCTTGGATTTGATTATAGAGAAATTAGATTCCTTCAATATAAGTGTAGCATAGCTTACGCATTCCCAGCTTCCTGCCACCCCCTCAAGGGAAATGACTGTCCCCCGTCTACGCCCTACTGACTCATACTGCAGCATCTATGCCACTTTATTGCACTTACCTTTTGTATCTCTGACTTTCCCTCACTGTGCACTCTTTCAGAGCTGGGACTGTGCCTGATTCCTTCTTGTATCTCTAGTGCCAAACATGATGTCTGCCTGGACATAACATGGCTCAAAAGATGTCTGCTGGATACAAACTACTATATATAAAATAGATAAACAACAAGGTCCTACTGTATAGCACAGGGAACTATATTAAATATCTTATAATAAACTATAATAGAAAGGAATATGAAAAAGAATGTTTATATTCTTTTATGTATATATGTATAACTGAATCACTTTGCCATACACCTGAAACTAACACAACATTGTAAATGAACTATACTTCAATAAAAAAAAACCATGTCTGCTGAATGAATGAATCAATCACACCATGAGTGATCACTCCTTTTTCTTTGGTTCACCAAGTTTTCAGCTCATTTTTTTCTGGTGATTTATTA
This sequence comes from Leucopleurus acutus, assembly GCF_964270905.1. Classification (NCBI taxonomy): domain Eukaryota; kingdom Metazoa; phylum Chordata; class Mammalia; order Artiodactyla; family Delphinidae; genus Leucopleurus; species Leucopleurus acutus. The sequence goes on along the minus strand of NC_139152.1, from coordinate 83,510,173 downwards.
CAAGGGACAGGACACAATGTCATGAAGAACGTGAAGTGACTTGGCACTATTTCTGTCAATAAGGCTTCTTAAAGCAAGAACACCCTTCCTCTGCATTTAGCTCAAGAATCCCCCCATACTGCTAGCCTCGATGATAACGGTGTATGTCTAGTTAAATGTAGCTAGGACTTACATTTATAATTAATAGGATAAAACAGACAACAAGGTCCTACTCTATAGCACAGGGAACTATATTCAATATCCTACGATAAACCATAATAGAAAAGAATATGAAAAGAATTATAACTGAGTCATTTTGCTGTACAGCAGAAATTAACACAACTATATAATTGTAATTGTAATTACAATTGTAATTATACAATTGTACAATTATACAATTGTAATTATAATTGTTAATTGTTATATAATTATATGTTGTATATAATTGTATATAATATATATTGTATATAATACAATATTATATATTTTTGTATATATATATAATTGTATATAATATATATTGTATATAATTACACAATTATAATTGTAATTATAATTGTTAATTGTAAATTAACTATACTTCAATAAAATTTTTAAAAATCAGATAAAATAGGCTATTTTCATACTCATTTCTAAGTATTCGTCGAAAAGTCCGTAGGCATTCATCGGCTGAAGGTTGTAGTCCTTTTCCCACTGTGGGAAACTTATTTTCCTTTCAGGTCCATGCTCTTGTCGTACTTTCCTTCTAGTCCACCAATTCTGAATTAACCTGCACAACAAGATCAATTTATTAAAAAATATATATATGTATATAGCTGTTCATAAGACTTAAGTAATAAGAAATAGAATATAGAACAATAGTTTAAAAAATTTAGGACACGTTGCCAAGGAAATGAAGCCTTGGATTAGAAGGGAAATAACAATGGAGGCTACACTTCAAGCATTTGTACTTGCAAGTGAACAGAATGATGGATGAACTTATTTTAATCATTCACGAAACTCTCTCTCGTCCAGTGTTGCCTCGGAGGGTTGGGTAGAGGACTGAGAACATTGATAACCTGATCCCCCAGTACAAAGGCAACCCGCAGGCCTCTGAGAAGAAGATGGTTTGGGCTAGCTGGCTTAGTTGAGGACCCGTGAGCAGTCTTACCATGGGGTGCTGACCTGCATACTCTGACTCGAGGGCCCTAGAAGGTCTGAAAACCCACAAAGGTTTCCTCCTCTCCTGGCATACAGAAGCCCGCAGGTCCACAACTGGATCTGCCTGCTTTGGGGTTGAGTTTGACAGAGGCTCTGATTCCCAATAAAATGCATCTCACACTGGTGAGGTTAGTACATTAATCCTTGGCAGTGTTCAGAAGTGCATCTTACGATACGGAACAGGGTTGAAGAAATTGGGGTGTGTGTGTGTGGGGTCAGGTTTGTGTGCTGTAGGGGGCAAGGAGAAAGCTGAGGGGTATCTGAGAGTAGTGATGCCAAAGCAAAACCAAATGTGAAATAAACTAAATAAGGGGATGGGTATCAAAGACAATTCTGTCTACTTCACAATTTTGCTCTATGCCCATATTAGTAGAAGATAAATATAGTTCCCTTTGATGTCTATGACATTTTGATAAGTTATGGATGATACTTTAAAAGAGAATATAATGCTTCTAATTTTAAAATTTTATGCTTTGTTTTTTCTAATTTTATAGAAAACATCAACACTTGGAAGAAGTTTTCTAAAAATAAATCTAAGAAGAGAAAATTACTGGCAGTGGTTCTGACGGGGAGCTAAGAGATGACTTTTCGAAGTGAACCGAGTTCCAGTTAATTGTTCTGGCTGAGTGGTCTTCCCTGAAACCTGGAATTCTCTATGGAGACACTTGAGCTGACCTGGAAACCTGTAGGTGTAGAATTAAAGAAGAAATAGAAGTGCTGCTGATTTCTGTCCCTTTAAAACTTAACTGACCAGAACTGGGCAGACACTGCCAAATTCAAGGTCATCCTTACAAAGGTGATGCAGGTTTTTGCCCGTTGCCATCAGCATAAACTGTCATCATCAGATAATGATGTTTTTACTGGTTAGGATAGGCTTACTTGGAAATACTCCAGTTTCTTTTTTGAATCATTTTTTTAGGTCTTCTTTCCATAAGTTCCTTTCCTGTACAGTTGAATTTAAGGAAGTTTAAAGAAATTACCATTTCTGCTTTATTGCAGGGGTTGGGGAGTAGAGACCTCGTTAACGTGTCATCATCATATAAAGCAGCTTGGAAGCAGGTATCCAATGATTTAGGGGCCCACAGAGACTTCTTAAAGAATATTCACTTTTGTTTATGCGATCTGTGCTAAATCTTCCAAAAGAGCCAATGTTTATTATTTTCATGATTTGTCTTTGAATATCTAAGCAAGAAGACTTAGCTCCAGGTACACACACACACACACACACACACACACACACACGGGCTTAACTGCTGAGTCTGCATTGCTTATCTTACTTGCCACACGTAGAAAAGCCAATGAGACGTGCTGCCTCTCAAGTATAGATATCTAAGGTACTTACGGGTAGCCAAGTTCCATGAAATTATTCCAGGTCTGCTTTAGCACCATTATAATACCCATTTGCATACAGAGATCAATAAGGCATCCACTAGGGTGGCACTGCGAGGTAAGCAAACACAGAAATTCAAGAATCAATGGTCAGGAAGAAAGGCTGTCTGGTTTCTAATCTGCACAAAGTTGCCCTAAGCCTGTTTAACGCCAAGTCTGTAGGAAACAAGGAATGATGGGAGAATACAGACCTCTTCTAGTCTCCACCTGTTTATCAGCCTCAAGTAGGCACCTGGGTGTCCTGTGAATCTTCAACACACACAGAAAAACAAACAATTAGCATCCTGTAGCCTTCAGTGAATATCATATTCAGATTAGCACATCCTCCAGGGAAAATTACCGGTGCAGTAAGGAACAGGTGTCAGGGAATTAGGAAAACTCTCTGGAACTGGCATAACGGCAGCTTCTGGAATTCTCCGGGGGATATTTCTCTCCTGGCCCTTCTGTCTGGCTCCTGAACACAGAGGCCAGTCCTCGATGCCTGCTGTGGCTTTTAACATTTTCTGCTGAATATCAAGGGGCTGTGGTGTAAGCAGCAGGTTGGGTTTAAACACATCAGATCTTTTTGAATATTAGTAATGCCGTGTTTTTTATTTTTTAAAACGAAACTATTTGACTAGCTTTCCATACTGAAGTAGCTGGAAACTGCGGAGAGGCTGCTCATCCATTTCACTAAAACCCAATACTCGGCTCTCCCCTGGTTCTCGTCTCCTCAGACACGCTTCCTGCTGTAATGAAGTTCATGGTACCTGGACGTTCCACATCCTCAGAACTGCTGGATTCGGAAGCTACCCAGTCTCCTTCGGCATCCTACGTCAGCCCCCTTTCCTGTCTGAACGTCCTTCCCTCCTCTGTGAGGTCAGGGATCTGGGACATGCTGCCTGCTGTCCTCCCCCTGATGCCACCTGCTCTTACAGGTGTGAGATCCAGAGGCCCGATTCAGGTACAGATGGAGCCTGCAGGTTTTACATTCACACTTCACGTGTGCAAACTATTTTCTTCTACTCACCTTAACAAGAAAAGGTACAAGGGACTTTGATGGAGACCATTCCCCAGAATGGGAAGGGGAAGGAAAGGAGGAGACTGTTCTCCTCTTTATACACTTTATAAAAATCACCCTAAAGGCTGGCCTCTCTGTCACCCTGGTCAGTGACCTCTGTGCGCTCTGTCCCTGGCCGGGAGAGGTGTGGAGAGAATGGGTTCTTACCTTCCGAGGAAGAATGCGATGTAAAACGTGGAGCTGTTCAGATTGACAAACTGAAAAAGAAACATTTTCAGGGTGAAGCTGTTCTCCCACTCGGACTCAGTGCGAGGCTGTTCTGTGGATACAAGGGGAGCAGAGTTTGAGAGGCTGCATCTAACTCCTCAACTCCCTCTGTCCAGCTCCCCAGACGCGCGGGGGTGGGAGCAGAGGCTTCCTAAGGAGGCTGCAGGAGAGCCCAGCTTGCCTACAGATGACATGCGACAGAATGGACCATCCGTGGGTTCCTCAAGCTCCCAGACCAGCCCGAGCGAGGCTTTGGTGGGAAGTGATTACTAACTTGTCCGAGGGCAGGGAATATCGTTTGTTCCGCTGTTCCAGGATGCCCGGAGAGCCTGGAGTAGAGACAGGCAGGCTGAAGGGGCCGCACTCCCGGCCCTGGCTCCTTGCAGGAGCCTCTCCTTTTGCTCTTAGTTTCCACCTGTGGGGTGGGGCCTGCGTGGCATCAGGTCCCCTCCCATCTCCTAATAACTCCTTGGTCTCGACTTCTATTTCTGGTGTGATGTGAGGTGCTACTGGGAGAGAGGGAGTCAGACCCCCCATCTCAGAATGAGCATCTGACCCCATTACCTGTCACCCTCATCCATCATCATTTTCATTCTCAAGGACAAGTACCGAAGAGGTGATGACCTCATCTTTAGAGCTTTTATTGTATAGCAGCATCTTTGTCTTACAATTTCCTAACCTCAGTCAGGCACCAATTTTCCTCTTCTTGTATTTCAATTTCCATACAGCAAATGCTCTTTGGACATGGTGATGCAAACCAAAAATATGGATCAATCCTCCAACCTGAAATCTCATGTCAAATGTGCTTATCCTTCCCCGGAAGTTGCATCCTCACCTCAAACAACGTCAAAGAAAATGCATTTAATGCAATAGCACTTTCTGTTTCCACATTCCCTGAGCTTCTAATTGCTCATTTACCATTTTACCCCATCAATTCCTTTCCCACAAATTATAGCTCAAAATGCTTCCCAGGAGTATATCTGAGAAGGGAGGGGAGAAAGAATGAGAATCGGATTTAAAATGGTTTAAATGTCAATTTCAGAACAAGGCCATACTGCTGTTGAGGGAAGAAATGACAAAGGATGCTTCAAGGGCTTTAGCTTTACTTCACTTCTGCTAATGAACTCTTGGTTACACAGGAAGGTCTCCTAGCTCATCAGCCAGCTGGGTGGGTTCCCCGGTGGCCCAACCAAAGATTGACCATGGCTCATATCTCCACAGGCATCTTTTCCAGCCTGGAGCAAGGTCCCCCCTGGACACAGTCTATCAATGGGCACTTACCTCTTCTGTGGACATAAACTTCTATATTTTTGGGCAAAGAGTGGCGGTGATGGAAGATTTCAATGAATTCAAAGGAGATATGCCAAGTGCCTAGCTCTGTATCTGGCACATAGAAGGGCTCAAAAAGATGAGATGCCAGATGTATCTGGCATCTTTTATTATAATGATGATTATAAATAAAAACACTTTTGTGATTTTTTTCTCCTTTGGCAAGCTACATATGGGAATGTGCTAAAACAGGTTTTGTGTGGGAGCATGTAATTTTCTCAAACTGCATAGAGTAAAATGACTAATATCTCATTAATGAAATTGGGACAATTCCTCCATCTTGAAAATGTAGTAAATGTACGGCTCATAGCTGGTTACCAGATTGTTCTGGTGCCTTACAGAGTCAGAGAAACGTTCCTAGGGATGACTTGTCCAGATGAATGTCATTTCCACAGATGTCAGTAATGGTTAGCCTGTCTACATAAAAGACTCCCAGTCTTCAAAGCAACTAATTTTGCTGTGATTTTATACGCCATTAAAACTTGCTGTGTTTTTAATTAAATAAAAATTGTAGGCAACAGCAAACGAACGCTTTTCTAAATGATTATAGGTACTTCATACACATGTACTTTTGTAAGAGAAAACCTACTTTAAATTATATTAGCTCATGAAAGATAATGTCTAAATGCTTTAAAGCTTTAGGTAGGAAAGATTCTCTCAATTCCTAGACATATCTAACATGTCCTGTTGAGGGCAAAGAACAAATTGTTGTATGCAATTCAAAATAAAGGGAATATTTGTTTTCAGCAGTGTTTCAGAAATGAATCTTTGAGCAGGTATTTTTCAGACCACAATACTGTACTGTGAAATAAAGAGGGTTCCACTTACCTAAGTTTGTCAGAAGCAGTGCAACTTTTTCATAGAGCTGTAAAATAAATTTAATACATTTAACAAACTGTAGATGTTCTAACATCTGTAATTATGAAGTAAATAGGTAAGTCATAAATGACAATAATTTCATTAACCATCCACTGTGCAAACAATGAAAACATCATCAACAATTGTGTCCTTTCAGGACAAGAAAGAACTGTACAAGGTCCCATTTTAATATTTTAAAAGTCTCACTTCTTGTTTTGGGGTGAATAATTCTGTAACAGCAGGCCAGCTGCCACTAATTATCAGCTTGCTAAGGGATGCTGGGCAAGTCACAACATTCCTGGACCTCCTCAATGTAAAATCTCTAAGACTGCTTCTGATAAGGGTCTGTAATCCTATTGTTTTTATGGGCTGATTTTCTAGATTATAGCATTCCTAAACACCAAAGTGATCAAACATTATTGGGAACCACCAAACTTATGGTAATCTGCTTTTCTATTAGTGAATTAGATGCATCCCTAACTCACCCAGCCATCTGGTAAATGGAGGGTCCTAATAGGATGGAAGGGGTGTGTGTCCCTGTGCTTGTGTGTGTGTATGGAAGTACAGGGGGTACAGTTAAGGGCAAATCCAGCTCTAGGAGATTCCCTAGGGAGGGTATAAATTGAAAAAGAAAAGAGCAAGTGCTTTCTCTAAAATGAAAGATGATAAATGAAAACGAAAAAGAAAACTAGTCAAATGGATTTGAACAATATGAAAATTAAGATCACATTTAGACTAAAGTAGCGAAATTTCACTGGTTAAAATTCCCCAGGCTGGAATAACAGCTTTACCAGCCAGCAAGCTATAGGTCTTGGGCATGTTACCTCACCTCTTCTTCAGACCATCGTTTTCCTTACGTGTGGTTGAGAACGGGTATTGGACACACTCATCTTGAGGTCCTTCCTAACTGTTGCATTCTCTTACCCCAGATTTCTTCTAACTACAGAAATAGTCTAAATACTCAGATTGTATGACTCTAAACTTTCAGCAAAGACTGTGGTTTGTTATATTAAGATATAAATAATTCATATGGCCACAGTATCAAATTTTGTATATAGAAATCTCAGACTCTTGGAGTCCAATGTTAAAACAGACCGGTATAATTTTCAGTAAGAAATCTTGTGTTATAGATGAGTCATACATCTCAATTTTATCATAAAAATAAAATACTGGTAAACAACATATTAGGACAGATATTCTACTCAAAATTATTTTAATATTACAAAGGCATGGTATTATTAAAGTTACTTACATAATTATCAAGGAAAATTAAATTCAACTGGTGAGACAACCTTTCTCAAAAATATAATTTTTGATTACCTAGTTCATCCTTTAATCTTTCATGTTGAGGTACATTTGTTAAAGTGCCTCGCTTTGCACACTTGCCTCAAAGGCCTTGAGAGCGGGTGATATGCCATCGTTATTTTTGTTTGGAAACTGAAAAAATTGGAATTTAAAAAAGGAACAGCACAGCAGTTGAAATATAATTATTATTAACCTTTTGAAAAGTAAGGTAAAGTGTATGAGGACACTGGGCTTCATGGCATCTGTGAACATTGTATCTGGATGATACAATGAGATGGAGAGTGAGACTTTGAGCAGGATGCAACGGAAAAGAGCACATAAACAAAGGGACTGGGAGCCAGCAAGAGAGCTTCACATGAGTGGTTTCTGGAAAAGGCCTGATTTCTCACTAGCCAGTTGAGACAGAAAGCACGGATAGTTTGTTCTGATAAGAGCAGTAGAAGATCTAAGTTTCCAAACTGGATGCCACAAATGGTTACTGTCAGAATCTTTAACTAACAGCAAGCTTTCTGATCCTGAGGATATGGCCAAAAGAAGCTATGAGCACTTCTAGTTTTATCTTGTCCACCTGATCAATATATGTGGGTTTGTTCTGATGCAAGCCATATTTTCTGGTTTAGTTCTTTTTGGAACAAGTCATTGTGGTTTTCACTGTTTACAGGTTACAATGAAATGTCAGATTCATTTTGGTATGGCTGAATAAAAAGGATGGTAATGACTTTTAATGTCTTCCTTTATTGGCATATATAGCTTGAGACCACTATATTGAGATGTTCTTTGGCCACTAGTGAAGCAGAATAAAATTGAAAGAGCATGACAAGGAGGAGTGAGGAAATCTGTCTATTCACTCTGTCTTTGAAATATTTATTTTTCAAGACATGGAATAAAATGAAAACACCATAACTAGTCACTAAGAGGCATAATAGTTTGTTAGGATCCAGAATACTTTTGTAAAATAATATGAGCTTTATTTTTTTTTAAATACACATAAAAGTAAACACACATTGTCAAATCCAGAAAATAGGCATTCCTTATAGATCTTCTTCAGTTAGGGTTGGAAGAAAGTCAGAAGTAGGGTATATGATCTATAATAATTATTTGAAAGAGGCTTTAATGAACATAGATTAAATACCAATCCAGCTCTCAAGATTTTTATATTCAGTTAATGAAAAAGTATTCATGATTAATGTCCAAATGATTTTTTTTTTTTGCAAGACCAGTATGGCCAAAATTTTAAGTAATTGAAAACAATTTATATAGCTATAAAAACTATATTATTGAGTCATAAAAATGTCTTAAATTGGGTCATTTCAGCAGTCATTAATAGTTTAGTTCTGAAGTGGTCAAAGCTATGTTATAGTCATTAGTCTGTCATTTGTCCTTTATTCAATATTTGCTTTTTAAGGACTTAAAATTTTTAAAAATATATTTTGATGAAGAGCTTTCCCAGCTATATTACACATTTGGTTGCCTTCATAATGGAACCTGCAAAGCTTCAGGGCATAAGACAGGAGTGTAAAGGTGTGTGCTGGATGAGGATGTCCTCAGAGATGGCCAAGGAGGGTAAGGCAATTGGTCACTGCACAAAAGGGTCCTGGATGATGCTGGTTTTACAGTGTGTATGCTTTTTATTTTCTTTCTTTCCCCTTGCTATGGCTTGTCATTTTCTGACCTTGTCAGTATTCTTGCCTTAGTAACCTTCTGTTATTTTAGTTTGATGTTGGCTGAGAAATCAGAACACCAAATGTGTTCACATTGTATCTAAAAATAAAGAAAGAAAGAAAAGAAAAGAAACCTTAAGGGCATTCCTAAGAATGACACATGTCAGCTTTAGTGTGTGGGCTTGGTCATCCGTTTTGGTGACTCAGAAACCCTTTGTTAAATAAAACATGTAAAACGCCTACCTGTCTAGCTCCTAGCACACAGTAGGTGGTTTGTAGTGGCCCTAATTATATACTATTTCATCTCCCCTCCTGCTTTGTTTTTAGTTTATTTCTTCTTTTCTTGGCTGTGTTCCACTAAGCAGAGGTTTTTGGATAAGTGATTTTCAGTTAAATGAAGTGACAACACTGGCTCCTGGTCAAAATGTACCAGCAAGCATGTGTTTATAGAGCCACTGCATATATGCAGAAATTTATTTCTTAAGATGTATAAATTAAATTTTAATAAGACATTGGAGAAGAGAGATGATAAAATACAGTAAGCTTTAATTCACTGCAACCTACCTGGACTCAGAATCTTTCACTGCTCAGGCTGTTTGGTTAATTGCACTATGAATCACTCCCCTTCACAACGAATATTCATTCCACAATTAACTTTGAGACTAGCTGAACCGGGGACAGGGGGAGTGCAAGGGAGTGACAAACAGTCACTTTCAATCTCCACTTGACCAAGCAGTTACACAGTCATCATGTCAAAATGATCTGCAGGTGCTTTTTTTTCCCCTACCTTCTGGATTTTTAAACTTTTTTTCTAAAATAATAAAGAAGTTCCTGTATCTTTAATAATAATAATAAATTACCTATATTTCATTATCTCGGTGATTTCAGCACAATGGCCCAGATTTAAGTTACAGTATAAATAAGGGTGAGGGGAACTATAATTGAACACTTACTCCATGCCTAACACTATACATGGCACTCTACATACGTTATTTATTCCCTCCTACAAACCTCAAGTCTAACAATGTCAGCCACTGCCTTTTGTTCTGCAAATAGTAACAACAATTTACTGAGAGCCTACTATAAGCCAGAGCCTGTTTCTGTTGCCAGAGTTTGGAAACTTAGATCTTCTACTACTCTTATCAGGAAAGACAAAAGTTTCTGCCCTCTTGGGGCTACATTCCAGTGGAGAAGATAAATAACAAAATAAATTTTAAAAATAGCCTATTAGATGGCGATTAACGCCATAGAACAAAATAAAGCAGGCGAGGAGCTAGGAAATGGTCAGACGGCAGGAGTGGGTTGCAATTTTAAATTGAGTGACGAGGGAAGCCGCACACTGGAAAAGTAACAGTTGAACGGAGACCTGAAGGAGGTGCAGGAGTAAACTCTGCAGACCCCAGGGGAAAGAATGTTCCAGGCAGAGAGAAGAGCAAGTCAAAAGTCCTAGGGTGAGAGCTTGTCTGGCACATTGAAGAGAAAAGGGAAGGCCAGTGAGAAGCAGGAAAGTCAAGGTGAGGAGAGAGGAGACAAAGTCAGAGACCTCGCTGGGGCCAGATGAGGGAGACCCTGGGTCTCCATGTGAAGACAGAACTTTTATTCTGAGCGAGAGGAAAGCCGCTGGGTACAGTGAACAGAGGCTGACTTACATGGATGAAGCTAGCTTGCTCTAGCTGCTATGATGAGCCTGGATTGAGGGAAGCAGACGTGGAAGCTGGGAGACCAGCTCAGAGAGCACTGCAGTAATCCAGGTGGGATATGCTGGGGACCTGGACCAAGGTGGGGACTGGGGATGTGTGAAAAGTGCTCAAATTCTGGATACATTTCGATGCTGAGAGAAGCAGAGGTGTTTCAGCCTAGGCGACTACAATGGGGGCTGCAGGAGGAGCTCATTCTGGAGGGAAGATGGGGAGTTGGGGGTTGTGTGTGTTCGGTGAAGATGTTTGGGGTTCAAGGGAGACAGCTGGGCTGAAATATACATTTGAAAAAAACCTGAAATCAACACAAGCTACAAGTACCACCCTGAAATACTCCTTGCTGGGTTATTGCAAGAAATGCTTTGGATGCTAATTTCCCATCCTTCAGAAGCAAAAGGAAACAGGAACCAACACTACTGAGCTATGTCACAGAGTCTGAGCTGGGCCTTTAAAATATATTTTTTCTCTAAATTTCCCCAAGAGGTATACAGTGTTATCTTACTGGATAAATAAGGGAACTGAGGTTCAGAGAGGGTAAGTGCCTTGCCCAGTCTTACAATGTAGAAAATCCTGGAGGCCAGATTTGACTCAAGCCTTCTGTATCCCCAGATGAGTACACCTTATGCCAGGCACTTTGCAGCCAGGCCATAAGTGCCACATAATTGACCAGCCTCTCTAAGGCCAGGTCCCTTTAGAAACAGAAGAAGACTCACCTGTAGCACACACATTTTATCCATTTGACTAGTTACCTTGCAGCTCACTTACCACGTTCAGCAGCATGATGATGCAGAAATTGATGCACACGGCAGTCCCTGTGGTTGCAACCTGAGAATTATTCCTGATTAACGCCCACTTGAAGGCAGCGAAAGTGCTGACGGTCACCACCCTGTAAATGACGATCCCAAACACAGCGGCGATCACCACGCAGATCTGGCAGGAAGACAGAGGACACCCAGTGAGCACTGTGATGGAATGTTGGAGGAAGGGGCTCCCGCCATCTGGAAAATCCTCGGATGAGGAAACGAGATAAAGCGGCAGTGGTCCTAACTCAAGACACCACAACAAAATGCACACTTTTCATGTGGTTGATGCTTTCTCTTGTCTGTTTGTACGTTCTTTGTTATCCAAATAGAAAAGCCACAGAACTTGAGAGCTGATAAACCGTTAGGCTATGGGGTAACACTTTATTAAACAGAATATCAGATTGAGCAAATGAACAAATATTTATTGTGGAAATCTTATCGTGTCACTCTTCTGTTTAAAACTATTTATTGGCTTCCTTTTAGGATAAAAGCAAAGCCCTTATGGTGGCCTGGAAGAGTCTCTCCAGCACCACTGAGTGTTCTTCCCCTCCCTCTGGAGACTCTAGACCTTTTCTTATTGTTTCCAATGGGCTAAGCATCCTTAATCTTCAAGACCATTTCCTTTGCCCCAAATGCTGATCCACCCATTCCCCTGCCAAACACACACACACACACACACACACACACACACACACCCTCACGCAGTCTAGTTAATACCAAACTCATTCTTCACATCTCAGCTCAAGAACTACTTCATAATTAATGCTTTTCATGAACGCCCACTCCTGCCCCCAGGCTTTTTTTTTTGTTATAGGGTACTCTTCTTTCAGTAGACAACTTATAATTTCTAACAATTTGTTTGATTATTGCTGGTCTCTCCCACTTAGATGGTAAGCTCCATCTGGGTAAGGATGGTAACTGTCATTTCTGCAGCAACTTAGTATCATGCCAAGTGCTCAGTTATTTGTTGCTGAAGAAGCCTGTGAGAGGTACATACTCTTATCTATCAGATATATACACAGACTGAACTGAGGCATCTTCCTCTGAACATTTCATGGTGTTTGAGAAGAATATGGCATATCTTCTCTATGAATAATGGGAATTTGAGATTCCAAAAAGTTTTGTGGCTTTCGTTAGATGACTTACTTAATATGTCTTTGAGCAGAGACCTTAGCTTACATAGTTGTCAAAAACGGGATCTTAAAGCTGGGCCTCAGGACAGCGTCTGCCAACTTAGATATTCCTTTCTTTATAGAAGCTTTTTCTGTGTTTCTCACAGACTCTATTTCTGGCTTACTATGAGTCACATGCTCTAAAAGCTCAGGTATGAGCCCTAGCTGAACTGGCTAAAGTAGTAGTAATAATAATAGAAAACAAAGAAACAAAAATCGCCCGTGTCTGAATCCTGGAGCTGCTGATAGGGAGACAGGTGAGAACTACACTGAATTATAGACAAGGGTGGCAATGTGGTAGAATGGGAAGTTCACTGGACTCAGAGTCAGAAGTTAGGTCTGAGTCCTGGGTCAGCTACGAGCTAGCAGTGTGACCTTGGGCACGTAGCTTGTTCTTTCCGTGGCTTCTACCTCTATGATCTACCCCATCTGTAGAACAAGGAGAACTTAATTTATGTCCTTAGGTCTTGTCGTGAGAAACAAACCCCAAACAATAAATGTGGATGCACTTATAGAAGGCAAGGCCCGACACAATTGCTATCAAAGCAGCATCTGTAGAAGGGCACGGATCTGAGTCCTGATCTGAGCCGAGGGACACTGGGCTCAGTTCCTTTCTGGCTACGGGGGGTAGACTGTCTGAATTTTCTATTGTCTTGTCCTTCCCAGTCTAACCAACTAGGACATATACTTACAAACACTTGCTGTTTGAAAAGAGGAAAGGAGGATCTTAACCATCCTTTCCTGTCTAAAATGACATTTCTGACATATTTGCATATGTTTTGTTCAGTAATTGACAGGGTCAAAGTTGATCATAAAACGACTTCTTTTTAGGAAAAGCTAACGATCCAGCTTCAAATTAGTGTTTTGCAAACTTGTATAATCATTAGTGAAATAAATGTTTGGGAGTTATAGCTGGCTATATACAGTCTATTAAAAAATAGACTGTAATAGAACAAAAAAAATCAGAGTTCCTTGCATATTGTAAAGACGAACATTGTTTCAATTACCATATTCGGTTTTATACATCTATTTGCGTAGTATATCCTAGGTTATGACAACGTTTGTATTTATTACTGTACGGGCATTGTAAAAAACTGTTTGAAAAACACTGCTGTAGGTATTAATACTATCTCATAGTTTTAGTTCCTTTCATTATGACATAGAGAGACACATGCAAAGAACAGCAGATTAGAGGATCTGAGCTCCTGTCTATTTCTTGGCTAATCTGGGCAAGCCCTTTACCCTTCTGGAGTCTCAGCTGCTCCACCTGTAAAATGCAGACAGCAATGCCATCCCTGACCACCATGTAGAATGGCTGTGAGGACTAAGTAACAGAACGTGCAAAAATGTATCCAAACGCTTGATATGATTATTGTTGTTACCGTGCTACAGGTTTGTACTTTATGAAAGAAAGAGTTTTGTAAAAAAGTTTCAGACCATAAAGAATATTCCAGATGCAGAAACAATAAGTCGGCTGCATTTATCTGCAAATGCTTGATATGGTTCTGGTTTTCCCGAAATGGGATTCATCCGCTCTTTCTTGGAATACTTGGCTTCAAACTGGGGCCGTATTTCTTCCTAAAGAACAAGCAGACACATTTTTATGTACTGAAGAACTGTTCAGACAATAAGAAAAAAATCATTTTACCCCACAGGAAAACCGAGTCAACAAATGCCACAGTCAATGACATGGGCTTGGAAACCGGCCACTTAAAGAAAATCTGCTTAATGATGATCTAGACTTTTTATCATCAAGGCTATGTAATTTAGACTAATAGTTAAGTGTCTCTAGTATCTTTTTAAACTATACTTGAAGAAAGAAACTGAGAATGAGAAAAGGGACCAACTTGTCCTGTCCCTAGTGGTTTGAAACAACTAATAAGCTTTTACTTTTATTACCGGGGAGTGATGTGGACACCAGGACAAAGAAAGCTTCTGAACAGCAAAATGTTCAGAAGTCGCTTTGTGAGTTATAATTCTTAGTCTTCTACAATTTAAAAATTTTTCGATTTAGGCAGTTAAAAACATGGTGCATCTATTTTTTAATAAGCTCCTATAGATGTCATTCACCCTTAACCATAGGTTTGAAACGTATTCTTTTTGTTGTTGTTGAGGATTTTTGCATCTATATTCATCAGTGATACTGGTCTGTAATTTTCCTTCTTTGTAGTACCTTTGGTTTTGGTATCAGGGTGATGGTGGCCTCATAGAATGAGTTTGGGAGTGTTCCTTCCTCAATTTTTTGGAAGAGTTGAAGAAGGATGGGTGTTAGCTCTTCTCTAAATGAATTCACCTGTGAAGCCATCTGGTCCTGGACTTTTGTTTGTTGGAAGATTTTTAATCAGTTTCAATTTCATTACTTGTGATTGGTCTGTTCATATTTTCTATTTCTTCCTGGTTCAGTCTTGGAAGCTTATACCTTTCTAAGAATTTGTCTGTTTCTTCCAGGTTGTCCACTTTATTGACATAGAGTTGCCTGTAGTAGTCTCTTAGGATGTTTTGTATTTCTGTGGTGTCTGTTGTAACTTCTCCTTTTTCATTTCTAATTTTATTGATTTGAGTCCTCTCCCTCTTTTTCTTGATGAGTCTAGCTAATGGTTTATCAATTTTGTTTATCTTCTCAAAGAACCAGCTTGTAGTTTTATTGATCCTTGCTATTGTTTTCTTCGTTTCTATTTCATTTATTTCTGCTCTGATCTTTATGATTTCTTTCCTTCTGCTAACTTTGGGTTTTGTTTGTTCTTCTTTCTCTAGTTCCTTTAGGTGTAAGGTTAGATTGTTTGAGATTTTTCTTGTTTCTTGAGGTAGGCTTGTATTGCTATAAACTTCCCTCTTAGAACTGCTTTTGCTACATCCCATAGGTTTTGGATCATTGTGTTTTTGTTGTAATTTGTCTCTAGGTATTTTTTGATTTCATCTTTGATTCTTTAGTGATCTCTTGGTTATTTAGCAATGTATTGTTTAGCTTCCATGTGTTTGTGTTTTTTACGTTTTTTTTTTTTTTCCCCTGTAGCTGATTTCAATTCTCATAGCATTGTGGTCAAAAAAGATGCTTGATATGATTTCAATTTTCTTAAATTTACTGAGGCTTCATTTGTGACCCAAGATGTGATCTATCCTGGAGGATGTTCTGTGTGCCCTTGAGAAGAAAGTGTATTCTGCTGTTTTTGGATGGAATGTCCTATAAATATCAATTAAATCTACCTGGTCTATTGTGTCATTTAAAGCTTGTGTTTCCTTATTTTCTGTTTGGATGATCTGTCCACTGGTGTAAGGGAGGTGTTAAAGTCCCCCTATTATTGTGTTACTGTCAATTTCCTCTTTTAGAGCTGTTAGCAGTTGCCTTATGTATTGAGGTGCTCCTATGTTGTGTGCATATATATTTATAATTGTTATATCTTCTTCTTGGATTGATCCCTTGATCATCATGTAGTGTTCTTCTTTGTCTTTTGTAATAGTCTTTATTTTAAAGTCTATTTTGTCTGATATGAGAATTGCTACTCCAGCTTTCTTTTGATTTTTGTTTGCATGGAATATCTTTTTCCATCACCTCACTTTCAGTCTGTATGTGTCCCTAGGTCTGAAGAGTGGGTCTCTTGTAGACAGCATATATATGGGTCCTGTTTTTGTATCCATTCAGCAAGCCTGTGTCTTTTGGTGGGAGCACTTAATCCATTCACGTTTAAGGTAATTATCGATATGTCTGTCCCTATTACCATTTTCTTAATTGTTATGGGTTTGTTTTTGTAGGTCCTTTTCTTCTCTTGTGTTTCCCACTTAGAGAAGTTCCTTTAGCATTTGTTGTAGAGCTGGTTTGGTGGTGCTGAATCTCATAGCTTTTGCTTGTCTGTAAAGCTTTTTGATTTCTCTGTTGAATCTGAATGAGATCCTTGCTGGGTAGAGTAATCTTGGTTGTAGGTTCTTCCCTTTCATCACTTTAAATATATCATGCCACTCCCTTCTGGCTTGTAGAGTTTCTGCTGAGAAATCAGCTGTTAACCTTATGGGAGTTCCCTTGTATGTTATTTGTCGTTTTTCCCTTGTTGCTTTCAGTAACTTTTCTTTGTCTTTAATTTTTGTCAATTTGATTACTATGTGTCTCTGCATGTTTCTCCTTGGGTTTATCCTGCCTGGGACTCTGTGCACTTCCTGGACTTGGGTGGCTATTTCCTTTCCCATGTTAGGGAAGTTTTCAACTATAATCTTTTCAAACATTTTCTTGGGTCCTTTCTCTCTCTCTTCTCCTTCTGGGACCCCTATAATGCAAATGCTGTTGCGTTTAATGTTGTCACAGAGGTCTCTCAGGCTGTCTTCATTTCTTTTCATTCTTTTTTCTTTATTCTGTTCTGTGGCAGTGAATTCCACCATTCTGTCTTCCAGGTCACTTATCTGTTCTTCTGCCTCAGTTATTCTGCTATTGATTCCTTCTCGTGTATTTTTCATTTCAGTTATTGTATTGTTCATCTCTGTTTGTTCTTTAATTCTTCTAGGTCTTTGTTAAACATTTCTTGCATCTTCTCAATCTTTGCCTCCATTCTTTTTCTGAGGTCCTGGATCATCTTCACTGTCATCAACTGAATTCTTTTTCTGGAAGGTTTCCTATCTCCACTTCATTTAGTTGTTTTTCTGGGTTTTATCTTGTTCCTTCATCTGATACATAGCCCTCTGCCTTTTCATCTTGTCTACCTTTCTGTGAATGTGGTTTTTGTTCTACAGGCTGAAGGACTGTAGTTCTTCTTGCTTCTGCTGCCTGCCCTCTGGTGGATGAGGGTATCTAAGAGGCTTGTGCAAGTTTTTTGATGGGAGGGACTTGAAATGTATTCTTAATTAGTATTGAAAACAAGGTAAATACCTTTCAAATCCAGCTAAAATCAAGGTTCCTCTAATTCTAAATCAAGCTGAGATTTCATTTCATTGAGTTGACTCCCATCCAATGTGAAAAGTTTCTGACTAAAAAGCAATTATTGGATTAGGAAAAGATAATCAGCACAACGGTATTTTGAAGCCATTCTGATTAATTAAGAACTTGTTCTACATGAGTGTCTTGGAAGAGGAGGGAAAATAAGCACAAACTCTGGTGCGGTGGAGACTGAGTTAGTCCAGGCAGAAACACTCAAGACTTAGATGAAGGTACTGACAGAAAGCAAAGAAGGAGCTGACAGAAGAGAGATTATGGAGGATGGGCACAGTCTGGTAGTGGCCTCCCTGTGTAGGAGGAAGGGCAGCCCGTCTCCTGCTGCAGGATAAGCCCAATGCTGACTTTACACAGTGGCAGGTAATGGGGAAGGTCAGGGGGAGATACAATTATAAACAGCCTCTGCCTCCTTTATTTTAGGTAGCTACACTTTAGGATATAAACAGATCTAGAATATTCTGCTTCTTTGGGAAACTCAATTCATTAGGCTATAAGGGTCATCAAGGGTCACTGAGTTAATCATCCAGAAAATGAGGCCAGTCATGGAGCCAGACCTGTCATCCTGGGTATTACAGGCTGAATTGTGTCCCCACCCCACCCCCCAATTCATAAGTTGAAGTCCTAACCCTCAGTATCTCAAAATGTGTCTATATTTGGAGACGGGGTCTCTACAGATGTAATTAAGTTAAAATGAGGTCATTAGAGTGGACCTTAATCCAACATGACTAGTTTCCTTATAGGAAGAGGAAATTTAGGCAGAGACATGCACAGAGAGAAGACAATGTGAAGATACAGGGAGTAGATGGCTATCTACAACCCAAGGAGAGAGACTGGGAACAGATCCTTCCCTCACGGCCCTCAGAAGAAACCAGCCCTGCCAATACCTTGATCTCAGGCTAGCCTCCAAACTGTGAGACAGTCAACTTCTTTTGCTTAAGCCACCCAGTCAGTGGCGCTTTGTTACGGCGGCCCTAGCAAAGTAACATCCTGGGTTACCCCTGAAGAAGGCATGCAGCATGTCTGGGCTCTTCTGTACAGCAAGCTGAGAACCACAGGCTAGAAGTAAGAGGCATTTCTACAATGAATCCCAAACAGAAATAGAATTGCACATGGCCCCTGACGTGAGTTCCTATACACAGGTGTGCTGAGTGAAGGCAGGGTTCAGCACTCCACGCTTTTTAACAGGGCTGGGAGTTCAGAAGCTCTAGACTTCTGAAGGGATATGTTTACCCTAAGGGTACTCACGTTGTGGGCCTACCACAAGGGCCAACAGTGACTTTAGACTGGTTTAGTCAAAATTATTTAATGCCCTACTTTATAGCTGAAAGGGGAAAATTTAGAAACATTTTTCTTTAGAAATGAAAACGAAGATGAAGTAATTTGTCTTAGATGACACAGCTGCTTAGTGGTGACTCAGCTTCCCAGGAAAGAGCATTTTCCATCCCACTCGAAAGCCACTCCCATAAACACGTGTAACAAAAACCAGAACAGCTCCACCCAGAAGGAAGTCTTGAATGCAGCCTGGCTGTGGCTGGTAGCCCCCAGAAGTCACCTGGGCAGTCTCTTCCAACTCAGAAAACCATTTTCTAGAGAATGCATGCTTATAAAAGCATGAGAGAGGCCTCATCACAAGAACAGGGATTGCTGAGAATCCCAGTATCATTTCTAGATTTAAAAACTACCCAAATGTGTTCATGGGTGTGAGGAGAAAAGGCAGCCATCCACGAGGCATGATTTGAAGGAAAAAACACTCCCCTCAAAATTATCTCCCCCACCAAGCCTATCTCAGGGCTAAAATTCCCAGTTATGTTTACAGAAGATTCCTTTTAATTTATAAAAATATATATCTGTGTCTCTTGGAAGGAAAACACCCATTGATACCCATTATCATATCATATATGACTAGTGTATTTGATTTACTGGCCCAGCAAGGCTCTGAGGAAATGGTACTCAGGAGAGGTAGGAGATAATGGATGAGAGGAAGGGAAGAGGAGTTCAGGCCGGGCACATGGTGACCAAACCCACCCATGGGTCCTCGAGACTTCTGACAGGAATGGGGCAAGGAGAGAGAGGATAAAGACCAGACACAGGTTAGGAAAGGGCATGGTGTATTGGCCTAGAAGGGGATAAAGGGAGAGTGACATGCTGAGAAAGTGAAGTCTGTGGGACTGAGTTTACCTCTCCTGGACGGTTTTGTCTAGAGCTGGTCCTGCTTTTAGCCACATCCACCAAAGAGGCTGTTTGAGGAGTGGTTTCCCCTCAGTATTTATCACTTAGGGGAAAACTACTGAGCCTGTGCATATCTGGTCACTGTCCAGGGTCCTGTAGAGTTCACAGAACCATTTCCTTGGAGTACTTAGGAGGTCTGCTTCCATGTGCCTACAATTGTGAAGCTAATATTCTCCTTCTGATAAAGTAGAGAGAACGGATAATATTTAAGGAAACTAAACAAATCTTACTGCCAATTCTTCTGATGCCTCTACCTACAAGTGAAATGCTTTACTTAGTCATGGAATTTTACTCCACTAAGAAATCAAAATGTTGTGTGCTTTTTTTTTTAATTCCTCTTGAAATTTCCTATAAAGACAGGTATAAAAAATGCTTTATGAATCAACCTGACTTCCATCACAGGCCAGAGAGCGATGACTCAATAGGGACTGTGTATTTCTTGGTTATCGGCTTTTTTTAAAAAAGAAAATTGAGGTAAATGATACAAACCTCCTCTTCTTCCCAGTCTATCAAATCCCAGTCATAAGCAATTACTGCTCTCCGTCTTTTCCAAAACTCCAGGAAAACTGTCGCTGGAACAAGCAGAGAAAGGCAGACATTTTCAAATAAAACAATGCTTTTAACTGTGCCAATGGATAATGAAGCCATTGTAAAGAATGACAGTTTGTGTAAGCATTCTTGAATATCAGAATTTCTAGATGAACTTTATTTAACAAGGATCATTTTCTGAGAATTACTAAGTCTGTGTCAAACACAATGAAAACTTAGAGATTTAAATTAAGCTGATTTGCAAGTCACAGCAGAGCAGACTTACTAGAATGACAAAGCTCCTGAGATGTAAGTTACCAACATCATTTGAAAAGTGAGGGGCAGAAAAGGAAAAGCAAAGCTTAGCAGTTCACATGTATTTGATTGCCAGTGATCTCTTGTCCCCCAAATTCTCCTCAGGATAAATATCTGTGTAGACTGTATCTTCCTATTTTACTGAAGGAAGCTGTTTTGTTGGAGGAAGCTGTCCTGTTGCTTCTCTTTTCTCCAAACCATCTCTTTATTGTCACATTGAAGGCAAAAGTGTGTAAGTTCTGTTAAGAACCTTTCCCAACCTGTTGGCCTCCCTACCCAGGTAAAGCTGGGAGTGATCCTCATTTAGCCAAAGTAACTTTCTACTCAATTCAATTTAAAAATATCAACACAAATGAATTGTTGAGCATTATAAAATGATAGAGAGATCAAAAAATAATCAAGACACATTCCTGCTGCCTTGGAAGTCACAAGCCCAATGAGGGAACACACACTCAGTTACTCACTCAGAGGATGACTGCAACTAAGGATATCACAGAGATACCCTAGGAGAGGTAATTGTTGACCATCTCTATTGGGCCTTGCTGTGTAGTCAGACTTCAAAAGGGAAAAATATGTCATATATTTGGAATCAGTTTCATGGGGTAAGGTAAACATTCAAATGTCCATTCCAAAGAGAGATAACTACTTCCTTCTTTTCTACTCCCCCTTGCTCTCACACTACCTCCTTATTAGTGGTATTCGGACACAGAAGACATGTTTAAAAATAAGTAACTGGAAAGACAGTATAGGGTAATAGTTAAGAGCTCTCTGGCTTGTGACCTAGACATTCCTAGATTTGAAATCCAGTTCAGATACAAGCTGTGCTATCACTGGCAAACGAATTCACTTTTCTAATTCTCAATTTCCTGCTAAGCAAATGAGGGATGGCAATATAATCCCTATCCACAATGGCAAAATTCAAAATGTTCTAAAAATTGTAAGTTTCTTCCCCTAAGTTTGGCACAAATTCATCTTGTGGCAAGCTGTGACTTCGACTGAGGTGAGGCTACTCAAAGTCTTCATTTATCCCTCTTAGTGAGAGTACACATACGTTGAAAGCAGCCATATTAATGTATTTGAATATGGGGTACTTCCCGGACCTCATGGGGGATTATAGAATATATGATATATGTACCACAGTGCCTCTCTAAAATCTGAAAAATTCAGAGTATAGTCGTTAACAAAGTCACGCCTAAAGTAATCAAGTGCTTAATTCTAGAAGTGGGAAATGGAAATAAACATATGTCTTTGGAGGTTAATAAAAGTGCCAAACTATTTACAACAGCCAAGATATGGAAGCAATCTAAATGTCCATTGACAGAGGAGTAAAGATATATATATATATATATATATATATATATATATATATATATATACACACAATGGAATATTGTATATACATTACAATATATATATACATTGTATATATATATATACAATAGAATATTAACCATAAAAAAGAATGAAATAATGCCATCTGCAGCAACATGAATGGACCTAGAGATTGTCATACTGAGTGAAGTAAGTCAGACAGAGAAAAGACAAATATCATGATATCACTTATATATGGAATCTAAAAAAAATGTACAAATGAACTTATTTACAAAACAGAGTCACAGCTGTAGAAAACAAACTTATGGTTACCAGGGGGAAAGGGGGGAGGGATAAATTGGGAGATTGGGATTGACATATACACACTACTATATATAAAACAGATGAGTAATAAGGACCTACTGTATAGCACAGGGAAATTTACTCAATACTATGTAATGACCTATATGGGAAAAGAATCTAAAAAAGAATAGATATATGTATATGTATAACTGATTCACTTTGCTGTACACCTGAAACTAACACAACATTGCAAATCAACTATACTCCAATTAAAAATGAAGAAAGAAAAGTGCCAAAAACTGAGCAGCTATTTTCCACTGGAATCCTTGCCAGGAGTCTTATTGTGTCAGGGGTTCCCGAGACCACCTCCAGTCTTGATGATTCACTAGGAGGACTCATAGGACTCAGCATATAGTGGTACATATGGCTAAGATTTACTACAGTGAAAGGACATAAAGCAAAATCAGCAGAGGGAAAAGGCACATGGGGTGAGGTCTGGTGGAAACCAGGTGCAAGCTTCCAAGAGTCCTCTCCCAGTGGAGTCACACAGCATGTACTTAATTCCCCAGTAATGAGTTGTGACAACACGTGAAATGTCGTCTAACAGGGAAGTTCATTAGAAACTCAGTGCCCAGGGTTTTTATCAGGGGCTGGTCACATAGACATCCTTTGCCTAGCACGTTCCAACATTCCCAAGCCTCACAAAAAATCAGGTAGGTATTCAGCACAAACCATAATGTTTGAGCAAACCGTTTCAAATGTAAAACAAGTTACTCTTAGCAGTTAGGGTGGTAGAAACTCTCCTGAAATTTAAGTTCCCAGATGCCAGCCACAGGCCAGCCCTGTAAAGCAGGACTCTCTAAGGCAGGCCTGCTGTGTTAACTTCTTTCTGCACATTTGCCCTCTGCCTCACCAAATTATCTTTTCCTTGCATGGGGTCCCTGAAACATCTCCTTGACTAGGTCCTCTGGCCCTTCAAACAAATGCCCCTTTATTGATTTTCTCTCTTTGGTCTCCAGAGTCCCTCCTAGCCTTGAAGAGACAAGGCAGCCAAGCCTTGAATGTGTGGCTTTTCTCCATAAGAAGAAAAGCTTTGGACCCCTTGGCCTCAGAAAGGCTTGCTCGGGGGTCATGCTGGGATGGCCTAAGGCCACAGGATACACATCCAGTCTGTCTTATAGGCTGTTGCTGCTCCCAACAAGCCCCATTGACCCATCTGTGGTTCTCGTCTGTAGGAACTGATTTCCAAGATAAGCCAGTGGCTGTAAGAATTATTCCACCAGCTTCCTTCTCCCCAGCATGTGCTGAACCCTGCCTCAAGGAGAAAGAAACTCGAAGCAGTAATTCCCTTCTTCAGCCAATAATCCTCTCCTCTCTTCCATTCTAGAACTTGGGAAGATGAGAAGAAGAAATGAATTGTTTGTGCAGCTGCCATTTTCTTGTGTCTTTGTGTGAAAATCCCCATTCATCTGAGGAGGAATATGCTTCTATCTCTATGTACGAACTAGGATGTAATCAAACCAATATAGGTGATCTCTTCTCAAGGCAAAGCTCCAATCCCCCACCCTCATAACTCCATGATTTAAGTCCTTTGTCTAAATACACAGCTCTGGGAGCCCATGTGCTTTGGGCGTGGTAAGTTATATGCTGCCTTATGTCATGAGCTCACACTTTCCTCTTTGTCTCCTTTGAAGCTGGCTTATGCTATACGTATATGTATCCATCTATATATATATATATATATATCTTTATATTATATCTCTCTTTTATACTGCCCAGTACTATGATTAAGTTTGATTAAAAGTATATTTCTTTTGGAACTTCCCTGGCGGTCCAGTGGTTAAGACTTTGCCTTTCCAATGCAGGGGGTGTGGGTTCGATCCCTGGTCGGGGAGCTGAGATCCCACATGCCTCAGGGCCAAACATCCCAAACATAAAACAGAAGCAACGTGTGACAAATTCAATAAAGACTTTAAAATTGGTCCACATGAAAAAAATGTTTAAACAAAATTTTTAAAAAGTATATTTCTTTTATATATTGATTCTCAAAAGACTGAACATTCTGACGTGTTTTGTCAACATTTTCTAATATATGCAATTATTTCCATAAGAATTTGGCCCCCAAATTTCCTTTTTCTCAGCTACTTACTGCTAGCATTTTGAACTTCTTAGATTCCAATCTATCTTTCCATGCTGCTAATGATTTTTCTAAACCCCAATCTAACCAGGTCTCTGAGCAGGGGCTCGTCAATAAAGTCACATCACCCATAAAATAAAGCCCTGTTACCAGCCCAGGATACAAGGATCCTAAGGACCCTGCTTGTGCCCAACTCTCCACCCTGTACTTCTACCTGATCTACCCACAAACAAGTTCACCTGAGATGTTAATGCCAATCTCAAACAACAATCCTCTCACAACAGTAGTTGACACATTAGGAAATTCTGAGACTTCTGTCAGCGCAGACAGGGTCAGGATTAGTGTTCAGGTAGGTTAGTGTTCAAATAGCAAGACACTCTTGGCTCCGAATCACACACAATTGAGAAGTTTGTCACATGCAGCCCATAAGGGACATAAAAGGAAGACATGACATAGAGTGTTCGGCGGGCCACACTCTATTATCATTTTCTTAAATAGAATAATTACGGTTTGTGGCTGACTCCTATGCATTTACTGAAACCATTTATCATCTTTCTAAGCATAGTCCGATTATATCTCCCAGGTTTACTGCAGTTATATGTGGCCATGAGCCAAATTTTGGCCAATGAAAAGTAAGTGGAAGTGATGTGCGTCACTTTTGGGCTGAGGAATTAAGAAGTAGGTGTATCCTCCCTATGCTTCTTTTCTCCTTTTGCTAGATGAATGGAGAGAACTCTGAGGATCTAGAAGAGGATGGAGCCATGAGATGGAAGGAATTTGAGTACTTGGATGACCAGGTAGAAGGCTATCTGACAACCAGGAACACCTGACTGGGTTTTAAGTTTGTGGGTTCTACTGAGCATCAAGGTTTTGCAGTTAGTATATTACGGCAGCTAACTTTACTCATCCTAACTGATATAGGGATTTTTCTGGAAAGTATAGCCATGATTAACATTCTTCAAATAGTTAGGAAAAAACCCATTGAATAACTATCTTTCATCATCTTCCTAAGGCATTTATAGAGACCTATGCAGGGAAATCTCCTCTTTCAGCTGCATATCTTAAGTTCCATGGCAGGGTTGAAATACTGTACCATTTATTTAGTTACTGTATAGTAAGTATTTATTACATCTTAGGTACTAATCTTTATTTTCTAAAAAGCTTGTAAAGTTTGGCATTATTTTCATTATTCTATGGATGAAAAATTTGAGGTACAGAGAACTCACAAGGCTAGTAAAAAACAGAACTGAGATTTGAACCTGATTTGCCTCTTTTTTGGCTTAAAACAGTAGCAATTTATTTTTTCACAGTTCTGGAGCTTACAAGTCCAAAATCAAGGTGTTAGCAGGGTTGGTTCCTACTGGAAGCTTTGAGGGAGAGTCTGTTCCATGCTTCTCCCCTAGCTTCTTGTGGTTTCCCACAATCCTTGGCATCCCTGGATTTGCAGAGGTACTGCTCCTCTACCTCTGTCTTCACATGGCATTATCCCCTGTGAGTGTCTGTGTCTCTGTTTTCTCTTCTTATAAGGACACCAGTCATACTGGTAATCCAGTATGGCCTCCTCTTAACTTCATTACATCTTCAAAGACCCTATTTCCAAATAAGGTCACTTTCACAGGTATCAGGAGTTAGAACCTCAACATATCCTTTTTGGGGGGACACAATGCAACCCACAACAGGGATGTTTGGGCTGTTACAAGGACTAGGGGCACAACTGGCATTTAGAGTAGGAGCCAGAGGTGCTAACTACATGACTCCTAGCTACGAGCCCACACTCTAATCTGGGAGCTTTAACTTCTATTGAAATGGGAAAAGCCAAAAAGAGAGACAAAGGAAGACAAAGAAAGCCTACTCTCCCAACCACAGGAGCTGAAACTAGTTATAAATCAGAAGTGCTGTGCCCCAGGGTTATAGGTTCACTGTGGGAGCCTGACATTAGCTCTGTATCCTTCTCTCTGATCTATACTCTTCTTCTGGGAGGCCTGGAAAAGTCCACGCTTATTCCCAAAGCTACTAGGGATACAATGCTGCCAATTTTTGCCCTCTGGTAACATAATAGGTATTGAGAGGCCTAATTTGATTCTTCACTTTAAAAATGTCTGCACTGGTAGTCCAGAGGAAAATTATGTTTAATCCCAGAAAACAATTTTAAAGGCATTTTTCTTATTTTTGAAAAAACAAGGAGCTTAAAGATCCTACAGTCTAACGTCTTTCCTTGAGAAAAGATTATGTTCCATTGGTTTGGAGAAAAAGAAGAATTGAGCTCTGGCCAGGAATAAAATGAGGAGTACCTATGAGTGAGTACTTATGATTTTAATTTCAGAATGATGACCTGCTGTCTGATGACTCAAAGCATTTTCAGAAACCTGGTCGAGATGATTCTCTTACTTCCTAGGAAAGCAGATTGACTTACTTCATACACACCTTCAGTCATTTTTTTCCCAATGCTAATTTTAATTTTTAAAAGTAAAATTAATAATACTAACAGATTTCATCTTTTCAGTCCTTTATAACTTTCTGAGAATGTTCATTTGGAGGAAGAACAGAGGAATTTATTTTAAAGTCTATTTTGTCTGATATGAATATTGCTACTCCAGTTTTTTTTTATTTCCATTTGCATGGAATACCTTTCTCCATCCTCTCACTTTCAGTCTGTATGTGTTCCTAGACCTGAAGTGAGTCCCTCGTAGACAGCATATCTATGGGTCTTGTTTTTTGTATCCATTCAGCCAGTCTATGTCTTTTGGTTGGAGCATTTAATCCATTTACATTTAAGGTAATTATTGATATGTATGTTGCTATTGTTATTTTCTTAATTTTTTTTATAGGTCTTTTTCTTCCCTTCCTCTTTTGTTCTCTGCTCCTGTGTTTCTTGCCTAGAGAAGTTCCTTTAGTGTTTGTTGTAAACTGGTTTGAATTGAACTGGTGCTGAATTCTCTTAGCTTTTGCTTGTCTGGAAAGCTTTTGACTTTTCCACTGAATCTGAATGAGAGCCATGCTGGGTAGAGCAGAGGAGTTTAAATGATGCGCTTTTCAAGAACCTAGAAATAAAGGAATAAGTCACATCCTGAGAGCTTTACTTGTAAAATCTTCACACAATGAGTGAGCTTAGTTAGAAGTCACAAACTCAAATGCTAAATGGGTCAGATCAGTACAAAACCTGGAAGAAGCCATATAATAGGGAGTGGTGGGGTTTGGGACAAATTGGGAAGTGTATGCACCATGTTAAGTGGTAGGTTTTTCTCAGTTCTCATTGATTCTGCTGTGGCAAGTTCTTCAAATTTTTCAAAAGGAAGTATGAAAATGTATTTTCACATGGACTATCTCAATTTTAAAATGTTAAGAGTTTATTCGTATATTTTAAAAATTGGTAAAAACCAAACAGAATATTTTTATGGGTTGCTAATTTGCAACATTTGAGGTAGGCCATTGGAAGTAATAATGCAAATGAATATAAATGAGTGACTAGAGAGTTTGTGAAACACTCTAAAATGCCAAGATGAGGGTAATCTCAGGATCCAGGAAGGACAGGAATGTGACTCCATTTTAAGAAGCCGAAACTATTACTGGCATTGGGACCTCTTCTGGAGAAAGTCAGTGTGACCAGATAGGGGAAAAACAAGGGTAGCTGAGGAAAAACAAGGGCCTAAGAACACAAATTTGGTAGTTTCATCTAATGGAGATATTAGAAAGGTATCCTGACACGGAATAAGAATGATTAATCAAGCAGAAAAAAAATAGTTCTTGCTCCCCTCTTTTGTTCATTTAACAATTATTAATTGCATTCTTTTAATGTTCTAGGGATTTTGCTAGCTGTACTGATTCCCATGCTCAAACAACATATGGTGATTAATTTGGTTTCCCAAGTTTCCTGACAGAGGAATAATGTGATGGTCATTATAAAATAATATTCACTACCATATACCTGTATTTTCACATACTAGCTTATGCACTGGTGTTTGCAGAGTTTAGAAGAGTCTGTATCCCCAGGTCAGATTAGCTCTGCGTATTCCAACAGTGTTTCTGAACTGGTATTGCCTAGGAGACACCATGGATCATGGCAGTTTCTCCAGGGAACCACAATTCTCTGAGGCCTTGTCTGAGCGTATGCTTCCCTTCTATAAGAAGCCATTAAACTGCAGCAGGCTGAGGACTTTCGCTTCCACTCATGAGGATTAACTACTACAATATAAGAAATAGCTGTTATCAGCACTGGACAAGAGACAGTGCAAACCTGTGACACCGAGAGGAAAGAAATAAATGAGGTGGGCCCTAGGAGCATACCAACTCATTGCTTCTAGGCAGTTCCCAGGATACAGTTCAGGCAGGGAGAACAAAAACAGGGCCTAGTGGTCTTACTGAGCTGGGGAGACAGAGATTGAGTAGGGAGGGTGAGTTGGCAATTATCTATGGGGCAGAATACCAGAAAGGAAGGAGCTATACTAAAAGAAAGCTGCAATATCAGCAACAAGGTCCCCTCTACTCTTGACATGCATAGGGTGAAACTACATGAGGCTGCTTGGTAGCTAAACAATCCTCAGAGTTCACAGAGGGCCAGAAGTAGTTCACAATCCCACTAGTCAGAATGCAGAGTATTATAATACACAGGTATTATAAGAGGACTAATACAGGTGATGCCTTAGTTGTGGACTATTGTAAGTCTCTGGACTTACAATAAACAAGCTAAACACAAGTTTCAAAAGGATCAAACAGGGCTGCAAGTTAGTTAACTGCATGCCTGAACAAAGTCCAGCACCAAAGAAACACAACAAACCCCCAAAACTCAACACTTTCCAGCACTGAATAAAAAATTACCAGGAATGCAAATTAGCAGGAAAATAAAACCTATAACTAAGAGAAAATTCAATCAATCTCAGACTGACAGCCTAGACATGATAGAGCAAGGATGACAAAACAACTACAGTTGGCTCTTGAACAATGTGGGGGTTAGGGGTGCCGACCCCCATGCAGTTGAAAAATTCACATATAACTTTATAGTAGGCCTCCATATCAGCAGTTCCACATCTGTGGATTCAACCAATTGCTGATCATATAGTACTGCAGTACATATTTATTGAAAAACAATCTGCATATAAGTGGACCTGTGCAGTTCAAATCTGTGCTGTTCAAGAATCAACTGTATTATAAATATGCTTCATATGTCAAGAAGGTAGATAAAAACCTGAACACAATGGGGAAAGTGATAAAATATACAAAAAGATCCAATTGATTAAAATCTGAGATGAAAAATACAAGACAGGAAAAGAAAAATACACTGGATAGGATTAACAGAAGATTAGCTTTTTCAGAAGACAAGATCAGTGAACCTGAAGACAAATCAACAGAAACAATATAAAAAGGAGCCTGGAGAACACAAAGACTAAAAAGACTGAAAAAGGGTAACCAAAGTATAAGTAACCTGTAGGACAATATTCAGTGGTCTAACATACATGCAATTGGAGTACTAGACAATATGATTCTGGAAAATTTTCTAAGAACATGCAAGACCTGTACATTGGAAATTACATAACATTGCTTAAAGAAATTAAATAAATGAAAAGCTAAATGACATTCATGGGTAGAAATATTTGATAGTAAGTCTTCAGTATTCCCAAACTGATTTATTGATTCGACTAAATCACAATCAAATATCAGCATTTTTGGAGGGTAAAAATTGACAAATTAATTCTAAAATTTATATGGAAATGCAAAGGACCTAAAGCAGACCAAACAATTTTTTAAAAGAGGAAGATTTCAAAGCTTACTATTATGCTATAATAATCAACACAGTGTTATTACATAAAAGTACACATATAGATCAAACAGAAAAAAATTTCACATATAGACCTATACATGGCCAACTGATTTTCAACCAAAATATGCCAAGAAAATTCAAGGAAGAAAAGGATAATCTTTCAGCAAGTAGTACTGGAACAATTGGATATCCATATATGCAAAAAAAATGGATCTGACCCTTACCTTACACTATATACAAAAATCAACTTGAAATAACTCATGGACCTAAATATATGATCTAAAACTACAAGCTCTCTAGAAGAAAATCTTAGGGACCTTGAGTTTGGCAAAGATTTCTTAAAAAAACAAAAATCACAGAATAAAAAAATAAATTAAATTGGAATATATCAAAAGTAAAAACTCTTGTCTTTTATTTTTATTTTATTTATTTTTCATTTTAAACTTTTAATTAATTAATTAATTTATTGGCCATGCCACAAGGCATGTGGGATCTTAGTTCCCCAACTAGGGATCAAATCTGTGCCCCCTGCAGTTGGAAGCATGAAGTCCTAACCACGGGACTGCCAGTGAATTCCAAGCACTTGCTTTTTATTTTTATTCTTATTTTTTATTTTATTTTAACACCTTTATTGGAGTATAATTGCTTTACGATGGTGTGTTAGTTTCTGCTTTATAACAAAGTGAATCAGTTATACATATACATATGTTCCCATATCTCTTCCCTCTTGAGTCTCCCTCCCTCCCACCCTCCCTACCCCACCCCTCTAGGTGGTCACAAAGCACCGAGCTGATCTCCCTGCAAGTGCTTGCTTTTTAAAAGATACCATTAAGAACATAAAAATGAAAGCCACGAACTGGGAAAAATATCTGCAAACATAGTATGCTAAAGGACTTCTCAGATTATATAAATAACTCTTTTAACTTAAAAATAAGAAGACAAACAACCCAATAACAAATGGGCATTTGAACAAACACTTCACTAAAGATGTGCAGATTGCAAACAAGCTTACGGAAAGATGTTCAACATCACTAGTCATCAGGGAAATGCAAATTAAAACCACAATGGGATAACACTATGTACCCACTAGGATAACTAAAATTATAAAGACTAATAATTTCAGGTGTTTGTGAGGATGTGGAACACCTGGAGCTCTCATATAATGCTATTGGGAATGCACAACGGCACAGCTACTTCAGAAAACAATTTTTTATAAAGTTAGACATTCCCTTATTCTATGATCCAGCAATGCCACTCCTGATTATTTTCCCAGGAGAAATAAATACAAAGACATTTATGCAAATGTGCATAAAATTTTTATAATAGCCGTTAAGTCTCAGCTGTATTCATAATAGCTAAAAACTGGATTGAATCCAAATGTTTATCAACATTTGGGTAAACAAATGGATAAAATGAATAAACAAATTTTGGTATATTTCAGGCAATGGAATACTATTCTGTACTATAAAGAACAAACTACCAACATATGCAACAATATAAATGAATCTCAACAGCTTTAATCTTAGTGGAAGAAGCCAGAAACAAAATGCTAAATACTGAAAGACTCTATTTGTATGCAATTCTAGAACAGAGTAAACTATAGTGATAGAAAGCACGTCTGAGGCTGCCAAGGGGCTGACTTCAGAGGCTTGAAGAAACTTTCTGGAAAATGAAAATGTTCTATGTCATCATTACAGTGACGGTTACATGACTATATATGTTTGACATAATGTCAAAATGTATACTTAAAATCACTGGATTTTATTTTATGTGAATTATACCTAACTAAAACTGATAAAAATGTCCTATCACCCAAAGGACACCACCATTAATATAATATAAAATACCTTTGTTTAGCTCACAGGAAACATTTTGACCAGGCCCAACTGTGAATGGCTGCAAGTAAGAAGAAATTAACACATCCCCTTCCAGAGTCTGTCCAGAACTAGGAAATATCTACAATGACTTATAGCCTTTTTTATTCTTCCTCCTCACCTCCCCCCTCTTTGTTCTACAAAAGAAACTAGCATCGAAATCTAGGCAAGATAGTTCTTTGGGACACCAGTCCGCCATCTTCTCAGTCTTCTGGCTTTTTGAATAAAGTCACTATTCTTTGCCCCAGTATATCATCTCTCGATTTATTGGCCTGTCATGCAGTGAGCAGTAGGACTTTGGAGTCGGTGACGCTTCTATACCTGAAATCACACTTTACTTGTATACTTTGTATCCTATATTAAAAAAAGTTAAATATAGCTTTGTGTTACATTATTATATGCTTGGAAAGACGATTTTTAATGGCTACTTATAATTTCCTTAACCATTCTATTGTTGGATATTTAGGTTATTTCCAATTTTTGTCTGTCACAAACAACTAAAGCAAGGAAAATATATTTATGTATATGTTTATATATGTTTATAATATATTTGTTTTTTAAAAAATTTATTTATCTTTACTTATTTGTGACTGCGTTGGGTCTTTGTTGCTGTGCACGGGCTTTCTCTAGTTGCAGTGAGCGGAGCCTACTCTTTGTTGCAGTGCGTGGGCGTCTCATTGTGGTGGCTTCTCTTGTTGCAGAGCATGGGCTCTAGGCATGCGGGCTTCAGTAGTTGTGGCACATGGGCTCAGTAGTTGTGGCTCGTGGGCTCTAGAGCACAGGCTCAGTAGTTGTGGTGCACAGGCTTAGTTGCTCCGTGGCATGTGGGATCT
Source organism: Leucopleurus acutus (assembly GCF_964270905.1). Taxonomy (NCBI): domain Eukaryota; kingdom Metazoa; phylum Chordata; class Mammalia; order Artiodactyla; family Delphinidae; genus Leucopleurus; species Leucopleurus acutus. Next base: position 83,477,313 of record NC_139152.1, on the reverse strand, counting down.
TCCATGACCAGGGCTCGAACCCATGTCCCCTGCATTGGCAGGCGGATTCTTAACCACTGAGCCACCAGGGAAGCCCAATATATATTTTTTTATTCTGTAATTAAGATCTTCCCTGACACCCAATTCTGCATGATGTTTTAACTGAGCACTGGAACAGCCTTCTTAGTGGCTACCTGCTACCTATTGGTCCCCACTTTCACCCCTCCCCACACTGTTGCCACAGTTGCTTCCCAAACACTGATGATGTCACTCCCCAGTTTACAACTTCAGCTGGCTTTCTGCTGCCTACAGGGTGAAGCCATGGTTCTCTGTTGTGGTACAGATGTTGTGTGATAAACAGAACTCAGGCTTCAACATATACTCTTTTATGGCTGAATTGTGTCCCCCCTGCAAAAAAATATGTTGGTGTCCTAAGCTCCAACCTCAGAATGTCACCTTATTTGGAAATAAAATAACTGCAGATTAACTAGTTGAGTTCATACTGGAGTAAGGTGGGCCCTTAATCTAATAATGATTCGTGTCCTCATATAAGAAGACCACCATGTGAAGACAACAGAGACACGAGGAGAATGCAGGTGAAGATGGGGGGCAGAGATTGGAGCCCTGTTCTCTCCAAGCCAAGGTATGCCAAGGTTTGCTGGCCAGCACAAGAATCTAAGAGAGACACATGGGACAGATTCCCACACAGGGTCTCCCAAAGGAACCAACACTGTTGACACCTTGATTTCGGACATCTAGTCTCCAGAACTGTGAAAGGATAACTTTCTGGGGTTTTAAGCCACCCAGTTTGTGGTATATTGTTACAGCACCCCCTAGGAAACCAGGACACATTCTATGTCCCTAGCACATGTAATGTCTAAGCATTCCTTTTCAGAGTTTTGCTCACACTGTTCTCCGCTCAGAATGTTATTCATACCTCCCCCAACTCCATTTATTTGCCTGGCAAATTTAAGACTTGGTTCCAATATCTGTTCTTGGGTAAAAGCTTTTCTGCTTTTCCTTTTTGCCTCAGGAAGTTGGCTGCATGGACCCTCACTGTCTCTTTATAAATTGGACTTAACACCTAGCATTATAATTACCAACTTCTGAAAGCAGAGATCACACCTTACTCATTTTTTAGGTATACCCAGTGCCAAGGGACAGTGAATATGCACTGTCTGCTGAGTAATGAAATCTTATAACATCCTATAGGAGGTGAATGCCACAGTGGACATACTTCAGAATGACTCCGGAGTTTGGCAGACGAAATCTGGTTTAAAATCCAGACTCCATCACTTACCAGCTGCTGGGTAATCTTAGGCAAGTTGCATAACCTCTCTGAGCCTGAATATCCTCATCTATAAGATGGAGATAGGAATTTCTTCCTGGTGGGTTATGAGAAATTGATGAGGTATCATATGTGACTGCACCTACACACCTAGTAGGCATTTAGTAAATGTATACATTTTCATTTTCTGAATATACAATCACCGTTTTTCATTGGATATATAGATAAGATTATGAAAATTAGTGTAAATATCTAAAAACAAAAGGCAAATTATTATAAAATTTACTTTCAAAAAATGAGACATACTTTGTTCTTAAATTACTGATGGGACCATATGCAGAATCTTTGAATTTGCATTTAAACAACCACAATCTTGTGATTTTGATTGGAAAGCTCTGAGGACCTCGATTTGTTTGTTTACTGGGGATAATTTAATTTTTGGCAACACTTGAAAGAGGAAAAAAAAAGAAAAAAAGAAAACAGAAACAAAGAACAGCGAGATAATATGCTTCCTGGCAAGTCTCTGCCAGTATCAAACTCCCTAATGACTCATTTTTTTTCCCCTAGGGAGAGAGCTAATTTAGACCATAATTGTCTGTCCCTTGAATCTTTCTGAACCAAAATGATCATTGACGAAAGAGCCACTCTGATTCAAGCCCTAGGCTCACAGAATAGTCCCTAGGAGGCCCTGCATCACACGAGTGTGAACAGGAACAAAGGTGGTGGAGTTCTGTCAAGATTTCTAACCCCACACAAAGGCCCTTCCAGAAACTACAGACTGTTTCCAAATGGAGCCTTATTGTTTCTCCGGTGAACATACAAAGCAAAAGGCAACAAAACAGACACACCAACCCCATCCCTTCTGAGGACTTGTAAACCCCTTAGATCTGTTCTCATCATCTCCATACCTAGCAATTTCCCGAAGATAAAGTGCATTTGTTTTCCTAAATGTTGTAACTTGTCAGCTGTAAAGGATGATCCTGAGACCATTAAACCGAGCTCCGTTAGAACTGATACATGTTTATACTGGGCTCGGGACAAGTGTAACAGTCTTTTATTTTAAAGTTCAGATCCGTGAAACAGAAGCAAACAGGATTACAGACAGCACACGGTCCTAGCAGTGGAGTGGAGGGGCTAAAAGCTTGTCTAGTTTAACTCTTGGCTTTACCACGTTTTTCTAGCTACTGCCTCCATTTTCTCATCTATCACATGGGAATAGTAATATTCCCTTCCTCAAAGGTTGCTATACAGATTAACTGAGATGATACTGAACAATGCTTAATATAGTAAGCCCTCAATAAGTGTATGCTATTATTCTAATTATCACTGTTATCGGCTATTCTAGATTTCTGCAAAAGGCAAAGCCCTATCTACAAAGAAACACCTGGGGTAAATGATTCTTTTTCTCAAACTGGGAACAATACAAGATTTAAGTAATAAGCTGTCTACGAAGACAAAGCAATTCTGAAAATGAATTATTCCAGGCTTGCGTTGCCTGGAATGGCCCTAAAATGTTCCCTTTGTTCAAAGGTTATTACAAAACATCTATCAGCTTCTTACTGAGTGCCCTCCAAGGAACAAGGACTGCCAGATCTCCAGCCTACCTACTTGCAACCTCCATGCTCCAGGCAATCACTACCAGTCCACTGAGGTTGGCAGAGATGAAATAATAAAGGCTGTCTGTTATCCCCAGTATAAGACATTCCAACTTGCAAGAAAGGGATGCCATCCCCTTTACAATGGTGGTACTGGGTGAGGGGTGGAGATGACAACCTCTACCTTATAGACTATTATCATTCTACCAGAATTTTACTTCTGGGTAACTGGGAGAAGAAAATATCATTTCAGCCAAAGTATATGTAAAATTGGTGGAACACTGAAATGGATAAGGGAGTTTTGTGTGTTAATTCTTCTGAATACCACTCTCTCTACAGAAGTATTAACCTATTACACAGTAGACCAGTAGCCCAAAACAGAGCTTCCCAATATGTATGCCAGGAATGGATTACAGGTCTGCCAGAGGTGATAATCCCAGCAGTTTTGGGGGAGGCTAAGGTTCTTAGGGCAGTATTATCCCTGGCCATGAGCAGGTTCCTTCATGGACATCAGCATGCTGTGCAAATATTATCATTTCCTATGTGTCATGACTTGAAAAAGTTTGGGAACCACTGATTTAGGAAATGAATACATTTTCCAGAGTCTCCTCATTTGTGATCATGGCAAAGTTGAAGTACTGGATGTCTTATTATATTTCATGATCATGGTTACCAATACTAATATGTTCTAGAAAAGCCAGATACACATTCTTGACCTGAGAGGTCATTCCTGTAACCAAAACTCTATTATGGTTACCTTCCTTTGTTTGCAAGAGATGCAGTAAGGGGTAGCATAAATAGTGAGGGCTTTCCCAAGGTCCACCAAGGGAGGCAGAAATCCCATGGGAATTGAAAGACTGGACCTATTTAGACAGGATATGGAAGCCAGCAGCTTGAGAGACTACAGCCACAAGACACCCTGGGTCTTCACCCTGGTACTCCACTAATAACATGACTTGGCCACATTCTTTCTTTGCTTCTCTTGGGAGATTGTCTTGCATTTTCTCCCAGATGGCTACCAGTTGGCTTCTGTACCCTCTATTCTAATTTTTTCTACTAGTTCTTTGCTTCTGCTTATTTCTAGGTTCAATTTCTCATAAACTCAACCTGCTCATAATTCCTCCTGGTCCCCAATTCTACCTGCTGGTCAATCTCAATCTCCCTCTCTCCCTTCCTCCCTCCTGTTTCTTCCCTCTCTGCATCTTTCAGTGCCTGTTTCTACTGCTAACTCTCTTGTGTCGCTCCACATTTGCCAATCCACATTCTTAAGACTAAGACTCTGGGTGGCATTGCCAGCTCCTGTTTGGGCAGAACCTTCTCTCATGACACTCACCAACCTATGGTTTGACTATTCTTGGGACAAATGCCCACTGGGTGAAAAGGGGCTGGAGTCATAGGGTTCAAAAATTTTCTTCAACAGAGCTGCGGTGGGCGGGACAACTTGCTTTTGAAGAGCTCGAGGTAAAGAAGACATAACATACTTAGAACAAACCTCCCAAAGAAAACAAGGTTTTATATTTCTACATGCCAAAGAGACCATTTAAACATATTTATTGTCTTATAAAGAAACTCTTTTGGTAATTTTCTTCTCTTTCCCTTCTTTTTTCCCAATCCATACATTTATCCATCCATCCATCTAATGAATATTAATCTCTCTGTCTTAAAAAGAAATGCATAAGGTTTTTCATGACCATAATAGTTCTTGAGGACCATGAATCTATTAGGGGAGAAAAATTGTGTATGCAAATCATTATCAGTGCCCAAAGAATGGCATAAACCAAATGGTATGGAAATTCAAAGGAGGAAGACATCTTCTGGCTGAAGAAGATGCCACTTCAGCTAGGTCCTGAAAGATGGCAAAGATTCTGATATTCATTCCATACATAAGGAACAACATGAACCTAAGCTTGAGTTGGTAGAGTTCTATAACCTCAAAATTCAGATTTTGGCTTTTTAAGTTCTAGAAAAAATGCATAATCATTGTCAAAAAATTCAAACCAAACGGAAAATATGTAGTGTAAAAGGCCTGACTCTCATCACTGTCTACCTACCCTTCTGTGAAAGGTAACCTCCTCTCCAAAGGTAACCGCCATTCATCGTTTATTATGTATTTGTCCTGACTCTTTTCTATACTATTAAATTAGAGCTCTATAATTATTTGACTAGGAAGATATTATTAAACCCATTTTCCCAAAAAGTGGGTTAAGTAACTTCTTTGGGCTAAGGAATTCTTAAGTGAATGTTCCATCATACCTTGTTATTGTAGGGCTATTGGCTTGAAGTGATTTAGAAGGACTCAGTTCAGTATTGGGAGTAGATCTTGTTTATGAGGAGTCAATTGACCAGAACTGGAAGAAGCCTAGAGGCGGGTGCTCACATATTAGATGAAAAGATTCCACTCACAACAGAAAGTCCTATATATACTGAGATGGGTATTCAGGTGTCAGCAGACCTTTTGGTATACCATAGGCTTTATTTTTGTCTCCAACAGAAGGTGAATTTGACTCCAATAATGGAATGCTGATGAAACTGCTGAAGGCTTAAGAGAAATAAGACATGTTCTCCTCTACAACATCACTTTTAAAATAAACCAAATGAATTATTTATCGACTTGTGTCTAATACAACAGCCAACTGAATTTACTCAAGCTTCTTCCTCTCATATCCAAAATCAGACTTTAAAGGAACATATCATAGAGCAGATGATGGGAACAAGTTATACGAATGTAGAACACTTACCCCAGACTGCCATGAAAACAGCAAAGAAGACAGTGGCTCCATTGTCAAAAAGGTGGGTTACCTGGGAACATTATGAGTCACAGTTAAACTAATTTCCTATATATAATATTGCAATTCACTTTTTTTTTTTCACGTTCTGTAAAAATAGCTCTGACAATGCAATGAATTTGACAGGGTTTCTTTGGGGGATATTCCTTTTGGACCATAAGGAAGAAGGGATTTTTTTCTGTGAAATAGTTTGGATATAGAAAGGAGAACTTGTTCCATTTATGTGGCTATCACTTAGTTGAGAATTTATCAGCAGCCCCAATGGTGCTGTTAAGAATTTCCTTTCGCACACTATAAAAACTAATACACATGCATATCTCATGTGGATAGATTTATATTTAAGACCAGGTAGGGGGCTTCCCTGGTGGCACAGTGGTTAAGAATCCACCTACCAGTGCAGGGGACACGGGTTCGAGCCCTGGTCCGGGAATATCCCACATGCCGCGGAACAACTAAGCCCGTGCGCCGCAACTACTGAGCCTGCACTCTAGAGCCCACGAGCCACAACTACTGAGCCCACGTGCCACAACTACTGAAGCCCACACGCCTAGAGCCTGTGCTCCGCAACAAGAGAAGTCACCTCAATGAGAAGCCTGTGCACCTCAACGAAGAGTAGCCCCTGCTCGCCGCAACTAGAGAAAGCCTGCGCGCAGCAACAAAGACCCAACACAGCCAAATATAAGTAAATTTAAAAAAGAAAAAAGACCAGGCAGGTATTAATGTTGCTGCTGTAAAGGTTTCTGATTTCCCCAGCACTGTTTTTAATGCTTCATTTATTCTCTTTGAAAACATGGCCATTTTGTGTGTGTAGTTTTGAGCAAACGTTTTCTGGGCTGCCCCCTGGACTATGGCATTATAAAGAAGAGCAACCCATTAACACAAACCACTTCTACCTTTATTAAAACCTCAGGTAATCACTACATTTACCTCTTACACATAACACAAAGACAGCTAGCAAATACTTTATTGCTAGAATAATCTATTCTATTGCAATCACCATAGCAGAAAGCAAAAATATCTCTTTTCGCTGTAACACTGCCAAGCTCATTTCCACCTCCAGGATAAATCACACCAACATCAAGCCAAACTGAAATGATGACTGATATGTTCGTAAAGCATAACCTTTTTTTTTTGGTGCTTAATAGCTCTCTATAAAGTATACTTTACTGTCCCTTGGAGAACGTGCCAAGTATAAACAGGTCTTTTCCTATTATATCAGATTGTGAAGTATTTCAAAATTTTCCAAAAGTTTATGACTTTTCTTTCTTTAAACACAGGAGAGATAGAGAGCATTCAGACACCTAGTGTGAGACAAAAGTCTAAAGCCAACTTATTTCGATGCCAGAAGGAGTGTTACACTACGTGTATCAGGTGGTCAGCATCAAATCAAGCCTGAAAGCCTTGGTGGTAAGTGGTTGGTTTGTGCTCCCTCCTAGGGTATTTCCTGGTGGACACTCCCTGCACCATCAGGGAAGATTCTGGAATGGATTGTGGTTGTCATTGTTTTAGGCTGTGGGGATCATTTTTCCTCCTTCTCTGGGTAACATGGCTCAAGTACAACCAATCGGAGTCCTTCCCTGGAACTGGTATGAAAACACTTGGAGAGACACATTTTCCCGCTGCAATTACCGATTTGGAAATATGTGAATCAGGGTGAATTAATAGGGACTTCTAGTTCCTCCTAAGATGGTAAGCTAGGACAGGCTAATGGCTCCCTCTGCCAAAATCAAACCTGGAGAAGCAGGAGAGTAGATTTCAGGAACTGACAAAACACACAAACACACAAACCAAGATCCTGAGAAATGCCAGGGGAAACAGAAGGTTGCCTTAAGCTGGTGTGTGTGTGTGTGTGTGTGTGTGAGAGAGAGAGTGTGAGAGAGAGAGAGAGAGAGAGAGAGAGCGAGAGCGAGAGCGAGAGAGAGAGAGAGAGAGAGAGCGAGCGAGCGAGAGAGAGATGGTGGGGAGTGGTAGTGGTTCCCAAGCAGAGTGAGAACACAGGTTAGAGAAATACGTAAGTTCCAGTCTAGCCTCTCCCTCACTGGCATTGGAAAATTAGTTTCCCCTCCCTCAGAAATCAGCTGCAACAGGTCAAATCTCAAGTGCTGGTATTCTTGGGGGTAATATCAGGGACGCCCAGAGTCCCGCTTTGTCGGAGAGATGATGAATGCAGGTGCTGCGTGGCCGGCTGGCCTCGAACATTCACTTCTCGGTCCTTTCCCTTTTAAACCCCGGGGCTGGTAGTTACAATCAAGGGAGAGCGCCTCCTTCCAATTCTGCTTTGTTCTAAGCAGGCTTACAAATGAAACTGACCAGAAAAGCCCTCTGACAGAGCGACAGCGCACAGTGGTGCCTGGGACACGTTGTCCTCTTCTCTCTGTAAACTCACCAGGACTGACCTGGCCTCTGACCCTCACCCAAAGTGGTCGATACCTCCATGGGACAAGCACCCACAGGCCAAAATCACAGACTATCTGGGGAAGACAGCTGCCTCCAAAAAATTCCAAAGTAAGCAATATACACCTTCTGAAACAGACGTTCTGTAACAGCAGGTCAAGAATTTAAAATAAGCGTGCAAATATGTTTAGGGAGATACAGGAAGGAAGACGGAGGCCTGGAGCTGTGACAGTCAGCAACCATCTCTCCCATCATGAGACGAGCACCTGTCTACAGAATGATCACAGACAGGCGGCCAGAGAGTGAGATCTGAGGGCCTGGATGACCAGTTCTCGGCATGAGGTTCTGCTGCTCAGACAGTGTGAGCTGCTCTAGTATCTTCTGCAGTGAAACGAGTCAGTAAATCCCTTTCTGCTTAAGCCAGTTTGATTGAGTTTCTGACCCTTGCAAGTACAAGTGCGAGGGTCAGGGATAAAACATTCCTGATGAGCACAAGAGCTGCTGACTGACTTGGATCTGGGCTCCTCCTTGATCCAATATTTCTATGCATCCTCAGTCTCATTAAATCAGTCCGGCATTTCGAAAGGAGACTCTGTCTAACTTCAGTTATTTCATTCTGAGGCCCTTAAGCCTTCCTTTTACTAAGTTTCCAGGCCAGGCCAAATGCAAAATTTAGAATCTAAGCATCTTGAAGCTCAGTGTGGCACAACGACGTGTTTTATACTCAGATAAACCAAGAGCCAGCGACTTGCTGCTGTGTGACCACCGATAAACAACTTCTACCTCTCTGAGTCTCTGAGTAAAATGGGAATAGTAACACCTACCTTGAAGTTGCTGTGAGAATTAGAAATAATAAATGTAGGTTGCCTAGCTATTATTGTAATTATTATCGTTTTAGATCTAGAGAGTTTGGTAAGACGACCGACCAACGAAGGCCCTATAAAACCTGAGCACGCTAAACTATCCATGATGATTATTTTAAGGAATTATTACAGCTCCCCTAAAAAAAAGGAATTTCACTCAAGGCAGATCTTTAACATAACAAACAAACATCGCTCAAACAAACAAACAAAACTGGGCTTCTGAGATTCCCCCAAAGCAGGATTTTTATAGCTGAGTCATTCGTGTTTAACTCATGATCTTTTTTTTTTTTTTTTTGCGGTACGCGGGCCTCTCACTGTTGTGGCCTCTCCCGTTGCGGAGCACAGGCTCCGGACGCGCAGGCTCAGCGGCCATGGCTCACGGGCCCAGCCGCTCTGCGGCATGTGGGATCTTCCCGGACAGGGGCACGAGCCCGTGTCCCCTGCCTCGGCAGGCGGACTCTCAACCACTGTGCCACCAGGGAAGCCCCTAACTCATGATCTTTAAGCAAAATTATATTACTGACCAACCTCTTTTGATTCTCACCACATCTCTATTTCCCAAGCTCACTCTGTTGAATTTGTCCTCATCCAGGCAGGTCTATCTGTATGTTCTCCAAAGGAAGGGAGAGTATTTTGGGCTTTTCTGGTTCCTTGCAGCACATACTAAAAGCCCAAATCTTTGTAAAATCACAGCTGGCTGCTGTTCCTCCCACCAGACTGGCCACCTACAGGGCTAGAGACAGCATGGATGGGTGGGATCCTGGGCTGCCTATCTAATGTACCCACACTTAAATTGAGCAAAACTCTGCAATGCCAACAGTATAATTAGATGGATCCAAGCTGCAGTGATTGTAGAGGTTACATAAAATCTGCCAACCCCTTTCATACCTGGAATCTGGGTAAGCTGATAGGCAGTGGGTCTTAAAAAGTCTTCATCAGTCTATACTCCAGCCATTGCTTTGCATTAGCGATACTGCCCTTCAGTAATGAACTCTAGAAATTTGATGAATGTGTCTAAAATTTTAATAAAGTGAGGTATAACATCAGAAAGGGCTATGTAATAACATATAGACATAATGGTGTTATGTATTTTTTTTTCAAAGCACTTTCACATATGCTATCTTCTTTGGTCCTCATGACATGCCATGGGGCAGAGAGGGCAGGTATCGCTGCCTGCATTTTAGAGAAGAGAAAGCTCAGGCTCAAAGAGTCTGTACATGTGCAAGGTCAAGGAGGTAAGTAGCTGACCTGAACTTGAATCTAGGTCTTTTGGACAATAATGATGATGAAGAGGAGGAAAATAATGGCAGTCGTCACTGAGACCTTACCATTTGCTAAGCACTACGCTCATTATCACATTTCTTATAAAGCAGTCATGTGAAACGAGTATCATGTTTTCCATTTTACAGATGAGAACACTGAGGCTCAGATGAGGTTAAATAACATGTTCCTCTAGTAACAAGTGGTAAACAGCACAGTCAAGATTTGAACCTAACTTTCTCGGATTCCATCAACTGTTCTATTTGCTTCCTGTGATAATAATTAGAGCCAATACATTTTAAATACATATACAGTAAAACGAATATCTGAATTAGAATACTGAATAATGAAGGTAAGTCTCTCCTACAAGGTAAACTCGAGAATCAAAGACCAGAAAGGACGGATAGAACGTGGTCACCACCATCTCTCAGGAAGGTGTGTATTAAATTCAATCTGGGACTTCCCTGGTGGCACAGTAGTTAAGAATCCGCCTGCCAACGCAGGGGACACAGGTTGGATCCCTGGTCCAGGAAGATCCCACATGCCATGGAGCAACTAAGCCCATGCGCCACAACGACTGAGCCTGCGCTCTAGAGCCCACGAGCCACAACTACTGAGCCCGCGTGCCACAACTACTGAAGCCCGCGCACCTAGAGCCCACGCTCCGCGACAAGAGAAGCCACTGCAATGAGAAGCCCCGCGCCGCAACGAAGAGTAGCCCCCACTCGCCACAACTAGAGAAAGCCCACACGCAGCAACAAAGACCCAACACAGCCAAAAATAAGTAAATAAATTTATATAAACAAGCAAACAAATAAATAAATTCAATCTAAAATGCTGCCTAGTTGAAATTACCTTGGCATAAACGCAGCTGTCTGACAGCCTCATGAATGGACAGTATTTATCGCACACAGGACACATGATGATATCTGTAGCTTGGCAGACTTCTTTACTGGAAAAGACAACAAAAAAGGACCGCTTTTTGATGACATAACAGCATTTTTTTTCCCCTTCAATTTCACCAGAATAGTCGACCAGTAAATAAGATTCAGTAGATTAAATTTTTGCCCTCAGAAGCTTCTTAGCCTTTTCTAGTTATTAATATAAACAAGTCCCTGCACAGTTTAATAGTTTGATAAACCTACATATTTATGAGGCTGTTTCTTGGCTTTTACATATTCATTAGCTAAGCTCAGGAAAATACATGAAGCAAAACATTGATTGTTTATACCTCAGGTTATACAGAAGTCATTCACAACACTGCACAGGTTGGAAGCAATTTCATACTGAATTATGGGAACAATGAGATACCTCACAGTGCCAGTCTTAACTTCTATGTGCATGATAAATAAGAATAAATTATGGAGGAATAAATAAAAATACTAGGGAGTAGTTCTGGGAGAAAACCACATCTCATTAACAATTTCCCCAGAAATTAAAATATTTTTGCAGCCACTTCTAAAAGGCACATTTATTTATTATTTAAGATCACTGTCTGGCCTTGTACGAAGATCTCTATGAATACCTTAAACTATATTCTAGCAAAAGAGCCAAGATAACAATTGTTAACACTGAATCATTCACAAGGTTTCAGCAAGTTGGTGAGATGTCTTTCCAGCTTACAGGGTCCTTGTAAGAACACACAACTGATAAAAAAAAAAAAAAGGATGATTAACCCACTATTTTGCAGTATTAGTTAGAAAGAAAAAGGTGAAAAAGTCAGAAAAAGAGCAACTTTGAGCCAGTGAAGGAAAGTGATTTGTTCTGTGGATATGTAGTGGCTCGTATACCCATAAATGTGAGCTTTGCTTCCTTGGTAGCTGGAGACCACAGCAACAAGGGCAATGGATGGGCAGACCTGGTGAAGTGAACGTTTTGAATTTTTCCAGGAGAGATTGGAAAGAAGTTAAAATGAATAGCTAAGTGGGCCGATCGTCTGTGAACACCCCCAAAACACAAATGCCCAACTCCAAATATAAGCAAAGGCAGGCTCACCCAGAGCTCCCCGTACCTGACTTGGCAGTGATCCAGAGTTATGACTCCATACAAAAAGACAAATAATCCAATGAAAGCGGCTGGGAAGAGCATGCCGGTGTACCAGCCCAACCAGGCAAAATACAGCCCAATCTTCTCTCCGAAGTACCGCCTGTTTAAGACACAGCAGCCTTGCAAATTATACTGAAGTGTTTAACGTTAGGCATTATAACACTTTGCTCAGTCATTTTACTTTGTTGTGGCTTTGCTGATAACCATGCAGACAAAGTAAGCGGAGAGAATGGAACGTTTGACCAAATTTAAGCTCTGGACTTAAGTTTCTTTTCCTATTACTCTAGATCAGAAATAGAATGAACCCTTCCGTAAAAGAACAGGATTGTATGCAAGCTTGTTCTGAAAACACAGAATAAACCCAGCTCATTCAGGAAGTTATACATGATACTGTTATTGACAAGGAACCAGGGGAATTTGAAGAGTCGGTGCCAACACATAATCTCATTTTTGCCATTTCTGAGTGTGTGTTTGTTTGTAATGCATGTATTATAATTACATATATTTTTTTAAAATAGTAAACAAAATTACTGTGAAAAACTTTTAAACACCCCTTTCAATATTTTGTAGTTTTACCAGATGTTTAAAATGCTAGAATCATAAGATGTTACAAAGAAAGAACTCTAATTACTGAGATTCAACATGAATCAATTCTGAGAGCAACTTTCCCTTTTAAGTGATGACTCTTCACAGGCATTGATATCTACCTCTATAAATATTTTCCTGAGACTAACCAGCCTGCCTAGTGCCCTGTGGTCTGTGAAGTTTGGTTTTTATTTCTTAAATATCATTATTGTGTTTTCTATGCCCTTCAACAGCTAAATTTCAGAACTTAGAAGTGAATTACTTCTTAGTCCAATGTAAGAATATTCGAATTATTTCTTATTCTCCTTCTAAACGAATGTTGACCATCTGTTTCCAAATGCTGTCTGCTGCTTGCTTCCTAGAGTACTCAATGGCTCCTAAAAGCATGGATTATTTATTTATCCTATCTTCTATTGTGTCCCAACAGAAACCTTCCACTTCCAGAAGACTTTTCCAACATATATTCACATACACAAATATTCAGTTATCCATCCAACAAGTTAAAAAATACCTACTATGTGCCAAAAACTGTGCTAAGTTCTGAGAACACAATGGCGAGCAAAATAAGCTTGGTCCCTCCTCCTATGAAGCTTGCAGGGTGACAGAGGAGACACACATAAATCAATTAAAGAAATAAGCTTATAATTACAAAACTGGGAAAAGGGCTACAAGGGAGGGGAACACAATACGATAACATAATACTCTAGCCAGGGAAGACTTCTCTGAGGACGTGACTGTTGGGCTGATGCATGAAAGTTAACTGGGTGGGGTTAGGGATGGGCTAGAGTGCTTCCAGCAGAGGGAACAGAACCTAACCTACAAAGGCCGTGTGATAGGAGGGACCAGGTGAAATAAGGGTGGTGTGGCTGGAACACTGATAATAAGAAATGGGCTGGTGAGGTGGGCACAGGATTGGTTTTGATGGGCCTTGCAGACCATGCTAAACGCATTGATTTTTCTCTTGAGAAAAATGAAAAGCCATGAGAGGACTGTAGCCAACCTGGGGACATGACCAGCTTCACATTCTGTCTCCAGGGTGGAGAATGGAGTGGAAGGGCCAGAAGGGAAAAAGGGAGACCACGTAGGGGAAAACAGCCATAGTCCAGGTCACAGGTGAAGGAAGCAGCAGTGGTAGAGGAGATGCTGGGGTGTGGCCAGATTCCAGAGATATGGAGGAAGCAAAATCTGGATATAGGACAAGAACTATTTAAGAGATGAGATTCCCCAGTTGCTCCACAACTTCATTCCACTCAACCTTGCTTGTGCTTTTCATGTCCCCTCCCTTTGGCCAACACAAATCTCACTGCTCTTCCAGGGCTCAGCTCCGCACCTCCCACAGGGGCACTGGCCCATATCCATCCTTTCCGTTTTTCTTACTTGTTGTAAAACTTTTGGTCTCCATCACACATGTTACCAAGTTATGCATGGTCTTGTTTTACAGTTGTCTCAAGTTTGCAGGGCTGGTTTTCCTGAAGGAAACTGTGCATTTCTCAAAGCCAGAGACCATGGCTTCTGTGTGTCTTTGCCAATAGTACTTAGCATTGTACTAGGAACACAATGGGCAGTTAATTAATACTCACTGGAAAATGATAAAATCTTAATCAAGAAACTGTCACGGATGGGAGCTGCTTTGCCTGCAGCAATCTTCTGTAGTTTTTAATCGATGTAATCCTGTAACATGGGACTCAGGCTGGGAAGAGAATTGGCTTTGATATTTTTTCCCTACTATTTTATCGTATACTGAGACTCGTCAAAGGCAAGTGATCTCATCTCAAAAAATACTGTCCACTCGCCCAGATCATCTGGATCATCTGTTACTCACACAGAGAAGGGGACACAACTCGTCAATGGCCTTGGGTCAACAGGAGTAAACCCTTGTAACAAGGACTCCGGGGAGATGAAATGCAAAGTGAGTTGTCTTATTATTTCATTTTCCTCTGGCATCATTTTTGAAGGGCTCGGGGAAAAGTGAAATAAATCTGGCTAGTCTAGGAAATGAGACATGACTTTCTTTTTAGTAAGGAATCCGTGAAGTGTGGATTGTTACTACTCAATCTTAATAATCGGTCTCTAAATAAATAATGAGCTGTCAGAGTATAATGCCTCCATGGCAGAAAGTTGGGCATACACAGACAGTTAAAGAAAACACACATTTTCACTGCACAAATATCATAGGTTAAAAGCAGATATACTCTTTTGACTTGCAGAATTAAAACAATCTTTAAAGGTTATTAGTTTTAAGTGAAAATTAAAGTAAGCCTGAAATTTATTCGAACGACAGCACCCTCTATTTCCTACTTGCATAATAGTAACTAATATTCCATTTGTCACTAATATATGCAAGCAGTGTTACCTCTCTATAACTGTTATTGATAATTTGTCATTAACAGTCACACGGGTGATGAGCTTCTTACGGAATCCTGGGGGAGGCCTGGCTGATCTCACATGCCCCTTTCCAAGGCTCTTTTGGAGGAAACACCAGCCTCATCAGAGGGAGGTCAGGTTTACCAAGAGCGACCCATGTCCTCTGATAGGCTGCCCTCTTGGGAATAAGTCAGATTTGAGTGTCAGCTGTGCACCGCAGACCGTTTTTTTTTTTTTCCCCAATGTTGGCTTGTCCCAGTTGACAGTCTGCCCTCATCAGCCTGTGTAAGCTTTATATTTGCATCTGGTTAAAAACTCACCTTACAAGGTCCAAAGGCTGGTATTTATACCACACGCCCCAGGAAGCCCAGCACTCATGGAGCAGATGGCGGTGGTTTACTGCTCCGTGGGTTCTAATGGAGTTTTTACTTCTGTAACTTCCCTGGATAAAAACACCACTGCTGGTGAGGTAATACCCACAAAAGCCAAAAGGAAAAGCTGATAGTAATACTAGCCTTTATGGCAGGAGTAGCAATAGGGGTGATATGAGGAAAAAACAGATCCATTCTACTGAAGGGAAAGCAGTATGGTTAGTTATTCTGGACATAATCTTGATGTTGATGCCATGTCGTAAAAAGCCCGTGCTTGCCGGAATCAGGCAGGTCTGAACCGAGTTAAAATTCAGTTCTGTTACATTTTAGCTAGGAGATCTTATACTCTCTGAGCCTTGGATTCCCAGGTCATAGTGGAACGAACACCTGCCTCATTAGGTTTCTTCTGTGGTTTGAATGACTAGAGCATCCTGCCCCAGAGGCCATGCCCAAGACTTATGAGTTCTCTTTACCACTTGTCTCAAGATAGAGTAGTTGGTAAACAGCCATAGCTGTAACCTGGTCAGATGGTCCTGTCTATAAGAAAACCCCAGAATGCAAGAGTGGTAAGTTAGCTAAAAATTACAATAATTCAAATATAATTCAACCTCCTCGTGGAACAAATGAGGAGACCGTGGGCCAGTGGAGTGGGGCGTTTCTAAGTTCAGTTAGTAGAAATGCTAGTTTCACAAATAGAACAGGTACTTTCTGAAGGTGAACTAATTTTTGACATTTTAACTTGAGAAGCCCTTTCTTAGTGGAAAGTGAACAGGCCCGAGAGACAAGGAACTCAGGTTCTAGCTCAGCTCAACACCAACGCACTCTAACATTTCTCTAAACCTCTATTTAAATTTTTACCGTAAAACAAGGCAACAAGAGCTGCCCTTCCTGCCTCCGAAGGCTGTTATGTGGTCAAATAATACAATCAAGTTAAACTGAGAGCAAAAATTCAAAAGAGTGATTATGTTATTACCGCAGCTGCTATTACTAATTTGCAAGCTCTCTTTTTATAAAATACAGGGCGTTAGCAAGATGCCCACCACCCACTTGCCTGCACAGAAACTTCTGTCCACCTACCGCTGCTCAGACACTGCCCTTACCGTGGGCAAGGGATGGGCAGGGGGAGGATGCAGTCATCCCTGCAACCCTTTTTTGGGGGGCAACGCCAACTAATAACCACATGATTTGCTTTGGGGACATCTGTCTTTAACATTCAGAAACACCTGTGTGTGACTCCAGAAAACCTTTGTGTCAAAATGTTTGCTCTGTTACACAAAAAGGATCACTCCAAAAAGGTTTCATGGCTGTCTATAATAGGGCCTCAGACGAAAGCCTCTAGTCTCCTTAATGAAAAAGGCTTAAAAATTCGACACCATCCTGTGCATCCTCCTGGTGTTTAAAATCAAGAGAAGAAACACCATAAGCCAAATAAGAAATATATTTTGGAAAGACTTGCCATGGGTGGATAGTTGGAACTGTCCTCCAAGCTTAATTGGCCAACTGTTAACATTGTTTCCCCTAGAAGATTTTTCTGAAAATCTCTCTAACTGTAGTTTCAGCCTGGCTACTGTGTGAGGTCCTAGAGGATATGGGCTATGATATTTATCTTTGTGTTCTCTGTGTCGTACTGTGACTGGTACAGGCTCAGTACCATGAAAATGACAGTAATCTCTCACCAGTCATGAGAATTACGTCCCTGAAAACCCATGTATATGAAGTGAATTCTGGGTTAAATTACCCAAAGTCTAATGGGGGAAACAGAGTTAAGGGTAATCACAGTTACATTTATAAAAGTCCTAATAGATGACAAAGACCATGTAGTAAATAAGAATATAAAAATTTCTACATCTTAAGCAACAATAAGTACAATACTATTAATTTCTATTTATCATCCTTTAGTTCCTAGAGACTTTGCAAAATGGCTTCCTCCCACTCTCTAAGGATTAGCTATAAAATTTGTTGTCGCAGAGACTATATATTTCAGAGACATTTTCCCGCTGGGTCTGGCGCCTCATGCAAATTTTCAATGCCTCTTTCATTTTATGACTTGGGGTCCCTCAGCTATTCCTCTAAATTCACGCTGAGTGACTCTTGATTCAAGTACTCATGCAATTAGAATAAAAAGACAGAGAGAAATAAATCCACGCTGGGGGAGAGATATCACAATGCAAATAGGCCCTCCCCCACTACCCACTGAACAAATTATTCTGAACAAATATCACATCAACAAACTCAATTAATCACTATCCCCAGAAGCTGATTTAATAACACGGAATTGACAGAGAAGGAGAAAAGGCAGGACAATACCTCGTGCAGAGGAAATGCAGCTTCATAGGAGCCATTAGTAAGCAAACGATTCAGACCTGTAACAATAAAAAAGTCCAATGTGAATCAATACTGAGTTGAAATCCTCACAATGTAAGACTAACGTAAGGGTGGTCGTTTTGGGAGAAAACAATCTACGTTTTCAAAAGTGGTTCAAAACTACTTGGGGACAACAGCTTAGAAAGTTTTGCTACCTGCTAGGAAACTGGAATCAAGGACTAGAAAATCAGGTTTTGAAACAGAAACAAAATAGTGAAGCACACCTAGCATGGTGCTTGGCATAGAGAAGTGCGTGCGCTGAGAGACGTGGATGAATTAATCATACCAAGAAGATGATTTTCCACCAGGAGCTCTCCCATTTTCATCCAGAAGCTTTAATATGGACAAACCTAACTCCTCTGCATTAGACTAAGTGGGATGACTTTGGAAAGTCCTCTTGTCCTCAGGCCTCAATTTTCTCATCCATAAAATGGGAGAGGGGTATTGGATATGTGGATTTGCAATGTTTTATTGGTTAGATATAAGCCACAGTTTCCGCCCGCACTTAAGGGGAAGGGACTACACATTGGGGAGTCACCCTAGGGTGTGTCCACCAGAGGTTTATGAATTTTTTTCAGAGAACCAGCTTTTGGTTTCATTGATTTTCTCTATTTTTTTGTTTTCCATTTCATTGATTTCTTCCCTGATTTTTATTATTTCCTTTCATCTACCTACTCTAGATTACTTTAGATTTAATTTCCTTTCCCCCCCTCGTTTCTTAAGGTGGAAGGAGAGGTCATTAATTTGGGACATTTCTTTTCCTGTATAGGCATACAGTGCTATAAATTTCTCCCTAAATATTGCACACTTTTTGATATACTGTGTTTTCACTGAATACAGCAACTTTCTGATTTCCCTTTTGACTTCTTTCACCCATGAGTTATTTAAAAATATATTTAGTTTTAAATATTTGTAAATTTTCCAGAGATGGTCTTATTGATGTCTAATTTAATTCCATTGTGGTCAAAGAATTATTAAGTCTTGTTTTATGTCCCCAGGTATGGTCGCTTGGTAATGTTCTGCGTGCACTTAAAAAAACGGGTATTCTACTGTTGGTGGTAAAGTGGTCTAAAAGATCAATAAAGTTAATTGTACTGTACTGTTCAGTTCTTCTAACCGCTACTGATTTTCTGTCTACTTGTTCTATTAATTATTGAAAAAGGGGTATTGAAACCTCTGAGTATAATTATGGACTTGCCTATTTCTTTTAGCAGTTCTTGCTTCATGTAGTTTGAAGCTCTGTTATTAAGCATATAAACATTCAGGATTGTTATGTCCTCCAGATGAACTGACTCCTCCATCATTGTAAAGTGGCTTTCTTCATCCCTGGTAACAGTCTTTGCTCTGAAATCTATTTTGTCTGATATCAATATAGCCACTTCAGCTTTCTTTTGGTTAGTGTGCTATATATATTTTTTTGATCCTTTTACTTTTAACCTATTTGTGTCTTTAAAGAGTGTTTCTTCGCGGGCAGCAAAAAAATTAGGTCTTGCTTTTTTTTTTTTTTTGCGGTACGCGGGCCTCTCACTGCTGTGGCCTCTCCCGTTGCCGGAGCACAGGCTCCAGACGCGCAGGCTCAGAAGCCATGGCTCACGGGCCTAGCCGCTCCGCGGCATGTGGGATCTTCCTGGACCGGGGCACGAGCCCGTGTCCCCTGCATCGGCAGGCGGACTCTCAACCACTGAGCCACCAGGGAAGCCCAGGTCTTACTTTTTAAATTTAATGGCAACTTCTGAATTTTGGACTGGGATTTTCAGACCATTTATATATAATCCTTTGTGAATTAAGAGGTGTTCCAATCTCATTGGAAATCCTTTTGGATTGCTCTTTCTCTGGCCTTGGGTAGTCTCCTGATGTGTGTACTAATCGGTACTCTGCTAAATACTTGAGGTGGCCCTCTGCAGATCTTCAGGGTTCTCTGGGAAGCTCTCTGCTTTCTGGTATGTTGTCCCGTGAACTCTGGCTGCCTTGGTCTCCCTGGACTCCCAGCAACATCTTTTCAACTCAGGGAGTCTACCAGGTTCTGCCTGGATTCTTTTTCCCTGTGTTGCTGTCCAGAAACCATCTCACTGCAGTAAGCTGGGGCAATTGTAGGGCTCACCTCATTTGTTTTCTGTCCTCGTGCTTCCCTGTCCTTGACTGCCCAATGTTCAGTGTCTTGAAAATAGTCGTCTCATACATTTTTTGTTTTTCCTTTTTTGACTGTTTCAGGTGGGACAGCAAATCCTGTGCCTGTTACTCCATCTTGGCCAGAAGTGGAAGTGTAATGTTTTGATCTTTAAAGTTTCTTTCAGATCAAGAATACTACTACTTCCTAAAATGTACTTCAGAGAAGATGGCTGGAAGGATGTCTCTCAAGTGGCTTAGAGATGAGGTCTCTCCATGCTTTAGATCCTGATGAGAGTCCAGAGGCTTAGCCTGACTGGAAAATGGAACATGCACTGATTCACTTTTTATTGATGGAGGGTCGATTAATGTTTATGTATTTTTAATCATGGTAACATGTAAATGTATTTTAAGATGCTTTGACATTAACACTAAATGTCTAAGAAAAGCATCTGAAATACAAATATCCATAGGGCTTTGTATTTTGTCTAGCACCCAGGAGGCCCTCAGTAAATACCTCTGTAATGAATGAATAAATGATTATGTAGAAAGTTTTGATTTTCTGGAGCCTCTATCAAGAATTCTACATATATCATCAATAACTTTCAAATATCCCGGAATAACAGAAAAAATAAGATTCACGGGGACCTAATAAGAGACTTCTCATGATGACCTTTGTAAATTTATGATAATTTATCACAGACCTGAAAAGTAAGAAAATAGTTAATATTTAAAATCTATCACCTTAGTAACTTCCCCTTTGAGCACCAGTTTTGAAAATATGACTTCATCTCAAGATTTATTTTATGCACTTATATTGTTAAATAAATCTTTGTTGATCTATTAGTTGCTCTATTTTGAAAATGGATTTCACTAGGTTTGATTTTCAGAGTTGTAATAAACTCAGAGCGAAATCGAAAAACTTACATAGTGGTAATTTTTGCTCCACTGAAATACCCTTATAAGTCATGTTTACAGACAGTATTTTTGTATTATCTCTAATCAATGTTGGCTCATGCAAGATGCCACTTTCAGAAAGAGTTTCAGGCAGAAAATAACACAGGATGAATATTAATTCTATCAATAAATTAAATTTTCTTCTAACATGTTGTTTCTTTTATTTATGAAACCAAAGATGATAATGAAACACTGGGTCAACAGAGCATTTATAGTTCTACTCCATACTTTTCAGCATAATGTCTGATCTTGGGTTAGTAATTTATTCTGAGATCAGTTATTTCTAACCAGATATTTTTTCAGTTCGTCATTACTGATTTTCAAAGCACTGGGGTTCTTGAAGAGAATTCTCTTTCTTTCATCAAATGAGAGAAATTTTTACAACAATCATTTCTTACTAGTAACAATACTACACTTCTCGTATTTTTTCAAAACATTTAAAAATTATTGTCTTTGCCCTTTTCTGTCTCCATCTTGACTAGTTGTAAAACATAACCCACATTTTGAGATGCAAAAGTTAAGCACAATAATTGCTATATGGCCTCACTGTACACAGTCTTTGATTGTGTACGAATGCTGATGGTTAGACATTGATCATGTTTAAAAGATTTTCAATTCAGTTCAACAAGCACTCCTCCTATATGCCAGATACTGTGCTAGGCAATGATGATACAAAGGTGAACAAGGCAACTTATTTACAATTGAGGAGCTTATTATCTAGATCAGCAGTTTTTAGCTGCAGGTTCTCAATACCCTAGTATGTTATAATGAGTTGTGAGGGGTGCTGGTATTATACTACCAATATTAGCAAAGGGACTGTTTTTAAAAATTATTTGCATGTTACGAAATAATCCAGAATAGCTACTGCCATAATCATTTCACTTCCACTCACTTGTTTTCTAGCATGTTCCTGATATGATGTTAACCAAGAAACGTACGATAAAAGTATGTATAGCACATCCTAAGTTTGTTAAAAAAAATCACATGGACAAATGGGGTATAAAGATGAAAAGAGTAATTAATGTGATACTTAAGTTATTTGGTACGCAAAAATGTCAACAGTGGTTCTCTTTAGTTGGTAGAACTTTCATAATGTCATTGAAAGTAAATAATTCAACGTAATGAAAGAAGAGTTGTACATGATCGTCAAATAGACACTGCAAAAATAATTGCCATTGGAATTCAGAAGAGGAAATCCTTGGAGCCAGAATGGCCATGGAGGACATTACTTGGGGGGGGGGGGATGTGTCCCAAGGATGGATGGCTGCCGCAGAGAATATGAGAACGTGCTAACCTACAACCCCATCCAAGTCGAGAAAGCCCTAAGTCAGGTTCAACTTCACCATACCCACCTACATTGACTCTCACTGAACACATGATTCCAGGTGTATTCAGATCTGGACTAGGTATCTGTTTCTCCCTATAGTATTTTAATTTATGCAGCTTGGGATCAAAGTAGTGTTTTGCAGCTTCGGCATACTAGTGACTCACACTTGCATTCAACTAAACCTCCCAAGTCTATCTCTCTTCATGATGTGTTGAGCAACATTTCTCCCACACGGTATCAGGGTAGCTGTTTCGCTGAGTTTGAGTGCAGCACTCTACATTTACAAACTATTAAATGCCATCACTGAGAGCTATGAGGATCTGACTCCAATGACTAACATAATGCATCCTTCCAGCCTCCACCCCACCTGAAAGCCTGATGAGAAGACTGTCTAGGTTATGTGCCAGCTATCAGTTTATTGCCCCTTAGCTCCAAATGCAGGTTCATTGCCTGCTTTGCAATAATGGAGCTGGACCTTGTAAATACTCCTCCTTTGCCAGGTGGTACAATGTTAAGCTTTGTCAGCAGAAGGCACTGGAGGGACAATGGAGGAGGAAGGAGTTTGTCCTCTTGGTACTAGCATGCTCCTCTCAGTAGGCTTCTGCAGCTCATAGCTTCTGTGGAATCCAGCATCTGCAGTGCCTGGTGGCCAGCAGCCCTGGCACCTCCTTAAGGGCGGGTGTCCCCCTGAACAGCTTCACAGAGTAATAACGCTGGTGCAACACCTCCCAATGAATGGCTTCCTTGGAACCCCTCCAGGCAGCTTCTCCCAGTACTTGAGATGGCAGATTCACAGAGAGTCTTACTGGCACAGAACCCCCAGCAAACTTTTCTGCCATCTAGTGAACCACAGCTGCACCCTTTCCAACAAGGTCTGCGTCTCAGCTTTGCTGTGGGGAGTCTCTGTAGGGCTGGTGGCTGCTCCTAATATCTGCTCCTTTTCTATTCTTTAGAGGTTTTCTTACCCTTTACTAGCCAATCCTCCATTAACTCCAAACTTCTGTCACAGTTAGTTATTTATATTAACTTTCCCTGTTCAAATTCCGTGTGGCTTTTGTGTTCTGATTAGACCCTGACTGATATAGGTCATTCTTCAAAGTATTGACAAAAATCTCACTGGGACAGAGATACCCAAAAACAAAGCCACCCAAATCCTCCTGATATATAGTAATCTGTTTAATAAGGAAGGATATTTGGTAATATATTATGGAAAGACTCTCGTACAAATGCCCCAAATATACTGTGTGGAGGTTATGTACTGGGGGAGGTGATTATTTGGAGTATGTACTTACGTGTGACGGCTCTTCTCTGCCCTTTGCTGCTCCCTGTGCCTGGAACACCTGCTCTTCCAACTTCCCACACTGGCTCCCTCTTGTCATTCAGGTTTCAGTGCAAATTCAGTGTCTCAGAAAAGCTTTCCCTGACCACTCCATCCATCTCAGCTTGAACCCACCCCCACCCCTTAGCCGTCTATCTCTGAAACATCATCCATTTCGATTTCTTCATGTTATGTATTGTCTTTACTTATTTATTGTCTGTTTTTAACTCCTTGAACATATGCTCCAGGAGAGAACGGTGCCCATCCCCCCAACACCTCACCCAGTACCTGGCACATAATGGGCGCTCCTTACATATTTGTTGAATTGAGAGCACTTCTCCATGATCTTAGATAAATGAGATGCCATGTTATTTTTTAAAAAGCGATCTAAGACTTCTGTTAAGATTTTACACTTCTGAGTCATCCATCAGGGGAGTATGCAGGTAGAGGCTTTATGAATCATGAGCATTTCTAGAATTGATATCAACTTAATGAAACCAAAGGATAGAGTCTGTAATCCCCCAAATCAAATGTAACTTGTTATACTAATATACTACTTACCAATTTTGTTTTTTCCTTCTTCATACTTTATTCTTTGCAAAATATGATGTACGATTCTACTTCTCGTGGCATTGTTGAAGAAAGTGTCTTTGTTGTGTATGATGAAGCTGCACACACACATTGAAAGCACAAATTGAGGATTAATTGGAGGCAAGGGATCTAAGCTTTGATATAATTTGGTGTGACTTAGACAGAGGTGTCTTCCGTCTGTCACAGAGAGGGTATGTCTGGAACAGCAATGAGAGAACCCAGAGGTCACACCAGAGGCAAGAGGCTCACAACTCTCAGCAGCTCGGTTCTCAGCCTCCTGAGAACATTCACATCATTATGTCAGGAGAGAGCTGGAGCTAAATGAAATTAAGTAACTTTCAACTAATACCAAGGCTAAGCCTCATATCTTGTTTTTTTTTTTTTTTTCTCAGTAAGGTCGTTAGATAAATTCAACTAAAAATTCATTTTGTTTTTATCTCCTTTTGTCGTCTACCTCATCCCCTCCTGTGTCATTTTCAGGAATTTTAATATCTGAAACTGGTTTGGGTGATAGACACAAGACTTAGGTAATGAGCTCTGGCCTGGCTCAGGGGTGAGGTCAGAGGCGCGTCTCTAGAAATTGCCTCTCTCCCGCTCCTTTCCCATGTTCCTCCTCTCCTGGAAGGGGTCCCCCTCTCTTCTAGAGCATGTACTTAAGATTGCTGCTCTCTCAGCCAAGGGCCCACCCAGCCTCTGCAGTTTCTCACAGGACTCATACACACACAAACACACACACACACACACACACACACACACACACACACACACACACACACACACACACACACACACACCACTGAGTTCCCAGTAGGTGTTCCTACCCTACTGAGAGGTTTTCCAGGTAACAGATAGAGCTTCCAGGACCATACAATGCAGCATGAAGTGGCCAGGCCTTCCCCTCCCAAGAACGTGTTAAATGGTAGAATATTAGAGATACTGGGAAAGTATAATTGCTTCGTAAATTATAAAGTTTATTAACTCAGCAAACTTTTATTTGGTACTTTGCATGAATTGGACACCATGCAAGACTTATCAATGGTAGCAGCCATTGCCCTCAAAATCCAGCTCAGAAGTCACCTTCCTCAGCGAGTCTCGCCACCCCTCCAACCGCACTTCTGCCACCCGAAGAGTTCAGTACTCTCTCCTCTCTATTAAAATTTCTTTTGCCAAGAAGATGAATTCTTAGGTGTTGCTCAAATCATTCGGAGATAAAACTGGCCTGGAGAAAGGGTGGTCCAAGCATGGGGTTTGGCTTGGGAATTGAACTGGGAATGTGAGTTTGGGGTAAAGGAGAAAAAGGCCAGAGAATATGAAGACAAAATGTAAATCACATGGACCGACTTCTTGGAGAAGGACTTTCCTCTCATTTCTACTTCTCTTGTATTCTGTTATAGAATATTGTTCTCAGAAAAAAGTAATTTGACTTGGTGGAGGAGAGATAAATGCTATGTGGGTAAGTGAGGAAGCTGCAGCATTTATCGTATATCTTCTCTAGGGTTTTCTGAAAACATTTTATGGCATCAAAGAGGAAGAGGGGAAAACTAAGAGTTACATCAAATGCGGTTCCTTTTATTTCATCCTCCTCTGCTTTTTCACCTTATTTGAGACAGACCACTGCACTTCAATACCAATAAAGATGGCATAAAGAAGTAGACAACAAATAAAAAAGCCCATTTTTGACTCACAATTCCAGATAACTGAAAGCTGATAAGCATGACCGTGCTTGACAAGACAATTCTGGGCTAAAAGCGCATGTCCCTCCTCCACTAAATGGTTTTCCGCTTCCTTCTGTTTTTGATAGCACCCCATTACATTTTGGGAGCTCATGTAACAGTTCTCATCACAGGTGAACTTCACAATTTTGTTTTCCTCTTCTTTACATCTAGGTTGTACGTGGATCCTGGAGATTCTACAGTGGGAACAAATATATAGAGCATGTGCTTCCAGGCACTATTCTAAGCTCCAGATATGGTAACTCATTCCATGCTTATAATAAGCCGGGAGGTCAGTACTGTACAGCCCCATGTTACAGGCGAAGAACCAGAGAGGTTAAGTGATGCACCCAAGTCACTCAGTAAGGATCAGAGCCAGGATCTGAACTCAGGCAGTCTGGCTCCAGAGGCTGTCATCTTATCCGTGCCACTCACTTGCCTCCCTGGGGCAGAAACTTCTGACTCCTGGACGTTGGTTCTCCTGGGGATCAGCCCAAGAGGTGCTCTGCTGGGAATGCTCTCCTTGTTTCTACTTATCCTTAGAGCCTCAGCTCAGGTCACATCTCCCTCCGGGGGTTTTCCCTGATTCCCCCACGCACACCCTGAAGAGTAATGTGGTGCTACGAGAAGAGAAGGGAGCAGAAAAACCATCTCATGAAGGAGAGAGATGAAATTTTAGCTTCAGCATCACGCCCACTTTCCCTTAAGACTTTGAAGTGAGACAGACCTCAGCCTGAACCCCAGCTCTGCCACTTACTGTGTGGTGTTGGGACTGTCCCTCAACTTCCCCGGGTCTTGGTTTCCTCATCTGTGAAATGCGATAGCACTGTAATCATTTTCATAGGGTTTCTGCAGAATTAGGTGAGATGAGGAACACTGCTGAGCCTGAGTCTGGCATTTAATCAGCTCTCAGAGTTAGCTGTCACCATTGCTGTTGTTTCTATAACATTATATAGAACTTGTCTGCCTACATGACTGTCTTCTCTGTAAGAGCTGCTTCAGAGCAGGGACCGACCATGTGCATCTCTATTTCCAGTACTGGTACGGGGTTTGGCATATGATAAGCCCTTAAAGTTGGCTCAGATGAGAACAAATGAGATCTCCTGGAGAACCCCAGCTAACGGGGGGGCCTATGAGACTAACTCTCATCTCATTATACCTTGGCCTCTATTTCTGCTTCCTGGAAATCTTTCTACCCACTCCATCTTTCCAGCTACCATATGAACTATTCTCTCCACGTTACTTGTCTAAGGATCTTCTTGTAGGGGGTGGAGGAATCTCATTTTCTCTGTCACTCTTTCAAACTGGAGGGCTAAGAGAAAGAACAGTGATGACTTCCTACATCACGGTTCTCGAGCTTTTCTTAGTCACTTACAAAACAATCCTCTTCAGGGCTTCCCTGGTGGCGCAGTGGTTGAGAGTCCGCCTGCCGATGCAGGGGACGCGGGTTCGTGCCCCGGTCCGGGAAGATCCCACATGCCGCGGAGCAACTAAGCCTGCGCGCCACAACTACTGAGCCTGCGCTTTCGAGCCCGCGAGCCACAGCTACTGAGCCCGCATGCCACAACTACTGAAGCCCGCGCGCCTAGAGCCCGTGCTCCGCAACAAGGGAAGCCACCGCAATAAGAAGCCTGCACGCCACAACGAACAGTAGCCCCCCACTCACCGCAACTAGAGAAAGCCTGTGTGCAGAAACAAAGACCCAACACAGCCAAAAATAAATAAATAAATAATAATAATTAAAAAAACCCAAATGCCTTGCTCCAAATCTTCCCATTCTTTTGTAAAAGGAACTGCTGGAAGGTCTGCCTGTGTGTATGTGTGTGAAGGGGGCTTTCCGAATGCTTCCACCTTGCCCTATGAGGAAGGCCCTGCTCACTAAGTAATGGGCAGACCTGGGTCTGAAGCTCCCGCTGACCCCGTCCAGGACCTCTACCCTCCTGCCTTCCCTGGAGGAGAACAGCTCTTGGTTTTTACTTGGGAAGGCTCCGACCCCCTTTACTCGAGGAGGGATGAAATAGAAAAGGAAAACGCTGTGAAACTGAGGTTCAACTCCAGACCTCCTGGGCTGTGGTTATTTGCTCTTTACTGATATGTTCTCCTGTGGTCAGCTGTCCGCGGCAGTGTGGTAGAGTATCACAATATGCTGGTTGTTTATCAGTCAAGCATTCTGTTTGCTCTGTGCAAAGCACTGTGTGTTGAGGGTGTTATACATGGAGGTGGGTGGAGGGTGGGAAGGGACGTGGATGTTAGGTATGCATGTATTTTAATTAGGGGACTGCAAAAGCGGAAAGAACCCAGCTCCTTTCTTATATATTCCTATTCGATAAAATGAGAAACACGCCAACATTCAAGGGTGTGAACTGGGGAAAGGTGCTTGTTAGAGCCGGGTATAAACTCAGCTTATGAAGCGTGCCACTTGTAAAGCAGATAACAACTCATTTCTTTTTCCTAAACTTTCCTCTTAGGCCACAGCTATGAGGATAAGACTACACTGTCTTCACAATTACTTTAGTTTGAGTTGGCTAGAGGCCAGTACTGTTGGATAAAAATTTCTAAGATAATGGAAATGTTCTGTATCTGTGCTATCCAATATGGTAGCCACTGGTTATACGTATCTATTAAGCACCTGAACTGTGGCTAGCGTAACTGAGAAAGTGAATTTTTACTTTAATTTAAACTGATTAAAATTTAAACAGCCGCACGTGGCTGGGAGCTAACTGATATTGACAGTGCAGATAAACAAGTGCCTAAACTGTGGACGACACTTTGAGTAAGCAGGCCGAGCCTAACGATGGGGTCCTTATCTCGCATCCCCCTTTGACTACAGAAACTGGAGCAGGAAACTGGGCGAGGGGTGAGTGTGCCCTCCAGGTCCATGTACAGGTTGCCTGAAGACCTGAATTCAAGTCCTGCTCTTCTCCTTTAGCTGTGTGGTTTGGAGGAGGTCACTGAGTCTCTCTGAGACACAGTAATCTGTCAGGAAAATGAGGGTCATAATGCCTTAACTGCCCAAGGACAGGGTTAGAGAGTCACAAAGCGAGACGATAAATTACTGAGATAGATCACTAAACCTCGTTGGTAGGCAGTTGGATATAGTGTCCAATCGTCTATTTGAGATCACGTTTGTAGTCTAAGAGACAACTCAAACCGAACACGTCCCAGACAGAACTTTTGATCTGCACCTTTGTAAAAGCAAAACCTGCTTTCTCCCTGGTCTTTTCCATCTTAAAAAATGGCACTACTATGCACCCAATTTCTCAAGTCACAAACTTGAAATTATCTTTGACCCTCTGTCTCTCATATCTGATATCCAATCAAGTTCTTTGGGTTCCTCTTCCCAAATGTTACCCTGAATCTGATCCTTTCTCACACTTCTGCTTCAAAGCTGTTTCCAGGACTACTGCAGTAGCCGCCTGACTATTCTAATTTCACTCTTTCTCCCTTTAGTTCATCCTCTATGAATCTATGAGGCAATGATCTTTTAAAACATAAATAAAATCTTATCCCTCTTCTGCTTAAAGCTCTTCAATGACATCCCACCGACTTTTGAATAAAGCCCAAACACCTTTCCATGGTCTAAATGCTCATACATGGTCTGGTTCTTGCTTACACCAATGACTTCAACTCCTTTCTTTTTCCCCTTGGTCACTGTAAACCGGCAACCTTGCCCTTTTTTCTGTCCTTGGGAAAAAAATCCAGCTTGTTATTGCCTAGGGCTTTTGCCCGTGCTGTTCCTAGATTTTTGCATCACTTTTTGGTCTCAACTTAAATGTCACGTCCTTACCATCCTAGCTAGGACTGTCACTCTCCTGCTTCACCAGTTACTCCCTCTCTGTTCTATTACCTTGTTTTATTTTCTTCTTAAGTTTTATTTAGAATTTTTTTTTTAATTGGGGCAGGGGTGGGGAGACATGTATCTACATGTTCACTGTCTGCCCCCCTTCTCCTGCAGAATGCAGGCAGGGCTTGGACTGCCTTGTTCCTTATTCTAGGGCCCGAGTGAATAATCAGACCATGTGTTTTCCATACCTAGAGACCCACTGAATGTTGCAGAGATTGTCAGATTATATCACAGATACATTTTACATTTTTCTCTAACTTAAAGATTCTGAAAATCAGTTTTATTTTATAATTATGCTTTCTTCGTATGTGTTACTACTTTGGGGGAAATAAAGGCAAAGAAGAGGCTTTAAAAAATTTGGTTTAATACCTACCTTATGACATTTCTGAAATTGATAAAATAAACAAGTATCCTCCAAGATATGAAAATCTCCATGTTTTAAAACTTCAAGTGGAAACTTTCTCAAGAAGCATTTAACTACCTATAGATGGTGCTGTATACGTATTTTAGATTCTTAGCCACAATACTGACTTCTATAAATTTAAAAATCTAAGGCATATGGCAAAGAAAGAAACAGACTATTAATCAAGGCATGTTTCTTGGCCCTAGAGTACAGGGGCTTGAAGCACGTGCCCCACTGGATTTCAGAACTGCTCTGCTTCTGTTGCTCTCCATTTTGAACGGAAGCATCTATTGTAATTATCTGGGCCCATCTCTCCTCACGGTCTGCTGGAAACGTAAGGGGCAGTTAGTTTGACTTTTATATGAACAGGTCTCTGGTCCAAGAAGAACTATACCTCAAGAGCTGCTTCCAAGGAGTCTCATCCCCAACTGAACCTGATGTTGGAACAAAAGATCCTGGACTTTGAGCCTAATGTCACATTGGGATGAGAACTTTGGGGATCGTGAAATGGGAATAAGCATATTTTCTCTGTGGGAGAAATGTGAATAAAATACATGCCAGAGGGAAGACTGTGGTGGCATGCAAAAAATGGTCGCAATTCCTCCCATTCCTATATACTCATCCCGTTGTGATGTGAATTTCCTGCTTCTTCCATCAAGAGATAGAGTCTATCTCTTCACCTCTTGAATCTGAGTATGTCTTATGACTGGCTTTCATCAACAGAATGTGGAAGAAGTGATTTTTGTTGAGTTCTGAGCTGAGGCCCCAAGCTCTGAGCACCCACTCCCGTCCACTTGGAACACTGCCCCAAGACTGTCAACATACGGAAGCCTGAGCTAGGCTCTCTGAAGATAAATGACCACATAGAGAGAGAAACCCAGCCACAAGCTGGCACCATCCACCAGACATGGAAGGGAGAGAATTTCAGACGGTCCAGCCTGGCTGAGCAAAGAGATGATTGCAACCGCGTGTTGACTCCAGCTGAAACCAGTGGAAGAACTGACCAGCTGATTCCAGCACAAACTGCTCAAACAAAAGAATCATGAGCAAACAAAACGTGTGCTGTTTTAAGCCAGTAACTTTTACTGTTACATAGCAGTAGATGACCAACAGACCAGTCTCTCGTGATGGTTGAAATTGTACCATTTCATAATACAAAAAGAACAGTGAAGGTTAATGCCTTAAAGATAAATATTTCAGGAAACTTTCTTAATTAGACTTTTAAATAGAGACCTCCCTTTTTTTTTTTTTTAACAAAGAGAAGCAAAGGTGATACTGTTAACTGTCACTTAAATTACGTCCTCAAATTAGTGAAAAATCTAAGTAGGAACAAAGCAACCAATTAACTTTTTGAAGACCTATTTTGATAGCTTTGGGGGCTTTAGGCAACTGCAGTGCAATAACTTTTTTCTTTGGCTGCACCGCACAGCTTGTGGAATTTTAGTTCCCCGACCAGGGATTGAACCTGGGCCCTTGGCAGTGAGATCACGGAGTCCTAACTACTGGACCACCAGGGAATTCCCCTAACTTCTTTTTTTTTTTTTTGGCAATATGCAGGCCTCTCACTGTTGTGGCCTCTCCCGCTGCGGAGCACAGGCTCCGGACGTGCAGGCTCAGCGGCCACGGCTCACGGGCCCAGCCTCTCCGCAGCATGTGGGATCCTCCCGGACCGGGGCACGAACCCGCGTCCCATGCATCGGCAGGCGGACTCTCAACCACTGCGCCACCAGGGAAGCCCTCCCCTAACTTCTTAAGTATACTTGTTATGAGGAAAAGGATGAGATGATTATCGAACTAAATACATAATATTCAGAGTCCTGACTGGTAAAAATTTTCAGGCCTCTTTTTAGGCGATAAGCTACTGGAATGTGAGGCATTTTTATTCCAATGGTCATTTTTAATTGTACTTCACAATCTCACCTTTTCTATTTGAATGTTAAATACAAATTAAGAAATACTTGCTCTTGAGACTTTCAGGTAAGGATGGAAAATTAAACACCTGTATTCAATTTTTCTCTCTCTCAAAACCCCATGAAAACAATAGCAATGTGTGTGTATTTGTGTTTAAATAAAGGTGTAACACTCAAGGGACAGGGATAGCAGAAGAAAATAGCAAGAAAATGTTGGAATGAGAAAAGTAGACCGACAAGTGGTAACAGAGTTAGGAGACCAGAAAAAGCTGAATACTAAATCAGCTCTGGGGAGAACCAAGACAAATTATATTTATGCTACAAAATCTCATAAAATCGTAGAACTGGGGCACCAGTGACCTCTAGAAGTGGGCTGAAGGGGATGCTAAAATAAGTACTGGCTGAAAGCTGTTTAGGAAGAAGTCAGATCCCCAGATCCTCACTTGTACTCTAACAGAGTACTGGAGTTTTTTTTTGTTTGTTTGTTTGTTTGTTTTGATAGGGTAATATAGTCTCTGAACTGAGACATCAGGCATGGTTAGGAGTAGGGGTACCATAGTGAACTCTGGAGGATCAAGTGAATATTTGCATCCTGGAAGCTGAGACTCCCAGCTATCTTCATCCATTTAGGCTCTATAACACTGGCAGCCAGGCCTCGACTTTTCAGGCAGAAGACTGGCAGAGACCTCTCTGGGGAATCCAAGCAGCCTAAGATGAAAAATCTAGTGACATCAGAGACTCCAAAATAAAACTACCCAGCCACGAAGCCCACGGTTGACAGGCCCCACCTTATACTCTAAACTTCTTCTCAAGTTTTGCATTTCCTATTCTTAAATATGGACAGCCAGCCAAAGATTACTACATATCAGAAGAAATCTATTAACATAAAAGATAGAGAAAAATGCAAAGAGACAAAAACAATCAGAAAGAAATACGTTAGAGGAAATTAGCTATGTAGAGTGATGAAATATTAAAAAAATCATTATGAATAGGCCATATATGACAAGCCCACAACTGACATCACACTCAATGATGAAAAGCTGAAAGCTTTTCTTCTAATATCAGGAACAAGACAAGAGGCCAACTGTTGTAACTTTTATTCACATACTATTGGATGTTCACTAAACATATTGTGATAATCATGTCATGATGTATGTAAGTCAAATCATTATGCTGTACACCTTAACCTTATACAGTGCTGTATGTCAATTACATCTCAATAAAAATGGGAGGAAAAAAGACAACCCCCTCTTTCCCCCCCAAACTCCATAGTATTAGAAGTCCTAGGCAGAGCAATTAGGCAAGAAAAAGAAATAAAAGGCATTCAGATTGGAAAGGAAGAAGTAAAACTGTCACTATGTGCAGATGACATGATATTATTTATAGAAAACCTTAAATTCTCCACTAAAAAAACTGTAGAACAAATGCAGTAAAGTTATAGGATACAAAATCAATATACAAAAATTTGTTGCATTTCTATACACTAATAATGAACTCTCAGAAAGAGAAATTTAAAAATCTCATTTACAATTGCATCAAAGAGAATAAAATACCTAGAAATATATTTAACCAAGGATGTGAAAGACCTGTACACTGAAAACTGTAAGACATTGATGAAAGAAATTGAAAAAGACACAAATGGAAAGATATTCCATGCTCATAGGCTGGAAAAATTAATATTGTTAAAATGTCCATACTACCTAAAGCAATCTATAGATTCAATGTAGTCCCTGTCAAAATTCCAATGGCATTTTTCACAGAGATAGAAAAAAAAAATCTTAAAATTTGTATGGAATGACAAAAGACCCTGAATAGCCAAAGCAATCTTGAGAAAAAACAAAGCTGGAGGTATCACCTGCCTTGATTTCAAACTATATTACAAAGCTGCAGAAATCAAAACAATATGGTACTGGCATAAAAGCAGACACAAAGATCAACGGGACAGAACTGAGAGCCCAGAAATAAACCCACACACATATGGTCAATTAATTTATGACAAAGGAGCCAACAACATACAATGGGGAAAGGACAGCCTCTTCCATAAATGGTGTTGGGAAAACTGGAGAGCCACATGCAAAAGTATGAAACTGGACCACTGTCTTACACTATACATAAAAATTAACTCAAAATGGATTAAAGACTTGAATGTAAGACCTGAGGCCATAAAACTCCTAGAAGAAACTATGAGCAGTAAGCTCCCTGACATTGGTTTTGGTGATGATTTATTTGGATTTGACACCAAAAGCAAAGGCAACAAAGACAAAACTAAACAAGTGGTACTACATCAAACTAAAAAGCTTCTGCACAGAGAAGGAAGCCATCAACAAAATGAAAAGGAAACCTATGAAATGGGAGAAAATATTTGTAAATCATACACCTGATAAGGGGTTAATATCTGAAATATATGAAGAACTCATACAACTCAATAGCAAAAAACCAAAAAAACAATCTGATATAAAAAAAATGGGCAGAGGATCTGAACAGACATTTTTCTAAAGAAGACATACAGATGGCCAACATGAAAAGATGCTCAACATCACTAATCACCAGAGAAAATAAAATCAAAACCACAATGAGATACCATCTCAGACCTATCGGAATGGCTATTATCAAAAAGACAAGAAACAAGTGTTGGTGAGCATGTGGAGAAAAGGGAGTCCTTTTGCACTGCTGGTGGGATTTTAAACTGGTACAGCCACTATTGAAAACAGTACAGACGTTCCTCAAAAAATTAAAAATAGAACTACCATATACCATATGATGCAGCAATTCCACTTCTGGGTATTTATCTGAAGGAAATGAAAATACTAACTTGAAAAGATATATGTGTCCCCATATTTATTACAGTATTGTTTATAATAGCCAAGATATGGAAGCAACCTGTGTCCACCAATAAATGAATAATAAAGAAAATGTGGTATTGTATATATATAACTCAGACATAAAAAAGAAGGAAATCTTGCCATGTGATGACATGGATGAACACTGAGGGCATTATGCTAAGTGAAGTAAGTCTGAGGAAGACTGACCAGTAACCTATGATCTTGCTTATACATGGAATCTAAAAAAGAAAACAAGCCCCTAGATTCGGAGAACAAATGAACAAACTGGTGGTTACTCAGGGTGGGGGTGGACAAAGTTGGTGAAGGGGATCAAAGGGTACAAACTTACATCTATAAAATAAATAAGTTATGGGGAAGTAATGTACAGCATGGTGTCTTTAGTTAATAATACTGTATTGCATATTTGAAAGTTGCTAAGAGTAAATCTTAAAAGTTATCACAAGAAAAAAAATTGGTAACTATGTACGGTGACGGATGTTAACTGACTTATTGTGGTGTTCCTTTTGCAGTATAAACAAATAATCATTATACTGTATACCTGAAACCACTGTGTTATATGTCAATTTAAAAAATCATTATGTTCAGAGAGTTAAGAAGATAATGCAATTGTGAAAAAAGCTCAAAATATGATCTTAAAAAGCTAGAACCTTATGAGAATAAAACAGTCCTTTGAAACTAAAACAAAATGAGAGCAGAAATTAAAGCTCAATAGAAGAATTTGAAAATAAGTTGTAGAAATCTCCCAGGGCAAAAAGGTATACATAACAAATGGAGAGGAAAGATAAGGATGTGAGAGTCTCAGCTCAGGAAGTCCAATATCTGAAAAATAAAAATTCTAGAAGGAGAACAACTCATCCACAAAATTCAAGAATTATTCAAGAAAATTTCTGTGAACTGAAAGATAAGAGTAGTCAAGTTGAAAGGGACCAGTACAACAGATGACCACAGAGCCACATCAAGATACATAACTACGATATTTCAGAACACGGGGGACAAAGAAATGATCATACAAGCTTCCATAGAGGAGAAAACAAGTTACAGAGAGGGAATTAGGAACTGGAATGTTTTTAAAGTTCTCAGCGGCAATATTGAGTTTTAGAATCAAAGGATCAAGCCTTTAAAAATTCTAAGGGAAAAGGATTTCTATACCTAGTCAAACTATCATTACAAATGAAGTATAACAACTACTTGTATTCATTTGCTACAGCTGCCATAACAAAGTGCAATGGATTGGGTAGGTTAAACAATAGAAATTTATTTTCTCACAATTCAGAAGGAAGAAGCTGCCTCATGGATAGATAGAATACTTTTTATGAACCCAAGAGCTCTTATAATAGCATCTACTTTATTGGTTCAAGGTAAAACAAACCTGGGTTAGAGTCTTGGTTCTGCCAAGTACTAACTATTTGAATTTTAAAAAGTAACTTCTCTAAGCCTCAGTATCCTGATCTTTCAAATGGGTCAACAATAATACCCACTTCAGAGAGAGGTTTGAAGATTAGGAGGTGTTGCCTGCAGTGTACTCACGTACACACTGTGCTCATAAATGGTAGGTTTATGATATTATTAGCTCTCTCTTTGACACTTTTTATAAAGATTACTGATCCTCAAAGTTCTAACATGCCCTGATAAATAAGTACCTGCTATTTTGAAATCAAGTATTAAAAAGTCTCTATTTTAACAAAATATTTTCAGATACACAAAAATGCTGTATTCCTAAAAATACAGCATTAGATTGTATGTTTAAAAACTTTACAGAAATGGTATCATGCTCTACTCATTCTTCTGCAACTTACTTTCCTTGTGCAACCATGTGAGTTTCATTCATGTTGACAAAAGGAGCTCTAGTCCAATCATATTTCCTGCTGCTTAGAAGTCTGTTGTATGAGGACACTACAGTTGGTTGGTTCACTTTCCTGCTGGTGGATACGTAGGCTATTTCTAATGTTTCATTATTATAAACAATGCTGCAAAATGCACATGAGCAAGTATTTCTCAAAGAAGAACATATCTAAGAGTGGAATTTCTGGTATGTTCATTTGGACAGGTTTTAAGAAAGAAGCAACAGACAAACTTGGGAGTCTCATCTACATGTCACATCAGGACATGATTAGTGGTGAGGTGTGTCATAATTAATTTGACACTAGTAACAGTTCAAGTGCCTAAATCTGGGAATGGAATACATGGGAGTAAATTGATGTTATTATAAAGGTACCTCAAATCCATTCTAATTATTTTTTAAAACCAATGTACTGTTTAGAGGAACAGTAAAGCACAAAGGAGTGTGTTGCGTACGTAACCATTCCCGTGTGTCATGGTAAAAAAAGGTTGGAGAATCACTGCTTGAATCAAATATTTTTAAAATGTCAGTCACCTAACACGAGACTATGCATTCACTTGGCCTACTGTTAAGACATGGTAGGCCAAACAGTATCTCTGATGTTGGCTAGGTATACACAGAACCAAGCGAACTAGGGAGATGGACAGTTATCTGGATAATTCTGGAGGAAGAGGAGGTGGCAGGAGGAGCAAAAGATGGAGGGAAGAAGAAGAGAGAGAAAAGTGATATCCTGGAATTAGTAACAATTCAGGCCAATCCTAAAGTACCTCCATCTTTAGTGAGAAAGTTCACATATATCAAAATTATCTATTTATATATCAGGTACATATATTATTAACAATAACAAATTTATTGAACATTTATCATATGTACTTAAATACTGTGTTGCTACTTTTTACAATATTCCATGGGTATTATTATTATTCCCAATTTATGAGTAAAGAAATTGAAGCTCCGAATCATACCGCTTGTGAGTTGCAGAGCTGGGATTGGGGTCCGGGACCCAAAAACTCCAGAGCCTCTGTGGGCTCAACCGTTAACCCTTAAGGATAAAAACAGTGATTCATTCATCTTTGTACAGCCCTACACAGTGCCTGTCAGAGAAATGGTTCTTGACGCTGACTGAATTGAAATGGATGTTCAGAATGGAAACATGAAAGCACTGCAATATTTAAATTTATTAGAGATCACTTTTTTTTTTTTTTTTTTTTTTTTTTTGCGGTACGCGGGCCTCTCACTGTTGTGGCCTCTCCCGCTGCGGAGCACAGGCTCCGGACGCGCAGGCTTAGCGGCCATGGCTCACGGGCCCAGCCGCTTCGCGGCACGCGGGATCTTCCTGGACCGGGGCATGAACCCGTGTCCCCTGCCTTGGCAGGCGGACTCTCAACCACTGTGCCACCAGGGAAGCCCCAGAGATCCCTTTTATCTGCCACTCAAGTGAGCCAGAATGAAGAGGAAATCATTTTTTTAAAAATCTGTGCACCAAGTTTGGAAACATAAGTGATTTCCTAATTAATCCTCAGACCAGAAAAATCCAGGTTAGGATAACCCAGGCCTTAGCTTTCTACTAATTAGGGTGCTGTCATTCAGTCAATAGTAAGGTTTCTCCTGAATTACCTAAGTAATTGTCACTGTGTAAATTAATCATTCAGTGACGCATCCATGGCTATTGTCTTAGTCTGGTCTTGGTCATGGGTCTTGTTTTTATATTCCCTTACTGGAGCTGAGTAGGTCCAAGTGCTGACCAAAGGGACAGATCTGTCTACTTTCCTGCAGTTTATTTTGGTTGTTGTGATCAGCAAAGACCTAGAAATTACGTCAAGCATCTACAAAATTTGGAATTTGGTAAAAATTTACCTTCCTTAATCCCTGTCTTTTTTTTTCTTTTTTGACCATTTTTCCCCCCCTACCATCTTAGTGGAAACCTCTATCTATTCCTGCTACAGCAACAGTACCCCCTCTAGGGCTCTTCCTTCCTCCCCTTGTTTTTAACTCTCTAGAAAAGATCTGATAAACTTATTCATAATGGGATATAAAGGAAAAATAACATTAAAAATTTCACTTTTCCGTACTCCCCTGGTGGCGCAGCGGTTGAGAGTCCGCCTGCCGATGCAGGGGACACCGGTTCATGCCCCGGTCCGGGAAGATTCCGCGTGCCGCGGAGCGGCTGGGCCTGTGAGCCATGGCCGCTGAGCCTGCGCGTCCGGAGCCTGTGCTCCGCGACGGGAGAGGCCACAACAGTGAGAGGCCCGCGTACCGCTAAAAAAAAAAAAAAAAAAAAAAAATTTCACTTTTCCCAGGGACATTTTTTACTTTAAATGCGATGACTTTAGCCCAAGGATTAAAGTTCATACTGTAAAATTCCAGGGATTAGGGAGTGTACTGCTTACTAAGTTACCTCTCAGCTTCCCTCTTCTATATTCTGTATGTGCTGGAGCAGGGACCCTGCCAACGACAATTCTAGTTTGCATCTGGCTCTCTGATATGTTCTGCCAGTAGGGGGCACTGGAAGGGGAAAAAAA
Source organism: Leucopleurus acutus (assembly GCF_964270905.1). NCBI lineage: Eukaryota > Metazoa > Chordata > Mammalia > Artiodactyla > Delphinidae > Leucopleurus > Leucopleurus acutus. The sequence continues at coordinate 83,438,045 of NC_139152.1, read as the reverse complement.
TGGAGGCAAGGGGACTCGGTCTTTCCTGTTTGCCTGTTCTCCTTGTCGATGTCACCCCAGCAGTGATTCTTCAACCTCATCGTGGCAAATGGTTCCAGTTTTCATCTTTTAAAAAATACCCCAAACTAGACTCACTGCATTGTCCCATACCCCAGAGGTACCAGCCAGGGCAACATCTCCTCAGAAGTACAGGGCTCAGCTCCAGGGCTCCTCCTCTGAGCTTCTAAAGGTTCTGAAAACCTCACCCTCTTCCTTCCGTTCCTCTGGCCCCTGGAGCAGTAGCTGCTTCACTTCCTGAAGTTATTTTCTGTGTGGCCTCAGTGCTCCCTGGGTGACATGTTAGTTCTCTGATATCTACCTAATCAATTCCCCGCCTTAACCTCTGTTAAAATAACTGCTGAGTTTCAGTTTTCCTGAATGGAGCCTGAGTGATACAGGACGGTAGACAAAGAAACAGGTCAGGGGAAGAGGCTGACTCCTTCTCTTAGAAATCACATACCACATAAGCAGACATCTACCTGTCCTGTTTGCTAATCTGAAAGAAATACCACCACGGTATACTATGCATGAAATCGATCAACAACAAGCATGTACTACTGTATAGCACTGGGAATTACAGCCATGATCTTGGAATAACTTTTAATGAAGTATAATCTGCAAAATACTGAATCACTATTCTGTACACATGAAATACAATACTGTAAATCAACTATACTGCAATTTAAAAAAAAAGAAAAAAAAAAAAGATGGTCTATGAAGTTGAATTTTGAAAACTTCCAATCCCATGTCTGATTTCTGTCCCCCAGAGTCTCTCTCTCTTCTGCCCGAATCTTTGCTAACTTTCATGGAAACTTCCTCTCCTAAAAAACTAAAAGGTTTCTAAAACAAAACAAAACAGCATAAGACATCATCTGAGCCCTGAAAGAGTTCACAGACTACTGTGTTATATAAATGTGATGGGACCAAAAAAAATACTAACGTGGGTTATTCCTAGGTAAATTGCATTATTATTATTATTCCTAGGTAAATTGCATTATTATTATTATTCCTAGGTAAATTGCATTATTATTATTATTCCTAGGTAAATTGCATTATTATTATTATTCCTAGGTAAATTGCATTATTATTATTATTCCTAGGTAAATTGCATTATTATTATTCCTAGGTAAATTGCATTATTATTATTCCTAGGTAAATTGCATTATTTTTCCTAATTGGAAAAAAAAGGTTGCTCTTTGTGAGGATTATATATCCCTACCCATTATCAAGGGCCTACAGCCCCCTTCCCTGGGGAGAGGTATAATTCCTCTCCCTATTACCACGCTTGGCTGTGAGACTTGTTTGGCAGATGAAATACGAGCAGAAATTTTAAGAGCCATCGTGTGGCTCGACAATTCCTTTTATTTTCTGTCATGAGAACGCATGCCTTACCTACCAAGTGAAGTTAAGTCAGAAAGAGCAAGACAAATTCCATACGATATCACTTATATGTGGAATCTAAAACATGACACAAATGAACCTATCTACGAAACAGAAACAGACTCACAAACATGGAGAACAGACCTGTGGTTGCCAAGGGGGAGGGGAGGGGGGGAGGGATGGGCTGGGAGTTTGGGATTAGTAGATGCAAACTATTACATATATATTGTAGAATGGATAGACAACAAAGTCCTACTGTATAGTATGGAGAACTATATTCAATATCCTGAGAAAAACCATAATGGAAGAGAATATAAAAAAGAATGGACATGTATGTATAACTGAGTCACTTTGCTGTACAGCAGAAATTAACATGACATTGTAAATCAACTCTACTTCAATTAAAAAGAGAGAGAGAGAATGCGTGCCTTAGGCACGGGTCGCTTCTTCAGGCAAGATCTCATAAGAAAGGAGACCTGGGAAGAAGAGCCTCAGCTGGCCCACAGCTAATGTGTTAGGTGAGCAAGAAATAAGCCAGACACTGAGATTTGAGGGTTGTTTGTTACTGCAGCAGAACGTAGCAGAATCTGACTGGCACAGTCTCTAACCCAACAAAGACAATCCTGTAATTTATGGTCTAATTTACCCTCTCCTGAAAAGGATGGATTTTTTTTTTCCCCCTGGTGGAGAAGCTATGTCAGTCCTCATAAGAAAGTGATGGGAGAGAGCAGTGAGGTTTGTGAGGAGGAGAGGAACAATAAAGGAAGAGGAAAGAAAAACTGTGCAGGCTGGGGTGAAGGAGGAATGGGTTTGTCGGGGGAGAAAAAGGGCAACACCTGAGTACAGGATGGTATGAAGGAAGGAGAATGAGTATTAGTTTCTGAGGACCACGTACTTGGCTTCTCTTTGTGTCCTTTGAGAAACTCAAGTAAAGGCTGGAGCTGCCTTCTAATTACTTTTGGCTGCTGCATTGGGCTTTGTGCCACACACAGACATGGATGGAAACAAATAATTGTATACAATCAGTGCCGTCGTCACAACATTTACAAAGGCTAACGGGCCCAGAATTCTAATGCCGTCTGCGTGAGACGTAAGAGGTCTCGTAAAGACAGCGGTATCTGGACTAGCTCCTGGGGGAAGCAAAGGCTTTCACCAGGCAATGAGCAGAATGAGAGCCCACCTCAGGAAGAGGGAGCATCGGTCACGAGGCATTCGGGTAACCCCCGCTGCCATGTCGTAGGATCATCCAGCCCGGGAGGCTAGGTGGGAGGGGAGAAGCTGGGGAAGCTGCTTTAGGTGCCATGCGAAGGAGTTTGAACTTGATCTCGAAGGATGTAGGGAATCTTTGAAAGCTCTTGAGCAAGGAAGCAATGCTGCCACGTGGGGCAGTGCGTGGAATTCCCTGCTGAGGGTGCCTGGCTAAGGAGCTGAGGAAAGGGAGGAATCCGGCCCAGGCTCTGCTAGCCAATCTGTGGGCTGTGGATTCCGGAGGAAGGGAATCGTTCAAATCGCTGTATGGGCTGGTGACCAGAGCCTGGCCAATGACCTGTGACATGAGTGTGGTGAGCAGACTGGGGAGTGGGGAGAGACAGAGGGAGCGAGGAGACTTATAACTGTTCACCCAAGAGGTGGTGGCCAGTTCAACCAAGGCAGTGGCAGTGAGGTCAGAAAGGAGGAACTAGGACCAAAAGGATTTGGTGGTGATGGCGGACGGTGAGGAAGGTGATCATCGTGCAGTGGTGATAGCATTAAGTCAGGAGTGGGAAACACAAAACTGATGGTGTGGGTGCTGTGAGCAAAGTGGGAAATGAGAAGAATGGGGCGTACCCCCAAGGATAAAGACACTTCTAAGACATGGTCCTGAATCAGCCGTCATTTGAATCAAGCACTCTTCCCAAAGGCCACAGGTTTAACTTCGATCCCCTCCTTAGTGCCACTCTTAGAGGTAAGAAGTACCTTGCCCAGGCCCAGGACCTCACAGGGCTCAGACGTGGGCCTCCCCCAGCTGCCTGCTCCTCATGAGGTGAGCTGTCGGCAAGGCCAAGGGCATGCGCCCACCAGAGCCCGTCCCCAAAGCGCCAAGGCCACTTCCAGGTCTTTTTTTTTTTTTTTTTTTTTGCGGTACGCGGACCTCTCACATTTGTTAAATGAATAAGTTGATAAATGTTAAAGAACTATTTACAGATGGATAAATGGCAATAAAAGAGTTCTAAGGGATTATCCAAAGTGGGTCCCCCAAATACTAAGAGAACACAGCTAACTCACCGCTGGATCTCCAGACACCCAAAGGTACACTCTTCCCACATGACCAGGCGCCCTCTTTGCGCCTTAAAACCGGAGTCACTAAGTTATGCGCTACCTAAAAGGGGCCACGTCATCAAGGAGCACAAATCTCAGACTATGCAGCTTGTTCCGCTTTCATCTCCGTTTAAAACCTTCCAGGAAAGATCTGTTTCCCCTGACTCTATGGATCAATAGCAGCAACCTGCACGTGGAGGAGACTGATGCAGAATACGTGTCTGTTCTACAACAAGCGCTCCGAGACAGCTGTAAGTCACGGGGGCGCTAAAAGAACATCAATCCTACTGAAATCCGTCTCAGTCTCTCTCTGCCTAAAGGACTCTCTCAAGATTTCAGATCAATGAAAACAACGCAGAACCTCCAAACGCTGAAAAGAAAACACAGTAAAAGGCACACGCTAGAAAAATCAGTATCTTTAGATAGCCAGGCTGAGAGGTTTAGAAAACAAATACGCACATGTTACTGATAAACAAACGTGAAATGGGAATACAGCCTGGCTTAGTCCAGGGCTGCTGTAACAAACTACCATAGGCTGGGCGGCTTATAAACGACCGAAATTTATTTCCAGGAGGCTGGAAATCTGAGATCAGGATGCTAGCATGACCAAGGTCCAGGGAGGGCCCACCTTGCCGGTTGTAGACTTCTCACTGTATCCCCACCTGGTGGAAAGATGGTGAGCTAGATCTCCGAAGGGCACAAATCCCCTTCATCGGGGCGTCATGACCTCATCACCTCCCAAAGGCCCCACCTCCTAATACCATCGCCTTGGGGATTAGATTTCAACGTGTATATTTTGGGGGACACAAACATTCAGTCCATATCTGGAACACTGAGTAGAATTTAGTTTAAAAGTAATGCTAAAAAAAAAAAAAAAAAGTAATGCTATTCCAGTTGGGGTCAGATATTTACCATTGCAAAAATCACTGTTTGTACCTCAAACCTTCCCTTTATACACCAACTGCAAGTCTTTAGAGATTCTCCCAAGGATTCTCACTGTACTCCTGGTTCATAGTAGTAGTAATACTAACTACTAATACTGTTAGTATTAATAATAAAAATAAGAATAGCTATCAATTACTGAGTGCTTTACCATGGGCCAGGTACCAGGCTAAGTATTTTACATGTCATTTCATTTCATGTCTCCAAATCCTACTGCCCAAACCCTCCAGCCCTTCCTTTCTTCCTTCTTTCCCCCATCAAAACTTACCTGTTCTAGATCCTTGGGGCTTTACGGATTGGCACATTCACATAGCTGAGCTATAGGCAGGATAACAGTCCCCTAAGATGTCCATCCTAATTCCTAGAACATGTGATCATGTTAAGCTACGTAGCAAAAGGGAATTAAGGTTGCTAATCAGCTGCCTTTAAAACAGGGAGATTAGGGGGCTTCCCTGGTGGCGCAGTGGGTGAGAGTCCGCCTGCCGATGCAGGGGACACGGCTTCGTGCCCCGGTCCGGGAGGATCCCACATGCCGCGGAGCGGCTGGGCCCGTGAGCCATGGCCGCTGAACCTGCGCGTCCGGAGCCTGTGCTCCGCAACGGGAGAGGCCACAACAGTGAGAGGCCCGCGTACGGCAAAAACAAAACAAAACAAAACAAAACAAACCAAAACAAAACAGGGAGATTAGCCTGGATTATCCAGGTGGGACCAGTGTAATTACAAGGGCCCTTCAAGGTGGAAGAGAAAGGCAGAAGCGTCAGAGAAGGAGATGTAAGGACAGAGGCAAGGAGTGAAATAAAGTGATGTGAGAAGGACTGTTGCTGGCTTTGAAGATGAAAGACAGGGCCATGAGGCCAAGGAATGCAGCAGTCTCTAGAAGCTGTTAAAGGCAAAGGAAACAGATTCTCCCCCAGAGCCTCTAGAAAGGAACGCAGCCCTTCCACACCTTGATTTTAGCCCAGTGAGACCCGTGTTGGGCTTCTAACCTATAGAACCGCCAAACAATTTGTGCTGTTCTAAGCCGTGGAGTTTATGTAATATTTTACAGCAGCCACAAATACATAATATATAATGTTAAGAGGATAAGACTGGAGCCAGGATATGGGACCTGAGAATCCAAGCCCTGCCACTTACCAACTGTGTAACCTTGGGCAAGTTACTTCACTTCTCTGTGCCTCCGTTTCCTCCTCTATAAAAATGGGGATAACGGCTATACCTTATTCACAGGCCTAATGAATTTGTAACTGTGAAGTACTTGGAACCCAGTAAGCACCATAGAAATATGAGATGTCATTATTCCTTCAGTAAACTCCCTACTGTTGTGTTGAATTGCCTTCTCGGAAATTGAGTTTGAGAGGGGTCTCCTGAACTATAATTCTTCAATAAAATGACTGTCCCTAATGCTGACAACCTTGGGCCCCTCAGGTGGCTAGTGCAGGAGAGTCCTCTGTGGGATCAAATTTCAGGTGCCCATACAATCACGGCTGGTAAACAGCCTGTGGGCCCCACTCTGGCAATACCCATAAAACGACCAAACGGCATCATGCATTGGCTTATAAACATGCCTACCCATAGCTTTGCTTTTATTGCTTCTCAAGCATGAATATATGTTCAAACGGAATGTGAGGCTATTTGCTTTTTAATAAGTTCTCAACTTTAATTTTTGTAGAGTGTAGTTCAAACAACAGAGATTTACAATGAGGTTAGTTTAGGGTAGACTGTAGCCTTCTGCTGAAGACGCGCCTAAACTCCTACAGAAGGTTAGGGCCGTGAGCAATTAATTCTCCAGAACCACACTGAGGGGCCTGCCAGAAACAGTCCCTGGAGAAGCCCTAGCAGGAGTTTACGCTAGGACGTCGCTGAGGATACTTCACTCAGAGCCCCCCCTTCCCTGTGCAAGAACTTTATTTCTTGCAAATGCTAGGAAAATGCTAGGAAATGCACTACTTCTCGGAGGGACTGCTAAGCAGATTTCTCCCTCTGCTCTGCCCACTAGGCTCAGGGCCCAATTTACTGGCTTATTTGTCAACCATTACAGATACATAGGCCATCAAGCTCTGCAAATCTGAGTCTATTTTTTTCCCCCAAACTTGAATGCCTGCTCTAAAAGATATTTTCCTTGGCTTGAATATTTACTTATATTTTACCATTTTATTTTCTTTCTCTCTTTACCCCACCTCAAATGCTTCAACGATAAACTCCAAAGGCGATCCAATATTTTTATATTTACAGGCTCGCGCTAGTGTGATACGGCTGAAAAACTCTATGTACTTTGGCCCCGTTCATGTGGCACATACCTGAGGTGGCAGCACTGTGGAGAAAACACACTTCTCTCCTGTTCACTAGTCTGCCATTGACTGGAGTGACCTTGAGCAAGCCACTTAGTCTCTCTGACCTTCATCATACTGCCTGTACCCTCAGAGTTGTAATGCGTCTACATTATAATTCTGGAACACAGGATTGTTTTTTAACAGTGGGCGCTTGCCACCCTTATCTTGCAATGGCTCCCGCTACTACTTGAAGACTGCCGTTTGGCTGACCACTCTTGTCCACACCTCACTGCCATGGTCTGCTGGCCTATTCGGTTGACAGGAAGGTTCAAGTGATTATGTAATCAAAGGGGGATTACATCTAAGTGTCCATCAACAGTTGAGTGGATAAAGATGTGACACATATATACAATGGAATATTACTCAGCCATAAAAAGAGACGAAATTGAGTTATTTGTAGTGAGGTGGATGGACCTAGAGTCTGTCATAGAGAGTGAAGTCAGAAAGAGAAAAACAAATACTGTATGCTAACACATATATATGGAATCTAAAAAAAAAAAAAAAAACTGTTCTGATGAACCTAGGGGCAGGACAGGAATAAAGACGCAGACGTAGAGAATGGACTTGAGGACACAGGGAGGGGGAAGGGTAAGCTGGGACCAAGTGAGAGAGTGGTATGGACATATATACACTACCAAACGTAAAATAGTTAGCTAGTGGGAAGCAGCCGCATAGCACGGGGAGATCAGCTCAGTGCTTTGTGACCACCTAGAGGGGTGGGACAGGGCGGGTGGGAGGGAGGGAGACGCAAGAGGGAAGAGACATGGGGATATATGTATATGTATAGCTGATTCACTTTGTTATACAGCAGCAACTAACACAACACTGCAAAGCAATTATACTCCAATAAAGATGTTTTAAAAAAGGCGCGGGGTGGGGGGGCAGTTACAGAGAAACTTCCACCCCCCCATCCCCTTCAGCAACTTTCTCCTGTCCTCACCAGCCCTTGCTGGCCCAGCACCCAGATTTCCATGGTTAGTGCTTTCTTGGGCACCAAGAGGTGTGCCATCCTGTTACTCCCTAGACTGTTACACGATTTCCTAGCTCATCGTCTAGAGGGGGAGAAAAGGCATGTAAGCCAATTTCATGTCAAGTGGTCTTTTTATACTGTCCTTTTCATATATGCACATGACACATGAAATTAAAATGTCTGAGGCATGAGTTAAATGTCTTGGGGTCAGGCATTAGTCCTGACATCAGAATTTAACGGAGAGGAAAAATGGTCATTCAGCAGAATTGAGGCAAAAAAGAAATCAGCAAGCCAGGGGTAATTTCAAGCTGGATACGGACACCACCACTGACTCTTGATGTTTTATGTTTATGTTTGATGACATACTATTTATGTTTTTCAACCCTTCCTCTGGGTGTCCTGGCTCTAGGAGATGAGCGAACTTGCCTCCAGAGCCCAGGCTCTGTCCTCCAGGGGTGGCAAGAATGCCAACTCTGCTGATTCCTCTCCTTTTCTTTTGGTCCTACGATCGAGCCCCGGGTGCCGCCGGCCGCCAGGCACACGGTTCCTGCGCTCAGTGGCTCAGTCTAGCAGGGGGAGAAAGGCAAGCGAGGAAATTCCATTCCAGGTATATGTATATGTATAACTGAATCACTATGCTGTACACATGAAACTAACACAACATTGTAAATCGACTAGACTCCAAAAAAGTTTTACGTCAGCACTAGCGACCTCCAGGGCTGGATAATTCTTTGTTGTGGGGCTGCCGCGTACTGAAGGATGTCAAGTAGCATCCCCGCCCTTAGATACCAGTAGCACCCCTTAGATATCAGTAGCACCCCTTAGATACCATACCACCCCTTAGATACCAGTAGCAGCCCTCACCCTAGGTTGGGATCAACAAAAATGTTTCCAGACGTTGCCAAATCACTCCCCTGATTGAGACGCACTGGTTTATAACTTAGTGTTGGTTACCTCCAGCTGAAATGGAAGCTCCAGGAGGGCAGGAATCTCGGCCTATTTATTCACTATTGATTCCCAAGCCCCCAGAACGACAACAGGCGTGGAGCATGGGAATGAAGGAATATTTATTTAAACACATGCACACGCAACAAACAAACATTTCAGATTCTTCCATTAGGAAGTGATCAGTATTTAATTTCACCTCACTTTTTATGGATTTTCATCAAAATAAAATAATGGTAATGATAGAAATTTTCAATTTCAGGAAGGAACATTTTTCTCTGTACCTTACACAAATATTTTTCTGAAAGGCACTTTAGAATTGATCTATTTCTTGAAAGAATACAGCGTATTTGTATATTATAAAAAATGACATGACACTTTTTCGCACATTTCCTTTTCTCTGTCTCCCAGCAGAAAAACCTTATTATGAGTATCGACCTTAGAAGGTAATTGCCTCAAGGGTATTACTGCTGATGCCATTTTAAGAATGAAGGGCAGTGCTACTGAAGCAGACCAACACTCACAGGCAAGGAGGAGAAGAGGAAGAAATGAATTCCCGAATGGACTTGTCCGTCACAGCCATCAGCTTCGACCGGAGTTTAATTTATCTCAGAGAGTGGGTGGGCCTGCCTGAAGGGTGTCATGTGATAAAAGACAGTAGAGAGACAGTTCTCAAGGAGGGAGGGGGTGGGATCTTGTATTCACCCTACCAACCACCACAAGGGAAAACGTGCCACTGTCTGGAGACGTTCTTGATTTTCACAACTAAGGGGAGAGGCAGGAAATTGCTATTAACATCTGATGGATAGAAGCCATGGATAATATGAACCATCCTGCAATGCACAGGACAGGCCCCCACAGCAGAGTTATTCAGCCCAAAATATCAAAGTGCCGAGGTTGAGACATCCTGCAGCAGAGCACGATGTTGAACAGTGTGGGACCCAGTGCCTCTCTGGCTGAATCTGAATTGATCCATCACTGTCTAGTTATTCAGCAAACCTATTTCCCTTTTCCTCCTGGGCACACAGGTATTTATGTTAGCATCCCTAGAGTTAGGGGTCGCTACCTGATGAGCTCTGGCCCATGAAATGTGGGCAAAAGTACTGTACCCCACTTCTAAAACTGGCCCATAAAACTTCCTACAAAATCACTCATCTCTCTTTCCCCCCACTTCGGTAAACCAGATGGAAGGGATTTAGGGGATGGCAGAGTCACCAGACAGAAGTAGCCTGGGTACCCGAATGTCTGTATGGAGAAGGGACAATGCACCTCCCTCCATGTGGTGACCCGCACTAGACCATGATGTGAACAACAGACAGACTTCTACAGAGTGAAACCGCTGATACTTGCGGGTTGTTCAGGCAGGTGGACTAGTCTAGCTGTGTAACCTACTGCAGGTTCCTTAACCTCTTTGTGCCTTGATTTCTTCCTCTGTTGAATGGTGATAATAATACCTCCTCTCCCATCAGGTTGCTGTGAGGATTAAAGTCTTTAAAATAGCATCTGGCATCTAATAAAGTTTTCCCATCTGTAGGACCACCTTCGGTGACACCATATAAAGTGACCAACGGCACTACACGTTGATTTATATAAAGATGTGTACCCACAGGTTTGCTTTTATTGCTTCCCAACACGGGTATTTGTTTGAACTAACTAGAAACTAGAAAGCTAGGCCATTTGTGTTTTGAGTCACAAGTTTGAATTCTTTTGTACAATGCAGTTCAAAAAATTATGATTATTCCATGTTATCTTTATTACTCTGATCCTTACTTCATCTAATAGACAAGTATGAAGCATCTACTGTACGCTTAAGCATTGTGTTAAGTACTGGAGATATAATAACTGTGAGCAGAAACAGACATGGCCTATGCCTCCATGGAGTTCAAAGTTTACCTGGAGAGTTAGGCATGAATCATATAACACCCAAATAATTATAAAATCTAATATATGAAAAATGTTACATGGGAAACATTCTGCTAAAGCAAAGAGACCTGGTCTTTGGAAGGATGGGAGGAAGGCTTCCCAGGGAAGTCTCTGGAGCTGAGTTTTGAAGGATGAATAAGAATAAACTTGGGGAAGGGGGGAAGGAACGGGAAGAGAATGCTAGGAAAGGAAACATCATGTGCAAATGTCCTGAGGCAGAGTACATCCAAAGAACTGAGGGAGGCTGTATGTGTCTGGATCATAAGAAGTGAGGGGTGGAAGGCAGTGAAGGCAGATAAGGCTGGAGAGGAGTTGGCAGCATGGCCAGGTCATTCAAGGCCTTGTAGGTCATTCCCAATAATTTTCATATTTGTTCTAAGGTTTTTAAACTGGGTGAAGTGACATGATTAGTCGTGCATCTTTCTTTTTTTTTCTTTTCTTTTGCAGTACGTGGGCCTCTCACTGTTGTGGCCTCTCCCGCTGCAGAGCACAGGCTCCGGGCGCGCAGGCTCAGCGGCCGTGGCTCACGGGCCCAGCCGCTCCACGGCATGTGGGATCCTCCCGGACCGGGGCACGAACCTGCGTCCCCTGCATCGGCAGGCGGACTCTCAACCACTGAGCCACCAGGGAAGCCCAGTCGTGCATCTTTAAAACCTCATTCTGTACTCACTTAAGAGAATGGAATGGAGGTAGGCAAGGGTAGAGCCAGGGAACCTGTTATACTATTTCTGGGTTTTAGAGGTGAGAGCATGGTGGCAGAGATGGCTGGATTAAAGAGACACTTAGCACATAAAATCATCAGCCTTTGGAGATGTATTAGATGCGGGAAGCGGAGGTGAGGGAGGTGTCTAGAATAGCTTTCAGGCCTTGGTTTCAGCAACTGGACAAAAATTAGTGCCATTACGGGACAGGGGCTAATGAAGGTGGACCACGTTTGAGGAGAAGATGTCGAGTTTGGTTTGAGATGAGTATGCAGTGAACTAACTTCACACCATCTTTATTCTTTGCTCATAATATGATTCTCCTATTTTCATTTCTATGTATTCATCTATTTTCTCATTTAACAAATCATTATTAAGTACCAACTATGGGACTCACAGTGGTGATGCAGACAGTCTTTCAAGGAGCTTATGGTCTAGGAGAAAGCTATGAAAATGGGTGATACTGTTAAGAGCTACGATAGGAAAAAAATTATTACTTAGACATAGAAGAGTGCCCCACACCCAGAATCGGGGGTGAAGGTTGGAAATTATGGGAGGTTTTCTGGAGGAAACGTCTCTGATGCAACGTGCAAGAAGGGAGCCTAAGGGAAAGGGTATTCCAGGCAAGGGAAGAGCATGTGTAGACAGGAGACAAGAGTGCACAGAGAGTTAATGAGGTCAGAGCAGCTCAGCGCGGCCAAAGCCCACAGAGGCAGGAGCTAGTGGGCCAAGCTAGGATTCTGGGTTTTATCCTGAGAGCAGAGTATTCTTAAGGGTCTTTTCCATTTTGGTCATTATTTGTTAAATTTCCCATTGTCTTCTCTTTCTTCTACATTCATGTACACACACCCCTAAATTTCTATTATCCTTTTTTATTCCTAGATTAACACAATATCAAACACTCTGCAAAACTGAGAAGTCACATGAGATTTCTGACTGCATTTGCAAAACCAAGAGATCATGTTATAAGTCCCAGAGCTCATTAACCAGTTACTTCTGATTACTTTAAACCCACTAAAATCACTCTCGAACCATCCTAGGGAAACCTTTTTCTAATCGTACCAAACAACTGTTTCCAACTTGACAGCCAGTGTTCTTCACGTCTTACTTTTATACTATCATTAAAGAGATGTTGTCCACGTGGCATGACAATTTTCAAAGAGAAAGAAATCCCCCGGCCCATAACATTCAAGACACCTGTTCAATTTTTCACCTCCCAATGGCACAACAGAACTGCCTACACTATTCTCTTGGTCCCACTGAGGTCTGGTTCTTAGGTTTGCTTTGTTCCAACTGTCCCTCTGCTTTTTCCTCCTTAGTTCTCCTATCTTGAAAGCTCATTTTCCACCGATCACTCTCTTTTTTCAAACAATAATGCCAGGCTTTCTCACAGAAAACTACTTGTGGTTTTTCAAGCACCCCATTCTGTTTCATGTCTCTCTCTCTCTCTCTCTCTCTCTCTATATATATATATATATATATTTTTTTTTTTTTTTTTTTTTTTTTTTTTTGCGGTACGCGGGCCTCTCACTGCTGTGGTCTCTCCCGTTGCGGAGCACAGGCTCCGGACGCGCAGGCTCAGCGGCCATGGCTCACGGGCCCAGCCGCTCCGCGGCATGTGGGATCTTCCCGGACCGGGGCACGACCCCTCGTCCCCTGCATCGGCAGGCGGACTCTCAACCACTGCGCCACCAGGGAAGCCCATGTCTTTATACTTTTATACACATGTTATTCTCTCTTTTTAGGATGTGCTTCTCCCTTACCTACCTGGACACCTGTCATCCTTCAAGACCCATCTCAAGCATTTTCTTCTTGTGACCCACCCTCATCTCCTATCAACCTCCTTCCAAATCTGGAGGATGGAGCACTCCCTCTTGTAAGGCACACCCAACATACTGTCTACAATTATTTAAAACGGTGTACTCTCACAGGAATGGATAAAGAAGAATACTCCTCAGCCATAAAAAGAACAAAATAATGCCATTGGCGGCAACATGGATGGACCTAGAGATGATCATACTAAGTGAAGTAAGTCAGACAGAGAAAGACAAGTATCATATGATGTCACTCATATCATATGCTGTGATATCATATGATATCACTCATATCACGTGATGTGATATCATATGATATCACTCATATCATAAAATTAGGGGAACCTAATTTTAAAAATGATATGAATGAACTTATTTACAAAACAGAAACAGAATCACGCATTTTGAAAACAAACTTATGGTTACCAAAGGGGAAAGGGGGGTGGGGGAGGGATAAATCAGGAGCTTGGGATTAATATATACACACTACTATATATAAAACAGATAACCAACAAGGACCTACTGCATAGCACAGGGAACTCTCCTCAATATTCTGTAATAACCTATATGGGAAAAGAATCTGAAAAAGAATGAATATATGTGTAACTGCATCACTATGCTGTACACCTGAAACTAACACGACATCGTAAATCAACTAGACTCCAACATAATTTAAAGTAAAATAAAATGATCTATTTACTAGGTAAGGTCAAGGCTCTGTCTGATTTATCTTTATATCCCCGGTACCAAGACAGTGTCTGGCAAGAAGCAGGCATCAAATTAGTGACCGCTGAATGAATCAATAATCCAGTGAGAGAATACCAAAACACGTCAAAAAACCTTCTCAAATATACGTGAGAGGTGGCTGAATGCCGCCATCCCACATGCTACCATCTCTCATTTATTATATAGTTTAAAATACCTGTAAAGGTATGATTCTCAGTTCTAGTCCCTAAAGATCCTGATGGGTGCCCAGGTGCTTCAGATTTTGAGAACCCTCCTGAGAAACTTTGTTCTAAAGCCAGAACATGAGGAAACATAACCAGCATTGAAAATGAGTAGGAAACCTTCCTCTTCCATTTACCTGTGTCCCTTTGAAGTAAAACAAACCCCAGGCACACAACATATATTTCATTGATTCTTCCACCCATCCATCCGTCTAAAAGTTTTGAGACCCTCCTACACTGTGCTAGGCACTCTCTCGAGCGGGTAAGAAGCAAAGTGAAAACCTGCACGTACACCAGACTCTACTCCAGGAGGATTTAAAAACAAACAACCACTTGTGTAGGAAACTTCAAGATGAACAACACAGGCACAGTGAGGGTTTAAATTAAGAGTGGGAACACATCAGCTTGCATCTGTCTTCTTCTTTTCAGAAAACATGCTAGGTCCTGATCTCTGACTTAACATGAAATCTCGCTCAGTTCTTATTTCCCATGGAGGATTCAACTAGGATTTTGAGGGTGGGCTCTGAGTTTCACGTCTTCTTCAATAACCCTATTAAACATTCACATAATGGGGCTTGTTTGGCATCAATCTAACCTGTGGGGATCCAAGGTTTGGCTATTTCAGTAGTTTAATGGAGTTGCTTCCCGTGCATTATACGTTTTGATGCAGAGCATCTATTCTTTGGTTTTTCTTCTCTCCTTCGCCCTCTAGAAGCCCACAGGCTTTAACTGATTTTTCTGTTGCTGAAATGTGCCCCCAGCTTGCACTCCCTGCAACTGCCATTTGGTTTATTTTTTTGTCAAAGTTGGCAACCTATTTTTTTTTTTTAAATCTGTCACCCCTTTTCTTCCCTTCAGGCAAGTCATTTTTACTGAGGCTGTTGTTATATGGCTGGAACAGGGAGAGCCAGGAATTCCTGAAGCCTGGCTGGGATCAAGGCCAGGCTGACTTGATTTATCCTCCTCTTAAGAGGCTGTCTTTGCCTGGTTGTTTATAATCTTTGGCGTGGTTTTCTCTCCTACCACCAACCCTGCCATCCGGCCACGATTTCTTGTCAAATCAGAAGCTTCAGAGTTAACTCTTTATCACTTTCACAATTCCTCAAATACTCAATTACTTGGCTAACCTCCCTCCCCCAACCACACATGTAAAAAGTGACAAATTACTGTTCAGAGACTGACAGATGAGCCAGGAAGCCAGCTGCTAGGTTTTGTGGCTTTTCCTGGGGCAACTTGGTGAGTTGTTAAAGAAAGGGGAGCTGAAAGGTGAACTGAGTTGTTTTTTTTTTTTTTTTTAACTCAACAATCCCGCTTTTTAATAGGGCAAGGTGTAGACCAGCTTCCTTACCTGCTGGCTTAAGGCAGATGAGCCTTCAGGGGGCTCCAAGCACTGGGCTTTGGCGAAGTCACAAGACAGAAGTCTGGGTCTCTGAACCACCACGCAGAATGTGGTTCACCAACACACACACGGACGAGCGTTCAATTGTGTTAAGTCGCTGAGACGTGGGGATTGTCTGCTAGAGCAGTTTGCTTACCCTGACTAATATAAAAGGGATATGAACACTCACAGGACTGTCAGGGGAGAAGGGCACTACGCTGTTCCTTCCACGGGCCAGGGAATCAAAGGCGCGCAGAGAGGGGGGCTCTACCACAGCTGCATGTCCTTAGTAAGACAAGGGCTTTCACGGGAAACACTCACTGGTGGATCCTTTGCTGGCTGAAAGGGGCAGTGTAGCAGTCATTCTCCTCCAGGTCTGGCAGTGTCTCCTTGTCCAGCCTCATTGGCTTCTTAGGTAACCATCTCCGAAAACTGCTTATTTGTTTATCGATCCTGTGGTACATGAAAGGCAAGACCAAAGGGTACAGCACGTCAGCATTGCCCCAAAACACGGGAGGGAAGTCTCCACAGAGCCGTAAATATGACCCCCACACTGCAGGCATGCTCACTGCACTCACGAAACTCCCACTCAACAGACAGAAAGAAGAGAGCCGAGACTCAGTGTTCTTGGGATTTCACCAAGGGGCTTTGATATGATTGTCCATGATATCACAGCTGTGAGTCATATGTCTACACATGCCAGTGAATGACCAAGGAACAGAACAAGGCTGGAAGGCTCTGGAAAGGAAGTGGACAGTCCCTTAAGCAAAGCAGCTGAGACCTTAACTTTGTCCATCCTGCAGATTCCAGAAACTCATTGTGTGCTTGGAAAATCTCCCCATCTGAGGTCTGGGAAGAGCTGTAGCTATAGTTAGCTTTGAGCGAGGGGTGACAGTGCATCCCAGGGGACGGACCGTACACAGAGAGCCCAATGGCACGATTTGCTTCCTGCCCCTCACACCTTCCCCAAGCAGGCTCTCAGCAGATGGCATGCTGTTTAACTTTCATGTCTCTTTTCAAGCTGAGACATGAAAGTTCTTAAGGTGCTGGGGCATCATGACACACGTGTGTCACTCTGGCCAGGGCACACGATGATACCAAGCCAAGGGAAATGACACTGTCTCCAAAGCAGTTTTCAAGCCATGGTTTCCCCCCCCCCCCGGCTACCTCCCTGTTCCCTCTGATTTCTGCTGATGAAAACGTCTGGCTTCCAAGTGACCAGATTCTCACCCACTCACAGCCAACCATTAGAGGGAGCAAATACCACAGCAGACTTTTAAATGATTATGCTACCTCAGGTATCTGTACCCCTGAAATGTTTTTTCTCCAAGGGCACATATCAAATAGCATCTCTGTGAAGCAGACTGAACAGGTGCCATTCGCGTTTTACACATCACAAAAGAGACCCACGGCCAGGGTGATTATCCAGCCAGTGAATAAAGCCAGAACCAGATGGCAGATCCTGCAGTCTTGATTTTAAAGATCACCCCCATCAAAGTAGTTGATAATGGGAATCTTCACTTAGGGGCTATTCAAGGGACACATTTCGCTGGGGATGAAAATCTTTAAATGCCTTCTAAGTCCATTAACTGACAACATATGGAATTTGGGTATGCTTTGTTTCTTTTCCCAATTAAAATCATTTACATGGCAATTTATCCTTTTCCGTGAAACTCTCAGCTGAAGGGATTATTTTTTATATAACCAATCAACTCCAAAATGAAAAATAACAGTAATCTTCTCTTCTACCACCTTTTATCCTCAGCTTTGTTCCAGCCTCACCACAACCCCCCACTCTGCCTGGTGGTGGCTGTCTTTTTTCCAGAGTCCCTGAAAGTTCAAACTGGAAAGAATCCTCCGGCTTCTTTAAGACCCTCGTCTCCAAGAGGACCTGTCCCCACCACATATACACACACAGAAGTAAAGACCCTACTCAGGGTCATGTACGCAGAAAAGAATAATAGATTAGAATGGCCCAAAGACTGAAGAAAGGGAAAAAGTTCCCATCTCCTTCATCCTTCAAGTCCACCCCATTCTCCCCATCATCTCTTTAAAGACACTTAAAATACAGTGAGATGATAAGCTTCAGAGAGGTGATATGACACAGTGGTTGAGAACATGAACCCTGAGGCTGGAGTGCCCAGATTCAAGCCCTGGCTCTGTAATTATTAGCAGTGTGACCTTGGGCAAGTTATTTAACTTTGCCATGCCTCAATTTCCTTACCTGTAAAATGGGCACGATAATGATGCTCAGTTCATAGGGTTGTGATGATTAACTGATCAATACGTATACAATGTCTCCAGAACGGTGTCTGGTGCACAGTGAACACTGGCTATTATCACTATCTTTTCTTTTTTCCCAAAGACAAGCATTTGAGCAACCAGTTTGCCTCTTAACATTTTTGTCCTTCTGCCCTTCAATTCAAAAGGTTAATTATGCTTCACCAGCATCTATCACTCGTCCAAGTTCAATGATATAGTCCTTAAATTAGACGTCCTAGGTTAAGCTGGTTGCCTTCCCTGTGGCTCTTGGCTTTACTTCATCTGATTGCCTTAAAAGTTGTTCACGAAAGAAGACTTTGGCCCAGAGGTTTTCCGTAATAGAGCTTTCACCTCCCACATCTCTCCAGTCGGCAGCACTAATCGGATTACACTTTGCAAGATTCGCATTCTCACAGAATCTGGGCTCTGCGCGCAATGACTATGAATTAAATCCAGATGGGTACAGTGCTCAGTGTGGATAAAAACAAAGCTGTAAAAATTCAGGCATAAATACTCCATGGGAACGAAATGGTAGCTTTCAGCAACCAGCTTGTGGAGCCACAATTTAAGTGAAATGTGGAGATGGTGGAGCGAGAGAACAGAGTATGAAAGTGATGAGTTCATTGAAAAATGAGGAGGGCGGGAAAGGAAGTGAGAGGAGGCTGCTTGGCATGGTGGAAAGGAGCTGGGATTTGTCCTTGGAATGCCTAAATCCTGGCTCTGTTGCTTATCAGCTGTGTGACGTCCCACAAATCACTCACCTTTCTGAGCTTTATTTTTCAAGGGTTTTAAAATGGGGTCATTACGATCATCATCATCTTATTGACCTCACAGCGTTGCTAGGAGGCTTAGAAAAGAGGACGTGCATGAAATGCTTTGGAGAAGCTGCTAGGCAGACAGCAGTGTTATTAATAACTCCTTGAGGACCATGGAGGCTAATGTAAAAGGGATGGAAAGGAGAGGAAGTGGGCTTTTGAAACCCTATGGTAGAAGAAAGATATTCAAAAGATATCTTAAAAGCAAGCCCCCTGAGACACTAACTGGGGGTGGAGGGTGTGAACCGGTCTTCATTGGGGCAGCCTGAGAAGAAACAGGAAGACAGCGCAGGGGCTGTCTCGGTCCCACCACACATGCCAGTCCAGGCTGTGTGCTCACAATGGACAGAAAAAATGTTCAGACGTGACCAGCAGTTTGTGTCCTCTTCTGGCTGGCGGAAAGGCCCCCCAAAGATTTCTGCACCCTAATCCCGGAACCTGTAAATATGTTGTGTGACATGGCAAAGGGACTTTGCAGGTGTAGGGTGATGGGCCTTAAATTAAGGAAAGCATCCTGGATTACTCAGGGGGACCCATTTAACCACGAAGCCATTTAATAGCAGAGAACTTTCTCTGGCTGGAGACAGGAGAGATGAGGCAAAAGGAAGGTCAGAGAGATTCAAAGCATGAGAAGGACTCAACCGGCCACAGCTGGCTTTGAAGATGAAGGGGGGCAGGAGCCAGGGAGTGTAGGCAGCCTCTAGAAGCTGAGAAAGGCCTTTGGTGAACAGCCAGTCGGGAAACGGAGACCCCAGTGCTACGACTGCATGGCCCTGAACTGTGCCAGCCACCTGGCTGAGCCTGGAAGCCAATTCTTCCCCAGCGCCTGCAAAGAAGAGCCTGGCTGGCTGACGCCATGATTTCAGCCTGTGAGACCCCAAGCAGAGAAACCAGTTGAAACCTCCCCCAGCCCAGACTTGTGACTTGAAGAACTGAGATAATAAATTTGTGTTGTTCTATGCCGCTAAGGGCGGGAATGTATTGTAACAGCAATGGGAGACTAACACACCTCTCCAGTCTTGGGCCCATCTTCCCCTTGAGACCTGACCTTGGCCAGCCAGGCCCCCATGGGCTGAGACTGACGTTCTACACGTTGCCCCTACCTCCCAGGTAGGTGGCTCGGGGAACAAGGGGTCTGTCCCTCTGTGGCAGGATGACGAATGGTCACTCTTCCACAAACCCACTCCTGTCCCCAAACTGTGCCACTCAGACATCAGTGAGGATCCCTTTCACCTTGCAAAGGAAAGACACATAGTGCAAAAGCCACCAGGTTGGAAAGCATGAGACTTAAGCTGGATGCCTGGGACAAGCCTTTTATCCCTTTTATCCTCACGGGGCCTTAGTAGCCTCATCTCTAAGATGAAAAATCAGATGCTTTCTCAATACATGGTGGTGACTTCAGCGATAATATCTTGGCTCTACCATTTTAAACAAACTTGAGTTAATACAGAGTTTTCCTTTAGGGATGTCTCTGGCGGTCCAGTGGTTAAAACTCTGCGCTTCCACCGCAGGGGGTGTGGGTTCGATCCCTGGCTGGGGAACAAAGATCCTGCATGCTGGGGTCAAAAAAAAGAGCTTTCCTTTTCAAGAGGCACAGTGGATAACCTTTCATATAGAATGACGACTCTGGAGTCAGCTGGAAGTGGATTCACATCCTCGCTGCCCAGAACGAAAATGGTGAGTGTCACGCTGGGGAAGGGACTAAACTCCTCTGAGCTAATACACCCATTACCTAAGGAAGTGGGAAGGATAAATGTGCGCACAATGCCTTGGATGGACAAAATGCTCAATGAAGTAGTGGTTTCTAGGATGAAGAAAATGATGGTGACAATGAACCTTTATTAACCGAGTTCTCAACAGACGTTCAAGAGCTATGATTCTCCCTTGTATATTGAGGTCTGTGCTTCCATGTCTCACAAACATCCCTAAACAGGCAACCCTGATATTTACTTAGGCCTGTAAAAGTCAAGAAACCAACTAGCCAGGAAGCACCCCATCTGTCTCTGCAACATAGGAGTAGGGCTGATACTTAGTGAAATCTCCTCTGACGGGGAAAAGAGGAAACACCAGCTTAATGATGGAGCACTGACTTTGGTTGGATACACGGTCACTCTGTTCCATTTCTGCCATTTACTGAGCAAAAGCTATCTCACAGACTGCACAGGCACCTCAATAAAGATGGATCAACCACTTGGGCATTTGTGCCCTTGACCTGTCAAGGTAATATCTAGACTAAAAGGTGAGTTACTTTCTTAAGAAAGTTGTTCTGGTGGTAAGTTCAGGGTCCTGGACCAAATGCCGGTTCATGACAGGTGAGGTTCTGCATAGCTGGAAAGAGCTGCCGGCACAGCACAAGCACAGACAAATGGGCACAGACCTGTCGCTTCTTCCAGGCTGTGCCTTTCCAGGGTGTGCCTCGGGAAGGTCCTTGTTAAAACAACTTGACCTCCGTTGTAAAGGTCAAGTTATCTCAGTGGTAAAGGGGAGAGAGACAATCTTACCCACCTTCAGGAGTGGTGATGATTACGGAAAAGGCCACATGCAAAGGACTTCACCCCCAACAGGCTAACCTGTCTGCAGGCTTTTATAAATCACTGGCTGTGCACAGAGTCCCAACCTGGATGCTGAGGGTGTACCCTGAAGAAGCAGAAAACAAGGGCCTTTCCCTGGAGCCACTAACAACCCAGGAGGGAGTTTGTACTAATGGCAACTTAATTAGGCTGAATTAAATGAAACGGGCTACTTCAGAGACACCTGCTTTTCCCCAGACCAGAATATAATAATAGCATTAGGTTTCGAACAGTTAGATTACATTTTCAGAGATCACGTGCCCAGAGAGCACCTACAGATGAGTACCCTGTATTTGCAGCCTCTCCTTGGATAGTTAGGGATCTTGGGAAGCTACTGTCATTCTTTTAGGTCACAAGGCTGCTAACTGGGGCACAGCTTAGAAGAGTCCAAAGGCTTTGGAACATTTACGTATGTTAATTTGTTTAAGACGAGGATGGAAACATCCAAGCCATTTTGTCATGTTGCCTGTATACTCATCGGATAAGATTACGATGGCACTGAGCGTATAATGCAGTAGGGACCAGCGTTCCTTCTGCCAAGCATCGCAAAGGAGAACAGCAGGCAGGATGTGCATGGGGGCGTGGAGGCAAAAAGAATGAGTAGTAATGAGACTGCAGCCACAAGCCACCCACAGTCAACAGATTTATTACTCTGTAAGCATATCTTCTGCAGATTATATTTGTACGATTTGGTGAAGGCAAAAAAATAATAAAAGTAAGGCAGAAGAACGATGATAAATTTCCTTTCCTGACTGGATAGGTAATTTGTAATACCTGTAAGTCTGCCCAAAGGTAAGTGTTGAAGCAGCCTTTAATAGACCAAGTATGTGAATGAAAAGAGCATTTACTCCAGAAATACAGATCTGAATTACATGAGTGTGCTTTATGACGTCAGGTGACCTTTCATAAATAAAGATATTTGTGAAATGACGCTCTATTTTTCTGCCTGCTCGGAAATTTCACGATTTCTAGTTCATCTCTCTTATCCTGAAAGGAGGTAGGTTTGTTTCAAGGGTGCTTTCACAGATTAATGAAGTGGAATATCATTTGTAAGAATGAAACTAAAAGCTCAATTAAATATCCATACGTAGCATGACATGAGAACTTCAGAACACTGGAAGTCAGTATTTTACTACTGATGTACAACTAGGATAACAAGTTATAGATGTGCCCTTCAATTTGTAATGTCATCCCTGGCTACAAAGAGACACACACTCTTCATCATCTAAATCAGGCTGTTCTGAGGTGAAGTGAAGAGTTAAAGTAGATACAAAATTTTCCGACAAACTGCATTTAAAAATTTGCACCAGACACTGGGCTTCAATAAGTTATACCACCAAACTGATGTCCCAGGTTGAATCCTATGTGGTAAGCAGTAAAGCTTAAGAGGTCATTCTGAATCAGTGTGTCATAAAACCATAGTTCGGACTTTTTTCCCCTTTATTTTGGCCCAGAGTCTTCCGGTGCCTCCTAAGGCCTAGATTTTTCTACAGTTGTAATGTGTGCACTTAAGTAGTCAGCTATACAGATACATATATCCCCATATCCCCTCCCTCTTGCATCGCCCTCCCACCCCTCTAGGTGGTCACAGAGCACCGAGCTGATCTCCCTGTGCTATGCGGCTGCTTCCCACTAGCTATCGGTTTTACATTTGGTAGTGTATATATGTCCATGCCACTCTCTCACTTCGTCCCAGCTTACCCTTCCCCCTCCCCATGTCCTCAAGTCCATTCTCTATTAAGGAAGTAGCATCAAGTTTTCCAGGCCAAAAATTAGTATTTAGTGAGCTGTTCTTCCAGTTCCAGGAACAAGGATTTCCCCAGCTCTTATTCACTCCCAGCCTCCCTTCTATACACATGGAGTACATATGATGAGTCACGTGGTCACAGCCTCCTCTGCTTTCCTCCTCTTGCTCCTGTTCTAAGGTAGTAGTGACCCCTCCTCACTGCCTCTGATTCATCAGGACCCTGCCCATTCTCCACCAGCTGTAATTTGGTTTCTATTACCCTCTACTCCGTAGTCATCATTCTCAAAATGTACTAGTTCCAGACCAGCAACATCGGCATCACTTGGGATCTTGATACAAGTGCAAATTCTTGAGCCTCACCTGTGGGGATGGGCCCAGCAACATGAGTATTAAAAAGCCCTGCAGGTGATCCTGACGCACGCTAAAGTTTGAGAACCACCACTCCATGGAGACTGCTAGCACGGTGGTTACCGTGGTGACCAAAAATCAATTCTCATCTCTCTTCCTTCATCAGTAGCTGAAGAACACCCCTTCCTATGGGAACTCATACGTGGTGCCTTTGGCACTGCCTTCCCTTAGTTCTCCTCCTACTTCTTAAATTGTTCCTTTTCATCCTCCCCCATCTCTTCCTGTCTCCTTAAAGCAGACTTTCTGAGCAATTGCTACTGGCCCTCTTCTCTTCACTCCCTGCATCGTTTCCTGGGAAATTACATCTACTCCCCTGGCTAAGGTCATGACCTCTATGGCTCTGTCTCCCAAACTGGGTTCTCTAGCTTTACCTCTAGCTTCAACTGCCGTGCCATCAGTTTCAAAAGCCTTCAGGACACCAACACCTCAAAGACCTACTGTGAGTCAATGTAGAATTATTAAAACAAAATTCACCACCTTCCTTACCACACCTGTATCTCTCTGAATTTCTACTCTTCTTTTGCCTCCCGATCCCTTAATACGGAAACCTCTTTCTATCTGCCACCATCTCTTGTTTTCCAAATACCTGCTAAGTCCTTTCGCCTATAATTTCACAATCTTTCTCATATATTTTGCTGTTTACTTTGTAGACGATCTTTTGGCTATTCAGGGGGAACTACAATCTGAATGTTTTAGAGTGAAAGCTAAAGAGAGAGAGATTATGACTTATTTTAAGGAAGCACTTTCTAAGTCAGGTGTTCACAGATGGGTTTAGGAATACGCTGTCTCCAGAGATGTTCAAACACAGGCTGCCTGACGATATAGCAGAGGTTCAAGCAGCCGATGAGTGGTTAGACTTGATGACATTTGATATCCCTCCAACCCCGAGATTATATGGGTCCTTTTATCACCATTTTCTTTCAAGCCCTCACCTCTTCAGTCCCCAGTCTGCGTCTGACACTTCAGGCAGTCCTGGTTTTTCTATACTTTTCTTTGTGGTCTCCTTTTCCCCCAAGCAAATTCTCACACCTGTGTACGGAGATTCACTCATTCATTTGCCCCACCTACTACACGCTAGCTGCTGGAAACAAGGAATTGGATGAGCCATCCTTGCCTTCATATACCTTCCAGGTGGAGAGTTGGACGTCTACATCATAGATTACAGCACAGGCCCAGTAATCTGTGTTTTAATAAGCCCTCCAGGTGACTCTGATGCTGGCTAAAGTTTGAAAACTACTGAAATAGGCTAAAGTGTGCACCAAGTTCTTGTAGAAGGTCATCATATGAAAAGGGATTCGTCTCATTGTGGTGAATCCAAATGCCATGGCAACTGCCTGATGAAAGAAGGATTGCTAATACGGATGCTGCCCAGGGAAATGTTTGGAAGCCACGTCTTAGTTTCTTTAAAAGCCCATTCTCATGTCATCCTTTGTTGAGTGCACGTGTATTTGAGTAACTCACTAAAATATATCAACTACTCTCCTACTTATCCTTCTGCATAGCACATTAACAGAGTGAATAGGAATCTTAAATCTCACAGAACTGAACTCTAAGATTTTCAGACAAATGCAATGGTATCCAAGTTTAACTATCAGCTCAGCTCAGGGTGAATGGTTACATAAGACCAATTAGAAGCTTGAAATTAGAATGCCAATGATCACCACAGAGTCAAATTAAAGGACATCACTGACGCCTCCCCTTCATCCCTGGCTTCTCAGAAAACAAGGAGAGACAAGCTTAGGAAGGATTCATAGCACAGTAAAGGCAATCTTCATCCAGTAGTATTTTTGGGGAGGATGGGTAAAAAGAGGGTAGGAGGGCTTCTGAATAAGGTCATACATCTGCCTACTTTATTAACAAACTATTACTAACATAGGCGGACCCCACCCAGAGGGCCAAGAAACCATCTGCTTTTGGAGAGGGTGATTGTCTGCACTTAGATTTCAAGTTACTTACAGCAGAGGGAGGAATCTGTGTGGGGAAAAGAGTAACATTCAGACCAAAGATGCTTTCTAAACAGCGGGCCTTTCTGGTAATTTATCTAATAGAATGGGGAGAGAAAAAACCCCAAACCCAGCCTCAGTAGACTTGCAGATAAATTCTGTCCTCCCAAGTGTGAAATCACAGGGAAGACTCTAAGAGGAACATTTCCATCTTTGCTTTTTTTTTCCCCTAGGCTATTTCCCTAACCTGAAATAGCGATTTTTGGCACGGCAGCCGGCTTTCCCGTGTGACAAAGGCCCGTCTTCCCCAGCTTGTATTCCTTGTCACTGTTGGAGCACACAGGCCAACAGCTAAAACAAACGCCATCATGACAGAGCATGCTACTAACCTGCTCATGAACTTGTACCGGCGGGGCAGGTAATAGATTTTTCTCCTGGAAGAACAGCAAAAATGAAGCCAGTCGAGAAGAAAACCCATCGTCAGTTACAGTTTGAACTAGCAAGGAAGGAAAGGAGATTGAAGATAGAAGCCTGTAAGAGGTGAAGAAGAAAAAACTAAAAAGAGATTAACAGTGAGAAATGTAGTGGGAACGGAGGGCATGCATTTTTTGAGTCATGAAATCATATGAAATCGTCTCCATTGATATCGCCCCCTCTCCGTGTTACCATCATTGTTTACGGCTGCTCTTCGCCTACAGAACCTGTGCAGAGCAATAATTTGGAGCAATTGGTATTTGTAGGAATTCGGCTGAGGTCAGCTCTTTTTTCAGGAGGCCGAGATGGGTTGCCAGCCTGCTGGCAACATACATAATTTAGTGGGCGCAGGATTACATTAACTAATATTTATATAGCGCTTTAAGTTTAGAGAAAGCTTCTCTCATCTGATATAGGCAAGGGTAATATAAAACTACATATTTATATTTGACAATCAGTATGGGACAGACACTAACAAATAGGTATCAACATCCTGTTATGAATAACCACACTAGAACATACTGCCTGACCCCTGGCCCTCATATCGGTGAATTCAAGAGATACACCAAGGAATCCTGGGAAAAAATCTTTTTAAAAATCAGACTTATTAAGGATCTGTTGGACTTCTATATACCTGCATTTTAAAAAGCATTACAAATGTAAATACTGGGTGTAGCGTGAATGGAGAGCACATGTATCAGATGCTTTGTTAAAATGCAGTCTCCCTTTCTATAGTTTGGGCTTCAACCAATGGGGTGGTAATGAAATGAACACGGTTTGTATGAATTCTGAACCGTTCCTGAGATATCTCACTTAGAGAGAATGGGAAGTTTATACACCAAAATTTATTTTGCATATCTGTGAAAACATAAAAACATATCCCATGTTGTTAACAGGCAAATTATAGAGACAAGAGAAAGATCAGTGGTTGCCAGGGGTTTGGGTTGGGGGGAGAAGGGATGAATAGACAGAGTAAAGGGGATTTTTAAGGGCAGTGAAACTATTCTGCGTGATACTATAATAGGGGGTACCTGACACTATGCATTTGTCAAAACCCATAGCACTGTACAAGGCAAGAAGTGAAACCTAAAGTGAACTATGGACTTTAGATAGTAATAATGTACCAATGTTGGTCCATCCATTGTAACAAATATACCACACTAATGCAAGATATTAATAATAAGGAAACGGTAAGTAGGGTGAGAGGGGGTATATGCGAACACTCTGTACTACCTATTTAATTGTCTGTAAACCTAAAACTGTTTTAAAAACAGTCTATTTAAAAAGCCCATATCCATGGACATATAGGTATTTAGCAGAAGCAGACTTTATTGACAATTTCCCACAAGAAACCTATTACTCGACTTCCTTTTAAACACTGGAGAAATAAAAATCCTAGGAGACTAAACCTGGGATTCAGAAGTGCAGTCTACAGAAAATAATAAATAAAGATTCTTGGAGGCATTTAAATAGTCAGCTAAATTGACATTTGAACATTTTGGTGAACTGACACGGCAGGACAATTTCTGCTTTGGAAATACATATGTCTCCACAGACAAATAGACAAATAAGCTAGAGTTATCTGTCTAAAACACCGGACAAAATGAAAGCATAAATTCTAAATGCACCAAGTTGCATCAAGTGAAGCTATGCTTAGGCAAACTCACATCAATATTAATAAGGCCAATTAGTGGCCACACACTAACAGTATTTCCTCCTAAAATATTGCCCTGTAGGAATTCCTACGTTTAAGATTATTATTCATAGCTATTATGGTTTTCATTTTATTGCCTGGATCACAGTCTCTGAATACTGCATAAGAAAAGTATTAATGCTGCTTGCAGGCAGCATTTTTCTGCTATGTAATGAGCACACAGAGGTATTATCTGTGATGCAGCCAGGCGCTTCAGAGATGAAATGCTTCCAGGTACTAAGGGAATTTGCTCATGTTTCTACAATCTGCTCAGGTTCTGTGCTTGAGAAGTGTGTTCCGGCAAAAGGTTTTATGAGGTTGCTACTGGGGAGGGGGGAATCAGTTTCACTAGGTTTGACTACTGTAAAACTACTACTACTATCAAAAGGTAGACTTTTTAGCTCTGTTGGCTATAAGATGTTGGTCTGATAGGTGACTCTATCTAAGCATATAGATTTATTTTCGGTCCTTATGTGTGATATAGTATTGATTCACATTGATAAATAACTGAAAAGTTTAGAACTATGTTTGTCTCAATTCTTTCGGGAATTTTGCCTTAAGGAAAATAGATGCTAGAAATCCAGCCTCTATTTTGAATTGGTATTAGGACATAAAGACCAGTAAACAAAGAAAATAAGGTGCACCAAGGAGATCTATTACAGGCCTATGAACGGAAATTGCCCTTCTCTAAATGTGTTCCTAGCTCCTCTTCGTTTCTAAGAACGTAGATGGTTCTTTGTGTCGATAACTTTCCACAGCTCATTAAGAGGTATATTTCAGAATTGGCAGTTTGTCTAATATCCGCCCACTGACTTGGTCTTTATGGGCAAATTGTGAACTAAAAGTATTTAATTCTTTAGTCCCTTTGGAACTGTCCTTGGTACTACACCCCTCCACCTCCTTTGAGAGATTCCATTATTTCCACATATCTTGGCATTTATAACTTGAGGTTTAATACTTTATTTCACTTCCATCTAGCCAATGATCACTTTTTCTTAATCTATAGGGAAAATAAGAATATTCACTGTAAGATGGAGGAAAATTAATCCCTTTAAATAACTGAGAAATCCATGCAAAGTGTTTTCTATTCCCCTAGGAATAAATATCAATGCTTGTGCTTGTGCAGTATTTATGACCTGATTTTTTTAAATTTAAAAATAGGTTATTTAAAGAAATAAGATCAAAAAAAAAATAAATAAGATCACATTTTCCTGAAATTTCTTGAACTTGTTTCAATGGAAGTAGATTTGAATTTTTTTCTGGAAGGGACCAGTCAGTAAGGACCTGCACCACTGATCCTGGGGTCTGGCCATTCAAAGAAGCAGTACACAGGGTTTCTAAAAATGGCACTTTGGAAATGAAAACGCCACTTGGAAAATATTTCTTTCTCACAGGCAGGTGAACTATGTGCCCTTCTAAGGACTGAATTAGCCAGACATTTTCACAAAAAGATATGAAGCCATTATTAGCCATGAGGTACTTATTGCATCTCCTAAACATTTAAAGGATTTTCTTAGAGTGTTCCAGTCCGCATTTCAGTTTTCTTTGTTTTGAGAGAGGAGTACATTAGTAGCAGAGAGAATGGGGGGGCGGGGACACTTTTACACCTACCTGAAAGGCATTCTTACATTCATTTGTTCTGCATATCTTCCGAGCACTTCCCATGGGGCATGCAACTTCACAAAGATAATGTCACTATTTGTTAGAGAGGACTGAAACAGAAAAAAGAAACTAAATTGAAAAGTATATCCAAGTCTCCTATGGTTTCAATTGAGTTGGAACTTAGACCACATGAACTTGTACAGAGTTTAAGATGGGGGGCATTCTTCAGCGACAAGCTGGCTCCTTATGTGTGCATATATCCACTCAACCAATACACCACTGTGTGGCAGGCACTAGAGAACCAGTTTAGGAGCAAAAGAGATATGCATGGCATTCACATTCTGCAAAAACACACACAAAAGAAGACAGGCAAAAACAAGTTAAAGAGAGAGGGACAGATTCAGAGCTACAAGTATTCTGAAGACAACAAAGTCTTAGGAGGAAGCGTTGGGGTAGGGTACCCATTTCTTTGGGCAAGGGTCAAGGAAAGTCCTCTCTGAGGAGGGGACATGTGAGCTGAGACATAGAGAAGGAGCCAGCTGGATAAAGAGCATGGGATGAATGTTCTGGGTGCCAAGGCCCTAGGTTGGGAAATAGCTTGGTATGTCCTATGGTCGAGGGACAGGGAGGCAAGTAGACGGGCTGGGGTGGATTAATCATGGAGACTGGAGCGAGCAGAGGGTGGAAAGGTGGGCAGGAACATGTAGTGCTTCACAGCCCACAACAAGATGGTTAAACTTTATTCTAGGGCCACGGGGAAGTCATTTTGATTTAGGCGTTCAAAGATCACTGTGGCTACTGCGTGGAGGATAAACAACAAGGGAGAGTTACAGCGAAAGCAGAGAGAAAGAGACAGGCTCTCAATCCTACAGGCAAAAGCAATAGTTGGTGGTGGTGGAGATAAAGGGACCTAAGGGATGTGAGTCTCAAATCTGGGTCAGTATCAGCAAAGGTTTTTCAAAGGACTGTGTTCTTTGGCCCCAAACCTTTGCCTCCTCTGGGGCTTCTTATCAACACAGAACTTAGACAAGCAAGTAAAACTAGAGCTTCATACTCTGTTAACCCCCCAACACATTTTGATCTATGCCTCTGACCAAGGGGACATCTCCAATTAGGAGATTTCCTTCAGAAGTCATTTCTCAGGGGGAGGGCTGAGTTATGGAAGGAAGCAGAAGAAAGATGAGAAACAGTAAGCCAGAGCAGTTTAAAATTAGCAAAACGGCCAATTATTTAGCCATATCCTTCTCGCACACAGTCGTTCTGAACTGCATACTATTTAAAGTTTTACAGTTTAAGAGTATCAATTTAAAACTTTGTAGTTTAAGATATGTTAGGCCTTTGTGGCTGAACTCTCCCTATAATAGTATTTATAAACAAGCCAATATTTTTACACAGCTGACAAAAAAAGCTCAACTTTATGCTTTAGCTGGGGTGCATTTGCACTGCAGGGAATTGTTTTTATATTGCAGATGAAATGCAGTTGTAATTCATCTCTTGTATTTTCATTCAGGGTCTTCTGGTTAGGCTTATAAATAGTGTACTTAATTCATAAGAACTCCTCAAGATATTATGAAAATCAAGCTGGTGTCAACTACAATGTTCTCAGGGACTTTGGTGACACTGAATTTCCCATGGGGAGGAGGGCCAAGGCCCAGATCCACAATGGTGGTCGTGGGGTACCCTTTGATATTGGTTAGGAAAATCAAACTTTCTGGCAGTTCAGGCTGAAATAAGGTTTTATCTTTCAGCTTAGGATAAGCAGACCCCTGTCTCTAAGCTCCTTGAGAACAAGGAAAGTTTCTGTTATTCATGGGTGAATCCTCTGGGCCTAGCACAGTGCCTACTATAGACGGTACACTCAACCAATATTTGTCTAGTGAAATGTGAACAGTTAGTCCTGGCCCCAGTGAAAGCTGGGAGTCCTATGAAGCCAGAAGTGAAGAAGATTAAGTGACTCTTGGAGCCCACATAGCCGATTACTGCAAATAAGGTGCCCACGCAGAGAACAAACACGCCAGCAACCACTGAAGAAGCAATGACTAGGGCTGTGTCTCTTTGCACAAACTGGTTTTCTGTTTAGTAACCTATTATCTCCCTGCACTGGGTGCTTACAGCCAGGTAGCCAGGGGTAGCGTGAATGAGCTCATGGGTGGCAATGTCCATACAGGAATATACAGAAACACAGCACACACACTCTCCATTGTGTCCCATTCATGTCTGTGGATGCGCTGATGCCTTGATCTGAGATGTTCTCAAAGCTTATCAGTTGAGCATTCTTGTGCTTTGGAAAAGATTGCCACTTGTTTTTCCATATATAATATAGTTTTCTAAGTTAAAAAGCAGAAGAAAGATTATTTTTCCTTAAAATGGGCCTTTCTGGGGCTTCCCTGGTGGCGCAGCGGTTGAGAGTCCGCCTGTTGATGCAGGGGACAGGGGTTCGTGCCCCGGTCCGGGAGGATCCCACATGCCGCGGAGCGGCTGGGCCCGTGAGCCATGGCCGCTGAGCCTGCGCGTCCGGAGCCTGTGCTCCGCAACGGGAGAGGCCACAACAGTGAGAGGCCCGCGTACCGCAAAAAAAAAAAAAAAAAAAGGGGCCTTTTTGTTTATACTAAAGATACACTTCAGAGTCTGGGAAGGTTTTGT
Organism: Leucopleurus acutus; assembly: GCF_964270905.1. Lineage (NCBI taxonomy): Eukaryota > Metazoa > Chordata > Mammalia > Artiodactyla > Delphinidae > Leucopleurus > Leucopleurus acutus. Next base: position 83,406,221 of record NC_139152.1, on the reverse strand, counting down.
AGCTTCCTCACTTGGGAGGTTTCATGGTAATACCGGGAATGCTTTAAATTCACCTAGCTTTCCGACAAGGTTCTCACTTCCTGCTATTTCTTCTCTCATATTCCCATGAGAGAACGAGTAAAATTGTGCAAAATAAAGAAGATGGGAATGTGACTGATTTACAGAATCAGTCAAACCTTGATTTAGATAGAGGATAATCTCAGAATATACTCTCTTCATGGAATTACTGTGATTGCTAGTTTTACAGAAAATATACAATCTATTGCAAGGATAATCATTTTGTAGATCTCCCACGAATGTATGAAAATATTAAGGAGAATACAGTACTATGTTCCATTTAGGGCACGTTTTACGTGCCATACTTCTGTGTGTTGGAAAAGCCAAGTTCATCTGAACACATACTGAGTCAACTAAACTTCTAATGTGGGATCTCAACCATTTTCTGCATAAAAGAGCAACTGCTTTGATTAATTCAGCATGATAAAAATAACTCCATTTTCCTATTATTTCAATTAGAACAATAATTATAAAACCATCACTCTATTTTTTAGTGCTTTATAATTTTAGAAGCACTTTTACACGTTACCTCATCTTATTCTCCAACTTGTAAGAGAGGCTTTACTTCAATTTCTTAAAGAAGGAAGAGACTAAGTCAAGTAAGTCACCCACAGCCAAACTGAAAGTTTATCCCAGGCAAAGCTGAGTCCACAGCCACATCCCCTGACTCCCTTGGCAATTTTATCTGATAAACTCTGAGGTTTAAATAAATCCATGGCTTTTATGTGCATTGAAGACACAATCTCTGAATTCTTTATCAGTTTATACAAACTAATCTGAAAAGAATTTCGTATTTCAGAAAACAAAGCAACAAAAACAAAGAGGGAAAATTAAGCTATATTTAAGATGATCTTGAGAAAAATGTTAATTGAATTCCCATTAATGATGATGAGTGTCTATTCGTGTGTGTGTGTGTGTGTGTGTGTGTGTGTGTGTGCATGCTTGCACACCTGTGTCTATGTGTATGGGACTTATTACTTATACTCTGTTTTTAAGGAGAAACTGAACTTCAGCCCAGACAAATAAACGTGAAACAGATGATTGCTAATTATATAGCTCATATATCACTCTTTTGTCCGGTGCTGAATGATTACGCTACCGTGCTTAAATAGGTTCTTCCTCGTTATTAAGTATTCCTTTCCACATAAATCCAAGTGTGCAAGTGCCAAAATGAAGAGAAATAAAAATGAATTTTTTGCAACATAGAGTTGTTTCATTAATATACTGCAGTAAAAAGCCCTTAGGTTAGAACACTGGGGAGAAGAAAAATGACCATTTAGAGGAGTCTGGAAAATCTCCTTAGAAGAATGATTGGAGAAATTAAGAAGTAGCATGGAAAACACCTGGAGGAGAAATAGGTAAGATTCACAGAAAACATCCCTTCTTTCTTGTTCATTCAAGAACATATTGAACACCTTCTATGTACTAGATGCTGGGAACGCAAAGATATATAAATCGTGGTCCTTGACCTGAAGGTTAGATACGGCAACAGTAAGGAAAAGAATAAATAGCACGCCATGATCTAACGCAAGCAACCCACCTCTCAGAGACATGTAGATGCAGACATCTCTCCATCTCACGACCCCCAAAACCATGGCTGGAAGAGGGTCTGGGAGCAGGGGCATGGAGGCACATCAGGAACTCAGTTTAGGAAATGCTAAGTAAGTTTGTGATGGTCACGAGAAGATGTCCTGTGTGTAGATAAATGAGTCTGGAGCTCAGGGGAGCAGTCTGGGCCAGAGATACAAAGTAAGTGTGGCCAGGACATAGACAATATTTAAAACCATGGGATTGGATGAGGTCAATCTGGGAGAGAGTACAGGTACAGAGCCACGTGGCTAGCTGGACCAGACGTTAGTTAGGAATGCAGACTCTGAGGTTTGACTGCCCATATTCATATTCATATGTCTACCTCTTACCAGCTCTGCGATCCTGGACAAGCTATTTAACCTCTCTGTGCCTCAGTCCGTTCATCTGTAAAATGGGAAATGATAGCAATAGCTATCTATTGAGTTGTATTAAATGGCATAATACAGGTGGGGTACTCACAGTACATCCAAAACATGTTAGTCATCATCATCTCTAAGAAGGGCCACACCACATTGGCAGTGGCGGGAAGAACACAGCTAGTTACGTAGTTACAACCTGTGAATGCGACAGATAAGGAGCGAATACCTGCAAAGGATTTTCCAGTCTTTGACCAGAAGGCTAAACCAGAGGAAACCCTGAGAGTCAGGCCCCCAATTCCTATCTCCTGTCCTTCCACAGTCCCCTACATGTTCCTCCAAGGACATTCATTCATTCACTCATTCAACAGACATTCATTAAGCGACGACTATGTACCAGGTACTCTGCTAGGTGCTTGGATATATTACGGTAGCCCAAATTTACAGTCTGAAGCAGGAGGCAGACATTGAACAACAAATAAACATATGATTTAAAATTATGAAAGGTGGTAAAAAGGACAAGAATTACAGTGCTGTGGGCCAGTAGAAGGCAGGGTACAGCTGTTTGATCCCTGCCGCCATAACATCTAACCTCAGATCCAAAAGCTGAGAAGATGTCAGCTATGGGAGAAGCCAAGTGAAAAGCATTCCAAGCAGAAGGAACGGCAAGTACGAAGACCCAGAGGTGGGAGATGACACTAGGAACTGAAAAGGCTCAGGTGACTGGATACTGTAAAGTGTGAGGCAGGGAGAATACCTGATAATAGGGCTGAAGAGGAGAGCTGGGGACACACACTGCCAGGCCAGGTTCAGTGCTGTAAGGAATTTGGATTTTATTCCTCAGGTCAAGGGGAAGTTACCAGTGGATTAAAGACAGAGGGGTGACGGCATCACTTGTTTCAGAAAGTACACTCTGAATGCCCTGTGGGGAATGTCCCAGGGGGAGCACAGGGCTGAAAAATTCACTAGAAAAGTTATTCCAGGAGGCCAGGTGGCTGGAACCAGAAGGTAAATGCGGCAAGGAAGGGAGAAATGGACAGACTTGAGATCTACCTGAAGGTAGATTTGAAAGGACTTGGGATTGATCAAATGAGGAGAGTGAGAAAAGACTCCGGCGTCTTAGAAGCATGTGCAGGTTGTTTTGTCTGGGAAACTGGGATGGTTAATACCACGTGCTGATGTAGACGAGAGTCAGGGAGAAGATGGCTGTTTACTCTGGGATGTGCGTGTTTGAGGTACCTGGGCGACAGGTACACAGAAGTTTGAAGCAGGCAAATGGATATGGGAGTCTGGCTCTCAGAGGGTGGGACCTATTGAGAATTGCAGGCATGTAGCTGACATTTAAAAGCATAGAACTTGATGAGGTCACCTAAGGAAAGAGCACAGGGAAGGACTGAGCCCCAGGGCACACTAACATTTAGAGGTTTGGAAGAGGAGAAAGCAACCATCAAAGCAGACTGAGAAGGAGCCGTCAGAGAGGGAGGGAAGCAAGGAGAGGGACGAAGGCAAAGCAGAACCCAGGAGGAATGGGTTTCTAGAAGGATGAAGTGATGAGCTGTGTCAGATAAGCCAGGGGCAGCTCAGGTAACGCTTCCCGCAGCTACGCCTGGGCTGCTGGCTAGAAGTGGCCTCATTCATCAGTGCCCTTTGTCCCAGCCTTGCTGCTGTGGCCGCCTCCCCTTTGCCTGCTGACACTGCCCTTGGCCCCCGGCCTGCTGCTGATGTACAGCTGAGGTGGAACTCCACTTCTAACAGTGTCCAGCTTGTCCCCTGCAGGGAAACTTGGAACTTCCATGTTCTGGCTGGCTTTCCTGAGTCAGAGCTGAGTTCGAGGAGGGCACACGGGCACCAAGCTGTGTCTGTCTCCCAAGCACACCTCCCTGCCACCCACAGACCAGCGAACGAAGCCCATGTGTGACTCCTCTGGCCCACGCTGGGGAAAGCTATCGCCGCTTCAGAGCATCTTGTCAAGAAGTCAGAAGCGGCTCCAGTCTCCGCTCTGTGCCCAAGGTTCCCAGGCTGTAGCTCTCGCACACCTGCCAGGGATTCCGAGACAATGAACACTCCTAGCAACCTCCAAGGATTCCCCAGGTAGACGTGCAGATGGGACTTCCCTCCCCCTGCAGGCCCTCATTAGACACACATCTCTGATTTCAAAGAAAAACTCATTGCAATTTTGGGTTCCGTTTGACGTCTGTGATGTTTGCCTGGATGAGATCACGGTCTTGTACAGAGTCACACGCGGATAATGTGTGTGCACGCATCAAGGGAATGTACTAGAAATCACGTTTGCCATAGAAACCTTATTGTGGGAAATTTTTATCAATCTCTTTTCATTTCAGGTCCGCTTTCGCTGACTGGGTTATACTGAAACAGGATGGTGACACATTTTAAAAGGTAGCAGGAGAAAAAAGGAAAGCAATTTAAAAGATTTGGTTAATCATTTCTTTATCAAACATGTATTGCAAGTGCATTAACCACTTGTGCTGAGAAAGGGTCGTTTATGTTCTAATAAGGCAACTGGCTTTGGGCTATACAAAAATGAGAAAATTCCTGCCCCTGAGACGCTAATACCCTAGCCATGGAGAGAAAAAATGTATATGTGGAATTTAAGTAGAATTACAAAACAAGGGCTGCATGAGGATATGCAACCTTCCTTTAGACACTGAAGGAAAACAGAGTAGAGAAAGCACACAGTGTAGTGGTTAAAAGTCCAAGCTTTGGAGTTAGGGTTCAAGTGCCAGATCTGATATTAGTAGCTGGTGACCTTGCACAAGTTACTTAATCTCTGTAACCCTCAGTTCTCTCATCTGTGAAATGGGAACAACAGCAGCGCTTCAGATTTCTTCAGAGGACTACAAGCTTTACTGTATGCAAAGTACTTAGCCAGTTCCTTGTGCACTAAAAATACTCTTTAAACAGTAAGAAGGAAGGCTTGTAAGTAATTGTGGCAGGTAAAAATATTTTTTTAAGTTAAAGCTTTAATTGAGGAACAAGATTTCTTTCTTCCCACCAGGTTTCCAAATCTTGGCCATGAAAGTATATCCGTGGAACATTAGGAACACAAAGGTGCTTGCCTGGAGGGACCAGGAAAGGCAGCTGCAGCTGCAAACTGAACTATGTTCCTCTCCACAGATATCACAGAGTGAATGCCTGGCTTGAAGGAAGCTGCCTGGCTCTCACTTGCAAGCTCATTTCATTCATCTAAGACACCAAGTGCATCCTGGGGCTACATTTGTGCCAAACAGGGACAGGGAACAGGTGAGCAAGAAACGGGGAACGAAACAGGGGTCTGTTTGGAAATAGCCCCCATGGGTCTACGGCAGCCCAGAGTATCCTATGTCAACCGGACGCCCTGCAAGAGGCTGTTGAACTTAAAAAAGCCACTCAGCTCAAAAGACGATCCCCAATCCTTGTTTAACCTTGAAGAAAACCGTTTTAAAAGAGCTGGAACTTCATTAGAGCACAGAAGACTACAGGAGACCTAGGCTTAGATACTTTCTAGAAGTCCCCTTGATGTGACTTGTTAGGTGATCACTGGCCAACAGCCAACCATGTGCTGCTCTGTGGTGGAAAGAACACCTGGGCCAGGTCCTGTCACAGCCCTGCCTTGCGAGTTTGGGTAAGTCACCTCAGTTCTCTCACTGGCCACACGGAGACAACATGACCCCCGGAGCTGCAAACGTCTAGGGCTATTTTGAGGCGCAGACTAAAATGGCCTGTGAAAACATGTTGAGAACTGTCCAATCCTGGCTCTCTCTCTGGCTGCACCTTAGATCTGGAACCTGGCCTCTTCCCTGCCCTCGATTTCCTCACCTGCAAAGGAGGGGCTAGAATCATTCGGTTTGTTCCAAACCTGTTCAGCAGAAGGGCACCTGGAAATCATGGTGGTCTCTGCAGCTGACCACGCATCTCATCACGTGAATTGTAATTTAGCATTCACTCACTCATCCATTCACGTCGTCCACAGACCTTCACTGGGGGCCTTCTACGTGCCAGGGACTGTCCTAGGTGCTGGGAGTACAGCTGTGAACGAAACAGGCCGAATCCCTGCCCTCGTGGAGCTCAGGTTCTATGGGGGACACAACCCTCAATGAACAGACACACGATACTTCTGACGGTGTGCTTCGAAGAAGAATAAAGAAGGGGAGGAAAACAGAAAATAACGGTGAGAAGGAGATGCTATTTAGACAGAGTGCTGCGGACAGGCCTTTTGATAAGGTGACGTTTGAACAGAAACCTGAAGAAGTAGGAAAGAAGCCTGTTCCATTATCCAGGGAGAGCGCATTCCGGGCAGGGACAAGAGTTAATGGCTGAAAACCTGAGGCATAAAGACGCTCCACGTTTCAATCTATTGGGCACAAAGGGTCGATAGCCACTTGCATCTCTTCTGTACCCCCTCAGGCAACTACCTGGATTTCACTCTCTCATAACTATGTTGCCAGGAGAACAAAGTGAACCCCTGACACTCTGGGGACAAGAAAGGAGAGATGACTTTCCAATCGGGAACTCAGATAAGCCTCTTGGAGAAAAAAAATAGGAACAGTAGAGGTGGGAGCAGTTACATAGTGCTACCACATGCTACGTAGTGTTTTAGCTTTTACACATGTTAAATAACCTAATCTTCACACCAACCCTATGCAGCCAGCATCATTATCCTGCTTTACTGCACATGAGGAACTGAAGCACAAAGATCTTGGCTAAGATCACACAGTGAGTGAGGAGGGAGCCCGGATTCTCACCAAGGCAGCTGGGCTCCAGAACCGCTGCTTCACAAGAGGAAAGTGGGGCTCATGAATACGTTTTCTTTGTGGATTCAATTCCATTGTCATTTTATTTTTTCTGAAAAGTACTTAATTAGGTATTGAAATGCAAGGTACAGTGCATACAGTTCCCTCTAAACATCCTAAAATGAATGTAAGGCCAGCGGTAAAAACAAACTTGAAGCCTGGTTCTGCCACTCACGCTCCCTGTGTGTTTCTGGCACGACACCAGCTCATGAGCCTGTTTCCTCCTCTGTAAAATGAGGACAATACCAAGCATGACTGCTCTGAAGCTGACACGGTTGTCAGCTTACAACCACTGCGGGTGGTTCAACAGCTAAGACTTTCCTTCTTCCTCCCATAGAATGCTCGGGGAACATTCTGCTAATTTATAGCTAATGGCGGAATTTTTTTTGGTGGATCTGGAATCCAGTCTCTGAAATGGATGGAGAAATGTACATTTCTGGAGGGTTAAAAGACTCAAAGTAATCGCTAAGCAATTTCAACTCCTCTCAGTGGGGCTGCCATCTACTCAGCTGTGTGTCACCAGGCAAATGACTTGCACTTTCCTGAGTTTCAGTTTTCTCTGAAAAATGAGGGCATAACTCCCTAAAAAGACTTTGTTTCTTTTCATTTTTTTAATTCTCAATTCCCTGAGGACTCATCAGAATTTCGGAGTGTAGTTCAAAAAAACTCTTCAGCTGATTCTGACGCAATTCTCTCTCCACAACTCATGTACATGCGTGCGCACACACACACACACACACACACACACACTTATTGTGCCCTGGTAGAGAAAAGCCTCTGAGCTACTGTATGTTCCTAAATGGTCACAATCCTCACCCCCTGAAGATGACATTAGCATCAGTGACAGGAAATAGGTGTGTGGCTTTAGATGTCACCTATCATCTGATTCTTCCAGATCCCTGTCTTTGGCTCAGAACCCTCTTCCGAGTTCCAGATCAGCAACGCCAACGGCCAACATGGTGTCTACCCCTGGCTGTTGCATGGGCACATCAGACTCAATGTGTCTAAAAGAGACCCACTTCTCTGGAAAAAAATGCTCTTCCCCTCAGTGTCCCCAGATTCAGGAAGCGGCACAATCCTCCTCCCAGTCCCTCAATTCCAAGGGTCACCTTTGACTTCTTTTTCCTTGGCCCACATTCAGTCAATCATTGTGTTTGACTGACTCTACCTCCTACATCTCTCTCCAATCCGTCCACTTCTCTCCATCTCCACCACCCCATCCCCCTGTAAGTCTCCATCATCGAGCTCCTTGAAGACTCCTCGAAGCTGGGCTCCCTCCAGTTCCATTCTTGCCTTGTGTATTGTCGCTGACATCAGAGACGCCTTTAAAAATGCATCGTGACCCACGGTTTCCCATGGCCCTCTGGAAAATCACTAAGGCGGCCAGTGCATGATCCGGCTACTCCTTTATCTTGTATCATTTTTCCTTTCTCTGGGTTCCAGTCACATGGCCCTCATCTCTTCTTCTTTCCACATCCCCAAACTCCTGACAGTCTTGGGGTTTTCTCACATGCTATTTTCTCTGCCTGATAAATTTCTGCTTCTTTATTTTGTTTTTTTTGGTTTTTGTTTTTTTTCGCGGTACGCGGGCCTCTCACTGTTGTGGCCTCTCCCGTTGCGGAGCACAGCCTCCGGACGCGCAGGCTCAGCAGACATGGCTCACGGGCCCAGCCGCTCTGCGGCATGTGGGATCCTCCCGGACTGGGGCACGAACCCGTGTCCCCTGCATCGGCAGGCGGACTCTCAACCACTGCGCCACCAGGGAAGCCCTCTGCTTCTTTAGATCTCAAGTTATGTGGCAAGTTAAATTCTAAGACGGCCCCCAAGATTCCCACCCCACTGGATTCCACATCCTGAATAACCAGGTAATCACCACTCCTCGAGTGTGGGTGGGACCTGTGAATGAGGGATGGCATTCCTGGGGTTGGGATACTAATCTGTTGACTTTGAGTTAATCAAAAGAAAGATTATCCTGGATTGGCCTGAACCAATCAGGTCAGTACTTAAAAGAGAGTCTCGAGGTCAGAGAGATTCTTCTGCTGGCTTGGAAGAAGTAAGGTACCAATGTGAGAGGGCCCAGGAGGGCTAAGAGTCGTCAACAGCCTCAGCTGAGAGCAGCCCCTGACTGACAGCCAGCGAGAAAAGGGGGACCTCAGTCTGACAACCGCCAGGAAAGAAATTCTGCCAATAACCATGTAAAAGGACCTTGAACTCCAGAAAGGAAGGCAGCCTGGCTGACACCCTGATGGCAACCTTGTGGCATCCTGACTGGAAGACCCCACTGGGTTTTATCCAGACTTCTGACCCGCAGAGAAACTATGAGATCATAAACATGGGCTGTTGTAAGCCTCTGAGTTTGAGGTCATCTCTTATGCAGCAGTATAAAACTAATACAGGTTATATCCCCATTAATTCTGAAATTACATATTTCACTGCTGTCTTTAGGAAAGTGTACAGCTTCCCCACAACTATATTCCCAGTATGTTACTAAGCATGTAGTCATGGAGAGGACATACTACATGCTTAGTATGTTACTAAGCATGTAGTCATGGAGAATGAACATTTCCTCAATTAATCTGTGAACATCTTGGGATCACAGATTAATTGAGGAATTAATTAACTAATTAATTAATTCCTCAATTAATTAATTAATAACTAATTACTTGGGGTGAGTAACTTTCTCACGTTATTGATTATCTTGTTAAAACACTACTATTAGACAGAAAAATTCACCTTCTTGCCACCACAGAGGTTTCAAGGTGGTTTAAATTTACATATGAGAAGCTTAGGTAAACACTCCTCTAGATCACAAGGAGGAGAGGTCCAAAGTCGAAGAGCTAAGCACAAATTTCCATGTTTCTTCAGAGGTTCCCTGGGTTTCAATTAAGTGAACACTGATGCAACATGCTCTCGGTTCCTCTGCATCAACCCTGGTGATTCCTACATCAAACCTAGGAAACTCACTGCATCGGGATAGCTGAAGAAAATCCAAGTTTGGTGTTATCGGTCAGGATAAGCTAAGTTATGCTGCAGCAACAAGTAACTCTAAATATCAGTGACTTGAAATGGTAGCGCTGTACTGTCCACATGGTAGCTACTAAGTACTTAAAATATAGCTAGTCCAAATTGAGATCTGGGGAAAATATGCACTAGATTTTGAAGACTTAGAGGTCTGAAAAAAAAGAATGTAAAGTATCTCAACAATTTCTCTACTGATTACGTGTTTAAATGATAATTTAGATCTACTGGATGAAATAAAACATCAAAATTAATTCCATCTGCTTTTTACTTTTCATATATTGTTACCAAAAAATTTAAATTACATTATTTCTATTGCCTGGTGCTATGATAAAGGTCTACTTCCTGTTTATGTTCCATGTCCACTGCAGGTCAGCTTACTGCAGTGACTCAGTGATTCATGCTGATGGGTCACTGTGCCAGAGGGAAGGCAGAGCTCAGAGGGTTTCATAAGGACATACACCACTTCTGCGCCTAGCTCACGGGACAGAAGTCGTCATATGGACTTGTCTGTGAGGCCACCAGGAAGAGGGATTATACCTGATGAGTAGTGCTAATGAATACACACTGATACCGAATATCCTTCCTCCAACACCTACTTAGTATCACAGTGCATCTATTATGTAAAACAAATGTCTTATCTACCTCACAACATAACCACTCATAAAGTCATTCAACAAACACCTAAAGATAAACTTAACTACATCCTGGGTACTATGTTGGGATACAGAGAAGGCTAAGACATGTGAGGAATATGAATAGAAGCTGGTCTCATGTCCTATGGGAGCACAGGAGAGAAAATGCTCCCTTTGTGGATGTTCCCTCCATGCAGTACTAAATCTCTCCTCAGAAGAAAGCCATGTCAGTTCTGATCTGCCCAACTCCATCAAAAGTCCTCATCATAACATTTCTCTCATCCTTCAAGGTGGTATATTAGATAAGTTGAACTTGGGGACAACTATATCATCACAGTTATACTTTATATGATCACAAATGATTGACCAGCTGATAAGTATTCACAGTTGTGACCCAGTCAATAACCCATGTGTCATTATGCCCTTAACAAACTGCAGAGATTAACAGCCATCAAACAAGCGTGAGCCAGAAAGGACAAGTAAGCAGGTTGTCTGCTGCCAGTGAAGCAGCAATTTAACTTTGGAAATACTTTCTAACATACTTGGAAAGGTTATGACATCCCTCCTAGGCCTATTCTGTTTATCTCTTGGTGGAATGCTGATCAAAATTAGAGGATGCAGTAACAGCACATGTAGTGGTAGCTTACAAATGGCTTTTTACCTAAAGGTTGTGAAAAAGCTGTCAAGAAATGGGGCTCATATGATCTTTAATAACAAAAATGTAGCTGATAGATTATACCTCCACCCATATCAGTTCCTCATTGGTGTAATGCTGATATAACTCCTTTGCTTACTTTATAGGGCTAAGATAGACAGATAGATAGAGATATGGCCAGATATCTATATATAAAGTATATATAGATATAAATTACATATAAAATTATATAATGCAAGAAGCGTTGTTGTGTGGGAGCCATTAGTGTATCTCTGGGCACATGGACATCGGAGCTTCCGGGCCCAGTGTTCATCTGGAGCCATATAATGAGCTCTGGCCATTGAGCTGTGATTAGAAGCCTTGAAGACTGGTGTGTGATCTGCCATTCCCTTCCACAGAGGAAGGTTTCTGGATGAAGCTATTGTTATGCTGGGTCCCTGGTAACCGCAAGTAACTGGTAACTCTTCCCCCTCCCCTGCTATCCTGAGATCAAGTAGTAAATCCTGTTGGCTCAAGCCTTGACTGCAATATAGAAGTTATATAAAAGCTCTGCATGGAACTTCATGGGATCACAAGGAGATAGAGATACAGAAGGAGAGGCACCCAGGACCGGGTTTTAGGATGTACTAACATCTGGAGGTCAAATGGAAGAGGAGGGTGAGCAAACGAAGAAGGGAGAAATCCAGGAGAGCGTGAGATGTCTCCCAAGTCAAGAAAAGAATGTTTTTCAAGGAAGGAACAATCCACCGTGTGGACAAATGCTGTTGACGAAGCCAGTAAGATAACAGAGGTGGCACGAGCACTGGATTTGGTTAAAGCTGACCTTAATAAAATCAGTGTCTATAGAGGGAGAAAGCCCAGATCAAGGAGTTTGAAAAGAGCCATCAACAGATGGCTGCTGTAAGATGATGTGGTGTATATATTGACAATGGAATATTACTCAGCCATAAAAAAGAAGGAAATAATGCCATTTGCAGCAACATGGATGAGCCTAGAAATGATCATACTAAATAAGTCAAAGACAAATATCATACGATATCACTTATATGTAGACTCCAAAAAAATGATACAAATGAACTTATTTACAAAACAGAAACAGACTCACAGATGTAGAAAACAAACTTATGGTTATCAAAGGGGAAAGGGAGGGAAGGAGGGACAAATTAGTAGTATGGGATTAACAGATACAAACTACTATACCTAAAATAGATAAGCAATGAGGACAAACTATACAGCACAGGGAATTATATTCAATACCTTGTAATAACCTGTAATGGAATATAATCTGAAACAATGTATAACTGAATCACTTTGCTGTACACCTAAAACTAACACAGTGTCGTAGATCAACTATACTTCAATTAAAAAAAGAGAGGGCTTCCCTGGTGGCACAGTGGTTGAGAGTCCGCCTGCCAATGCAGGGCCACGGGTTCGTGCCCCGGTCCGGGAAGATCTCACATGCCGCAGAGCGGCTGGGACCGTGAGCCATGGCTGCTGAGCCTGCACGTCTGGAGCCTGTGCTCCACAACAGGAGAGGCCACAACAGCTAGAGGCCCGCGTACCGCCAAAAAAAAAAAAAAAAAAAAAAAAAGAGAGAGAGTGGTAGGTGAGGATATGGAGACAATGACGCTGGACAAATCTTTGAAGAAGACTTTTGTGAAGTGGAGAAGAGAAACAAGGTGGTCATTGGAGGAGAATGTGGGGCTCAAGGGATTTTTCTTAAGATATGAGTTACAGGAGCATATTTATAATAATTGAAAGAGAGCAAAAATTGATGATGCAGGAGAGAGAAGAGACGATCATAGGAGCCAAGTCCTTGAGAAGGTGAAATAGGAGGGAATTCAGCACACAACAGGGGGGCTCTGGGAACAGTGGCAGACACTTCAAGCGTAGTCGTGGTGGGAAGGCAGAGAGTGAGTGTGGGGATGGCCTCAGAAGACCCTGTCCGATTGATTCTATCCTCTATCAAAGTATAGACAAGGTTATCAGCAGAGCCTGTGTGTGGGTGGTGGAGATACAGATAAAGGAGGTGAGACGGTGGAGGGGCAAGAAGATGGTGGGGAATCACAGCTAGCCAACTCCCTCACCTATTCAGTCTTTGGTCGGATGTCATGTTCAGTGAGCCCCCTACATCACAGCGTATTTAGAATGCATATCCCTTCACCCCCCAGCACTCTCACACTTTGTTCTACTCTTTCCTTTGTCATATCACCTTCTAACATACTATGCTATTCACTTATGTTTATTGTTCACTGTCTCACTCATCAGAAGGTGAACACCTCAAGGAAAGGGGCTCTTTGGTTGGTTCCCTGATGTATTCTGAATGCCTGGAACTGTGCCAGGCACTGTCTACTTACTGAATGAATAAACTTTTAAAAATGAATGAATGAAAGGAGGAGGCCAAGAAAGGAAGGATGGGAAGGGGAAATGAAGATAATTCCTCATTATGGTGATGGAGGAAGCAAACCTACTAGGCTACCTGGCATTCTTTGTTACTCTGGTCCTCATCTGAGATGGTGGCCATAAAGTGAACCAGTCAGCATGTTTTTCTAGCAACCTTCAACATGCTCAGGTGCAGGCACAAAGAACGTGGGGTTTAATCAAGGTCAAGGCTTTGCAGGGCAAATAAGTCAAAGAAACAAAGGGATAAGAGAATTGAGGTGCTTGTAAATGAGTGGTCATAATGATGGACCATAGAATCAAAGAGAAGTAATGAGGGGAATGAAATGATGGTCAAAAGAGTGGTTGGGACAATTAATCATCATAGTCAATGTACTCTGCAGTGACATTTTAAAATATTTAAACCCGTTCGAAAGCAGGTTTCAGTTGCAAGTATTTTAGGGTTTACTTAGAACTGTCTTTCCCTAAAGAGACTTCATTTCAAAGAGAGATTAAGGTATAGCTTTGCTAAGTATAAACAGAAAAAGAAGAAAAGGACAACTACAAACTAAACTTCAGTACTTACCTGCTAATTGCTATCTTTGTTTTGCCAACCAAATAAAGGACTGTGTGACAACAAGAATCAAGACTAGGGGTTTTTCATCTGACTGGAGTTTGTATAGAGAACTGCAGGGTGGGAGAGCCCTTCTGGCAATCAGAAGCAAGAGTGGACCCGTCAGACATAATGTGTACAGTGTAATCCACGAGTCACCGAATTTAGGACTAGATTTTAGAAGACCCACAGGCACTTATTAGAGTCTGAAAGACTGAATCAAGGCAGCCTCAGGTGAATGCCAAAGTGATTTACTGCTGTGCAATCCAAAATAGTATACTGGCTAAACCAAGGAACCGACAGGCTGCAGAAGAGGAGAGGCCCTGAGAGGAGACAGAACGCATTTCTGAAACACTAACGGACACCAGGTCTCACCACGTGTCATTTTCTTTCCTGCCTACTGGACTGCTAAGGTCAAGGAAAATTGTGCGCAGTACAGTTTCATTCTTCTGCCTGCTCTGCTCCCGGCCTTCTATAAAGCTCTTTTTAATTTCAACCTATGTAGAAAAAGTGAGAATGGAGAACGGGGATGAAAAACAAAGAACTCTCGTGAGCAGTAAGTACCATCTTCCTGGAAGACCATCATGATCTCGGTTGAGTTTTCAGGTGATAGCGGTAGGGTTGGCTTAGTAAAACAGTTGGCCTGAAAGAGATCCAGGAACAAGATGACACTTTACTTAAACAGAAGTACAGTGTCATGGATTTGGTTGCAAAGAAGCTAAATGATGTTAGTTTAGACGATTTTGGAGAAAAGTGACTAAAAAATGCTTATCTGGCCAGTATCAGTCCAGTCATCAAGGCCTAGGAGACAATTATATCTGACGTAAATGACATTCATGGGAAACTGCTGAATGAGCATAAACAGCTTGAAAGTCGAGGTGAAGTGCTGAGCCAGGCATTACGCAAGGCTCTGTGGGGGAACCTGTGTGGTCCTCACGGGATTCCCACTCCGACTGGGGAAGCAGAGCTGCCAGAGGAGCTGCGATGTCTCCATCACAAGTTACTGTGCCTCTGCTCATACTGCTTCCTGTCTGAACACCATGCCCTTGTATTTTGCTGCTCTGTCAATTCATCTTTCAAGATCTAGGTCACTTCCTCTAATTCTCCTAAAACCTCTGGGAAGAATCTGAAGTTCCCTTCATGCTTTCATAGGAACTTTTCAGGCTGTATCCTAATCATCTGTTTCACGCCTGTCTTCACCTCTAGTCAACGAGCTCCTCAAACGCACTGAGTATAACGTGGCTGTATTTTCCAAAGACGGCCCTGACAATAGCTTTCACCCCACATGTCTTCCAGAACGTTGCCTCTCTCCATCGAGAGGTGGGATCTATGTCCCCTTCCTTTGTTCCCACCTCTGCGAATGGAGAGCAGAATAAACACTTCTGGATCTAGGTCATAAAAATGCACATCTATTGATGGGTTTAAGAAGAAGTGGTGTATATATACAATGGAATATTACTCAGCCATAAAAAGGAATGAAATATTACCATGTGCAGCAACATGAATGGATATAGAGGATATCACACTAAGTGAAGTTAAGTCAGGCAGAGAAAGAGATATTATATGATATCACTCATATGTGGAATCTAAAAAATAATACAAATGACTCTATACATAAAACAGAAACAGACTCATAGTCATAAAAACAAACATATGGCTACCAAAGGGGAAAGGGAGGAGGGGAAGGGATTAAATAGGAGTGTGGGATTAACAGATACAAACTACTATACGTCAAACAGATAAGCAACAAGGACCTATTGTACAGAACAGGGAACTATTATACATTCAATGTCTTGTAATAACCTATAAGGGAAAAGAACCTGAAAAATATATAACTGAATCACTTTGCTGTATACCTGAAACTAACACAATATTGCAAATCAACTATACTTCAGTTTAAAAAATGCACATCTGTCTCATTCTCTTGGAACATAGGTACCACGTCACGAGGATGCCTGAGGCAGGGGAGCCTCAGAGAAGCCTGTACAGAGATCCACAGGGAAAGAAACCAAGCCTACAGCCCCCAGGCCTGGCTGAGCTCTCAGCTGAGAGTCACCTTGAAAGGGGGTCTGCCAGCCTCCCTGGGAGCACGGCCCCTGCTGATGCCCATGGAACAGAGAAGAGCTGGTCCTGCAGAGCCCTGCCCAACTGCAGACTTGAGAATAAAATAAACGACTGTTGTTTTAAGCCACAAGTTCTGGAGTTGTCTGTTAGGCAACAACTGATAACGGGAGCACTCTTTCATTTTTAATTCTGCCTGGCACAGAGCCTGGAATGTGATAGACATCTGTACGCGTGATGACTGACACCCTAACACCACAGGAGCCGCAAGTGGTGGAGGGAACCTTCCTCTTTTCTCAATTGTGAGAGGAGTTTTCAGTTTGTCTTTCCTTTGTCCTCTCCCTTCCTCCTGCAGCACAGACCCACAGATGTCTCCTTATGTGGGCTTGTGACTGCTGCTGTCTGACTCCCAAAGATTTGGTCTCAATGAATTCAGCTCTGCTGTGAACAAAGAATTGTCTAGTGGTAGCATCAGAACAAAGGTTTGGGTGTGAGGGAGGTACTGTGTCTGTGGTCAAGGTATCCAGCTATGGCCACATGAAACACCAGAAAAAGCTGTTCAACCATCATCCTGAGGGACAGTATTAGTATTCATGACTTACAACTGTAACTCTTTAGGTATGACAGAGAAGGGGCTGACATAGCCTTAGATGAAGGGTCAGGTGTCCAGTCAATCCTGGTAGGCGGAGGTCTAGTCGCTGTGCCATGCTGTTTGCTGTCATCTTGGCATCTCTGTCCCCCCTCTTTCTGAAGTCTCCTCTGAATTGCTGAGGAGAAGCTGGGACTGCATTTCCCAGAATCCCCTTCCCTGGGGGGCTCTGGGTTAGAGTTAACAACGAGGGGTAAGTGAAATCTGGAAAGTGGAAGAGGCTGTTTTTTCCTCCAGGTAGGCAGCTAGACACAGTTGTGTAAGTTAGAGACAGATTCAGGTAAGTCTTCTGAGAATCATGTGTGTCACAGTCCAACATCCTTGGGACCCCTAGGGGCTTCCAGGCCAGCGCTTGGGACCACCGCTACGATGCTTCAGGAGGCAGCTGGAGGTGACTTCCCTGCCCTTTTCATCGATGGTGTAAGCCTCTGTATCAAAGCCTTCGTTCTTGGAAGACACAGAGTGGCTTGTTTTCTGCAGAACTCTAACTGAAGAGGGGCCAAGCAGTTACAAGCACGAGGGAAGACCTTCAAAGACGAAACTTGACGTAGGTGTAGACAAAAGTGTGGAAGGCCATGAAAGACGCAGCACCAAAAGGGGTGGAAGCTAAACTAATGAATAGCAAAGGACAAGTTAGGGAGGGGTTTGCAACCAGGTCAGGTCTCCGCAAAGGCCCCAACACTTCTCAGGCACTTGATTCGTCCCTGCTCTGTGCCCTGGGAGAGGCTGGGGAGATGCAAACCCTGTCATCTTCCCCACCCCCACCCCAGCCAAATCCAGCCAGTTCCCCTCCTTCTATAGGACACACCCTCACCCTACTTAGTGGTTCCACTTCTTCCAACCCTCATCCCAGTCCACACGTGGGAAAATGCATGGCAGAAGTAGTCCCAACCGTGGGAAAACTCTGAGGGGCTTTTGAGAGCTGGGTTTAGGAATGCACATGCCAACTTCTCTCTTAGTTTGCTCATTATCCTGGAGACTTGCCTTGAACTCCTGAACAAAACAGTGACTCCCTCCCAGGATTCCCGCATATTTTCTCCACGGTACTCATCGCACCTGACACATTTAATGCTTCTCCTCCCTCCCAGTAGACACGATGCTCATTAGCTATTTGATGAATGAATGAAGAATGACTCCATCTGGAAATGGAATCATCGGGATGCCATTGACTGCTCTTAAAATATGCCTAAGACACAACAGGAAGCGAGTTAAGCCTTGGTCTTTGCCTCCAGGGACAGTGCTGCATCATCACTTTTGCAGTTGAAGTACATCAGGCTTGGTTCATAAACTTCAGCTTGCAGTTCACCTTTTTCAAGTTTTCCACTTGTAAGGATTACAAGCAGGAGACCATGGATTTACAGCTCTCTAGACTGCTTCAGGACTTTGAAATCACTCCATCTCATTAATTAATAATTAATGTCATATCCCTAGTATATACTTTGTGTAGTTTTCAGCAATTTAACGTAACACATAGTAAGAACAACAGGAACAAAAATAACCGTCAAGAAAAGCCTTTCAGTTCCTTTCACAGCTGCAACTCTACAATGCCCACATTTGGTAAGTAACAAATGACAATGCAAAATGTGTTTTATATCAGACAAGTTCATTTTAGACCAGTGAGAAGATCTTTTAGATTAATTTTCTTCTCGTGGGATTGGTAACAATAGTTCATAATGTGACATGAGTTCTTCAGCTGTGCCTTATATAATGGGTATATTTTTTCCTTAACGTTGTTTTGTCTTGAGCAAAGGAATATGCATGAGTCACATGAAATATGTATCGGTTTAGAATGATCCTTTGAGTAAATAAGCTCAGGATAACTTGTACTGGTCATCTTGACCTGGCAACAGAAATATTTTGATTAAACTCTGTCTTCCTAAACAAGCAAAAGCAGTTGAGGTAAAAATAAGTAGGCCCTCAGCTCTTTAAACTGGGCTCAAAAATTAGAGTGAGAATAAGGAGCAGTGGTGGGGAGAGGAAGACAGAGACAGAAAGAGGGAGAGAGAAACAAAGACAGAGGAAGAGAGAATGAGACAGAGAGAGAGAAGGAGAGAGCCCCCTCGCTCCCACCATTTGATGAAACTACCTTAAGAAGAGGGACCAGTGAGAATGAGGCTCTAATTCTGATGGACTGATCTAGGGCAATGGTAGGTGACACCAGAAGGACCAAATGCTGGTGATGAGGTGGGACTTGCTATTGGTATGTCTTGCCACACACCAGATCCCCTCAGGTTTCCCTAGACACAAGCCAGGGACCGTCAGTCCAAGAGGGGATGGGGTTGAATGCCTGAGATCAGAACACAGGGTGACCAGGGGCTGGAGCCACTCCCTTCTTTATCGATACCAA
This sequence comes from Leucopleurus acutus, assembly GCF_964270905.1. NCBI lineage: Eukaryota > Metazoa > Chordata > Mammalia > Artiodactyla > Delphinidae > Leucopleurus > Leucopleurus acutus. The sequence goes on along the minus strand of NC_139152.1, from coordinate 83,387,071 downwards.
CAACCACCTAATACGTGCTGGACTCTCTTCTAAGCGTGTTATAATGTATTAGCTCATTTTATCTACATAGTAGCCCCATTAGTTAGGATTATCTACCGTTTAATAAATGAAGAAGCTAAGGCACAGCGGGGTTAAGAGCCTTGCCTGGATATTTACTCAGTAAGTGAGAAAGTACCAGTGGATCTGAATCCCTGTTGTCTGGTTTGAAAGGCCAATCTTAACTTACCCTATTCTCTCCTCAAAGACATAGGCATCTTCATGATTCAAGAGTCTGACAGTAAGAGCGCTTAAGTTAGCTGGTCCAGGTGGATGAAAGACGGAAGAGCTGCCTTGAATTCCTCTAGATATCTCATAGATACAACTCTATGCAGTTTGTTGCACTAAGAGTCTAACTCAGTAGTTCTCAGCCAGGGACAATTTTATACACCTGCTCCTGCGGACACAGGACCATACTTGGAGACATTTTCGGTTGTCATAACTTAGTGAGGTGGGAGGAGGAATACTGCTGGGATCTAGTGGATAGAGGCTAGGGACGCTGCTAAACATCCTACGGTACACTGAACAGCCTCCTACAACAAAGAATTACCCAGCCCCAAACATCAACAGTGCTGAGGTTGAGAAATCCTAGAGCTAAATTGGTTGATGTTACCCAGACACAGCCATGGAAATCAGCTATTTACAATGTCTCGCAACAAACTCAAAATCCCACAAGCTAAGCACTGGGCTCGGTCTTACTGTAAAAAACCCGTAAGACACCGTCTCTGACCTCAAAGTGATTATACCAGCCACATGGAATCCTTGCTTTTAGGATGGAGTATCCTAAACTTAGAGGAAAATCTGAACAAATTAAAGCAGAATAAATGCCCGTGTGTACCTGCTCTCTCTTTTTTTCACTTCCATCAAGACCACCATGAATTCCCTGACTGCTGCAATCTCAAAGTGGGCCATCTAAAACCACAGATTTGGCAGCACCTCTACTATCAGTAGAGATATCAGTGTCAGTGGTAATGAATTCTGATGGTTGACAGCCCAGAAGCCGAGCAGCTGTGGGTGTTGAAGAACTACCCTCTGCCAAGCAGAAGCAGCACTCACCTCCCATCACCTCCCCCAGCCTCAGCCAATGACGGATAGGCAGGGGGACCTCTGCTTTAAAGGTGAACCACCTCTGTGGTGCTCCCTCTGCTCCAGAGCTTCCCGCTTGGAGCAGAGACTATACTCTCAGTGTAGCTTTTCTCCTCTGACCTCTTCTACTTCCCTCACTCCCCTTTCTCCTGAGAGCACTCCACCCATCAACAACTTTAGCAAGAATCCTTGCCTCAGGCTCTGTTTCTGTTTAGGAAAGAAATTCAACCTCGGACACCACTTTTTAAAAAGTCCACTGCCAGTACAGATCAACAATGAACTCCTGAAAGGTACTGCTCTGATCTGCATTGTATCCCCTTAAAATTCATATGTTGAAATTCTAACCCCCCATGTGATGGTAGTAGGAGGTGGGGCCTTTGAGAGGTCATTAGGTCATGGAGTCATCAAAAATGGGATTAGCTCCTTTAAAAAAGAGACCTCAGAGAGCTCTCTACCTCCTTTCACCATGTGAAGACACAGCAAGAAGATGCTGTCTATGAACCAGGAACAGGGTCCTCATCAGCACCTTGATCTGGAACTTCCAGCCTTCAGAACTGTGAGAAATAAGTTTTTGTTATTTACAACCCACCCAGCCTATGGTATTTTGTTATAGTGGCCCAGTTAGATTAAGACAAATACTCAAGGAATTTCCAGGGCTTTGATTTTCAAAAGAAAATCTGCCTTCTTCACTCTTTGCTTAGGACTGTCCTTAATTTTCCTTTCCCTTCAACTCCAACTTGAGACCCTTGGTAATACATATATATGACATATCAGAAAATGGAGATTATTAAGTGGAGTAAGGTCTAAGTCTCTTTTGAGGGTCCAGAAAATACTAGAGGACAGGAATTTGCATAGTTCAGTTTGTCCAGACAGATTTATTTGAGACAATCATCCTAGTTTGAACTATAAAAGAAGGGAGGAGACTCTGGTTCTTTCCCCTTCATTCTCAGAGCTCTGGATCCAGAGAGAACACCTATAGTAACAGTGGTTGCAGAACATGAACAGGGATGAAAACAGGAAGGGTAGGATGGGCAGAAAGCCTGTGAAGGCAGAGAACAATCTAGGTGAGATTAGCACCTTCCATGGGGAATCTTCGTATAGTCTTCCCTTGAATAGGTGTAAAGCAAGACTAGGATGGGCGATCAAGTACAGTTTTTCAGTTCTGGGTTGCTCTATAATTTTATTCCCTGATGAATCTAAAACCAAATCCTCTGGGCACATAAATGTCTGAACGTTGACAGTGTTAAACATGTTACCTAAGGTATTCTAAGTTTTCCCAAGAGCACTGAAGGTAATCATTAATCTCATTCATGCATATACATTATTAGCAATATATAGTCAGTTGATGTTGCTATCCTAATGGTTACATTTTAAGGCATCTATAAACTGTAAGAAAAATTTTCCAAAAACTTTGCCTTGAAAAATTTTTTTTTTTTTTTTTTGCGGTACGCAGGCCTCTCACTGTTGTGGCCTCTCCCGTTGTGGAGCACAGGCTCTGGATGCGCAGGCTCAGCGGCCATGGCTCACGGGCCCAGCCGCTCCGCAGCATGTGGGATCCTCCCAGACTGGGGCACGAACCCGTGTCCTCTGCATCGGCAGGTGGACTCTCAACCACTGTGCCACCAGGGAAGCCCGAAAAACCATTTTAAAAGTAAAAATGTTAATACACTGTGTTTAGCTGTTATGATAACTATAATGATGGTAATAGATTTATTAATTGCTTACAATATGACAGATACAAAGATAAGCACTTGATATGAATGATTTCATTCAATTATCATAATAACCCATGAAACAGATCTCATCATTAGCCTCATTTTGCAGATGAGCTAACTTTCCTAGGAGCACATAGGTTTTAATAATGAAAACAAATGAGAACTCGGAATATCTAACCCAGACTCTTAACCACTGTGTTAGTTAACTGTTGCTGTGTAACAAATTACCACAAATTTAGAGGCTTAAAACAACACATATTAATGAGTTGACAGTTTCGGTAGGTCAGGAATCCAGACACAGCTTAGCTGGGTCCTCTGCTTCAGGGTCTCACCAGGCTGCAATACAGGTCTTGGCCAGGGCTGCAGTCTCCACAGAGGCTCGACTGAGGCAAGATCTATTTTCAGGATCCGCCATTTGTTGGTAGAGCTCACCTTGTGGCTGTAGGACTGAGGTCCCTGTTCTCTGGCCAGCTGTCAGCTGGGAGCAACTCTCAGCTCCTAGAGGCCACCCCCCCCCCTTTCTTTGCATAGGGGCTCCCTTCATGGACTGTTTCACAATATGGGAGCTTACTTCTTCAAAGTCAGTAAAGGAGAGTCTCTCTAACTCCAGTCAGCTGAGACAGGGTTTTATATACCATAATATAAATAACCACAGAAGTAACATCCCACTACATTCGCCATATTCTGTTGGGTAAAAGCAAGTCACAGGTCTCACCTGCACTCAAGGGGAGGAAACTGCACAAAGGCATGAAAACCAGGAGGCAGGCATCACAGACTTTAGGGTCTGTCCACCACAACAACTAGCCAGGTAACAGACTGCAATCATGCTTGTGCCACTTTCCTGTATTTCCTGAATTTGACTCACTTTTTTTTTTTTTGCGGTACGCGGGCCTCTCACTGTTGTGGCCTCTCCCATTGTGGAGCACAGGCTCCGGACGCGCAGGCTCAGCGGCCATGGCTCACAGACCCAGCTGCTCCATGGCATGTGGGATCTTCCCGGACCGGGGCACGAACCCGTGTCCCCTGCATCGGCAGGCAGACTCTCAACCACTGCACCACCAGGGAAGCCCTTGACTCACTTTTAAAAATACTTTACAAAGAACTTTTATATCACAGTCATAAATTGTTTGCCATGAATAGAAGGTAAAACAGGTAAAATAAAAAAGATTTACACTGTACTGTGTATTCACCTGCACGGGCTCACTTAATCCTCACACAGTTCATGGTAAATAATATTATCCTCATTATTAAAAATGTGGAAGCTGAGATCCAGAGAAGTTTGAAAAACTGCTCAAGACCACTCAGCTAATAAGTAGTTGTATCAAGATTCAAATCCATGGCTACTGGCAGCCAAAGTGCAAGGAAATACAGTCAAGATAGCACCCAATTTCATTAAGCACCCCGATTTTCCTGGTTCCCTTTCATAACTCCACTTGTGTCCTAACTTCTTCAACCCTGAGATTCTTTTTCTTTTTTAACATCTTTATTGGAGTATAATTGCTTTACAATGCTGTGTTAGTTTCTGCTGTATAACAAAATGAGTTAGCTACATGCATACGTATATCCCCATATCTCCTCCCTCTGCGTCTCCCTCCCACCCTCCCTATCCCACCCCTCTAGGTGGACACAAAGCACTGAGCTGATCTCCCTGTGCTATGCGGCTGCTTCCCACTAGCTACCTATTTTACATTTGGTAGTGCATATATGTCCATGCCACTCTCTCACTTCGTCCCAGCTTACCCTTCTCCCTCCCCATGTCCTCAAGTCCATTCTCTACATCTGTGTCTTTATTCCTGTCCTCCCTTAGGTTCATCAGAACCATTTTTTTTTAGATTCCATATATATGTGTTAGCATACGGTATTTGTTTTTCTCTTTCTTACTTCACTCTGTATGACAGACTCTAGGTCCATCCACCTCATTACAAATAACTCAGTTTCATTTCTTTTTATGGCTGAGTAATATTCCATTGTATATATATGTGCCACATCTTCTTTACTGAGATTCATTTTTAAATACCAGGAATCAACATGATATAAGGGTAAAGAGTAAGTAGGCTCAAGTTTGAATCTGGGCTTTATCTCTTACTGGCTTTGCCACCTGGGGCAAGTTACTGCTTTGCCTCAATTGTCTCACCTATAAAATGGACATGATAATAGTAAGTGATTCACGAAGGCAAGAGTGAGAATTTAATAATACTATTTTTTGTCATCATCTCAAAGAAAAACGTCCAAAATTCCCAACCCTGAGTGCTATGCATGTGTTTACTACAGTGAGATATTCCAATCCTTCTGAGAAACAAGTGAAAACACAAACAGGCTATTTTGACACATTGCACTGTTTTGTGAATTTCTGTTTTTAAAGCTTACTATATTTTCTCTTTGGAGGGGGCAATGTCCTTGAGTAGGACTGAGAGGATGGGGTGTTATGTCCAAAGCAAAGGGTTGGCTTAAGCTAGGAGCACAGTCAGAACACCCTCAGCAGCAGGGGCACGGCTGCATTTGTGGACATAGATGCAGGCAGGTGGGTCCCTGCATGGGAGGAACTCGTGGCCGTTCTTTTTTTTACTGCTTTGAGGACGCTGCTCCAAAAATTCTTCCCTCACTTTTCCCCAACATCAAGTTTGCCTCTCAAATTATTTCTATTAGCATGAAATCATGCAGTTATTTCTCCCATCTTAAATAAAAAGAACGCTTTCTTGACCCAAAGTCTTACACCAGTTATCACTCCATTTCTCTCTTTTCCTTTACAGTGAAAATCCGTGAAAGAGCTATTTCTATCTGCTGTCTCCATATTTTCTCCCCCAATTCTTGAACACATTTAGTCATGATTTCACTTCCACCTCTCCGTGGAAACTTCTCTTGCCCAGCTCCCCAGAGCCCTCCACATCGCTAAATTCAGTGACTAACTTTCAGTCTTCATCTTACTCACCCCGTCCAGCAGCAGCATCTGACACAACTGCTCCTTCCCTCCTGAAACACTTCCCTCCAGGCACCACACCCTTCTAGGTTTTCCAGCCCAGATCTCTGCCTGTCTTCCAGACTCTTCCCTCCTACTCAACATCTCCACCACCAGGACACCTCAAACTCAACACATCTACAAGGGAACCCATTTCCCTCTGCTGCGCTGTAAATGGCAGTTCTTCCAACTCTTTATTTTTCTGTTTTTGGCCGTGTCATGCAGCATGTGGGATCTTAGTTCCCCGATCAGGGATCCAAGTCACGCCCCCTGCACTGGAAGGGCGGGTCTGTAACCACTGGACCACCAGGGAAGTCCCTCTTCCAACTCTTTAAATGAACAGTGTATGACAGATGAATGGCCTGTGACTCCTTCACATCACTCATTCAATCTGTCTTCAGTTCCCATCGGCTCTACTTCCTACTCTTCTCAGCATCTCCTCTGCTGTGCGCTTGGCCAAGCCACCATCACCTCTCTCTTGGATTCTTGTGACGAATCTCCTAACTGACCTCTCTGATTCTGCCCTCACCACCTCCCCACTTCCCACAGTCTCCTATCACCAGGAAACCCCAATGACCCTAATAAAACAGAAACCAGATCTTATCATGCCTTGGCTCAAAACTGTCCGGTGATTTCCCATGTCATGCAGAGAAAAACTAAAGTTGCCCAGTGACCAATAAGACCTGATGTCATCTGGCTTCCGTTGCCTCTCTGATATAATTTCTCACCATTCTCTACTCTGCTCAGTCAACTCCTGTCATACTGGCCTCTTTACTGTTCCATAAACACACCAGGCATGCTCCTGACTCAGGGCCTTTGCACATGCTGTTCTTGTTCCCTGGGAAAGATGCCCGCCTTTACCAACTTTCATAAAATTGCAAGCCCTTCTCGACACTTCCTGCTTTACTTTTTTCTCCTTAGCATTTATTGTTCTTCAACACAGATTTCCTCATTTAGTTTGTTCTTAAGTTCCCACAGGGCAGGAATTTTTTTTTTTTTTTTTTTTGTGGTACGTGGGCCTCTCACTGTTGTGGCCTTTCCCGTTGCAGAGCACAGGCTCCGGACGTGCAGGCTCAGTGGCCATGGCTCACGGGCCCAGCCGCTCCGCGGCATGTGGGATCTTCCCGGACTGGGGCACGAACCCGGTGTCCCCTGCATCGGCAGGCGGACTCTCAACCACTGCGCCACCAGGGAAGCCCAGCAGGAATTTTTTGTCTTTTTTATTCACTGCTGAGTTCTTAGTGCTTAAGGCAGTGCCTGGCAGAGAGTAAGTGTGTAATAAATATGTGTTGAATGAAGTTAACTATCATCAAGATGGCATGATTTATATAAATACAGTTATTTGGTAAACAACTGATGATATGAGTTTCCACCCATGCTCTGTGTGATTCTGAAGAGGAAGGGTGCTCCATTAATCTAACTGGTACTCATACATCCCAAATAATTCCAAAGTCATCCATGACCTGACCCTTTATATGAAGGAAGATATAAACCTCTTATTGATAATGATTTAAAAATAGGTACCAAAGAGTCAATGATGGACATAAAATTAAAAATGAAAAACAATTATTTTTTTATTTACAAATTCATCAAAATGTGAATTTATAAATATGAATTTACCTTTAAAGAAGGGAATCTCTTTAAACAGACAGACACTTAAGAAGAAAATCACTTGGATTTGATACTTTATTTGGGAACTTTGCTGTGAATGGCTTTCTCTGGGCTTATATGAAAGATGAGTTACAGAATATTAAAGACCCAGGATGCTAAAACAAGCACTTACCTGCTGACTAATCAGGTGGGGGGCATAGTTTCCACGAAAGATGAAATTTGACTACATCCTCACTTTTATCATGAATTAAAGATTTTCCTGGCTGTGTTTCTTGACTGTCAATGTTAAAAGAGATAAAGATTCTCTTTCTATTAAACTGTTCAACTACAGAGCCTGTCTTTACTGATTTGGAAACAAAAGCTTCTAAGTCTGTGACACATTTTCTGTAACTGTTGGACATCATGACACACAGGTAATGAAGACGATACTGATTATACATCAGGTACGTGTGGATTCACAGGAAGCCCCCTGGGTTTTCTTTTTTCTTTTCCACCTTGAACTATGTTCTTTGTTTTATGTATAAAAGGTGGAAGTAACTTCTGGAAGCTGAAACAGCTATTAAAATTGCTGTCTTTCTACTGAAACTATTTATGAAAACACTAGATTTAAATAAAAGTGCTTCCGATGGGTTTTAAATCTAATTATACAATGGAGATACAGATTCACTGTTCATACAAGGGACATTTTATTTTAATTAGTTGTGACAGGGAAAATTAATTTAGCTATAATTTCCTGCCTCCTCTAAGCAAGGAAGGATGTGCAGAGATCCCCCGCTTCTGGCTGAACTGGCTGTGGCGGTGAGGACGCAAAGCAGAGCACAGAGACACAGTTAGAGTCAAACTGTGCTGCTTATGCAGAGTTTGGGCCACAGGGAAAAGCTGCTTAGGAAGAAGTTTCCAGAAAACCAAGCTGTTGGTAGTGGATAGAGGACTGTAGGGAAGCTGCCATCAAGAGAAGAACTTTTGGGGGGAAGGGAGAGAAAGAGATGCTTAGATAAGTTTTTATGAAGTTTTGCCATATGGTGATATTGCCCTTTTCCCAACTGCTATTTTTTCCAGTAAACATTAAAATAAATACCTAGGTATTAAAATTTGTTTTAAATTAGAACCAAACAAAATTATCTTGTATACCACTAAAATCATATGAGCTGAACATCTAACACACTATGGTCAACCCTGGACTACACAGAACCAACCGCACACTAAAGGACAGAATAACCGTCCTCAGCTACCTGCTCTAATCCTGGCAGCTGAATACTGTAGTACAGATGATTTTTAGGAGACATACAGGAGATGTGTCATTTCTTTAGTAATGTATTTTTTTTGGAAAAGTATTAGGCTTTTTGAGTTTTAACTTGTAAGCCACAAAATGACATTGAAAAGACCTACACACAAGAAGCCCCAGGAGTGGAGAGAATCGTTACGAAGCTCCAAATATAAATCTTTCATTAACTGAAGCAAGTTACCTAGTTTTGATGGGAATCAAAACTCGGACAGAGTCAGAATGAATCACACGAAGGACTTTCGTTATTTCAGATCATGTCGCAATACAGATCTTTTATTTCTTTACATAAAAATTCTGAAACTTAGAATAAAAGATGAAGAAAAGGTTTTTAGGGATAAAATATTAATGCACTATCAATGTTAAGATAAGAATACACCACTGTCTCAAGAGAAACTTAAAGAACAAGATTTATCAAAGGCATGTTCAGCGGGTATAGGAAAGATTCTCTGGAACCCCACAAAAGTGGAAAAAACAACATATTTAACTCCATTTGTTGCTCTGGGGGAAACTCCAGCTGAAGCAGTCTTTTGAGCTATCTGCGTCCACTTTCCTGAGAATGAGAACCTGTTCCCTTAAGGCTATACTCATCTCACTGTTTTCCTAATTCTCTTTTTGGAGACTTCCAGAAAAATATGACTTCTGTTTTAGAAATGCTCCAGAGTTGAGGCTAGTCTAACAGACCTGGAAACATCCTATTTATCTAAAGTGTACCAAGATTAGCATGCAACCTTCAGCGTATAAAGAAAAACATGGATGTCTGACTTCAAAGATCTATCCTTTAGCCTTGAAAAGCAGAATCAGAAGCAAACCCTTTTAATTGGCAACATGTTCTTCTGGACTCTGAAAAGCTCCAGAAGCTGTGCACAGTGTTCAGGGAAAATCTGAGAAGAGTTACATAATCCAGCCAACAAGGCCAAGTTCTAGAAATGCGCACAGCGTTTCTGGGTACACAATAATCCCATTGTGGATTATTATCAGAGGCTGGGCCTCTTGTACCATCCTCAAACTTCCCCTGCAGAGGAGAAAAGGGGAAGAGTAAACGCTGATAAGGTAATCCTTGAGTTTGGGAACTTGATAAAAACAACCTGAATGTCTTTTAAAAACAGAATCACTCTGTAAATCCCAGCTGTTTTGGGCCCAATCAGCCAGTCTCATCTGCTGTGTGTGAGGATACCCAAACCCATTATGTTGCCTGAAATGTAAAAAGAGCCTCTATGGTGGGGTGATTGCATTTTATCCGAAGTTTTCTTTAATCTATGCAAATAGAACCCGCCATTAACATCGAGAAGCAGTAGATGTAGGAAATCAGGTAAATTATAACACTTTGAAACAATCCATTTAATTTGAATATTTTGATTTTTACGGAATCTTTTGGCATTAAAATGCTCTCAAAGACAAACTGTGCTGCGAAAATCTAATTGCTAGAACATTCTCCACACACTGCAGATTGGCAAACCCTCAGCAAATGAAACATTCAGTTAACATGACTAACTGTTTATTTTTTAATTGTCTCCCAATATGAATAGATGTATATTTATATTTTTCCTCATCCAAGCAAACTATTTACCTCTTTCTCCATTTGTAATCCTTCTGCTCTAATATTTCTTTCAAATATTTCTCTCTTTTCCATCTGGGGGTTGGATTTTCTGTACACAAGAATGTAGTCAATTCTACACTTTCCATCTCTGAAGTAAAGTCCATTTGATTTGTTTTTTTCTGGTACTGTCTGCACACAAAGAGAAAGGGACCAGTTTAAGACACTCAAAATTGAGCCCTGGGTGAGTAATATTAAAGAACGATTAAAACTAAATGCATTTCCTTGTGTTTTATCAAAATTACACTTTTATTAATGAAAAATGTAAACAAGAGGAAACAAAATAAAAATTGGAAAAAGCAGTCAAATGGGCAAAACTTAAGTCACCTAACAATACCAAATGTTGGCAAGGATGTGGAGCAACTGAGAATTCTCACATTCTACAGGTGAGAGTGAAAATTGATATATTTACTCTGGAAAACACACTAGCATCATCTTGTAAAATTGAACATTTACATAACATATATCCCTACAGAAATTCCTGGTAAAGCAACCAGGAAACATGTATATGAATGTTCACAGCAGCATTATTCATAAGAGAAAAAAATTTAAACATAGGAATCAGTGCAAATCAATGAAGAGGCAAATAGATGAATAGACTGTAGAACAGTGACACAGTGGAATATTATACAGCAGTGAAAACGAACTACTGATGCATCTAATAGTAAGCAAAAATCTTAAGAACAATATTGACAGAAAAAAGCAAGTCACAAAAGACTTTATACTGCATGATACCATTTTTCATAAAGCACAAAATAAAATCAATGTAAAATAAGTTGTTAAGGCTACTTATGTATGCATGGTAAAACCATTTTTAGAGCAAGAGAATGAAAAACACAAAAATTCAGGAAGACAGTCCATCCGGGAGGAGAGAAGGATGGGACCACAAGTGGTTTGATGGTTTTAGTAATACTTTAGTTCAGGATTTCTCACATTTTTTTCCCACAATAAGAAAAGTATTTTTCTTGGGATATTTGTGTATACAGTTGTGAACAACAACGGGGTTAAATCCACTTGTAACTTATAGTCACAGTGGGGCCTCCATATCCACAGTTCCTCAGCATCACGGATTCAGCCAACCACATACCACGTAGTCATGTAGTGTCTACTATGGAAAAACTTCCATGTATAGGCGGACCCGCACAGTTCAAACCTACGTCATTCAAGGGTCAACCGTATGCATAAACACACACAAAATTGGAGGACATAGTACACGTCAGTTTCCAAATAGTAGTATGAAGAAGGAACACGTGCCAGACCTCCAAGGCCACTGCTAGAATCCATACTCTCGCACAAGTGACATGCATGCAACCTCATCCAAAACGAAAATCTCAGTCAGGAGTGATGGAAATAACACGTCTCATAGCTGGTGTAGGTATTTGTAATTGATGACCAATCCTCACTGATGATTTTTGGCTTCTGCCTTAAGAAGTACTCAGAAGTCTACCCAAATAAACACTTTCTTAACAATCATCTGCCAGGGAAGGGAACTATCCTGTAGATTTAACACATTAGCCTCTATCTGCAAAACCAGCCGAGGCTTCAAGAGGAGGGTTAGCAAAGCCCTAACCTACCTGAGACTGTTTCATCATCTATAAATTAAGGGGATTACACTAGCTGCTTTTTGAGGTGCCTTTCAAGGTCCTTCCTTTATGCCACATTATGGCATCCAAAGTTTCTGTGTGAAAAGGTGATGATAGAATGAGTTTTTTCTTACAAAAAACAAAAACAAACAAAAAAAACCCCACACATGGATAAGCAGCATATGGTATTTATAGAGAGGACTGGGAAGCTTGGTAGAAGTAAACAATTTTCCCTGGTCAAAGGTGTTATCCTTTCACTAGTTAACAGCCGCTGGAATAATAAAGAATACACAATAAATTAGTTGTGTATTCTTAAAGAATGTTAAGAATACACAATAAATTAGTTGACTCTGACCTGTGCTCCTATCACCTAAACCTAGTGCATATACAGAGGAGATATTAAACTCCACTGAGACACAGCTGAGCAACAGTGAATGCCTTTAACAAAATACTTATTTTTCCCCCCAAAATGACACAGGAACAGATGGGTCTATTTACAATTGCAATGAGTTCCCAGATTACAGAGGCAAATGGAAACTCAGAGAGGCTTCAGACAACCCAACACCTACTGAGGTCTGGTCCACTCTGTGTCACTGTTCTACATGCTGGGAGATTTCAACAGAAATTGATTTCATTTCAATTTTACAAGATTTCAACATCCTTGTAAAGCTAGCTTTTTACTAGTTAGCGACACCCAGAACGTAGATCATTTTAAAATGATGGGTGGTTTTAAGAATCTTCTCTATAAAAACAAAATGCCTTTAGGTATAAGGTAAGTGTATGACCCACTGAAAGTTTGTTTTGAGAGTAAGTAGATTTCAGATCCCTGAGATGTGCTAGACTCCTAGAGGACATCACAGGATTACAAGACCTGGGCCTTTTTTTCCCTCAGGAACCCACAGTTCAATGAGATGATGACTTTAAACAATCTACTGGATCATGCTTGTCAGGTTCCTGCCTGGATCAAGAATTGTGTTTTTAAGAAATCGCACACACTTACCTCTCCCCCTGCTTCCAATCTGCTAGCATCATCTGAAGTACTGGTCAGGTTTCCAGGGTGAAGGAGAGAATCGTCATCTTTGCAAGGACTGTTGACAGCTTCCAATTCATCAAAAAGAATATTGACATCCTTGGCCACTAGAATCAAAGTAAATACAAGTCGGGGTAAGAATCTGGGACCTTAAAAGCAATACTAAAAGTAAAGACACCTCCGGACTTTGCTGGTGGTGCAGCAGTTAAGAATCCGCCTGCCAATGCAAGGGACAGGGGTTTGAGCCCTGGTCCGGGAAGATCCCATATGCCGTGGAGCAACTAAGCCCACGTGCCACAGCTACAGAGCCTGCACTCTAGAGCCCGCGCGTCACAACTACTGAGGCTGCATGCCACAGCTACTGAAGTCCGCATGCCTAGAGCCCGTGCTCTGCAATAAGAGAAGCCACCACAATGAAAAGCCTGCGCACTGCAACAAAGAGTAGCCCCCGCTCGCCACAACTAGAGAAAGCCCGTGCACAGCAATGAAGACCCAACACAGCCAAAAATAAAAATTAATTTAAAAAAAATTAAGACACTTTAAAAAAAAAGTAAAGACATCTCCCTTTGGCTTCATATTTTTTGTTTCGATAACCCCTTGAATGACAGGTATATTATTTCCTAAGAGAAACGGATGTCAGATGTAAAACATGTTTGACCAAACAGTGTCTTCATTAGGCAAGATGGACAACGTGAAGCAAAGTGTCTTCATAGTGTAAATATAACTTATCTTCCATGATAACAGGAGGCGTTGCGTTTGTTTAGCTTTCCTTCATATAGTTGTTTAGCATAAGGTTCTTTAAGACTTCTAAGAACTCATTTTGTGTTGGAGATGACCTATATTTTTAAAATTTTTTGTTTTTATTTAAATGCCATACAACTTGCTAAGTGAACCCGTAAATGTGCTACTTGCATAGTTCAGTAAGAACTGTGATTTTATTTCCCCTTTGTTACTTCTTTAAGGCCTAACAGAGAAAAGCTGATGCACTAATAAAGCATGCAGTTAGGTTTTTTGCCTTTCTTCTTCCTCTAATCATGAATTGGAATTACAAATTGAACTACTCAGGAACTCTCCCAAAAGACTCTTGATGCTAATATGTCAACAGATAAAGTACTGTATATGGAGTCGTAAATAGATAAAGTACTGTATATGGAGTCGTAAATACAGAATACCACACTCAAATGCACACAGTGTTGCAGTACACCAGATAGCAAAGTTCAACACTAGTGGATGGGAAAATATAATGCCAGGTATGGGTTCCTTCGTTATTTTTTATTGAAGTACAGTTGATTTACAATGTTTCAGGTGTACAGGAAGAATGTACATTTATGTATATATTCTTTCTCAGATTCTTTTCCATTATAGGTTATTACAAGATACTGAATATAGTTCCCTATGTTATACAGTAGGTCCCTGTTGTTTATCTATTTTTATATATAGTAGTGTATACCTGTTAATCCCAAATTCACAATTTATCCTTCCCCCTCTTTCGCCTTTGGTGACTGTATGTTTGTTTTCTATGTCTGTGAGTCTATTTCTGTTTTGTAAATATGTTCAGTTGTATCATATTTTAGATTCCACATATAAGTTAAATATGATATTTGGCTTTCTCTCTCTGACTTCACTTAGTATCATAATCTCTAGGTCCATCCATCCATGTTGCTGCAAATGGCATTATTTCATTCTTTTTTATGGCTGAGTAATATTCCATTGTATATATGTATCACATCTTCTTTATCCATTCATCTGTCAATAGACATTTAGGTTGCTTCCATGTCTTGGCCATTGTAAACAGTGCTACTATGAACATCGGGGTGCATGTATCTTTTTGAATTAGAGTTTTCTCCGGATGTATGCCCAGGATTGGCACTGCAGAATCATTTTTACTTTTTTAAGGAAAACTCCATTCTATTCTCCATAGTGGCTGCACCAATTTACATTCCCATCAACAGTGTAGGAGGGTTCCCTTCTCTCCACACCTTCTCCAGCATTTATTATTTGTAGACTTTTTTTTTTTTTTTTGCAGTACGTGGGCCTCTCACTGTTGTGGCCTCTCCTGTTGCAGAGCACAGGCTCCGGACGCGCAGGCTCAGCGGCCATGGCTCATGGGCCTAGCCGCTCCGCAGCATGTGGGATTTTCCCGGACCGGGGCACGAACCCGTGTCCCCTGCATCGGCAGGCAGACTCTCAACCACTGCACCACCAGGGAAGCCCTATTTGTAGACTTTTTGATGATGGCCATTCTGACTGGTGTGATACCTCATTATAGTTTTGATTGGCATTTCTCTAATAATTAGTGATGTTGAGCATATTTTCATGTGCCTGTTGGCCATCTGTATGTCTTCTTTGGAGTAATGTCTATTTAGGTATTCTGCCCATTTTTTGATTGGGTTGTTTTGTTTTTTGATACTGAGCTGTATAAGTTGTTTGTGTATTTTGGAAATTAAGCCCTTGTCAGTCGCATTGTTTGCAAATATTTTCTCTCAGTCCATAGGTTGTCTTCTTGTTTTGTTGATGGTTTCCTTTGCTGTGCAAAAGCTTTTAAGTTAAATTAGGTCCCAGTTGTTTATTTTTGCTTTGGGGGCCCCTTCTTTATTGACTCAAATTATATGCCAACATTGAAGTTCACTTTTTTCTTTGATGCTTTAAAAACAGCTAAGGATTTTTAACCTATGAGAAGCTGCTGACCAGTATCATTTATAGGAATTTGAGTTCTATTTACCCAAGCATACAAGAGTATTCATTCTTTCACCTAAAAAAATTTTAGAGGTGTGTACACTATGTGTCAGGCACCGAGCTGTGCAGTGACTGTAACTTGGTGAATAAGTGATGTGTCTTCCTGCCCTTCTGGTAATAACAAAGCAAATAATCAAAGAAATGTGAAGTGTGCTGAGTGCTATAAAGAACAGAGTCTAGATATAGAGAGAATATAGATATAGAGAGAATAATGATAATGTACTTAGACGGGGTGACCAGGATCTAAAGCTGTATCCAAGTGTGTGATTTTGGGCAATTCATTTAACGGCAAGTTTTTCATTTGTAAAATAAAACAGGCATGGGAATAAAATGAACATTTATTGCTTACTGTGATAGGCTGAATCCGGACCCCAAAGGTGACCTAATCCCTGGAACGTGTGAATGTGTTACCTTATATGGGAAAAGGGACTTCATCGATTTGATTAAGTCAAGGATCTTAAAATGGGGACATTATCCAGGATTATATGAGTAGGCCAATGTAATTACAAGAGAGGCAGGAAGGTCAGAATGAGAGAGAGAGAGACACTGGAAGATGCTATGCTGCTGGCTTTGAAAATAGAGGACAAGGTCACAAGTCAAGGAATCTAGAAGACAGAAAAGGCAAGAAAGCAGATTCTCCCCTAGAGCCTCTAGAAGGAACACAGTCTTACTGACACCTTGAGGATGTCTGACCTTCAGAACTGTAAGATAATAAATCTGTGCTGTTTTAAGTTACTAAGTTTGTGGTAATTTGTTACAGCAGCAAGAAGTAACTAATACACTTACTAGAGGTTTTTAGGCTCTGAGGCTACCAAGGAAAAACATCATAACCTTTTCATACAGTCAAGGTTTAGGAGCAGCTACACTGTGCCAGGTGATCAAGAAGAAGCACTAACACTTTTGAGGAAGTACAGTATGCTGTGGGAGATGTCAAAGTCAAAGACAACTTCCCTGACCACCATATGTAAAGAAGCTGCCCCCGCCCAATTACTCTCCATCTCCTCCTCTCACTGCTCATTTCCTTCACAGCATGTATCATAGTCTGTAATTATTTATTCATTTGTTTACTTGTATGCTGGATGTCTACCCTATTAGAATATAAGTTCCATAAGGGCAGGGACCCTGTCTGTCTTGACTGGTGTACAGAGGTCCAGGCATGGAGTAAGCCCTCAACTCATATTTGTTGAATAACAGAATGACCTCGAAGTGGTCACTGTCTAATGATGTGTAAGAGTCCTATTTTCTCCACTGTTCTACGGCTCTGGGACCTTGCATATACGTTTCTCCAAATACAATTCTTATTCACAAGCCAGGAGCTCCAGAGTTTCAAGTAGATACCGGTTAAATTTTCAAACAGATAGTGATGACTTTCTAAGTAGATATCGGTTATATGTGAACAATGGGGTAAAAATATTCTTTTAACAACATTGGAAGACCTGCTTACTATTTTCCAAACTCTACCGCTTAGCGGTGTGAATTTGTGTTCCCAACTCCTCACAGGTGAGACAGGTACAGAAAACTTCTTTAAGGGTGGCTGAGAGTATTATGTGAGATTATGTACACATTAGCAGGGTGGCTGACACATGGCAGATCCATAAGAAATGTTGGTTTCTTAATTTTAGACTCTGGGACCTTAAGTTAGCATTTTAGCATCATCAATACAAAAAGGCAGAGGAAGCATTTACAAGTTGGAATGCTTATTCAGAGGGATGGACTGGGATGAGATGAGAGATAAAGGGGGAAGCTAAAGAGCACACTGAGATTTTTGTCTTGGTGACTGGCTCTCACTGGGGAGAACCTCTTGACTATCCATTCATCCATCCATGAGGAATTGCCCTTATGCTTTCGCCAAGGATAGAAAATTACCACGTCATCTTCCACCAGTATCACTTTCTGGTGTTGGCACAATCTGTTCAAGAAAGCCTTTGACATCTATGGTCCTCAACTGGCCCTAAACTGTCACCCTGAAGGCATCTGGTATGGTCTGGAGACATTTTTGATTATCAAGGGGTGGTGCTAGTCATATCTAGTGGGAAGAAGCCAGGGATGCTGCTAAATATCCTACAATGCACAGAACAGCCCTTACAGCACAGAGTTCTCCAGCCGAAAATGTCAATAGTGCTGAGGTTGAGAAACTCTGCTCTACATTAAAGGCCCAACTATTTGATTCTAGAGGGACCAGCTATCATGGGAAAAGGAAGAGAAGCCCTTTGCTTTCCTTATTGCTGCCCACCAGAATTACCGTCTGGAAGTTATTCTGGGACTGATGCTACCTGGGCACTCAAGGGAAATCAGTATGTCAGGCAATCTGATTTTTGGAGAATAAGTGGTATGAAGGCATCATTATTACCTGCCAGTCTCTCAAGAGCTTCAGCCTAGATTAGAAACGCTGAAGCGTCAGAAAATGCTCAACTGATGGATTAAAGTTTTAATGAGCTCTGCCCACCAGCTCTACCCATCACAGGTCCCTCCCATCAGGAAACTTGCACAAGCCTCTTAGACAGACTCATCCACCAGAGGGCAGACAGCAGAAGCAAGAAGAACTACAATCCTGCAGCCTGTGGAACAAAAACCACATTCACAGAAAGATACACAAGATGAAAAGGCAGAGGGCTATGTACCAGATGAAGGAACAAGATAAAACCCCAGAAAAACAACTAAATGAAGTGGAGATAGGCAACCTTCCAGAAAAAGAATTCAGAATAATGATAGTGAAGATGATCCAGGACCTCGCAAAAAGAATGGAGGTAAAGACTGAGAAGATGCAAGATATGTTTAACAAAGACCTAGAACAATTAAAGAACAAACAAAAAGAGATGAACAATACAATAACTGAAATGAAAACTACACTACAAGGAATCAATAGCAGAATAACTGAGGGAGAAGAACGGATAAGTGACCTGGAAGACAGAATGGTGGAATTCACTACTGCAGAACAGAATAAAGAAAAAAGAATGAAAAGAAATGAAGACAGCCTAAGAGACCTCTGGGACAACATTAAACGCAACAACATTCGCATTATAGGGGTGCCAGAAAGAGAAGAGAGAGAGAAAGGAAAGAGAGAGAGAAAAAATATTTGAAGAGATTATAATCAAAAACTTCCTTAACATGGGAAAGGAAATAGCAACCCAAGTCCAGGAAGTGCAGAGAGTCCCAGGCAGGATAAACCCAAGGAGAAACACTCCAAGACCCATGGTAATCAAACTGACAAAAATTAAAGACAAAGAAAACTTGTTGAAAGCAACAAGGGAAAAACGACAAATAACATACAAGGGAACTCTCA
The DNA here is from genome assembly GCF_964270905.1 of Leucopleurus acutus. NCBI lineage: Eukaryota > Metazoa > Chordata > Mammalia > Artiodactyla > Delphinidae > Leucopleurus > Leucopleurus acutus. The sequence continues at coordinate 83,368,156 of NC_139152.1, read as the reverse complement.
CAAGGTTAACAGCTGATTTCTCAGCAGAAACTCTACAAGCCAGAAGGGAGTGGCATGATATACTTAAAGTGATGAAAGGGAAGAACCTACAACCAAGATTACTCTACCCAGCAAGGATCTCATTCAGATTTGATGGAGAAATCAAAATCTTTACAGACAAGCGAAAGCTAAAAGAATTCAGCACCACCAAACCAGCTCTACAACAAATGCTAAAGGAAGTTCTCTAAGTGGGAAACACAAAAGAAGAAAAGGACCTACAAAAACAAACCCAAAACAATTAAGAAAATGGCAATAGGAACATACATATCAATAATTACCTCAAACGTGAATGGATTAAATGCTCCAACCAAAAGACACAGGCTTGCTGAATGGATACAAAAACAAGACCCATATATATGCTGTCTACAAGAGACCCACTTCAGACATAGGGACACATACAGACTGAAAGTGAGGTGATGGAAATAGATATTCCATGCAAATGGAAATCAAAAGAAAGCTGGAGTAGCAAAACTCATATCAGATAAAATAGACTTTAAAATAAAGAATGTTACAAGAGACAAGGAAGGACACTTCATAATGATCAAGGGATCAATCCAAGAAGAAGATATAACAATTATAAATATATATGCACCCAACATAGGAGCACTTCAATACATAAGGCAACTGCTCAGAGCTATAAAAGAGGAAATCGACAGTAACACACTAATAGTGGGGGACTTTAACACCTCACTTACACCAATGGACAGATCATCCAAAATGAAAATAAATAAGGAAACACAAGCTTTAAATGACACAATACACCAGATAGATTTAATTGATAATTATAGGACATTCCATCCAAAAACAGAAGATTACACTTTCTTCTCAAGTGCACATGGAACATTCTCCAGGATAGATCACATCTGGGGTCAAGCATCGAGCCTCAGTAAATTTAAGAAAATTGAAATCATATCAAGCATCATTTCGGACCACAACGCTATGAGATTAGAAACGAATTACAGGGGAAAAAATGTAAAAAAGACAAACACATGGAGTCTAAACCATACATTATTAAATAACCAAGAGATCACTGAAGAGATCAAAGAGAAAATCAAAAAATACTTAGAGACAAATGACAATGAAAACACGACAATCCAAAAGCTATGGGATGCAGCAAAAGCAGTTCTAAGAGGGAAGTTTATAGCTATACAAGCCTACCTCAAGAAACAAGAAAAATCTCAAATAAACAATCTAACCTTACACCTAAAGGAACTAGGTACGTGTAAAAGTATGAGATTAGATCACTCCCTAACACCATGCTCAAAAATAAGCTCAAATGCATTAAAGACCTAAATATAAGACCAGAAACTATCAAACTCTTAGAGGAAAACATAGGCAGAACACTTTATGACATAAATCACAGCAAGATCCTTTTTGACCCACCTCCTAGAGAAATGGAAATAAAAACAAAAATAGACAAATGGGACCTAATGAAACTTAAAAGCTTTGGCACAGCAAAGGAAACCATAAACAAGACCAAAAGACAACCCTCAGAATGGGAGAAAATATTTGCAAATGAAGCAACTGACAAAGGATTAATTTCCAAAATTTACAAGCAGCTCATGCAGCTCAATAACAAAAAAACAAACAACCCAATCCAAAAATGGGCAGAAGACCTAAATAGACATTTCTCCAAAGAAGATATACAGACTGCCAACAAACACATGAAAGAATGCTCAACATCATTAATCATTAGAGAAATGCAAATCAAAACTACAATGAGATATCATCTCACACCAGTCAGAATGGCCATCATCAAAAAATCTAGAAACAATAAATGCTGGAGAGGGTGTGGAGAAAACGGAACACTCTTGCACTGCTGGTGGGAATGTGAATGGGTACAGCCACTATGGAGAACAGTATGGAGGTTCCTTAAAAAACTACAAATAGAACTACCATATGACCCAGCAATCCCCCTATTGGGCATATACCCTGAGAAAACCATAATTCAAAAAGAGTCATGTACCAAAATGTTCATTGCAGCTCTATTTACAATAGCCCGGAGATGGAAACAACCTAAGTGCCCATCTTCAGATGAATGGATAAAGAAGATGTGGCACATATATACAATGGAATATTACTCAGCCATAAAAAGAAATGAAATTGAGCTATTTGTAATGAGGTGGATAGACCTAGAGTCTGTCATACAGAGTGAAGTAAGTCAGAAAGAGAAAGACAAATACCATATGCTAACACATATGGAATTTAAGGGAAAAAAATGTCATGAAGAACCTAGGGGTAAGACAGGAATAAAGACACAGACCTACTAGAGAATGAACTTGAGGATATGGGGAGGGGGAAGGGTGAGCTGTGACAAAGAGAGAGAGAGGCATGGACATATACACACTACCCAACGTAAGGTAGATACCTAGTTGGAAGCAGCCGCATAGCACAGGGAGATCAGCTCGGTGCTTTGTGACCGCCGGAAGGGGTGGGATAGGGAGGGTGGGAGGGAGGGAGACGCAAGAGAGAAGAGATATGGGAACATATGTATATGTATAACTGATTCACTTTGTTATAAAGCAGAAACTAACACACCAATGTAAAGCAATTATACCCCAATAAAGATGTTAAAAAAAAAAAAAAGGAACTAGAGAAGGAAGAACAAACAAAACCCAAAGTTAGCAGAAGGAAAGAAATCATAAAGATCAGAGCAGAAATAAATGAAATAGAAACAAAGAAAACCATAGCAAAGATCAATAAAACTACAAGCTGGTTCTTTGAGAAGATAAACAAAATTGATAAACCATTAGCCAGCATCATCAAGAAAAAGAGGGAGAGGACTCAAATCAATAAAATTAGAAATGAAAAAGGAGAAGTTACAACAGACACCGTAGAAATACAAAGCCTAAGAAATACAAAATCCTAAGAGACTACTACAGGTAACTCTATGCTAATAAAATGGACAACCTGGAAGAAATGGACAAATTCTTAGAAAGGTATAACCTTCCAAGACTGAACCAGGAAGAAATACAAAATATGAACAGACCAATCACAAGCACTGAAATTGAAACTGATTAAAAATCTTCCTAAAAACAAAAGTCCAGGACCAGATGGCTTCACAGGCGAATTCTATCAAACATTTAGAGAAGAGCTAACATCCATCCTTCTCAAACTCTTCCAAAGAATTGCAGAGGAAGGAACACGCCCAAACTCATTCTATGAGGCCACCATCACCCTGATACCAAAACCAGACAAAGATACTACAAAAAAAGAAAATTACAGACCAATATCACTGATGAATATAGATGCAAAAATCCTCAACAAAATACTAGCAAACAGAATCCAACAACACATTAAAAGGATCATATACCATGATCATCCCTGGGATTTATCCAAGGGATGCAAGGATTCTTCAATATATGCAAATCAATCAATGTGATACACCATATTCATAAATTGAAGAATAAAAACCATATGATCAACTCAGTAGATGCAGAAAAAGCTTCTGACAAAATTCAACACCCATTTATGATAAAAACTCTACAGAAAGTGGGGATAGAGGGGACCTACGTCAACATAATAAAGGCCATATATGACAAACCCACAGCAAAGAACATTCTCAATGGTGAAACACTGAAAGCATTTCCTCTAAGGTCAGGAACAAGACAAGGATGTCCACTCTCACCACTATTCTTCAACACAGTTTTGGAAGTCCTAGCCACGGCAATCAGAGAAGAAAAAGAAATAAAAGGAATACAAATTGGAAAACAAGAAGTAAAACTGTCACTGTTTGCAGATGGCATGATACTATATAGAGAGAATCCTAAAGATGCCACCAGAAAATTACTAGAGCTAATCAGTGAATTTGGTAAAGTTGCAGGATACAAAATTAATGCACAGAAATCTCTTGCTTTCCTATACACTAATGATAAAAAATCTGAAAGAGAAATTAAAGAAACACTCCCATTTACCACTGCAACAAAAAGAATAAAATACCTAGGAATAAACTTACCTAGGGAGACAAAAGACCTTTGTGCAGAAAACTGTAAGACACTGATGAAAGACATTAAAAATGATACCAACAGATGGAGAGATATGCCATGTTGTTGGATTGGAAGAATCAATATTGTGAAAATGACTATACTAAAAAGGAATCTACAGATTCAATGCAATCCCTATCAAATTCCCAATGGCATTTTTTACAGAACTAGAACAAAAAATCTTAAAATTTGTATGGAAACACAAAAGACCCTGAATAGCCACAGCAGTCTTGAGGGAGAAAAACGGAGTTGGAGGAATCAGAATACCTGACTTCAGACTATACTACAAAGCTACAGTAATCAAGACAATACGGTACTGTCCCAAAAACAGAAACATAGATCAATGGAACAAGACAGAAAGCCCAGAGATAAACCCACGCACCTATGGTCAACTAATCTATGACAAAGGAGGCAAGAATATACAATGGAGTAAAGACAGTCTCTTCAATAAGTGGTGCTCGGAAAACTGGACAGCTACATGTAAAAAAATGAAATTAGAACATTCCCTAACACCATACACAAAAATAAACTCAAAATGGATTAGAGACCTAAACGTAACACCGGACACTATAAAACTCTTAGAGGAAAACGTAGGAAGAACACTCTTTGACATAAGTCCCAGCAAGATCTTTTTTGATCCACCTTCTACAGTAACGGAAATAAAAACAAAAATAAACAAATGGGACCTAATGAAACTTAAAAGCTTTGCCACAGCAAAGGAACCATAAACAAGAAGAAAAGACAACCCTCAGAATGGGAGAAAATATTTGCAAATGAAGCAACTGACAAAGGATTCGTTTCCAAAATTTACAAGCAGCTCATGCAGCTCAATAACAAAAAAACAAACAACCCAATCCAAAAATGGGCAGAAGACCTAAATAGACATTTCTCCAAAGAAGATATACAGACTGCCAACAAACACATGAAAGAATGCTCAACATCACTAATTATTAGAGAAATGCAAATCAAAACTACAATGAGGTATCACCTCACACCAGGCAGAATGGGCATCATCAGAAAATCTACAAACAACAAATGCTGGAGAGGGTGTGGAGAAAAGGGAACCCTCTTGCACTGCTGGTGGGAATGTAAATTGATACAGCCACTATGAAGAACAGTATGGAGGTTCCCTAAAAAACTAAAAATGAATTACCATATGATCCAGCAAACCCACTACTTGGTATATACCCAGAGAAAACCATAATTCAAAAAGACACATGCACCCCAGTGTTCATTGCAGCACTATTTACAATAGCCAGGTCACGGAAGCAACCTAAATGCCCATCGACAGACGAATGGATAAAGAAGATGTGGTACATATATACAATGGAATATTACTCAGCCATAAAAAGGAATGAAATTGGGTCATTTGTTGAGACGTGGATGGATCTGGAGACTGTCATACAGAGTGAAGTAAGTCAGAAAGAGAAAAACAAATATTGTATGTTAACGCATATATGTGGAGCCTAGAAAAATGGTACAGATGAACCGGTTTGCAGGGCATAAATAGAGACACAGATGTAGGGAACAAACGTACGGACACCAAGGGGGGAAGGCGGCGGGGAGGTGGGGGTGGTGGTGTGATGAATTGGGCGATTGGGATTGACATGTATACACTGATGTGTATAAAATTGATGACTAATAAGAACCTGCTGTATAAAAAAAGAAAATTTAAATTTAAAAATTTTAAAAAAAAAGAAAAAAGAGAAAAGAAAATACTCAGCTGAACATGTGGTCAGTAAGAAGACTGTAGAACGTGTAAACACTCCGCAGAATAAACATGTGCCCTTTGTCAGTATTTCACCATTGTCACTGATAGATCCACTTTAACTACAAGGTAAAGTTTAGGAACAAAGTGCAACCTCCTTTGATGCGAACTTTCATTCTGTTCTTTAAGAAAACCCCCAACTCTGAAGTTCACCTATTTTTAGAAATCTATTTATTCAACAAGTAGTTACTGAGTACCTAACCCTGGGCAGACAGTGTGCTGGGCTAAAAGCTGGGGCTTAAGTACTAGACATGACAGGCAGGACCCCTGACCTCACAGAGCTCAGGGTCCAGCCAAGGTCGGAGCAGGGCCCCTCCTTCTCTGGTACAGACGTGACAACATCCTCTTCATGCAAACAAGGTCACTTGTTAATGGATCCCTTTACCTCCCTCATACATTTTTTCTCGAATAAAAAAATGTTTGATAATTATCTGCCTGGTAGAATTCTGTAATTAGGGTCATTAAATAAGAGAGTCCAATGTTCAGAGAAGTCAATTAAGAATGGCAAGAGAGAGAAAGAGAGAGAATTTTAAAATTCCATGCAAACCAGGTATGGACCTGCATTGTACTCAGACTCAGGAAGGGCTGTGTGAACAAAACTTGGCAGTTAACATGGGTCCCAGTAGGTGGGTACCATGCATTTGGGAAAGCAAGAGAGATTCCCAAATGATTCTCTTTTGCAAAAAGCAGGCACTCAGCCTAAAGAGACCCAGGAACTAAACAGCAGGGAATCACATTTAACAACTGAACAAGGGTCAAGAAACTCCAATTGCCTGGGAGACCAAAATTCAGCTACAGCCTCTGAGTAAAGCCACAAACTCAGCATAGAAAAGAGATTTCTGAGGGCTGGCTTGTGATACTCTCCCAGAATGGAGGCAGAACAGAGAAGGCAGAGGGCCAGGAAGCAGGAGATGCTGACATTCTTCCTGTGTGGGAAGGCAAATTTGCCGCCAGAGTACTGAATCTACTCATCAAATATCCGCAATTATTTCCATTATTCCTTCAGTGAAAATCATTGGGGATGTTAGCGATTATTCGATTCTCTTGGGAAAAGAGACTGCAAATACACCGCAAGGGCTCAAACAAACAAGTGAACTGATTATCTTCTGTCACTTGTTCATTAAACCAACATTTAGTTTAGGTGCAGGAGGTATAAACATGACCAAGACATGAGTGGGAAGCCTTGTACTTCCAGACAAGAGGATGAAATTGAGGAAGCAGTGCTATAAAGGCAACAAAAAAACAAATCGCAAATGTTTAGACTGTTTTAGAAACAGTCTAAAAGAGTAAAAAATAAATTCCAAAAAATCAAATCGTTCGACTCCCTGCTCTTTTTAAAAAATAACCCCACCTTGGCATTATAGTTCAGGAGTACTTTAATCTCAGTATTTTCTGGTGCAGAGAAAATAAAGTGAAATGATAGGTCACTGAAGAAGACATGAAAGGGCTGTGCAGTATAATCCAAGTATCTATATTGGTCCTCCAGCGTGCCGGTTCATTACACTATTTTTATCCCGAGTTCCAAATTATTACATCTGATGCACAGAATTCTGAAGGTATTACATATTGACCTCAAAGCCTCATTAGAAAATGAAAAAAAAAAGAAAAAGGATTGTTCATGTCTCAGTTTAAACACTTACCTGGCTGTTTTATAACCAGTTCATCTTTACATTTAGGGTCCCTTTCAGGTAAGGCCCAAGGCAGCTCCAAATTTGACCCAAGGGCTGGCTAGCAAACAAGAGGTGCTCAATGCTCATTTAAAATAAAAGCTGGTTTAAGATGACATCAATTGTCATTTTCTTCTTATTCTAATTATCTCAGTGCCGTTGCTTGAAAGAATCTGTTTTTCTCTTGGATTCCGAGTTCAACAGGAAGAAAGTGGGAAAGGATGACAATTTATTCAGAGCCAACCAGGTGTGAAGGACTGTGAGGCTTGTTTTCTCCTTTCAGCCTCAGAACACCTTAGGAGACAGGCAGTACGAGAAAGAAGCCAGGTTCAGAGGTGCTAAGTATGGTCACACAGCTCATAAGTGACAGAGATGAACCTGAACCCAGGACTGACTCCCAAATCCAGGCTATTTCTAGCTGACTCCTTGGTTTTGTGGAAAGCATTCTACTGTTCTTAAATCATGTCTGGCTTTCAAGAACAGGAAGTCATTTAACCAGCAAACAACTGTCACAGTTTTAACATTTATCTGAATAAAGCTAGACTTTACATCTGTAGCCCGACAAGTCTGACACTTTTACAAATTTAACAAATAGATCAAATTAAATGTTTTTTAAAAATTCAGGAAAACACAGAGCCTTAGCACAGCTTTGAGCACCTTAGGCTGGGATTTTAAGAACCAAACACTGCTTAGCATTTATATGGCACTAGCAAGACTAGGACCCTCTAGAAGTTTAAAGAGAAAAGAGAAAGAGGGTCCCTCTAGGACCCTCTACTCTTCAAATGAATCTGGTGACGTCCCTAAGGCAGAGACTGCCTGGTGGACCAAGAAGAAGAAAAAGTAAGCCTAATTTAGAGAACTCAAAATAAATAATTGGAAAGGACATAAATCCTTCCTTAGCTGGCTTTATTCCTTTCTAATAGGTCAGTGGTTTTCAAAGTGTGCTCCTGGGAACCCCAGGATGCTTTTGAGGAACTTCAGGGGCCACGGAGGCCAAAAAGGAAACTGCGCAAAGTCCTACACCGTTTACCCCTACCTACTCCAAGCAGCTCAGTTATCTGTCTTACACAGATATTATATGTGATAATATAATATATAATTATATTCTAATTATATATTTATATTACATAATATCAATATTATTGATATTATATATAAGAATATATGGGGGGGAAAAGACAGATTCCAACTTTTAAAAAGTTTGGAGACCCCTGCTAGTGTGTTATGGCAACAATTAAATGGGTATGTTAACATTTCCCCAAAGAAAAACTGGGATAAGCAAGCTGGGGTTCTAATGGTTACAGATGTGAGAGCAGGCACTTTTCTTCTGCCGTGGAAAGGTAACTCGAAATGCTTTAAGATTCAAAATGTGCCTTTAAAAAAAACAAGTCATGAGTTTTTTAAAAATGTGTGGTTGGGAAGGATGCTGTTTATAAAATTACAGAGCATACACGACGGCATGGGGTGCCCACAACACACTCTGCAAAGGGGCCGAGATCATCAGCTCGTGCCCAAGACAGCGTGTTTCTTAAGAGGAGCTTCTCTTGCAACTGCCCCATTCTAAAGAGAAGACAGACACCTTGGTCACTTCTGCAACAAGGCAGCTAATGACAGCACCTCTTCCAGCACTGGGAACGACATTTAGAGAAGGACTGTATACCTGCTGCAAACTTTGCTCAGTAGCCTCGGTTCCCTTCTCACAACTAGAAGCAAGATCAGTGATGTTGTGCATTAAAAACCCTAAAAGTCTACTGACCATAATTGTCCCTTCTCTGGAAAGAGCGTGAGCTTTGGGTGTAGACAAACCTGGGTTCAAACACTAGTCCTCCCACTTACTATTAGATTGGGTGCTTTAACTTGTTCAAGCTTTAATTTCTTTACCTTTTAAGTGGGGATAATACAACGTACCGGAGAGGATTGTTGTGAGGAATGAAGACAAGGTGGCCGCCAACACGTCCACAGCGCTTACCGTGTGCCAGGCACTAAGGGCTTTGCACAGATTGTCTATAACTACCTCCCTTTTATAGATGTGGAAATTAAGGCAAAGAGAGTTTAAGACTAAATAAAATAATACAGGTAAAACGTCAACCACAGAGTTGCCAGACAAGATGTTCAACTGATGTCAGTTCCTCCCTCTCCCCCATCTTCCCCTTTGAAACAGCACAGCCATGTGAATTAAAAATACAATGGGAGGGCTTCCCTGGTGGCGCAGTGATTGAGAGTCCGCCTGCCGCTGCAGGGGACGCGGGTTCGTGCCCCGGTCCGGGAAGATCCCGCATGCCGTGGAGCGGCTGGGCCCGTGAGCCGTGGCCGCTGAGCCTGCGCGTCCGGAGCCTGTGTTCCGCAACGGGAGAGGCCACAACAGTGAGAGGCCCGCGTACCGAAAAAAAAAATGCAATAGGAAATCAGGGCTCAAGACACTGGATTCAAAATGACTCACTGGATGTCACTGAGAAATGACTAAGTCTCATCACCCACAGAAGCAAGAGCACCACCAACGTGGGAACAGCTATAGGATTGCTTAGGGGCACATGCAGGCACAAAGGGTCGGACTATAGCGTAACAGTCATCCAATAATCCTTCCAACCTCCCAGTTCTCCTTCCAAATACTTTGCTATTTGCTCTCTCTCGTTCCCTAGTCCATTAGAACCTAATGGGCTACATCACAGTAAAGTCTGTCAGGGTATGAATGCCGCTCAGGAGTCCCCAGAGTCTATACAGTTGGCCCTCTATATCCACAGGTTTCCCATCTGAGGATACAACCAACCCATCTGCAGCAGACAGTTTCATTTCAGTTATTGCTGGCATTCCCACTCCTCTACCTCACATATCCAGAGCTGCACAAAGGTTCTAGAGGCTTTGCAAACTACTCTGGTCTCCAAGCTGCTCCACTGGCTACTGCTGAGCTGCCCCCTTTGTGAGTCTACAGTGGAATTCACTCACTCATGCATTAACAAAATTTACTGAGCAGCTACTATACTCCATACTCTGCTCAAGGAACTGGGTATACAACAAGAAACAGGAAGATGAGACTGCTGCCTTCGCAGAGCCTCCAAAGTTCCCTGAATGCTGAAGGATCTGTTCCTTCCTCAGGCTGCAGAATCTCAGCCATGGCTGGCAGTTCAGGCGGCCCAGGCACAGTCCCCACAGGCACACAACACAACCACTCCCTCTCTTCCCACCCACCTACAAGAAGCCATGCTACCACTGCAGGACACTCCAAGGAAGCCTGTCTTAGGACATTCCTCCTGTCTATTTCTCTCTCTCTCTCTTCTTCTCCTATCTAAGCATCAGGCACTCAGGAGCTCAGATTTTCAGAGAACAAAAGGCAGGAACTTTAGGCAACACAAAACTCTGCAGAGGACTTCCCTGGTGGCGCAGTGGTTAAGGATCCGCCTGCCAATGCAGGGGACAGGGGTTCAAGCTCTGGTCTGGGAAAATCCAACATGCCGCGGAGCAACTAAACCCATGACCCACAACTACTGAGCCTGAGCTCTGAAGCCCGCAAGCCACAACTACTGAGCACACATGCCACAACTACTGAAGCCCACGCGCCTAGAGCCTGCGCTCCGCAACAAGAGAAGCCACCACAATGAGAAGCCCGGGAACCACAATGAAGTATAGCCTGCGCACAGCAAGAAGACCCAATGCACCCAAAAACAAGCAAATAAATAAATTTATTAAAAAAAAAAAAAAAAAAAAACTCTGCTGAAGCAAAAGCGTTGAAGAGACCTGGCTGCTAACTTGGGATGAGAATAGAAAGGGAGGGAAAAAAAACATGAAGGAAACAATACACACACACCCAAACACAAGTATCCCCTTACATTAGACTGCCACATATAAAGGCTTTTCTCCTAGAAAGCAAATGGGTTGCTTTCACTTTGAACAATAAGACAAAGTTTTTCCTGAATCCAACTGTGCACCAAAACGTTCACCACTGCTTTAAAGAGTTATGCCTAGTACAGTACCTGGCATATGACAGGTGAGATGGATACATGAATGGATGGATAAAATAACTCTTTCCTTCCTATAAGCCATACATCTGATATGGGGGAAGTTGAAAAACAACTTATGGACGGTTAACCATTCTGAGACATCTTCTTTTGAACAGATGAAGCTATACTTAGGGCATAATCAATATAGGAAAAAATGTAAATGTATTTTACAATGTAGAAGCATGGTAGAGGATTTCTTGCATCCAGATGTAACAACATAAGAATCAAACTGTAAAAATCCAAAGTAGTTCATTTTTTCCTAATCATTTTTATCTCACTTTTTATTTAGCATAACAAGGACTGACATACAATGAAATATTGACTTTATCATATATTAATCATATCGCCTGGGGAGGTATATTCACCTTTAAAATGGAGAAAATAGTATCTATTAATTACAGTTGTTTTAACAATGACAAGAGATAGTAAGGGAGAGCACTTACTATGATGGCTGCTAAGACACTCAAGAAATGTTTGAAACATGCGCGCACGCACACACACACACACACACACACACACACACACACACAGAGTCTTCTAGCTCAATCTTGAAGGTCATACATATATGTCCACAAATTCTAAGAAACAGTGAAATCTTTCCATCATCCTGCTAATCCCAATAAAAACATTTGTAGCAGACAAGGAGTTTTACTGATGTTCAAATCCTATATTTTTTACATTTTTTATATTTTGGTCTTTCAAAGCTTTCTGCAAACAATAATCTAAGGTACAGTCCCTTGAAGAACCAAGCCATGTGTTTTTATACTTAGAAATTTCAATGAACTGGTTAAACATCTGAATCATATTTGGAATCTCTAGTTAGACTCTGAAGGTAGCTAAACGGCCCAAATCTTTCTTACACGAGTTGCCCCAGACTGTGTGGACAGCTTCCCAAACCTACTTAGCATAAAACTTGTTTTTTAAACAAGAAAATAAACAGATTAATTCTCAAACATCGGAAAATTCTTAAACCTATAAAACTTGATTTGCTTTCTAAAATGAAGTAATATTTCCTTTTTCTTGTTTTTAAATTTAAATATTAAGTTCTCACAAACTTGTACTCTTCTACTTGTTCATAAAGAGATCACCATTCTAAACTATAAAACAGTTAACATCATAAACAAATGTGTTTTTACTAAGGTGTGCTCACAAAAATTATGATAAAAATAGTCTTATGAACATTTAGTTCATTTTTTTTACAATATTACTAGCTTTTTGATAAGTAAGTTTTTTTAACATCTTTATTGGAGTATAATTGCTTTACAATGGTGTGTTAGTTTCTGCTTTATAACAAAGTGAATCAGCTATACGTATACATATATCCCCATAACTCCTCCCTCTTGCATCTCCCTCCGTCTCACCCTCTCTATCCCACCCCTCTAGGTGGTCACAAAGCACCGAGCTGATCTCCCTGTGCTATGCGGCTGCTTCTCACTAGCTATCAGTTTTACATTTGGTAGTGTATGTATGTTCATGCCACTCTCTCACTTTGTCCCAGCTTACCCTTCCCCCTCCCCGTGTCCTCAAGTCCATTCTCCAGTAGATCTGCGTCTTTATTCCCATCCTAAGTTCATTCAGCCCTAAAAAAATTGAAGTTCATCTCCTATATCTGCATAGAAGCCAGGTTTTATCACTTATTAAAAAAAAATCCTTTCAGCAAAGTATAATCTATCATCTTTCAAATCAAAGGAAGTAATTACACAATTTTATAACTTTCCATGAAAAGTTAATTTCTTTCCAATGTCTATTAATTTGATTTTTATTCTCCCGGGGACATTTTTTCACTTTTATTCAGTAACCTAGTATGAAGGGATTGCCCACCCAGAACAAACAGTTGGTCCTCTTATAGTCTTCGTTAAAAATATTTCTCTCAGAAGTAGCCTCATCTTCTTCAATTCCAGGATCCTTCACCTCAGTGTTTAAACCCTATACCAAGTACATTCATGAAGGAATTAAACGAAGGGTAGGAGACTCTCCATTCCACTCTGGTCTCCATTATTTATCTTATTATGTCGGCACTTAACTTCTCCCACCCTGAGCTGGGAGGGAGAGCTATGTAAAGTGGACATAGTAATTATCCCATAAGGTCAGGAGGGTAGTGCAATGACAAAAGGGGATAAACAGTACTAAAATGCTTTAAAATGTTCACAGAAAATATAGAAATATAAATATAATATAGAAATATGTATTTCATTGTATAGAAATGCAATGTCACAAAACTAAAAGTAGCAAAAGATTGCAGTAGCTCTTTATACAAGGCTCGTCCAGTCTACACTCTTCAAATCCAATATTACATAGTACTATTTGATATTAAAAGACTAACATTATCTAGAATTAGAGCTCTGACAGCAGAACATGAATGCTGATGACTTAGTATGTGATACTGCATCCCCATCCTCAATGCTAAATCTCTAACCTGAGCAAATGTATTGATTATGATAAAGTTCTTGGTGAAAACTGTATAACAATAAAACAGCGGAAGAAGAGTAAACCTTGATTAATCAAAATGCTTAGAAAAGAGGAGTTTACTTCTTGGTCACAGCCCAGCATCAATGACTCCAATACCCATTTTGGACAATAAAATTCCCCTGATTTCAGCTTACTGCGTCAACATTTACTTCTTACTACTGATATCTGAGTGAAGGAATAGTATTCTGTTTTCTTAAAGATTTTTCTTTGATTATGATTAATCAAGGAATCTAAAAAATTATAATACCCAGTTACTTACTAAATATTATAGCATACTAACTATACAGAATTTATAATCCCTCTACACTTTTCCCACTAGGCTTCATCGAAGACCCCAAAGCTATGTGGTTCAGTTTCAAACATTAAAGCAGCATTTCACTAACCATCTCTTCTGGTATCAAAATTATTTTACACAGCATCTCTTTTAAGACATCATTTTATTTTAAAGCTTGGCATCTAAGGTTTCTAGTTTTACTACCCCTCCCAAGTGTTATAACACTTTCTCCTTTCACGGTGAATTTAAAATGGGAGTGAAACTTACTTTCTTGTATTGCATTAAGAATCTCTGAAAAGTCCACATCACTCTTTGGCCCGTCAGGTAGTATTTGCATATCCAGCTGGTAGCTTTGCAAATCCACACCTCCTTCTAGAGAAACGAAAGATATTCATGGAGTTTGCACTGGTTATCAGACAGCCCAGCGTCAGGGTCCCAAGGAGAAGCAATGTCAAAATCTAAGAAGAACAGCCAGCTGGTTTGCCAATGATCCTCCCACGTGGACAAATGACTTTTAAAAAATGACGAACATTACCAGCCATTCGCGCCTTATGGGACCAAAAAGGTTTAATTGTATTTCCAAGGCAAAAATAAGGCAATTACTTTATGAAAATACCACATACTTCATAGTATTTACGGATGATTTCCTAGGTGAAGAATATAATATGCTAGCCTCCACCCAAGGACATTTAAAATTATTCTCAGCTTCTACATGGCTAAAAAGGGACATTCACCACTAATACTTTATGAAACCATCTTCCTTAAAATGGTAACAATTTATTTAAAGGAAAGGATTTAATATTCCTGATATCACAGAAAAACGGTATCAATTTTTTTCTCTCACAGTTGGACTTCCCCTGTTATATCATTTACTTTTCAATTATACCAGAATACTTTAATTTATTCTATGAAGTAGTTAAGGCCCTTGTACTAGGTTTGCCCAGTGTATTTTTGGTGTGTTCTAAAGAAAGAGGGTTTTTTAACGCTGCTCCACACACCTATACGACATTTAAGGAAGTCAAAGAAACCAAGATATCAAAAAGTAGCTTTATCATTAATAATAATAAATCTCTGAATGCTTCTTAAAATCATCAGTAAGAACATCTCAATCTGATGAGTCTGGAAGGGCTAAACGTCAGTGCTAAAATAAACAGAGAGCCTGATAAATAAAATGGGGCACACTCTAGCTTCCAAAATTTCTGTGGAAATAATTCTTTTATAAGCCCAGGAATTATTATTAGCCTTGAATAAAATTTCAGTTACATCCCTAAAACTCAAGAAGAATGACACAGTTGCTATCTTACAAGAACACTCATTCTGGGAGGGGAATGGACACAAGTAACTATAATAGAAGGTGAGCCTTAGGAGGGCAGGAACTTTTGTCTGCATGCTATAATCCATCACTTAGAACAGTGTCTAGCAGAGTAGGCCCTGAACTAATGTAGATGGAATGAATTTATGAGGATATGCGGTACTTATGAAACAAAGGCAGGAGAGTAACAAGTAAAGCTATAAGCTCAGATTCCAGAGGCAGACAAACCAGCATTCAAATTCTTACTAGGGAACACCAAATCTCTCTAGATCTTAGTTTCCTCATCCATGAAATGGGTGATTGTAACAGTCACACAGAGTAGCCATGAGGATTAAATGAGATGATGCATGAAAAGCTCTTAGCTGTCATAGCACTCAGTAAATGGAAGCCATTACTATTATCATCCATAATAATTTATTATATAGCAACACTGGCATTTCTACAGAAACTATCCAGCCAATTGAATAATGAGAAAGAATCCATAAGTCAATTATTTGGGACCAGCATGCCTTTAAAGTGACAGTTAAGCACTGCAGACACAGCAGTGAATTTTTAAATGCATGCATTCAGTTGGCTCATTGCAAGGGCTGAAGTTATCGGTGAGACTAAGCTTCTCAATGGAACAGAACAAAGATGTCTTCCTGCTGGCCCAGAATTTAAATGAGCTATCTGCTTTTTTCTCCACCATGGCCAGCTACCTTGAATGGGTAGGGAAAAGTTTTGATGCTTTTCAACCTCTACTAAGGCTGGTCACCTTTGTTCTGCTCAATAACCAAAGACCCAAAGACCTCACAATGACATCGACAGGGAAAAAAAAAAAAATTCAATACCACTTTTCAGCCAGGCTGCGTGCTATGTACTTTATTATCTCACTTAGTTTTTATTCTAACCTTGAAAAGGAGGTGCAGTAAGAAGTAGTAATTTGCCCCCAAAAGCTACTAAGTTGTAAAGATGTAATACCAACCCATGCCCTTAACTGGTCTTTAAAATCACACATCCAAGCAGTCAAAAACACAGGCTGTTAGAAATAAGAAAATTTACCAATTTTCACTGGACTTAACAATAGTCCAGGACTTCACACCAGGACAAAAGTCATTACATAACCTAAAAAGCAAATGACTTCTAAAATAGTCTAATAAACAGAAGCCCAATTTATTTACTTGCTGTTTGTCACAGGAGTTCATAAATTCATGTGGAAGTAGTTATGACTATGAAATAACTAATTTTTCATAACTAAAATTCCATAATTTTTAATAAATTTTTTGTTAGAGGACAGGTAGCATAAGAAGTCACAGAAGAAGAAACATAAAGAGGCATTCAGGTCATCAAAGTCTGTCTTTAAAGAATATTAAAGACGTGGGGAAGAAAAAAGTGAAGAAAGTGTATATAAGGATACAGATAAAAATATAGATATATCTCAAGTACACTAAAAACCACACCATTTTATATGACTAGAAAAGGAAGAAAATACTGCATTAGGTACAGAAGTTCTCTCAGCTGTGAAATGGGTATATTTTGTTTTATTCTTTATTTTTTTCTATGTTTTTCACAATATGCAAAATATTTTAAAGTTATTTAAAAATTCAGATTGTGGCAGTAGAGGATATTAAGTTTTTAAAATTAAGGATTCAAGACTTA
The DNA here is from genome assembly GCF_964270905.1 of Leucopleurus acutus. NCBI lineage: Eukaryota > Metazoa > Chordata > Mammalia > Artiodactyla > Delphinidae > Leucopleurus > Leucopleurus acutus. The sequence goes on along the minus strand of NC_139152.1, from coordinate 83,351,011 downwards.
AAGACTACAGATGTTAAACCATTAAGGAACTAATTTAATAAAACTTTTTCCAAATTAATACAATTCTTAACCTATATAAGTCCATCTAAATTGCAAGATACAACATTCTATTCATAGTAAACATTAAGATCGCATTTAGAATTCTTAAAATATAAGGCATTTTTCTTCCTCTGCTCTAGAAGAAATACAAAATTTATTTATTTTATGAAATACAAGACGTATTTCATAAAGTCCAAAAAAGCGTATTTTATGAAAATATACCTTCATAAAATATAAGGGTCTGGAATTTCCGGCAGTAAGTCATTCACTAAGATGACGAAGTAGGGGATGCTGTGAAACAAGGACTACTGTACACTTTCCTAAATGGAGAGTGATCACTGGACAAGGATATTTTCAAATGAATCCGTCAAGGTGACAATCTTCACCCTTAGCACGTACTGCCCAAGTGAAAGAGCCTGAATAACTCCAATATACAAGAAGTTGTGTGTCTGCTTTGGACTTCTGATATTTAATTAATCATTGTTAATACTGCAGTGTTGGTGTGATTTCTAAAAGTTGAGAACTGGACTTCTTCCTATGGTCACGGATGTCTCTGACTTTGAGTCAAAACACAAAGCTCTGAAAAAACTAGGCAAGTGGGTGAAGGTGTCATGGCTTCAAACTGAAGGGTCTCAGTAATTGACATGCAACTAAGTGCAATCCCAAGAAAAGGAAACAAATAAGTTACATTATAGAGGGAAGCTAAAAAGATTTCCTAAAGATGTGGAGAACCTACTGAACAATTTTTAAAAATGAAAAATAGCAACAAAATTCATGTGATCTCCAAATTTACCTTTAGCTTTTCTCACACTTGATTGACAGGAGTGAGTTAATTCAAATCTTAATTGTGATTTGTAGTATGAGTAAAACTGAAAGTAGTTTCGATCAAAAGTAACCCTGATAACAGCACTTGCATTCAATAAAACGTCTTCAGCTGAGCAAACATCTTAAAAATTCACTTTAGATTTGTACCTGGCGTACATGGATTTTAGCTAAATGCTTATATACAAAAGGGACCAAAAAAAGCTTCAAATATGAATTTCTTAGTTACCAAATATGTCGATTCCTCTCCCATCCCAACCATCTCTTGTCTATAGAAATCCCTTTCTACTTTTTTTTTGTTTTTTTTTCCGGTACACGGGCCGCTCACTGTTGTGGCCCCTCCCGTTGGGGAGCACAGGCTCCAGATGCACAGGCTCAGCGGCCATGGCTCACGGGACCAGCCGCTCCACGGCATGTGGGATCTTCCCGGACCGGGGCACGAACCTGTGTCCCCTGCATCGGCAGGCGGACTCTCAACCACTGCGCCACTAGGGAAGCCCCCCTTTCTACTTTTAAGGCCCCTCCCAAATGCTCTGTGCTTCAAGCATTTCTTGATTCTAACAAGTAAATACCCTTTTCCACCCACTGAACCCATATCTATATCTATATATCTTTTTTACAGTACATGTTTTCCATCAAAATTACCTAGCACCGTGTAGACACAGACAAATGTGAGTTCCTAGTTCTCCCTGTCTAGATTTCTTCCTCATCTCTAGCACTTTTGACTAGATTGTACGTTGATGCAGGCCTGGCACCAAACTGCATCCAACTTTTTGTCTCCTACAGAACCTAGGACAAGGCCTTGAACATATTAGTATCTCGGTTAAAGCTCTTTTACAGCAATTTCACATTACTAGCAACAGCAGTGGATACTGACTAAGAAAATGTCCCAGCTTTCCTTTCTAGTCCACAACTTTAACACATCTTGATAGGTTATCTATAGATCAGGGGTGCCCAACCCCTGAGCCGAGGACGGGTACCTCGGAGATGAGTGGAGGGGGAGCGAGAGAAGCTTCATCTGCCACTCTCCACTGCTCGCGTTACTCCCTGAACCAACACCAGACCCCGGCCCGTGGAAAAGTTGTCTTTCACGAAACTGGTCCCTGGTGCCAAAAAGGTTGGGGACCGCTGCTATAGATGACTATGAAAGTCATATTCTAAATCATACATTTGCTCTTCCCTTCCCTTCTTTTTAAAATTTGTCAAATAATAAAGAAAACCTGCAAGTACCAAAGAGCTTATAACGAAAATCAGCAGTGGACAACTCTACCCCTTCTTCAACCCCAATCCTATTTCCTCAGTCCCACCACTTTTAAGAGTTTCTGTTTTTACTTCCTTTAGATCTCTCTATATGTGTATCCCATTGTTTCTTGATCAATTTTATACAGTTGACCCTTGAACAACTCGGGTTTGAACTGCATAGGTCCACTTATACGGGACTATTTTTCAAGAGTAAATAGTACAGTACTTAAGAGTGCACGTGGTTCAATCCGCTGATGGGAAGGAACCACTGACTGGGAGAGCCAACTATATATTATATGCAGATTAACCGCCTCCCCCCATTGTTTAAGGATCAAATATCTGTTACATAGTTTTCTGCTATGATACAAGACAATATAACTTACTATTACTGCCACTCCCCCTTGCCCCCCACTCACCCATCAAATCATTATTATCGATATAATTTTTCTATTATATTGCCTAAGTATAGTAGCTTTAAATAAATTACTTAAAATTCAATTTTTTTGTTCAATCAAATACAGATGATCTTATATTTGCAAGTTAACACAAAATGATATAAAAAGCATATTTTGACACTACACTGACCTGGATTTAAATTCCATTTTTCTGTGTTCCTAAGCCATTAAATAATGAACCTCATTTATAAAATGAAGGGACAATTTTTTGAGCTCTTTTAAAAATTATCAATTATTTACACATATGTAAATAATTTGGTTTATAATTTGTATTTAGTAATAATTTGGTTATAGTGTTAAGCCATCATGATCCACTAAAAATTTTAAGTGATATATTCCTTCTCTGCAAAATGAGGGCCAATTCCAGGTTTAGGACCTATACTAAATAAAAACAATTTAGTAAAAAAAAAAAATCCTGTAATCTGGATTTGGAATAGTTACTCCACATTGAAACAAGTAAAGGAAAGTGTGACAAATCAAATCTTAACTTCCCCGTGAAACACAAAAGATGGAGGACCCTGTAAAGTAAGCTTAAGGGGACAAATGGTATTTTCCATGACTACCTCATAATAAATGATGCTCTATCTAAGCTTCTGTCTACATTCAATTTATATTCTGCAAATAAAATTGGTAGTTCCTGTCCAGAGAGGTATATTTAATACAAATCCTCAAATGCAGCATTTTTTACAGAATAGAGAGCAGTGATATTTCAACACTTGATATAAATATCTAAAATGAACCCTCACATGTAATATTTTTGGACTTAATAGGCTGCAAAGACACCATTTTTGAAACTGGGAGTGTGTTTTCAATTCCCCATGAATGAATTCAGTGTTCCTAAGACAGTGTTAAGATGGAGAATGATATTAAGAAGGGAGGGAGGTATAGTCTGTCTTCTTTTCAGACTTTCCCTATATCAGCCAGTGTCCACAATAAATCTTCTAGGAAGGAAGCAGGGAAATGAACCCAATTCTTCTGGAGGATCTGACATTGGAAACCCTAGATTTACTTGTGGGATATTTCACTGGTTCTGGAAAAACTTTCCATCTGTGTTTCTTAACTTCATTTACAGCGCTTACCAAACTCTATTTAGTGTACCATAAGCTAAAAAAACCTTCACAACAGAAGATGCTTCATACGTGCTATTGTAAAAAGACACACAAATCCCACTCTTTCATATTAGTGTTGCTTAACTATAAATCTAGTGATTTGCAAGATCATTCTTTTACAGAAGAAAGCTCGGCTTTGTATTAGCAGGAATACACAGATTGATTCACCCACACCCGTCACTATCAAAGCTAAAGACATTTCTTCAAATGATTAACACTGAGTAGTTCTAAGGACCCAATTCTGGACTGGGTGCTTACTGGAGAACCATATTTAGCTAACAGCGGGTGAATGTTTCTCAGGGTCTAAAATGGAAATAATAATCCCACTGCTTCAGCCAGTAATGGCTGACCTTCAACAAAATTACTTCTATGTTTCCCAGGATTGGCAAGATAGTGATCTCCGAAATTATACAGAATGCCTGCATTAAGAGTTCCAAAGAGGGCCTGGAAACCAGAGCTGCAAACCCTTAAATGGCAGGAAGGATTTGTGTGGGAGTGTAGGCAGGGCTCCATGGGGGTCTTCCAATCTCCTAGATGCTGAGTTCTGTTGCTATGACAACGGTGACTCTTGCCGAGGAAGGGAAGAGAGAAACTCAGGATTAGGAGGGGTTACGGAGTAGAAACCATGATACTTTCAGCATCACTATAATGTTGTTTACTCTTTTAACTTGCACAGTAAATCTTCAGAAGGGCCTAAGATGAATGTATGAAAGAGAATGGCCTTGCAAAACAACAAGCCTCTTGAGAGCCAGGGCTCTGTCCATCTTGTGCGTCGGCCTCTTATCCCTAACTCAGGGAATTAAGTAAGTAGAGCAGAAGCTTACTATTCACCGTCTATCTACCACGATGAAGAACTTAGTTTAGGTTTAGGGCTCAGGCCACTAGTTATAGTCATATGATCTTGAGTTAGTATTTATTTAAATCTCTCCAAGCTTCTTAAATATAAAGTTATTTGAAATAGACTTGGGCAGAAGATGCAGTTCTAAATTCCATTAAAACACAACACTCTTTCCAGAAATAGTTTCTTTGTGGATGCCTTTTCTGTAGCTTTTCTTTACTCACTTTGTATATTCAAATGGTTGTGAAAAGATTCTTCAGAAAATTCTCTCTAAATGCACTACATAGGTCAAAATATGTGCATATGTCCCTCAGCAAAGGGGAAAAAGTGAAAATTTCTAAGGGAAGAATTTGGTATGTATTTTTGGAAAACTCCATTTTGTTACTCAGCAAATGATAGCAAGGCGCACAGATCCCAATGCCCACATTTCAAGGCTCAAAACAGCTTCTTTTCCTAAGCACCCCTCTATTTACTAAACTCACATCACACATTTTACAAAAAAGCCACTTAAAGAGGAAGAGATTCAAATGAAGGATGATTAGTGTTATTTCTAAACCATAGTTTAGAAAGATACCACATTCACCTTCAAGGCAATGAGAAATAAAACAGAGGCCCAAAGTAGCTCTTATACTTTTTCTCCCACATATTCTCAAAGCCATGTGGAAGATCTTATCTTCCAGCCACACCAAAAATCCATTTCACAAATAGAAAAGTAAATATATATTTTCATCCAAGCTTCAGATTCATTCAAGAAGAGTAGCCAGATTCCTCAGGTTCAATAAAGAAGTTTCAGGCACAATTCTCAGTAAAATGTCTGTTCCCGGATAAGGTGATGAGAAAACAATAAATTTCACACTCAACCATTTTCACCCTCAAGGAAAAAAAACTGGCTCGGTGGGAAAAAACACTCGTAAGAAACTAAAGACATGGGTTTTACCTAGGGTCCATCAATGACTAATTTTGTACTTTTTGTCAAGCAATTTCATTTCCTGAGGCACAGTAAAGCAGGGCTAATTCTGCCTCACAGACCGCTGTGAGAACTCAGTGAGATGCAGGAGAAATATTTGTGGAAGCCCTTTGGAGACAATGGAGCATCATCTAACATAAGGTGGTGGCACCATGATTATTACTGTGGTCAAGATTAGCCATATGTTTACTTATTTCCCCTAAAGAATGAGCTGAATCTTGACTCTCATCTTGGCAGAACTAGAAACAAGTCAGCCAACACACAAGTCTTTCTTTGCTGTCTTTCTTTCTTCAAATCTCTGCTTAATTGCTCCTTTTCTCTCCTTTTCCCCACAGCCTCTGGTACTTACGTTAAACAGAATGTGAAAGGTACTTGCTGAGTTAATTCTGTTTCCCTAATTTGAGATCAGGCCTTGACATACACTGGAATTTGAAAAAGGGAAGATGAAAAAACAAAGGTCTAATGCAGAGTAGAACAAAAATGATGCTACAAAGTGGAGCATCACTGATATAGAAAGAAATAACTGGTTAAGGTGACTATGTTTTCAGTGGAATCTAACTGGTCCCTTCTTCAATATAGTCTTCTTATGCTACGGGTTGAACTATTACAGGGCTTTAAATTTTCCAAAGGTTTGGTATACAAACTTGCTAGAAATATTGCTACCAAGTTGTCTGAAGAAGGTAATGAGAGAATCAAACCACCAGAGTTGGAATCCTGCCTCCGCCACTTACTGGCTGCGTGTTTTGGGGCAAGTTACTTAAACCTTCTCTGTGCCTTAGTTTCCCCAACCATAAAATAAGGCTGACAGCATGAGGATATTATGGAATTAAATGAAATAATGAATGCAAATAGCTTAACAGTTTTTGAGGTTGAGAATACAGTAGAGTACTTAAGGGGGGCTGTAATTTTATTATTGTCAAACATTTAGTACCGTCTGTATACAGATAGCATAAGACGACAGTATACAGATGACATGTATACATGTTGTTCTAGCTCACTGGAAACAATAAAATCCTAAAGTTTCTCTCCTGTGAAATCAACTTGTCCCAGCATTTAAATACATATCTATATAAGGGAAAAATAATCATGCATAAAAGGGGAAAGGGCTGCTTAGGCTTTTAAAGGGAGATAAAAGGAATTGTGTTAGAGATTACTTGGGAAAATAATGAAATATATCAGCAAAACATTTTACCAACTCTAGAAGAGAATAAAGGACAAATTCTGTGACTAATGGCATTTCTCTAGGACTATACGATGGGCCTATCATATAAAGGAAAAGCAATAGAAGAAATATTTTAGATTTCACAAAGCTTCTAATTCTATTTTGTGTGGCACAGTCATTAAACTGGGATAATGTGACCCATAGTCATTAAGCTTTACACTTTCAAATTCAAAAATTCGCGAGCAGTGCTTCAGTTGACTCTGTTCTTGACCCTTACATGACAGTTCCAAGCCTGGTGCTATTTAATACTTTTATTATTGGCCTATAAAGTGGAATAATATTCATGAATTACGAGCGGCTAAAAGATAAGGTCAAAATGAAATCCATACACAAGAGAAACATCTGAAACAATCAGAAGGAAAGAGAAATCATACAAATACAAGATGAAGGTGAACAGCTCCTGCGTCAGTGCAGCATAAAGGGAAACCGTCTTAATTGTTAACCTGGCTCAAGTTAACTGGGAAACTGCTCTATGCTTCAAGGACCGAGTGAGAAATGCTTCTGGGACGTAAGTACTTTCAGGCTTGTGAATTTTGTCTCGGATGATGGTGACAACAAAAATGATCCTTTGCTCCTGTCGCCTTATCGTGCAAGGATCATATAGAGCATTTTACATGAATGAATTTACCTGGCATGACAATGCCACATAGGGTTGCCAGATATAACACATAAAAATATAGGGTGCTCAGGTAATTTGAATTTCAAATAAACTAATAAATTTTTATCATAAGTCTGCCTCATGCAATTCATGGGACATTCTTACACCAAAAGGTATTTGTTGTTTATCTGAAATTTAACCAAGTCCTGTGTTTCATCTGGCAACCCTAACACTGTGAGACAGTATTGCTCATTTTGCTGATGAGGAAAAAGATTCAGAGAAATTAAGTCATTTGCCCAAGTCTGCATAGCTATTAGGGAACATATGTGGGTTTAAAACATCTAACGACAAAGCTTGCGCTGCTCACCACTATAATGCACTATTATTACGCTCTTTCCTGTATCTGAATGGCCATCCCTCCATCTTCCTGTTGATGTCTTAGCTGACCTTCAAAGTCCAATCTGTAGAATCCTTCTTATATCTTTTCCCTAGTAATAATGTTTCCATAATTTCATTTATATCTCTATTCTAGCCCTTAATACAATGAATTCTATTATAGCAGGTTAAGTAGTGGATATTCTTCCATATACATTTCCCTTTTCTAACATCACCTCTATTTCCTTTTGGGGAAATGTCTTTCCCTTACTGTGTGCAGCCTGGGTGGGAGGAGAAATCAAGGCGTCCTATCCTCCTACTATCAAAGCTGATGAGGGAGGCCTCCTCTGTCCTATCCTTTTATCTCTCATCACTCACTGCCCAACCAAGGGAAAGGCACATGGCTGATAGAATCTCTTCCAGGTCTTCAAAAACGGAGCCAAATGATGCAAAAACCAAGAAAAATGGTAAGGGTTCACTTACTCCAGAAAGTCAAATAGTCCTTTTCTTGGTATCTGTTCCTTTTCCAAGGCCAGTTCTCCAGCCTTTCCATCCATATCCTTCAAATTTAAATTCCTTCTTTGCTTGGATTAAATAATTGCTTTCAGTTATTTATAACCAAAGAGCCCTGACTGATGGTCTTTCTGGACATGACTGTGAGCTCCCCAAGGTCCATGTGCAATAGAGTTCTACACCATTCCAGCCCCAATGAAGTACCCTCCAAATAAATATTTGTTAGGACATAGTAGGCACTCAGAAGTGTTTGTAAACTCAAAGGGGAATAAATGAACTGAAATTGTTCAGGGCTGACGGCACAGAAGATCTACAAGATTTTCTTGTTCTTTCTTTTCGACCAGTCTGAGTGGGCTTTTAGAAAGTGCTTTGGGAATCGAGATTATTAACTTTGTAAAAAGTAGATGGATGATTTAATAGGCCTCACTATGACTAAAATGCACACGCTGCTTCTAAGATCTATGATTCACTGCAAATAAGAAACTCGGTTTGAGAGCTCTTCTATAATCTCCCAACAGAGAACGATGATGCATTAGTAAAAGTACACTAAAAATAAAAGGATGGAATTGAAGTCACATCTATCTTAATAACGTGTTTTAAATACATATATTTTCAAAAACAGGTTTCTAATCATAATTTGTTTAATATGATTTTTCTTAACGATAATTATGTGCTAAAGAATTGGTTTTATTTATATTTTCAACCAATAGCCAATGCAAGCAGGGTTCAAGAATCGATGATAAAATTATGATAGATAAATGTAGTGATGCGTGTTTTAAGGTAAGAGCAGTGACAAGATATGCTGACGTCACACCACTAGGAAGTATCTTAACATTTCTTCAAATGTTTATTACATTAATATCAGTAGAGGATGTCAAAGACTGACTCTTCTCTGACTGGGTCAAACACAAACAGACTGTTCTGTACAATTCTGGGCACTGTATTTCCAAAGATGCAGTAATGAAATAAGACTTATTCTAAGAGTGGAGTGGGTAGGATGGTAAAGAAGGTGAAAACCATGCTGTTTGAAGGGAGCATCGAAGGAACTAGAAAATGTTTCAGTTGGCAAATAGCTCAAGATGAGTTTTTGAACGACTAAAAGATCAGCATTGAAAGAAGAATAGATTTACCCTGCATAGCTTCAGAATGCAAACCTATACCCAGTGAGTGCAATAGATTGCGACAAACAGCAAATAATCAGCCTTTGATAAGGCTTGCATACCTATACCCAGTGAGTGCAATAGATTGGGACAAACAGCAAATAATCAGCCTTTGATAAGGCTTCCAAGTTCTGACCAGTTGGATCAGAAAGGCTTTTGGGAGGAGGGGGGATTTGGGATACACTTTGAGGAATGAGAAGGGCTTGAGAGAGATGCATTGAGGTAGGGGCATTCCGAAAAGAGCGAGGAACTTGAATAATAGCAGAGAACTGGAAGAGTAAAAGCCTACTTGAGAAATAGTGCAGAGCTGTGGAGAAGGGAGAACAAGGCAGGTTACCTAGTATAAAAGATGCCAGGAAAAATAGGGAGAGGTGAAACTGTAGAGGTTTCAAAAACTGGGCTCACTGGGCCTTCCAGAATTCTCTTCCCATCAGCCTTTTCTCAGATTGGCCCCTTCATCTTCTTGCTTTCATGAAAGCCTGGCTCTTCCCAGAGGTCACAGCTTCCCCGTGGCTCTTTCCTATGGTACTATTTTGGTCCCACAGCCCTGACACCAAAGGATCTGGAGAATGGGGTGGGGGAGGCGGGTGTCTTCCTTGAGTCCTCATGCCACCTTCAGACCATTGTTCTTCCCCCTTCCCTAAACTCTCCCAGCCTTGAATCTCAGGTTGTTTTATTATATCACCTTCTCTCCGTGTCATCACTGCACCCACCTGCTGCCTTCCAGATCATTCATGCTCCCTCATTTCCTGATGAGGTTACCTCCTGGCTTACATCACTCTCCCCAAACTATTCAATTCAATTTCAATATCTATGTAGATGATCCTTCCCAAACCCTGGCCTCTCATTCTGAGAATACTTTCCTCCACTGACCTTGCCCTCCATCCCCACTAACTTCATACCCTAACCTCAACCTCATCATTACTAATAACAGCAACGCCCTTCTTAGTATCAGTGCCCTGCATTCTACTCTTTCACTACCACCTCTTTTCAGCTCTTCTTCCCCTGTCCTAACCTCAGTACCCTTTAATCCCCTCTTGAACCTCCAACCAAGTGATCCTATCAACTTTCCACTGAAACTCACTCCCCCCTCCGGATGGCTTCACTTCCCTGTGTATTAAGCTTAAAACACATGATCGACTGTTATCATTCTCTCTAGTGCACCTTTGATTCCCCCTCTCTCCCTCTTTTCCTAATTCCTTGGTAAAATCAAAACCCTGACTAAATATAACTCTATATATTGATATATTCTTTGTTTTCATTCACGTAGCTAAACAAGGTCAAAGAAAAACACACAACCATGGTAACTAGTCCTAGTTTAATTTCATGACCATGAACCTCAAACAGCCATTTAATGTGGGCCGGCAACCACATTCCACCGTTTACACCATCCTACCATCCTCTCAAACAATCTCACTCCCTTCTCGTTCTCAGTTATGACCTTCCTTACCACATTACAGATAAAACTGAAACAGCAGCAAAAGAACTTCTCAGACCCTCCTCACATTGCCAACATCTACACACCCTCCCTTCCCATCTGTTATCACAGATAAACTGTTCATGATTCTGTTGTGCACACGGCTCTCATTTCTCTCACCAATCCTCACATCATGAATTCTTCCCTCTCCCCAACGCCACTTATCTGCTGGAGAGTTGCTATTTTGCAAAGAAACTCTCTTGACCTCGCTTCTCCCCCGGTGGCTGCCCTAGTTCTTCGCTACCCTTCACAGCAAAACTACTTTTAAAAAGTTGTCTATATTCTCAGCATCCAATTCCTATGCTTCCATTCTGTCTGAGACACACTTTAATCAGAGTTTCATCCCCACCACTTCACCAAAGCTGTCCTTCTGAAAATCACCATCGATCTCCACTTTACTAAAATCAACGGCCAATTCTTATTTCTCATCTTACTTGACTTTTAGCAACATTTAACCTAGATAATCACTCCTCTCCTTGTGATAAACTTTCTTTACTTAACTTCCAAGACGTGTAATTTCTGGCTTCTCTCCACCCTTGCTGGCCATTCCTTCTCGGCCTTCTTTGCTTGTGTTTTGCTTTTCATGTTCTGACCTTTACTATTGGGGTGTGCCAGATTTCAGCCCTTAATCCTCTCCCCCTTCTCCATCTGGTCATCTCAGATGACTTGTCAACAACAGTCGATTTTATATCTCCTTCCCAGACCAATCTCTCAAACTCCAAATATGTTTATCCCACCACCTACGTGATCTCTCCAGTTGCCCACAGACTCCGATCCTGACCCCACTTCTGCCCTCAAATCCACTAAGTCCGCTTTGCCTTCAGCCTTCTCCATCTCAGTTGATACCAAACACATTTACTCGAGTCAAAAACCATATAGTCATACTTAGCTCTCCTTTCTCTCTTATCCCACATCTAATCCATTGAAACTCTGTGGCCCAACTTTATTTTATTTTTAAATTTTTATTGGAGTATAGTTGCTTTACAATGTTGTGTTAGTTTTTACTGTGCAGCAAAGTGAATCAGCTATACGTATACATATATCCCCTCTTTTTTGGAGTTCCTTCCCATTTACGTCACCACAGAGCACTGAGTAGAGTTCCCTGTGCTTTACAGAAGGTTCTCCTTAGTTATCTATTTTTACATAATATCAATATTGTATATATGTCAAACCCCGTCTCCCAATTCATCCCACTCCCCACTTGGTATCCATATGTTTGTTCTCTACGTCTGTGTCTTTATTTCTGCTTTGCAAATAAGATCATCTGTACCATTTTTTTAGATTCCACATATATGTGTTAATATACAATGTTTTTTTTTTTTCTCTTTCTGACTTACTTCACTCTGTATGATAGTGTCTAGGTCCATCCACATCTCTATAAATGACCCAGTTTTGTTCCTTTTCATGACTAAGTAATATTCCATTACATATATATGTACCACATCTTCTTTATCCATTCATCTGTCGATGGACATTTAGGTTGCTTCCATGTCCTGGCTATTGTGAATAGTGCTTGCGTGCATGTGCCTTTTTGAATTATGGTTTTCTCTGGGTATATGCCCAGTAGTAGAATTACTAGTCATATAGTAGTTCTATTTTTAGTTTTTTAACGAACCTTCATACTGTTTTCCATAGTGGTTGTATCAAGTTACATTCCCACCAACAGTACAAGAGGGTTCCCTTTTCTCCACACCCTCTCCAGCATTTATTGTTCGTAGAGTTTTTGATGAAGGCCATTCTGACTGGTGTGAGGTGACACCTCATTGTAGTTTTGATTTGCATTTCTCTAATAATTAGTGATGTTTAACACTTTTCTGTGCCTTTTTCTACCTCTAGTAAGAGCTACCATCATGTCTCAACTTGATTATTATGGTGGCCTCCTACCTGACCTTCCTCCTTTCACCCTCTACCCCTATAGTCTATCCTCAAATAACAGCTAAAGTGATCCTGTTAAAAAATAAGTCAGATCATGGGATTCTTCTGCTCAAAACCCCTTAAAAGCTCCCATTTCATATAGGGCTCAAAGTCCTTACATGGCCTGCAAGACCCTGCCCCATCTGGTCCCTCTGACCTCACTGAGCTGATGTTTCCTTCTCACTCCAAGCTCAGGGGTCTCTGTGCTTTTCCTCAAACTGCCAGACTCATTCCTATCGTAGGGCCTGTCAACTGGCTATCCCTCTGCTGGGATGAACTTGTTCATCTCAGCGGCCCTCTCAGCTCCTTCTAGCCCTTGATCACACATCTTCTCCACAATGTGGCCTACATGCTGACCACCTTATTTAAAATTGCAACATGCAACCCTACCACCTGATTTCCCCTACTTTTTCTCTTATCCATAATATTTATCTTCTTCCTAAACACTGTTTATTATGTTTACATATTACCTATCTCCCCCACATAATACGTTAACTCTTCAGGGGCAGGGATCTTTGTTTCATTCGCTGATGTATTCCAAGTACTTGAAGAATGCTTGGAAACCAAATTGGCCCTCAATAAATATTTGCTGCAAGGCAGGTAGAGCAATTAGAATGTGATTGTAGTTTGTCAATTATACCCTAATAAACCTAGAAAAAAATTTAAGGAACTCTATAATAATAGTCTGAAAAACAGCTAACGAAGGGTCAGTTCAGTCCCACCCTACAAATTATTTAATGGAGGTACAAGATAAATATCCCAGAATCCATGCCTTTAAAGACATTATGGTGGAGAGACAGACGATTTCAAAATATTAAAAGATTATGGAGCAAAACCAGGGTATCCTAGAGCAAGCAGCATGAACAAACGTTGAGAGATATGACATAGCATCACGTGTCTGGAGAGCTGAAAGCAAGTCAGTCTGATCAGACGTCATGGTCTAGTTGATGTGCCAACTTGGCTGGACTAGAGTCCCCAGTTACTCGGTGAACACTAATCCGGACGCTGCTGGGAAGGTGTTTTACAAGTCCATAATCGGTTACTTTAAATAAGGGAGATTATCCTAGACAAGAGAGTTGGGGTGCTGATTCAATCAGCCGAAAGGTCTTAAAACCAGAGCTAAGGCTGTCCTGAAGAAGAAATTCCACCTGTAGACAGTGACCTCCACTGTGCCCAAGAGTACCAGCCTGCCCTTCCTAACAGCCTGCCCTATGGATTTCAGACCGGCCTAGACAGCCCTCACAATCAGGTAAGTCAATTCTTTTTAATAAATCTCTAGTACAAATCTTCTACTGGCCCTGCTTTTCTGGTTGAACCCCAGCTGACACATTAGAGTATAAAGTTTAAGGCAGAAGGGGGCAAAAAAAGGAAGAGAAGCACTAGGGGCCAGATCATGATGGGCATTTGTTTTTAACTTGCTAAGAGGTTTGGCCTTTGCCCTAGAATGAGTAGGACAAGCAAGATGAATGGCATGATCAGGGGTGGAAATGAATCATTCTGTATTTGGTGTAAAGGATACACTATGACAGCAGGCAAGAGGATGAGAGAGATGCTGGAGGTTGGGGAACTGTTAAGAGTTACCTGTGAGAGACGTGAGATGAGAACCAAGAAAGAAGGCCATCATGGAAGTCAGAGGAGTGCTTTGGGAAGAAGTCGTGGTCCATTCCGGTCGGGGGCATCAGAAGAGTCTGCTACTCACCACATTACGGTAAAAGGGGGTCACTAAGGGCCTCAAGAACCGCCATGACGGAGAGGAGGAGGCAGAAACCCGACGGTGTTGGGTTGAAGAGTGGCTGGGAAGGCAGAGAGTAGAGCCAAGCCAAGCAGATGACTCTTTCAGAAGTCTGGCTCAGAAGGGAGGGGAGAAGTGGCGGAAGAGAGAAAAGGATGCGGTGTCAAATGAAGATGATTAGAACGAGAGAAGCTTTAGCCTTCTTCACAGAATGAGGGGAAAGGGCAAGGTCCAAGAGAGGAAAAGCGTGGCCAAGGATACAGGTGAAAGCTTGGTCAAGGATAGTGGGAAGACCCTCATCTTTTGAAAACCAGAGGAAAAGGGTGAAGGATGGGAGTAAACAGAGATATACGTGGAGATGCAGGGTAAGGGACCTGCAGTCATTCAGGCCCAGTGGCTTGTGGGTTTCTCCATGAGGTTAGGAAACGAGGTTATCAGCTGAGAGAAAGAAGATGACATGGCTAGAGAAGGAAGCTTGACTTTAGTTGAGGTTGGGTGGCCACCTGCAAGGACATTACACAGAGAAATCAGGATTGGGTGAGACTTATACTAAGTGACTTCAGAATTTCCTCACAATTTGATGTTCCTGGGAGTCAGACAGACAGTGCTCACTTGTTTTTCCTCCGCGCCCAAAACAATGCCTGGCATATAGTATGCACTCAACACCTTTGTTGAATGAATGAACGAATGAACACTTAAATGAGCCTCTCACCCAAATACTTTTAGTTGTAATTACCAACTTTGATATACACTCATTTTAACATTTTCAAGAGATCACAGATGCTTCTCAGAGCCTTGAAACTTTAGTTTTCTCCCTTCACCTGAGGAGGAAATACAGGCAAGTCAAGCCACATAACTGAGGCTTCAAAGCGGACATTTTCAGCTTGACTTTTTCCCCGAGCTGTCTTAGAGCAAATTATCAAGAAACTGGCCAAATCTCTTTATTATTTTATTACACAATAAGCTTTTTTGAACCGAGCAAGTTTATTCACTGAAATTTTTCATTTAGATTCTCCCACTGGAAGTAGAATGTTGCCTTAACCTTTTCTGACACAACAAGCTCTCTTCCCTCCTATTGGTCTTGGTGACATTTACCACTGACTGAAGTGAAGAGAGAGAGAGAGAAAAAAAAAACCAAGACTCTTTTTAAAAAGCAAGCTTTCTATTTTATGTTTGGTAGTGGGAAGCAGCCGCAGAGCACAGGGAGATCAGCTCGGTGCTCTGTGACCACCTAGAGGGGTGGGATAGGGAGGGTGGGAGGGAGGGAGATGCAAGAGGGAAGAGATATGGGAACATATGTATATG
Organism: Leucopleurus acutus; assembly: GCF_964270905.1. Lineage (NCBI taxonomy): Eukaryota > Metazoa > Chordata > Mammalia > Artiodactyla > Delphinidae > Leucopleurus > Leucopleurus acutus. Next base: position 83,335,243 of record NC_139152.1, on the reverse strand, counting down.
TATAACTGATTCACTTTGTTATAAAGCAGAAACTAACACACCATTGTAAAGCAATTATACTCCAATAGAGATGTTAAAAAAAAAAAAAAGCAAGCTTAACTGGAAGCATGGAAGAGTCAGACAATAAAAATATAATGCAGGCTGTGTCAGCCTGCTGCTAACACAGGTCCCTGTTGACCCTTCCCCATGCATTACCTGCGTGGAAGACTTTGGTTTTCCCATTAGTGATTCCAGAAGACCTTGCCTCCATTTTTATTGACCTTCTGCCTGGTGGGAGTGAGGAATGCCTGACCACGGGCAGGCGACGTGACCCTGGGTGGCTTGCCACACTTCGCCGTTGGTGGATTTGCAAACGCTTTTCAGCCCCATGAATAGATAAACTTAAACCTGGAATAAGAAATAGCACAATTATATTGAAGAAGTCAGTGCAGAATGGCTAAAACGCCAAATTATTTTCTGGCATAAGATCCAGAGAGCATTAAGTAACTTTGTTTCAAATTCTTAAGGGATGCTAGTAATATAAGAACTGTGATACCAATTGATTTTCACATTATATTATTTCCTGAACATTGTTTCATTCAAAAGTGGACAGCCTCAGTTATTGTGACAAGAGTTTTATAAACAGAGCCAATAAAGTTAAATACTAAAATTCTTCCAAAGTCCTGGAAAATATGCACATAATTGGCATGCTGTTGTCAGTGGCATGAGGATTAGAAACTGTTGTGATATCTGGCATTTCAATAAACATCGAAGAATCTTTTTCCACAGTATTCATGTATAGGCCAGAGTTAAAGACTGAACTCAGATTTATACCTCTGATAACCTTAAAATTATGTATTTTTTTTAGAGCTATTTTATCTGGGAAAATTTCAACCATACTAAAAGTGAAAAGAATAGTACAATGGACTCGATGTACCTACCACCCAGCCTCACTAAATAAAGATCTTCCCCAAAAGCTGAAAAAAAAACTTTCCCATATTCACCTATTCCACTCCCTTTGCTGTCAGTTTGCTTTTTAGGTGCCAGAGTAGTTTAAAGCAAATCTCAGACTTCATGTCAATTTCATCAGAAACAATATTGACTGTATTAACGTATATCGATTACATACATATGGATTACATCTGCGGATACATACAAACTATATTTTAAAATTCTGAGCTCAAAAGCTAAAAACACTCATAACACCGCTGGAGGTTGATAAAATACCAATTCATTATTAAGAAAATGATAAATAAAAGGAAAGAAGAAAGCATTTATCCTGCCTTTCCTTTACTAACCATACTTAAGGCCAACAGTTGATGAGACAAAGTTCTTCGCTACAGAAGAATTCCACTTAATAAACTACTGATGGAAAAGAGAATTAGAAAATCATTTTAGAAGCCTCAAGTGAAATATGAAAGGTTATATGATTTTTCCAAAGAAGCACTGTGAGGACAGAGTTGCAATTCAAATTCATGGTGGACTGCATCCAGATTTGCTCTTTAAAAAAAAGCCAAGGAAAGGTGTTAGCCTTATTTGATGCCAGCCAGCCATGGGGACTTGTTAAGGAATCATGCCATCTGATGCAGGAAAGCTAACCTTCACCAAATCACAAAATTTTTTCATTAAAAGGAAAATCTCTATGAGTCTGTTTCTGTTTTGCTATATACGTTCCTTTGTATTATTTTTTAGAGGGGTTACCAGCTGGGAGAAGGAAGTGGGGAGGGGAATGTTAGGGGTATGGGATTAAGAGATACAAACTACTATGTGTAAAATAGATAAGAACAAGAATGTATTGTAGAGCACAGGGAATTATAGCCGTTATCTTGTAATATCTTTTGATAGAGTATAAGTTAAAAACACTGAATCATTTATGCTGTACACCTGAAACTAATATTGTAAATCAACTATACTTCAGTAAAAAAAAAAAAAAGAGGAAAATCTCTTGAAACTTGAAGGTAGACATTTAGCATTGGAAGTTACCTTAGCAGTTAGCTAATTCATCTGGCACCTTACGCAGACGAGGAAACTGAGCAATGGCTGGGTAACACAATCGGTTTACATATTATCAGTACTGGACGGCCTCAGTGAGAAGTCTACCTCAAACCCAGAAATGAAGGAAATTAAAAACCTGCTCAGAGGTAAATTATAAATCAGCAATCATGGGTCATGTCAGAGGTATGAAGAGTTACTTTAAATTTTCCCAAGGTTGGGGTGGGGCAGGGTGTGACCTGGGCCAATTCGTAAGTTCTAAGGAATTTTAAGAAAGGATGATTCAAATCAGAATGAGGTTTGGTCAGCCAAGGAAAAGACAGTAACAATTCAAACAACAACAATAAACAAAACATGTAAGAGACAAACCTGGGCAGTGCCCGTCCAGGCAACAGCCGCAAAGTTCAAAATTTCCAAATGCATAGCCAGACGGCACTGACACGCAATTTTTCTCTCCTTTATCCACTTAACTGCCTTCACTCTGACAACGCTCACCAGACAACCTTCGGATTAGGATGTGGCTCCCAGGGCAGGGAGAGAGAAATCACACGAGTGTTCCCACCTCTCCGGCAGAGAGGGTTCTCGGTGTGGATTAACAAACTGGCACCGTGGGTTTCCACACATCCACCTCCTCAAAAATTACTTAGTATACTCTGCCCCCATGATGCGGTTTCTAAGCCCACAAGCTGTGAGCCTGAGATTTGTTCTTGGGAGGTTCACCCTGTTAAGACCTGCCGTGCTAGGTGGCCCCTTGGGAGACAGCCTGGCAGCCTTCCCCTCACACTGCATGCCCTACTCTGATGCTCGGCTGCCTGAGCAAGTAGAAGCCTTACTCATAGGTTTCTCTCTAGGGGCAGGACTAGAACTACAGCATCAGCCTGGAATTGTTCCACTCTGCTGTGCTCGTTACTACCATTCTATGCTCCACATTTCCAGAAAGGTGACTTCAGAACACGAGAATTCCCTAGTGGTCCAGTGGTTAGGATTCAGTGCTTTCACTGCAGTGGCTCAGGTTCAATCCCTGGTCAGGGACCTAATATCCTGCAAGCTTCGAGGTGCAGTCAAAAAAAAAAAAAGGCTCCAGAAAAATGCACACAGATTTTCAGGTGACAGATGAAGGGGCTGGGAGGGGCACTTGACGTCAACGTCAGATGGTACATGCAGTCTCAGTCTGTATATATGAAATAGACAGCTGTCCCAAAACAAATTCTTTATTTTTAATTTTTTGAATTATTTTTTTACACAGCAGGTTCTTATTAGTTAGTTATTTTATACATATTGGTGTATGTATCTCAAAGCCAATCTCCCAATTCATCCCACCACCACCCGCGCCCCCCGACTTTCCCCGCCTTGGTGTCCATACATTTGTCCTCTACATCGGTGTCTCTATTTCTGCCTTGCAAACTAGTTCATCTGTACCATTTTTCTAGATTCCACATATATGCATTAATATACGATATATGTTTTCTCCTTCTGACTTACTTCACTCTGTATGACACTCTCTATGTCCATCCACATCTCTATAAATGACCCAATTTCATTCTTTTTATGACTGAGTAATATTCCATTGTATATATGTACCACCTCTTCTTTATCCATTTGTCTGTCAAGGGGCATTTAGGTTGATTCCATGACCTGGCTATTGTAAATAGTGCTGCAATGAACATTGGGGTGCATGTGCCTTTTTGAATTATGGTTTTCTCTGGGTATGTGCCCAGTAGTGCAATTGCTGGGTCATATAATAATTCTATTTTTAGTTTTTTAAGGAACCTCCATACTGTTCTCCATAGTAGCTGTATCAATTTACATTCCTACCAACAGTGCAAGAGGGTTCCCTTTTCTCCACACCCTCTCCAGCATTTGTTGTTTGTAGATTTTCTGCTGATGTCCATTCTAACTGGTCTGAGGTGATAACTCACTGTAGTTTTGATTTTCATTTCTCTAATAATTAGTGATGTTGAGCAGCTTTTCATGTGTTTCTTGGCCATCTGTATGTCTTCTTTGGAGAAATGTCTATTTAGGTCTCTGCCCATTTTTTGATTGGGTTTTTTTTTTTTTTTTTAATATTGAGCTGCATGAGTTGTTTATATATTTGGGAGATTAACCCTTTGTCCACTGATTCGTTTGCAAATATTTCCTCCCATTCTGAGGGTTGTCTTTTCGTCTTCTTTATAGCTTCCTTTGCTGCACAAAAACTTTTAAGTTTCATTAGGTCCTGTTTGTTTGTTTTTGTTTTTATTTCCATTACTCTAGGAGGTGGGTCAAAAAGATCTTGCTGTGATTTATGTCAAAGAGTGTTCTTCCTATGTTTTCCTCTAAGAGTTTTACAGTGTCCAGTCTTACATTTTGGTCTTTAATCCATTTTGATTTTATTTTGGTGTATGGTGTTAGGGAGTGTTCTAATTTCATTCTTTTACATGTAACTGTTTAGTTTTCCGAGCACCACTTATTGAAGAGACTGTCTTTTCTCCATTGTATATCCTTGCCTACTTTGTCATAGATTAGCTGACCATAGGTGTGTGGGTTTACCTCTGGGCTTTCCATCCTGTTCCACTGATCTATATTTCTGTTTTTGTGCCAGTACCATATTGTCTTGATTACTGTAGCTTTGTAGTATAGTCTGAAGTCAGAGAGTCTGATTCCTCCAGCCCTGCTTTTTCCCTCAAGATTGCTTTGGCTATTCAGGGCCTTTCGTGTCTACATACAAATTTTAAGATTTTTTGTTCTACTTCTGTAAAAAACGTCATTGGTAATTGGATAGGGATTGCACTGAAACTGTAGATTGCTTTGGGTAGTACAGTAATTTTCACAATATTGATTCTTCCAATCCAAGAACATGGTATATTTTTCCATCTGTTTGTGTCATCTTTGATTTCTTTCATCAGTGTCTTGAAGTTTTCTGAGTAGAGGGCTTTTACCTCCTTAGGTAGGTTTATTCCTAGGTATTTTTTTTTATTCCAATGGTGAATGGGATTATTTCTTTAATTTCTCTTTCTGACCTTTCGTTGTTAGTGTATAGGAATGCAACAGATTTCTGTGCATTAATTTTGTATCCTGCAACATTACCAAATTCACTGATTAGCTCTAGTAGTTCTCTGGTGGCATATTTAGGATTGCCTACATATAGTATCATGTCATCTGAAAAAAGTGACAGTTTTACTTCTTTTCAATTTGTATTCCTTTTATTTCTTTTTCTTCTCTGATTTCCACGGCTAAGACTTCCAAAACTATGTTAGATAATAGTGGCAAGAGTGTACATCCTTGTCTTGTGCCTGACCTTAGAGGAAATGGTTTCAGTTTTTCACCATTGAGAACGATGTCTGCTGTGGGTTTGTCATATATGGCTTTTATTATGTTGAGGTAGAGTCCCTCTATGCCCACTTTCTGGAGAGTTTTTATCATAAATGGTGTTGAATTTTGTCAAAAGCTTTTTCTGCATCTACTGAGATTATCATATGGCTTTTATTCTTCAGTTTGTTAATATGGTGTATCACACTGATTGATTTGCATATACTGAAGAATCCTTGCATCCCTCAGATAAATCCCACTTGATCATGGTGTATGATCCTTTCACTGTGCTGTTGGATTCTGTTTGCTAGTATTTTGTTGAGGATTTTTGCATCTATATTCGTCAGTGATATTAGTCTGTAATTTTCTTTTTTTGTAGTATCTTTGTCTGGTTTTGGTATCAAGGTGATGATGGCCTTGTAGAATGAGTTTGGGAGTGTGCCTTCCTCTGCAATTTTTTGGAGGAGTTTGAGAAGGATGGGTGTTAGCTCTTCTCTGAATGTTTGATAGAATTCACCTGTGAAGCCACCTGATCCTGGACTTTTGTTTGTTGGAAGATTTTTCATCACAGTTTCAATTTCATTACTTGTGATTGGTCTGTTCATATTTTCTACTTCTTCCTGGTTCAGTCTTGGAAGGTTATACCTTTCTAAGAAGTTGTCCATTTTTTCCAGGTTATCCTTTTATTGGCATAGAGTTGCTTGTAGTAGTCTCTTAGGATGCTTTGTGTTTCTGCGGTGTCCACTGTAACTTCTCCTTTTTGGTTTCTAATTTCATTGATTTGAGTCCTCTCCCTCTCTTTCCTGATGAGTCTGGCTAGTGGTTTATAAATTTCGTTTATCTTCTCAAAGAACAAGCTTTCAGTTTTACTGATCTTTGCTATTGTTTTCTTTGTTTCTATTTCATTTATTTCTGCTCTGATCTTTATGATTTCTTTCCTTCTACTAACTTTGCGTTTTCTTTGTTGTTCTTTCTCTAGTTGCTTTTGGTCTAAGGTTAGGTTGTTTCAGATTTTTCTTGTTTCTTGAGGTAGGATTGTATTGCTATAAACTCACCTCTTAGAACTGCTTTTGTGGCATCCCATAGGTTTTGGAACGTCATGTGTTCATTGTTATTTGTCTCTAAGCATTTTTTGATCTCCTCTTTGATTTCTTCAGTGATCTCTTGGTTATTTAGTAATGTATTGTTTAGCCTCCATGTGTTTGTGTTTTTTACATTGATTTTCCCTGTAATTTATTTATAATCTCATAGCATTGTGGTCAGAAAAGATGCTTGATATGATTTCAATAATATTAAATTTACTGAGGCTTGATGTGTGACCCAAGGTGTGATCTATCCTGGAGAATGTTCCGTGTGCACCTGAGAAGAGAGTGTAATCTGCTCTTTTTGGATGGAATGTCCTATAAGTATCAATTAAATCTATCTGGTCTATTGTGTCATTTAAAGCTTGTGTTTCCTTATTTATTTTCATTTTGAATGATCTATGCATTGGTGTACGTGAGGTGCTAAAATCCCCCAGTATTGTTGTTTTACTGTTGATTTCCTCTTTTATAGCTGTTAGCAGTTGCCTTATGTATCAAGGTGCTCCTATGTTGGGTGCGTAAGTATTTATAATTGTTATATCTTCTTCTTTGATTGATCCCTTGATCATTATGAAGTGTCCTTCCCTGACTCTTGTAACATACTTCATTTTAAAGTCTATTTCATCTGATATGAGTATTGCTACTCCAGCTTTCTTTTGATTTCCATTTGCATGGAATATCTTTTTCCATCCCCTCACTTTCAGTCTGTATGTGTCCCTATGTCTGAAGTGGGTCTCTGATAGACAGCATATATATGGGTCTTGTTTTTATATCCATTCAGCCAGTCTGTGTCTTTTGGTTGGAGCATTTAATCAATTCACATTTAAGGTAATTATCGATATGTATGTTCCTATTGCCATTTTAATTGTTTTGGGTTTGTTTCTGTAGGTCCTTTTCTTCTCTTGTGTTTCCCACTTAGAGAAGATCCTTTAGCATTTGTTGTAGAGCTGGTTTGGTGGTGCTGAATTCTCTTAGCTTTTGCTTGTCTGTAAAGCTTTTGATTTCTCCATTGAATCTGAATGAGATCCTTGCTGGGTAGAGTAATCTTGGATGTAGGTTCTTCCCTTTCATCACTTTAAATATACTGTGCCACTCCCTTCTGGCTTGCAGAGTTTCTGCTGAGAAATCAGCTGTTAACCTTATGGGAGTTCCCTTGTATGTCATTTGTGGTTTTTCTCTTGTTGCTTTCAATAATTTTTCTTTGTCTTTAATTTTTGTCAATTTGATTACCATGGGTCTTGGAGTGTTTATCCTGCCTGGGACTCTCTGTGCTGCCTGGACTTGGGTGGCTATCTCCTTTCCCATGTTAGGGAAGTTTTCGACTATAATCTCTTCACATATTTTCTCGGGTCATTTCTCTCTCTCTTCTCCTTCTGCGACCCCTATAATTCGAGTGTTGGTGCATTTGATTTTGTCCCAGAGGTCTCTTAGGCTGTCTTCACTTTCTTTTCATTCTTTTCTCTTTATTCTGTCCATGGCAGTGAATTCCACCATTCTGTCTTCCAGGTCACTTATCCATTCTTCTGCTTCAGTTATTCTGCTACTGATTCCTTCTAGTATATTTTTGATTTAGTTATTGTATTGTTCAACTCTGTTTGTTTGTTCTTTAATTCTTGTAGGTGTTTGTTCTTTAATACTTCTGGGCGTTTGTTAAACATTCCTTGCATCCTCTTGATCTTTGCCTCCATTCTTTTTCTGAGGTCCTGGATCATCTTCTCTATCATTATTCTGAATTCTTTTTCTGGAAGGTTGCCTATCTCCCCTTCATTTAGTTGTTTTTCTCGGTTTTTATCTTGTTCCTTCATCTGGTACATAGTCCTCTGCCTTTTTGTCTTTCTTTCTTTGAATGTGGTTTTTGTTCCACAGGCTGCAGGATTGTAGTTCTTCTTGCTTCTGCTGTCTGCCCTCTGGTGGATGAGGTTATCTAAGAGGCTTGTGCAAGCTTCCTGATGGGAGGGACTGGTGGTGGTCAGAGCTGGGTGTTGCTCTGGTGGGCAGAGCTCAGTAAAACTTTATTCTGCTTGTCTGCTGGGGCTGGGTTCCCTCCCTGTTGGTTGTTTGGTCTGAGGTGACCCAGCACTGGAGGCTACAGGCTCTTTGGTGGGGCTCATGGTGGACTCTGGCAGGGGGGCTCATGCCAAGGAGTACTTCCCAGAACTTTTGCTGCCAGTGTCCTTGTCTCCACGGTGAGCCACAATTGCCCCCAGCCTCTGCAGAAGACCCTCCAACACTGGCAGGTAGGTCTGATTCAGTCTCCTATGGGGTCAACTGCTCCTTCCCCCTGGGTCCCAATGTGCACACTACTTTGTGTGTGCTGTCCAAGAGTAGAGTCTCAATTTCCCCGAGTCCTATCAAAGTCCTGCAGTCAAACCCCGCTAGTCTTCAGTCTGATTCTCTGGGAATTCCTCCTCCCATTGTCAGACCCCCAGGTTGGGAAGCCTGATGTGGGGCTCAGAACTTTCACTCCAGTGGATGGACTTCTGTGGTATAATTGTTCTCCAGTTTGTGAGTCACTCACCCAGAAGTTATGGGATTTGATTTATTGTGATTATGCCCCTCCTACCATGTCACTGTGGTTTCTCCTTTGTCTTTGCAGGTGGGGTACCTTTTTTGGTGAGTTCCAGTGTCTTCCTGTCAATGATTATTCAGCAGTTAGTTGTGATTCCGGTGCTCTCGCAAGGGAGAGTGAGCACATGTCCTTCTACTCTGCCATCTTGAACCAATCTCCCCCGAAAACCATTCCTTCTTGTCCCTTTGCTAAGGATTATTGGGTTGAAGGGACCAGGACTGTGACTCAGCATGGAACTTCTAGCTCTTATATAAATAACTACCCTCAAGGAGCACAAAATGACAGATAAGAAGAAAAATTACACAGTGGAAATAAAGGCCACAGGTACTTGAAACTGTTGAACTCCTTGTTAAAAAATCTAATAATGTAGATCATGGGGAAAATGTCAAAAATAAAAAAGAATTCACAAGTATTACCAGGAGAGGATGGATATGAGGAAGATGGGCCTGTTATAGGGGAATTTGGACAAAACCCCTGATATCTGAGCAAACCCATCTGGCTCCTCCAAGAATTAAGAATTCTCAGAGGTACAGATGAAGAGCCTGGGCCATCAGAGCTCTCCTCATACAGAGGCTAAGTCAACGAGGGAGAGACGTATACACAAATAGTTAGTACACAAGACAGCAAATATACTCCAGCCTTACGAAAAGCTAACATTTACAGGAGATTCAGCAGTCACCTCTTCAGAAAGGAATTGTCAGTCAACAAATTGCATCAACATGGGAATAAAGATGCAGACCTACTAGAGAATGGACTTGAGGATATGGGGAGGGGGAAGGGTAAGCTGGGACAAAGTGAGAGAGTGGCATGGACATATATACACTATCAAACGTAAAATAGATAGCTAGTGGGAAGCAGCCGCATAGCACGGGGAGATCAGCTCGGTGCTTTGTGACCACCTAGAGGGGTGGGAGGGAGGGAGACGCAGAGGGAAGAGATATGGGGATATATGTATATGTATAACTGATTCACTTTGCTATAAAGTAGAAACTAACACACCATTGTAAAGCAATTATACTCCAATAAAGATGTTAAAAAAAACCAAAAAAATAATAATAAATTGCGGGACTTCCCTGGTGGTGCAGTGGTTAAGAATCTGCCTGCCAATGCAGGGAACACGGGTTCAGGCCCTGGTCTGGGAAGATTCCACATGCCGCAGAGCCCGTGCCAACAACTACTGAGCCTGCGCTCTGGAGCCCATGAGCCACCACTACTGAGCCCGCCTGCCACAACTACTGCAGACCACGCGCCTAGAGCCCAAGCTCTGCAACAAGAGAAGCCACCACAATGAGAAGCCCGCACACGGCAAGGAAGAGTAGCCTCCACTTGCTGTAACTAGAGAAAGCCTGCACAGCAACGAAGATCCAATGCAACCAAAAATAAATAAATTCATTAAAAAATAATAATAGTAATAAATTGCATCATCCAATTTGTTACCTCTGGAAAAAAATGTAGACACTATTCAATGCCAGGTACCACGCTCAATATTGATCATTAATGCCTCATCACAACCCTAAAGACAGAAATCATTTCTACATTTTACAGATGGGAAACCTGAGGCTCAAGAGGTAAAGTTACTCACCCAAGGCCACACAAGTGAGCAACAAATTTTAACTCTAATCTTTTCCACTGTAGCATGTACCCTGATGAGTTAGATACCAATACATAGGCGAATTGTTTGAAGTCTGTAGTGGTTCTAAATGATTTAACAAGGCAGGGTTGGAAGGTAGAGTATGCTGACACTCCTTTGAGCCAAACTCTTGTAAAACCATCTTTGCCTCTGACTTTTCCATCCATGTGAAATGTCCCCATGGTTCTTGACCAGCTATCAAATGCCTTCATCAGTTAAGAACCAGCTGAAACTGCATCTTCCTCTTGAAGCCCTTCTAGCTCCTCTGGCCCATGGTCAACACTCCAGTCTCTTTAATCTTGCCATTAGCCTTGATCACGCAGTGGCCACATACCCTCTGTTACCTTCTGGCACACGGATGTCCCATTTCTCCAACTAGCTCCAGAGTCTCTAAGGACAAGGATCATACAGTGTACTTCTGACTCCTTCCTTAGCTCCGAACAGAGCACATTCCATGCAGAAATGGCGGTGACAATTCCCCTTCAGCTACTTCTCCCTCTGCACCTCGTGTTCTGCATGGTGTGAAGGCTCCATGGGCACAGACACAGCACAGAATCAAAAGCTGGTCAAGGAAATGACACGGAGCATGTTCACCTGTGCAACACGTTTTTAATTTAGAGCTCCCCATTTCACTACACCCTCATCCTCTTCCCTAGACTCCTTGAAGCCTGAAGCTTGGCTGCTTCCTTCAGCTTCGGCACTGCTTCCTCTCCCCCTCGGCTGAAAAGATGGAGCCCAGGGGATGCCACATTTCTCATCCTCCCTCCCTTCTACCCCAAAATGACTTTCAAAGATGCCTTTTCCTCTCAAGACCTATCACTTACCTTACTTGATAAACGATCTGAAGTCAGAACCTTGAGAAACACATCCTTTTAGGGAGGAGAAGTATGGTCTGTGGTTAAAATGTGGGTGCTAGAGACACGGTTTCTGGTTCAATTCTTGGCCACACCATCTACTACCTATTTTACTGAGTTCAGGTTATTTAATCTTTTTGTGCCTCAGTTTACTCACCTATAAAATGGTGATAATAACAGTTTATACATCCTAGAGCTGCTGTGAGAATGAAGTGAGTTAATACCTATGAAGTTCTCACGGCGGGTGCCTGGTACAGGTCAGCTATCATTACCTTCCATCCTATCAACGCCTTCCCCTCACTCTTCAGTCTCACCCCTTAGGCCCTCACATTTAACGCCACTGCCTCTGTTCGTCTGTTTTTTAAACTCTTGCTTTGGTTTCCATGACACTTAACCTTCTTGGTACCTCTCCTAACTCTAAGCTCTCTTTCCCTTCCTGTTCCCAAAGGTGCGGGTTATTAGCTTCCTAGGGCTACTGCAACAAATTACAACAACTCCGGTGGCTTGAAACAACAGGGCTTTATTACCTTATAGTTTTAGAGGCTAGAAATCTGAAATCAAGATGTTTCCAGGGGCTGTGCTTCCTCCAGAAGCTCTGGCGGAGAAATCTGTTGCTTGCCTCTTTCAGCGTCTCATGGGTGCCGGCATTCCTTGGTGTTCTCTGCCTTGTGACCACATCACTGTAATCTCTGTCTCCATAGTCATGTCACCTCCTCCTCTGTGTTTGTGTCTATCTCCCTCCACCTCTCTCTTTTAAGGACGTGTGTGATGGCACTTGGCACGCACTTGGAAAATACAGGATAATCATTTCATCTCAAGATCCTTAGCAAACTCATCTGCAAACAAGATCCCATCTGCAAACTCTTTTTCCAACTGTCACATTCACAGGTTCCGGGGATTAGGACATGGATGTTTATTTGGGAGCCATTATCACAGTGGGCATTTCCCAAGGCTTTGACGTTGGTCTTCCCTTTCTCTCCATCCTTTCATGCATGCTGTGTCTCCAGCTGATCACCTTTTGTGGTCATCTTCTAAGTCATTCTCACTTTGCTCTGTCTCCTAAATGTCAAGCCCACCTTTCCTACTTGGCTTGAGTTTTCTCCTAATGGGTCCACAGAACACAATAAATGTTTAATATCCTGACAACAAAACAAGGCTTAGATTTCTTTTGAGCTCCTTATATATTTTGTTTTCAAAAATTCTAGCTAAAACAAGTAATTTTCTCAATAAAATACAATTCTTCGGTGCTCTTTGTTTCTGGCTCACTTCCAAGGTCCACTAGCTCTGGCCACATTGTGCGGTAGAAGTGTGCCTGTGTAAGTGATTTGCTTTCATCTAAATGTCATCCCTGTGATTCAGAGGTGCTTTGTGCTACAGGAACATTTGTAGCTCTGTCAATGTGCTACAACTTGCAGAAATAGTGCCTATGTCTTGCGTCACTCTCCTTGTCACTTCTTAGATCAATTACTTTTCAAGGCACTGAAGAACTATGTTTTGAATGTCATCACCATGAGCTAAACGTAAGACTCACCTTTTCCTAATTAAGCAAAAAATCATCTGTGGAAGAGAATGTTCATTTCTAGTTTTCTTTTGTTCTCAGATTTAATGACAAAGTAGAGAACAAATCCATCTCAAGAGGCCTGATGAGAGGACCTGCTCCAGCCCCACCTTCCTCCATCACACCAGGTCCTTGGGCATGTGCTGTCTCCTTCTGTTTGGTCTTCCTGCATTGGAACAGGCTACCTGATTGGCATCCGTACATTACACAAATCTGGCAGTACCAACACATCAAAACCAGGAAGGACTTCTGGCCAAATTGCTGTTATTTGTAATATTGTGACAGTTGTCTGTCTAAAGCCAGACATTGGCATTCAAGCACACTGGAATTACCTTGGCATTCAAGCACATTGGAAAGAGACTGAAATGCTAAGGACTAGATATAATACTATCCAGACTTAACTTTTGGTTCAATGTCTATGTGAAGAATTTATAGAATCAGAAAAGATAAGAGCCTAAAAGAATGTTCAACCAGCATTACTTCAAGTCAAATAAAGTGCTGGGGATAAATTACCAGGGTTTCTCTCCTCCAAACCCACCTTTAGATTCTTCATAGCATTTTTGGTAGTTTCTCTCTCTCCTACCGCTGGGGCTGATTTAGAGTCTCCTTTTTTTCCCCCTTGCTACAGAATTCTTCTAGAAGGACTTCATTTTAGGAAACTACAGTGACACAAGAGATTACTACCCCCAATTCTTCATAATTTCTCTCTGCCATGAGACCGATCAGTGCTTCCCAGTAGAAAGGGAAAGTGTGTTCCCTGTTCTGTTGATTTTGGACTTAGTCATTATGACTTGCTTCAGCCAAGGGGATGTTACTGAACATGATGAAAACAGAGACATAAAATATGCTTCCATGGTGTTGGCCAAGTTACTTTTTCCCTGCTCCCTGTTTCGGCACTTCTGAGGGCCCCCTACAAGATCTTCGCCTGTCAGGTGGTCCCTTTTCCATGGCTCCCACTCTGCTAGGCTCTAATGCTCTCCTTGTCTCTTTTGACATCACAAAGGCTTCCCACTGTTGGTAGACCCAGGGCACTTCACCACCTTTATTAATTTCCTTAACCCAACCACTCTTTGCAACATAGGAAGTCCTTTCATTAAAATCCATTCATTAATTCAAATTCTGCTTTTACCTGAACCTTGATGATTAGTGTCTTGGAAATCCCTCTCCTTCAATTTTACCAGTTAAAGGTTCTACATTCTCATAACTCAACAGTATCACTGAAAAGTTCTTTGGAAGCTTCTCAAAAACTTCATGTTTGCTATCCTTTACTTTTATTCCCCAAGATTTTCTCATCTGGGGGTCATCTTTTTCTTCACTACTCTGAAGTCTAATTTAAACTCTGAATTTCTCACTTCACCTCATCCTGTGATATTTAATTTATCCTAAATCTTTACCACATTATCACTCAGGAAAACACTGGATTTCTTCTCATCTTATGAAAGTTTAAGGGTTTTCCTTGTGTTCCATACACTTAGGCACAAGGTACTCCCTCCCCTTCCCACCTGCCCCATCCACACACACAGACTGATATCAAACTTATCAGAAAACTGTCACAGGTGATATTTAAGGATGTGAACAAGATGGATGTAGGCAATTACGAGTATATAGCTTGAAATTAATACCTTGGAAAAGAGGTCTTTTGAGATCTTCAATTATCTCTCTTTAAGAAGCCAGTAAAGCACATCTGCTTTTCTTAAAATGAATGTAATTCTTTGATATTTTTCATAATAGAGTAGCACGGTTAAATGTTATCACACTCCAGGTACAGAGAGTTGGGGGCAGGCAACAAAAATAACTAAGTAGAAACTAGGTATTTACTTCACATGGTGAAACCCACACATGGTGAAAAAGTATACACTGAAAAATTTCAGTGGAACCACTTACTAAATGATATTACCAAGCAAGCAACTTAAATTAGTATAAGAATATTATTCCATAAGCTCCTTGGACTCAACTTCGTAACTTATCTTGGCAGTCAGTAAAATGCTTCTAGAAGTGAAACACAAGATGGTTTCCTATCAATAACATCAAATGATAAGCACTAACCCCTAGAGGAAACAGTGCTTTATATAAGATTTTGGTCATTTGGCAAGTGAGTAAAATTTAGCTAAAAAGAACCTTTTACACAGTGAATTTATTTCTATTGACAGCTAGTGAGCCTTACACCATGCTGAGCCCAAAGACAGAAATAAGGACGATGAAGGCAGAAGCTGTGTTTGTAAGAGGAGTATATGCTGTCACAACAAAAAAGGTATAGAGAAGTAACTCTGACAGAAGGGAGATGTGAAAGGTCCCTAAGGGAGGTACAGTTCAGACTCCAAGACATACGCTCTAAGAGGAAAGAGTGCTCAGCGCACTTTTCCTGTAAAGCCAGATAGTAAATTTTTTTTTGGCATTGCAGGCCATGTGGCTTCTGTTGCAATTACTCAACTCTACTATGGTAGCCCCAAAGCAGCCATAGATGATCTGTAAGTGACTGTGTAGCTGAGTTCCAATAAAACTTTACTTATAAAACCAGGTGGTGGGCTGCATTTTGTCCATGGGTTGACTTAGGGAGTTGGGAAGAAGGCTATCAGGGAAGATTTCACAAAGAAGGTGGTATTGTCCCTAAGCCTGGATTGCTGGGCAAGTTTCTAAAAGGCAGAGATGGAGGGAAAGAGCATTCCTGGCAGCAAAGGCATGAACGCATGGAAGAACAGAATCAATTCAGGAAAGGAAAAGGTCTCCAGTTTCAAGCATGTGTAACATGTGTGAGTAGTAACATTGGCCGTTTAGACTGAAAGTTATGATCATGAAAACTTTTGTGTGGAATTTTTTAAATTGTAGAGAATTTGTGAAAAGCCTTGAATGCTGCACTGAAGAGTATAATCTTCATTTTAAGACAGTGGGGCATCACGGAAGGTATGTGAGCAAGGTGAGTGGGTGCATCATCAGAGCAGGGATTTAAGAAGACTCCTCCAGAGGGCAGACAGCAGAAGCAAGAAAAACTACAATCCTGCAGCCTGTGGAACAAAAACCACATTCACAGAAAGACAGACAAGATGAAAAGGCAGAGGGCTATGTACCAGATGAAGGAACAAGATAAACCCCCAGAAAAATAACTAAATGAAGTGGAGGTAGGCAACCTTCCAGAAAAAGAATTCAGAATAATGATAGAGAAGGTGATCCAGGACCTCAGAAAAAGAATGGAGGCAAATATCGAGAAGATGCAAGAAATGTTTAACAAAGACCTATAACAATTAAAGAACAAACAGAGATGAACAATAAAATAACTGAAATGAAAACTACACTAGAAGGAATCAATAGCATAATAACTGAGGCAGAAGAACGGATAAGTGACCTGCAACACAGAATGGTGGAATTCACTGCTGCAGAACAGAATAAAGAAAAAAGAATGAAAAGAAATGAAGACAGCCTAAGAGACCTCTGGGACAACATTAAATGCAACAACATTCGCATTAAAGGGGTGCCAGAAGAAGAGAGACAGAGAGGACCACAGAAAATATTTGAAGAGATTATAATAAAAAACTTCCCAAACATGGAAAAGGAAATAGCCACCCAAGTGCAGGAAGTGCAGAGAGTCCCATACAGGATAAACTCAAGGAGAAATATGCTGAGACACATAGTAATCAAGTTGGCAAAAATTAAAGAAAAAGAAATATTACTGAAAGCAGCAAGGGAAAAATGAAAAATAATGTACAAGGGAACTCCCATAAGGTTAACAGCTGATTTCTCAGCAGAAACTCTACAAGCCAGAAGGGAGTGGCATGATATACTTAAAGTGATGAAAGGGAAGAATCTACAACCAAGATTACTCTACCCAGCAAGGATCTCATTCAGATTCGATGGAGAAATCAAAATCTTTACAGACAAGCAAAAGCTAAGAGAATTCAGCACCACCAAACGAGCTCTACAACAAATGCTAAAGGAACTTCTTTAACTGGGAAACACAGGAGAAGAAAAGGACCTACAAAAACAAATCCAAAACAATTAAGAAAATGGCCATAGGAACATACATATCAATAATTACCTTAAAAGTGAATGGATTACACGCTCCAACCAAAAGAGACAGGCTTCCTGAATGGATACAAAAACAAGACCCATATATAGGCTCTCTACAAGAGACCCACTTCAGACATAGGGACACATACAGACTGAAAGTGAGGGGATGGAAAAAGATATTCCGTGCAAATGAAAATCAAAAGAAAGCTGGAGTAACAATACTCATATCAGATAAAATAGACTTTAAAATAAAGAATGTTACAAGAGACAAGGAAGGACACTACATAATGATCAAGGGATCAATCAAAGAAGAAGATATAACAATTATATATGCACCCAACATAGGAGCACCTCAACACATAAGGCAACTGCTAACAGCTATAAAAGAGGACAGCGACAGTAACACAATAATAGTGGGGGACTTTAACACCTCACTTACACCAATGAACAGATCATCCAAAATGAAAATAAATAAGGAAACACAAGCTTTAAATGACACAATAGACCAGATAGATTTAATTGATATTTATAGGACATTCCATCCAAAAACAGCAGATTACACTTCTTTCTCAAGTGCACACGGAACATTCTCCAGGACAGATCACATCTTGGGTCACACATCAAGCCTCAGTAAATTTAAGAAAATTGAAATCATATCAAGCATCTTTTCTTACCACAATGCTATGAGATTAGAAATGAATTACAGGGAAAAAAACATAAAAAACACAAACACATGGAGGCTAAATGATACAGTACTAACTAACCAAGAGATCACTGAAGAAATCAAAGAGGAAATAAAACATACTTAGAGACAAATGGCAATGAAAACACGACGATCCAAAAGCTATGGGATGCAGCAAAGGCAGTACTAAGAGGAAAGTTTATAGCTACACAAGCCTAACTCAAGAAACAAGAAAAATCTCAAATAAACCATCTGACTTTAGACCTAAAGGAACTAGAGAAAGAAGAACAAAACCCAAAGTTAGCAGAAGGAAAGAAGTCATAAAGATCAGAGCAGGAATAAATGAAATAGAAACAAAGAAAACAATAGCAAAGATCAATAAAACTACAAGCTGGTTCTTTGAGAAGATAAACAAAATTGATAAACCACTAGCCAGACTCATCAAGAAAAAGAGGGAGAGGACTCAAATCAATAAAATTAGAAATGAAAAAGGAGAAGTTACAACAGACACCGCAGAAATACAAAGCATCCTAAGAGACTACTACAAGCAACTCTATGCTAATAAAATGGACAACCTGGAAGAAATGGACAAATTCTTAGAAAGGTATAACCCCCCAAGACTGAACAAGGAAGAAATAGAAAATATGAACAGACCAATCACAAGTAATGAAATTGAAACTGTGATGAAAAATCTTCCAACAAACAAAAGTGCATGACCAGGTGGCTTCACAGGTGAATTCTATCACACATTTAGAGAAGAGCTAACACACATCCTTCTCAAACTCTTCCAAAACATTGTAGAGGAAGGAACACTCTCAAACTCATTCTATGAGGCCACAATCACCCTGATACCAAAACCAGACAAAGATACTACAAAAAAAGAAAATTATAGACCAATATCACTGATGAATATAGACGCAAAAATCCTCAGCAAAATACTAGTAAACAGAATCCAACAACACAGTAAAAGGATCATACACCATGATCAAGTGGGATTTATCCCAGGGATGCAAGGATTCTTTAGTATATGCAAATCAATGTGATACACCATATTAACAAACTGAAGAAGAAAAACCATATGATCATCTCAATAGATGCAGAAAAAGCTTCTGACAAAATTCAACACGCATTTATGACAAAAACTCTCCAGAAAGTGGGCATAGAGGGAACCTACCTCAACATAATAAAGGCCATATACGACAAACCCACAGCAAACATCATTCTCAATGGTGAAAAACTGAAAGCATTTCCTCTAAGGTCAGGAACAAGACAAGGATGTCCACTCTCACCACTATTACTCAACAGAGTTTTGGAAGTCCTAGCCATGGCAATCAGAGAAGAAAAAGAAATAAAAGGAATACAAAATGGAAAAGAAGTAGTAAAACTGTCACTGTTGGGCTTCCCTGGTGGCGCAGTGGTTGAGAGTCTGCCTGCCAATGCAGGGGATGTGGGTTCGTGCCCCGGTCCGGGAGGATCCCACATGCTGCGGAGTGGCTGGGCCTGTGAGCCGTGGCCACTGAGCCTGCGCGTCCAGAGCCTGTGCTCCGCAACGGGAGAGGCCACAACAGTGAGAGGCCCGCATACTGCAAAAAAAAAAAAAATCCTGTCACTGTCTGCAGATGACATGATACTGTACTTAGAGAATTCTAAAAATGCTACCAGAAAACTACTAGAGCTAATCAATGAATTTGGTAAAGTTGCAGGATACAAAATTAATGCACAGAAATCTCTTTCATTCCTATACACTAATGATGAAAAATCTGGAAGAGAAATTAAGGAAACACTCCCATTTACCATTGCAACACAAAGAATAAAATACCTAGGAATAAACCTACCTAGGGAGACAAAAGACCTGTATGCAGAAAACTATAAGACACTGATGAAAGAAATGAAAGATGATTCCAACATTGAAACTGTAGATTGCTTTGGGTACTATAGTCATTTTCACAATGTTGATTCTTCCAATCCAAGAACATGGTATATCATATTCACAACAAAAGACGCCGAATAGCCACAGCAGTCTTGAGGGAAAAAAAC
Organism: Leucopleurus acutus; assembly: GCF_964270905.1. NCBI lineage: Eukaryota > Metazoa > Chordata > Mammalia > Artiodactyla > Delphinidae > Leucopleurus > Leucopleurus acutus. The sequence goes on along the minus strand of NC_139152.1, from coordinate 83,315,570 downwards.
AGAGCTGGAGGAATCAGACGTCCTGACTTCAGACTATACTACAAAGCTACAGTAATCAAGACAATATGATACTGGCACAAAAACAGAAACATAGATCAATGGAACAAGATAGAAAGCCCAGAGATAAACCCACGCACCTATGGTCAACTAATCTATGAAAAAGGAGGCAAGGATATACAATGGAGAAAAGACAGTCTCTTCAATAACTGGTGCTCAGAAAACTGGACCACTACATGTAAAAGAATGAAATTAGAACACTCCCTAACACCATACACAAAAGTAAACTCAAAATGGATTAGAGGGGCTTTCCTAGTGGCGCAGTGGTTGAGAGTCCGCCTGCCGATGCAGGGGACACGGGTTTGTGGCCCGGTCTGGGAATATCCCACATGCTGCAGAGCAGCTAGGCCTGTGAGCCATGGCTGCTGAGCCTGCGCGTCCAGAGCCTGTGCTCCGCAACGGGAGAGGGCACAACAGTGAGAGTTCCGCGTACCACAAAAAAAAGAAAAAAAAAAAAGGATTACAGATCTAAATGTAAGACCGGACACTATAAAACTCTTAGAAGAAAACATAGGAAGAACACTCTTTGATCTTATTTGATCCACCTCCTAGAGTAATGGAAATAAAAACAAAAATAAACAAATGGGACCTCATGAAACTTCAAAGCTTTTGCACAGCAAAGGAAACCATAAACAAGACGAAAAGACAAACCCTCAGAATGGTAGAAAATATTTGCAAACAAATCAATGGACAAAGGATTAATCTCCAAAATATATAAACAGCTCATGCAGCTCAATATTAAAAAAACAAACAACCCAATCCAAAAATGGGCAGAAGACCTAAATAAACATTTCTCCAAAGAAGACACACAGATGGCCAAGAAGCACATGAAAAGCTCCTCAACATCACTAGTTATTAAAGAAATGCAAATGAAAACTACAATGAGGTATCACCTCACACCAGTTAGAATGGGCATCATCAGAAAATATACAAACAACAAATGCTGGAGAGGGTGTGGAGAAAAGGGAACCCTCTTGCCTTGCTGGTGGGAATGTAAATTGATACAGCTACTATGGAGAACAGTAAGGAGGTTCCTTACAAAACTAAAAATAGAATTACCATATGATCCAGCAATCCCACTACTGGGCATATACCCAGAGAAAAACATAATTCAAAAAGACACATGCACCCCAATGTTCATTGCAGCACTATTTACAATAGCCAGGTCATGGAAGCAACCTAAATGCCCATCGACAGAAGAATGGATAAAGAAGAGGTGGTACATATATACAATGGAATATTACTCACTCATAAAAAGGAACGAAATTGGGTCATTTGTTGAGACGTGGATGGATCTAGAGACTGTCATACAGAGTGAAGTGAGTCAGAAATAGAAAAATAAATATCGTATATTAATGCATGTATGTGGAACCTAGAGTAAGGGTACAGATGAACCGGTTTGCAGGGCAGAAATTGAGACATAGATGTAGAGAACAAACGTATGGACACCAAGGGGAGAAAGCGGTGGGGGGAGGGGTGGTGGTGTGATGAATTGGGCGATTGGGATTGACATGTATACAGTGATGTGTATAAAAAATTGATGACTAATAAGAACCTGCTGTATAAAAAAAAATTAAATTAAATTAAAAAAAAAAAAAGAAAACTCCTCTACCTGGATCAGAGCAGTGGCAAGAGGGATACAAACAGATTGAACGGACAGATTGAATGTAGATTCTGTAGAACTGGTTAACCTTTTAGATGTTCAGAGGTGAGAGGAAAGAATCAAAATTAACTTTGGATCTGAAGATAGTAACAGAAATAAAAACATGGATGGAATATTTTGATAGGCAAGATGTTGGGTTCAGCTTTGGATATGCTGGGTCTCTGGCTCCCTGGGACATCCAAATAAAATGTTCACTCAGCAGTGCCGGAAATAGAGCTGTGGAGTTTGGACATGCTTCTGGCTGGAGTTCTTTGCTAGAGATGAATGAATGTTGAAGGTCTGAGAGAGCCTGTAATTTCCAGAGAAGAGAGAGATCACAGATGAAATCTGGAGGGAACTTCTAGAAGGAGAATAACCAAAATAACAGCAATAATAGTCAGTTTTGGTTTGGGGTTTACCCCGTGCCAGGCAGTGTTCTAAGAGTAATAAATATACTACCTCATTTAAGCATTGTGTCAGTCATACATGGTACATACACATTCTTTATCCCCATTTTACAGATGAGAAAAGTGAGGTACAGAAATAGTGAGTAACGTATCAAAGGTCACACAGAAGTGGCAAGGTCAAGATTTGAACCCAGGCAGCCTGGCTAGCCTACCCAGCAATGTTGCTCTCAGCAAGAGAAGGGAACCAAGGGGACTGCATGCCAAAGGAAGGCCGAAGAAGGAGAGAACTGAGAAGAGAAAGGTTTCAAGTGGACTGAGACAGAAATGGATGGCAAAACACAAGAAGCTGAAGAGTGAGAAGAACACAGGCAGTGCAGACTGTGAATCCACTACACTGAATGTAGGTCCTGTGGTAGACTGAATAATGGCTCCCCTAAAACATCCAAGTCCTGCTCCCTGAAACCTGTGAATATGTTACTACATGTGGCAAAAGGGACTTCACAGATTTGAATGAGGACTTTGATTAGGGGAAATTATCCTGGGTTATCCAGGGAGACCCAATCTAATCACATGAGTCCTTAAAAGCAGAGAACCTTTGTGGCTGGAGTCAGAGAGATGCACGCTGCTGGCTCATGGAAGGGGCCATGGAATGTGGCAGCTAGAAGCTAGCTAGAAAAGGCAAGGAACCAGATTCTTCCCTAGAGCCTCCAGAAGGAGCACAGCTCTGCTCACAATTCGATTTTAGCCAGTGAGACCTGTGTCCAACCTCTAACTTGCAGAACTTTAAGGTAATAAATCTGTCATTTTCAGCCACTGAGTGTACGGTAATTGTTACCACAGCAACAGAACACTAATTCAGCTTCCCATCTCTCCTTAATCTCATTAATATTCTCAATAATGATTCTAAGACCCTGGCACATCAGCCCATCCCAGGCCATGACCACTGACAACGGGCCTTCCCCAGAGTCAGCACGAGCTTCACAACATCCAAGGCAGTGCACTGAGGGGCCAGTGAAGGAGGGAGATGGGGAAGCTGACTGCCTGAATTTCCTTAATCAGTATTTAATTTAACTGCCCATGAAACAAATGTTAATTCAAAGGGGTATAAAAATGTATCAGAACTAACTCCAGAATACAACCCTCTAATTACTTACTGATTACAGCTCTATGCTAACAGTGCAATTAGATTTTCAGCCATATGATGTACTTCTATAGACACTTTGTTTAACGAATGTTTGAAAAACAGCAAAAAAAAAATGGCATTAAATTACATGCATGGCCTTTGAAATGTAAGTCTTAAATCGAATTTACAATGATTATTTCAAAGGAATAATGAAGGTTATTTATATGATTTGAATTCTAAAGTTGATCCTAATTTTGGTATGAACAATTAAATTTCTGAGAGTTACTAATTAATGAAAAACCCCTGGCAAAAAACTTATATTTCAAGACCATTTTGAAATGCCTTAAATTACTGTAAAACATTGTAATCCATTCTCCTTAAGTAAATATTTCTTTAAAATAATTTACTCCCTACCTTGCCAAAACATGTCCAATATTTAGCAAACAGATTTGTTCAAAGCAAAGCATATATTCATGCATTCTCATTCTATGTGATCTTTAAAAATTTGCTTTGTCATCACTGTTACATGGTGTTGAAAGCCTGTCCCTAAAGCCAAACCTCAATATATTAATGACTCAAATGGCTAGAATCAGGTATGCACACTTTCATAGCAATGTGAATATTGTAAGCCTTAGCTAACCATACTTTGCAAGTACCTTGTTCAGTAAATGTGGGATCACAGCAGGGTCAGGTCCCACAGAAAAAAAGGAAGTAAGGGGAAAATAAACACGCTGTTAACACTTTTTAAATACATGTCTCTGGGCAGCTACTGATCCCAAAATTCACTTGCATTAAATATCTACTGTAGTGGGAAAACTTTCTTTTAGAGGTCAGCAAACTATGGATCATGGGCCAAATCAGGCCCACCACCTGTTTTTGTAAATAAAGTTTTATTGGAACACAGCCACACATTTGTTTATGTATCACCAATGGCTGTTTTTGCACTGGAACAACAAAGTTGAGCAGTTTTGACAAAGACTGTATGGCTCTCAAAGCAAAAAATATTTACTATCTGGCTCTTTACAGAAGTTTGCCTACCCCTGTCTTAGATCAATATTGCTAAGGTATTTGGAAAACATTGCTCAGGTATTATGACCCACTGAAGTAAACTATCTCTTAAATGTTTTACAGACCGTATCTGTTTGAAAATTCAAACTTTAATGGCTTGAACATTCATAGACTTTTGCACTTCCCTCCTCTTGTTTTATTTGGTAAGGCACGGCAAAATACCTGTGTAGCTGCTTGGCCTTTTCAAAAACTAATGTGGTAATTAGGAACACATTTTGGGGGGGTTATAGGTAAAAACAGGAAGGGTTCCAACAGACCTCAAAAAGGCTCACGTGGTCTAGTGAACAGATGTAATAATAATTATCATAATATACAATAATAATTTTCTTATGCTGTTCACAGAGAGTGAACTGAACTGGGTTTAGCGGTGATAATGGCTCACGTTGAGGCATCGTGGTAAGGAACATGGATTTTGGATGCAGACTGCCTGGGTTCAAATCTGGCCCACGCCACTACCAACTGTGTTCTTAATTAACCTCTAAGGGCCTCAGTTTCCTTATATAAAATGGAGATAATAATAGTATCTACCTCATAGAATAGAGTAGTTCTGGTCACGTAGAAAGTTCCGTAAAAAAGTGTTGACTATTTATAATGATATATTAACAATCTTATTATTGAGAATGAGATTAATGGTTAGGCTCTGTAATCCATCTACCCAGGTTGGCATGTGTTCTGGTTCTACTCCTTCCTAGTTATGCGAATTTGGACAACATGACCCAACTAGGGGAATAATAGTAGCATCTACTCTTGTGCTGTTTTGAGGATTATATGAGTTAATACATATAGCAGTGCCTAACACAGAGTATACACTCACTAAATGGTAGCTATTTTTATTATTTTCAGTATTATCTTCAGTATTAGTATTATCTTCATTAATATTTTCATCACTGTACATCTTGCCTGATGATAAATGCTGTACACTGTGAGGTCACTATTATTATCAATATCATTTTAAGGGTACAGGAACCTAGGCATAGGAAAATTAGGTAACTGACTTCATTCATTAAATGATGAAACTGGAAGCTCAACCTTTCTAAAAGCATTTGGAGACCTTTGGGTCTATATAACAATAGAGGCTAATTTCTTCAAGGGAAAACAGGCTGACTGAGAAATAGGGAAGAAGGGGGACTAAGCAACACTGGAGGCTCCTGAATTTCTTTCCTCCCACAGACTCGCTGAATGTACAGCTGCACAGGGAGCAATTCCCTTTAAGAGGGATCCAGAAACTAGCTGAGTGACTCCTACATATTGGTCTAATAAGAAAATACCACATCCAAACAGGTGGGAAAGGCTGAGACACATTCACATCATAAATCCCATCCCTGGCAGAGCAACATACAATCAGGAGAGAACCTTTAACTCTCAGCTACTCCCTGAGGAGTGAAGGGTTTGGACCACATACTTAGTGCCCCAACTTCTAAGGCTCCCACCCAAGGCACAGGTTCCCAAAACACTTAACTCTAAAGGCAAGGCAGCTTATGTCCATGAGATGCATAGGACTATATCCAGCAATTCTTAACAGGCACGTGAGCACTTGCTGTGGCCACCACCCCTTCCCCCACACACACCCCTGGGCTCAGCACAGAGGGAGCAGGAGAAAACAGCCATCTCCCAGTCTTTTCCTGGAAGGGGATTGACCACACACTTGACAAACGCCTGTCTGAGGGTCTGACTTCTAACTAGCTTGCATCTTGTACTGACTATAACCCTCCTGGAGCCCCAAAGAGTAAGTGGGCACTTCTCCCACCTCCTCCCTCTGGCTTGCTCCAACAATAAATCCAAGCTGTCAGTAAATCCCTGGAAGGAGCATGTCCATGCATCTAGCACAACAATTTTTATGAATGCAATCAGACAGATAGGCCCTGATATCACGTAGCTCTGATAGCAAATAAAAACAGTATTTAAATGGACACAGGAGCATCCTGCCACCTAGGATCAGTGCAAAAGGAGCAGGCAAAAATGCCCCACTCCCAGTTAATCCCTGGAAGATGCTTAACTGTATACTCTCCCAGCTGCTGACTCAGAATTCGGCTTCTAATCAGCCTGCATCAAGGAGCTAATTGTGATCCTCCCCTTTGGGATACTGACAGGTCTTGGCAGACCCTGAACTACTGACTGTCACTAAAAAAAAAAAAAGATGATGGCTTGGGACAATCACAAAGACTTCAGAGACAATGAGGAGTTTGGGTCAGGCTGATTGATGAGGTTCATCTCCTACCTGAGGCCAACCTGTCAAGATTGACAGACATGGAAGTTTTATGTAATGCCCAAACCAACACAGAGAGTGAAGAAAAATGAAGAAACAAGGGACTATGTTCCAGACAGAAGAACAAGGTAAATCTCCAGAAACTGATCTTTGAACAAAATGGAGATGAGAGAACACCCAATAGAGAGTTTGAAATAATGGACATAAAGATGTTCAAGAAAGCAATGCATGAATAAAGTGATAATTTCAATAAAGAGGTAAAAGTATTAAAAAAGTACGAGAAATCAAAGAGCTGAAAAATACAATAACTGAAAAATTCAACAGAGGAGTTCCACAGCAGACTTTATCAAGGGAAAGAAAGGATCAGTAAACTTGAAGACAACGCAGTAGAATTCTTCTAATTATAGGAGCAAGAAGAAGAAAAATGAAAAAGAGTAAAGATAGCTTAAGGGACTTATAGGACACCAAGAAGAACAATACATACATAATAGGGGTCCCAGAAGGAGACCAGAGAGAAAAGCACCAAAAAGCTTCATCAAACAAATAACAACTGAAAACTTCCCTAAGCTGAGGAAAGGAAAAGACATTCAGATCCAGGAAGTCCAAAAAGTAACAAACAAGATGAGTCCAGAGACCCACATCAAGACACATTATAATTAAACTGTCAAGAGTTAAAGACAAAGTGAAAGTCTTAAAATAAGCAAGTAAAAAGCAACTTGGTACATATATAGCAACCCTTATAAGACTATCAGTAGATTTTTCAGCAGAACCTTGCAGGGCAGAAGAAAGTGGAATGACATATTCAAAGTGATGGAAGAAAAAACTGTTAATCAAGAGTACTCTATCCAGCAAAGTTGTCCATCAGAATTAAAGGAGAAATAAAGAGTTTTCAAGACAAACAAAAGCTGAAGATGTTCATTACCACTAAACAGGCCTTACAAGAAGTGTTAAAGGGAGTTCTTTAAAGCCAAAATGAAAGAGCTAATTAGTAACATGGAAACACATAACTCACTAACAAAGTTAATATATACTTAAATTCAGAATACTCTAACACCATAAAGGTGGTGAGCAAATCACTTATAACTCTAGTATAAAGGTTAAAAGACAAAAGTATTAAAATAACTATAACTACAATACTTTGTTAACATATACACAATATAAAAAGATGTAAATTGTGACTTCAAAAACAAAATATGGGGGAGGTATAAAAATGTAGACCTTTTATATATGTTCAAAGTTAAGCTGGTATCAGCTTAAAATAGAGTGTTATAAGATGCTTTATGTAAGCCTCATGGTAACCACAGAGCAAAAACATATAGTAGGTACAAAAATATAAAGAAAAAAGGAATCAAAGCACATCACTACAGAAAGTCATCAAAACACAAAGGAAGAGCAAAAGAGAGGAAGAAAGGAATGGGTAAGTATAAAGTAGCCAGAAAACAATGGGCAAAATGGCAATAGTAAGTCTGTATCTATCAATAATTACTCTAAATGAAAATGGACTAAATTCTCTAATCAAAAGTCAGAGTGGCTGGGCTTCCCTGGTGGCGCAGTGGTTGAGAGTCCGCCTGCCGATACAGGGGACACGGGTTCATGCCCCGGTCCGGGAAGATCCCACATGCCGTGGAGCGGCTGGGCCCGTGAGCCATGGCCGCTGAGCCTGCGCGTCCGGAGCCTGTGCTCCACAGCGGGAGAGGCCACGGCAGTGAGAGGCCTGCGTACCAAAAAAAAAACAAAAAGAGTGGCTGAATGGATTAAAAACAAACAACTGTATGCTGCCTACAGGAGACTCATGTTAGTTTTAAGATATAGAGACTGAAAGCAAGTAGATTGAAACAATTATTCCATGCAATTGGAAACCAAAAGAAAGCAGGGGTAGTTATACTTATATCAGACAAAATAGACTTTAAGCCAAAAACTGTAATAAGAAAAAAAGATGATCGTTTAATTATGATAAAGGGCTTAATTCTTCAAGAGGATATAAAAATTATATTTATGTACCCAACATTGCAGAACCTAAATATATAACAAATATTAACAGATCTGATGGGAGAAATGGAAGGAACACAATAATAGTAGGGACTTTAATATCTCACTTTCAACAATGGATAGATGATGCAGATAGAAAATCATATGGAAAGACTGGACTTAACTACATGATAGACCAGATGAACCCAACAGACATATATAGAACATTCCATCCAACAGCAGCAGAATACACACCTTTCTAAAGTACACATGGAACATTCTCCAGGATAGGTCATATGTTAGGCCACAAAACAAATCCCAATAAATTTAAGAATATTGAAATTAAAAAAAAAAAAAAGAATATTGACATTATATCAAACATCTTTTCTGACCACAATGATATGAACCTAGAAATAAATTACAATAAGAAAAATGGAAAATTCACAAATATTTCGAGATTAATCAATAGTCTCCTGAACAACCAATGGGTCAAAGAAGAAATCAACAGAGAAATAAAATAATATCTTGAGACAAATGAAAATGGAAATACAACATACTAAAATGTAGTGAAATACAGCCGGAGAAGTTCTAAGAGGGAAGCTTAGAGCAATAAACACTTATATTAAGAAAAACGGGATCTCAAAGAACTTAACTTTGCACCTCAAGGGACTAGAAAAGGAACAAGAAACAAAGCCTAAGGCTAGAAGAAGGAAGGAAATAGAGACCAGAGTAGAAATAAATGAAACAGACTAGCATGACAATAGAAACATCAATGACATTAAGAGCTTGTTTTTAGAAGAGATACATAAAATTGGCAAACCTTAGCTACCTTAAGAAAAAAGAGAGAAGATTAAGATCAGAAATGAGAGGAGAATACTCCAACTGAAAACACAGAAATACTAAGGATCATAAAAACTACTATGAACAGTTATATGCCAACAAATTAGATAACCTAGAAGAATGGATAAATTCCTTAAAACATATAACCCACCTACCAGGACTGGATCATGAAGAAATAGGAAATCTGAACAGACCAATTACTAATAAGGAGATAGTAATCAAAAATTTTCCAACAAAAAAATCCAGGACCAGATAGATTCACTGGTGAATTCTTCAAACATTAAAAAAAAAAAAGGAATTAATACCAATCCTTCTCAAACTGTTCCAAAAACAATTGAAGAGGAAGGAACAGTTCCAAACTCATTTTATGAGGCCATCATTACCCTGATACCAAAGCCAGAAAAGGACAAGAAAGGAAAATTACAGGCCAATATCTCTGGTGAACATAGATGCAAAAATCCTCAATACATTATCAAATTCAACAGTACATTAAAAGGATCACACACCATGATCAAATAGTATTTATTCCTGGGATGCAAGTGTGGTTCAATGTATGCAATAAATGTAGGTAATGCACCACATTAATAAAATGAAGGATAAAAATCATATGATCAGGCTTCCCTGGTGGCACAGTGGTTGAGAGTCCGCCTGCCAATGCAGGGGACGCGGGTTTGTGCCCCGGTCTGGGAGGATCCCACGTGCCGTGGAGCGGCTGGGCCCGTGAGCCATGGCTACTGAGCCTGCGCGTCCGGAGCCTGTGCTCTGCAACGGGAGAGGCCACAACAGTGAGAGGCCCACATACCGAAAAAAAACCCAAACATATGATCATCTCAACAGATGCAGAAAAAGCATTTGACAAAATTCGACATCCTTTCATGATAAATATAGAAGAAACATATCTCAACATAATACAGGCCATATATGACAAGCCGACAGCTAACATCCTATTCAATGGTGAAAAGCTCAAAGCTTTTCCTCTAAGATGAAAAATAAGACAAGCATGCCTACTCTTGCCACATTTATTCAACACAGTGTAGGAAGTCCTAGCCGGAGGAATTAGGCAAGAAAAAGAAATAAAAGGCATCTAAGCCAAAAAAAAAAAAAAAGAAAGTAAAATTGTCCCTGTTTGTATGACATGATATATTATATATAGAAAATCCTAAAGATGCCACCAAAAAAAAACCCATTAACATAAATAAATTCAGTCAAGTTGCAGGATGTAAAAACCAATATGCAAGATCACTCATGTTTCTATACACTAACAACAAACTACTGAAAACATAAATTAAGAAAACAATCCCATTTAAATAGATCAAAAAGAACAAAATAAAGATACTACAAAAAAAAGAAAATTACCGACCAAGATCACTGATGAATATAGATACAAAAATCTTCAACAAAATACTAGCAAACAGAATGCAACAACACAGTAAAAGGATCATAAACCATGATCAAGTGGGATTTATCCCAGGAATGCAAGGATTCTTCAGTATACACAAATCAATCAATGTGAAGCACCATATTAACAAACTGAAGAAGAAAAACCATATGATTATCTCAATAGATGCAGAGAAAGCTTTTTTTTTTTTTTTTTTTTTTTTTTTTTTTGTGGTACGCGGGCCTCTCACTGTTGTGGCCTCTCCCGTTAAGAAGCACAGGCTCCAGACGTGCAGGCTCAGCGGCCACGGCTCACGGGCCCAGCCGCTCCGCGGCACGTGGGATCTTCCTGGACCGGGGCATGAACCCGTGTCCCCTGCATCGGCAGGCAGACTCCCAACCACTGCGCCACCAGGGAAGCCCACTACTGTTATTTTTAATGTTCTTTTCCTTTAACTTTTGCTATAGTTAAAAGCTTAATATACTATTCTAAAAAAAAGAGTTAGTGTTCCAATTCTGACTATCAACTTAATCAGAGTTCTGGGTGATTTCATATTTTCATTTTGGCTTGAAGAGCTCTGTTCAACATTTCTTGTAAAGTAGGTCTGGTGGTGGTGAACTCCCTCTCAGCTTCCATTTGTCTGGAAAAGGCTTTATCTCTCCTTCATAACTGAAGGATAATTTTGCTGGATAGAATATTCTTGGCTGGCGTTTTTAATCTTTCAATATTTTGAACATGTCATTTTACTCTCTCCTGGCCTGTAGAGTTTTTGCAGATACCTTGATGGGGGGTTCCTTTGTAGGTTACTGCCTTTTTTCCTGTCTGCCTTTAAAACCCTTTATCCTTGACTTTTGACAGTTTTAATATAATGTATATTGGAGTAGGTCTTTTTGCATTAAGATAATTAGGTGTTTTATTAGCTTCATGGACTTGCAGATCCAGTTCCTTCCCTAGGTTTGGGAAGTTCTCAGGTATTATTTCTGTAAATAAACTCTCTGCTCCCTTTTCCCTCTCTTCTCCAGGGATACCCATTATTCTTATGTTGGCTTTTTATTGGAGTCAGAGAGCCCTCATAGGGTTTCTTCACTTGTAACTCTTAGTTCTCTCTCTTCCACCTAATTCATTTCTATATCTCTATTATGGAACTTGCTAATTCTTTATTCAGTTATGATCTGCTCTATTTCCAATGCATTCTTAAAGCATTCTTCACCTCATCTGAGTTCTTCAGCTCCAGAATTGGTTTGGTTCTTTTTTAGAATTTCAACATCTTTGGTAAAGTACTCCTTCCATTTGCTAATTTTATCTCTGAACCCATTTGTAGTGCCTTTCTGAGTTTTCCTGTAGCTCACTGAATTTCTTCATAACAGCTATTTTAAATTCTTTGCCACTTAGATCACAATATTCCATGCTTTGGGTTTCAGTTACCGGAAAATTGTCATCTTCTTTTTGTGACACCATATTACTATGATTCCTCATGGTGTTTAAGGAGAAGTGCCTTTGCTGCTGCATTTGAAGTAGCAAGCACCCTTCTGATTTAGATAAGGCTCTGTTTACTTCGATTCTAACAGTTCAATAGGTTGATGGTTAGGTGCCTGCCTTTTATTTTCTAGAAGGTAACACTATAGCCTAAGTTTTTGGTTTGCCTTACCACTAAGGTAAGGAAGGAATGCATTAAGAAAAGCAAGAGGTGCTGGCAGAGCAGAGGAGGTCTGTACTTAGTACCTGGGGCTTTGGGTGTGCCCAGGACCTGGTAGGCTGATCCTCAGGTGACGGGAATCCCAGAGGTCCCCGGGAAGTCCTCTTGTCTCCCAGGGCAGACAGCAGAAGATACTTTCCTTCAGTTCTCTCTTGTCTGCCTACTGCCCTTTCCTTTCCCTCCTCTTAGTCACTGCAGTCTCTCTTCAGAGACAGCAACTGGTCCCTCCAGCTACAGTGTGCATGGCTAGGTAGAGCCCGATTCACCACCTTCACCCTCCACCTCATCTGCCACACCAGCCACCACCTTCTCTGCTGTCACCACCTCTGCCACCACTGGCTCCACCACCACTTCCCTCAATCTGCTGCCTCCTCTGGAATCCAATCCACCCACTTTCAGGTGCACAGATGGATGGACCTCTCTGCTACCCTGGTATGCTGTGCAGAGGTTTTGGGTTTTTTTGTTTGTTTTTTGGTTATGGAGTACACAAGAACTCGTATAATGCAACAGCAAGAAGCAAACAAGAACCCAATTAAAAACTGAGCAAAGGACCTGAATAGACCTTTTTCCTAAGAAAACATACAAATGGCCAAAAGGTACATAAAAAGATGTTCAACATCGCCAATCATCAGGGAACTGCAAATCAAAACCACAACAAGATATTATCTCATGCCTATTAGGATGACTACTATCAAATAAACAAGAGATAACCAATGCTGATGAGGATGTAGAGAAATCTTGTACACTGTTGGTGGGAATGTAAATTGGTACAGCCACTATGGAAAGCTATATAGAGGTTCCCCAGGAACTTAAAAATGCAACTGCTGTATGATCCAGCAACCCCACTTCTGGGTACGTTTCCAAAGGAAACAAAAGCATTTTCTCAAAGAGATGCGTGCACCCCCATGATCACTGCAGCATTATTTACAATAGCCAAGACATGGAAACAACCTAAACGTCATTGACGGACGAATGGATAAAGAAAATGCAGTATAAACATATAATGGAATATCATTTAGCCATAAAAAGAAGGATATTCTTCCATTTGCATTAAATGAATGAATCTAGAGAGCATTATGCTACGTGAAATAAATTAGACAGAAAGGCAAATACCGTATGATCTCACTTACACGTATAATCTAAAAAAACCTAAAGTCATAGAAGCAGGGAAGATTGGTGGTTGCCAGGGGGTGGGGGATCGGGGAAATATGCTGAGGCTGGTAAAAGGGTACAAACTTTCCAGATGAGTAAGGTCTGAGGATCTAATGTATAACATGGTGAGCATAATTGGCAATACTGCATTATAGAGTTAAAATTTGCTAAGAAAGTAGAATTTAAGTGTTGTCACGCACACAAGAGAAAAGTGAATCTGTGAGGTGATGATTAAGTTGATGGTGGAAATCCTTTCATAATGTATACGTATTTCAAATCATCATGTAGTATACTTTAAGTATCTTACTATTTTGTTAATTATACCTACATAAGCGGAAAACAAAAGAAACAGCGTTATGCATTAAATAACAGTTGCCATGACAACTGCTTTTCTCCCTTTTAAAAAATTGTGTTGGATTGCAAAACTCCACAAGCACGTTAACGTTAGAGTTGGGAGAAAGTCTACAGATAGCTATTCCAAAATCCTCATATTCCAAATGAGGAAAACAAGGTCCAGAACAGTTCCATGACTGGCCCAAGACCACACAACAATTTTAGCATCTGAGCACAAACTAAGATCAGACAGTCTGGTCTGAAATCCTTCCATCACCACAGACCGCTAAGGTTTAATGCCAGAAACCTAAATGGAAATCATTTTTCATTGTGATCTACTCATTATTAAGGGATGAAGAATTTGACAAGCAGAGCCAATCAATGCTTGACATTTATTCTTCAAACGAACTCTGATGGAAAGGCATACTTGTCCACAATATCTGACTCTTCCTAAGGGTACACTGGGTGGATGTAAAGAAGGAAATTTCAGGGCAGATGGTCACATAAATGTCTTCACAGCTTAGACAGACGAGGCACACCTGCAGCACAAAGGCCTAATTGGAAGTTGCACTAAACACACTGACATGTTTTACTGAGGTAAACATGTTTATATGAGGGCGATCGTGGTGAGGATCACTGGCAGTGACTTAACCTATTCACCTCAGAAATATCACATCATTAGGAAGAAACATGGTCAAGGCATTAAAAAAAAAACCTGAAGCCTGGAAGCAGTGATTCATGCTGCTCTTTGGATATGAAATGAGAATTAAATGATATATGTGACTTTTTCTTTAATAAATTAACTTCAGACTTGCAATATTAGAATTTATTTTCCATGCTGCAGCATAGCACAGCAATTAAGAACAGACTCCTGGGGCTTCCCTGGTGGCGCAGTGGTTGAGAGTCCGCCTGCCGATGCAGGGGACACGGGTTCGTGCCCCGTTCCGGGAAGATCCCACATGCCGTGGAGCGGCTGGGCCCGTGAGCCATGGCCGCTGAGCCTGCGCATCCGGAGCCTGTGCTCCGCAACGGGAGAGGCCACAACAGTGAGAGGCCCGCGTACGGGGGGAAAAAAAAAAAAAAAAAAAAAAAAGAACAGACTCTTCTGTGATCTTGCATGAAGCACCTTTATGCCTCACTTTCCTCATCTGTCAAATGGGGATAAACTCTCAAGCGTTATTATGAAGATTAAATGAGTCACATGCTTAGAATGGTACTTGTCTCTAGGAAGCACCCAATAATAATTAGCCAATGCTATTACTACCACTATTACTACTGATAGAGGACCTAAAGAATTTAATCTGTCTTCCAGAAAAGCACACATACCATTTAATGTTTCCTATTTTGTGATGTTCTTCAGGATCTGACTTCTAACGAGCTCCTAGAATCGTCTTATTTCTCAGCTCTCTGTCCACACTCTTTTGCCCATTACCCACTTCTGCCTGCAGCCATCCTAAACTACCCCCATGGTGTGTACTGTACTACATCATAACTCCATAAACGTGTGTGCCATCCTCTCTACTTCGAGTGCCCCTGGCCCTTCAATCCTGGTCCACTATAACAACCCTACTCTTCCTTCTAGAGGTAGCTCAGCCGATACCATTCTCGAGCGCCCTCCCCAACAGCTACGCAGATATACCTTCTCCTCCCTTTGTGCTCCAGTGAAATTCTGTTATAACCATTATCTTACACTTCTACTATAACTATTATCCTATTATTTTGTAATTGCCTACACATTTAACTGTCCCATCTGGACTGTGTTCTTCATTGGTGTATCCCAAGTGTCTGGCACTTAGAAGGCATTCAATAAATTTCTGTAGAAGATGAAAGAAAAAGAGGGAAGGAAGGAAGGAATTACGGAACATTTACTACGTCCCTACTATTTTGCCTGATGTTAGAAATACATGAAAAACACGAAATGGTCTGTGCCTTCATTTTTTTTCCCGAACTTTGTTGAGGAAAATTGACGAATAATTGTATATATTTAAAGTGTACAGGGACTTCCCTGGTGGCGCAGTGGTTAAGAATCCGCCTACCAATGCAGGGGACATGGGTTCGAGCCCTGGTCTGGGAAGATCCCACATGCCACGGAGCAACTAAGCCCGTATGCCACAACTACTGAGCCTGCGCTCTAGAGCCTGTGAGTCACAACTACTGAAGCCTGCACGCCTAGAGCCCGTGCTCTGCAACAAGAGAAGCCACCGCCCTGAGAAGCCTGCACACTGCAACGAAGAGTGGCCCCCGCTCACCGCAACTAGAGAAAGCCCACGCGCAGCAACGAAGACCCAACGTGGCCAAAAATAAATAAATAAATAAATTTATAAAGTGTACAATGTAATTATTTGACAGACATACACATTATAGGATGACTACCAAGATCAATATAATTAACACATCCATCGCCTCACATAGTTAAGTGGTTTTTTTGTGGTGAGAATGCTTAAGGTCTACTCTCAACAACTTTCAAGTATACAAAAAAATGTCTACTTACATCTTCCCCAAAGAATAAACAGGATACATTTATAATGTGCCTAGTACTGTGCTAGGTGCTGAAATAGACGCAAAAGATCTGCTCTCGGCCCGGAGGGACTCCCGACTTCACTAGTGGACCACAGTTAGATTCACAGGCTCTATTCCAATCCCATATCCCCAGATGAAATCGGGCCCCACGGCTATCCAAAGCTATCTGCTCTATTAGTGGAGGTTGAGACTAATCAACAGGTCTCCAGACTTCACTTCTCGCTCCTTTACCTACAACATGATTTCTACTCAGAGAGGAATTATATAAAAACAAAAAGCTAAATTGAGTGTATAATAATACATCTAACATTCAGAAGGATGTGTTTCAATCGCTTGCTTCACTGTCAGAGACTTTAACGGCACTAGAACTTTTAGAAAGCAAGATTTACGGTATTCAGCGGGGGTGGGAGGGGAGGGACAGATTGGGAGGTTGAGATGGACATGTACACACTGCTATATTTAAACTAGATAACCAACAAGGCCCTACTGGATAGCACAGGGAACTCTGCTCAATATTCTATAACTAATTTGAAAAAGTATAGATACATGTATATGTATAACTGAATCACTTTGCTGTACACCTGAAACTAACACCACATTGTTAAATCAACTATACTCCAATATAAAATTTAAAAACGTTAAAAAAGATTTATAGTACTAAACTCAATACATTGATATCAAACAAACCCCTTTCCCCAAGGTGGGTCTATTCCTTCATTCATTGAACAGAATTTGCTGTTGTGGGCACTCCAATACAGAGATGAAGGACAAAATATCTCCCCTCCAGGAGTACAAAATCCAGCCTCACGTGTGGTACAAAACAAGCACCTGCCCAGGGGTTGGTTTCTGGAGACACACTAATTCAAGTACTATGGACAGACCTTTGCAAGGTCTGAGGCTCAGGAATCAATACTGACTGGTGAATCAGAGCGTGCATCCTTGAGAAGATAAAATTTAAGATCAATGGTTGATTCATTTTACTAAAGAATTCTCATTGCTTTTTAAAAGCAAATAAACCAGAAAATCTGATGCTCCTTTCATTAAAAAAAAAATAAAACGAAATATAATAACTGCCAGGTAGAGAACAGTACTCCTCAGGGAGACTATTCCAGCATTGCCAACAGACAATCATGCTAACTTGTGCTCATTCCTATTGTTTTAGGAAGAAGATTTTAGAGGGAGAGTCAATTCAGTAAGAGTCCTGCCTTGGCTATAAGTTGTTGATTCTGACTCAGTGGGGTAAGACCATTTTTTTTTTTTTTTAAAGAATTGTGTTGCACTTTTTTTTAATTAATTAATTTATTTATTTATTTATTTTTGGCTGTGTTGGGTCTTCGTTTCTGTGCGAGGGCTTTCTCTAGTTGTGGCAAGCGGGGGGCCACTCTTCATCGCGGTGCGTGGGCCTCTCACTATCACTGCCTCTCTTGTTGCGGAGCACAGGCTCCAGACGCGCAGGCTCAGTAGTTGTGGCTCACGGGCCTAGTTGCTCCGCGGCATGTGGGATCTTCCCAGACCAGGGCTCGAACCCATGTCCCCTGCATTGGCAGGCAGATTCTCAACCACTGCGCCACCAGGGAAGCCCCCTAGACCAATTTTTAAACAGTAACATCGTTGGATATTTACACATAAGTGGGACCCTCACTTAGTATCCGATCAGGAAACGGAACAAACTTCCCACTGGAACTGGGTGTTGATGTTCTCACCAAGAAGTGTCATCATGTACCTGAACAACTGTATCAAAAATTAACACCCTTGGGCTTCCCTGGTGGCGCAGTGGTTGAGAATCTGCCTGCTAATGCAGGGGACATGGGTTCGAGCCTGGTCTGGGAAGATCCCACGTGCCGCGGAGCAACTAGGCCCGTGAGCCACAACTACTGAGCCTGCGCGTCTGGAGCCTGTGCTCCGCAACAAGAGAGGCCGCGATAGTGAGAGGCCCGCGCACCGTGATGAAGAGTGGCCCCCGCTTGCCACAACTAGAGAAAGCCCTCGCACAGAAACAAAGACCCAACACAGCAAAAATAAATAAATTAATTAATTAAAGGAAAAAAAATAGAATTAACACCTGTCCAGTGCCCACACTCAATATACAAACATTGTTCATACGTTATCTCACTGAATTCACCAGACTCTAATTCCTTGGGGACAAGACTAGTCTGATTCACCACATTATCCTCAGCACCTTCCGTGCTGGTTGGCCCACTATAGATGCTCAATTACTGTTGAATGGATCTTTACACAGTGCTGCAAGTCACTTGGCCAGTAGGCAGCAGAAGTGGTATCGAACTCTGCAATACTTTCTCACCCCACCAGCATATCTTTAATGGATGATATTGCTTTTCAATTCCAAAGGCCAGGATTTGATAACTAGCT
The DNA here is from genome assembly GCF_964270905.1 of Leucopleurus acutus. NCBI lineage: Eukaryota > Metazoa > Chordata > Mammalia > Artiodactyla > Delphinidae > Leucopleurus > Leucopleurus acutus. The sequence continues at coordinate 83,296,810 of NC_139152.1, read as the reverse complement.
AAGACATGTAACATTCTGGACAATGCCAGAAAAATTGAGATACAAATTACAGTGCATAATCTGTATCTCAATTTTATTACTCATCTGTTGAAGGAAGGAACAGAATATTGCAGAATCTACACTGATTAATGCATGATATCAAGAACAGCTCTGAAATATGACATAATGTTCAAGAGCTGGGCGCCTGGGCTCAGAAGATTTATGTCCAAATTCTGCTGATTACTAGCAAGTTGTTTACTTCTCTGAACCCCAGTTTCTTCACCTGTAAAACAAGGACAATAATAGCACCACAAGAACCAATTCTGTCTAAACTCAACTATCCTTCTACTCTATACTTGCACCTGAAGAAGAATCACTCAACCATGTTGACTGTAAATGGATGGTCACAAAATCTCAAATGGGAACTCACTGTGGGATTGCCCAACAATTCTACCTTTTTCTATAAAGTAAATTAACCTTTCAGGTCTGAAGTAACTCACCAAACTCATGACATTTTCTCTCACCATCTCTGCTGCTGACCTCACCTCATATTCCATTAAGAAAAAAATAGGCACCCAGACTGGAACCAACTCTAAATTACCAACTTACATAAGCCCATAGACTCTGCCTTCTCTGCTTCTGAAATGGAAGAACATGTCTGTTCTTAAAACAACCCCTCCACTTGTCCTCTGAGTCTCTGCCCTCTTACTTCCTCCAACACTTTCCCCTGTAATTCAACTTTCGCACCACATCACCCATGTCTCCCTCTCTACTGAATCACATTACAGATAAACGTCCATTCGAAAGCATTCCTTGACCCAGCATCTCCTTCCACTTACCTGATCCCTACTGTCGGCAAAACTGTGGGCATAGTCGGCTCTAGGACCATTTTCTTTTCAACCAGCTCCAGAGGGCTTTCCATCCTCTCCACTCTGCTCTCATGGCTTTTGTCAGCATCACCAGCAATCTCCACCTTGATAAATCCCATGGTTATTTCCTGTCTTGACATTCCTTGATCTGTCACACATCTTCTTGAAAGCCCTACTTTTCCTTGCCATCAGGACCTCACACCCTCACAGCTTCCTGTCTCATTAGGAATTCTTCCCAGGACTGGCTACATAATTCACAGGACTCGCTTTAGAATGCAAACAGGGGAGGGCCTTCAAAAAGTAAGAACTTCAAGACCGTAATGGCAAACCATTAAATCAAGCGTGAGGTCCTTCTAAGCGTAGGAGTCGTCTGTTCATGCCCAGGAGCCAGCTCTGGTTCCTCTGTGTCTAAAGATGAGAGGGTCCCCAAACACCATCTCAAACTCTTTTCTCCTAACTACACTCCCCACTCTAAGGATCTCATTTGCTCTCAAGGCTTAATAACCATGACTATACTGATGACATCTAAATTAAATCTCTAGTCCCAAACTTCTCCCCTGAGCCCCAGACAACTGCTTCCTTGTCATCCCCACCAGAATGACTAGGAGGTAACTCATACTTGACGTGGCCCAAAAAAATTTTTAAGCTCCCTTTATCCACCTCACACCCTGTCCCTGCCTCGGTGCTCCAATTTCAGTCAATGATACCTTCATTCTCCCACATGCTCGTGTCCAAACTTGAAAGTCTTTCATGATCCCTCTATCGCTCTTATATCCCAGAATCAATCTATCAAAAAAATCCCACAGCTTTACCTTCAAAATACAGTGGAGTCCTGAACAACATGGGGGTTAGGGGAACAGACCCTCCAGGCGGTCAAAAATCTGCATATATAGTCAGCCCACCTTATAGGAAGTTCTCCCATAACCTCAAGTCCATTCCTGGGATTCTGCAACTGCAGGTTCAACCCACCACGTATTGTGTAGTACCATGGTACTTACTATTGAAAAAATCCATACATAAGTGAATCCGCACAGTTCAAACCCGTATTGTTCAAGGGTCAACGGTATGTCCCTAATCTGACCAACTTTTTATCACATCCACTGATTGGCACATGACAGGAGCACAATATAGATATGTCAACAAACGAATGGTGAAGGGGGCTGTTATGAAAATTATGTAATTGGTATAAAGTCCTTATTATTACAAGTCGGTATTCAATAAATGGTAGTTGCATATAACATGATTTTTTTAAAAAAGGTCATCATCATTGTGGTGGAGACTGGCTGTTCACCAAACCCAGTTCCCTTTTTTTTTTCCCTGGGCACACAGCTAGACTACATTTCCCAGGCTCCCTCCCTTGCAGTATGTGTGCCCAAATGCCCAAGTTCTGGCCAGTGGAATAAGGGCAGACGTATCATGTGCCATTCTGGCTCAGAGAACCTTCTCGCATGAAATCACCTATTCTTTCTCTTTGTGGTCAGCCAGCTGGTTGGTGTACCTCAGGTTGACCTTGGAAACCACGTGTCCACGATGGCAAAACAGAGCCATCTGGATCCCTGGAGGTGGAGCAGAGCTTCACCCCTTCCTGCTGGACAGTTGGACTTCACCTGAGTGAGCAACCTCTATTCTAAACCAAAGGGATTTTGATGTTTATCTGCTATAGCAACCAGACTTACTCCAGTACAAACTCACCACTTCTCCGGCAGCAGGTCTCCAGAGTATATGCAGTTTTAAAAGGAGAGGGGGCCTCACAAAGGGCTGGCTCAGGAATCCCAGTATGCAGGATGTCGGAAGGACCCTCTGAGGGTACCTTTTTCAATAATTATAATATGTGTCCTCACTTAGGTCGAGTGACCTTGGGATTTTTGTCTTTTTGTTCACTGGCACATAGTAGGTACGCAGTAAGTATTTGTTAAATAAATGACAGTGGGGGGAAAAAATGCCCTAGAGGTGGTTTAGGACAGAATATTCTTTCCTATGGGAACCTCAGGGAAGCATTTAGATTACGATACGACAATTACTCTCAATGACTTATAGAAATTATGTAACTAAGTACTTTTTAGATGGCCATGTCCCATTTTTATAAAATTATAGTTGCTTGAATCTAAATTAAAGTGCAAATCAGGTCATTTTTGTGGCTTTTTCCTATCAACATACAAATTAACAAGGCTCTTACTTTAACATATTAGTTTATTAAAGCTAAAAGAGTAGCTAAATTAGACTTCCATTTACTTTTAATGACTTGCTTAGCTGAAAATGCCCATTAATTCTGCAGCTAACCTTGTAATCACTTAGCATCAAAAAGTGAAATGCAAATGGTTACCTGGACTCAGAAACCCACGTTCCGACTACACTGGTTTGCCCGTGCTGCTCAGAAAACCGAGCAGATCTCAAGGTCATGTGTCTCTTCCTGGGGCTGGTGAGCTGCCCTGCCCCCCTCAATTCCTTTTGCGCTCACTCTGCCCTGTGACAGCCTCTAATAATTGTTTTGTTTTTATGTCTGTCTTCCTAACTGAAGGGCAAGGCAGAACAAGATCTTACTCTTCCTTGATTCTCAAAGCTTAGATCAGAACTTGGAATGCAGTAGGTGCTCAATACCTGTTGAATGAATGAATGAAGAAATATTGAAAAATTTGGCTGCTGGGTTAGGAAAACCGCATCACTAGTGCATCATAAATTCAGTAATTTGGGGTTACTAGTGGCAATCGGCAAAATATGTCAGCTAACCCTGCAGCTCAGAATTCACTCAGTCGGGCAACATGCACTAAAGGAGCCCCAGGTACAGAATGATGAATAATTAACAGTCTGTGCTCGCTCTGGGGGTACTCAGTCTCCAGGAGGAGAAAAACTTGTAAAAAGATACATTACAAGCCACGAGGTGTTTAGTGCTATAACAGAAATACATACAAAGTGCATTGGGGCACAGCTCTGGGGATAGCTAATTGCTTCCAGCAGTTTCAAAAACTTCACAGAGAAGTTGACCTTCAAGCTGTAAACTGAAGCCTGCAAAGAAGTTTGCTATAGAGAGAGGGGTTTCTCACAAACAGCATCCCATTTATTTTGTACAGAGTTCGAGTACAGAAATTGTTATTCATTTTGAAATAGGATTTAGAAAGTTCCACGGGTGCAATGGATTATGTAACACCTCTTTGTCTTGTCTAGTCCTTCTTTCAATAAAAGAGACATGACAAATGACCTTTTTTCTTTTAGGGACAGATCATAGATTTAAGGTGATCCAAACATTCAGTAATCACAAAGTGATGGATGGAGACAGACCTCCAGGAACAGTCCTAGTAAAAGGATTTCTAGGAGACAATTAATTGCATCATATATGGGGACAGTGATGTTAAGAGGTATGTGTGTTGTCACCTATTAAATGAGGGGTTTTTTTGTCATCTCCTCTGACTGCGTAGGAATGATGCAGTGAATGAGTAAATGATGTAGAAAGTTAAGTGTACCCATTCTCCAGATAAATAAGAACATATCCCAATAATACCTGAAAAATACCATCGTGGAGAAGGAGACTTATTTGGAACAACAGACTTATACCTTTAATGGATGGAATCCAATATCATTATGTTTGGAAACCCAAAGTAATTTTAGGAGATGAGAAAGTCGCTCCTGCCTTGAACTAATGCATATAGAAGCTTGGATATTGATTTCCTGGACAATGGATCACCCTGCCACGCTACAAAAGTATATTTAGTGCCCTGCAGTGTGCAATGTCTAAAAGTAGGGCTTGAAAACCCTAATTAAAATTTAAATGAGAGAAATAATCAGATAAAAGTGACCCACAGGCTAAGGAGTTAAAATAAATTATGCTGTGATGGTATTTGAAAGTAAGAAAATAGAAGGTCAGGATGGTTTTCTAAAATTAAAAGAATAAAAATCCTGCAACTATATGGAATGACAAACTCATCTTAAAAGGACGATGCTGTAAAAAAAAAAAATTTAAACTAAACTAAATCCTCACCATAATCCATTTCTTTTTTCAATAGATAACCAATTCTGCTTAACTGAATTCCATCAGCTGTAGAATATGATAAGGATGTCTGAAGAAAGTAAAATAATTATTCTGTGGGCTTTTCAAAACAGGAGTCACATGATGCTCTGGAGTTTTAAACAAGGTACATTTAAAATGAGATTTGCCGCATAAAATATTACAGGAAAACTTCAAGAGTACGGACCATGTGCCTCAACTTAGAATCCTCTCAGCTCCTTTCTGGCAGCCCTTTCCACACAGTTATGTCTGCTTTGGGTTCCAGTAAATGCTCCCTCACATCACTGCTTCAGGCCTCTATAGCCCTTCATAAAATTCTCAAATTATCCTGATTTGAGTGTGCTGTTTTCTGCTGACACCTAGAAGTAGGATTCTGTATTGAAATTGCTCATATATTTGAGAAGCGCAGGCAGAACCTCCTCGCCAGGAAGAAATGAAAGCCCAGTGACCCAGGGCAAGTGGTGACATCAGTCACTCAAATTGTTGCCAGTGGTGGCCCAGGATGAAGGGCAGGTAGAAGGGACGGTGCTGAAGGGCCAGGTGGCTGAAGCACTTCATTGCTGTGGTGATGGCAGTGATTATAAAATTATCAGGTCTCTTTGCTTCTCAGAGCCCTGCAAGGTGTACAGAAGGAAAATGAGAAATTGAAACCTATGAATATACAACTGAGAACATGCATGGATACGCCAGGAAAGCCCCATAGCCGCTCATCTCCTACAATCTCAGCGATCCTTCATCCTCTAGAGTCGCAGGGCAGACACGGCTGAGGCCCAAGCCCAGAGCCTGACTGTAAGGGTGGCAGAACTGTGCTGCCAACAGCATGAACAATGATACCAGGGGTCCTAGAGTAAGGTAAAGCACTGGGGGGAAGGGAGCGTGATCCTGATAAATGGGTGGGATCATCTGAGCAGACAAAGCTGAAAACCGAACCCACAAGGTCCTGCTGCACGTGGGGACAGATATTTCCTCCCTAAGAAAAATGGCCTCTCCCTGCACAATGATCTGTTAGTGGGTTATCCCCCTCGGGACCCACTGCTACCACTTCTCATTGCCTCTAGGTCTACCTCGAAGGTTAGGTCCTAGCACAGCCTAGAGGGAGAAGTAGGAGACAGGCTACATACCTTAAGATTTACGGAATCTCGCCAATCTATACTGGCAGGAATCAGGAGAGAATTTATGAGCTCCCAAGGGCACTGGACCAAGGACAAGTTAGAAGCCTTGATCTGGTTAAATTCATCGACAGTGTACATTCACCCAGGATTTTAGGTTTTAGCTTGATCACCAGAGAGTGGCATCAGTGAACCGGCAAATGGTCAAATTGAAGCCTGGACTCAAAGGTGGCCTAAGTTTATACGGTCAACTTCCTGCCATCCAGTAGAGCGGGGGTCTGCAAACTACGGCCCGTGGGCCAAATCTGGACTCCTGTCCGTTTGGGGATGGTCCGAAAACGAATCATTGTTTCTATAATTTTTAAATATCAAAAACAAATACACAATGACCTGCCTTTCACAAGAACAGTTGCTGGGGTTTGCCTCTTGGCTCACAAGGCTTAAAATATTTCCTATCTGGCCCTGCAGAGAAGTTGGCTGAGCTGACTCCTGCCGTAGGGGAAGGAGTCTCAAGACTTCGAGAGACGGGAGTTCTGAAGCGAATCTATTATGAGCAACTGTCAGTGTCTAACCCTAAATCCCGCACTTCACCAATATTAGGGGGAAGGCACCCTTGAAAAGTTTGTGGCGGCTGTCCTCTGCAGGCTGGAGATGGTGGTGGGGTGTGTTGGGCGGGGGGGAAGATGCTGAAACGGAATCCGTTTCTTCGGTCTCAAGGGAAATAAAGGGATCCAAGAGTGGAAAAAGGCAGCAGGTAGCACGTAACTGTCAGTAACAAGACGGATATAACAAACCACAGAGATGATCATCACAGCCTTGATTCACAAGGATCTGTGGTGATGACTAAGGGTCACAGGATTCAAACAAATGAAACAGACAAAGACGGGCAACCTATGAAGGTGCTACTTGAAACACACAAGTGGAAAAATTCTAGGTCTGATGGACTGAAACCTAATAGTGGGGATTTTCAGTCTCTTACTAAGTTCCTTTTGAGGAGGACCCTGCCGTGTTGCCTCAGGCGTCCCTCAAGCCTTCCATGGAGAATCTGGCAGCTGTTTCCAGATGACTATGCAGACTATGGAGAAATGGAACTACTCAGATCTTCCACGACTTAGATCCTGGGTCTGAATTTACACTGCACTTTGGAGAGCTCTCTGAAATATTGCTGTGGTGCACCGTTCAGATGTGAGGGAGGAGGGCTTGTGGAGATACGTGATAGAGAGTCTTGGCTTGAGTCCATCCCATAATGGGTTCAATGGCAGCAGAGACCCAGCCTGGGGCTATTTCCCCTGTCCCAGAATTCAGAGCAGAAATAGATACATGTATCAACTGGCAAAACCCTCACATTGTTTCACTGATTCATTGAGTGAGGGGCCAACAGGCACTTCTAGAACTACCCTACCAGATAGAATAAACTAAAATCATTGCCACACCTGGAGGAATTGTAAAGACTGGTGCTACTATGGAAGACTTGAAGAATTAAAGAGTACCGATTCCTATCTTATCTTCATTTAACTGGAAAAACTTGCCAGATGGTTTATGGAGACTATTAAGAGACAATCACAAACTGAACCAAGTGGCACTGCCAATCACAGCTGTGGCTCCAGAAATAGTATTTTTACTGTAGAAATCAACACAGACTGCATCTGGTACACAGCTACTGACTGGACAAATGCTATTTCCCCCATCCTATGAATAAAGTAAATCAGAATCAGTTTGCTTTCAGTTTCGGGGGAGGACAAACAGTATACCTTTACTATTAGCATCAGACCTCTCTGAAATATTGTCTGGTTCACTTCTGCCAGCTCCACTGTTCACGGACTTGCAGGATGCCTTGCCCATTTGCTGTGGTATCTCATTTAACACTGCCTCTGTCTAGGCAACGGAAGTGTCACATTGCACTCTCATCCAGGGAGTCGCTTGTTTTATCAGGTTTCCCACGTCAACAGCATTTTACGTAATTTACTCCTCCTCAACCAGAATGCCTAGGTCCAGAAACAATGAGGAAAGGTAAGACTGTTCCTATCTTAACTCTAACCTGAGCACAGAGTAACCCCCTTGCAGAATTTTTGCTTCTCACACTCATGACCTTGACCACCTGACCTTGGAAGTCCCAGTGCCTAAGGGAGAAATGCTTCCATCAGGAAACACAGCAAGAGTTCCATAGACTTGGAAGCTGAGTTTACCCCTGGGTAGCTTGAGTTGGTCATACTACCGAACCAACAGGCAGAGAAGGAATCACTGATTAATTCCAATTACCAGGGAGAAACTGGGCTGCTAAGACAACATGGAGGACTCTGCTTGGAACCAGGGAACACTGAAACAACCCAGTGAAGAAGGGGCTGCCAGGACTGAGACCCCCTTCCAGCCGCATCTAGCTGAAGAGCTGGGAGAGAGTAAGGGGAACCCAGAGCAGGGATGGGAGAAAACAGCTTGTGCCTCAGAATGAAGAACTGCAGCTGCTATGTTTTACATTCTTTTTTTTTTTTTTTGCAGTACGCGGGCCTCTCACTGTTGTGGCGTCTCCCATTGCGGAGCACAGGCTCCGGACGTGCAGGCTCAGCGGCCATGGCTCACGGGCCCAGCCGCTCCGCGACATGTGGGATCTTCCCGGACGGGGGCACGAACCCTTGTCCCCTGCATCGGCAGGCAGACTCTCAACCACTGCGCCACCAGGGAAGCCCCTACATTGTTCTTTTATTCCCTTGCTATTAGGTTGAGGAGGGAGTATCACTGAAGTGACATTATTCAACAATGAGCCATAGCTGATGGGACTTCCTTCGTCCCTTGTGAAGCGAATAAGGACTTTTCACTTAGCCAAAAGATAAGAGCATTTACTGAGGAACACAAAAGGTGTAGCCCTGCTGGGGATCGTCCATTGCCCCTCATCTTCTCTCCATCCTGCCCTATGTACTGAGAGGCTGGCTGGAAAGGATAATATCAATGAGCTCCCCTGCCCTGTGGCTTCCAGTGGGGTCTGCCAATGGGAGGCACCAGCAGAAGACAGGAGGGCTAAAGGGGAGAGATGCGGGGATATTAACACCCCCAGTCCCTTCCCTGTAGGATCAGCAACAGACAGCTGTGTTCTCCCAGCCAAGTCTGCCAGTGGCTCCCTCCTCCCCCCTCCCCTCCAGGCCTACGGGAGGTAAACACAGCTGTAGTTCTAACCCAGGAGTGCTGTACTGTCCCTGTGGTTTCCTGGCTCCTTGCCCACACCTTTGCAAATGGTCCCTCTATTACATTCTTCAAATTATTCTAATCTGAGTGTTCCATCTGTTTCCCGATGAGACCCAGATTTATACAGCATCAACAGGGTAAAATAAAATACAGCTTTTGTGAGGCATTATTTTTTTTTATCACATACACAAAAAATATAAGTTCAAGTCCTTGAGGCAAAAGTATAGCTTATTATGAAAGGCATCTGTGTGAGAGCGCGTATGTGTGTGAGGGTGAGGATTGAAGAGGGGATTCCCACTGAGATCCTAAGCCTAAAGGGAGAGGAAGCTGTAGTGACAAGCAATTTAGGGGTGAGAACTTCACATCTAACTGGGAACCCCTTTAGGACAGAATTTTGGACAGAAACAGGAAATAACTGCTTGTGGTACAAGGTTGTTGTTTGACTACCTAATATGTACCCTTCCTTGTTCTGCTAACAGCATCCTAATTGTTCTTGGGGGCCTACCCTCCTCTGCTCTGCTTCCATAGGCTTTAAGTGAAATGGACCCAACCCTTCTCCCCAGACCTACAAGGGGGAAAGAGACCCAGGTATGTCTGGCCAGTTCGAGTATCACATCCCATTGACCACAGAAATTGATTCAGGAGTAATCATATGACAGCATGAGAGTCATATTGTGGAACTTTCACTACAGTGACCTGGAGCAAGGCATCCAAAAGGTTGGAGCCACTGTCAGCCACCTTGAAACTGCGAGTGGACAGCCTGCCCAAGAAGGATGTCAACCCAGAGGAAGACAGATTGGAATGATGGGGAGCAACTCTGATGATCTTGTTTGAGTCCCCAGGATCAAACCATGCCTGAAGCTAGATTTTATTGGACTTTTCCTTTGCTCAAGGCACTTCGAATTGGGTGCTGTGTCACCTGCAACTGAAAAAGTTCTTACTATCAGTGACATACCAGGTGTCCCCAGTCCACCCTGGGTACAGGCATTAGGAGGGTAGGTTATAAAGAATTTAAAAACAATAATAGAACCCACTATGAGTCCATCTGCTTTTTATTATTACCATTCACTGGCAATTTTAAACCTTATCAAAATATTCCTCCCTCAACAGTCTTTTTATTAGTCAAATTTCTAAACAATCATTACAGTTCCTCTTAAGTTTTAAAAATATACATGCAAGCTTTGAAACAGCCTATTTTTATTGATTATCTGTAATAAACTTTGTATTCTCATTAAAAATTAATTCTGAGAGCTCTCAGTTATAGACTTAAGTGGACTCAGCTACACAATTTAATTTTGAGAGTAAGCTTGTTACGGGAGCTCAGGACAGGTGGATCCAGCTCAGCTGAGGCTATGAAGAGAGGGTTCCCAGAAGAGCCAACAGCTGAGCTGAGCGCGGAAGGTCAAAGCCGTCATCTCATGCTGCATTAGTCCAGCAGGTTCCTAACCCATCATCCTTTTTCTTTTCTAGCCACCCTGCTGTCTATTCTCATTACTTCACCTAGATCCTTTTAAGATACACCTCTACTCAAAAACTCACAAGAGCATCCCATTTCGTTCAGACTACAGACCAAATTGCACCAACCGAGAAGCCCTACATGATCCCCATCCCCCAATCCCAGCCCCCTGATTCTGGCTTCCTTCTTCTTCTTCAAGCCCTCCAAGCACGCTCCTGCCTCAGAGCCTTTGTAGTTACTGTTCTTTCTGCTAGGACCCCTTCTAGCTCCTCTCCACCCCAGGTGCTCATGGCTTTCTTCCTCACTTCCTTAAGGCATCTGATAAGCACCTTATCCGTTAGGCTTTCCTTTCCCTGCAGCCGTTAGCAACACTGGCCCACCCCACTCCCACAGTCATGATCCCCTTTATCCTCTCTGTTTTTCGCAATAGCACTTACAGCCACCGGACATATCATATATTTGCTTGTTAATCATCTGTCTCTTCCAATCGAATCTAAGTTCCAGGAAAGCTGTACTCACAAGGCTTAGGACGATGCTTGGCATTGGGGAGGTTCTTAATACACATATGAAAATGGATGAATGAACCCAGGGAAGGGCCTTTGGGGCACTGGAGAAACTGCTTAGCCAAAGGGCAGAAACAGGGAAAATGTGCTCCACTTAGGGAATTTAAATTTAGGAGGGAGAGTATGGAGAGGTGGGCAAGCAGGGACCCAATCACATCAGCCTTGTGTACATGTGTTCTCCCAGATGCCTGAGATCCTTTCTGAAAAGAAACAAAATGGGGCTGGCAGGGGGCTGGGGACCGAGACAGAGCTATCACTGGATCAAGGTGAGCACACGAAACGGCCCAAGTCATGATCCCTCAACACCCCAGAATAACATGTACTAAGCACTTCTTAACCAAATAAAATTCTATGCTATCCCTGGCGAAGCAATAAACTTTGAATCAATAACTACGCATTAGCCAAGCTTTAGCATCCGAATTTTCTCCTCATTATAATGCCCAGTGGAAAGATGGTCAAGATGCAAACTCAGCACCCAGCCCCAGACCGTCCTATATGCAAATACGTCATCCCTCCAGCCAAAGATGTGCTGATGGTACTTCTTTAAATAAGACATTTTAAAGGCTTTGGTGGCAGGGAAGATACAACTTGAGAATCCACGTTAAACTGCTTCTTTGTGCCCGGAAAATTAGCCAAAGAGCTGCCACGGAGGACAGAAACGCACGTTGTACAACTACAAATATTAAGATATTTAACACCATATAGTCATTGAGCACCTATTACGTGCCAGGCAATTTTTTGGTCCTTTTCATTGATGTAACATCATCTAGTGCTCGCTAAATAGCATATGTCACGCTAGGTGCCCAGGATTGAAAAAGAATGAGACATCGTCCCTGCCCTCAAAGAGCCTGCAGAACCATGGCAGATCTACAAACACAAAACTGTGGTGTGATAGGTTATGCACTACTATACGGATGCAGAAGTACCTTCTCTTAGAGTGAATGCTTTAAGAACACTTTAATTTTTAAGTCTTCAAATCATCTTTGATCCACATGTTAAGAGGTATTATGACATTTGTATCTGTTACACATTTTTTATGGGTTTCAGATGCTAGAAGTGATTTGGTGTATTAGTCAGGATGGACTTGCTGATGACACAGAAACAACCTGCCTATACCTCAGTGACTTAAGACAACAAAAGATTTATTTCTTGCTCATGTTCCATTGTGAATCAACTGAGGGACTGTTCACACAAGCTGACAGAGCAGCTACTATCAAAAATTAGAAGACATCAAAGCACATACTGGCTCTTAAAGGTTCTACTCAGAAGTGCATTTGCCACTAACATTTCATTGGCTAGCACTGACATACGGCCATATCTGAGTTCAGCTGAGTAAGAAAGAGCAACTGCGCTATACCCCCAAAGAGGGAGGGAATCAAAATATTTGTGAACAGCCCTGAAGACTACCGGAGAGGTAGTCTTGGTACCTCTACCAAACAAAATGGAAGTCTGAAAGTACCATTCCTGAATATGTTTATTGTGTTACCTTCTGTCCTAAGGCTTGGCTTCCCTTGAGAATTCCTTCCCTTTGTCTGGAAGAAGAAAATTCAGATGCACAATGGCTCCTTCTGGAAAAGTCTAGTGTGTGACACTTTCCTATTCCTATTTAGCGATGGTGGGACCCTTGCTTCCAATACATGTTTGAGACACCGCTGTTGGGAGTAATTAGAAAATAAGGGAACTGGAGGTGGAAATAGACAAGGAAGCAAAGCAGGGCAGATGGCAGAGAAGTGGTGGTTCTTGCAATGAAGCTACTGGCAAGAAACAGGAAGCTGAAGGAAAATGAACCCCAAATCCTGAAACTCCACTCCATATCTGTGAGAAGAGAAGACCCTAGGTCACACGGACATTGACTATTTGAATAGGAAACCAGGCAAAGAGAGACAAAAATATTCATATGTACATATTATCTGTAACCAAACAGGAGAAATTCGGAGGGACCTTCCTTAAACTGTGAGGGAGCATAAAGTTTCTAAGAAGCAAGGGATGATAAGCAGCAACTAATTATAGAATCCATGCCTATATTAATACAGAAAATGTCAATTTTCTGTTTAGTATAGGTCTATAGCTTATTTTAACAAATATAAACTATTAATTATATGAATTTTCATCAGTTTAGTTAAAAAATCGCTCTTCTCAACCCATGAAGGCTTTGGTCTCAAATTCTGCCACCAATGGCAGAGTTTATGCTTTCATATATATATATCCTCCTTAAGGAATTAAGAGATGGTTGCACTTCTTTGTCTGGTTCTAATGGTTTGGTTTTCATGTTACCTTAATTTGTTTCATTTAGTCTTCCCTCCCGTTAACCGATTTAGTAAGGAAATTCTTGCATAAGAAAAGAAGTGTCAGAGGTAATTTTATAGTTTTGGTTTATGGAGACCGTAGTTTAATACAAACTCAGAGAGCTTCAGAGACAACCCAGTTTCTTCCTTCCACGCCACATCCTACCGCTCCTCAAACACAGCTTATGTAACGCACCCCACCTCTTATTTCACATCAGTGGTTCAATGATGCCATCACTTTGATGGCTGAACCCCGAAAGTCTCCATGCAGCCCACTTGCCCGTGTATGAGCTTCATGGGAAGGCAGGATGGCCTGGAGTTTACGAGCCAGGGCCTTTGGAGTCAAGGCTCCAGGATCTGCATTAGAGTTAGTGACCTTGGGCAAGTCATTAAATTCTCTGGTGCCCTTATTTCTCCATGTGAAGGATGGAGTGAGGATTAAATAAGATCATTAATATAGAGCATTTATCACCATACGTAGAAAATAGTGAGGGCCCTATAATGTTAGTTTCTATTATTACCACCTAGTATTGCCATGCTGTAACGCTGAGCTCCGAGACCCATAGAAACTCCACGACCCATGAAAACTTCTGGTTCTGCTTTACCTGTTGTACACTTGAGGTTGTCCATTTAAGAAGGTTTTCTGAACCTTACAAATGCACCTTTACATCCACAGTAAGGAGAGGCTATTAAAAATGTGGCAATGTGCATAGCCGCCGGCAGTGACGTCCAGAAGCACCTGGATATCCTCTCAGGCATTTCGAGAACACTTGAGCCGCCATATGCCAGTGAAGCCTTCTCCACCTTCACATGACACCACACTACACCGCTTCTACTGAAACAAAAGCACCACCACCTTAAATCCTGATGAACCCAAGTAGAAGAAAGGATAAGTCTACCTGAGAATCGTATTTTGCTCATCTCTCCCGCAGCCTTACCCCTACATCCAATCAATCAGAGAGTCCTACCAAGTTTTCCTCTTACATATTTTAAGATCCTTTGCCGTCCTAAAAGATAAAGCCCATACTGCTTACCAGGGCAAACATGATCTAGGCGTCTAGCCCCCGCTCAACGTGCTGCCGCCCTCTGCCTTACACGTGATTCTCCCACAATGTGAAACTGCTTTGGTTCCCATATTCGCTTTGCTATTTTCCATCCCATGCCTTTGCTCACTTGGAACACCCTTTCCTCAACCATGGTCTTGGTACAGCTGGCAAACTTCTTCCTACCCATCCTTTATAATACAATACAGGCATCTTCCACAAACACTCCCCCTATCATCTTGCCAAGCTAAAACAGCTGCTCTTCTTGTGTTCTCACAATACCCTTGAGCCATCTCTCAGTGTTCTCACCCTGTTGTTTTTACAACTGTTGATTGCCTTTTTCCCCTAACTGGCTGTGAGAGCTGGCCTTATACTTTACTCATCTTCTCATCTTGCAGTGCTTAGGACAGAGCCATGAACAGATGCTCAACAAATATTCTCTGAAAGAGGGAGCAATTTTACCTTCATATATACTCCTACTTATCAATATAAACTTGGAAAAGTTCCTTAACTCCTACAGTAATCATTTTCCCCATTTGTAAAATAAAGAGCTGGCTGGCTAGTCCTCTGCCAACCATAAGGTACCATGATTCTACAATGCATGCTTTCCTAAAACCACCATTTGCCATTAAAAGCAGAAATGAAAACTCTGGCTGATTATGTCCAAGATCGTTTAACAAGCCCTCCAGAACTACAACCTAGCAACCTTCCTTCAATTTCATTTCCCACCTGCTCCTTTCCCTCACCCATTGTTCCAGCCACATCATCAATTTCAATGTTCTCCAAATGCGCCGTAGACGTCTTCATACCTCTGGCTCTTGGTCTATTAAGCTACCTCAGCATGGAACACTGTCCAGCCTCTCCTTGCCCAGGGAAATCCTACTCCTTCCTCTATCCATGGTGCAAGCTCTTCTGTGAAATCTCTTCCTTGATTAGATTTTGACTGCCATACTTGTTCCTTTTGCCCTAATATTACAGAAGTTGTTAACACGTTTACATCCTTGGTTTCACTGTAAGTTCCTTGAAACTTGAAGTAGGTCCTGTTCATCACTATGGCATTCAAAATGCATAGAGCTTCCCACACAGTGGGTGTTAAATAAATGCTTTTCGTTGTTGTTGCTGTTGGTATGCGAATGTATTCCTCACATCACTGTAAAATGGGAAAGTCCACTCGAAGGACAAATTGGCAGTGCCCAAACAAGAGCTTTTAATTTAACATTCTCCATTCTCAGACTTTAGCCTTAGAAAATAATGTAAAAGCTACATATGCAAAAAATATTCTGGGAAAAATTTCTTTAAAACAATGAAAAACAAAACAAGAAACTCTAAGCATGATGGGGTACATCAATTCAACAGACTTCTGTAGTGCCATTAAAAATGAAGATTACTTAGAAACATGGAAAAAAGGTAAACCAGAAGAGAAGTAAAACACAAAATTAAATATATGGCACAGTTGGAACTACAGAACCCTATGATTAAAAATTTGAAGGATATCCAGGGACTAGAGATAGACCATTCTGCCCCCATTATAAGATTATGGGGAAATTTTTCTAAAACCTCCTCCAATGTTAGCATAATCTTGTTTTAGTAAATAATACTAACAATGATAATAATAAAAGCTTAAGAACAGAAAATAGAAGATAATCAAAAATAAAGAGAAAAGGATGCTCTGAACCAAGCTGACATTAATAACAGAAATGACAATCAAGACTTAACAAATAAAGTGGCCAGAACCAAGCCATAAGAAATGGAACAGCCCATCTACAGAAACAAAGAAGGAACTTAACTCCTGATCAGGAAGCAGGAATCATGGTCCAAATGGGTTTCAGATTAAGACATAAGAACCTAGGAGCTTGGGAATAGAGCATACGAGGAGATGATAAGAATGGACTCGGGACCACATGAGGTGAGAGCTGGTATTACATACCCATAAACAAAGCCCAGGAACTCAGAAGGTCACCCAGTCCATGAAAAGGGTACTAGATAAGCTCTGCCCACTCACCCAAGAAAGGGGCAAGGAATCTTGGTGACTGCAAAATGCCATGAGGAAGGAAAAAAGTTACCTGTGAGAAATCCAAACCCTAGGCTTGATCACGGGTGGGTATAGAATCCAACTCACATTTGTACAGAGTAAGGATCGTGAGCTGAGAGATCAAAATAGAAGTCAGTTCATGCTCTAGGCCACTTAGAGGGCAAACATGAATTGGTTCTGAAAGGAACCAGAAGAGAATTAGAAGGGAACACAGGGAACCCCCTCCCACTAATGCACACGTAACAACCACAATAATCTAAACTCCTGCAGAAGGTAAGGTCACAAAGGAAAGCTACAAATTTATGGAACATGTGGAAGATAAAGTAGATAAAAATAAAATAATTTATACTCCAAGAACTAAAGAAACAGAAATGAACAATATGAAAGATCCATTAACATGCATGAAGGCTGGAATATTCAACCTGGTGTATAGGTGTATACTCAGGTTCTAAAATGAAAAGACAGAGTTGGGAGAGAAAATTCAAAATAACAATTGAATAAAATTCAGGTAAAGTAAGTAAAAGGTAAGGTAAGTAAAAGACTATAGTCTTTTACAAACAGAGGAAAAAACAATTAAAAAAATATCCAAACCAAAAGAAAGCAAGAAAGGGAGCAAAAAAAAATGGGAAGCACATAGTAAAATGGAAAAAAAAGAAAAGTTGAGGTTCCAGATTAAAGGAGACTAAAGATATAAGACAGCTAAATGCAATGCATGATCAGGGATAGAAAAAACAAATTGCTATAAAGGACATTATTGGGACAATTGGGTTAATTTGACTATGGACTATATATTAGATAATAGAGTGATATCAGTATTTTACTTCCTGAATTTGATAACTGTATAGTGATTTACAGGAAAACGTCCTTGGTCTTAGAAGACATTTAGGATTATAGAGTCACGATATCTGCAGCTGGCTTTCAAGTAGTTCAGGAGCAATAGCAATAAAGATATGAATAGAGAGTGATAAAGTAAATGCGACAAAATGTTAACAATAAGTGAATCTAAGTGAAGAGCATTAAGGAGTACACTGCACTATTCTTTTTTTTTTTTTTTTAACAGTCTCTTTTAGTCACTCTGTTTTTTTTAATTAATTTTTTTTATATATACAAAAGACCCCAAATAGCCAAAGCAATCTTGAGAAAGAAATATGGAGCTGGAGGAATCAGGCTCACTGACTTCAAACTATACTACAAAGCTACAGTAATCAAGAGAGTATGGTATAGGCACAAAAACAGAAATCTAGATCAATGGTACAGGAAAGAAAGCCCAGAGATAAACCCACACACGTATGGTCACCTAATTTATGACAAAGGAGGCAAGAACATACAATGGAGAAAAGACAGCCTCTTCAATGAGTGGTGCTGGGAAAACTGGACAGCTACATGTAAAAGACTGAAATAACAACACTACCTAACACCATACAGTAAAATAAACTCCCAATAGATTAAAGACCTAAATGTAAGACCAGACACTATAGCACTCTTAGAGGAAAACATAGGAAAAACACTCTGACATAAACCGCAGCAAGATCTTTTTTAACCTCCTACATTGTACTTTCTTGCAACCTTCCTGTAAGTTTGAAATTTTTCAAAATAAAACATTTTAAAAGTCAACATAATAGAGGAGAGAAGTCATATGCTCATCCCTTAGCATATTAGGGGGAAAATATTCTTAATCTAATGATAAATATATAAAAACATCATACTTAACAGTGAATTACTCAAAGTTTTGTTTCTTTCTCAAAGGTACAAGGCACATGTGCATGCTATCATCATTTCAACACTGAACTGATGTAGTTAGCCAGGACAGTAAGACAAGAAAATAAAAGACACAAAGTTTGAAAGGAAAGAAACAAGACTATTATTATTTGCAGATGATATGATTATGTTCATAGAAAATCGAAGAGAATTGACAAATAATTAGAATTCATAACTTTAGCAATGTTGCTAAATATAAAGTCAATACTTTAAAAGCTAATTATACTTCTAACACCAAATAAAGTTAAAGAGAATATTATTGTATCAGTATCAAAATACCAAATATCTAAGGCTAAACCTGATGTTATATAATACCTGTATAAAAAAACTGGAAAACATGATTAAGAAAATTAAGCAGCCTTAAGACAAGCTATACTGTATAGAAAGTCTCAAAATACTTAACATATCAATTCTCCCCAAATTGGTCTCCACCTATAAAGCAATCTTAGTCAAAATCCTAACAGGCTTTATATGACAAACTTATCCTAGCATGTATTTACAGGCTAAGAATACAAGACCCTCTTGAAAAAGAAAGACAAGATCCTTGTGTTGTTTGGGATAGAGACACTATCTTTAAACTTTAGGTATACATAGAAAACATTTTCGTGTGCCTCAATTATCACTACTAGACTAATAGGTTAAGGGACGTATGCTGTAATTTCTAAGGTAAATGTAAATAAAGGAATTTATAGGTTCCGAACTATGAGAGGAAAATAATGCGGAAAAACTTACCAAATCTTGGATATCGAATGTTATTTAAAAACTACAGTAATTAAGAGAGAGTGGTACTGGTACAGTGACTGACAAAGAGACCAATGGAGCAGAGGCAAGAGCTCAGAAAGAAACCAGTGCATATACAGGCATTTGAATTATGGAAAATGTAATGATACCAAGTAATTGAGAAAGGACAGTCTTTTTAATGTGTATTTAGATCTAATATGAAGGTGAATATGGCAAATTTTCTGGGTCATTAGAACATATTTGCATATACTTGGAGTAAAGAGAAAATTCTTAAAGAGGACATACAATATACTAACAAAGGAAAAGACTGAAAATTAGACATTGAAACTAAGAATTTCTGTACATAAAGACATTACTAGGAGAGCTTTGAAAAGGCAAGTTACAGATTGGGAGAAGATGTTTTCAGCACATACCCCAGACAAATGGCTTGTACCCAGGAAATATAAAGAACGGCTTCATATTAAGAAAGGGACAATAATTAAGTAGAAAAACAGGAAAGAGACTTGAACAGGCAACTCACCGAAGGGGGGAAATTCAGATGAAACCCATGAAAAGGTGCTCAACTCCATTCGTCATCAGGGAAATGCAAAACAAACCCTCAACAAGATACCTTCACACACACCACATGTATTATTAAACTGCTCCCAGAAAGGTTATACCAAGTTATACTTCCTTCAGCAGAATAAAGGAATGCCATTTCACCTTATGCTTGCTAACTGTGGGAATTATCACTTTTATTTCAATTGCCAACTTGATGCACAAGAGCTATAACTATTTGTTGTTTCAACTGGCATTTTGGAAACTTACAGATTCTGTAATTTTCACATATATATTGCATATACATGGAGACCGTGTACATTTTTCTTTTGAGACTTATCTGTACACGTTTTACCATAGGCTGTCCCCTGTGGCAAACACTTGTTAGTTCCATCTTAACTAAGAAAGTATGGATTGTGTTCAAGGCAGCAACATGCCCAGTTCAAACTTCTTGCTTTCCAGACATCCCTGAAGCTAGGAGCAGTCATGTGACTCAATTCTGGCTATGAAGTAATCAAAAGCTTCCTACTGAAGGTTCTAGGGAAATGATTTGTTTCCTAAGTAAAAAGGATAGTTTCAGCTGCCCTCTGCCCTTCTCCTCCCTCCTGTCTGGAATGCAGAACTTGATGCCTGGAGGACAGTCTTGTGAACAGGATGATGACAGCCACATACACGTTAAGGACAGTAGGAGAAGTCTGTATCCTTGATGCTTTCCTAGAGCCGCTGAACTAGCCCTGAACTGCCTACCTCCCAACTTCCTTCCGTGTGAAAAAAATTAAGCCCCATTTGATTGAGCCTCTACAGTAGGGTTCATCATAGACATCTGAATACATCCTAACTGATACTACAAATCAATAGGAAAGGATGACTGTAAGTTTTAAGTATATTACTCTTTTCATTAATGTTGCAAATAGATTTTTAGCAAGTTTATAAACAGGAAAACAAATTTTTGTGAAAAGTTCTGGGAGAAAAGTAAGCACAGTTGAATACTGAAAGAAGTGTGAAGTGTAAACAGACGGTTTTCTGATAAACTAACAAAATTAACTCAAGGAGTAAAAACTAACCATTTTAAAAGGCATGAAAAGAATACGGCTTCCCCAAAGTTGCGGCCGCCCACCTCCCACATTTTCTGACCTCATCTCCATCTCTCCTGCCTCTCATCCACACTAGCCGTATTGCCATTCCTCCCACAGGCCAGGCTGCTCTCTCCTTAGGGAGCAACTGCTATGATTTTTCCCTCTGCCTGGATGTGTTCCTCTAGATACCTATGCGTTATCAAACAGCTACAGCAATCACTGTATTTAAAAAGTAAGTTATGGGGCTTCCCTGGTGGCGCGGTGGTTGAGAGTCCGCCTGCCGATGCAGGGGACGCGGGTTCGTGCCCCGGTCCGGGAAGATCCCACATGCCGCGGAGCGGCTGGGCCCGTGAGCCATGGCCGCTGAGCCTGCGCGCCCGGCGCCTGTGCTCCGCAACGGGAGAGGCCACGACAGGGAGAGGCCCGCGTACCGCAAAATAAATAAATAAATAAAAATAATAATAAATAAATAAATAAAAAGTAAGTTATGTAAGATCACTCCTCTATCTAAACCCTTGCAATGGCTCCCACGTCATTAAGAGTAAAAACCCAAGTACACAAAACGGTTTGAGAGGTGGAGTACCCCTTGCCCCCAGCCCATTCTCTGTCAGACCTCATTCCCTGCTCCCTCCCACTTACTCTGCTCCACCCACACTGGCCCTCTCGATATTCCTTCAGTATGCTCGCGCAGCGCCCCCAGTTAGGACCCTTTGTACTTGCTGCTCCCTCTTCCTGGAACACATACATTTGTGCACTCACTTGCTCACTTCCCTCCGCCCACCGCCCCGAGCCAGGTCTCTGCTCAGATGTGTCCTGAATCAGTGAAGTCTTCCCTCACAGCCTCACTTCAAATATCCCCCTTGGTTGACTTCCTTCGCTTCTTTGCATTGACCACCACCTGAGGCATTACAGAATTACTCCTGTAAGAAATTTCAATTATTTAGTGAAATTATAGAAATATATAGGAGAAAAATATAGGTAAATATCTAACTGCATTATGGATGAGAAAAGGATTTCTAAACTCAATGCAAAGGAAGAATTCACAAAGAAAAAGTTCAACAGATTTGATCTACATAAAGTTTCTTGAGCTTGCTTATTTGCTCAAGAAAATCAAGAGGCAAGCAAATTAGAATTGTCTGGAAAAATCTGTGACCATAGAAATATAGCTTATATAGAAAAGGCTTTAAAATTTATAAGGAAAAGAAGTAAATCTCTAAATACAGAAATATAAAAAGATAGGTAGGGATAGATATGTAACGAAAAGGGAGAAAATGGGTAAAAAACTTTCAAAATATTCTACTTCACTAATAATAAAATTTAAAGAGGAAGCTATAATTTTGCATCGTTTAAAATGACAATATATGCAAGGTAAGCATATATTCACACTAAAATTCATAGATGATGTTGTTATTCACTGCAGTATATTTTACAAAAGCCGAAAAATGGAAACAAAAATATCCCACAATAGAAAGGTTAAATAAATTATGCTGCACACATAACATAGAATATTAACATCCCATAAAAGTGAATTAAAATAATTCTTAACAACCTGGGAAAGTATTTATTATAATAGTATGGTAAATACAAGATGCCACATAGATTACACAGAATAAGGCTTTGAGTGTGTGAAAATAACTGTATCATCAAAAAGGTAAAAGGAAATATACCAAATATCAGTAATTTCTGCATTTATATCATAAAATTAGGGACATTTTCCTTCCTTTAAAAATATATTTTGTGTGTGTTTCCTAAACTTTCATCCATGATCGGGAAAAAAGGAAAACCCAGAACAAATGAACCTTATTTAAAAGAAAATTAAAATCCATATTTTAAAATATAGCATTCGTGATCCTAAGTTCTGTCAGTGTTTTAATTACAAGTTACAATGAACATTAATCATTCTATGGGTAGTTCATATAAAATGTATGGCCATCACTTAGATATAAGGAATAACAGACATCATCATTGTCTAATGCCAGAAAAATTACCTAAGGGAAAAAATTGATAGGTCCAAAACAGAAATACAAACCACAAGAAAGTGATGGTGAAACTGGCACCAGTACTACGTGAAATTCTACCAGAAAGTACTGCCCATTATCATGATCTCATATCAAAACGGAAAGAGAAAGAGAATGATTCGCTTTAGGGGTCATGAGCAGTAGGGGTACAAAGAAGAATCATGTCCATCTAGGCCAACTTTTAAATTGTTTTAGTCAGCTGTCAACCTTGTTGTTACTTCCTACCATTTCCAAATTCCTTCCTTTAATCACATACACAAAAGTCCCTTCTCCAAGGATCAATGGCAGAAATACTACCGAAACTCCCATGAGAAAATATTTGGGGTTTATTTTTAACTAGTTAATTAATTAATCAAATATTCCTAAATAAATGATGAGTTTAATCTATAAACACAAATATTCTAAAAACTCAGCCTCGATGGTAACACATAGGTAGCTCTGAGAGTTTCAGCTGCCTGCAAATACCTTCAACTCATCTCAACCAACTGTGCATATTAAGGACGTATTGCAGAACTTGAAAGACCAGGTGCTTGATGGCCAGAGCCCACAGGTCCTGGATATTTGAGGTACCACCAGAGCTTTGTGATGACAGTTAAAGGACAACTGCTATAATCCCCATCTTTGGCAACTTGGCAATATTATAAGGCATGTGTCCAATGATCTGGCAAGTAGAACGCTAGAAATTTCCCTACTTATAGGCATACACATGTAAAATGACATGTACAAGAAAAGTAATTCATAGATATAGCGTTTGAAACAGTAACCTAAATATCCACCAATAAGGGACTAATAAAATGAACTGGGAAACACTTGTACAGTGGAATACTTTGAAGCTGTAACAGATAAGAAGCTCCTGTGTACTCATTCATTACCAAGTCACAAGAGTAAAGCAAGGAGTAGAACAGCTGTAGCATGTTACCATTTGTCTTTTTTTTTTTTTTTTTTTTTTTTTTTGCAGTACACGGGCCTCTCACCGTTGTGGCCTCTCCTGTTGCGGAGCACAGGCTCTGGATGTGCAGGCTCAGCAGCCGTGGTTCACGGGCCCAGCCGCTCCGCGGCATGTGGGATCTTCCCGGACCGGGGCACGAACCCGTGTCCCCTGCATCGGCAGGCGGACTCTCAACCACTGCACCACCAGGGAAGCCCACCATTTGTCTTTTAAAAGGCATAAAACTGAAACACTGCCTCTAGGTTGGAGAAATTGGTTGCTGGGGGACAGGAGCAGGAAGGAGACTTTTCCCTGTATACCTTTAGAATTTATAACAGGTGACTGTATTATCCATATAAAAATTAAAAACTTGAAAAAAAAATATTCGGTTGGCCAAAAGGTTCGTTCGGGAAACCCAAACAAACCTTTTGGCCAACCCAATACATACAGGACAATTCACCTGTATGTTTCTCTGTTGCCCTATCTAATATTCATGATAACAATTACTGCTAACCCAAGTTCTTTGTTTATTCTAAAATATGTGTCTACTGTAATAGGCAAATGTTCTCCAACTCAGAACAATGGCAACTAGCACCATATCCTTCTACCCAAAGGACAGGATTCTTTTATTTTCATTATCAGTTAATTCATATAACCATTCATTTAACTCTTACTAGTTGAGCATGCTCCATGTGCCAACTAGTGCACTGGGGCTACAAGGTGGAAAAGACACAGGTCTTATTTTAAGGAGCTCACAGTACTGCAGGGAAGACAGAGAAGTAAATAGACAACTCCTTCAAGTCCACAACTATTTACTTAGGACCCACTATGTGCAGGACAAATAATGAGAAGTGAGTATTTGGGATTTCCAAACAGTAGTTTCCAAATGCGGTTGTGTATCAGTATCACCAACAGAGCTTGATTTTCAGGTCCCACTCCAGACATACTGAATGAGAATTTTGGAGCATGGGGCCCCGGAATTTTTTTTTTTTTTTTTTCCAAGTTTGCCTGGTGATTCTGATGGCAATCCAAGTATGGGAACCACTGGTATCTAGATCTCCTGACACAATGATTCAAAATACCCTGCTGGTGGGCTTCCCTGGTGGCGCAATGGTTGGGAGTCCGCCTGCCGATGCAGGGGACACGGGTTCATTCCCCGGTCCGGGAAGATCCCACATGCCGCGGAGCGGCTGGGCCCATCAGCCATGGCCACTGAGCCTGCGCGTCCGGAGCCTGTGCTCCACACGGGAGAGGCCACAACAGTGAGAGGCCCGCGTACTGCAAAAAAACAAACAAAAACAAAAACAAAAACAAAAACACCCTGCTGGTGACTGAGAAAGAGACAAAGAGAGTAGGTCTCCCGGGCTCCTCCCCACCCAAAGGAAGTGTTGAGGAAGCAGAAAGCTGGCTTCCCTGGGCTGTTCTCAACACCCCAGAAAGAGAAAATAGAAAACAGAAGCAATGGGATAAATCAAGGCCAGTCCCTCAAAGGGGAGTATTTACAAGTCGCATCCTACAAGGGGAAAAAACAAGTAAGAGTTCAGCTGATATAAATACAAAAATTCCTTCTTACTTTGATTTTAAGTCAGCATAAGACGTCAAAGCAGAGAGCGCACTTGAACATTATTTTATCTCAGCCACATGGTTAAGAGTTACAGCCTCACACTGGGCATTCAGATGCATGTAGTACATACAACCCCAACTGGCCTGGAAAAAACAGTGAAAAAATGGTGGGTTTTTTTCATCATCTGAGGCAAAATGAGAAGCAGCAACTCGCTCCTGTACCAGGACAACATCCTGCTTTCCTGAGGAGTGGCAAGAGCTTCACATTCACAGCTCTTTAAATGCATCAAAGTAAATACTCAGTTCTATTTTGGGCATCTTCCTTTTTAAAACTCAGCTTGGCCACACTTTGAGGTATTTTACAAGACATAATTACACAGCAAATCTGACATAAAAACAAAAGGGAAAAAAATAAGGGAAACAAAACCATCCCACAAAGATATTTTTAAACACTTCCCGGTCTTAAATCTACATGAGTCACATACTAAATAGAAATACCACCCACAATTCCACCTGACCTGCAGAGTGTTTCCTTCTAAAAAGTTACGCATATGTTTCTTAAATGTATTCATTCATTCATTCCATGGGGGTTTATTGAGCACCCCCAGGCACTGTGATAGGTATGATAAAATGGTGATAAAGACAATACTCTTCCTGCCTTCACTTTAGGACCTGGTCAGAACAGATACTAGACAAAGCACAGCAAGGCCGTGGGGTAAATGCCATGAAGTGGAGGCACAGGATGCTAAGGGAACATATAATGTGGGGACCTAATCAAGCCTGGGGGTCATGGAGAGCTTCCCCTATGGACTTTGCTGAAGGTGTGATCTGGGAAATAAGTAGGAGTTGGAGGCGGAGAGAGGGAAGTATGGAATATAAGTATGTGTGTATAGGTAGGGAAGCAGGGCAGGAACGGCATGAGGGTACAGTCCAGGTAGAGAGAACAGCATGAGAAAATGTACAAAAATGAGATAGAACATGGTATACTCGAGGAACAGAGAAAATTCTAATAGTCAAGCAAAGAAAGCAAAAAGAGAGTATCAAGAAAGGAAGCCAGGGAGATACGCACAGAATAGATACACACAGTATCTACTTCATCCAGAATATTCCCATGAATTAGGCAGAGACAGGTACTTCTGTCCTAGTTCACAATTAGCTCTAGAATGTAGAAGTTAAGGGCCTTGGCCAAGGTCACCAGATCGGAGTAAAGTCAAGAGTCTGCTGCCCTAGATCCATTAGTTTAATGCTTCCATCAGGTACTCAAATTGGGATATTGCCTTAGCTCCAAATTATGTAAAATTAATAATAATTTAAAAGAAGAGAATCAAAATGCATGCTTTCCATACTTCTGTTTGAGTACAGAAGTACAACTTGGAACTCCTTGGTTCCAAAGTCTAGATAAAATTTGGAAGCTTTATAATTTTTATTTTCAATTGAAGGAAGGTGTACTAAATAACTTCTGATATTTTAATGGACATCAGCGTCGATAAAATTTGTTTTCTATTCATAACATCAAATTTTGAGTGCTACTGTGGTTTTTCAAAATGTTACCACAGAGAGAAACGGGGTGAACTACACCTGGTTCTCTATGTATTGTTTCTTATAACATCATGTGAACCTACAATTACCTGGATAATAATTTCAATTGTAAAGTCAAATTATTGGTTCACCCAAAAACTAACAAGAAGAAGATGGGAGGAAAATTTGACCTTTCTATGTAAGATCTTCATCTTTTCAGTGTTTTTTTTTTTTTTTAATATACATAATTTTATTACAAAAACTTTTTTAAAAAAACAATGCAACACTCTCATTCTAGAAAACCCAAAATTCACTATTGATACTAATTTCTATGAGTTTGCTGTGCTACCATACACAAGTCAAAAAGTTAAAGAAACCATTAAATATTCAGAAACATTCATCAAAAGCTTTAAATTCTAACTGTAGTAGCCCCTCAAAAAGCTACAACCTGCATTTTTAAAAAAGTATTTTCTCTACAAAGAATCTTATCAGCTATACAAACAACTGTACAGTTTTTATACTGAAGCTAATATTGAGCTGCACTTGAATTCACATTCTTAGCAAAACCACTGCCTGAGCACACACGCACACTGCACACGCATCGTTA
The DNA here is from genome assembly GCF_964270905.1 of Leucopleurus acutus. NCBI lineage: Eukaryota > Metazoa > Chordata > Mammalia > Artiodactyla > Delphinidae > Leucopleurus > Leucopleurus acutus. The sequence continues at coordinate 83,269,551 of NC_139152.1, read as the reverse complement.
CAGGATAGCCATTCATTCCTCATCTTCATCCTCTTCCTCCTCATCTTCATCCTCTTCCTCTTCCTCATCTTCTGGTTCATTCTTCTTCTTGGAGCCTGTTGGCCTGCCGGGGCCCTTCTTTCCCGCTTCACTCTTGCCCTTGGCACGGTATGCGGCAATATCCTTTTCATACTTTTCCTTTAGCTTAGCTGCTTTCTGTTCATAGGGTTGTTTGTCTTTGGCTGACTGCTCAGACCACATTTCACCCAATTTTTTGGCAGTATCGCCAATGGATAAGCCAGGGCGCTCGCTCTTGATCTTTGGGCGATGTTCGGAGCAAAACAGGAAGAAGGCAGATGGAGGCCTTTTAGGCGCATTGGGATCTTTTTTCTTTCCCTTCTTGTCACCTTTGGGAGGAACGTAATTCTTCATCTCCCTGTCATAGCGAGCTTTGTCACTTTTTGCCATATCTTCAAACTTGGATTTTTCCTTGGCAGACATGGTCTTCCATCTCTCGGAACATTTCTTGGAGAACTCGGCGAAGTGGACCGAGGAGTCGGGGTGTTTCTTCTTGTGCTCCTCCCGGCAGGTCTGCACGAAGAAGGCGTACGAGGACATCTTGCCCCGCGGCTTGTTGGGGTCGCCCTTCCCCATGATGCTGCTGCGGCGGCGCGTCCACCCGCGGCTCCGGCGTGAAGTGGTATGTCGCTAACGCAGTCCTCCGTCTCTTGTTTTGCAGACTTCTTTTCAGTGTTTTGACTATTAATTCACTCAAGGTCTTGGGACTCTACAGAGCTAACACTTATCAAGAGGTTTCTAGGTTCCAGATGACTTGCTAATTAATCTGCAATCTCATCTATGCCTCACAGTAACTGTAAGATCAATGTTATTATTATTTCAGTTTAAATATTCAAATACACAGAATAGTTAAACAACTTTCATAGTCTCAGGGCTTCTGAGTGGTAGTGCCAGGATCTGAACTCATGTCTATGTGACCCCAAAATCTGGTTTCTAAGTTACAAGCCAGGTCCTAAGTTCTTTCCTTCCACAGGTCATTCACTCATTTTAGGCATCGTATCCTCTTCTCAGTGAAGGACTTGAACCGGGTGACCTCTGACTTCATTTCCAGTTCTAAGTATCTATTAACTTACATCGAAATGATAGGATAAATGCTATATATGCCATCTAAGAATGCTATAATAAAATATAATACATCTTCATTTTCCCCCTTCCTTTAGTCTGGATGGCTATTATCCTGACCTATAAAACATACTTTAAAAATTATTTTAGTTCTTTGAAACTTCATCCCATAGGATCTATCGGCTCATGTAGACACGCATCATATAAACATACACATATGTATCATATAGACAATTAGAAGATTCTATAGCAAGTACCTTAGGCCATGAGAAAAGTTAGCAAATTTACTGGCTCATGTTACTGAAAAGTGCAGGAACAGACTAGTTTCAGTCATGGATGGATGCTCAAACAGCATCCCCTTTCAGGAGACAAAGGAGGGAGAAAGAGTGATGCCTTAAACCAAAAAGGGGACAGAGACCTTGACCCCAAGCCATTTCTACCCGTTAGGCCCCAGAGTAATTCCTATATGCAAGCCAGTCCTCTGCCCATTTAGGTGTCATCTCAGAAATGTCTACGGTTCACTTAACTCACATTCCCCTCCTACTCTCTCTGGCCCCTTCACAGCTTCTTAGGAGAACTCTGTGCACTCACTGTCTCCATCTGCTTTCCCACTTTCTGTCCACTCTTTAATCCCTCCCATCTCCTCCCACCCCCAAACCCCACCGAAACCACTCTTACTTAGGGCACGATGACTTCCGTCTTGCCCACATGATGTGCCTTTTCAGCTCTCAGCTTCTTAATCTTCCGGCAGAATTTGACATAATGAATAACTACCTTTCTGAAACCTCTCCTCTTAGATTCAGCAATCAGATATTTTCCTGCTTCTCCCCTTTCCTCCCTGGCTGTCCCCTTTCAATTTTTTTAAACGATTTCCTCTTCCTCTACCCACTGAGTAAACAGGATTTCTCCAAGGTTTGTCCAGGGCCCTCTTCTCTCTTCCTTGCTGATTGACCCCATTCTCTTAGTATTACTATGAATATACTGACATTCCCAAATGTAAATCTTTCTTTGACGATTCCTCCGGCTGGCTATGTGTACCTCAACGTGGATGCCTATAGGCTTTTTAAGCATAAGAAGCCCCAACCTTAATCTCTCCTACCATCCCACACAGCTGGTCTATTGGCAGGTCCTGTCAACTCAGCTCCCAAAATATATTTTCAGTCTATTCCCTTCTCCCCATCTCCACCTTCCCCAACTCCAGTCCAAACCACCAACCTCCTTTCTCTGGACACGACTCTTAACTGGCCTCCTCACATCCAGCCTAATCCCCTTCCAACACATTATTCAAAAGAGACAGAGGAATCACTGTGAAAGGAAATTCAGGGTATGTTACTCTTCCGCTTGAAATCCATAAATAGCTTCCCAATCGATAATAGGATAAAAATATAAAATCTAGTTTTACCTCCGAGTTCTTGCCCCCAGATGTGCAACTTCTCATCATTCCTGTCTCTTTCCTAAGTATCTCACTTCTTGCCTCTTGACACTACCCCATTCCATCATCCATGTTTTCATAGCCCTTAGCACTAGCTGAAATGGTCTTTGATTTATTCCTTTAACGTCTTTTTCCTCCTTTGAAAGTAAGTTCCGTGAAGGCAGGCACTTTGCTCGTCTCCTTCACCTCTGTAACCCTAATGCTCTGAATAATGTCTGCCGTAACAGCAGATACTCGATAAGTAACTGCTGAATGAATGAATGCGGCATAGTTACTGACGTGCCTTGTCCTGCCTTTAAGAAACAGAAATAAGGTGAGCGGTACATTTTTAGCTTAACTTCTATCTGCAGAGACGTGTCTAATACCCCAAAATTCTTTCCTTTCACTCATTTTCCCCACTCATTACATATTTCAGATTGAAGTCTAAACTCCCACAACTACTCTCTAATTATTCCATGCCACTCTATCAGCATGGTATAATTACTAACTTTAAAATGACTAATTAAACCATTCCTTTCTCCTGATTCAAAATTCTAACCAAGCTAAAGGTGATCTTGTATATATTGAAGCGATGGTAGTCATTCCTAACAATAACAGAATTCTTTTGCCATGTCCTAGGCAACCTGCCTTCCAAACTATGGGGTACTTTTGATACCAGTAAGGCCCTTTATTCTGTTGAACACCTTGATGAGGGTTTGGATATATAAGTTTGGGGCCAGAAGTTGGGGAGAATTAAACTGCTCTATAAAAAGAAATTGAAGTTCCCAGGAACAGCAGGTGTGAAGGATATTTCCTTAATATAGATGAGAAACATTTTTACCAAGTCACAACATTATAGCCATGGGGAGCATCAATAACCCAGATACTTCTTCAGAGAACCTGTTAATTCTTGACTTGCCCTGACAATGAATTCTTCCCTCAGAATCATGACTTTGACGATGATAATAATAGTGAAGATGGTGGTGGCCACTAACAGTCAATAACAGACACCGAACACCGTCCTAAGCACCTGAAGTGCATTCATTCAGTCTTCCCCACGATTTGCTTAGTCACCCAGAGAGTAAATGATGGAGTTGACTTTGAACCTGGATTTGCCCACGCTCTTAATCACCATACTAGCGCAGTTCCTCTATCATAATTCTAACAAGGAACCACTGGCTGGTGATGCTGGCATGACAGACTGTGGGGAAAAGAAACTGTGTCATCTTGAACTCTGTCCATGAAAGAAGAGAAAAACCAGGTTACAAAACGAACTTAGAATTTTGATAAAAGTGTTCATTAAACTTAGAAGTAAAACACGTATGATGTTATGCTCACAAGTTTTAAATGGGAACCTACCTACCTCACAAGAAACCAGAGGGCTTCCCTGGTGGCGCAGTGGTTGAGAGTCCGCCTGCCGAGGCAGGGGGTTCGTGCCCCGGTCCGGGAAGATCCCACATGCCGCGGAGCGGCTGGGCCCGTGAGCCATGGCCGCTGAGCCCGCGCGTCCGGAGCCTGTGCTCCGCAACGGGAGAGGCCACAGCGGTGAGAGGCCCGTGTACCGCCAAAAAAAAAAAAAAGAAAAAAAAGAAACCAGAGACTCTAAAGAATGACATTTCAGAACACACACACGCACACGCACAGCTCTGAAGAGGAGGCAGAAGAGCAAGCGTCTCGAGAAAACAGTGTGGCTGCCTAGGGAACTTTCTGAGGGGCTCAGATAGCAGAACAAACGCATAAAAGATGTAAGGGAGGAAACAAGGAGCAAAGAATGAAATAGATGAGTAACACTGACCTATAAGAAGAATGTCAGAGAAGTTTAACTAAAGCCAGGAACGAGCTGGAACCTGTGAAAATGCCAAAGATGACAAAAAGGTGAGGCTGCAAAAACAAAAACAAAAACGATATTCAGAGCCAGAAAATGAGTAAAGAATATTATGTCCTTGGCTTTGGGTGGCGGGTGGACAGCACAGCATTGGCATCTGCCAGAAGCTGTACAGGATATTTGGCTGTGCAAAATGCCAATGTTGGGTCCATCAATCTGGCTGACTCAGCTAGCAGGAGGATTCTAGACACCCACAAGGAAGCAATGTACCTTTCTTAAAACACACCCAAAAAATGTCATAGAAGACGCACAACCATCCAACCTCTAATTATTGTTTTCCACAAAGAGCAAATAGAAAAGGCAGACTAAATACCCTTAAGGAGTACTTAATGCTAAGCTAAGAAAAGGACAATGAGAAACCTCTAGACTGTTTCAATCAATTTCAGCCTTTGGGCTCTAACTATATCCTATGTTTCTCGCAGACTAGCCCAACTGTCTTACAGAATCAAACAATGGTTTTAAACCAACATAAAGTGTAACAGTTCAAGTTCTTTCTTGCCTCAGGGTCTTTGCACTTGCTGTTCTCTCTGCCTGGACCACCTTTCACCCTGTATCTTACTATGGTTTGCTCTCCCACCTTATTCAGGACTCTCCTGTTACCTCCCCAGCCTTCTCTGACCATTCTATGTGGATAGCTTGCAACGCCCCTGCCCATTATCCTCTATCTTTTTACCCCGCTTCATCTTTCTTCATAGAATCTGCCACTTCCTAAGAGATGCTTCTGCTCAGTTGTTTGTTGTCTGCCTCATTAGAATATAAGCTCCATGGGAACACGTATTTGCCTCATTCGCTGTCTCATCCACAGTACCTAGCCCATACCCGGCACTCAATGAGTGTTCGTTAAACAAATAAATGAATAATTGGACATGTACATGACTACACAGACCTAGCTCAGCAATAGGATTTATGAAAATGTCATGATAGTACCAAATGATAAGATTAGTATGAACCAATAAAGTTAGGTGGTAGGATGCTTTTGTAATGCCATTTTAGGCCTGGCACGTCAGTAATATCTCATGGATACATTAGAATCCCTCAAGCTTATCTAACTTCATGATAGCCATCTTTGGGTTGCTCTCTCCAAATTTCTAATCCAGTAGATATGTTGTAAAACTCAGCCATTTTTATTTTTTAAAAAAGGAAGGGTCCATTGCTCACTTCCTACTAAGAGCCAGGGCCTACGCAAATGGAGATGGCCATTTCATTGGGCTTTGTCAACCAATGTTCTATGCATATCTAGAAGATTCTGGCAAGGCCTGGAGACCCAACTCAAAAATAATATGAGCTGGCAGTCGTGAAGGTGGTTTCACGGTATATTTAGAGGAGGCTGGCCAGAGAAATGCAGGAGATAACATTCCATGACCCAATATGGCCCCTTGGCCAGTTCACAGGTGAGTAAAGCTGATCTGTTACCCCTGTAAATGTCCTTAGCTCTGTCACTTCAGGGACCTTTGAGGGAGTCCCTATACTGCCCCAGTCTGGAAAAGGGACGTGCTTGGCCTGGAAATGAAGTGACAGCTCATGAGAGCTGCATCCACCTATTGGGCGTGGTGTGGGAGAATGCTGCAACTCAGAAAAAGGGATATAGTTTTATTTTGCTCCTAAATCTAACCTCTGGGACAACTCAACAGGAAGAAGAGAAGTAGAAAGAGAGCACTGAACAAGGAGTCACCCGACCCAGGTCCCTCTCTGCGTTAACGCTGCTAGTAGTAACCAGTATGACCTGAACAAGCCAGCTCCCCTCCCTGGGTCTCAGTTCCCCAACTGTAAATGGCATCATGCTGCCTTTCCTGAAACAACCCAGCCCACACAAGCTGTTTCCAACTGAGAAGGTTCCAACGGGGCTGCAAGGCACAGATTATCCATGTTGCTGGAGTCATTCTTCCTCGAGAACAGGAAGGATTGGGTAACTGATGTTCTCTAAGCCAGTGGTTCCTTTTTTATTTTAGTTTGAAGACTTCTTTTGCACGTCAAAACTTTCACCGAGCACACCACTCACACATACACAGGAGGTGGGAGGAGAGGGAGACAGACCAGCACCTGATTAGGAAAATTGAAAATAACCAAAAGTACTACATAAAAGCACTACGGGATCCGCGTCCACGTGAAGAACGGTGCAGGTATGCGCAAGGCGTTACTGCTCAGACTTCAGAGAAGGCAAATACACATTTTAGACTAGGGCACATGTTACAACAATTTATTAGTTTTCACGGAGTCTAAGCCCACTGGCACAGAATCCTTGCTTTTTTGCCACCGTTAATCAACCAGTGGGCAGTAACCCAAGTCCACTCAGCCTACACAAGTGAAACAAAGTTGTGCCTGAAAAAGTCTTTAAAACCCTCATGTCGACTGAAAAAAAAAGTAAAACGTGACAGTTGCGAGTTCAGTTTTATTGGGGGCAAAATGAGGACTATAGCCTGGGAGAGAAAGAGCTCTGAGAAACTGCTCCGAAGAGCTGGGGGGAAGGCCAGTTCTGTGTGACTTTGGTGAAGGGGAGTGCATGCAATCAAGCACATATTTTTTTGCAGAAGGTTTCTCGTAGTCATGAGGAGCAGACGTCACCATGAAGGATTTTAGTGCTTTTCTAGATATGAGGAGATACAAGAATTGGGCTCATAAAATCGGTTCCTGAAAATAGCTCTCTGAAGACCTGTTCTGCCAGTTTTTCCCAGAGCACAGAGGGCCTCATTTCTGCTCTCCACCCTGAGCTCCTTTCAGGGGATGTTGAAGGTCAGCAGCTGCAGCTGCACATGATTGAATCCTTGTAGAGGTAGCTGGCAAGTGCCAGTTTGTAGTTGACACTCATGTGTCTCAACTCTCAAGTAAACAAATTTCAAACAAGCAGTGGGTTCTGGGTATTTTACCTTATTTCACTGAATAGAAGATGTCACTGATTGTAAAAAGCCCATTATATGGACTGAGAATGAAAAAATAAATAAAACAAGCTGCCAGATAAACTCTGAAATGATGCTTTCTTATCACTTATAGTTTTTATTTTATCTTTATTGAAAGGCTTAGACTGATTTTTTAAATCATATATCATTCTTGTACATACATTAAAAAGAAATTGATTAAGGCATCCCTAAACTTACTTCATTTGCAGTTTGAATCTCCAAATCAATTTTGACTAGGTGTTTCCAATATCTGGGCTTTCTACACAAAAATCATCCTGTGTGTCACTGAGAGGGATCCCATGTTGTTTGAGAATTTTTTCTGAGCCACTGACACCCATTCTGCAAGTGCTGGTACAAATCCACTCTTAAGGTCAGTGATATCACAACTATGGTCCAGCCAACAGCAAGTATAAGATGTATCCTGATCCCAGAGAGATAAAGATGTGCATTTTGGCATCAGTAAAACGTACTATATAATTCTTAAGAAAATCAATTATCAAAAATAATCTTATAACTAATAATGAAATAGGTTTATTTCCCCAGGTACCTCATTGGTGCAGTTCTGTCCTCTATTCCTTAAGGCTGGATTTGGAACCTACTTTAATCTCCCTTCTCCTTCATCTATTATATCCAACTACGCCCTTTTCAGTTCTCACTGCCCAAACCGCTCACCCCTTGCTCCTTGGTCCCATGACAATATCCTTGTCCAGACCTCAATCCATCTCGTACACTTCAGGATCTCCATCTCCTAATGCCCTTCCTATCCTGCAGTCTCTGTGCAATCCAACATATTAGAATTGATGACCTTAAAACACCCCTTACATCATTAATTCATTGCTCAAGCATTTATATTGGCTCCCTTTTCTCATCGTTCAAACACCAAACTCCCTTGAAGACCCCCATGATCTGACCTCGCTCAACTTATCAAAACTTTTTTTTTTTGCCCGCACAGCACAGCATGCAGGATCTTAGTTCCCCGACCAGGGATCGAACCCATGGCCCCTGCCGTGGAAGGTCAGAGTCTTCACAACTGGACCACCAGGGAATTTCCTCGACTTATCAAAACGTTATTTCCCACTTTCTTCACACATCTGGCCTGATGCTTAGGCTGCACCCTATGCATTCCCAGCGTCACATCTTTGCTCAAGCTATCCCCCCCTCCACCGATCCAGCTCCAATCCCTTTCCCTTGATGAAGTCTTCCTTGACTTTTCTAGGCCCTGTGAACTACTACTTCTGAATTCCTGTCACACTAATAGCAAATCTATTTCGGCCTTAGACTGAACGTGTACTCTTATTCTTCTTCCCTGTGAGACCATCAGCTTAGACTCATCAAAACTGAACAAACCTTGGGGCTCAGTCATGTCCTGCCAAGTTGGCATCCAAGTCGTTTTTAGTCCATGTTCCTTCCAGCCATTTGCTACTGCAACCCTCACCTTTACCATCACCAACCTCAGCTAGCTGGCATCTTATTCCATAATTCATAATCACAAGAATCAGCAAATCAACCATGTCCTGTACCATCAACACATCAGATACGTTCCTGTGGAATACTGAATACCTAAGGATCACTCATGTTGACCAGACTAAGCTGGTCTGTTAGGAAGGGGCAGTTACAAGAACTCTGGGAGCGTTCTGAGAAAGGAATTTGCTTTATCATGATGTCTATGGGAGCGTTCTGAGAAAGGAACTTGTTTTATCATGATGTCTATGATGCCTGTGTCAGACCAACTCATGCTGACTTGGAAAGCCAGAGGGGAAAAACATCTGTTGAAGCTATACTTTTATGTGACTTAACCACTAAAATCTTTTTGCCCCAACTTTTCGGCATGAGAGCAATTTTTATTTAGAACCCTTCACCCAAACAATTATTAGACTATTAAGAAATAGAATATGGTAGTGGGTTGAGAATACAAACTGGAGTCAGACTGCCTCCAGTTAAGTCCCAGACGCACTACTTATTAGCTATTTGACCTTGGACAAATGACTTTCAAGTCTCTGCGCCTTGGTTTCCTCATCCGTAAAATGAGAATGAAAACAGTATTACTTGTCTCATAGGATCATTCTAAGAATTAAATGAAAAATTCTTCAAATAGTGCTTAGCTGAGACTAAGCGCTCAATAAATATCAGCTCTATCGTCACTTTTTTTTTGTTATTATTTTTATTGTTGAAGGTGTAGCTAGCAGCTCGGTTCTAAACACAAGGCAAAGCCTGGCTTCTGTGACATCCTTTCTTCAACCCCTAAAGAGTACTTTTCTCTAATATCTTGTCATCAGCTTTCTTCTCTTCCGATATCAAGTCTCTCCTCTGGGGATGGTACCAACCCAGCTTCCCTCATGAGTTCCAGACCTACGGTCTAAGGCACTTTTACCTGTCTTCTGACATCTTTACCTGGATGCCTTCCACAGGGACCTCAAATATAACCCCTCTCCTGGCTCCTCACCCCCTACAAAATAAATACAAATCCCTCAGCACGTCTTGTGTACATCTCACATGACATTTTTGTTTGTCTGTTCGTTTTGTTTTATTCAAGTACAGTTGATTTGCAATGCTGTGCCAATCTCTGCTGTACAGCAAAGTGACTCAGTTTTACACATACAGACATTCTTTTCTAAATATTCTTTTCCATTATGGTTTATCGCAGGAGATTGGATATAGTTCCCTGTGCTCCACGGTAGGCCCTCGGTGTTTACCCATTCTAAATGTAATAGTTTGCGTCTACCAATCCCACGTTCCCAGTCCATCCCTCTCCCTCCCCCTTCCCCTTGGCAACCACAAGTCTGATCTCTATGTCACATGACATTCTTAAACTGCCATCCCTTTCCACTTTCCAGGCTTTGGTTCATGCTGTTCCCTTCACCCAGAACCCCATTTTAAAGTAAATTCCCTGGGAAGAATCTCTTGTGTTCTGCTAGAATAACTTTCTCTTCCCTCCAGACTCTAAGTATTCCGTTTCAAATATTCTACTGCCATAGCCCTTATCACACTGTGTGATAGTTATCTGCTTCTAAGAGCTGAGTAAAGACTTCACACTGTGTCCATTTCTGCAGGCCTTATGCCTAGTACAGTGCCTGACACAAAATGCTTTTCAAATTGATTAATAGGCTTCTGAGCCCGGGCAAACCTTTACTAGATGTTTTAAATATTTAACACACATTAACATTTCCATCTGTGGGGACTCCAAGAACTTCTTGACAGATGGAATATGAAGGGAAGTAAATGAGATACATATGCAAAGATGACTGACTCCAATAAATATTAGTTCAGCAGACAGAATTATTATAAGAAATGCATTTGCATTTTTCTGGCACTGTCTTATTTTTCCCGACAATTGGGGCCCTCAGTCACTGGTCCTGCTGTTACTAATTGAAATGTATTTTCCTGATTTTCAGTTTGAGCTGCTCTGTTAATTCATGTAGCACCTTGCTTAATTAAATAATACGAGTGCTCGGTTATATAAGGGCACCAAATTTCCACCTCACAATTCAAGAGGCCATGGTGGAAGGAACCACTCAGCATTAGACAACACGAAACAGCTGAATATACGGGCAGTACCAGTCACAACAGAAATACTCAAAATGATCAGCCTCTCTGATAACTGCCTGCAGCCCTACAGGGAGGTGATTCCATTTTACCTTTAGGTGTTCTTTGGGTACATTGCAAAGAAAAACAAACAACAAGAAGCACAAAAACTTCCTCATGGGGATAAACAACACAAATAAAGCAATAAATCAAATCCCTATATTGCAGTAAAAGGATCAACAATATTGGTCTTACAAATCATGCCACTAATACAGATACGATGTTTACCTCTCCAGAATCTTTTCAGCAGTTTTTGCTTTCAGTACTTCACAACATCAAAGCAATGATGCCAGGGACAGGCAAAGTGCTGAGTAGAGAACAGACTGCAGGGATGCAAATCTAAGCTCCTCCATCCCCTATGACTTTCCTGTTTCCCTTAATGTCCCTAAACCTTGTTTACGTGTGACTAAGGAACAACCTGCTCCTCCTTACATATTGTGCCCATACTAGCCACTGTTCAGTTACTCAGAGTGAATTCAAAAACATATACAAAAGGTATATGCCCAGCACTCTACAAGCCACTCAAGACGTAAATGACACAAATGAACTTATTTACAAAACAGAAACAGACTCACAGACATAGAAAACAAAATCATGGTTACCAAAGGGGAAAGGTGTGGGGGGGGGGCAGGGATAAATTAGTAGTTTGGGGTTAACATATACATGCTACTATATATAAAATATAGAACAAGGACCTACTGTATAGCACAGGGAACTCTACTCAATATCTCGAAATCTATAAGGCAAAGGAATCTGAAAAAAAATAAGATGTATGTATGTATAACTGAATCGTTGTGCTCTACACCTGAAACTAACACAACACTGTAAATCAACTATACTTCAATTTAAAAAAAGCAACTGTTAAAAGAAGATGTAAATTAAGACATGTCCTTCCCTCAAAGAACTCATGGGCAAGCAGAGACCTAGCCAGGCCTGTCCCTCAGCCTGGGCACAGTTTGCCCCACCCACACTCCCGATTTTGGCACTCACTGTAATGTACTGCAGTATGTCCTTAACACGTCTATGTCTCCTAGTAGACCACAAGGCCCTTGGAAACAAAGGCCACATCTTGTTCATGCATTGCACTTACGGTACTCTGGATCCTTTAATATCTCCGATCTCATCTCCAACTACTTTCCCTGTCCTTCAACTCCACTCCTGGCCTTCAGGAGTGTGTCCTGGAAGACACACTGGCCTTCATGCTGTTCCTCAACACACCAAGGAAACACATGCCTCAGGGCCTTTACACCTGCTGTTCCCTTTGCCTGGATCACTCTTCTCCTAGATGTCTACATTGGTTGCCCCCTCATGTCGTTCAGCTTTAGTTCAGATGTCCCCTTCTGAGTGAGACTGTCCTTGGCCACTTTTTACACCTGCAAGTCCTGTATCACAGCATTTTCTATCAGCCTGCCATGCTTTTTCTCCATAACACACATCACTAACACAACCCAAATTTTATGCATCTTGCCCATGTCTCTCTCACCCCATCACCAAAATGCAAGCTCTCAGAAGGTAGGTTTATATATATCTATATATACACACACACCTATATATACCGCTGTATATACTACATATATGACACCTAAAATGGGTGCTGGTGCACACATAAGGAATTAATAACTATGTTGTGAATAAACTACAAGAGCTCTAAAAAAAATAGCATGATATATAATCTGTGCTCTCAAGGAAATTAAAGTTTCTGGAGAGTGAAGGGCAAAACCAGTAGATGATGTTTTAGGGGCCAACGAACACCTATTTCACCTTCCTTTGAGAGGGTGATCTATCTTCCACTATGTAAAGTCTTCTGGGATAAATCCAGGTGCCTAACCTTCTACTCGGGCAGCCAAAAGGACAGATCCTTCCACTCACTGCCCTGGTATGGCTGGGCTGAGCCCTGCACATAGTCCTTTCCTATTTGCATGCTGAGTATCTGCCACAGTAGTGGAAGAAGCAGCTGGGGTTCATTCAACTCAGCCTGGCTTGCTCCTGCTATGGGACCATTCATCAGATTTCTCATTCCTCATCCATGGTACACTGCCTTGGTTCCCACCCATTTCCAGCCCCAGTTCTCCATGCTGTGGTGAAGCCCGTGAGCTAACCACAGCCTCTGTCAAAATTCTCTTTCAATCAAGTTGGCCAAATTCACTTTTAATGCTTTAACAGAAAGATCCCCAAGTAATACACCGTGAAAAAGAAAGTAATTCAGAGTGGTATCTGTTAAGTGACAATTAAGTTTCCTTATTCGGATCAAAGGAAGATGTAAATCCCATGGGTTTCATGTAAGATGTGTGACCAGTCCTAGTCTTTGAACACAGGATCTGGATGGGTGGAGAAGTGTGAGGCTAGGGCAAGGGAAACAAAACCAGTGTTTTCAAAACTCCTACAATGAGCAAGGCGCTCAACTAAATACCTTACTCAAGAACACACAACTAGAAAGGAATTGGTAGAGCTTAGACTGGAGGCAAGATCTCAGTGCAGTTTCAAGGGGATATAAGATTAAGTGACTAACAGAAGAACCACTTCACTGGAGGGGAGCTGAAAAAAATTTGAGATTTAATATGAGGTAGTAAATTGTAGAGCCTCTAAATGTGAAACTTCAGGCCATGACTATTCATTTCAGAATATGATTCAGGAATAAGAGTGAGGCTAGAGACATACATTTGGTAAGAAACACAAATCTGAATATGAAATAGTGAATGAGTTCTCTAAAATAGTAATGTATTTATGCATACTAATGGCAACATCTTCCCTATGTATATTACTCTCTTTTCATACAATTTTTTTGAGCTCCATCAAACCCCAATGACTCATTAGGTCTTAGAATGAGGTATTTAACGTAAAGAATAATTATTCTTTGATTCTCATTTCTCAATTATTTGAAAGAATTAAATATACCTATATACACATATAGAGAGAGAGTGGCTGGGTACTATAAGTTACATTTTCCATTTGCATTACTCTGTCCAGTTCCTCAATATCCCCCTTGCCCAATACCCTTCATATGGGCTTAGTTCTAGTGTTCACAAATAAATGGAGAAAATAAACTATAAAGTATTTTGAAAAAAAGTATTTTACTTGGTTAGTAGTGTCATTCCTAGGCAATCAACCTGCAAGAAAGTCTAAAAGCCAGTTGCTTACGCAAAAAGTTAAATATTTATTTAGCTTATTTAGCAGAAAATGAACACTTAATTCAATAAGTAAGAGGTGATGAAATGGATCTGAGAAGGCAATGATTGAAATCTTGTTCCTTCTACCTTCTCTTTACGATAAGGTAACTTTAAGACCATGAAGCCTGAAATGGTCCATTGAATTCATTTCCAATGTGATAAGATAAAACAGGCTCAGCACATATTGAGAGGCAAACGGCTTTGACTTGGAGTTGGCTAGCGGAAACCATTAAGGAATAGGTCTGAACAATTTCATAAGCGCAAAGCACAGCAAGGACAGCAACTATTGACTGAATATCCTTGACTAAAGCAGATGCTCCAACGTTAGCAACATAAAATAATGTTTGCCTAAGTGGACACTTTGCCCATGTTTCTGAGAAGCCGGAATGACTTCTGAGGTGATGAGTAAAAGCTGGCAATGTCATCAGTTCTATGTGGACTGGGGGACTGGGTTTTTAAAGAGACATTTTTCACTCCCTGCTAGTTATCCCTAACAGGTTTTTCAAAGAAACTATTGGTCTTGCTTCTTTGCTGATTGACCCCAACACCTGCCTCTATCCACTATTTAGCAAAGACAGATTTAATCATAGATTTCATAGAAAGTTTTCCTGCATTGAACAAGAAATAAGTTAGAACCTCAGAGAGCCCCTTAGGCATCCTGAAATAGGAAGGCTATCTTCCTGAAAAGGTCATCTGTGTTCTTTCATGATAGGTGGCATATTCCAGGATAGACCTTGGAAACTTACAAAGGAACAGGGGAAGATGGATTTTCCTGTCTTCACCAGCCTTCACCCTAGAAGCTGCATAGCATAATGGTTAAGCACAGGGGTGGCTGAGACTGGTAGGTCTCAGTTCAAATCTTGGCTCTGACACCAGAAAAGATTTTAGGATTGTCAACTTACAAGTTGCATGATTTGTAATGTGGGAATAAAGATGGTGCCTGCTACATTTTAACTTCCCAATAAATATTAACAACGTTTTCCTTAAAATTCATGTGTACATCCTTCAGGAAAAAAAAGACTCATCGAATTTTAGAAATTAAGTCCCACTCCATCACTCCTCTGATAAGGAAGTGGTAGCCCAGAGAAGTGAAGCGACTTGCTCAAAAGGTCACAGCTAAGGGGCTTCGTGGCAGAGACGGCCATGCAATACCCATGCTTCTCTACACTCAGGCCAGGAGGCATTCCACTGTAGCACAACTTGATGAAGCCAGAAGCACAGATTTTACTAACTACATTTAATAAGTATTTATTAAACATCTTCTATGGTCAAACTTTCAGACACCATTTTCCTCTCTGCCTTTATTACCACACTCAGGAGCCTACTGCCCTCAAGTTGTGTTCTTTCTCCCCACCAGCCAGCTAATCATTTTTACATAGGTTGAAATGAGTGACTCCAGTACCTGCACAGGCCCTAACACATACTAGGCACATAGGAAATACTCATTCAGTGACTTATGAAACTACCTGTTCACAAACAAAAGGAATCCATCTGAAATTTCAGCAAGTCTCCATCAGGGGGCTGATGGAGAAAACATTTGTTTTTGAAAGGAGCCCCCTCCAGGTACCTCTGAAACACACAATCTACAAGCATCAACACACTCAGAAGGCCTTATGCGAAACACCTGACATCAGGGAAAGCCACTAAATGTCGACTGTGTGATGTCTGCAACAACCTCAAGGAAAAGTCAACCACTGCAGCCTGGCAATGTTTTAAATGTCACAGTGTTTTCTACTAAAGTGCTTTTATCAATACCACAGGATCTTTATAGAGTTTTAAATATCAGTTCAAAATGGCATCTTTAGCCAAGTTACAACGCATTATAAAAGGCACTGTAACAAAAGGTGTAAACGATATGAAAATGTACTGTACACACATTAAGCTCTTAGTGAGAGGGAAATATATTTTATGCTAGTCGCTAAGGTGTAGGTCTAGCCTACTTGCCACAAGAGACAGGTTTCTGTATAATATTTATAAGAGCCTGTTATACTCACTGAAAAGCAACAACAAAAATCAACTTAAAAAAAAAAAGCTAGACTTTTGTACTCAAAGTGAATGCATATGGGCTTCCCTGGTGGCACAGTGGTTAAGAATCTGCCTGCCAACGCAGGGGACATGGGTTTGAGGCTCTGGGCCAGGAAGATCCCGCATGCCTTGGAGCAACTAAGCCCGTGCGCCACAACTACTGAAGCCCACGTGCCACAACTACTGAAGCCCTTGCGCCTAGAGCCTGTGCTCCGCAACAAGACAAATCACCACAATGAGAAGGCCATGCGTCGCAACAAAGAGTAGCCTCTGCACGCCGCAACTACAGAAAGCCCATGTGCAGCAACGAAGACCCAACGCAGCCAAAATAAATACATAAATAAATTTATTAAAAAAAAAAGTGGATGCATAAGCTAAAAATGAACTCATGGTACAGCCACCGATGAATGCAAGCCAAATTTATCTTAGGATAAATATACTGCAGTATTGAAAGAAAATGTGAGAAACATTATCTCAGCAGCCAGGTCACAACTGATGGCAAGAAAAGAGCCTTGTAAGACGTCTTTGCCTGAGCAGGAAGGATGACCTAAGAGCCCTGGCAGGGAGGCTGGAGCACCCATGTGATGTTCACTGTTGTCCAGAAGCAGCCCCAGGGGCTGTTCATCTGCTACAAAGATGGAGGGCTGATGGTCTGGAAAGACAAATTACTTTGGTGCTATCCCCAAGTAAAGGGAAAGGCATTCTGGGATTACGTAGGAGAATCTGTCTGGATCCTACTCAGTTAACACATTGAAATACTAGAGTAGAAAAATGAGACAAACTACTAATTTCCAGAGCACACTAAAAACATCGTTCATTTTCTTAGGCAAATGTAGACTCAGCCGCTAATTAATCCCGTTTTCCCATCTTAACCACTACCATTTAGAAAAGAAAGTAGAGAAAGATGGTTTCCCCACATCATCTGGTGCCCCTTACATATTCTCTACTTTAACAGTAACCTATATTGTTTCAGAAATGTGGTTGACAAGTGAAAGAAGCAGACACCAGTCTGGCAATGAGAAACCATCATATATATATACACATGCACACTTTTGCCCCAATACAAGGATGTACAATAGGCAGAATTACTACTGCTCTTTATGCACAAGAGCTGTGTTCAAACAAATTAATGGACTTGTCCAAGATCGTACAATTATTGAGCAGACGATCCAAGACATATAATAGTGTCATCATTCTCTACCATAGAAGGGCATCTTACACAGATCGTGGACACATGATCTCCAAAACCCATAGAAAATAAGCTGGAGTGATGTAATTGTACATGGACGAGGTTTCACTGAAAGCTACGGCACCCACTTCAGAGGATTAGGTCTTGGCATTTATTAAGACAAAGACAGAACTGCATATAAGGTTTTTGGTGTGGCTCACTGTACTTTAAATTGATTCTTCCCATGATGTTTCAGTAAAGCATAATTCTATACACAACTTTAATATTAAGTGATTACCTTGATGTCCTCTCTGAAGTCCACCCAGGAGTAACAAAAGGTATCTTCAAAAAGCAAAATACTGATTTTTTACTTACATTATGAGAACTCTAATAACAGAATTCCTACACATGAATTTACACACATATTGTACTATTGTTCAGGGAGGACAAAATCAATTTCAAACTTTTCCACTAGGACTGGGATAATCTAACCACCAAAATAAAAATCTTTATATGAAAGTGGAAAGGGACTAAATTCTATAGAGCAGCTACTGCATGCCACACTTTGTGCTGATGGTTAGATATATCACAATATATATGTCTCCAGACACCCGCACAAATAACTTCATACGGTAGGGATTATTAAACTTACTGGATGGATAAGGAAATTAAGGATAAAGAGAGATTTAAAAAGTAACTTGGGTGACGTTACTCACCTAATAAGGAGCAGAGCTTAGTTTCAAACCAAGGTCTTCAACACCAAAGAACCTAATTTTAACCACTACATTATGACAACATATTGACTCAGCTTTTCCATTTACTAAATTATTTAATGAAACAAAGATATATGTTTCTTTCCCACATGGATCTCTACCAGCAGAATACCGTATAAGGGTACTTTGTCTTAACTAAAAAAGAACAAAGTTTAAATTAAAGATCTAGTATGCTATGGTACACTGAGAGAAGATGATTATTTGTATATATATATATATTCCTCTCCACCTTTCACTCCTTGCTCTTATCTGATTCCTGTTTAACTCTTGGCACTGAGCTACTGGTGTCCCCATTCCCTTTACAATCATGTGTAAAATTTATAAAAAAATATGTGGGGCTACATGGGCTGTTATTTTCCTGAACTGAAATAGTATGAAACTAAACACCTGAAAGAACTGATACTCGTAAGTATGAATGCTAGTAATTTTGACCATTGTTTCTCTTAAAATCTCTCTCCTACAGAGACAGCCAAGTCACTTAAAAGACATTTACACTTTTTAGGAAAGTGAGGAAATGCTAAAGAATGAGAAAGCACTAACAGGGCTCCGGTGCCACGACCCTCCTTGCATGAGTCACTGCTACCTAGCAAATGGAAATGAGGTTAGCAATGGTTAAACACAAATTCCTAAAGGTGAGAAACCTAACACTTCATAATTGCCCTCTCCAACTGAAGAAAATACTGGGGAAAAGAGGAATGAGAGAAATATTAAACAATGGTAAGTTTTAGACAAAATGCCAAAAGGAATACAGACAAGGAAATGGTTTGGGAGAGGTTAGACATCTTGCCAAGCCCAATGAGACTGTGGACCCTACTCTGAATATGAACACCCAGCACCCCCTAGTGGCTGGTTCACCTTTCTAAGAAAAAAATTTTTTTTAATCAAGAGCATTTATCAAACCTTGTTCATAGAAATAAGACAGATACAACTTACCTCTTTCCACTTGAAATGGTTTGAGGGAACACTTGTATTTGTCCACACCACTAGAAACCTTCAGTTTCTTTAGGACATATATGTGTTAGAAGTGGCGGTAAATAGTGAAAGCAAGAAGTATAGGGTCAAGGGGCTTCCTGTGAACTTTTTCCCGGGACCTCACCAGCTCTGGAGCTTCTGCTGAAGTCCTCTGAATCTTATATGGCTGGACTTCATACCCATTTTAACACCTCCGAACACCAGGATCCAAACTATAAAGCAACTAATGCTAAAAACTAAAAACATCTTTGTTACCTAAAATAATCTGATAGAATGAGATGTACCTATTTATAGCAAATATTGACATTTTCCGCAAATCAGTTATTTGTGAATGTAATTCCATTCATTTAGTAAGTTTTTATAGAGCTCCTACTACGTGCCAGGCTTTATTCTAGGCACAACACTAGACAAAACAGAAAAAAATCCTTACTTTCACTGAGCTTACATTTTAGAGGGAGAAACAACCACATGTTTAAAATATACAGTTTGTTTGATCATAGACATGCTAAGGAAAAAAGAATCAGGAAAGGGGAACCATAAACTGTTATGGAGAGTTTTTTAAAAAACAAGTTTAGATAGGAAGACCAGGAAGAACATCAATGAAAAAGAATTTGAATAAAGACCTAAAGTGAAGTGAGCTGTGCATATAACTGGAAAACTACCCAGAGGAGGAACAACAAGTGCAAAGGCCCTAAAGCAAGAACCTAACTGAGTGGGTTCAAGGATCATCAAAAGGGCCTAGGCGGCTGAAATGGGCTGCCATGAGAGGGAGCAAAGTAGAGGACTTAGATACAGAACAGTCAAGAAACCTACGTCATGCAAGGGCCATTATAAAGACTTCAGCTTTTACTCTGACTGAAGCAGGAAGCCATCGCAGGATGTTCAGCAAAGGAGTGGTAGGATCTGACAACTGGCTTCCATACTGAGAACAGACTTGGAAAGTAGGAACGAGGAGGGAGCAGGACATAAGCAGGAAGACAAGGGAGGGGTCTCTGACAGTGAGAGATGGTGGTGGCTTGCACAATGATGGTCACAGTGGAGTGGTGAAACTGGTTGGATTCTGAATATATTTTGAAGGTAGACCCAATAGATGCGGGGTCAGCCTGAGTAACAAAGAAGAGAGCCACCATTAATTGAGATGAGGAAAACTGAAGGAAGATTTAGTTTCGGGAAAATACCAGCAGCTCAGTTTTAGCCGTGTTAAGTTTGGGATCTCTATTGAGATCACACACTTGGAAATGGCAATAACAAGAAACATTACTAAAAGACTGATGTGTTGTATTTACAATCCAAGTAAGTGTAAGGTAAAGAAATAAGGTACTGAGAGAAAGGAATGGAAACTACCAGAGGGTTTCTACAGGTGTGTGCTCCGTTCGCGATGTTTCTGTTTGGCTGAAGGCTTCCCTAAGCTGTGTGGCTCACAGGGTCTTGGTGCTCCGGCCAGGTGTCAGGCCTGAGCCTCTGAGGTGTGAGAGCCAAGTTCGGGATACTGGATCACTAGAGACCTACCGGCCCCATGTAATATCAATCGGTGAGACCTCTCGAGAGATCTCCGTCTCAATGCTAAGACCCAGCTCCACCCAAAGGCCAGCAATCTCCAGTGCTGGACACCTCATGCCAAACAACTAGCGAGACATGAACACAATCTCACCCATTAGCAGAGAGGCTGCCCAAGATCATACTAGGTTCACAGAAACGCCAAAACACACCACCAGACACAGCAAACAAACAATGAAGAACAACACAATAAATGAAATTAAACCTTCTCAAGAAGGAATCAATAGCAGAATAACTGAGGCAGAAGAACGGATAAGTGATCTGGAAGATAAAAGAGTGGAAACAACTACAGCAGAGCAGAAAAAAGAAGGAAAAGAATTGAGGACAGTCTCAGAGACCTCTGGGACAACATTAAACACACCAACATTCAAATTATAGGGGTCCCAGAAGAAGAGAAAAAGAAAGGGTCTGAGAAAATATTTGAAGAGGTTACAGTTGAAAACTTCCCTAATATGGGAAAGGCAATAGTTAATCAAGTCCAGGAAGCACAGAGAGTCCCATACAGGATAAATCCATGGAGAAATATGCCAAGACACATATTAATCAAACTATCAGAAATTAAATACAAAGAAAAAGTATTAAAAGTAGCAAGGGAAAAATGACAAATAACACACAAGAGAATCCCCATATGGTTATAACACCTGATCTTTCAGCAGAAACTCTGCAAGCCAGAAGGGAGGGGCAGGACATAGTTAAAGTGATGAAATGGAAAAACCTACAACCAAGATTACTCTACCCAACAAGGACCTCATGCAGATTCAATGGAGAAATTAAAACCTTTAGAGACAAGTAAAAACTAAGAGAATTCAGCACCACCAAACCAGCTTTACAAAAAATGCTAAAGGAACTTCTCTAGGCAGGAAACATGAGAAGGAAAAGCCCTACAGAAACAAACCCAAAACAATTAAGAAAATGGTAATAGGAACATACATACCAATAATTACCCTAAGTGTAAAGAATGGATTAAATGCTCCAACCAGAAGACATAGACTGGCTGAACGGATACAAAAACAAGACCCGCATATATGCTGTCTACAAGAGACCCACTTCAGACCTAGGGACACATACAGACTGAAAGTGAGGGGATGGAAAAAGATTTTCCAGGCAAATGGAAATCAAAAGAAAGCTGGAGTAGCAATTCTCATATCAGACAAAATAAACTTTAAAATAAAGACTATTAGAAGAGGCAAAGGACACTACATAATGATCAAGGGATCAATCCAAGAAGAAGATATAACAGTTGTAGACATTTATGCACCCAACATAGGAGCACCTCAATACATAAGGCAAAGGCTAACAACCATAAAAGGGGAAATCAAAAGTAACACAATAATAGTAGGGGACTTTAACACCCCACTTTCACCAAAGGACAGATCATCCAAACTGAAAATAAGTAAGGAAACACAAGCTTTAAATGACACATTAAACAAGATGGACTTAACTGATACGTATAGGACATTCCATCCAAAATGGAATACACTACTTCTCAAGTGCTCATGGAATATTTTCCAGGATAGATCATATCTTGGGTCACAAATCAAGCCTTGGTAAATTTAAGAAAATTGAAATCGTACCAAATATCTTTTCTGACCACAATGCTATGAGACTAGATATCAATTACAGGAAAAAAATCTGTAAAAAACACAAACACATGGAGGCTAAACAATATACTACTTAATAACCAGAGATCACTGAAGAAATCAAAGAGGAAATAAAAAATGAAAACATGACAACCCAAAACCTATGGGATGCAGCAAAAGCAGTTCTAAAAGGGAAGTTTAGAGCAATGCAATCCTACCTCAAGAAACAAGAAACATCTCAAACAACCTAACCTTACACCTAAAGCAATTACAGAAAGAGGAACAAAAAAACCCCAAAGTCAGCGGAAGGATAGAAATCATAAAGATCAGATCAGAAATAAATGAAAAAGAAATGAGGGAACATAGCAAAGATCAATAAAACTAAAAGCTGGTTCTTTGAAAAGATAAACAAAATTTATAAACCACTTTTTTTCTCATCAAGAAAAAATGGGAGAAGACTCAAATCAACAGAATTAGAAATGAAAAAAGAGAAGTAACAACTGACACTGCAGAAATACAAAGGATCATGAAAGATTATTGCAATCAACTATATGCCAATACAATGGACCACCTGGAAGAAATGGACAAATTCTTAGAAAAGCACAACCTTCCAAGACTGAACCAGAAGAAATAGAAAATATAAACAGACTAATCATAAGCACTGAAACTGAGACTATGATTAAAAGTCTTCCAACAAACAAAAGCCCAGGACCAGATGGCTTCACAGGCGAATTCTATCAAACATTTAGAGAAGAGCTAACAACTATGCTTCTCAAACTCTTTCAAAATAAAGCAGAGGGAGGAACGCTCCCAAACTCATTCTACGAGGCCACCATCACCCTGATACCAAAACCAGACAAAGGTGTCCCAAAGAAAGAAAACTACAGGCCAATATCACTGATGAAAATAGATGCAAAAATCCTCAACAAAATCCTAGTAAACAGAATCCAGCAGCACATTAAAAGGATAATACACCATGATCAAGTGGGGTTTATCCCAGGAATGCAAGGATTCTTCAATATATGCAAATCAATCAATGTGACACACTATATCAACAAACTGAAGGAGAAAAACCATATCATCATCTCAGCAGATGCAGAAAAAGCTTTCAACAAAATTCAATACCCATTAATGATAAAAACCCTCCAGAAAGTAGGCATAGAGGGAACTTACCTCAACAAAATAAAGGCGATATCTGACAAACCTACAGCCAATATCCTTCTCAGTGGTGAAATACTGAAACCATTTCCTCTAAGATCACGGACAAGACAAGTTGTCCACTCACCCCACAATTATTCAACAAAGTTTTGGAAGTCTCAGCCACAGCAATCACAGAAGAAAAAGAAATAAGAGAAATCCAGATCATAAAAGAAGAAGTAAAGCTGTCACTGTTTGCAGATGACATGAAACTATACAAAGAGAATCCTAAAGATGCCACCAGAAAACTCCGAGAGCTAATCAATGAATTTGGTAAAGTAGCAGGATACAAAATTAATGCACAGATCTCTGGCATTCCTATACACTAAAGATGAAAAATCTGAAACAGAAATTAAGGACACACTCCCATTTCCCCCTGCAACAAAAAGAATAAAATATCTAGGAATAAACCTACCTAAGATGACAAAAAGACCTGTATGCAGAAAACTATAAGACACTGATGAAAGAAATTAAAGATGATACAAACAGATGCAGAGATATACCATATTCTTGGATTGGAAGAATCCACACTGTGAAAATGAATATACTACCTAAAGTAATCTACATATTCAATGCAATCCCTATCAAAATACCAATGGCATTTTTCACAGAACTAGAACAAAAAATTTCACAATTTGTATGGAAACAAAAAAGACCCTGAAAAGCCAAAGCAATCTTGAGAAAGAAAAATGGAGTTGGAGGAATCAGGCTCCCTGACTTCAGACTATACTACAAAGCTCCAGTAATCAAGACAGTATGGTACGGGCACAAAAAAAGAAATATAGATCAATGGGACAGGATAGAAAGCCCAGAGATAAACCCACACACATATGGTCACCTTATCTTTGATAAAGGAGACAAGAATATACAATGGAGAAGACACCTCTTCAATAAGTGGTGCTGGGAAAACTGGACAGCTACATACAAAAGAATGAAATTAGAACACTCCCTAACACCACACACAAAAATAAAATCAAAATGGATTAGAGACCTAAATGTAAGACTGCACGCTATAACACTCTTAGAGGAAAACATAGGAAGAACACCCTTTGACATAAATCACAGCAACATCTTTTTTGATCCACCTCCTAGAGTAATGGAAATAACAAAAATAAACAAATGGGACCTAATGAAACTTAAAAGCTTTTGCAAAGCAAAGGAAACTACAAACAAGATGAATAGACAACCCTCAGAATGGGAGAAAATATTTGCCAACGAAGCAACTGACAAAGGATTAATCTCCAAAATATATAAACAGCTCATGCAGCTCAACATTAAAAAAAAAAAAAAAAACCAATCAAAAATTGGGCAGAAGACCTAAATAGACATTTCTCCAAAGAAGACATACAGATGGCCAAGAGGCACATGTAAAGCTGCTCAACATCACTAATTATTAGAGAAATGCAAATCAAAACTACAACAAGGTATCACCTCACACTGGTTAGAATGGGCATCATCAGAAAATCTACAAATAACAAATGCTGGAGAGGGTGTGGAGAAAAGGGAACCCTCTTGCACTGCTGGTGGGAATGTAAATTGATACAGCCACTATGGAGAACAGTATGGAGGTTCCTTTAAAAATTAAAAATAGAATTACCATATGACCCAGCTATCCCACTACTGGGCATATACCCTGAGAAAACCATAATTCAAAAAGACACAGGCACCCCAATGTTCATTGCAGCACTATTTACAATAGCCAGGTCATGGAAGCAACCTAAATGCCCATCGACAGACAAATGGATAAAGAAGATGTGGTACATCTTCTTTGGAATATTACTCAGTCATAAAAAGGAACGAAATTGGGTCATTTGTAGAGACATGGATGGATCTAGAGACTGTCATACAGAGTGAAGTAAGTCAGAAAGAGAAAAACAAATATCATATATTAATGCATATATGTGGAACCTAGAAAAATGGTACAGATGAACCGGTTTGCAGGGCAGAAATAGAGACACAGATGTAGAGAATGACTGACATATATACACTAATATGTATGAAATAGGTAAGTAATACGACATATACTTATAAAATAAATAAAATTTAGTATAAAATAAATTCAAAAAAACAAGAAGAAAAAAGAAAACTTAGCCGATTATATTAAAGTGACCAGATTACAGTTTGTTCATTTCTCTGTTTTCCAAGTTATCTGTAATTTAGGGGGAAAAAAAAAAAGATGTGGCACATATATACAATGGAATATTACTCAGCCATAAAAAGAAATGAAATTGAGTTATTTGTAGTGAGATGGATGGACCCAGAGTCTGTCATACAGAATGAAGTATGATAAGAATGAAGTAAGTCAGAAAGAGAAAAACAAATACCGTATGCTAACACATATATATGGAACCTAAAAATAATAATAATAAAAAAGGTTCTGATGAACCTAGGGGCAGGACAGGAATAAAGACGCTGACGTAGAGAATGGACTTGAGGACATGGGGAGGGGGGAGGGTAAGCTGGGACAAAGTGAGAGAGTAGCATTGACATATATACACTACCAAATGTAAAATAGATAGCTAGTGGGAAGCAGCTGCATTGCATGGGGAGATCAGCTCAGTGCTTTGTGATCACATAGAGGCGGGGGATAGGGAGGGTGGGAGGGAGACGCAAGAGGGAGGGGATATGGGGATATATGTATACATATAGCTGATTCACTTTGTTATATAGCAGAAACTAACACAACACTGTAAAGCAATTATACTCCAATAAAGATGTTAAAAGAAAAAAAAAAGAAAAGAAATAAGGTACTGTAGTTGAGAGAAGGAAAACATCCCTATGACTTCTACAGGCAACACTGGTTCAGAACCATGGACAGCTCCCAACATATTGGTAAGGGCCAAATACAGAGAGAAAGGGAGGGAGATGGGGGTGGAGAGCGGGAGGGGGAAGAGGGAGGAGGGGGAAGAGGGAGGAGGGGGAAGAGGGAGGAGGGGGAAGAGGGAGAGGTTACTCATAGTACATCCATAAGTAAGAGTAGAACTCATTGCATCACTCTTAATGGATATCACTGGTTTTTCTGTAGCCATTTTATTAGTTGCATCCATCCATCTATCCATCCATCCAATCATTATTATATCATGTTGAATGGATAAGGTTCGTGAACGTTTTCCTGTAGCCAATCACCATTTTCCATATCTTTATTTTTCTTTCAACTGCATCTTCAGATATATTTATTTTTTCTGCCTTTAAACACGTATTTCAGAATATCTGGTTATATCTTTTCCAACGTTGCTCTCTGTCATTTCTCATATTCCAAATCAAATTTTCACTCTCTATTACAATCTTTCACTTGAAAACATTACTCCTTTTCAACTAATCTATGTTCATTATAAATACCACATCAACCACAGTAGATTTGAGAATGGTGCAACTAACTTGTCCATCAGAGGTTGGCTGAGTTATAATTAAATTCTCTGCCGAATGATTTGATTAGTCCAAATTCTTCAGTGATGTATATTCTCAAGATGGTTGATTTTGGTAACAGGTCCCATGATAAAGTACCTGATAAAGTAAGTTTTCTACAATTTAAACTTAATTTAATAAATAGCTAATGTATTATAAGCAATAACACATGAAGTTCCAGGGAAACATCTGAAAATGTCCACTCAACAGGCTGTGCATAATCAAAGCCAAGAATCACATCAGTCCCTTTCAAAAAGCTGAAAACACATGCAGGCGTATTTTGGATCATTTATTAAAATGGCATTAGTGTGAATTATGTGAAAATATGTTCATGCCCATAATTGTTTCAAATTTTTCATACCAGCCTAGGAGGCTGGTTGTTTAATCCCATGCCTAATAGATCGGTCCAGTAGAGACCATCACATGTAAAATCTAGACATTCTTCTAGTTCTTCTTATTATAGTCTCCACCCTACCTCAACTATATTTTATTTATCATAAACTGTCTACTCTGTTCCTTAGAAATTTGTATCTAGGTAACTGTATGTGGCAGCATGGAACCATTCTGGAATTTCAATGGGTTTGAATTCCAGGTCAGCCTGCTTACCTATGTATGACCTTGGGCACATTGTTTAACATCTCTTAGCCTCAGCTTACACATCAAGAAATGAAGACATTTCAGAGTAGTTGGAGGATTAAATGAAATCATGTACACAGAGTCTAGCATTGCCAGGCCCACAGCAGGCCCTCAGTAAATACCAGCTCTCCACATAATCAAGTAATTCCGTATTTGTCTGTTTTCCTAAATGGTTGACTCTTCAGTAGATTGGGAAACTATTAATTGTCATTTCTAAGCCAATAGCAGCTATTATCTGATTCTTAGAGATTTAGGGTTCTGTGTATGAGAATGTAGACAGCTGGGAGATCTACCTTTCTATGTCACTAATTGATATCAGTAAAATTATTTTGATTCCAAGTAAAAAGATAATTTTACATGAGAAATAAACATGAGAAAGCTTACCACTTCATAAAAATATATTTGATTTCATACAGTTTTTCAACAGAAGTCTATGGACAATTTACACAAAAATACTTGACTCCCTTCTAGATATTAAAAGTCCTTTTAAAAAGGAGTATCAATTAAGCAAGTTAAAAAAGAAAACCAGGGCTTCCTTGGTGGCGCAGTGGTTGAGAGTCCGCCTGCCGATGCAGGGGATGCGGGTTCGTGTCCCGGTCCGGGAAGATCCCACATGCCGCGGAGCGGCTGGGCCCGCGAGCCATGGCCGCTGATCCTGCGCGTCCGGAGCCTGTGCTCCGCAACGCAAGAGGCCACAGCAGTGAGAGGCCCGCGTACCGCAAAAAAAAAGAAAGAAAAAGAAAAAGGAAACCAGAATACCTGAGTTCAAAATTCAAAATACAGCTCCTTTGTCACTGAATTCATTTAATCTGTAGTATTAAAACGTTTTATCTCTGGCATAAGGGTTTCTATGACAACTCAGTTTTCTGATCACATTTCCACCATTTAGTAAACATTCAGAGCTTTGTGAACTTCATTAATAAGATCTTCCCCACTGGCTGCCAACGCTGCTTTATGCATCACATACTCGGATGTTTTGGACAACTAATTCATCCCCATCTCTGTCAAACTGGCATTGTCCAGAGTCACATTTCTGTAGCATATGAGACACTTTCTCTCCAAACCAGTTAATGTGGCATCGTACTCTGAGACCAAAAGTCATTTTGTGCCTGAGAAAATGTGCTCTATACAACATCTGTAAGTCTACAAACCAATTTAAACTAAATATAAAGCATGTTTGGCTGGAGGTTTTTTTGAAACCTGTGATGCTTTTTCTTTTAGTTTTATTCCTGGTGGAATTTCCTAATATTGGCAAGGAATTTTTAAAAGCTTCATTCATTCTTTCATTCATTCAACTAGCATTTATTAAGTCTTTACTCTGTAGTATAGGGTCCTTTTTAAATTGAGGAATTTCAGACTTGGAGGAGTGACTGACATGACTAATTCACAGGAAAGCCAGTCTAACACCAGGCCTTCCTGCTCCTAAGCCAGTGCTCTTTCCAGAACCTACAGTCTCCTACACAGCCACAAAAGCTCCCAATTATGAAAAACAAGCTCAGGCAATCCTTGGTTTAATTTTTATGTTGACGTTATTTTTCAATTACTCATCTGCCCACTCACACCCCCAAAAATTCAGGTAATATTAAAAAGGGCTATCTTTTAATGGCACTCTTCATATATAAGTTTCATAGCATTTCTATTCCCATTGTAAAACTGGCCAGTTACTATATGAAAAATATCTGCTATATACAAACTATTTGAATACAATGCATGTTTATGTAAACTTTAATTGCCTACCATTCCATCAAATACACACTGTGGGTGTATAATAATAGCTTGTTCTCCAAACAGATTTGGTTGCAGTGCCTACCTGCAAAGCCATCACAAACTACAGGACGTAGCTTTCAGATTTATAAAGTACTTGAGACTGTACAGTTTGTAGTTCCATTCTAAGTGGCTTATAGGAGAAATATATACATAAGATCTTTGTGGAAAAAAAGGAAATTTCTTGATTTACAGACACAAAAAAACTCGTTAAAGAATTACTTAATAAAAAATTGTTTTTAAATGCCTGGCTTGTGATTTTAGTCACTGAAGAAACTGCAAAGCCTTTTTCAGTTTTCCAGAGTTCTATCCTACATGTGAAAGTGAAAGGTAGCAGCAATATATGTTCCAACTGCCTGTTAGCAAACACAAGAAAAGAGAGAGAATCGGAGGTGTGGAAAAGCAGAGAAAATTTAGTGTTTAAATAACACTGTTACTTCTACCTTTAAGTGAGGTAACAGATATTTTATCAATCCTCTTCTTTCTCATGATAATCTACTTATAGACAACAACTGAATTTGTTGCAGAATTTGAGCTAGCTCGTCTTAGAAGTTACCATGTATATAAGTATTCTAAAGTAAATTAATTTTAAAAATGTTAAGATATAATTTGGCTGCCAATCTCCTGATAAGGGACATAAAAAGGATTTCTATGTCTTTAATAAACTGTTTACATAATACAGGAAGTAGGTGGCAAAGATGACACTGAATCTGCTTATAGGTGCAAACTACTTCTATATTATTATTATCCATAACTATGTTTTTTAAAAAAAACATGTACTTGAATGAAAAGGTTAAGGTTGGATTTCTTCAGTGGATTTGTTGTTTTAAAGCAAGTAATGCAGAAAGGAAAGGGAAATATAAAGTCTAAAAAATGTAAATAGTTAAGATCTGAAAAGAAATGGATAGAAATATATCAAATTTTAGCCACAAGGAAGTATGAGTAAGGACCCCAAAGATAAGGGGCACACATCTAATACAGTGTTTGCTGGTCCCTACTGGAAGTTGAAGGATCTTCTCCCATCTGCCCCTCCACCCCACACTCTATCAAGTATAAGCTATGGCTGATAAGATTTAAGGCTTCTTTTTGTTCCTCTATCCCAGGAGCTGGGATAACACCCAGTTGCCACTCTCTCATCCATTCTTTTTGCCTATTTTTCCCTTAGAAAAATGTTTCCCTCTATCTCTTTCTGTGCATGGCGGTGGGGGGGTGTTGGGGGGGGGATGGGAGGAGGATGGCCTTTTTTAGACTCTCACATGCCAGGTCCAGGAGCTGCTGTCTCCCTTGAGATCTGAGAAGGGTGACTGCTAAGTCTTAGAGCAAATGCTCTGGGACTTGAAAACTAGTAGTTGGGGACTTTCTTCAAATGGAAGATGCAAGACTCAGGCTGGGAATTTGGGGAAAAAAGTGGAGAAACACCTCTGACTTACTGATTCAAGGTATCCACCTCTGTTCCTGTGACCCAGCCTAGCAGCCTGTCATTTAGCACAGGGGTAAGCAGAAGCCTCTGCTGATAACAGTCACTTAATTCGCTTTACTTAGGTTTTGGTTAAACTGCTCAGAAGATCCTTATCCTCAGAGTTGTTTCTTGTTATTTTTGTTATTTTATTCTCTCCATGGAGTACAATAGGAATCTATCTGGTAAGTGTGGTCAGGGTGGGGATTATAGGCCAAACACCAAAGAACCCCAAAACTTTCTTCCATCAAGAAAAGCTGGGCACTGAGGTATGGAGGAAATAAGCCCTCTCATTCAGTGCTGGTGAACGTGCCAATTAAAAGTGTCTTTGGAGAGAGGCAATTTAAGAATATCAACCAGAAATCAAAATATGTGTAACTGGTGATGATAAATTCCATTTTTAAGCATTAATCCTACAGAAATGTCAGCCTATGTATTCTAAGATACAAAGATGTTCACTAAGTCACTGTTTATAACAGTGAAACATTGGCAGTCACCTTCAGTTTATCAGCAGCAGCAGACTCACCCAACTCATGGCATGTTCCTCTGTGATCTGGAATACTATACTGCTGTAAAAACAATGAGATGGACTGACATATCCTGACACATAAAACTAAGACATGGGCTTCCCTGGTGGCGCTGTGGTTGAGAGTCCGCCTGCCGATGAGAGGATGCGGGTTCGTGCCCCGGTCCGGGAAGATCCCACATGCCGCGGAGCGGCTGCGCCCATGAGCCACGGCCGCTGAGCCTGTGCGTCCGGAGCCCGTGCTCTGCAACAGGAGAGGCCACAACAGTGAGAGGCCCGTGTGCCGCAAAAAAACCCAAAAGAAACAAAAAAAAACTAAGACATATTGAAAAAAACAAGTTGGATAATTATATATGTTATGATTCATTTATATTTTTAAAATTTCATATTCGACTCCATCTCTTTCTTTTTCTGTCCCTTTAATTATCTGAAAGCATATTCCCCAAGGTATTAGGGTAGCAGGGGGATAAATTGAATCATTTCATTTTTATTCTTCCATTCAGACTGATTTTTAAATAAATGTGTACTGCTTTTATAATTAAAAAAACTTTAAGGTACTATACTGGGCATACTGGTTCAAAAATATTTCCATCTACTAAATAGCTAAGAGAAAAGCAAAGCGATCCAGCCACTGATGTCTGCTGTCCCAAATAACACTCATTCTATTCATCACATTTGTTTTATTAGTTCTTGGAAATTTGCTCTTAAGCTTTGATTACCCATTTGATGGCATACTAAGGCACCATATGGCAGCTTACTAGACACGACTACACTGAAAAAACCATTTCTATAAATAAAACAGTTGACAATTACCTTCACGGCATCCTGAAATTCAATGAATTTGGGAACCAATCCAAAACACAGGAATGTCCCTTCAGTTCTGACCATTAGCACTTTTATTCAAAAGTGCGCTGCCCTATGGCATAGAGTGCTAGGTAACTCATTTCCAAGACTCTTCCATAGAGTGCTGGCCAATAAAAACTAAGTTATGAGAAATGCTTCCCAACTGAACACAGCACAGACCACTAGACCTTGCATCGTTAATGAGAAACTCAACCAGCACAACCAAGGTCAGGATGACAAAGCAGAAGGAGGGGAAATATCCGTTCATTTTCCTCATCAGCACATGAAAAAATGATTAGGACCACACCTCTGCACTGCAAACCAGGGATGAATAGGCCCTTGAGAAACACTTTGAAGTTGAACCTGATTTTGGAGATAGTCCCGAATCTCAACTGCTGGCTTCAGTTCTGGCTACACACCAGTTCTATTTTGAGGGGGAAAAAGTAAATGACATAGCAGTAGACAAAGTCCAAGTACTACTGACAGCTCTAAAACACTTGATTTCTTTTATCATGGGGAATTAGAGATAACCTTGCTGACTTAACATTTTTCTCAATCTTGAGCCAAGTGTTTGATTTTCCAAGAGACAGTAATGCCACCACTATATTTCAACAGAGTAAAAAAAAAATGTTTCATAATCATGCCCTGTGTGTGCTCTGTCAATTCCCATTACACATAATAATCGGGGTAGGGAAAGGGGGCACTGGTTTTGGGAAACCAATTTTCTTGCTGGGGTGGAAAGAAAACAAGAGACCCTTCAATTAACTGTGTGAAAGAATTTTTTGGTAATCAAATGAAGAAATAAGATTTTAATAGATTGAATAATGAATGGGTTCCAGCCATGCAGCAGGTTGAGATCAGGTGGGAGGGCTCCCCTTCTTCTCTAAACATCTAGAAGTGCTAGATAAATGTAGTTAAACCACCACGGAATTTGTATATACCAAGCCAAGATGGAAGGGAGGAGGGGCAGCAGGATGAAGGGGAATAGAGGGAAAGAGCCTGAGGCCTCGGGGCAGGGAGGTGATTCAGAGCCACTGCGTGCCAGACATTGGGGAGAAACAAATAAGACACGGCGCCATTACCTAAGGAATTTGGCATGGGCTCCAATTTGGGATCCGTACTTGATGAGTCAGGTGTGCAAGGGGGCAGACAGAAGAATAAGGGAGAGGTACCTGGAAGAAAGTCAGAGAACCACTTCCAGTTCCCCTTCCATAACTACCTCAAGTCTTGCATGCTGTCACCCTAGTCTTTAAAAAACACTTTAGACAACAAACGAAAACCTTGTCTTATGCTTAGAAAAATGTGCTTGGTATTTATGTTGCTTTTGAAACCTGTTCTCAGGCTCTTTAAGTGAATGTCATAAAGGTATGGGGCATATAGGACCTAACCATTAACCACCACCGAGAATTTCAAAATACACACTTCCTCCAAAGTAAGTGAGAAGTCTACTAGCATTGACGTTCATTCTTAACCGATCCCAAGTCATGAAATTCGGTATACTGAAATATTTTTATACCACTGATAAATCTTACTTTAAATCATAGGGATGTGTATTCATCTCTGAAAGTTGCTATGTACTGAAATATGGTTTTCAACTAAATTATAATTAAGCTCTTCAACATTCGTTTTTTCCCTTTCCCTATAAATGCTACTGGTACCTACCTGACAGCACTGGGAAACTGTCACACTACTGAAAAAAATAAACATCTTCATCTCTCCTGGGTTTTCTACAACTATATTTAACTCACGTTTGAGAATGCTGAATCAGAAGACGTGCAGAGTAGTACATTTTGACTGTATTTATTCTTGTCTGCTTATGTTATTTAATTCATTGAAAATTACTAAGACACCATTTAAAAATCTACTGGACAACTGAATTCATGGAATGTTCTCATTTTTATGTTTACTCAGATAATTTAAAGTTTAAAAAAATGATCAGCCTTCGTTTGAGAAAGAGATAGTGAGGTTAGAAAAGCCCCTCATAGATCATATAGCCCAGGATTTCTCAGTCCTGGCACTACTGAGATTTTGGATGGGTAATTCTTTGTTGCTGGCCGCTGTTCTGCATACTGTAGGATGCCTAGCAATAGCTCTGGCCTCTATCCACTAAATGCCCATAACAGCCCCCGAATTGTGATGGTCAAAAATGTCTCCAGACATTGCCAAATGTCCCCTGGGGACAAAATCACCCTCAGCTGAGAACCATCGGCCTGCAGATTTGAAAGTTGAATCACAGAGAGTTGCAGGAATACATTCAAGGCCACAAAGCTAGAGCCAGTCATCACTGGAAATAGTGCCAAGTGATCTGAATCTTAGACTCATGTTCTTTCAATAATGTCTCTGTTTCTCCCATTAGATTTAGCACATTAGGCAGTTAAATGGTTGTTTTATTCATCCAGCTTATAATGGTGATATCACTAATAAACAATTTTTAAAACCCTAGAATATTAATTAACTATATTTGTACTACATGAAAACTCCCCCACCCTCCATTTTCTTTAGCTATTTGAGGGCAATCTAAGATTTACAGAATATTAGCCTGGGATGATTTAAGAAGATGCCCAACCTTAAATGAACATATATAAGCTTCTACCACTTGTATATCTACTACTGAAGCTGACCCCAATTTTTCAAGGCCTGACATAATACTAGTACGTAGCCAAGATACAAAGCTATTATCCTTCCAGCAATTGAAAAATGCAGTGTTTACATTAACCTTCTTCAGTCATCTGCCAGGTTTCTGCTCTCTACATCCAATCTTCCTAAGTCTTGTCATAAAATTCTATACCTAAATGGTGGTCGTGAACTTTGCAAAACATGAACCTTGACACCTTGCTCTTCAGGTAAACACTGAGTATCTAGCATGTTCATCTTGCTGAGTCCTGTGTACAAAGGTAAATGAGATACAGTGCCTACCTTTGAAGGATGTACAGTCCAGTGTATAGTATACAGTTAATTTTAAAATAATTCTATAAAAGGGTGTCATGGTAACAAAATCAGGGGTATGAGCCTGAACTGGGGTGTTTGGGAAAGTTTCCTAAAGAAAGCCACACATAAGTTGAGTGTTGAAGGGTAGTTAATATTAAAGAGCCAATCAAGAGTGGGAAGAGCATATCGACAAAGGAAATGGTAAAAGCAAAGGCAAGGGACCATGAAACAGTGGGAACTGCAATTTGCTCTTTAATCTTTCAGACTATGAGCACAATTATCAAAGATTCGGCTGGAGAACTAAGAGGAGGCGAGGATGCAAGGGTTTTCAAAGAGCTAATTATTCACTAATATGTTCCAAAGCATACATTTCTTCATTAAAAAAATTTTAATACATATGAATTACAATTTATATTAAGTATATTATTATAAACCTACACATGGTTGTAAAGCCAGAGTTATGTTTTTGCACAAGTCACGTGTTCTGAGTACTGAGCTATGACAGCCTTTTGTAGAGGAGAAGCTAAGAAATAATTAGGAAAATCTAGTCCACTAGGATGTGACTGATTATCCAATCAGTTTCCCACAAGTCAATCATTTCCATCACAATCTACAAGGTCATGATTTACAGATGTTGCTAAATTAACCAACTTAAATAATCTTCAGTCTTTCTGTAAAATGTAAAGACAAATACCATAGCTCACCAAAATAGCTTACACTGGCTAATCTTTGGCACACTTATCTACTTCTGTTCACTTTAAGTTGTATGGTTCAAGAATTAGTTGTGCTTGTTCCTAAACCGTTTTATGCCAATTATACTTACTGTAATTTTGTCATTTTATTAAATAGCATGTAAACCAATAAAATGTGAGTGTAAAGAGTTGGTGTTTTGGGACTTCCCTGGTGGCACAATGGTTAAGAATTTGCTTGCCAATGCAGGGGACGTGGGTTCGAGCCCTGGTCCGGGAAGATCCCACATGCCGTGGAGCAACTAAGCCTGTGTGCCACAACTACTGACCCTGCGTGCCACACTACTGAAGCCCACATGCCTAGAGCCTGTGCTCCACAACAAGAGAAGCCACCACAGTGAGAAGCCCGTGCATCACAATGAAGAGTAGCTCCCACTCACAACTAAGCCTGTGCGCCACAAATACTGAGCCTGCATGCCACAATTACTGAAGTCCACGTGCCTAGAGCCCGTGCTCCACAACGAGAAGCCACTGCAGTAAGAAGCCCACGCACCGCAACAAAGAGTAGCCCCCCCTCACTGCAACTAGAGAAGGCCCGCGCGCAGCAACGAAAGCCCAATGCAGCCAAAAATAAATAAAGTAATTAATTAAAAAAAAGTGTTGGTGTTTCTATGAAAAAGGTTTAAAGCTTTGGAAACATTTGATAAAGCTGAGTCATATATTTTAAAAATTACTGTTGAACAAGGAACTGTTCTGTAATGAGAGAAATAATAAAACGCTTATGAAAATAACAAGCATGGTTTATACAAGATAACATACAAAACAAATTAATAGATTCTAAGTAGAAAAAATGACCTTAGCCTGACATCAAAAGAGTAGTCAGCTGAATTTATGTTTTCAGTTAAAATTAAATGTTCAAGAAATGTATTATTTTAATGATTCTCTCATTTAAACATATTTTTCTATTAGCCAACAAAATCGGTTCTAAGCATTATAGAGTAAGAGGGCTTCTAACCATCTCTGGCTATATTAAGTCTGACATATGACTTCACATCATATGTCACCAGGGAAATGCAAATTAAAACAATTAGATGCCACTCTACACCCATCAGAATGGCTAAAATGCAGAATATTGGCTGGTGAGGATATGAAGCAACAGGAACTCTTATTCATTGCTGCAAAATGATACAGCCGCTTTGGAAGACAGTTTAATGAATGGTTTCTTATAAAACTAAATATACTCTTACCGTATGATCTGACAATTGCACTGCTTGGTATTTACCTAAAGGAGCTGAAAACTATGTCCACATAAAAACCTGCACACATATTTATAGCAGTTTTATTCATAATGGCCAACACTTGGAAGCAACCAAGATGCCCTCCAGTAGGTGAATAGATAAATTGTAGTATATCTAGACAACGGAATATTATTCTGTGCTAAAAAGAAATGAGCTATCAAGCCATGAAAATACATGGGTAAAATTGAAATGCATATTAGAAGCCAATCCAAAAAGGCTCCATACTGTATAATTCCAGCTATATGACATTCTGGAAAAGGCAAAACTATGGAGGCAGTAAAAAGACCAGCGGTTGCCAGAGTTTGGGAATAGGCAGAACACAGAGGATTTAGGGGACAGGGAAAATACTCTGTATGATTCTATAACATTGGATACATATTATTATACATTTGTCCAAACCCACAGAACGTACAACATCAAGAGTGAACCATCACACCCACACACAACAACAAAGAGTAGCCCCCGCTCGCCGCAACTAGAGAAAGCCTACGCGCAGCAACAAAGACCGGATTCAGCCATAAATAAATAAATAAAATTTTTAAAAACAAAGAGTGAACCACAACAAACTATGGATTTTGATCAGTTACGATGTGTCAATATAGGTTCATCAACTGTAACTAACGTACCACTCTGGTGGGGGATACTGGTAATGCAGGAGGCTCTGCATGTGTGCGGTCTGGAGTATGCCAACTCTGTACCTTCTGCTCAATTCTGCTGTGAGCCTAGAACTGGCTCTAAAAAAAACTGTCAATAAAAAAAAAAAGAAAGTCTACAGGACGAAAGTGAATGGACAGTAGAGCAGATACAAGTATGGAATCCAACCTTTGAACAACAGTTTCCTTTTGTCACTCATGGCTATAATGTTTGCCCATCCTTTAGTAAGGATATGTACTAATAGTACATAGTTTGAGAGATATTACAGTAAAACCCACAGTTCGCATATATTATAATTTGTTAGATACATGGCTAAGTTAGCTATGCAGTAAACCGCTTTTAGCTTCATTATAATATTGCTTTGATTCTTCTCAATTATTTCATTTTCAAAATCTCCAATCATACCCAAACCAAGACCACCTAACCAGACTCTAACTAGGATATGCCTAGGCAGGAATTACCCTTGGTTCTTTCTGTTGGGAACCAGGTAAATTACTCAGATGCCACAATTACAGCTGCAATGTAAACTGTATATCTGCCTGTTTTAACCTTACCAAGTAGGCAAGTTTTTAAGTATCCCCCACAGTCAGATAATCAAGTACTTTTTACCTTTTTAACATATTTTGAAAGGTCTCTATAGCATACACTTAAGTAACTATTTAAATATCCAATCATGTTCATTAATTAAATTGTGTTTTCCCAGATTCTTATACAATAATGACTAAAGCAAATTGACAAGTAATTATGTGTAATATCTCTGCCTTCAAGAAAACTATTCCTAAGTCATGCCCCCCCGGATAAATATCTAAATTTTTTCTGTCTCTGCAATTAGATATTCTAATCTCTACTTTAAAAAAAAAAATTGGGGCTTCCCTGGTGGCGCAATGGTTGAGAGTCCGCCTGCCGATGCAGCAGGGGACGCGGTTCGTGCCCCGGTCCGGGAGGATCCCACGTGCCGCGGAGTGGCTGGGCCCGTGAGCCATGGCTGCTGAGCCTGCGCGTCCGGAGCCTGTGCTCCGCAACGGGAGAGGCCACAACAGTGAGAGGCCCGCGTACCATAAAAAAAATAAATAAATAAATAAAATAAAATAAAATTGACTTAACAACTGAGTTTAGAAGGCTAAGAACTCTGGTGTTATAGCAAGAAAAGATGACAAATCCTCAATTCTAAGAAGCTTATAATTGAAAAGTTCAGAAAAAAATGAATAGTATTTTAAGAATACATGCCACTTGCAACTTGAAAATAAGTGCATAAACCACCTGGCAATGTTCATGCAAGATTAAGTACGGTATGACAATAACAGTTTCATCTACAAGATTCCAATTCATCCACTTTTACTAAGAGCCTTATTTTACCAACACCACCCTCTTCCTCTCTTTTTATACCCAATGCATCCCCAAGTCACGGTTGATTCTACCTTCCACTTGTTTCTTAAAATCCATTCACTTCTACCTTTACTGCCACTAACCTAGTGTGGTCTAGTTCCTACACTACCTCATTTCTAGACAGAAGTACTCCTATAGCCTCCTAACTGAGCCACCCATATCCATTCCTTGCCTCCTCCTTAAATAGTCAAACTCCTTCCCATCACAGGGCCTTTACATATGTTACTCCCTCCATCTAAAAAACTCTTATCTGTTCTGAACTGAAAAATGCCTACTCATCTTTCAGACTTTCATGTAAATTCCATTTTGTCAGAGAGGTTCTTCCCTGATACAACAAATTAAATTATGCTTCCTCAGTTATTCTCTCTCCTGTCATTTGCTTCTTCTTATTCACAGCAATGATCACAATTTATAATTATGTTTATTCGTGTGTTTACATCATATTTCTATCCCACTGAACTCTAGGGTCTTTAACGACAGAAATTAGACCATATTTATTCACTATTGTATGCTCACTGGTTAGCAGATTGCCTGGCACAGAGTAGGTGCTGAGTAAGTATTTTTAAATAAATCAGTGAATGAATGAAATATTATACCATTGGTTAGTGCTGTGACAATTAATTTTAAATGCTTTGGAAAAACAACGAACATTGAATGAAAGCAGATTTTTTTTTAATTAAACTGCATTCCCTTCAAAATCTTACCAAACTTTTTTCTTAACATCCAGTATCCTATCTGAAAAATCTGTTTCTATATACAAGTTGCATATACAGTTAAAAGTATTATTGCTTATTGCAGTATTTACACCAAAATTGTTTGAGTTTACACTTTTGTGGTCGTAAATATTCAATTTTGTCCTCAAAAGACTTTAGTTGGCTGGCATAAATAAACACACACACACAATATTATCTGCTAAAAAGTCTTATTAGCAGTGCCTAAAATATTCTTATTTTAAAGTTGGTAAATCTGAATTGTACTCTAAAGTCAGAATTACCATTTATACTCATTTTATTTCCACTCTCAAAGTATATGCAAACAGGCTTATAAAAATTGACAAATTTGATCCAAATAAGTAAATGCAGTATAGTAAGCGAAGGACCTTGGGTTTTGCTAAATATTGAATGTTGTATGCTAAATGCTCGTGGTACCTATTGATGACTATTTCAGATCCCTAGCTACATGATGGATATTAATTGTCAATACAGAATACTGATATTTGACTTTCATCAACCAATGTCAAGTATCAAAAATGTCAATATTTAAAATGCAAGACCCAGGACTTGTCAAAGCCAATGATTGTATTATTACGACCAATACTGGTCATAACTCTGAAAGCTCAGAGAAGTAACTTGCTGAGGATCATAGATTGAAATCCAGGCTTGTCAGATTCCAAAGCTCTATACAATAATGCTTCCCAGATGGCCAGACTGCAAATGGGTCGTCTTTTTGTATGATCTGTTTAGACTACATTCCTACGTACCCAGAATATTTAGATAACCGATCATCATTTATATTCACATTCATTCATATTCTCTCTCTCTCCCCTACACTTCCCCCCAAGCCTCTACAGGCAGTGCTCTTGAGTGCATTCCCCTTTTAAAATTATCCCAGAGCATCTTCTGGATACACGAAAACAATCGCACAATCCTCGCCCCACCAACTTGCAGTCATCTCCTTGCTCTTCACTCTCACAGGCAGCTCTAGTAACAGCCTTCCACATGTTCAGGTTTTAGATGTATATGAGATTCCAGAACCTCAGCAACCCCAAATTCCAGCCAGGGGATTCATATCAAGCTCATATCACTTGGTTTACAGTGACAGATGAGCACCCTCCCCCCATTCCATTCTCGCACCCCACCAACATGTTCACCAGGGCCCGAACTTCAATCTCATACACAGAATGGAGCAGACAATGCTGGTAAGACTCTTAGCATGCTGTGTATGGGTAACTGATATGGGGGAACCTATTATACTCTTCTTGGCATTTGGGATCGCATGCAAAACTGAGAGTCCCACTTTAATACCTCATTGTATTTATATTGATAAAAATATACGAAGGACCAGAAAAAAATAGGTGTTAGCATTCATGGTTTGTTTTTTGTTTTTTTTTTTTGCGGTACGCGGGCCTCTCACTGTCGTAGCCTCTCCCGTTGCGGAGCACAGGCTCCGGACGCGCAGGCCCAGCGGCCATGGCTCACGGGCCCAGCCGCACCGCAGCACGTGGGATCCTCCCGGACCGGGGCACGAACCCGTGTCCCCTGCATCGGTAGGCGGACTCCCAACCACTGCGCCACCAGGGAAGCCCAGCATTCATGTTTTGATAAAAGATAAAATGCTGGTCCTTCCCCTCTTGCTTTCCTTTCCCTCATCCTGTTCTCGCACATTTTCTCATGTAAACTTGTAGTCCCTTCAAAATTAGAAGAAAAAACAAAACAGGAATATTAATGTAAATGGACATGATAAATGTGAATGGGTGATGAAAATATCCTAAAACTGGTTATGGTGATGATCTCACAAGTTGGTAAATATATTAAAACTTTTTATTGACTTCTATGTTTGAAATGGGTGAATTATGTTATGCACAATACACCTCAATAAAGTTAATATTTTTAAAATGTGTCTTTCAATATCATCAATACATAAGCTACCAAAAAAAATTCCAGGAAAATGCAGAGTATATATTATACAGTTTTTTTAGAACTAAAGTTTTTATATGACAGAAGAATTAGAATAGATACTAATATAATTCAAACAAATTTCATTTAAGTATACAGCAAAGTGCTGATAGGAACAGGAGAAAAATTATAGCTAGAGGCTGACCTTCTATAATCAGTGCCAAAGCTAAAGAACTGATCTAGAGCAAGGATCTGATGATCCAGGTAAGGAGCTAATACTGAGGGGGCTGAGGTGCGGTCCCTGGGGATCAGAAAGGGAAGAACAAGGCTGATCAATGGATCAGGAGTTAGGAGACCTGGGTCTTTGTCCTGGTTCTGTTTTGAATTAACTAACCCTGAGTAATTCATTTCACCTGAGTCTCAGTTTTGTTATCTAGAAATGATACAAAGATGATAATCCTTGCCTACCTCCCATAACTATCGTAAGGACACAATGAGACAGTGCGTATGAAGCATGCTGGAAAATGCAATGTAGCATTAAAAGGCTAAAACTCCAAACAGGCTTAATGAGGAAACAAAGGATTTCGCTTTTGTTTTGAGGGATCTGGGATGGTAATAAGACACTAGGCTGAAAGTATCTTAGCCTGACAGAGAATCCATGTGAGTAAGAGAGCATGTGTGCATGAGCAACCATCAGAGGCACAAACAACTCAACCTGTTCAAGCCTGGAGTGAGTCCACAGGACCACAGACAGAAAAGTGGTCTTAACGTTCTGACTCAAAGAAGTTCCTGAAAATCTTCAGATGTCTTGAAAGACATCAATACAGTCGTTTTCTTAATAAGAACCATGACTACTTTAGAGCTATTCCAAAATAATCATATAGAAATGAAAATTGTACTGAGTTCATGTAGAAAAATAGACATTATGGATTCATGGAAAACACTCTGCACACCACCAGCACCTCCTCCTCCATCTCCACCACCAAAAACCAACTCCAACACCATCAACATCACCAACAGTAACAACCCCACCACCACCTCCTCCTTCATCTCCACCACCACCAACTCCAACACCGTCAACATCACCAACAGTAACAACCCCACCACCACCTCCTCCTTCATCTCCACCACCACCAACTCCAACACCGTCAACATCACCAACAGTAACAACCCCACCACCACCTCCTCCTTCATCTCCACCACCACCAACTCCAACACCGTCAACATCACCAACAGTAACAACCCCACCACCACCTCCTCCTTCATCTCCACCACCACCACCAACTCCAACACCATCAACATCACCAACAGTAACAACCCCACCACCACCTCCTCCTTCATCTCCACCACCACCACCACCACCATCAACATCACCAACAGTAACAACCCCACCACCATCACCAACACACACACACAAACCTCTGCTATAAATTCCTCATTTACTTAGCCAAGAATAGAGACTTTAACAGAAAAAAAGTAGTTACACAAAATGGGGGGATGCAGCACATCTTTGCATAGATTTCCCTTCTTCCTTGGTTCCCAGAGCTTGCTGGTGTTGCCAAGGACCCGCCTCCTCCATGTGACCAGGGTACTGCCAGAATTGAGAGAGAAACCTAGTTCTCACCAGGATTCTCTTCCTTCCCAGACTTAGTTCACCACTCTGGAGGAACTTATGTTAACAGCCCTGCTTTTCTTTTTGAAGTGGCACTAAAAACATCTGGTTCTTGAACTCAACTAGTCATGAGTAAGGTCATATTCCCCAGGTAGAGAGGTCCTGGAGAGCTGGGGAAGCAAAGTCAACACCCGATATCCCTGAGCAGTATCTCCTCCTCCTCCGCCTTGCAATCACCCAGAGAGCCCAGCTGTGCATGGTTACGTCGACCTCAACTCATTCGAGAAGTTTTGAGGCAGTTTAAGAAATACAGGCATTCAACTTCGATTTTAAAATACACATTTTTTACATAAAAAATTCAAACAAGATAAACACATGAAAAACTTAAGCAAAATTAGTTTCAAGGAAAAAGGAAAATAAGGGTAAAGGAAAATTTAAACTCAAATTCAATATAACATTAAGTAATTGTGTCACGATTCTATACTATAACTGAATCACTTTTCTGTACACCTGAAACTAACACAACACTGTTCATCAACTGTACATCAATATAAAGTAAAAATTAAAAAGTCTATGCTAATATTCATTATTTATTCTTTACTATATACCTTGTCAGTTGATAAAATGTAGATAAAACACTAAACTTAACCTATGAAAACTATATAAAATGCAGGCCTACTCATTAAATAAATATTTACTATATGCCTATTATGTGCCTCTTGTGTGCTTACTGTGCACTGTTCCAGGCACTGGGGAACACCAATGAACAACACACAGCAAATCCTTGCTTTTTAGTCAGTGGAAACAAGTATATCAAGACAAATGAGTAAATTATAGAGTACGTGAGAAGATGGTAAGTACTTTGGAGAAAAGTTAAGCTGCAAGGGAGACAGAATACAAGAAGTGGGAAGTCACACAACTGCAAATAGGGTGGTTGAGGAAGACCTCACTGAGAATCTGGGCAAAGACTTGGAGGTAAGGGTCAGCCCAGAAGATAAATAGAGTAGAGTGTTATAGGCATGGGGAGTAAAGAGCACAAAACCCTGGGGCTGGAAAGTGCATTGTGGCATGCTGAAGGACGAGCCGGGAAACCACTGCGGCTGGAGCAGAGGGAGCTAGCCAAGTGTAGAGCAAGGCAGTAAAAGGTGGGGTGAGGAAATTATTTAGGTCCATGCAAAGTCAATAAAATGTTAAGTTAGAAGTGACATGACATGACTTCCATTTTAACCGGATGACTCTGGGCGTCTGTGTTGAGAACACAGTGTATGAGTCAAGGTCACAGGAGGGAGGCTGCCGCAGTGATCCAGTCGAGAGATGATAGTGGCTTTGACCGGGAGGGTGGTGAAATACGTAGTGACAAGTGTCATACCCTGATGTATTCTGAAGCTATGTTCTTTGCCTAAAGACGGGCTACCCCTTCTATCTTTGAGGTTTTGTTTCAGGTAAAGCAGGTATCAGGCGAAAATTATTTTTGGTCATACTACGCGGAGTAGATTTGGGGTCTTCATGTACGCCCTAAAGATTAAAAACAAAAACCTATGTATCCCCTCCTGAAGTCTTGATTCCCCCCCACGAAGTTTTAAGTTGACATCATAAATTTATATAAGATTACAAAGAATGTAATTTCTGGTAATGTAAACAGTAAAACTTTAAAACAGAGCTTCTATATCACCTAAATGGTTAGTTTTAGCACAAGAGACCCAGACTCTTGGTCAGACAGTATTCTGGGTGTGTCTGTTTCTGGGTGAAATTAACATCTGAATGAGTAAAGCAGTTTGGCTTCCCCACTGCACACCCCTCCCCGGCTCCCCC
The DNA here is from genome assembly GCF_964270905.1 of Leucopleurus acutus. Lineage (NCBI taxonomy): Eukaryota > Metazoa > Chordata > Mammalia > Artiodactyla > Delphinidae > Leucopleurus > Leucopleurus acutus. Next base: position 83,224,597 of record NC_139152.1, on the reverse strand, counting down.
CATAATCTGAGGGCCTCATCCAGTCAACTGAAGACCTGAATAGAACACAAAGCTAAGTAAGAAGGAGCTCCTTCCTGACTGTCTTGAGCTGGGATGTTGGTCTTTTCCTGTCATTGGATTTGAACTGAAACACTGGCTCTTTCTGCGTCTTGAGCCTGCCAGCTTTTGGACCAGAACTTAGACCACTGGCTTTCCTGGGTCTCCAGCATGCCAACTGCAGATCTTGGGACTTCTCAGTCTCCAAATCACATGAGCTAATTCCTCCTAATCTCTTAATCTCTCTCCCCCCACACCCATAACCCCCTCTCCCATGTGTGGATGTGTATATATGTATGTATGTCATCAGTTCTGTTTCTCCGGAGAATCCTAATATAAACACCATCATCCATTTCAAATATAACCAACCCAGTTCAAGCTCCTCCTTATCAGCTGGAAAATTTATGTAATTTTTTTCCTTTAACTCTTTTATTCAGTCTACTTCCCCACAGAACTTTATCCCAATGTAGCATACGTTTACGTCGGGAAGTCTTTTATTGCTCATGCTACCATACTTCTTTGCATGAAAATATTTCAGATTGCTGCTCTGTTCAGTGCCCAGGTAGATTCTAGACCCCTGCACAATACGGTAAGACTCAGGACAGATAAGGAGATGCCATTGTTGGCTAAAATGGGGAAAGAGTCATTGTGAAAGGGGAAGTGAAAAATACAGTCCGGACACTGCGAACTGATGCCCTCAAAAACCTTCCACACCTCAGGTGTTCGGGTACCCCAGGCATACCTGTTTAAAGCCCCCTGCAGTGGACTACCCATTTGTCTGATAACTAGAAGTATTTTCTATGTATAATCCTAGGCTAGCTGCTTGGTTCCGCCTGTGCTGCCATAAGAAGTGAGGAGGGCAGCCCCGGGCAAATGTCTTCGTAAGCAGCTCAGCTCACTCTAAAGGATGCTAACCCCAGCTTTCATCTGACACTCTGCTAGGGTACCAAGCCTCTCTTTAACCAGCTACACAGAATAGCTGCACTCTAGGCCTTATGTGCCAGGGAGTAATGCCACCTCAAATTCAAAGGCAACGAATATTCTCAAACCCTCAGCTGAGAAAAACAATATACAGGGAAGACTGCTGAGAGGACAAGTCGTCTTCCTATCGGTGGGCCAGATCAGATCAGCAGAGAACAGGGCACCTCAACAGAAGCTTGCAGTCGCTTTTACAAAATTCTGCTTTGAAGTGATGCTATTAACTCAAAAATGTTTTAGGAGGATCAGCCTTACAAAACTTGATTTTCAAAACAAAACACAGTGTACCCTTTATGGAGGCTCCTGGGAGAAATTCTTGTCTGGTGTTGGTGCCAAGAGTAGTTATAATCATCCCGAGAAAATGGTTTCTCTTTACTCCTCCAAGTGTTTCCTCTTCCCTCTATCTCATAGAAAACCCAGAGGTGAAGTTTTGGCCCCTGTGTCTTGTGCTTAGGTCATTCTGACATGCAATTTAATTGTATTCTTGGTTTTACGTTGTTCCCACCATTTTCTTACTTTTGATTTTTACTGTGTCCAATATCACGTATTCTTAGCGGCCAAAGTTGCTTCTGGCATGAGGGAATATACATATAAATACCTATCTATGTACAAACACACGGCAATTTTGTCCTATAATCTCATGCCCCTTTCACATCCTTCTACATCCATCTACAGAGCTACTTCCCTTTAAAATATTGCCTATTTTTTTTTAATGCTTAGAGTCATGAATATGCTATATTCTGTCACATCCAGCCAGGGTACCAAGAGCATAAGGTACAGTCATTTGGGCCTCCCAAAGTAATACAAAACTAGACAGGATACAGGAGTATTTAATCAACAATAACAAAAAACCGAAATCTAATTCTAGGTTTTAATGAACAATTGTTTGAGTTCCTACTTTGTTTCAGACACTAAGCTATATGTAAGGAATTAAAAGGAAATTAAAAGAATGGTTCATGATTCAAAAAGACCACTACAGTCCGTGCATGAGAGGAGTTACATACGTATATATGTGCCTATGCGTGCCTGCATGTATGTACATACATACACCCACATACATGCATCATTAACACTAAGTCTACTTAAATCTATATCAGGTTACAGAGACAACAGCCCGTTAATGCCCCTTCATGCTTAGTCACGGATAAAGGTTTCATACTGACTGCCATTGTTTAAGGGACTCTCATCCATCGCTCTGGCTACAACAACAATTGTAAAGGTCTTTAATTTTGTGACTTATGATGACAGGAACAGGTTAATTCAAGAAAGACTGAATCCACCCAATTCAATGAGGACTGCGTGTGGTTTACTGTATGAATAGTTAACCGGAGAATGTCTGTCAAATTTTATCCCTTGATCAATGTGGCCAAGAGAACAGTCTCCATTCCTGACCAGTTTTGACCACTACTCATCTTATATTATGGAAATGTACGCAGTCCGTGATGACTAGAGCAGTTTCGGCCATGGTTTTCATCCTCAATTTTGCAGAGAAAATTTAAATTCTTAGAAGAAGCCTAAAATCCTTCCAAAAGGCAGGGTCTGACAAAAGTTTGGGATCTGTAAAAACTTTCCTGATTGTATTTTCAGTTTCATGACATACCACGTGATTTACAGAAATATACTTACTATTTGGAACGGAGAGCTCTGCAACAAAGATAACTTCCAAAGATAAGGGAACTAGCCTTGACTCAACTCTTTGAAACATTTTATAACCTTTTGCTAATGGAGAAGAGTAACCTAGGTTTTAGAAAGAATTCTCTTTAGCTAAAAGCACTTAAGTCCATTCTCTACGTCTGCGTCTTTATTCCTGTCCTGCCCTGAGGTTCTTCAGAACCTTTTTTTTTTTTTTTAGATTCCATATATATGAGGAGATATGCAGATATATGTATATGTATAGCTGATTCACTTTGTTATAAAGCAGAAACTAACACAACATTGTAAAGCAATTATACTCCAATAAACATGTTAAAAAATAAATAAAAATAAAAGCACTTGAATTAAATGTTACACAATTTATAATGTGCAGCCACATTTCATTCGTTTTTTCCCCACACTCCCAATCATGACCTGTGGGTCCTTTTCTGTGCCCCCAGTTTGTTCCTCTCCCATGTCAATCCAAATGGGCTGCCAATCTCTTATTATCAGGGCCCTGATTACTATTTGCTGAAAATTCTCGGGCTGTGAAATTGCTTAAGGTCAAAATTTTAGTGTAGACTCTTTATCAATTTTATTGCTCAGGGAAGTAGACGCCATTTATATAGTTCCAATTAACCCTACTTAACGCAGACTCTCAGAGTAAGGCAATTCTGGGAAATCACTACTGAATCGTTTCACACATTCCAGTGTGGTTTGCAAGTATACAGACGCACAAAAGTTAACCCTGCAAGAGGTCATGGTGGCCCATTCAGCCTATCAGCTGCACTGACTGCTCTTGCTTAAGTAGCTCCCCAGCTAGCCTTTCCTCATCTCCCTTTAAAATAGTCTATGTTTGCATCTTTCAGCTCATGTGGAGACAGTGCCAGCATCCTACCACCTCTTACCACCTCAAATGCCGCCACCCTGGTCCATCAGCATCTCTCTTCTGGACTTCTCCACCAGCCTCCTAACTGATCTATTTCCACCCTGAATCCCTACCATCTGTTCTCCATGCAGCAGCAAGCAAGATCCTTTTGTCACTCACGGCTATAAAGTTTGCCCATCCTTTAGTAAGGATATGTAGTAATAGTACATAGTTAGATAGATATTATACTAAAACCCACAGTTCGCATATATTATAATTTGTTAGATACATGGCTAAGTTAGCTATGTAGTAAACCGCTTTTAGCTTCATTATAATATTGCTTTGATTCTTCTCAATTATTTCATTTTCAAAACCTCCAATCATACCCAAACCAAGACCACCTAACCAGACTCTAACTAGGCTATGCCTAGGCAAGAATCACCCTTGGTTCTGTCTGTTGGGAACCAGGTAAATTACTCATATACGACAATTACAGCTGCAATGTAAACTGTATATCTGCCTGTTTTAACCTTACCAAGTAGGCAAGTTTTTTAAGTATCCCCCACAGTCAGATAATCAAGTACTTTATACCTTTTTAACATATTTTGAAAGGTCTCTATAGCATACACTTAAGTAACTATTTAAATATCCAATCATGTTCATTAATTAAATTGTGTTTTCCCAGATTCTTATACAATAATGACCAAGGCAAACTGACAAGTAATTATGTGTAATATCTCTGCCTTCAAGAAAACTATTCCTTAGTCATGCCCCGGCCCCAGAATAAATATCTAAATTTTTTCTGTCTCTGCAATTAGATATTCTTATCTCTACTTTAAAAAATAAAATTGACTTAACTGAGTTTAGAAGGCTAAGTTTTCTCCAACACCTACAGAATACAGCAAAACCTGCTTAGCATGTCACATTAAGCCTTTTGACATCTGGCACCTACCTACTGGCTGAGCCTCATCTCCTACCCTAGCCCCATAGACTAAATTACTTGTAGACCAGGCATGCCACAGCGTCTTTGCACTTGTTAGTTTCTCTGCCTAGAACAGCCTCCGCTGCTTTGTCCACCTGGAAAGCAACTCATCTAAATGGTTCAGATGCTACCTCCTCAGGGAAGCCTTCTCTGATTGCCCCAGGACAGCCCTAGGCCCTCCCCTCCATGCTCCAATTCCACCTTGCATAGGTTTTCAAGCAAGCACATTGCCGTATTATTATAACTATTTGTTTGCAGGTCAGTCTCCCAGTGAACAGCAAACCCCTTAATGAAAGCAACCATGTCTTATTAGTATTCATATTCCTAATGCTTGGCCTATGTTAAGTGCTCATTAAATGCCTCCTGAGTTAATTAATAGACAAATGAGTTAATGTAAGAATGTTAACAGAACACTGTGCAAAAGGATCAGAGCAACTGGTCCTCTGAATTTGGAAGTGTGAAAAACAAATTCAACTGCAAATTTAAAACAAATACATTTTTATGGTTAAATCAACAATTCAGAATATGGAGTTTTAAAGGAGGGACCAAAAAAAAGAAAAATCAATCACATCTATACAGATTTTTAAATATTTTTCCCCAGGTAATTTATTCACTCTATGGCGCTGAACAAACACTCCCATTTCCTTCTCATCCCTCAATACTTCTGGAAATATGTGAAGACTAGTAAGGACTTACCATAATATCAAATCATAATTTCTTCAAAAAAAAAGACACTATTGGGCTTCCCTGGTGGCGCAGTGGTTGAGAGTCTGCCTGCCAATGCAGGGGACACGGGTTCGAGCCCTGGTCTAGGAGGGTCCCACATGCCGCGGAGCAACTAGGCCCGTGAGCCACAACTACTGAGCCTGCGCGTCTGGAGCTTGTGCTCCGCAACAAGAGAGGCTGCGACAGTGAGAGGCCTGCGCACCGCGATGAAGAGTGGCCCCTGCTCGCCGCAACTAGAGAAAGCCCTCGCACAGAAGTGAAGACCCAACACAGCCAAAAATAAAGAAAGAAAGAAAGAAAATTAAATATTAAAAAAAAAAGATACTATCAAGATATACGTGAAGAACTTTAAAACGCTACTGAGATTCACAAAACAAGATTTGAATAAATGGGAACATATACTCTGTTTGGGGACAGGTTGGTTCAGTTTTGTAAAATATTCTCCCTAGATTAATCTATAAACTTAATTTAACCCTCCCCCTAAAACATGATTTTTTTAAGAACCAGACAATTTTCAAAGTTCACATAGAAAAAATAAGAATGTAAGAAGATACAGGAAAATCCTGGAACGAAAAAAGAGTAGTAAGTGAAGACGTGCCATCCCAGATATTAAAACATGAAAAACTAAAGAAATTAACATGGTGCAGAGTTAGCCAACAAACTGACAGTAAACAAAACAGTAAACTTTCCAAAAATAGCTCTAACTGCAGAGGGGGTTTAATAGATGATGCTACCCTTTCATGCCACCTTCACCCTGGTCCAAGTAAATATTATCTTTCTCAAGAATCATCACACTGAAGGCAAGGGAAAGATACATTGTTCAAGAAATGTTTGGAGCAGCTCATGCAGCTCAATATCAAAAAAACAAACAACCCAATCCAAAAATGGGCCAAACACCTAAACAGACATTTCTCCAAAGAAGATATACAGATTGCCGACAAACACATGAAAGAATGCTCAACATCACTAATCATTAGAGAAATGCAAATCAAAACTACAATGAGATATCATCTCATACCAGTCAGAATGGCCATCATCAAAAAGTCTACAGACAATAAATGCTGGAGAGGGTGTGGAGAAAAGGGATTCCTCTTGCACTGTTGGTGGGAATGTAAATTGATACAGCCACTATGGAGAACGGTATGGAAGTTCCTTAAAAAACTAAAAATAGAACTACCATACGACCCAGCAATCCCACTAGTGGGCATATACCCTGAGAAAACAGTAATTCAAAGAGAGTCATGTACCAAAATGTTCATTGCAGCTCTATTTACAATAGCCCGGAGATGGAAGCAACCTAAGTGTCCATCGACAGATGAATGGATAAAGAAGATGTGGCACATATATACAATGGAATATTACTCAGCTATAAAAAGGAACGAAACTGAGTTATTTGTAGTGAGGTGGATGGACCTAGAGACTGTCATACAGAATGAAGTCAGAAAGAGAAAAACAAATACCATATGCTAACACATACATATGGAATCTAAAAAAAAAAAGAAAAAAAAAAGAGAATGGTCAGAAGAACCTAGGGGCAAGACAGGAATAAAGATGCAGACCTACTAGAGAATGGACTTGAGGATACAGGGAGGGGGAAGGGTAAGCTGGGACAAAGTAAGAGAGTGGCGTGGACATATATACACTACCAAACGTAAAATAGATAGCTAGTGGGAAGCAGCTGCATAGCACAGGGAGATCAGCTCGGTTCTTTGTGACCACCTAGAGTGGTGGGATAGGGAGGGTGGGAGGGAGGGAGAGGCAAGAGGGAAGAGTTATGGGGGCATATGTATACATATAACTGATTTACTTTGTTATAAAGCAGAAACTGACACACCATTGTAAAGCAATTATACTCTAATAAAGATGTTAAAAAATAAATAAAAATTTAAAAAAAGTTTGGAAAGAACAATGGGGTAGTTATGGGGAAAAATAAAATCGGATTTCTATTTCATTACTATAGCAAAATAAGTGTGAACCAAAGACATATACAAAACTAAAATCATAAAATTCCAACAATAAACTGTTGAAGAATAAGTTTTATGACCCCAGAGTTGGACAGGCTTTTTTGATTATCCTGCAAAATCCAGAAAGTACCAAGGAAACATATGACAACTTTACATAAAAACAAAACTCTTAGGCCCCAAATATTATAGACAATATCAAAAGATAAATGACAGAATAGCAGAAACTATTGGGGAAAAAATCTTATGGGAAACGTTAATTCCTTTAATATATAAAAAGCTCCTAAAACTCAAAGCCAAAACTCAAAATTTAAAAGTGAGCTTGCGAAGGGCATGAACAGACTATTCACAGAAGAGGAAGATACAAAGTAAGCACATGAAAAGATGCTCAAGTTAAACTATGAGATGCTACCTTCTCCCTAGCAGATTAGCAATGATTTAAGTCAACAGCAATTTGCTAAGAGGCATCAAAATTTTTAATTCCTATTCCCTGTGACCCAGCACTCCACTTTTACAAATCTTTCCTATAAACTTACTGGCACATAACCACTCCTCCCTAACCACCCTGCCTCCATCTCCACCAACCCCATTTCCTTGGTAGCTCTCTCCAGGAAACTGCAAGCTACAGTAGCTTGCCTAAACTGTACACCACCTGAAGAGCAACCATTCCTAAACCCTCTAGAATATCAACAGAGTCAGAGGAATGTAACCCTATTTGCTGCCATCTTGCGCTTTTCTCTTTGACCTCATCTTCTTCTTTTCCTGCCAGAAAGTCACCTCCTGTGTCTAGTAGATCCTCCTCCCATTGACCTCTGTGGCCACATGGTCTTTCAATTCCCTGGGTCATACATCTCTTGGACTTATGATCCAAGACTTATAATCCAAGTGAATTTTTAATCACAATAAGCATCTCAGAGACTGAGAACAAAACCTGTGAGATCCCTCCCAAAAGCTTCAGTGGAAAATCATTAATCACAAACATGAAGAAGAAAGCACTATCTTAACTATTGAAGAAAAGTTCTGCTAAGCAGGTAAATACATACATACGTATGAGAATTTCTCCAAACTCCTAACAGCAGAGAGACAATGATAATAATGAGTTAAAACTGTTCAGCAGTATAACCATCTTGTAGCCAGTGTGCTAAGTACTTGCCAAGTACCATCTCATTTAACCCAGCTACTCTATAAGATAGAGAATATCAGTTACCCCCATTTTTATAATTGAGGACAATGATATACAAAGAGACTAAGTAACCTGCTCAAGGTCCAAAGGCGAGTAACTGGCAGGGCCAGGATGGGAAGCAGACCTGCCCCAGAGCCCAGGCTCTCCACCACCAGGAGATATTTTTCTTTAAATCCTAATTCTTTTAGAAGCAAGGTAGAAAGTATTAACTGAAAGCTTGCTTGGAGTAGAATGGAACACTGATACTGAATTCAAGATCACACAGAATATAGAGTGGGAATTTTTAGAAATCCATAAATACTGCTTTTTGTTTCAAGTCACTATTTCCATTAACCAGTTCAGAGAGATGTTCTACATTAGGCAGAACCTGTTTTTGGAAGCATTGCTCATTGACATACATATGTCTCTCTGGATTTATCCTCCCTCCCCAGCTGAGATTCCTTGCTAAATTTCCTGTGTGTTCGCTTCGGTTCACTCCCCTCTTCCTCTCCTCGTGAGCTGTGCTCCCTGGTGATGTCCACCAATTCTCTGTCCCCTCCCAGGGCCCTAAGCTCCACACTCTGTCTTCCAGAGCGCCCTAACCTGCTCCACTCAGACTCAGGTGAGAGACAGATCTGTTCCCAACCCGTACACTGCTCTTGTAAATTCTGACAATTTTATCCTTGAGAAACATACGCGTGGGCTTTGATGTCCACAGTACTTTTCCTATAAGTCAATTCAAGAACTGAATACCTGATCACAACTTTTGTTCATAGCACTCCAATGGTTTCAACAGTTGCACTTATCTAGCGGAAAAACCCCTCAAGATTTTGCTTTATGATAGACTAGTCAGAAAGTAAATATAAAAACAGTAGGCGGAAAACAATGAATGAAAAAATGATTCGAAAATACGTAAGATAAATAAATCCAAAGAAAGCTAAAATGTGAAGATAATAGCAAAATCATTCATTTTTTTTCTCCACAGTGCTTATCATCGTCTGACATGTTTGCATATGCTAAAATGTCTGTTTCCTCTTCGCTTCCTACCAGAATGTTTGCTCCATGAAGACGAGACATTGACCGTTTTGTTCACTGTTTCTCCAGTGTCTAGAACTCAGCCAGAAGCATAGTAAATGCTCAATAGTACTTAAGTGAGTAAGTTAGTGAATGAAGCTTCTGCCTCATCATCTCTCGCTCCATAAACAAGATTTGCTTTCATACTCTGGCCAAGATTTTTAGAGATATTCCTAACTCCTCAATCTCTTTTTAGGTTACTTTCAAGATGGAGAGTCATCTGATCAGATCCAATTCTGAGACACACAAAACTTAACTACTCACCACTCCCTAAACATATGTTCCCTGATTCTTAAAAGAAAAAAAAAAAAAGGAGAGAAGAGGCACAGCAGAAAATTTTCTAAACCACTTCTTCACCTACATGAAACTAGTTCACGCACGCCTATACCCACTGGTTCATAAGATGACTGTATTCTTTGTAAGTAGCACAAAGCTAATTGAAAAAGGAAAAAAAAAATGTCAGTTACTAGTAATAAAAGCACCAAAGGGCCCAGGGGGTTCTTTACACTCTGGACAGTGTGTTAAGAGGCACTTCAGTGACCTCCATCCTCAACTCTCTCTAGGTCTAAAATTGATTGATTTAGGTTAGATTTCCCAGCTTCATTTCCTTGTGATGACTTTGAATATCAAACTATACCCTCAAGGGCAAAAGGGATGGCTGAGAAATAAACGTCTTACGCTAAGCAACTGCTCTCTTTCCCTGCGGAATACAGACTTTTGATTTAATGAAACCCAAGGAGAGATTCCAAACAATTTCCAACTGGCTTTTTCTAGACCCTACTAATTACCTCCCAACTTACAGAAAAATATCAACTACCATTCAGATCTTCTGATACCATTCCCCTCTCCCCCACCCAAAGGTTCCTTGTCTTCCTCTGCGTTTTCCACTCTCCTCCCCCCACCCCTACCCCACTCCCTCTACTTCCCAACCAAAGCCACCTAATGGTTGACCCACCATCCGACGTCTAGGTTCTTGCTCAAGCCAGCCCCTCTGCCTGGAATGACCTTTCTACTCCCACCTCACCTGCAAGCCTACAGCCTACTAGAATCTCTGTAACTGTCCGCCTTATAACAAGGTCATTTGCACGCAGAACAAGTTCTCCCTAGTTTGCGGCCTTTTGGAAGACCGGAATTACACAGCTGCTTTTTTTTTGTATTGAAATCTTTCATTCCTGGGGACCTAACAATGCTTTGCTTATAGAAGACACTTAATTCTTGTTTACTTTATTGAAACTCATTTGGAGGCAGAGACATTTTCTGGGGTTTTGCATACAATTTCTAATGGATTACGTCAGGATGGCTGCCAATCTCTCTATCCTTCTCCGTCCAATTCATATAGTCACATTGTTTTGAAAAATTAAGTTTTCCACACAGAGCAGTCGTTGTCAATACCAGCACCCTAGGTTTTCTATGGTGATTCATGACCCATTTGATCAAGAACTATTGGATATCTGTTAATCAGCAGTTACTCAGCTGGGCCTTGGGATATAGAGATGAAAACATGGTCCCTGCCCTCAAGGAACAAGATGTCTATTTGGGAGAGAGCGCCAAGTAGACAAGTAATTATAGTTTATAAAGTCCTATGAGACCTTTATAAAGTCCTATGAGGTCTGTAAGAGGACAGACAGGGTCTACCTAGCTCAGCTTTGGGCACAGGGGTCAATAAAGGTTGTAAAGTGTCAAAAAGCTTCTGTGGGAGATGATATCTGAACTTGAAAGTTAGTCTCAAGAGAGGAGAGACATTGCAGGCAGAGGAAACGGTATGTGCAAAGGCACTGAGGCAAGTGACAGCTCCTTATTTCTGAGCACCGCAAATGTTTTGTTACTTCTGGAACATTCTAGGGGAGCTGCAGAACAAGAAGCAGAGCATAGAAGCAATGGCTGTCCATTATGATGGGCCTGGTATACAAGGCCAAGGAGTTTGGTCTTTAACCTGTAATGAGTTCCATGGACGCTGTGCTATCCAGACTATAAATTTAGGATTCCAGGATCAGGCTAGTTTTGCCACAGAATGGAACAGTCATCTTGTGAATCACAACAACAGTCCAAACAAATTAATCTCTTTTGTTCAGTCAGGTAACAAAATCACAAGCTAAAAATACCGTTTTGGAAAATGGGAAGATATACGTGGCAATGAGAGCAAAGGTGCCTTTTATGAAAAGAACTTCTCGGTGGAATAATCACAGGAAAGAACTTCCCCAGCAAACTGTTTCTCAACTGGACTCTGAGAAACCGTGAGAAACAGAAAGCAGATTACGGCTGAAAAATCAAGAGAAGATAAACTCCACGAAGCATCACTAGACTGAACTCCCTCAGAGCAGTGGCCACATCCAGCTGTTTCACCACCAGATCCCTACTGCCTGGCATTAGGGCGGAAACAGTAGGTGCTCAATGAGTATTAGGTGAATGAATGGACCAAGGAACTGATCCATAAACATCTCCCCTCTATAAAACAGAAATAAATGGTTGAAGCACAGGGGGGGAAATTAAGCATAATGTTTTTAAAATTCTTGAAGTGTTCATAAGAAAAGCAGTTTCAATATAAAAAAAAATGCATTTCGGGGCTTCCCTGGTGGCGCAGTGGTTGAGAGTCCGCCTGCCGATGCAGGAGACACGGGTTCGTGCCCCGGTCCGGGAGGATCCCACATGCCGCGGAGCGGCTGCGCCCGTGAGCCATGGCCGCTGAGCCTGCGCGTCCGGAGCCTGTTGCTCCGCAACGGGAGAGGCCACAACAGTGAGAGGCCCGCGTACCGAAAAAAAAAAAAAATGCATTTCCATACAAGCATGAACACATGACCATGAACAGTTGTTTGATGTGACTCACTCTGACTGGTACAGCCACGTAATCTGCATGAAAGAAACCCAGAAATAATGGACACCAGTGAGTTAGATGCCACAAAGCAGTTTTGTGAGCAAAGAATAACACAGTAAGTGTCAGCTGTGTATCGTGGAAGGGGTCCCACACCAGGAGTGGAGCTGGAGTCTAAGTAAATCCATGCACATTGCACTCAACTGTCTTGAGGAAGTGACTTAACTTCCCTGGACCTTAGCTTTCTTGTCTATGAAACGAGAGGGTAGGTGAGATGCTCCTCGAGGTCCCTTTTGATACGAAGAGGTATTTCAAGATGTCCCAGGGGCAGCAGGTCGTCATCATACACACACAAGCCCTGTTCACGAAGGATCACCATTTTCACACGTTTCTGAGTAACTCTGCTGCTCACGTCACTGTCGTAGTGCTGGGGGCTTTGTAAATCATGGGAAGGTAGAGCCCATCCCCTCTAGGAATGTCTCATCTAGATCAATTGCCTTAGAAATTACCCATCTAGTAAAAAGACAGAGCTGGAACAACAGTTCATGATTTTTGGTGGTTGGGGGAGCCCTCAGATTACCTGGCCCACCAAGCCCAATGTAGCAGATATGACTTTGAATCTGACAGCCAGTTAGTGGCTGGGGACACACTGGCACCCGGGCTCCTGAAGACATCCTGCTGTGACTGGCCGCGGCCTCCAGACACTCATTCCCTCTGACACTCACAGGAGGTCTCCAGTGGGAGACCAACAGGAAAAATGTAAGTGAATTCCTGCTGTATTACAATATGTCTGCTTCCTATAAGAATGACTGCAAGCCAAAAGGTCACTCAGCAGATGCCTAATTAAGGGTCAAAGATTTCTATTACAGAACAGGCCCACAAAATCTGTCATTACGTGTTTTTAACAATTTCTTGGCTCTTCAGACTTAAGGGCCAACAGCCTGACTGGAGAATTAAATGCTAAGTATAGGGAGGAATTTTCCCCTTTCGTCTTACGTTATTTTGGGGCTGTGATTTGATTCTCCTCCAAAATTCTGCCAACTCCCTTTACCACCCAAGAGATATAACTTGCACATAAACATTTATGACAGTCTGGGTAGATTATTATGCTCCTAAGGACATGCTTTTTTTCTGCGAAGCTGGTCTGGTGACTACAGTCCTAAATGAAGTCTGTAGGGAGACGCATTTCAAAAATGCAGTCTTCAACAGCTCATGAAGAACTTCTCCTCTTTTATACAATCTGTCTGAGTTGCCAATTGAATAGCAAGTTCCTTTCAAAGTAGATCACCATAGCTGGTGTTGGAAGTGGTTTTGAATCTCAGTTAAAGCATGGTTCTCCCTCTAAGCAGCTTTATGGGGGAGGTGTATGTTCTCTTCACTCCGTGAAAAAAAAGGCTCATGGAGAGGTGGTACAGGGAATACATCGCCTTAATTATATTGTAAAAAGCCACAGGAAGATTCAGCCAACATCCTAATGATATGGTTCATTCAATTGCCAAAGAAAGGCTGTATCACATAATCAAGTGGTTTCATTTTGTATCATCCATAAACTCCCCCTCTTTATAGGAAGACCTTTTAAATAGTAAACATTTCAAGATTTGAGGTCAGTCCAACCTAGACAAATCTAGAATGTCATTAATTAAAATGTAAACTGATTCTATTTCTGGTCCTGGTAATCAACTATGGAAAATAGTTTCAATGAGAAGAATGCCTGCAGACATATGAGGTTATATTTATATTAACAGGGACAATTTCTTCTCTCAGTTACATGATTACAGGTTGAGCACTAAAGTTTTGGTTACTAAAAGAGAAGGTGTTGGGACTTCCCTGGTGGCACAGCGGTTAAGAATCTGCCTGCCAATGCAGGGGACACGGGTTCAAGCCCTGGTCCGGGAGGATCCCACATGCCACAGAGCAACTAAGCCCATGCGCCACAACTACTGAGCCTGTGTGCCACAACTACTGAAGCCCACGTGCTAGAGCCCGTGCTCTGCAACAAAAGAAGCCACCACAATGAGAAGCCGGCGCACCGCAACGAAGAGTAGCCCTCGCTCACCGCAAGTAGGGAAAGCCAGTGCACAGCAATGAAGACCCAACGCAGCCAAAAATAAAATAAATTTATAAAAATAAAAAAGAGAAGGTGTTAACCAACTCTTGATTAATCCAACGATCTTCACTGAGTTTATATGTGTACATGAATGCCTATTCATTCATAGAAATATAAATAAAGCAGAACTGGGAAAAAGTAGAAAGGAAGATAATGGAGAATTCTGAATACTGGTTCAGAATATAAACTACAGGTTTCAAATTATTGAATAGAATAACATCAAAAGAAATTGTAAAAGCACTGTTTTAATGATAGCTGTAATTAAGAAATGTGAAAAGGGACTTCCCTGGTGGTGCAATGGTTAAGAATCTGCCTGCCAATGCAGGGGACACGGGTTCGATCCCTGGTCCAGGAAGATCCCACATGCCGTGGAGCAACTTAGCCCGTGCGCCACAACTACTGAGCCCACGTGCCACAACTACTGAAGCCCACACGCCTAGAGCCCGTGCTCCGCAACAGGAGAAGCCACCGCAATGAGAAGCCCGCGCACAGCAACGAAGAGTAGCCCCCAGTCGCCGCAACTAGAGAAAGCCCGTGCACAGCAAGGAAGACTCAACGCAGCCAAAAATTTTAAAAAAAAAGAAATGTGAAAAATGAGTAACTGCATCTACAACTATCTAGGTATTTCTAGACCCATTTCAAATAAGTACAACTTGCTAGGATTGCAAGCAAAATTGGTTACAAGGCACAGCAGCTAAATAAACACACACACAAAACGCAAAAAATGTTGCAGTGACTTCATCACATCAAGAGGCTAAGAGTTACTGGCTCCACTCAGCACAGCTTTTACGGATATTTTCTGCAGTGACTGTGTATGCTGCCTTCAGAGACTCTACAAAGGAATTAACCTGACACCATGTTGTGAGACAAGCAAATGCTAAAGAATGCACTCTCCCAATTCAAAGAAATTCCCAAAGGCAGTTATCTGGAGGGGGTGGAGGGAAAATCGGGGAAATGCCTACCAAGAGGGGTGGGGGGGAGCTAGCTAGAGAATGCAAAGCAGTATCTCAAATTTTTCTCCTCTCTAAATGAGCATGCTACAACTATTGAAAATATGTACTCTTAACAGTCACAAGTAAACAGTACATTTGTGTATATGCTTGCACATATACAATTCTGATTGCATGGGTGAATGTTCTGCTCAGTAAAATAAAGGAAGCCCACTGAATTTCCTCTCTCAAAGCTAAAGTTGCTACTAATTAAAACAAAATATTTCCTAAAGGCATCTGAAATGGCCTGCAGTGTGAAATGCGGAGTCTATTTCCATGACACCCAAGCTGACTCTGACTCTTTCCATCTTGATGAATTCGTCAAGTTGAGTTGCCAAGCACCTGATAAAAATCCTTGCGATTGGAGGAAAAAAATTAATCAAAGAAAACACCAGTAGAAATGAAAGTAAACAACGAAACATTAGAATCAAAGGAAGCAGAGAAGTCAGCCAGTCAGATGACAACACTGCTCCCAGCCATAACTGAGTGTAGGGAAGTGTGGATATTAGAACAGCTAATCCAAACAATGATGAAAGTACTTCAGACATTATTTAATGATTCAGAGTTTACAATATGCAAGGATCCTAATTTTTGGTTGTTGCTGTTGCTGTTAACCTATTTGCTGGTTTCACTCTGAAGCTGGGTGATAATGTAAACATCTCCAATTCTTGTTCTTTGTTTTAATGTATGCTTTCATGCATTTAAAGAACCCTCCACCCAAAACAACCAACTTATCTACTTTGGACCCAGGGAACAGGATAAAAGCATATGCCTGATGTCATCACCACTATTTTGAGAAAAATCCACACAGTGGAAACAAAAGTAGTAAGAAAGAGCAAGACAGTTAAGGAACTTTACATTCCAAACTCCCAGTCAACAGGGAGAAAGACCAGAAATTTCACTCCACATTTTACCCTCCCTGGAGTTAAATGGACCACAACTGGAAAATCCACACAAAATCAAATAAAATAACCCATCTCCAGTCCAAGACCGGAAAATAACCAAGCAGAATTAGAACTGTGAAGCTTATTCTGTAGAAAGCGACGTTGACCAAAATAATCCAACACACCTGCTACCAAAAAAAAAAAAAAAGGAAAAGGAAAATAAAGACATCTCCCTGTGAAAAGAGACTCCCCTTCAACCCCAGGTTTCACAAAGTGAGAACTATACTAAAATGTTCTTGACTTGTTTCCTTTGGGCTTCAAGGGGCAGCCAGTAATTGAAGTTGTCGTGCTCTCTGCAGCACGCCTCGGGAGACCAGGTGAAAAATTAGAACACGAGTCTAAGAGTAAATGCCCTGGAACAAACAGTCTGCCTGATGTCACCGCAACATGCATGTTCTTCCTCTGAAACCTGCTTATTTTCTCTTAGGAAAGTCTATCCATTCCAACAGTCTCAAAGCCTTTTATCTCCCAGAAGGAGGATTGAAACTATGTTGTCAACTCAGAAACGTGCCCTCTCATCGCTGCCCTACCACCCTCTGAAGAGGATGGAAGACACAGTTTGCAGAACAGGCACCCTGAGATTCCAAAGGGAAAGAAGCAATGAGGTCATGCAGTCTACTCTGCCAGCCAGCGCAGGGTTCCTCCCGCAGCCACAAATGCTACTGCCCAAGTTGTAAAGCCCACGAGAAAGATACAGGGCCATTCTGGACCCACAGGCAGGTGCTTTAAGGCGCCACTGCCCACAGCCGACTCCGACATAACTCACACGCATGCTGTCTTCACCGGCAAAGATGAAATAGTTTGCTAGGTGGGCCGATCAGCCCGGCCCTTCCGGATTCTGAGAAGTGCACCTCAGCACGCCGAGGACTCATCTTGCCCAAATTTGTCAATCACCCTCCACAGAGCACCTGCACACTGCTGCAGTTTACCATCGTGCACACATTTCCCTGCCCGCCGCTTCAAGGACAAAGAGAGAGCGCTTATGCTTCCATCACAGGCGAGGAGCTCAGGTTTATGGAAACAATAAAATAAAATGAAAAGACAATCCAGACACATGGCCCCCGGCATTTTCGTTAGCTCGATCACCCCAGACGTGGACCCAGGAAAACAGGAGAAACGCAGAGAGAAGGTCACTAAGCTTAGCTGGGAAGAGAGCTAGCGTTCACTTCACTGCAGCAGGGCTGCTCATTGAATGCAAGCACTTACCATAAAAATAGAAAGAGTCAACAGAAGGAGAAGGGATCCTTCCTCAGTGTCGTAGGCAGAAAGAAATCCACCGCGGAGCTCCAGACACGGGATGAAGCCAACAAAGTGATGCAAGACGGTAAAACCAACACACACAAGTCCTTCTCAGCCTCCCCTCGGGCCCACATGCAGTTGTTTGTGCTGTGAAAACCCTGAGAAGTCGGGAACAGGACTCTCCCGGCAAGCCTGAACGCAAGCAGCCTGGTGGATTTCAGAGCATCACGCCCAGGGCTCTCCTCCCCCGGGGGGGCAGGGGCAGCATCACTGGGGGAGGCTGGGCACCAGGCAGGGGTCGGGAAGGTGAGAAGAGGGCTGGAACGGAGCCTCTTTGGAGTGTGAGGAACTGCCAGCGAGAATATCAGTATTCCCTATCAGTTATTGCCAGCGACCAATCAGCCCAGCCCAGGGGCCGTGTCAGTGCGACAAGAGAGCAGCAGATGACAGCCGGTTCTCAGAGAGGCAGGACAGCCCCCTGCCTCCACCGGAGTTTGGCAGGATTGGCAGCTTACCCTCCTCTGCCCAGTTGCTGATAATATTTGCTTTGTTATTAAAAATAAGACCCAAAGCCCCACAGTTATACCAACCACTCAGGAACTTTCCTAAGCATCCCACCGCATCTCTGCAAGAAGCCGGACTCGAAACCCATCCTAAATGATTATCTAATGGCATTTCACAGACCAGACAGCCCTGATGATGTGCGCAGAGAGGTCACCACGAGTCCAATAATGACGCTTTGGACGTGGGCTGCTATATGCCCAAGGCACAGGATGAAATACCAGGGACCAGGATCCCTGTTTCACAGGTGAGACATTCAGACAGAAAAGGGTTAAAGGTCTCTCTGAAATCTGTCTCTCAGTTGCAGTATATTTTCTTGTATAATATATGTATAGAAGTACTTGTTAGAGACAGTTTATAAAGATAGTAACATTTGTTTTTGAGGTTTCTTATATCACCCATAAGACAGAATATGTGGACTTGGGTAAAAATCCCTGTATAATAATTCACAGGCACACTGAAGTTTGAAAAACTCTGAGCTAGACTAATGAAAAAGGCAAAGGAGCAAATTCTTTAGTAGTGACTAAGCAGAGAATATTATACTTTTCCTGCCTGCCTTTCTCCCCATTCTATTTTAATATTGAACCTGTAACCTCATTATGTATGTATTAATTTGGTTTTAGCTGTGATGATTAAATTAAATACAGGAGTAGGTTCTAGAGTTAATGCCAGTTGAATTGGATTTCACAGTAAAACTTCAGTACTGTGTACCTTGGGGAGATTGTCTTGGGTCATCTTTTGATCTTGGCAAGAAATATGAACTCCTTGTGCTAGCCAAGAGTTAATAGGAAGACACAAATGTCCCTGGGTTTGTTTGTTTTTCAGGTGGCTTACATGATAGAGTCCTTAATTTTAGTTCTGCTTTAACCTACACGTTGAAGGATCATTTGGAAATTTTGCAGCAATCTCTACCCAGAGGCAAGCTAACTTTGGGGAGCCTGAATTCTGCGAAGTAAAACGAAGGGCTAAGTTCCAAGGAAGAAGTTAACTCACTACCCAAATGAGTTACAGCAGGAGGCCGTAAAAATGTTCCACATCAAAGATGAACAGAATAAAATGAAATTTTTGAAATGAAAAAAGGACGGTTTTGTCAGGTTCATCCTATGTATATTAAACAAGGAAGACCTGGGAGGTTGAGTCTCAAATTCTGTTGTGTTATCCACTTCAGTTCAACTCCAATCAGCAAACCTTTAACCACAGCCAACCATGTGCTGGTAGCACAGAAATAAAAGGGGCAGGCCCTGCCTTCAAGAAGTTTATAGTTTCATGGACAAAATTAAATCTTCTTTTCAAAATTTCAACACTGCAAATCTTGCCAAGACAGAAAATGTTCTACTATTTTAATGTCCCTCAGATAAAACCAAGCCATGAAGTTGGATTCTGGACTCAAAGTTCTAAATTAGCCCTATCAGGTGTTTTCCATAACCAAAACCATTTGAGAAATATAAATGCACAATTTATTTTTTTAATTAATTAAAACATGAAAAGGTTTTTTAACTGAATGTTTGCTTTTATCAGCATCAATAGTTTCTGATGCTGCAAAAACATGGGCAGCATAACAAAGAATATATTTAATAAGGGAATAGTATTTAAAGCTCCCAAAGTAATTGAGATTAATACTGTTTATGGAACAGGTTCAATACCTTGAATACATAGGGTTATAATGCAGCATGAAAATGATAAAACTACAGAAGTACAAATTACTTAGTTGATTAAATAATTGCATATCTATATAACAATCGGGTCAATGAAAACAAGTATTCAAGTCACTTGCTGAAATGCAATTAATTTTTAAAATTTGCCCACTTCACTCCTCCCTCCTCAAAATATAGAAATACCTCCCATTTCAGGTAGCAACAATTAATTTTTTAAGTCGCAAAATATTTATCCAAGTCAATTAAACATGGACAATTTCAGGGCCTGTATCTTGCTCACTGGAGTAACAACAGTACTAAAATATTTGTTAGATGGCCATTTCAATGGTCAAGAGAATCCGGCTAAAATTCTACAACAATATGATCTAATGCCTTTTTTTTTTTTAAGACTACAAGGTAATTTGAATTATGTACCTACACCTGTCATTTGTTTGAAAAAGAAAAAGAGATAGCTCTTTCAGGAAATTTGCTTCTGAGTAGCATGCTGACAGAGCTGTATAAAGTCTGAAAGCCAAGGATTCTTAAAGCTCAGTCTTTCAACACTGAAAATGGATTCCACTCTGTAACCAGCCCGAAGAGAAAAAGTAAAAACGTACCTATTTTCTAGATCACCAAGGAGAAAAATGGCTGTGTAATTCCATTTTTGACATCAGACACTTAACAGGAGGCATGAGAATCAAGAGTTTTCTTTTTTATTGAGTTATAATTGATTTACAATATTCTATTAGTTTCCGTTGTACAACAGTGATTCAAAACTTTTGTAGAGGGCTTCCCTGGTGGCACAGTGGTTAAGAAGCTGCCTGCCAATGCAGGGGACACGGGTTTGAGCCCTGGTCTGGGAAGATCCACATGCCACAGAGCAACTAAGCCCGGGCAACTACTGAGCCTGTGCTCTAGAGCCCGTGAGCCACAACTACTGAAGCCCATGCTCCGCAACGAGAAGCCACCGCAATGACAAGCCCGTGCACCACAATGAAGAGTAGCCCCCGCTCGCTGCAACCAGAGAGAGCCTGTGCACAGCAACGAAGACCCAACACAGCCATAAACAAATAAAAAAAATTTTTTAAAAACCCAAAATTTTTGCAGATTATACTCCATTTAACATTATAAAATATTGGCTATGTTCCCTTTGCTCTACAATATATCCTTGTAGCTTATTTTATACATAGGAGTTTGTACCTCTTAGTCTCCTACCCTTATCTTGCTCCTCTCCTCTTCCCTCTTCTCACTGGTAACTACTAGTTTATTCTCTCTATCTGTGAGTCTGTTTCTGTTTTGTTATATTCATTCATTTCATTTTTTACATTCTACATATAAGTGATAACATACAGTATTTGATCTCTCTCTGTCTGGCTTATTTCACTAAGCATAACACCCAGGCCATCTACAGATTCAGTGCAATCCCTATCAAAATACCAAAGAAATTTTTCACAGAACTACAACAATTAATTCTAAAATTTGTACAGAAACACAAAAGTCCTTGAATAGCCAAAGTAATCCTGAGAAAGAAGAACAGAGCTGGTGGTATCACGTTCCCTGACTTTAGACTATACTTCAAAGCTACAGTAATCAAAATACTATGGCACTGGCATCTGTGGTACAGACACACAGATCAATGGAACAGAAGGAATTTTAAACAACATTCTGCCAATCAATGGTTTTGAAAACTAAGTTATAATCTCCCTAAAGGAAAAAGCCTGCGTCTATTTTGCCTAACTTCTATAAACTGGTATCTAAAGGAGCTAATATTTACTGAAACCTCATTTGTGCCAGACTTAATTCCAGTGGCTTCACACCTCTTTTAGTCTTCTCAACACTCATAAGACATGAGTATCATCTTCACTGAAGTAACTGGGGTGCAGGGAGTTGAAAGCTTTCCCAGGTGGCAACACCAGTATATGAACCACCAGAATAGCCTCAAAATGCTGCTTCTCTTTCATGGAAACATTGATCTGAACATGGAAGACTCCCCTGCAGATGTTTTTGACTGAATGTAGAGATTATTTTGGGACCCTTCTCACAGTGTTACATGAATTTGGGTGAAATAGAAATGAAATGAATCCAAGCTAAAGCAGAAAAACCCATTTTACTTCAGAGATTAAATGTAACCCTACTTTGCAACAGAAATAAATTCCTGATGCTTATAATTTAAAGAGCAAGCAATCTGTATTTGTTGACTTTTTTTTTTTTTTCTAACTCTTGACCTCACATTACATTTTTAAAGCCAGGATGAGTAGTCCTCAATTAATAAAAAAGTAGAAGGAAAGAATATTTTAGAAATGTGTGGGATCTGACATAAGTATTATAGTCCTTTATCTAATACCTAAATTCTCCTTCAGCATTCAGCAGGAGGCCAGAAACAGAGAATAGGTTGCTCTGCTAATGTTTCCCTACTAGAGGTCACTGGCTGAGAATGATTTCCCTAAAGTGCTTAGTAGGAGGGCTTTCAAATAGGCAACAACAGTTCCAAATACATAAAAGGTAAGTAATCTGCAGGACATAAATATTATCATGCCTCCAACTCTTCAAAAATTTGATTGCATTCAGCATTTCTCTGCCAGAAGATTCCTATGGGATCAAAGATCAAATCATACAGAAAGGATCTATAAGATCACAGACCTATAACATTTTCTCCTTTTTTGAGGATGAAAAAAAATAAATCAATGGCTGCCTGGAAGAGTCAGGGAGAACTGGGCTGAGTCTAGGGAGGCCAAAATAAAGAGTGTATGTATGTGTACAAATGTAACACTAGTGTGTATGTCCAAAATCCAATCAGTGTGTCTTCATATCCAATCAGTCCTTCAGTCCCAGTGTCACATTTCCTCTCAACACATAATTAGGGATTACAACCAATTCAGGGCTTTGTTCTTTCTCCTTCACTACTACAATAGTTTCTAACCTTTCCTCTGTTCCAGTCCCATCTCCCTTTGCCAATAGCACTTGCTTCCTAAGACAAAGAAAATAGAATCATGTCATCCCCTTGCTAGGAAACTTGGGATGGTCAAGCCAAATACAGCACCACCTGAGCCTGGCATTCAAGGCCCTCTGCAATCAGACCTCAGTCTACCAGCTTCCTTTCCCACTATGATATCCTATATATTCCATGCCGCAGATATACCTGATTACTTACTATTCCTCAGAGCCATCATACTCTTTTATTATAGTATTCTTATGTTTTTCCTAGAATAACCTTCCTTGCTTCTCTCCCCAGAGAAACCCTAATATTCATCCTTCAAGGCCTAGTTTACTGTCATCTTCTTGGTGAGGTCTTCCCCAAATTCCTAAAAATGACTTAATTACTTTTTCCATAGCATTTTTTCTAGTCTTGTATCATAGGGCAAGTAACACTGTGCTAAATTAGTACCTTTCAACTTATTTTATTGGGATCCTTTGGCAGTCCCAGTGTCTGGCACACAATAGAAGCTCAATAAACTCATGAGGGTGAGTCCATCTTTTATGCCTCATCTTCACAGTCAAAAGTGCTTTGAAAAAAAAGTGCACATTTGTTTTCTGGAAGTCTGAAGGACTACAAGCTTATGAGCCATATTTATCTCCTCCTTAATCAGGAGTTTCTGTGGTTTAAGGAAAGGGCCCTGGATTAGAATCAGAAGAGCCAAGTCCCAGCCCTGTCCCATGTCACCTCAGGTCATCTATTAACCTAAAGAAGAATAAAACATGTCCTGCTTACCTTTGAGGGTTCTTCTGAGCCACAAATAAGGAACTGCACAGTAAAGTACTTACGAACTATAAAGTATGTGATAGTAGGTATAGTTATTGCCACTGCTGTCATCATCGTTTGATCATTGTTGTTAATATCCCAAAGCCCAGGTATCACAGGGAAGCCAGCCTAGGAGGCCAATGACTCAGCACTTAATCACTCCAAGTGCCTTGCTCCGATTCTGTGGGTCTGCAGTTAGGGTGCAGTGGAAGAGTCAGACAGCCCTGACTCGGGCCCTCGCTCTGTAGATCTGGTCTCGGACACCCAGTTCCCTCATCTAGGAAATGGGTACATTTACAGCAAGGTAGGTGTAACAACACCTACCTTGTTAGATGGGGTATATATCTATATGTATTAAATATACATCTATTTCATTTCTAAGTCTCTAATAAGACTTCCGTGACTAGTTGGAACAAGGTAGCCATTTCTCCCTCACTCTACAATATCTACATACAGTCCAACCATTGCCCTCTTTCTGTTTCTCAGACTTGCAGAGCTCATTCCCACCCCAGGGACTGTGTGTGTGTTTCCTCTGCCCCATCCTTTTCCTTAGATCCCGGCATGGCTCCTTAGCAAGGCTTCCCTGACCCTGTCAATCATTTTCTCAGCACATTACTCTCTTCACTCTTCTTGCAACATTTACCTCCATCTTATTTATTTGATTGCCTATTGGTCCTCTGCAATATAACATATGCTCCTCTCCAGCAAGCACTGTTCTTGTGCTTCTCATTCTGTCCCCAGAGCCTAACAGAGTGTCCAGAACATAATATACACTCAGCATCCATTTCTTGAATATTTACAGCATGACCAATGTTTGTACAACTGTTCCCAAGTTTCTCTACATCTAGACAAAATTCCAATTATCTTGACTCTTGAAGGGGAATGAAATCTTTGAGGTCACTTAATATGCTATTCAGGGCAGTACCACAATGTTCAAGTTTATTATAGGCATTTAATAATGTGTCACACTCATTAACAGGCATTAAAACACTATCCAGGGACAAGGGGTACCTACCAGTAATATGCAACTCCTGCCTCTATTAGAAATAGGCACTTACCAAAATCAGCATACTGATCCTCATTTGTGTATCTGGGACTGAAATACTGAGCAAAAAATGTTAAATTATGTTTATCTTATAAATCAGGAGGTTTACCGGATCCTTATTTCACGTTCTCCTTCCTTTATTTTATGTTAAAATTGCTCTGGTCCAAGCTGATCCCAAGAAGAAATTGACAAGGTCCTTGGTTTCTGAAGCACCAACTAGAACAAATGGTTTCAGAATATCAGAAGCCCGGGAATCTAGACAATTTCTCTCTCCTCCCAAGAAGCTGTCTGGAAAGGCAAAATACAGAAATCCTCCCAAGCCTGACCATATCATCCCTGTTTCCGATTAGCCTGGCCCAAGAGGAGGCCTAATAAATAAATACCCATGGCAATCATGCATAATATATGAAGGATATTTTCCAATGGTCATCTGGAAGGACATAGTTTTCAATTAGAGTATTTTTAATTAGCAATAATATGCCAGTCTATCAAAGCAGATATGAATTTGTCATTGGCAGGAAACAGGAAGCAGGTAGTTTTTGTTTTGTTTTGTTTTAAAGGAACAAACATCCTAGACCCAATACCAAATACATCTTTTATCCCCCAAATCTTCCTCTAGCTTTCCTTTTCTCCACTTAAGAGCATCAATCTCTACTCTGTTGCCCAAGGAAAATAACATTTATTGAACTCTTATGTGCAAGACTATTCTGGCCACTTTATAGGGTACCTAGAAATCTCAGCGTCATCCTTGCTTGACTCATCTTGTCCATATCACCTCCCGAACACTTCTTTCCTCCATCATCTTCCCACTGCCACTACCCTAGCCTAGATACAAACTCTCCCTGCAGCTAATGTGATACTCCCAGAAGCAGTTTCCCTGCCTTGCATCTCCCTCTGTCCAATGCATCCTTTGCAGCCACCTGAGGATTTTTAAGTGAAAACACCAGCCTGCCCTCTCCCACTGAAACCTCTTCTCTGCTTCATCACCATGTGCAGGATGAAGTGCACTCCTTCCTTTATCACATGAGAGCCCCCCAGGACTCTTCAACCTTTCCTCCTCTATCACTCCCCACTTGCATCTTCCCATTTACCCATGCCCTAATACTCAGTTCCAGAATTCACCAAGCCGGTTAAAATGTCAGGGTCCTGGCCCAAGCTTTTCCCATTGCT
Organism: Leucopleurus acutus; assembly: GCF_964270905.1. Classification (NCBI taxonomy): domain Eukaryota; kingdom Metazoa; phylum Chordata; class Mammalia; order Artiodactyla; family Delphinidae; genus Leucopleurus; species Leucopleurus acutus. Next base: position 83,198,941 of record NC_139152.1, on the reverse strand, counting down.
TAGAATTTCTCAGCCCAGCTCCCTTCTTCCTCAACTCTTACTTATTCTCCAAGACCCAGACCAAGCCTCTCCCTCCTCTTCCAGGCATTTCCTGACACTCACTCCCTACCCTCTAATAGAGTTCATCATCCTCAAGTTACGGCATGGATCACACAGTATTAATAACGTCTTATTATCTGATTCCTTCAGGAAAGTACTAGTCCTGAGCTTTATTCATCTTTGCATCCCCAGAGAGGAACCCTCCCTGGAGACACTCACATAAATGGTTATAGAAAGACTGAGCTTCCTTGGATGTCTGATGCTCTTACTAGACTGTTCCCTGAGGGATGGAGAGTATCTTACCTACCTTTCTAACCTCTCTGCTTATTGCAATGCCTGGCATCGATGGATACTCAGTGCATATTTATGGAATTGTTTGAATACTATTGGCCAAAACCCCCTTCAGTTCAAAGAATTTAAAAATCCCTCTGAGCTGATTTCTAATTAGCTCATTTTTTTTTAAAGTTTAAATATAAGAATTCTCCTTCTTGAAATTATAAAACACCACAGGCATTAATTTACTCCAAAGATTCAACCTCTGGAACTCCTGGCTCTTAATGGTAACTCAACTAATTGGGGCATCTTGGGGATAATAAAGCATTCCAAACATCCCTTCTTCTTTGAATTGTCCGTCAGAGGAAAGGTTATTGATTCTCTTAGGCAGAAGGGGCTTCTTTGAGAGATTTCACTAGCATTTAAGTTTGGAGGGGAAAGAGCCCTGTCTGCCTGAGTGTTGAGACTAGGATTGCTGACATTCCTTAGAAGCCCAGTGCCCCACCCAACACACAGGCACACTTACAAGAAGGGCTCTGGTTTGATGAAGTAGGCCAAGACCTGGGGCTTGCAATGGACCCTCCCCACCAGCCAGAGAATTATTCAATTTCTTCACCCATTCCCTCACAGGAAATCAGCTATGATGCAGCCTAAGAACTGGAATAACACTCTTCTGCCAATAGCCGCAGTTGCCATCAGCACTAAAGAACTAATCTCCCCTTAGTGTGGCTGAATGGGGGACGTCCACAACAGCAAGGAAGCCCACTCAAGAGACTGCAGACACCTGGCTAAGTCAGCTGCGGGGGCAGGGCAGAAGAACACCTGCATGCCCCATCCTCCCAGGGCTGTGGATCCACAAGTAGCGAATCAAGAACGAGCTATAATATCAGTGCTACAGATATGATCATCTAGTCTGTTTTTTATACCATTTCTCCTCATTTCTCTGCGACCAGTTTTGAGTTCTATTATTCGAGCTGAGAGGAGAAAGCAGAAGGAGCATTTTAAAGGACTGTGACATGCTCATATTTTTGTAAAATGAAAGTAGGCCATGTACTGACCATTCTACAACTTTGTAGGGATGGATTTTTCCTTTTATGAATTTTTAAGAAGTCCCTTGAACCTCCAACAAAAATAAGTCTGTATTGCAGGTGGGAATGCAGAATGGTACAGCCACTCTGGAAGACAGTTAACTGGTTTCTTACAAAACTAAACACACTCTTATACTCTTACCATATGATCCATCAACTGTACTCCTTGGTGTTTACCCAAATGAGTTAGAAGCCTATATCCACACCAAAATCTGCACACGGATATTTATAGCAGTTTTATTCATAATTGCCAAAACCTGGGAGCAACCAGAATGTCCCTCAATGGGTGAATGGACAAACTGGTACATTCAGAAATGGAAGATTGTTCATCAGTAAAAAAAAAAAATTGAACTATCAAGCCATGAAAAGACATGGAAGAACCTTAAATGAATACAGGCGTATCTCATTTTATTGTACTTCACTTTACTATACTTCACAGGTATGGCAGATACAGTTTGTATTTTACAAATTGAAGATTTGTGGCAACCTTGTCAATGATGATGAGCATTTTTTAGCAATAAGTGCAATTAAGGCATGCACATTTTAGAGATGACACTACTGCACACTTAATAGACTCCAGTATATTGTAAACATAACCTTTATATGGACTGCGAAACCAAAAAAAAATTGTGTGTCTCCGTTTATTGTGGTATTTACTTTCTGAAACGGCTACATAGTGTATGATTCCAACTATATGACATTCTGGAAAAGGCAAAACTATGGTTACCAGGGGTTACCAGGGGTTAAGTGGTAAGGGGGGATGAAGAGACAAAGCACAGAGGACTTTTAGGGCAGTGAAACTATTCTGAATGATCCTGTAACAGATATAGATATCATACCTTTGTCCAAAACCATAGACTGTACACCACCAAGAGTGATCCCTAATGTAAACTCTGGACTTTGGACGAGGTCAATGTAGGTTCATCAGTTGTAACAAATATACCAGTGGGGGTGGGGGAAGAATATACAGGAACTCTGTAATTTCTGCTCAATTTTGCTGGGAACCTAAAACTGTTAAATAGACTTTTTCTTTCTTTTTAATTGTTTTAAATACAAAGAAAAAAAAGAATTTTCCTAAAGACTAGGCAACTAGGTAGTCTTTATGAATTTCAGTTGTCTTATTCAGTAAATATGTTTGGAAGAAAAATGACTTAATGAGGAAGAAAGAGGATTCCCCATAAACCACACAAAGCAAAGAGAAGTTCTAAGAAATTCTCTGTGACAAAAGCTCAGACAAATCGCACGGCCATGTTTTGACAACTCAGAATCCCAACTATGAATGTTATACTGATTGGAATCTTCCACTGATACAGTCTCCATTGTCAAGGCCTAGCAAACCAGAACATTGAACATATTGTGAATTTCAAGAACCCACGGAGAGGAAACATTCTAAACTCTTCCCCTTTTATGTTTATATTTTATTACTGCCTAGGACTAAAATAGAAAAAAGTTGTGTTAAGAAAACAGCACGCAGGTCTGTACACAGGTGTTAAGGACAGGAGAAGAGCAGCAACAGAGATTTAGCTATACCTACAAATCATCGAATTTCACCTGTAATTACAGGAAAATCAGAGTGAAAGAAATGTCATTAGAAGAAGAGTTAGAGGTGATATGTCTGGAAAAAAGGGAGAGGAAAGGAGAAAGTGATGAGAAAAACTGAAGGTAAGCATGGGGGGCGGTGTGCCACAGCAATGAATGCAACAGTCACTGTTACCCTGAAGTTCACAATATGGCAGGTAAAAAAATACGAAGACGGCTGACCCTTGACCCTTGAACAACTCAGGGGTTGGTGTGCTGACTCTCCTCACAGTTGAAAATCCGTATATAATTCATAATCAGCCTTCTGCATAGGGTTCCTCTGTACCCACAGTTCCCCATCAGAGGATTCAAGCAACCTCGGATTGTACCGCACTGTAGTATTATTTTTTAAAATATCCACGTATAAGTAGACCTACGCAGTTCAAACCTGCATTGTTCAGGAGTCAACTATACATAGCTACACCTGATGCTGGCAGATGATAAGCTCTAGGACGGAGGTGAAAGGAGCAACAAGAAAACGGGTGGGAAGCTTCCAGAGGATTTCAGAAGACCCTCTGAGGAGGGAAGACTTGTCTGGGCCTCAGAAAAAAGAAAAAGGGTGGGGGGCAGGATTTCAGCAGGAAGTTAGGACCAGCCAGGAAAGTTGTTCCTGCTAAAGTTATGGCCAGAAGGTAAGAGAACTGCATCAGGAGTGGATGCATTTGTGCATTCATACGTGCAAAAAACATGTTTAGCACCTGCCGGTGACAGACATTGTAGATGATGGAAGACAGGGGTTAAACAAAACATGAAGAACAGTGATGAAACTGCACACACTTTGAACATTAGGTTGCACTGGCTGCAGGCAATGCAGATACCCACAATTTAGATGCTCTGGGCGCCTTGCTCACCCTAGATTCCTCACCTCCTTCTAGCCTCCCTTCCCACACAGAGGCTGGCAAACCCAGATCTACTTACCACACTCCTTGAAGCTAGGACTCTGAAGCAGAATTCAGTTCCACTCGTTCAACGCACCTGTATGAAACTTAGAAGGTGGAAATGAGATGAAGACCGTGTTCCTGACCCTGTTGGCTCCAATCCCCTTTGACAAGTAAGATCAGATATGTGAGGTTCTCCTGCAGCACCATTCCAGGGCCTGTCATCTTTCTGGTGAGGAAAGGCAGTCAGGGGCAGTAGCACCGTTGGCTTCCTGATCCACGAATAATAGCTATAGCCAGAAGTTCTCCAACACCAGACTTCCAGTACAGCCTGAGAGGCAGACCCTTAGTGCATTCTTCCTATGCCTGTTCCACTAACCCTCCTCTGATTTTATAATCCCTAACCTTCACAGACAATCCTTTCCTGATTAAAATAGCTAGAGTGGCCTCTTTTCCATACTGAATCTTGACTGGTATAGGCAACACAGATTTCTAGGAAACGGAGAGAGATGATCAGATTTGTGCTTCAGGAAGTAACGTACGCAGCTGCTTAGGAGATGGACTGGCAAGGTAGATGGATCAGAAACAGATTTAGGAAACTGCTAGGAGTTTTCAGCCAGAACTAATGTGCCTGGAATACTTGACCAGAACAAAACAGTTATGGTGGGATGGAAATAAAGTATTTAATGGAATTTACAGGATCTATTGGAAATGGGGTGGGATGGGAGAAGAAAGTTAAACTTGGGCCACTGCTTCGTCCCTGCTCTGCAGGGGCCCTTTGGAGCACCCTCACTGCACTCTGGTCTTTACCATCCCAGCACCCATCGCATTTCCTTAAATTTGACCTTCTCTTTATGCTTCAGATTGTCTCATTTTGCTCTTTGTTGCATCCTAAGTACAGAGCACAGCAAATGGCTCTTAATAAGCTGCTCAATACACACAGGTTGGCTGGATAGAAGTGAGGAAGGAGAGAGAACCTCCAACCTCAGAGCTACTGTGAGGACTGGGATTCTGTTAACCAAGGAAGTAACCACAGGCTGAGAACTTCTTGAATAAGGCTGAATCTTGGATTACGTGGGGATCACGGTGAAGATGATTAGCAGATTGGTGGAAATAGGAGTCTAGAGGTTGGGACGAGTTTGACATAAATTTGGGAGTCGCTGCACAGAATGAGAACTAACTGCTTCACAGGAAAAGAGGATGCCTCAGCAAACCTTGGGTACCATCCACATTATAACTACAAAGTGAAGAGTGTCCAAAATATCAGTCACCATAGTATACGCTACATACACATCGTCCTTTTAATACTTGCAACGATTTGTAAGTGAGGTATATTGTCCCCATTTTACAGATGCGAAAACTGAAGCTCAGCAAAGATGAACACTGCTTAAAGTCACATAGCTGGTGATGACAGAGCTGAGACTCAAACCCAGATCTGCCTGACTCTGAAACCTATGCTCTTCAGGCACCCCAGCCTCTAGGAGAGAAAGTGACTCGAGAAAGTGACTACAGACTGGGCAGAGAGGAAAGAGAAGCAGAGAAATGCTATGACATAAAAGCCAAATAGAAGATTTAAAAAAAAAAAAAAGGAGGGCTAGACTAGAAAATGCCAGGATGAATCCATGGTTTTTAACTATAAGCAGCTGATCTTGGATAGGACAAAGTAGGGGAGAGCTGCAGAAGCTATATTTTTTTGTAGTAAAAGGGGAAAGATTGCTTTGGCTATTTGGGGTCTTTTGTGCTTCCATACAAACTGTAAAATTTTTTGTTCTAATTCTGTGAAAAATGCCATTGGTAATTTGATAGGGATTGCATTGAATCTGTAGATGGCTTTGGGTAGTATAGTCATTTTCACAGTGTTGATTCTCCCAATCCAAGAACATGGTATGTCTCTCCAACTGTTTGTGTCATCTTTGATTTCTTTCATCAGTGTCTTATATTTTTCTGCATACGGGTCTTTTGTCTCCTTAGGTAGGTTTATTCCTAGGTATTTTATTCTTTTTGTTGCAATGGTAAATGGGAGTGATTCTTTAATTTCTCTTTCTGATCTTTCATTGTTATTGTATAGCAATGCAAGAGATTTCTGTGCATTAATTTTGTAACCTGCAACTTTACCAAATTCATTGATTAGCTCTAGTAGTTTTCTGGTGGCCTCTTTAGGATTTTCCATGTATAGTATCATGTCATCTGCAAACAGTAACAGTTTTACTTCTTCTTTGCCAATGTGGATTCCTTTTATTTCTTTTTCTTATGATTTCCGTGGCTAGGACTTCCAAAGCTATGTTGAATAATAGTGGCAAGAGTGGACATCCTTGTCTTGTTCCTGATCTTAGAGGAAATGCTTTCAGTTTTTCACCACTGAGAATGATGTTTGCTGTGTGTTTGTCATATATGGCCTTTATTATGTTGAGGTAGATTCCCTCTATGCCCACTTTCTGGAGAGTTTTTATCATAAATGGGTGTTGAATTTTGTCAAAAGCTTTTTCTGCATCTATTGAGATGATCATATGGTTTTTCTCCTTCAATTTGTTAATATGTTGTATCACATTGACTGATTTGCATATATTGAAGAATCCTTGCGTCCCTGGGATAAACCCCAGTTGATCATGGTGTATGATTCTTTTAATGTGTTGTTGGATTCTGTTTGCTAGTATTTTGTCGAGGATTTTTGCATCTATGTTCATCAGTGATGTTGGCCTGTGATTTTCTTTTTTTGTGATATATTTGTCTGGTTTTGGTATCAGGGTGAAGGGGGGCCACATAGAATAAGCTTCCCCAACTTCACACTATACTACAGAACTACAGTAATCAAGACAGTATGGTACTGGCACAAAAACAGAAATATAGATCAATGAAACAGGACAGAAAGCCCAGAAATAAACCCACGCACCTATGGTCACCTAATCTATGACAAAGGAGGCAAGGATATACAATGGAGAAAAGACAGTCTCTTCAATAAGTGGTGCTCGGAAAACTGGACAGCTACATGTAAAAGAATGAAATTAGAACACTCCCTAAAACTATACACAAAAATAAACTCAAAATGGATTAAAGACCTAAATGTAAGGCCGGACACTATAAAACTCTTAGAGAAAACATAGGCAGAACACTCTATGACATAAATCACAGCAAGATTTCTTTTGACCCACCTCCTAGAGAAATGGAAATAAAAACAAAAATAAACCAATGGGACCTAATGAAACTTAAAAGCTTTAGCACAGCAAAGGAAACCATAAACAAGACAAAAAGATAATCCTCAGAATGAGAGAAAATATTTGCCAACGAAGCAACTGACAAGGGATTAATCTCCAAAATATATAAACAGCACATGCAGCTCAATTATCAAAAGAACCCAATCCAAAAATGGGCAGAAGACCTAAATAGACATTTCTCCAAAGAAGACATACAGATGGCCAAGAAGCACATGAAAAGCTGCTCAACATCACTAATTATTAGAGAAATGCAAATCAAAACTACAGTGAGGGCTTCCCTGGTGGCACAGTGGTTGAGTCTGCCTGCCGATGCAGGGGACACGGGTTCGTGCCCCAGTCCGGGAAGTTCCCACATGCCGTGGAGCGGCTGGGCCCGTGAGCCATGGCTGCTGAGCCTGTGCGTCCGGAGCCTGTGCTCTGCAACGGGAGAGGCCACAAGAGTGAGGGGCCCGTGTACCACGCACACACACAAAAAAAACTACAATGAGATATCACCTCACACAGGTCAGAATGGCCATCTTCACAAAATCTACAAACAATAAATGCTGGGGAAGATGTGGAGAAAAGGAAACCCTCTTACACTGTTGGTGGGAATGTTAATTGATACAGCCACTATGGAGAACAGTATGGAGGTTCCTTAAAAAACTAAAACTAGAACTACCATATGACCCAGAAATTCTACTCCTGGCCATATACCCAGAGAAAACCATAATTCAAAAAGACACATGCACCCAAATTTTCATTGCAGCACTATTTACAATAGCCAGGTCATGGAAGCAACCTAAATGTCCATCGACAGATAAATGGATAAAGATGTGGTACGTATATACAATAGAATATTACTCAGCCATAAAAAGGAACAAAATAGTGTCATTTGCAGAGATGTGGATAGACCTAGAGACTGTCATACAGAGTAAAGTCAGAAAGAGAAAAACGAACATCATATAATATTGCTTGATGTGGAATCTAGAAAAATGGTATAGACGAACTTATTTGCAAGGCAGAAATAGAGACACAGACGTAGTGAACAAACTATGGATACCAAGGGGAGGAAGGGGAGGGCGGGATGAATTGGGAGACTGGGATTGACATATATACACTACTATGTATAAAATAGATAACTAATAAGAACCTACTGTATAGCACAGGGAACTCTACTCGATGCTCTGTGATGACCTAAATGGGAAGGAAATCTAAAAAAGAGGGGATATATGTATACATGTAACTGATTCACTTTTCTATACAGCAGAAACTAACACAACATTGTAAAGTAACTATACGCCAATAATTTTTTTGAGTGAAAGGATAGGTACTTTCTATCAGCCACACTGAAAAAGTTTGATGGTAATTGGGAGGATGGAGGGAAGACCATTGTAAGAGGGAGAAACAAAGTCAATCATGAGTTTAACATAAACAAGATGCTTATGGGCCAAAGAGAAGAGAACAGTGAAATGTGGAAATCAGGGATGTAGGAAGTAATAAAGGCAATGATGCAGGAAGAAAGGTCCCCCAAAGATGGAAAGAATGGATGAGCCAGCCGTCAAGAAAGGAGAAAAGACAGACAAATGGTAAGATTGAGTTGTGGTCCCCAACCTGATACCTACGAAAGAAGCCTTGGGGATCTGAGGAAAGACTTCCAGTATGCCAGCAAGTCTAACAGATATTACACATTTGCGCTGATCAGTCTGAACACAAACAAATGATTTCTTTCCTTGTCACTGGAATTCTATCAGCCCATTTTGTAACATGGATTATCTTATGCAGACAGGAAGCTCAGAGAGGAAGTTGAATTTGTCTTGGGTTAGCCAAAAGAAAGGGATCGCTCATTATCATTTTTTGAATGCTGCCTTTAATCATAATCTTCCAAAACATACACCAATGGTAGGGGATAAGATAAGGGGTCCCTCTGGGCAAAACAATTACTGTCATTAGAATTAAAGACTGTATCAGCAGAATTTTAGAAATTCACAGAGTACAATCAGATATTAGATATCTACAAATGTTGTGACCAGGAAAATAGACTATCAAGCAGTAATGAGTTAAATCCAGTGTAGTAGTGAAGCAACCCGGGTGGATGAGTGCGGACCTAAGTTAGACTAGGGAAGGTCAAACCAAAACGCAAAGGATGGGGACTATAAAATCATTCCATGTGAACATGTGTTTTTGGAGACCTTACTGGCACAGCAACAATGGAGAAGAGGTCCATGTGTCCCTCACAGTTTGAGGGAAGAAAAAAAAAAATCAACCTGAACATCCATACCTCTTGACCTCAAGAACTAACAGAATGATTGATGGTAGAATGACTTCCTTGGTGGGTAAACATCTGTTAAGCCTAAGCTTAGAAAGACATGGAAATAAGTCATAAATCAAATATGTCCAATATTTTTAAGTCTGATGTTTAAAGTGTTTATTTTGTTAAGGAGTGTGACACGTTAGCTAGCAAGCATCGTGATTCCAATGTAAATTATGTGATTGAGTAACTGAGACTTGTGATGTCAAGTTAAAAAGGTATGGTAGAACATTCGCTAAGTTTGTTACAGTACTGGAATGTTTAGGAGAACTTAAGTTTCACCAGGTTTATACATTTCATTTATTAGATTTATAAGAATTAAGAAAATTTTGTTAGGCAGGCAAATGAGGTCTTATAGAAAACAGGATATTAAAATTATTAATGCATTAAAATGTTTAGGATAATTTCGTTAGCTAAATGAGGCCAAACTGTAACCAACAGATTCCTTATAAGTTATTAAAATTTTTAAATTTAGAACTGAATAAGGTTTGTGAGTTAAACTGAAAAGTTTAAGGAAAAACTAGGTTTTTGCACTTATAACTTTAATATTAATGTTTAAATGGCTGCAAATACAAATACTTTTGGGGAGCGCAAAAGTCCCATCAAGGATATCAAAAAACTTATATGAACATGGATCACAGATATGGAAGGTTCTAGACATCTAGATATGGAGGTTCTAGAGGTCTAGAACCTACATGTCAAGCACCTACTGCATGCCACCACAGGGGAAACAAAGATACAGACACATAAGACAACACGGTGGGGAAGACAGAAGCACAGATGGCCAGTTGCAACATGAGTGAGAAAAGTACCTCCAAAGAGGAAGGGCCAGGATGTGGGGAGCACGGCAAACCGAGCCCCAATGAGGGTTAGAGAAGGTTTCCCTGGAGACAGCTTCTGAACCGAGCCAATGCAATGTGATGGAGCGCCACCGAGAACAGTGGCTGGTGAGGGTCTCCATCACAGCAAACCAGGTTATTGTCTACAGAGGAAGAAGCAAAGGAGGTGGTTTTAATTGCTTAAGAATTGAGGTCTGAAACTGCTGCCACAGTAGAATCAAGAAGAAGGAAAGAGAAGTTGCTGCAATGAAGCCAGGCCGCATTGCATGAAACTAGAGTTTTCTCCACCTACACAGGGATATTCCTTCTGCTGGCGGGGAGCTCATTCTTATGCCACGAGCAGTACTCAGCTGCATGCCTGTGTGAACCAGGAAGAATCCAGAACCAATCTGGAAGAAGCTGGAAGCAGTCTACTAAAGAGAGGAATTCCCAGATTGACAATGAAGGAGAGTTCATGCGCTCAGATTATTAAACCTCAGCGGTACTTCAGAGACTGTAGTCTTGTGTTTTCAATCCTGGCTACACTTCAAAAAAAAATTATGGATACCAAAGCCCCACCCCAGACCTGCTGTATCATACTCTCTGGAGGTTGGAGTCCCAGAATATGTATATGCGTTTATTTTGTTATGGTGGGTTTTAGTAATAGCAGCAGCAGTCACATGTTCGCTGTTAGAATCTCAAACACCCCAAGAAAATAAAGTAAGGAGAGAAATCTCCCTTCTTCACCTTCCCTAACCCCAGTGGGATTTATCCTTCAACAGGTATGAGTGTGTGTGTGTGTGTGTGTATTTTAAAGGCTCCCCAACTAATGGACAAACAGATGTGTTAATGGGTGGTGGGTGAAAATTCTTGCTACATTTCTGTATGTTTTAAGACTTTTATAATTAAGTGGCCAGGCAACAAAAGCTCTCCAACTGATTAGAATGCACAGCCAGTGCTGACAAACACTGGTCTAAGCCATAATCCAAGTTGACAAATAAGAGAACCTTAGGCTGTAGGGGTAAAGTTACCTGCCCGAAACCTAACAGGGTGGAAGCAGAGTCAGCCCCTGAACCTGGACCTTCTGACTTTGTCTGCTGTTCTTTCCAACACACCATGCAGTCCAACAGAAGAGGCAGTCCCAAAACAGATCAGGAAAGGCAGCTTATGGAAGTTGCCTTTTTTGGACCTCAAATGACTGGGATTTTTCTGTTTGATTCCTCCCTGTGACAGAAGACAACACTAAATATTCTAGAACTAAGCTACTATAATCTTTATTTTGTATTTAAGTGGGTTAAATTACACTCATCTACCTTACCGATTCACGTTGCCTTCAAGCCCTTTAAGACTTGAGAAAACTCAAGCACACATTTACCCTCATCCGTCAAAACTCCTTGCTGTGGCAAAGAAGGAGGAAAAGGACATTTTCAAAAATTTTAAGCACTGTCTTCTAAAATCAGTGAGGAAACCTCACAATGTGATGACAGTGCAAGAACATTCCTGATCATAAGTGAATACCAAGACAGTGAATCGCAACTGCTGAATGGGGGATATTAGTATGAGTGAAAGGTTGGAAAATAATCTTTACAGATGCTAAAATTTGTTTTTTAGGAGGAACTGGAAAGATAAGGTTCAAATTTATAAATGTGAATTCCAAGAAAAAACCTAACAAAACAGTGGCACTGTTTATTGCCAAATTTTATATGCAACAGAGGCAATTTTTTCCTTTTCCCACATAATGTTTAGAAAAAGTCTAACTTACAGAATCCCTTTTTAGAACAACCCAAACATTAGGGAAACTGAAGGTTAGGGCTGCATCTGCCAGCCTAGGAGTATTCTGGGAGCTGCCTCTTTCTTATAGCTTTTTGTTCTTCCCAGCAGTCAGTTCAAAATATAAATAGGGACATAGAAATCAGGAGACCTAGTTTCTAGTCCTAGTTTTGTCACTACATTGTTTCTTTACCTGCAGAAGTGGTGACTAGGGCTTCCCTGGTGGCGCAGTGGTTGAGAGTCCGCCTGCCAATGCAGGGGACACGGGTTCGTGCCCCGGTCTGGGAAGATCCCACATGCCACGGAGCGGCTGGGCCCGTGAGCCATGGCCGCTGAGCCTGCGCGTCCGGAGCCTGTGCTCCGCAACAGGAGAGGCCACAACAGTGAGAGGCCTGCGTACCGCAAAAAAAAAAAAAAAAAAGAGGTCTTTCAGGTGCCTTAGAGCTCTAAAACTGGATTGAACATCTGTGTGTTCCATCTAAGCCATTTGGTAAGCAGTGTCCCCAGAGGATTAGCTTAACTACCACTACCTGGATATTCCTCTCATATTTTATCATTCTTGCTCATCTTCCTTTCATCCCCAACTAGTCCTTAAATGTAGTCTGCAAAACAAAATGTTGCCTCCAAAGGAAAGGGCCAGGAATTACTTGAAAAGACATTCACTTTTCATTTTTTGATTAGTATTTGTAAAAGAAATAAAGGCAAAAAGTCCAGTGACCAGTAGGTGGCCCTGAAGATGACGGGGATTTTTTTTTTAAACTTAATTCTTAGAACCAGCTCTTAAAGGCTACCAGTATTTTTATGTCAAATTCAAAATGCCCCTTCACATTAAAAGTCTCCTTGTCCAAACACGGTCCACCAATTATACTAGAGCCTGTTCCCCTCAACCCTTGTAGTGAAAAGTCTAGAAAGAAAAGTAAACTAAAGTGGCAAGGCCCCATCTTCCCAGGCAGGCAGGGCCCTGGGTCATTTCTGGTGCCGGAAGTCCCTGGGGTGATTTTGAACCAAACCGTTAACTTCTAGGAGCTCTGGGGTGGGTCTGGGTCGCTGTAGAGGGCTCTCAGGAGTTGCTTCTGACCACCTGAACTCCAGCCACCGCTCTACTCACTGCCAAGAACAGGCTGGGAAATCTGAGCACCCAGGACACAAGGACATGCCCAGAACAGGCTTGGGGGTCCTGGGTCTACCCATTCCTGGCTGTGTAACCTAAACACGTTACTTAACTCTCAGTGTCTCCACTTACCCTACTGTACAATGGGCACCATACTGCTACCCTATAAGGTTTTATGAAGATTAAGGGAACCAATCCATGACTGAATAGCATCTGGCATATAGTGAGCACTCACTAAGTGTTAACTATTATCATCATTTAAGCTTCTGGCTCCTTTCCTCAGTGCTGCCTTGTATTCATCAATTGGTAAGAAAAGTCTGTGGTTATAGTACAGATTATAAAGATGTCTAAAAACACAGCTGGGAGAAAGCCATTCATTTTTTTTTCCTTAACAAGCAAAAAGCCCAAATGTCAGAATGCAATCAGAAAAAAATCTATACTAGTTGTTAGCAGCCCCAGCCCTGGAGCAGTCACTAACAAGCACATGAGCATCTTTTTCTCACTCCTTTACTATATTCCAGGCGCTATGTTGAGACCTTTACATGTATTATTTTGTTTAATACTTAAATCAACACTATGGTGGGGATCAGTATTATTTTCACTTTTCAGGTGAGGTAACTGAAATTCTTAAGAGGACTGACAATTCCCCCAAAGTCACATAATTATGATTGGCTGGATCTAGGAATCCAGCCCAGATCTGTTTGATGACAAACACTGAACTCCCAACCACTGCCAAGTATCATTTGTACCCTACTTTGATAAAGGAAATACAGGAACTAATAATAAAAGGGAGGCATCCACACGCACATGGATCAATCTTGTCTTAAACGAGAGGGTTTCACTTTGAGTTTCCTGTCTCCTGATCTCAAACTCACCTGCAAATTCTACACCTCATTTTTAAGGAATACATTTCCAAGGAGCTTCACTTCCAGCAATCACTCCTTTGAGGAAGGAAAAATACTTCTCTATATATTTGAAAGACTGCTATTTTAATGTGTTCAGTCTTTCACTCAGACAGCCCTAAACAAACATTCTTTAAATGCAAATTTGAAAAGCAAGGTGTTTTTATATACAATTTTTTAAATTAAGAGGGGTAACGAGGAAGACGGTGATGTCATCAGGCTTTGAATTGTCTCTTTCTCAGATTACAACTCACTCTTTGCCTCAGAGAAGCACAACAGGGCTTGTCTGGTGGCGCAGTGGTTGGCAGTCTGCCTGCCGATGCAGGGGACACGGGTTCATGCCCCGGTCCGGGAGGATCCCACATGCCGCGGAGCGGCTGGGCCCATGAGCCATGGCCGCTGAGCCTGCGCATCTGGAGCCTGTGCTCCGCAACGGGAGAGGCCACAGCAGTGAGAGGCCCGTGTACTGCAAAAAAAAAAAAAAAAAAAAAAGCACAATAAAAGGTAACCCCTGCCCCACTCCTGGAGACGTTTAGACTGAAACACAGCTTGGAGGAGAGATTACACTGGATTTTCAAAATGAACTCTATACAATCATTTGTCTTCAACTGCAATTCCCCTAGGCAGTTACGTTATTCCCTACTTTTTATTTTCATTTATGAGATTGTCCAAAGAAAACTAAATTGGTTTTGCTACAGGGAAGGCAGCGGTACAGGTGGTGCAGCGTACATATGCACTTCCCAAATGTCAGTTACAGAGTGATGTGTGCTCTATTTCCTACTAAGTCTTTTCATATGTTGGGATGTTTAACCTCTACTCACTAAGGAATACGTTAATCAAAACACTCAGTTGTTACCTTCTTCAGGGACATAATCAAGAGGTTGGTCTCTTTTCCTATTCAATTAGTTGTACCCTGTGACCTAAAAAATTATTAGGTTGCTCCAGTCTCTGTTACAGAATGTTATTGATGCAATTCAGCACTCACTTAAGGAGGTCAAAAGTTAGACGTAATTTGCTTTGGGTTTAGTTTCGGGCTATTCTTAAGATTTCATTCAAAGAGATCCTAGAGTTGAATATTTTTGAACGTTATAATTATTTAACTTCCTTTTCTCAAAGATTTACTAGACTAGTTTTATTGAGAGGATTAAACCACGCAGGACATAGAGGCAGTTATGTTTTTCCAAGTCAGACTCTAGAACAGGTTTAGCAGATTTCTTCTATAAAGGGCCAGAGAATAAATATTTTCAACTCTTCAGGCCATATAGTTTCTGTTGCAACTACTCAACTCTGCTGTGGTAGCATGAAAGCAGCCATAGCCAATATGGAAACAGATAAGCATGACTGTTCCATTAAGAGTTTATAGAACCAGGCAGCGGGCCGTATGTCGTCCACAGGCCAGTCTGCCAACCCTCCCTCGATCACAAGGGGCTGAGTTTCTAAGGGGGGCTGATCTATGTGGTATCACAAAAGAGGATATTTAAAAACTGAGTGATTTGGGTGCTATATAATTATTCATTTTAGTGTACTTTTATGTTTTATGCACTTGTCTGCATATCTGTTATATTTCATGATAAAGTTAGGGTTTGTTTGGGTTTTTTTAAGTGACCAAGGGATCCAGGGAAGCTGGTTGGTCAAGGCTTAGAGGCAGGATACAAAAGTAAATTTCCTGGATAGCTCAAAGATTTTCAGAGATTGAGAAATTTTGGAGTTGGAAGAAACTTAATATAGTCCAACCTCCTCCCAATGGAGAAATTCCTTTTGCAATATCCCTGGTGGGTGTTCAGTTAACCTCTGAGGGAATATGTCTAGGGCTGGGTTAGAGGGCAAGATTACCTTTCTATAAAGCAAGATTGGCTCTCTATTTCACTCAATAAATAATCCTGTGGACACCAAAAGCAAAGGCAACAAAAACAAACAAGTGGGACTACATCAAACTAAAAAGCTTCTGCACAGCAAAGGAAACCATCAACAAAATGAAAAGGCCACCTACTGAATGGGAGAAGATATTTGCAAGTCATGTATTTGATAAGGGGTTAATAGTCAAAAATATATGAAGAACTCATACAACTCAATAGCAAAAAACCCCCAATATCCCAATTTAAAAATGGGCAAGAGGGGGCTTCCCTGGTGGCGCAGTGGTTAAGAATCCGCCTGCCAATGCAGGGGCACGGGTTCGAGCCCTGGCCCGGGAAGACCCCACATGCCGTGGAGCAACTAAGCCCGTGCGCCACAACTACTGAGCTTGCGCTCCAGAGCTCGTGAGCCACAACTACTGAAGCCCACGTGCCTACAGCCCGTGCTCCACAACAAGAGAAGCCACTGCAGTGAGAAGCCCACGCACAACAACAAAGACCCAACGCAGCCAAAAATAAAAATAAATAATAAATTATTTTTTAAAATGGGCAAGAGGAACTGAATAGACACTTATCCAAAGAAGACATACAAATGGCTAACAGGTACATGAAAAGGTATTCAACATCACTAATCAGGGAAATGCAAATCAAAACCACAATGAGATATCACCTCACACCTGTTAGAACAGCTATCAATAAAAAGACAAGAGTTGGCCAGGATGTGGAGAAAAGGAAGCCTTGTATACTATTGGTGGGAATGTAAGTAGGTGCAGCCACTATGGAAAACAGTATGGAGGTTCCTTAGAAAATTAAAACTAGAACTGCCATATGATCAGCAATCTGGGTTTATATCCAAAGGAAATGAAAATAAGATATCAGAGAGGAATCTGCACTCTTCTGTTCACTGCAGCATTATTCACAATAGTCAAGTGAAGAGGTTCTTGGACCCAATTCCAATGTGTGTGTGTGGAGGCTTCCCCACACCAATAAACCTGAAACCAACACAACATTGTTGGTCAACTATACTCCAATACAAAATAAGAATTTAAATTAAAATAAAATTTTTTAATTAAAAAAACAATTCTCAGACACAAGCGGGGTGCCTGAGAATTCAATTCGATTCAATTATTTTTTGAATTTTATTTTTTATACAGCAGGTTCTTATTAGTTATCTATTTTATACATATTAGTGTATATATGTCAATCCCAATCTCCCAATTCAACCCACCAACAACAACCCTCCCCCACTTTCCCCGCTTGGTGTCCATACTTTTAGTTCTCTACATCTGTGTCTCTGTTTCTGCCCTGCAGACCAGTTCATCTGTACCATTTTTCTAGATTCCACATATATGCATTAATATACGATATTTGCTTTTCTCCTTCTGACTTACTTCACTCTGTATGACAGTCTCTAGGTCCATCCACATCTCTACAAATAACCCAATTTCGTTCCTTTTTAAGGCTGAGTAATATTCCATTGTATATATGTACCACTCAATTCAATTTTGATTCTATCTACTGGGAGATAGAATCAGGTTCCCACAGGTAAAGGGCTCAGTCCCACGAGACTGCCCTCCATTTCAGATGCCAACTGAGAGCCCAAGTTGTCACCTGTGCTTCTGACCAACTGCCTACCAGTCAGAGGTTCCAACGATGCCCTCCTTGGCTTTGATTACTTCACTAGGACAGTTCACAGAACTCAAACATTTTACTTACTAGATCACTCGTTTATAAGGATACAACTCTATAACATCTAGAGGGAAAAGATGCACAGGGCAAGGAGTGAGGAAAGGGCATGGAGCTTCCATGCCCTCTCCAGGCATGCCATTCTCCTAGCACCTCGACCTGTTCACCAACATGGAAGCTCTCTGAACCCTGTCCTTTCTAGTTTTTATGGAGTCTGCATTACATAGGTATGACTGATTAAGTCATTGGCCATTGGCAATCGACTCACCCTTCGTCTCCTCTCTCCCCCTTGGAGGTGGATGGGGAGAGAGAAGACTGAAAGTTCCAACCCTCTAATCACGTGATTGGCTCCTCTGGCAACCAACCCCCATCCTTAGGTGCTTTCCAAAAGACATGTTGATCACTCTCATCACTTAGGAAATAACCAAGTTTTAGGAGCTTTGTGCCAGAAATGGGGATGAGGACCAAATATATATTATAAATCACAATATCACATCAAGATATGGAAACAACCTAAGTGTCCATGAATAGATGAATGGATAAAGAAGATGTGGTAGGGGTTCCCTGGTGGCACAGTGGTTAAGAATCCACCTGCCAATGCAGGGGACACAGGTTCGAGCCCTGGTCTGGGAAGATCCCACTTAGATGCCCCGGAGCAGCTAAGCCCGTGCGCCACAACTACTGAGCCTGCGCTCTAGAGCCCGCGAGCCACAACAAGAGAAGCCACCGCAATGAGAAGCCCGTGCACCACAAGGAAGAGTAGTCCCCACTCTCCGCAACTATAGAGAGCCCACGCGCAGCAATGAGGATCCAACGCAACCAAAAAAATAAATAAGTTAAATAAATAAATTTTTAAAAAAAGAAGATGTGGTATATACATATATACACAGTGGAATGTTATGCATCCATAAGAAAGGACATCCTGCCATTTGCAACAACATGGATGGACCTTGAGAGCATTACTTAAGTGAAATAAGACAGACAAGACAAATCCCACATGGCATCACTTTTCTAACAGTAGAAAACTGCTTGCTGGGGTGGGGGGGGTGGGTAGGGGAGAATAGGAAGAGGTTGGTAAAAGGGTACAAATTTTCAAAAATAAATAGGTAACTAGATCGTCTTGTACAATGACCAGGTTCAATTAATATGAAAAAGAATATATGTGTGTAACAATCACATTGCTGTATATCAGAAACTAACACAACACTGTAAATCAACTATACTTCAGTAAAAAATAAATAATGTTTGGCTCTATATAAACAAACATGCAAGTCATTGTCAGTCCCTTAAGAAGCTTACAGTCTAATGAAAGGAATAAGACAGGACACAAATTATAACAAGATAGAAAAAATCAGAAATTTATTATGACTTAAAGACAAATAACCCAATTCAAATATGGGGGAAGGGGACTTCCCTGGCAGTCTAGTGGTTAAGACTCCTTGCTTACACTGCAGGGGGCACGAGTTCAAACCCTGGTCTGGGAACTAAGATCCTGCATGCCTCATGGCGCGGCCAAAAAAAAAACAAACAAAAAAACAAATACCGGGGAAGGACTTGAACAGGCACTCCAGACATATGAAGAAATGTTCAACCTCATTAGCAACAGAAACACATAGTACAACCATAAGGTACCAGGTCACATCTATCAGTATAGCAAAACATAAAAGTCAGACAATTTCAGACATCAGAAAGGATGTAGAACTAGGACACTCAGGATTGTTGTGGGAATTGAGTTTATATATGTCAAGTGCTTAGAGTTCTGCCAGGCACACAGTTAATACTATGTGAGTTAGCTATCAGTCATCATCATCATCATGAGTGTCATTTAAATTATAATGTACTGATAGTGGAAGAGTAAACTGATACAACCAATGTGGAAATCAATTTGGCCTTTAATACAACTGAGCAGGTTCATACCCTATGGCCCAGCAATTCCACTCCTCTAGGTATAACCCTAGAGAAACTCTTGTACCTAAAGACATGCAAGATAATTCAGAGCAAAGTTGTTTTTAGTAACCCCAAACTGCAATTACGGAAGTGTCCATAAATGGTGGAACGCATCAGTGTGTTGGGTAGATTAATACACTGGAATACTACATAGCAGGAGTGAATTACACTTGTCTACAATGTAGATGAATCTCATCCGATTTATCCTGAAGTGAGAAAGTCTTAATATACTGTATGATGCTGCTTACATAAAATTCAAAAATATGAACTATATTGTTTAAGAATACAAATGCAGAGCAAAACTATAAAATAAGACAGGAAAATGAGAAATCCCAAATTTAGGAGAGTGGTTGCCTCTAATGTGGAGAGAAGAAAACAGGATCGCGGAGAGACCACAGGAGCACTCAGACAATGCTCACCTTCTTTCGTTTAAGCTGGATGGTGTATAAACAGGTGTTTGAGGTTGCGTGATCCTTTATATATCTTACGTATACTTTATGAATATTTTATATCTATTCCATAATTAATAAAAACCTATTTTAAAAAAGAATTAAAGGAGAAGGAGAGGTTACTTCTGACAGAAACTGGAGAGGTTGGTCACCATGGTAAATAGAATTCTTCTTTTGTATCAACTAGTTGATAGCAGTTTACTGAAGCACTGCCATGGGACTCTACAGCTGCATCAGACTCCAAGGGAAAAAGGAATCTGCAACTAATTAGCAGTGTCTGCCCTGGTCATAGATCTCAGAAGGATTTGTCATCCCTGGGTTGGGGTCTTCCAACTTATACTCATTATGAGACATGGTCTCCCTGTGACTCAAATGTCAACTGTGTTGGGTGTTTAAAAGAGATGCGGAGATTCAGGTATGAGGGAATGCTGCATGCCAGAAAGAGGGGCAATGGTAGTACAAGCATTTCAAGAAAACCAAAGAGCATCTTGGTTCTCCACCAAAATCTGCTAGTTCTATTTTAACCCGTTCCTTTTCAATAGAGTCAGTGGTATGGGGAGTGTTACAGGGTAAATTTTAAAATCACGTAGATTTGGCTCTAAAATGTGTATTTTTAGGATAGGCATAGCCAACGATTTAAGAATTCTCAGCAACTTAAACCAATAGCTTAAGTTTAGATTCTGGATGCCCATCAACAGCACTACCCCTCCCTCCCTCCCTCCCACTGTGTCCTAAGAGCTAGGCTCTGAGTTATGCCTGAGATGTAACACAAAACAGTCCCTGCCCACCCACACACACAAGACACGGCCTCCTGCACTCTGTGAACTATGACATCTATGGCTTTCTAGTGCCTTCTGATATCATCTACACCATCACTCCTGCCACAGAGAAGGGGTCAAGTATGAGCCAGCACGTCCCAGCCACAAGTCCTTCCTACCTCCTTCAATGCAAGAGCTGATGTGAAGCCCTTACAGTGCAATTGGCAGAAAGTTTCTTTACTCTGACTGCCTTGGTTTTTACAATCATTTCCAAATGAACATTTATGTGTTTAGTTATTCTGTCCTGCCTAATTCCGAGAAGGCTGTGGGTGTTTACAAGATATAATATGGTTCTTAAGATAGAAGCAAAATCAAAACTCATGTAATGGGAGGAAGAAGAGTCTGAAAGTCTAAAGCCAGTAATTTTCAAAGTTTAGTGTGCCTAAGAATAACCAGTGTTCTATCTAAAATGCAGATTTCCAGGCCCAGGATCCAAGAGATCTCCATCAGTAGATCTAGGGTGAGGTCCAGAGTCCATATGAACTGCACTCCAAGTGATTCTGATGCTAATAGTCTAAGGAGAGCTTTTTTTTTTAAACAGCCTGCACGGTTTAATATATCTCATGTAATTCTCAAAACAACCCCATGGGGGTACTATAATTATTCCTGTTTTTTAATGCAATTTTTGAAGGTTATACTCCATTCAGTTATTACACTCCATTCAGTTATTACAATATATTGGCTATATTTCCTGTGTTGTACAATACATCCTTGTAGCTTATATTACACCCACTCCCCCACCCCTATATTACCCTCCCCGCCCCCCTAACTGGTAACCACTAGTTTGTTTTCTGTATCTGAGTCTGCTTCTTTTCTGTTATATTCACTAGTCTGTTATATTTTTTAGATTCCATGTATAAGTGATATCATACAGTATTTGTCTTTCTCTGACTTACTTCATTTGGTATAATGCCCTCCAAGTCCATCCATGTTGCTGCAAATGGAAAAATTTCATTCTTTTTTATGGCTGAGTAGTATTCCACTGTATATATATAGACCCATGCACTTATGTTCAATTAATCTACAACAACAGAGGCAAGAATATACAGTGGAGAAGAGACAGTCTCTTCAATAAATGGTGCTGGGAAAACTGGACAGCTATATGTAAAAGAATGAAATTAGAACATTTTCTCACAGCATATACAAAAATAAACTCAAAATGAATGAAAGACCTACATGACAATGTATCACATAACCATCACTATATTTATTCAGAGAGACAAACATTTTATAAACTCTAAAAGTAACATGTGTTTTTATTACTATCTGCCTAACAATCCCTAAGCTGAATTATTTAAAGTCTGTAAATGTTATCTCCTGAAAGTTTAGACAATTTGGTTGAGAAAAAAGCTTTGTGGAAAAACAAATAGTGCTCAATAAAATTCTAAGTGCATTATATTCCTGGAAATGTGTTAAACCAATAGCTTATACCTAACTGTTACAATTCTGTCTGACTCCTAAGCCTCCCCAAGAGATGGCTTTGATGTTAATTATTTGTGGACAAAGAATGTTACCTGCCATATCAGTAGACAAAGGATGTTACAGCCATCAAGCCGTCAGCCACTGCAGCCACTCCCAACTGTATACCCTGAGGGTATCCAGGATGAGAAGAACAGCACACTGGCCGTACATGGATAAGGTATATATCAAAGGAATGATTTCAATGAGCTCAGACTCTTGCATCTTCCCATACATAGAAAAGCGCTGAATTCATTAACTTGAGACGTCTGGTTTTCTTTAACAGTGCTCTTTTGATGTTCTAACTACCTGGTTTTTGTTGCAAAACTCTCATATATCGTGGCTCCTCCCTTACCTCTTTGGAGCAGTCCCTCAGAGCTATCTGATAGGCTGCCTCTGGGACTTAAGTCCTCAGAAAGTCGGCTGAATCAAACATAATTCTCAACTTTTATCTTGTGCTTTTTTTCCCCAGTCGACATATTTAAGTTCAAGTAAATGAATGGAGCCCTACCACAGAGTTATAAGGTAGGAAGCTAAGAGATCGTATTAGACATGGGAGTGAAATTATTATTCTAGGATGTATCTGTACTTGATTATGTCCAAAAAAGCTAACAAAGATTTCCTAGGAATAATCTATAATCCAGATGACCTGCCTGTCTACGATAAAGATTCTTTATATTTGTATATCCCTTTACAGTTCATAACAAGATTTCCCAAATTCATTTAAGCACCACCACAACCCTGTATGCAAATTTCTAACAACCTTGCATCACAAATAGGGAAACTTGGCTCCGAGATGCTAAGGGAGTTGCCTATGGGCAACAGCTGGTAAGGGAAGAGGCAAGAATAAAACCCCAGCGTATCCTTTTCTACCCAGTGGGATGACCACACTATATACTCATTGTTAGATCACTAACATAACAATACACTAACATAACAATCGTGGTTATTATCTTCATGAATGTGGTGCTCTAAGGACATGGTGCTTCAAGCACAAAGGATGACCCTGCCTGAAAAAGTTTCAGCATTAACACCCCTTACCGGACTCTTAAATCGCCCTCCCAACCATGTTGCAATGGTTACAAAATTCCTGAGCCCACCTGGGCAACAGGACATGTCCGAAATAAGGAAAGGCATCTGGCCAGTCCCACTCCCACCCTACAGAAGGAAGGTATATGTGCCTCAACCAATCAGTAAACGAAATTTTCACCTCGGACCATTCCTTTGTTTTCTGGCTATAAAAACTAATCAACAGCACATGTTAGGGCTCAACTCTCCCAGACTACTAGGAAGTTGGCCTGCTGTTCTGGCAGTGACCCTTCCTTCTAATAAATTCTGTCTTCTTTACATTCTGCCTTGTGTCTGGAAATTCTTTTCCAACCCGCCTTTGGACTACAACAATGAATATGCTATTAAACTCTCTGCATTATTTATTATGAGGTCAGATCAACTGCAGGAGCCAGCTAGATCACAAGCTTCTTTCCTCTGCATTAAAATCACAAATGCACACCTAACAGGATATCCCTGCACCCTTGATGAGGAAAATGAGATTGACAAGGATGCCTAATTTTGTAATTAAGTGAATGCCATCCAAGAAAATTGATTTCAAAAGTCTTCCTTTGAAGACTTCCCTATTGGCACAGTGGTTAAGAATCCGCCTGCCAATGCAGGAGACATGGGTTCGAGCACTGGTCCGGGAAGATCCCACATGCCGCAGAGCAACTAAGGTGATGCGCCACAACTACGGACCCTGTGCTCCAGAGCCCACGAGCCACAACTACTGAAGCCCGCGTGCCTAGAGCCCATGCTCCACAACAAGAGAAGACAGCACAATGAGAAGCCCACGCGCCACAATGAAAGGTAGCCTCTGCTCGCCACAACCAGAGAAAGCCCGCGCACAACAAAGAAGACCCAAAGCAGCCAAAAATAAAAATAAAAATAAATTTATTTTAAAAAATCTTCCCTTGGGAAAGCAGGAATGTTTTGTAACAGGTTTAAAAATGACTGTGTGGGCATGAGGGGTGGAGCCTCGGGCACTCCAGGATCTTAACTGGGAATAGGGGAGGATGGGGGCGTCAGCTGCTTCTTCTAGACACTAGGGAATGCAGCTGGACCTGGATCCAAAGCAGGCTCTCCGTGTCGACCAGGCCCAGAGGACAACGCCAAGCTGGAGGACCGAGCAGAAAGCAGAAGGCCGGCCACCCTGCGCCTCTGGATTGCAGATTTAGCCCATTTACATGTAAGCCGTGTGGTTAACAGGGTCTTGGTGCTCCAGGTGGGTGTCAGGCCTCTGCCTCTGAGGTGGGAGAGCCGAGTTCAGGACACTGGACCAGAGACCTCCCGGCCCCACGTAGTACCAATCGGCGAGAGCTCTCCCAGAGATCTCCATCTAAATGCTAAGACTGAGTTCCACTCAACGACCAGCAAGCTCCAGTGCTGGACACCCCATGCCAAACAACTAGCAAGACAGGAACACAACCCCAGCCATTAGCAGAGAGGCTGCCTAAAATCATAATCAGGTCACAGACTCCCCAAAACACACCACCAAATGCGGTCCTGCCCACCAGAAAGACAAGACCCAGCCTCATCCACCAGAACACAGGCACTAGTCCCCTCCACCAGGAAGCCTACGTAACCCACTGAACCAACCTTAGCCACTGGGGACAGACACCAAAAACAACAGGAACTATGAACCTGCAGCCTGCGAAAAGGAGATGCCAAACACAGTAAGTTAAGCAAAATGAGAAGACAGAGAAACACACAGCAGATGAAGGAGCAAGGTAAAAACCCACCAGACAAAACAAATGAAGAGGAAATAGGCAGTCTATCTGAAAAAGAATTCAGAGTAATGATAGTAAAGATGATCCAATATCTTGGAAATAGAATGGAGAAAATACAAGAAATGTTTAACAAGGATGTAGAAGAACTAAAGAGCAAACAAACAATGATGAAGAACACAATAAATGAAATTAAAAATTCACTAGAAGGACTGAACAGCAGAATAACTGAGGCAGAAGACCAGATAAGTGAGCTGGAAGATAAAGGAGTGGAAATAACTGCCACAGAGCAGCATAAAGAAAAAAGAATGAAAAGAATTGAGGACAGTCTCAGAGACCTCTGGGACAACATTAAATGCACCAATATTCGAATTACAGGGGTCCCAGAAGAAGAGAAACAGAAAGGGACTGAGAAAATATTTGAAGAGATTATAGTCGAAAACTTCCCTAACATGGGAAAGGAAATAGTCAATCAAGTCCAGGAAGCACAGAGAGTCCCATACAGGATAAATCCAAGGAGAATCATGCCAGGCACATATTAATCAAACTATCAAAAGTTAAATACAAAGAAAAAATATTAAAAGCAGCAAGAGAAAAACAATAACATACAAGAGAATCCCCATAAGGTTAACAGCTGATCTTTCAGCAGAAATTGTGCAAGCCAGTGATAGTGGCAGTACATATTTAAAGTGATGAAAGGGAAAAATCTACAACTAAGATTACTCTACCCAGCAAGGATCTCATTCAGATTCAAAGGAGAAATCAAAAGCTTTACAGACACGCAAAAGCTAAAAGAATTCAGCACCACCAAACCAGCTCTACAACAAATGCTAAAGGAACTTCTCTAGGCAGGAAACATGAGAAGGAAAAGCCCTACAGAAACAAACCCAAAACAATTAAGAAAATGGTAATAGGAACATACATACCAATAATTACCTTAAGTGTAAAGAATGGATTAAATGCTCCAACCAGAAGACATAGACTGGCTGAACGGATACAAAAACAAGACCCGCATATATGCTGTCTACAAGAGACCCACTTCAGACCTAGGGACACATACAGACTAAAAGTGAGGGGATGGAAAAAGATATTCCATGCAAACGGAAATCAAAAGAAAGCTGGAGTAGCAATTCTCATATCACACAAAATAGACTTTTAAAAAAAAGACTATTACAAGAGACAAAGAAGGACACTACATAATGATCAAGGGATCAATCCGAGAAGAAGACGTAACAATTGTAAATATTTATGCACCCAACATAGGAGCACCTCAATACATAAGGCAAATGCTAACAGTCATAAAAGGGGAAATCGACAGTAACACAATCATAGCAGGGAATTTTAACACACCACTTTCACCAATGGACAGACCATCCAAAATGAAAATAAATAAGGAAACACAAACTTTAAATGGCACATTAAACAAGATGGACTTAATTGATATTAAAAGGACAATCTATCCAAAGAAAACAGATTACACTTTCTTCTCAAGTGCTCATGGAACATCCTCCAGGATAGACCATATCTTGGGTCACAAATCAAGCCTTGGTAAATTTAAGAAAATTGAAATCGTATCAAGTATCTTTTCTAATCACGACGTTATGAGACTAGATATCTATTACAGATAAAAATCTGTTAAAAACAAAAACGGGGCTTCCCTGGTGGCACAGTGGTTGAGAGTCCTCCTGCCGATGCAGGGGACGCAGGTTCGTGCGCCGGTCCGGGAGGATCCCACATGCCGCGGAGCGGCTAGGCCCGTGAGCCATGGCTGCTGAGCCTGCGCGTCTGGAGCCTGTGCTCTGCAATGGGAGAGGCCACAACAGTGAGAGGCCCGTGCACTGCAAAAAAACAAAACAAACAAAAAAAACGTATGGAGGCTAAACAATACCCTATTAAATAACCAATAGATCACAGAGGAAATCAAAAAATAGCCGGAAACAAATGACAATGAAAACACAACAACCCAAAACCTATGGGATGAAAAAGCAGTTCTAAGAGAGAAGTTTATAGCAATACAATCCTACCTCAAGAAACAAGAAACATCTCAAACAACCTAACCTTACACCTAAAGCAATTAGAGAAAGAACCAAAAAAACCCAGGTTAGCAGAAGGAAAGAAATCATCAAGATCAGAGCAGAAATAAATGAAAAAGAAATGAACAATAGCAAAGATCAATAAAACTCAAAGCTGGTTCTCTGAGAAGGTAAACAAAGTTGATAAACCACTTTTTTTCTCAAGAAAAAACGGGGAAGACTCTAATCAACAGAATTAGAAATGAAAAAGGACAAGTAACAACTGACACTACAGAAATACAAAGGATCATGAGAGATTACTACAAGCAACTCTATGCCAGTAAAATGCACAGTCTGGAAGAAATGGACAAATTCTTAGAAACGCACAACTGCCAAGACTGAATCAGGAAGAAATAGAAAATATAAACAGACCAATCACAAGTAATGAAATTGAAAATGTGATTAAAAATCTTCCAACAAACAAAAGCCCAGGAACAGATGGCTTCACAGGTGAATTCTATCATTTAGAGAAGAGCTAACACCCATCCTTCTCAAACTCTTCCAAAATATAGCAGAGGGAGGAACACTCCCAAACTCATTCTACGAGGCCACCATCACTCTGACACCAAAACCAGACAACGATGCCACAAAAAATGAAAACTATAGGCCAATATCACTGATGAACATATATGCATAAATCCTCAACAAAATACTAGCAAACAGAATCCAACAGCACATTAAAAGGATCATACACCATGATCAAGTGGGGTTTATCCCAGAAATGCAAGGATTCTTCAATATACGCAAATCAATAAATGTGATACACCGTATTAACAAACTGAAGGAGAAAAACCATATGATCCTCTTAATAGATGCAGAAAAAGCTTTCAACAAAATTCAACAGTGATTTATGATAAAAACCCTGCAGAAAGTAGGCATAGAGGGAACTTACGTCAACATAATAAAGGCCATACATAACAAACCCACAGCCAACATCATTCTCAATGGTGAAAAACTGAAACCATGTGCACTAAGATCAGGAACAAGGCAAGGTTGTCCACTCTCACCACTATTATTCAACATAGTTTTGGAGGTTTTAGCCACAGCAATCAGAAAAGAAGAAATAGAAGGAATACAAATTGGAAAAGAAGAATTAAAGCTTTCACTGTTTGTAGATGACATGATACTATACATAGAGAATCCTACAGATGCTACCAGAAAACTACTAGAGCTAATCAATGAATTTGGTAAAGTAGCAGGATACAAAATTAATGCACAGAAATCTCTTGCATTCCTACAAACTAATGATGAAAAATCTGGAAGAGAAATTAAGGAAACACTCCCATTTACCACTGCAACAAAAAGAATAAAATACCTAGGAATAAAGCTACCTAAGGAGACAAAAGACATGTATGCAGAACACTATGACACTGATGAAAGAAATTAAAGATGATACAAACAGATGGAGAGATATACCATGTTCTTGGATTGGAAGAATCAACATTGTGAAAATGACTATACTACCCAAAGCAATCTACAGATTCAATGAAAGTCCTATCAAACTACGAAGGGTATTTTTCACAGAACTAGAACCAAAAAATTCACAATTTGTGTGGAAACACAAAAGACCCCGAATAGCCAAAGCAATCCTGAGAAAGAAAAACGGAGCTGGAGGAATCAGGCTCCTGGACTTCAGAGTATACTACAAAGTCAGTAATCAAGACAGTATGGTACTGGCACAAAAACAGAAATATAGATCAATGGAACAGGATAGAAAGCCAGAGATAAACCCACGCACATATGGTCACCTTATCTTTGATAAAGGAGGCAAGAATATACAATGGAGAAAAGACAGCCTCTTCAATAAGTGGGGCTGGGAAAACTGGACAGCTATGTGTAAAAGAATGAAATTAGAATACTCCCTAACACCATACACAAAAATAAACTCAAAATGCATTAAGGACCTAAATGTAAGGCCAGACACTATTATACTCTTAGAGGAAAACATAGGCAGAACACTCTGACATAAATCACAGCAAGATCCTTTTTGACCCACCTCCTAGAGAAATAGAAACAAAAACAAAAATAAACAAATGGGACCTCATGAAACTTTTGCACAGCAAAGGAAAACATAAATAAGACGAAAAGACAACCCTCAGAATGGGAGAAAATGTTTGCAAATGAAGCAACTGACAAAGGATTAATGTCCAAAATATACAAGCAGCTCATGCAGTTCAATATCAAAAAAACCCAATCCAAAAATGGGCAGAAGACCTAAATAGACATTTCTCCAAAGATATACAGATTGCCAACAAACACACGAAAGGATGCTCAACATCACTAATTATTAGGGAAATGCAAATCAAAACTACAGTGAGGTATCACCTCACACCAGTCAGAATGGCCATCATCAAAAAATCTACGAACAGTAAATGCTGGAGAGGGTGTGGAGAAAAGGGAACCCTCTTGCACTGTTGGTGGGAATGTAAATTGATGCAGCCAGTATGGAGAACAGTATGGAGGTTCCTTAAGAAACCAAAAATATAACTACCATACGATCCAGCAATCCCAATACTGGGCATATAACCTAAGAATATCATAATTCAAAAAGAGACATGAAAATAGATAGCTAGTGGGAAGCAGCTGCACAGCACAGGGAGATCAGCTCGGTGCTTTGTGACCACCTAGAGGGGTGGGATAGGGAGGGTGAGAGAGAGGGAGACGCAAGAGGCAAGAGATATGGGAACATATGTATATGTATAACTGATTCACTTTGTTATAAAGCAGAAACTAACACACCGTTGTAAAGCAATTATACTCCAATAAAGATGTTAAAAAAAAAAAAGAACAAAAGGAGACATGTACCACAATGTTCATTGCAGCACTATCTACAGTAGCCAGGACATGGAAGCAACCTAAGTATCTACCGACAGAGGAATGGATAAAGAAGATGTGGCACATATACACAGGGGAATATTACTCAGCCATAAAAAGAAACGAAATTGACATATTTGTAGTGAGGTGGATGGACCTAGAGTCTGTCGTACAGAGTGAAGTAAGTCAGAAAGAGAAACACAAATACCGTATGCTAACACATATATATGGAATCTAAGAAAAAAAATTGTTCTGATGAACGTAGGGGCAGGACAGGAATAAACACGCAGACGCAGAGAATGGACTTGAGGACACGGGGAGGGGGAAGGGTAAGCTGGGATGAAGTGAGAGAGTGGCATGGACCTATATACACTACCAAATGTAAAACAGATAGCTAGTGGGAAGCAGCTGCATAGCACAAGGAGATCAGCTCGGTGCTTTGTGACCACCTAGAGGGGTGGGATAAGGAGGGTGGGAGGGAGATGCAAGAGGGAGGGGCTGTGGAGATGTACATATGCATATAGCTGATTCAGTTTGTTATACAGCAGAAACTAACACAACGTTGTAAATCAATTATACTCCAATAAGGATATTAAAAAAAATGACTGTGTGGATAGGTTTTTTGGTCTTTGAATTTTGGTTGTTTCCTGGTTTCAACAGAGAAGCTATTTGTCACACTGTAAATAGCTACCTAAACAGATGGTTTTTCACAATTAGATGCTATCACAGGCACAGAGATTTATGACATGACATTTTTAATAGCTGTTAATCACTTAGATTTAAGGGATTCAAAGTCTCTTTGAAATTTTATATAGACAGAATTAGTCTACCAAATTTAATGCCACTTCCTGTCTTCCTGAAACATCTAAGTGTGATGTGAACTCACTACGGGGAACTCTGAAAATCTGGGGAAACTGTAGGACTTTAAGTTCCAGGAAAATACTAGTAAAAACATTAACATCTAAGTATGTCATTCACAACTCAAAGCTCTAACAAACCAAATAAAGCAGTTCAATTCAACAAATACATTGAGGACCTATGACAATGCAGAGACCCTGTGCTAAAAATAAACAAAAAAACCAACACTGGAAATACAGAACAAATTCCTGACTCAGGGGCACTCAGAGACCCAAGAGAGTCGAATATGTAAGTGTGTATATTGATGTGCAGTGTGATGAGAACAGAAATAAATGTAAAAGGTACAGGGTCAGAGTCACAACTTTTTCCATGGGTTTCAGAGAACGTGGACTCTCCATCACCTTCACCCCACAAGCCCCCACCTATGATTAAGAAATACGTGTATTGCAAAGCCGTGAGGACTAGCCTATGGTCCTTCCAGGATTTGATTTTGACCTTGTTTCCTGTTGGGGTAGAGAAGGAAAAGACTCTTAGATTGGCATTGTACTAAGACTCTCATCTTCCACGGCTACAATTCCACGATACCCTACGTAGCATGTGTTTTGGCATTCTTCAAATCATATCTTGACTAACTCCTCCTACTGTCATTTTGTTATACAACCTTATTACACTGGCTATGTTCATGCTTCCAACATAAAAATGGTGTAAGCGGCATTTGGCAGGAAGAGCTGCAGGAGGCCCTTTTGTCTTGTCACTAACCTTAAACCAGGCACCCTATGCTCTACTCATCTCTAGCCCTAACACACCTTTCAGATCTTTTGACCACACGATACCTTGCCTAATCTATTGGTTCTTTCCGTAAATCAAAGAAGTAGATAATGAAGAATAAGTAATTAACAGATGATCAGATCTCTTCCCTAGCTTCACCTTCATTAATCTCACAAACAGTGTGAACAAGATAGCATCTGAAGAAAAATCACAAGTCGACAAGCCCGCACACAAGCCTGCACACAGTGGGGGATGGCGACGACTCTGACCCCCTATCTCAATGCTTAACTGAGATTTCTTCCCTTTTTCCCTTTAACAACTTTCATGGCCAAGCAGAATCTTCAGAGATGGTTTTGGGGGGACACTGAGTCCCTCATCTCCCCAGATTGCCGGCATTCTGATTAAAAGCAACTTTCCTTTCTACCAGCATTTGTCTCTTTCAGTATTGATTTTTGAGCGGCGAACAGCCGGACCTGATTCGGTAACAACAGTACTCAAAGGCAGCTTAATTTATTCTTCAATGTGTCATCATCAGACATGCACTACTCTGATTTTTCTAAGGTCGTCTGGCAAATCAGTTACGGAGCTGGGACTTAAACTCAGAGCGCAACTCAAAGTCCAGACTTTCTAACATGCCCTTCTCCACAAAAGGCTTGATTTGCTATTCCCCCAGGACAAAGTGTTTCATTCCTCAGCTGTAAGAAAACTCAAGGTGTTGGGAGAATTTCATTTTCTCAGCACATTTAAGTAAATAAAGCCATGTGACACTTTTACTTTAATCGATGTCCTTCTCAGATGGGGTTTGCAAGGAGGAAGTGTTTTAACAGCTATAATGACAGTATCATCAAGCAAGCAGTACCCTTAACTCACCTGTCATCAGCAGTGGTTACTGGATTCACCTCTTGTCACCCTCAATAAGAGTGTGACCAATAGTATTAGTTTCCACTTTATACATAATCAGTACTATTCCTTCTAGAACACACATTTGATTGAATGATGCCCCAAAGAAGCCTATGAACAAAAATGATCATCTAGTAATTACCCAGCCGTCCACGGGTGTCAGGAGGTTTTCCACAGTTTAAAAGCAGCCTGCAGCTGAGTATCAGATTTCCCTAGAGGCCTCTGATAACCAAATAGGACCCCAATCCTTGCTGCTTCTCCTTGAGATGCCCAACAGGGGGTCCTCAATTTAGGGAAAAAGCAGTTACTAGGCCTTTGTTCAGAACTCATAACAAGCTCCCCATGTGACTAAGGAGCATGTATTTAGTTGTATATTGCCAGGAAATAGCACAAAGCCTGGTATGTACTCAGTGAATGTGGGGTGGATTGATAGATGTATGGAAGAAGTGGGGTTATAAGCCATGGTAAAATTCAAGGCCAGTTCACAAAAGCCCCCCATGACTAAAATAAAGTGCCTGGACTTACATGCACTGAGAATAGACGTCTGAGCACAGCAGCTCTTCAGTAAGAGCTGCCCATTTGAAGGTCGGGCATTTGTGAACAGCTGACTGGCTGGAGAAGAGACACAGCGTGGACGTGGCTGGGGAGCCGGATATGGAAGAGGATCACTTGGCTTGGGTAATAAATATCCTCGGGGGCACTTATTCCTTAGTGTGAATTAGCCGTGTTTGTTCAAGCTTTCTCCTTGGTGATGTGCCCATTTTATTTCTGTTATGGCTAAACTGCTTTAAGACTGTAAAACTCTAAGTCTAGTAAGTCAGAAAGAGCCTCAGTGGAGGTGGCAACTTGAGCACGGCTCCATGACTGATTAGGTTCTGCGAAGGGGCTGGGAAGCAGGGATGTCCCACAGAGCAGAGCCAGGAAGCTCAGTGTGGAACAAAGCTCTTTAAACTAAGAAGAGAAGAGTCTGTCCGAAGCTGGTGCAGGGACAGTGCCAGCAGGCCTGTGGGTTTCCAGTCAGTGGGGCAGACTCTTGTGGCCACGTGGACTCCAGCAAAACTAGGCTCCCATGTTTATACTGAACAAAAGTCACAGAAGACAAACTCCCCCCACTGTAGCACGCTCCAAAATACTCCAGGCAGCACTTCCCTGGTGGCGCAGTGGTTAAGAATCTGCCTGCCAATGCAGGGGACGCAGGTTCGTGCCCTGGTCCAGGAAGATCCCACATGCCGCGGAGCAACTAAGCCCGTGCGCCACAACTACTGAGCCTGTGCTCTAGAGCCCGCGAGCCACAGCTACTGAAGCCCACACACCTAGAGCCCGTCCTCCGCAACAAGAGAAGCCACCGCGATGAGAAACGTGCGCACCGCAACGAAGAGTAGCCCCCGCTTGCCGCAACTAGAGAAAGCCCATGCGCAGCAACAAAGACCCAACGCAGCCAAAAATAAATAAATAAATTTTTTAAAAAAACAAAATACTCCAGGCAAACCAAGCAGGCATGGTTTAGAGCTCCTCTTTTGTTCCCAGGTGAAGCTGGTTCAAATCCCTGCTCACCACTTACTATGGTATATGCCTTAGGCAAGTTATTTAATCTCACTGAGACACTGTTCTTGTCTTAAAGATGAGGAATTTACCTAACATACTACTTCAGAAGGCCGTTCTGAAGACTAACTGGAATAATGGATTCATCTGACAAGTATCCATTGGGCACCTATCATGTTCTAGGTTTTCATGCTGGGGACTCAGCAGTGAAGAGTGAGAACTCTCTGCCCTCATGGAAACTGCAGCAGCCACGGCACAGAGTGGCTGTTCAGGACAGTCAATACCAGACCTCATCCAGAGAGAAATAAGGAGTAAGTTCTAGAAGGGTCTGGGCACTCCACCAGCAGAGCTGGACTTTCCTGACCACGGTCTCCCCTAGTGTTGAAGATGAACACTT
The DNA here is from genome assembly GCF_964270905.1 of Leucopleurus acutus. Lineage (NCBI taxonomy): Eukaryota > Metazoa > Chordata > Mammalia > Artiodactyla > Delphinidae > Leucopleurus > Leucopleurus acutus. The sequence goes on along the minus strand of NC_139152.1, from coordinate 83,164,643 downwards.
ATCCTCCCCAACCTCAAGTCTCTAGGTTTCCACGTAGAGGACTTTCTAAGATAACTGACATTTCTGATATTCTATTCCTTTCCAAGGGAGCCATGTTTTTCAGTTGGGAAAAGGTAATCTGGCTGATAGTCAAAAGCACTAGAGATTCTGGGCCCCTTTCTTCCCTCTCCACCTGAACCAGCACAAGGCAGTGGTTGCCCTAGTAGCTTGAATTTTGCCTGAGTTGGGCTGTCCCAGGGCCTGGATAGAAAGTGTAAAGGGGAGCATTACCCAACTTAGGCCACATTCTCCAAACCATTCTGTCAGGAAAAGAGGTGAAATGTTCATCTCTACATGCCAAGCACCCACCTCTCAACCAATCCTGAAATCTGGTGGGTTAGTTATTGGGCTCTCAACATCCCAGCATCTAGAATCATCTGGGCAGCCTCCGGCACCTTATGCCTTCTGGGTAGTAAGAAAAGGCAAGTGGATACGCTCATGATTAAGGGAACTTTATAAGGTTTCTACTGCTTTTGTTATCCCCCTTTTCCCCTAGTGATTAATGATAAAGCCTCTATGTGCTTAGTGAAGGGGGAACAAGGACACTGGAGGGACGGGGGGGAACATTTCTCCTTCCACCTTGAGCCCTGGGAAAGGAAGCCCAGGCTGCTGAGAAAGAGGGTCCACTTTAGAGACGGGGAAGAGAAACCGTCAGCAACTGAAAATTTAGGAACTGGAGAAGGAAGACTCGGATTGCGCAGAGAAGAGTTCACGTTGCAGGCCTGAGGTTGCTTTCCTTAGAAAGGCTTATTGGTCCTTGGTTGGCATCTGAAAACTTGGACCTCAGGAGGGTTCCCTCCATTCTGACACAGTGGCTCACTGTGCCTCGGTTTGTACAAGCAATGTGGGTTACGCTGAACACCTGCCTTCCTTGTGGGAGTCTGGGATTTTGGTACATGCCAGGAAAAGGGTACCCACGTGACCAAAAAAAACCCCTAGGCACCAAGTCCTTAATGAGCTTCCCTGGTAAACAACACTTCATGCACGTCGTCACAACTTGGTGCCGGAGGAGTTACGTACATCCCGTGCAACTCCACACAGGAGTTGGGAGAAAACCCTTGGAAGCTTGCGCTTGGTTTCCTCTGGACTTTGCCCCACATCTCTTTTCCATTTGCTGATATTGCTTTGTATCCTTTCATCAAAATATATCTTAGCTGTGATCATGACCATGTGCTGAGTCCTGTGAATTGCAGAGGGAAAGAAGAGAGAAAGCAGAGAAGCATAGGAAGAGAATCAGGAGTGTGCCTACTTTAAACTTACCTGAAGTTTCTCTTCACCAAGGAGAGACCATGCTCAACCTTGATGAGTTTGGTCCACCTTGACTCCACCATTCAACAAGCCCAGAGGTATACAGGGAGAGGAAAGATGGGAAGGGCAGCTGGAGTATTTCACATTTCTCACCTCTCAGGGGTTGGCCCAAGGTGACATATACTGCTTTGCAGGCTCATGTGGGTACCACAGAAAGGACTTCAAAGTGATAGGAAAGTGTCCAGCTAAATGTCTTAGGGGGAGTTTGGAGGGGAAAGGGCCTTTGGTAAAACTCCACAGGGTGAAAGCATTTATATCTATGTCTGTAAGAGAGTTTAGAATTTTAAAAACAGAGTTCTTAGGGACTGACTCAATACTTCTCACTTTAGAGATATGGGGAGGTCAGGGGGCTCATTCAGAGCCACACAGCCAGTTCATACCGAGTGTTCCAGACCAGCACCCTCCTCACCACTCTGCTTTAAGAGACAAATTGCAATTTGAGGAGAAACATGGTGCAAACGGCTATTAGCTTTTAGGTCTTGGGGCAGTTACTTATCTCTGTAAAACAAGGATAATGAGCCCAAATGCAGATGGCTGGTGTCAGTGAGAGTGCATGGAAACCACCTGACACAGAACCAGTCCGTAGTAGGTGCTCAATAAATGTGAGCCCCCATATCTTTCCCCTAAATGTCACCCCAAATGGCCTTCTTCAAAGCCTAAAGAAGCTCTGTATTCCCTTGGGATCAAGATTTTGTGTCACGTAGGGACAGAGGCAATGAAGTCATAATGTAAGGAAATGCATGAGAATTGTAAACTCCCAATTCAGAACAGCAGTTACCTCTGGAGGGATAGGAAGGGTACATGAGGGCTTCAAACGTATCAGTAATATTTGATGTCTTCACAGGTAAGTGATGGGTATGTGCTTTCATCATATTGTTATGCTTTTTCACGTCTGAAATATTTCATAATAAGAGGTTTAAATAAACAAGAAAAAAATCCTTCAGAAAAATGGCACATGGGACCAGAAAGTCTTTATACAGGAAGCAAAAAAAGGGAAAAGCTTTGGAGCGAGAGAGCCATCCCAGAGGGACAGGCCCAATGGAGAGGTCCTGGACAGCAGTAGGAGGCTGGGGTGTTCCACCCCACAACCTCGACCTCTATATGACCTTCATCTGACCTTCCTCAGCAGTGTACAGAGAAACTGAAAACGTTGTTTACATTTGCATTTCCTTTCAAGCTTTAGGTGTGGAGTATAGGTGCCTGTCACCCAAGGAAGGAGGGACACAGCATGTCGGAGGGGGTCTCAAGTCCTTGCCCAGTCAGCTCAGCCACACTGACCACACAACTCTAGCAGCTACACTTCGCTGATGGTCCTGAAGACACAGGAAAGAGAAGGATAAAGCAGAGAGAAGTGACTGAGCCAGGAATCCAACAACTCACTCTTCCCCCATTCTAGTCTCAGCCACAGTAGGAAAGCTCCAATTTGGTCTGTTCTTGATTTGACAAGGATACACGCAGCTCACAAGACTGCAGTGGTGCTTAACACATGGAAGGAAAGCAATGCTCCTGCTGCACAGAGATACCCACATATTGAGAGACTGGGGGCTAACACGACCCAGTGGGAAGGTGTGAGGTCTGGTGTCCAAAGACTCAAGTTTGAGTCCATGCTCCGATGTGTCTGAGCAAAACACTTACCCTAAGTTTCTACATCCTCAAATGAGTATACTAACACCTATCCACAGTGGGTTGAAGAGTGCCCTCTAAAATATATCCCCACACAGAACCTCAGAATCTGAACTTATCTGGAATAAGGTTCTTTGCAGATGTAATTAAGGTAAGGATCTCAAGATGAGATCATCTTGGTTTAGGATGGGCCCTGAATCCAGTGACAGTGTCCTTACAAGAGACAGAAGGGAGGAACACACACACAGGACCATATAAAGACAGAGGCAGAGACATGCTGTCACAAACCAAAAAATTCCAGGGGCTACCAAAAGCTGGAAGGGGAAGATTGCTCCTTAGAGCTTTCAGAGGGAACACAGTCCTGCTGCCATCTTGATTTCAAACTTCTGGCCTCCAGAATTGAGGTAGAATAAATTTCTGTTGTTTATCCCACTAAGTTTGTGCAGCAGTCCTAGGAAACCAACATGTTCAGTGTGATGTTCAGTGTGAACATCAAGTGAGATAATGCGTAGCAAAGCACCTTGTGAACTATTCACAGGGATATAAGTGGCAGCTGTCATTATTAAATCAAAACTTGGGAGAGTAACATGTCTCCTATGGGAAACAAAACTCCAGATCTGGCCTTAGGACACACACCCAGAAGCTCCTGCCCGAGAGGAAAGAACGCTGTCATGTGACTCCTTGCCTTGCCGGCTCCAGATCGCCTTACTCCACTTGTACTTTATGCCTTTGAGGAGGATTCAGGTGTCAGCTGGTGCAGAAGGAAGGCACCCATCTGCTCTCAGACACCGGTCACATGGCAAGCATCACACACGGAGGCCACCATCTGTGCTAACAACTCATATCCAAGTACAGTTCAATGTCAGCCCTATTCTATTCCTGAATGAGCCAGGACCGAGAGCAGGTGAATCTGGGGTCAGAGTCTTTCCATGAAGAGTGAAATTCTGGGTCAGAGCATTTCAGAGCAGATGAACTCAACACTGAAGGAGGAAAGGCTCGCTGCAAGGCCCTCAACTGCCAATCGCTGACCCAGAGTGTCTCGTTTAGGACATTTCCAGGCATGATGTAATCCTCACGATACTTTCTGGCCTTTCCTTTTTAAAGGGAGTTTTGAGTGTTGAATTTATTATTTTCCTTTATAGTAAGAGCTGTAGTACTTGAGGGAGTGGAGAATAGATACACATTGATCAAAGTAGTTGGGCAAGAAGTGTAATAGGGCAAAAAAGAATAGTATCATCAACAGTATCAAGAAAATGGTTTGGAGATACTCCATGGAAGACTAGTGACAACATATTGGTCCAGACAAAAGTGACAAGGTTTGGGACTTCCCTGGTGGCTCAGTGGTTAAGAATACACCTGCCAATGCAGGGGACACAGGTTTGAGCCCTGGTCCGGGAAGATCCCACATGCGGCGGAGCAACTAAGTCCCGTGCGCCACAACTTCTGATCCTGCATGCCACAGCTACTGAAGCCCGCGCACCTAGAGCCCATGCTCTGCAACAAAGACAAGACACCACAATGAGAGGCCCGCGCACTGCAACGAAGAGTAGCCCCTGCTCACCGCAACTAGAGAAAGCCCACGCACAGCAACGAAGACCCGACACAGACAAAAAATAAATTTATAAAAAAAGTGACAAGGTTTGAACCAAGGCAGGGAGAGTGGGAATAAGGATAGATTCAACACGGCTTACTACCAGGATGTGGGGAGAAGGACAGAAAAGTCTAGGCTTATTCTAGGTTTCTGGCTTGGACAACTGGGTACATTCATCAAGACAGAAAATACAGAAGAAAAAGAATTTGGGGTAAAAAAAAAGAGGGTTTTGGTTTACCTGAGTTGGGGTACCTGTGGGACATCTATATGGATATGTCTAGAAAGAAGTCAGAAAAGGTCAGGCAAGAGATTTGAGCCTACAATACAGAATACAGATCACAGGTGAAATGGGGTAGTGGCTACAAACCAGCAAGCGCAGATGGAATAGGGGAAACGGGCAGACTCTATGGTTACATTGATATTTAAAGGACATAGAGAGAGGGTCTAGTGAAGGAGTAGAACAGAAGTGGAATAGAACCCAGGGCTTGACGGGCTACACGGAGATCTCCCAAGAGCTGAAATACCCCACTGAGACAGGGAGAGGTTAGGATGGGAAAATACCCACAGGGTTTGGCGATTAGGAGGTCACTGATGACTTAATGTAGCCCATGCAGGAGTGGGTGAAGGTGTCAGATGCAGTTAAGGGAAGAAAGGGGTGAAAAGGGAAGAGAACGAATGCAGGCTTCTCTTTGGAGTCGGCTGTGAAGAGAGGGGTGGAGAGCGGTGGCTAGAGGGCACCCTAGAGTTAAAGAGTTGGGTTTTGCTTGTTTTGTTAGTATTTTGGGTTTGCTCATTTTCGCTTTAGATCGAGAACTGGGTTTTGTCTTTGTTTATAGGATGCAGGACTTGAGGGAATGTACACACTAATTGGAAAGCTGAAAAAGTCCCTGAAGAGGCTGAAGGGACAGGATCCATTATTATAAAGAGCAGACATAGACCCAATGAGGGGTGTGAGGGAAGAAAGTGATGAGAGATGACTGTATTCTAGTGAATTATAACCATGTGTGAAATTATTGTCTCTGCTGGAAACTCCAAAGAGGCCATCATTTTTACGTCCACACCACTTTGCACTCTGCAGGCACGGAGGTGCCCATTACCCATTGGATGAATTAGGTACATACGTAACTAGATTTATGATCATGAAAATAGCAGTGATTACATGCAGCCCTATTCTAAGGGCTTTAAATTGATTGACTCTTCGAATCCTTACAAAAACACACGATGTAGGTACTCTTATCCCTGCTTTATTTTAAAATAAGTTACATAGAAAATAAGTGATGAGACAATATTGAAAACTCAGATTTCTCTGGCTCCTCTTCTGTTTCAGCCAAACGATGAAAGTATTTCTTAATTAGTACAACTCAATCTGTATAGCAAATTTTCCCTCAAGATATGAGGCAGATTTTTTTTTAAAGCTTAAATATTGGGGTGGAGTGAGAAGAGTCATCACCTAATTTCTTGTTCTCCTGTCTCTTGTTAACTTGGGCTTCCTGGTCAATGCTTGTTCCATCATTAAATCACATTATAAAATGATATGTACACAAATTAAAGTGACACCTTTAGTTTCATCCTGAATCTTTACTAGTCTACTTTTTATGTAGGAAGGCTCCAAAGTAAAGTGGTATTTTAGGACACAAAATATTGAAATATTGGCCCTTCTAAAATTAAATGAGGAAAACAACTCAAAAACATTTTCTGTAGCAACCTATACTATGTTAAAATTCAAGGCCAGCAGTACAAACCATAAAACTTCTTGAGCATAGAGGGGCTCTTTGTCATTAGTCTTGGAAATGATTTTTTTGGATCTGACACCAAAAGCAAAAAGATAACTGAGACTACATTGAACCATAAGGTTACCGCACAGCAAAGGAAAGCATCAACAAAATAAAAAGGCAACCAACTGAATGGGAAAAAATATTTGCAAATGATATATCTGATAAGGGATTAATGTCTAAAATATATAAAGAACTCATACAAATCAATAGAAAAAAAATCTGATTAAAAAAATGGGCAGAGGAACTGAATAGACAGTTTCCCAGAGACAACATACAAATGGCCAACAGGTACATGCGAAGGTGTTCAACGTTACTAATCAGGGAAATGCAAATCAAAACCACAGTGAGATAGCTATTCTAACAGCTGTCAGGTATCACCAAAAAGGCAAGAGATAACAAGTATTGGCAAGTACGTGGAGAAAAGGGAAACTTTGTGCCCTGCTGATCAGAATGTAAGTTGGTGCAGCCACTATGGAAAAACAGTATGGAGATTCCTCAAAAAAATTAAAAATAGAACTACCATATGATGCAGCTATTCTACTTCTGGGTATTTATCCAAAGAAAACAAAAAGACTAATTCCAAAAGATATCTGCACTCCCATGTTCCTTGTAGCATTATTCACAACAGTCAAGATATGAAACAGATAGTCAAGATATCAACAGATGAACGGATAAAGATGTAGTATGCATATAAAATGAAATATTTAGTCACGAGAAAGAAGGAAATCCTGCCACTTGCAGCAACATGGATGGACCTTGAGGGCATAATTAAGTGAGGTAAATCAATCAGAAAGACAAGTACTGTACGATCTCACTTACATGTAGAAGTCTTTTCAAGTGAACTTATAGAAACAGAAAAGATTGGCAGTTGTCAGAGGTACAGGGTGGGGGAAATGGATCAAGATGGTCAAAAGGTGCATACTTCCTATTACAAGAAATAAATTCTCGGATGTAATGGACAGCATGGTGACTATAGTTAATACAGCAGTCCCCTCTTTTCCATGGTTTCTCTTTCCATCGTTTCAGTTACTCATGGTCCACCTCGGTCCAAAAATATAAAGCGAAAAATTCCAGAAATAAACAATTCATAAGTATTAAGTTGCAAGCCATTCTGAGTAGCGTGACGAAATCTCGTGCTGTCCCACTCTGTCCTCCCCAGGATCCCCAACCATCAACATCATCTGCTCCTGCCATCCAACCATCGATATCATCATAGCTCAATGATCCAGGATCACCTGAAGCAGGAGATTCTCCTGACTATCATCAGAAGGTCAGTAGTAGCCTGATGCCAGTCCACAATGCCTACATCATTCACCTCACTTCATCTCATCACATAGGCATTTAATCATCTCACATCGTCACAAGAAGGGTGAGTATATTTTGAGACAGCGATCATATAATGACTATTATAGTATACTGTTATAATTACTCTATTATTTATTGTTCTTCTAACTGTGCCTAATTATTAAACTTCATCATAGGTATATATATACACAGGAAAAATCATAGTATATGTAGGGTTCAGTACTATCTGTGGTTTAAGTCATCCACTGAGGGTTCTGAAACATATCCCCCGTGGATTAGGGAGGGACTACTGTTTTGAACTGTACTGTATATTTGAAAGTTGCTAAGACAATAAATCTTAAAAATTCATCACAAGAAAAAAATTGTAACTTTGTAAGTTGATGGATGTTAACTAAACTTATTGTGGTAATCATTTTGCTATATATGTATCAAATCATTATGCTGTAAGCCTTAAACCAATACATTGTATGTCAATCATCTCAATAAAACCGGGGAAAAGTGCTAGCAGTACAGAAGGGTAACATAAAATATCCCCATTCACTTAGATGTAACTTTAACTTTGTTGCTGCAGTTTATTTAATAAAGAAAGGATATCCAACGCTTGAGAAAATAATGACACGTGAAGAAGCCCTGACTTGCAATTAAGTGGGGGAAAACTACCAGATTTCTCCTGATGCTGTATCGCTCCGACCGTCTTTGCTAACTATGCTATCCTAAGACAAAATGATCCTCTAATGAAACAGCAAAACACTTGTCCTCTGTCACAATTTTCCTAGAAAACAGAAAATGGTGAAATGTTAAGTTTCCAAAGAACTTATCTGCATAGGAAAGGGAGGTAAGAATATTAGCTGCAATATCAGGAAATTTGAGGGCAGGTGAAAGCAAAGCGAGTGCTCGAATTACCAAAAAAACACAAACAGTTTAGTTGAGCAGGTGCTAGTAAACTAGGAAGAAATTCGATAGGGTTAAGTCAATTAATGGTAATTAGATGAAGATAATCAAGGATGATTGCAATCAAAGTATAGTGATTGTTACAGAGAGTTTTAACTTAAGGATTAGAGCTACAGCTTTAGTTTAGGGGCAGAACCAAGACAGTAATCAAGGCTTAACCAAATTCAGTTCAATAAATACTCATGAACTAGTAAGTATCGCATCCTGTGCAAGGCCGTAGGGATTCAAATTCAAATCAGACATTTTCCCTGCCTGCATGGCACTCACCATCTGGCAGGGTGAAGATACACACTTGACTATGACTCACTGTGGTAATGATCTGAATAAGGTGCTATGGGAACAGGGAGGAAGGATCAATGGAGCATGGGTAAGCCCTCATAGGAGAATGGCATTTAAGCCAGATCTTAAATTTCATCAAGCAGAAAAGTAAGAACAGGGCACTCCAGGTGAGAGTCCAGCATAAGCAAAGGCAGGAAGATGTCACACCAGGTAGGGCTGGTTCATAGGATGCTTGGGAGGACCAAAGCTAGTAAGCCAGGCTGCGCTAGACCACGAGGGTCTATGAACTACATGCTGTGAAATTTGAACTCGAACCATCGCTGGTCAGGGAACCCTGATAATTTGTTTTACATTTACGTTATTGTGGTAAAAACACACGTAAGGGTTACCATTATAGACATTTAGTCTATTCATAATGTTGTACAACCATGCCAGTTTCTGAACGTTTTCATCACTCCAAAAGGAAACTCCACACACATTAAGCAATCTCTCCTCATTCTCCCCTTCCCCTAATCCCTGAACCACTAACCTGCTTTCTGTCTCTATAGATTTGTCTTTTCTGGATATTTCATATAAATGGAATCACACAGTATGTAGCCTTTTGTGTCTAGCTTCTTTCACTTAGCACAATGTGTAACATTCGTCCATGTTACAGCCTATATCAGTACTCAATTCCCTTTTCTGGCTAAACAATATTCCACTGCATGGATATGCATTGTTTATCCATTCATCAGTTCATGGACATTTTGGTTGTTTCCACTTTGGACTATTGTGAACAGTGCTGCATGAACATTAGTGTACCAGTTTTTGTTTGAACACCTGTTATCAATCATTTTGGGTATATACCAAGGGGCAGAATTGCCGGGTTATGTGATAATTCTATGTTCCACTTACTGTAGAACAACCAAACCCTCTCATGGTTTTCAAGCCAAGGAATGGCACCTTGAGTCAATGTTTTAGCCAATGATATCAAGTGGCTGAGGGAAGAGAGAACAGATTGGGTAAAGAGTGAAGGCAGGGAGACCAGGGCTACTGCCCCAGCCCTGAGAAGAACAGAAAGCTCTGAGCCATTCAAGGGAAAATGACCACAGGAATGAAGAGGTAGGTTTGAGGTACATTTCTGAGGCAGAAGGAGCAAGACTGATGAGCAGTTAGATGTAGGAAGAAAGGATGCTTTATTCATAGCTCCACATTGTGAGTTATGTGTTGACAATTCTCCTTCTTGACTAGATACTAAGCTTCAAAAAGAAGGTATCATGTCTTAGTCACTCTCACATCCCCAGTTCTTAGCACAGAACCTGGCCAAGTAAACGAACGAAGAACAATTCCAGTGTCTGGCTGAATAATGATGCCAGCCATTATTCACAAGAGAAAAAGAGCTGATAGATAGTGGCTGTCAATGAAGGGTAAACGATGACTCTTCACCCTGTGGAAGAGGGTGGATAGTGACGCAGTTTGTTGAAATAGGAAACAGAAGTGGTTAGACAGGTGCTTGCGGGAGCTCGAGAGAAGGGATCGCTAATAGACAGCTAGAAGTTCAGAGCTAAGTCTTAGGGGAAATTTTGAGACAAAATACAATATTTTGACATAGACTGTTACTAACTTTACTCATTAACGTATCTCTCATTTAGATATCCAGCTTCATGAATCAACTCAAAAATACCATACTACAATGGTATATATTCTTCGGAAAAACTGGAGAAAACAGGAGTAAAAACTATGGTGTGGGTTGTGGCTTAATCTAAATAATGCCCACAACTAGGATTCGGGCAGGTGGAGGCGTATCTCCTATGTTGGCAGGGCAGGCACTCCTCAAACATCTACTTTCCTAAGATGACCTACGCTGAAGAGAAGGGGGCTTTACAAGGAAGTTTAGGTAAAAGGAAGACAATTGAACCAGCATATGAGGACAGCATGGTGTCTTTCAGGCAAATAGCCTCAAGGACTCAGATTTGAGACCTACTTGTGCAAAGGGCCACTTTTGAGTCAAGGAGATCCTGTGTGAGACAGAATCGGAGCCAATGACAGTTTCTCACAGCCTAATTCCACATCTCGTTTCAATGTAACTTTGCAGTGCTCTCCCACTGAGACACATTCTGCCCCATCCTTAACTCTGTCTGGCTCAGCCACGTGGCATGGTTTGGTCAACGTGATATTGCCTAATGTGTTCCCAGCAGAAGCTTGCAAAGCTTCCTCTTGCACGAGAACATGCCAGGACTAGCCTACTAGAGGATGAAAGACTCGTGGAGCAGAGCTGAGACATCCCAGCTGCTCCAGCTGCTGTCAGCCTGGATCTGCCAACAGCCAGTCGACTCCAAGAGACTGAGTGAGCCCAGGCAAGACCTGCAGAGCTACCTCATCCCAGGTGCACGCGTGACTGCTCGGCATGGTATGCTGTGGGGGTTTGGGGGTTGTTTGGTGTGCGGTATTACTGCGGTAATGGTTAACTGATACAGGGTCCTTGGCCATAGTTCTTTGTTGACTTAACACTGAGAACCTCAGGGTACACAGAGCCCCTCTAATGGATCACAGCTTTACCAACGCTGGGAGACAGCCTGATTGCCATAAGCGTCAGATGACTTTTAAAGAACATTAATGATCAGTCTCCAAAAAGAAATAATTTCCTCGTACAACAGACCTCACACACACACCAGAAAAAAAAAAGTTATCTCTGACACCTTAATATGGGTTCAGAGGATCTGAGGTACTAGTCTTATCTAGATCAATACTGTTCAAATTATAAATTGCAATCATTAGTAGGCAATGGCATCAATTTAATGGATTACTACTAGCACTTTTGGGGGAAAAGAATGAAATATCAGAGTACATAACACATGAGGATAAGTATTATTTCCTGAAACATTTTTTCAGTTGAGAGAGAGAGAGAAGGAAGAAGAAAAAGTAGTAGTGGTAGATCACAATATGGAAGTATTTCTTACTCTAGGTAGCGGTAAAAAAAAAAGAAAAGAAAAAGTTGAAAGCCACAAGCTAAGACAAGGTAGCTGAATAGCATTTTACAACTCACTAAACTCGGCAAAAAAACAGCATTTTACAACTCACTAAACTCGGTAACAAAAAGGATTAAAAAACGTTTTGTCTATTTCATCTCCTTTGAGTCTCGTAACAGCACCATTTTACAGATGAAGCAATCAAGGCTCAAAGAGGTTAAGTCCTTCGTATGAAGGTACCTTGATACGTGGCCAAACTGGGAAGAGAAGCCAGGTCCTTGGTCTCCTGGCCCACATTCTCATTATAATCTTCACCAGCTCCAATACATCCTTGAGACCTCTCAACTTATATCACACTCTCAGTCTCTACCCGTTTCCAAATCTAAATAAACCCCCTCTTGATTTACCCCCTGACAATGTCTTGCTTTTGTTTGTTTGCTGGGGCGGGTAGGCGCTGCGCTCGCTGTTGGAGCCCGGGTCCCACAGCACCGCCCAGGTGAGCGCGCGGCCCTGGGGCCCCAGCTCTCGCCTCCGCTCTACCTGTGCGCGCCGTTCGGGCTCCACGGGCTTCAGGCGCTAGCTCGTCCCCTGCAGCCGCCGACGCCGCCTCCGCGGAGCACCCAGCGCATCCCCAGGAGGCGCCCAGGCGGCCTGTCAGCCGCGGATCCCGTCCCTGGCCAGTGACTGCGCAGCTCCCCAGCCAGCAACGCCCGCGCGGAATCCATAATAGTGGTTTTTTCCCCTTCATTGAGCTAATCAAATTTTACACGTGTGATTAATATCTGTTTAATCCACTAGCCCGCTCCACTGTCATTCCAACAAGAAAGGAGCCCAGCCTATGTCCTAATACAGTGCTTGGCCCATACTAGCCACTCTGGGAACAGCCGCTGAATAAATGAACATGAATCACACGACGTCGGATGAGAAAACTGGAGGGAACTTGCCCATTCCCTGGTTACAACCATAAACCAGTTGTATCCTTATTTTGCTGAAAAGACAGTGGCTGTACAAAGCTTCCAAATTCCCACCCTCCTAACCAGGCACACAGTCATCAGAAGGGTGTTACCCAATCCTTTAGGTGTCCCTTTGCTGGCGAGAAATACAAGCTGAACCTGAAACTGGGTGCTGAGAAAATCTGCCCAGATGCACGACCTCTTTCCCCATAGAATTCAAAGCCCTGATCCTCTATGTCAGCGGTCTCCAACCTTTTTGGCACCAGGGACCAGTTTCGTGGAAGACAATGTCTCCACGGGGGAGGGGGGAGCGATAGGGACCGACGGGGAGCAGATGAAGCTTCGCTCACTCACCAGCCACTCACCTCCTGTGCGGCCTGGGGGCTGGGGACCCCTGCTCTATGTGTTCCTGGCTTTCAAAATAATTTACAAGGCAGCTGGTGTCCACAAACCCACTGGATGAACTCTGATGAACCACATCTCAAAAATCCTAACCTACGTCAACTCAGGACTCAGTTTAACAAACAAGTTACCGGTCATCGCCTCCCCATTCTGGCAGAGATCTACGGACTCACCATACCCGTGGCTTGAGGACTCCACTGCGCAGCCCACTTGCCTTTCCCATTTATAACTTCTTAATCCCTTCATTTCAATCAGCTGATGTAGCAAAGGCTGTATGCGCCGTCTCACCTCCCCAGCTGCTATAAGTATTGGTGCTGATGGCTCTCAGCTGAGTCTCTGTCTTTTGGCCCTTGCCCTCCAAGAGAATTTCTCAAGGTCACACATTCCCTGTAGCAGATTGCATCCAGGCAGTGATGGGACGGTACAAAAGCCCCATTGTGGGACAATTTTGAAGGCTGTCCCAGCTCCAGATCTCCCTATGCGTTGGGTTGAAGCCTGTGTATATCATCACAGTCCAAATCCTCTCTCTGCCCAATCCTGCTTCCTTCCCCCTTACCTCTCCTCCCCGCCCACACACACAAATACACTCACACATTGATCCCAAGGGCTCTCCCTGATAAACTTCTTACCTGCTCATCTCTGGCTCAGAATCTATCTCCCAGGACACCCAAACCAAGCTAACTAATTCCTCCCTCAAGCAGTACTATGGTTGCTGGGTTTTTTGTATCTAAACCATGTCTATGAGAAAGTTAGAACACTTATACCACACAGGTCAATCATTTTCCCCTAACACAGTATAAGCAAACTTCCCACTTACAGCTGGTGGTAAAGCAAATGTCTTTATGGAGCGCTGTTTTGGGAACTCAGAGACATGTTTTGATTAAAAAAACAATATTTCCAAGGATCTTTAAGAAGAACCCTTTCCTTCACAGCACCTGCCTGTTGGTAACCATACATTTTTTGGTGTAATATTGTTATCTGCATCTCGTACTAAATTCCAAGTTCCACAACGATCACATGGGAGCTTGTTAGAAAAGCAGAATGTCACCCCCAACACCCACCCGCTAAATGAGAATCTGCAGTTTCACAAGCTCTCCAAGTGATTTGTATTCACATTAAAGCTAGAGAAAACTGGCCTACACAACAAAGCTTCAGTACTATATTTTAACTTAACTGGAAACACGTGGAATATCCACTCACTCAACATACCACATCTATTAATCACCAAGATGTACTGAAACTATCTCCAAAATATCCCTCAGATGTGCCCCTTTTGGATTATATTGCTTAATCCCAGTTCAAGCCCTCTTATTTCTAGAGGACCACACTTCACGTAACAAGAATCTAGATGACTGGATGAATGGATGACTTTATTGGAGCTCTTTAATGCCTTTTGATTCTAAAATATATTATCGTTTGCAAATCAGATTTAATACAGCTTTAAATCAAGTTTTTCAGTTTCTTATATCAGAAATCCTCAAGCAACTTCACAGCTGCATCATCTCATTGACTTTGTCCTCATGTGCCATTAATCATTCCCTGATTCACTGATGCTTTCAGTCTTCTAAAACTAAATAACCACCACACTTGGAAAAGAGATTAACAGGATTGTGCTAGAATCAGAAATTAAATGACAGGACATGATCTTGAATTCTGAAAAGAACGATATAGCCAAATTTGAGAAGAAGGGGAAATTAGGAAACTTGAAGAAAGCACAGTGATTTATTTCTCTTAGCCAATTCTCTTGTCAAATAAACATTTCCAATGATCCTCTTAAAGTGCAGGTGGTCCCCAGCTAACCTCAGCTTTTGTCAGAGAAGTGGTATATATATGGTGGTTAAGATTCTGGGCCCCCTCACAAATGCTATTTAATTTATGGAATGCCAAAAAAGTTGAATACCAGAGTAATAGTCCCAGAGAACCCAACCACCCCATGTAACAATATCTCTATGTATAAGGCATTCAGTGCTCGACCTTGAATGTGAAGGACACAACCCCCAGCTGCTCTAGCATCAGTCTCCACACACTGTCCCGATGTTTGGAACACCAATTCCTCACCTGAACAACCTCTACTCAAATGCCTGCCCTTCTACTGGGTGACATCTTCTACCCAGCCAGGATTCTAGAAAACCATAAATCACCTTCCAGAAAACCAGGACAAGTGGTTTCACTTATTATTACTTCCTAACATTAGTAGGTTAACCATGATACCCACATTCCATATAAACTTTACCAGGAAACTTATTCCACCACGTACAATTAACGTTGAAATACCCCTTCAGGGACATTTTGACAAAAGGAAAAATTTTAAAGGCAGAGAGATAAGTGGGTAGGTACCCATTCCATTTTAAAAATCATGAAAAATGTTCAATGAAAACTAGAGAAGGCAGAGAAAGAGGGAAGAAAAAAGAAACAGCAAACAAATGCAATGAATAGAAAGCAGTTACAAACACGGTAGATATTCACCCAACTATATCAATAAGCACTTTAAATGTGAATGGTTTAACTATATCAATTAAAAGACAGATCATAAGAGTGGATAAAAGCACAAGATCTAACTCTATGTTGTCTACAAGAAACCCACTGTATATATAATGGTTTAGCAACTGTGTCTCATTTATACTGTCCTGTTTTTTTGTAGAGGGTAGCTGTCCTTTCCATTACTCTGCACCGTGAATTCAGCTGAGCTATCACTGAAGCAGAAATTTTGGCTTTAGACTGGCTGGGCCTGCCCCTGCGAGTGGGGCAGGTCCATGAGTATCTCTGGGCATCTCTAAAAGGGAGCATGCCTGTCTCATGACTGGGTCAAACTACTCTCATCTCCTGGTCATATCAGTAGCTCAACTTGCAGGGTCACTTTTGGTGGCACCCTAGCTCTGAAATTTAATTCCCCCCTATTTCCTTTGGCATCCACTCTGAATATATCTGGCCACGATTTGTTGAAAGAAATTGAATTCGTGCTATTAAGTGGGTACCACTTCCCAGGTACTCTACAACTCAGGCATTTAGCACAGTTTTCAAAGTTTGCACATGCAGAAGCACTGATATGCCCTACGAGGTCACTAGGAAAGGTAAGTGAACATCTTCCAACCCAACGACAAGACAGGCTCTTGGGAAATGATCATTGATCAGGAACAAAGAATAGTCATTTCACGTCTCCTTTCCCTTTCACAAATGAGGATCATCTTTAAAATCCATAAGAGATGTATGGAATTCACTTAGGATCTTTTTCTAAAACCCAGCTCTACCAAGAGACCACTGTGTGAAGCTTGTGAGAGACAGGAGACAGGGGAAGGAAGGCACAAGAAAAAAGGGATGAGTTTTAGCTTATTTCTGTGTATGCAGACACAGGGGAATTATCACTGGTCTTCTTGGACACAAATGGAGGAGCTCTGATTTATGACATAATTTCAGAGGACTGTATACGGGGGGCTGATGGACAAGTACCAAAGGTGTTAACTGAATTCTCGGGGGGAAAACCTCCCTCTTTGGAAAGGGATTCCCTCCATGTTTTTGATTAGGGCACAGATTGCAAAAGGCTCTTGTTAAATATAGGGTAAAAGTCATTATAATCCATGTACCCTATCTCAATGATTAGATTATCAGATTATTCCCACTAAGCAGAAGTCCAGAGAACAGAACTGGACTTAATTAGTATAAGTCAGTGGTTCTCAACTGGGGGCAATTTTGCCCCTACCCAAAGGACATTCGGCAATGTCTGGAGATATTTCTGGTTGTCACAACTGGCAACCAGTGGGTAGCAACCAGAGGTGCTGCTAAACATCTACAATGCACAGGATAGCCCCCCATAGCAAAGAATTACTCAGCCCAAAATGTCAGTAGTATCAAGATTGAGAAATTGGTATAAGTGAACAACAAGAGAAAAGGCTTAGGTGCAGCATGAGATACAATTTAAGAAGAGTTCATGGACACAAAGAAACATAGAAAAGGGAAAATCAAAAGTGTGAAGGACATACTTTATCAAGGATAGCCCCAGACAGAGCAGAGAGAGCAGAGCCCTGGAAATGCCATAAAGGTGGGGGCCCATTGCAAGGGCAAGGTACAACACATAGGAAGAGAAACTCAAAGGGAGGAAGCAGTGTTAAGAATTAATGATGAACATGGGATCATGTCACATGCATTGCAGGATGGTTAGCAGCATTCCCGGTCTCTACACACTTGTAATACCTCCTCCCCAGCTGTGTCAACCAAAAATACCTCCAGACATTGCCAAATGTACCCATGAAGTAAAATCGTCCCTGGCTGAAAACCATTCTTCTAGAAGGACCTTTTTAAATTAAGAATGTATTTCTTCCTCTTATTATTTCTATCATCTTAGCCTTTCTTCTAGGTTCAAGTTCCTCCTTTTCTAAAATAGGCTTTTCAGTCATTCTCGCAGTAGGTGTACATTGGGTACACTTTCCCAGTCTTTTCCAAAAAAAGTTCTTATGATGATCTCCCTCTTCAATGATCATTTGGCTGGCTTCAGAATTCTGAATTGACCATTATTTCCTTCAGCACTTTGAAGATATCGATGCACTGTCTCTTGGCCTCTATAATTACTATTGGAACATCTATCCTCAGTTCAATTGTTTATTATTTGTGGGAAATCTGTTTTTTCCCTCAGATTCCTAAGATTTTTCTCTTTGTTTTTTGCTGACTCACCAAAATATGTTTATATGTGGATTTATTTTTACTTATTCTGCTTGGCATTCATTGTTTCTTGACTCAAAAGATTTGTGTCTCTCAACAATTCTGGGAAATTCTCAGCAGCTGTGTTTTTAAAAATATTCTATCTCTCTTCATTCTTTCTATTCTCTTAATCCAGACAGGATTTCTATTAAAAGTATGCTGGACTTTCTCATTCTGTCTTCCATATTTCAACCTCCCCCTTCTTGTTTTGCTATCTTCTATCTCTCTATACTGCATTTGAATTTCTTCAGATCTATCTTCCAGGCCTAATTCTCTCTTTAACAGTGTCTAATCTGCAGTTTAAATGGTCCTAGACAACATACTTCCTATATGCTGGGCTCTACACTGACCAAACAAATACATGATTATGACATTAATTCTCAGCTCAAGAACTTGCCATCTAGTAGGCTAGCCATAAAAAGAAATATAAAAATAAAATTATATTACAGTCAAATAAGAGCAGAATTCAAGATGTCAATAGGAATTCCCAATAGAAACAGAAAGAATGACTAAATATGCTGAGGGGGAAAGGGAAAGAATTCACAGAGGAGGTCAACTCTTAGCTAAGTGTCTTCAATAAATTTTCTAGAATAAGAATGTAAGGAAGAGCATCCAAGCAGTTGGCACATGTGAAAAATCATGGATCTTTAGGGAACTGTAAAGCATTAGGTGTAGCTACTGTGTGGCTGCATCTGCAGAGAGTGATGAGAGATGCTAGAGTCAGTTAACGCTACTTAGGAAGGTCCTCATGTACCACGTATAAAGTGTTCAGGCTTTCTTCTACTGACAATGGGGAAACAACAGAGATTTTTCAAGTCAGGGAGGAAGGCAGGGAGGGAGGAAGAGTGGAAAAGAGAGAAAGAGATGAATTTGGCAAACTAACCCTGAGGACATGGAAGAATTAAGATGTGGGGAGGCTGCTCTAGTCCAGTAGAGACGAGGAGAGCTTGAGCTGAGATGGTGCCATGAGGATGGAGAGGATGCTCTGAATTAGAGCTATCTCTAAAGTAGGCAATGAACATGTTAGCCAGCTGGCTGCGGAGGCTGATGGCCAGCAGAGGGTTAAAGCTTGAGGACACCCAGTTTTTGGCTTGGGAGTCTGGATGGGCTGTGGCGCCATTAAACAGAGTGAGAAATTCAGCTTTGGGACTTCCCTGATGGCACAGTGCTTAAGAATCCACCTGCCAATGCAGGGGACATGGGTTCAAGCCATGGTCCAGGAAGATCCCACATGCTGTGGAGCAACTAAGCCCGTGTGCCACAGCTACTGAGCGCGCTCTAGAGCCTGTGAGCCACAACTACTGAAGCCCACGTGCCTAGAGCCCGTGCTCCGCAACAAGAGAAGCCACCACAATGAGAAGCCTGCACACCACAACGAAGAGTAGCCCCTGCTCGCTGCAACTAGAGAAAGCCTGCGCACAGCAGCGAAGACCCAATGCAGCCATAAATAAACAAATAAATTTATAGAAACAAAAAAAAAGATAGGAGGGGGGGAAAAAAAGAAATTCAGCTTTGTGCGCTACCAAAAAGAAAGTTCCATTTGGGACACATAAGTTTTGACATGTCTGGGATATATCCAGGCTGAAAGTTCTGGTAGGCAGTTGTAAATATATCTTTAAAGTTTGTCAGAGAAATAAGACATGGAAATATCACTTTGGAGTCATCAGCACACAGCTGGGAACCAAAAACAATGGAAGAGAGTGGCTGAGAATCAGTTGGTGGTAGAAAGTGACCAAAAATGTAAGTTGTGTGGTAGTGATGATGCAAGTTGTAAAGGTTGGTTAGCAAAAATTGAGTATCAAACCTACTCAGAATATCTGAGATGGAGACGGTTTCCAAACGTTCCTCCTATGGTTCTCTCAAATTCATCTTCTTTTAATTGAAGAAATAAGTTAATAATATCTTTTGCACTCAATGTGTTTTTACTTACATATTTTAATGTTATATTTTATATCACATTTTCACACTTTATTAGTAGTATTTTAATAGCATATTAATTAAATAATTTAATAACAAAAATGTGTGTGTGATCACCTAATGTGAAAAATTCTATCTTAGCACTTATAACACTGAATTAAAATACTTGATTTACATATCTTTCTCCTCCTGCAGACTTTGAGCTTCTTATATGGGGTGATGCTTTACTCAATTTTCTATCCCAAGGGTTTACTGCAGTACATGACACACAGTGGAAATTTAGTATGTATTGGATGGATGGATAGATGAACGTATGGAGAAATGGATGAATGGAGGGATTAAACAAGCCAGACACTGTTTTTCCAACTTAACCTGCTACAATTAATTTACTGATTAAAACATTCTCTGCCACCAAGAAGGAGCATTGCGTCCAGGGCCACCATGCAGTTTCACAGGTTGTTAACTGCACAAGGTAGCAAACAGGATTAAGTAAAGTCCAACCCAAGAAGAAACTTCTACACACGATGAAATTAGTCACATGATGAAGGGAAGGAATGATGGAATAAGGTAGTGGCAAGAGTGAAAACAGCTCAATAAAATGAGAATTTCAAAAGGTCTAGTCACTCAGTGTTTTTTCAGTTGCTTCTAGAATTGTAGAGTTGTAGGGATTATAAATGGAAAAATGATTTTTAAATATGTTTGGAGAATTCTTAAACATGAGAAAACTCCAACAATCAATAAATAATTGTATGGTGATTTCGTGCCTACAAATTTTAAGCTCCTCTACATCAGACCTGAAGTTTATGCAGAAGAAAGACAGATTAGAAATATGAAGGGATGTCTAGCAAAGTCTGGAATTTGTAGGACATTCTGCTATAGTTAAACTGACTTACCTCAGAGTTTTCTTCAAACTAGCAACATATATATACATATATATATATATAATAAATTAACTCTATTAAAAAATAGGAAACTGGAAGCTGTCACACAAAAAAACACTATTAAAATCAATAAACTGCTATAAGAAATCAAATAAATGCAATAATTAACCTATAATCATAATTGAGTCTTACAGAAGCTACACCAGCATCTATAATTTTCTATTTTAAAATACCCCATGCTTGTTTAATATATCCTTAAGTGTCAGACTTATTTTGTAAGTATACAAATTATTATGATTAAAAACCAGTTCTTTGGAAAAATTAAATATTTTATTGCTAATGGAAAGTTCCTAGGATAGAAAAGAAATACGGGCTTTTAATTTGTTTTTGAAAACGTACAAGTTAAAAATAGAAACCTCCTCCAAAAATCAGATTGCTTCCGAGTGTGAAGCGCTATGGAAACAGAAAGAAAAAGCCAACTCAGAGGGAAATGTGATAAAATGTTATTCCGGCAGCTGCCGTTTCACAGTCCTCTTTACCATGAAATGCCATAACCTCGCAGCTACCCCCAGCCAAAGGCAGGACTTTATTTCTTAATTTCGGATTTTACTGAACTTTTTAAAGCAAGCAGCGTCCGTTTTCAATCATGATAACATCAAAACCCAGGAGATTTCAAACTTAAATATGGAAAATGTTTGAACTTCAGATCATGATCTTTCTACTCTCCAACTGACATTCAATCAGGACAATCAGAAAGATACTCAGTTTTGCCACGGCAGAGCCAATGGTATGCAAATATCCCCCAACGCTCTGCAGTATCATCCAACCACTTAACCAAAGACACTTTCGAGGGTGTCCCCCGAGGTGGGTGTGGAGGAAGCTCGGAGGGAGCGGCCTGCAGAATGCAGATGCTGAAGCTCACTCTGTGCCATGGACACAGCATCCCCTGGGGTAGAGCCCAGGAATCTTCATTTCTAACCAGTTCTGTGGGGATTCTGAACATTGAGCGAGTCTGCAATCTGCTGCTTTAGAGATTGCTCTTGATAATCTGGAACTTCTGCAAGGTGGCAGCATCTGTGACTTGTTGAGTGTCATTGTGAATGTTGAAGGTCACCATTCAAAAATTTATCTCCAGAACAGGAATTACACATTGGATTACTCCAACTAAACCTTCACCTCTAAGCACTCTATCTGTAGAAAAACCAAAAAAAGGGGCAGGATAGATTTTGCATAACTTAAACCTCCAACTCAGACTTTAGAAATAAAAACAATGAAGTGGCCATCCTTGCATGAGTAAAGCTTTCCACAATTCAATGTGTAATGGAAGTGACAAATTTTAAGACAAGATGTTGTAAACATTTTTCTTGCCCTGATTAAGTTATGAGCCCCAAAGATCACATAGATCAGTGGTCAGCAAACATTTTCTGCAAAGGGCCAGATAATAAATATTTTAGGCTTTGCAGGCCGTACTGTCTCTGTCACAATTACTCAGCTCTGCCTTTGTCACCCGGAAGCAACCATAGACAATACATAAGAGGTTGTGTCCCATAAAACTTTATATATGAACACTGAAATGTGAATTTCATGTGTCTCAAAATATTCTTATCCTTTTCATTTTTTCCAACTATATGGTCTCAATGTTTGTGTCCCTCCAAAATTCATACGTTTGAAATCCTAATGGCTAATGTGATGGTATTAGGAGGCGGGGCCCCTGGGAGGTGCTTAGGTCATGAAAGTGGAACCCTCGTGACTGGGATTAGCGTTCTTATAAAAAAAGACCCCACAGAGGCCCCTTTCCCTTTCTGTCACGTGAGGATACTGTGAGAAGTCTGCAACCCAAAACAGGACCCTCACCCAACTATGTTGGCACCCTGATCTCCAGCCTCCAGAACTGTAAGAAATAAATTTCTGTTTTTTATGAACTACCTGGTCTGTGGTCTTTTGTTATAGCAGCCTGAACTGACTAAAACACCAACCATTTAAAGTAAAAACTATTTTTAGTTCTTGGGCTGAACAAAAACATGTGGCAGCCAAGATTCGGCCCATGGGCAGTGGTTCGAAGACCCACGACACAGATCAAATTTGTGGAGCAGCATGTGTTGCTAGTAACTGAGGTAAGTATTCAAAAATGACTTTTTTGAATATAAGACTGTAATCCAAGATCAATGCCTTGTCACTAAATAGAGGATAAAAATTAAACAAAAAGTCCTATGACAAAACTTGGAATTCTGATTCAGAGTTGATTTCCAGACGACATCTTACCAAATAGAACTAACGCTTAGGTCAAATATTTCTAAACACATCTAACCTTCCTTCTGATACAGCCAAGCTATTAAAGGCCAGTGAACATGGGCGAATTGTTGGGGTCCATAGCATCACATAAGCAGAAATGCAGACGCAATCCATTCAGCAGGCAAATGCATGAAGGAACTTTTAAACACATGGAGTCCTGAATCTCCAACAGGAAGCTATAGCACTGTTACCTGTTGTGTCTTGGCTCAGGGTTTCCTGGCTGCTGCTGCTGTAAGAAGGCACTGGAGTGATGGACAGTGAAGCTGGGCAAGACAGAGGCGTGGCCAGCTCAGTCTTGCGAGTGAGGGATTGGTGATATACCGGGATGCCTGCATCTTTGGAGACGAAGAGAGGCAGATCTGACGGGAGAGTGGGTCTGCCTTGTGCATATGGATTTTTCCAGTGGGTGAGCCCAACTGCAACAGGCCCAGCAACGTCGTAACCTGGCAAGACAAACACATAAGGTCAGATCAGCAATCAAAGCCTTATACCATATTTCTTTCTGTATTTCCCCCAAAGTCTTAGCTGCGCGTCAAATCAAACACCACTTGAGATAAGGATGCATGTTACTGATAAATAGGTGGGAACTGTCACACTGGATGAATCTCGTTAACTAGTCAACCTATGTTTATTAAGCACATACTATGTTCTAGGTGCCCAGTCTTTGCCCTTAAGGAGCTCAGAGTCCAATAAAGGAGATAAGACTTGTGATCATAATGAAAAAGATAACTGAAAGTCTATTATGTTCTAGGTACTTTGCATAAGTGATTGTAATCCTTACTGCAACTGTACAAGGATACAATTACTCTTTCCGTTTTACAGGAAATTGGACCTCAACTTGCCCTAGGTCAAGCAGCCATTAAGTGCCAGAGGCAGAATTTAAGCCCAGATCTGTCTGGCTCCAAAATCTATGTTCTTTCCCTTTTTCCAACTAATGACAGTACAAAGCAAGATGAAAGAAGTAGTTTAAAGTGGGACAAAAACATTCCCCAGGATTTCAGGGGACAAAGTCCTTTCTAGGTGGAGGAACTAGGTCGTGGAAAAGGTGGCATGAACCTGGCCTTCTAGGCAAGGGTTGCCACCTAAAACAATCAGAGGGACAGATCTGTTCTGTAGATGTGTTTTGTTAGCCCACATTTTTCTTAATTTGAAGTTCAAATTAAAATTGACAACAATAAAAGTCTAGAGCATTCTCAACAAAAATCCAGCTTTCTGTCCTCTCTTTAAAAATCTCTTGATCTTCTCCTAAAGATCAAGCAACACTGGACCCATTCCCATGTGGCAACTGTCAGCTGAAGCAACCACAGAGCCACTCTTTTAAAGCGGAGTAAAGGAATTCCTGTCTGCCGCAGTCCCCACCATTCCCTAATATCTTACTCTCAGCCTGCTTCACTTATTTGTCTTACATGCCTGATCTCTGCAGGCCTCTGTATTTGCAACCGAGGTGCAGAATTCAGAAATATAATGTAAGGGTAGTCAGAAAAAAACAAGAATGGAAAGGTAGGTTGATACAAGACAGCTGAGGGTCTTAAATGCCAAGGTAAGAAAATTAGATTTTACTTGCTAGGCAAAGCAATGTCCCTAAAAGTTTGTGAAGTGGAGATTGGCATAATCAAATGGACGGCAGCAAAAGGCAGAATCTGGGCCTCCTTCCTCTGGTGGTGACCCCTCCTAGGGAGATTCCTCTGACTCCCCCAAGCTGTCTTAACCGCAGTAAAGGGAGGCCCAGTAAAAGGTGTTGGTGTGCAGGGGCTGGAGGTGTGTGGGGAGAAAGTCCAAATTGGGGAGGGGGTGTTGAGGTACCAAGAAAGCCCAAAAGGGACAACAAGGGAGGAGGCACGCATGGATCCTGCAGACTGGCCGATGTTGTCTGGGGCAGCCCTCCCACACCACGCGGGAAACCACTTGAACATGGATACGTGTCAGACAGTCCCTGCCCACACTTCACAGCCAAGTGTTCCTTCTCTCTATGTGTCTCTCTCATGAGCTGAGTATCCCTCAAGGTCAGAGGGTGTCTTAGTCATCTTTAAAACTCCCTCCCAGAATTTCTCTATTCAGCTCTTGCCCCTGGCGTTCAATAGATACCCACTGCTCACCGAATTCTTCCTAGACCAGCGGCAAGGAGGTGACATAAGAGGCTGTGAAGTAGAGGCCAGGCAAACATTATTAAGGGACCAACTTTAAATGTTGGCAGCAAGAAAGGAAAAGCGGTCCAGAGAGATACACAACAATGACGTGGAAAGAAAGGAGTTTGGGGCCACCAGGTAGCTTTGTTTTTTGCTGGCAAGATGTCAGAGAAGACTTATGGCAAACAGAATGGTGCATTTCCTCATCCTTACTGGGGCCATCAGAAGGACTGGCCTGGCAAGGGCTGAAGAAAGTTGAGTGTGTTTTTTTAGACACGAGGAGGTGGAGCTTTAGTGGAAATATCTATGCGGAAATGTCTGGCAGTAGACTGAAGAAAACAACGGAAATGAGGATTAGGAGACATAGGACCAGAGCTGTAAATCTGGAACTCACCCACATTGAAACCACGCCTGCTGCCCAGGAATGAACAATCTACTTCATCGTCATAAAATGATAAAGCCACTAAAAGTTACAATACTGTCTAATGTTTATTGGCAATGTGCTAAGGGATCTATCAGGACCACCTCATTTAACCTCACAATAACCCTGTCAGGAAGGTACTAATATTCCCATTTGACAGATGAGGAAACCAAGGCTAAGGGACATTATTACTCCTGCAAGGTCAATAACTACACAGAAATAACAGATTCAAGGGGCTTCCCTGGTGGCGCAGTGGTTGAGGGTCCGCCTGCCGATGCAGGGGACACGGGTTTGTGCCCCGGTTCAGGAAGATCCCACATGCCGCGGAGCAGCTGGGCCCGTGAGCCATGGCCGCTGAGCCTGCGCGTCCGGAGCCTGCGCTCCACAACGGGAGAGGCCACAGCAGTGAGGGGCCCGCGTACCGCAAAAAAAAAAAAAAAAAGAAAGAAAGAACAGATTCAAGCCCAGGCTCATCAAAGACAACATGGGTGCTCTGGTCCCCTGCCTCGCATTGAGAACACAGGCAACAAGAAGGATTCTAGGAGATGGAATCGGGGTCTGTTTTCCCCTCAAATCGCTCGTAGGTTATTTATTCCTTTCTGAACAATTTTTTATAGAGGTATCTCAATGGACCAGAATGCACAAGGAAAGGGAAATGCTGACACCCTTGAGAACATGCTGACTGGACTGCTTGTACTCTTCCTGGTCAGTCACCTTCCTAAAAGGTAAGTGGAATACAGTGAGGTGAGTGATTCTTTCTCTGGTAAGGGCTACGGAGCCTCTGAAGATAATCACAGAGAACACAAATTAATGTTCAGAACTGCGATGGAGCCACAGCTGCGGTGGAGGCTGAACTGAACGCTACTGACGCCAAGGCTGCCCCCCGATCCTGTTTGTTGGACTAAACCTCTGATGCTAGTGTGTTTATTTTGTGATCAATACTCTTGGATCTCCCGTAACTCCTAAGAGTGTACTGGGGCATAGAAATGAAATTCTAGGAGGCACGATTTGAATTGATGCTCCATTATGTTTTTATTAAAAATGTGAAAACGTATTACCTCCTACTCACACCAGAGAATCCTTTTACAAGAAGATAATTAGAGGACCGTGTTTTCCCTCGCCTTGTTGTTTCATTCGGAAACTTGCTTAAATGCCTCTTCTCTTTCCATATTCCCAAGCTCCTTGGGAGTCATTATACAGAGAAGGGTGTATAATATATATCACACACCGTGAAAGCGTTAGGCTTAAAAGTCCCAAGGAACTCTGGACTCTCCATAATTTCAGGTTTTACCATTTCTTTCATAAAATGATAGCTAATTTATAACATATACTTAATTTTGAAAAAATATTGTTCACAGTGCTAAGAAGCCACCCCCTTTTTTTTTTTACTTTAGGAAATTACCACATCATTTAATCCAGAAATGGAGTTCATTAGCAGATCTATTAATTCATGTCACTGATACAAATGAGCTATGATAAGATCTGCATAATTTTGATGGAACAGAAATGGACCAGCCTAAATTTAAAACCAACAATGAGGTCAAAGTATTTGGGGTGGGTGGTTATCCAACCATCCAAGGGAACAGCTAGTGTCCAAGTGCCCAAGAGGCAAGTAACAGGAATGTCACATTGGCAGCCTACTCACTCTCCCTCACCCACCATCCTGTCCCCAGGTCGGGGGTGGGGTAGAAGCAGGGGTCTCAGCTTTCTCTGAGTTGCATGCCAACACTATCACCCATTAGCCCCCAAATCCTAAACAGAGACATGTAAGGAAAACTCAAAATTATAGGCTGTCTTGAGAAAAAAAATGATGTTAATCAACTTTAAAGTTCTTAAATCTTTCATACATGAAAAAATAGGAGTTTACTATCAGAAAATAAGGAGTTTTCAGGACTTCCCTGGTGGTCCAGTGGTTGAGACTCCACGCTTCCAATGCAGGGGGCGCGGGTTCGGTCCCTGGTCGGGGAAGGCGCGGGTTCCATCCCTGGTCGGGGAACTAAGATCCCACATGCCATGCCGTGCGGCCAGAAAAAAAAAAAAAAAAAAGAAGAAAATAAGGAGTTTTCCAAGGGTCTCATGGATAGGTAGAAAAATTTCAGAAGGTGTCACTTTTTCTGTTGATTGGATTTTTTGACAATTCTTTTGGCAATTCTTCGGTCAGGACATAGGTTCCTATAAGGAACTACATTAACAGGAAGTCCACAAGTGTGCTGTTCTCTTAAATGGAATTCCCTCACAAATGAGACACTTCTGTGTGAGATGACTATCCTGTAAGAGAAGGACGGAAGTACAGGAGATAAAAGAAAACAAAAAGAGCTTTTAAAAAAGAATTGCTAGATGACTCAGAGATGTCCTCCCTCCAGTACTTTGAGTATAAAGTTGTTAATTATTTGCTGCTTTTACTATAAATATTTTTAAAGTGCTTTGTACTGGACAGACTGTGGGCTGTGGACACTGCCTGATGACTGTGCTGAATCCATCCTCCACCCACACCCCTTGCTCCCAACAGAGTCACATTTTGTTTGGGAATTCATCCCACTCCCACGCAGCTTGTGACTCAGGGCAGACAGACCTCACACTCCCTGACCTCCACATGGGCCATGATGGGTGTAAAGAACACGATCTTACCTCCCTTGTCAGTGATTTGCTGAAGGGTGGTCATGTGACCAAATCCCATGCAATGAGACAGAAGTCTCTGAGGTGCTTCAGGGGAAAGTTGCAGCTCCTCAAGTGAACACCTGAGGGAGGCACCAAAGCTCCTTTCTCTCTGATCACTGTTGTGCCTGAGTGAAATTCCTGGAACCACGGCAGCCTTGGGGCTGCCATCAAAAAGATAGATTTTCCCAGGAAGGCAAAGGGGAGAAGGTCTTTCACAACATCATCGAGCAGCCTACTCAACCTGTCCTCCCAACAGGCCTTCCTATTATATGAAATAATAACCTTCCTTATGGTTTCAGCCAGTTTGAGTTTGTTGAAACAGAAGCAACATTCAAGGGCCTATCAGTTGTCCCATCACCTTCTGAGAAAACTGTGTGACATACCCACTGCCCCTTCAGAGGTGACTTCATAGGTCAGTAAGAACCTGTTATATGAGTTTCCTAGGGCTGCTGTAACAAAGGATCACAAACTGGGTGGCTTAAAAAAAAAACAGAAATTTCTCCTCTCACGGTTTTGGAGGCTGGAAGTCTGAAATCAAGATTTCAGCAGGGCCGTGCTCTCTCTGAAGTCTCCAGGGGGAAATTTGTTGTCTGCCTTTTCCTGGTTTCTTGTTTGTTTGTTTTTTAACATCTTTATTGGAGTATAATTGCTTTACAATGGTGTGTTAGTTTCTGCTTTATAAAAAAGTGAATCAGCTATACATATATATACATCCCCATATCTCCTCCCTCTTGCGTCTCCCTCTCTCCCACCCTCCCTATCCCACCCCTCTACGTGGTCACAAAGCACTGAGCTGATCTCTGTGTGCTATGCGGCTGCTTCCCACTAGCTATCTATTTTACCTTGTATATATGTCCATGCTACTCTCTCACTTCATCTCAGCTTACCCTTCCCCCTCCCCGTGTCCTCAAGTCCATTCTCTACAACTGCGTCTTTATTCCTATCCTGCCCCTAGGTTCTTCAGAACCACTTTTTTTTTTTTTTTTAGATTTCCATACAGAATTTGTTTTTCTCTTTCTAACTTACTTCACTTTGTATGACAGACTCTAGGTCCATCCACCTCACTATAAATAACTCAATTTCATTTATTTTTATGACTGAGTAATATTCCATTGTATATATGTGCCACATCTTCTTTATCCATTCCTCTGTCGATGGACACTTAGGTTGCTTCCATGTCCTGGCTATCGTAAATAGTGCTGCAGTGAGCATTGTGGTACATGACTCTTTTTGAATTACGGTTTTCTCAGGGTATATGCCCAGTAGTGGGATTCCTGGGTCATATGGTAGTTCTAGTTTTAGTTTTTTAAGGAACCTCCATACTCTTCTCCATAGTGGCTGTATCAATTTACATCCCCACCAACAGTGCAAGAGGGTTCCCTTTTCTCCACACCCTCTCCAGCATTTATTGTTTCTAGATTTTTTGATGATGGCCATTTTGACTGGTGTGAGGTGATACCTCATTGTAGTTTTGATTTGCATTTTTCTAATGATTAGTGATGTTGAGCATTCTTTCATGTGTTTGTTGGCAATCTATACATCTTCTTTGGAGAAATGTCTATTTAGGTCTTCTGCTCATTTTTGGATTGGGTTGTTTGCTTTTTGATGTTGAGCTGCATGAGCTGCTTGTAAATTTTTGAGGTTAATCCTTTGTCAGTTGCTTCACTGGCAAATATTTTCTCCCATTCAGAGGGTTGTCTTTTCGTCTTGTTTATGTTTTCCTTAGCTGTGGAAAAGCTTTTAAATTTCATTAAGTCCCTTTTGTTTATTTTTGTTTTTATTTCCATTTCTCTAGGAGATGGGTCAAAAAGGATCTTGCTGTGATTTATGTCATAGAGTGCTCTGCCTATGTTTTCCTCTAAGAGTTCTATAGTGTCTCACCTTTCATTTAGGTCTTTAATCCATTTTGAGTTTATTTTTGTGTATGGTGTTAGGAAGTGTTCTAATTTCATTCTTTTACATGTAGCTGTCCAGTTTTCCCAGCACCACTTATTGAAGAGGCTGTCTTTTCTCCATTGTATATTCTTGCCTCCTTTGTCATAGAGTTGACCATATGTGCGTGGGTTTGTCTCTGGGCTTTCTATCCTGTCCCATTGATCTATATTTCTGTTTTTGTGCCAGTACCATACTGTCTTGATTACTGTAGCTTTGTAGTATACTCCGAAGTCAGGAAGCCTCCTTCCTCCAGCTCCGTTTTTCTTTCTCAAGATTGCTTCGGCTCTTCGGGGTCTTTTGTGTTTCCATACAAATTGTGAAATTTTTTGTTCTAGTTCTGTGAAAAATGCCATTGGTAGTTTGATAGGGATTGCATTGAATCTGTAGATTGCTTTGGGTAGTAGAGTCATTTTCACAATGTTCATTCTTCCAGTCCAAGAACATGGTATATCTCTCCATCTGTTTGTATCATCTTTAATTTCTTTCATCAGTGTCTTAGAGTTTTCTGCATACTTTGTCTCCTTAGGTAGTTTTATTCCTAGGTATTTTATTCTTTTTGTTGCAGTGGTAAATGGGAGTGCTTCCTTAATTCCTCTTTCAGATTCTTCATCATCAGTGTATAGGAACGCAAGAGATTTCTGTGCATTAATTTTGTATCCTGCTACTTTACCAAATTCATTGATTAGCTCTAGTAGTTTTCTGGTGGCATTTACTCATCTTAAATGAGTAAATACAGGAAAAACAACTAGAACAGCACCTGGCACAGAAAGCTCCCATATGGTCCTCACTGTTTAGCCCTCCACTTTCACTGACAAGTGTCTTAATAGAGGTCTCTACTCACAGCTCATCACTCCTTATTCAGAGCCTTGTAAGCTGGCTCCCCTCCCACCATCCACTGACATGGGATGTCACCAGGGCAGCCTTTTAACTTTAACCCTCCTCAGTCTCCCCTTCTAGAAATTCTCTGGGCATTTCAAGAAATGTACTTGCTAGGTTTTCCTACCACTGCCATTATTTCTATCCTAATTGTGCTTCCCCCAAAGATTGGTCTTTGACCCTCTACACACTCAATATACTGATGCCCACTCTTATAATTTCATCCTCTTCCAGAGATTCAACTGAACTCTCTGTGAAGAGAATGCCAATATCTTCATCTCCTGCCCATTCTCTCCACATTTCCAACTTCCTGTGGGTCATTCTGAGGTGGGGGGTCTCACTGGGACCTCAAACCCAACACACTGGGACCCTAGAGCCATGCAGTCCTCTTCCTGACCTCTGTATTTCAATGAACGGCTCAGACTCCCTGTCAACCTGACTCAAAGTCTCAGGGCACACTATCTGAGGCACATCCAGGCAATGACTAGTCCTCCTGACTCTTCCATGCCTCTCCCTCCAGACCTGCCCCTCTATCCCACTTCCCACGTTCATTACTGTCTCATGTCAAGACCACAGTCAGAGCCACTTACTCTGTCATAACACCAGATCCTTGCACATGAAATCCATCCTGTTCACCACCCAAATAACCTTTCATACATGCATTCGTCCTGTCACCCTCCTACTCTGAACTCTAAACGACCTCCCACTACTTAACTAATGTCTTTAGGAATGTCATTTTATGTTATTTAGTGTTTTCAAACCAGGGTCCATGAACTCTCCACAGGGATTTTTAAGTTGTTTTCATTTTTCATTTAAAAGTCAATTTAATCATTTAAAAATGAATATGTGCATACCATGGACCAAATTTTGCCACT
The DNA here is from genome assembly GCF_964270905.1 of Leucopleurus acutus. NCBI lineage: Eukaryota > Metazoa > Chordata > Mammalia > Artiodactyla > Delphinidae > Leucopleurus > Leucopleurus acutus. Next base: position 83,132,796 of record NC_139152.1, on the reverse strand, counting down.
TAATTTTAGTGCCTGAGTTTGTGTTTCCATCAAGTTGCCACCAGTTGATACACTTAATGAGAAGAGGAGAGAGAGGGGAATGTCAAGGTGCAAACAAAGGTGCAAACAAACAAAGATCCAATAATCTCACCTGAGTGAGCATTAACAGAGATTTCAGAGTGGGTTGAACAGAGAGAGGTGGTGGCACAGCAGAGTTACCATAAATACTGTAAATACTGAGCTCAGTGCAAAGAACCTTCACTGCTGCAGCCAGGACCGCGTTGCATTACAAGCAGTGACTGCATTTCAGCAAAATAACAAAGCCCATCACCTTAAATTAATGTGGTGAATTTGTGGTTGTTTCTCTTCTCAGTGTTTTAAATTTCATTTACAAATTTGATTTGATTTTTATGGCTATTTGGAAAATAAGGTGTCTATAGTTAGTTACATTTTATGTTGGAACATACTTAGGTATCCTTATAATAAAAATAATTTAAATCCATTTTAGAGGCTCATAATTATTACTTCTTTTTACAGGGGTTCACATTGCTGGAGTCTCAGAAACCATGACACTGTGTTTCAAAGCATGAGCTTGTGTCATTCCTGGATTGGCATCCTAGGCACATCCATTTCTGGCTGTGACGCAAACAGCAAGTTTCCTCGTCTGTAAGATGGGGAAATGACAGTACCTTCCTCATAGAGTCCCAATTAAGTAAAATAATGTATGTCAAGGGCCAAGAGCAGCTGACAAATGATAAGTGCAAAATAAATGTTAGCTGCAAGTATCACCATTATTCTTTTGTTTCTAAGTCATAGCCGAGATTCTTAAATCAAGAAAAGTTTGAAAGGAAGTGGAAAGGAGAGGAAAGATTCGGCAGACAGAAAAATAATCATGGTCACTCTTCCCTTTTTGACCAAAATAAAGCATGTTTAAAGGTGAGCAGGAAGGCGGCTGGGAGAGTGCTAGGTGAACACAGTATATTCTGCCAGGATCCTACCGTCTCCATAGGGGGGTTCCTCATCCAGGGGGGAAGGGATAGAGAACCACACACCCCAAACTGCAGACTTCAAGTTTCTGAGAAGGCCATGGGCTATGACATGGAATTTTATTTCTGTGAAGTCAGGGGACAGGACAGCTGGCATACACAGAATCCCCCAAAGCATAGCCAGCATTCAGGAACACTGATTTGTTATTTTATGCATGTATGCATTAACTTATACTTATGGGAAATGTACATTTTCTATTTGCAGTTGTGATATAAATTTTTTTTAAATAAATGAAAATAAATCTTAAAGAGTCAGTTTTAATATTAAGTACATAATAATATAGGTGATGCACAAATGAAAGAGAAAGCAAATGAAGAAAAACTGGGAAACCTGTGTTTTGTTTTGTTTTGTTAATCTCTCTGGATCGCATTTCCTCCATCCACCTCTATGCAAAAGCAATAAGGATCCACAAGAGGGCACCCCAACAAGGTGAGTCCACAAGTATTTACCCTGACTGAAAACAAATTTGATGCGCTTACCCTTTCTACTCACTCCTTCCATAGCCCTGCACCCCCAACCTTTATAGGCAAAAATAGGTTTCATTAAAAACTGGCACAGTTGCTCACCTATGGTGATCTGGCTGACACAACTGTAGTAGCTGCCCGTCGTTGCGGAGGAAAGGTTGTAACTCCCACTGCTTATATCTTTGTCTGTTTAAGAAAACAAAAGAGGAGAAGGTTAATTACATCCTGGGAAACACCATGACCACAAAGTAAATGTATGACTGCTGGTAAATAAACCAGCTGTCTGTGTCTGAGTATCTCATACTTATTCATTGGTTCATTCATTGACATTTAGGGAATGCTAGGTGCATTGAAACATTTCAACAAACAACCCAGACTGTCACACAGGCAATTTCAGTTTGGTGTCACTTTATTATAATGGGGGGAGGGTGCTGGGGGAGGGTTACAGGGGAAGGTGAGAAAACACCTGACCCAGACTAGAGGGTAGCAGGTAAGGCTTCCTGGGGGAAGTGAACTAGGCAAAGGGGGGGGTGAATTGAGGGGAAGGATCCAGGCAGAGTGCTATCATCTTGTCTGGAGACTCGGAAGCCTCTGCTTCACGAGTTAGAAGCTGAACACAGTACAAGAGAGGTGCACAGCCGCTGGACTACGAGGGGTCTTATAAACCACGTTAACAAGTTTGGATGTTGCCAAGAGAGCAGGATCCCATTTTCATTTCAGAAAGATCACTTTGAGGCAGCAAGGAGAACAGTCAGGAGGAGGATGAAAGGAGAGGCAGAAAGACTCCTTTATGAGGCCACTGCGGTCATCCTGATGAGAGATGGTGGTGGCCAAACCATGGGAGGAGCAGCCGTGGAGACAGAGAAGTGGGGGCAATTCCCTGCAAGGCTTTTCTGTTCAGCAGCCAGCTGAACTGCAGTCCTCACTACCGTGAGCAGACCATGTTCCCAACAGAGGGGCAAAGACACCAAAACCTCCCATTCACACGGCACCCTAGCATTTTCAGCCGCATCGTCTCATGCACGGCGTGAAATAGGGCGCGCGTCACCCCACGTCTCTGGTGGAAAAGCTGAGGCTCCAGGCAGCCGAGCACCTTGCCCGAGGTCACACGACAGCATGTGGCAGAACAGAGCTCAAATCGAGATCAGAACTGCTTCAAATTGTTTATGAAGAAGGCAGGGCATACGTGATTTAAAATATCAAAATAAATACATATTGTTTAACATAAAACGCTACAGTTTACACAGAGTTACTATAAGAATGGCTGCGAAACTGACCTGAAGGAAATATTTGAATATTACATGTTATGGGATACCAGGAAAACTCTGAATCTCTGATCTAGAATGATGAAAATAAGAAGTCCGAGGGAAAGAAATAATCAAGAATGTCAAACGTAGTCAAAGAGAAAGGGTTTCTAGAAACGTACTGAGTCATATTTTATTGAGAGAGCAATGCGGATTTTTAGAGAAGATGGCTTTGCAGATGAACATTCTAGGAGGAAAGAACAGCAGGTACCTGGACAGAGAGGGCAGGAAATGGGAGTCATCCGCCGGGGTGTCCGGATATGCTTGTGGTTTGAAAGCAGCTAGAAAGTATTGACAAACGCAGGTAGTGAGCCAGAGGGCGGGGAAGTAGTGGGAGCCCTTCAGAGGCCACATCAAGGCCACTGTAGGTCCACAAACAGGGAGGTAAAAAAATATTTTAAGACTATTTTTATTGTGGGGAAAATTAATTCGAGCAAGTGCACGTGGCCAACTTCTCCTCTAAGAAATATTCCCAGACCGTCCCCCCTCTCTAGGGGGCTTCCGGGAACAGTAGACACACCTCCAACAGCACTGTGCATGCGAGATTGCACTCGTTTTATGGGTATCCCAAACCATGTGCTTGTCAAGGGCAGGTCCACACGTTTTTCAGTTTGTTATCTCCAGAGCTTAGTGTTTTGCCTGGCATAAGGTGAATCCTCAATATATGTGCGTTGGTTGAAAGAACAAAGGAATGCATGAAATTAAAGAAAGGATAACAAAGGACCATTTCCCCTTCCTAGTAGTTATAACTTCAGTAGAGGTTGCCGTGATCAAAAAGAAGGAGCACAGGGCTGAGAGTCAGCACACCTAGGGTTTGAAGTCCCAGCTTTGCTGCACATGAACTCCTTGAACTCGGTCAAGCTGTTGACTTCCTGTAGTATTGGTCTTTCCATCTGAAAATGGTGACAATAATGCTTATCTCACTTTTTCTGGGCTAGGGGTTGGGAGGTGGAAGAGGATGAGGCATGGCTAATAAAAATAAGTCAGCTACACAAAATGTTAGCAAGTCATTCCATATATATTTGTGGAATCAGCTGAATCAACAAAACCCAGACCTAAAACATATCAAACTACTCTAAACTTGTCCTTCCTAATTTTTTTTTAAACCCTTCACTAATGATCTGTCCTTAAAAGATTTTGGAAGGGAGGAGACCTCCCAGGGACAATGTCAATGGCATCAAAGGGGGGAGGAGGGTGAAGGGAGAGATTCAATAGCCACAGAAATGCTTCTGAATGGAGAGAAAAGGAATGAAGAAGAAAAGCACATTGAGAAATCAGTAATCAATAAAGAAGCAGAATGCTTGAGTTAGGAATGAATGCTTGGGAAGAGGCTGTGCGTACATTTGAACAGGAAAAACTACTGAAATTTGACTTGAATCTGAATGGTAAAACTAGGGCATAGTTTGGGTGGCAATATTTTGAAAAGACTCAAAGAGCAGAAGTACAAAAACCTGTGGCAGTTTTGGTACAGGTTTGTGACTCTGTAAAGAAAGGTGTTTTCCTATATAAGAATTAAAACAAAAATGTTAGATTTTTGTGGGAGGGCTTGACTATCCATTTAATCCTCTAGGAACCAACTGTAGTTAAAAAAACAAAATCAGGTACCTAGTGGAAGAACTTGAGACTATGAATGAGGTTAATAAACTTTGTGGGTTCTGGAGTCAGTATCCTGGTTCCAACCCTTGGGCACAATACTTCATCTCTACGGGTCTCTGTTTCCTTGTATGTACAATGTAGATAATAAAGGCACTTACTTTATAAAGTAGTACATAGAAAGTGTCCAATTAGTGTTAGCTATTATTTTTATTTTATACTTAAAAAGAACAAAGGTACCCATAAAATAGAATACCATACAGCAAAGGAAAAGAATGAAGCAAAGCTACACAAAATACTATCAATGGATCTCATAAACATAATGTTTAATGAAAGAAGCAACACCCAAATGATATATGATTATATTTATGAAAATTTCAACAACAAAACTAAATTGTATTGTTTATAGATGCATATATAAATGGTAAAACAGTAAAGAAAAGTTAACAAAATAATTAGCACAGAAGTCAGCATGGTGATTACATCTGGCGAGGAAGAAAGCGGTTTGAAATTGTGAAGAAGTACAGGGAGTGGGGGTAGGTTCTATGGTGCTAGGAATGTTCTATCCTTGACCTAGGTGGTGGTAACACAGTATTCATTTTATAACTATTCGTTAAATTATAAATTTGTCTTGCCCACCTGTCTGTATGGACAATAGCTTTTTTAAAGAAGCAAAGGGGGCAGAAATCACAGTAGGACAAATTAGGAATGCAACTTCTGCAAAAAATGTCTAAAAAAATGAGATGGTGGTGGATTCATACAATAGTCATCGAGTACTTACTCCTTGCCAGGCACTATGCTAAATATTCATTATTTCCTTTACATCATTATTTCATTTGTGCTCCAAAACAACTCTTTTAAGGTAGGTGTGATTATCCCACCATCCAGATGAGGAACTAGAGGCTCACAAAATCAGGGAACTTGCCCAGAGTCACACTTCAGGGACGTCACAAAGCTGGAATTAAAACCTAGGTTTGTCTTACACTAGACCAATATTTGAGAACAAAGGCAAAGACAGAGGAGGACAGATTAACATCATAAGCTGTGTTAGGTGGATTCCTGTTGTATCTGGTGCTACATCTTTGACAGTCATTTATTTGATGAGGTTCTGCAGGGAATGAGATAGACATCATCTCGGGGATTCTGTTTTCAGAGGCCCACTTAAACAGAAACATGTGACAAAATTAACCCAATTTTCTTTGTCTCAAATTATTTTGGGTATACTTATAAACAGTATGGTCTTATAACCAAATAATCAGGCCCATCTCAACATTCAACCTATCTTTCATCTTTTTGTTGTTGTTGTTGTTGTTGTTGTTGTTGTTGTTTTGCGTTACACGGGCCTCTCACTGCTGTGACCTCTCCCGTTGCGGAGCACAGGCTCCAGACGCGCAGGCTCAACGGCCATGGCTCACGGGCCCGGCCGCTCCAGGGCATGTGGGATCTTCCCAGACCAGGACACGAACCCATGTCCCCTGCATCAGCAGGCGGACCCTCAACCACCGCGCCACCAGGGAAGCCCTATCTTTCATCTTAACCACAGCAAAAAAAAAAGCAGGTCCCATGCCTATTTTCATTTTCCCACCGAATGCAGAATTCTGGTAGATATGTAGGCAAAACTAAACAAAAATTGTCAATATAAAATGATAATCATAATATCTAATTTAGGAAATTTTTTAAAAGAAATATAACTAAAATGCAAAATAATCATAGTATACAAAGCCATGAGCTGGGTGCTCAAAATCAAAGTATTATTCAGGGGAGAGGTTAACATATTAAATTTAGAGTTAGTGAAACAAAATGTAATGAATATGTGTAGAATTTGTTAGGTAAGATTTAACCATAAGTAGAAGGGTAATTATTAAAATAACAGAAATAAACTATATTTCCAAACCAGTTTGCTTTGCTGAAGGGGGTGGGAGACAGATGGTGGGGAAGAACAGGAGAAGAGATTTAACAAAAAAATTCTACTTAGATAAGAGAAATAAATGAGAAAGCATAGGAAAAAAACAAGACAAAGAGAAAATCTGAAGTAAAATGGTAGAATTAAGTTCAATTACACTAGTAGTAACAATACATGTAAATGGTCTAAATTTGTTATTTAAGAGATTGTGAGATGGATTTAGAAAGCAAAAAGAAAATCAACTAAATGCTATTTATAAGAGAAACACTTAAAACATACGGACACAGAAATGTTGAAAGTAAAAGATATAAAAAGATATAGCAAGCATTAATCAAGATAAAGCTAGAGTAGCTATGTTTGTTTTAGATGAAAAAGGCTTTAAGACAAAAAGCAATTATTAAAGATAAAGACAGTCAATAAATAATGATAAAAGGTTCAGGTCTGATTCTTCAGGAAGATATTAAAAAATGTTACATCTGAGTTATTTGAGATAAAATAACCTCAAAATATATGAAGCGAAAATTAATAGAGCTACAAGGAGAAACTGACAAATCCATCATCAGAGGGGGAGATCTGAACACAATAACTGATTGGTTGAGCAAGAAATGTTTGGAAAAATACGGAAAATTTGAGACTGCAAAAACTTGAGTATCTTGTTAAAGTGAAGAGCTTGATTTAGTGTCTCTGGGGTGGGCCTGGAATTCTGCATTTTTTTCCATTTTATTGATATATAACTGACAACTGCATTTCTAATAGACTCCCAGGTGGTGGCAATGCTACTGGTCTAGGATCTCCAGGTCCTGGTAAAATCCTCCCCTGGAATCCACAATCCACAAAGCCTGGGAAAACATCTCACTGGCAAGAAAGGAAGGACAAATTTAAAAAGGAAAAGAAAATGTTTTCATTAAACCCTTAAAAACATATTAGAAGTCTGCTTATACATATGGACAGATGAAACTCAAGAACTACCAAACAGACAACTGATGCATAACTATTGACTTTACCAAAAAATTCACCGGATGATTCCTTTAATTACTACCCTACACAAGTGTACTGGAAATACCATTTACTTTACCAAATACATATTTATTGTGCAGAGTGAGCTACAACTGTTTACCGCATCTGGTTGGGGTTTTTTTTTGTCTTTTTGTAAATCACTTAAAATTGTTTATAAAAGGCTCTAGAGAATCCACTGGTAAGAAAACAAAATAGTGTGGGATGTATGTGTGTGTGTGTGTGTGTGTGTGTGTGTGTGTGTGCGCGCGCGCGCACGCATATGTATGTCCCTCAGAAATATTGGTGTGATTTATTCTGTGTCTGCTGTGTATTTTATAGGCTTACAGAAAAGTTAATATTCAAGTCCAACCCTTTCCTCCTACCTGTGTAGCCTGTATCTCATCACCTAAGCTCCCTGGGCCTCAAATTCCTCCTTTACATTGTGACTGAAATTCATTCATTTAAAAAACACTGAGAGCCTAGCACACGCAGTAGATGCAGACTGGCACCAGGTAGGAACTGGTGCCTTGGAAGGTCTCCCCTAAGGTGTTGATGAATTAATCAAAGTGTAGAGAGTGTGCGTCACTCCACAGAGCTTTCCCTACAGTAATGACAATGAACACACCACAGTGCTGTGTACTACATTGCTCTAGGACTTTCTAGGTTTTCATATCATTTTCACCTTTGCTCTTTCATATAACTCTGCAGCAGCATTAGGAGACAAGCAGGGCAGGGACCAGCTGTGATAATACTAGGAGTTGTTCCCTCCTCTGCGTCTCCCACTGGACCTGAGCTAGACCCAAACCCCTGGAGGGCAGGGCCATCCCTGATTCACCTTCTGTCCACAGTGCCTAGCTCTGCCTAATGCATACAAAGCACAATAAATGTTTGCCAAAGACTCTAGTAAGCTTTCAAATACTATAGTCACCATTCCTGCATTTTAAACACTGGGCCTGATACTCATTATCTCAGCTTCCCTTTGATTCCACCCTTGCAGGCACAGTGGCCAAAAGACCTTGCAGGAACCCTAATTAGAGAAAAGCCTTTCCTTTCCTTTCTTTCCTCCTTGTACCTATTTGATTCAGTGTTGAAAAATCCCACATTCTTTTTCATTTTTTCCGGAAGGTAAAGATCCATGCCCCTTCATTACAATGTAAGATTCATGAGAACAGTTTTTAATTTTGTTTTTACTTCCAGAACCCACAACAGTACCTGACACATAGTAAGCACTCACAAAACATATGTTGAATTGTTCTAGAAACTTCCTTGGTAGCTACAGACTGTTTGCCTAGGACTAAGTTCTAATAGAAAAATCCACACGCCTATTACAAAGAACATCATGTTTTAAAGGAAAAGATTAAAGTGCTCCTTCACAGGATCAAAATAAAATTTTAATTTTGCCCCAGAAAGAAACTTTTAAAGTGTGAAGGGCTGAAGGTCAAAAACTAATCTGTGTAGACTTTGCTGCAGCTTCTTAATCAAAAAGGATCCTAAATCAATGTTGACCATGAGTGTCTGGATTGCATAATGACAAGCATGCCAGGTGGTAGAGGGCAAAAACAAGAGAAGTCCTCAAACAGCTCCTTGGATCTATTTTGCAGCTAAAGCATGACTTCCAGCCCGTTAGCATACATCTGATTTCACCACGCAGTGTGGACACTTTTGCTCATTCTTATTTTCTGAAGGGTAAAAGTTATATTGCTTATTTGCAATAGGAAAATGAAGTTTTAAAAATGTGTGTGTGGTGTACCACCCCTTGCGAGAGTCCGTTCAGTCCTTCAGTCGATCAGACAGACAAGGATTGCTCACCCAGTATATGCCAGGTGCTGGGCTAAGCACTAGGAATATAAAGATAAAGATGTAGTCCTTGGCCTTTGGGATTTTACAACCCACAGAGAGGAGTCCTCATTACAGTACAAAATGAAAAGCTGTTGAGGAGAGGAGTACCCTGAAAGGTTCCAAGAGAGGAGCCCAGTAGGATGGGGAGGTCAAAGGAGAGGGGGAGTCTCATAAAGGAGGAAGGGGCTGTGTTTCAGAGCATGGGCCAAGGTTCAGACACCTGAGAAAACCAGGTGCAATCCGCCACCCCCAGCCACCTCCCTCCCTAAAAGGTAGGATGCTGGGGCCGAGGGCAGCAGGAAGGAAGGATGGTCAGCTTCTGAAGGGCCTTGTTTGCCAACCTAGGGAGGTTAGACTTTGACCTGTAAGCAGAGGGGACCCCTTGGAGCGTTTTAAGCAGAGGAATAACAGGATCAGATCTGCACCTGGGATCAGAGAGGCGGGGAGAGAGGCAGAGAGACAGCTGGGAGGCTGCTGCCGGTGGCCTCCACCAGCGTAAGAGGAGGGGCAGGGAGAGGAGAAACCGGAGTAGAAAGACTTTAAGGAAGAAGAACCAGTGGGACTTGGTAGTTGAGAGTATACGGGCTGGGAGAGGCAGTTGACAGTAATAGCTATGCTTACCGAGTACTCACTATGTGTCTCTCATATGCTCTTACAAGTACTGTTGCATTTAAACCTCAGAGTGACCCCATTTTACAGATAAGAAAATTGAGGCACAGGAGGTGAATTGGTTTGCCCAAGGTCACTGCTAGTATATTCTGGTAAGGGAGGACTCAAAGACGACTCCCAGGATTCTAGTCTAGGTGACTGCAAAGAGCGTGCTGGCCCGGCCAACGTCTCCTGTCTTGGATGTCATGCTCCACCAACACCATGCTGCTGGAAGCTGCCTTATGCCCCCTGCCATCTATCCCCTTCATCTTTGTTCATGCTGCTGCCCCTCCCTGGAATGTCCTTCTTCTCCCAATTGGCCTTTTCACATCGTCTCCTCCAGGTAACTCTTCCTGACCTATCCCTCGCTCCCCCCATCCCCTCTCCCGCAGCACTGCATTATAAATCTCTTTAGGAGCCTATTTCCTCCAGCTGACTGTGCTATCCTGAGAGAAAGAGTGAGATCTCATTTATTCTGGTACTCCATGGTCCAGTAGCTGGAGTGATTCTATAGGACACAGGTATGGGAGAGGAATTCTGTTTTGGACACAATGAGTTTGCAATGTCAGAGGAGTATACAGGTAAAGAAGTCTAGCAGACAGCTGGGTAGACAAGCACAGCACATACAAGAAAGAAGTTCTGAGTTGGTGATTTCTGTTTATTCGGGAGTCACCTGAATAAAGACAAAATGACAGGTGAGGAAGCTATGCCCTAGGCTCTCATCTCTTAGCTTCGCTCCATTCTGTGTTGCATGGTTAGGCTTGGCTCTCATTACACCCCCCTCCTATACCCCCTTCCAGTCAGAAGTCCTGAACTTCTGGTCATCCACTGCCCTTTAGCCTTTGCTCAAGCCATGCCTTCTCCCTGGGATTACCCACACAGCTGCCCGTACGTGGTGAACGTCTGCATGAACGAGCACATTTTCTCCTCTTCCTAACTGCCCCTAGCCCCAGGCTCTTCAGCCAAACTCTGCAACCTGCCTTCAGGCGCCCCACTCATTAGGTGAGACTAAGTAAATTCTTCAACCTATCTGGGCCTCAAGCTCTTCAAGTGAATACAGGGCTAACACTGGACTAGTTTCTTAAAGATGGTTGAGAGGGGCTTCCCTGGTGGCGCAGTGGTTGAGAATCTGCCTGCCAGTGCAGGGGACACGGGCTCGGGCCCTGGCCCAGGAAGATCCTACATGCCGTGAAGCAACTAAGCCCGTGTGCCACAACTACTGAGCCTGTGCTCTAGAGCCCGCAAGTCACAACTACTGAGTCCGTGTGCCACAACTACTGAAGCCCACGCGCCTAGAGCCCGTGCTCTGCAACAAGAGAAGCCACTACAATGAGAAGCCCGCGCACCGCAACGAAGAGTAGCCCCCGCTCGCCACAACTAGAGAAAGCCCACGCACAGCAACGAAGACCCAATGCAGCCAAAAATAAATTAAATAAATTAAAAAAAAAAAAGATGGTTGCAAGATTTAAATGAGCTAATCCACATAAAGTGCTGTTGTTATTGTTTGTGTCCCAGCATAGCCCACACTTCTGCTTCCAACTTTGTCACCCCAGTTTACAGGCCTCCTGCTAAGGGACTGACTTTGCCCTCAGGGCCATTGTCTCTTATTTAGTAGATGTCTAATCAATGTCATCCAAATGTTTGAGAGTGAGATTATAAAGCCAAGGACAGAACCCAGGCAAACACCAACATAAACAGATGCAGGAGTCCACAAAGAAGAAGCCTTTTAAGAGGCAGGAGGGAAATGAGGGGATAATAGTTACAACAACAAAACTGGCTCTGACTGCATCTCCTTCATCTTCTACTTGCTCTCTCTGCTCTCGCCACACTGACCTTCCAGCTAGCCTTGAACGTGGCAAGCTCATTCCTGTCCCAGGGCCTTTGTACTTACTGTTCCCTTTGCCAGGAATGCGCTTTCCCCTCATAATGACATGGCTTGTTCCTTTCCTTCATTTAGCCCTTCCCTCAAATATTTCCTCAGAGAGGACTTCCTTATCTGAAGGAGCCCCCACTGTGCCCCATAAGCTCCTCAGACCCCACGCTGACAGCTCGATGCCAGGCCGGCAGGTCCAACCACAAGTCCCTTCCTGGTGCAGCCTGGGACACAGCCCCCTGTGCCTTCTTTTGCACGGCCAAGAATGAATCAAGTCCCGGTCCCTTCTCTCTTGTCACCCTCCTTGGTCTCATGCACGTGGTTACATAATGAGCTAAAAGCGTTTAAGAACCTAAACCATGTAAAGGACAAGGAAAGAAAGATGAATAGTGAGTATGAAAGGCTGAGACATTTAAAATCCAGAATTTTTTAAAAGTGCATCATCCATTGAACATATATTTATTAGAGGACATATCACAGTTATCGATTATCCTAATCTCATTCCACATTTCCAGAGGATACATGTCTAGATGGTTGCCCGAAAGTAAAAGTTCATGCCAAAATACAGAAAAAACAAGTTCCAACATAGTATCAAAAAATGCATATTTGGATGGGAAGCTAATGAGGTTTAACCGGAGGCTGCTGCTAATGAAATGCATACATAAGCCAAATTTCTCTCTCTTCTTAGGAACCTAAAACACACGGTCTACACTGTAACTGTTCATTCTCTTGGCAGCCCCTGTGCTAAAGACAGGACTGAGGCATTTATTAAACCAGTCAAATGAATATAAAAATTGAACCCTCTAAATCCCAGGCAAGAAACCTAGATCATCCCCCATCATGATACCTAAACCCAAATCCAACAGAATTGAAAGGGGACTTCTTTTAAAGCAGTTAGATTTTCAGAGAGATGAAGGTTCCAGAGCTGGACCAAACTCTCAACAGAAAATAATCTCAGCATCCAGTGGATGAGGAATATATTGAATGGGCTTGGTTTTGTTTTCACCAGGTTGAAAACCCTGATGGACTCATTTACCTTGTCGTGTCTTGGGTCACATCGCTACAGACCAAGAAACTAATGTGCATTTAGCGGCCAAGTGTATTCACCACTTGAGGGATGGGGGAGGGAGAAGAGTGTGTCAAAATATATTTAAAATAGCACAAATTCTAATTGAGATATTTACTTAAATCTGTCTCAGTTCCCTTTAAGGTTCTAAAGAGAAACCCATGTTAATTCTTAGTTGCCAAAAAAAATGATCTGCCACCTTTTTTCCTTTAATTACTGAAATATACTTGCTTTTCCAAAACAATTCACTTCTTCTGACTTCATTTTCTCCACCTGGGTGCCCAATTAAGCTTTTAAAGCCTCTAGAAATTTATGGAACTGATTAGTATGTAAACCTCTTACTGACGGTATCCACAGGACGGCATGTGAAACCTAACATCATGTAAAAACCAGAAGTTAGATCCCCCTGACAGAAAAAGGTGTAAAAATAGGTTTCTGCCAATGAATATGACTAAAAAACCGTCAGGATGTTGAATTTACCCCAAATGGTAACCCAAGAATGACAACGTTATGTATTAAATGTGCAGCAGGGGCAACAACCCAAATCCCAGCAGAAAATGCCCCGAGTTAAAAAAATAATAATAATAAGCCACTAGTATGCAATTTGTAATCTGCTCACAATTTGTTAGGTTCCCAAGCATCAACTGCAAACCCTCAGAGCCACCTGAGTGATCATTTTACACAGTTTAAATCCCAAGAAATAGAGACTGACCCCTTTAACCTTGGGAAAATGAGCAGGGGACATCACTGGTCTGGAGGATGAAGCCTCCATGCCAAAGGGCAGCAATTTCCCTCCCACCAAGCCCTGGCTCAGAGATGTACCCGCAGAACATTCCCCAACGATTGCTCAGTACCTCCGCGTTTAAAACGCCAGAACTAGATGTTATCACAGCAACTGCTTGCAAGCCAGGGTAAGGGAGGGAGGTCTTACTTGAGTTTCCGCCTCCTATAACCCAGTCTCGGCAGCATCTCTGATAAAGGACTAAAGAGAATTGCTTTTTTCCACGCAAGCAGAAATGTTGATAAAAAAAGGCTTGTTGGCTTCCCAAGTGTCTGGGATTTCTAGCTGAGTATGAAACCTTCACACTGTGATTTCATTTTCCTTCAGAACTGTACAATGCCTTAAAAATAATGATTAAAAAATATATTTCTTTAACAAAAAAGGGGGGAAAGGAATGTCTTCTATTTCCATGCAACTTTTATTTCCAAGCTGATTATTTTTGTATTAAAAACATATTTTGGTGCATATAATTTAACCCCATAGCATCTGTCAGAGAGATGTTCTCATCTCTAATTTACAGATGGAGATATGCAAGAACAGAAAAGTTTAAATAACTTGCCCAAGGTCAGTCAGGGACAAGATAAGCAAGGACTGAACGCAGATCTAACTCCAAGCCTCACACCGCTAGAAAAGGACTCAACACCCGTATACCTTCCCCTCGGTGGTCTGAAGCGAACGGAATTTTACTGGAGTGCCGAAGCTCGAAAACACCTAAATTTTAGGCGATTTTACTCCACTGACTCTTTCTACAAACCCCCCCTTCCCAGGTTCCAGGCATCCTCCAATTGCACAGAGCATCGGTCCCCCAGCCGCAGGCCAGCGCGCGCTGCAGCCGGGCTCCCTCCCTTCCAGACCCTCCCGGGAGCCCAGCCCCGAAGTTTCCCAGGGTGATCAGACGGCTCCCGGGTCTGCCCGCCCCAGGAGCCCCGAGAGCCCGCGACCGCCCGCCGTTACCGTATGCCGTGAGGGAGGCCATCCTGGCCCGCGTCCTGCCCAGGCTGGCCAGGGCGTCGGCGACAGCGGCCGCCTGCGCGTGGCGCCCCTGGACGGCGGGCGTCCCGCCCCGCGAAGGCATGCGCTCGGCTCCCGCGGCGCCCGGCCTCCCAGCTCCCGAGCACGCCCAGTCAGCCCGTCGCGGCCGCCCCGGAGAGGTTCCGGCGGCGCGCAGACACCCGGGGCCGGGTCTCGCTGCCAGGGCGCGGGGAGCAAGGGCGCAAACGGGCCGCGGCGCTCCAGGTCCCGGCGGGGATTGAACCTGCGCCGGAGGACGCGCGACCCGGAGAGAGGAGGGGCGAAACAGGCGGTGGGAGGGGCCGGGCGGAAGCGCGAGGCGGCTGCGGCCCCAGCCAGCCGGCGGCGGGCGGGACCCCGGCTGAGTCCACGCCAAGCCGCGTGGCCCTCGGGGTGGGGGCGACAGGGGTGACGCGGGCAGACGCGGGATCGGGAAGTCCAGAGCGCGCCACGGTTTCCGGGACCTCGAGCTTTCAGCTCCCTTGCTAGGGAAGTTCCCCTGGAGAGCGTGCCTGGGGATGGGGGGC
The DNA here is from genome assembly GCF_964270905.1 of Leucopleurus acutus. NCBI lineage: Eukaryota > Metazoa > Chordata > Mammalia > Artiodactyla > Delphinidae > Leucopleurus > Leucopleurus acutus. The sequence continues at coordinate 83,117,765 of NC_139152.1, read as the reverse complement.
TGGGTCCGGCCGCCTGTGACTATAGGGTGCGGTTCCCAGCCCAGGCGGCAGTCTCGAGAAGGCTTTGCCTCCGAGGCCAAAGCCCAGGGGCGAGTGGCAGTTTTGCCTTGATGACTTTTATTAATGACGTCCTTGACCGCTAAGTACCGAGTTCTGACCCCAACAGTTCATACCTGTCCCAGCAGCAGCATCCTGTCACCTTTATTCGTGCGTCTCTCTCCCCACGAGGCTGTGATCAGTGTCCTATTCCCCTCTGACTGCCCTGCGCCTCGATCAGGGCACGAACTCAAACATCATTTGTCGAAATGACTGAATGTCCGAGCCCCTTGCTCGCCCCCGCTGGAAGCCTACCCATCCTATTGTGAGAGTTCTTTGTTTCGAATCAGGGTCTGGAAAATGGGGAACGAGAAAGAGATCCAAGAAGCCAGTAGTATCCATGGGGATGGGGACAAGAGAAAGGGGGAGGCCGCCTAACGCCCCCTTGGGTTCAGGCGCACCCGAGGCTTTGCAAGTCCCAAGTGCAGAGTCGCGAAGACACAGTGAGAGCCCTCGGGGCTTCCTGGCGCGAGGCTGACTGTCCTGGTCACCGGGGTATCTCGGCCTTGAAAAACTCCAGTGCCCAACGAATTGCGGGGCGATGCTGTCAAGGCTATTTAACCGCGTGTGGGCTGTGCCCACCCTGGTGGAGGCACAGGGAGGGCAGAGAAATCTGGCTCAGGCAAAACAGGGCGTTTCTTAGCAAGGTTTCCGAGCGCCCCTCTCGCCACCGCCACTGTCCTATCCCAGGTGTCAGGTTTTCGCACTTGCAACCTTCCTCCCCTCCCGTCCCCTCCCCTCTCCTCCCCTTCCCTTCCCGCGCTCCGGCTTTTCTGGGAGGGCAGCGAGGCGGCAGCGGGGGACCGATGGGCGAAGCTCTAGGATGAAATGTCACTTTGTGGTCGGTGGAGTCAGGCCGGGAGAAGGGCGAGGCCGCCCTGGGTAGTGAGATCGCGTGATCTGACAGTTTATTCCTGCTGGGTCAGCCAACTGCCAGCAGGTGACCCTTAGTCAAGACGCCCTGTGTGACCCTTCATTTTCCCCATCTCTAAAGTGGCGGTCACCGTTGCTAGTTAGCGCTGTGCCCACCTCACAGGACAGTGGCAGGGCCCGGGTGGCAGGGATCCAACTCCTCAACACTCTGGGCTGGGTGCTCTTGTCAGCCTGTCCCACCTCTGGTGCCCAGTCCTGTGCCAGCCCTGGGGCCTGAGCCTGGAGCTGCTCCCTTGCTTCCCCTTCATGCCTCCGCTGAGACCCAAGTCCATCTGCAAGTTGTCTTCTGCAATCCAGGTGCCGGTCTTTCTTCTCCCTCTGCCTCCACATTTTAGCTCAGGTAGGGTCATGAGGAAGGACGGTCAAAATGTGTTACAAATTGCACTTTACTTCTTCTTGACAGCTCTTTCTAATCAGCAGGAACTTAAAAGTAGTGTCTAATTAATTAACCTCTCTTCAGGCCACCTGAACTTCTGTCCACATAATACCACTCCAAGTCCTTGAGAATCCTGGGCCTCTTGGTTGGGGAATCAATGGACAAATACACCTCATTCTTTCATTGTCAGGTTTGCCGAGAGCCTTCCCTTGTGCTCAGGCCCTGCGCTGTCAGGCAGGGCTGAGGTCTTGAAGCACCCTCCCTGTCTCCTGGTCTGCAGCAGGAGGGGTAGCCTCACCCTGGCTCATTCTTGAGAAGAACAGGCCAAAAAAAGTTATGATACTGTGATGAAGCACGAGATGGTAAAGACCTTGCAAGGAGCGAGAGGGGTCTTTCTTCGCAGTGTTCACAGATGACTTCACCGAGGAAACGACGTTTGAAAGATGAGGTCCAGGATTTGTGTTGTTGTCGGTAAAATTTCTTAAAGACAAGCTTGTCATTCAGATTTTCTTATGTTTTATTCATTCACCATGTCTTCAGGAGTAAAACATGAACTGTCACAACCTTGATGAAAGCTGTATTCTAAATCTTTCCAGGAAAATGCCTTTTTCAGATGATAGACTGAGGAAAACTAGTCCTTCCCTTTTCAGCACGCTCTGAACCTGAACAATTTGAGGTATTGTTAACTGCTCTGAACGTGATTATATTGCATTTGACCCTGGAAGTGGCCACCTCTCTGTGATTAACATTGTTTTGGTGATTAACATTTTTAATAATTTATTTTAAGTTTTTAGTTTAGTAACTACTCTGCAAATACTCATTCTTTAAAACTGCTGCAGCTGAAAACTAATTTAGTTTTCATATGACCACCATCAGCTTGCCTTAGAATGTGATCCATTATTAAAGATTTAACAAATTGAATGTTTTAAAATAACTAATTTCAACAATGGAGCATTATAGCTACATAACAGATCCGTTTCTATAACAATAAGGGCTCCCTTGGAGCTCTGCTATAATTTGCTACACCTGCAAAAAATAAATGTAGATAAAATGAAATGACAACTTTTGTTTTTCAAAATTCCAAAATTAAATACATTCAAATTATACAAAGCAGTTAGCCCCTCACAGTTAAATGTGTTCGGAGACTGCTTCATGCATTCTTTTCTTGTATGAATGCCTTTTTAACATATTTCACTAATCATTCTCCAGCCAACTTAACTGAATTTAGCATAAAATACAATTTGCTTTGGGGGGACGTTATCTTGTTATTAAATCCTATGCATTTATACCAAGGAAAATTATTAGAGGATCCAATAATATTTACCTGAAATATGCTTTATTTTGTTACACAAATGCCATATGACTCCTTTCTGAAAACAGACATGTGTATCTCATCCTGAAACTATGAGTGTTGCAATGACTGTACGGGTGAAAATGTTTTATATTCAGATTCATTTGGATTTGAATTATTCTGAATTCATATTGATGAAAAAATTACCATAACTTCCATCTTAATGTGAAAAGCAAAAATTTCTATATTAAAAAACTATTTCCTATTTGGGACTTCCCTGGTGGCGCAGTGGTTAAGAATCCACCTGCCAATGCAGGGGACATGGGTTCAAGTCCTGGTCTGGGAAGATCCCACATGCTGCGGAGCAACTAAGCCCATGCACCACAACTACTGAAGCCCGTGCGCCTAGAGCCCATGCTCCACAACAAGAGAAGCCACTGCAATGAGAAGCCCACGCACCGCAATGAAGAGCAGCCCTTGCTCGCCGCAACTAGATAAAGCGTGCAGCAACGAAGACCCAACACAGCCAAAAAAAAAAAAGAAAAACTATTTCCCATCTCCTAGAAAGCAACATATGAAAATATCACCTTTCTAATCTGCAATGAACACCATTAAACAAGAGTCTTATGTAAAAACTATTTCCTCTGGTGTTTGTTCATTAAATAGTTTCTCTGACATAGAAAGGAATTTGTGTGGGACTTGTGTTGTCCAGAACAGGAGAAGAGGAGCTTGACCAAATTCACTAGATGATAAACTATGCAAAAAACTGGATTATGTCTTATTTTTCTTTATTTTGCCCACAGTCAATGGGCAAATAAATGTGTATTGCTCAGAGAATCATGGAAGGTCAGATCCAAGAGGAGACTTAGAAAAGAGCACTGGTTCTGGGGTCAGCCTGAATTCAAATTCCAAACTGCACCACGTATTCATTGTATGACCTGGGCCTCAGTTCCTCATCTGCAAAATGGGGCAATAATAATAGCTACAGCATAGGGTTGTTGAGGGTGTCGAACAAGTTAATAGGTATAAAGCCTTTAGAACAGTTCTCAATAGATGTTAACCCCTATTATTTATTATAAGCAGTTTTCCGGGATTCTCTTAGGAATGCCAACCAAGTAGTAATCCCTTTCATAAGGGTTAATGATGTTCATAATATTGAACAGCCAATACCGCACATGCACCCCTAAACAGGGACCCCAGGTGTGCCAGGCTTAACCCTTTAGCCGCTGGGTTGTGGGGAAGTCCCGGGGAAATAAGGTGCCAGGCAATGGGGGTCTTGGGGCAGTGCCTGTTTGTTATAACAAGAATGGAGGATTTCAGGACTTTAAGACTGGGACCAGTGTGTCCTGGCTGAACATCAGTTCTGCTTCCCACCTTCCCACCCTAGACATCCAAACCACTGAACTTTCTAATCACTCCACAGAACACCAGTCCTTTTCAGCCCAAACACATTTTAGTTTCTAATTCCCTACTGAGAGAGGTGAAAGCAAACATAATGGGATAATCAGAATATATATAACAACTGATATTTAGGAGAGACATGTACATCCTCTATTTATGAACACTTCTTAATAAGAGATTTTAAATATCTGTTTAATAGAACATATATAGGGTGGTAAGTGCCAAGGGATTTTAAAATAACATCAACCAAACAATCCAAAATAAATAAATTAATAGTAACAAAGAGAAACGCTGAATGGATTTTTATTAGCTGACTACCGAGAATAAATTTCATGCGAGAAGAATACGATCATTAGGGAGGAAAATATTTGCCTCCACTGCAGAAAAGCAGACTAAGAAATAAAAGGCAAACAAAACCCAGAGAAGATTTAAAAACCAGTGGCAGCAAAGTCCTAAAGGGAAAAGATCATGTTAATGAAAGAAATCACCAATCCTCCATTCACTGACTTGAACTGAGTTTTCTCCATTTGGTCAAACAATCTAAAGCCCAAAGAGTGAACACTGGATCACAGAGAATTTAGTCTTTCATGTCAGGATAGATCTTCCTCTCTCATGGGGCACTTTTGTAGGTTCCTCAGAGAACATCCATCTGAACGTCCGTGACACAGGCAGTGCATCTCATCTGCTGACTGCTTGTGATTCTCTGAGCCCCCGGGAGTCTGGTAGTTCACCCTTCTCATTTTCAACAATATACCCCTAAGGTAGGTGTGTGCTGGGGGTTGCGAAACCCGTGTCTGACCACCTCATCTGTAAGTTCTGTGAGGAGTGTAACATCTTATTTTGGAATGAGATATTTTCTACCCATTTTGCTTTTGGCCTTTTGGGGCATCTGCCCAAAAAAAAAAAAAAAAATTGAAGAAAGAATCAGAAAGAATTTCATTTTTTTAAAAAAATAAGACTTTTCTTAGAGCAGTTTTAGGGTCACAGCAAAACTGAGGGGAAGGTATTAGAGATTTCCCATATACCCCCGGCCCTGACTCACGCACCCACCACGTGATCAACATCCCTCACAAAGTAGTATAGTTGTTACAACTGATGAACCTACATTGACACATCATAATCACTCAAAATCCATAGTTTACATTAGGGTCCACTCTTGGTACTGTACATTCTGAGTTTGGACAAATATATAACGACAAGTATCTACCATTATAGTATCATACAGAATATTTTCGCTGCCCTAAAAATCCTCTGTGCTCTGTCTATTCATGCCTCCCCAATCCAACCCCTGGCAACCACTGATCTTTGTACTGTCTCCATAGTTTTGCCTTTTCTAGAATATTTTATAGTTGGACTCATACAGTATGTAACCTTTTCAGGTTGGCTTCTTTCACTTAGTAATATGCATTTAAATCTCCTCCATGTCTTTTGATAGCTCCTTTATTTTTAGTGCTGAATAATATTCCATTGTCTAGATATACTAAAGTTTATTTATCCATTCACCTACTGAAGGACATCTTGATTGCTTCCAAGTTGTGGCAATTATGAATAAAGATGCTATAAACATCCATGGGCAGGTTTTTGTGTGGACATAAGTTTTCAACTACTTTGGAATTGAAACACCAAAGAGCAAAACTGCTGGATTGTATGGGAAGAGGATGTTCAGTTTTGTAGGAAACTGCCGAATTGTCTGTCAGAGTGGCTGTACCATTTTGCACTCCCCGGAGCAATGAATGAGAGTTCCTGATGCTCCACACGCTTGCCAGCATTTTGTGCTGTCAGTGTTCTGGATTCTGTCCATTCTAATAGTTATGTAGTAGTATCTCATTTTGTTTTAATTAACATTTCCCTGATGACATATGATATGGAGCATCTTTTCATATGCATATTTGTATCCGTTTATCTTCTTTGGTGAGGGTTTGTTAAGGCCTTTGGCCCATTCTTTAACTGGGTTGTTTGTTTCCTTACTGTTGAATCTTAAGTGTTCTTTGTAAATTTTGGATAACAGCCCTTTATCAATGTGTCTTTTGCAGGTATTCTCTCCCCATTTGTGGTTTGTCTTCCCATTCTCTTGACATTGTCTTTCACAGGGCAGAAGTTTTTTAATTTTAATGAAGTCCAGCTTATCAGTTATTTCCTTCACCAATCATACCTTCGGTGTTATATCTAAAAAGCCACCAGCATACCCAATGTTATCTAGGTTTTCTCTTATGTCACATTCTAGAAGGTTTATAGTTTTGCATTTTACGTTTAGCTATGTGATCCAGTTTGAGTTAATTTTTGTGAAGGGTGTAAAGTCTGTGTCTAGATTTTTTTCTTTTTTTTTTGCATATGGATGTCCAGTTGTTCCAGCACCATTTGTTTAAGGGACTTTCTTTGCTCTACTATACTGCCTTTGCTCTTTTGTAAAAACTCAGTTCGCTGTATTTATGTGGGCCTATTTCTGGGCTCTCTGTTCTGTTACATTGATATCTTTATCTATTCTTTCACCAGTATCACACTGTCTTGACTATTATAGCTTTACAGTAAGTCTTGAAATAGGTTGCGTCAGTTCTCCAACTTTGTTCTTCTCCTTTAATATTGTATTAACTCTTCTGGGTCTTTTGTCTCTTCAAATAAACTTTAGAATTAGTTTGTCAATATCCACAAAATAACTTTCTGGGATTGGGATTGCATTGAAGCTGTAGATCAAATTGGGGAAAACTGACATATTGACAATATTGAGTCTTGCTCTATCAGCATGGAACATCTCTCCATTTATTTATTTCTTCTTTGGTTTTGTTCGTCAGAGTCTTATACTTTTCCTCATACCGTTCTTGTACATATTTTGTTAAATTTATACCTAAGTAATTTACTTTGGGGCGTGCTGATGTAAATGGTATTATGTTTCTAATTTCAAATTCTACATGTTCATTGGTGATATATAGGAAAGCAACTGATTTTTGTATGCTAACCTCATACCTTGCAACCTTGCTATAATCACTTATTAATTCCAGGAGTGCTTTGTTGTTGTTGTTCTTGTTGATTCTTTTGAATTTTCTACATAGATGATCATGTCATCTGTGAACAAAGAGAGTTTTATTTCTTCCTTCACAATCTGTATACATTTTGTTTCCTTTTCTTCTCTTACTGCATTAGCTAAAACTTTCAGTATGTTGCTGAAAAGGAATGGTGAGAGGGAACATCCTTTCCTTGTATCTGATTTTAATGTAAAAGCTTTGAATTTCTCCCCATTTAGTGTGACATTAGCTCTAAGCTTTTTGTATATATTCTTTATTAAGTTTATTAAGAAGTTCCCCTGTATTCACAGTTTACTGAGAGTTTTGATTGAATAGGTGACGGATTTTATCAAATGCTTTTTCTGCATCTCTTGATAAGATCATGTGATTTTTTTTTTCTGGAAAATCCCAAAATACTTGGAAATGAAACATATACTCCTAAATAACTCTTGGATCAAAGACAAATAACAAGAGGCCTTAGAAAATATTTTGAACTGAATAAAAATGAAAAAAATCATATCAAAATTTGTAGGGTACAGCTAAATCAGCATGTAAAGGGAAACTTATAGCTTTACCTGCTTATATTAGAAAATAAGAAAGGTCTCAAATCAATAAACTAAGTTTCCACTTTAAGATACTACAAAAGAAGAATAAATTACACTCAAAGCAAGTAGACGGGAGGAAATAATAAAGATAACAATTGAAACCAAAGAAATAGAAACCATAAAAGCAGTAAAGAAAGTCAATAAAGCCAAAAGCTGTTTCTCTGAAAAGATTAATGCAGTTGAAATCATCTAGCTAAACTGATCAAGAAAAAATGGGAGAAGAAACAAATTACCAACATTAGGAATGAAAGGAGGGACATTACTATAGATCTTACAGATATTAAAAGGATTATAAGGGAATATTATGATGACTTCATGCCAGTAAATTTGACAACTGAAATAAATTATACAAATTCCTTTAGAAACACAAAATCAAAACTGAACAAAAATTAATTCTATGTCTATATACCAGCAACTATTTCCATTTACAATAGCATAAAAACATTTAAGAATACATTTAATGAAAGTTATACAAAATCTGTATTCTTAAAACTAGAAAACATTGCTGAAAGAAAGTAAAGGGGATCTAAATAAGTAGTAGGATATATTATTCTGTGGATTGGAAGGCTCAGTTGTTGAGATATCAATTTTCCCCTAATTGAACTGTAGTTGCATTGTAGTCTGTGTGAAAATCCCACCAGGGATTTTTTTTTTTTAAGAAATTAAAAAGCTATTTCTAAAATTTTTATAGAACTACTACTAGAAGAACCAAATCAATTTTGAAAGAGAAAAACCATCTTGGAAGATTTACACTACTTGATTCAAGACTTATTCTAAAGCTACAGAATCAAGACAGTGTGGTATTGGCATAAGCATAGACATATAGATCAATGGGACAGAATAGAGCATCCAGAAATAGGCCCACACTTATATGGTCAACTGACCTTCAACAAAGATGCCAAGGTAATTCAATGAGGAAAGGATGGTCTTGTCAACAAATTATGCTGGAATGGTTGGGCACCCATATATATAAAAAAAAGAAGAAGAAGAAGAAAGGAAGGAAGGAAGGAAAGGAAGAAGAGAGAAAATAGAAAGAAAGAACCCTGACCTTTATTTCACACCAAATACAAATTTTAATTTGACATTAACATTTCCAGTAAAAAGTACAGGAGATAATCTTTGTGATCTCAAGTTAAGTAAAAATTTCTAAGATGAAACAAAAATCATGAACCATTTAAAATATTGATAAATTAGACTTCATCAAAATTATAAAATTTGCTATTCAAGAGACACCATTAAGAAAAGGAGAAAGGCAAGCCCAAGAATGAAAGAAAATATTCACAATCCTTATATCTGAGGGAAGACTTGTATCTAGAATATAGAAAGAATCCTCACAATTCAATGAGACAAACAATTCCTCCTGCCAAAAAAAAAGTGCGGAGGAGGTGGCAAAATATTTGAACAGACATTTCCCAAAAGAAGGCTGCAAATAGTCAATAAGTGTACGAGTAGACACTCATTTTCTTGGGACTTCTTCCTTGATGCCTAAAATATTCAGCACTGGAATCAGTTCAGTGGACTACGACATTGTCTCTTTAGTTCCCCTATTCATTTCAAGCACTTATTTAGGGAATAGTTGTTGAGTACCTACTTACATGCTCATTAAGCTATCACAAAACTAGTATGTTCTAAAGATGGGTAGAGAGATATAAAAGAACTACCATAACATGGTTGTAGCAGGTAGAACTCTTTCATTGGAAAATGCATCAGTTGGCTTTTGCTGCATAACGAACCACCCCAAATCTTAGTAATTTAAAATAGCAATCATTTACTTGGCTCATGATTCTTCTGGGAAGTTTTTCAGCTCTGGAAAAAGTTTGGCTGATTTCTGTTGGGCTTTTTCATGTGTCTAAGATGAGTTAGTGGATTGGCTGGGGCTGGCTAATCTAAGATGGCTCAGCTGAGACAACTCTTCTCTGCTCTGTTATTCAGCAAGGACGTGACCTGCACTTATTCACATGGAAGCAGTGATGAGGAGCCTGAAGAGCGCCAAGAGAGGACAAGCTCTGCTACACACATGGGTTATTGTATTTATTTTTTTTGGAGTATAATTGCTTTACAATGTTGTGTTAATTTCTGCTGTACAACAAAGTGAATCAGTTATATGTATACGTATATCCCCTCCCTCTTGGGCCTCCTTCCCACCCACTCCCATCCCACCCATCTAGGTCATCACAGAGCACAGAGCTGAGCTCTCTGTGCCATACCACAGTTCCCACTAGCTATCTATTTTACACATGGTAGTGCACACATGGTTTTCAAACCTCTTCTGTGTCATGATTGTGGGCATCTTTTTTCCAAAGCAAATCACATGACTAGGCCCAGGGTCAGTGTGGGAGGGTCTTCAAAGGTGTACAGCAAGTGGGTAGGAATACATGGAGGAGAAGAATTTGTGGCCATTTTTGCAATCTACCACTAAAAGTAACACAATTCAAATCAACCCGAGCTAAGCAAAAGAGGCAATTATTGGTTCAAGTTACTGAAAATTCCAGACAACCAACCATGGCTGAATCCAGGGACTCAAATGCTATTAGCAGAACTCAATCTCATTTTCATCACTTCTTGGCATTCCTTCTTTTTTGACTTCATTCCTGGAAGGTTCTCACTTTGGTCACAAGATGACCTTTGGTAGGTACAGACTTTCATCTTATCCTTTCAACAACCCTAATAGAGAAAAAGTGGGTTTTCTCCCCCTTTCCAGTGGAAAGGATTGAGTCTTCCTTGACCAACGAAAGTAGCACATGCCTCTCTGAACCCATCTTAGTGGCCAGTAAGATGGAATAAGTTGATTCTTTAGGATTTGTTCACATACCCACCCTTAGCAGTAGGACAGGAATACTTCCTCCTCGATCACATAAATTGAGATGAGAAGGGGTGAATTCCCTAAGAAGGGGGACTGGATGCTCAACTGCCCAAGCAATGGGTGCCTTAGCTGTCAAGACGTCCTAATGAAGGAGATGTTATGTTATAACATGACTGGCAAGATACTACTGGTGCTGCTGTTGTTAACCTACTCTCTCTGATTACTAATCATAATGAATTTGCTCTGTGCCAAGCACTGGAACTTCACGAACTTTACAGTATGGTGCTCCAGACCAAGACAGGCAAAATGTGGATCCAAAGTACGCTTCATCCTGGACTCTGAGAGAGGTGGAACTACTGGGTTGTTTCCCTGGAAAAGCGTGAGTGGATTCTCTGTGTGAGAAAGAGCACATTGAAAATTTGGTGACAAGGAAAGTAGAGTGAGGTAGATATTAATGCTGCTTACCAACATTTCCAGTTCTCCTTCCATTCTGGGGACGTAGACGCATCGCATTTTCCCAGCTTGTTGAAGTTAGGCACTTCCATGAAACTGTTTATTAGTAAAAAACAAACAAACAAAAAACTGTGAGCAGAAATTATATGTGCCACTTCTAGGCTGAAGTATTTAGTTGCCATGGGGATCATACAAGAACATGTTAATATGCAGGTGCCATGAAACTGAGGCAACGTGAAATGCTGAGCCCTGGAGAGTCACCCGGACACAGAGCAAACTTTGCTTGAGTGAGTGAGAAATAAACTAGTGTTATGGGGGCCACTGAAAGTTTTGGAGTTATTTGTTACAGTAGTAGAATCAAACCTAATTGGGCCTAAACACAGTAAATAATACTATGAGACAATTTTATAGGTGAAGAAAATGAGGCAGAGAAAGTTTACACCAACTGCCTAGAGTCCCATATCCAGTGAGGGGCGGCCCAAGATTCAAATCCAGGTCTGTCTGATTCCAAAGTCCACGCACTGAATCTCCTTGCCCCTAACCTACAAGGAAGGAAGGGATGGAGGGAGGAAGATAGAATAGCAAAGCAAGAAATAAGGGCATTATTTTAAAGCAGCTCTGTCTCCTCAACCTATTCTCGAGTACATATACACAAACTATGAAAATATAAAAAGGGGGCTTTTTAGCTGCATGAGTTTGCAGTTTACTTGTGTGACCTGGACATCCATTCTGAGAGAACTCATTAGTGCAAGGATAAGAAAGCCCAAATTCTAGTTCTGATTCTCTGTCTCTGTGTCCTGTTACATCACAGTTTCTCTGGTTATAATATGTATTTACATAGATTTTCAAACTAATAAGGTACCAGGCCTACTCACAATGTGATAAATGATCAGATGCTTCTTCTTGCTGCCCATTATCAAACTGGCCTGAAAACTGACTGCTCTCACCAAATGCATCAGTTGAAGTCGTAATATGATTTTATTTGTCCATATTTAGGGAGGTGTTGGTTTGTTCCAGGCACACACCAGCCCTGCACATCTCTTTGTATATATACATCCCATCTTGGACACCACACATGTGGTCATCAGGGCTGAAACAAATAAATGCATATAGATGTGTCATAAATAATTGAGCTTTTCTTTTTTACTTTTCTATGGTTTTCAAGTTTTCCATAAAAAACATAATTTGAAAATATCACTAAATTTTTAAAGGGAAAATATGATGGCTAAATGATTTTAAGATATTAGAGCAAAGATATCAGGGAAGAGGAGCATTATATAAGTAACAGAAATATGCTACAAGTCAAATAGCTATATTTATTTACCCATGACAAACATATAATTGATTAACTTCCAGGGAGTATTTAAAATAAAAATGAAATGAAAACTACACACTTAGATTGTAATTTCTGACAAAGGTAGTTACATACCATACAAATGCGAAAAAGCTCAGCCAGATACTTGCCCAGCTTTCACAATTTTACCTAGTTCTGAAGATAATTTTTGCAGAATCAGGGTCCAAAAGTTCATGTTGCGGGCATCTTCCTGAGAAACTCTTGAGGCGTGGCCTATTTTATATTGCATGCTTCAGGACTCTAAGGTCTATTTATATTCTGCTTAAGCTCCTGATGTAGTTTGAATCTTTTTTAAAACTTAAAATTAAATTGTGAATTGGGGGACAACTAATTTCAGCAAATTACAACTGAACTCTCAAACAGATTCCGGGACGTACCTTTCCCTACATATAACATGTTGTTTCAGAGAAATCAAGGCAATTTCATAAGACTCTTTGCTACATGCTGCAATTTCAAGTAAAGCATATTACCATGACATTGGTAAAGAAAAAATTTCTTCGTGACTAAGAAGATGATGTCTAAGTTTTACCACAAGTATTTCTCGGTACAGTGTAAGCTTACAGAGAAAGAACATGGTGGACGCCTCTTTGAAGTTGATTGTGATGTATTTTGACTTCCAATATATTCACTATAACATTTATTACTCCTCTCATTCTTCCCATGAAGAAAAAATTGGAACCAAGCCATCCCTAGGCTTGCCTCTGAGAGCAGACTGTGTTGGTTAACTTCCCGATGTACTTTCTCTACTTTCTCTGACTAATACAATCCTGATTGTGTCCAGGATGGCAAGGGGCCCAGCTAAATTCTGATTTCCCAGCTCCTCTGTGGCTAGCTGAGGGCTGCACACACCGTGCTAGCCAATGAAACATACATACGGGGTTTGCTCATACTGATGGTCTGCTGGGGATCCCCCGGAACTTCTTACTCCCTGCTCCTTCCTCCTTCTTCTTGCCTTGATTGTGAGCATGATGATTGGAATTCCTGTAACCATTCTGGGACAATGAAAGAAAGGCCCAAATTATCTCAGCGAGATGATCCTAGACATTGTTGAACTGATAAACTAACCCCAGGAACCATCTGTTTCCTGACTTCATTTTATATGAGAAAAATAAACTCCAGTTTGCTTAACCCTGAAGTCATGTATTTTATTACCTCCAGCTAAAAACGTTCCTGTGGGTTTACCCCTCCTCAGTCCCGTCTTTTTGTGTAATCAGGTGGATAACAAAGCTTTTCTCTAATCCTTCACAGAAATCAAGAATGGGGATTCCTAATACATTAATTAGAACAGCTGCTCTTGCACCTGTGCCACTAATGAGCCACCCCAGAAGACTTTTTGCTGTCAACTACAAAATCAGCACTCAAATAAGCAATTATTTACATTATTCAAAAAACTGCCCTACTCCCAAACCTCACACCCCTACATCTGCCGGAAATCATCCTCTATTTGAGATGGGGTTGTGTGATTGACAGAAGATTGTCCTCAATTCTCCATGTTGCTGTTATGGCTCTAGTCTGAGCATTAAGGACAAATTGGCTTAATGAAAGGAAATTACACAGGAGGGAGAACTCTAAGGGCAAGATTATTTCAGATGATTAAATGAAAGCTCAGTTGGTTACAAAGGTCTGAGCTCAAAGGAATAGAGGTGTATTAAACATGAGATGCAATTTGTTTGGAAGGATAACCCAAGTAATTTAGGAAGATGAGAAATACTATCTCCCATTCTCATAAAGTAAGAGTTAAAAAACTATAAAAAAAAACACTATAACCAATCTTTTGGTTAGAACTGAAGATGAACACACAGAATGAAACTAAGGACGAGTAATGATAATAATTCCAATGAATTTTTATGATGCAAAGTAACTTACAGTCACTTTTCTTATGTAACTCTCACAACCATACCATCCAGAAGTTACCATTAGTATCTCCATCTTAGATGAGGAAACAAAGACTTGGAGAGGTTTCGCATCTTGCCTGAGATTATGTAACTAGTGAGAAGCAAAGTAAGGACTCAAACCCAGGGCCGTCTGACGCCAAAGGCCACGCTCTCAGCACCGCTCCTTAACCGTTGTGCTGTACTGCCGTTGCCATGGATCAAAGGATGTCAGGCCTGACAGACCCTGAGTGGGCATCCAGCCCAGTGGCTCCCAATATTTTCGAGCATGGAGACCCCTTTTATCAATCATGTTTTCAAAATTTACTGGTTGAAAACATACTTAGTAACAAAAGTATCTGTAAATTCAATAACACTCTTAAATGACTCTACGTTATATTTATCATCTACATTCATTTGGAAGGTAGTAGTTCATATAAACGTGAGACCTAGGATTTATAGAGTCTAAAGACATTTCTTGCTGAACTTGGAATTTCCGGACCCTTTGAAATATTTTCCTGACCCTCCCACTCAAGCTGGAAGTTGTCAGTTCTGGTCCTCTGAGTCGCAGATGCCAAGACAGGATTAGATGTGCAAAAGCTTTATTGAGGGAAATTTCTGTGAAGGTTAAATGGGATGTGGGCAAGAGTAGGCAGGGAGAGCTTTCACATCACAAATGCAGGTCCTAGGAAGGGTATCGGGAGGGAAGGATTGGATAGGAAGAGCCTCAGACTGCATTTCGCTCAGGAGTCCCTGAGCCAAACCTGCCCGTTAGAGGAAGCTCCCACTGGGCCAGCACCAGGACCCTTGCCATGCTCAGTCACTAGTTGGGTGCAGCCTGGTATAAACGTTGCCTCAGATTCACAGGGGCAGTAGCTGGGGGCTGTCAGTTAACCAGGTTCCCCACAGTAGCTTGTTTTAAAGGAGATGGGGCAGCACGTCTCCAAGGCAGCCAAAGGTTAGAAATCATGGATATGGTCCAATATCCTCATTATACAGATGAAGCAAATGAGGCCCAATTACATAAGTCACTTAATCAGGATGAGAACTTACTGGATCCAGCTCCCAGGTCAGCAGAGTGCTTGAATACTTTGACTCTGGGGTTAAATTCACCTGCAAAATGGGGGACTTGGGCAAGTGCTTTAATCTCTCTTAGCTTCGTTGCCTTCCTAAAGAGATGCTGTTTAAGGGTACATACTTGTAACTAGTAGATAAAAACGTCCTGCAGAACTAAAACACAATACAGTGAGTATAGACACCAAACTATATTATAAACATTAAATTTACTAAGAGACTAGATCTTCAATTATTCCCACCACAAGAAGAAATGATAATTATGTGATGTGATAGAGGTCTTAGCTAATGCTACAATGGCAATAATATTGCAATATAAATGTATCAAATCAATACTTCAGATACTTTAAACTTATACAATGTTATATCTGGACAGCTACATGTAAAAGAACTAAATTAGAACACTTCCTAACACCATACACAAAAATAAATTCAAAATGGATTAAAGACCTAAATGTAAGGTCAGACACTATAAAACTCCTAGAGGAAAACATAGGCAGAACACTCTTTGACATAAATCACAGCAAGATCCTTTTTGACCCACCTCCTAGAGAAATGGAAATAAAAACAAAAATAAACAAATGGGACCTAATGAAACTTAAAAGCTTTTGCACAGCAAAGGAAACCATAAACAAGATGAAAAGACGACCCTCAGAGTGGGAGAAAATATTTGCAAACGAAGCAACTGACAAAGGATTAACCTCCAAAATACACAAGCAGCACATGCAGCTCAATATCAAAAAAACAAACAACCCAGTTCAAAAATGGGCAGAAGACCTAAATAGACATTACTCCAAAGAAGAGATACAGATTGCCAACAAACACATGAAAGGATGCTCAACATCAGTAATCATTAAAGAAATGCAAATCAAAACTACAATGAGGTATCACCTCACACAGGTCAGAATGTCCATCATCAAAAAATCTACAGGGCTTCCCTGGTGGTGCAGTGGTTGAGAGTCCGCCTGCCGATGCAGGGGACACAGGTTCGTGCCCCAGTCTGGGAAGATCCCACATGCCGCGGAGCGGCTGGGTCCGTGAGCCATGGCCGCTGAGCCTGCGCGTCTGGAGCCTGAGCTCCGCAACGGGAGAGGCCACAACAGTGAGAGGCCCGCGTACCGCAAAAAAAAAAAAATCTACAAACACTAAATGCTAGAGAGGGTGTGAAGAAAAGGGAACCCTCTTGCACTGTTGGTGGGAATGTAAATTGATTCAGCCACTGTGGAGAACAGTATGGAGGTTCCTTAAAAAACTAAAGATAGAACTACCTTACAACCCAGCAATCCCACTACTGACCATATACCCTGAGAAAACCATAATTCAAAAATAGTCAGGGCTTCCCTGGTGGCACAGTGGTTAAGAATCCACCTACCAATGCAGGGGACACAGGTTCGATCCCTGGTCTGGGAAGATCCCACATGCCACGGAGCAACTAAGCCTGTGTGCCACAACTACTGAGCCTGCGCTCTAGAGCCCATGAGCCACAATTACTGAACCCGCATGCCACAATTACTGAAGCCTGCACACCTAGAGCCCGTGCTCCTCAACAAGAGAAGCCACCGCAATGAGAAGCCTGCACACCTCAACAAAGAGTAGCCCCCGCTCACCGCAACTAGAAAAAGTCCACACGCAGCAACAAAGACCCAACACAGCCAAAAATAAATTAATAAAATAAATAAATTTTTAAAAATTAAAAAAAAAGTCATGTACCACAACGCTTATTGCAGCACTATTTACAATAGCCAGGACATGGAAGCAACTTAAGTGTCCATCGACAGATGAATGGATAAAGAAGATGTGGCACATATATACAGTGGAATATTACTCAGCCATAAGAAGAAACGAAATTGAGTTATTTGTAGTGAGGTGGATGGACCTAGATTCTGTCATACAGAGTGAAGTAAGTCAGAAAGAGAAAAACAAATACCGTATGCTAACACATATATATGGAATCTAAAGAAGAAAAAAAAAGGCTCTGAAGAACCTAGGGGTAGGACAGGAATAAAGACGCAGACATAGAGAATGGACTTGAGGACACGGGGAGGGGGAAGGGTAAGCTGGGACGAAGTGAGAGAGTGACATGGACATATATACACTACCAAACGTAAAACAGATGGCGAGTGGGAAGCAGCCACATAGCACAGGGAGACCAGCTCGATGCTTTGTGACCACCTAGAGGGGTGGGATAGGGAGGGTGGGAGGGAGGGAGACGCAAGAGGGAGGAAATATGGGGATATATGTATACATATAGCTGATTCACTTTGTTATACAGCAGAAACTAACACACCATTGTAGAGCAATTATACTCCAGTAATGATGTTTAAAAAAATGATAAAAGCAGCTGCCTCATAAGACTATTGTGAGACTGAAAAGAGAAAAAACATATAAAAATGCTTGGCACAGTACCTGAGACATACTAACAAGTCAACAAACGGTAGCAATTATTTCCAGTCCAGTGTTTTTTGTACTAGATGTAGATAAACTAAAAATGCAGAGAACATCTTATTATGTCCTTATACTTTCTCTCCAATTTATCCTCTCATAGATACTCAATGAAAAGTAATACAGTCACTTGGGAATTATCCCTAAATTACCTCCGACATTTGCAAAGATCTCCAAAGTTTAAGACTATCGTCAGCATCCCAAGTCTCTTAAGTCAAGTGGCCTCTGTGCCCAGAGGAGACAAAAGAGTTTTAGGAAGACTTCCTCAACAAGTTTTTAGAGTTGAATCATTTAGTGCTTTGAATATTAATTCAGTTAAGTTTTATTCAAGATAAAAATAAGCCTCTGATATTTAAAATCCAATTCAATTCCTTCAGATGTTTACTAAATTGGAGGACAAGAAATCAATGCTACAAAGTCAGGGAGGAACGTGCACATTCTTGGAGAGTCACCGCTGCTCCTAAGAGCGCATCTCAGGCCTTTCGTGGCGCTTGGCAAAGGGAAGTGAGCCAAAGCCCGGTGGGGCTGCATGATCATGAGAAGTGAGAGTCTTATTCAAGACTGTGAGCTGTTGGTCTCAGGGAGGGCACATTTTTTTTCTCCCTGATTTGAAGACTACTCTCCACCCTATCTTAAAATAAACAAACAAACAAAACAAAAACAGTGTACTGGCACAACAATGGGAATATCGTTGACTCAAACTGTACATTTAAAAATGGTTAAGACGGTTAAAAAAAAATAAAAGCAATAGGGAATTCTGTGCAAGGGGTGAGGAAAGAAGGTGTGTGAACTCTCTACTTTCGGCTCAATTTTTCTATCACTGCTCTAAAAAATAAAATTCATTAATTAAAAAAGAAAGAAAAAACACATATTATGCTAGGTGAAATAAGCCAGATACTAAAGACCACATGTTTGATTCCATTTATACGAAATGCCCAGAATAGACAAATCTATAGAGACAGACAGTGGTGGTGTTTGGGGCGGGGGGGGGGGGGGGGGGGGCGGGGAGTTATAGGAGGAGAAGATAAATAGGCAGAACACAGAGGATTTTTAGGGCAGTGAAAATACTCTGTATGATGTTATAGTGTTGGATATATGTTAGTATACACTTGTCCAAACCCACAGAATATACAACACCAAGAGTAAACCCTAAGGTGGACTATGGACTTGGGATGATTATATCAATATAGGTTCATCCTTTGTTTAAAAAACTACTAATAATGAAAAAAAATAATAAAGGACCATTCTGGTAAGTGATGTTGATAATGGAGGAGGCTATGCATGTATGGGGGGCAGGAAGCATATGGGAAATCTCTGTACCTTTTTCTCAATTTTGTTATAAACCTAAAATGTCTCTAAAAATAATAAAGTATTTTAAACAAAAAAGTAGATAGTGGTTGCTGAGGGCTTGGGGGAGGAAGGAATGGGAAGTGACTGCTAATGGGCATGGGGTGTCTTTTTGGGGTGAGGAAAATGTGCTGGAATTAGATAGTGGTGATATTTGCACAAGTCTCTGACTATACTAAAAACTACTGAATTGTATTCTTTTAAAGGGCCTATTTTATATTATATGAATTATATTCCAATTAAAAAGAAACATGTACTGGGCTTCCCTGGCGGCGCAGTGGTTGAGAGTCCGCCTGCCGATGCAGGGGACACGGGTTCGTGCCCCAGTCCGGGAAGATCCCACATGCCGCGGAGCGGCTGGGTCCGTGAGCCATGGTCGCTGAGCCTACGCGTCTGGAGCCTGTGCTCCACAACGGGAGAGGCCACAACAGTGAGAGGCCCGTGTACTGCAAAAAAAAAAAAAAAAAGAAACGTACTGAGTATAATGAAGATCTCACCTCTTTTCCTTTCACCAGGAGACCACTGGATACAATACAGGAGAGTGGAGTACAGAAGGAAGAGAACCAGCAAAGGTTATTTGTCTCTCCTGCCTTAGGACCTTGCCCATCACCCTCTCATCAGAGACTGTACAGCAAGGCTGGCTGCTAAACCAGCTCTCAACAACTTTACCCTTTCATAGTCTCTGTGGTTGTATATGTTGAAAGAGGCATGTGGTCCTCTGCTGTAAATAGTTTCTTCTGTGTGCTTTTATTTCTCCTTTTCTTATCTGCTAACAACAATTATCTATTATCTCTTGATTCCTCTTTTCACTCCTTCCCATTCAATGCATACTCTTTCCATGTCTCCTTCAACTAATGATCTTATAAGATAGATAGATAAAAGCCCCTCTGGCTGGCTGGTTAGCCTTACATCCACTCATTTACCCATCTATACATCTATCTATTACCTACCTCAGGAATCCCCATCATTTTGGAAGGAAAGGGCTCGCTTCCTGGCAACACCGACAGAAAAACAACTCCTCCAAAGAAAGAGCCACTATTATGTCCCAGCTTCTGTGACCAGGAACTAGTGAGTTTCTTCACTTCATATTTCTAGCTGCTACTACAGTAAAGGGAAAGAAGTGAAAGTTCATCAAGGCCATGGTCTGTCCAGCTGACTCATAGATATATTATTTTAGCACTTTGAGAATAACTGTTTACAGAGCATGGTTAGTTCATTGTTAATATGGTGATGAAGGAAGTTGAAACAAATTGCTTAAGTGTTGCTTAGGGTTGGCCTAACCTATGAATTTATGTTTATTGACAGATGCTTATTGACAAATATTTATAGGCAAAACCAGAAGTTACCTACCCCCAAATTCCTCCTCTATAACTTCACCACTTGCAGATTTATGGAAAAAAGTAAATAGAAAGTAATTTGGTAAGCAAATTGTTATTTCTAGTTTCAAATAGCCGTTTGGAGGGATATATTTATTAGTGATTCAAATATTAGTATCAATTAAGTTAATGATATCCACACCTGGATATAATCAGCCTGGATTGAAGCTTTATCTATGAGAGAAGAAAGAAAGTCTACCATGTTTCTTTTGGATATACACTCAGGAGTGGAATTGCTGGGTCGTATGGTAGTTCTATTTTTAGTTTTTGAAGAAACCTCCATACTATCTTCCACAGTGGCTGAACCAATTTACATATACATTTAAACAATCTTTTTTATTTATTTTTTGGCCGCACCATGTGGTATGCAGAGATCTTAGTCCCCTGACCAGGGATCGAACCCGTGCCCCCTGCAATGGAAGCACAGAGTCTTAACCACTGGACCACCAGGGAACTCCCTACATTTATTTATATATCCAGAAGAAACAAACAAACAAAAAAATTTGAAAAGGTACATGCACCACAACATTCACAGCAGCATTATTTAAATTGCCAAGGTATGGAAGCAACCTAAGTGTCTATCAACAGATGAACTGACAAAGAAGATGTGGCATATATATATATAATGGAATACTACTCAGCCATAAAAAAAGAATGGAATTTTGCCGTTTGCAGAAACATGGATAGACTTTGAGGGCATTATGCTAAGTGAAATATGTCAGACAGAGAAAAACAAATGCTGTATGATACCACTTATATGTGGAATCTAAAAAATACAACAAACAAGTGAATACCTCAAAAAAAGAAGCAGACTCACATATATAGAGAACAAACTAGTGGTTACTGGTGGAGGGGGAGGGGCAACATAGGGGTGAGGGAGTGGAAGGTACGAACTACCGGGTGTAAGAGAGGCTCAAGGATATGTTGTACAACACAGGGAAGACAGCCAATATTTTGTAATAATTGTAAATGGAAAGTAACCTTTAAAAATTGTATAAAACTTTTTAAAAATTAAAAAAGTAGAAAGTTCCACCATGGGGGCCTTAACACCATTCTACTTACCTACCTACTGACTTCTTCTTTAAAGTCTAAATTCAAGAGCCACGTTCTCTTGGAAAATGTGTTTCTTCATGTCTCTAGTTTGGGTTCATTTTTTGGGGTCCACCAATAGCCCCCTGTGCAAGACACAGACTACAAGACAATATTAGCACTACACGTATCTGATAAAGCATTTGTAACAAGAATATTTATAAAGCGATTTTACAACAATAACAAGGCAAACAACCCATTTGTTAATGGGCAAAAAATATGAAAAGGACATACATAAATAGCCAATAATTACATTAAAAGGTGCTAGAGAAACATTAGTTATCAAGGAAATGCAAATCAAGATACCATCAGAATATCTAAAATTAAAAGACTACAGATACCAAGTGATGGAGAGGATGTAGAGTGACCAAAACTCTTATTCATCGCTGGTGGGAATGTAGAACAGTACAACCATTTCAGAGAATGCTTGGGCAGTTTCTTATAAACATATGTCTACCGTATGACACTGAAACTCCACTCCTAGGTGTTCATTGAAGAGAAATGAAAACATGCCTGCACAAAGACTTGTACCTAAATATTCATAGCAACTTTATAGTAGCCCCAAACTATAAACAGCTCAAATGTCCATCAATATGTGAATGGATAGGGGCTTCCCTGGTGGCGCAGTGGTTGAGAGTCCGCCTGCCGATGCAGGGGACACGGGTTCGTGCCCCGGTCCGGGAAGATCCCACATGCCGCGGAGCGGCTGGGCCCGTGAGCCATGGCCGCTGAGCCTGCGCGTCCAGAGCCTGTGCTCCGCAACGGGAGAGGCCACAACAGTGAGAGGCCCGCGTAACGCAAAAAAAAAGTGAATGGATAAACAAATTGTTGTACACCCAGACAAAGGATAAATAAAAAGAACTAACTGCTGATATAAGTAGCAGCAAGAATGAATCCCAAATTGTTATGCTGAGTGAAGGAAGCATGATACAAATGCATGACACAAATACTGCGTGATTCCATGCACATGAAACTCACAGTAAAGTTCAATTTAATCTCTGGTGACAAAATGCACATCAGTGGTTACCTTAGCCCAGGAATAGGAAGGGGCAAAAAGAGAAACTTTGAGGATGATGGAAATGCCTATATCTGGATATGGTGGCGGCATGCACATACCCTTTTGTCAAAATTCTTCAAACTGTACCTTTAAAATGTGTGCATTTTATTGTTTATAAATTATACTTAATCAAGTTGATTTAAAAATATATCAAAATTCTCCTGCATCCAACTCTTAATCTCCTATAATCTCCCTGTAATCTATATCTTCTCTCTCGTATTTATTATAGGCATTGTCGGTTACCCTTGTAACCTTCAAACCTGTCCTATAGAAATTCTGAGGTCTCGAGCACTTCACTCCCTGTGGTCAGTGCTTTACCTTCACATGGTAACTATGGTTTGTCTTTTCTGACCTCAGCTTTAGTCAAGGAAATGCCCCAGAGGGTACTGCTTTGCATCCTTCATGAGAAATTCTGAGTCATTCATTCCCCTCCATTTCAACTGTGCGTACATTTTTGGCATGATTTCTAAGGATTGTACTAACGAGACACGATATTCTTTCCGTCTTCCTGCCCGTGAGTGAAAGCAGTTTGTAGACTAGAGATGTGTGCTCTCTCTCACCATATATCTTCGACGTGATTTTCAGATCAATGGCGAAGCTGGTGAGGTTCTTTCCAACCCCCATCCTGCCCCAGTTTGCTTGGCCAACTTCATTTGTGGACAGAGCACATTCATCTTTCTCCTGACTTATGACGATCATGCTGACAGAAGGTCAGTTTGATTCCTTGCAGAGCAGTTTTATTTCAACTGAAGAGAATGATCCTTATTTTCCAAAAATCTTTCTCTGGGTCACAGTGTGGCAGGGTTGACTCTTCTGCATTTGCCAAGCAGTAATTCCAATAGTTCAACCCCTCTTGCCTTTAGAGGTTTGGTTTTGCTGAATGAAAGATTCCTATCAGGGAAGCTGTTAAGGAAAATGGCTGGACTTAGCAATCATTACAAATACTGGGGAGAGTTCAAGTTACTTTCTGAATAAAAACAGGAATAAAAGCAAAAATTCAAAAACAAACCGCAGAAGTAGACAAGGGAACAAACTCATCAGACTGTGATATTTCATAGGTGTACCTGCTATTCTGCCACCCCCCATTTCCATCTCAAGCCTCCTTTTAGGTGCAACTGTAAGCAGGAAACAATTCAGGCTTTCTGTGACAATTTTAGACTTCTGAGAATATTTATTAAATGATTATGAAGATGTGACAACCCTCCCTCAGCCAGTGTTAATAATCTTCTACATGAAATATTCTGTTCAAGTTTTCTAACACCATCAGACAAGATAGTCCATGCATATAATTTCAGATACTCTGTATTTTCCAGATTAATAAGACTACCTTTGAAACTGTTCTAGTTCAGCAGTGCTGTCCTTATCCTTTCTGAGGTTTTCAAAATCTTTTAGCATCCAAAAGATGACTTGTGAAAGTCTTTTGTAAACTCCAGTGTTATAAGTAGCATTTGATGATTTTTAGAATACGCATTAAAAACCTACTAGAAAGTAAAAGACATGAGCAGGTAGTTCATGGAAAAAGATACATAAGTGGCCTTTTAAATATATTAATAATGCTCAATTTCACTCATAATAAGAGAAATGCAAATTAAAATTATACTGAGGTAGAATTTCTCAACTAACTGACAAAAAAGTCAAGACTTTGATGACATACTTTATGGCCAGACTATGGGGAAAAAAAGGACTTTCATATATTGCTGGTGGGAAGGGAAAATGGTACAACCCATAGGGAGGGGAATTTGGCATTTCCTAGCAAAATTACATATGCATCAATCCCACTGCTAGAAATTTACCCTGAAAAGATACCTTCTCAAATACAAAAAAAAAGTTATTCATTATATTATTTGTAATAAAGTATTAGGAACAACCCACACGCCCATCCATAGGGCATTACAAATAAATTATGGTGCATCTGTACAACAGAATACTATGCAGCCATCAAAAAGAATGAGGAAGCAGGTTTATTTCATTATTATAAATATAGAAAAAACACATAAAAAAGAATGAGGAAGATCTCTATGAACTAATATGGAATAATTTGAAGACTATATTGTCAAGTGATAAAAAGAAAAGTGCAAAAGAACGCTCATGGTATGCTCTTTTGTATAAGAAAGAAGAGGAAATAAAAACATATATGTATATATTCCCTTATTTTTGCAAAAAGAAAGTCAAGAACAATAAATCTAAAACTCATGAATACAGCTGCCTGTAAGGGTGGATGAGTGGGGTATAGGGAATAAGGGTGCAAGCACAATTTCCCTGATTAGAACTGTTTTCCTAGTTTTTACTTTTAAGCTATGCATTTTTTACATATTCAAACATAAAATTCAATAAAAAGAAAGATAAGATAAAACCTTAACATTAAATACAGGAAGAAGTGAATGTTACTGTATACTACATACATAACATAGCCACACAGAAAACTGAATTAATTCAAATAACTTTTAAATATAATACTAAGATTGTATACCATTAATAGAATATATCTTAAGGTCAAAAGAATTATAAAGATATCTTTATAATTTTAAAGACTTATAAAGTATGAACTTTACTTAAGGTTCGTAATTGATAGTATTATTGATTGTTGTGTTTCCAAAACTAAATTGTGTTTAATGTATAACAGTATAAACAAGTAAAAATATTGATGTCAGAAACCAAGGTTTCACTGTGGGATAAGGAAAAGACATATACGGAATGAGAGAATTAAGGTTTGGGGCCATTTTTTTTCGAATTAAGGAAGCATTATGAATTCATCATTTAATTTTTTTTTTCTAGCTCTGTCTATAAAAAGGGCCAGAAGCAATGATACTCCAGTAGTAATGAGCATACCTCACACTCAGTTCTTTGTTTCCAAATAACATTTCCCACTCAAAGAAACCAGGGCTTCTTATGAACACGGCTGGCTCCTGGTCTGGGGCAGGGAAAGTAAAAGGTGATATGGAAACATCTTGTGCCAGACAGCAAGGAAGTGCTCAAAGATGGATACAGCTATGTCAAAAGGACAAAGAAGCATTGAATTAAAAGAAATAATGAGTCCATATTTGTTGGGCTGTATCCTACAGGTCTGCAAAGCCTGTACTTGCTTAGCATCAAGACCAAAGAAAAAGCCGGAGTCAGCAAAAGAGACATCAGTGGTTTAAAGGATGGGGGACCTTACATGTCTGAAGCAAGGTCCTGGAGTGACATCCCGCTATGTGCAGCAGAGGTGGGGCAGGACATGGCGGCAGTCTTTGCTCCCAGTGGCAGGGGGAGATTACCAGTTAGAGGGGGAACTGACATCAGGTCAGCCCATCGGTTACCAGGGAAACCAGCAGAGGGGCACGCCCCTCACTTTCCCTTTGATAAGCTATCATAGTGGAGATGCTCTAATCTAAAGTTAGAACAATCACTAGCTGGGGCCAGGAGCAAGTATGTAGGAAGGTCAGTCAGGTAAGTAGCGTATAGGTGAAGCAGGCACTGGTGGGGCAGGAGACGTACAGAGAAGAAGAGAATAGCCACCTTGGGTGGCCTGACCAGACAATAGTGATACTCGAGGAGGGGGAGGGACCCTCACTCTCCAACACCTCCATGTGAAATGTCTACAATTCTGTCCCTGGAGAAGCACTGTGCTACCACCAGAAAAAGAGAACCCTCACAGAGACCTTGGGAGTAATAAAACAGATTCAAAACAAGTGAGCTGGATCACAAACTTTAGGACCTTGGAACAGATTCTCTCAGAGAGCAGAGAGACGCAAAGGAGAACAGAGCTAGGTCAAAATGTCCCCCTTACGTAATGATAGGCTTAGGGCTCGGTCGAGCGAGAACTCTGGGAGGGGGCTGATGGCCTAATTTTGCTCACGTGGAGAACTCTGACTCTCCTTCTCACACAGGGCCCTCCAGGACGGGCATCCTTATTCCATAAAGCCAAAGAGCTTCTTTAGCTCAGGAATTTGTGTAGTTAACAAAATGATTTATTGAGTGTAACTGAACCCACTCTGTCAGGAGAACTATTAATAGTTGTGGCATAAACTCACCGTCCACACACTACAAAGGATGTACAGTGGGTTCCAATAAGTTTCCAGCCTTCCTCCTAAGGATGTGGTAAGAGAACGTTCTCGGGGCAGGTTTTGTCCAAATCCTCGTCTGTGTGTCCTGCATTGCCCTTGTCACCACAGACACCCTATTAAAGCCTCTCAGTCTTCCCTCCAACACTGGCTGAAATTAGAGCCCTCACTGTATCCACTGATTGCAGGAGGAAACGTTAGTGTCCCTCCAACTTGCCTTGCAAGATGCTGCTTGCAGATTTGTGACAGTGGAGCTTTCTCTCTCACACACCCATGTGCTCTGGTCCTGCTTCTCTCTGCAGAACTACACTCCCTCTACTCCAGTGATGGTATTGTAAGCGTTCTGTCAGCTGGAGGAGAATCTGAAAATCTTTTTTGCCAGAAGATCTCTCTGAAAATGGATCGCCCATCAAAAAGAAACAGGGCAGCCACGACACTTCTGATGAAGCTCCACTAACATCTCTCAGAGGCCATAGGTCAAGCGGTTACCCTTCCATCACTTCTTGCCCAGGGTCATCTTCTGGGCTCCCCAGGTGTTCTGCTTGCTCTGGAATGCTGTTATCCTAATTAGACCCAAAGCCCTACAGCCCGGAGGTTAGGAAAGACAGTTGGAGACATCCTGCAGTTTGCCTGGAGTGTCTTCTCTCAGGCTCAGCTAAGTATTTTTCAGAAGCGCGCTGGAGCTGGCTCATATGCGCTCACAAGGGCAGCCTGTTAAATTTTCAGGAATTTCGCAGGTCAATTGTTGAACAATTGGTAGCTTGAAATTGGCCTGGTGGGAATATTTACACCAAGGAAATTGGAAAACACTAAAAATCAGTGTCCTTCCTCTCAGCCCCAGCTGGTTAAATCTTTACCAGCACACTACTATTAGTAATAGTAACCTATGCAGTCTATATAGTAGATAAGCACACCGGTTTTAGAATCAGGTTGATTTGAACTACAGTCCTAGCCTCACACTTATATTACTTAACTCTAGTTTCCCAAAGTAAAATTGAGATTAAAAAAAAAATACTACGTCATGTAACACTGATTTCCCATTCTTCATGTTTCCACTTGGAAAACTTCCATTAGAGTCACACTCCTGGTCCTTCTCTGATCCCCAAGGGAGGAGGAGTGACTTACATAATGGGTGAACTTACATAATGGGTGAAGAAGCTCAGCGTGTGTGACTGCCATCCTAGCAAATGGCACCAAATGTCATGGGCCAAGATAGTTGCTTGAGCAGCTAAAGGTTCCGCCCCAAATTCCAATGGTGGGGGCGGGGGGAGGTGTCCCCACACCACAGAGCAGTTCTTGGGCACCAGCTGGGGGGCCTACAATCCAGCTCCATTCTGACACAATCTACCAGAGAGCGCGTCAGATTCCACAGGTTAATGGCTCCATCCCACGGGACCGCCCTCCACATCCGATGCCAATAGCCAAGTCCAGATCTACACCAGTGCTTCTGACTGACTGGCTGTAAACCAGAGGTTCCCACAACCTCCTCCTTGGGCTCAATTAATCTGTTCACAGAACTCAGAGAAACATTTTACTTAATAGATAACCAGTTCATTATAAAAGGATATAGGGGACTTCCCTGGTGGTCCAGTGATTAAGACTTCGCCTTCCAATGCAGGGGGTATGGGTTCGATACCTGGTCGGGGAGTTAATATCCCACATGCCTCAAGGCCAAGAAAACAAAACATAGGGGCTTCCCTGGTGGCGCAGTGGCTGAGAGTCCGCCTGCCGATGCAGGGGACACGGGTTCGTGTCCCGGTCCAGGAAGATCCCACATGCCACGGAGCGGCTGGGCCTGTGAGCCATGGCCGCTGAGCCTGCGTGTCTGGAGCCTGTGCTCCGAAACGGGAGAGGCCGCAACAGTGAGAGGCCCACGTACCGCAAAAAGACAAAACAAAACAAAACAAAACAAA
Organism: Leucopleurus acutus; assembly: GCF_964270905.1. Taxonomy (NCBI): domain Eukaryota; kingdom Metazoa; phylum Chordata; class Mammalia; order Artiodactyla; family Delphinidae; genus Leucopleurus; species Leucopleurus acutus. The sequence goes on along the minus strand of NC_139152.1, from coordinate 83,089,242 downwards.
ACAAAAACAAAAAAAAACCAACCCAGAAGCAATATTGTAACAAATTCAATAAAGACTTTAAACATGCTCCACATGAAAAAAATCTTAAAAAATAAAATAATATAAAATAAAAGGATGTAACTTAGGAACAGCCTAATATAAGATATCAGGGCAAGGTATGGGAAGGGGGATCGGAGCTTCCATGCTCTCTCCAAGCACGCTACTCTCCCAGCATCTCCACATATTCACCACCTGGAAGCTCTCCGAGCCCTGTCCTTCTGGGGTTTTATGGAACCTTCATTACATAGGCACGACTGATTAAATCATTGGACATTGGTGATTGATTCCAACCTCCAGCCCCTCTCCCCTCTCCTGAGGTCAGGGAAGTGAGACTGGAAGTTCCAACCCTTGCCCCCATCCATAGGTGCCTCTAAAAGTCACCTCATTAATGTAACAAAGGACTTTTTTTATTGCTCTCATTACTTAGGAAGTTCCAAGGGCTTTAGGAGCTCTTTGCCAGAAGCAAGAACAAAGACCAAGTATATATTTCTTATTATAAATCACAATATCACAGCATCCCTATCATGTACACAGCACAGCCAATGAGAGGGAGGCAGGCAGCGAGATGGGCACGCCTCCTTCCTTTCAGGATGCTTCCTAAACATTACACATGACACATGTATACATCCCACTGGCCAGAACTTAACCACATGGCCATCCCAACTGCAAAGGAAGCTGGGAATTTTTTTTTATTCCAGCCAGCCACAGGCACAGCTAAAGACCAGGATTTCTTGTAATATGGAAGAAATGAATAATAGATATTGGGAGGAAATTAATCATCTCTGCCACACCATATAAACATTAGAGACAGAGCTTTGCGCACAGTCAGCAGTCACCGTAAGGGCTCGACGTTGAAAGGGGAGGTGTTAATTACAAACGTCTTCTAATTCCTTATTTTGCAAAAAGCTGGCACTGAATTTTTAAGAATCTGGACCTTTGCATCATTCTTCCTATAAAACGAAGCCTTCCCTGGTATTCCTCTCCTTCTTTTCCACTAAGACATTTTCTAGGTGCCTTTCTTGACTCACCCCCTACCAGCCTCTACTGGATCCTTTACTGCAAGGAGGGTCGGCCATGTGCTATTTGTGAGAACTGGGGTTGTAAACCTCTTTATATCTCTGTTTCCAAGATGGAAATGGAAGTAATCATTTTATCTAACTTATAAAGTTGTTGTGAGGATTAAATGAGTTAAAGCATGCAAAACACTTGAAACAGAGCCTGGTACATAGCAAGTACCATATACATTTTTTTTATTATTATACTTAACTCTGGCCCATATCACACAGTACTGTAATTTTCTAAAGCAGGATTTTTGTCTTTTATCGAAAGAATGGTAACAAAATGACAGGTGTGGCCATCTCAATACTTTCTCCCAGGAGATTTTGAGGGTTATTCTTGTATAAGTCATCACCAATATGACATAAATGTGCTAAGCATGACTCAGAAAGTTCCTGGGATTACCTATGTCCATTTAAAATTCTGTAGCATTCTACTATGTCATTATATAAAGAAAATTCACTCCTTTGTTCATTCAACAAACACCATGCTAGTATTAAAGATATGTTGAGGAACAAGATATTCTCCTTCCTTAAGAACCTCACAGTTTACATTATCTATCTGTCGCTGTCTCTCTCTCTCTCTCTATCATCTCTCTACCTAGCAATCATGTAACAGTGAGAAAGGGTCCATTTTATAGAATCCTTCCTGTTGCAAGTGACTGCAACCCAACTCAGACTAGTTTAAAGGACAGGGAGCATTTATTGGCTCATTCATTCATTTATTCAACAGTAAACTGCTGAACTATCTAGAGGTAAATTTTTCAAACATTTCAAAGCTGGGTCTGCACGTTTAGAACTCTCTCTCTCTCTCTCTCCCACCCTTAGCTCCACTTTCCTCTGACAGGCTCTTTTCACACGGGCCAAAGGCAGCCCCCAGCTTTGTCTGCTAGCTTAGCAACCTCAGCTGAAATAGGGAGCCTCTTTCTCAACAGCTCTGGCAAAAGTGCTGAGGCTGGTTCTCAGCGGTCTGGGTGAGTCATGTGTCCATCCCTGAGCCACTCGTGTGCCTCCGAACTGGGACTTCAAGCGCAAGCGCCCACTCCCTGGTGGAGGTGGAGGTGGAGTTGGGATCAGTCCCACCCAAGTCTTATGGATGAAGAGTGGGAGGAGTGACTTCCTTAATGAAGAGTGGGGTGCTGATACCAAAAGAAGGGAGGCTGGACACTGGGAAGGCAAAAGCAGAAGGCGGCTTGAAAGAAAGCCTCAGGGAAGAGTTGATGCGTGAAATCGGGTTTGAAGGGCCTTTGGAATTCAGCTGACAGATCAGGGATTTCAAAGCAAAGGGAAGACTGTGTAGACCTAAGTACGTGAGACCGTGTGGCTTATTTAGAGGAAATGAGTAGGGTTAGGATATGACTTGAGGAGAAAACAGTGTGGCAGGGAAGATGGGCAAGCGTGAAGCCAGCGTGAAGGTCTCTGTGTGCCCAAACGAAGATAATTCGGGCACACGTGTCTTCACACTTGAGGAGATTTTTCCATGCTATTTCACTGACCTTAAAGAAATGAATCTAACACAAAAGAAAACTGAAGACTGAAATGATAATTTCTCTTTGTATATCCATTGCCTGGCACATATGGGCCCAGTAGATGTTTATAGATCTGAAATGAAATGTCTTCTGAGCTAAATAAGATCATTTCTCTCCACCATACCCACATAGCATAGTGCTGGTACATTTTAAGTGCTCAGTAAGCATTAGCTGTTATGTCTTCATGGTCATTAAGTCAATTTTTGATGATATATACTTAGCTTTCATCATTCCTCAGACTTTAGCTAATTTACTGTTACTTAATTCTCAGAAAACTTGAAATTAGAGTTGGAGATGCATTTAACTCAGAAACATTATTTTGCAGACTTGTACCTAAATCAGCAACAACGACAACAAAAACTTAATACTGCTGTCTGGTGACTTAGAAAGTAAGAAATATAAGTCAACTTTTGTATCTGAAAACTGTAAGATAAAAGGGACCCACAAACACCACATAGAGAGTGGGTCTGCAAGACTGGTAAGGATTATTTTTCATTTGAGTAAAACAAGGTCAGTTCACCCTTTGATGAGTTTCTCAATTAATCTCATTTCTTTGCTGGCTAGTCTTCCCACTTTCCCAGAGCCCCTAGGAATCCATAAAATAACAGATGATCATGCCAACCACTCCTCTTGAGGTTATTATTATTATATATGTATAATAACCACAAGGTTATGAAACTAGATGTCAACAAGAATCAATTAAAACATTGAAAGTAATGGTGTAAAGAAATTGGAATTCCATCCCTAGCCAGAATCCCCATCTGCCTGTGGCTTCCTCGTCGTGTGCAGTGGTTGGGGGGGCAGAGAATTCTCTGGGCATGTTTCCCGCAGAGGCCTCTATGGGATATTCTTGGTCCCCCTCTAGCCTGCCCCAGAACCTCAGTTTTGAGTTTGTCTCTCTCAGTCATTTTGAAACCTTATGTTCACACATAGCCTTAATGGAGGGAGAGAGGAGAAACCATTCATTGTTAATTCGATAAATATCAAGAACGTACAACATGTCAGGAACATTCTAGAAACTGGGGTTACAGAATCTCTGCCCTCATGGAGTTTTTATTCTCATGAAGGGAGACACATATTAAGCAAATAAGTACATAATGTGAGATGGTAATAATATCCAATATATAGGCAGAGAAGGAGGGACAGGAGAGCAGGAAATGGGTGATCAGGGAAGGCATCCCTTTGAAGATGAAATTTGAACAAAGACCTGAAGGATATAAGGGAACAGCCATGCTGATCGTTGAGGGAAGACTGTTCCAGAAACTGGAACAGCAAGTACAGATGTCTTGAGGAGGAATGTATCTGGTGTGATAGAGGAAGGCCAGAAACCCAGTGTGTCCAGGGCAGAAAGAAAAAAAGGGACAGTAACAGGAGATTACATCAAAAGGGAACAGACACTGCAAGGTCCCTGTCGGCACCTGGGAATTTCCACAATTTTTTTTCTTTGTAGTCACCTTATGTGTCTCCTCTGTGTGCTGTCATTTCCTGCTTCTCTTACCTTTACTCAGAAGACATTGTCCTTTCTCTTTCTCAGGAATATTTGGTCCCTTTTACTGCCCAGAATCCCACGCCTCCTCTTCTAAAGCAGCAAGGTGATTTTTTTTTGGAAAGAGCATCTCTCCCATTGCTTCTGTCAATCAAAGTGCTCCCCACGGCTGTCTCAGCTCAACCAATCACACTGTCTGTCCCTGGAATTAGTCTTCACCAAGATGAATTGAGGCTTAATCAACTTGACTAGGGTTCCCCAAAATGACTGTCCAGTAGCTTCTGGTCCCTGGTTCCCCAAAGCTGCCCTGGTGTCTGTCCTTTCTGGAACTTGACTATCTAGCTCTTCTTTCAATTCCATAATCTAACCAAGACTTTCCAGTAAATTTATTTTTAACTTAACAAAGCACCCCTAACTTATCATCAACCACCCTGGCTCTTCTTCCTGTCATGACTCATATCATATGGTCCCCATTAACGCTAAGTTGTGGACTTGTGGGAACTTGTCCTTTCATAGCTAAAATAATTTGTCATTATAACACTAAATTCTCAGTCTGAAGAAAATGTTAGCATTTTCCAGCTGATTTATCAGGATAGTTTTTTTTTTAAGCAAAACCATTGTTTGCTATGATTTGACACATTAAGAAGAAAAAGTTACCACCACTACAATAAAAAAAAAATAAATTCTTAAAGAGAAGGAAGGGATTAGAACATCACAATGAAACACACAAACTCTGGAATCACACAGCTTGAGTCTGCGGCTCAGCTCTGCCATCTGGCAGCTGTTCAATCTTAGGTTTGGTTCCCCTAGAAGCAAACCCTGAGACAAGGACTCTAGTGCAAATATATGTCTCGGAAGTGACCCCAGGAAACACCAGTAGGGGAAGAGAGAAGGAAGGGGAGGCAGCCAATAGAAGGTTCTTTATCAATACAGGTAACTATGGGCCACCGGGTACAATCCTACGATGAGTCTCTGAGAGCCAGCATAGAAAATGCCCCTCAGTTCTCTCCCACCCAAGGAGCAGGGGAGTTGGGGTATTTAGACACCAACTCCATCAGTCATTGGTTAAAGGGTGCTGGGGGGGGGGCGGGGGTTTGTTGGGATCGGAATGGACATATTCCCCAGCACTTCTGGCCTCCTCCAGCAGCCAGGGAAACAGATGCAGACCCTGGCAGTGGAGAGCCAGCCAGTGCCCACTGAAATGGTGACACGGGAGGGAGTACTGACTGCTCCACTACACTACTTAGCTCTGTAAGCATCAGGTTCCCCATGTGTAAAATAGCATAATAATAATAGCATCTCACAGGGTGGGTATGAAGATTAAATGAGATGATATGTGTGTAACTGCGTGGCACATGAGCACACAGAGAGTTTGTACATGTTGAACATCATGAAGGAGACAAAGAGGGAAACACATGGAAAGCCCAAGAGGAATGAGTAGGGAGAAATGGGAGGTGGTGAATGGGAAAACAAAAGAAAAACTTTTACGAATTAAGACATACAAAACAGACTTTGTGAAAGAAGCAATATTCTCAGCACATTCCAGCAGCAAACAGGCTTTCTGCAAAGAATTTTCAAGAGATTTGCTTCTTGAGAGTCAGGAAGAAAGTTTGAACAGCAAAACCCGCCATTCCCTGAAGACTGGTAAATACAGCGGCTGGAAAGAGGAAAAAAGGGAAAGGATCTGTTTTTCTGAAACTATGCTTCTACCTTACTCTCTTTATCCATGAGGACGGTAATTAGTTCTTTCAATATGACAAGCACACAAGTTTCTGCCTTTTCTAAGAAGGAAAGAAAATTAGTTCATAAAGGCATTTCTTTCTTTCCAGCAAGTCCTGTAGTTCCACGTCCGTAGGTGAGGGGAGGGTTGGGTAGGGGGAGAAGAGAAACAGGAGACAATTCACCATTTGTACCTTGGGAGGTACAAAGTGCTAGAGAGAAAACAAAGGGCCTTCAGCTGTGTGGAGGTGGGTTTGTTATTTTCTTTGGGTGTGGGAGAGAAGGCTAAGGAGACTTGAGCTGAGACCTGAAGGAAATCAATCAGCCATGCAAATGCCTGGAGAAGAGTATTAAATGGCAAGTACAAAGGCCCTGAGGCAGGAAAGTGCCTAGTGTGTTTGAAGCACACAAAGGAAGCCTCTGTGGCTGGAATGGATAGAAACTGGACACAGCTGAAGACGCCTTCCCAGAGGCTGAGGTGGGCCTGAGGGAAGGAAAGGGCAGGGAGGGAAGTGGGGGAGGGGAGGGAAGTGGGGGAGGGGAGGGAAGTGGGGGAGGGGAGGGCAGCGAGCAAGACGAGTGACATGATCACACTCACATTTTAGCAGGATCCCCCTGGCTCCTGATTTGAGAACAGGCTGTCCAGAAGCAAGGGTGGACACAGGAAGCCCAGGGAGGGAGGTGTCGTGGTCTGAAAGCAGGTTGGAAAAGAACTTCCAGACACAAGGCAGAATGTAAAGAAGATGGAATTTATTAGAGGGAAGGGTCGCTACTAGAACAGCGGTCTGACTTCCTAGTAGTCTGGGAGAGTCCAGCGTGAACATGTGCTATTGATCAGTTTTTATAGCCAGAAAACAAAGGAATGGTCCAAGGTGAAAATTTCGTTTACTGATTGATCGAGGCACATATACCTTCCTTCTATAGGGTGGGAGTAGGACAGGCCAGATGCCTTTCCTTATTTGGGACAGGTCCCGTTGCCCAGGTGGGCATCGCCCAGGTGGGCTCAGGAATTTCGTAACCATCGCAACATGGCGGGGAAGGCGAGTAAGAGTCCGGTAGGGGGTGTAACACTGACACTTTTTCAGGTGGGGTCATCCTTTGTCCTTGGTTGTAATAATCCAGGTGAGTGATGATGTGGCTTGGACCAGGGTGGTCACGGTGGTGGTAAGAGCTATTCATTTTCTGGATCTACTGTGAACAGAGGGTCAACAGAATTTGCAGATGAATTGGATGTGGGGTATGAGAGAGTAGAGAGGAATCAAGGAAGTCTCAGCTTATTCAGTAAAACAACCTGTACTACGTGCCAGACACTGTCCTGGACGCTGCAAATGCAACAAAAAAATTTTCTGCCTTCGTGAAGGGTTTTCTCTAGTGGGGGAAACTGACCATAAAAAATACAAATATTCAGTATGTTAGGTATGCTGTATGGTGGTGAAGTGCTAACAAAACCAAAACAAGGATATGGAATGTCACGAGTAGGGATTGCAATTATAAAAGAGGGTTTCAGGAAGTCCTTGCTGAGAAGATAAGATCAGAATAAAGACCTGAAGGAGTGAACCGTGTGGTTATCCTGGGGAACAGCAGAGGGAACAACAAGTGCAAAGGCCCTGAGGGTTTAAGCACACTGATTTTGTGATGCCAATTAGACATCAAAGTGGAGCTGTCAAGTAGGTAGCGGGATGCATATTATGGAGAAGACTTTCTCAGTGGTCCTCTTGGCTTTGGGCTCACCCTCTTCCAGGTAAGGTGACCAACTGTCATGGTTTCCCTGGGACTGAAGGGTTTTCTAGGACACAGAACTTTCAGTGCTAAAAGCAGGACAGTCGGAGTTCCGGGAAGATGGCGGAAGAGTAAAACGCGGAGATCACCTTCCTCTCCACAGATACACCAGAAATACATCTACGCGTGGAACAACTCCTACGGAGCACCTACTGAACGCTGGCAGAAGACCTCAGACCTCCCAAAAGGCAAGGAACCCCCCACGTACCTGGTTAGGGCAAAAGAAAAAACTAAACAGAGACAAAAGAATAGGGACGGGTCCTGCACCAGCGGGAGACAGCTGTGAAGGAGGAAAAGTGTCCACACACTAGGAGCCCCTTCGCGGGTGGAGACTTCGGGAGGCGGAGTGGGGGAGCTTGGGAGCCGCGGAGGAGAGCACAGCAACAGGGGTGCGGAGGGCAAAGCGGAGAGATTCCAGCGCAGAGGATCGGGCCGACCGGCACTCACCAGCCGAGAGGCTTGTCTGCTCGCCCGCCGGGGCGGGCGGGACTGGGAGCTGAGGCTCCGGCTTTTGTCGGAGCACCGGGAGAGGACTGAGGTTGGCGGCGTGAACACAGCCTGCAGGGCGTTGGTGCGCCGCGGCTGGCCGGGAGAGAGTCTGGGGAGGGGTCTGGACCTGCCGAAGAGGCAAGAGACTTTTACGTCCCTCTTTGTTTCCTGGTGCACGAGGAGGGGGGATTGGGAACGCTGCTTGGGAGAGCTCCGGAGGCGGGCGCGAGCCGCGGCTAAGAGTGCGGAGCCCAGAGACGGACATGGGACGCTAAGGCCGCTGCTGCCGCCGCCAGGAGGCCTGTGTGCGAGCGCAGGTCACTGGCCACACGCCCTTCTGGGGAGCCTGTGCAGCCCGCCGCTGCCGGGGTCCCGGGATCCGGGGACGGCTCCCCCGGGAGAGCGCACGGCGCGCCTCAGGCTGCAGCGTCACGCCGGCCTCTGCCGCTGCAGGCCCGCCCTGCACTCTGTGACCCTCCCTACCCCCCGGCCTGGGTGAGCCAGAGCCTCCGAATCAGCGGCTCCTTTAACCCCGTCCTGTCTGAGCAAAGAACAGACGCCCTCCGGCGACCTACACGCACAGGCGGGGCCAAATCCAAAGCTGAGGCCCTGGGAGCTGTGAGAACAAAGAAGAGAAAGGGAAATCTCTTCCAGCAGCCTCAGAAGCAGCGGATTAAAGCTCCACAATCAACTTGATATACCCTGCATCTGTGGAATACCTGAATAGACAACGAATCATCCCAAATTAAGGAGCCCTGTGGATGAAAGGCTCTTGGTGCTGCAGCCAGGACTCAGTGCTGTGCCTCTGAGGTGGGAGAGCCAACTTCAGGACACTGGTCCACAAGAGGCCTCCCAGCTGCACATAATATCAAACAGCAAAAATCTCCAAGAGATCTCCATCTCAACGCCAGCCCCCAGCTTCACTCAACGACCAGCAAGCTACAGTGCTGGACATCCTATGCCAAACAACTAGCAAGACAGGAACACAACCCCACCCATTAGCAGAGAGGCTGCCCAAAATCATAATAAGTCTACAGACACCCCAAAACACACCACCAGACGTGGACCTGCCCACCAGAAAGACAAGATCCAGCCTCATACACCAGAACACAGGCACTAGTCCCCTCCACCAGGAAGCCTACACAACCCACTGAACCAACCTTAGCCACTGGGGACAGACTCAAAAAACAACAGGAACTACGAACCTTCAGCCTGCAAAAAAAAAAAAAAAAAGGAGACCCCAAACACAGTAAGATAAGCAAAATGAAAAGACAGAAAAACACACAGCAGATGAAGGAGCAAGATAAAAACCCACCAGACCTAACAAATGAAGAGGAAATAGGCAGTCTACCTGAAAAAGAATTCAGAATAATGATAGTAAGGTTGATCCGAAATCTTGGAGATAGAATGGACAATAGAATGGACAAATTGCAAGAATCAGTTAACAAGGACCTAGAAGAACTAAAGATGAAACAAGCAACGATGAACAACACAATAAATGAAATTAAAAGTACTCTAGATGGGATCAATAGCAGAATAACTGAGGCAGAAGAACGGATAAGTGACCTGGAAGATAAAATAGTGGAAATAACTACTGCAGAGCAGAATAAAGAAAAAAGAATGAAAAGAACTGAGGACAGTCTCAGAGACCTCTGGGACAACATTAAACGCACCAACATTCGAATTATAGGGGTTCCAGAAGAAGAAGAGAAAAAGAAAGGGACTGAGAAAATATTTGAAGAGATTATAGTTGAAAACTTCCCTAATATGGGAAAGGAAATAGTTAATCAAGTCCAGGAAGCACAGAGAGTCCCATACAGGATAAATCCAAGGAGAAATACGCCAAGACACATATTAATCAAACTGTCAAAAATTAAATACAAAGAAAACATATTAAAAGCAGCAAGGGAAAAACAACAAATAACACACAAGGGAATCCCCATAAGGTTAACAGCTGATCTTTCAGCAGAAACTCTGCAAGCCAGAAGGGAGTGGCAGGACATATTGAAAGTGTTGAAGGAGAAAAACCTGCAACCAAGATTACTCTACCCAGCAAGGATCTCATTCAGATTTGATGGAGAAATTAAAACCTTTACAGACAAGCAAAAGCTGAGAGAGTTCAGCACCACCAAACCACCTCTACAACAACTGCTAAAGGAACTTCTCTAGGCAAGAAACACAAAAGAAGGAAAGGACCTACAATAACAAACCCAAAACAATTAAGAAAATGGGAATAGGAACACACATATCGATAATTACCTTAAATGTAAATGGACTAAATGCTCCCACCAAAAGACACAGATTGGCTGAATGGATACAAAAACAAGACCCATATATTTGCTGTCTACAAGAGACCCACTTCAGACCTAGAGACACATACAGACTGAAAGTAAGGGGATGGAAAAAGGTATTTCATGCAAGTGGAAACCAAAAGAAAGCTGGAGTAGCAATTCTCATATCAGACAAAATAGACTTTAAAACAAAGACTATTAGAAGAGACAAAGAAGGACACTACATAATGATCAAGGGATCAATTCAAGAGGAAGATATAACAATTGTAAATATTTATGCACCCAACATAGGTGCACCTCAATACATAAGGCAAATACTGACAACCATAAAAGGGGAAATCGACAGTAACACATTCATAGTAGGGGACTTTAACACCCCACTTTCACCAATGGACAGATCATCCAAAATGAAAATAAATAAGGAAACACAAGCTTTAAATGATACATTAAACGAGATGGAGTTAATTGATATTTATAGGACATTCCATCCAAAAACAACAGAATACACATTTTTCTCAAGTGCTCATGGAACATTCTCCAGGATAGATCATATCTTGGGTCACAAATCAAGCCTTGGTAAATTTAAGAAAATTGAAATTGTATCAAGTATCTTTTCTGACCACAACGCCATGAGACTAGATATCAATTACAGGAAAAGATCTGTAAAAAATACAAACACATGGAGGCTAAACAATACACTACTTAATAATGAAGATATCACTGAAGAAATCAAAGAGGAAATCAAAAAATACCTAGAAACAAATGACAATGGAGACACAACGACCCAAAACCTGTGGGATGCAGCAAAAGCAGTTCTAAGGGGGAAGTTTATAGCAATACAAGCCCACCTTAAGAAGCAGGAAGCATCTCGAATAAACAACCTAACCTTGCACCTCAAGCAATTAGAGAAAGAAGAACAAAAAAACCCCAAAGCTAGCAGAAGGAAAGAAATCATAAAAATCAGATCAGAAATAAATGAAAAAGAAATGAAGGAAACAATAGCAAAGATCAATAAAACTAAAAGCTGGTTCTTTGAGAAGATAAACAAAATAGATAAACCACTAGCCAGACTCATCAAGAAAAAAAGGGAGAAGACCCAAATCAATAGAATTAGAAATGAAAAAGGAGAGGTAACAACTGACACTGCAGAAATAAAAGAGATCATGAGAGATTACTACAAGCAACTCTATGCCAATAAAATGGACAATCTGGAAGAAATGGACAAATTCTTAGAAAGGCACAACCTGCCAAGACTGAATCAGGAAGAGATAGAAAATATGAACAGACCAATCACAAGCACTGAAATTGAAACTGTGATTAAAAATCTTCCAACAAAGAAAAGCCCAGGACCAGATGGCTTCACAGGCGAATTCTATCAAACATTTAGAGAAGAGCTAACACCTATCCTTCTCAAACTCTTCCAAAATATAGCAGAGGGAGGAACACTCCCAAACTCCTTCTACGAGGCCACCATCACCTTGATACCAAAACCAGACAAGGATGTCACAAAGAAAGAAAACTACAGGCCAATATCACTGATGAACATAGATGCAAAAATCCTCAACAAAATACTAGCAAACAGAATCCAACAGCACATTAAAAAGATCATACACCATGATCAAGTGGGGTTTATTCCAGGAATGCAAGGATTCTTCAATATACGCAAATCTATCAATGTGATAAACCATATTAACAAACTGAAGGAGAAAAACCATATGATCATCTCAATAGATGCAGAGAAAGCTTTTGACAAAATTCAACACCCATTTATGATAAAAACCCTGCAGAAAGTAGGCATAGAGGGAACTTTCCTCAACATAATAAAGGCCATATATGACAAGCCCACAGCAAACATCATCCTCAATGGTGAAAAACTGAAAGCATTTCCACTAAGATCAGGAACAAGACAAGGTTGCCCACTCTCACCACTCTTATTCAACATAGTTTTGGAAGTTTTAGCCACAGCAATCAGAGAAGAAAAGGAAATAAAAGGAATCCAAATCGGAAAAGAAGAAGTAAAGCTGTCACTGTTTGCAGATGACATGATCCTATACATAGAGAACCCTAAAGATGCTACCAGAAAACTACTAGAGCTAATCAATGAATTTGGTAAAGTGGCAGGATACAAAATTAATGCACAGAAATCTCTGGCATTCCTATATACTAATGATGAAAAATCTGAAAGTGAAATCAAGAAAACACTCCCATTTACCATTGCAACAAAAAGAATAAAATATCTAGGAATAAACCTACCTAAGGAGACAAAAGATCTGTATGCAGAAAATTATAAGACACTGATGAAAGAAATTAAAGATGATACAAATAGATGGAGAGATATACCATGTTCTTGGATTGGAAGAATCAACATTGTGAAAATGACTCTACTACCGAAAGCAATCTATAGATTCAATGCAATCCCTATCAAACTACCACTGGCATTTTTCACAGAACTAGAACAAAAAATTTTGCAATTTGTATGGAAACACAAAAGACCCCGAATAGCCAAAGCAATCTTGAGAACAAAAGAAGGAACTGGAGGAATCAGGCTCCCAGACTTCAGACTATACTACAAAGCTACAGTTATCAAGACGGTATGGTACTGGCACAAAAACAGAAAGATAGATCAATGGAACAGGATAGAAAGCCCAGAGATAAACCCACGCACATATGGTCACCTTATCTTTGACAAAGGAGGCAGAAATGTACAGTGGAGAAAGGACAGCCTATTCAATAAGTGGTGCTGGGAAAACTGGACAGCTACATGTAAAAGTATGAAATTAGATCACTCCCTAACACCGTACACAAAAATAAGCTCAAAATGGATTAAAGACCTAAATGTAAGGCCAGAAACTATCAAACTCTTAGAGGAAAACATAGGCAGAACACTCTATGACATAAATCACAGCAAGGTCCTTTTTGACCCACCTCCTAGAGAAATGGAAATAAAAACAAGAGTAAACAAATGGGACCTAATGAAACTTAAAAGCTTTTGCGCAGCAAAGGAAACCATAAAGAAGACCAAAAGACAACCCTCAGAATGGGAGAAAATATTTGCAAATGAAGCAACTGACAAAGGATTGATTTCCAAAATTTATAAGCAGCTCATGCAGCTTAATAACAAAAAAACAAACAACCCAATCCAAAAATGGGCAGAAGACCTAAATAGACATTTCTCCAAAGAAGATATACAGAGTGCCAACAAACACATGAAAGAATGCTCAACATCACTAATCATGAGAGAAATGCAAATCAAAACTACAATGAGATATCATCTCACACCAGTCAGAATGGCCATCATCAAAAAATCTACAAACAATAAATGCTGGAGAGGGTGTGGAGAAAAGGGAACCCTCTTACACTGTTGGTGGGAATGTAAATTGATACAGCCACTGTGGAGAACAGTATGGAGGTTCCTTAAAAAGCTACAAATAGAACTACCATATGACCCAGCAATCCCACTACTGGGCATATACCCTGAGAAAACCATAATTCAAAAAGAGTCATGTTCCAAAATGTTCATTGCAGCTCTATTTACAATAGCCCAGAGATGGAAACAACCTAAGTGTCCATCATCGGATGAATGGATAAAGAAGATGTGGCACATATATACAATGGAATATTACTCAGCCATAAAAAGAGACGAAATTGAGCTATTTGTAATGAGGTGGATAGACCTAGAGTCTGTCATACAGAGTGAAGTAAGTCAGAAAGAGAGAGACAAATACCGTATGCTAACACATATATATGGAATTTAAAAAAAAAAAAAAAAAAATGTCATGAAAAACCTAGGGGTGAAACAGGAATAAAGACACAGACTTACTAGAGAATGGACTTGAGGCTATGGGGAGGGGGAAGGGTAAACGGTGACAAAGCGATAAAGAGGCATGGACATATATACACTACCAAACGTAAGGTAGATAGCTAGTGGGAAGCAGCCGCATAGCACAGGGAGATCAGCTCGGTGCTTTGTGACCGCCTGGAGGGGTGGGATAGGGAGGGTGGGAGGGAGGGAGACGCAAGCGGGAAGAGATATGGGAATATATGTATATATATAACTGATTCATTTTGTTGTGAAGCTGAAACTAACATACCATTGTAAAGCAATTATACTCCAATAAAGATGTTAAAAAAAAAAAAAAAAAAAAAAAAAAAAAAAAGCAGGACAGTCCTGGGTACAAACAGTTGTTCACCCTAATTCCAGGTCATCCTGCATCTTTCTGTCAGAGGGATGCTTCTAAAATATAATCCTAAAAAGTAGATCCTAAAAATCCTTCAGTTTTTCCTTCTAGCATGAAGGATCAAAGTTAAAGTTCTGTAGAACTCAGCACAAAAGTCCCTCCCACCCTGGTCTCAGCGTCTCTCCTGCCCCTCCTGCACCAGCAACCCATTATCTACCAGCTGCCCTCACAGCCAACACATCTCTCTCAACAACCATCCAGCACTATGGCATCATTGCTTCCTGAATAAGTTGAGATATTTTAAATCGCCCACCAATGGCTTTCACACATCTCTTCTCTTTGCCCATCCCATCCCCGTCTCCACTTCTCCGTGTCGCTAAAATACTTCTCTTGCTTAAGTCTCATTTCAAGGGCTACCTCCTGGAAGCCTTGCAGGTTGATATAGATATTGTATCTGCACGTCCATGGGGCTCACTGTATCCTGCTAAGGGCTGAATCCAGGTGTGGTGGGTCCCAAATCTTATATAATTTGAGGATACTCTTTAAGAAAAATAATACAAAATTTCAAATACAGATTTAGGTATAAGAGTGAATATTTACTTAGAAGGGACACATACAAATGAGGAGTCCTGAGGCATTGCAGTAAATTGCCCTCTGATCCCACTCTTTCCACCCCAGGTGGAAATTGGAGGTTCCCTTGTCTATCTCCCTCCCTAGACTGTGAGACCCCTGGGGGCAGATAACTTACCTGCTATGTCTTTGCATCCCAAGTGCCTGGTATGTGGAAGCAGCTCAACGGATGTTTGTTGACTGCCTAAATGAATGGTCAGGCTGGTGGTGACAAAGAACACTGGTCTGTGAGTCAGATCCTGGTTTTAGTGACACCTGCCAATGACCAGTTGTATCACCTGAAGATAAGGAACAAGGAACTTAACCTCCCAGATATTAAAAGCCATTAGGTGGCCTACCTGTGTGAAATGGCTAGGTAGACTGCCTGGCCAGAAGAGGCGCTTAATAAATACTTGTTTCTCCTCTTTTCCTACCCTTGGGATCTGTTTCCCTTCCATCAGTCACAGGCCCCCAGGGCTGGGATACAAGCCAGGAAATGGGGCCCACTCTCTGTGAATACATGAACTTGTTTAGCTCCGCTGTCTTACCTTTCAGAACGACAATCAGTGTTGCAGCTGAAATATTTTCCCTGCGGCTCATGAGTTAAGATTATTTAATTGATCCTTTAGCCCTCCTATTTGTCTGCAGGTCAGCAGGAACATCCATAATGTGCCGCTGTGCACTTGAGCTCAGTCCAGGGTCTGTAAATAAGGATGGGAGAGTGCTGTTTCTGCTATTTAAGCCAATCAATGTTATTGTTTTAAAGGAACCAATTTCCTTCCTTGTAAACCCAGGTATATAATAAATAAATAATTCAGCATCCCTGAAATATTTATTATAGGCAGGTAGCATTCTGCTCTCTGAGAAAAGCAACTTGTCTAAGAATTGGATGCTGTTGGTTACCAGCGGCTCCAGTAATCATAGACCCTGTCTGTCGCTTTCCATCATTTGTCTACTGCTCAAAGCAACCTTGGGAGTTAGGAAGAGTGTCTCCATTTTAAAGATGAAGAAACACAAGAGTTATTACATAAGTGTACAGAGCCAGTAAGTCCAGGAGACAGTATTGTAACTGGTCTCTTTTGGGCACACCTCTACTCTCTGTGCGGGGCAAGAATTACAGTCCACTTTATAAGTGTCAGCTCTTATAAAGGACAACAGTCCCCGGGATTTTTTCCAGATGAGCCATTCTGCTTCTCTGTACGGCCTGGATAGAACCAAGAATTTACTATACCGTGCGTCACATCTCATTCCCTATCCCTGGGTCAGTAGCCGGCACCCCAAACCAGTCTGTGGTCTCTAAGGCTGAGTCATGTGTTTGGACTAACGAAGATCTTCAGATGACAGCCCTGTGCATTTCTTTTCAAAATCTCTGCTTTTGAGATGACCTAGCTCACCTTGGTGTTTGCTAAATGTTATTCAGGTGGCTGTTACAGTCAGTCACTGCTTTTTCTTGGATGGAAATCACCTGTTGTTGATGATGATGATGGTTAAAGCTATGATTAACCCAGTACTTACTACATGCCAAGGACTGTGCTGACAACTTTGCAAAATGTCATTTAATTCTTAGAAGAACCCTTTGAGGTGGATGTTAATGTCTTCATTTTTTAACTGAGATGCCTGAGGCCTAAGTAGTTGCAGAAAATAACTAGTTCTAAACCACACAGGTAATAAGTAACCAACACAACCAGGATTCAAACTGGGGTCTCACCAATCATACAATGGATGCCCTGAGCCACTATGACACCTCCAGTGGGAGAAGAGTCGGTATTCGCCATTAACTAACGTAAGCTCTAGTCATATTTAGGAGATATCTTTATTTCTAGGCAAAGGGTATCCATTCACCTACCCACCCATCCATCCCTCCATACTTTTCCTCACACAGACTATTCCCTTTGACTGGAATGTTGCTCTGATCTCCCCATAACTGTGGAGCTAACCCCCTTCTCAACCCTTAAGTCTCATTTTTAAGTTCCACCTCCTCCTGGAAGTTTTCCTAGCCTGACATTGTGTCCCATCTCTGTGCCCTCATGGCGCTCTATTTATCCTACTCAGGGGTGGATCCTGATTTTGCGGGGCCTGAACTACAAGGTACAGTCAAGGAAAATGACTTCCAGGGTAGAAACTCAAATTAAACAGGGAAACTAGACCTTAACTTCATTTCCTCTTTGAGTTTTGGGTTTTCTGGATACTCAGTGTAGCATAATCATAGCCCTTTAAAACTTAGTGTTTAATCCAAGTGTTGGTGTTTTATTTTTCTAAAGTATCGAACCATTTCAGCTCTAGATAGACCGAGGTTCAAAGGATTTAACACTATAATTGTTCTGATTCAGGTTTAAGTTGCTGAGCCTTAGATTCAGCATCCCCACAGTTGTAGCCAATAGAAAAGTGAGAGCAAACAGTGTTGACCTAACCTGAGGTCCTAAATGCCAACACCTGTCATGATCATTTCAGTGGTTAGCTTAATTTGCAACGTGTGTTTATCAGATCTATTTCTGCTCATACAGACTTTGTTAAAATCAGATCACAATAAATATTATATTGTGTTAATAACCCATACTGAAACTTAGAGATGTTTGCTTCTTACATACAATTAACAGGAACTCAGCGAATTAGTTATTATCCATATTCTACCTGTATGGAAACTGAATCTGAGAGGTGTGATCTCCTTGAGGTCACACAAGCTAGTAGTAAGTAGAGCAAACCGAGTTATGATTACAATGTAAATGTCCTTTGTCCATACTGACTCTCCCAAGAACCAAATCATAAAACTAGACTTCATGGCTTCAGCAATCCTATTAAAGATTTACACTTCTGCGTGCAAATTAGTCTCACTAGAGAATGACAGATTGACATGGGCGATCCAAAGTAGTCAATACTTCTGCAAGTGGTAATTCCGAAGAGCCTGTATTGGAGCTATCGAGGTATTACTCCCTTTCATTTACTTTGCTTTATTGTAATTATGGAATTCCCCCTCTGCTGTGACTGGTGAGGAGATGATGCCCTGAAATCTTAAGTTGATTTAGATGGGATCATCTCTTTTGTTAATACTTCAGCTCAAACTTTCTCCCGAGAATGTTTGCTTATAAATCCTTAGACATTTCCAGAGCTAACGTGAGACTCTTGGTCCTCAGAGGAATTTAAAGGAAAGCTATAAGTTGGTCATCAGAAGTCCCTTTGTGAGCTCCTGATGCTGCCTGGGGCACCAGGGCACAGGATCAGGCTTCCTCCTAATTCTGCTGCTCTGCTAATCAAGTGAAACAACCCCATGTCATACTCGTTTCTACCCTTCTGTGGCACAAGCTGTTTATCATCAGAATAAGGAGACTTGAAATTATCGGTGGAGCCCATGGTCCCCTCTCTCCCTTCCACCCTAGGCCACACTTCTTGGGAGTTAAAGGGTAATAATAGAATTACATTTACAGTAACAAATCGTATTTTGCTACATCTCTCCCACTCCCCTGTCCCACCTTGTTTCCCCCAATTAGTTCTGGAAAGCCTGGGGCTGGGCCTCATGGACTCACCTGTACAGGATCCTGGGCATCTTTCTACCAGCCACCATTTCATCCCCATTGTTGAAGTCTCTGCCCAAGTCGAACCACAGGGAGCAGGCCTAGTGTGGTACTCCCTCTGGTGCCCAGTAGAGGGCACTGTTTCCCACCACACCACTGTCTGCCTTTGCTCCTGAGGCACTGGGGTCCAGGAGAGCTGTCCGCAGGCCCCTCCCTGTGGCGACCACAGCTGCCGCCATCCTTCACACTCTCTGCACTGGCCCTTCAAGTCTCACCATGATGCCGCAGCTGCTTTGCTAGAAGGAGGAAGCGCTCTTTCTGTGCCTTTTGGACCCTCCCCAGGGCATGGCCCAAAGCAGGGCCAACTTGTGTTGCAGACACTCAGAGACGTGTGAGAGCAGCTCTTGGGTTTCTACGGTGGCTTCTCCTCTCACTGGGAGGTGGCCTGCCCTGTACTCAAACCACTCCTGCCTCAGGCCGCAGGGACATTGTTCTTGGGCTGAATTTGTGTGCCTGCACCTCTGTCCTTAGCACCAGTTCTTCCCCAGGAGGATCTAATGGCCCTTCAAGCAAAGAGGATCCTGCTGGGGCTTCCCTGGTGGCGCAGTGGTTGAGAGTCCGCCTGCCAATGCAGGGGACACGGGTTCGTGCCCCGGTCAGGGGGAGAAACTAAGCCCGTGAGCCATGGCCGCTGAGCCTGCGCATCCAGAGCCTGTGCTCCGCAGCCGGAGAGGTCTCAACAGTGAGAGGCCCGCGTACCGCAAAAAAAAAAAAAAAAAAAAAAAAGAGGATCCTGCTGGGTCCACCCAGCAGTCTTTTCCCGGTACAGATGAATCCAAGTAGCAAAAAGAGATGTGCTCAAAACACCTGCTTCCAGCCCTGGGGTTACCAGCACTCAACTCCAAAACATACAAGAACTTGTTGGGGTACTGAGTTGGTTGAATTCCGCAAAGCCAAGTCCAGAAGATTCTTCCCACTTGACACTGAAATTTTCAGGCATGAGAGATCACTGCTGCACCCTTATCCCCACTCTAAACACACCATGGACTGGGTGGAAAGTCCACGCCAGCCACAAACTCATGCCAGGGACAGCAGTTCTGTGTCACCCCCACTGATCTTCCAGGCCTGAAATTAGCCAGGACATCTGTTAGCTCCTGCTTGAGGTGCCCCCTTCTTAGCAGTTGCTAAGGTACTTTAGAGCAGGAATCCAGAAAAATGCAGCAATTGTGAGAATCTGTGCAACTCTGGAATCCCTGCAATACGCCTGCGTTGTGATGGTACTTACATAAACCTCATGATTTCTTCTCTGGGAATCTTGCTTTTCTGAAAGACTGCAACTGGCCCCTTTGACAGCAACAAATACTGTGGGCTCTGATAGGACAAACTTCCTCCTGGAAACAGTTGCAGAAATAGGATAAATGAGGCCAAAACAAATACACATGGTAGCCTCCCAGAACATACCAACTCCAATGTTCGTATTTCCCTGACCCTCGAGTTTCAACTCCAGCTCATGCGGGGAGTGCCTGCTGACAAAAATGTCAGTGCAGTTGCTATCTGTTAGCCTCACCCTTGGCTTCTCTCTCACCTGGAAAAATAATAACCTGACAAACACGGAATACCCTCAACACATATTCAATGCTCTATTCATGTTGTTGCGCTTATAGGACAAATGGGGAGAATATAACCACGATGTTGACAGTGAGCAATGATTACTACCTGAGCAAGCACTGTTCTCAGCACAGCCTGGTTTAGTCTGGGTAGAGTGAGGGAAAATTCAAGGGCACAGAGCAAACGGCAGAAGCCTCGAGAGGTGCCCTAGACTTTTGTACACAGTTCTAGCGACCATCGATTTCCTAATATGAGCCAGGTGCTGTGAAGTGCTTACCCAGGTCCCCTCTTAATCTGCACAGCAGGTACCCTGAAGTGTGAATTATCATCCCTACTTATAGCCCAGGAAACTGGGGCTCTTTGGTGACTGGCCATGGCTTTGCCAATGGCAAAGAAAAAGATCCTTGAGATTCTGACCAAGTCCTTAAATCATGACTGCGTTACTCAAAACTCAGCTGCAAGAGACAGAAACTCAACTCAAACTAGCTTACGGGGGTGGTGGGGGGAGGAATTTATAGATGATCCAACTTCAGGCATGGCTAGATCCAGGGACTAACATATGTCACATGGACTAACTCTGTCTCTTTTTATTGATCTTTTCTGTTTCCACTTGCCACTGCTTCATTTTGTTTATGTGAACTTTCTTCTCCTGCAGAGTTTCCTCCATAAAACCAGGAAGATGACCATAAATGGTTCCAGCCAACATTACCATTTATCTCACAATTCCAGAGGAAGAGAGAGACTTCTCTTTCAGAATCCATGTGTAATCTCTCAAAGAAGAGGCTGGCTCTGTTCAGGTCACGTCCTGCTTATCCTTAAACCAATCACCATGGTGGAGAGGTTAAGTCCTATGATTGAGAGCCAACCAAGGCCACATGGAGAGGGAAGTTTGGTGGCCCATTGAAAGGAAGGTTGCTGTACAGACAACCCATGTGTTAATAGAACTACTAGGGACTTTAGTTAGATGTAATCCCTTATGAACATGGATCTCCTGGTTTTCATGGTGTAATTTCCTTTTGTTTTACATGCTCTCCATTATCTGTGGTATACTCATGGAAATGGCATCAGAATGACAAAGGAGGAAGCCCCAAGGTTTGTGTATGTGTTTTAAAATTAAAGAGCCAGTGATTACCGGTTTTCTTTCTAGAACAAAAAGTATGTTGTTAGAGTTGCTGAAATCTTTTAAAAACTGTTTTAAGAGAATGCAGCATCACCTTGTGGTGTTCTTGCCAAAAATGTTTAACCCAAATTTAATCATGAAGGAAGAATCAGACAAGTGCAAAAAACTGGCTTGGACTCTCCAAAAAAGTCAATTTCATAAAAGACCACACACACACACACACACACACACACACACACACAAACACACTCTAAAAGGCTGAGGAACCACACCAGGTTAAGGTGACTCAAGAGTCATGACAATTAAATAATTAAATACAGTGTGAGATCTTTGATTAGATCCTGGATTTTAAAAAAAAATTATAAGTGGCATTATTAAGACAATTTAGAAAGTTCAGTACTAAGATCTATATATTAGGTAATGATATCGTTTTCAATATTAGGTAATGATATCGTTTTCAATGTTGCATTTTCTGAGTGTGACTGTGGTTATGTAGAAGAATGTCCTTGGTCTTGGGAGAACATGCTGAAGTATTTAGGGATAAAGACTCAGGATGATGCAGCTAATTTTCAAATGGTTCAGGGGGAAAAATGTACACATAGACAGGGAGAGATAGAGGTGAGAGAGATGATATAGTGCGAGAGGGTGAGCATGTGGCCAAATGTTAAGAATTGGTGAATCTAGGTGAACGGTATATGGGTGTCATTAAATATATTCTACTCATACTTTTTCTCTAGGTTTCAAATTTTTCCAAATCAAATTGTTGAGAAGGGGAAAAAAAATTTAGGTACAGCCTCATAACAATCTAAAATCTAACTCCCTCACCCATAATACAGTAAGTGAAGCCCAAAAAACTCACCGTGTAAATGCGGGGTCATTATTGCCAGGTTAGTTAAATGACAGGCCAGTTTTAACAGCCAGAGCTGCAAGAGCCATATCTGTTCACGTCCAGGCCGCTGAGGTTGGCGCCACCTGGTGGCAGTTGTCTGCTTCAGCTTAAATAAGGATGGGGACTGTACTGGGTCCTCTATCAGTGGTGATTCCAGGAATCGCTAGGAAGTAGCACCCATTTCCTTGACCCGATTCGGGAGAGTGGCCAGGAGTATTCTGGAAACAAGGAGACCATTTCGCGGGCAGGGGTCGAGGTGAAGGCAGTCTGGGTCCAGTCTATGTGGAAGCGCTGGTGTCCAGAGGCTGCCTGGCTGTCACAGTGAACAGCAGGCTTAGCTGCTCTCTGCCTGCAACAAAGTCCCTGGTTATGGGAACCTAATGTCCATCCATGCAGTAGGGAAGTAGCTGGAAGAGTTTGACACAGCTCCAGGCTCAGAAGGGGGCGTCATTTAGCCAGTGACAGCTAGGTCATATACAATGTCACACCAGCAATTTCTAAAAACCAACAAACAATTTAGAAATTCTTTGATGCACCGTTTTCACTACAACTTACATTGTTTAAAGCAGTTTTATTAGAGAACAAAAGGGAATGTATTTTAAAATTTTTATTTATATGCGAGTTTAGGTGACTGTAAACTATTTTTAATATCACCTGTGTGCACATGTATGTTTTGAATAACCTATATATGTACATACACATGGGTATATATAAAAAAATAAACACACACATATATACATACATAGACACCCAGGAAGTATTCTAGCTTGTTTTCTGAATGGAAAATTGGTTACATAGTAATACATGTGCCCTTGCCCCACTGCTTCATTCTTTTTTTTTTTTTAATGCTGTTAATCTGAATAGCATACATGGTGTAGTTTATTTAATAAATCATAAAATCTTAACCATAAAACCATAAATCTTAGAAAAATTTGCAAAGATTTATATCTTGCCTATTTTTAGAAAAGACTTGATGTGGTTTATTATGCTAAATCACATATAAAACAAGACAATGAAAAATATTTAGAAGACTGAAAAACCATCAAAAGAAGAGAAGAGCATGGGGTAAGCTAAATCATCCAAGTTTAGCTTTGGATTTCTTGGGGAACAAAAAGGAAACAAGATGGGCGGTTGCTTCTGGCTCTGCACCAGGGTCTAGTCTGGCTGGAAGGACTCCCAGGTGAGAAGGACAAATGGAGACAAGGAGTCGCTCAGTGGTAGCAGCTGGTGACACCAAAACTAGAGGAGTAGCATTGTGAGGGCATGGTGAGAGGTCACACTCTAAAAGCCACCAGAGCGCTGTGAATGGGCTGCGCAAGCCAAGAGGCCCAGAGCAAGGATTGGAACACCAACGAGACTAGGAAAGAGCATTCCTGAAGAACAGCTGGGATTGTTCCCATGGTTTGGGAGGGAAAGCAGTAGTTTTAAGACCAGGGATGCAGAGGGCATAGATATATCTCTTCACCCCATAAAATAAACCTATGTTCATCTTTCATATAAAGGGCGTTTGAGTCACATGGCGACTCTGGATTTTCTATAAATGGCACAGAAATGTTCTTCCATGAATGCTTCCCCTAATACTCCTCTACAAAAGACAGGACCCATGGTTTTGAAAAGGCTGGATAAGAGCTAAATACATTTTGTGAAAATTAATAGCATTTCTGCAAACCACTGAGAAGTTATTAAGAAATATAATGAGAAAGAGATTCCAGTTGCAGTCGCAAGAAAAAAACATACTTGGGAGTAATTTCTATGAGAAATGTGTATGACCTCTTTAAAGAATATACAAAATTTTGCTTAAAGAGTTAAATACTTGATTAATGGAAAGGTATACCATATTGGAAAACTAAATAGCATGTCAGTTCTTTGCAGATTCATTCATAGATAAATCCCAACAGAATCATTTTCGTGGGAAAAAAAGGAAAATATTTTAAAGTTCACGTGAAGCAGTAAACAAAGGTAAATATAGACTAACTTTCAAAAAGCAGTAGTAATGTCATTGGTGGTAAAAAGTCTTACATGGTAGAAGATTCTAAAGCAAAATTTGAAATAGTGTGGTAATCTTTCAACAACAGATCATTGGACTAGAATAAACAGAAGATGGAGATCCTATCACATATAAGAATTTAAATGATTTTTCACAAAGCCATCACCAAATAACGTAGAGGAGAGAATAATTCAACAAATGGTACTAAGATACGTGACTATCAATTTGGCAGAAAAATAATTATTTAGATTTTTATCTTACACATGTACCCCAGTAAGTTCCAAAAGGATTAAGTCTTTATATATAAAACTCAGACCATTTTTTTAAAAGTAAAATTAAATTAAATTAAAATTTATCAAACTTCTGGGGGCAGTACAACTTTCCAAGCTTGGGAATGATTGAAGAAATCATGAGTGGGAGAGATTTTACTGCACACAATTTTGAAACTACTTCACATAAAAAATATAACCAAGGAAAAGACAGGTCAACTGGAAAAACTACCTATACAACAAGGACATAGGCAGCAGTTAATATTTTTTACCTTTATGTAATAACATTTATGCACATTAGCAAGAAGACCACCATGATTGCTGGGGATAAAAATGAGCAAAGGACATTAATAGGAGAAATTGTTCATCCTCAGTAGTGTAGTCAAAGAAATAAGAAGGAAAAGAACCGCAAATTAGCATTTTTCATTAAGTGAAACTTTAGGGAAAAAAGGTTACTACCCAGAGTTGGGGAAGGGAAAGAAGTGATGTGGAAGGTGTGCTCTGATCCCTCTGGTGGTGTAGGAAACCGAGAAAAGTTGTTTGAAAAGCAGTTGGTGATATTTATCAATAAATATAAAAACATGTTAACACTGATTAGTAATCCTAATAAAATTAATTTTATTTCTGACAAATAAAAACATTTTTAGATTAGTTGCACTAAAGTGTTTTTCTTTTGTTTGAAGCTACTAGCACATAATTAAAGTTGATGCACAAACTTTTTAGATATCAGGAAAAAATTCCCGCTGCCAGAACCACTCTTCCCTACAGCCCGACATCTTGGTTCTCCATTATGAATGCATCTGCAGAGTATCCTGAGCCTGATGTTAAGTTAGAGTAACTAGTAAATCTCAAGGTGGCTTAGAATTCTTTCTTCCCTCAGTAATGTGACCAGTCTTTCATCTAACAAGTACTTATTGAGCACAGTCTGTATGCACACACTGGGGAGAGGTTACATAGATTAGTAAGACTCAATGCGTGCCCGCAGGAAGTTTGGAGGCTGGCAGAGGAGCGTATACGTCATTTCGGGAGCATCCAGGCAAAAATCCAAAGTAGAAAAGAAAAAAATCACTATGAAAAGTACCAAATGCTTTCCAACACTTCTGTTTTGAGCTATCTACCGTATGCACATCACACCATCTTCAATGCAGGTTTCAAGAATGATACACAGTGCTCATCTCATATTACTTCATTAGTAAGTGAAAAAGCAACAGAAACTCGGTAGAGATAAGCATCCTGAGGTGACCATCCTCGTCAGAGGCTCAGAGGCGGTGAGCAAAGGGTGACCACACACACATGGACCACACACGCTGACAGTTCCAGGAGAGAAGCAGGAGAGGTGGGAAGATGTAGAGAGATACTGAACCTCTCCTTTCCCTCTGGGATTAGCTGTGTGATACCTATTCTGACCTGAGCAGGGATGTGTTTGGTGTTTTTAACACATGAATCCACTATCCACAAGAACCAGGATCTGCAAATACACTTTCACAGGCTTGCCAGCCCTTCCAAAGTGGAAGGGATTCTCATGGTAAATTCATCTTCATTCCCCACTCAGAAGTTTGCTAAACTTCTTTCTTCAGTAAGGAGCCACATTCTGCTTTTACCCATGTATTTGTGTACGTTTTATGTATAAAAAGGTGTCTAGTATATAGTAAGCACTTAACAAAAAGGTTGTTTGGGTAAGGTTAATCCGGACAGGCTGCACTGAAGAAGTGACTATCAAGGTGCTTTTTAAGGAAAGAAGCTCATATATAAGGCTATTTTATAAAACTGATTTTTGCCATAAGCTTAATGCTTCACCTTAGTGTTCATTTCTGATGCTATTTCTTTGAACCACTGCATACCTCGTATGCATTGACTTTAATTCTGCTCCTAGAGACTTTAAGCAGTGAATAGCGGTTAATTTGTTACCTGGTCCACTGATTTTTCTCCTAAGAGAATGGGTTTCATTTTCAGCATTTCCATCTATCAATTGCTACTCATACTTAAATGGATTCTCCTAGCTAAGTTCTGTTGATGTCTAATATATTTTATTTTTTTATATAATTTTTTTGGGGGCCGTGCCGCATGGCATGCGGGGTGATCTTAGCTCCCCGACCAGGGATCAAACCCATGGCCCCTGCAGTGGAAGCGCGGAGTCTTAACCAGTGGACTGCCAAGGAAGTCCCTAATATATTTTCTGAGTTGTGCAATATTCCTGTGGTTATTGTAGTATTTGGTCATGACTGCTCCCATACCTCATTCTTATTTCCAAACTCCCTAGGGTGTTGCAGATTATATGGGAGGTCTCCAATAAATAGTAACCCTATTTTTTGTCCAGGCTCTGAGCAAGATGAGAACTAAAATAGTCAGTGAGGATAGAAGCCAAGATACCAGTGTGATTCAAAATAGAAGCTAGATGGGAGGGTAGAGTTTAGGGTATTAACCAAATGGGCCTGTTGACTGAATTAGGCAAATTTAAGTACCAAATTCTGGGCAGAAATGAACTAGAAAATCTTCCCAACTCCCACCCACCGACCCATCTCCCCCATACCTCTTAGAATTGCAGAGTAGAGTAGATATTCTCTCTGGGCAGGCAAACTCCTTCACAAAAGGAATAAGGGGAGAATTCTTCCTAAATTTACCTATCAGGTAAATTACTACCTCCCCGGGCTGGAGTGAGGAAAGGGAGAGAGGTCAGGAGTTAAACTGATGGAGTGTCCTTCCTGGAAAGGATACATCAGGAGATGAGAAAAAGGGTTCCCCACTAACAAGATGCATGTTGAGAGGCAATAACAAGAAATGGGAAGAGCAAGGAAATAAAAATCAAAATATTTGGCATTAATCCTGATTTTCATATTTTCTAGCCATGAAAACTTAAATAAGACCATCTCCCTGAGCCTCAGCTTTCTCATCTGTAAAATGGAGATAATATCTGTTCTTCTTACCCTCCAAAGTTTTTACAAGATGACATAAAATAATGCAACATTAAAAACTGTTAAGCATGATGATATGGTATTAGAAGATAAAAACTTACACAAAATCCTAACCGAAAATCATAGGTTTGACCTCTTTGTGGATGGTTTCTTTCTCTCAGCTCTCAAGCAGCGTATGGCTACTGTTATGTTTCTTAAAAGGCTTCTAAGTTCCTTCACCTTCCTTCTGTGCAGTTCTTACTGTCACTCTAAGGTGACAAGAAATCTCCTAGGGACCTCCTGGACACTTCTGCCTCAGGCCCCCATCCCACTCCCCGTACTGTGTGGGCCCTCTGCTTTCCCCCAGAGCCCCTGCAGATGAGAGCTCGGAACTGGTTCGTCTAATGAAGCACACGACTAGTTCCTAAGAGGCTTGTTCTACCTGGTCCCTCACAATAGCTTGATTCTCCCTAATATACGGGCAGGAAATCTGAGGCGAACTTGTTCCTCCTCCAAGGCCCTTATCTTCATGAGTAGCAGCAGCAACTTCTTGGTTGCTAAGCTGAAAATCTGATCTGGGCTTCATTGCTGGTTCCTCCAGTGTCCTATTTAACTCTATAAACATGTTTGATATATTTTTCTGCTTTATCTTTTCTTTCAATATTTGATTTTTAAGTCAAATAAATTGGTTTCCTGTCACAATAGAGAAGAGTACATGGAATTTTTTAATTCCAGCCCAGATACATTAAAATGATAGCTTATATAGTCTCAAATTTAAAAATCTATAGTCACAATTTTTTAAAAAGTTATTGTGGGGCTTCCCTGGTGGCGCAATGGTTGGGAGTCCGCCTGCCGATGCAGGGGACACGGGTTCGTGCCCCGGTCCGGGAAGATCCCACATGCAGCGGAGCGGTTGGGCCCGTGAGCCATGGCCGCTGAGCCTGCGAGTCCAGAGCCTGTGCTCCGCAACGGGAGAGGCCACAACAGTGCGAGGCCTGCGTACTGCAAAAAAAAAAAAAAAGTCATTGTAGAACAGGAAGAGTCATCCAGAGTAATGAGCGAGGGATGAGGCCGCAAGTTTACAAACTCATGCAGTAATCCAAACCCAGGAAAGATACTAACAAACCAAACAAATAGGAAAGTTTATTAGCCAAAGAAATAGAAATATAGCAATCCCCAAAGGATCTTTACTTACGTTAAAATCTTAAAAGAGATAAAGGATGGAGGCTGTAATCAAGAGCAAAGAATTATGAAAAACTACCAATAAAATAGCAGAGTAAAAGAGCAGAGAGCGTCCAAATTACATCAGTAATCACAATAAATGTAGCTAGATTAAATTCACATCATAGACTTCTAGACTGAATGAAACGAGCAGAATATTTGCATGTGACACACCAAAGTGGAATCATTCCATTTCTTTGGAGCTGAGTGTGTATATATGCGTGTGTATATTATATGTGTGTTTTGCAAGGGAGAGGGGGTAGGTTAATTCAGTCTATACGCTCTTTGCAGAAGATTCTGGTGGCACATAAAAGTTTTTGTTGGTCCCAGTAGCACAATTTTAACTTTTGCCTACATTCTTTTACAAGGCGTAATTCAATTAATTGAAATTTGTTTCACTGAAAGTTCATCTGAAATGTGCAAAATACTAATATAAAGCAGACCCTAGTGGATATTCAGAAGGGTGGTGTCTATAAGAATGATTAATAGACACTCCAAAATATCAGCTGGTTTATTCACTGCATGAGAAATAGGTCAACATTACCATTTTATTCTAAATACAGCCATTAAAATCTTAAGAGAGAAAATTTCACATATCACTGATTATTCATTTGACAATTTTAGCTAGAAGCTCTTCATTCTTTCCTGGGGCCTCTATAAATCAATTGTAACAAACTGTGCAATTATCATTCTTGCAACTGACTGCTTGGGGCAGATTTAAATTCCATTTTGCAAGCGAGCCAAAAACTCTCCTTTGCTTCCTAAGCTCAAAAGCCAGAAAGCAGCTGAAAGATGGTCACTGCTTTGTTCTTGAAGGGGGCTAATTACAGAGTTGTCTGTCTGCCTAGAATGGGCTCTTGCAGCCAGTGTGTAAATAGGGACAATTAGAGCTCTTTTTTCAAGCAGACATTATTTCTAAATAAAGAAACAGAACTTCAGATTTTAATTACTCTCATAGGAATTGTAACATTGAACAGAACCTGACCATTTTTTTCCCCTGACAATTCAGTTCAATGAACATGACAATTCCGTCACAAGAATGTTCTAATTTTAACATTTCTACAGATGGTTTGGTAGGAACGTGAAGTTTAGTCCTCCCTTCTTTCCTCACTAGATTTATTTTAATCCTACATCACAGTCAGTTTAAAATTTGCATAGTATTGAAATATGTATGTGTTTTGTTCCTACACCTTCTTAGAATCATTATTTTTACATTTAAAAATATTCAAGTAATCCATCATTTATTAAACTCTACACAGATTTTCCAAGCATTGCCCTTAATGCTTAGCAAGCATTTTCTTGCTTAGTCCTCCTACCTACGTTAGGAGGGTTATTCTCAATTCATAGTTGAGGAAATTGAGGTGTGGTTACTTGACCCAGGTCACATAGCTAGGGAGTGGTAGAGCTGTGATTTACATCTAGCTGACTTCCAGAGCCCTTTCCTGCTGGCAGAATTTAGAAAGCAGTACCAAACCGCACCTCCTCCCATTAGGGAACTTGGCGAGGGAGACACGAGACATTATCAGGGGGCTTAGGAACCATGGTAGGAATTTTGGCTCTGTGTGTGTGTGTGTGTGTGTGTGTGTGTGTGTGTGTGTGTGTTTCTAGGGAAGGGAGCCCTGCAGTCTTGGAGTTTGGAAGGTTATCAAGACTGGGAAAGGATAGTGGTAAGAGTGGTCTTGGCAGATTTTAGGTTATGATCCGAGATCAAATGACTGAACTTCCTCCTAGATCTGCTAGGCTTGTGGAAAGATGACTGCTTTGAGACACTCCTTCTTTTTCTCATTTGTTTTTATTCTGTAACCGTGTTCTGAACCTGATCCCATTGTTTCACCTCACTGACTTTCCCCTCCTCTCTGTTCTGAGAGGATTTATTATCCACAGGACACAAGTCAGTGGCTCATTATGTATGGTTTTAGACTCTGTTTATTTTTTTTCAGAGTCATACACCTCTGCTCAGATGGAATCACCCGATCCCTCTCAATGACTCATTTGGTGGGAACAGCAAAAACAGGTGCTAGAATGTTCTCTAACCCACAAAACCCCTCTGTGGGAAATAAAAATTATATCATTTTGTTATTGTTCATTAAAAAATAATCAGTGTTTCTCTGTTTCTTTTCTACATCCAGACCTAGAATTCTGTGTAGTATATAAGCTTGAGATTTAAAAATTAACTGGGATACAAGGTGGAGTAGGCAAGTGCTAAAGAAAAAAAGAGGCAAGGGAGTCATTTCACAGTTTGTGATCTCAGTGTCTCTCCCTCTCTCTTTCGCTTTTTCTTGGAAGGACAGTGTCACAGGTCAAGTTCTCCTAGAAAAAAGACTCTGAGATGGAGATCTGCATGCATTCTGTCTACCGGGGAGTACTCTCAGGTCAACACCTGGAAGGGAAGGGAAGGAGGCGAGACTGGGCAGAAGAAGGTGGGCTGTGATGCTATCACAACAGACACTTCAGCTGACCCTGCAGGGAGCTCTGAAGCCTGGGTGGCCCTTCAGAAGGGTCCCGAATTGAGGAACGAGGAATGAGCCTTTACACCCATGTATCAAGCAGTCATTGACTGCAGGCTGCCCCCAGAAATGAAGTGTATCCATTCAAACAAAGCCAGTTAGGAATGGGGGAAGTTCAAAACTCAGGTGAGAGTAAGATGATGAACCTGCCAGCACTCCAGGCAGCTGAAGGAGTGAGTGCTTCAGTCCTGAAAGCTGGGGGTGCATCCATTATAGGAGGTTTGGGCGGGGGGGTTGTTTCTTAATTACGAAATATTTAAGATGTACAAATGGAGAATAATATAACAAATACCCGCATACCCATGATCCAGTTTATGAAACAGAACATTACAAATTCAGCTGAATTATACTCAGCGTAGCTTTACGCAATCCCATTTCCTTCCCTTCCTGAAGAAGTCACCCCCACTCTAAGCTGGATGTTTCTCTTCTTCAGGTAAGGCAACCAATGGTCTTGGTGCGCCTGAAAAATGGAGGGTTTCCAGGATATGGAACTTTCAGCAGTAAAACAAATTTCTAGGCAAACTGTGATGGTTGGTCACCTTAACAGGCATATTTTATACTTTTACTACGTTTATATCAATTCACACATAATATATTGTATTATATTCTATGTTTAAACTTTATGTAAAGAGGATCCTTATGCATTATTATTCTACATCTTGCTTTTTTAAAAAATTCAATATAACATTTGTGAGATTGAGTCAGGTGGATAGTTATAGCTCAAGCTCATTCATGTCACAGCTCCAGAAGATTCCACCACCGGGATACAACCACAATTTATTTATCCATTCTGCTGCTGGTGAGGCATTTTGGTTGTTTCTAGCTGTTTGTTTCAAACTGTGCTACCATTTAGCACTATTGTTTCTGTCTCCAAGCACATGTCTGAGAACATTCCTGTGTAGGAGTAGAATTACTGGACTGTCTTGTACACCCATCTTCACTTTTACTAGATAACTGGAAAACTGCCCACCAACATGATTGGACTAATTTTCCTCCCCATTAGCTGTGTTTGAGGGTGGCTATTTCTCCACATCTTTACCAAAGTTTGGTATTATCAGACTTTGAAAATAAGTCTTTGAAAATAAAACTTTGAAATCTAAGGGACATGAAATTCTGTGGGGTTTTTTAACAAAAATTGTGTGTACTGTTCCCTACTGATGTTTATGTGTGCTAAAATGTAAATATTCATCAGATTCTGATCTGTAGGATAATGACTTTGTTCTCACTGTCGACTCCAGGTGTAATTTTTTTTTTTTTTTTTTTTTTTTTTTGCGCTACGCGGGCCTCTTACTGTTGTGGCATCTCCCGTTGTGGAGCACAGGCTCCGGGCGCGCAGGCTCAGCAGCCATGGCTCACGGGCCCAGCCGCTCTGCGGCATGTGGGATCTTCCCGGACCGGGGCACGAACCCGTGTCCCCTGCATCGGCAGGCAGACTCGCAACCACTGCGCCACCAGGGAAGCCCGTAATTACTTTCTGAATACACAGAAACCATCACAATGCTTGTCACAGAGCAATCACTCAGTATATGCTGGTTGACTTAATGATCAGATCCATCAAATGTTCTATTTCTTGAGAATGTTTCCTTTCTTAAATATTTATGGAGGACCGAATAATCATTCATTCATTCAGCAAATGTTTATCAAATACCTACCATGTTCCAGGCACTGTTACCAAGTGTGGGAATGTAGCAGTGAAATAAACAAAATCCCTGCCCTGTGAGGCTCATATTCTAGTCTTACGTACTTAGCTCCAAACTGCAGTAGATGAAGATACAGCGGATCAGTGAGGCATGAAGTGGTCAGAGGAGGCCATATGAGGGAGATGAAGCTAGGCTAGCCTTGAAGGATGGTGTGCTTAAGGTATCCAGAAGGAAGATACAGGGACAGCGAGATGGAAGAGAAAGGAATGTCTTTGCAGCAATAGAAAGAGGAGTGTTCTGATGAGCAGAAGGATTTAAAGTTGGAACCAGAGAGTAGACCCAACAAAGGGCCTTGGAAGGAAGCTCAGAAATTCGTATTTGTGGAGTGAGAAATCCTGACTGAATGTTTTGTAACAAGGAAGCAACATGACAAAAGATCTGTTCCAGGAAGATAGGTCTGGTTGTCACCTGCAGAATGCGTTTAGTGTGAAAAGTCTGGAGTCTGGGGGTCAAACAGAGGCTGCTGCAAAAAGCCAGAAGCCTGGGAGTCTCCTAGACTCCCCCCTCCCATACCCTGTCACCTCCACACACACACCTGCATCCAGGGGGTGGCCAAGTTGCACTGATCCAGTCTCTCTAGTAGCTCCTGGAGTCACAATGTTGGTAGATGGTTTTCCTAAAAGGCAAACCTGATCATGTCACTTCTCTGTTTCACAACCATCAGCCGCCTCCATACGCCTCACAATAAAATCCGAGTTCCAAGACATGGTTCACAAGGCCTCACATGGCCTAGCTTTGCCCCCGTCCCCACGCCCTCAGAGCTCTGCATTCCACACCGTGCATGATGCTTCACATTCCCATGCCTCAGCATCCTGCCACTCGCTCTACTCAAAACACGTTTCCCGGGCTTCCCTGGTGGCGCAGAGGTTGAGAGTCCGCCTGCCGATGCAGGGGACACGGGTTTGTGCCCCGGTCCGGGAAGATCCCACATGCCGCAGAGCGGCTGCGCCCGTGAGCCATGGCTGCTGAGCCTGCGCGCCCGGAGCCTGTGCTCCGCAATGGGAGAGGCCACGACAGTGAGAGGCCCGTGTACCACAAATTAATTAATTAATTTAAAAAAACATGTTTCCCCAAATGTCTGAAATCTCTTGTTTTTCTTTCAAGGTCCAGCTACTGCATTAGCTTCTTAGAGAAGCCTTCCCATGACACATGGAGAGCTTACCACTATTCCCAATGAACACCTCCATACACTCATGACATTGTGTCTGCGGGTTGGCTTACCAGGTTGTCTTCCTGCTAAAGAGGGAGTTTTTGGACAGCACGATCTCTGTCAAACCGTGGGCGTAAACAGTACTTCTATTAGGGTCGACTCATATCTATTTTATTCACCATTACCCAAAGCCGAGCACATATGTGCCAGTAATAAATCTTTGTTGAAATCACGGAAGATAGAAAGTACTTAATAAATGTTGAATGAATGCATGAGTGAACGGGTTGCAAGTGTAAGGTCATGGCAGGGAAGCTGAACTAAATTTTACAACCACCTAGAGATTCATATTTTTTGACTCACTGCCTATTGATTAAAATTTGTAAAGCTAGCCACCTTCAGGAACCCAGTTTATATAATATTTAGTGTCCCCTTTGTGACATGCCTAATGTTGTATGACTCACAGCCAGACCTTTAGTTGGCGTATCTGTGCCGTTGAAGATGATGATGATATACATATTATTAAATAACAAGTATCCTCAGTTTGTGATTAAACAAATGGCAGTATCAAGGGGCTTAATCACTAACTCAGTCTCATCCCATAACTAAAGATTCCACACGCCACAATGAAGATCTCGCACGCGGCAATGAAGGTCCCACGTGCCGCAACTAAGACCCAGCGCAGCCAAATAAATAAATTAAAAAAAAAAAAAAAGATGTAAAATCTCCCAGTTTACTGCCCTCACCCAGAGACATTTTCCTTCTTAGCTGACATTTCTTTTTTTGGGCACATTCCATTCATTTGCAAGTGAGGTCAAGCCATTTAACTTCAAATAAAGCCAGCCAGAGCATATGACCTTGAGATTTAAAACCACAAAATGAGAACAAAGTGAACAATCATTTTGTGTATTTTCTGGATACCACAGATCTCTTTCCAGATCAAACGTCATTACACGGGGTGTTCTCCTGCAACTTCAAAAGGAAAGGAAAACATAAGAAGATCCCAACAAATTATTCATGTTGACATGCTCTAAAGCCTCGACTCAGAGCCCAGCTCATAGTAGGTCCTCACTTGACTGAATGAATGTTCATTCCTATTTGTTGTTATTAAGCTCTCGTATATGGCTACTTTTGACAATCATTTTATCTGTAAGATTCATTATGTTGTTGTGTGTAGCAGCAGTTATTGCTGTTGTACTACTCAATTTTAAGAATATACCACAATTAATCCACTTGTTAAAAAGCTATCTCTCCTCCATTGGATTTCTTTGGCACTTTCGTCAAAAATTAATTGGGTGTATTTGTGTGGATCTATTTCTAAATTCTCTGCATTTGATCTACCATTACCACACTTTTTTTAAATTCATATTTTCCACAAATATTTATTGAGCATCTGTTAGGTGCTAAGTACTTTGTTAGGTACTGCAAAGAGTGGAGACTCGTTTCCTTGTTCTTTTCTGTTTGTTTTTCGTTTTTTTTCAGCTTCTATATATGAGAGATCAGATGGTACTTGTCTGTCTGATTAATTTCACTTATCATAATGCCCTCAAGATCCATCCATGTTGTTGCAAATGGCAAAATTTCCATCTATTTTATGGCTGAGTAATATTCCATAATTATAAATCATATGTTTATATGGCATTTCTTTATCCATTCGTCCATTGAGGGGCACCTAGGTTGCTTCCATATATGGGCTATTATAAATAATGCTGCTATGAAAGTTGGGGTGCATATCTTTTCAAGTTAGCACTTTCGTTTTTTTCAGTTATATAGCCAGAAATAGAATTGTTGGATCATATGGTAACTCTATTTTTAGTTTTTTGAGGAACCTCCATACTGTTTTCCATAGTGGCTACACCAATTTACATTCCTACCAACCATGTACAAGGGTTCCCTTTTCTCCACATCATGGCCAACATTTATTTCTTGTCTTTTGGATAATAGCCATTCTAACAGGTGTGAGGTGATATCTCATCTTGATCTTGATTTGCATTTCCCTGATGATTAGTGATGTTGAGCATCTTTTCATGTGTCTGTTGGCCATCCACATGTCTGCTTTCGAGAAACATCTATTCAGGTCTTCTGCCCATTTTTTAATTGGATTGTTTTTTTGCTATTGAGTTGTATGAGCGCTTCATATATTTTGCCTGTTAACCCCTTATCAAATATATTTGCAAATATTTTCTCCCATTCGATAGGTTGCCTTTTCATTTCGTTAATGGTTTCCTTTGCGGTGCAGTTTTTCCTTTGATGTAGTCCCACTTGTTTATTTTTGTTTTTGTTGCTTTTGATTTCCTAATTTCTATTACCAGTATCAAAGATGGCAACTATACAAAAATTAGGAAAAAAGCAACTCTTTATTATGTTTGTAATTTTTTTTTTTTTTTTTTTTTTTTTTGCGGTACGCGGGCCTCTCACCGTTGTGGCCTCTCACCGTTGTGGCCTCACCCGTTGCGGAACACAGGCTCTGGACACGCAGGCTCAACGGCCGTGGCTCACGGGCCCAGCTGCTCCGCGGCATGTGGGATCTTCCTGGACCGGGGCATGAACCCGTGTCCCCTGCATCGGCAGGCGGACTCTCAACCACTGTGCCACCAGGGAAGCCCTATGCTTGTAATTTTTATTCTTGAGAATTATTTCACTTTGTATCTTGATTTTGTTTGAAGAGAGTCCAAGCATTTCCTTCCTCTCTCTGACATCGTTGTAGCTATAAATAAATTACCTTAACTCTCTCCTTTGATAACTTTCCTTTTGCTTCCTGAACCAACGCCAAATTCTTGAGCCAGGCCTTTAGGTTTTACATAGTATGGATTCTAGTCCCTGCTGTTCCTCTGCAAGCGCCTTACACTGTAGCTCAAAGGAACCCTCTGCTATTTCCATACATGTTCCAGACTTTGCTACCTTTGCTCACACAGATGCCTCTGGCTGGAATACTCTTTTGTGCTGGCTGCAGCAGGAGTGGCAGGGTTCAGAACTTCAGCTATGGCTCAAGACAGGCTCCACCACTTACTGTTGTGTGACTTTGAGTGAGGTACTTGTGCTGGTGACTCACCTGTTTGCTCTCAGACCCACCTCTTCCCTTTCCCCTTCAGGCTGTGTTTCCTAGACTCCAGCATCAGCCAATGGAAGGCAGCAGTGGGCCACTAGAGGACAGGAGAAGGGGGACGCCAGAGTGTCCCTCCTCTTCTAGTGCAGTGGGCAGCATCTCTGGCAGCAGCTCCCTCTCCTCCTTGGCTGTAGCTCCCGCCAGAATGGCCTGCTGTGGTTTCAGCTTCCTGAGGTGGAAAGAGAGGGAAGGAGTCCCGAGGATCTCTGCTGAGCCCCGCACCCTGCTATTCCTGAAGCAGTAAGACACACCCGCTGTAATTCTCATGTATGCGAGCCAAGATACTCTCTTTTAAAACTTAAGCCATTTTGGCTTGAGTTTTTCTACCATTAGCAACAAATAATATTTACTAATTTAATCCCTCAATTAATTTACCTTCTCACTCATAGAGTAAGTGAAGAAAACTATTCTTAAATCACTATAAAGCAGGGTAGAAAATGCCATTTGCTGTAGGAGACAGAAGAGAGAGGGTGACTCCCATTGGGGCCTGTGGGGGGAATAGAGCCAAGGTATTTGGCCTTTATTCAGGTTGGAATGGAAGCCCAGGGAGGTTTTTGAGCAGTGGTGTGTCAGGATTCAAGTTGAGCTGTAGGCAGATTACTGTGGGCTCAGCGTGGACCTGCAGGGCAACTGCACAACTCCAGAGGGAGCCATTGACCTAGAATACACCATGAATGATGCTCCTAGAGCTGTACAATGTGCAGCCTTGAGCCATGCAGAGAGGCTGAAAGCGTGGTCAAGAGCTATTGGGAGGCTATTGTCTTCCAGGAGAGAGGTGAGAAGGCCGTGAACTTGGGAAGTACCACAGGGAGGGGGATGGATTTGAGACACATTCTAAAATTATTTGCAAGTTTCAATATGAGGAGAGGAAGGGATGTCAACAGAAATAGGGGAGTTGGGAGGAAGAGTAGATTTGGTGGAGATGGAAATTTTCTTTTTAGGTAAGAGATTTTGAGTTAGTAATGGGAGAAGGCTGATGGCTACTGACAGTGGAAGTGGGACTCAGGGAAACTGGGCTGAAAATAAAGATCTGGAAATCATTCACACAGAACTGGAAGGAAGGGTGGGAGGGAGGGAGGGATGGGGGAGGGAGGAAGGGAAGAAGAAAGGAAGAAAGGAGGAAAGAGAAAGAAAGAAAGAAAGAAAGGGAGGGAGGGAGGGAGGGGAAAGAGAGAGAGAAAGAAAGAAAGAAAGAAAGAAAGAAAGAAAGAAAGAGAGAAAGAAAGAAAGAGAAGGGAAGGGAAGGGAGGGAGGAAGGAAGGAAGAAAGAAAAAGGAAGGAAGGAAAGAAGGAAGGAAGGAAGAGAAGGAGGGAAATATTTTTTTGTTAGAAGAGGGCCAAGGAATAAATGGTCTTTAGGGAGTAGCTACATGAAAAGGGCAGAGATGGAACACAAGTCAGAACACAGGAGTGAGGGATCAGAGAATCATGAGAAAAATCAGAATCACGTCACAAGGACCAAGGGAGGAATTTCAGAAAGGAGGGGCTGGCCATTCCCATGCCCCTCCTCCCTGCCACAGTAATCCCTTTAGTGTTTGTCAGGATGGAGCTTCCATCAAGCTGGGTCCCCAAGCAACTAAGATGAGCAGAGCCCTAGATGTCCCTGATGGACATCTAGCATGACTGAGGAGTAAAACCTTTGTTGCTATAAGCCATGAAGAGTGTTTTCTTTTTTGCAGCAAAGCCTAGCCCATCCTGACCAACATGTGGTGGCCACCTGGGGATGTGGGAGAAAAAGAAGAGAGAAAGTGTGATTAGAGACTTGAGCATGTTTGTAGGATTAAGGGGGAAAGGCTGGGGAAAAGAGAAATTGGATGTAAGAGAAGGTATAGCTGGTTAGCTTCAGCTCTGGAGGAGGCCAAGGGCTGTGTTACTGCTGTGTACACCAGCATACCACAGATCAGATACACTGCCAACACACCTAACTAGGAGACACTTGTGACACGCAATTTGTGGCCAGCACACTTCTCTGCCCAGTGAATCACTTCTGGAGAAAGCTAAAGAGCTGATGATCAAGTATTTGCTGAGATGATTAAGTGTCAGGCCTTCTAATTTAACACACAGAAGAATGGAAAAAACATCTCCTCAGTGCCTCAGTTTTCTCATCTATAAAATGGGAATAGTAATAGAGTCTACCTCACAGAGCTGTAAAAATTAAATAAGTTACTACACATAAAGCATTTAGAACAGCATCTGGCACAAAGTGAGTTCTATTTAAGTATGATTTCAGAACCCCTTCAGGTTTTAGGATAAGCTCTAAATATGGTGGTGAAATCTACTAATAGTTTTTGGGTTTTTTTTCCTGCAATCACTTAAACAACAAAGAAGAATTGTAAGGAACAGCAAAGTTCTGGTTTCCAAGGAGGCAAACAGGCATTGATGAATATATTTAACATCTCTACCAGCTTCAAAACTAGTGTTAGTAAATAAAAATCAATCTTAATTTATCTTATGCAGCTGTGCCATTTCATCTAATAGGAATTTCTTAGGGAAAAAACAATCAGACTCAGCACAGGTAAAAGCCCTTGAATACTTTCAAGGAGTCATTGAAAATCATACTGGGACAGAATTTCAGGGTTAGAAATGATTCTGGCTGATAAAATACATTCTGGGCATCTCAGACGGTGTCTATAAAATACCAAAACCATCAACAGAAAAAGTCAAAAGATCCATTGTTTTATAACATGATTCCCAAGCACTGGTTTCACTGATGGTTTTAAAAAATTGATAAATCCATTGATTGTTTTGACACTGTAGTGTAAGGGTTGGAGAGGCTTCTTTAGAAATTGGGAAGCGAGGGTCTAGAACATTCTCTCTCCCACTCAGAAAAAGGCTTTGAAATATCCCAGAGTGAGTCAATTCAGGGAAAGCTGGTGAGTCTCCAAGATCCAGGGATAAAACAAACATTGCTGAACATTATTTATACCTGTCCTCAGTAACATCCATGTACTTGAGCATTTCCAGCCATCAAAAGTGCAGATTTGGATTTTGGAGGTCATATTGGCCTCAATAATCTTGAAAGAAAAGGTCAGTGCTGGAAATTGATGGCTCCTTGATGCAAAGAGACCTCCCTAGGTAGCTCAGGCCAAATTCAACCCAACTCTGGGCTTCTTTACCAAGAGAACTGGACAAATCAGTCACGCCTAGCCTTTTAAGGAAAACTGGCTGCAGCTTCTGCTAAGACAAGTGAACCAAGCTATTCCTTACATCAAGGTAGCCATGCTCTAGACCACGTGACCTACCTGTTCACCATGCTGGTTCATCAAGGGGGATGGGTATATGGAGGGCAGCCAACTCATTGGTTGACTAGTGACCTGTGCAGTGGCCTGGAGCAAAAAACTGCCCAAAATAGAACAATGGTAATTAACTAAACCAATCAAATTCTCTCTTGAGACTTTGAACAGGTAAATGGCATCAGGTAGTTTTTGGTTGGTTGGTTGGTTGGTTGGTTGGCTGGGTTTTTTCAAAGATGCAAGAAAACCCACAAAGAGGATCAGAAGGTTGGAGGCTGGCTAGAGTATGTTCCTGGCAGAGAACCACAGTGAAGGGGGGGAACTCGGGCTGCAGAAGGGAGATGAGATTACCTGTCTCTAGAGCTCCCCATTCTCAACGACTCCAGTTCCAATTTCTGTGAGGCTCACTGAACAGATATTTCTGGGCTGCTGCCGGATTCCTCTCGTCCTTTAGGTTCTGTGTATCCATAAAACAACACAGTACTAAAGAGAACTGAAATAAATCTATTTCTTGCAACCAAAAGAGCTGACCTAACACACCAGGTCTTCCCAGGACACCTATGGGTCCCTTGGGGCTACAGGCCAGCCAGGAAGATGCTGCAAAGGCCCAGAAGGTGCTGTTCTGTGAGTCACAGCAATGCATTTTACAGGACAATTTTCCTATCACCTGCTGAGGCAGTAGGAGGAGGCACTGAGATGTCAAATCACAGGGAGCATCTGCTCGAAGCTGTGTTCCTCCAACATAACCGAGGTGGCTGGAGGGAGACCAGCCTTCCCACAGGCAGCCGGTTTGAGATCCCACCTCGGTCTGTGGCACACTTGTTAAGGCCAAGGTGGAGTTTGTGGATGGGTCAGGGTGGGAATCAATGCCCACTGTCACAGGAAACATTCTAGAGCTAGAAGAGCATCCTTGTATTAGAGATGTGTGCTTCTTGATGGCTTATCCAGAGAAAGCCCAGATTTCTTTGTCTCCCATCCCCTGTTTAGGACTTGATTCTTTCTGCTCTATTTTCTGAGAAACAGTTGGTGGTGAATGACTCTTGTTCTTAAGGCTCAGATACAAATACAAGTTTTTCACTTTTTTCTATGGGCTCCTGATCCGAAGCAATATGAGAAAAGACAGACGGTTTTCACCAAGGTATCTTAGCCCTGAAAGAACTGAGTGGGCTACAGTCAAAAAGAACATCATACTTTTTTTTTTTCTTTTTTTTTAACCACTTGAATGAAGACTGTCCTCTCCTGGAGAGCACTGACCGCTCTTACTACTGCATCCCTAGCATCTAGCTTAGTGTCTGCCACAGACACTCAGAAAAAATGTTTGCTAAATGAGCAAATGAGTGAGTTGGTGT
This sequence comes from Leucopleurus acutus, assembly GCF_964270905.1. Taxonomy (NCBI): domain Eukaryota; kingdom Metazoa; phylum Chordata; class Mammalia; order Artiodactyla; family Delphinidae; genus Leucopleurus; species Leucopleurus acutus. The sequence goes on along the minus strand of NC_139152.1, from coordinate 83,047,532 downwards.
TTCGGTGCCTTGTGGTTGAGTAGATTGCTTTGGAATAATCATCAATACAGGTAATACAAGGAATCTGCTGGGCTAGACCCAATGCATTTAGGACCCACTGAAGGGGCCAGCGCTCGGGGTAACTCACACAGCTCCCTGGGACCACTGCCTTGACTTCCCTCTGCTGCTCACAGGTTGGTGTGACTTCAGTAGTTAACACGCTCTATCAACAGACTCCCTGGGCTGAGTTTGAATAAGGCAGTAGCAGGACCCTTGCTAATCTAAGTCTATACATGATGCTCTGAGTCTCTTCTCAAACCCCGAAAATAAATATTTTAAAACAAAAACCTGGATAGTAAGTTGGAAAGTTCCTAACATTTTTCTTCTGTAAAAGTGCAGCATTTTCTGTTATTTAATGTAATGGAAGAAATCCATAACCTCAAGGCCTCTCTTATTAGTGCCCTCTTCCCCTCTCCTGTCCATTCCCCTCCAGAAATAAGCAGGTCATATCTGCAGGCTTCTTCAAACTCTACCACAACATTTCCTCAGGAAAAAATCCTTTCACACACCATGCAATAAGTATTGTGCCTGGCAGAACACAGACAATTCAGAAATATTATATATTGTTTTATCATTGCCATCTCTCAAAACAAATCACTTCATCACCATACATACATCTTTTAAGATAAATCCCAAGTGTTTGCCGAGCATTTTTTAAATTAGTCAATTATCCTCACCAGTGGCTGTGACTAATCAAAAGTACTGTCATCATATTCAGATATGCAAACTGGCTATAGCCACAGCCAACTTCAAGAATATATCACTATACCTCATGAACTGATACAAACGTCTTGCTCAACCCAGAAAGGATTCCTGTGATATTTCTACACAATGTGAGAATTCAGGAATTTAGTTTTAAGTGACTACTGAAATAAACTTTGTTACATAATCTACATGAAGATAAATAAACCAAAAGGTTTAACAAAAAAAAAGGAAAGAAAAAAAGAATCAACACCTACATCATTTTTTAATGTCTGTATCGTGTTCTATTTTATGGTCATAACAATATTAATGATGTGTTATGACTAACATCCTTATAGCTAAATCTTTGCATGTATTATTTTTTCAAGATCGAGTCATATTGTGTTTTTCTACAAGAACAAAACAGTATATTTATAGGAAAATAGCTAATTGAATAAAATATGTCTTTATATTTTCAGATTTACTGGCAAGTGTTTCATTAATAGTTTCCTAATATTCCCCAAAATTTCATAAAATGAACTTGTTTAAAATTTTTACATTCACAAATGATTAGGAAAATATAATAATTTTGATTTTGTCTAAGTGGTGTTTTTGTTTTCATTTGGAAACATCACAGAAAATACATATTTAATTAACTGCTTTTTATAATTGCTCTGATCATGAATATAGGATAAAATGAATATTTCAGGAATATTCTCACTGTATCAAAGTGTGAAATTAAAACAGAATTGCAGGAATTGGAAATTCCTACTGTCAGTAGCCTTCTGTGAACACAATACTTATGTGATCTATAGAATTCTGCTTTCATAACTTATAAATTATTTCTGTCATCAGAGATTATTAAATATGAGTCTAGCCTTACTGAGACAAACTTCTAGCAGATACAACAACTTGCGGAACAAATACCGTTATTAATGGCAAAACCTTGATAATCTCCTAGGAGCAGTGAAATAAATTCCACAGGTATCAGAAGGGCATTTTAAATAGCAATAAAATTAAAACTATCCTCAAATTATGAATGCTTCATATATGCAACTTCTGACATGAACCAAGTGATCAGAATGTATTCACAACACACAAAAATGTAAACTGAGGACTTGGTATATATGTTTAAACTTTAATACTTGAGAAAATATAAGTTAAAATCTGATACAAACACTGCTGGCACAAGAAAATATACACAAATTTGGATTCAAATGGAGTCAGTATGTAAACCTGGATATGACTGTATCATGACAACTTGTAACAAAGCCTTTTAAAGAAGTAACAGATTTTTGTATCAGATATATATTGCAGAAGGAACAGTAATTTCTTTTCTCAAGAAATTTCCCTTATCCATTAAGAATTGTTAACTCAGTGTGGAGAGGAAAGTTAGAGATCATCTAATTTATCAAAGCATTTTAAAGATATAAGCCTTAAACACCTAGTGTAAGCTCAAACAATGCAAAAATAATCAGCATTTCATTTTCCTCTGAAGATTTATTTGATATGTTAGTCACGTTAACAAATTATAGAAATGAAAAATTTAAATATTTCATTCTTTTTTGAAAGTACACATTATTTCTTCTTCCAGGTACATCAGTAATTTAAGCTTAATATTCATTTTACTAAATATTAAACAAAAAGAAACTTTTAAAATCTTGCACTATTATTAAGAAGAAATGATTTCTTTCTAACTTCAACAATGTACTTTTAAAATTGTGAAAACAATTAGAAACACTAGGTCTTTAAGGGCATTTCAAAATATATTTGAAGGAAGTATCTTTCAGCCACTGCTTACTTTAAAAAAAATTTATTTTGGAAGAGTAAGCTATATATAAATAAAAATTCATCCAATGTGAATATAATTGGAGAAATTCCCTGATCATGAATACTGGATAAAATGTGTATTTCAAGAATATTCTCACTGTATCAAAGTGTGAAATTATAACAGAACTATAGGAGTTGGAACTTCCTACCATCAGTAGCCTGATGAAGATAGGGCTATTTATGAATTAACTTACAATTTTTCAAAAAAATAAAACCAGTTCTTGGAACTGCCAGATGATACTTTTATTCCAGAAGTTACTGATACAGAATTGTTTGGTCTTACAAAGGAATAAACTCCTTCTTAAAGGTAAAATTCTTCCTCTTTGAAAGATGCATTAAATATTTCTCATCACTAAAAATGTAAAGCTTCTGGTACTTCTTGGTTTTTTTTTTTTTTTTTAAATGAATTTTACTTGGTTTTGCTTTACTTCTTTTTTTTTAATTAATTAATTAATTTAATTTTGGTTGTGCTGGGTCTTCGTTTCTGTGCGTGGGCTTTCTCTAGTTGTGGCAAGCAGGGGCCACTCTTCATCACGGTGCGCGGGCCTCTCACTGTTGCGGCTTCTCCTGTTGCAGAGCACAAGCTCCAGACACACAGGCTCAGTAGTTGTGGCTCACGGGCCTAGTTGCTCCGCGGCATGTGGGATCTTCCCAGACCAGGGCCCGAACCCGTGTCCCCTGCATTGGCAGGCGGACTCTCAACCACTGCGCCACCAGGGAAGCCCCTTCTGGTACTTCTTGAACACTGACTTCACTTTCCAAAGATGTAAATATTATCTCCCTCAATGCCCAGATCAACAGTGGAACTCAACTAAATATTTGGTGGCTGTCTCTTTTAAGAAGAGAAGCATCAATTATTTCAAAAACTAGCCTGCACGCAGCTTTGATTTTAACTGTATTTCTCAGACAAAAGATAGCTTACTTTTATACAAGTTTCTTGCTTTAAAATCTACAAACATCAGTAGTCAGCTTAAGATGCTTATTGTACGACTGCACATTTGTGTGAACCGTTATTTTTCTTTAGAAAACACATTTTAGTTTAAAATAGGGAAACACAGACCTCAATACTGAAAATAACCTGTGATAGCTGATAATACTGTAAAGTTATTAAACACACCCCTAAAACTTCTGAAAGTACATTAACAATTTTTTAAATAGTCACAATCTATTAAAAAACATATTATTTACAAATATCATCCCAGATCGATAGTCTATATAGCCACTACATGATCTGGGTAAGTTCCTTGGAGAATCTGCCTACAGAACAAAACGCTGCATACATACTGTCCATTTGCCATTGGAAAACTGAAGGCAGCATGACTTCATTGAAGAAAATTAACATAATTGGAAACCTCTAATTAAAACTTGTATTATTGTGCTAAAGAAAAATAGTAATCACATGACAGAATTTTTATGTAGCACCACTTTAATATTCTTTAATATCACCTTAATTTTAAGATTGTTAAAACATAATTCTGATGTTAAACATTATTTTAATGTAAAAATTGATATCTGCACTCACAGAAAATTACACTATTAAAAAATATTTCTAATACGCTAAAAGCTACTAAATCATTTCCCCTTTCACATTGCACAATGTCCATCTAAAATATAAGGTATAAGTTCTTATAAATAATATGTGAAAAAATTTTTTTCCAAGTTTCAATTTATATTTCAATACCTTAATTTTATTTTTTTTTACCAAAAATACTGGTAACAAAATATTACCAAGGTTAATAGAAGTCAGTTAAAAAAATCAGTTCCTTCTGATTTGGAAAGCTTAAAAAAATTTTAAATAATAGCAATTCTACCAAACCCAGAGTAACAATAAGCTAATCAGCAGCAGCCACTGGTACTTAGTATTGTTCCATCAGGCAATCCTGAACAGGAAACAAAATAAGATGTCTTTTGTAAGACAAGTGCCAAACCGTTGCTTTTAAACTAAAATGCAGTAACTTATATTAAGAGCACCTCCGTTTCTATTAGCAGGTAATAACCTCCACATTTAACACATATTCAAAATACAGCAACTACAGTTATAAACCTAGTAGTGTTAATTGACTTTACATTTCCATTAATGGGCAGACATTAACAAAGATGTCATGGACTGAAAATCATATAAATGTCTGTAACTAATAAGACTCTCCCGGTGATTTTACCACTGTTCACCTTAAAAGGGTACCTTCTGGTGAATTCAGGTGTGTGAATTGTGATGAGCCCCTCCTCGCCCCAACCTCTACCCCCATCTTATTGTACTTAATGTCTGAACCTATTTGGATAAACACAAATAGAAGAAACTTTTAAGGTGTGCAGCTAACACACTCACTCTCTTTCTTTCCTCTCTTCTCTTAGAATGACACATTATGTTTATTTTCTAGGTTTCTTACTTCCAGTCATAACAAAATAATGATCATTGTCTTCCTTCTTCTTTGCAGGTTTTTTATCTCCACTAACTGCCTCCTTGCCAGATGAGGGTGGCTTCCTGGTTGCAGCCGGGGCTTTGACACTTTTGGGAAGCCCTTTGGCTAAGCACTGGCTCTTGGTGGCAGTCTGTGCTGACTTTGGTTCAGGTTGTGCTTTGGCAGAAGACTGGGGAAGACTCACAATGGACAGCGGGGTACGGCCCGGGGACCTGGAGGAGCTGGGTCCTGTCTTCTGGGACGTGCTTTTACTCTGAGGCTGCTTTTTGGCAACTGAAACCATATTATCTTTCGACTTCTCTGCAGCTTTTGCAGGAGCAACTGAGGATACAGAAAGTGGCTGGTTTAAATTCAAGGCTGACTTAAGTTTCTGTGCTGGCATTGCCCCCGCTTGCGGAGCTCCAACACGTGGCTGAGACTGTGTTCTCAGACCCGCGGTTATCGTTTTGGAACTGGATGTTGTCACTTTTGCAGGAGACTGGAAAGAAGGAGAAGGGTTAGGCCTTACGTGCAGATTTGCCTTAGGTGGCTTTGGACACTTTGATGATGAATTTAAACGTGCAGCTGAGTGAGAGACTGCATAATCCCTGGAAGACACATGGTGGTGTTTCAAATGCTTTGGTTCAATTTTTCCAGAACACTTATTTGGCAAAAGTGTGGATTCAGGCACATCTCTTGACTTCTGGGCTGGAATAAGCTTGGCCTTAGGAGTACTGGGTGTTGAGATACATTTTCTCAACGACTCAGATACACAAGGTGCAGTTCTTAATAAAGCTGGTGAAAAAGTGCTTTTACCTACTGGATTTAAAGAAGCAGATGCAGATGATGCATCGTTTGAAGGAGGCTGCGGTTTCTTTGTTACGTCCTTTGAAGATCTGAGTTTGAGATGAGAGGACACTGCTGGAGAATTTGGAAATTTAGAACGGACTGACCCACAGGCCAGATTGCCTCCTTTCAGGGAAGATGCTGGTGGCGACACACCTGGCAGACGTACCTGCTTCTCTTTGCTCCTTGGAATACCAACTGGTGTGCCAGGTTTTGAATTTTGTTTCTGAAACATGCTAACTGCTGACAAAGGATTCATTTCAGGAGGCTGAGGTGCTCTGGCGGACGAATCAGGCACACTTTCATTAGAAACTCCTTTTTGAAATGCTAGAATTTTCTGTTCTAGTGTAGCAAACTGTAATATTCGACAGGGGTCATATTTAAGCAAAAATCCTTGAAGAGTATCCCAGCCTCCACCGACACGGACCATGACGTGTTTTCCGTGAAGCATCTTTCCCCCAAAAGAAAGTAAAAAGTAAAGCTGTAAAACTGTAAGGTGCAGTTACGGTTCATTAGCAGTCACAGTCTGTGATGTCTGTGACTATGAAATTCAGTGTATTTGCCAACAGCTTCACTATAAATTGCTAGTCTCTTTCTTGTGTTACTAAAGTAACAAATTTAATTCATATTGAATCATGCAACTAACAATAGAGAATCCTCCAGTTTGTCAGGAAGATATTTATACATCCTAAAAATCCAAATTACTAATACACAAAACTGCAAGGACTGAATATTGATGGAAGAAAGGAAAAGGGAGAGTAAAGGAGGGGAGGAGAGAAAAAAAGACTCATACTAAAGAAAAACATAATTACAGAAGAAAGATAAAAACTACCAAAACTTGTATGTTAGAATTTAACAAATTACTTTCATATGTATCATATCAATTTAATCTTTCAAAAACTTTGATATAATTTATTACTAGTTCTTCTTTGCCGATGAGAAAATTATGGCTCTGAGACATTAAGGAAACTGTCTCAAACCACACAGCTTGGCCTGGCCTCAAACGCACCAGGCTGCCCAACCCAAAAGGTGCTTTTGTGTTGATAAGATATATCCTGGGTCTGCCAGCACAGCCCGAGCTGGACGGACTCAGGCCCCTATTCATTCAGCAGGCAAATCTGCAAAGTTGTATGAGACTGCTCTGCAAATTTTCACTCTAAATCCCATGCTCTGTGCACTATCACTACATCATACTGCTTAAGAAAAGAAATCTAATTAAAAGACAAAATACATATGCCTGTTTCTGTATGAGTTGAACAGGGTATGGGGAACTAATGATAATATATGAAATAAAAGAAAATATAGGTGGTAAAATTATATTTTTTACATACTTTTATATTACATTCCTAAATTGGGAATAAAACAGCTCTTGTATCAATAAGTGGACAGAATGATGAACAGGTAAACTTCAATCTCCTTATCAGCAAAGGGGACAATTACTCAATTGCAGATTGCAAATGGGACAAAGGAAGAAAATAAGCATGTATATTAGCATATTAGTATAGATGCTGATGCTGTGTCAGTGAAAAAAAGGCTTCATACTTAAGACCCAAAGTCTATATTATTATCAACTGCAATGTTTCTACTTCTTTTTCTTCTTACTGACATTTAATCTTATTAGATGTTCTGGTTTTGCTTTTTTCTTCTTCTTATGATAGAAAATTATTCCTCTTTAGGAAATCTAAAAAATGGAGTAAGTTACCTGAGGTATTCAAAAAATTTTCCCCCTATTATATTCAATGTCCAAATAGTCTTAGCTTAATTAGTTGTTTGCTGTGTTAAGCGTATTTACCTAAACACATTATATACTCTTGAAAATATTCCATATATTTCCTCCTATACAGTGAAATTCTTCCATTAATAACATCCTCTATTGCAATTTTTTAAAAAGTAAAAGGGGAACAAAAGAAGGTTGGTAAAGCAATAAATTCAATTTCAAAACAAGATCTAAACAGGATGTAAACGGTGGACTTACTCTTATAAAAAGTATTTTATCTCCTAGTCGATACCGTCCTTCAGATAAGTACTCAATAGAAAATCGATGAGAACAACTACAAGGAGGGTCTTCAGCAATGTGTTTAACCTAAGATTAAAAATAAACAACAAGATTTAGTGCTTGTGACAAAAACTATTTTGTTTAATGTTAAAATGCAAGGTTATTTGATAGTTGGGAAAATCAAATTCAAAGAAAAAAATTTAAAGACAGTTCAACTATTTATTATCTCTTCCCTTTTACTTGTTGTCAAATATTGAGATTAGACATTAGCTAATCTAATAAAACCTAACAGTGAGGAAGTCTGGAGTCTCTCTCTCTCTCTCTGCCCAAGTGCAATCAGGCTCGTCGTGTACTCACTGATCACCGGAGAAGGTCTGTGAATGTGTACACAGTGAAGTCAATTCAAAACACATTCATTCAGTCATAGGAAACAGTTCGTTACTAAGTTTGAATTGTTTTAAGACTTGGATTAATATATCTGTCAAATCAAAGATGGACCCGTTAGATAAAGTTTAACCAGGAATTTTCACTTGTCCCTTACCACCACGTGAAAGTAATACTGTATGTATGGGGGAATATCCAGATTTGTTCCAAAGTTACTGTTAAAATAGGCAGAGATGCATTTATAGCTATTGGGCTGGGCAAAAAGTACATTCGGGTTTTTCCCTAACATCTTACGAAAAACCCAGGCAAACTTTTTGGCCAATCCAATATTCACCCAAGACTAGGTAAATTCTAAAAATTTCAACTCAAGAGGCATTTTTCTAAAAGCACTCACTTTTGTTTCAATAGTCTGCTAAAGAGATGAGAACTGAGGAGAAAATCCTACCTCTACTCCTCGAGGGGCTTACAGAATTTTTAACTGCAGTAAATATCTTAAAAATGGTAAAAACTGGGCCTCCCTGGTGGCGCAGTGGTTGAGAGTCCGCCTGCCGATGCAGGGGACACGGCTTCGTGCCCCGGTCCGGGAAGATCCCACATGACACAGAGCGGCTGGGCCCGTGAGCCATGGCCGCTGAGCCTGCACGTCCGGAGCCTGTGCTCCGCAATGGGAGAGGCCACAACAGTGAGAGGCCCGCATACCGCAAAAAAAAAAAAAAGGTAAAAACTGGAATAAAAATTAAAATTCAGGAATTCTTTATTTAAAACATGGAAATTAATATAAATTGATTAAATGAAAATATTTGCTGAGATATGTTTGATTTGAAAAAAAAAGTCACGTATCAGCCACTATGGAAACCATTTTGTTTTCCTAAAATTATGTTTCTGAAAAAGTATATTCTTCTCAACTACTTGTCACACAGAGTATATCTAAACAAATACACTTAATTGCACTTAGGCATGATGTTAAAGAAAGTCTCTTCAGATATACCCAACTTACCTGAGCACTAACAGAAATTTATGAGTGTCTTAATTATCTACACAAAATGGACACATGTGGATTCACCCGGGCCTGATCAGAAGGATCCGGATTTATCTCCCTACATCATTCATTTAACAGAATAACATGATCATAAATAGAACTGATTTTCATAAGCGATTCAATGAAGTTTATCTTGTTTAGTTTGGTTATATGAGCACATAGGTACACACATGCATACACACACATACATACCACATGCATAAGATGGCTAAAAAATATTCTGAACTTGGGTAAAGAATTTACAATTATTTGAACCATTTACAAGTTAGATAACAAAGTAATTTGAAAGGAGGTAATTATTTCAGTCATTATTTTCTATCCATTAAGGTTTCTTAGGTACACAGAATTGCAGTTGTGTATTTCTTAACAGCACTCAAAATAATGAATCAGATAATTGTTCCTTAATTTTAAACATGACCATAAGATCTCAGCAGGTCACATATGTGTAGGTGGACTCTGAATATATTCATATAGCACATATATATTTAAAGAAATGTGTTCCTTTTAGTTTTCATAACAAGCTTGCAGGCATGAAAGGTCACTTATTTTCTTTGTTTAAAATATCCAAATACCACTTATATTCAGCAGTACAAATCAGCACTAACCCACAATCTAAATAAGTTGGTGAGCCTAAAAGGAGTAAGTGCTGTGAATAAAAAATGTTCTCTTCTGGTTTTAGCTATTGTGTAATTAACATTTTAACATTAAAGGAAAAAGCTAAAGAAATTAAAATCATCTGTAAAGGTACTACCCTAATATCAATTATTTTCATTCTCCTTGTTCTGATACATACTTTTCACAAAGTAAACATTTTTCTTGTTGCTATATAGTCTTCATAATGATTACAAAAAATGATTATTCTGCTAAAATAGTAAATCCTAATTTACCTAGCCATTGCCCAATTTGAGAGTATTTACATTGCTTCCAATTTTTCAGCCTTATAAGTAATACTGCAATAAATACTTTCATTCATGCTACTTTTTTTTCCCTCTTCAAGTATAATAAAAATGAAAGAGGAACACTTTTGGCGAACTATGAGATTCTGACGCATCATATTTGAAAGAAAGTGTGCAATTACTTACAGCTTCGTGCAGCTCTTCATGCTGACAGCATGATTTTGGAATGCTGATGGAATCTTCGGCCCCAGAAGTATTAAGTAAGGTCTCTTCTAGCTCAATTTCTTTCTCAAATTTTACTAATACTGGTGGCTCAACCCCATAGCTGAAAACCAATCATGAGATCTCATCAAACAAGTGAAGTCTGAGGCAAGTACTTCCATGTATATCACAATAGGTTTTCTTTTATTTTTAAATGAAGTCTGTATGACTCTCTTCTACCAGTTGTTTCACTGGGACATCTGGAAATGCTTTATAATGTCCCACAGATTGCCAAAAATTCAGATTATCATCTTTACATCATAGCATATATATATTTGGGTTACTGGATGCTCCCAATATTCAATCAGGGATCCTAAACGTACCTTTAAAAATCAGCTTGTTAAAAAAAACAAAAAACAAGTCATCTCGTGAGTGAAGATGGGGTCGAGCTAGGTATGGAGGATACCAGGCCTCAGCCTTCTTATCAGACCCTCTTTGTGTCCAAAGGACTTGCTTCGCCTTGAACTGCTTAAAGATTGCATGCTCTTACTCTACTTTTTTTTTTTTTTTTTTCGGTACGCGGGCCTCTCACTGTTGTGGCCTCTCCCGTCGCGGAGCACAGGCTCCGGACGCGCAGGCTCAGCGGCCATGGCTCACGGGTCCAGCCGCTCCGCGGCATGTGGGATCCTCCCGGACCGGGGCACGAACCCATGTCCCCTGCATCGGCAGGCGGACTCTCAACCACTGCGCCACCAGGGAAGCCCTCTTACTCTACTTTTGATCTGAAAAATGTAAGTATCCACTTTTACAGTTTAATACTAAATGAAGGCAAGCTACATGAGCAAGCAGATGTTGACACATGACATGGCTCATGTGAACAGAACAAAGTTAATAAAGAAACAAAGAGAAAGAGAAAACAGTAAATTAAGTTACCTTTATTCCAATCAAAAATTATTTTCATTTATAGAAAATAGTGTTCTCGATAAAATAAAGCAGCTTAAAAAATGTCTGTGACATTGAAATTCTGAAATATTGTGGAATACATACCTTGACACAATTCGACCAATTTCCAGAAGACAAAGATACACCTGTCTCGGATCTTTGTGCAAAACTGTGAAAAATAAGACCACATATTTTAGGGGGCAAATTAAATAGGCAAATATATTTACGGCATGAAAGAAGTAAAAGAAAAGACAGTAGCATTACTTATTTGGAGACTCAGAAAAGACTTTTATTTCTTCTACATATTATCATCTTCCTGAAATTAAAAAGAAAATGGTCAACCAGAAGATTAAAATTTACCATGGATGCTTACCTGTGTAGTATTTTAAGTCTAAAAAACTGAGCTTAGTAACATTAAATTATTAATATTTCAGATCTCTTAACAGGAGATATTATTGAAGAAACGTATCACTTCAATTTTATTCTAAACTATCTTTAGCACAGGACTATGTGTTAACAGCCTTCTTCAACTCTTCCAAAAATAGAAGAGGAGAGAGCACTTCTCTACTCATTCTATGAGGCCTATATTACCCTGATATCAAAGTCAGAAAAAGACATCACAAGAAAACTAAAGACAAATATCCTTTATGAACACAGATGTAAAAAATTCTCAGTGAAATACTGGCAAACTGAATCCAGCAGCAAGTGAGAATTATCCCAGAAATGCAAGGTTGGTTCAACGTATGAAAATCAATCAATATAATTCACCATATTGATAAAATAAAGGAAAAGAAACATACAGCTATCTCAGTAGACACAGAAAATGCTTTTGACAAAATCAAACACCCTTTCATGACAAAAAAAGACTCAACAAAGTAGAAACAGAAGATAACTTTATAAATATGAAAATAGACATCTCTGGAAAACCCATAGCTAACATCATTATTAATGGTGAAAGACTGAATGTCTTCCTCGAGGCTAAGACCAGGGAAAAGAAGGATGTCCACTCGTACCAATTCTATTCAACATTGTACTTGAGGTTCTAGCCAGGGCATTTGGGCAAGAAAAATAAATAAACGCCATCTAGATTGGAAAGGAAGACGGAAAACTATATTTTTGTTATATGGGGATATGGTCCTTTGTTTAGAAAACCCTAAAGAATCTACAAAAAAACTAATAGAGCTAATAAGCAAGTTCAGCAAAGTTGCAGGATATGAGATCAATATACAAAAGTCATTGCATTTTATACATTAGCAATAAACAATCTGAAATGTAATTAAGGAAATGATTACATGCACAATAGCTTCAAGAAGAATAAAGTACTTAGGAATAAATTTAACCAAAGAATTGTAAGACTTGTACACTGAAAACTATAAAATATTGTTGAAAGAAATTAAATAAGATATAAATAAATTGAAAGACATACTATGTTCATGGATTGGAAGACATATATTGTTATTGTAATACTCTCCAAACTGACCTACAGATTCAGTGCAATCCCTATCAAAATTCCAAGAGCCTTTTTTTTCCCAGAAATGGACAAGCTGATGATAAAATTCATAAAGAACTGTAAGAAATATAGAATAGCCAAAACAACTTTTAAAAAGCACAAAGTTGGAAGACTCATACTACCCAATTTCAAAACTACAGTAATCAGGACAGTGTTTACTGGCTTAAGGATAGACATACAGACCAGTGGAATGAAACAGTGTCCAGAAATAAACTCATATGTTTATGTTCAATTGATTTTCAACAAGGGCGCCAAGACAAATCAAGGGGGAAAAAACAGTCTTTTCAACAAATGGTGCTAAGACAACTGGATAGCTACATGCAAAAGAATGAATTTAGACTCCTTCTTCACACAGTATACAAAAAATAACTCAAAATGCATTACAGACCAAAATGTAAAAGCTAAACCTATAAAAATCCTAGAAGGAAATATAGGTGAAAATCTGTGTGACCTTGGATTAGGCAATGGTTTTTTAGATATGACACCAAAAGCACAAGCAATCAAAGAAAAGATAAACTGAACTTCATCAAAATTAAAAACTTCTATGCATCAAAGGACACTATCAAGAAAGTGAAAAGGCAACCCAAAGATCAGAAGAACATATTGGCAAATCATATATCTAATAAGGGCCTAATATCCAGAATAAAGAAAGAACTCTTACAAGTCTACAAAAAAAGACAATTGACTCCCCCAAAAATGAGCAGAAGATTTGAATGGACATTTCTGTAAAGAAGATATACAAATGGCCAATAAGCCCATGTAAAGACGCTCAACATCATTAGTCTTTACGGAAACGCAAATCAAAACCACAATGAGTTACCACTTCACACCCACTAGGATGGTTATACAGTTGACCCTTGAACAACATGGTTTGAACTATGTGGGTCCACTTACACATGGATTTTTTTCAATAAATACATACTACAGTACTGTAAGACCTGTGGTTGGTTGAATCTGTGGATTCAGAACCGTGGATACAAAGGGCTGACTGTAAAGTTATATCCAGATATTTGACTGCAGGGTTAGGGGACCGCTGCCCCTAACTCCTGGATTGTTCAAGCGTCAGCTGTAATTTAAAAAAATAATAACAAGTGTTGACAACTATGTGAAGAAATTGGAACCTTTGTGCATTGCTAGTGGGAATGTAAAAATGGTGTGGCCACTGTGAAAACAGTTTGGTAGTTCCCCAAACAGATAAACACAGAATTACCATATGACCCAATAATTCCACTCCTAGGTATATCCCTGAATTTAAAACATATGTTCACTCAAAAACTTGCATACAAATATTCATAGCAGGATTATTAATAATAACCCCAAAATAGAAACAATCAAAATGTCCATCAGCTGATAGTAGATTAAAAAATGTATATCCATACAACGAAGTTATCATTCAGCCATAAAAAGGAATGAAGTACTGTTAGATGCTACAACATAAATGACCCATAATGCTAACTGAAAATAGCCAGACACAAAAGCTACATATTGCATGATTTTATTTATATGAAAAGTCCAGAGTAGCAAATCTATAGAGAAAGAAAGTAGACTGATGGTTGCCAGAGGATGGAGATATGGAGTAACTGGGTCCAACTGCTAATAGGTATGGGTTTTCTTTTTGGAGTGATGGAAATGTTCTGGAATTAATAATGGTGATATCTGCACAAATCGTGAGTATACTAAAAACCACTGAAGTCTACATTTTGTAATGATACATTTTATGTTACGTGAACATACCTCAATTTTTTTAAATGCTATGAATAAAAAGAAACCTAATGTGCTTAATGATCAGCACACCTGGATTAAAGCAGGGTGCAAACTGGGGGGTAAAATAGCAATCCATTAGTTTTAATTCTACACTGGATAAGAATATCCAGAGGCATACTAAACAGGTAACAGTGGGGAACAGCTACCTGTCTGCAGGCAACAGGGTGTGCATGGTCAATAGAAATATTTACAACATTAATAACCTAAAACAATAATGAAACCAACTAAAAAGTTGGTTTGCTTTTTATTATCACCATGAACCGGCAATTCTAAGCAATGTCAGTGACAAAATACTTCTCTCTACCAGGACTGAATACTATTCCCATGACCCCCGCCCTTGGTATGCTACTGCTCTTATCAAAACATTATAAATTCTGTGTGTGTGTGTGTGTGTGTGTCTGCGTGTGCATGCACACGTGCTCACACACATAAATACTTTGAGGAAATATATAGTCTAAAACTTAGATAGCTTTCACTTTGGTCACTGCACAGATGTTTCTGTTGACTTAAATGAAATGAGAAAATACATCAATAATTCTTCAACACAGCATGACTTTTTAAAAGCATTAGCCCATTTAGATGACCAAACTGGCACCTGCTGTTTACGAGGTAAATCTAAACACCATGAACATACATCATTTGGCCTTCTGTTGTTTCTGTAATTATCTAGTTAAAAAGAAATTACTAGTAATTTAGACTTGATAGAGTAATTCTTGATGAAAACATTAATTAGTTAAGCCTTAATCCAGAACCTTCCCATAGCCAACTCATTTAGGAAGTAAAATATGTCCAGGCCATTCTAGATATATAGGATCTAAAACATAAATGAAAAGCTTTTATCATACATTTGATCTGGAATCTGATTCTCCAATTGTTTACATATATCTAGAGTATAAATGTTTCTAGTAAAATGAGATGTGGCATTTGAGTCCTTACTTGGAAAGAAAAATTAGAAGTGAGGCATACAAAAATATCCTAATAAACATTAAAAACAACAACAACACCTACCTAAACCTTCAGATTCAAAGAGGTAAGTCTCATCAACCCCGATGTGCCTGCACCAGTGAAGGAAGTTCGCAGTATTGTCTCTAGCAAAGAACGAACCTGATGCAGCATCTTTCTTACAGGGCACTTTTCTCATTGGAAAATTCTGGAAAAGACAAAAGAATAATTTCAAACATGCATCAAGGATATTTTCATTAAATATCCATTTTAATATTACTAAATAAATGTTCAGTGCATTGAATGTAACTAAAAAGTGCATAGCACTAGAGGAAAAAGGCATCTTCAAAAATCATTTTATTTTGCTTTTCATTAAGCATATTCTAGAAAATGATTCCTAGGAAAACAGGTCAAAATTAGCAGCAGGATCACGCATATCTAACCTCTCTTTTTAAAATGACGTGAGAGTCTTAGTTAAGATAAAAAATGACAGTCTAGTAATTCCAAAGCACGTCTTTAGTTTATCTCTCCAAACACAGTTCAATACAAACACAAAATTATTGCTATGTTAAAGGTTTACACAGTCTCAGTTTTGCTAACTTCCTTATTTGCAGATTCATAAATACGGTTCTGAGTTTCTTGAGGAGACTTTCAAACAAGGAAGTAGTAGCCCATTCTTAATTAAAGTTCTTTGAAAATTGACAAGCTAAGTTTTACAGAATCCTAATTCATTTTTATTTCCTGGACCAAGAGTATTCAGATAATCCTGCTGAGGGTGAGGGTTTGGGTTTTTTTTTAGAAATTATTCATCTCTTTTTTTTGGGCTGCACTGGGTCTTCATTTCTGTGCACGGGCTTTCTCTAGTTGTGGCCAGCGGGGGCTACTCTTCGTTGTGGTGCGCGGGCTTCTCATTGCAGTGGCTTCTCTTGTTGCGGAGCACGGGCTCTAGGCGTGCAGGTTTCAGTACTTGTGGCACATGGGCTCAGTAGTTGTGGCTTGCGGGCTCTAGAGCGCAGGCTCAGTAGTTGTGGCACACAGGCTTCGTTGCTCTGCGGCATGTGGGATCTTCCCAGACCAGGGCTCAAACCTGCGTCCCCTGCACTGGGGCAGGCACATTCTTAACAACTGCACCACCAGGGAAGCCCGGCTGAGGGGTTTTTAGTTTTGTTTCAAATTTTTACTTGAATAACAAATTCACGCATATGATTTTTTTAAATGCAATGGGCACAGTAGAGTATAAGTCTTTCTCCTACCACTACCCCTCAGTTCCTTTCTCTCCTTGGAGAGAACCACACTATTACCAGTTCCTTATGTTTCCTTCCTGTTGCTATTATTTTCTAGGATTACAATAACCTTGTGAGTTTTTCTAGTTGTATATAGGAAAAAAAAATCAACACAGCCAAATACAAAGATGGTTAGTATCAATTGAAATCTTCTTATCCACATTTCAGTAAGACATCTCCATACACAAGTATATCTGTACCTACAGAATGCTACGTAAACAGGCTATTCTGCAATCTGATTTGTGTATGTGTGCATGCACACTTAATGATAGGTTGCAGGCATCTTTTGAGGTAAAAAAAACACAAAAATTAAAATAGTCATTTCTAATGAATAGATAATATTCTACTCTGTTTAGGTACCATAATTAATTTTAAACAACTTCTCTACTGATGAGCATTTAGGTTGTTCTTAATTTTTTTGGCACAGTCGTTTTTGTGAATTTGTGGTTATTTTCTTAGAATAAATTCCTGGAATTAGAATTATGTTACGTATCAAAGGATGTGCTTTATTTTCAATGTGATATATGTTACCCATTGTCTCCCAAGAAAGATGGTACTACTTTATATTTCCACCAGCACTATGTTAATATCTAGAATACACACTCACAGACACCAGATCCCATGAGTGAAAATAACCATATTTGATGAAAAGAGAGGAAACCTTATCTACCTCAAATCCCAACTTCAGTGTCAACGGTAGAAAAGTATCTAAAAAAAGTATTATTCATTCAGCCAATATTTATGAATTTACCATGAAGACAATATATAAAGAATAAAAAGATGATGATAATAGCTCTTAACTGTGTGCCAGGAACCATCACAACCTCTTTTTTCACTTAACTCTCACAGGAATCCTATAAGGAAGGTACTATTATTGTTCTCAAGAAGAACTAGCTATTTAGATATTTACTATGCACCAGGCATTATCTATATAAGCTAACCACTATCTATATATTATCTCATTTAATGTTGCTGAATCCTCGAAAATATATCCTACAAGGTAAATGTTAATATCTCCATTTTACAAGTGAGAATATTTTTTCAGATGCTCAAAAAGATTAAGTAAATTATCCAAGATTTTACATATAGTTGCATTGGAAGTTTACAACCTTGTAGAGATGATAAGAAATGTACATAAGCAAATCGATATGTACCAAGGTATTAAATCACTACTGTCAAACATTTTCTTACCACTGGTTCTTCAGAGTTGCATGTTTTCACCGTGTTTTGAAGAACATCAATCAGCTGGCATAACAGTACTCCATTATCAAGTTCTTCCAATAACCTTTCTGCCTTAACTTCAATACCTAAAAACATATTTCAAAGCTAAGAGCCTTCTAGAAACAGTAAATTCAAACAATATGGTTAAAGTTTAATTAAATGTAATCGGATTATAGCTGAAACACTAGGCAAATATTAGATCAGACTCCGAGCATTCACTCTTAGAAGGTACAGTTAAAACGGCAGATAATATCAAATTAAGAGAAAGTCAACTGAAACAAAAATATCTGTGGTGTAGAAGCACAGGAAAAATAAATGACATCTACTTTATTTCACTGAAAAATACCCAAGTGTCTTATATTTCAAGATCCACTATTAACGTTAAGTTTTGATTCACTGCACATTACAACTGCTTGCACAAGAAAGATTCTCTATAAGTAAGATGGTCTTTGTTGCAATTTAAAAATTAAAGATAACAATGTAACAAGCACTCAGAAAATACCAACTTTTCACCTCTAAAATCCCTTATTTGGAAGCATTATTACATAATAAACTTTTAAGAAATTATCCAAATCTTCAAACTGATATAAGAGTGAGTGTTTTGTGCGTTTTTAATTCTCTTCAAAGACCATAGATGAGCTTTATACATATATATTCCTCCTCACGAAAACCTTACAATGCTACATGAAATTCTGTTATTTAAAAGAGAATTTTTTTCTAGGGAGAAAGTTCAGAGCACTCATGTCCCTCTAACTGAGTAAAGAAATATGATGCCATGCATTCTCCAAGCTGACATTTCCTCCTAGGTTTCATATACCTCTGCCCCTAGAAGCCTCAGAAACAGGAATCATTTTAACTACAGCATATATTCCACCCAGAATCTCATGCCTTACACAAGCTTAAGGAGAAAAAAGAAATCAATAAAATACAGACCCCCAAATGAGACCTATACACTTAAAATTTTTTTTAACATTAACAATTAAAATGTTGATTATTCACAGCTCTGACTACTGACCTCTTCCATGAAGCCTCAAACTTGCTTACTATTCAAGCCCCGAGAGTCAGGGTGAATCAGAATATCTTCCCAACCAGAATGTAAGCTTGGTGAGAAAAAGGACATCAAATATTTCCTTCACTAGAGGATCCCCAGCCTCCGGAACTATCATTCCTTGACAAAGAGTAAGATTCTCAATAAACATTTACTGAATAAGAGATTACAGTTTTGAGCATCTTTGCAAGCCTTACCTAATAACCCAGAGAGCCAGATCGACAGATCTTCCTGCATGGGCAACAGGGTAGCTTCGTGCCTCACAGCTATCCACTCATCATACTGACAAACGTCAGCCAAACCTGGCCCATGTCTGGGGGTCAGAGGACTCCGTGGACTTAGAGGCAGGTCTTCTCCAAACCACACCTAGAGAAAACACCAACCAACTGAATGGATGCAACCCTGTTAAAAGTCAGCATGCCTAACATTTATATTTAAATAATGAATTACAGACCATATTTAATATACAGAGCTGCAGCAGCTCACAGAAAGTTAATAAACTAGAAGCAAACTATTAGTCTAGTTCCGTATTCAATTCTGTGATAAATGTAAGTGAATCCCTAATTAATGAATGGGTTCTACCATCAAACTGAGGGGATGAAAGTCAACAAATATTTTTTTTCTTTCACTTCTTAGCTGCATAAGTTTAACAAGTTACTTGACCAGAGTATCAGCATCTTGGCTGTAAAATGAATTAATAATACCTGCCTTATAAGCTACATCTTTGTAGAATCTAGCATTGGGCCTAACAATATTTGTTGAATAATGGATAAATGAATGAATGCATAGTTGGCATTTTATAAACTTTAAATCATAATAACAGTGTTATCTAAAAAAAATTCTAAATAATGTGGTCTGTCACTTGATTTTGCATGGCCCACAAGCTAAGAATGGTTTTTACATTTTGAAATGGTAGTTATGTAAGTACCTACATAATAGCTTTGATTCTGCCTACTTACTCACTAAGCTAAAAATGTTTACTACCTGGTCAATCCCTGGTTTAGAATAAAAACTGACAGAAACATGCTATCAAACCAACACTTGCAAAATTTTGAAATACAACTAGATATACTTTTAATATAAGATTAGTTAGAGAAAAGACTGTGTCAAATCTCAACTCAGGAAGGGGTATCAGAGCCCAAGTGAAGTGATAAAGGGGTTCTCATAGGAGGGCAGCTTGAAATGGAGGGTCAGAGCTTGAGTGAGGTGACAGGGCATCCACGCATGGCAACGGCCCTGTGCAGCATCAGACCCTGAGCAGGATAAAGGGGGTGTCCACTGGGGACAACGGGGGAACATCCCAGTGCAGGGTGTCAGAGCCCAACTGAGCTGAGAAGGGCATCAGCTCAGGGAGGGGTGGCAGCAACAAAGAGAGACGGGTTACATACACGGGGATTTATCAAATGGGAGCCAGGTTTCTCACTGCCAAAGAGAAGAGGTACAACTGTGGACTGAGAAAACTAGAATGAACCCCATGGTGTTGGAATCGAGTAAGTTTTACCAGAAAGCAAAGAAGCGCTCAAAGAATGATAGGGACATGCAAAAGGACACAGAAGTCAGCTTGAAGGGACTTCTGCTGGCTAAATCAAGAAGAATTTGAGCATCAAAATAATGATATAAGTGGATTATAACACACTGAATAAAATGGACAACTCTGAGTCCACATAGATATAAATAAATGAATAAACTGGAATTTTGATGAGGAATGAGATTTCCATACACTTTCAAAGTACTTCCCCAGAAATACCTACTACAAAGAGAAAAAAAGAGTAATTTCACAGTAGAGAAACTCATCAGGCAGCAACTTAACCGAGTGACACAGGTGAACAAGATCAACAACGGGATAAATCGAAATCATATGCACCTGACAGGACAGGCGACAACACATCCCCCTGTAATAGCCCTGCCAGGATGCATAACCTGAATCTAATCATGAGAAAACATCAGGCAAATCTAAATTGAGGGACATTCTACAAAATAATTGGTCTGTAATACTCAAAAGTGTCAAGGTCATTAAAGAAAGCAAATACTAATAAAGACTAAGGGGCACGACAACTAAACGCGCCAGGTGATTCTGAACTGGACATTATTGGGACAACTGACAAATAGTTGAATGTGGTCTGAGTATTAGATAGTAGTTCTGTACCAACGCTAGTATCCTGATTCTGATGATTTCATTGTGGCTGTATAGGAGGGAGTCCTTGCACGCGATAAATGCACTAAAGTAACAGAGGTAACGGGACATTAGATTTGCAACCTACTCTCAAATGGTTCAGCAAACAAATATCTCTGCTCTACACTTAACAACCACTTTGCAAGTTTGTGATTGCTTTAAAATAAAATTTTAAAAAGTTTTTTAAAAAGAGGCATAAGTATAGGTAATACCAAGTGAATCTAGTTCTGTCTTGATTTTTCAATGTAGATAATTTCCCCCCCTGAAATATATTAAACTTACTGAGGTTTATTTGAGGCAAGTGTTACTATACCAAATCAAAAGCCATAACAACACCATTGTTAACCCAGACAAACATAGAGGGAAAAAAAAGAGCTGCTTCCAATCTCCTATGATGAGAAATAAACACGTTCTTTAAAAATCTCACAGGCAAAGGAAGACAATGAATATATACCACAGGAGGCAAGCAGGAGTAGCAAAACTTAATAAAAATACCCAAATACTAAGAGAAACATTGTTATTCGAGGGGCATTATTTCAGAAACTGAGGGTAGAGATTTGGGGAATGAACTCCTAAATACATGAGGATCCCATAAAGTTTTTGGAAAAAAACAAGATGTTATTTCCCCAAATTCTCTTAGAATTACTTCAAAGGGAGTATAGCAAAGATATAATATCTAAATCTTCCCTTCATAAGAATGTCTTGCTTCTGTAATCCCAGGACTCAGTATAAGACCTACCTCATGATAGGCAGTCAAAAATATTAGTTGAATACTTGAGGAACAGATACTAGCAAATGACTCTTTGTACCATCAAAATCAAGATGCATCTTACAATAAATGGTATTTTACAGTCAACAGAATGTTATTTGTCCTTTAACCATTTGGCTGAGCTGACAAAAGGCAGAGAAGATGCAAATGTTTGTCAAGGAAACATGTACATTATCTAGAAAGGTGGTTTTGAAAATATCATATATGAAAATGGAGAAGCTAAAATTAACAAAAGTCATTCTAAGTTCTTGCCACATTAGGGAGAAGAGTACTTGGATTTTCCTATTATTACAAGCAGAAAACTATAAAAACCTGGGCTAGTCAGTAGCATATTAATGTTGTTAAAAGCTAGATGTTAATAACAAAACCTGCATGTATAAAGATTGTTCTCAATCATGCTGAGAGCTGTCACATTGCAGAGATTCCTAACCATAGGCAGTCTACAGAAGAACTTGAATCAGTATATAAACTTAACTTACATTTAGACAAAAATTTAGGCCTACGTACAAATGGGCCTTTTCTCAGAGAGAGAGAGTTCATAGTTTCTGTTAGATTCTGGAAAGGGTCTGTGACCCAAAAGAGATTAGGAACTATCTAGTTCATTAATTTTTAGACTGTAAGTTTATTTACTAATCAGAATCAGGGACATAAAAAAGGGGCAAGGAAGACCTTCATGGATTAAATGAATAAGAAACCAGCTATCTACTGGGTGTCTCCTCTCTGCAAGGCACTTATGAAAAACGAAGCCTAATTAGCAAAGAGGTGAAAATCCGAGGAAGTTCTCACATTCACCAGGGAGAGAAGCAAAAACTTCTGTGAGGGATGTCAAGGGTACTCCTGGAGAAGAATCAATAGGGACAGATCTGTGGAATCTAGGTCAGAGACGGGTTCATGGAACTATAAGACAACACTATGAAAAAAATCACCAATTTAAGAAAGTATTAATGGCCATTAGGAGAGAAATGAGAAAAACATGGTCAATGTGGCAATGATAAAAAGCACTTTATAAGGAATAGAGAAAATATAATCAACATGAAACTGATGACATTTCTGAGACTTGGATAAAAAGAGATGAATAGAAGTAATCAGATAAAAAGTGGTTTTGAGAAGTAAGGAGTTCTGAGCATACTCAATGTGGATTAGAGAAGACCCCAAAGGGGAAGAGTAAGACCTTTTGGGAGACTGCCACGGACTCCCAAGTCCCCAAAGGAAACCAGTACAAAAGAACTCTTTATTAGTAGAGTAGGAGGATAGAGCTGCACAGCGTAGGAGGGAGAAAGCAGCATCCCATTCAGAATTGTTCTTAACCATTTTATAAGTAAGTTATCTTCTCTAGGCTATCACACACTGCTATCTTGATAAGCCTTCTTTCTTAATTAAAAAAAAAAAAAACTTTCACGACACAGTTATAATCTCCAGCTTTACATCTGGATAATTTCGTTGTACCAATGATACAACCAAAGTTCTGAAGTGCCTACTAGGTAACAACACATTCCAGGAGGCACTTGGCTCATGTTATCTCATTGATTCCTCACAACTACCCTGAAAAATACACGCTGTTATCCTCACCTCAGAGGCAAGGGAGCGGGGACTCAGAGAGGTAAAATAACTTGCCAGGATCTCACAAGCAGAGTGGCAGAACAGAAATCAGACACAAAATCGGACTGACTCTAAAATTCTCACTTTCAAAGGCAAATTTTATTATCAGCTGCTTACATCTTCCTAGGTAGACCTTCAAGGTGATTTTTATCTTTAAGTTAAAATTCAGTCATGTTCTATTTATGCCAAAAGAAAGAAAACTTTTAAAGGATCTAAGAATAAATACCAACTCTGGAAATCATTCAAATGTAAGATCATTCTGGTTTGTCTTATTACCTCCATCTTGCTTCCCCTCACCAAAAAACTAACCAAAAAAACCACTCTAAATTTTAAGTTTTAATGACACATTATTTACAGGCATTACAGGGCACATGTACAATTATCTAAAATTAAGAATTTATATTTGTTTTCACTGAAAGCTCTTTTAACTACAAACATATACTAAATTGTAATGAGAAGAAAATCACAAACTATTCCAATTCTTTTCCCAGAGTAGTACCAATACGATGAACCCACCAATCCTAAGATATTTTTGATTCTTACAAATATGCAGTATAAATGAAAGCTTAATATTAAAGTCTTTTCAGAACTAGAAAGTGAAAATATAGTATTCCTGTTATTAAATTTGATGCTTAAAAAAACAGTAAAATAGAAAATTTGTGACAATTTTAGTTTTTTTCTAACTATTGTAATCTTATTATATTAGTCTCATTAACTTAAATATATATTTTCCCAAGAAAACCACTTACTTGAATTGCAGGCAGCATGGTCATCTATGCTGAAATGATACTGCTGCTATGAAAATAAAACAAAACATTAATATGCAGACAATGGTAGCTTTCCTACTCCCCCAGACCCTCAAATTACAAGGAATCTGCTTTATTCTCCTATCTGACTGAAAACCTAATATTTTTCTATTTGGAATAATTTGACCGTAGGAGAAGGCAATCATACTCCTCGTTTCTTACTTCATAAAAGTACTCCTCATTTGAAAGAGGAAAATCTGAAACACACTTTAATATGTAGTTTCTGGCACTAATATCAAAGTAATTGTTGAAGCATCTGACTAGTAAAATAAAACTAACAATAAAACTTAGCTTACCTTAAAACTGCCCCAGAATTTTCCCCTGTAAACACACTGTAAATATAATGTAAATACAAATATCACAACAACTGATACTGAAAGTCAAGTATCTCTCATCTGATCTTTACAAAGAGATAAGTTCATCCGAACTTTGTATAAATTCTCAAGTTTAACCATAAGCTTCTTCCACCAGGTGACAAGGTAATAAAGAAAAATATCAATTTTAACTATGAAACAATACTCAATGCCTTTCCTTAATAATTTTCCATAAGTTATTTTCTCCATGAGGTGCTAAAGACCAAAAAAAAAAAAGCAATTTGAACTCTAAAGGACTATTCTTGAAACATACAAGAAAAAAAACCACAACTTTAAGTTAGATTAATACAATTCTTTAATGTATTTTCAGAAAGAAAGTGAAGAGTTTGAAAACACTCAGAATAACAGACTATATAAAACCTAGGATTTTAGATTGCTTATAGCAGCATAACATACCAGTCTATTTTTTATTGTAAACCATCATTAAAATATTCTAAGAAAAAATAGAAAATGGCTTATAAGGCTATCAATTTCCAAGGAAAAGTTACTTTCTCCCCTAAGTTATACCAAACATACCTCAGATGTGTAGATGTGCCAACTACACATCCCACTTTCCTCTCAGGAACATTTCTTCCAGTACCAAAGCTGAACTGGAGCTAAACCTAACTGAAAAGTCTGATGTTACACATCACATTGTCTTTGCAAGAAGGCAAAGGACAGCAGAATGTCCTTGATGTCATTTTTCCTTCTCTCTACCCTAGCAAAAGGCCAAAGTACAATTGGGCATTACTAATGAGTTTGTTATGCTTCCCACGAGCTAACTCAGTGGGGAATACGTTTTCCTTTAGCATAAATAATCCTTTGTCCCCAACAAAGATCCACAGTAAGAAGCTTCCGAGACCATTTTTAAAAAATACAGCAAAGAAGCTGCTCCCATTAAAATAAGGAGTCCCACATAATCAGACAAGAGCTTGAACAGCTGGAACTGCCAACCCCAAACAAAAGAAGGCCTGAATTATAAGGCGTGTGCAAATCAAGAACAGTGACACAGTCACAAAGAAGCTATCACAAGAATGTTTAGTAGTTGCAGTTTTTATGGAAAATTCAAAATTAGTTTTATGAAAGAAATGAAGAATTTGTGCACAACCTTCAATCACTGAACTTTAGCAGAGAGTCTAATATATATATATATATATATATATATATATATATATATATATATATATATATATCTTCCCCATCATTCTTATGAAATAGAAAGAACTACTTTAAGGATAACAAAATTAACCATCTGGATTACCTTTAAAAAGAAATTATTTAATAAATGGTACTCAGATAAGTTATAATATATCTTCATATGTGAAAAACTATCAGGTACACAAAGATATGCTTTTATTGGAAAACTTTTATAAACTGATGAGATTGTATCAGTGAATCATCATTAACTCCTGAGTATTTACTGTGTTCCAGATCCTACGAGCCAGTTATTCATACTTTCTAGTCATTCACTATTCTCTTTCCAAATCATTTTTGTCTCATTCTTGTCTACATTAGCCCAGTCCCCAGTCGGCATCACAATCCCAATTCTTGCTTCTTACTCAGTTTATTACCTGCTTTCCTCTTATCTCTTTCCCTAAAAGTCTCAGTCTCTACATTTTTTTTCCCCACATAAACCAATTATACCGAATCAGCAACTCTTCATTTCTGGATCTGCACCTTGATTAGCAATTTATTGGCTTTTTTTGGTTTCTGTTTTTGTCTGTCTTTTTGGAGAAGACTACTTTAATTCTGTGCCATCTTGAGGAAGTCTTTTCCCTCGGATTTGGGCAAAAAAAAAAAGAGCTCTCAAATGACCAAGTCCAAACTATTCGCTAACCCTGCCTTAACAAGACAAACAGCTTATGCAGAGATCACGAGTGAATACTATACTTAATTTTTTAAATCTGGAGAAAGTGTTAGAAGCACAGAGTGCACTTATGCACCTGAAACTTAAACAGAATTTGGGCCTGGCCCACTCAGGAACAGCTTCAGCCATGAGGTCCTCGAGATTATGTATGGTAAGGCTCTTCATACCAGTTTGACTTCAGATCATGATAGGGAAAAAATGCCAGCCCGTGGAGCGGCTCCTTTGTTCCACAGCTGCAGGCTCTGAAACTGAGTATATTTTAATTCCTCACTCACATTATAAAATGTGGTGGGGAGAGCACAAGGTGGTATGTCTCAATCCTGGTACAAATTGGGGGCCGACTTGGAAAAGAATGGCAAAAAAGCAAAGAAATAAAGTAAGTTTCCTCAGAAAAATAGTAACATTAACTGCCACTGCAACACATATACATTCGGCACCAGCCGACAGATTACTGCCAAGACACATAAGCTGCAGGGACGCGGTAAATGCCCAAGCTGGCGCAGTGGTTACCGCTGAGGAGGGGACGGAGATGAGATTAGGATGGAATGCACAGAGGCCTTTCAACTGTACCAGTAAGATTTCAGTTCAAGATAAGCAGCGAGAACACAGGTATTATTATACTGGTCTGTACGCCCTTCTGTGTGTCAAAAAAAACATTTCATCATTTTTAATGTTTCATTTAGAAAAATAGTTAAAGAAGATATCCTGATTTGTTCAGGGGAATAAAAAACAACTTTCTCAGCTTTAAAATTCTGAGTTAAATATTTCCTAAGTGCCTAGAAGAAAAAATAGAAATGCTGTATCCATACCAAACATATTTCATATTTTTTAATGTATACTAAAATAAATCACCATAAAGGCACCACTGGGGTAGTAGAAAGTAGCAGACCCATCTGCTAAATGGGATACCACCACCTCTCTTGTATGCTTGTTGTAAAGATTAAATAAGGTGATACAAATAAAGTACCTGATATATAGCTAGCACTTAACAAATGAGTTGTTATGATGATACTATGATAGGACATAATTATAGTTCATTTAACATAATTCATCAAATTAAAAAGAGGTAAGAAAACAAAGCTAATATGAGAAATCATTAAGTGTAATTTGGAAAGTTAATATGAGAAATCATTAAGTGTAATTTGGAAAGCTTCTTTTACTAACATAAAAATAAATACGGTTGTAAGTGAACATAAAAACTTTAATACCAACATCCATACTCAAATACGAATGTGTAACATAGAAGTCTCTTGCTAGAATAAGGCTTAAGGATTGTGTCACACACAGGCCCTTTGCTCCATTCAGGCTGTCTCCTCACCGTCCACTCTATTGGTTTCACTCATTTCTGTGGCTCTATCACTGTTCAAGCTATATGTTTGTCCAAGCAGTGTCCACTCCTTCATTTATTAAACAATCATTTATTCACACCCTTTATTAAACTGGGCACCGCAGGCAACAGACGCAGTGATGAACATAACAGACGTGATGCTCTCATGGAGCTACTACATTCATTTGTGTATGTAGTGAATACACAAGGTTAAATCATGGTAATTGTTTTGAAAGACAAAACAGAGAGAGAGACAGCAGGGGCCTACTTTAAGACTTTGAATGAGTGATTTAGAAATGGTTTTGCTGGAGGAAAAACATGAACTTGAAGAATGGTGGCAATTAGCCAGGGAGAGAGACAGGGAAGAGTTCTGTGCATAGAGAATAATTTTTGCAAAGACTGTACAGAAGGAGAGAGTTTGGCGCATTCCGAGAACTGAAAGAAGCCAGTATGGCTGAAGCGTGGAGCACGTGCGGCTTAGGATAGGGTTGGAAAGTCAGGCAGTAGCCCCACCACGTGACGCCATACTGAGGAAAGTAGATTTTATTCTAATTGCAGTGGGAAGTCATGGAAGACTTTTAACCAAGGGAGAGACATAATGTATTTCATAGTTTAACAGAGCTCCCTGTGGGGGAGAGAGACACATGGGAGTGAAATACTGATGGGTTTAACAGAGAAAGGGGGAAGAAAACAGAAGGAGAGGTGGATAGAGATGTGGGGGAAAGAATTAGTGGAAACACTGAGAGAAGGAGAAGCATAGAGGGGTAGAAACAGTGAGAGCAAAGGAAACTGAGCACACAGGAAGTGAGTTGGAGAGCAGCCTGGAAGGGGAAGAGGAGGGGATCCACTGCAGCAGTTCAGTGACCAGTGATGGTGCCTGGGCAGGGATGCTGACAAAGTATCCACCGGAGAAAAGTGGATGGGTCTGACATCTATTTTGGAGTTAGAATCACGACTTGATAATGGTTAGAGATGGAGGGTGAAGGCG
The DNA here is from genome assembly GCF_964270905.1 of Leucopleurus acutus. Taxonomy (NCBI): domain Eukaryota; kingdom Metazoa; phylum Chordata; class Mammalia; order Artiodactyla; family Delphinidae; genus Leucopleurus; species Leucopleurus acutus. Next base: position 83,018,629 of record NC_139152.1, on the reverse strand, counting down.
AGGGAGATAAGGGCAGAGTGAAGCGTCAGGAACAACTCTTGGGTTTCTGGCTTAAGCAGTTGAGCAAATGGATAGTTGCAGCGTTTGCTGCGATGAAGATGATGGGAGTCTGAACAGACTGAAGCGGGGAACCCAGCAGAGACAGGGCAAAAGTGCTATGTTTTGGTCATGTCTAATTTGAGAAGGCTTCAAAGACATTCAAGCGGAAATGTCAGGTTGGCAGTTGGAAATACTAATCTAGAGCTAAGAAGAAAGTTCAGGAGGAGATAGAAATTGCCAGCAATCCTTGGGGGATAAAACCACTGGAAAGAATGAGATCATGCGAGAAAGAAATGGAGAAAGCAGTGACAAGGATCTAGGAACAAGTCCTGAAAAAAACCAACATTTAGACACGAGAGAAAGAGTCAGCAAAGGAGATAGAGTCCTTACCTCGACTAATCCAGGTTTACAACTCTTCTGATTTACCTCCTCCCAGGAGCCCTTCCTGATTGGCCTGAATTAATTCTGCCTATATCTGTAGCTCTTGAATTCACATAGCATTTCTCCCAACTACCTGTCCTTACAGTGCTTTATACTATTTTTTCGTTGTTTCTGTACATTGCTTGACCAAGTATATTTTAAGTTCCTGGATTGCTGTCGGAAGTAGTGTTGAGAGAAGTATTCAAGCTGAAAGTTTAGGAAACACTTCTGGTGGGAGGTATGTGAACATCTCTAGGAAAAACCAGGTAGGTGAAATGTGACAGCAAAGCTTGGAAATAGCCATACAGTAGACACATGTCTGACAGGAGACTTTTTTGGGGTATTACTTATTATTTTTCACTTTTATTTATTATGTGACCCAATAAATAATTTTACCTCTCACCAAACATGTCCAAGGTGAAATATGTGAAGTGGTTACTAGTCAAGGTACCAGCAGGTTAAGTGAGCTGCCTGATATACCAGAGGAATCACTATGAAAAAAATGACTAAAACTGGTGTATTTGGCAGAGGGTCCAAATGAACGGGACAGAACAGCTGTGCCAGTGCACAAGGACTCCGGGAGCAATGTGCTACTCAGGAATTCACGGGGCTGCCCTACTGGACAGGTACATTTTTATTACGGCTTTAAATAAATTCCATTGTGGTAGACCACATAATGGTCCCCAAAGATGTCTATGTACTAAACCCCAAAACCTGTGAATATACTGCCTTCGTGGGCAAAATGGATCTTGGCGATTGAGTAAATTAAGGGCCTAAGGAGATGGGAGATTATCCTGGTGAGCCCAATGTAATCACCAGAGTCCTTATAAGAGGGATGCAGAAAGGTCACAGCCAGAGAAGGGGATGTGCCAAGAGAAGCAGAGAGAGAGAAAGAGATATCATGACACAAGAGGCAGAGAAAGAGAGAGGCTGGAGCTGTTACGCTGCCGGCTTGGAGAGGAAGCAGCCAGGAAACGCAGGTGCCTGCTAGAGGCTGGAAAAGGGGAAGAAAAGAGCTACCCCCCCACCCCCAACCCTTAAAATGGATGCAGCCCTACGAACGTCTTTTTCTTTTTTTTAGCTCATTTCAGAATTTTGACCTCCCAACTGTAAAATACATTTATGTTGTTTTAAACGACAAAGTTTGTGGTTATTTGTTCTAGCAGTAATAGGAAACTAATACACATCTTAAGCAAAGAAAGGAAGATATTCCCAAAGGGTCAAGACATTTGACCTAGAGAAAGCGATACGTATCCAAACATGGTTAGAAGATGTAGCAAGGCCAATGCACTGAAGCAACGAGTAAAGGGCACCAGCTGTATATAGTACACTTAAAAAAAAAAAAAGATGCAAAATTTACAGGTAAAAGCCATTGTGAGTGCTGTGTGTGTGCTGTCGTCATCAACAATGGCCCTGCCTTTGTACATCTGAGATCATTCATTCACTCATTCATTTAAATATTTACAAAGGCTCCTAGCATTTACTGTCTCAGGGAACAGCACCCACACTCACCAAGTTCCAGGTCATGCGGACTCCATCCTCTCTCACAGCTCTGCCCCAGGCTCCAACCCTACCTCAGCCAGAACAATCAGTGGCCATATCTCGTTGTTTCTACCTTTACATTTTCTCTTCAATACCCAAGGCCACTCCTTTAGTTCAAGCCACCACCATCCTTTTCCAGGTTTACTGAAACAGCCTCCAACCAGTCGCCCTCTCTCTACCCTTTCATGCCTCCAACCTGTTCCTGTACTGCAGCCAGAGTGAGCCTTCACAAACTCCCATCTAAGGATGTTACTACTTCCCTGCTTAAAACCCTTAATGGGGGCTTCCCTGGTGGCGCAGTGGTTAAGAATCCGCCTGCCAATGCAGGGAACAGAGGTTCAAGCCCTGGTCCGGGAAGATCCCACATGCCACGGAGCAACTAAGCCCGTGTGCCACAACTGCTGAGCCTGCACTCTAGAGCCTGTGAGCCACAACTACTGAAGCCCGTGTGCCTAGAGCCCGTGCTCCACAACAAGAGAAACCACCGCAATGAGAAGCCCACGCACCCCAAAGAACAGTAGCCCTGCTCATCGCAACTAGAGAAAGCCTGCGTACAGCAACGAAGACCCAACGCAGCCAGAAATAATAAACAAATAAAAACCCTTAATGGCTCTCCACTGCCTTCAGGATAAAGCCTAAAGTCCTTAAGGAAGCCATCAAAGCCTTATAGGATCCCCTCAGCCACCTCTGACCCTTACACTCCAGCCATGTTGAACTTCTTTTGGCCCGTGGAGCACACTGCTCTCTCATCTCTGTGATCCATCTACATGGAACACTCCCCTTCCTCCCCTCTTTCAGACTCACTCCTACCTACCCTTCAGATTCAACTGCTCTAAAAAGCCTCTGTGAACCTCCTCCCCTGTTTAGGTTGTATAGCAATATAGGCTTCTATTTTGCTGTACTCTATACTTAAAAAAAAATAAGATTCGTAAGGGGGTAACCTTCTCCATCTCTTCCACTTGTATGTAGAACTCAGTGCTAAATTTAGCCCTGGAATTACTCCTAAACAATAAGTGTTGTATTTATTACTAAAGGAAATATGAAACAATAATGAAATAAATCTGTGGTATATTCCTTTAAGGTAAAGGTAGCTTCCAAAGCAGATGAAGATTTTTAAGAGGAAGAAATAAGATTCTTACTACGTAATAAAACATCACATGTTATCTGCAAAATATAAAGGCTCTTCATTTGTTGGGAGTCTTTACTTTTTTATTTGAAAATTTCCTTTTGCAATGTTTGGCAGAGATCCAACCTGAATAATTTAATTTTGTATTACACAGAATTATTAGTTTGTCATAAAATTTTGTGGGATACAAAAATTTTTTTAAAACTTAAAATCCATTTGCCTTTATATATGATAGACTAAAAGACTCTGGAAAACATATGTATACGGTAACAAAGAAATGTAAAAACAACATTAAAAAAAAGAATAAGAGCTGTATGTACTGATATGAAAAGATGTCTATTATATGTCATGCAACCAAAAGCAATCTGCAGTACAGTAATTAAGTATGTTACTGGGATCACAGTGTTTTCTAAACTGTGTGTGTGTGTGTGTGTGTGTGTGTGTGTGTGTGTGTGTGTGTGTGAAAAAGAAAAACTCTTGAACAAAGTTAAATAATTTTTTTCAACAGCCAATTTTTTTTTTTTTTTTTTTTTTGCGGTACGCGGGCCTCTCACTGTTGTGGCCTCTCCCGTCGCGGAGCACAGGCTCCGGACGCGCAGGCTCAGCGGCCATGGCTCACGGGCCCAGCCGCTCCGCTGCATGTGGGATCTTCCCGGACCGGGGCACGAACCCGTGTCCCCTGCATCGGCAGGCGGACTCTCAACCACTGCGCCACCAGGGAAACCCCAAGAGCCAATTTTATTTTGGGGATCAAAAATATTAACAAGTCATCCATCAAGGGAAAACAAAAGTCATAATGTTTAAAATTCCATATAAAGTGAGTCCTTCACCATAGCTTATACTTTCTTACAAAAAAGTTTATGTTTTGTGAGAGTAGGCAGAAGTCTCTATCAGCACTTCAGCAATATCTATCATATGACTGATGGTTTTAATACTGTAAATCCCCATGACACTTTCAGCAGCAAAAACAAAACTGCATTTAATGTCTCTGCTACATTTCATACATTCTAGGTCTTTGTACATTAGTAATTCACTTATGAAATACATGGCAACATTCTGTTAAAACCACCTACTCTGTAACAACATAATAATATGATAAAACTTTATGAGTTTTTAGAAGGAGAAACACTAAAGAGATACAATTATAATTATTGCCTGCATCTTATAAACGTTACTTCTTAGGCATTTCTCTATGGCAGTTACATTTCAACTAAAATAGGGAAATTCAAAATGAGACAACAGACTGACAGACTCAAGTTTCCTAGTCTCTCAAATTCTATGTACACTGTATGGTTCATTAAGGATGTAAAGGTATATCTGATATCAAAGTATAGGAAGCAACAAATAATAGGAAGAAAGTAAAACACACATACATAGACATACATACACAGCCATGTTACTGTAAGAAAGCAAAACATAACAATACACATTAATCTTAATCCCTTACTTTCCTCATCAACAGCCAGATTGAAAAAACTTATTGAAATAACTGCACTTTCATTCTTATCTCCAAACTTAAATTGAGATTGACAGGAAAGAAAAAAAAAAGTACTGCTTAGTAAAAAGTACAGTAAATGAGGAAAAACTAAATGGGAAAATATAAATTAGGAAACATTACTTCTGAACTGACCAATCATCCAAACATCACTGGACTCATTTAGTTTTTTAGTATAATAGCATGTATACTGTTGACATTATTCCCTTATCCCACACTTTGATTTACCATCACAAGTTACTTCTCACTATTTTTTAATGAAGTATTCAAAATAAACTGATACCCACAGCAGAAATGAACCTGGGCCATACAAACAACTCTGCAGAGAAGTTGCTTATAGCTGGGAATATAAATGCAAGAGTAGTGTGATTTAAAAAAAAAAAAAGAGGCTGGACACTGGAGACAGTCTAGACTGAATTCTGGGTGGAACTTAGTAGCTTAATTCCTTTCTCTGAGCTTCAGTTTAATCTATGACATGGAGAAAACACCAAGGAGACTGCAGGATTATTAAGAGGTTTAACAATAATGTAAGTAAAGCACCTAGAACAGTACCTGACACATTCTAGGTAATAATGCGTTATAAGCAGTAGTGAGTGTTTAGTATGTGCCAGAAATAATTTTAAGTGCTTTACATGGACTAACTTAATCAACGAATGACAGCTACCATGACCTCTGGCACTGCCTTCACCTTCTGCTCCTCTCTGCCTGCCCTGTGGGGATAGCTTGAAACTTTTAATCCAAATTAAACAGCATAGAAATAATACAAGCTATGTGTCAGGCACTGTACTATGGATTATTTCACTTGATCTTCACAACAACCTTCACATCAATAAGGTAGGAACTATTTATTATTAACCTTCGTTTGCACAGTATGAAACTTAGAAAGATTAAGTAACTTGCCTAAGGTCACACACATAGTAAAGTGTGATTTCAGAGCCCCCATGTTTAGAAACTCTGCTACATTATAAGAAATATTACTTATAATTCATTAATATAAAAATAGCAGAGACACCCACTATTCAAAATCTGTGGGTTTTTAATGAGTTTTTGAAAGAGATGAGTCAGACAGGTAACATGTATCAGGATTCTACACCAGATGATTATCACCAGTTTCCACTTTTTCATTCAAATCCATTCCAATCTCCTCCCAAAGGGAATCTGAGGTGGTGAGAATTCCAATTCCTAATTATTTAAGTCCCAAGTGAGGTAATCAGACAGCAGTTCACAAACTGCTTATCTTCTGAGAGAGTAGGTATGAGCACTCTCCACACAAACGAAGCAAAACCCAAACTCTGACCTAGACAGGGCCTGCCAAAAAAAAAAATCTCTTCACTTAACAGCGACTCAACTTCACCAGACGTACCACAAAGCACTCTAAATCCATAAGACTCAATCCCGTGGTTCGAAAAGTCAGGAACCAGGAATGACTGCATGGTCAAGCACTCCCTCCAAAACTTTCCTCCTACTTCCAAGGCAATCTACAAACCTCCCCGTAACGCAGCCTTTCAAACCGAGACGTGTGGGTGGGGAAAGCATCGAACAGAGCCTCCAGTTATTAGGCGACATGGGCCTTGCAACGACTGGAGGGAACAAATCGGGAAGAAACTGTAAACTCTGCCAGAGTGCAAAATGACTGTGTGTCATTCTCCTTCCAACGTCAGTGACTTCATCACTTCTTGCTGAGGGAGGCGCTAAGGAATCAAGCGACCCTATATGCGCTAGGTGCTTGGAAATGAAGGTGCCCCTGGAGAGCCTAAACTAGCTTCAGGCTCTCATCCCTCCTTGGAGTCTAAAGCAGAGCGGCAGCGGGTCGCTACCTCTCCCCTAACCTAGCACACCCACACCTGCCGTCCCCCGCCCCAGCACACCTGTGGCCCCTCGCACCGCACCCGGGTGGGCACGGGAAGGCAGGCATAACTTCACCTTGACGGCCCCGGGGACCAATCAGAGCACAGGACTCCCGCAGCGGGCCAATCGGACAGCGTCTTGGATCCGGCAGCTAGGGGCCCCAACCGAACCACCGCTTCCCCTGCGCGGAGCGGTGGGGGCTGCTCGAGCGCAAGCCGAGGCGCGGCAGCCCCGAGAAGGCAAGTAAGAATTCGCGAGGAAAGAGAAGGCAAACAGAAGTACTCACCCGCCCAGGCGCAGGAGGGTCACTGCTCCCTGTGGGGCGACATGTCGCTCAATCTGTGCCTGGCCGGCACGCCCCTACCCAACCGCCGCCGCAGCCGCCGCCTCTGCCTCGAGCTTCTCAGCGGTTCGCCGCCGCCTGTTTCGAAGGAACCAATCAGAAGGCGGAGAGGGGGCTTGGCTGAAGGCCCCGCCCCCAAGCCGCCGGGAAGCAGGAGATCCGCGGGCCTCTGAGTCGAGGGGCACCTCGCCTTCCTCCGCCTGGCGTCTCACAACTCTGGGGGGCTAAGCTCCTCTTCTCACAGAAAATGGCTTGGTCACAGAGTACCTCCTCTCATCTGGCCCCTCAGCGACAGCAACAAACCCTTTTTGTCCCGATTAGCAGGAGAGGTGAATCAACTTCTCCAAGCATCCCGGAATAGTGCGCGGTAGAGTTGCTCTGAGTTTTATCCTGTTCTGTTAAGGATAACAATTCTAAATCCACCCGCGATCTGGCTGTACTGAGGGCGCTAGGTTTCCGGATACAAACTGTCACCCTGCAGGAATGGGAGTCCTGTGAGGGGTGTGGGGAGAGGGATGGAGAGAAATCCTGTAGCTGCAGGCCATAACTGAAAGCGGAAAGAGGATGTTGGCTTTTCCTTGAGGAAACACCGGAGCAGGGTCTGGGGGAGGGGAGGAGAAGGAGTAACCTCAACGCAATGAGAGCTGCGTACTAGCTCCCAGAGTTGAAGTATGGAGACTGGTCTTGAATGTGACAAGAGGTAGGTCTGTGATCACTAATTGTGGCTTATTATGGGGGCAAAATCGGTGCCGAAAGCCTGGAAGGCCAGGCCTTTCCCCTCTTCTTAGTTTTATTTTGTCACATCATGTTGCCTTTCTGGGCCTCAGTTTCCCATCTGTAAAGAGTGGAATTGCCTGGAATGATGTTCCCCAGCATTTATTCCTTCATTCACCCATCAGAAACAATGAGGAGGTACTGTTGCTTGCTGAAGAGACAAAAGTGAAAACGACAGCCCCTGCCTTCAAGTGCCCAGCATTGTGGTAATGACTCAGTGGAAACCAGTGGAAGTCTGCGAAAAGATGGAACACCTAACAATCTTGTAGGGTGATGGTCAGAGGTTTGAAAGGGCTTGAATTTTGAAGGACGAATAAGAATCTGCCAAGAGGATAATTTGGAGTAAGGAGTGCTTTCTAGGCAGAGAGAAAAACAAGCTTCCAGGGATGTGAGAGCAGTTGTTCTGGGAATAGTAGTTCTGAATGATTAAAGTTTGGGGATTCGGAGGTAGATCAGGCTGGAGGAGTAGGCACAGATGAAAACCCTCATAGGTACTAAGGAATTTAGATCCTTTCTTGCAGGCAATTGTGATTGATTTGTGTTTCAGGAAAAGAAAAAAAAATCATTTTTGAGGATTTTTGAAGAAAGGAGTAAGACGCAGCAATTCTAAAAATTAAAAGATGATAATTACATAAACTAGCTCAGAAGGGAGGGTGAGAAAGAGGTGTCTGGAGATATTCAAGAGGCTGATTTATCTGGACTTGGTATCATGTGACAGCGATGGAGCACAGGGAAAACAACTGTGGGGGAAGAATAATGGATTTTGGTGTGGGGTTGTGTTCACTTTGAAATGTGAGAGGAACGTGCAGGTTGAGGTGTTCAGAAGATGGTTGGAAAGTTAGGTCTGAAGCTGGTTAAATTCGTTTGTGAAAGATACAGATTTGAGAAGTCAATTCAACAAATACTGTTAAACACTTTCTCTGCACCAGACTCCATCCTAAGCACTGGGGTCCTGCTCTCACAGAGCTTACCTTCTGGGTTAAGCAGGTGAAGATGGTCATCCAAAAGTTGACATTTAAGTGGTCATTGAACCTGATGCCCAAGAGTGGTTGCTCCATTTTTTACTGATGTCTATCCCAGAACCCTTTGCTGCCCATGACTGCTATAGATTCATTTTCACAGGACCTGTTGTTCAAATCAACCTATGTTTTATAGTGTTTCTATTTAAAACTAAAGGGCAGGACTTCCCTTGTGGTGCCGTGGTTAAGAATCCGCCTGCCAATGCAGGGGACATGGGTTCAAGCCCTGGTCCGGGAAGATCCCACATGCCGCAGAGCTACTAAGCCCGCGTGCCACAACTACTGAGCCCGCACACCTAGAGCCTGTGCTCTGCAACAAGAGAAGCCACCACAATGAGAAGCTCATGCACCGCAATGAAGAGTAGCCCCCACTCGCCACAACTAGAGAAAGCCCACATAGCAACAAAGACCCAATGCAGCCAAAAATTATTAAAAAAAAAAAAAAGAAACAAAAACTAAAGGGCAATTTTCCATACCATTTCATTTAGCCAAATTTCAAGTGGAGTTCTGGTTTTAAATTGGATTTGTTGAGCCCTAATATCAAAATATGTACACTTCTCTACAGAACCTTAAGAATAAGTAAATTGTGTCACACGGATCTTGTTTGATGAGCCAGTAGTTAACATGTCTTTTTTCTTACATACATACTATGTAACTAAACATTTGAATACCACTTATTAAAAATGGAAACTATGCTAGTTGAAGTATGTACACATTCTCATTCAAATATACACACACACCACTTAATATTTCTTTAAGACATTTGCTGAAAGTTTGGCAGCAGGGTATCTTTATGGTTGCTTTCTTTTTATTTTCATTGTCTGTTCGGTTTGTCTTGGTAACTCCTCTAAAAGATACAGGACATTGTGATGGAAAGTGAATCCGAAGTCAGGAAACTGCAAATCACTTCTCTAAGCCCATCTTCCTCACATTTAACTTCCACATTTAACTTCCTGGTTAAGTGTGGGGATTGGGTAAAGAGTTCCCTTCTAGATTCTTTTGATTCTTGTTGCTTTTCCCTTATGTGTGAAAAAGAGAAAAGTTCCCCTTGTTGCTCCCTCAACCTCACTTTTACATGAATTCCCAGTTAGTACCCTGCCCCCTAAGCACACTCACCATCTTACCTACCTTGATTTTAACACTGCAATTGGTAATTGAGGGTTTCACCTAATGAGCTGCAATCTACTTTCATGTGTACATTTTCTAATTGGTACATTTTCTAATAGGTTAATAGCAATGTTTTAGATGTTCTCACCTGAAATTGACATGGTTGTAACATGCAAGGCAAGACTCACCAGTTTGCTTCCATCGGATAATAAAGTATTTTCGTTCTGACTTTCCCGAGATTGTGATTATGTGCCCGCTTTAAGAAAGCACCATGCGTGGAGATCTAAAATTTTCAAGTGTTTACATTAGGGATATTTGTTCATCTGACTAAACATCTCTACCAAATACAGAAGAGTCTCTTATATAACCTTTGAATATTGAAATATGATTTTTTTTCCCCACAGCTCTTCAAGAATTCTCTATTGCTTGAAGTTTACTGTAGTTGTTGGAGAATTTTTTTTCTTTTTATTGGTTTATTAGTTGTTTTGTTCTGCATTTTGTAGTTTCTGCTGTTGTTTTTAATGCTTTGACATTATTGACTGTCAATCTAGAGATTGTGCCTTGTATGAACTGCTGTGTGAAATTTTGGGACAATAGAGATCTTGATTCATTCACAAACTACTCATTCAGCAGATGAGCTGAGAGCCAACTACATTAAAAACAAGACTAAGTTCTATTATAAAGGAATGTTATTGATTTACATTAACAAATATCTGTAAGTAATTCAATGATATAAAATTGTATGATAACAACAGTTGTGATCAATACTAAAATATTATATCTATATAGTGAGTTGAATAGTGTTCCCTCCAAATTTCATGTCCACCTGGAACCTCAGAATGTGCCCTTATTTGGAAATAAGATATTTGCAGATGATTCCCTCTTCAGGTTTGTTAATTTGCTAGTATGGCTCACAGAACTCAGGAAAGCAGTTCACTTACCATTACCAGTTTAGTATAAAGGTTACATCTCAGGAACACTCAAATGGAAGAGACATAGGGCATAGAGAGGGGGGCATGGAGCTTCCATGCTCTGGCACACCACCCTCCTAGTACCTCGATGTGTTCACGAACCCAGAAGCTCTCCAAATCTCATCATTTAGGGTTTTTTTTTTTAAATTGGAAGTTCCATTACATAGACATGAATGATTAAATCATCGGCCGTTGCTAATTGACCTCCATCTCTGGGGTCCTCTCCCCTCTCTGGAGGTTGAGGAATGGGACTGAGAGTTCTAACCCTCTAATCACATGGTTGTTTCCTCTGGCAGCCATGCCCCATCCTGAAGCATCTAGGGGCCCACCAGGAGTCACTTTTTTTTTTTCTGGCCGCGCTAAGTGGCATGTGCTATCTTAGTTCCCCAACCAGGGATCAAACCCATGCCCCCTGCAGTGGAAACGCGGAGCCCTAACCACTGGACCACCAGGGAATTCCCAAGAGTCACCTTATTAGCATAAACTCAGGTGTGGTTCAAAGGGTCTTGTTATGAATAATGAAAGATGCTCCTATTGCTCAGGAAATGCCAAGCGTTTTAGAAGCTCTCTGTCAGAAACTGGGGACAAAGACCAAATATATATTTCTCATTATATCACAATTCATTTTCCACATAAGCATTATTACTTGCTATTATAAGGTCTTAACCACTTGCATAAATCCAGACCTAGAGGATTAACTCCTAGCTCTGTCTACAGTGCCCCCTTAGTTCCCACTCATTTCCCACCACCTTCCCCACAGATGCCTTATGATCTGGAAACCCCAAAATACACTCAATTCCCCAAACTGGACCTACTCCCTCAGGCATTCAGAAATTTACTTCTCTGTCTTAAATGTCCTTTCCTTACCCCCCTCTTCCCTGGTGGGTCTGCAATTTCCCATTTGCTCTTCATTCATCAGCTAAATCCCTTTAGTTGGTGGGTACTGAGATCTTCATTTTGCAGTGGTGAAACTGTGGCTTACAACGGTACTGTGCACCCTCCCTCTCTGGCCCAGGTTACTTGTGGTCTTTTAACATCTGCACAACTCCCTTTTCTCCCTTCTTTTGCTCCTGCCACCCCTTTCACCTTGAATCCCCTCCCCTCCTACCCTGACCCATGGAATCCTGACTATCCTTCCAAGCCCAGGGGAAATGCCACCTCCTCCTTGAGGTTTTCCCAGGTGAGCCCACAGCACTTTGCTCTGTGTAAGCCCCTCCAGGCAGTTACTGTGTCTTAATCATCTTTGTATCTCCTATGGAGATTAGCAACAATATCTTACCTAGTGGGGACTCAAGTCTTTTTTGTTGTAGCAAATGGAATCCAACTAATGTTAGCCCCAACTCACTCCATTTTCTACTGACTAGCCATTTTTAGGACTTCAGGGTTGCCCTAATATTTTAATACGAAAACCTCTTTGCTTGCTAAGCAAGCTCTGTTTTGGCTGATTTCAGGAGAAAGGGACATATAAGCCCATTACTTATAGGTGTTTTATTGTATTCACCAAAGGAAAATGGGGAGAAGAATGCAACAGTATAACAATGAAGGAAGGAAATGAACTAATTCCTGCCTTGGGGGAAGTATACAACAGCTGTGCACCCTGAAGGAGTGTTTTCCAAAAACAAAACAAACAAACGAAAAATGATTAATTATATGCACTAAAGCCAATAGTGAGCACTTTTAAGAGACTAAATGGAATGTCCCATCACTGGAGTTATCTGCATACTCTGAATTTGTAAATGCTGCCTCAAGACCCTAAGGAAAGAGATTGCTTGAGGGAATGTTTCATGTGACAATAATTAACTTTTCTGTATGCTATTCTCTTTGAACTTCAAAGAATATGAAATGATCAGGGGGCTATGGAAAATGAATGAATATTCACCAGGGCTTCCAGGGATGAGAAAAGCACAATTTATGTCCTAAGAGTTTACCTTTTTGGAAATTACCCCTTCAGATTCGATAGGATGCTATTCATCATTTAAAGAAATAAGTTGTATATTTTTCAAATTTTGTTCCCAAAGAAAAGCCTGTTGCCATTATGTTCAGTTTATTGCCCAAATTGAACACAGCTTTTTAATAAAATATATGCAGTAAGGTAAGATGAAGAGCAAAATGAGATTTTCCCTATTTCAACAGATAGACTTGAAGTAATGATTAATTTAATTAGGCAAACAGGGCATACCAATTTGAGTGAAAGATTCCCTGAAGCCTTGTAGAATACAAGTAGAGAAAGTATTTCAACCTAGCCCCACATTTACAATTGTGGAGGTTATATAACTACCACATAAATATTGATGAGAATTCTTGCATAAAACCAGGTACAAATGAAATAAAGGAAAGTTATATATAGGATTTATATTATGAGGAAAATGAAGAGCTAGACCCTGCCCCTGCAATGCCCATCACTGCACATCCCAGATTTCACAGAGAAGCGGGGTAAACTTGTGGTCATTCACTCTCCATGACATAAGCATCTCTGCGTGGTGATGGTTGAATGTCCGCAACTCAGTCAGGCGACCCAGAAGACAGGCAAAATGTTGAGGATTTTCAGGCTGATGAATCTTACACAACTTTTGTAGCACATCAAGCAGTGGTTCCTGAAGCTTCTCTACTGCCTCTCTGTCCTTTATATATTGTCTGTCTGTTTAGACGTTTAAAATAAAATGACAAAAAGTGGAAAAGTAATAATTTGGCATAATTATAGTAATGTTAATGTTTTTGAAGTGTAAGTTATAAATGTACACTTAAAATGTACAAATTAAGTATTCAAATTGATGAATTTTTAAACACACGTATTTAGACTCATGTAATCACAACTAGATCAAGCTATAAGACCTTTACTGCCCCCCAGAGGCCTCCCTAAATTCTCCTTCCAATCAACGTGTACCAGAAAGACTCCATACTGAATCTGTTCCTTTAGCTCTAACCCTTGTGCTCTGTTGCTTGTGCTTAGTCATGCTGGCTCTGTGCCTTTTGTGAAAGAATGTTGCCTAGAGCCTGAAATATACGCGATATCCCATTCTCAAGGTTCTGACCTTTAAAGGTATAACACTTTTCCATTCATATAGAGATAAAAAGTTGCAGAACAGAGAATAACATTTATCTTGTTGGAGGTTTATAGGAACATTGTGACCGCACATACATGGACAGCTGCAAGAACAAAGGATTCCAGCATCAAGAAGTTTGCAGCAACCAGCCATACCCTCTCCCCTTTTAGTAGAAAAGAAGCCTGAATTCTAACTTGGGTAAGGTGGTTCTTTGGGACACTAGTCCACCATCTTCTTAGTCTGCTGGCTTTCCAAATAAAGTTGCTATTCCTTGTCCCAACACCTCGTCTCTTGATTTATTGGCCCATCATGCAGGGAGCAGTAGGAGGTTGGACTAGGTAATAAACGCACTCAAGGTAAACTCTATGATGGGCATAAGTATCATTTCTGGTGGGTATATTCTGGAATTGCTGGGTTATAGGGTATAAATGTGTGTAACTTTAGTATGTACCGCTGAAAAGTTTTTCTTTTTTAAATTATAATTTCTTATGGTAAAACTAACAACTAGCTTCTGCCTCAGTATCATGTATAAAAGTGGTTTAAGGGCTTCCCTGGTGGCACAGTGGTTGAGAGTCCGCCTGCCGATGCAGGGGACACGGGTTCGTGCCCCGGTCCGGGAGGATCCCACATGCCGCGGAGCGGCTGGGCCCGTGAGCCATGGCCGCTGAGCCTGCGCGTCCGGAGCCTGTGCTCCGCAACGGGAGAGGCCACAACAGTGAGAGGTCCGCGAACCGCAAAAAAAAAAAAAAAAAAAAAAAAAAAGTGGTTTAAGGCTATCATTGTAATTAAGCTTTACAAATCATGAACATGGCATCACTTACTCCGAAATAATTAATCAAAAATATAGACAAATTTTATGTACAAAGGTATTCATTTCAACGTTGTTTAAAACAACAGCAACAACAAATCTGGAAACATCCTGAATATCAAAACATGGTAAAACTGAGTAAATGACTGTACATCATACAATAGAATATGATGTACATATTACAACAAACTTTTACCAATATAATTATTTAATGACATGGGAAAAGTACACTTAAAGACAGTATGTTCTTTATTATGTTAAAAGTATATAATTTATGTCTTTGCTCAAACTTCAACCCCTTAAAAAAGCCTTCCCTGACCACTGATTAAAACAGCATTTTGCTGCCGCTTTCTTTCCTTATACCCACATCTTTATATTTTTTGTAGCATTACCACCTCCTGAAAATTATTTGTATTCATTTCTTAATTTACTGTCTTTCTCACCCTACTAGAATGTAAGCCCCATGTAGCTGTATCCTGCCTGTTTCTTTGCTGCTATATCCCACAATGTCTAGAAACATGTTTAGTGCATATAAGGTGTTCAGAATGAAATTACTGAATGAGTATGATGTTTAGAAGAAGGCTGAGAACAACTACACTGAAATGTTAACAATGGTTCCATTTGACTGGTGGAATTATATGCCATTTTACTTTCTCTTTATGTTTTTTATCCAAGATTTTCTTTAATATTACTACTATACTTGAGGGGAAAACCAACAAATGGCATAAAAATAAAAATGTAACATTGAAATTACCTGGAGACAGAATAACAATTGCTGTAAGCAGAGCATACTCTTCTTGAGTCATTTTCAATTCTGCAACACTTTTATAAAAGCTAAACATAGGTGTTATATATTCATCAGAGATACCTATGGGGGAAAGGTGAAAAATTGCAGAGGCATAGTAAAATTTTTGAATGACTCAAAAGTGTAAAATTACAAACATTATATATATATATATATATATATATATATATATATATACACACACACATACATGTTAATATACCCATATGCAGACATTTGATAAACGTCCCAGCCACATTTAAATAATGACTATATATTAAATGTCCCAGCCAAAGGTGAGGCATTGCAAAGAAGATCAGTTAAAATCCTCAAAATATAACCTAATCAGCGATTTGTATGTCTTTGATTTTGGCAGTGCCTTTGTTTTAGTCACTACTGTGTAACAATAAATGATAATGTTCTCGAATTGCCAAAAGAATCTCTGAACTTCACCATGCTCTCGATGGGCTTTAGTTAATCTTTTTAACATTACTATCTATAATCAAGACATAGACAGCATCTTAACCAACAAAAAATTATTGTTCTTCAGTCCAGAAATATAAACTCTACTTAATACATTGGCTAGAATTCTTATCAGAGTTCTGATCTCTCTCTGAAGTACCAAAGCTGTTTATCCATTGCCTAGTAGGCAATGGTACTTGGCCCTTCTCTTCAAACTCAGTGTGTCCAAGATCAAAGACACCATGTATAGAACTAAATTCCCCATCTTCCTCCAAATCCACTCCTTTCCTGATGTTCCCATTTTCAGTGATTGGTATCCTCACCCATCCAATTGTCGTCACCTGACAACCAAGATTCAGCCTTCCTCTAACTCAGTCCAGTGCCTGGATTGAGTCAAGTCCTGCGTATTTGACCAGCTAACTCTCACTTGGTGCTCTCTCCCCTCTTCACTGCATCTGGTTGACCTAGTTTAAGTCTTTCTTTCTTTTCATCTGGATCACTCCAATTGCCTCCTTACTGGTCTTCCTGTCTTCAGTGTGGTCCTCTTTAAACCATTCTAGAATCACCTTTCTAAAATTCAAACCACACTCTGTCTCCCCAGTTCTTACAAACCTTCAAAAACTCTCCATGGCTTTTGGCATAAATGTTCTTCCTTTTTACATAGGAAACTCCTGGACCCGTCCCCTGCCTCTCCCACCACCCAATACTCACCCACATGATAGCAATAGGAGTTCACATTTACTGAGTACTCATTATGTACTAGGCACTGTTCTAAGCACTTCTTATGCTGGAACTCATTTAATCTTTCTAACACCCCATGAGATAGGTGCAGAGAGGTTATGTAACTTGACCAAAGACACACAGCTGGTGAGAAGTGGAACCAGGATTCAAACCAAAACTAGTAGGCTTCAGAGTCCTGGCTCTTAGTTGTGACTAAGGGGTACTGTCTTTCTATCACACAGCCTATACTCCAGCCATGTTCAGGCACTCGGAGTTCCCTAAACAATTTTTATTGCCCAGTTGTGTACATGTTCTCTCTACTTGGAATATCTTCCTTCTCCTTTATAACTTACTCCTCTTCATAATTTAAGATTCCTTTGTGCCACTTCCTCCAATCATTCAACAGCTATTAGTTTGGTGCCTGTTCTGTGCATGGCTCCACTCCAAAAAAGCTTTGTCTGGGGAATTGTGCAGACAGGAAAAAAAAAAAAAAAAAAAAAAAAAAGGTGTGCTGTGACTTATGGATGAATTAAGATGAGTTTCCCAGAATTGGTCCACACTAGAATAGACTACTCTATTCCATCCCAAACCCGACCTAAAAGCCGTAGAGCTTCAGTTGAAACACACCAGAATAAAGTTGGATTCCAGATGCTAAAGAGTATAATTATCATCTAATATTATACTTCACAGGATCAGAAAGCCTGAATCCTCACCTTTAGATGAATCTAAAGAATCTTCTCAAACAGAATCCTTGGCCTTTCTGTCTTTAGTCAAAGTAGCACACTTTCTTCTCCTTTGACGTTTAATCAACCCCAGTTGGCGCTCTTAACGAGTGGCTTTGTTGAGCAACTTGGGGATGACACCATGTGGAAGATTGCCCTCTATCCAGCTGTTACAGACTGAACTGAATACCCATGACCAAACTAGATACAACTTAAAATGCAGAGGGTTGGAATATGTGAGGCTGGGACTACTAGTCCCGGTTTCCAACAAACATAGTGGTTAAGAGGTAGTAAGCCTGAGTTTAAAAGCTGACCTATGACTTGATCTCGGGCACATTACTTCAACTCTTTAAGCCTCAGTTTCCTCATCTGTGAAATGTGAGTTATATCAATAGTATTATATGAGATAATATATGTAGAGTTCTTAGCACCAAGCCTGGCTCATAGTAAACCCTCAATAAATGTTAGAGCAAATAATCATAAAAAGAACTATTAATGTTGTTATTCAGGAGAATTGGGTCAACACATTAGTTCCATCTCAACCTTCGATTAAGCTCATGTACTTTTGTGTTTACAAAGCTACATTTTTGTTTTTGTTTTGTTTTTGCATTCTGCAGTTTGCTAGGGATGAATACAAATTGGCTGATCAGTGATTTGCCCTAGTATTTTTCTAAGTATTAAAGCTAAGCTAAGATCTGTATTTGTTAATAAAGCTATTCTTTTTCATCTTCAAAAGATGGCAGGTCTTCAATAGTTGGGTATTACACTCGTTAATTGTGGTTACCTAAAATAATAATTCACGACTGTGTCATTATTTTAAATAGTATATAAGGGTTTGGAGATAAGATTAAAGGCAACAGATTTGAAAATATTTATGAAATCATCTTTGACTACCTAATTTTCTATCTTATTTGTTTTTCTAAATCCTCTCTCACCCTCCAAAGATGATACCTCCATTAGCTATCTAATTGCAATTGATAATTTTTGGAAAAAAAAACAAAAACAGGTTAAGATGTTTATTACAACTGTTTGTCTTGTGCACCTTGTAAAGAACAACAGTGAATATAGAGAAAATGTAGAAAATAAATAATAGAAGAGTTTAAAAAATTTTTTCTTACAGGATAGATAAAATATAAACCTGCTTTTGGAATTAGAGTCAATAATCAGAATTAATCACACCAACATAAACAAAGGGTGTTTTAGGTGTTTATGAGCCAGCAATTTCTAACATAAGAAATGTAACAATAGCATCGTCCTGAAGGGGCAGTCTTTTCCTGTTTTCCTGTTGACTCCTCCTTTCTGAAACTTACTCAAGTCCAATTAGTTGATTTTTGGTCACAAGAGGGGGCTATTTTCTAACTTAATCACAAAGACTACCATGGAAATGTTCAGTTGTAAAAAACCATTGTTTCTGCTCCTCTGTTTCTTGTTTGCCTTAAAAAAAAAAAAGAGGTCTGTGATTGATAAATTACTTGTCCAGTGATAAGAAATATTCTCTGAGAGAATAACCATGTGATAGAATTAACACTATGCTCTTTTAAGTTATTTTCATTGGGGACAAAAATAAAGCCAAGGTGTGTATGTGTGTGTATTATACACAAGTGCACATATACAAGGCATCCTTGTTCGGCTAGGACACCCTACCCATGTTTCAGGGCCAAGTTCAAATTTTGCTATCTCTGTGGAGCTTTACCTGTCACGGTGAAGCAGAATTAGTTGCTCCCTTCTCTACGTTCAATTCTATTGCACCTCTCACAATTCATATCTCTCCCTCCCATTAGAGCGTGAAATACCATATACAGTTTATGAGAGCAGGAGTCAACTGCGGTATTCCCAATGCCTGGCAGACTGCCTAACCAATAAAGATGTTTCTTATTCCTCTCTGTATCCTTAGTAACTAGGGTCCTGCTGGAGACAGAGTAGGAGATTAATAAATGCTTGTTAAATTAGGCAATGTTATGTTTTGTTTGTGCCTAGCAATGAAGGTTACATAGCTGTGAGATGTGCTAGGGGAAAGTATGCCACTCAGACAATGGAAACATTCTCTTGGTGCTAAGAGATTGGGCCTTGGCCTCTGTTTCAATTGCTAACCTCCACTCAGTGAGTCATTTGTACCATACTGTTGGCCTTGAGTAAAAAGCTGCCGTCACATTAGCAATTCAAAAAATAACTGCTTTCAATGTAAAATATTTAAGATATTTAATAAATAACATACTTTCCAGTAGTCCTACTGGCTAAAATTTATCTTAGGATAACGATGCTTAAGAGTTGCCAGGATTTGGACTGTCAAGTTTCAGATTCATCTCAACCAAATTCACCAATTTTTGTGTGCCTCATCTGTGCCAGGCACTGTGATGGTGCTGGGAATAGTCGTCAAACAGTTTACAGATTAATGGAGAAGGCAGGTACATAAATAAATACATAATGTCCTAAACTGGGCAAGTACAGAAGGCTTGGGGAATACTGCTGAGGGGCAATGGAAATACTGACGCTTTTATTAGTTTAATAATCTCTTTTACTTTGAAGAGGTTTCTTCCTATAATTTGACTCCCAAATTTGTCCATGCCAAAATTACTGTGTGACAACTTTAAAAAGCAACACGAGAGTTGGTAAGAATTCTAATTCTTAAATTAAACTTTCTCATAAATATTGTCATTTGTTTCTGTACATTTCCAACCTTTCTTTCCAAGACTGTCTATGAACTGATAATCAGCTTGTATGGGCTTCATCAGAGAATTTAGTGCTTATTGTTTTCATCTTGCACAAGTTGCCAAGGTTAAAGCAGCAAAATCATATATATTTAAAGAGCAGAAAAAATAAGCACAATATACTATGTACAGTATTTTTTACTATCTACTACAACTTCATCACTCTTATAAGCATCTCTCCTTCCTCTGACCTCATTGTCTTTATTCATTTTATCATTTGCTTAAAAGCAATTTCAAATTACTAGCTGCTGCTTATGCTTTCTCACTCAACCAAAAGGCAGGAACCATGTCTTACTGGGTCTTACTATTCCCTACCAGCTGACAGTTGGGCAAATATTATATCTTAGCGAGTGACAGCTGCAAAGTGCAGAAATGGTACTGGGCTTTGAGTAGAACACCTGTGTTCACCTCCTGGTAGTCTACTGATTAGCTGTATGACCTTGGGCAGGTCACCTAGCCTATCTAAGCCTGTTTCCCCATCTAGAAAATAGGAACACAGCACTCACATTTAGGGGCCATTGGAAATACTAAGGAGATGATGCATGTAAAAGCAAACCATTGTAAGATCACAAGGTATACTTTCATCCGATAAACACTTACTGAATTGAATATTTCACTCATGTCTGTTGCGGGGAATCAAAAAAGGCCGAAAAATCCTATAAATTTCAGAGGTTATTTGTATTTGAAGTGAACATAGAACAAGTTGTTCTGTTAAGTCTGTGAGAAGTTATTGCTAACTTCCTTAATGCTAAAATGTAAACTCATTCAGTGTTAGAAAGCCCTTTCCAGTTCTATCATATTTTATGTTTTCGTATGATTATTCCTATATTTATTAAAACTTCCAGCTTGTAAATGAATTTTGCATAATACCACATTAGGAATAAAGAAATTGATGCCCTAGAATTATGTAGAGACAACTCAGCCACAGGTTGTATCAGATATGTGTTCTGAAGCCTCAATTAATATAAATAAACCCTGTAACCCGCACTAAGTAAATGTGTCTCAGGAGACAGTATCTTTGTATATATGATGGGATTTGATGAAAGCAAACAAAAGAGTATGAATTTGCAGAACAAGAAAAGAAATTTCACATGATGTTCTTTAAAGAGTTCTATAGGCTTAAACAGGGTAACTTTGAAATGTTATGTTATTCTGGAATTAAATGTACAGTAGAAATAAGAATGTGTTATATAAAAATAAAAAGTTATTCTGAAATGTCATCTTGCAAGATCAGGTTTTTCTGTGGTGTGGGGAAGAGGCAATGTTCTGAAAATCCACTGGGAGAAGCAAATTCATAAATATTCATAAATGGAAGCATCATTATAGATAATAAAATACGAAGCAGCATGTGAGTTTGGATGGTTTTTATTGTCACAATATGTGGTTGATGTTTGGGTAAAGTATCTTATTATGAGCTGGAGGCATGCATTTTATTCATACAGATTGTGTTCTGGAAAACTTCGTTCTTGAACTCATCTGAAACTTGCAGTATCACAAGTTCTGAAACTTATGTTCTCAAGCAAGGTTTTTTCTTTTTGATCACTACATATTTTTAACCTGCAAGACCCTCATGTGTTCTCACCTAGTTATTGCATTGGTCTCTTTATAGAGACGCGCCTCTTGTCTCAATTCCTCCAAACCTTCCTTCAAATTACTGCTAGAAAGATCTTCCACAGTACTGCTATGGTCGTATCATAGTTGCTCAGAATATTACCAAGAATCCCCATTATGTAAGAACTAAAGCTCCTTTTGTGGTATTTGCCATCTTTAATAATCTAGTACTCACTACATTTTCAGCTCCACAAATATTATTTTCCAGCAATATCAAGGTATTTGTGAGTCCTATACACAGATGCTCTCTCATTTCTCCACATCTGTGTACCTGCAATTTCTATATTATTATGTTATAATGGCTATATCTCTTGGAATGCCTTTCTCAGACTTTTGTGGCTTGACAAGTTCTTAACTTGTTCTTGACAAGTTCCATGGTTCAATTGTCAACTTTGTGTGCCTTTTGTGACTCACCAAGTGGATTCACAGGAAGGCAGGCACGTCTTTACGCTTCATTTTATATACACATTCCTTATAGTCCCTATTACACTGCACATTGATTAAGAATCACTTGCTTGTACACCTTCCCCACTAGTCTGTGAGTTCCTGGAGGACAAAGACCATACATTGTCATCTCCATACCCTCCCTGTCACAGTATTCCTCCATAATAAGTTAAATTGTGTTATTCATTCATTATTTCATTTTTATCTCTTGAGAGGCAGTAGAGTATAGTGGTTAATATATATGGCTTCTGAAGTCAGGCTTCATGTCTGCCTCTGGAAAAGTTATTTAACCACTCTCTGTCTCAGTTTTCTCATCTATAAAATGGGAATAATACCAGAACTTATAGGATTTTTATGAGGATTTGATGAACTAATACATATAAAGTATTCAGAACAGTGTCTGAAACCTAATAAATTATGTATAAGTGTTGCTATTAGTATTATTTCTTATTTTGCTTTGCATCGAGATGGATAATAGTTTGACACATAGTCATTCATACCTGAAGATTTTGAATAAATGAACCTTTTTCTAGACTGAATAATCCCAGCTCCTTTAGGCTATTTTAAAAATCAGACTAATATTCCAATCTTTAAAAAATTTCTCCTTTGGTCCTTCATCTTAATGCAGTGAAAAGAGTATTTTTGGTATTTTGCTATTACAACAAGAATTTTTGAACCAGGTCACTAAATTCTCATCTATTCTTTTCAGTATCGTTCTCTATGCTAGTCACAATGGGCATATAACTGCATGAGATAGGCAAGAGACCTGCCTTCATGGGATGTACAAATTCTTACTTGCAGGAACAGACTTTTTACCATTAGCCAAATTACTTACCGCTCTTTCGAATTCTCTCTTCCAATAGGTCAGCATGTCCAGCTGGAAGTTTCTTACTGAAAATCTCAGCTGAACGGAGAAACATAGCTTCAACTGCAGACCCTTTCAGCAAAGCAATCTGATCTTCATGGTCCAATGTCTGAAACCCTGAGTGAAGATGATAATCAAATCAGTATCAAAAATTGTGAATGTTGTATAACAATATTTCATCATCACCATCATCCCCATTGATAAAACCTTTCCATAAAGTGATTTTGTAATTGTTTTAAGATTGAACAGCTAAACTGAGTCAATAAGTATCTCTTGTACTCCCCCAAATAGAAGCTGACTTTTATCTTCATCGAGCAGGATTTATTTAACAAGTCCAGACTAAAGAGGATATCAAGTCCATACCAAATATGTATACTTATAAACTATGGAAGAGACAGGCTGATTCAGATGAAATATTGGAGATAAAGTAGATTCTCTTTGAGCCATTATTTTAGTCATATCTTGTCACATCAGAGAGGGTCAGAGAGGGTCAACTCTGCAGAATGGAAGCATCCACAAGCCAGAAAACATTTTACATGTATTCAGAGGTTTAAATGAATATTTGGCCAACTCGTTGAGTCTTTAATCAATGTGAAGAATGGGTAGCATTCCACCCCGCCCGCCAAAAAACCAATCAGGGCCATGCTGAGGTATCTGCTCTGAGCTCAGCACTGCACATGTGGGGTAGGGAAAATCAGAGACATATAGGAAAAAACTGATGACCTGAAGATATGTAACACTGCCCAGAAAATCCAAAGTCCTTATGCAGGCTTATATGCTACAGTCCCCAGTGGCCTCTCTGACCTCACTTTCTCCTTCATCACCTCCTCCTCAGTTATTGTGCTCCAGCCACACAGACCTCTGGCTCTGTGGTGAACACACAAGTCTGATTTTGCCTCAGGGTGTATGCTCTTCCCCAGCTCTCCCCATGCCCCACTCCCTCAGTGTATGCAGGCTCTGCTTCAAGGTGACCCTACCTAAAATAGCACTCCCCAGCACTC
The DNA here is from genome assembly GCF_964270905.1 of Leucopleurus acutus. Lineage (NCBI taxonomy): Eukaryota > Metazoa > Chordata > Mammalia > Artiodactyla > Delphinidae > Leucopleurus > Leucopleurus acutus. The sequence continues at coordinate 82,994,776 of NC_139152.1, read as the reverse complement.
ACTAGTCCCTACCTGCTTTATTTTCATTCATAAAACTTACTACTGCCTGACATGATATTATAAGTTTATCTGCTTATTTGTTAATTATCTGCCACCTCTCCTGGAGTATAAACTTCTTGGGGACAGAGACTTTGCCTGTTTTATTCACTTCTGTATCCCAAGTGTCTGGCATATAATAGGTATCCAAGAATTAAATAACAATGGAGTTCAGAGAAGAGAGTAATGCTAAGGATTAAAAGTCACTACCTTGATGGTAGGCATTCAAAAATACTTGCTCAATGAATAAATGAATGAATTGAAGAACTGAAAACATAGCAGGAGTCCATTAATGGTGACTACTTAAATAAATTATGGTAGATCCATAGGAGGGCAGTATAAAATAAGGTCTCTAAAATCAGATTGCCTAGAAGAAAATTCTGTCTCTGACACTTACTATCTTTGTGGTCTTGGGAAACGTACTCAATCTCTTAGTGTCTCAGTTTCCTCACCTCCAAAATAGGGATTATAAAAGCACCCACCCCTTAGGATTGGCAGAAGTGTTAATGAGGCAATCATATTAAATGCTTAGTACAGTTCTTGACATACAGCAAATACTTAAATAATGTTAACTATTATTATTACAATGGAATACTATGCAACTGTTAAAAGCATGAGGCTGGTATACATATATGGGAAGATGTTAAAGAGAAAACGATACCCCAAAACAAATATGTACTATATAATCTCACTTCATGTTTAAAAACAACAATCTATGTATGTGTATGTGTGTATAGATTAAAATATATGAAAGAAATCAAACCAGACTTCTGTCAATAGTTGCCTATAATAAAGATGATACGGATGGCTGTGAAGGGGACTTTAACTTTCTGGTCCGTAAATTTCTGCATTGTTTGAATTGCATGATTGAATTACTTACAATGGGTACCAATCTATTTGGAGTTTTTGTATACAAAACTTTAAAAATGGGGTGAAAATGTCCTTCTTTTCCTGCCTGCTGAGCCTGTCTTCCGAGATGGTCCAGCTCTCTGAGGCATGATTTTAAGGATGTTTGGAAAGGTCTCCGGCAGGACTTTTTTTTTTTTTAATTCAAACAGAAAGTCACAAAAATTATAATCATCCTCATCAGTTCACTCAGTCCCATGTAATTAATTTTTTATCTTGATCTTTTGTTAGTACTTTTATGAATTCATCAGTTTTTCATTAGAGTTCTGAAAATGCTTATTCATTCAGTTCAACAGTATCTGGTAGGACTTTTTATCAAAGTCCATTGATCTTCTAAATTCAACCCCTATGTTGATAAGCAAATATTTAAGTCCCTTTCTATAATTTGCATTTTTCCCCAAGTGTAAAATCAGATCGTGAGAGTAAAGAACAGGCTTTTTCAATCTATACTCCCTGTCTCCCTCTACCCAAGATTCTGAATCTTAAGAGGCCCATTTGTTTCTCTTCCTAAAATATAACCTAGAAACTTAAATCAGTCCTAAGTCTCATTTTCACCTCAGTGTCACAAATGCCTGATCAATGAGAGCAGCAGAACATCTTCTCTAAGTATCAGCTCTGCATTGACCATCTCTTTTCCTGTTGATAATGAATAACCTTCCCCTGTTCTGAGAACTTGAGTCTTTTTTTATGACTCTTCAAAAAGTCACTACCTTAGAGAACCTAAGAGCTCCTTTGAGGGCAGGAGCCATGCTGAGTCTCCAGCACCCTGGACAGTGCCTGGCACAGGTTATGCTCAATGAACTGCTGAAAGGAGTGACTCAGCTGGGTCTTTCACAAAACACCGTTTCCTATTGGTGTTATATATCATTATTATTACTATATATAATAATGTCATTTCTATAATTTTTGTTAAAAGACATTTTTTTCTTTCTCAAGGTTTTCTTGCCTTTTATTTCCTGCTGCATTTAAATTTTTTTCCTTCTACTTTACTCGTTAAACATGCATTAATTGCACTCTTTCTCTCCCTCAGGAAATAGGTTAGGCACTGGAAATGAAGAAGTGTGTAAGATATTGCCATTGCTTTCAGATAAGTTACCTTCTTATGAATAAGATACTTTTTCGCCTTCAATTATTTCCTGATTCAATACCAACTGACCATTTGAACTGAAAAACCTTTTCCCATAAACAACCAAGAACATCATATTCTCCCTTTCCCAGTTCTCCCCCCACAGTTATCACTCTCGTGTAATCTTTTTTTTAATCATGATTGCCTTCAGCCAAATTAGCATATAACAATTAAGTTTCTCTTTCATTGTTAATAAATAAATGAGAGAATATTAATGTTTCAATGATAACAAGAACTTTCTCCCCACATCTTATGACTTTTATATAAGCTTATGTCTATCCATGACACATTTAATAAAATAATAGCATAATGCTGACAAAAGAAAGCAAATTAAACTGTCTAATTAAAATCCTACATCAGAAGTCACCTTCTGTAATTTAATATTACAGTGTTATGCTGCTATGCAAGATATTTATTATACTCTACTAGACCATGGATTCTAATGTACTAAAATATTTTAAAAACACTGAAGCAACTTAAACCTATTGGCTTATAGAGCATTGATAATGTGGCTGAAAGAATGGGGGAGGAGTGGCACTGGGAGACAAGAACCTTGAATTCCACATTCTGTACTGGCACCATCTAAATGGCTATGGATAAGTCCCTCTCCCTCATCCCATTCATACACTTGTTCATCAAGCCCTACCAATCTTTGAGTCTCTCTTCATTTTGTTTCCTCTTCTCTCTCCCACTGCTATTGCTTTATTTTAAGCCCTCTACCTGGACTGGTGCAGTAGCATACTAAGTGATCCTCCCTGCCTGCAGTCCGTCCTCATTCAAATCCATCTTACACAAACCCAATAAAGCCATATATCTATAACATAAATCTCATTATGTTCCTCTCAAAAAGAAAAAAAAAAAAGCCACCAAAAACTTCTTACCGTCCAGGGCATCCTTATCAGTCTGGTACCAACTTGCCTTATGTCTAGCCAAGGAGCCCACCACAGACATTATTCTATAGCTACGCTGAATCTTCTCTTCCATTTCTAATAATCCTATTCTTGTTCATGCCTCATTACCTTTTCACAAGCAGATCTCTCGACTTGGAATGCCCCTTCTCTTTCATACCACCGGGAAAAACCATTTTTTCTTTTACACTCAAATATAACTCTTTCTGAATCCTCCCTGTCCTTCTCAGATACAATTAGGAATCATTTTCTTTCTGTTCAACAGCACTTTGTATACATGGTTTTTTGGGGTTCTTTAAAATTTTAGCCTTTAATCACTCTCCTTGATGGTAATTGCTAGGTACTTAGCATAGAGTACATTTCAAAAAATGCTTATTAAATGAATAAATGGATGAATGACAACTTTGGAAAGTCTCAATTTTTTAATCTATCAATTTGGAGAATTATTATAATTTAAAATATCCCATCTGGCTCTAATATTTCATGTCTATAGTAATTAGATACATTAATTTAAAGCAGATGTGGGGGACTTCCCTGGTGGCGCAGTGGTTAAGAATCCACCTGCCAATGCAGGGGACACGGGTTCAAGCCCTGGTCCGGGAAGATCCCACATGCCACGGAGCAACTAAACCTGTGCGCCACAACTACTGAGCCCGCGAACCACAACTACTGAAGCCCACGTGCCTAGAGCCCTTGCTCCGCAACAAAAGAAGCCACTGCAATGAGAAGCCCGTGCACCGCATGGAAGAGTAGGTGCCTAGAGCCCTTGCTCTGCAACAAAAGAAGCCACTGCAATGAGAAGCCCGTGCACCGCATGGAAGAGTAGCCCAGCACCACCACAGCTAAAGAAAGCCCGTGCACGGTAACGAAGATCCAACGCAGCCAAAAATTAAATAAATAAATAAATAGAATTTTAAAAATAAGTAAATAAATAAAAAGTTATAAAGCAGATGTGGCATTATTCCCTTTTTACAATGAACAGACCTGCCTCTCAATGTCACAAGAATATTGTACAGTGTAGTAGAAAAGTAACTACATGTAAAAATACCTGGAAGTTTTTTTGTGAATTCTACGAGAATCTGTACATGACTGGTAGCCATTTCAGTTAAAATGAGAAAATTTTCTTCTGCACTGAATTCTTCTTTTAACTAAATTTTAAGAAAAAAGCAAATGATAAGTAGATAGAAGGAGAAATCAATATAATATTGTTACACTATAGAACCATATTTAGATAATAAATTTTAAGACCCAGCTCAAATTTTTCACATCCTTGGAGAACAATTACTATTACCAAGCTAGGTATGAGACTTCTTACTCTTTGTTTAATGCTGCAAAAAGTTTAAAGGTACAACTTAAACTCTAAGCCCTAATCATTTTAACTAACATATTCATATATAAATTTGACCCCCAAGGTAGTAAGAGCTCCAGAAAATATCAACTTTAAACCCATGTATCCTCAGATATTGTACATACAATTTTATTTGTTATTTCCTGAGGCATCCTCTGCTTGCTGTATGAATCCATAATATAATGAAGAAGATTCTGTTGATCTGGGGTGAGTTCAGTTTTCTCCTACACTGGCAAAAAAATGAAAGGTGTCAGGGAAGCTGGTTAGAAGGCATGTTTCCCATGTGTACTCTCATCTGGAGTAAACCACTAGCAGAAATTGTTGAAAAAAGCCCTAACTATGGCAGAAACTGTGCATGCACTCTGTTATAATGTGTAATTGCTTTCTCTAGTTCCTTGGGCAAGCCACATCACATTTCACTAAATTTGTCCCAAGTGGGTAATTTTCCTATCTATGAAACAGGGATAACAAAATATTCCTTTCATGTATTTCTTGTGAATAAATAATAAGCAGGATATGAAGCCTGTCAGGCCTACTACCATAGCAGAGTTGAGCAGTTCTCATAGAGACCATGTGGCCAGGCCCAGAATATCTGGCCCTTTACAGAACTGTTGCCAACCCCCAAAGTAGTAAGTCATCAATCTGGACAATTCAGACCACAAACACCTCTTTCCCCCTGATTAGCATCTTTTGATGAGTGTGAATAATAGTGTCGACTTGTTGCTTCCTTTACCAAAGTGTTATTGGTGAAGCACTATGACAAAGTAATACAGCTGACCCTTGAACAACACAAGGTTTGAACTGCATGGGTCCACTTATACACAGATTTCTTTTACTAAACATGTTCTACTGCACTACAGAATCCGTGGTTGGTTGAATTCACAGGGGCAGAACTGAGGTTACGGGAGGGCCGGACTGTGAAATTATATGTGGATTTTCGACTGCCCGAGGGTGGACATCCCTAAATACCCCCCCAAGTTGTTCAAAGGTCAACTGTACTTTTTACATAAAATTATTTTTTCTGAAATGAACACAAAATAACATATTTGCAAAACTAAACTTGGATGAAATTTTCTTTGTCAGTAGTATAATAAATATTGAGAAGAGTGTGACTTAATCAATCATGGATTATAGGTTTTGCAACTAATGGCAAATTAAAATTCCTCCAAATGTTCTGTGAACTATCACAACATGTTTGGCTAAGCATCGAAGATGCTGTTCCTCTATTTTGTCCTGAGTCACGCAAAGGATTTCTTGAGTAATTTGTGACCTCAGGGAGAAGGGCCTTTCTCTATTGACCCACAGATGTGTATTCACCCTGTTTTACCCCTCGATAAGGACTAATCCACAGACCCCTATTGAGTCCACATCCTTTCCAGTCTCAGCCTCCCTTCTCACTGACAGGGAAAGAAATGTCATCGACGCTCGTTTTAAAGCCCAAACCATTCCCACCGGTTACCTCTGGGAAGCAGGAGGAGAATAGGATCAGGGAGATGGAGAACTTTCACTGATTTTACTTCATCCATGTTTACGTAACTGCTACCCTTTGAATTTTTACATGGAAGCATGTATTACTCTCTTGACTAAAAAGCTCTTGATGCACACTTGAAATGAAATTCTGCTCGTGGCTGTGGCCCTGGTGTGAAAGCTCCCCGCCCAAGTCACAACATCCTAGAAGCTCAGTGGCCGCCGGCTATGGTGGGCGCGCTGGCCCGTCATTACCCTGCATGACTTAGTTGTCGAGGTCACTTGTCGCAAGTCACGTCCTTCACCGTCTTCATTAATGGTCTGATCTGCGTGCTGCTTCACGTTTTTCCTCAGTCTTTTAGATTTACACTGAATGTCAGTTAACAAGCCTGAAAACATAAACAGAGAGTCTTCGCCATCCAAGGAAGGTCCTGTTGGGTTTGTGGTCCCAAGGCAGCTGAGGTGTGGTCAGCTCAAAAGGTCTCCTTTGCCATTTAGCACAGAGCTAATTCTGGCCCTACTGACAGTTTAAGACCTGGTCCTGAACAAGAAATGTATCTCCTGTGAGCCTCAGTTTCTTCCTTGGTAAAATGAGAATAATATTTAACCCACAGAGTTATCTATAGATTAAATATCATTAGGTCATTTTTTAAAATGAGCTTTCTGCAAAGAATTTGTAACACCAGAGCATTGTACAAATGTAAGGTACTCAATAAAAAAGGTGAATGACACTCACCCTCTTCCTGGCCTAGGGGGCCTTGAAAGCTAGGGTTTCAAAACATAGGATTAATATTGTTTTCCATCGATGTTTACATAACTGTACTGTAAGAAGTAGATCCAATTTCACATTAAACACAAAAGTAAATGTGTTGAGGAAAATGATGTCAACATCCTCTAGGAAAAAATTTTAAAGTCCTGTTAATTTTCAGAACTGTATAAATTATTAAGAATATAGTTACAGATGAAAATATCTCCAGGGGACTTTGAAATTTTCTTTTGAATAATCATACAATATCACCAGAAATTTACACTTAAACAGAACTAGTAACATAGTGAAGAACAATCTCCCATGTTCCTATTTAACTTCCTTATTCTCTCAATGTTAATGAAACGAAGTTCCAAGAGCTTCTTCGTCCAGGGCATTTACTTTATAGGATCATACAAAAGCTCTTATATCTGTTACTAGATAAGTGTGTGTTTTCATAAATAACATTATAGACTCTTGTAGGTAGAGTCATGAAAAATGTCCTCAGGACTTTGCTGGAACAGGTTCATATTTAAGTGATGAGGAACATGAACCACCCAGGATCGAAGTAAGTGTTTCCACTGCAAGATTGGATTCCAGCCACAGCCCCTACTGCAGTCTCTTGTTTCATATATGCTAAGAAGAGATTGTGATCGGGCACTATAAAATTTTCATCCATCCAGAGCTGGATTATTTACACTGACCTATTTTTACCCCCCTCCTGCACGCGTTATTTCTTTGGGTCCATCCCAGTTGCCTGCAGTTGGGGAACAATAGAACTGGAGTCACCTTCCAAAGGCTTTTATTTCATGTGGCATTCCCTCTCTGAGTGTTATCATCCCCTTGGTGATGTTTGTGTGTTTATTTGTGTTTTGAGCAGGAATAGGACATATCTCAGAATCTGAGTGGTCTGTAGAATTTGCAGAATGAAAAATTAATATGTTATGTACGAGCATGCATTCCAAATTTTGATGAAGATTATGGTTTCTCACAAAGCCAGCAGTTAATACAGTGTCTCTTTATCTGATCGAAGGACCGAAGTATATTAAAACTCGGAGTAATTTCCTGTGTAAAACTATACAAATTGGTTCAAAGCTGCACTAAGAGAAAAAGGAGTCTTAATAAAATGACTAGGTTTAAAACTCTATTTAGACAATTCAGAGGCAGTTACACCTTATAGAACATTCTTAATTTTTCCCACAACTGTGAATTTTTATGCTGATTAAACAATAAATAAGAAGGATATTAAATCATATTTGGAGGAAACATTTAGACTGTCATTCTTTGTAGCTTATTAAAACATGTTACTTTGACTGTATGTTAATGCCATTTCACTTCATGTATAATTCATGGCAACAATGGACACCAAAACACAGCTGTTTCTTTCAGGTGCATAAGATGCTCTTTAAATGACAGTTTCGACAATTTCAGTGGTTCATTACCCTTTTCAAGAACTTAGACGGCTTAGTAAGTCTCTTCTTTAATATGTGACATACAATTCTAATCATGTGAGTTACCTGGCATCTGCCTCCTTAAGAGATTTTTAGTGGAATTTAATTGCTTGTTGCGAATACCTGTATACATACATTCAGCCAACATTCCCATCTCTTTGCATTTCCTTAGTCGACACTCTTGGCACTTCCTTCGCATGTACATGTCCATCACACAGTTGCCCCCGTTTTTACACTTGTACACGGCATTTTTGGTAATGCTTCTCCTGAAGAAACCTGGGGAAGAAACGGAAAGAAGTAAGAGGCTCCAAACAACACACCTGGATTGAGAGATGCCACAGCATTTTTCTCATGAACCCCCGTGGGGCACCCAGGCCATCCTTGACCATATCGGTGACAAATGTACTTTTGGCTGTGCTGCACGGTCCAGACGGCTGCTGTTGTTAATGATTTATTTCTCAAAAATAAAGACACATTTGAATTATAGCCTCTCTTTGGAAAAATCTTGGTTTGTTTTAAAAGATAGATTACTTTCATTAGTGTATCTTTACTGGGAGACCATTATGTACTAATGAGCTCTAGGTGCTGGTGGTACAGGGGTGAATAAGTTATCCCTGCCCTCTTACAGTTTACAGGTTGGTTGAGAACAAAGAGAGGCAAACAACCAAACTAGCAAAATTCCGTGTTCCTGGGCTGTGCTGAGGAGAGAGGCTGACTGAATGATCAGTTCTGGATACACAGGTCAGACTCGGAAGTGAGCACTGAGGTTTCAATTCAGTACTTAATATACGCAGCTTGGTATAATAATAAACATGCCAACCTTGCTTTAAAATAAACATCTCCCCGGAGAGCATGCAGCCGCAGCTACAGCCGCTACAGTTCAGGTGCCTGGAGGTGGGGAGGGGACTGACTGGCCTCCTTTCTGCTTCTCCTCTTCCTCCTCCACCCATAGACCTGGATGACCACGGTTCCTGACACTTCTGGAGTCGAGGTGGAGTGGTGAATAAGGATTGGGCTGGGGGAGGCAGGGGAAGAAGTGACAGGAAAGAGCTTACTTGCCTGGTGTTGTTAGAAGCTGGTTTGTATCTAGCAAGTTTTGGAAACTGACTCTTTCTCCCTTGGTTTGGGTTCTTTTGAGAACTCCTCCCATCACTGGGATACTTTCCTCTGCAGTTCCTTGTTGAGGGCAAATATGTCTCTCTTCTAGCCCATGGCTTGCATCTCATTCTTCAGCCTCTTGGAATTCGGCAATTCACCTGCATCCTTTCTTCTGAGGTCCCTCCACTCCATGGACTCAACCCCATGCCAGTTTTCTCTGCTCCAACAAACTCAGAGAAAATTGCTTCCACCTACCTATGAGCAGTCAGCCACCCACCCTCTTGCCCTTTCAACTTCTCAGGTGAAAGTCAGACGCCAATCTTCAGTGTCCCTCAGCTGCAGGGAATACATGTCAATCTCCTTGAGTGATCCTGTTGAAGACCCTTCCATTGGGCCTGGGGCAGCAGGGCCTCCTTAGTGTACAGATTTTATCTGGAGAAGGGGGACACCTTTTTCTAATTCTCACAAAAGTCCCATACTTTCCACCGGTGGCCCCCAGGGGCAGACAGCCACACCCCACCCCACCCCTTTGCAATGGGAATGTGGGATTCCTAGCACACTAATCACATGTTCCAAAAGCTTTAAAGATCACTCTCTAACTTCCAACTCCTGCTCACTTCATACCCTCAGAGTAAGCGAGGTATTTAACTAGTTCTTAACTACCCACTGCAAGATGGGCTCACTTTGGAATGTAGCATCTATTGTCTTCACGCTTTGCCAAAATTGAGACAGCAGTGTCCTTCCTATTTTAACAGCCTGTTGGAATAATAGCTGACATTTACTAAGCACCCACTCTCTGTTGTTCTAACCACTTCACCTGCATTTAGTTATTTAATCTCCATATCAATTTTATGATGAAGATAATATTACGTGTCCCCATGTTACAGATGAAAAAAACGGTACAGAGAGGTTAAGTATTTTGGCCATGATAACATGGTTAATAATTGGACTAAAAAGATCTAAATCCAGGCAGTCATGCACCAAAGCCCATGCTCTTAACCACTATGTTATAATTGCCCCCCTTGCATCACAAGAGAGTAGAATAACTTAATCTTAAATACCTACTATCTGAAAGCTGCATCAGAGAATGCAAGGGAGACACCAAGATGAAGAAAACATTCCTTGTCCCTCAGAGCTTCCAACTTAGGGGGAAGACAAAGCAGTAAAATCACAACACAATAAAAATGCAGAGTGACAGGATAGCCAATTAAGTAATACAGTATTGGAAGGTAGATGAAAAAGTGATCATCTCATGGCCACACTAAATGCTTGTGAAAGACGTGCCACATTAAAGAGAGACAGCAATTCCATCATAGACTTGGAGATTTGCACATTTGTTATGACAATTTTCCAAGCAGAAGGCAATAAAAATTGTCCTAGTAAAATAAGTACAATATGACAATTTCCCATCAGCTAAAAGTCTAGTGTCTCGAGGAAAAGGCATTATATGGGCTGGGAATGGCCCTGATTAATTCCAAGTAGGGGGAATCACAGAAGACCTCATGAAGGAAGTAGAATTTGAGCTGGACCTCAGAGAATAAGTAGGACTTTGAAACATGGACTTTGAGGGAGGAAGGACAGTCTGGGAAATGAGCAAATGCACGGAGTTATGGAAATTCCAAGGAAGGGTATGTAATCCATCTTGATGGGAGGGTAGAGTGTGGGGAGAATTAGTGGGAGCTGGATGAGGGCATGTAGTGGGACAGAATATGGTTAAATGCCGTTGAATTCCAAGCAAAGAAGTTGAATCTTTATATCAAGTAGAGAGAGAGAGAAGCCTTTAAAGGGTTTTGGCAGGGGAGGGTCTAACCTAACCTGCGTGTTGGGAAGACTTCTTGGGGCAAGATCAAGAAAGGTGGGACAGGGAGATCGGAGACTGGAGGCAAGAGGCTGTTATGGCCAGAGGGTGACTGATGCCTGACCTATATGGGGCGGGGAGTGGGGGGGCAGGAAACAGAGGAACATTCAGGACTTGATAACTAACTCAATATGAAAACAAGCTGAAGAAAAAGTTAGAGATGTCAAGGTTAAAAAAGTCATAGACTTGCTTTTGAATTTGTGAGCTGGTATAACTTTCAGTAGGAATGGTATTACCATTTTCCTAAATGTCAAATCCAACCACAGAGAGTCTAAAAAAAGACTGTGCTTCAGATCAGTGTTGATATTGGGAGTGCAAACACCACATCGTGTAATTCAAAAGAAACTACAGACAAAAAAAGAAAGAAAGAAAAGAAAAGAAAAAAAGAACTTTTTCCTGATACCAAATGATTGATCTCAATGACCACTTTAGCTTACTTGAGTCAATCTTCCCACTAATTTTCAGCCCCTCCCAGGCACAATTCCCTCTAAAACCATGATAGATATTGATAGCTCAATAATGAATTGAAATAAAATTCCTTATTCCAGGATGAGTCAAAGGAACAGTGCTAGGACAATTCTGCAGGGTTTTTTTTGCTCTGGTATTAACTGAGAAAGGAATCATTATCATCTCAATAGCTGAATTAATTAGCTTTCACTCTGAGGTGGCAACACAATGTTATCATTCTATCATTTAAATAAGGCTACATATATTGTATTTATACTTATGCAAATCAATCCGTACACATACCTCTGCCTCTATCTTGTGCATATTCAACAATGCCCATATCAGAAAAGTCATATGAAAATGAATGGAAAGGAAATTCACTGAGGAACAGAGGCTCCCTGGTAAACGAAGATGAAAAGACAGGGCTGGCGTTGCCCTCAGGGGAGTGTGTAGCGCTAGGGGGCTTCCTGGGGTGGCAGGCGAATAAGCTATAGGATGGTAAAATGGATCCCTCAGTTACGCAGAATATTGGACATCCTGCTTTTCTGCTTCTTTATACAGATAGAACCCATACCATACCCTACTCCCAACTATGCATACATACGTGCCCACACAGACACACATGCACATACTGGACTCCAGGGACTGACAGTAGGCCACACATTACTTTGAAATCAATAAAATGTTGGTTGATGTTTCAACCTCTAAGGGTCTCCTGACTTTTAAAACAGCAACAGACACATAGGACTGAGGAATTAGTTATCTTAACATCCAATATGGCCTAAAGAAAGTCAGCTTTTAGTTCTGCCTCAGCAGACCATAGAATAAAAAGGACTCCACCACCGACTTGTACAGGACTTACTTTGTAGCAGGCGCTTTTAAACACTTTGCATATGGCGTTTCACTAAACACTAATAACAATCCTATGAGGTAGACCTAGTCTTATCTCTCTCTTATAGGTAAGGAGACTGAGTTACACAGAAATTAAGTCATTTGCTCAAGGTCCTACAGATAGTAAATGGTAGAGCTCAGATTTGAACGCTGATAGGCTCAGTTCCGTACTCTATGCTCTTAACCACTCTATTATGCTGTCCTTCTAGTTAGGAGATTACATTCCTAAAAACTGTCTTTTGACATGAATCTCCCCAAATCCCATTTTGCAGGTGAAGTGCTCCACAGTTTCATCCCTATCTCCAAAGCTTCTTCAGAAACATCCTGTTCTCCCTCCCCACTCCAGATGTCTGCTCCACCTCTGTCTCACTGGTAGAAAACTGCAGAGTAGCACAAACTAGACAGAACAGCTGCCAATACTGAACCAGGTAAGCTTTGGTCTCCATCACACAGTTTCTTAGGCTTCAGGATCTCAATTCCTCTCTTTGAGTTGTTTGCTGAAATTTTTAGAACTCAGTAATAGACTCCTGATCGCCTGGCAGGAGCTGTTTTAGGTCGTTGTTTTTGAAAAAGCAAACTCTCAAACTTTTGAGATGCAGTCGATAAAAATTATTCTTGACTATTTAGTTCTTGTTAATGTTGCTTTTAAGGTTTTTTTTCCCCTTTATCTGTTAGGGAGCCACAAAAAAATGTCTACCTGATTTTCCAACACTTACTTTTATCACTATAATTTCTAATTTTTTTTTCTTAAATAGGTTTAAAAAGAACTGACTTTGAATTACTTTTGGAAGTTGCCTAATGTCACTCCAAAGTAGGCAAATCAACAAACAACCTAGCAGTCAAAGGGCATTCGTAAAACTTCTATACTCCCTCTGGAAAAAAAAAAAAATACTGTGAAATAAAAGTTCATTAAAATAACATAGTCTGGGCTTCCCTGGTGGCGCAGTGGTTGAGAGTCTGCCTGCCGATGCAGGGAACACGGGTTCGTGCCCCGGTCCGGGAAGATTCCACGTGCCGCAGAGCGGCTGCGCCCGTGAGCCGTGGCCGCTGAGCCTGCGCGTCCAGAGCCTGTTGCTCTGCAACGGGAGAGGCCACAACAGTGAGAGGTCCACGTACCGCAAAACAAACAAACAAACAAAAGGGTCCTGCAGATTTGAGTACCAGTTCTACTGCATTCTTTCATAGCTGTGAGATCTGGGCGAATTTCTGAGTGTTGGTATTTTTATTTGGAAAAAGGAGATGATAATACTATCTCAAGGAGCCACTATAAGGATAAATGAAATAAAGAGTCTCCAGTGGAAACTGTCCAGCCCATAACTGAGAATCATTATTTTCCCCAGTTTGTCTGAGTCCATAAATGTGTATTTTTCAACAATTTTAGGAATTTTAATGTAAAGGATGATTTATCAAGTGACTCATGTGTGATTTATACTTGGTCCTATTGTTTTGGGGTTTGGGGGTGCTGTTTTATTGTCTTTTGCTTTTCTATCCCATCCCAAGAGGGTAGCCATCTTTTTATGCTCACTTGCTAAGACAAAAGCTGAAGTTGTTTACCTCTAGATAAAGATAGCTCTCGGATAGGGCTTTTGTTTTCAACCCCTCATTGAAAGGGTTATACTGCATCATATCAAAGATGATGGAGGCGGAGGTCAATGCTTTTAGAGTTGGGGGAGCAGAGGCAGCTTAGCTGGAAAAAGGTTTGGGGAACTTCACCAGAGCCTGAGAATGGGATGAGTCTCACAGGTTCTCTGAGTATTGGACCAGCACCCATAAAGAGCCTCTAGAGAGGTGACAAATCTCTAATGGGATAGCTCTGAGATGAGGACAGGAAGATACTAATAACATGACCTTGGAAACCCTGAGATAAAATACCCATGTCAAAAGGTGGCTGAGTTGTCCACTCTCAAGGGATCAATTCAAAGGTGAACAAGGAGCATATCAACTAATACCAAAATATTCCCCCCTGTGTAAGACCCCTGAGATTTGTGCATGTTCCTGGGGAAAAGAGCATCCCCAAATATATCCCAAGTGGAATTTCTCATCAGCCAGGGGGATTATGAGCCTGGGAAAGATTAAATTTGATTACAGAAATATAGAAATATGATATGTCTTACACTTAGTCCTACCTGTTTCAGTAACAAAGTGTTTCTGAAATGCTACACATAAAGTATATCTAAAATACGGAGGTGGCTATTAAAGGAAAAATGTAGAAATGAACTAAATGAAAATGAAAATACAACTCATCAAAATTTGTGGGATATAGCAAAAGCAGTACTCAGAGGAAAAATTCATAGCATTAACTGAATACATTAGAAAAGAAATACATAAAATCCAATAATCTAAACTTCCACCTTAGGAAACTAGAAAAGAGAGCAAATTAAATCCAAAGTAAGCTGAAGAGGAGAAGTAATAAAAGTTAGAGCAGGATCAGTGAAATTGAAAATAGGAATACAGGGCTTCCCTGGTGGCGCGGTGGTTGAGAGTCCGCCTGCCGATGCAGGGGACACGGGTTCGTGCCCCGGTCCCGGAAGATCCCACATGCCGCGGAGTGGCTGGGCCCGTGAGCCGTGGCCGCTGAGCCTGCGCATCCGGAGCCTGTGCTCCGCAACGAGAGAGGCCACGACAGTGAGAGGCCCACATACCACAAAAAAAAAAAAAAAGAAAATAGGAATACAACAGAGAAAATCAATGAAACCAAAGCTGGTTCTCCGAAAAGATCAATAAAATTGAAAAATATCTAGCAAGGCTAACCAAGAAAAAGAGAGAAGACACAAATTACTAGTATCAGAAATAAAAGAGAGCCATTACTACTAATTCCATGGATATGAAAAGCATAATAAAGGAATATTATTTTAAAAATTGTATGCCTTCTCTATATCTTTAATTCTGTGTTTGTAAGGAGGGGAGATGGTTCTGTGGAAATAAAGCCTATCCAAATGATCCAACAACAAAAGGCAAAACACAAAAACACAAAACCACTAGTGGTTATCAGTGTTTGCCTCTGGGGAACAGGACTTGGGGCAGAAATGGTTGTGCAGGGGCTTTTCTACCGTTTGACTTTTGAATGACATGTACTCATTGCTTTGACAAAATGTTCAAGTGACGAAGTTGTCTAAAGGAGTTGAAAGCAAAAATCCGTGGACACCCTCACCCCTACTGGGTATCCTTGGGAGACTGAGGGCAAGGGTTACATCTGCAGGGGTTGGGCTTTTCAGGCCCTTAACAGCTGTTTAAACTCCCAGGTAGGCAAACTCCCAGGAGCTGGAGGCTTATACTGACTAGTGGCCTCTAGTCACTACTTTCCTATTTATATATTGCTTATATATTTAGTTTAAATATTTTTTCTTATTTAAATCTAATTTCTATTGTCTTCTGTTTGTCTTATATCATTGCTCTATATTTATTTGATATATCAACTTTTATTCATTGGAAATCACCCTTCTTTCGTTTCCTTTTTCTATATGTTCTTTTAGATACCATTTTATTGCTTTTGTATTTTTTATCTTTTTTGTTTGTTTTACTGGTTTCTCTTTTTTTCTATTTTAGCTCAATTATGTAAACTGTTTTCCTACTTTGCTTTAAAATGGTGAAAGTGAGAGCAGGAATTTTGTTTTGTTCACCACTGTATCGCGTAGGCTTAGAGTAGTGGCTGGCATATAGTTGGTACTTAATAATATTTACTGAAAAAAATTGAAGTAATTAATTCAAACTCCCAGCAGCTAGAGGCTTAATTAGTTAACTAATAGGAAGAGAGATAGTTTTGAAAATAGTGTATGATCCAAATTAAGGGGGCTGGATGAAGAGAAGAATAACGATGATAAAATAATAGGAATTCATCAACAAAACAACAATAGCGAATGTTTTATGAGCACTCAAGGTGTGCCAGGTACAGAGCTGGAGGTTTTAAAAACAATGTCTCTATTCACAAACGAATCAACGGACAAAGGATTAATCTCCAAAATATACAAACAGCTCATGCAGCTCAATATTAAAGAAACAAACAACCCAATCCAAAAATGGGCAGAAGACCTAAATAGACATTTCTCCAAAGAAGACATACAGATGGCCAAGAGGCACATGAAAAGCTGCTCAACATCACTAATTATTAGAGAAATGTTACAGTGAGGTATCACCTCACTCCAGTCAGAATGGCCATCACCACAAAATCTGCAAACAACAAATGCTGGAGAGGGTGTGGGGAAAAGGGATCCCTCTTGCACTGTTGGTGGGAATGTAAATTGATACAGCCACTATGGAGAACAGTATGGAGGTTCCTTAAAAAACTAAAAATAGAATTACCATATGATCCAGCAATCCCACTACTGGGCATATACCCAGAGAAAACCATAATTCAAAAAGACACATGCACCCCAATGTTCATTGCAGCACTATTTATAATAGCCAGGTCATGGAAGCAACCTAAATGCTCATTGACAGACGAATGGATAAAGAAGAGGTGGTACATATATACAATGGAATATTACTCAGCCATAAAAAGGAACGAAATTGAGTCATTTGTTGAGACGTGGATGGATATAGAGACTGTCATACAGAGTGAAGTAAGTCAGAAAGAGAAAAACAAATATCGTATATTAAGGCATGTATGTGGAACCTAGAAAAATGGTACAGATGAACTGGTTTGCAGGGCAGAAGTTGAGACACAGATGTAGAGAACAAACGTATGGACACCAAGAGAGGAAAACCACAGTGGGGTGGGGATGGTGGTATGCTGAATTGGGCGATTGGGATAGACATGTATACACTGATGTGTATAAAATTGATGACTAATAAGAACCTGCAGTATAAACAAACAAACAAACAAACAAAAAACAACTAATACTAAACTTTCTTTGGGTTATTTATATGGAAATATGTTAATATAAATGTTTCAGACATCGCATGAAATTTCTAAAAATCTTATATGTTCTGGTGTAATATTATAAGTCATAATTCTAGTTATTACTTTAAAATGTATATCTCAGAAATAACTAAATTTCCTTGTCAATTGCATTATTATGAACTTTCAACAAATCTTTAACCGTGGTCATTTTTAAGTCGTTTGTCATTTAGAGACAGTTCTGGGTGTACTCTGACGCTTTCACAAAAATGTTCCTATAAAAGGGTTTCATCTTCAAGGAATTCATGGAAAAGACTCTGACAAGTACAGGTTTCTGGTAACTGACTATACGGCTGAAGTGAATGAATAAGCATTTTCAGAACTCTAATGGAAAACTGATGAATTCGTAAAAGTGCTAACAAAAGATCAAGATGAAAAAAAACTAATTACATGGGACTGAGTGAACTGTTGAGGATGATTATAATTTTTGTGACTTTCTGTTTGAATTTAAAAAAAAAATCCCACAAGGACTCAGAGGCAAAAATATACAAATCAATTTTCACTGCAAAGTAAAGAAGCTGTTACAGTGGAGGATTACTGGACTGAATGTCAGTATTATGACATAGTGTGAATGTGTTTCATGTTTGGTAATTGCAATCATCATTGCTTTTGTTGTGGTCATCCATTTACAATGCTTGGTGTCAGTTTATTTATCTCTTGTAAAAATAAAATACAGTGTGTGTGTGTGAGTTGTGAAAAAACAAAAGGAAACTTAAAAAAAATAAAAGAACCACAACAACAAAAAAACCCCACAAATGTCTCATTTTTTCTTCATGACAACCCAATCATAATAGTAATAATAGCAGACATTTATTGAGGGTTTCCTACTGGCAAAGACTATGATAATCGCTTTACACACATTACCTTATTTAAATCTACCTCAAAGGGTTTTCTTGAAGATGAAATGAGTTAGTACACGTAAAGTCTCCTGATAAAGCCTGCACAAAATAATCACTTGATGTATGCTATTTCTCTGTCTATCATCATCACATTGCCATCATCTCACCTTCCTCCTCCTCATCTTTATTATTATCCTCATTTTACAGGTATGAAGTCTGAAGCCCAGAGACATTAAGTAACTTGGAAGAGAATCAGCTGGGGTTGGAATCCAGGTTATCTGCCTTCAGAGTCCTACTCTTCCCAAGACTTTTATAACAAAAGTCTTCCAATGCAGTGAAATCGTTTAATCCCCACCCCTTGAATCACACTCTAAGATAATTTGACCTATCGAGTTCATTGGGATCATTATTAAATTTTATAAAATCAGACCTCAAAATCAAATAGGATTTCAGTAAGTTTATAAGTAAGTCAGTGGTCCTCAGCTCTAACCCATAAACCAAAGGCCCGTTGGAAACTCGCTACATCTATCCTACATGTCACAATTGTTTCAATAATTCTAGAATCTTTTCTAAAACTTCGGAACTAAGTCTAATGCTGGTTCACTATCTTATATAAAAATATGTTCCAAAGGATGAAAAGTCCCCCATTTGCTCATATAAAATGCCTTTTAAACGTTCTATCGTTCTTTCCTGGCATGGAGATGGTTGTGAGTGGCATTGACATTGACCTATTTGGGAATGCAGCCATTTGAAATATCCAGTCAGATGCAGATCAGTTTTTCAGTTGAGGTTTGAGATTTGAGTCAAAATTCATCCAGACCTTAGCATATTTCCCTATGCTCCACACTGATAACCGAGGGGGAGGGACAGCTCTCGATTTAATCTAGTGCCGAGCAAATGGCTCTCATTGTCACTTGGCATTATGCTTATGTTCTGCAGTTGTTGTTTTTTTAAAAAATCAAAATTTATGTCATTGATGCCATAAATGCCTATAACAAATAAAACCTTAAGAAAAATTAAAGTATTTCTAACAGAAACAGAGACCAGTGAAATCAGGAAGTTTAACCGTGGTCTTTGTTTTATTTTTAAGTTTTAAAAAATTGGGACTTCCCTGGTGGCACAGTGGTTAAGAATCCGCCTCCCAAAGCAGGGGACACGGGTTCAATCCCTGGTCAGGGAGCTAGATACCACATGCACGCCTCAAGTAAGAGTTCGCATGCCACAACTAAGGAACCTGCCAGCCGCAACTAAGGAGCCTGCCTGCCGCAACTAAGACACAGAGCAACCAAAAAAAGAAAAAAATTTCTCGTGGGTATGTATGAGTGTGTCTGTGTGTGTTTAAAGTATTACATTCATGAAAGATCTGCAGTGAAGTCCTAAGGCAAGAGAGCTACCAGGATCTTTACATAAAAAAATCTAATTTAATCCTCACAAGAACCCTGTAAAAAATAGATATTATTCCTAATTCACAGATTGGAGGCTCAGAGAAGTTACGTATTCTGTCAACTGAGGTTGGCTAGTTGGATTCGTGCATCCTCTACTGTGAAGGCAGGACAGTTGAACACAATCTCTCCCAGACTCCCTTGCCACTAAATGTGGATACGATTTAAGCTCTGCCAAACAGATGCCCTTGTAAGATATTTGAAAAGTGGAAGTGAAGAAAGAGCTGCGCTTCTGTTGTTTCTGCTGGCAAGCAGGATCATGGTTTTGCTGTGGCAGCATCTTGTTTTCCAGTTGCTAGCTTCCAGGGCATTGAGAGACTAGACACAGGGTATTCATCTTCTGTATGTACAGATTTAGCAGGTACACCATGGCTCCGGAACCAGTAATTGCAGTGAAGGCAACTTCCTGATCCCTAAAGGTCAACTAAGGTACCGTCTTCCTGGAGTCAATAATTCTTATGTTAGCTTCCTGACCCCCCATCTTCTTGAATAACAACTGCCCCGGCAAACCAGTTCTGCAGTGTGGCTTGGAGACTCAGCATAGAACCTGTTCCTCTGCCCTTCCAAGTTCTCCTATACTGATTCTTCTCTGCTTGAAATTTGGTTTCTGCTTTACTTTGTTGAACTTTGACTAATCAATATATTAAGGAACTTGCTTAGTCAGCCAAGAGGTATAGAGCCTAGATTCAATTCATGCCTGTCAAATCCCAGAGCTCATACTCCCTCTGATGGAAAGTTATGGCGTGAAATTCATTTTGTATCTGGTAGGCACAGATATCCAAGGGGTGTGGGGCAGGGGGATGAAGTTGGCCAAGCTTTTAGGCCTGCCTGGCCCAGAGGCACCTGTCCTTTGGCTTGAACTCTACCCTATTCTGTGCACTTCCTCCCCATTTACTAAGCCAGAATGATTTTCATTTGTTTTCTCGAGAGAACATCTAAAAAGCACAAAGGGGGCTTCCCTGGTGGCGCAGTGGTTGAGAGTCCGCCTGCCGATGCAGGGGATGAGGGTTCGTGCCCCGGTCCGGGAAGATCCCACATGCCACGGAGCGGCTGGGCCCGTGAGCCATGGCCGCTGAGCCTGTGCGTCCGGAGTCTGTGCTCCGCAACGGGAGACGCCACAACAGTGAGAGGCCCACGTACCGCAAAAAAATAAAATAAAAATAAATGAATAAAAAGCACAAAGGAGCCAATTACTGGCTTTTCAGTCACCAAAGCCTAAGCCCCAAGATCCCAGACACTAACAAAATTTCCCCAAATTGGGAGAGGCAGACAACCAAAGAGTTAAGACATGTTAAGTACACGAGAAGGTCCTGAACTCTGTCCCTCCCACCCCCTAATCCTCACACACCAGACCCCTCCTGGCACTGGGTTTGCAGAAAGCTTATGGGAACTCCACATCATTGAGAAATCCTAGAAGAGAGGGATTCTTGTGCTCTTTCCTGGGGAGAGTCAGGGGAGGCCCTTGGGGTTCCCTGCACCCCACAAGGCACAGGAACGGATAACGTGGCCATGTGGTTTCCCTGGGCAGCCAGGCATTCCAGGTGACAGTGCGGCAGCATCAGGAGCCCACCCATCTGAGCAGCAGGGAAGCAGGTGGGGCCAGATGGGAAGCAGGGGTGTGCTCAGGATGCCAGGATAGCACCTCAGAGACCTTTCCTACTGGTGAGCGAAGACCAGAGAGAACAGCCCTCAACAGACGTTGGACAATGTTAACAGCACCAAGAACCAGAGCCCCACCTCCAGGACCCAGAAAACTCAGTAGATTCATTCTGAATTGATGAAATAAAGTTTCCACCAGGGCTTGAAATTGGATTAAATCCAATTATACAAAAAAGGTTATTTTTCTTGCACATATACCCTGAGTGCTGTGCTCTCTCACTGCATAGTTTCCAGTTAATTCTGAGTTATTGGTCTAGGACAGGGGTCAGCAAATTACAGCTAGGCCCTGGGCCCAATTTGGCCCACTGCCTGTTTTTTATTGTCCTGCCTATTTTTGTAGGCTAAGTAAAGCCACTCTTACGTGGCTGAGTTTGCAGAGTTGCGTAATCGCAACAAGGCCGCTATGGTGCAAAGCCTACAATATTTACTATCCGTCTCTTTACAGAAAACAATTGCCAAACCCTGATGTAGAACATGGGTCCTGCCTGGCTGTATCTCATCTGCTCTTGCACTCTTGTCCTTCTGCTGTCATCATGGGGGCAAAGTCTCAAATCAAAATCAAAGAAAAAGCCCTGCCTTTCTCTGTTTTTAAAAATATACCTACATTCAGATCCAGCTTTTCCTCCCTGAGCTCCCCAGAGGACCGGTTCTCCTTAGACCAGTTTTCTGTCCCCTGGTCTCCTGACCCTGCACTTGCCTAGTAGCTTCCTAGCTTTGACTTCTATTTTCTATCCTTTATGGGCTTCTCATCCTCTGCCTGTCTTTGAGTTGCTGTTTCTTAGGGTTGTCCATGGCACTCTGGTCCCCCTCTACTCACCTGGCCATGCCCCAGAATTCTCAGAAGGACCAGGTTTCACTCCAGCATTCACCTGTAAGGAGGTGAGCTGGCCCAGGTTACTAACTTTAAGGTTTTATCCCCTTGGCTTGGATAATACCGATACCTCGACACCTAAATGGAGCACTTGATTCTCTTCCTTTGGCCACCAAGTTAGTCAATGTTAGCCTTGAACAATAGCTCAGAGAGCAGAATGATCACTTGGTGGTTAATAATAGAGTCTCTGGGGTTAGATTTAGAAGCAAGAGATTTGAAGCTACACCCCTTCTTAGCTAGGAAGCGATGAGCATGGATTTTCATTATGGCATTCCAAATTTACTATGCTTTTATTTATTTACACATCTACTCTGTACCGGACACTGTGTTAGATGCTATGAGGAGTAACAGAGCTGAAGAAGACACAATCTTTGTCTTCAAAGAACTTATATGTAACTTTTACCCATATAGACTTGGCTCTCCACAAAATGGATAAGAGTATTTTAAAGGCCATAAACAAGATCTTTGAAATTTTCTTTATAGATCTGTTTTAAAATTTGGGGCATAAATACTACTTTGTTTTTTAAAAATCTAATGAAATCACACCAAGTTTTAAAGAGCTGACTAATATAATTTTAGACAATCTGATCACTTGAACTTTCAAAGGTCTGAAATGTCCTAGAGCCATTCTTACGTGGCTGGGTCCTCTGTTTATTTTTATGGCAATCATTGGCATCTGGGAATACCAAACTGGCTCGCCATTCAACAGACTCTGCTCCAGGGACAGTTCTTTATCAGCTTTCAAAGTCCTGGAAGCTAACAGAGTGCCTAATACATGGTAGGCATCCCATGAATATTTGTTGAAAGAACAAATGCAAAAATAAATAGATGAACCTACTAGTCCATTATGTTCTTTCCTCTCACATTTTACAAACTTATCATCTGTGTCCTTATTGGGAGAATGATCACATAGGGCTTTATATTGAGTCATTTTCATGTTTCATGTGTTATACCTTATCCATCCTAAATGGATTACAATTTCATTGATTTCCCCTACAGCATTGCTCACAGATCTATTTTCCTGCTAAGTGAAATATTTGTTGAATATAGGCTATCATTACTTCCTTTTTGTTTTCTTTTGTTTGCTTTTCTTCCTCTGTCTCTTTCTCAATTAACTAAAGTACATGAAAATGAATGTTAAAATATTTATTGAATAAAATCTTATTCTCCTTGACCTTAATTTTAAAAGAGATGAGTTCAGCAATTTCTCTTTCTTTTAAAAAAACAACACAAACAAACAAAACCCACAATCATAAATTCCTTCTAACTATGTGTGAGGTTGTGAATAGGAAAAAGTTTACTTACATCCAAGCTAAATACTCTAATAAGATTTCCCTAGAAATCTATGACATCCCAATGAAGGAGAAGACGTAGGAAGAAGTAAGAGCAGAGGAGGAGAAAATGGGAAGTTATTTGGGAAAAGGGAAGAATCCAGTTTGAGGGATTTCAACAACCAGTAGAGAAAAACTTTAATAAGGAGAAAACTGCCAACCAAAAGAGGCTTACCTTTGCACCCCTCACAGGTCAGTGCATTATAGTGGTAACCGGATGCTCTGTCTCCACAAACAACACATAGCTCATCCCCTTTTATTCTCCCTGCTGATGCACCCAGTCGGGCCTTCTTTGTCACAGGAATCTCCACTACCTCAGTCTCTCCCTGGTAGAGAGTCTCAGCAGGCATTCGCCTGAGTTCATATATTCCAGGAGAGTACCACTCTTCAGGCTGCTGGGGATAGAAACCCAGGTTGGAATAATAGGAAGATGAGGAAATCTGTGGTTGAACTTGGGGAAACTGAATGTTGTTGTATTGTGAGTATGGTTCCACTTCTAGATTCTGTCCCAGAGGACCTGCTGCTTGTTCTGTTAGTACACCTGAACAAAAGTGATAACAAAACTGGAATTAATGTCATCATTCTATAAATAAGAGAGGCAGTTTAGCATATGGTTAGGAGTACAGGCTCTAAGGAAAGATTGAAATATTTGAATATTTACATTAAAATTTTAATATAAAATTAACTTTTTTACAGTAAAAGAACTATTAACAGGTTAAATGACAATATTAAAAGCTCAGAAAGATATCTGCAACATAGAGGACAGACAAAAACACTCATATCATTCATATGTAAAGAGCTTTTGCAAACCAATAAGAAGACATTCAACATGGAGAAAAGGAAAACAAACAAGAATGTTTAAAAGAAAAAGAAAAAAGGAATGTTAGAAAAACTATTCAACATGGAAAACATTCAACAATCCACAGAAAACAAAGATAAAGGACAGGCATATACACAAATGCTATCTTTTGTCATTTCTGTCTTACAAAATCCTATAAAGTGGGTAACAGTATTATCCCCACTTAAAATTGAGTAGTCAGAGGCACAGAGTAATTAGGCAACTTTATTCCTACACACCTAAGTAGCTGAGATTTGGACTTTGGGTCTGACTTCAAAGCCCATGTGCTGAATTGCTCCTCTCTGCGATAATTTCAAATGTGTGATGCCTTAAAGCTTGTCTCTTCCTCCCTCTGTACTTGAGTTTGTTAGTCCCTTCAATGCCTCCGCTTTCAGGTAACCTATAGCTAGGCCTGCAAGACTCTGCATGATCTTACCCTTTCTTTCTTTTCCAGCCATTTCCCATATTCCGACTTCCATATTCCTTAAATATGCCTTGCTGCTTCCAGACTCGGGACCTTTCCCACATGCTGCTTCCTGAGCCTGGAACTTTCCTCAACAGCCATCCCCTCCAAGAATGTTATCTCACTATTCTCCACTTACCTCTAAATTTCCCTTTAAGTATAGCTTCTCTTGGGAAGTCTTCCCTAAACCTAGGTCCCTGGGTGTCTGAACCCAGTTGTATAGTACTTACCTACCCTTCATGGGCCTCCCTTTACTAATCTGTAAAGAGAAGACTCCATGCTGCATGATGTTATAGTTCTTCTTTATGTCTAAAACCTCTATAAGTGTATGACCAACAGTTTATGGGCATTAGAATTCAGGGCCTTTCTACAACGCAAAGTGGAAAATATGTATGTTACATGTTTGTTTAAAATAAAATGCTTTCTGCATTGATACAGGAAATCACTGATGGAACACAAAGGATACAATATCTGTGCAAAATCAATTTTGTTACTTTCATGCCCAACTTATCCATATAAAACCAGCACTGAGTCAGTATATCTGACAGTCAAAAAATTTTGGCCATGGGGCTTTGTCTTATGACTGCAAAATGGAAAAATATAAAAATATGGAATTATTACAGAAAAAAGAGAAGCTAAAATATGAGCAAAATCTTGATCTATTTAATAACTAAATATGGTTAAAATTTCTGGAGTGAATACAACTGAAAAGAGCTAAAAGCATTAAAATCATTCGTTTCATCTAGGTTTTATCCTCTGACCCATCTTACCCTCACTCAACTTCCCATCCCCACCCCCATCCCCAGTTTCTCTCCATCTACAGGTCTAGTAAAGTTAAGCAACTTGCCTGAAGTCACATAATCAATTAATGTCAGAATCTGGACTCTGTAGAATCTAAGGAAATGTGTAGTTGTTTTCTCCTCATAAGACAATTCCAAGATCTCTGAGCATTATTTCAACAAATCTTTTAATAGTCAAGAGACACAATGGAGTCCCAACTCAAGTCAAATCATGTTATCAATATCTGGAATCATCTCAGTTAAAATGGAACACTTTCACAAAGACAGCAATTCTACTATATGAAAACAACACAAAACAGGGTAAGAATATGAGATCAGTACACAATATTATTAAATAATGCCTCTATTCCCAAAGCACCTCCACTTCTAGTATTTCACGGTGTTCCCACCAAATTTCCACAGAGTAGAGACAATAAATATACAGGCAACTTACAATAAAAAACCCCAGCATGGACAACATCCTCCAAAATGGTGGGACAAGAATAACTTCCATGAACTGACTGTGAGACCTTGAACAACTGCCTAACATTTTTCTGTTTCTTCTGTAAAATGGGGCTACTAACACCCAGGCTCGCTATCTCATAAGGTAATTCTGAGTGTAAGATACAGTTTCTGAGAAAAAGTTTTGATAAGTGAAGTGCCATTAAAAGACATGTTTGTTTCCTAAAGAACCTAGCAAAATCTTGATTGTATGATAGTTAATTAGTAAATATTAATACACATCAGTCTGTTTTGATGCTATAAGTTATAGGATACTTCTTTCACTCATAAATATATTGAACACTTACAATTTGCCTGACACTGTCCTAGGTTCCGAGGACACAACAGTGACAGACAGACAGAAAACAGATAGAAGAGGCCCCAGACTTTCTCTTGTTTGTGTATTTGGGGTGGGGAGGGGTGGGAGTATGTCAAGGGCTGGGATAAAACCAAGTAAGCAAATACAGAATTTTCTGACAGAGCATAAGATGTGGAGAGGGCAAAGGTAAGTCAACTTTAGATTGTACTTTCGGAAAAGGTAAATTCATTTCTATTTTAATGCAATTTATAAGTGATTTTTTAAAGAATCAGTTTATCAAGAAAGAGGAGAATTTGGATTTCTTTATAACACAAATTCTCCATGGGAGTTTAGGGAAGAGTTCTTAAATGCGAACACTTGAATGGACTCCAGGAGAGGCTGACACCCCCTGTAAAGGGAAGCAACATTTTTCCGGGTAGAGGGTCATTTGGTAGCATTTAATAATTTCTCTAAAGGAGTACCATCAAAGGGAAACTTCTGAGATGCAAGCATTCTATACCTTTCAACATGGTAGCCATTAACCATATGGAATATTGAACATTTGAAACACGGCTAGTAATAATGAGGAAATGAAGTTTTCATTTTATGTAACTTTAAATAATTAAAACTTAAAATTAAATAGCTGCATGTGGCTAATGACTGCCATATCCGACAGCGCAGCTCTAAGGAGTTTGTGACCAGAACCACTGTGAACCCAAATGGGAGAATCAGGTTCACGTACAAAGGATAACCCTTCTTCATAAACCCACAGTTAGTTTCTGATGAGCCCGATGAAGGGTTCAGATTATATCCAGTTTTTCATCCCTGGCACAACGCTGCTTCTAGTAAATGTTTCATGAATGTTTGTCGAAATGTTTCATGAATGGAAAAATTGCCTTCTCGGCCTTCCTTTATTTCCCAATCCATGGTTTCTTAACAGATGATATGACTTGGTTTATGAAGTTGTGCGCCATTCCTGGTGCCAGGCCTTTGTGATGTTGGTGCCTCTCCCCACCTGGTTTGTCAACCCATCACCTCCTCTGTGAGGCCTGTCCCAGTTTTCCTAGGTAGAATTAATCTCTCCTACCCTCTGTACACACTCTACTGCAGCACTCAGAAGCACGTACCGTCATTTTTGTTGGTTTACAGGCTTATCTTTCATGCTATATCATTTGAGGTGGTAGGACATACTCGTTACAAGCGCTTCTGTGTAGACAAACCTGGATTCAGTTCGCCTGCAACTTGCTAGATGTATGAACTTGGGAAAGACATTGAACTTCTTTAAGCTTCTGTTCCTTCCTCTATAAAGCCGGGATCATATAATACACTACTATGTATAAAACAGATAACTAATGGGAACCTACTGTACAGCACAGGGAACTCTACTCAGTGCTCTGTGGTGACCTAAATGGGAAGGAAATCCAAAAAAGAGGGGCTATATGCACACCTATAGCTGATTCACTGCTGTACAGCAGAAACTAACACAACATTGTAAAGCAGCTATACTTCAATAAAATTTTTTTAAAGAAAAGCTGGGATAATATAGTAATTGAAACAAAATATAGTACCTAGGTGAAAGGTTGCAATAAAGATAAACTAAGACAAAGAATGTAAACTGCATAGTGCCTAAGCATAAACATTCAATACAATTTTTTTTTTTTTTTTTTTTTTTTTGGCGGTACACGGGCCTCTCACTGCTGTGGCCTCTCCCGTTGCGGAGCACAGGTTCCGGACGCACAGGCTCAGTGGCCATGGCTCACGGGCCCAGCCGCTCCGCGGCATGTGGGATCTTCCCGGCCCAGGGCACGAACCCATGTCCCCTGCATCGGCAGGCGGACTCTCAACCACTGCGCCACCAGGGAAGCCCCTCAATGCATTTTTGTTGTTGTGGTTAGTCTGTGAACTCCTGGGGTATACATTAGATTACTATATATTACATTCCCTTTTCTCCTTCATTCCTGGCACCTTACAAAAAGCCTGACACCGTGTAAATCTTTAATAAACGCTTATTAAATTGAAATGATGGAAAATTTACTTCCGCAGCCTTCCAACTAATTTCCATCTCTAAATACAGTGTCAGGGGCTTCCCTGGTGGCGCAGTGGTTAAGAATCCACCTGCCAATGCAAGGGACATGGGTTCGAATATCAGTCCAGGAAGATCCCACATGCCGTGCAGCGAATAAGCCCATGCACCACAACTACAGAGCCGGTGCTCTAGAGCCCGTGAGTCACAACTACTGAGCCTGCATGCCACAACTTCTGAAGCCCGCTCGCCTAGAGCCCGTGCTCTGCAACAAGAGAAGCCACCGCAATGAGAAGCCCACGCACCATAAGGAAGAGTAGCCCCGGCTCGCCACAACTAGAGAAAGCCCGCATGCAGCAACAAAGACCCAATGCAGCCAAAATAAATAAATAAGTTAATTAAAAAAAAATACAGTGTCAGCCATTTTTAAACAACACATTTAAACAAAATAACGTGCTGCCAAGTCTACAACCAGAAATATGTTCAAAATTGTAATTATTATGAAAATGATTTGAGTTTCACTTTTAGCTGGAAATTCAAAAGGTAAGATTCTATTCTGAAAAAAATATTAAAACAGACATTATATTATACTGTTTATGTTTTAATTATAATCTATATTTTACTTCAGAGAAAACAAAGCGGGCTTAAAGGTAAACTCTTTACTTATCTGATTTTCCATTGACTATTGGGAGAAATCTACTGTGAAACTAGTTCAGTAAATTAATGTCTTTTTATCTCTTTTTATTTTTCGCATCACAATGCATAGTTTGAAATAAATCTTATATCATTACCCCATACACACTTATACATATGTATAAATAATTGAAACAAAATTTCCGCGAAATAACACTTATCCTTACCTCTTGACGGGCACTCTGACATTTCTATTGTATTCCTATTCTATTCTATTCTAAATTTTTAACGCTGGTCACAAGTCACAAAATAGATATCATGACCCACTGGGATCTGATAATTGCCATTTTAAAAACACTGCATGAAATCATGTACTTTAAAAGGTTTTTTCAAGTGTCCAAGGCATTAATGCTAGAACTGCCTAGTGTTTAACTTGGAAGAATGGTGCTAATTTTACACACTATCCAGTGAAGAATTATAGGGAAAACACACTTAGATTTAGTCTCAATGAGATACACACCTGCCTAGAGCCCTATAGAAATCACACCACCCCAGCTTCTCACCCCAGTCTTCTGGTTCTGACTGAGCCATCTTTGACAGAGATCTGTTACTGGAATCTCAAGCAAAAGTGCCCCATGCTTCCTCAGTCCAGTGGCAGAAACCCCACCGCCAGCATCTGAGAACCTCCGCCTACCTTTAGCAGGCTTCATGCTCATCATCTCCATGGCAAATCCCAACGACGTGCAGCTGTGACAAGGACTAATTTGACCTGGATTTTCTAACTCCGGAAACTGCATTACCATTCTTAGCTTACTCACAGCAACTGAAAATGAGACTAGGTAAGGAGTGACAGAGGCCAGAGGTTGTGGGGTTTACTGATTAACTTCATTACCGAGCAGAGTATTTGTAAATGTTTATGAGAAAAGTCCTCGATGCCAAATTGCCTAGTAAGCTGGAAACCAGTCTCTTAGATAAACATTTTTGGGGAGCGCGTTCCAATTTAGGAATTTTTAGAGGACAGATTTTTGTTCAGTGGCTCTAAAAGTCGATTTGGGGGTCAAATGCCATGTTCTACGTCTTGACATTCGTTCCTCTCAAAAGGATACAGATTGGTATAATTTTGTAATGTCAGGAATCATTAAAGCATAATACTTAACAGCGTGAGGTAAACTAATCTGGGTTTCTATCCAGTGTTATGGGTGGAAGTGTGTCCCCTCCTAATCCCATAGGACCGGTGTCCTCATACAAATGGGAAATTTGTATTTCAGAGACAGAAACTCATAGAGAAAAGGCAATGTGAAGATACACAAGGAAAAAGTCATCTACAAGCCAGGAAGAGAGGCCAGGAACAGATCCTTCCCTCTCAGCCTTCAGAAAGAACCCACCCAGCTAACACCTTGATTTTGGACTTCTAGCCTCCAGAATGGTAAAACAATACATTTCTGCAATTTAAGCCACCCAGTCTGTGGTATTTTATTACAGCAGCCTTAGCAAACTAATACATGTAGCCTCCCTTGGCACTCACTAGTTCTGCAGACCATGGACAAACTCCTGAACCATTTTCTTTTCTTTTTTTAACATCTTTATTGGAGTATAATTGCTTTACACGGTTGTGTTAGTTGCTGCTATATAACAAAGTGAATCAGCTATACATATACATATATCCGCATAACTCCTTCCTCTTGCGTCTCCGTCCCACCCTCCTTATCCCACCCCTCTAGCTGGTCACAAAGCACACGCTGATCTCCCTATGCTATGCGGGTACTTCCCACAAGCTGTCTATTTTACATTTGGTAGTGTATATATGTCCGTGCCACTCTCTCACTTCGTCTCAGCTTACCCTTCCCCCTCCCCGTGTCCTCAAGTCCATTCTCTATGTCTGCGTCTTTATTGCTGTCCTGCCCCTAGCTGAACCATTTTATGCCTCAATTTCCTCATCTGTAAAATGGGACTGATAATCATGCAACCTCATAGAGTTATTATGAGGATTAAATAAAATATTTATTAAATGCTTAGCAGAGTGTGTGGTTACCCACCATCATCATACTGATATTATAATTATTTAGCCTTGGACTCTTGTTGTAGGGTGGCTTGCTTCCTGAGCAGGAATAATTTCTGCAGCATAACTTGTGGATACCAAGTTTGTGACTGTTGGGTATTTTTTGGAAGGGAGGGCTTCAGAATAGGACTCAGTAGGTCCAGGGTTGAGCTTAGGGATAATGCAACCAAATACACTGTGTCACCTTAGGACAGTCTCTCAGCTTCTGCAGACCTCATTTGTCTACATCAACAGATGGTAAAACAGAGATAATAATTCCTGCTCTACTTCCCTCATGGACCCGTTGTGAAGATAAAATCACATAATAAGTGTGAAAGCAGTTTTAAAAGGCAAATGTGATCTATATAAACGTGATAATCACTGCTGAGCCATTTCTACAGCCTTTACGGGTTTAAAAGGTGGTTCTACATGCATTATCTCATCTGATCCTTACTTGCACCCTTTGAGGAAGGTATAATTTATGATGCCCACTATCTCTTACCCTATTTTACAGACATGGAAGGTCAACTCAGTGAAGTTAAATGATTTGTCTAAAGTCACCCAGCTATTAAGGGATGAAGCAAAGGCTCTAACCAAGGTCTTCTCACTCAAAACCTTGTGGTGGAAAAACTAAAGCACACTTGCCCTAATTGTCAAGAAAAAGAAAAGAGTGATTGTTCCTAGGTGTATTTCAGCTTTGATTGCTCAACCAAGAATCACCATTTGCAAAGCTGTTCTCAGTCCTCAGTTTACTTCTGACCTCGTTCTCCCCTCCTCACCACCCAAGAGCTATACTTGCCTTGAGGGACTCTAAGTTGGAAGAGCTACCCAAAGGCTAAGAACCAGGACAAACTATCTCTGAATTTTATATTTCAAGAAGTCTCTACTGAGTTTTTCACTGGTCAGACAGATGAGCCTGTCTGTTGCCCTCAGAAACTTCAATACTAAAAAAGAAATGAGCAGGATAATTTACCTGATCCAGGAGACCCTTGTTGCTGAGTGAAATTCACACAGGATGTTCTCATAATAAGACTGATTGAATCCCTTTGCTTCTTTTGCAGTGATGACCAACTGCCTCGTGCTATTTTTTTTTCCCAAGGTACATTTTTCCCCTACAAGTCTGTGCTGTTTGAAACAGTAGCCACTAACCATGTATGGCTACTTAAATTTAAGTTAATTTAAATTATGTAAAATTAGAATCAGTTCCTCAGTTACACTAGTCCCATTTTAAGCGATCAGTAGCCACGTGTGATTAGTGGTTACTGCATTAGACAAAGTAAATCTGGAACATTTTTATCACCACAGAAAGTTCTATTGGACAGCACCGTTGTAGACGGTACTTGGGGCAAAGTGAATAAAATGTCAGTCACGGCAAGGAGGGGCGTTAGATATGATGCTATAAAAAACAGGGACGTCCCAGAGCAAATGCTGGCAATGCTTTTCTGAGAACTATCCCTGGGAATAGACTTGGCTAACAGACTTTGAGTGAAATAATCTCACTGGAAAGACCTTCTCCACTGAGAAGGTGAACAGGAGTGTTCTCTTAACCTGAATCTGTAATCATCCAATTCCGATTCCTTGTGCTGACCATAATTTGGTTGCCTACTTACTATCTATGGAAATTCAGCAGATTCTTTAACACCTTTAAATCTCCATTTTCTCAGCAGTAAAAGGGGAATAGTAATGGTATCTATGTTATAGGAGTGTTATGAGAATTAATAATTAGTGGCATATAGTTAATGGCAAATAGTTACAGAGTACTTACAATGTGCCAGGCATTCTTCTGAGAATTCTATTAAGACAAGTAACTTGCACAAAGTTAAAGAATTTGCCTACGACCACATACCAGTAAATGGCAGAGATGGGATCGAATGAGAGTCCACTAACAAATGGAAAATGTGCTTAGCGTGACGCCTGACATATAGAAAGCACTCAAGAAATGGTAGCTGTTATGATCCCAATTTTTTTTATCACTGTAAACGTATAAATTTGCAGTCTGTTTTCATAGTCAACCTTTCTCAGTTTGGTTATTCTGAGAGCCCCTGAGACCTGTTTCTTAGCCTGCAAGGTTGAGAGCCAGGCTCTGGATGGCAACGGATTTGCCCACTAGCTGGCCAACATGCACCTCATTGCATGCATTTGCCAAACTATGAATGCCCCATCTAAAAGAAGCAGTAATTTATGTTGTCATAAGAAAAGGCTCTTCTGATATTTCTTTTCCTTCTCCCATTTCTTAACCTCACTGACAAGAGCACTAGATCTGAGAATCCTGGGAGAGCAAAGACCAAAGCCACAGGGAATTAGTAAAAAATCTTAGAGGCTGCTTCAATCTGTGGAAGAGATATGGATAAGAAATGGTAGTGACAAAATATTTAAATTATGCTAAAGCAACGTTCCATTTTGTCTGAGACAGTGGTATCTTTCCATCTTCTGGAAACTTTTGGCTTTGATTGGCCCATCAAGTCAGAACTACATTCACTTGTGTTAAACTCAGTGCGATGGAAAAAGACTTGAAATCAAATGTCAGAAATATTACACAACCCTGCATCTCAAGACCTTTCATTGTATTTTAAAACATCCAGCTGATTCTGTAACATCTGAAAGGTTCTTTTAATTTAAGCAAAAGACATAGGCAAGAACCAGATTCCAATAAAAATAAAGCTACCCAGAGAAAATGAGTATCAACAGCTGAGAAAAGCATAACGTTATGAGAAGTAGCTAAAGGAAATGAAGCGCGAGTGAATAGGATTATATAGAATCTGCCCTCCTGCCCCTTGCTAGGCCTTATTCAGAATGGGGCTTTGGAAAGACTACTAGAAACAAAAATAAAATTTATACAAAAACGTGGATTCCATAGCGGTTGTTAGCAATGCTGTAATGCCAATGTGAGATAGAACATGTGTTTTTTCCTTAGAGCACCCAGAAATTTAGTTCCATATTGTTGGTTTTTGTTGGCTCCTTGAAAATTCTTAGCACTCAACAATGATAAGATTAACAGAAATTCCTCTCTTTAATAAGTAGAGTGGTGTTTATTATTCTAACAACTTAAATAATAACAACTACATTTCAAACCCTGGAGTAGCGATACTGCTTTATGATGCCTTGAGATTTACAGAACACTTTCCACACAGCCATTCAATCCTCCAACAAACTGTGAAGTGAATGTCATTATTATTCCCATTTTACAGAGGAGAAAACTGAAGTTCAGAGAGTCTCAGTTGCCTCTGAGACTTTATTTCTTTCAATTTCATTGTTTATTTCCACTCACATTCATTGAACGTTTCCCAGTTTCACCAATCTAAAGGAACTGGACCCATTGTACTGGAAACATTTGGTACGGGAACATAAGATTATACCTTTTCTTGCTTATTCTGTGCTATTGTTAGAATGCTTTTCTACTTACTGAGTCTTTAAAATTCTGTGATTTTTTTTTCTTTAGTTCTTAAACCACAATTTGCTAAAAGGATACACAGATTTTAATTAACATGCCACATTCTACCTATTCACTACGTTAAACCATGGGAAGCTGTGGACTTTGTCATTATTACCTTTTATTATGCACTAATTGCATAAGACCCTGCCTTCTTCATTCATCAGAGACGCCTTTATTAACCCACTAAATTAATCTTTGACCAAGTTTCCTGGCTCTCAGGATCTCCCAAAGGAAAGCAGACTTGCCTCTCTTAGGTCACCACGTCCTTCCACCCTGTGTTCTGCGTGTGGACTGAGTTACCAATGAGCTAGATTCCCATCTGGATTTGTTAGGGATGTGTGGCAGCAGAATAAGTTAAAGGACCTCACAAGGTGACTCCAGCCCCATCTCTGTAATTCTATTCTAAGTCTCTTTACTTCTTTTCTACAAGGGCCAGCCTAAGAAAACAGAGCTATAGAGCAAATCTCTACCTTTTCCCCTCACCTACCACCTTAGCTTTCCTTTAAACATTCCAATTGATTTTGGGGAGAAATCACATTAATCCTGTGTGGCAGCCCCGCTGGTGATGATGCACATCCTTGGACCCACCTCTCATTTCAGCTGCAGCTGTAGCAGGTAATCACGTGCAAGCTCAGACTCACTTCACATTGGCACTCTGCTGCACATCTCTTTGCTTTCTTCCCAGAGCTTCTCCAATGCCACAGGAGACCACCTGGCTTGATTCCATTGGGAGCAGCAGAAGCACAGCCCAGAAGTGCAGGGAAGGTAATGCCCCCAAGGGCGACCCTCAACCAACGGGAGCCAGAGGTCGGTTAATAACTGCCCCCATGCCCGGTGCCTCAGTGGACAATTCTTTTGGCTTCTCCCAGTGGAATCGCCCACAGCAGCGATCTTCATAATTCATCTCATCTTGGTTTTCCCTCCTTCCCTGTCTCATCACCCCAGTCCTTTGCTTCTGCTCCCTGGGATGACCTCTCACATAAACTGTCTGCACACAAGTCATTGCCTCAGACTCTGCTTTTCAGGGTAACCATTTATACGGGTGGAGATGCTTCCCCTTCTTGAGCAAAGCCTTTAGAGAGTGAGGGGTCCACAGCCCTCTCTAGAAGCAGCTGAAAGGCCTCACTCAAGAGGTCATTAGTGTCTCCACTGCCCATTAGTGAGTGCCCATCAGTATTTGTTGAGTGATCTTTATGTCACCTTCTCAATGTCTTAAATTAAACCCCAGTGTCTTGGGATTTAATTATGGCCTTTAGAGTAACCTGCAGGAAGGAGGACCATGCCCAGGACCACCTTGAAAGTCATGTCATGTCAGGTGAGTATCACTGGGTCCAAATCACCACTTCCTGACAGGAAAGCTGTAGCAATTTGTGGACTCAAATGCTAATCCTAGGTTGTCCTAGAATTCCCAGCCTAATAATCTCCTTTTACCAGTGCTGATTAATGGAAATATGGGGTCCAGAGCCAGTTCTCTAGACTCTTTCGACTTGCCTAAATAAAAACGAGAAGACAAGGCCCTTCCAAGTCATTCTAGACGTTGGGCCTTTGCATGTGCTATTTCTTGCAACTAGAATGTTCTCTTTGGCTCTGTCTTTCTCAGCTCAGTTGTCAACTCCCCAGAGGCCTCCCCTGACCACACCAGTTAGAGCAGCCTCATTCTTCCAGTCACTATGACATCACACTGTTTTGTTGTTTCCATAGCACTTACCACTACCTGATATTATTTCATTTACTCATTCCTTTGCCTGTTTCTTTTCCTGTCTTCTTCCCTGCTTTATTCTAACATCCAGCATATGGTCAGTGTTCAATGTTTGGTTAGAAGAAATTATAGCCATCCACATGCAATAGAGTAAACCTCACTTGCCCTTGTTATAACAAGATGATGGCTGTTTTTTTTTTTTTCTTTTCCTTTTTCTGTACGCAGGCCTCTCACTGTTGTGGTCTCTCCCGTTGCGGAGCACAGGCTCCGGACGCGCAGGCTCAGCGGCCATGGCTCACGGGCCCAGCCGCTCCGCGGCATGTGGGATCCTCCCGGACCGGGGCACGAACCCGTGTCCCCTGCATCGGCAGGCGGACTCTCAACCACTGCGCCACCAGGGAAGCCCTGATGGCTGTTTTTGATTACAGTTAGACCAGTGGAAAAGAGTACAGCTCTCTGGCTAATTGAGCCCATGAGTTAACACTTCTGAATCTCGGGGACATCTCAAGATCTAGGAGTGGTGAGTTAGGCACTGTGGGCTACTCATCCATGAGCCACAGTCCTTTCCCTGGCGCTCTGTACCCTAAGCTCAGGGTGGGAGGTCCATAGAGTCCATCAGTGTCATCAGGACATAAAAGAAGATGGGCAGGAGGAATAAAGGGGTCAAAATACTCTTTGTCCTCCCCTTTAGCGCAGGTATGTTTTCCCCTGGGGGAAAGAGGCGTGGGGAAAAAAATGCTTCGACCTCGCTCTAGAACTTAATGGGGAAGAGGAAAAGGAGTCCCAATGGTCACATGGTTCTGATTAGTTTCCCAAGAGAGGTGGACCAGACGAAGATTTGAGGAAACTGCTCCAGCTGGGAATAACAGCTATGCATTGCAGCTTATGCATCTTGTGCTATATATTCTAAGAAGCCTTAAAAGAAGTGTTAGGAAACTGTATAAGAATGTGGTCCAGCAAAGGAGGGATGAGGGAAGAGCACCACTGAAAGAAAGCATGAACCATGGGGCTTCCTTAGCAATCATTTTCTGATGCTTCTAACTTGACAGCTCCTTCACAATTTTTTCTCTATCTACTTACATCTTTTTCACCTCATGACAACTGAGGTCAACTTTCAACCTGATGGGCTTGCTTAAAGTGGGCTAGTTTGTAAGAAAGATCTTACCCTTTCCTCTTGATGTATATACAAATGAGAGCTGAATGGATTTGTTTAATAATGATGACACCAGAGTTTAGATTTGGAGATCTTAAGATGCAGTTGTAAAATTTCAGAGCAGGAAATGGAGTTTATATGTGAAAAAAATCATCTCAAGAGTAATTTTCTTTAGTCTGTGATATGCACCTACAGTCCTAATCATCCTGTGAGTTCTGATGGGTAGGTCACAAATTATAAATATGTCCATACATTGATTTTTTTAAGGACCCATAGAAGGGTAGGCCAGGAGCAAATGGTCAAGTGTCCAGACATGGAGGTAGGTGTCCCACTGCCCTTGACTGTATCCACAGGATGAAGAGAAGCCAACTGGAAGGAATAAGATGTAGCAAGTATGTCTGAGAACTAGCATTGCATAAATAATAACTGCTGCCTTTGAGCTCTCTGAGAGTTACTGATAAACATCTCTTTTTCCCCTAAACCTCTTTTCTCCTTCCCTCTATTATTTATTATTTGATTCTTATTTATCAAGTACATACTAGGATTAATAAAATACAGTCACTGTCCTTAGATACTC
This sequence comes from Leucopleurus acutus, assembly GCF_964270905.1. NCBI lineage: Eukaryota > Metazoa > Chordata > Mammalia > Artiodactyla > Delphinidae > Leucopleurus > Leucopleurus acutus. The sequence goes on along the minus strand of NC_139152.1, from coordinate 82,957,021 downwards.
TTATACTGAATGGCGGCTGGTAGACATGTAAATAGATAATAAAATAATGACCCCTCCTTGGAAATGACCTGATAAATCATTGCACACTAAAGCTAATGACTGGTAGGTAATCGTATAAGCTATTGATTAATGTCTCCCAGGGCTTTCTGCAACCAAATAGGGGATCGTGCCTTAACACACTGAATTTTGTGAATTTCAAGTGTTTGCATTTTTACTATCATCATCAATCATCGTTGATATATTAATATAGAGTGAAAAACTTGGAGCATCCAAACCTCCCAGCAGAGTTATAATGCAGAAGGGAATTATTTTAAGCGTGGCAGAAAGCTGCCGTGCCCCACCCAAAATATTGCCCCTGCCGGCATTTTGCTGATGTTCTCAATTCAGACTCTTTATAATGAGGTGTTGTTTTATAAATGCATAAAGTGGAGCAATAGATCATTTTATGGTATCATCTAGTTACAGATCTACTGAAAACAACTTAGTACAATTTGTCCTCAATCCATCTTAAATGACTAATCCTGACACGGTGCCGTATTTCCCCCAGCACCAGAAGAATGCTGGAAAGGAAACCTATCGCAGAGCTATAACCTAAGTAATTTCAGACTTTAATAGGTATAATATTAAACCATAAGAATCATGATTTCATAATTTAGTACAGGCTATAATAATACTAGAATTAGCCCTAGAACAAGAATGCATTTCTACTCCCAGCTCTGTTAATTACCTAGCCTCATGGCCTTGGACAAGTCACAAAGCTCCCTGAGTCTTGCAATCCTCATCTATAAAACAGAAGATCATTAGATTCAATGAATCCAAGGTCCGATTTACCTCTAACCTTGCGTAGTAGCTATTAATAGCTAACATCTATTGAGTACTTAGAAGGAACAAAAAAATGTTCTGGACTCTCTGTTGGACTTAGTCAGGTTTTTTTTCTTATGTATGTCCAAATTGCAGTTTGTTTTTACTAATATTCAAATGAACTTGACAACTTACCAAATAAATTGTCAGAAAGAGAAAATTCATCTGTGGCAGGTAAGTGGGAGTGTTCAATGAGATTCATTTTTGATCCCATCCAAACTTTTCTGTTTGAGAATGTATCTTCGTTATGGTGGTCTTCAAAAAAATCCCCTGAAAGGTAAATAAATACATAGAGTGTTTGGGAAGGGTAGGGAGGTGATTATGAAGGAGAGGGAGAGAGAGAGAGCAAGCTAATTTTAAAAAGCACATATGGTTCCCTTTGTAGACATTTTATCATAGCTTTTCTGTACATATCTTTCCTCAACATTTACCATTTTTACACCTCGTTTGGACTTACAAATATCTAAGATATATGCTTTCAGAATAGATACTCTCTAATTTATCTGGGAAAACACCATATGTTTTCATTTGTTTCAGCACTTGGGAGATTTGGGCAAGATATGATGATATTTTAGTTATGTCTTTATTTCTTTTACATGTAGAAAAAACAGAAACAGATATAAAAGACTTGATTAAAATGGGATGAATTGATGATTTATTATCTTAAATTTTATTCTAAAGTTGAACAGGTCTTTGCAAAGACACAAAAGTGGTTCAAGACAACTTCCTTCCTTCCTTCTTTCTTAAGTCGAGTAGGCATCATATTAGCAGATAAAAAATTCAGAAAGTGTTCACCCAAGATCATCTTTAATTTAGCCTTTTAGAGAAAATTTCAGGGGCTTGCATTTTCACTCTCATGGTCTACCTTGGTCATATATTTAACTAGGGTAAAAGAAGTTATGGTAAAAAAAAAAAGTGGTAAATCTCACCAAAATGTCTGAAGTTTCATCCTGAGGAGATGTCCAGAGTGCATCCAAAAATTCAAGGTATGCAGTGTTCACTTCTAGCTATATCTCTAGGTCTTGTTTTCTTCTTTCCTTCCTTCCTTCCTTCCTTCCTTTCTTCCTTCCTTCCAATGTCTCCTACCTCCCTGAAAAAGTAATGAGAAAAGTTGAATAATGAAAATGTATGCTATCAGAACTTTTCTCCAAGGCTGTTTTCTGAGGATGATTTTCTAAACCTTTCATCCTATCTCCACCAAGAAATCATTTCGTTTACAAATACCTACTTATACTTGCTACTCAGAAAGAGAATACAGGGTTTTTGTTGGACAAATATTTATTTCATTAGAACTTCCCTACTATTCATGTCTCTATTTCTTTCTCCCTCACTCAGCAAAATGTTCCAGCTCAAGCAGAAGTGACAGCTCAAGCAGACATCTGGCTGATGGTAAGGTAGTACACCAGACTACATTTGCTGCGTTCATTCATTTATTCATGTTTTCAACAAATATTTATTGAGGACTTACTCTGAACTAACCTCTGTGTTGGATCTTTGGAAATAAAATGGTTAAAGGAAAAAAAAATCATCCAAAATCTATGACATCAAGCTTAATGAGGAATAAAGACATTAAAAAACAATCACAGGAATACATAGATGATTACGTATTAACTTAAAAGCTGTTGATGAAGGCAAAGATGAGGATGCTCTGATGGGGAGAGGCTGGGTGTGAAAAGGAGTTGAGGTAGAGGAGTAGCTGGAGGAAAATGTGGTTTTGAGGGCAGTTTTTAAAGGTAGGCAATACTAGGTCACATCTGAATACACCAGAGAAGTTGAAGAAATGAGAGAGAGAGCAGCTCCTGTGAAATGATACAAGCTGTGTCCACTGTGGGAATGCAGACACATCTGGGTCCATCTGGTAACCAATGGCCTGGCCCTACCAAAGTCTACTGTCCAGTAAGCCAAGGGGCTTTTTAGGAGAAAACCCATCCTAAAGTCAGAAGGAACCAGGAACCATGATCTTCACCTCAAAGTAAAGCCTCAGTCCTTAGAGGAATGTGTAATTCTCAATGTGGCACAGTGTTTGACCTACCCAAACTAGATTCAAGAGGCCTTCTTGCCACCCTGAGGTGAGAAGGGAAAGGGTTATAAATAAATATGGGTCTGGAAGTACTGAAGTGTAGGATAGATCTTCCAAAAGAATGCAACAAGTAGGAGAGAGCTCATTTCAACTCCACCCTCACCCTCAAACAACTCTGCCATGTATCACAGTGGAGCTTTGACTCCAAGAGGACTCCAAGCCTTTCTGGGGCAATTGTGAAACAGCAGAACCACGCCAGGTATCACCATAACCTGTGGAGATGTGCCCAGCAGAGGAACCGTGACCACTGGTTGGGCACTGCTCTCCCCCATGGACACCAAAAGTAGTGGAAGAAGTGGCCAGAGTAGACTTGATTATGAAAAAACATAAAGAGACCTCAGGGCATTCCTGAAATACCTGCAGGGGGAGGAGGCCTCTGATAGGGAACTGGAGGTCCTGAGGAATAAGCCAGTAAAAGTTCAGTTGTCACTATTGATGGGACCTCATTCATACTCATAAGCTAGCTGAGAACTAGGGAAATGCAACTTTCACGATGTGCATATGAATTGTATAGGTATCTATTCAATGTGTATATTTTAATATATATATGAATTACGTATAACAGTTGTGTATGTGTCTGCATATCATATAATAAGTAGGTTGAAAAGCTCCCCCCAAATTTAGGCAATTATTGTTTTAAATAGTTACCCTTATCTTTGGAGTAGAAAATTCAACAGTTTCCCATAATAATAATTTCCAGGAATCCACAAATGAGCAACGTCAGGAATTTTTCCTAATATTCAATCCAAAGTTACCCTCTGTCATTTAAGACATATTTGCTCTGGTCTTTCAAAAACAATAGGAGATTTCAGCTCTGTGACTCTTACTTTGGGTTTCCCTCTGTGCTTTTTCTCACATTTGTCTTTTTTAACTTTCCATCCTGGTCACCAAGCTCCCCCATACTTCCACAGCACATTACAACTCTCTAGTATTTTCCATGTATGCTCATTTTCATTCCGGATTCTTATATTTTCCTCTATATATTCATATAAACTTGGCATCTTTAATTCAAGTACCTGGCACACAATAGGCCCCTAAGAAATGTTGGCTCAATCAAATAATCTGTATTAATTGTTTCTACTGCTTAGTTCTGCCAAACTCTCTGGCACTCGGCATGCTCTTCCTGGAGAAATGGCACAAGACTAGGATTTCATTCTCCTATTGGCAAAAGGGACAAAATGTACCAGTTTCTCGCCTGAATGAAAGTCCAATCCTCCTAATTCTGCATCATTTGGGTTATTACCCCTGGCTGGAGATCCCTTACGTGGGTGCCCCTGATTAGCCAATAACAAAAAGCCCTCCAGAATCCAGACAGTTGACCGAGTCTGCTCAAATCAGGTCTGTTGGTTTATGATTCCTGAAGGGGTTTAATAAATAGGAAACTCTTTCATTTTTGAAATGGTAACACAAGCACATGGTAAACAATTCAAACAGTACACTGAAAAATAAGTCTTCCTTTTAGCTCTGTCATGCATTTCCCTTACCAACCGCCATAGCTGGTTTCTTGTGTATCCTTCTGATACTACACCCTCTCTTAACATAAAGGGCCCCATACCTTAAACTGGAGTCTGGCACACTATTGCCCGCAGGCCAAAGCTGGCCCGCCACCTGGTTTTGTAACGCCTGTGAGCTAAGAATGGTTTTACATTTTCAAATAGTTGGGAAAAAATCAGAAGAAAAATATTTCATGACATGTGAAAATTACATGAAATTCACGTTTAAGTGTTTATAAATAAAGTTTTATTGGCCCACAGCCACATCCATTTGTTTCTGGACTATCTATGGCTTCTTTCTCAGTGGCAGAGTTGAGTAGTTGCAACACACACTGTATGACCCATAAAGCCAAGATTTACCATCTAGCCTTTGCAGAAAAAGTTTAATTCCTGCCTTAAACAAATAACAGAAGAAATATTAAAAAAAAATCAAAGTAACATCATAGGTAAACTATGAATAACTGTAATGAGTACCTTGGAGATATAAATCAACTTAATTGTATACATCCCATGATAGTAGGGTCTTCTTTACCTCTTAACAGCTCCTTCCTGGGTTTGGCAGCTTTAGCCTTAATTGCCTTAAGTGATTTAAATGAGCACCTACTATGTCCCAAGCATTTGGCAAGCATTTCCACTTATGTTATTTCTTTCATAAGGGTTACTTCTGTGTCCTTTCTCTAATACTCTTCACCCTCTTTTTAGGGGAAGAAATGCAATAGGAGAATAACGCCCTGCAAGTTCTAAGGAAGATCTTAGCTCTGGAGTCTTTTTTTCCCCCTTTGAATCCTCCCTTTCATATAAGGAGTCATTTTATAGGTTCAGAATAAGCAATGGGTATTCTGTACTCTAGTGGCCTTTGAATTTTTTTTGTTTCCCCTCTAAATGAAGTTTTAAAAAACACTATGCTCCCTCAACATATTTTTGGGTTGACATCTAAAGTTTTTCACTGAAAAATAAAATAGTTGCAAAAAATGTAATTTCTGACATATTGCAAAAATAGGCATTTTTACATGTCATTACATTACTCAGATCTATTCAATTAAATCTAAATACCACAGCAACTTAATATCCTTCTTCATCCTTCTAAGAAATACAAGAAAATGTTCTTTAAAATTTGGAAATATTTTTAACCATTCCTGTCCTTTTTTGAGTTCCCATTTCATTCCACTTCACTGCAGAATTTTACCCTAATGTAGCACATTTTAATGGTTGAATGTCTATTATTGATCATTCTATCATACTTTTCTATGACTAAATTTTGTATATAAATTTGGATTTTAAACATTTCTAATGACTTCAAGATTTTAAGTGTTTAGATAAAAATTTTTCTGGATTAAGTTTATTATTAGCTGTTATTATTAATGCTTATTAGACTTTCTCTGCAAATAGGGTGGTTCACTCTCTCCCATGCCACAGCACGAGTGGAGAAAGCAGTTTGGCATGGAGGAAAGAGCATGCAGACAGAAGACAGGATTGTTGGGCAACAGCCCTAGCCAGCACTGACAGAGCACACGCACTAGGGGAAGAACACCTTCTTAGAAGTACGGGTAAAGGTTCTGATTAAATAATGAACTTTGAGCAACTGCAGACAGAGAGCCTAAGAATTCTCTGGAGTTAGTAATAAAAGCCCAGCTAGCAGGAAGCCATCATTTCTATTCAGGTGAATTCATGTATGTGTTAACACACAAAGTATTAAGTTTGGAATCGGAGCAGATAAAGAAAAATACCTTCTCTAACTTCATGCACTGTTTTCCTGAAAATTTGTTAAAATTTATTTTCCAAATGAAAGTGTTTTTTAAATAAAAGGGTCATTGCAGAAAATTCAGACAATACAGAAAAGCATTTACAAAATGTCAGGTGGCATTCTGTAATTTCGTTCCAATTTACACTCCCACCAGCAGTGGATAAGAGTGCCTGTCTCATCACAACTTCATTGGCATTACCTACTCCCACTTTCAACAATCTTTTCTAATTTGCCAGTGACAAATCCTATCTCACTGTATTAAATTGCATTTCCTTGAATATGAGTGAAATTGAAAAAAAATTTATATTGTCTAGATGTGATAGTTTCTTTCCATTTTTTATGTTCTTTGCCATTTTTCTATGGAAGTGTTCTTTTTTTTAAATTGACTTAGAGGAGTTCTTTGTATATTGAATGTATTAGCATTCTGGTATATTTACTACAAACATTTTCATTTGTCTTTTAATTATCTTTACTTGAAAAGATTTGCATTGTATGTAGTTAAATATATTAGATTTTTTAAAAGATTTTATTGCTTTTTATTTTTAGTTTTTTTTTTTTTTTTTTTTCCGGTACGCGGGCCTCTCACTGCTGTGGCCTCTCCCGTTGCGGAGCACAGGCTCCGGACGCGCAGGCTCAGCGGCCATGGCTCACGGGCTCACGGGCTCACGGGCTCACGGGCTCAGCCGCTCTGCGGCATGTGGGATCCTCCCAGACCGGGGCACGAACCCCTGTCCCCTGCATCGGCAGGCGGACTCTCAACCACTGCGCCACCAGGGAAGCCCCTTATTTTTAGTTTTTAGTACAGGGTGAATTTTGTCAGAATTGCTTGTTGAATACTTTTCCCCTTTCCCATTGATTTATAATTTTTCTTTTATTGAGACTGAATTTAGTTTTCCATTGATCATACAGTTACATCTGTTTCAACATCGTGTTTCCCTGTTATTGTTCATTCTTTTTCAACATGTTCTAAGGTATTCTCACCTTCTCATTCTCTGTGATAAACTATCACATCTTGTATCACATTAAAAAAAAAAGTTTCTTTGGGAGTTTGATATGGTACCAAACCCCTATATATTTAGGTAGGAAGATTTATATCTTTATAACATTCAGTTTTGCCTTTCAGGGGCAAGGTATATCTCCATTTATTCAAATATATTTTTATAACTCTCAATTTTGTAGATTATTTTTCCATTTATTTCCCAACTTCTCCATGGATGCATCCCCTGTCATTTATCTTCCCCTTCCTCATGTGGTCATTAATGATTTAATTGCATCTGTTGTCTTCTCCACTATATTGTAAACTCCTAGAAGGCAGGAATCATAGCTTACATTACTTTTGTACCCCCCATCACAGCTAGCAGTGTTATGCATACACAGAAATAATAGCTGTGATCTAATACAGATGTCAAGGGGGATGAAGCATGGGACTTCCCTGGTGGTCCAGTGGTTAAGACTCCGCATTTCCAATGCAGGAGGTGCAGGTTCAATCCCTGATCGGGGAACTAAGATCCCACATGTCACATGGCGCGGCCCAAAAAAATTCGGTGTGGGGAGGCAATGAGAAGATTAGAAAGGAGAGGGAAAGAATGGGAATTTGGGATTAGTAGAGGCAAACTATTTATATAGAATGGATTAACAACAAGGTCCTACTATACAGCACAGGGAACTATATTCAATATCCTGTGACAAACCATAATGGAAAAGAATATGAAAAAGAATATGTGTGTGTGTGTGTGTGTGTGTGTGTGTGTGTGTGTGTGTATAACTGAGTCACTTTGCTGTACGGAAGAAATTAACACAACATTGTAAATCAACTATACTTCAATAAAATTTTTTTTAAACAAGGAACATTAGAATGGAGAACCAGTGTTGACCTTTCATAGCTTCACATATGACCTGCAACTATTCACTTAACACCCTGCCCCCATACTACACCCTGAGCCTCAGCTGCATGTTTAAAAGTCTAAATAATAGGACTGCTGTAAAGATTAAAAGGTAACACTTCATAATTGTTCATATATATAGGGTGACATGTACAAAATTTTTACTGCATTGTTTCCAATAGTAAAAAGCTGGAAACATCATAAATGTCAATCAACAAGAAGTTGGGTACAATAAAGAAATAATACATGCATTATGCTGTAAGTATATTATATTCGTAAGTGCTATACAGCACTTAAAATGAATGAACTAAGTATTCATATGGATAAACTGAGAAACTTCATATTGAGCAAAAGAATCAGGTTGCAGAATAATACAGACAGTTTGATAAAATGTATATAAATTTAAAGATATGCAAAACAATGCTACATATTACTACTGATACCCTAATGCAAGGGTCAGCAAACTGTGATCCACAGGCCAAATCCAGCCCACCCAGAACCAGATTTGCCCTTTTGTTTACATATCGTCTATGGCTGTTTTCACACAACAATGGCAGAGTTAGGTAGTTGCAACACAGTCCACGTGGTCTGCAAAGCCTAAAATGTTCACTCTGTGGCCTTTATAGAAAAAGCTTGTGGGACTTCTCTGGTGGTCCAGTGGTAAAGAATCCGCCTTCCAACACAGGGGACGGGGGTTCGGTCCCTGGCCAGGGAACTAAGATCCCACATGCCGCGGGGCAACTAAGCCTGCGCACCGCAGCTACAGAGCCCATGCGCCCTGAAGCCTGTGCGCCACAACTAAAGAAAACCTGTGCGCCGCAACTAGAGAGAAGCCCGCACACCGCAACGAAAGATCCCGCATGCCTCAGCCTAGATCCTGCGTGCAGCAACTAAATCCTGACACAGCCAAAAATAAAATAAATAAATAATAATTTATTTTTTTAAAAAAAAAGCTTGTGATCCCTGTCTAACCTATAGAGACATACATGGAAGTGTTGAACCCACATTCAGGACAGTGGTCCAGAATGACTGGGCAGGTACACAGGGAATTTCCATAGCATCTGTAATGCTCTCCTTAAACTAGGGGGTAATTACAACAAAGCTGATGATATTACTTAGTTTTGCATGTTGGAAATATTTCATAATAAAAAAGATTGAATGAAATTCTATATGTGAAAATGTTCCTCATCTATAAAGATATGCAAACTCCTACAGGGATTCTGTTTCTTCCATACTTTTACACACACACACACACACACACACACACACACACACACACACACTCTTGAGGCTTTGAAGAGGAAGTACTTCCTTCCCATAAAACGTCTGGGGACTCAAACTGTGGTCAGTGAGGTGCTGTTGGAAATTTTGAGTGGCACAATGAAATCTATGTTCAAGAAGATTACTCTTACGAGAAGGCAGGATGAGGAGGGCAAGCAGTGAAAGAGGAGGAAGATTCAGGAAATTCTCATTCAGGAAGTGAGATGATTAGGTGCATAGCAGGGTGGTTTCTGTAGAGATGGAAAGGAAGAGACCTGAGTACCATATACAAAGAGGAGGAGGAAGGAGAGAAAGCAGGCTGATGATATGAAGTTTAAGCCTTGAGTATGCGTGGAAGCAGGGACAAAATGTTTATTTTACTTTTGTTTATTTGTACTATGGTGTAATGTAAGCCATAACTTAAGACCCAGGATTAATTTCAGAAGTGGTAAGCACTGTTTGTTTTTAATGTGATAAGACACAGAGTGACTGGTAGCCTGGACTCCTACTCTCTGGTTATCAATTTGTACTTGTTTAGATACTGTGTGTCACAGGGAGTTCATGGTGTATGGAGTTCCTCTGATTTAGCACAAACCATTTGCAAGAGACCTTGGAAAGACCCTGCTCCAATTAAATAGCCTTGACTCTGATTTTGAAGAATCTCAGCTCTCAGAAGATGAAGATAAAAACCAGTTACTTGCGCTGGTACCCTATGAACTCTCCACGCCCAAAGTCACCATCCTTGGTGACATTTTTCTCAGATGAACCCAGTTGTTGGTGGCAAAGCATACATTTTGTTGGATATCTATGTAGTCCATTCATAAAGGGCAGGAGAAAAGTAAACTTTTTCTAGCCATCATAATTTCATGCCCAGGGGAAGCCCTGGATTCAGCCCAAGGCTGGAAGAATGTTCCTAAGGGAAAAGAGAAAGGAGCTCTAGAAAAAAAGGTTTTATCTTTCCAGGGATTTAGTCTTCCCAGAAGCAATCAAACTGAAGTATCGGGATGGCCCAAAAGTTCATTCGGGTTTTCTGTATGATGTTATGAAATTTTTGGCCAACCCAATAATTTTTTACAGGGCAAAAATACAGATTTAAGAAAATAGATCCTTTCTGAAGTGCAGAGAGATTTAAAGGACAACGTGTGGCCAGTAGTGACCACGTGTCAGACATGATGTCCTCCAAACAATATGGTCATTGTGATCACATTATTCTGAGGGTGGTGCCCTATAGGAACTAGATGGCCTTTACTGCTATCATAGTAAACTTTACATTTTTTGTGGAGATAGATTAAAATAATATCTACCATTTTATGAGTGCTTACTATGCGGCAGCTTTCATGCTATGTTATCTCATTTAATCTATAATAAACTAAGCAGGTATTAATATACACACATTATAAATGAGAAAACTGAGGCTCAAAGAGATTAAGCAACTTTTCCGAGGTCACGCCACTAGTAAGAAGCAGAGTAGGGATGTAAACCCACCATCTAACTCTAAATTCATGCTTTCTCACACAGTGCTCCCACTGAGACTGTCACTAACTGCTCACCAACGCCTAGTGAGGGTGAATTGGCATTTCTGCAAGGTCACGTCTGCCTAAAGCATTTCAACATTAGCTGATCGCATGCACAATTAAGTAAGACTCTCCAGGGTTTGCCTGTTATGTTATTTTGTTTCTTTTCAAACTTTTGCTGTTTCTGAAGTCTCCATTTAAAGGTATACTTCCTTCAGGTGATGTACAATAAAAATGCTTTTAACCCAACAGACATCTACAGCTTTTTGCGCTTCTGTGCTCTGGAGGTTACACAATGGGGCACAAAGAGTGGCTGACCTTTATTTTTAACTAGATGTAAAAGAAGCACTTGCAGTAGAGGTCCCCAGGGCCATGAACCTGAAAGTAAGGGCTGCTTACATTTTGTACCCTAGGCAACTCATTTGTCTCACTCAAGTCCCCTTGCTTCTCAGCCTTCTTGGCTAGCACTAGCAGTCAAGACTCCAGCAAGACTTTCATAGCACTGGGCACCTCTTCGAGTGTGTGTCCGGTTGTAATTCTCCCTTTGTTTTTTCGGTGATTTGGCTGTCTGTCTCCCCATTGGACCATCAGCTCCAGGAGAGCTCACTCTGGATCTCCAGTTCCTAGCCCACTGCCAAGTACATATTAGATACAGAGTTAATACTTATTGATTGAATGAATAAATGGATGAATGAATAACTAAATACATTAATGAATGAATGAATGAATGATATACCTTACTAGATACCCATTTTTAGAATCAGTCTTGTTTAGCCATAGGATCAACAGTAAATAGAGATGTGGAAGGACAGCGCACCTAAGAGCTGAAGAAGGACTTATTATTTTTTTTAATCACACAAAAAACCTGACAGCTAAGGCTGCTTCCCCACAATGTAGCCCTAATTAGTGAACTAATTTATTCTTGTTGGAAATCTCTTAAGCAGTGAGCCCCGCACATTTTATAAGTGAATTGACCACCCAGGAAATAGTTTTAATAATCCTCCCAAATCTCCTTTTGTTAATTTCTCTTCCTTGAGAACTACCAGGAATAGTTTTTTTATCTTCTTAACATTCATAGTCGGGAAAGTTTTTCCCCATTATCTGCTGTAGTCAAAATGGTCAAGAATTTGGAAAACGTTATACTTTCCCCATGACTGACCTGTTATCTTTTTTCAAATAATTCATTAGATCTTCTGAAATTTTATGACTATTATTTACATAAATTATTTGTTATTTGCAAAAGCGGCCACCACAACTTCTTCCATTCCATGTGCCCTTTTGCAATGAGAGTTTGCCACTACCCATCGATAGGTGAAGGCTATTTCCCAAGCCCTTGAACAGGTCTGGTGACTTCCTTGACCAATAGAATGGTGGAAGTGATGTTGTGAGACTTCTGAGCTAGGCCTTAAGAGGCCTTGCAGCTTCTGTTCTCTCAGTCTAGGAATGCTGCCCTGAGACTGTCACGCTACAATGACAGTCTCAGGGCAGCATTTTTTTTTTTTTTGAAACTTCAAACTCATTCATGAGATATTTATTAAAATAACACATTTAGGGAAAAAAAATCAATACAACTAGACGCCCCAGATAAAAAACCTAATGGAGAGAGAAGTCAGCTACCCAAACTGTCCCAGTTGACAGCCACACCAAGACTCCAGACATGAGTGAGTCCACCTTGGACCTTCTGTTCCATTTGATCGTCCATCAGAAAGAGTCCCATGAGTGAGCCCAGGCAAAACCAGCAGAGCAGCTGATCTGCTGAAATATGAGAATTAATGAATCATAACTCTTTTAAGTCACTAAGCTTTGTGGTAGCTGTTACAAAGAAGTAAGTATTATTGCTACAGAAATTGGCACTTAGAAGGGGGATGCTGTTTAAAAAAAACAAAAAGGAAGCTAAAACATATGGCTTTGGCTTGGGGATTGGGAGGTGGGCAGAGCCTGGAAGGGCAGTGAGAACACGGATAGTGAACATTGGAAGAGTGGTGAGGAAATCACTCTAGGAAGCTGCAAAAGGAATGGGTCATATTTTGCAGTCACAAAACAATTGGCAAAACTGTCCAACATGTGGTAACGTGGAAGATACAAAATTTCCTAATGAACCTGTGGGTTTTGTTTGTTTGTTTCTCTCTGGTTTGGTTTGGTTTCAGGAGTGGCAGAGCCTCTTTCCGACTGAACTCCAGGTAAGTCTATGGCTCAGTTTGAGATTAAGGAGCTTTCCAAGTAGTATGGTGAATGTGTCAGGTGGTATTTTTAGCAGTTCATGATAAGGTAATGAAGAGAGAGAGAGATTATGGAAGGAGCTGTTCATTTTGAAAGCAGAATTTGGAGTAAATATGAAAGGTTCAGGATGTGCTGGGTCAAAAAATAAGACTGTTTTGCATTTTTGGTCTTGCCATCTGGCATAAGAGTCTCGAAGTAAGAAATGACTCCATGGTAAATATCAAATCATGGGTGCGGCTGTAAGATCCTTTGCTAAGAGCTCACAAAAAGTAAGGGGGTACCTAGGAGACCCTCTCATCCAGGTAAAAGAACTTCTAAGAATGTCGGGGCATTATCTCACAGCATTGTTTCGCAGTAGTTTAACATGTCCAGAGTAGAAAGTCTATCTCAAACAAACAAACAAAAATTATGGATATAAGTTTCCAGGCATGGAGTGAGTCCCAGAAGGACTCATAAGAAATCCACAAAGTGTTTGAGCAAACTGCTTTAGTGAGAGCAAAGCCATCTCAAACTAAAAGCTGACTTTGCAATCCCTCTCATAAGTAAGTCAAGTCTATTTTCCCACCCTTGAACGAGCTGTTATGATGACTTGCTTTGACCAATAGAATTTTTCTACTTCTGAGGGTAAACCTCAAGAGAACCTTGTGACATCTGCTTTCACCCTCTTGGAATGATGTCTTGAGACCACCATGCCAGGAAGAAGGCAGGAATGAAGTACTCTAGGAGAAAGAGACTGGGCCGTTCCCATTAGCCCCACTGACAGCCAGCATCAAGGCCCCAGTCATGAGTGTGAGACCTACCTGACCCTCCATTTGGCATCAGTTATGTGAATGAGCCCAGGAAAAACCAGGAAAGAGCCACCTAGCCAACCCACAGAATTATAAGATAAATCATTATATTTTAAGCCATTAACTTTTGGGGTGGCTTGTTCCATAGTACTAGATAACTGATACCATCTCCCAAAATGAACAGTATGGCATGTGGTCTTTTGTCCTATTGGGTCTCAAAAAGAGAGCACTTGCTTAATACTACATTTACTCTTTAAAAAATGGCATTTCAATGTCAATTTCCAATATCAATGCCAAGTAAATTCATTCACTCACCTATTTATTCAGTCAATATACATTTATTGACTCTGTCAGGTACTGGACAGATAAAGGCAAAAAAAAAATCATGATCCTTCAAGAAGCTTAGTAGAAAAGTCAGGTAAGGGCAACCCAATTAAAACGGTATGGGAAGTGAGAGAGTGGCATGGACATATATACACTACCAAATGTAAAATAGATAGCTAGTGCGAAGCTGCTGCATAGCACAGGGAGATCAGCTCGGTGCTCTGTGACCACCTAGAGGGGTGGGATAGGGAGGGTGGGAGGGAAACGCAAGAGGGAGGGGATATGGGGATATAAGTATACGTACAGCTGATTCACTTTGGCAGAAACTAACACAATAATGTAAAGCAATTATACTCCAGTAAAGATGTTTTTAAAAAATGGTATGGGGATTGCTATGACAGAGGTAAGCACAAGTCCCTTCAGGAGCACGAGCAAGGGCAGTCATTCATTGAACATGCATTAATTCTCCACTATGTATCAGGCTTTGATCTAGGTCTTAGAAATAGAGGGATGGATGAGACAGAAAAAAAAAAGATCCTGTCTTCATGGGGATTACATTCTAATGAGAGAGATGGATAATTTGCAAGTAAACAAGTAATATGACTTCCAGTGGTGCTAATAAGAAAATAAAGGAGATAAGGGATAAAGTGATGTGGCTGGATACTCTTTCAGAGAGGGTGATCCTAGAAGAGCTCTCTAAAGAGTGGACATTTGACCAGAGATGTGCAGGAGAAGGAGGAGTGAGTCATACAAGGGGGAAATAAGTCCAGGCAGAGTGGTCAGCAAGCACTAAGGGCCTGGGCTTGGGGCACGGGAGGAACAGCCAAAGCCCAATGAGGTTGGAGCTGAGCGAGCAGAGGCAGCGTAGGAGATGAGGTATGAGAGTAAGCGGCTCTCTAGGGCCTGTCAACTATGGCAAGGAGTTCTGGTGTGTTCTCAATGGGAATCACTGGTGGTTGTTAAGCATGGATGTGACTAAGAGAATAAGGGAAGTCTTCCTGAGGGTGGAGGGCTGGTTCTTGAATTTAATCTCAAAGGAGTAGGCATTAGACTAAGCAAAAGGCATGCAGTGGGATGGTTATGGGAGGAAAATAACATGCTGTGTTCTGAGCGACCATACATTGTCCTCTGTGCTGTAGTGAGTGGATTTAGCTCAAATCAGTGGAGGAAAGATGGCCTATTCAAGAAACAGTGTCAAGAAAAATGACTATTCCTTTGGGGGAAAAACATTAAAGGGTCCTATCTTGTATCATTCTTGAAAAATAAGTCTCAAGTGGATCAAAGATTTTTAAAATGATAAAAATTATTGGGAGAAAATATAGGAAAACACCCTTATGATCTCTATGAATTTAGAGACTGAGGAAGACTCATTAAACAAGAAACAAATAGGAAAAGAATCACTTTGACTACACTAAAATCAAGAAGACAGAAATCAAGACACCATAAACAAAACTAAATATATGAAACGAACTGGGAGAAAATGTTTACAACATAAATAACAGCCAAAAATTAGTACAAACAATATATAAATAAGTCCTATAAATAAAAGCAGAAAAGATAAACAATCCAAGGGAGAAACTGGCAAAGGATATAAAGAGGAAATTCACCAAAAGGGAAATACAAGCGGCCAATCACAACAACCAGGGAGGACTCACCAAGTCTTTAAGATGCTGATAACTGAAGTCTCCAATCAGCTCTCCTAGACTGACCTTTGGGTTAGTGCTGAAAACTCTCCACTCCCTCTGCTCCCGGTATAGTTATTAGACAATACCCTAAGAGCTTTTGGGAGTCTTCACAATTGTGCTGGCTCTTAACAAATCGCCTGTCAAGCTGAGACATTTGTGGACTGGTTCACCTGCTCTCCCATCATTCTAGATTTCAAGTTCTCCTAGCCTCCAACAATATTGGGGTAGCAAGGAGAAGACTTTGGAGTCAGAAAGACCTGCCCTCATATTCAGGTCCTGCTACTTCCTAACTGTGTGACCGGAGACAGGTTACTTGCTTTCTTTGAGCCTCAGTTTCTTCATCTGTAAAATGAGTATAAGAACTTCCATTCAGGGTTATTGTGAGAAGGAAACAGGCTATTTAGGCAAAGCCTGTGACGTGTTGGTACACACTCTTGCACATACACAGTTCTTTTCTTTTCCTTCCAAGCACAACTATTGAGTATTCCATGAACATGTGGCCAGATTTTGGAGGTGTGGAAATAAGAGGAAGGACAGGGATTACATTACTTTCCTTCTCCAGCTTGGGGGAGAGGCAGAGGTGTGTGGTGGAAAACAATGCTGCAAGTCCTGACGAAGGGTCTCAGGACAAGAGAGTCTGGCCAGTACTTTATCAGCTAACTCGGAGTTGCATCAGCCATATTGCAACATTCTCAGCAAAACAGATAAGTTCACGGTGCAAATGGCACAAGTCCACCATTTGGAGGGTGGGGGAGATAAAGACGTCTATCATTTTATAAAATCACAGCTAAAAACCCAGCGTTGGCTTTCTCTATCTCTCTTGTCGATACCACTGAGTGGTTCTAAGGCAGCATCAGTGGCATCATCCGATTTCTTTAAAGCTCAGGTGAGTTTCTCAGACAAAAAATCCAGCATGAGTCACTTGCATCCCCTTCCCCAGCCCCTTCCTTCTAAATAAAACTCAGTTAAGAGAAATGACCCAGGCTTCCCTAATAGTTGTCTACTTCCTTGGCAGTATGCAGACAAAGAGATGCCTTATCTGAATCTGACATTCAGACCTTGGACAATTTTAATAGTAAAGTTCCTCCTAACATTTTCCATCTTATTTTAATATTTCCATCTGATACTAATATAAGAAATGGAAAACAATAGAAACGTTTACAGTAGAAGTCAAAAGAGAAAGCTTTTTAAACCTACTCTCCTCCTAGGAAAGAATTTCATTTCAATAAAGCATAGCTTAAATGTCATCCTAGTCTTAGATCTGAAGTCATCTGCCATTAGTAATATTTCCCAACTCACATCAGGATTTGATAAATCACAGCACGCTACACAGGTGAAATTGCCTATGGAATCAGAACAGAGATATTTCCGAAATTTACGGTCTCCAGTGATTCTCCTGGGCAACCACAGTGTTAAAAAGATATTCCTAAGTAATTTTTCAATAAGGAAACCAGCTTATTTTTCAATTAATTTTGACCCATGAACTTCTGCTTCTTTGTTTTGAAGAGTTTCTTTTACTTTTAAAAAAATTATCAGGATTTACATCGAACTCTACCAACTTAGAATTCATTCATCGACCAAACTTCCTGATGCTAAAGAGAAGCTTCCAATGACAACTTCTCCTCTGCTGCCTTGAGATGGATACCGTAGCCCAGAGGAATTAGATACTCACTCGGATTGTCTTAGGTTGGCGATGAACTTTCAAAGCCCTGGGAGGATTCTGAGTCCAGTCTTCCTCTCCAAAACCCAGTGACTTTGCTACAAATCCTCAGAATCTGACTTTGCATTGGGGCGAGTCCAGGAGACAGTGGGGTGAGGAGGAGGGAGTTCCAGCAGGAACTGTGGCCGATCACAGGCGGCCTTCCCACCCAGCAGCCGCATCTCTGCCTTGGCTCTGTTCCTCACGGACAGAGATTAGTCATTAACAATCCTTCCCCTGCTAAATGATATAAACATAGAAAGGAACCTTGGGACAGCCTCGAGATTCCCAGGACGAACTCCCAGAGCCCCTGGGTAGGGACTGTGACAAAGCAGGGGAGCCCTGAAGCTCACCTTTTAAAACACTTCTCCATAGGCTGCTTTTTAGGGTCCTTAGCACCCAGATTTCTACACACATCATCTAAAACTGAATCGTCATCTTCCCTCCCTCTCTCCAATTGCTTTTAATAGCTCCACCACCTCCCAGGGACTGAAGTTAGCAACTCTGAGCCTTTTTGACCCTTCCCTCTCCCGGGCTTTCTATAACAAGTAATAACAGATTCGTGTAGATTCTATCTTTGGACTGTCTCTTATTTCCAACCCGCTGTGTTCCTCTTCTAATTTGGGCCTACTGCAGCTTCCTTTCTAAAGAACACTGTTGGTTGGCCCCATAACTCGTCTCTCCTTTTCTTTTTCTGTTTTCCAAACTGCACAGCAGTGTAAAGCGTAGGGCTCTGGTCAGATACCTACCCATTTGTTGCAACCTTGGGAAAGACACTCAGCCTCTCTGAGACTTGGTTTCTTTGTCTACAAGATGGGAATAGTGCAACTATCTTACATGCTGTGGCGAAAATTACATGCCTAGTTTAAAATACATAACATGTTTAGAAAAGTGCCTGGCATACAGCGAGCACCCAATAAATTTTAGGCACTATTGTTTATCAATTGAACAAATACTGGTTATCTGCACACTAGGTACCCAGCACCTTGGTAGACAGTCTCCTAATCAAAAATCTCCAATGGATTCCCGTAGTCTAAAAAATATACTCTAGGGCTTCCCTGGTGGCGCAGTGGTTGAGAATCTGCCTGCCAACGCAGGGGACACAGGTTCCCTGGTCTGGGAAGATCCCACATGCCTCAGAGCAACTAGGCCCGTGAGCCACAACTACTGAGCCTGCGCGTCTGGAGCCTGTGCTCTGCAACAACAGAGGATGCGATAGTGAGAGGCCTGTGCACCGCGATGAAGAGTGGCCCCCGCTTGCCACAACTGGAGAAAGCCCTCGCACAGAAGTGAAGACCCAACACAGCCATAAATAAATAAATAAATTATATATATATATATATATATATATACTCTAAATGCTATGGCCTGATGTATAGAACTCCCTCCACCCTGATAGCCCTAGTCTATCTATCTAGCATTTTCTCACATCCTGTCTCTTCAGAGACCCCAACCTCTTACCCACCTATGCCAAGCTCTCCTCCCTCCATGCTTTTGCATATGCTCTTCCCTTTACCTGAATAGCCTTCCTTTCATATCCACAGACCCATCTCAAATGCTGAGTCCCCCCTGAAGCCAACCCTGTTTCTCATCTGCCCCTATGGTGCCCACCAAACGCCCCTCATCCTTTATTTATAATTCTCTCATTGTCCCTTAATTCCTCTGGCTTTGTACATTATAGTTACCTACTTAGCTCTTTGACAAGAACAAAATTCTGGAGGACAAGCATGGTAGCAGACTTGCCTCTGTATCAATCCCTGGTCTTAGCACAGTGCTTCTCATGGACAAAGTACTGTATAACTATTTTTTAATTGAATCAATGAGTGAGCTGAGAAAATGATAACTTTCCAAAGTAATGAGCCTGTGCACACACATGGGATGTGTGTGTGTGTGCACACCAATGTTCCCTATTGTAAAGTTAGTGGAAGGCCTATGGTCAAATTTGTTAGGAAAGCTGTTTTTTACTTCTCTTATTAAATAGCATGTATAGGTCCTGCAGGCTCAGACTCCCTACCCACCGTGGGCTCCCTCTAGACTAAGCACACCACCCACACCCTTTCTCACAAGGAGGAGGGGGAGCCCAGCCCTTGTAAACTCTCCCTTGCCCATTTGAAGAGTCTTTGCCATGACATTCACTGGGCTCTGCGGCTCTGGGCTGCCCGAGAGGCTCCTGCAAGACTCCCAGACAAATTCTTCTTGGATGGTGAGAGCCTGTGTTATGATCTCATTCTCTTCATCAGCAGTGGAAGGTATGGGTTGAGGACACGGACTCTGGAGCCTACCACCTGGGTTCAAATCCCAGCTCTGTCACTGATGAGCTCTGTGACCTTAGACCTTTTACTTAACATTTCCATCTCTCAATTTTCTCATCTGTGAAATGGTAATATAAATACTACCCATTTCGTGGTGTTACTGTAAGGATTAAATGAATGAATATATGCAAAGTGCTGGTACATATAGAGTATCTGATACACAGAAGTGCTACATAAGCATTAGCTGTTATTGTTTTCTCTGAGCATTTCACACAATCATATTTGCACGATTGGACTAGATCTGAAAGATCTAGAGTGAAAGGTATTGAGGAGGAGAAAAGGGAGCATTTCAGGCTAAGGAAAGGCTCTGAGGCAGGAGGTAGCTTAGAGGATCCCATGAAGCAAAGAGAAGGCCAATGTTTCTCAACTAAGAGTATGGAGGAGCCTTGAAGAAATAGGGGTAGGATAGGTAGGGGCAGTGATGTGCTGGGAAGTGTTTAACAACGAGCTCTCAGAGTTGGGGATACACACACACACACACACACACACACTTACATATACATATACACTCACTTATTTAAAAATTTTCTGATATAACAGATGTTTAACACACGTTTTACAAATAATAATAAAATATACAATTTTGTGAATTATAAATTCCAGGTGGCCAACTGATTCTCACAGAATGCTTTCATTGAGTTTTGCTGAACTCTTGTATTGGTAGCCAATTTTTGGCTGCAGTTCAAGCATGATTTGACAAATGGAACTGCACTCCATTCCACTAATTCCTTCCCAATATATTTATTTTCCTGAAATCACACATGTGATGTACTGTTAAACTCTTAGTCTTACACAAATTGCATTCATTAAACCGGACCCTCTTTCGGCTCCAAAACTACATAGGTTGGAAATTCACTCATTTGTCAGAAACATAAACAGCTTCTTTGCTGAATTAAATAACAGTTTTCAAATACTGGAAGAACATTTCTTCAGTTTTTTGTGTGTGCTCTTCACAATGTAAATAATCTGTATTATTAACATCTCCACAACTTAGACCAGAGGTCAGCAAACTTTTTCTCTAAAGGGCCAAAAGTAAATATTATAGGCTTTGTGGCCTCATCTGGTCTCTGTCATATTTTTCAACCTATTAAACATTTAAAACCTCTTCTTAGCCTACAGACTATACAAAAACATCCACAGGCCAAATTTTGTCCACCAGCCTTGGGTTGCCAACCCTTTAGACCAGTGGCTCTCGATGGGGAAAAGAGGGGGCAATCTTGCCCACCAGGAGATATTTGGCAATATCTGGAGACAGTTGTGATTGTCACAACTTGGAGGGAATGCTAGTGGCAACTTGTAGGTAGAGACCAGAGATGCTGTTAAAATCCTACAACGTACAGCACATCCCTCTAGAACAAGGAATTATTGTGCCCCAAATGTCGATAGTGCTGAGGTTGAGAAACACTGTGTTAGACAATCACCAAAGCAGTAAATGGAGTACTGACTTGTGGATTTTGCTCATATACATGGTGTAAATATTCTCATTGTGGCCAATTTCAAACTATTAGTGTGATGTCACTGAACAGACTTGGGAAGAGATGTACAGAGGCACACTGTTACTTAGGGTTTCCACTGTTCAGATACAATAGATGTGAATAGCTATGAGAGCATAGACAGTTGTGAAATATAGTAAAATAGTTAGAATGTGATGAGTTTTAAGTAGTTATTACCTTTGATTTAGAATGTATTTAATTATAAGTTTATGTAATTTAACTTTTAATGGCGACTATGTTTAACAACCAGTTCAGAAAAACCTGAAAATTTAAATTAACCATTGGTTCTCTGAGCCAGGGCAAGCTGACTCAGCACACCATTGGGGGAATGAGGGCTTCTTACGTGTTGTCCTTACAAGTTAGGAGCTACGAAGTATTATCTCCATTTTTCAGATGAGGAAAGTAAGACTCAGACGTTCAACGACTCATCAAAGCAAGAAAGCTGGGCTTTAAATTTAAGTTTGTTTTCTCCAAAGCTGCTATATTTTCTTCTATATTTTGTTCCACTATCAACCTAGGCAAAGTGAGATCAAAATATTTATTCCATGAAATGCTTCTCAATACTGGCTTATTTTAATTAATTGCTGAATAGAATACAGATGAAGGAAGTCATTAACATATTGTTAGTGACCAACTCTGGAATGGTATTGAGTATATAGTAGAAAAGTCATTCTGCCAAAAAAAAAAGATCTCCATTCAAAAAAAAAAGATCTCCATTCATAAATGTTATTTCTTGGTTAATATGTTGGCTTCCTTATCTTCTCCAGGATCCCTCCTTTTTTTGAAAATTTCCCCCCCCCAACCTTAACGAATGAGTTCACCCCAGATCAGGGGCTGTAAAGATCTTGAAGCGAAAGGGAAGTAGAATGGGTGAACTTTGGATACTGGTGTAGTGAGGGTGCAACCCCACCTAGGAAGTCTGAGTAATCACCAGAGACAGAGAACAGAGCCAGGGCACTCAACTTCACAGGGTGGTGACCACAGGGGGACACTGAAATGCACAGAGGAAGGAAAGGAGGGAGAGCTTGGATAATCAAGCTGGCCTCTTTTCCTACTGGCTCAGACCTGGCTGTGAGCATGAATCTCTGCCCCAACTTTGAACCTATCAGTGTGTCTGCAGTGGTCCTTACACTATAGCTTTGAGTAACGGCTTTTCCCTAGTAAGGCACCACAACCTTCAAGAAGCTGTGCTTTCAGAAACAGAAAACGTTTTCAAGACGTAGGGCAACGAGGTAGGGGCAGTGCCGAAAGCATGGGTGTTAGTGTCAGGGGCTTGTGTTTGAGTCCTGACTGGTCCTGCCATATGACCTTGACTGGTCTTGCCGTATGACCTGGAGCAAGCCAGTCTCTGGGTATTAATTTTCTCCCCCACCCCTAATAATAACAAGAAAAGAATGCCTATCTCATAGGGTTATTGTGAAGATCAACATGAAATGTCACATGAAAATGTGTGGTACGAAAATCAAAGGGAAGCATCTGGCAGGCCCCATTAGATGTGAAATTTTCCAGAAACTAGAAGCCCTATAGGGACTCCACCCACTTCTGTATTCAGCTATTCTAAATGACTCACTGGGGGATTCCCTGATGGTCCAGTGGTTAGGACTCGGTGCTTCCACTGCAGGGGGAATGTGTTTGATCGCTGGTTGGGGAACTTAGATCCCACATGCCATATGGCACGCCCAAAAAAAAAAAGAAAAGGTTCTAAGTGACCCATTGAAATCACTGGGTCTACACTGGAGAGAGAACCCTCCTGTAAATGTTGAAGAATGCAGCTGAACCTTCATCTGAACCTGGATGGCCAGTCCTAATGCTCAAACATTTTAAAAAGAAAATACTTACAACCTGTTTTGTGGAATATGTAACCATAAGAGAAAACATTACTATATTTTACTTAGGAAGATTCAAATGAGTTTCTCCACTCATCCTAGATCAAATGCACTTTGCTTTCTGTATCTTCCCTGCCCCTCTATTTTTTTGAGGAGTCCTTTGTTGTTGTTGTTTTGTTAATTACACAAGTGGTTATGGTCATGTAGAAAAATTAGAAAATATAGATAATCTTAAAGAAAATAAAATTCACCTATATTCCTACAACCCACATATTCATAGAATACACTATCAAAACTGCGATATATTTTCTTCCAGACTTTTAATGAAAAATAGATACACCCAAGTCTTCTCTTTTCATAAGAAAATGGGATCATGTGGTATATACGGCTCTGAATCTGCTTTTCTCATTTAATGTATCATAAATATTTTGATATTACTAAATATTTCACTACATATACAAAATAATTTAATGGAGGTATACTATTGAATTCACAGGGATATGCCCTCATTTGACCAATTCCCTACTGTTGAACCTTCGAATTGTTTCTAATATCCCTCTATTATAAATGATATTACATTGGTCATCCCTTGTAGCTAAATCTTTGGCTACACCGGTGATTATGACCTTGGCCTTGTTTTCTAGAGGTAGAACTACTTGGTCAGAGTGAACACGTTTCTAAGATGCTATAGTAAACTGCCTTTAGAAAGGTGGTGCCAATTTATATCCCCCCCATAGGGTCCAAATGTGACTATTTCTTGCCCCTCTGCCAGCACGTGGGGGCCTTGGCGATTCTTTTTTCCAGAAGAGCTTTCTTGTGAGATGCCTCTAGTCCTCACCTACCCCTCCCAGTAGAGAATCAACATGGACATTCAAGCAGGGTTTTTGAACTGTGTGATATAACCCATTGTGGTTCCCAAAATCAATTTAGGGGGTCATGACCAGCATTTGTTTGTTTTCAATGAAATAGTATTTTTAAATAGCATAGCAAATATTTCCTTTGCAAGTAGAAAGGTAAGTACTGCTTAATGGAGCTGTTTCGCTTATATATGTGTGTGTTGATGCGACCTAGATTTCAGTATAACACAGTTGTAAGGTCAAAGTTTCGAAAGTTTGAAAAGCATGGGATCAGTCAAAAGATCATAGAATCAGTGCCCATGGACTTGGATTCTGGACGTAATTAGGTGGAGAAGGAAGCCAAGGGCAAAGAGAAAGGGCACACATCCCATTTACTTTCTCCGGTAGAAAAATGTTGAGAGAAATGTGATAAAACTCTCAAAGGTGCACATAAAACCTAAGTCATGGTTATATAATAGGAGATATGATCAATTTCAGGGTGTGACAGGTAGTCTGGAGCTCTCTTCTCCATATATTTTAGTCACATTATGTCTATGGTTATAACTCTGACTTTGCCTCTGCCCAGCTGTGTTTGGAACTTATCAACCCAATCTCTCTAAGCCTCAGTTTCCCTACCTGGAAGATGAGGATGTTCAACCAGATGATAGCCAAGGTTCCTTCCATGTGTGGTGCCGAGGGTCTGATGGAGGGATCAGCTGTGTTATGCTGATCCATTGTAGTTTCCTGCATCCCATTCACAGGACTGCTTCATGAGCAAGTGACCTGTTGAGTCACACAGGGTCCCTCACTTAGAAGACCCTATGTTTGATTTAACACTCTGCTATCATTCTTTTGAAATTCTTAATTTTTCAACAAAGGTCCCCATATTTTCATTTTCCACTGAGTCCCACACAGTATATAGTTGGTCCAGTGTATTAATTCAGACAATATGAAGTCTTCCTGATAAGAAAGCAGAATTCTTGGAGGAGGAAGATGGCAGAAGAGTAAGACGCGGAGATCACCTTCCTCCCCACAGATAATCAGAAATACATCTACACGTGGAACACCTCCTACGGAACAACCACTGAACACTGGCAGAAGACCTCAGACCTCCCAAAAGGCAAGAAACTCCCCACGTACCTGGGTAGGGCAAAAGAAAAAAGAATAAACAGAGACAAAAGAATAGGGACGGGACCTGCACCAGTGGGAGGGAGCTGTGAAGGAGGAAAGGTTTCCACACACTAGGAAGCCCCTGCGCGCGCGGAGACTGCGGGTGGCGGAGGGGGAAGCTTCAGAGCCATGGAGGAGAGCACAGCAACAGGGGTGCGGAGGGCAAAGCGGGGAGACTCCCGCACAGAGGATCGGTGCCGACCGGCACTCACCAGCCCGAGAGGCTTGTCTGCTCACCTGTCGGGGCGGGCGGGGCTGGGAGCTGAGGCTTGGGCTTCGGTTGGACCCCAGGGAGAGGACTGGGGTTGGCTGCGTGAACACAGCCTGAAGGGGCTAGAGCGCCACGGCTAGCCGGAAGGGAGTCCGGGGAAAAGTCTGGACCTGCCGAAGAGGCAAGAGACTTTTTCTTCGCTCTTTGTTTCCTGGTGCTCGAGGAGAGGGGATTAAGAGCGCTGCTTAAAGGAACTCCAGAGACGGGCGCGAGCCGTGGCTAACAGCGCGGGCCCCAGAGACGGGCATGAGCCGCTAAGGCTGCTGGTGCCGTCACCAAGAAGCCTGTGTGCGAGCACAGGTCACTCTCCACACCTCCTCTCCCGGGAGCCTGTGCAGCCCGCCACTGCCAGGGTCCCGGGATCCAGGGACAACTTCCCTGGGAGAACACACAGCGCGCCTCAGGATGGTGCAATGTCACGCTGGCCTCTGCAGCCGCAGGCTCGCCGCCCCTCCCTCCTCCCGGCCTGAGTGAGCCAGAGCCCCCGAATCAGCAGCTCCTTTAACCCCGTCCTGTCTAAGCGAAGAACAGACGCCCTCCAGCGACCTACACGCAGAGGCGGGGCCAAATCCAAAGCTGAACCGCGGGAGCTGTGCGAACAAAGAAGAGAAAGGGAAATCTCTCCCAGCAGCCTCAGGAGCAGCGGATTAAATCTCCACAATCAATTTGATGTACCCTGCATCTGTGGAATATCTGAATAGACAGTGAATCATCCCAAATTGAGGAGGTGGGCTTTGAGAGCAAGATATATTATTTTTTCCCCTTTTCTGTGTGTATGTGTATGCTTCTGTGTGAGATTTTGTCTGTATAGCTTTGCTTTCACCATTTGTCCTAGGGTTCTGTCCATCAGTTTTAATTTTTTTACTTAAAAAAATTTTTTTCTTAATAATTATTTTTTATTTTAATAACTTTATTTTATTTTACCTTACCCTTCCTCCCTCCCTCCCTCCCTCCCTCCCTCTCTCTCTCTCTCTCCTTTCTTTCTTTCTTTCTTTCTTTCTTTCTTTCTTTCTTTCTTTCTTTCTTTCTTTCTTTCTTTCTTCTTTTTCTCTCTTCTATTCTGAGCTGTGAGGATGAAAGGCTCTTGGTGCAGCAGCCAGGAGTCAGTGCTGTGCATCTGAGGTGGGGGAGCCAACTTCAGGACACTGGTCCACAAGAGAACACCCAGTTCCACATAATATCAAATGGCGAAAATCTCCCAGAGATCTCCATCTCGACACCAACACCCAACTTCACTCAACGACCAGCAAGCTACAGTGCTGGACACCCTATGCCAAACAACTAGCAAGACAGGAGCACAACCCCATCTATTAGCAGAGAGGCTGCCTAAAATCATAATAAGTCCACAGACACCCCAAAACGCACCACCAGACGTGGACATGCCCACCACAAAGACAAGATCCAGCCTCATCCACCAGAACACAGGCACTAGTCCCCTCCAACAGGAAGCCTACACAACTCACTGAACCAACTTTAGCCACTGGGGCCAGACACCAAAAACAATGGGAACTACGAACCTGCAGCCTGCAAAAAGGAGACCCCAAACACAGTAAGATAAGCAAAATGAGAAGACAGAAAAACACACAGCAGATGAAGGAGCAAGATAAAAACCCACGAGATCTAACAAATGAAGAGGAAATAGGCAGTCTACCTGAAAAATAATTCAGAATAATGACAGTAAATATGATCCAAAATTGTGGAAATAGAATAGAGAAAATGCTAGAAACATTTAACAAGGACCTAAAAGAACTAAAGATGAAACAAGCAACGATGAACAACACAATAAATGAAATTAAAAATACTCTACAAGGGATCAATAGCAGAATAACTCAGGCAGAAGAACGGATAGGTGACCGGGAAGATAAAATAGTGGAAATAACTACTGCAGAGCAGAATAAAGAGAAAAGAATGAAAAGAACTGAGGACAGTCTCAGAGACCTCTGGGACAACATTAAACGCACCAACATTCGAATTATAGGGGTTCCAGAAGAAGAAGAGAAAAAGACAGGGACTGAGAAAATATTTGAAGAGATTATTGTTGAAAACTTCCTTAATATGGGAAAGAAAATAGTTAATCAAGTCCAAGAATCACAGAGAGTCCCATACAGGATAAATCAAGGAGAAACACGCCAAGACACATATTAATCAAACTATCAAAAATTAAATACAAAGAAAACATATTAAAAGCAGCAAGGGAAAAACAACAAATAACACAAAAAAGGGATCCCCACAAGGTTAAAAGCTGATCTTACAGCAGAAACTCTGCAAGCCAGAAGGGAGTGGCAGGACATATTTAAAGTGATGAAGGAGAAAAACCTACAACCAAGATTACTCTACCCAGCAAGAATCTAATTCAGATTTGATGGAGAAATTAAAACCTTTACAGACAAGCAAAAGCTGAGAGAGTTAAGCACCACGAAACCAGCTTTACAACAAATGCTAAAGGAACTTCTCTAGGCAAGAAACACAAGAGAAGGAAAAGACCTATAATAACAAACCCAAAACAGTTAAGAAAATGGTAATAGGAACATATATATCGATAATTACCTTAAATGTAAATGGATTAAATGCTCCCACCAAAAGACACAAACTGGCTGAATGGATAAAAAACAAGACCCATATATATGCTGTCTACAAGAGACCCACTTCAGACCTAGGGACACATAGAGACTGAAAGTGAGGGGATGGAAAAAGATATTCCATGCAAATGGAAATCAAAAGAAAGCTGGAGTAGCAATTCTCATATCAGACAAAACAGACTTTAAAATAAAGACTATTACAAGACACAAAGAAGGACACTACATTATGATCAAGGGATCGATCCAAGAAGAAGATATAACAATTGTAAATATTTATGCACCCAACATAGGAGTACCTCAGTACATAAGGCAAATTCTAACAGCCATAAAAGGGGAAATCGACAGTAACACATTCATAGTAGGGAACTTTAACATCCCACTTTCACCAATGGACAGATCATCCAAAATGAAAATAAATAAGGAAACACAAGCTTTAAATGATACATTAAACAAGATGGACTTAATTGATATTTATAGGACATTCCATCCAAAAACAACAGAATACACATTTTTCTCAAGTGCTCATGGAACATTCTCCAGGATAGATCATATCTTGGGTCACAAATCAAGCCTTGGTAAATTTAAGAAAATTGAAATTGTATCAAGTATCTTCTCCGACCACAACGCTATGAGACTAGATATCAATTACAGGAAAAAATCTGTAAAAAATACAAACACATGGAGGCTAAACAATACACTACTAAATAACCAAGAGATCACTGAAGAAATCAAAGAGGAAATAAAAAAATACCTAGAAACAAATGACAATGAAAACACGATGACCCAAAACCTATGGGATGCAGCAAAAGCAGTTCTAAGAGGGAAGTTTATAGCAATACAATCCTACCTCAAGAAACAAGAAACATCTCAAACAACCTAAGCTTACACCTGAAGCAATTAGAGAAACAACCAAAAAAATCCCAAGTTAGTAGAAGGAAAGAAATCATAAAGATCAGATCAGAATGGATGGATGGATAAAGAAGATGTGGCACATATATGCAGTGGAATATTACTCAGCCATAAAAAGAAACGAAATTGAGTTATTTGTAGTGAGGTGGATGGACCTGGAGTCTGTCATACAGAGTGAATTGAGTCAGAGAGAGAAAGACAAATGCCGTATGCTAATACATATATATGGAATCTAAGAAAAAAAAATGTCATGAAGAACCTAGGGGTAAGAGGGAAATAGAGACACAGACCTACTAGAGAATGGACTTGAGGATATGGAGAGGGGGAAGGGTAAGCTGTGACAAAGTGAGAGAGTGGCATGGATATATATACACTACCAAATGTAAAATAGATAGCTAGTGGGAAGCAGCCGCGTAGCACAGGGAGATCAGTTCGGTGCTTTGTTACCACCTAGAGGGGTGGGATATGGAGGGTGGGAGGGAGGGAGACGCAAGAGGGAAGAGATATGGGAACATATGTATATGTATAACTGATTCACTTTGTTATAAAGCAGAAACTAACACACCATTGTAAAGCAATTATACTCCAATAAAGATATTTAAAAAAAGAAAGTGAAATTCTTTTCTTTGGCACTGCTGAGAGCTGAAGCAGTGACTCTCCACCTCAGTGGATGAAGGACAAGCTGCCTAGTGGGTTTATGACACACAGCATCTCAAAATTCTGCTCTGCACTAGAACAACTCATAAGAGAAGCTGTTTAGAACTTTTATTCTTCCCAAGGCTCGTGTTCCATTGTTCCAGCCCCAGCTGGAGTAGATTGCCCAAACTGCATTCAACTGATTAAAAAAAAAAAAAAAAAGGTCTTAAAATAGGATGACCCATTTAATGCCACGTGCTGCTATACGGGTCAATTAGATGTGAAATATTCGCAGCAGGTTCACAATAAAGAAAATAAAAGATGTAATAGAAAGATGAAGGTCAGTGCTGGGTCTGAGTGCTATATTATATCCAACCTGCATTTAAAACCCAACAATTGCTAAAAAGATTATTAATAGATAGAACAAAGAACCACATTTGGGGACATGGCCCATTTTATATTTGGAAATGCCTCTACCTGTTTAGGAAATTTAGATGATAGTTCAATGGTAAGCTATCTGTCTTCAATGGAGACAAAGCTACTTACCATCAGGAAAGTGGGGATGTATCTACACTACTCCTTTTGTGTTTCAGGGTCTGGATGTAGGTCATGACCATGAAGTAGAATCAGATATGATGAAATCATAATGCTGGTTTTCTTAGAAATGGGTCTGAAACAGAGGAGTCAACCAAGTATTTAAAACATGAGTCTTTACACATAGGACAGCATTTAAGCATTTGTTACTCAGAGGCTTTGTACATCCTTTGCAGTTCCTAATCAGACATGGTCAACATAAATGTTCTCTCTCCTCTGTGCTCTCAAAGCATCTGAGGCTCACCCCTCTCAAAGCACTTTTTATTCTTTATTGCAATGGTTTATTTCCTTATCTGTTTCCTTCACTAGTCTGTAAGCTCTTTGAAGACAAGTTCTGTGATTGTTTTTAATCTCTGTATCCCTAGTCCTAGCACAGCACCAAGCCTGCTGTAGGTGACCAATGAATCTCTACAGTCAAGTAAAAGAATGAATGTCATATGATATATGAAGAGCTCCTACAAATCAATAAGAAAAGGATCAACAACACAAAAGAAAAATGGGTAAAGCACACAAAAAGATGAAACACAAAAAAGGAAATACAAATGACCAATAAACATATAAAAAGACATTCAAACTCAATCATAATAAAAGAAATGCAAATTAAAAGCACACTGAAAAGATATGTGCACAGATGTGTGAAATGATGTGTGAACACAGCTAAATTCACCTGTATGCTCCAGAACTGCTGTACCAATTGTTAAAATATTGAAATTGTTACCTGCTCATTGGTAAATACTGCTGACCTGAGTCCACCTGGCATCCTACTGGTGCCCTGTCATCCAGCCCCTACCCCAAAATCCCCAGACCTTGCTGTAACCTGGCAACTCAAGAGGTAATGCTTGATATTGCAGGGGTCCCAGGATCATGCTCAGCACTATGGCCAGCCTCGTTCTGATTGGTGGGTTCCTGTGCTGTTAGTGTTGTTAAATATTTGGATATCCCTCCTTATGTTCAAGGTTATGCACTGTAGCATAGAATGCAATAGCAAAACTTGGGAAACAACCCGAGCAAAAACTAACATTTATTAAGAGCTTAATATGTGCCATACATTACTCTAAGTACTTTACATTGATTAACATATTTAATCCTCACAACAACCCTAGGAAGGAGGTACTATTGTAATTTCCATTTTACAGATGCAAAAACAGAGGCAAAGAGAAGTTAAGTAATTTGCCCAAGGTCATATAGCTAATAAGTGATGAGAGGAATTCTATCAAGGTAATCTGATTCTAAGGCCTCTCCTCTTAAAACAAAATGTCCTTTAGTAGGGATTGGTGAAATCAATTAGGGTATAGCCATGAAATGGAATATTATACAGCCATGAAGATGAGGAAGCTCTTTATGAGCTCACAATGGAATAGTATCCAAGCTATATTACTAATTGAAAAGAAAGTACAGAAAAATGTGTGTAGTTGTTAAATATATATATATATAAAATCACAAATTGGATACACAGGCTATGTCTGGAATAATACATACGAGACTGATAACATTGGTTGCCAGTCTCTAGGGGGACAAGGTATTAGGAAAAATGTTTGCTGTGTGTGCTTTTTGTACCTTCTGGACTGAATACTATGTGTACATACTGCTTAT
This sequence comes from Leucopleurus acutus, assembly GCF_964270905.1. Taxonomy (NCBI): domain Eukaryota; kingdom Metazoa; phylum Chordata; class Mammalia; order Artiodactyla; family Delphinidae; genus Leucopleurus; species Leucopleurus acutus. The sequence continues at coordinate 82,925,251 of NC_139152.1, read as the reverse complement.
TTTAAAAATTAAACTGCAAATTAATTTTTTGAATGAATGATATGTACACAAAGATTCTAAGTCAAAAGAGCTTAGAGAGAAATAGAAAAGGTATGCAGCTGGCTGGAGGTGGGAGAGAATCCATCCTCCTGGTCATCAGGGAGTGCTGAGCCTCTGAGCAGAGCCTTTGAAGATGGGGAAGTTGTGAGGATATTTAGAGAGTGGGGAAATGGCATTCCAAGGGAAGAGGCAGAGATATGGAGACTGTGACTGAGACTTTGACAACACAAAATGAGAGGAAGTTTCACTGGAGGTCTGTGTGCCCTCTGCAGTTGGGAGCAGACGCACAGGAAGCTAAGATTTGGGTGTGGAGGGACCTGGGAGGGGCTGTAAGGGGCCCCTGAGGCTGACTGCAGATTAGAAGTCAGCCCAGTGGTGCTCATTTTAAGGAAATTCAGAGGAACATAAACTCAAAGTGCCTGAACCTCGCCCTGTCACACATCTAGTGCGGGTAAGGAGATGAGCTGTGGAGCCGTCCGCAAAGGATGGGCAAGAAACAAAGATGTAATTGAAGGATTGGGGAAAAATAGGGCCAAGGGAAAACAGTTCAAGGAGCTGAGATTGTCAGTTCTGAAGGAGGACAATTACTGTCCCCTCCTTGATGACGCATCGTTGTCAGTGGGATGGTGACCAGCTGTTCTCTGCAGCCACAAAGGAGACAAGAGAAAAAGGGCTTCAACTGCAGCATGAGCAATTTAAATTAGATTCAGAGAAAAACTTTCCATCAGGAAAAAATTAAGTTGTTAAAAGATTCTGAGGGAAGATAGGGTATTGCTAGCCCTCCCTCTAAGTTAGACTTGATGCTGCAGAAATCAACTTGGGTTCGAATCAGTCATGTTTTCTGCATCCCAGTGTCTTCACCTTAAGCTGTGGGTAATAATGCCAACCTCACAAAGTTGTTCTAAAGATTAAAAGAGATCCTGTGTATAAAAAAGTTAGAACAGGGCCTAACGTATAGTAAATTCTGAATAAATTGCAGCTCTTGTCCTTTACGGCAAAATGGTGTTTATTAAACATGAAGGTCTTAAGTGATTTAGATGGTTACTTGGCACGGTCCCTGAAGGTCTCTTTGATTCAAGCAAACTTCCCAGATGCTTCATCAATAGTTTTATGTACACCGTTTTATAATGAAATGCTAACTTTTCTGGAATAAATATTAGACTATTCAGCCTATCTGCTTCGATTGTAAAGAGTTCTACTGTCAGCCATGTTCCCAAAAACACATGTCTAACAGCCTCTCCTCTGGAGGGGGGCTGTACAGAACAGAGTTTTTCAGATCTTTTGGACTGCGACCCACAGTAGTAAATAAATTTCATATCACAACACAGTACTCTCACACACACACTCATCGATGTGTAACTGAAATGAAGTTTGTGGGAAAATTCTTAGGCTTTCTATGTGGCATCTATTTTGATATCTTCTATCTCATTTTGCTCTAATTTTTAAAAATACTGCTTTTGATCCACTAGATTGATTTCATGACCCACAAGTGGATTGTGACCCATAGTTTTCAAAGCTTGTGTAAAGTCTTAGATCTGTGACTCCTGACTGCATTGGGCATCACTGGGCAACTTTCTTAACTACTCTGGGGTCTACTTGCTCATCAATAAAAAGGGGATTAGAGTATCTATCTCCTAGTGTCTCAAGAAGTTTTAGTTAGGACACCAGGTACATTGTGCCTAGGATTTATTTAATAGCTCGTCCTCAGTAAAAGTTGATTATGTCATTAAAATGGCTGCCACAAAGCCCCTGCACTAAAGCTGGGCCCAGGTCCCAGGCCAGAGTTTTATTGACTATTATTAGGTAGGTATCCTCACCAGTTGTGGTCACTTGGTTTTCCCACTAAGAGCATCTACTCACCAGCAAACCGGAAAAGAACGTAAGCGCAAAGTAAAAGGCAACAGCAATGCGAGAGACCAAAGCACTCCTTAAAATACGAGAAAAGTGCATTAGTATTACAGCCCAGGTAAGAAATTGTGTTCAAGAGCTGCAAAGAGAGGTAAATTATGTCTTGCATTCTCCATTTAAAAGGCAGGGTAGAACAGAATATATCTATAGGAAAAAAAAAACCTGGTCCAAGTGGCAAAAATACAAAACTTAACTAAATATTTTTTTCCTAAAGGAATATATCTTAGCTGTTGAAAAGTTAAAGTGACAGAGCTCTTTATATAATTAAGGCAAACGAAAGAAATATCACTGTTGTTTGAAATAAACTGGCAGAAAAACTAGTTGGGCATTTCGCCCATAAACATGTATCCCACAGGTCCCCTTTAACCTGGCAGTTATAATTCCTTCCTTTGGTCCCGAACGAAGTAAATACAAATGGTTTTCAAATTTGACTTCTATCATGTTTATCACTTCTAACCAGGACCAGGGCAACAGGATATTAATGGAATGATGATTTGCACGTGTCGTCCCCCTGCTCTCCAGTTTCCCTCCAAAAAGGCCACCACTCTAAGCAGCAGGTAGATGTTGTGTGTTTCCTTTCTTTGCCGCACACACGTCATCCAACTGAGAAGAAAGCAGAAGCTGCTGGAGAATAGCCCTCTTCAAGGGGATTTTAAAGGTAATCTGAGAATGGAGAAAGAAGAGAAGTGCCTTCTAGATAAGATTAAGACTTTTAGAGACCCGCACTGAGAGGAATATGGTGCCAATACCACCATCTTCTGAAAATAAGTCAAAATAGAAATAATACTGATCCATAACATCAGAAACAAAGAAATCCAATTAAATTTGGATTTTCCCTTTTGATTAATGATTTTTAATAATATTAATTCTTTTCAAGGTTTCTGTGTGTGTGTGCGTGTGCGTGTGTGTGTGTGTGTGTGTGTGTGTAGGGGTGTGCACGTGTGCACCCCTGCACTGCTAGTGCCCTGATTGGCTGCTATTCCGCCTATGGGTTCTTCTAGTGCTTAGTGCTTACGAGGGAAGCTGTTACGAGGGAAAGTGGGAGAAGATTAGTGAGAACTCACGTCCCACTTGGTCTTGGGTAGTGGGGAGGACTACTGAGGTATAGCTTCAAGGGGTTTCTAGAAGTTTGGGCTCTGGGCCCAGCAGTGCAAACCTTGCCAAAGATTCAGGTACCCTGAATATGGCACAGAAGCAACTGAGCTGTAGGCTCCCTGCAGGCTGGAACAAAGAGCAGCGCAACGGTGAACACTGCGGGTGATGTTCCACAGTTGGTGAAGCTTTGACTATGTGTGAGATCTTGACACAACACTGGGGTAGAGTCCCAGTAAATGACCAAATTCAACTTCTTGGCAATTGGGCAGAATGGAAAACAGAACTATTTTTCATACACTTGAGTTTCTGGCCTGAGATTTAAACCTGCTCATTTCTGGATATGAAACCTCCGTGGTATGTCTACAGCTGTGGCTGAAATCTTCCTTCCTGGACCATGCAGCCTATAGCTTTTGAGAGCGTTGGTTTTAACATGTCTGGCAAATTTCTCCCCTGGTCCAGCCCAACTAATCAGACTCTACCCCTTGGATATAAGCCCTCAGGTTGGTGTCTTAAAAGCAGGACTGGGGCAATATACAAAAGATGAGCACACTCGCTATACTGATCTCTGGAGCTTACGTTTCACAAATAAACTCCTACTCCTACTACAATGATTCATCATCATCTATTATATTGGGAGGATGTAAGACAAGGTGACACATTGAGGAGACACATCTCACTGCAGAATGATGAATTACTTTAGACGGAAGATGTTGTCAGCCCAGCCCCCTCTTTCCTGTCTCCAGGCAAAGGCAGTGTGTCTGTATCAGATTTAGGGATCAGGTATCACAGATGAAGCTGAAAACAGTGAATGCTTTGTTATTCAACAAAGCCCATTTTCAAAACGTTATCCCTTTCTGCTCCTATGCTTATCAAAGAGATCAGATTATCATCAGAACAAGGTCCAGTATTATTTTAAAGAGAAAGCTAGATCATTACTCGCTAGGTTTTTTTTTTTTTAAACATCTTTATTGGAGTACAATTGTTTTACAGTGTTGTGTTAGTTTCTGCTGTATAACAGTGATCAGCTATATGCATACATATATCCCCATATCTCCTCCTTGTGTCTCCCTCCCACTCTCCTTAACCCACCCCACTATGTGGTCACAAAGCACTGAGCTGATCTCCCTGTGCCATGCAGCTGCTTCCCACTAGCTATATATTTTACATTTGGTAGTGTATGTATGTCAATGCTACTCTCTCATTTCGTCCCAGCTTACCCTTCCCCCTCCCCATGTCCTCAAGTCCATTCTCTACATCTGCATCTTTATTCAGTCCTACCCCTAGGTTCGTCAGAACCTTTTTTTTTTTTTTTTTTAGATTCCATGTATATGTGTTAGCATACAGTATTTGTTTTTCTCTTTCTGACTTACTTCACTCTGTATGACTGTCTCTAGGTCCACCCACCTCACTACAAATAACTCAATTTTGTTTCCTTTTATGGCTGAGTAATATTCCATTGTATATATGTGCCACATCTTCTTTATCCATTCATTTGTCGATGGACACTTAGGTTGCTTCCATGTCCTGGCTATTGTAAATAGAGCTGCAACAAACCCTGTGGTACATGGCTCTCTTTGAATTACGGTTTTCTCAGGGTATATGCCCAGTAGTGGGATTGCTGGGTCATATGGCACTTCTAGTTTTACTTTTTTAAGGAACCTCCATACTGTTCTCCATAGTGTCTGTATTAATTTACATTCCCATCAACAGTGCAAGAGGGTTCCCTTTTCTCGACACCCTCTCCAGCATTTATAGTTTGTAGATTTTTTTGATGATGGCCATTCTGACTGGTGTGAGGTGATGCCTCATTGTGGTTTTGATTTGCTTTTCTCTAATGATTAGTGACATTGAGCATCCTTTCATGTGTTGGTTGGCAATCTGTAGATCTTCTTTGGAGAAATGTCCATTTAGGTCTTCTGCCCATTTTTGGATTGGGTTGTTTGTTTTTTTGATATTGAGCTGCATGAGCTGCTTGTATGCTTTGGAGATTAATCCTTTGTCAGTTGCCTCATTTGGAAATATTTTCTCCTATTCTGAGGGTTGTCTTTTCATCTTGTTTATGGTTTCCTTTGCTGTGCAAAACCTTTTAAGTTTCATTAGGTCTGATTTTTTTGTTTTTCTTTTTATTTCCATTTCTCTAGGAGGTGGGTCAAAAAGGATCTTGCTGTGATTTATGTCATGGAGTGTTCTGCCTATGTTTTCCTATAAGAGTTTTATACTGTTTGACCTTACATATAGGTCTTTAATCCATTTTGAGTTTATTTTTGTGTATGGTGTTAGGAAGTGTTCTAATTTCATTCTTTTACATGTAGCTGTCCAGTTTTCCCAGCACCACTTATTAAAGAAGCTGTCTTTTCTCCATTGTATATTCTTGCCTCCTTTGTCATAGATTAGTTGAGCATATGTGTGTGGGTTTATCTCTGGGCTTTCTATCCTGTTCCACTGATCTATATTTCTGTTTTTGTGCCAGTACCATACTGTCTTGATTACTGTAGCTTTGTAGCAGAGTCTGAAGTCCAGGAGCCTGATTCCTCCAGCTCCGTTTTTCTTTCTCAAGATTGCTTTGGCTATTCGGGGTCTTTTGCGTTTCCATACAAATTGTGAAATTTTTTGTTCTCATTCTGAGAAAAATGCTATTGGTAATTTGATAGGGATTGCATTGGATCTGTAGATTGCTTTGGGTAGTAGAGTCATTTTCACAATGTTGATTCTTCCAGTTCAAGAACATGGTATATCTCTCCATCTGTTTGTATCACCTTTAATTTCTTTCATCACTGTCTTATAGTTTTATCATACAGGTCTTTTGTCTCCTTAGGTAGGTTTATTCCTAAGTATTTTATTCTTTTTGTTGCAGTAGTAAAGGGGAGTGTTTCCTTGTTTTTTCTTTCAGATTTTTCAACATTACTATATAGGAATGGCAGAGATTTCTGTGCATTAATTTTGTATCCTGTTACTTTACCAAATTCATTGATTATCTCTAGTAGTTTTGTGGTAGCATCTTTAGGATTCTCTATGTAAGGTATCATGTCATCTGCAAACAGTGACAGTTTTACTTCTTCTTTCCTGATTTGGATTCCATTTATTTCTTTTTCTTCTCTGATTTCTGTGGCTAAAACTTCCAAAACTATGTTGAATAACAGTGGTGAGAGTCGACAACCTTGCCTTGTTCCTGACCTTAGAGGAAACGGTGACAGTTTTTCACCATTGAGAATGATGTTGGCTGTGGGTTTGTCATATATGGCCTTCATTATGTTGAGGTAGGCTCCTCTATGCCTAGTTTCTGGAGGGTTTTTATCATAAATGGGTGTTGAATTTTGTCAAAAGCTTTTTCTGCATCTATTGAGATGATCATATGGTTTTTCTCCTTCAATTTGTTAATATGTTGTATCACATTGATTGATTTGTGTATATTGAAGAATCTTTGCATTCCTGGGATAAACCCCACTTGATCATGGTGTATGATCCTTTTAATGTGCTGTTGGATTCTGTTTGCTAGTATTTTGTTGAGGATTTTTGCATCTATGTTCATCAGAGATATTGGCCTGTAGTTTTCCTTTTTTGTGACATCTTTGTCTGGTTTTGGTATCAGGGTGATGGTCGTCTCGTAGAATGAGTTTGGGAGTGTTCCTCCCTCTGCTATGTGTTGGAAGAGTTTGAGAAGGATAGGTGTTAGCTCTTCTCTAAATGTTTGATAGAATTTGCCTGTGAAGCCATCTGGTCTTGGGCTTTTGTTTGTTGGAAGATTTTTAATCACAGTTTCAATTTCAGTGATTGTGATTGGACTGTTTATATTTTCTATTTCTTCCTGGTTCAGTCTTGGAAGGTTGTGTTTTTCTAAGAATTTGTCCATTTCTTCCAGGTTGTCCATTTTATTGGCATATAGTTGCTTGTAGTAACCTCTCATGATCTTTTGTATTTCTGCAATGTCAGTTGTTACTTCTCCTTTTTCATTCTAATTCTGTTGATTTGAGTCTTCTCCCTTTTTCCTTGAAGAGTCTGGCTAATGGTTTATCAATTTTGTTTATCTTCTCAAAGAACCAGCTTTGGGTTTATTGATCTTTGCCACTGTTTCCTTCATTTCTTTTATTTCTGATCTGATCTTTATGATTTCTTTCCTTCTGCTAACTTTGGGGTGGGGGGTTTGTTCTTCTTTCTCTAATTGTTTTAGGTGTAAGGTTAGGTTGTTTATTTGAGATGTTTCTTGTTTCTTGAGGTTGGATTGTATTGCTATAAACTTCCCTCTTAGAACTGCTTTTGCTGCATCACATAGCTTTTGGGTCATCGTGTTTTCATTATCATTTGTTTCTAGGTATTTCTTTATTTACTCTTTGATTTCTTCAGTGATCTCTTGGTTATTTAGTAGTGTATTGTTTAGCCTCCATGTGTTTGTATTTTTTTACAGAATTTTTCCTGTTATTTATACATAGTCTCATAGCGTTCTGGTCAGAAAATATACTTGATACAATTTCAATTTTCTTAACTTTACCTAGGCTTGATTTGTGACCCAAGACATGATCCAACCTGGAGAATGTTCCATGAGCACTTGAGAAGAAAGTGTATTCTGTTGTTTTCAGATGGAATGTCCTATAAATATCAGTTAAGTCCATCTTGTTTAATGTATCATTTAAAGTTTGTGTTTCCTTATTTATTTTCATTTTGGATGATCTGTCTATTGATGAAAGTGGGGTGTTAAAGTCCCCTACTAAGATTGTGTTACTGTCGATTTCCCCTTTTATGGCTGTTAGCATTTGCCTTATGCATTGAGGTGCTCCTGTGTTGGTTACATAAATATTTACAATTGTTATATCTTCTTTTTGGATTGATCCCTTGATCATTATGTAGTGTCCTTCTTTGTGTCTTGTAATAGTCTTTATTTTAAAGTCTATTTTGTCTGATATGAGAATTGCTACTCCAGCTTTCTTTTGATTTCCATTTGTATGGAATATCTTTTTCCATCCCCTCACACTCAGTCTGTACGTGTCCCTAGGTCTGAAGTGGGTCTCTTGTAGACAGCATATATACAGGTCTTGTTTTTGGATCCATTCTACTAGTCTATGTCTTTTGGTTGGAGCATTTAATCCATTTACATTTAAGGTAATTATTGATATATATGTTCCTATTACCATTTTCTTAACTGTTTTGGGTTTGTTATTGTAGGTCTTTTCCTTCTCTTGTGTTTCCTGCCTAGAGAAGTTCCTTTAGCCTTAGTTGTAAAGCTGGTTTGGTGGTGCTGAATTCTCTTAGGTTTTGCTTGTCTGTAAATGTTTTAATTTCTCCATCAAATCTGAATGAGATCCTTGCTGCGTAGAGTAATCTTGGTTGTAGGTTTTTACCTTTCATCACTTTAAATATATCCTGCCACTCCCTTCTGGTTTGCAGTTTCTGCTGAAAGATCAGCTGTTAACCTTATGGGGATTCCCTTGTATGTTATTTGTTGCTTTTCCCTTGCTGCTTTTAATATGTTTTCTTTGTATTTAATTTTTGATAGTTTGATTAATATGTGTCTCAGCGTGTTGTTCTTTGGGTTTATCCTGTATTGTACCCTCTGTGCCTCCTGGACTTGATTGACTATTTCCTTTCCCATATTATGGAAATTTTCGACTACAATCTCTTCAAGTATTTTCTCAGACCCTTTCTTTTTCTCTTCTTCTTACGGGACCTCTATAATTTGAATGTTGGTGCGTTTAATGTTGTCCCAGAGGTCTCTGAGACTGTCCTCAATTCTTTTCATTCTTTTTTCTTTATGCTGATCCCTGAAAGTTATTTCCACCATTTTATCTTCCAGCTCACTTATCCATTCTTCTGCCTCAGTTATTCTGTTATTGATTCCTTCTAGAGTATTTTTAATTTCAGTTATTGTATTGTTCATCACTGTTTGTTTGCACTTTAGTTCTTCTAGATCCTTGTTAAATGTTTCTTGTATTTTCTCCATTCTGTTTCCAAGATTTTGGATCATCTTTACTATCATTACTCTGATTTCTTTTTCAGGTAGGTTGCCTATTTCATCTTCATTTATTTTGTCTTGTAGGTTTTTACCTGGTTCCTTCATCTATAACATGTTTTTTTGTCGTTTCTCTTCTTTTTTTTTTTTTTTTTCATGGGTGGTGCTGTATTTCTGTCTTATTGGTTGTTTGGTCTGAGACATCCAGCACTGGAATTTGCAGGCAGTTAGATAGAGCTGGGTCTTGGTGCTGAGATGAGAACCTCTGGGAGGTTTCACTCCAATTGATATTCCCTGGGGTCTGAGGTTCTCTGTTAGTCCAGTGGTTTTGATTCAGAACTCCCACCACAGGAGCTTGGGCCCAACCTCTGGCCTGGGAACCAAGATCCTGAAAGCTTTGTGGCTCGGTAAGAAGAAGAAAAAGGAAGAAAGAAAGAAAAAAGGGAGCAGTACAATATCAAAGAATAAAACACTAAATAAAATTAGAAATATAAAAAGTATGTTAGGAAAAATAAAACTGTAATTGAAAAATTGCAATAAGGTAAAATGAAACAACTGACGAAGGATTAATCTCCCAAATTTACAAGCAGCTCATGCAGCTCAATATCAAAAAAACAAACAACCCAATCCATAAATGGGCAGAAGACCTAAATAGACATTTCTCCAAAGAAGATATACAGACTGCCAACAAACACATGAAAGAATGCTCAACATCATTAATCATTAGAGAAATGCAAATCAAAACTACAATGAGATATCATCTCACACCAGTCAGAATGGCCATCATCAAAAAATCTAGAAACAATAAATGCTGGAGAGGGTGTGGAGAAAAGGGAACACTCTTGCACTGCTGGTGGGAATGTGAATTGGTACAGCCACTATAGAGAACAGTATGGAGGTTCCTTAAAAAACTACAAATAGAACTACTATATGACCCAGGAATCCCACTATTGGGCATATACCCTGAGAAAACCATAATTCAAAAACAGTCATGGACCACAATGTTCATTGCAGCTCTATTTACAATAGCCAGGAGATGGAAGCAACCTAAGTGTCCATCATTGGATGGATGGATAAAGAAGATGTGGCACATATATGCAGTGGAATATTACTCAACCATAAAAAGAAATGAAATTGAGTTATTTGTAGTGAGGTGGTTGGACCTAGGGTCTGTCATACAGAGTGAAGTAAGTCAGAAAGAGAAAAACAAATACCGTATGTTAACACATATATATATGGAGTCTAAAAAACAAACAAAAAAATGGTCATGAAGAATATAGGGGCAAGACGGGAATAAAGACACAGACCTACTAGAGAATGGACTTGAGGATACAAGAAGGGGGAAGGGTAAGCTGGCACAAAGTGAGAGAGTGGCATTGACATATATATACTACCAAATGTAAAACAGACAGCTTGTGGGAAGCAGCCGCATAGCACAGGGAGATCAGCTCGGTGCTTTGTTACCACCTAGAGGGGTGGGATAGGGAGGGTGGGAGGGAGGGAGATGCAAGAGAGAGGAGATATGTGGATATACGTATATATATAACTGATTTACTTTGTTATAATGCAGAAATTAACATTGTAAAGCAATTATACTCCAATAAAGATGTTAAAAAAAAAAACTTCAGAAAAAAGAAATACAAGGGGGGGATGGGTGTGGGGGGGGCAAAAAGCCAAAAGGAGAAATCACTAGCAAAGTATAAAGAATAAAATAAAATTGGAAAAATAAAAGAATAGGAAAAATAAAAATATAAAGAATCAACAACAATGAATCAACAAGGTACAACAGAACCCCAATCTAAAAGAGGAGAAAAGAAAAGAAAAAAAGAAAAGGAAAAAATGTTTTGGCTATAGGGGCAGAGTTTAGGTGGGGTGGAACTTAAGCAGGGGTGGGGTTTCGGGTGGGGTAGGACCTAGGCGGGTTGGGGGTTGACGTCTGAGTGTGGGGCAGGGCCTAGGCACAGAGATGTTCAAGCATAGGGCAAGGCCTCTGCTTAGGACCTGCACAGTAGAGGAGAGGCAGCACATCGAAAGGAGGGCCTCTGGAATGTGGAGTTCTGGAGTTTAGAGGTAGGGCCCTGGGTGATGGTGTGTGGGTGGGGTTTAGGCCCAGAGCAGTTGGAGTGGGTCTCTGCGTGTCGAGGTGGGGGCCTGGGTGGGGGTGTAGTGATGGGGCTTGGGTTCTGCGCAGCAGGAGGGAGGCTCCAAGGGCAGAGGATTAGGCCCGGGCACCCACGAGGCTTCCCGGTGCCTAAGTGTACAGGGAAAGCACTGGCTCTGTTCCTTTCCTTCCTTCGTGCTCCTCCCTGACTGTCTCCCCCATGGTCTCCCCCAATGATTCTGGACCCCTAACCATGGGTGGGTCCCGCTGGGTGTTGGAACTCCTCCCCTCCCCAAGCCACCCCTCAGGGGTGCCAGTCCCATAGGTCAGGCCATTACTTTTGCTTCCCCTTCCCGCCCTCCCCCTCCCTCAGGACCTGCATGGTTGGAGGGGGCCTAGGTGGGCAGAGGATCAGGCCCAGGGTCTCAACAGGTTCCTGGGGGCTCAAGTGGCCAGGGAAAACCTGGCCATGCTCCCTTTTGATCCTCTGCCCTCCCAATGGTTCCCCAATTTCCCCCTTCAGGCATGGGATCCCTTCCCCTCCCCCAGCTGCCCCTCAGGGGCGCCAGTCCCATCCCACCTCCACTTCTCCTCCCCCTTCAATCCCCCCATGTCCCATGTCCTACCCGGTCGCTTGGGGTTCCTCCCATCCCCTTAGGTGTCTGTGGTCCCCCACCGGTGCCTGGTGGGTGCCCTAGTTGTGAGGAGACATGAATTCTCTGTCCTACTAGTACGCCATCTTGACTCCCTACTCATTAGGTTTTAACTACTGGGTTTAATTTCATCAATGCCACTTCCTTCCATTCCCTTCCTCTGAAAAAAACTTTTGGAAATTTCTCCCATTCTTTGTGATTTTATTATTCCCTGTCTATGAGTACTGAATACCTGTTTTGTTAACATTTTTTCTCAATTGATTAAAAAAATGAAGTTCTAAACACCAGTCTCTATGAATCACTTTGGTAGTATTGTCTCTGTGAATCCATCACCAATGATTAAATACAACTAATTGTGGGCTTATCCATTAATGGATAGTTTGTTAAAATATTGCTCTTTAGCATAATATCAAACCATCTATCTGCAAATGTGGGCTTCTCTGGGCTTAACTGCTGAGTGAACTATACTGAAAAAGCAAAGCTACTATCTATGTGATAAAATGAGCAAAATGTGTCTATAGCAACAACGTATAAAGTATAAAGTTATAATCATATCTGGAGTTTATCTTCTTCCCCTGAAATATAAAAGAAAGTAAGCTGGAGAAGGAGATTATGAAAATCAAACAGATTTTCGGCAGTTGCAGAAAATAGAGCCTGTGAATATCAACCAGACCAGTGAGGGTGTGGGGAGGGTCCAGACTCTTTGGCCTCTTCAAAAATAGAAGACCTCATACTCAGGTGCAATATAATATTAGAAGAATATATTACAATGTAATATGACATTGTATCCTTGGATACAATGTACTCCTAATATTTTCAAATATTTCTAATATTTGGCACATGGTATGATGAGGAAGAGTGTAGTTTTAAGCAACAACCCTCCCACTTTACCCTAATTCATTCATCCATTCAATCTTTCACTTAATGCATATTTATTGAGCCCCTGCTCTGGACCAGTTACTGGGTGAACAACGGTGCACAAGATTGATGCATTTTCTACCTTTATGAAGCATATTATGTAGTAAACTCCAAATCTACCTCACATAAATGAAACAAAATGGGGAAAAATGTTCAAAAGTAAAAAGCACCTGAAGAGAATTGAAGTAAATCTTAATTTAGACCTCCATGACTGCAAAGAGAGGAATCAAAGAAAATTAGATAATCCTCATCATTCTTGTTATATTGTGACCTGCCATTTTGCATATAATTACTCTAATATGTTTACAAAAACTTTCCAAAGTAGATCCTGTTCTCCTTTTTACAGCTGAGGAAGCTGAAGCTGGTTAAGGGGCTTGCCTAAGGCCAAAGGCTAGAAAGTTCAAGCAGTGGGGTTTGAACCAAGACTAATCAGCCTTCCAGCACCACACTCTTGCTCTGTACTGGAACATCTCTGGGAAGGAGGCTTTTCCTTCCAACTAAGAATCAGAATCATCACATTAGCTAACAGAAGGAGACCTATGTAGAGTATATTAGCTTAGCTCCTCATAGAAATGCTTCATAAGGATTAATCATCTGTTTTTTTAATGACCATTAGAAAAATAACTTTAATATATAGATCATTTCTGCTTCTTCTGAAATACTGCAGTAAATAATATCATCATTTATGTCACCCTGTTATTAATGTCCACACAATAACTTGTTTCACTAAGGTTATATGCTTTCTTATATTAGACACATAACTCATCATGTTTCTCCTTGTGCTCTAGCTTCTAGGAATTTCTAAGCTTAAAATCTCTGATTTTAGTTTAATTCATTTATTTGCTTATTCAACAAACATTTATGGAAAATGATTACTTTAGTGTGATTATTCTAGTGTGATATTGTCCCTGCCTCAAAGGGCTTTTGATTTCTTTTTTATGTTTATTGTAACTGCTTTTCTATTATATGTTTATTGTTATATTTTTTATTATATGTTTTTCAAAACTAGGAGAGTATAACATAAATGGGAGACAACAAAAATGTTTTACTGTAAAAACTGATAGCATCCGGGACAAACTACATCTTAGGGACTAAGAGAACAGGGCTTGGAATCTCACAGATTCTGTGTTTAAATCTCAGCTTTACCCACTCACAGTGTAAATGGAGACAATTTATACTTTGAGCCTCAGTTTATCCATTTGTAAAATGGGACCTAAGAATTCCCACACAATATGTTCATAAATATTAAATAAGATATACCACATTAACAAAATGAAGAATAAAAATCATATGATCATCTCAATACATGCAGAAAAAGCATTTGACAAAACTCAATATTCATTTATAATCTAAGAAAACTCTCAACAGAGTGAGCATAGAGGGAACATATCCAACATAGTAAATGCCATATATGACAAACATAAACCTAACGTAATACTCATCAATGGAAAGCTGAAAGCTTGATCAGAAACAAGACAAGGATGCCCACTCTTGCCACTTTTATTTAACATAGTATTGGAAGTCCTAACCAGAGCAATTAGGCAAGAAAAAAAAAAATAAAAGGCATCAAAATAGGAAAGGAAGAGGTAAAACTGTCATTATTTGAAGATGACATGATATTATATATAGAAAACCCCAAAAATCCATCAGGAAATTGTTAGAACTAATAAACGAATTCAGTAAAGTTGCAGAATACAAAATCAATATAAAAAATCTGTTATGTTTCTATACACTAATAATGAACTATCAGAAAGAGAAGCTAAGAAAACAATCTCATTTATAATTGCATCAAAAAGAATAAAATACCTAGGAATAGATTTAACCAAGGAGGTAAAAGACCTGTATGTTGAAAACTACAAGATGTTAATGAAAGAAATTGAAGAAGACACAAATAAATGGAAGGATAGTCTATGCTAATGGATTAGAAGATTAATATTGTTAAAATGTACATTTACCCAAAGCAATATACAAATTCAATGAAATCCGTATCAAAATTCCAATGGAATTTTTCACAGAAATAGAACAAACAGTCCTAAAATTTGTATGAAACCATAAAACATCCTGAATAGCCAAAGCAATCTTGAGAAAGAACAACAAAACTGGAGGCATTACACTCCCTGACTTCAAAGCATATTACAAAGCTATAATAATTAAAACAGTGTGATGTCAGCATTAAAACAGACACATACATCATGAAACAGAAAAAAGAGCCCAGAAATAAACCCATGCATATATGGTCAAATAATATATTGACAAAGGAGCCAAGAATACACAGTGGGGAAAGGACAGTCTTTTCAATAAATGGTGTTGGGAAAATTGGACAGCCACATGCAAAAGAACAAAACTGGACTACTTTCTTAAAGCACACACAAAAATTAACTCAAAATGGATTAAAGACTTAAGTGTAAAACCTGAAACTATAAAAGTCCTAGAAGAAAACATAGGTAGTAAGCTCCTTGACATAGGTCTTGGCAATGATTATTTTGAATCTGACATGAAATGCAAAAGCAATAAAAGCAAAAATAAATAAGTGCAACTATATCAACTATAATTTGATTAAAAAATAAATATGAGATCTGAATAGACATTTTTCCAAAGAAGACATACAGATGACCAACAGGTACATAAAAAAGATGCTCTACATCATTAACCATCAGGAAAAGGCAAATGAAAACCACTATGAGATATTACCTTACACGAGTTAGAATAGCTATTATCAAAAAGACTGGAAATAACAAGTGTTGGCAAGGATGTAGAGAAAAGGGAACACTCACACACTGTTGGTGGGAATGTAAATGGGTCCAACCACTGTGGAAAATAGTATGGAGGTTCCTCAAAAAAACTAAAAATAGAACTATTATATGATCCAGCACTTCCACTCATAGGTATATGTCTGAAGAAAATGAAAATACAAATTCAAAAAGATATATACACCCCAATGTTCATAGCAGCATTTTTTTTACAACAGCCAAAATATGGAGGCAACCTAAGTGTTTATCAATGGATGAATGGATTAAGAATATGTGGTATACATATACAATGGAATATTACTCTGCCATAAAAAAGAATGAAATTTTGCCATTTGTGACAACATGGATGGAGGGTGTTAGGCTAAGGGTAGTAAGTCAGAAAGAGAAAGATAGTATATGTTATCACTTATATGTGGAACCTAAAAATAAAACAAACTAGTGACTGTAACAAAAATGAAACAGAGATAGAGAACATACTAGTGGTTACCAATGGGGAGAGGGAAGTGGGGAGGGACAAGATAGGAGTAGATCATTAGGAGGTACAAACTACTGTCTGTAAAATAAATAAAATACAATGATATATTGTATAGCACAGGGGATATAGCAAATATTTTATAGTAACATTCAGAGGAGTATAATCTATAAAATTTTTGAATCACTATGTTGTGAAACCAATATAATATTGTAAATATTGTAAATCAAACATAACTCAATAAAAAATTAAATATATATATATATATATATATATATATATATATATATACACACACACACACATACATACACACACACCTTGCTGGGGGGCACAAGTTCATAGACACATAGAATATATTGGTATTTGCCAGAGGCAGAGGGCAGGGAGTAGGAGAAATGGGTGAATTGTGGTTTTTTTTTTTTTTTGGTTTTAGCTGACATAAATTGAAATTAAAAATAAATAAAAGAAGGATTTCCTCAAGAAAGGTTGACTCAAGGACAGCAGTATAACTGTGTTTCATGAGCTAAGAGAGCAAGATGAGGGAATTTACAAAAAAATACACAATGTGGCAGAGTAAATAGCTCTAACAGCCTTAATAAAGCTACAAATATTTTTTCTCATCCCCTTCTAAGTCCAGAAGCTACTTTCTATTTCTTCTACCTTTTTTCCCATTTTTTGATTGACAAGAAAGAACAGCAAGGTAAACAGTTTCTTTAATAAATTGTTTGACTACAGTTCACAAAGCCCAGATTAGATTTAAAAATACCTATATAGCCAATTTCTCTCCCACAGTTATCTGTTGTTTCCATTCTGCATAGATAGATGGTCAGCAAGCAGGTTTGGTTCAAATGCATTCTTAATTACATAACGGAAATGATGCCAGTTAGTGCTGTTTCTCAGTGGGGCTACGAATCAATACATTTAAGTTACCACAAATCCTTCTGATGGGATGGTTACTCAGAGACTGATTCAGGCAAAATCTTGAATCCCACACTTGCATCCTCTTTCCCTCTATCCTCCTTAGAAAAAAAAATAAGATAATGATGTATATAAAGCATCCAGCACTGCCTGGCACATAGTAAGTGTTTAATAATCACTACTTGTGATTAAAGCAGGTAAATGATACAACAAATAATTCCACCCTTAATAATTCCACTCTGAGGTGGGTTGACCTTGGTTTCCATGGGAAATACATGGGCATTTTCAAAACTCAAAATTTAAAATAATGTTAAGCTGTTTCCCTTGGTCCTCTCCAAGATTCTCGGCAATGTTCCATCACCCCTGGCTGTTGAGCCCTCTTGTCTAATTATAAACTAAATTCTGGCTTGTTAGCAGGAAAGATTTTCTCAGGCTCTGTTCTGTAAACAATATCAGAGAAATCACAGATGCTTTGAAAACTGGGAAGGCTCTCCCAATCTGCAGGTTTTTTTCATCTTAAAGATCCCACAAATGACTGGCTTTAACATATTTGCTATTGACAAGCACAGCACCTTAAGCTTTCCTCTTTGATAGCATACATCCCACCATCATGTAATTGTTTATTTCCTTGTCTGCCTCACTCATAGGAAACTCTTTGAGGGCTGGCCGTATAGCTCATTCCCCACTGGACTTTTTACCCAGTGGCAGGCATATAGCAGATGTTTCATAAATATTTGATGAATCAATTCATGAAAGGCTACATGGGGGCAAGGACCATATTTAATACATTGTGTTATCTTCCACAACACCTGTCATGGTGAATGAATGAATGAATATCGTTTAGCTGAGTCTTAGAATACAAATAACTTTTTAAATAATAACAATTTAAATACAAGTTTTAACTTTATACCACAAACTATTGACTTTTTAAAATACCAGAGTCAATTTTTAGAGAACTTTCAAAGTCATGGCCAGCACTTAAGAGTTTGGACTTCTTTGTGACTATGTTCACCAAAATTCGCAAACAAATCTTAATGAGTTCAAAATGTAAAATAGATAGCTAGTGGGAAGCAGCCGTATAGCACAGGGAGATCAGCTCGGTGCTTTGTGACCACCTAGAGGGGTGGGATAGGGAGGGTGGGAGGGAGACGCAAGAGGGAGGAGATATGGGGATATATGTATATGTATAGCTGATTCACTTTGTTATAAAGCAGAAACTAACACACCATTGTAAAGCACTTATACTCCAATAAACATGTTAAAAAATAATAATAATGGGGATATGTTGAAAGTAAAAAAAAAATCTTAATGAGTTCATACAGAGTTCTGATGTGGAGTCTTGATGTTGCACGTTGTCTCTCAGTGATAGGAGAAGTTTGGGCAGGGGGTGAATGGACTCCCCCAAGATCAGACTGAGATTAGCAAAGCCTGCAGCTGGAGCCTCTGCTGTGCTCTTCCTAGAACTCGGGCATATCTGGAGACATGAAAGAGAACTGCCAGGGCTTCATTCGCTATGAAAACCTAGAAGGCTCTTGGGAAATAACTCTTCCAAAATTGGGTTCAAGGAAAACAAGCCAATGGAAAGCTGAGGGGTGATTCTGAATACTTCTATTCGTGAACTGTTTACTTTATCAAGTGGTCTCCCTGTCATGCACAACACTTGCTCATACAGAAACTCAGCTCCTTCCTGGATTTCCACACATACCCATATATAAAACCCAACTTCACAGAGCCTTTCTTTAAGTGGCAAACTTGATAAAAGTCTGGGAAGTCCAGACTTCTGTCAAGTAACTTGGTACCCCTCCCTCTCTTCTCTTTGTAGGAAAAAAAATCCAATTTACCTATGCAGAGAAACAGCCAAGCTCCTTTTATTCTATCTTCTCTTTCTAGTCTCTGCCCTGCATATATTTTCACACCCAAACAACTCAAAGATATTTCCCTAAACAAGGCATTTCTCACCCTAAGAAGAATTTTGTACCAGCTGTTAAGGAATGATTTTTGCCACTTGATCTGAGATTCCTACTTATTTCCTACTATCCATTCTCCCTTTATGTGCTACGAATGAGAGTTCCTGACTTTTAGCTGTGTACACGACACCCAGAAAAAGACTGTCTTTCTCAGCCTCCCTTGCTGCCAGGTGTAGCCATGGAATAAGAGCAGAACTGATGGAGTAACTTATTAGTCATGTCCTTACAAGGAAGGAGCATGCCCTCCACTTTCTTTGTACCTTCTTCCTATTGGAGAAATGTGGGCCTGATGGTGAAAGTTGGAGCAGCCATCTTGGGCCATAAGAGGAGGCTGTGTGTTGAGAATGACAGAGTAACAAGATAGAAGGGGTATGGGCTTCCCTGGTGGCACAGTGGTTAGAAATCCGCCTGCCAGTACAGGAGACATGGGTTCGAGCCCTGGTCTGAGAAGATCCCACATGCCGTGGAGCAATTGGGCACGTGTGCCACAACTACTGAAGCCCGCGCGCCTAGAGCCCGTGCTCCAAAACAAGAGAAGCCACCGCAGTGAGAGGCCCGCACACCGCAAAGAAGAGTAGCCTCCGTTCGCCGCAACTAGAGAAAGCCCACACGCAGCAATGAGGACCCAGCGCAGCCAAAAATAAATAAATAAAAGAAGTATTGTACTGTGGTATAATGGAATGTCCCTTTGACTTTGTATTTGTGATTTATTAAAAAATAAAATTAAGAAAAAAAGAAGGGGTCCAAGTCCCTGACACTGTCATGCTACTGTTTCAGTCCTGAACTACTTACACCCAGACTATTTACGAGAGAGAAACAGACTTTTCCCTTGTTTAAGCTACTTTTATTTTGGGTCTTTGTGTCAGCCACTAAAACTGTATCCTGCCTAATACTCCTCTTTACACAGATATTGGCAAACAGCATCAGCAGCAACAATAAACGCTGTGACAGGCATTCTAATCAGATTATCCATTAGAGTAAGCCCTGCTCATTTCCTTTCTATTGCTTTTTTGTTTTCCTTTTTCATGTAGAATCATTCTGCAGACTCTTATCAAGTTGATGGATCTCTATTCTTTTGGATTATAAATAAAAATTTTAGCATTTTATATGGGGTAAGATTTTTTCCAACCATTTCCAATGAATGCTTCTGAATACAAATTTAGTTTACACTTAAATTAAATTTTTCTGTTTAAATTTCATAAGCTTACAATTTTAATTTCTTTTAGATTTTTATCTTTTATAAATGTTTTTAGCATGAAGTCTTCAACCATACAGAAAAACAGAATATCTTTTTTAAAACCCCTAGAAATCACTAATCAATCAAAGTCAAGAGATCTTTAGATTTTGTCACATTTGGTTCATTTTTTTATTTGAAAGAAATAAAACCTTACATGTAGTTGAAGGCCCTGTCAACCCCCAATTCCATTCTCCTTCCTTCTTCTCTGAAGTTTGCCACTATAAATGAGCTTTGTGTGTTCTCATTCCTATGCATATTTTTACATTTTTATAATATACCAAATCACAAATGGTACACAGTACTCTTCTGTGTGCTTTCAGACTTGAAATAAATTTTATGCACATCATACTGCTAACTAACAGCAGTTTACTGTTAGTTTACTAACTGAGTTTACTTAAAAATTTTAAAAAAAAAACATGTGTTATCCATCAGTAACTAAAACTCAAAATTTTTATTAAAACTGGTAAACAGGTATATTAAAATGCTAAAAACACAATTTGTAAATTTTGTAACTATTGTATAATGAGCTGGTTTGTTGGCAGATCAATCATTTGGTGATTTTGCTTGCTTCCATGGAAAGGAAGATAAAGAGAAATACAAGATCTGAGCCATATTTAGAAGATACATTGGATAGGAATCTGTGATTGACTAAAATGTGAAGGTTAAGGGATAAGAGATGTTAAGGATTACACCTAAGTTTCTGTTCTGGACAACTGAATGAACGGCAATGCCATTCATTTCATTAAAGCAGGAGGAGGTCTGTGCATGCAATAGGACAGGATATCAGGGTTTAGGCAGAGGACTGTCAGGGAAAGTGACAAGTTTATGGAACCTGAGAAGTCTGAGATGTTTTGCAGGCATTTGCATAAATGGGGCTAAACTTCATGTAGAAGATCTGGGTTGAAGACATTGATTTTGGGGTGCTATGCTTGACATTATTTATTAACCGTCCACCAACCATACACGCCCATCTTCCTTGCTAACAGAACTCCAATTTTATTCAGGCAGTGGTGCACCCAGTTCACAAAAGAATGAATAAAAATTTAAGTCAACCCTGGTAACTCCATTTCTCTTTGTCATTGGTATGATATGTGACTCATTTCTAAGGCAAGTGAAATCCACTGAGGAACTTCTAGGAAAAATTTTCCTCCCTGATAAAGCAGAGAGCAACGTGAGAAGAAAGCTCTCTTCTGCCTTCAAAACCCCTTTCCTTCCCACTTTAAATGTGTTATATGAGAACCTGAGGTTTGGAGCTTCAGCTGCCATCTAGAAACTGGTGACATGGCTCTGTGAATGCCAGAGCTGAAAGGTGTAAAGAACCTTGGTTCTCTGAACCCCTGAACCACCCGTGGAACACACTATCTCCAGATTTCACTTCTATGAGGTACTTAATATCATCATTAGGTCATTACTGCGTCCTCTGATATTTGCCACCAAAATCTCCCTAAATAATACAGGTATCACCTGCACATCCTGGTAACTGGAGCTATAGGGTGGATGAGACCAGCAGAAAACGCCTTGGGTAGAGGTCTAAAAAATACCAATGTTAAAAGGACAGACAGAGAAGAAGGGAAGCTGCCAAGGGGTGTGAGAAAGATTAGCCCAGGAAATGTTCATAGTCCCATATAACAAAGGTAACAACAGTAGTCATACTCTAGCAGCACCACAAGGAAATAGATGAAAAGAAATGTAACTGAAAACTGTCAGTTTAGCTCCTTTATTGCAACTCTGTTCAAATATTTGGCCAAAGATAAGGTAGAAAATGGGAGCTGTAGGTTTTTATCTAAACAAAGTTTTTTTTTCAAATTCTGGGAACTTCATTCTTTTTTTCACCACATTATTCCAATCAAGAATTTGTTTGGAGTCATTCATTGATAGATAAAGTGAGCATCTTCAGATTCCATGCTTAAGAGTCTCCTATGCGTTTGGGTCATGAAATTCACTTGGCCCTGCAGAAATTATTGCTTGTCAGCATGAAGCTAGGCTAATGAATAATTTTGACAACACCACACAACAAATCAGAGAACGGGCCAAATTCAAATTTCCCTATTAGCTTCTGTTTTTGCCAAGTTTTTAATTGTGAATGGAGATGATAAGGTTATCCCTCTCCCTTCTCTTAGAATAAATATTTGTAGACTCTCTGACTTTCCATTTATTCTTTCATTGTGCTATGGGTGATTTAAGGGGCTAAGACTCTGCAGGACCATAGCATAAAAGATGAGGTCAGAGAATACTTCATATGAGATAAGAGCGCAATTTTAGAAATGTTAAAGGTAAACTAAGTTAGCACTAGGAAAAGAAAAGGTCATGGGAAAGAGCTCTGAAGTCAAACAGAATTGGTAGGAAATTTTGGCTCCACAGTTTAGAAACTGTGAGAAGCAAGTTGCTTATACTTTCCGAATCTCAGTTTTCTCTCTGCCAGATGGGGACAATAATATCAGCTCCAATTAGTCCTCTTGTTCTGAGGACTAAATCATGTCTGCAAAGCTAACACAGTGCCTGGCTTATAAGTACATTTTTGATAAATAATTAAAAGTTCTAAATCAGTACATTAATAGATTGCTTTTAATACTGGAAAAGGTTATTGAGGCTAAATATCTGTTAACTACGTTGCAAAAACATTCTCCTAAGTAGTCATCCGTTTCTTAACTTAAATATAGTGTCTTTCTTTGGGTAAAATAATTTCCATTTTTCTGCAGTCAAGTCTACCCATTCTTTCTCCTTATGGCTCCTGTGTTTATGTTTTGCTTAGGAAAGCTGTTCTAATTTTCAAGATGTAAATATGTTGTCATGTATTTTTTCCTAATAATTTCTTAGACATATCCCATTAATCTGAGACTTGGTGTTAAATTATGATCGAAACTTCTTATTTTTTTCCAAATCAATATTCAATAATCTCTCTTTTCCAACACTATTTTTTTTTTGCGGTACGTGGGCCTCTCACTGTTGTGGCCTCTCCCGTTGTGGAGCACAGGCTCCGGACGCGCAGGCTCAGCAGCCATGGTTCACGGGTCCAGCCTCTCTGCAGCATGTGGGATCTTCCCGGACCGGGGCACGAACCCATGTCCCCTGCATCGGCGGACTCTCAACCACTGCGCCACCAGGGAAGCCCTCCAACACTATTGAAATGATAATTTTACCATAGACTAAATTCCAGAAATGTATGCCTCTCTTTCCAAATGTTGTCTTCTGTTTCATTGACCAAATAATCTATTTCGACATAAGTGTCACATTATTTTAATTAAATTGCTTTATAGTATGTTTAGATATGTAGTGAAGTGAGAACCTCGTTATTCTTCTTTCTTACAAACTTTTTTATTCTGGCCCAATTTTTTCAATCAGATGAACTTTAAAATCAGTTTATTAGTTTTCCTTTTAAAAACATCCAGCTGTAATTGTTATTGGGATTGAATTAAATTGATATTTTTATGAAATTCAGCCTTCCCATCCAGATCTATTTTTTCAGACCTTCTTTTGTGTCCTTTAATAGAGCTTTCTGTACATTTCTTGTTAAGCTCATTCATATATATTTTATAGTTTTTATTGCTCTGTATAAATCTTGTTAGTTTTTTTGTACACATTTTATATTTTTATTGTAAGATAAACAGGAGTTTTATATTTTCTAATTGGTCATCACTGATACACAGGAAAGACATGGTTTCTAGCTTTTTGTATGCTCATGTATGTGACCTTCTGAATTTTTATATCAGTCTTACTAGTTTTTCTTGGATTTTTAAAAATAGTACATCAGCTTTTTACTAAAAATGACTATTTCATCTCTTCCACTCAGATAGTTATACCTTCTTCTTTTTCTCATTTAATTGTATTTTTTAAGCCCTCCAGTTTAATGTTGAAATGAAGCAGTGATAATACGCCTCCTTGTCTTTTTTCTGACTTTGGTAGGAATTCTTCTGATGTATCACCATTACACATAATGATTTTTTTCTAACTCTAGTTGTGCTAAGAGATTTTATCAGGAGCAGGCATTGACTTTCATCAAATGCTTTTTCAGGATCTATCGACTTCCATCTGCTAATAAATAGCTTTCTGAATGTCGAAGCATCCTTGTATTCCTGGGATAAACCCTACTTTGTTGTGATATATACTTTTTTCTACATTGCTAGATTTAATATGCTGATGTTTAAGATTTTTTTTCATCCATTTATAAATGGGGTGGGTGTAAATTTTCTTTTGTGTGTATGCTCTCTGAGCTCTCTCAGCTCCAAACCCACTCTTCTATACTTTGATTTGTGATGCTGGGGCTGGAACCCCACAAACCACATTTCTGCTTTGCCAACTGGTTTCTTCTTAGTCTCTGACGAACAAAGGCTAGAAGAGGAAGAAGGGACTTGCTCCTTCCAACAGCTTGCTGTGATCTTCTGTCTGCTTCCTTTTCCTGTGTGCAGTATCCTGGCAACACTTCTTCACTCAGCCAGGGCAGTTTCTTCCCATACCAATAGCTGAATCCAGTTTGTTGTTTTTCTAACACTTGCAGAACCAGCCTCAGTATCCACCATGCCCCGCCATCCCCACCACTCAGATACACCAGCACAGGTGTGACAGCAGCCTCTCTTCAGAGGTCCAAGTTTCCATTCATGGGGACCCTTCTCTATACTTCTATATTTTAATACATTCAACTTCCTTTCTTTATTCCTTCACACCCTAGTGTGTAAACTGCTTTCTGCAGCTGCTACAATTCTGATACCTTAGACTTCTCTTTCTATCCTTTTGGTTACCTGGGTAACAACTGTACATCTACTTATCAATTCCTTCCATCATTTTCAACAATTGGCAAGGTTTCTGTCTCTGGCTGGACCTTCATTGGTCCGCTATGCTTGTCTGGCTTTGGGTCTGGTAGCCTCTTTGAATGAATTAGAAAGCTTTTCATATTTTTTCTATCTGTAGTTTGAAGTTCAATAAAACTTTCCTATAGGTACTTCTGGGCCTGGTGCCTTTTAATAGGTATATATTGAAGTTAATTTTCAATTTCTTCTATGAATATCGGTCTATTTGATTTTTCTATATCTTCTTGAATCAATTCTGTTAATCTATATTTTCCAAGAAAATCATCCATTTCAACTTTATTTTCAAATTTGTTCCTATTAAGCTGTTCACAGTATTCTCTTAAAATTTTACTATCACTCATATTCTAATTTGCCTGGTTATAGAATTTTAGATTCAAAATAAAATTCTTTCAGGTCTCTGAAAATTTGGTCAGCTGTCTTTTAGCATTCTGCCAATGAGAAGTCTGTTACTACTCAGCTTCTCTTTCTTTTGTAGAGAGAGCTTCCCTTTCTCTTTTCTCCCTTTGTAGAAGGTTTCCATTTTTTCTTTATTCTTTTAGAGTTAAGAATTTTCACAGAGTGGATTTGGTTGCATTCATTCTGCTTGTAATTCTTTGGGCCCTTTCAGTGTAAGACAAAGTGTTTATTCAGTTTTAGAGGTTTTTTTCCAATTGCTTTGATAATCTTTGGTAATTTCCCCTCTGTGTCTGGAAATCTTATCATATGAATATTGGATCAACTTCTGCTACCACCGCTGATGGAGTAACAGAGACTGAATATATGCTCTTGCCCTAAACAACTAGAAAACTAGACAAAATATATGAAACAAAGGTTTGTTTTTTTTTTAGACATGGATAATAGAATTCAGGACTATCATCCCTGAGAAAAGTGAAAGAAATGAGGTGAGCCTTATGATTGGCCAAACTTCTTCAGGGAGGCAGTTTCCAGGCCACAGTGCAGGGAGGATATAGCCAAACAGAGCTCACTTGGCAATCTGGCTGAGCTGAGGAGACAGAAGTCAGAGTTTCGGGAGGTACTATTCCTCAGCTATCAGATTCATAAAAATTAAAAATTATGACCACATTTTCTGTTAAGAAGACTGTTGAAAAACAGGCACTCTCATACCCGCTGGTGGGGATACAGATGGTAAAATTCTTCACGAAGAAAATTTGGCAACACATTACAATAACTATATATGTGCTTATCTTTTGAACCAACAATCCCAATTCTAGAAATCTACCTTGAAGATACACCTTCAACAATAAAAAATATATATATACATATACTCATTTGGTTATCCATTCCATCGTTGTTTACAACCGCAAAATACTGAACAACCTAAATGCTCAAATATAGGAGACTAGTTGGATGAACTATGACACATTCACACAACGAAATGTTACGCTGCTATAAAAAAGAAGGGGAAGGTTTCTATGAGCTGATACTACTATGAGTATTCTCCGGGATATATTGCTAAATGAAAAAGAAGCCAATTACAAAAGAATGTATATAGTGTGCTACCTTTCCTGTAAGAAAGAAGTGTATGAGAAAACATACATGCCTCTGTGCAAAAGAAATCCAGGAAAGATAAACCAGGAACTAATGAGATTGTTACCCGTGAGGAGTGGGTGGGATGAGGTGGAAAGAATGGGGGAAGGGATTTGGGGTAGTGGGGATGAGGTAGGTAGTAATACTTCCTTTGGACAGCCTTGACTCTTAGAATCATAGTAATGTTTCATATGACAAAAATAATCAATTAACATCAACTCATCATAAGATGAGTGTATGAATGAGAGCAGGGGGGCAGTGGTTGGGGGGGGGCGACCCAAAATGGAATACAGTAGTAACAAGTGAATCTGTATTATAGGTGAATAATATAGCCACACTTGCTGCACCCCTGTGAAGCCAAATCAGAATCCAAACCATACAGCAAGGATTTACTGTTCAAGCCTAAGACTGCCTTTTAGCCAGAGACCTAACTTTGTCCTCTTGCTTTTCTATGCCTGAATGCCTGGAGCCCTCCAATAGTTTTACTGGGTTTCAGTTATTTGTAATCATCCTAAGTGACATCCTCAGTTAGCATCTGGAGAAGCTACTATCTACTATTGGGCCCAGGACCATGCCCTGCCAAACTGGGGGCAGAGGAGGAAAGAGACGGACATAGGGTTGGCGGAAAAGGAAATTCTTCTCCTACGAAATAAAGGGCACTGAGGTGGATGAAAAGATTTCATAATCATCAGTTTCTAGATGACTTTCAAATGCTCTTCAGGCTCATTAACACAGATTAATTATAGTTAGCCCTTTCCGTTTAATCAAAGTTAGAAGAGAAGCAGGCACAGGTTTTAAAAGCCTGGTGAGAAACTGAATAAGTGAGTGCTTAAGTGACTCACCGTTGGGGACCTTCAACTCTCAGCTTATCATCATAATGTGTTAGGTATAATGCTGAGAAATGATCAATAATCAAGAAGTCATTTTTTTTAACCTTTAAAATACCGACCTGCTGATTTCATGTTTAGCGATTTCTCTTGAGGAAATCATCAGTCACACACAAATATTTACGTACAAAGATTGCAGCATTATTTTTCATAGCATGAAAATAGAAATGATATACACAATAGAGCAATAACTAAAGACATTATGCTGCAGCTATACTGTGGTACATTGTGCATCTATTAAAAATGCCTTCCAAAACCATTTAATGACATGGGGAAATACTCAGAATATTAGAAAAATAATGCTACAAGGAAGTTTGGTGGTATTATGCCGCTTGCTAACAGAGAAATGCTGGGTATCAATAGCTCAGAGGTATTATCATTACGGTAGGCTTTTTTAAAAAGCAGAATATGGGGCTTCCCTGGTGGCGCAGTGGTTGAGAGTCCGCCAGCCGATGCAGGGGACACGGGTTCGTGCCGCCGTCCGGGAAGATCCCACATGCCGCGGAGGGGCTGGGCCCGTGAGCCATGGCTGCTGAGCCTGCGTGTCCGGAGCCTGTTGCTCCGCAACGGGAGAGGCCACAACAGTGAGAGGCCCGCGTACCGAAAAAAAAAAAAAAAAAAAAGCAGAATATGTATTCTGTACAGTTAAAGCAATATATGTGTGTGTGTGTATACATATACATTGCTCTATATGTGTATTTATATTTTTTGTATGTATGTACATATAGACACTCATAGAAAAACAGCCTAGAACAAGGAAGAAAAAAATGACTAGATGGAAATACAGGGAAATAGTAAAGATAAAAATGATTATCTTTAGGTAATAGAAACTGTGGATAATTATTTTCTTATTTATATTTTAGATATTTCCCAGATATCCTGCATTAAACATGAGTTACTTTTACTAATTCCAAGTTTCCTATTGCTCAAGCCAATGATCCTAGAGCCATATGGACCTTTTCCCTCTAAAATCCCATATCCAATCCATCAGCAAACCTGTCAACTCTACCTTCAAAGAAGTTCTGAATCTATTTGCTCACTAACCTCCTCCCCTTATAATGGTCCACATCATCATCATTGGCCGCCTGGATTTCTACCACAACCTTCTTTCTGGTCTTCCTGTTTCCATACTTCCCCCCCACCCCCACCCCAGTCTCCAGAAGGACCAGAAGGAGGGGTTATAAGAGAAAACTACAGGGAGTAAAACAGAGTCCATTTAGAGCAACAAGCTAAAGTATAAAAGAGGAGCATTTCTAATGGGGGAATTGCAGAAAAGACTGATAATTTGAAGGCACTCTGACATCACATATGAAGTTATAGTCCTATTCTGCTTAAATTACGCACCGCATCTCCCATTATCCACACAAAACACATAGCAAAAATCTCTTATCCATAGTAACCTTGAGTAGTGGTACTTTGGGTTGCTTGTGGTCAATCCATTCAGATCTAGCAGAGAAAAAGTAGGAGACAAGATGACAAATGAAGAGCAGGGAAGACACTGGAGTAAGAAGTGACCAACAGGAATCCTCAGAAAGCTTGGTAGGGTGCTGAATTTCCTACACCCCATGCAATGGGGTCTGGAGACATTTTATTCCTAAATGAACAGAAAAGGGGACCTCAAAAGTCTGGGGAACGTAAGGACACCCACTCAGGCATTTATGTTACATTAATATAATGTCAGGAAAAAGATGGGCTGGACAGATGCCATTTCTGCTTTGTTTTCTAATTGGCTTCATGTGAATATCTCATAAGTAGAGGTAGTATCTCATTCACCTTCATATGCCCTACACCTATCACAGGACCTGCCACAAAACAGGTCTCAGAAAACAGCCATAAGATGAATGGACTAGTGAATTGTGAAGGAAGGAAGGAGGGAAGGAAGGAAGGAAGGAAGAGAGGGAGGGAGGGAGGGAGAGAGGAGGAAAATGAATGAATGAATGAACGAACAGATAACAATAAGAATAACTAGTACTTCTGGAGAATTTTCTTACCATGTACTATTCTAAGTGCTTTCATGTATTAATTCATTGACTTGAGATTAGAATTCAATTCCCCCGGGCTTTATGTACCGCGTCTATTTTCATTATCAGCTTCACCAGTGATCAGATTCACGCTGCAAAGAAACTCTCTAATGAGACCAATTAAAAAAGCAGATGTCCTTAATTAAAAGGAGGCTGCTCATCAAAGCTGTTCTTACATAAGTTGTCCAGGTGCTGCTGGCTTATGAAAGTGCATATGAGCACAAGAGGCTAGAAACTCCGAGGGGATGTCCTCATTATTCCATTACATGAACAACTAGAAGTGACAGGCTAAGTCAAAGCAAAGTAATTACCCTGTTAATTTAGGCCTCCCCCAAAGCTGCTTGTCTTGGCAGTTGTCTTAGTTCACTAATAATAAACCTAACATACTTATATTTTTTCCCCAAAAAGTCTTGAGTACATTCTCTTCCATTTAGTCATTTGAGTTTATTGAGCACCTACTATGTGCCAGGCACCATTCTAAGTGCCTGAGTAGAGCAGTTATCCAAACAAAGTCACTGCTCCCATGGAGATCACATTGTCTCACAATTGAGACAGCAGAACAGTAATCCCCATGTTACAGAAAAAGAACTTGGGGCTCAGAGAGATTAAGTAACTCTGACCATGATCAAATGGAGAGACAGCACTAGATTCTGATTCTTGATACTTAGAATTTTAAATATTGTATCTTGATTGTTTTGATGAAATAGTTTAAAGTATTTTGGTTCCTCCTCAGGCTGTAAAATATTTTGCCATGTGTCGCACACACACTGTGAAGATTCTTGAACCCTGCATTCCCTTGTGGCCGTGTTGCTTAGAAGATTTAATGGGGAGGTGCCTACTACAAAGCCACTGGCATCCTTGATTCCTCTCTATCAAATCCCTCAGCAAATCTTATCCAGAACCCAGTCACTTCCCTCTCCCTCCACTGCTACCACTCTGGTCTAAGCCATCATCATCTCTTGTCTAGATCATTGAAGAAGGCTCCTATCTGGGGTGACCATCCTTCTCCCCCTTCACTTTCCTCACCACAACAGCCACAGGGATACTTTTAACGTGTAAATCTGATCCTGTCACTCCTCTACCCCAAATCCTACAAAGACTCCCCCATTTCACTGAGAGTAAAAGCCAACCAATATCTTTACAGTAACCTACAAGGCCCTGCACAGTCTGGACCCTGTTTCACCTGACCTCACCTCCCACCATTCTCTGCTGTCACTCTAGCCATTGTCATCATACTGGCCTTCTCACTGTCTCTCAAACCCATAGGGCATGTTTCCACCTCGGAGCCTTTGAACTAGCTCTTCTCTCTGCCTCAAACATTTCACCGCAGATATCTGCATCTTCAGCTCCTTCAAGTCTTTGCTCAAGTATTACCTTAATGAAGCTTGCCCTGACCACTCTATTTGATCTTGCCCCTTAGCTTGTTCTATTTATTTTCCTCATCACAAATATCACTTTCTTAAAAAACTACTTAAATTGTTTCTATATTATGCTCATTGTCTTTCTTCTCCCACAAAGGCAGGAATTTTTCTTCCTTTTTTAAAACATATCCCAGAGGTTAGACTAATGTAGGCACCCAGTAAATATTCAATATCCTTATCATTATTATTATCATCATCATTATTATTTGTGAATGTCAAGGGGCAGGAACTAAGAGACTTTTAGAGAAAGAGGTTTTCCCACCTGGAGATACTAGACTTCAGAGAAAGAGAGCAAAGATTTTCATGGTCCAAATAATGAGATTTGAATCCTAGCTCTGCCATTTACTTAAAGTTTGGGGCAAGTTAGCCTCTGTGAGTCTCAGGTCTCTTGAATGTAGAAGGAAAAAATAATATCTATCTCAAAGGTCACACTGCTGATGAAGCGATGTAATATATGTGTAGAAAATGTCCAGTGTAATCAGAGTACAATTAATGTGAACTCTCTCAAATTAGTGCTAGTTTTGTTTTACTCTGGCAGATTCTTATTTAACAGCGTGGCTTACTTCCCCTTTTGGAGCCTCATTTCACACAACTATGTAATAAAAAGTTCCTTGAGATGTTCTCTTTCACTGGCTTGGAGAGTTCCAAGGGGGCTGGTGGGAACATTGGGCCTCACAAGACATTGCTTCACTCTTCCTGATGGGTTAGCTAATCTGCCGCTGTTCGTTACTGAGCCTTTTAAAAGTCAACAGATAATAACAGGAGATAAATAAAACCTTTGTCACTTACTGCTGCCTCAGTTTTACACAGGTGCTGCCAAAAAGAGTTGCAACAGGAACCTTTGAACAGTAGTCCAGTCAAATGGTATGTGCTGATAAACATTTGTTTAAAATGAAGCTCTTTTATTTTTTCCTGGAATTTCTCGGTAATTAACCAACTGCATTAACCAAGATCCTTTTAGACAGCTGTTTAGGGTAATTGTTCCCAAACTTCTTACCACGAGGCACCCCCCCTTTCCCCATAACCTCCCCCCACATAAACCAAAGTTTCTGAATTTTTTTTCTACCAAATAAACTGATGCATCTAAGTGATAATGCCTGTATTTTTTTTATATTAGTCAAACTAATAAGTATAGTCAAAGACTTATGCTCACTAGAACTTTTGATCACCATGAGTTAGACATACTTTCATACTGCATGGGTATCCTTCCAGTCAAAAACAAAGAAATTTGATATTTCAGATAGCCTGAGCAGCCTAATTTGAAGTATATTCATTCTGCATATATTTAATGAACATCTATTATGTGGCAGATGCAATTCTAGGTGCTGGAGATATAGCAGTGAACACAACACATCAAAGTTCTTACCCTCTTGGAGTTTGCATTTTAATGAAGATAGACAATAAGCAAGATAAATAAATAAAATATATAGATAGAATAAGTTCTAAGGGAAACAAAGCAAGGAGGGAGATGGGATGTGAAAAGCACAGTGTAGGTACAGGGGTGTTCTTTTCCCAAGAAGCTGATATTGGAGCAAAGATCTGGAGGAGGGGACAGAGTGATCCATTGAGATCCCTGGGAGAAGAGGGGCAAGCAAGGAGAACAGGCCCCGAGGAGACAGCATGCCCAGCGTGGTTGAATATCAACTGGAAGGCAGGGCAGCTGAGACAAAGCATGGAACCAGGAGACACAGAACAGACTGAAGAAAGTCTCAGAGTTTGTGCTCAGGATTGTCTTTTACTATGAGTGAGAAGGGAGCCACTGGAGCATTTTGAGAAAAGGAATGGCCTGGTTTTCCATTTTAATGGCATCATTCTAACATTTGTGTGAACCAAAGGGATGTTTCCAGTAGTATCCTTGAGATATTGAAGATGGCTCACGAACGTAGTAAAGGCAATCTCAATACTGCAGGGCTTAGGCACTATTCATAAAAGGCAAAAAGTAGAAATAATCCAAATAACTGATGAATAGATAAACAAAATGTGGTATATCCATATAATATTATTCAACCATGAAAAGGAATAACGTACTGATATATGCTACAACATGGATAAACCTTGAAAAAATTATGTGAAATGAAAAAGGTCCATCACAAAAAGCCATATATTATATGACTCCATGTATATGAAATGTTCACAGTATGCAAATCCATAGAGACAGAAACTAGATTAGTGGTTGCCAAGAGATGGGGAGGGGGGAATGAGGAGTAACTGAATGGGTACAGGGTTGTTTTGGAGTGATAAAAATGTTCTGGATTAGACAGTGATGTTGGTCCCACAACCTTTTGAATATATGAAAAGCCACTGAATTGTATACATTAAAAGAGTGAATGTTATAGTACATGAATTATATCTCAATTTAAAAAATAAAGGATTTAGGCTTTTGGAAACTGGTACCAGGTAAATGTCTTTTTCTCTCTGCTCTTTTCCCTGTCACTCAGGCAACACACAGCACTATGTGAATTTAATTCTGTGAAATTGGTCAATATAAATGCTCACCGGAATAATTTAACCCAGGAGAGTGAGGCCACCCTTCTCTTCCAGCTGGGACACTATTGACCCATCATCATGAGTTGTGTCTTGCTTCTTTTTTCCAAATGCCTTTCACATCTACCTTTGACTTTATGTTCCCATCACCGTGACCCTTATCCACTTCACCTGGATAAATGCACCAGCACGGCTACGGTACCCATCTCTTTCCTTTTCCTGCCTCTAATCTCCAATCCTTTCTTACAGAACAATCCTAAGACATCACTTTTATCACTCCTGTGCCCCACTTAAGAATATAAAGTTGCTTTCTTAAATGATAAGATTTCCCATGTCAGAGTATATATTTGCTGATTAAAAAAACAAAAGATTCATCATTTTACTATGATATTGTGTCGCTTCTGCCTTAGATGTGGACTTTAGATGCTGAAATGTTAGAAGATATCTTGCTGATTTACATGGAAAATGGAATACAGTATTTCAAATCAGCTAGTTTGGAAAATTCAGGAAGAATGGTCGATGTACCAACCACTTATCGAATCAAGTTTACAAGCCTATTCCTGGCATGACTCATTCGGCAACACCCATTTGCTTTCCCTCTTGCACCTCCTAGGTCCACTCTGACTGGGAGGCCATCTTCTTTCCTCCACATCTCTAAATCTTGCCTTCGCTTTAATACCCAGCCCTGGTTCCTGCTCTTCTCTGAGGTTTTCAGGCTAGGCCAGTGGTCTGTGGGATCCCTTGGCTTTTCCAGTTGTCTGGAGTGCAGCCTGGGCATCACCCCACAACCTCCAGGTGGTTCTAAAGTGTTGCCAAGGTTGAGGACCATTATGGTAGACACATTCTCGTCCCCAAACATATAGGAATCAACAAGACAGACAAAGCCTTAGCTCCCATAGAACTTAATACTCCAGTGGGAAAATAAGCAATAAGCATATTTTTAAAAAATAAGGTAATTTCAGAGAGTGATAAATAAAATAAATAAAAGCATATAAGTAATAAAGAGTTGCTAAGAAAGTAGAAGAGGCAACTTAAGACATTCTGAGGGTTCTTATATGTAGAATATAAAATAGTCAAACTCGTAGAAGCAGAGTGGAATGGTGGTTACCAGGGGCTGATTGCGGGGGGTGGAGGGGGGTGAGCAGGTGATGATTAAAGGATACAAAATTTCAGTTATGCAAGATAAATTCTGGAGATCTACTATACAGCATAGTGCCTAGCCAACTATATTTTGTATTGTATACTCAACATTTACTAAGTATAGATCTTATGTTAGGTGTTCTCACCACACACTAATAATAATAATAAGGGTGGGAGAAAACTTTGGGAGGTGATGGATGTGTCTGTGACACTGATGTTGGTGATGGTTTCAAGGGTGTGTACTTCTCCCCAGACTCATAGAGCTGTATACATTAAATATGTATAGCTTTTTAATATGCCAATCATACCTCAATAAAGTATTTTTCTAAAAATATATATTCTTAGTGACATTTAACTAAGACTTGAGTGACAACAAGGAGCCAAGATATGAGGAAGGAGCACTTGAGACAGAGAGAACAAGGTGAGGCTGTTGGAGTGACAGAAAGGAGGGCAAGGAACAAAGGGAAGCATGGAACAATACAAGATTGAAAAGGAAGTCAGATGATGTAGGGACTTGGGGGCCATAGTGAAAATTTTGTTTTTATTTAATTGTGATAATAAGGTTGCCTGCAAAGATGATCACTATAATCCTTGCAACCCTACATGGATGTCCCTTTGCAAGGTGATTTTGAGGCTCCTCCCATCAAGACATGAAGGCTATCTTCCCTCTCCTTGAACTGGGGCTGGCTCTGGAACCAAGAGAATCTGGAGGAAGTGACATTGTGAGGTAACTTAGACTTGGCCTCAAGAGACCCCTATGGCTTCCATTCTCTCCTTTTTACAATGCTGCCCTGCCTCCGCTGTATAAAGAAGCCTGGTGTAGCCAACTGGAGGTTGCGAGGCCATGTGGTGGAGAACCTGGGCACCACAGGCAACAGCTAGCACCAACGGCCAGTAAGGCCATGTAGGTCACCCAAACCAAGTCAAGCACAAGATGACTGTAGTCACAGGGGTGACCCCAGGGGAGACCAACAGAACGGCCTGGCTGAGCCCAGCCAAAATCACTGACACGTAGAGCTGTGAGCCAGTACATAGTTTTGTGTTTCAAAACCATGAAAATTTAGTGGTGGTTTGTTCTGCAGTGATAGAAAAGTAATGCAGAAATCTCTGGAGTTTTAAATAAGGAGTGAAGTAACATTTGTATGGGTTTTTTTTTTTTGCGGTACGCAGGCATCTCACTGTTGTGGCCTCTCCTGTTGCGGAACACAGGCTCCGGACGTACAGGCTCAGCGGCCATGGCTCACAGGCCCAGCGGCTCCGCGGCATGTGGGATCTTCCCGGACCGGGGCACGAACCCATGTCCCCTGCATCAGCAGGCGGACTCTCAACCACTGTGCCACCAGGGAAGCCCAACATTTGTATGTTTTAAAGACCAGTTTCATCCCAAATACATTGATGAATCCATCCACAAAAGCTATGGTCTTCAATCTCTCTAAGAGATAAAAATATTATGGCCTTCATTAGAGAGAGAGTGCAGCTCACAGGGCTATGTTGGACCACTGGGACCTTAAACCCTTCTCTACAAAATGAAATCTTATCCTCAAGCATATTAAAACCGTGTGAAACCACAAACACTGGACAAAAAAGAGCCAAAAGTCATTTGATTCTTTACCCCATTTCAGCCAAAAATAGAATGAGAGAAATTCTGATGAAAACCAGGATCACATTTTAGACCAGAACTCATTATGAAATGTGTTCCTAAAGAAGATTAAAAAGGAAGAATCTGCAAACCCCAAACCACGGAGTTTCAATTCCATGTTATGTTGAAATAATCAAGGAAGCATTACATCATTCTTAAAAATGTGAAAGATTGAAAGATGATTTTTGAACATGCATTCTTGGGAACAACTTTAAAACAACCAGCGCTGTCAAAATATAAAAAGCTATTTGTGAAAAAAAAATTCTGTAATTAGTGAAAGCCAAGATGCTTGCTCTTGCTGTGCATAATTATTTGATCTGCAGAGAAATGGGATTCACTTTGGTTATATAAATAGCATTATTTTTAATGGTTCCTTAAGTGATAATATTCAACCAGCCTTTATGGCTATTTATTCACAGTACCTCATAGTATTTTCCATTAATTTCTCAAGGATGTCAACATTATCTTCCTGGGGTGCTCATCATCATGATTTAGTACATATCATGGTCAAATGTTACATGGCTCGAAAGAACACTAAGCAAGTACTTTCAAAATGAGTTCATCTACTTCATGCCAATATCTTATAATCACTACTGGGAACAGTGGGAAAAGATGGTAGAGAAATAAGTTGGAGAAGTTCCTGCCTACATGACTGCCCCAGCACTCCATCCAAGCTTTCCCACTGGATCTATTACAGTAGAGAAAGAAGAAGAAAGTGGGTATGGAAAAGGCCCAGAAAGAAGAGAGAAGAATCCAAAGGAAGTAAGGAGATGGGAGAGATGAGAAATATGATAGAAAATAAACAAAAGAAGTTAGATGAGGGAAAAAAGGGAATATGAGAAGGCCAGGTGCTTGAGCTAGAGAACTAGGCTTCTACAGGGGCACTTCAGGCAAGGACTACAAATTAGGAGGGTTCCTTCAATTTAGCACCGGTAGGTCATTCTGGCAAATCTTCGCCTCCCTTGGATCACGGACACCTTTGAGAATATGACAAGAGTTATAGAAGATTATAGATAAGTCTTCTCTCCAGATGAAAGTGAACATATGCAACTTACCATTTAGTTCATATTTTCTGCGGGTGTTTGTGGACCCCAAGCTGAGAAGTCTGCAGGTCTCGGGTAGCTACACCACACCAACACAATCCAAAACAGTAATGGCTTTACCGGCTTCAGGATCTGACTTTAATCGCTCCTCCTTTCCCGTAATATTCTCTCCGTATGGCATCTGTGGCAACGTTAGAGCTTCACCAGCAAAGTCTCGGCCTCCTGTCCCGGTTTTGATACGGGAGTTTAGTTCTGCTCAGCCACAAGCCTGACTGAAAGGTGGCTCCATCCACCCCCACCCGAGAAAGTGGAGGAGGAAAAGGAAGTGGATTCACCTGGCAGCAGCCCTGCAGCTTGTTTGCCCGGATTCTACAAATGTTACTCTACAGATGGCTGAAAGGGTCAAAGGTCTCTCACATCCATGGTATATCTAAGTTATTTGACTTCACTTGAACTTTATTTCAGAATCCAGACATTATGAGTAGATATGTATATGTAGAGTGATAAAGTTAATTCATTTATCAGGACCCCAAAATGGAGGCCACCCCAGGGACCCCACCCACACCACAAACGCAAACCTGTCAGTCTGCACTTAACAGGACACACCTGTCAAAGAAAACTAACACCAAGCAACCCTCCAACTCAGCTTTAGCAAGCTCACCTCACTCTAGAAAATAGGACCTGCAGGCCTTATTAGGAAATCCCCGACCTGCTAGCCAAGCTCACCCTGCTTCCCAGTTGCCTCTTCTAACATTCTGTAAAATTCTCTCTTGCCCAAAATCCCTTGGAAGATTGCTTCGCTGCTAGTGAGCATTGAACTCCCCCGCAATCCATGGGTTGTTTTCCCTTGAATAAAGGACACCAAAGTTGTTACTAAATTGTTTGTTTTGTCATTTGATGGGGGGTGGGGAGGGGGAGAAGGCGGAGAGGGGAAGGGACAAAAGGAGAGAGAGAAGAAAGATAATATTACTTTGTGCTAGTTCTATGTTTGAAGTGTTTTCAAGTTGTGGAATTGTAGTCACCTATCCACTTCAGATGTAACTTTTAAAGAAATGCATTTCAAAGCCACCTTGAAATGTGGCCACAGTTCTGCATTATCTGCTCTGTTATTGTTGCTAATGAATTTAACTAACCAGGTACTAACTGAATGATAAATGATATAGAAATGATAAGTCAGGTGAATTTTTCCTTGAAAATATTTCTTACAGATGAAGTCAAGGATTTATAATCAAGAACTCCTGTTTATAATAGTGAAAAATGAAAAATTGCCTAAAATGTCTAACAACTGGTCTAGGCACATAATATGAAATAATACCATTCAGCCATTTAAAAAAATCATATTCTCATTGGTTTGAATATGGAGCAATGGGAACTCATATTCATAGATAGTGGGAAAGTAAAGTGGCAGAACCACTATGGAAAAGTGTTTGGTAGCTTCTCACAAAAGTACATGTACACCTTCCCTATGACCTGGCAATTTACTTCTAGAGAAATAAAAACATATGTCCACGAAAAGACAAGAGTGTTTACAGCAGCTTTATTCACAATAGTCCTCTCCCCACCAAATTGGAAACAATCCAATGGCCATAAATAGGAGAACACATTTTGACACAGCCATACAACGTAATATTACATACCAATAAAAAAAGGAACTAGGGGGCTTACCTGGTGGCGCAGTGGTTGAGAGTCCGCATGCCAACGCAGGGGACGCGGGTTCGTTGCCCCGGTCCGGGAGGATCCCACATGTCGCGGAGCGGCGAGGCCCATGAGCCATGGCCCCTGGGCCTGCGCGTCCGGAGCCTGTGCTCCACAACGGGAGAGGCCACAACAGTGAGAGGCCCGCGTACCGGAAAAAAAAAAAAAAAAAAGGAACTAGGGATAAACACAATAGCAAAGACCAATTTTTAAAATATTATACTCAGGGAAAGAAGTAGGATTCAAAAGAGTTTGTTCTGTATGATTCCATTTATATGAAGCTCAAAAATGGGCAAAGTTAATCCACATAACAGAAATCAGAATAGTGGTTACCATTAGGGAGAGGTATGCAACTATATGCACACACAAGTAAAAATCAATTGATGTATAAACCTAAGCTTTGTGCTTTTTACTTTTAAATTAAATTACTTTTAAATTTACTTTATGTAAATTATATCTCAGTAATTATTTTAAAAGCAAGCTCCCAAAGAATATTTAAAACATGGGAATTTATTATATGAGGTTAACTGCAAAAAGAAGGACATAAAACTATATATTACAGTATAATCCCATGTTGTTCAAAAATATATATGTGAAAAGACTGGAGGCATATGTGCTGAAATGTTGAGTAGTTAAATGTGCTGCAATATTAATTTTTATTCCCATGAATACATTTTTCTCTATTTTGAAATTTTCTACAAGGGAGCATATACTACATTTTTTAGAAAAAATATTTTTTAAAGTTTTCTCTAATTACACACTCTTCCCCATTTTGAGCTCCAATCCTGTCCTTGGCCCTCATTTCTAACTTATTATAGTCTCCTAACTGACCTCCTAGACTCAAGATTCTCTCTATCTAGCTCAGTCTATATCTCTGGATGTTTCTTCCTTTTTCATTTTTTTTCATTTTTACTTTTTTGGCCACACTGCATGGCTTGCAGGATCTTAGTTCCCCAACCAGGGGTTGAACTCAGGCAATGACAGTGAAAATGCAGAGTCCTAACCACTGGACCACCAGGGAATGCCCTATTTCTTCCTTTTTTAAAAAATAGAATTCTATTTTTGTGTCATGCATGCAATATCTTTTCTTCTCTTTCAGATTAAGTTTTGTTCACCTCCCTGTGATGTTGGGTTTCTTCCAAGTACCTTCCTCCCTGCCTGTGTTGAGCTGTATCTTTAGTGTTGGAAACTTTCCTGAACTCTCAGCAATCTTTGGCTGTCTACTCGTGCTGCCAAATCCAATGGTCCATTCTCAGTCTTCATCTTACTTGATCTAGCTGCCGCTTTGACACAACTGATCATATCTTAACCTTAACCTAATGATCACCCCTCGTCCAAGCCAATCTTTCTTCACTTGGCCACAGGATGCCATCCTCTATAGGTCCCCTTTCCCTAACCTGCCACCTCACTTTTCCATCTCTTCTGCTGACTCCTTCTCATCTTCCTGATATCTCTGTGCTGGAGGGCTCCCAGGGCTCAATCATGTTCATCTTGATGATCTCATCCAGTCTCGTGGCTTTAACTACCATCTGTGTGATGAGATGATGACTCACAAATGAACAGCTCCAGCTCTGACTTCTGCCCTGGATCCTAGACTGCATTCCAGGGTCCGCCTGATACTGTCACTTAGCTATCAATAGGCAAATAAAATTCCAAAATCAAACATGTCCAAAATTGCTGGTTCTTGATTCCTTCCCCCACCAATCCTGACCCTCCCCAGTCTTCTAACCTCTCAGCAAATGTTCCATCTTTCTTTAAAATATGTCCAGAACCTGACCACTTTTTAAAAACTTGGTGTTCTTTAAATATGCCAAGTGTGTTCCCACTTCAGGGACTTTGTACTTGCTTTTCTTTTAATTCCTGGAACACTTTGCCCAAATAGGCTCCTGACTTGCTCCCTCACTGCCTTTACATCTCTGCTCAAAGTCCACTACATCCCTGAACACTCAATATAACACCTCAAGCCCCACACTTCCTATCCCCTTACCCTGTTCTATTTTTGTCTTTAGCACTTAAAA
Organism: Leucopleurus acutus; assembly: GCF_964270905.1. Taxonomy (NCBI): domain Eukaryota; kingdom Metazoa; phylum Chordata; class Mammalia; order Artiodactyla; family Delphinidae; genus Leucopleurus; species Leucopleurus acutus. The sequence goes on along the minus strand of NC_139152.1, from coordinate 82,884,569 downwards.
CCCTCCGACATACTATCTACTGAACTTACTCATCAACCTGCTTATTTTCTGTGTCTGTCCTCTGGAATGTAAGCTCTATGAGAGCAGAGACTTATTTTGTTCACTTATTTTCTATCCCTAGTGCCTGGACCATTATAGGTGCTCAATAATCGAAGTGCTCATCATAGATGCTAAATAATTGTAGAATGGCTGAATGAATGAATGAATGATGGAATTTTTATTCTCATTGGTAGGGCTTGGTGGGTGGCCTCCACAGGAAGTGATTGGGCAGGGATCTACTTATTTTGGTGGGGAAACCCCTAAATGTCAATGGCTGTAAGCCTTTCTCTTAGAAAGTGAGTTCCCATCCCTCACCCTATGAATCCTTCAGTCTCCTGCCTAAACAATAAAAGCCTGACTACCAGCATTTTGGAAGCTTGGCCCACAAAGGTGGCTGAATGTTTTCAGTGTGCAGTATGCAAACTTTTAATTAATTTCCCTTTGTTTAATGAGGTTAATTCATTCATTCATTTGACAAATATTTACCAAGTGACTATTAAATACCAGACACTGCTCTAGATACTCGAGATTCATCAGTGAAAAAAAAGACTAAAATCTCTATTTTTTGGAGCTTATATTCAGCTATGACAGGTGTTCTTGGATCCAGAGATGGCCTGTCCAGAAAATAAAGCTCCTGTTTCCCACTAGGTGTGGGGAGGGGCAGTTTCTTGGTTGAGCTCTGGAGTTATAACTACCCCTTCCATGCACTTTCAGTAGGGTTGCTAAATCAGGCAATTCTAACTTTCAGCCAGTCCTTGTGTTTTCAGCGGCCCCCCCCCCTCAAATGTCATTCTATCCACTCACTCTGTCCTCCAGAGGTACCTGGCCCTGGTGCCTTCAATTTGCAGCTTCCCCAGGGGTAGTAACACAAAAACAGCTTCCTTCTTTTTTCACTTGGTTCTGCTGAAGTCAGTGAAGGCTCAGGTATCCTCATTCAGCTTCCTAAATGTGCTTTTCTCCTCCTTTCTCTTTGTACTGGAAAGTTTATGTGCTCTTTCATTCCTTTATTATAATCTTAGAAAGTAGGTAACTACCTACATTAATCTGCCATGTTTAATCAGCCAACCTGAGCATCACCTGCAGTGTAATCTCCCTTAACACACATCAGATTTTGAAGAATATATCCATTGAGCATCTATTCTGTGCAGGGCATATACTGAGATTCTGGACAGTGTTTGTGTTTCCATTCCTAGGATGCCTCGGAGAGATTCAGGCCTCTGGTAACACCCCTGTAACTCCCCAACACACACACACACAATAAGCATTGGGTTCAGCCTTCCTATCTTACTATCTGGGTAGCCAGGGAGAATATAGAGGCCCCTGGTTCTTACATCTTACTCCAGGCCAGCCGTTGGTGAGAAGAAGGATCTCAGGTGTTCATCTGGTTTTTCACCTGTCCCCATACCGGGGTCTGGACTAAACTGCCAGAGGTCATCCCATCAGTTCCCTCACATCTCACTGAAATTCCTGGGACATTCTCCTGACTTTGAGAATTACCATTGCCTGGAATTTACTGCAGCCAGGAAAAGAGGTGGAGAACAGATTAAAAATTAAGAATTAAAATTAATATTTAATTGAGTTGATTAATATAATATTGTAAATTAATATACTTCAAAATTTTTTTAAAGAATTAAGATTAAAATACAGCCATTAGAGTCTTGAGTTTAACTTCTGCTCTTAAACACCATTTATTTATTAATAAATACTTGGGAATAAATAGTTGAACTTTCCTCATTGAGTTGCCATGAAAATTAAATGAGATATGCATGGAAAGGGCTTAGCATAAGGCCCAGGACCCAGTAATAAATGAAATGCAAAGAAAAGTTCAGCTTCCCTAGCCCTTCAAATTGGTCCATGTGGCTATTAATGCCAAGTTTGAATCAGGCCAGAATCTATTGTATTCTAATGACTATCAATTCTAATAAAGATATAAATCTTTGTGGTTTCTCCTGGAAGGGGCCCACATATCCCTTCCATACACGATTTGCTCCCTACAACTTAGTTCAGATCTCCCACATCATCTGGGTGGCCCAAAATATCTCAGCCCTTTCAATTGGATTAAAGAGATCCCAGAATGCTAATGCCTTCAGGTTCCTGGAAAAATCAAACAAAAATCATTTCTGGAGAGGAAAAAAACCCACATTTTTTAAGCCTAAAATCATTTCTACAAACAAATCTTCAAATACGATTTTGGATACAATCAAAGAAAGCCAGGCACAGACTGAGATAATGTGAATAAGAATCAGCAAAACCAGTAGGAAATAGATACAGAGTTTCATGGTCTCCAGATATTGGCATTGATCAGACTTTAAAATAATTAACTTCTTGTGTTACAGGAAATAAAATACAGGATTGAAAATCTCAGCAGAGAACTGGAAATATTTTTTTAAAGACATAGCAGAATTGAAAAAGAACCACTAAAAGTCCTAGAACTAAAACTATAATAACTGAAATTAAGTTATGGATTTTCACCAGACTTCTTGTCTCAAGAATCCAGCATCCTCAGGCTTCCTTCCCTTCTTGCTAGAATCCATGGTTTGCCTCTAAGAGCTGATCTACGAATGGATATTTGCAGCCAAATGTACAATAACTTGCAAAGTACATATGCCTGATGTTCAAATGTAATTATCTGTTCATTGCGACCTTCACGAAACCCATCACAACAAAATAATGTGTTTTCTAGTTTTCAACACCATGGACCCCATTTTTTTAATACTATAAGGGCAAGTGACAGGCACCCTGTCAAAAGTGCTTTGATTTATCGATTTATGTGGAATTTCTACATATGACCCTGACGTCAAATATGGAGTAAATATAACTTTGTGTCACAATCTACAACATTACCTTAAGGATTACCATGAGTTTTTCAAATAGTTATTTGACTTCATTAACAGAAGAAAAAATAAAACACTGACTACCATAAATTTCTCAATTTTTCTTTTTTTTTTTTACTTAGAAAACAACACGACCTTCACCATAAATCCTGTGACTAATGGGTGAAAATGACATAGCATGCTTTCTTTTCAACTGCAAGGTTCCCAAAAAGGTTAAAAGATAATAATGATGATGATAACTAATGTTTATTGAGCATTTTCTACATGACAGGAACTGTTCAAAGGAACTTACATGGTTTCACTCATTAAAGAGATTTAAAGATATATAACATAAATGATATACTGATGACATAAATAATACTATTTAATGGAAAATCAGGCTTTTTTTCAAAATTAGTCTTTTTACAAAATACACTACAATTCTGCTGATACAGTTAGGGACAAGAAATATATATATATGAGAGAAATTAGGAGAAAAAAACCACTTTACAATAACAAACTACAAGTAAATCTATAACTTTTCCTGCAATATTATATTTTTCTTTTGAAAGTAGAAACAAAATTTTCAAAAACAATGAACAGGGAAATAATTTTATTTGCAAACAACCTTTTACATGCCAACATTAAGTTTTAAAATATCATTAAATTTTAAAATATATTTAGAGAGTATCCATGTTATTGCCTTATGCAAAGATTAATTTTTCAACACTATGAATCTAGTTGTCCCAGATGTTTACATTGTAGTATTTCACTGTTTAACTAATGCTGTATTATTGTGGTTTCACTGAATATCATTCCAAGTAGAGTCATTAGGAATATTTCAATCATAATTTTGTATAATTTGATCAAATTTCCTAATATCACCAGCAGAAATGGCTAAAGACATACATTTTTTAAAACAGAGGACTCTTCTAAGAGAATTTTACCTAATAAAATGCATGAACCAACTTCTTAAATTAGTAAACATCTTAAAGATTTACAAGTAATTTGGGACGTTATTTAAACACATTCTTGATATTATGAAGGGTTGAAATTTAGTTCTTCTCACCATTCTGACCATCAGATTCCTGGAAGTTTGCTGTGTTGCTTAGCTTTTTATTTTTCTTTGTTTAACCTATTTGAATCTCTCATATAGTCTGTAACCCTTATTATTTAGAAAAACTATGGATTCATAGAATCATTTGGCTCTTCAGACCACCTAGGACCCCAAAGGTCTTTGAACCCAGTCTCTCACACAATATTTGAGCGCTCTCTGACACATCAACCCAAATGTTTTCCATCCCCCATGCCTGCCAAAATAGGGAATTATCCACATGACAACCCACTCCATTTTCAGTTTTCATTATTAAAAATGTCTTCTCTAATCTGAAGTGAAACGTTCTTCTCCAAAACTGCCACCTATTTTGGATTCCACCAATCTCAGCACTGTCCGTGGCAGGATGACCTTGGGCAAGTCAATCTCCTGTTGCTTTCATTTTCTTAGTTGTAAAATGGGGATAAAAAATGTATGTCAGGGCTTCCCTGGTGGCGCAGTGGTTGAGTGTCCGCCTGCCGATGCAGGGGACGCGGGTTCGTGCCCTGGTCTGGGAAGATCCCACATGCCGCGGAGCGGCTGGGCCCGTGAGCCATGGCCACTGAGCCTGCGCGTCCGGAGCCTGTGCTCCGCAACGAGAGAGGCCACAGCAGTGAGAGGCCCGCGTACCGCAAAAAAAAAATTGTATGTCAATAGTGGTGTGGAGATTAAATGAGAATGTTATAAAGTACCTGGCACAATACAGGGCCTTTGTAAGCCGTGGCTTTTATTAGGAGTAGGAAACCCTCCTCTGCATGGCTGCTCTCAGAAATGTAGTGGCAACTATTGTTTTCTCTCCTCCAGGCCAAATATTCCCATTTCCTTCCATTTTTCTTTGAAAAACATGGTATTGTCTTTCTTATATTTCTAGTCATCCTTTCCTGAATAAGTTTAGTTCTTAGAGAGAAGAGTCAACTGCCAATCAAAAACATTATAGCCACCCATTTTATCAACTTAGAGCAGGTTGTCATTGCAAGAAAATATCTATCTTTCCCCTATTGCTAGGTAAACCTCCTCTCCCCTCCCCCACATCCAGTGTCCCTAGAGTTGACCCTCTGGCAATAGAAAGCAATAGGTATGGATACTTTCTGGTTCTAAAGTGAGGAGGAGCCAGAAGTGCCCCTCAGACATTAGGATGTATCTGAGAAGTTTCCGTCTTCATTCTGGTAGGATGCCGGCTCTTCCTCATCAAGAGTCGCTCCTCTCTGTCCGCTCCATTCCTTCCTCTGGGCTTCACAATTCTGGGTGGTAGCTCCATAGGACATCTTCTTTTTGGGACTTGTGAAACTCTCATGGTTGAGTTCTATCTCCTCGGCTAATTCATCGTTGTCAATGATTCCGCACTTCTCCTCAGAAAGGTTCTCAGGGTCAGCCCACTCCTGTTTCTCCCCAGAAGCAAAGACCCCATAGAAGATCACGCCACTGTAGTGCACCAGGGCAGCTATGAGGAACACATTCTGCCATTCCTCACGGGTCTAAACAAGGAAACACGGTACCAATTAATATTTGAACCAAAAACAGAGATTAACAGTATCTTCTGGAGGTCTCTATTGGGACAAAAGCACTTGGTCACCCCAAAGGCAAATGCTGTGCTTCTCCGGAAGACATGTGGCAGAAGCATGCCCAGGACCCAAATAGAATTTGAGTGTTTAAAAATGAAAGTTAAGGGGCTTCCCTGGTGGCGCAGTGGTTGAGAGTCCGCCTGCCGATGCAAGGGATGCGGGTTCGTGCCCCGATCCGGGAAGATCCCACATGCCGCGGAGTGGCCGGGCCCGTGAGCCATGGCCGCTGAGCCTGCGCGTCCGGAGCCTGTGCTCCGCAACGGGAGAGGCCACAGCAGTGAGAGGCCCGCGTACCACAAAATAAGTAAATAAATAAATAAATAAAACATGAAAGTTCAGACTACAACGAATATGCATTTTTTTAATTTAGAAAAATATTTACAACATAAACATCCTGTAAATTCCTTGCTGCACCACTTCACAGCTCTTCCAAATATACAAGTGAGGTTTCCACTCACATAATAGGTTAAATTAAACTTGCTTTAGGAACCCACCGTTGTAAATATCAGAGGTCTCCCTCTTGCTTTGGATACATGACAATTTGAGCCATGAAAATGCTCAGTATTGACTGTCAACAGCTTAATTATAATCATAATTTCTATGAAAATATACTGTATCAAAAATAACGGGAATTTGTGTTTAAAGTTAGGAGCAGACGGTATCTGAGATTTAATGATCATATTACCAATCCTTTCATCTCATGATTAGCCAAAGCGTGGATCCTCTGCCTATAAAATCCCCAAAGACCACCTTCCTTTTCTATCAAAAGATAAGAAAAGTTATCCCACACTTTCCTCTCCAAGAAGCTGGAGAATTTCTGAAGTCATATTTGCAATAGGCAATCCAACAACAAAAAATTGTTGGGTAAAAACTCCATAGTATCAAGAAATGTTTATTTGCAGACAGCAGCATCTAAAACCCTTTCAAAGACAGGGATTAAGAAACCATGTGGCCTGTGAGAGAACTCTGGATGGATCTGGGATCTTCCTGTGCCACCCACCCTAGTCTAAATACACAAATATTCAGTAAGGACTTAGTGCCACACCCGCTTAGGTTCTTAGGAAGGGTCATTAATGTCTTGTTTATTTTCTTCATAATAAGGAAGTATAACTGCACTAATATTTTCATGCTGGAACATGCTAAATGGAAATGGGCTGTAAAGTTTAATTACTTATGATTATAAAGCAATCAGGTAATTTATTTATCCTGAGTTGATTACCTCAGTTTCTTCTTTGTATCTCTAAACATTCTATGGTATTAACACCTCCCCTCCACACACACACACAGACCCCTTTTATTTCTCAATTTAAGAAACATAGACCCAAACGTCAGTCAGCCCTGTTGCCATCAATAAACAATAATTTTTTAAAAGAAGAAGAAGAAATTAAAAAAAAAGAAGTTCAAGTGGCCCAGCCAAGTGAAGGACATACACATTTACACAGACTGGGGTAGGGCCTTGAGAGTCTGTGCAGTACTTCAGTCCCCTGATACTGTAACCCACAGCCCCAAAGGAAAACATTACCTTGTGCTTGGTCATCGCGCCCACAATGAGGGGACAGATCATTCCAGAGAGGGTTCCCACTCCGTTTGAGATCCCCATGAGAATGCTGGCATAGCGGGGGGCAATGTCCAAGTGGTTGACATTAAAACCTACAGTGAAGCCAAACACCTCAAAATCAGACTCAAGAACAGAATTCCAAACACATTTTGGAAAATACTAGCTTTCCCCAACTCTCATCAATCTATTTCCTCTACATGTAACTAATGGATACCTTTACTGGAAAGGCTGGGTTGAGGATTGTCAGGCTGTGTCTGCACATAGCAGAAAAACATGCTATGATTGACTAGCAATGACTACCATGGGTTCTCCATGAGGAGAATTATGGCACCTGTACCTTCTAGGCTTATAAGCCCAAAATAATGGCGTTTGGGGCCATACTGAAAAGCCCGAAGCCTGGATCACATTTATTCAGAGTAAACAATCACATGATCACATAGAGTGTGCTTAGAAGCAAACCCTGCCTCATAATATCCTCCCTCTTAGCTCTCAACTCGCTCCCAAAAGGCCACCATAGGTAGGTCTGCCTTAGTAGCTACATGGCATAATGGAAAGGGCTCCTTTTTGATAAGAAAGATTTACACAAACACTGGCAGAATCCTCTGCAATTTTCAAAACACTTTTACATACATACTTGATTTGGAGTCTGTAAACCTGGATTCGAATCTTATTCCTGCCTCTTAAACAAGTCATTTTTTAGGACTTTGTTTCCTCATCTCTAATTTGGGGGTCATGTTACTACTTAACTCATAAGGATGCTGTGAGATGAGACTCAGGGGAAATATGTATGCGAGAGCTCTTGGCAGACAGCTAGGCTCTGGTTACTCTCATGATTACCAACACCAGTACTACCCCTGCTGTTGCCGCCACTTCTAAGCACGCCCCTCTCTTTGAGGTCTTCTATCGATAGATAACTCTGCTAGGAGTGGTAAAATAATAAATCACCAACACCTCACTATTAATCTGCTTATCAGGAGACAAGGATGAGTGGGATGAAGGAGGAGTGAAGGCAGAGGAGGAATAAGGCTTTGAAAGAGGAGGCATCAGGCACTGGGAACCAGTTCTACCAGTATAGCCCAGGGGTGCATTTTAGAGTCAGACAGACCTCGAACCTGGCAGCTTAACTGAGATGCAAACCTGGACAAAGGATTTAAACGTTCTGAACCTCAGCTTCTTCACCTATAAACTGGGATAATCAGTCTTATAGAATTGTTGTAAGAATTAAGTTAAATCATATATGTTAATTACCTAGATACATAGAGGTGAAAGCCAACATATAGGTTCTTTACGGTTGGTTATCCATCTGCCTTGTTTACCACTATCTTCCCTGAGCTGGCAAAGTGTCTGGCACATAGTAGGCATTCAATAAATAGTTGTTTAATTAATTACCAATTTGAGCTCTGAAATTACAGCAGGGGGCTGTAGGTTTTGTTTATTCATATTTTTATATTCCTTGGTCTTGCTTTTTAATTCTCTATTTTGTGCAAAGAACTTGAAAACAGAATTTAAAAAAAATATTTTTCCTAATCTGGCACATTGGCTGGTTGTTTTTTTTTTCCTACCTCCATTCAGAGAGAATTTTGAGAAAACCTTTCTGGAATAAACATACCTTCTCTTTCAGGTCAAAGTGGCAGAAAATCAGAATATAAAACAGCTGCAAGATTAATTAATCTTACTGTTGATTTGAATGCGGTAAACACTTTATTAGAAAAGAACCCAGAGATAAGAAGCAATTAATACTATTGGCGAGTATTATATTCTGATACAAAGCCTAGGCATTTGCATTCAGCTAAAAACAATGTCAGAAAAGCCGTTTAGGTTTCTAGCTGCACAATACTGATGTTTGGGGGGGAAATTGTTGAGAAACTGAGACATTGATAGATTTTTTTGAAGCAGGCACACAAAGTAAGTTGCACACAAGCTGGGAGAGTCAGTCTTCTCTACATATGACATTTTCTAAAGCAGGCATCACCCATCCTTCGTTTTTGTTTTTTTCTATATTGAAACTTTATTACAAAGTTATAAAGCAGAGCTCTTTAACAAAAAATACACATTTGGGTTTGCTCTTAACACCCAAGTACGTCTGAGAAAATATTAATATAAGCCACTTGAAATAACAGATTCACATCCAAAAGATTTCAACAAATTTATACATTTTATATTGAGCACTTTCCATCCCTTGTATCTTTCTAATCTCACCGGTCTCAGCTCTCTTGTCCAGAATCAGTCCCTAAGCTGAGCAAGTCTTCCCTGGCATCCTTATTAACTCCTTATCAAGTTGGCAGATAGCAGATCCTAAGGAATCATCATCCCCATGACCATAATCCCTCCCATAGTCTCACTGTTGGATCAGATAAACCTTTATTCCAATCCTAATTACTTAATTTACCTGCGTAAGTTAAGTCACGTTTCCAAGCATCAGTGTTGTCACTGACAAAATGAACATAGCAATACCCTTCTCATCAGGCTGCTACAGAGATTAAATGAGATTATATCTAAAAAGTGGCCAGCATTGAGTAAGTGCTGGAAAAAAAAAAAAAAAGTGGCAGCTGCTGTGATTTGGGCTGTTGGATTTCTCTCCTTCTGATTGGCAATCTGGGGACAATATGAGCCTGAATATTTCCATATCTCTGGGAACAGGAGGATATGAATTTCTTTTGCATTTCTTTTGCATCACAGGGCTATCAAAGAAAGGTGTTCCTTAACATCCTACTAGAAACAAGTCATTACTGCTCTATCCTTGCTACTCAAAGTATGGACTATTGATCAGCGGCAACAACATCACTGGGGAACTTGTTAGAAACGCAGGATCTCAGGCACCACTCTGGACCTACTAAATCAGAATCTGCATTTTGCGAGATCCTAAGGTGATTTGTATTCACACTAAATTTTGAGAAGCACTGGACTAGATTAAATAATAATTGAACAACAATAGTGAATATTTATTAATTGTCTTATGCATCTGGTACTGGGCTAAGATCTTCTAATGCTTTATTTCCACTAGAATGTAAACTTTATGAGGACAGAATCTTTAATTTTTTTTTTTTTCCCTGCAATATTCCCAGTGCCAAGAACAGCGTCTGTCTCTTGGGAAGTGTGAGTGAATAAATGAATGATCTCAGCTCATTGCAATCTCCCACAACCCTATGAAGTTGCCGTTACATTGCTCCAATCTCTAGATGAGGAAACTTGAGGCTTGAGGATGTAAATAACTTAGCATTTTTTTTCTTTTATAAATAGTAAGTAGTAAAGAGGGCCCTTAAACCCAGGTCTCTGCATCCCCAAACCCGTTGTTAGCTGCAAGCTACTTTTAATGCAGACATTTTTTCCTAATTTAACTATTTATCAGCTCTATTTACAGTTGACCCTTGAACAAAGCAGGTTTGAGCTGCATGGGTCCACTTACAGGCGGATTCGTTTTTCAGTAGTATATACTACAGGACTACGGGATCTGTGGTTGATTGAATCCTCAGATGAGAAATTGAGGATACAGCAAAACCCAGGATGCGGAGGAACATCTTATACAGAGGGCCGACTACAGGGTATAGGCGGATTTTCAACTGTGCTGGGGGTCAGCACCCCTAACCCCCATATTGTTCAAGGGTCAACTGTATTTTGATAAGATCAAGTCCCCGTTTTATGTTAGTTTAGACCAGAGGTTCCATGTTTTTCTGTTCTGGGATGTTAGCACCCTGTTTGATCTTTAAGACAGCCCAGAATTGTGGAAAGAGCACAGACACAAAGCCTGGCAGGACTGCACCTTAGTTCTTCCTTTGCTACCAATTGTGTGACAATAGGAAAGTCCCCAGTTTTCCTGAATTTTAGTTTGCTCCTCAGTAAAATAATGGTAATATCATTTGCTTCATAATTTTGTCAGATAGATGCAATATATGTGAAGTGTTCTGTAAATGACACTTTTTAGTCCTACAATATGTTTTTAAAGTTAGAAAAAAAAAAACTGAGTTTTACTTTTTCACCCAGTTTTGCATAGGGAGCTTCTGAAGTCTGTAAGACATGATATGCTAGCACTGTGACCTCTCACACAGTAGGCTCGTTTCTGCTCCGGTAAAATGGGAGACTGACAGCCCTTAGGGTAGCTGTGAGAATGACAGGGGTTAATACACAGAGTGGGCTTTGAACAGTCCCCGGCACAGAGTTTATGCCTGATCAATGTTAGCTCTCATCATCACCATTATTATTTTTACTTCCTGCTCTCACCTGTTTAGAAAGTCACATCACCTCTCTGGACCTGAATTTCCTTGTTTGGAAAATGAAAGCCTCGGAGTAGACAAAAATCTAAAGAAGAGTTCCACCCTTAAAAACTTCTGATTCTATGACTATATGTCAAATGACTACATCGTTTGACTTTTGAGTTAATATCAGCAGCTCTCCAATAGGAGGTGAGGATTGAAAAGGTCACGAGAGCCTCCGTTAGTTAGGGTGACCTGGTTCTCAAGTATGAAGGTGTCACTTCGTCCAGCAACACACGTGCTGCCCATGCCCCAGAGGCAGCGCCTGCATGTTGTTTGTTTCCAAGATGAAGAAAGTATCAACAATTCCAGCTTGACTGGGCTACTAAGCCTGGTTCTCAGTGATCTGACAAAATCATCCCCACTAGGTGAAAGTCTCTAGCCAGTGGCCCTGACCCTTGGGAATGGCTTGGCTACCAAAGGAAGATGCTACAATATCTTTTCCTTCCTTCCTCCCAAGTCTTGCTGGATCTATGGAAAAGATTGGGAAACCCAAAGGACACTTTACCTGAAATAGCAAAACCACTGAATCCTACGGCAAGCACCAGAAAGGAGATAGCCACCCCTTTGGTATGTGAAAAGCCAACCACAAGGAGTAAGGTTGCCTCCATGCCAAAACCTGCAAATGGAAACAGCAGGGGGGAAAAAGTCATTTTCATGTCAATCAGCCCAAGTTCATGAACTTATCAGATAAGAATCTGTTTTTATTTCCATGGACCCAAGTTTTTAGTACATACATTCTGGCACAATATCTACAATCTTATTGGGGTGTTTCTTGACTACATGACGATGCTAATATTACCCGGGTGTTCTGTGAGCCTTCCAACATTTTCCTGGTGGACTTTGAACACTGAATGGTCCCAGGAGGTACGATGATGCCCGTGGGATGAGGGAGGTTTATTATCCGTTGTTCATGGGTAGTTCCCCCTGCCATTTCTAAATACTAAAACCATCAGTGACTCTCCTTTGATTACATAAGTGATGGTCTCTCACAGAAAAATGAAATAAAAATAAAATTAAAAAATAAAATATTATTATTGCCAAAGGTGACTAGAAAGCTGTAGTGAATATCTGAAACAAAAAGCAGAGTCTCACCACTTGTAAAGCATAAGGCAGAATCTTCCCTTTCAGAAGTTTGCCAAGCTCTCAGGCCTCTGTATAACGCCACGAGATATTTGCACAGAAAATACAGCAGGACAAAAGTACTTTCTGTTCCTTTCATTCAGAATAAGTGAATCCAGCACAATAAAAAAGAGTAAGGAAGTTATGAAGATGGTCCTTCTCATCAACACACAGACACACACACACACACACACACACACACACACACACACACATTCAGCCGATAGCAGACCGAAAGATGATACGAATACCATTTCCAGGGACATGAAGTACCCTGGGAGGTAGAAGACAATGAAATGATGCTTCATACTGGGGACCATCTGCTGATTCCAGACATCACCACACATTTGTCCTTTGAGTTACCTCAAAGACAACAGGCCCACATCAAGTCTCTGTTCCCCTACTTTCACTCGGAAACAAAGCAAGCAAATTACCACCACACTCTTTCTTCTTCTCTAAATTAAACTTCTATCCACCTGTGTTTAGAACCCAGACTTTGTCAGACGGGGCTGGGTTCAGATTCCATCTCAGAATCACAAATTGTGTGATCTTGGACAAGTCACCTCACCTCTTAGATTCCTCATCTCCCCCGCCAAATGGAGCTCATAATACAACCTTGGAACATTGGAAGGTTAAGTGAAATTGGGTATATAAGGTGTTGAGCGTGATCGTCGGCCATGGGCACAGCTCAACAAATGGTAACCAAAAGTCCACTGCAGAAATCTCAGAATCATCTTGGACTTCTTCCTCTTCCTCAGCTTTCACATAAGATAAGAATCCATGGGTTTGGCCTCAGAAATATCTGTCAAATCCGACCTCTGCTTTCCCCTCCTCTGCCATTGTCTTAGTTCTGGGCGCCACTATCTCTCACCTGGACAACTTCAATAACCTCTTTACTGTATTGGTCTTCCCATCTCTTTTTCCTCTGATCCATTCTCTAGATTATCTTTCTAAACCACAAATCTGATCAGTTGCCCCTTTGCTTAAAACCCTTGTCAATGGTTACGTATTATGAGTACAATGCTGTATAATAAATCCCTCCTGCGGTTCCAGCTTCATCTTCAGCCATCCTCACCTCCTTGCTCAGCACCTGTAGCCCGTAGAAAGCCCCCTGTTGTCACACAGATCTATCCGCTGTTTCCTGATCGCAGCACTGTTTTGTGCCCATAATGTATTTCCACAGACTGTTCCTTCACCTGCAGTACTCTCCTCCCACCCCTTCTCTTTTCTGGAGAAATCTTACTATTCTTTAAAGTCCAGCTCAAATATTGCTTCCTTTAGGAAGCTTTCCTGATAACCCTGCCACTCACCCACCAGTAAAGCTGACATCTCACTCTTACTCATTTTATAGAGCTTTTCAATATTGCCATGTAGTTTTTCATTTGTATTTCTGCCTCCCTGACAAAACTGTGATATTATCCAGGGAAGGTACCATATATATAGCACAGAGCCTGTATGTAGGGGGAACTCAATAAATAATGCTTGATGAATTAATGTGAAGGAAAGAAAGGAAAACCAAGACAAGTTAAAACACAAGCTAAAGCACTTTTTGTAAACCTTGGTAATTTGCTTACCTGTCTGAGTCCATTTCTTCAAAACTATCATAGAAATAGGGCAAGCCTCAATAATTGTTTTACTTGGTCATCTAAAGAAGATCAATGCAATTATGGGTGCAGAGGTGCTTTTTAAACTGTGGGCTTTACAGACTCACTCATATAGAGAACAAACTAGTGGTTACCAGTGGGTGGGGAGGGAGGGGCAATGTAGGGATGGGGGAGTAGAAGGTGCAAACTATTGGGTGTAAGATAGGTTCAAGGATGTATTATACAACAAGGGGAAAGTAGTCAATATTTTGTAACAACTATAAACGGAAAGTAACCTTTAAAAATTGTATGAAAACATTTTAAAATTTTTAATAAATAAATAAAAATTTTAAAAAACTGTGGACTTTATACCATTACTACTTGTTATTAATTTTGTTTCAACAGTTTAAATTATACATAAGGAAAAACTGCTCGTGTTTTGTATACTAACTATTTGTGTTTTAGAAGTGGCCTGTCTTAAGCAACAAGGCACATGGCTGAAACTTCCTTTAACACTTTCAACAAAGTGGTACTAGAAAGTTAATTCCCCCAAAGAATTAGAATAAAGACATGTGAAGAAGAAAAGCTACAAATGATACACTGATTCATCTCTAAGGAAAAAAAAGACCTTTGCCAAATAGTAGACTTTCAAAGAAAAAAAAACCATTTAAGAGCCTAAATGGTTCCTATCTACAGTGAAAATGCTAAAGATAGAACTGTACATTTCAGGAGCTGAAGGATAAAATTTGAACTTCATGGGTAATCAAGAGATCCTGGAAAGTGAACCTATTCAGAGCTGACAAGAAAAATAGAACAAGGATTAAAAGGCCTGAGAAATTTTTTCATCTCACCTGAAGTTCACACAGGCAACTGATTTGGCCAGACTAGAATTTTTGACCTCACTCACACTTTCCATGTAATACAGAGGGAGGTATAAGGATTTGACATCTGTCTTTGAGGATCTTGGAAATGTGCCCTGATTCAGAATGAACTAGAGCATCATGTCTTAAGGTGATCTGTTTGCTTTAAATGATTCTAGCAGCAAATATCTCTTGTCTATGGAAAGAAAAGGAGGAGGTGGAAGACTCCACACAATGTGTGATCTTTCTCAGATGAGAAACGTCCTCTGTGTTTTGGCTTAGAAAATATGAAACCAACTAAAATTCTCTAGAAGATCATGTAAGTGCTTCATTGTATCCAAATCAATCTGGCTTATTCAGTGATGGCACAAAACTCTGTTTATCTCTAATGCAGCATCTCTGTTTAAGCAAGGTGGGATAAGCATGGTCTTTAAAAAATTTTTTTCTATGTATATCCCACTGGTTCTGCTATGTCAAAATATAAAATGACATGAATAGACATGTGAAGAGATTTTTTTTTCTTTTTAAGATGGGATAGAGGCTGGGGAGATTCTATGAATGCATTCTAGTTTCTGCCAAAAAAAAAAAAGAAATAAGAAAAAGAAGGATTTACTCTCAAGGATTTAAAATATTTGAGAGTTGTCACCACCACCTAAACTACTAATTATGAAGAAACAATGGCAAAGGTGATTGAGGAAAAATTAAATATGAACAAGACATTCCTATGAAAATGTTGTTAGGGTCTTCAAGGCATCTGTCTTTAGAAGAGGTTGTACAGGTAGAGTTTAAACACAGAATTTTCTTTCAAGTTCTAGGTTTAGAAGTTGCATTTTTGGCCATGGGAAATATGATTGAATAGCGTATACTTATTGAATGCTTCCTTTGGAAAATTTCTGTTTTGTCAGTGTCTTGAACACAAGAGAAGAAAAAGGCACTAAAATATGTCAAGAACATTCTGTTTGCTGAGTTCATGCTGGGTGCATACATACGATGTCCCATTTACAATCATAACAATCATCTGAGGTAAATACTATTATTCAGATATTAAAGAAGAAGCAAGTAAGGCTCATGGAATTTAGAAATCCATCCACTTCAGTGTCCACCTCCACTGACACTACTTTAGACCAAGTCACCATCTTCTTTCCATGGAATGACTGAAATAGCCTCTTAGCTAGTTTCCCTTCTCTTACTCTAAGTTCTATTATTTTGATTTGAAAGCGTAAATCAGATCTTGTCCCTTTCCCTCCTTTAAACCCTCCATTTGCTTCCCAATGCACCTCAAGTAAAACCCAAGCTCCACGTAGGTCTGTCTACAAGGCCTCCCGTGATCTGGCCCCAGCTGTGCACTCTGATCCCCTCAATGTCACTCTCCACCTCACTCATCAAGCACCGACCATTCTGACTTTCCTTCCTTCTGTTCTCTAATATGTCACAGTCATGTCTGCCTCAGGGCCGTTGCACATGCTATTCCCTCTGCCTAAAATACTTTCCTGCACGAGCTGTAATAAGGCAGTACATGATGAGTTGTCAACCAAGTGTATAGACAGAAGGAGCATTCACTGGAGGCTGAGGTAGCCTTAACAAAACACAAGTGAAAAGACTTGAGCTGATGTAGTAGGCTGTGTGGGGAGGACTGGGTTGATTGGTGAAGGTGAGCAGAGCTCACAGTAAAGGGAAAGGGCGTGAGCAAAGTCAGAGACAGCAAGATATATTCAGGGCCTGGTATGGAGGGCTATTCAGCTGGAACAGAATCTGATAATTAGAGGAGTGGTACTTTGACTACTATTTAAGTTTCTGATTGCTACTATAACAAATGACCGCAACCTTAGTGACTTAAGACAGCACAACTTTTTTATCGTACAGTGCTAGAGGTCAGAAGTCTGAAATGGGTCCTACAGAGCTAAAATGGGGGTGTCAGCAAGTTGCATTCCTTTTGGAGGCTCTGGGGAAACTCTCTTCTTACTTCCTGAGCTTCTAGAGTCTGCTTGCATTCCTTGGCTTGTGGCTGCATCATTCCGACCTTTGCCTCCACTGTCACATCTCCATCTCTGACTCTGACCCTCATGCCTCCTCTTATAAGGACCCTTGCAATTATGTTGAGCACACACAGATAATCCAAAATAACCTCTCCATCTCAAGATCCTTAATTTAGTCACATCTGCAAAATTCCTTTTACTGTGTAGGGAAACACATTCACTAGTTCTGGGAATTAGGACATAGGCATCTTTGATGAGGAAATTATTCTGCCTACCTCATCCGCCTTGGGGAGGATCGTGAATGCAGCGCCGCAGAGCTTCCCCTCCTGCCCATCAGAGAGCAAGCCCATACCTGCCAACCTTTAAGGTCAAGTCAAGGGTAGGCCCCCAAATCCCTGCTTGGGGCCAGCAGTCAAACTCCTGGGAGCCCAGATGCTGACAGGTTATTCCCAATCTCCCTGATCAGACTTTATTCCTGAGATGCTGTGCGATGAGATCATGCCTGCTGGCTCTTGCATCCCTCCATAGGATCTTCACTTCTAAAGGGCCCTGACCCATCTAATCTAGTCACAGTGCCCCCTTCCCTCCTTTTCAACGTAATATCCCAGTTATGAACTTTCACCCATAGATGGCGCTGTCCTCTACCTCCCACCTGCCCACCCTGACCCCCCGTCCCCCGGAGAGATAGCAGTAGTGACTGTAAGCCTTGGCAATGAGCTCAGACAGACCTGGGATCTTGCACAGGATCTGCCACTTGAGCAAGTCACTTTATTATACCCCAGTTTCCTCACTGTAAATTGGCTTTAATACATAATAGCACTTGCTCCACAGGGTGGTTATGAGGATTAAATAAAATAATATGTGTAAAGAATTTAGCTTAGTGGCTGGCACAGAAAAGTGTTCATTAAATGCTAATTTTAAAAGCAAAACAAAAAAGATAAGGAGAAAGTGGAGGGTTTTAAAAAGGTGAGCTCTCATAAGCATTGTAAGGGTTCATGTTACTTTTACCTACCTCTTTTGGAAAATGGCCCAACTTATATTTTATCTTTGCAAAATCAAAACATGAAACAGGAACTAAATAACACAAGGAAGAGGATGGTGTGTGTGTATGTATGTGTGTGTGTGTGTGTGTGTGTGTGTGTATACCCCATGCACAAGCATATGTTGGGAAGAAAGAAAACTATTCAGAGAAAATACTTTTTTTATGTTTCTTACCAAAACATGTATATATGTAGAAAGTGAAGGGGGAGATAAGGGAATAAACTATAAAAGCAAAGGATTATATATGTGGAAGGATATATGGGAAAGATAAAAAATAAACAGATAGATACCAGGAAATCATGTTGCTTTGGCTTAAGAGTAGATGAAAAAAGCATTTCTGCAGTTGCCAGTGTATATTGATGTATCAAATAAGTTGTCATATCTCTCTCTTTTTTAAAATATTTCTTTTCTTTTTCTTCTTCTTTTTTGGCCATGTGGCTTATGGGATCTTATTTCCCCAACCAGGGATTGAACCCGGGCCCTTGGTGGTGAGAGCACAGAGTCCTAACCGCCAGGGAATTCCCAAGTTGTCGTATCTCAGGTTGCACAAGTGCAGGCTGAATGACCACTAGGCAGGGGTGTGATGGACACTCAACTGGGGGATGGACTTAGGAGCCTTTAAGATCCTGCTCAGTGATGAGACATAAACTCCAAAATATGGTCTGCAATTCAGTTTCATCTCATTCTATAAAAGCTGCTTAAGCCACCTATGAAATCCACAGTACCTCCACAGTTCATGATTTTTCTGACAGCAGTTGTGGTCAAAATTTTTCTGCTTCTTAAATGATCAGCCAATTGTCCTCCAATAGGCACAATGATTGTCATAACCATGTGTGGGAGTGCTGACAAGAGACCCACCTGGAATGAAAAGAAGCAATGAGCTATTTTTAGCTACTTCTGAGAGAGGTACTTCCTTAACTCCCTGCCCCTGCCATCTCCACTGTACCCCTCACCATCAGATTTAATCATCTAATTATACGGGACCAAGGTAGGCCTGAATTCTGTAATAAATAAACAATGAATGAATGAATGGTTTTAAGGATAGACCCAATGTCTCCTCCATCAGATCGGAAGCTCCTTGAGGGCAGAGGTGACTTTTATTCATCACAGGCCCCAGCACGCAGCAGAGTGCCCGGCACATGGTAGTTAAACACTTGGCGCAGACTGAGTGTTCAATGGCAGCCACTATGGGCTGTGCTAGCTCTTCCACGGTCACTTCTGACAGTACCTGTAGCCATGCAGACATCTACCTCTACTAGGCTGCTGTTCTTTCCCTTGTGGGAAGGAGGCTTAATTCTTTTATGATGACAGTTTATGTTTTACCATTCACATTCTTCCTCCCTGAAACACAGACAACCTAATGGCAATGGCTGGGGACTTTGAAAAAGTTCTTTCTAAACCATACAAAGCTCTGGCCGTTATCGCTATGACCGTGATCTGCAAAATGAGCTTTAAGGTTCTTACAGCTCCTCACTGAATAATTTACAGGAAAAACAAAAAACGAAACAAAACCCAAAAAAACCTCTCACCCTTAAATCTTTTGATCCTTGCCTAATATGCAGTCCTTGAGTCAGCTTCAAAAACACTTTGAGATCAGGTATAATACAAATCTTTAAAAGCAGCTTAATACAGCTCTGATCCTTACTAAGAAGAAATTAAATAGCTATGTATACTGTGCATAGAATGTATAACTTGTCTGACCTCCAGGGTATTAGGTGTCACAGAACCGTTATGAATTTTGATCAGCAATTTACTTATTTTATCATGCAAAGATTTTCTCAGTAGAAGCAAGAGATTTAAACTTCAAGAACATTTGAAGCAACTGTGTGTTTACCTTACTTATTGCAAATCCAAAGACCTCTTCAAAATAAGCAGGCTGACTTATTAACAGCAAGTAAAAGGTCCAGCTTCTGCAAAAATTTGCCACAATGATTGCATAAACCGGCAACGATGTAAAAAATTTTTTCCATGGTGTATTAAATTTCTAGGGAGTAAAAATACCGTGGGATTTTTAGTGAATATACTGACAGATTATTTTTCTTAGGAGGATAACACAATCACTGAGAGAAATACTCATAAAAAAGAGGCAAGTCTTCATCCATCCGGCTCTACTTACACTGAGACTAACCAAGTTGGCTCCTTCTCCTATACTTGTCTCTATATAGGTCCTTTCCTCATGGGATATTGTTGGGTGAACTGCTGGACACTCATAGGCCTGCAACAGCCAAAACATGTACCAGATAATCCCAAATATACCTGCAGTTGAAAAACAAAAGTCTTGATGATACGGTCTCATTTTCTTCCATCTCTAAATCTGTCAAATTTCAAAGTATTCTCAAACGGCACTATATTCAGCTAGGAGAAAGTGTTTGGTTTATTTTTCCGTTGTTGTTATTATTAACTGGTATTTAAAGAAAGATAATGTTCTGCTCATTAAATTCAACTTTCATATAAACATTAAATGAATCATCGCTAGACAAGTATTCCATTTATATGATAAACTTGTCTTAGTAATCTCTATTTTCATACAGAAAACTCTTAGCCAACCCCATTAGACAGTAAAATACCACCTCTATGAGTCACCCAAGGGGACTCGTGAAATCAAATCACTCACCATAAATATAAAAGACAGAGGCCCATCCCATGTACTGTACCAACACGCCGGCCAGCGGCATGGCAATCACTGCCCCCGCGTAGGAACCTAGAACGGGAAAAGGTTGAGGGAAACTTACCAGTCGTCATGCAAGCCCTTTCAAACCATTTAGAGTTCATGTGGTCGAACTGAGGATGAATCAAACTGTGCAGGAGTCACGAGGAGGAGCAGGCAAACTCCCACCGTGCCCAAAACAGGGCTTCCAGGAGAGAAAGTTCAACAGGATGCCCTTTAACTTCCTCCAGACACCATGGAGGGATCAGACAAAGATGGCTCAGGCACCGTGATTTGGAATTACAAGAGAATGGAATGAAAAGATGAGAAAAATCTAAGAGAATTCTGAAAAATTCAACCAGGCACAATATTGGGTGCAGAAGACAGAAAGTGAAGGAACATACGTATCTACCTCTCAGGGCTCACAGAGCAGAAGGATTATCACCGTGGTCTTTATTTACTAAAAATTTTTTCTTCCAGCTTTATTGAGATATAATTCACCTAGGTCTTTAAAAGAGGGACTTCAAACTATGAAAGGATCATGCTTTTAGAGTCTCGATTTTTTTTTTTTAATACCAGGAAACAGTTAAATTTCAGGA
This sequence comes from Leucopleurus acutus, assembly GCF_964270905.1. Classification (NCBI taxonomy): domain Eukaryota; kingdom Metazoa; phylum Chordata; class Mammalia; order Artiodactyla; family Delphinidae; genus Leucopleurus; species Leucopleurus acutus. The sequence goes on along the minus strand of NC_139152.1, from coordinate 82,863,426 downwards.
TGGCAGGATGACCAGGATGGCTTCTGTCTCCATCCACCTCCTAAATATGTACATTTTTTAGTTTCTTACTTTGTAAATACCTAACCTTGTAAATACTTACCTATATGTGGATGTTTGTCTTGTCTAGACAAGATAGTGAGGGCTAGAGGCAGTGACCTCACCTCCACTATCTCCTGCAGTTCCATGATACCTGCTGGAGAAACGTGAGCCCTGCAAACTCCCAATAAATATTAACTAAATCAAAAAAAATTACTATCTGAAATTCCCTCTGGGTATGAATGAAAAAAAATTCTTGCTTCAGAAAAAGTGAGCCACAAAAGGAAATTCTGTATCCCAGAATCCAATGCTAAGAAAAACCTTCAGGAAATGGGAGCTCGGGGATCTTCCAGAGAAAGAGATTAAATCCCATCTTTCCAAGCTGGGCCCGACTGGTTATGAAAGGCCTGACCTGGAATCCCAAATCTGAACATCTTAATACCTGAAGAAGTCTCTCAGTCTCTCCAAATCATTTTCATTAGGTAGAAGATGGAAGTGAAATCTCTATCTCACAGGGTTGTTTGGAGGAGCAAATAAATTATTAGATGAAGATGCTCTAATTAGTGCTGCATAAACACCAACTATTACTGCTACTGTCACGTACAGAATGACGGAGCACTTTTTTTTTTTTTAACCTCAGACTTCCTCAAACGAATAAGGCAAGCATTCCAGGACGTATCATTAGAAAGAAGAGCTGCAGGCCTAATTCCTCTGTGGGTGTGGAGAAGGTGGTCTTCTTTCCTGGACCAAATACCCTGGGAGTGGGGGTGTGGGGCCTCCAGCTTAGATGATGCAAACAGGGAGGGTCGGGGGATAACAATCTATAAGATCCGCTGGGTGCTTTCTGTGTGCTCTCTAGTACTGTACTGAGTATTCTGGACCCCTGATTTTATTTAACCCTTTTTTCAACCTGGTAACATTGGTACCGGTGTCATCCCAATTTTACAAGAAGGGGAGGGGAGGGGAGGTAGATTTCCTGAGGTCACATAGGTGTGAGTGATAGGACCCCAGGTCTGCAGGAATCCAAAGCCTTTAACCTTAACTACTTAATAATTCAGTCCTGCTTCTTCCGCTCAACCATACCCAATAATTCCTCACAGTAAGAAACATTCATTCACTGAGGAAATTTTACAGCTTGAAATTGTCCTTCCCTGTCTTTATTTATTTATTTTTGCTTACGCGGGCCTCTCACTGTTGTGGCCTCTCCCGTTGCGGAGCACAGGCTCCAGACGCGCAGGCTCAGCGGCCATGGCTCACGGGCCCAGCCGCTCGGCGACATGTGGGATCTTCCCGGACCCGGGGCACGAACCCGCGTCCCCTGCATCGGCAGGCGGACTCTCAACCACTGCGCCACCAGGGAAGCCCTTCCCTGTCTTTTAGATGAACTCTTCCTCATCCTTCCAGACATGGCTGAATGTAATCTCCTATCACACCCTGAGCACACCCCAACAGGGCTCTCCACCCATATTGCCCTCACTGCACCTTGATGCCTCTGTGTGGTCGCCAGGGAGGACAGAGGAGGCCCTCCGATACTTGTTGCTTGGCGTGGGGAGAGGGAAGTGGCTGAACGGGGGATGGGAGAGTCCCCAGTTCTGTCCTCACTCTCCATGGGAATTTATATCTTTTTTCCCTCCCTGAGCCTCCACTATAAAATAATGGAGGTAGAAAAAGAAATCAGATTTGTGGCTATCAGAGGCAGGGGTGGGGAGATGGGAAATTAGATGAAGGCAGTCAAAAGGTACAAATTTCCAGGTATAAGATAAATAAGTCCTAGGGATGTAACATACAACACGATAAAGATAATTGACACTGCTGTATGTTGTCAAAGAAAGTTAAGAGAGTAAATCCTGAGTTCTCATCACAAGGAAAAAAAATGTTTTTCCTATTTCTTTGATGTTGTATCTATATGAGAGGATGGACATTCACTAAACCTATGGGGGCAAACATTTCATGATGTATGTAAGTCGAATCATTATGATGAACACCTTAAAATTACGTAGTCTGCATGTCTCTTACAACTCAATAAAAATAGGGAGAAAAAACCAAAAACAAAAATCTATGTCTTTGAATAAAACCAGTTTTACTTCTAAAAAAAATTAAAATTAATAAAAAATATAAAACAATGGATGTGACTAGATGTTTTCTAAAGACCCTTCCAACTCCAATATTTTTGAAGTGTAAGAATCAATTATCCCTGAGCCTGGGTTTACTTCTAATGACATTTTCCCTTGGCTGTTCTTTGAAACCAAGGCCACACCTTAGCTGGGAAATGTAATAAAGCCTGTGACCTTGATCAGGTAACTTTCCTTGAGAGTCAAATCATTTCTTTAATTAGCCCTTCTAGGTCTATAAAGACACTAAGAATGGGCAGTAGCTGCTAGTTATTCTTGTTTTGCTGGCAAATCAAAATGAAAAGACTTACAAATAAGTCATCCAAAGACAATATCAGGGGACTTCCCTGGTGGCACAGTAGCTAAGAATCCGCCTGCCAATGCAGGGGACACGGGTTCGAGCCCTGGTCCAGGAAGATCCCACATGCCACAGAGCAACGAAGCCTGCGAGCCACAACTACTGAGCCTGCGCTCGAGATCCCACAAGCCACAACCACTGAAGCCTGCATGCCACAACTACTGAAGCCTGTGCACCTAGAGCCTGTGCTCTGCAACAAGAGAAGCCACCACAATGAGAAGCCCGTGCACCACAAAGAAGAGTAGCACCAGCTCACTGCAACTAGGGAAAGCCTGTGCGCAGCAATGAAGACCCAATGCAGCCAAAAATAAAATAAATAAATAAATTTTAAAAGACAATATCAATAGTTCAAGGTCAGCTGGGGCAGAATCATATTCTTCTAGAGGTGGTATAAGATCAGTAGTGGAGGTAGAGATGATCTTGAACTTCAAACAAGAGGACAGAAATACTTTCTAAGGACAAGAGAGGCTAAAGAAGTAAAGACATCTCTGCTGTGCATGCATTTCCAGACTAGGCACAAAATAGACACTTTGGGTGGATATTTCACACCAGATTCCCTGGGATCCTTTATTACTACTACTACTACTACTTAAGGAGGTAAAGAGAGAGAGACAGAGGGAGAAATAAATAAAGATATTCAGAGAAATAAAGCTTCCTCTTTAGCTAAGAAATACACATTAGCTACGGTTAGGAAAGACACGCTAGCCTGACAAACTAAGCAGAACTAAATTCTGATCCTAATTCTACGTGGGCCCGTTGTGACTTTTGTGGCCTAAGGCACTTTTGTCTTTCTTGGCCCCTTCTCCCATAAAAAATATTTGAAAATATTGGTGGCAACATGTGCTGTTCTTGTTCAAATGTTAATCAATACCTAGTAGACTCTTCTGAACATTGATTACTCTCAGAGATTCGTAGAGGGGCCAGTCCCAAAGACATGGCTTCAAATGAAGCAACCTTAGCAAGGTGAAGTTTGGAGACCCAGGAATTTAAGTCACATCACTACTTAACAGCCATTAATTTACTTTCGGGTAAGATGGATGGTGTCCACTTCATTTTTATCTGGAAGATAATGGCGAAAATTGATTAAACAGCTTCTATGACAATGTGTACATAGTAGTGTGTAGTGAGGAAAGTTCTGAATCAAGAACCAGGTGGTCTAAAAAAAAAAAAAAAAGAACCAGGTGGTCTAGATCCAGCTCCTTAACTTAGTAGCTGTGTGACCTTGGGCAAGTTGTTGGACTTTCATTTCAGTTCAATGAAACTAAACTTTAAACTTTAGTTTTAATTTCTTCATTTGTGAAAAGGAGTGGGGGCCTTGATGATTCTATTGATATATCTTCTGTTTTCAACTTTGGAAAGTATCATTTGTTGGCTAATCCTACAACCACCTCCAACCCCTTCTTTCTTACCTTTGTCTATTAAAGATGCTAGAAAAACTAGGCACTTGCTTTTCTAGCCTCCTCTGCAGTTAGTAAAGTATATGACACAATTAGAACCAAGGAAATATAAATGGAAGCCTGCTAGGGAGTTTGGGAAAGCTTTTGCTTTCCTAGTGAAAGGAACAGACATGGTTAGGACACCTATCCCCACTTCTTTCTGCCTTTAATGTGGACTTGATACCTGGAGCTGTGACAGCCATTTTGTGAACATGAGGAACACGCATGAATGTAAAAAGTTATCACTCTGAGGATAGTGGAGTAAAAAGTCCGAATGTGCGTAGTCCCTGGATAGATCACGAAGCAGCAGGATCAATATTAGCAACGATTTACCTTTGGACTTCTGTTATGTGAAAAAAATAAATTCTATTTAGTAGGGTCTTCACTTGAAGCCAAAGCATTCCTAAATGAAACTTGTTATGGTTCTAATACACTTACCGCAAAAAGAAGTTGTGGCCAGTCGGCTTCTCTCCAAAGGCGGTGCCCACTTACTCCACATCCCATGGCAGGCTGGGTAGGTCACACCCTGGCAAAACAGTTGAAAATAGATTATTTGATTCGACTCCAGTTTCTTTTTGTGTTTAAAACACAGATTTTGCTTCTTTAACACTACAATTCAAAGCCTAATTTACAGATACTAAATGACATGTGTCAGCTATTTCAGCTCATGGCACAGATGCTGAAATTCAAATACTAGTTCAAACGTAAGCATGGTGGGGAATAGGGAAGGAGTCTTTATATTTCATATTATTATAGAATATCAGTGTAGAAAGGGATTTCCACAACCAGCCGGGATATCCTGTCATTTTCAAGATACAGAACCTGAGGCTCAGAGCCATTAAGTGATTAGATTCTAGTCTTCACGGCTGCTAATATCACGTTCTTTCTACCATGTCAGTATTTTCTGAAGTGTGGTATATGCCCCTCTAGTGGGATTAAAGTTGGACTTAAGGTGCTACAACAACCTACATTTTTTATTATAATTGTTACATATATATTATAACGTGCTTAAGAAATAAAATACAACTAGTACATCAAGCCCATGATATCAAAGATATTGTTGCTTATGATAGGTTCTTTTATTTTGTTTTGTTTTGTTTTGAAGTGAATTGATCTAGGGAAAAACTATAGGCAAATAATAGTATAAATCGTAGTGTGGATGTGACAAAAGTGACAAAGGTTAGAGGTGAATGACTGAGTTCGGGAAACATTTCTCTACATCAGGTATTGGCAAACTATAGCCTGATATGGCCCCACCATCTATTTCTGTTCAGCCCTCAAGTAAAGATGGCTTTTACATTTTTAAGTGGGCAGAAAAAAAAATTGAAAGAAGAAGAATATTTCCTGGCATGTGATAATCATATGAAATGCAAATATCAGTGTCCAAAAAGTTTTACTGGAAAGTAGCCATGCCCACATGTTTACCTATTGTCTCTGGCTGCTTCTGCATTACAATGGCAGAGTTGAGTCACTGTAACAGACCATAGTATGGCCAGCAAAGTGCAAAATATTTACTTTCTGGCTCTATATTATTCTACCTCCTTCATCAAGTTAAATCTCTGTGTAAGACCACACCCTTGGAAATTTACAGATTTATTAATAAGTCCATTTAAACCGTTTTAGTGGAAAGAGCCCTTGCTATGTGAACTGTAAGTTTGAGTCTTTCAGTTTCAAATTTTATTAAATGAAAGGGGTTGGATTATCTCTAAGATCACTCCTGGCTCATCTGAAATTCTGCCCTCTATGAAATGGTCCTTTATTGGGTGTAAATATGGAATCATACAAGGCATTTTAATTAAAGTACTCATAATTATAATCACAACCAGAGAGTTCAGATAGCAGGACAAGGTGGAAGATAGGAAAACTGAGTAAAGGAGGTTTTCCTCAAAAGCTGAAATTTCTAAAGGACAATGTTGTCTCCAGCGATATCAAAATGTGTTAAGAATCTCCTACCTCCACTAGACCTTGCAAAATTCTGACACACATGACACATCCGTAATGTACTCTGGCTGCAGAAGGAATGAACATGTTCAAGGTCGATGTTAAGAAGATGGCAGCTCCAAAGACCCTGAGGGACCAAAACACTGTGTTATTGGACAGGCCCACTGATGGATGTGGCATGTTAGTTAAACATCAGGAACAAACCTAACAGTTTATGGAAGATCACTATAGAAATTAATGGAAAGAGAAATACATGTTGTGTTAGGATCTGGTGTGTTCCAAGCTAGACTGTTGGGCCGCTTTGATTCCCAAGCTCCAGTCCCTGGACCAATCATGGGAAGGTTTTGGGCAGTACAGGGATGTCCTGCCTAGATGAGATCCTGAAGCTGGAGATTGACCAGCATGAGGTAAGCTTGCTGGAGACCCACCATTCTTCTTGGTTCTACCCAACTGATCCATTCTGACCATTACCTCATGACTTCTGCACATTTGGGTTGTGTCTCCTGCTTCCCAATTCTGCTCTCACTTTACCAGACGGGGATACTGACTATCTGAGAAGCATGCTGCGTCCTGGGACCAGCCAAGCACAAGACAGGCTGTGTACCTGTCTTAGCCCCCAGCTCTCTGCCAAGTACCGTGTGCCTTCTCCTCCCTGCCTGGACAGGAGTGTCCTGGGAAAAGAGAGCCGGCACCATTTTCTTCCTTTCTCACATGTGTTAGTGATGCTTCAGCCCTTTTTACATGCTGCGAAATCACTTTATATGTTATTTCTTCTTAGGGCAGAAGTGTAAGTAGTAACCCCAGAGACCATAAGAACTAATATTTTATCACTTTTTAAGAAGAATACAACAGGTAAGTGACAATAAAGGACACAAACTACACAAGAACATAAGTAAATATGAGTCATGCTTATACAAGATGACTTTCAAACTTTTTTGTCCTTGACCCATAAAACAAAATATATTTTATATTGCAACTCAACACACTGATACACACAAATGTAACAGAAACAAGTTTCAAAAACCAATACTTAAATGTGCAATGAGCTAAGATATTTTCTATTCTATTTTATTCTATTTGATTACCTTTTCTTCTATTTCTCCCTCTTTTTTTAAGAAAATAGTCATTGGTAAATCACTATTGATTTTATTACCATCTACTGAGTTCTGTTTTAGAGTTTGAAAAACACTGCTTTATAAAGTATACACTTCACAAAATCCACATATGTAAAGTCAATTACAATTAGAAGAGACTTGGAAATAATTAGTACACTCCTTTTCTGGTACATATACATACTACATCTCCCCCAAGTGGCCATCACTTCTGCTTGAATACCTTTAGTGACAGAGAACTTACTACTCCTTGAAGCAGCTCATTTTGTCTTGGACCCACTTTTAATTGCTCAAACACCTACCATAGAATCTCAAGGGCATTAAAGACATCTTGCAATCTAGAGAGTAGCCCCTCCTACTCACATGACAAAACCTGTATGGAACAGGACGATATTAACATAGTACAGAGAATCACAGAATGTCATTGGTCAAAGGCAACTCAAACACAATCTAATCCGTTTCATTTCACAGATGAAGAAACTGAGGCCCAGAGAAAAAAGGAACCCAGTAGAGGTCACCAAGTGAGTCACTTAGGGTCCAGGAACTGTTTCTCCTGACTCAGTTGCAATTGATCTTTTTATTACATAATCATTTAAAGAATTGCAAGATAGAATAAATTAGACAAAAAAGTAAACAAAAAGAGACTCTTAAGAACAGGATCATATAAGATCAATGTCTGTGAATCACATCTTTAGGAACGGCTTCTATCTTTCATTCTGTACCCCTAAATTGAGAGCCAATTATGCAGATTTTATAAGAGTACAAAGTCATATTATGATCTGTGCAGCACTCATGTTATATCAATTTATCTTACCTGTTAGCAGCAAACTTATTTGAAATGAAACCACCTGGAATTTGTGTCACAATATAGCCCCAGAAAAAAGATCCATGGATAAGGCCCACCGTCTCTGGATCCCAGTTAAATTGTGCTGTCTGGAAATGAGAAATCAGACACAGTTGTGTTTGGAAGAAAACACTTGACCATAATTATTCACTGATCATCCTACACACAATAACCCCATGAGGTCTTTCCTTCCCTCCTTTATTCAAAGAATATTTTATGGAGGGCCTCTTGTGTGCTTGGGATATAGGACAAAACAAAGTCCTGGCTGTCACTGACCTCAGGTTCTAGTGATAGAAAGGAGAGATTATGTACAAATTAAAAAAAATTAAAAAATAGATATACATGTATATGTGCATATATATATGTATATGTGTGTACATATATACATGTATGTGTGTATATATTATATATATACATATATGTGTGTGTGTGTATATATATATATATATATACACACACACACAGAATAATGATGAGTGCTAGGAAGAAAATAAAACAACTTGCAAAGAAAACAAAAAATAAATTCTAGGTTTATTAGGCTATTTACTAGGTTATTCAGATACCAGTTTAGTGACAGCACAAAGGGAATGAGAGTCTTAAGTCTCTCGTTTCATAATGAGGATAATAAAACCTATTCTACCTCCCTACAGTATGTGTGGGGATAAACACCATAAATATTTCTAGTAGGTTATCCCTCTGCTTAGAGATTTTGCATTTAGCACATTAGGATAATGCCTGGAACATAGTGTAGTCTCAATAAATGTTAGCAGCCATTATTGTTGTTATGATGATGATGATGATGATAACAACAAAATACCCTTCCACAACTCTGAGGTCATTGAAAATGTGATTCTTGAGGGTTAGAGAGCCTTTCCTCACTTTCTTCCCCAGGCATAGTAACTCATCCTTTTCAGACTCCCTACAAATATCCCTCCTCAGAGGAAGCGCCTCAACTGCCCTGAACTGAAGTGGTCATTTTCCTAGGCTTGGTCCACAGACCTCTGTTCTTGCAGCCATGGCACTCACACTGTTCTCAAACTTGCCATTCACGTGTCCACTTCCCACATGGGGTGGCAAGTAACTCTAAGGTGGCAGCCATGTCCTTTTGACTTTATAGCCTTAGTACCTGAAACAAATGCCTGTAATGTAGAAGGGGCAAGTAAAGATTTGCCAAATGAATGAATAAACGAATGGCTTTGTAAAGCATTGATATCAAAATGCAAGATGTTCCTATTATGGAGTAAGGGTTCTTAATTATCAACATACTACATCTCATAAATTTTCTTTTTTAAAAAAATACTTATTTATTTAGGCTGCACTGGGTCTTCGTTGCAGCATGCAGGATCTTAGTTGCAGCCTGCAGGCCTCTTAGTTGCAGTATGCGGGCTTCTTAGTTGCAGCATGCAAACTCTTAGTTGCGGCATTCATGCGGGATCTAGTTCCCCAACTGGGGATCGAACCCAGGCCCCCTGCATTGGGATTGTGGAGTCTTAACCACTGGACCACCAGGGATGTCCCCAACATCTCATAAATTTTTATCACAGTTTATTTTCCCACAAATTGTTATATAATAATCTGCTCATTTATTCAACATGTACCTCATGCCTCCTGTGTGCCAGGTCAGGTGATAGGCAGTATAAATACAAACTCAAACAAGTATTGCCTTTGCCTTGAGGAGATCACAGTCCAGGTAACGTTGGCCTGTGCTCTGTACTGTAGTTCCCACTTTGCAGATTAGGAAGTTGAAGCTCAAGAGTAAAATGGGACTAACAATCATTCATTCAAACCAGCTTACCAAATTTTTATTTCATGCTACTTCATGCCACACATTGTTCTAGGCACTGGGGATACAGCAGTGAACAATGACAGCAATTGCTACTTTCACAAAGATGCCAGTGGGGATGGCAGAAAGTATACAAGTGCATACTGTGTTAGATGGTGATCAGTGATAAGAAGAAAAAAATAAAGCAGAGAAGGGGACAGAAATGTTGTGTAGGAATGAAGTAGGGTGAAATTTTAGATAGAGTGGCCAGGAAAGGCTTCAGTGAGGAGATGATTGTTGAGTAAAGTCCTAAAGGAAGAAAGGGAGCAAGGCATGCTGTTCATTATCTGAAAAGAAAGCTTTCCAGGCAGAGAAATAGCAAGTGCAAAGGCCCTGAGGTAAGGATGCGTCTTGTGTGTTAGAGGAATGGCAATATGTCAGTAGAACTAGAGGGTAAACATGAGGAAGAGGATAATAGGCATTAACATAAGAGAGTTTCAAATGATGAAGGGCCCTTTAACTTATCATAAGGACCTTGGCTTTTACTCAAAGACAGAGGGAAGCACTGAGTGAAGAGGGACCTGATTTTAAGTCACTTTCCACGTCTTTCCTCTTCTAATCCTTACAACACGTAGAGGTAACTACTATTATCTCATTTTTTATAGAAGAGGAAATTGAGGCTTAGAGAGGTTAATTTACTTGCCCAAGGTCATACAACCAGTTATAAAGAGAGCCAACACCAAGCCCTCTTACCTACTTGACCCCAAAAAACTGTATTCTTTCCATTGCTGCGGAGACTTGACTTTCTCACTGAGAAGTAGAGACTGGACTTCTTTGCCTTCTGTCACAGAATGCCCCAAGAATCCAAGGATCCAAGACAGAGGGCTCCACTTCAACCAGCAGCTAATTGTCAATCACTTGGTCCCTTGCTCATGTCTTTCTCTCTGACGAGATGGTGCTTCTGTCCATTTGAGAAATGATACCTGAAGAAGAGCACTTGTGCCTGCTGAGAACTGACTTTCATTATCTCTTGAGCCCATTACGATCATAATGGCCTCATGTCTGAACTATTATTATAAGCCAAGCACTGTGTCAGGTACTGTGTTAGGCTGAAAAAAAGGGCCCCAAACACTATATGCACAAAATCCCCAGAATCTATGAATGCTGCCTTATTCGAGAAAAGGGTTTTGCTGATGTGATAAAGTCAAGGATCTTGAGATGAGTTTTCCTGGATCATCTATCTGGGCCCTAAATCCAATGATGTGTCCTTGTAAGAGAAAGGCAGGGGGAGATTTGAGACATAAGAGAAGGTACACAGGAAGAAGGCCATGTGAAGACGGAAGCAGAGGTTGGAGTGATGCTGCCACAAGCCAAGGAACGCCTGGAGCCACCAGAAGCTGGAAAAAGCAAGGAAGGATCCTCCCCTAGAGACTCTGGAGGAAGTGTGGACCTGCTGACACTGATTCGGACTTCTGGTCTCCCCAGATATGAGAGACTAAGTTCCTATTGTTTTAAGCCACCATGTTTGTGGTAATTTGTTACAGCAGCCTTAGGAAAGTAATATAGGTATTTAATATATTGGTGCCAGATTATCTCATTTGATCTGTAAAGCAGGCCTTTTATTCCCATTTCACAATAAGGCAATGAGGATTAGCAAAGAATTGCTAGAAATGCCAGTTCCTGGCTCCCTACACATGTTTCCTTCTAAGAGGATTCTCTTCCTCCCCCAGAGCCATGGGCCTCTCCCCTGTGACTGGACACCTGAGTAGAGGGAGCCAAGGCATGGGATGGACTCAGCCCACCTGTCTCTCTCTCTCTCTCTCTCTCTCTCTCTAATCTGAACCCAGAGATTCTAGTTAGACAATACTGAACACTTGAATTGAAACAAGTCCCGCTGGAGTCAGGGCCAAGTAAGTCAGCTCCCCAGCAAGGCAACGGCTCAAAGAACTTCAGCCTCGGAGGGCAGTGAGAAGCCATGGAAAAAGAAAAAAAAAAGAACTCCCCTGGTGGTCCAGTGGTTAAGAATCCGCCTTCCAATGCAGGGGACACGGGTTCGATCCCTGGTCGGGGAACTGAGATCCCACGTGCCATGGGATAACTAAGTCCATGCAACGCAACTACTGAGCCCACGTGCTCGGTAACCCACGCGGCAACTAGAGAGAAGCCCGTGGGCCGCAACAAAGAGCCTGTGTGCAGCAACTAAGACCCGAAGCAGCCAAAAATAAATAAATAGATATTTTTTTAAAAAGGAAAAGGAAAAAACAAAAACAGCAGTCCACGGAGAGACCTGGGAGAATGGAGCAGACTCAGAGAGAAGCAGATGCGAGACACTGCACAGCAAGCAAGTTGGAGACTAAGCTAAGGATTTCCTAGTTCCCATGAGGTCCAGCTCCACTCTGCCCTTCCTGGCTCCTTTTCCTCCCCACAGTAGGGTACAGCCTGGATTTTAGTCCCACCTCAGGCTGGGCTCCCCTGTCCAGGGTGCAGACTGCACAAACATACACAGCAGATTTGCTTTCTGCCCTTCACTTTCGTGAGATCCCCTATAGCCCCACTGTAATTTCCTTCTTAACTTCAGCTGGTTTCCCTGCAATTCTATTCTTTGCAACCAGCAATCCCTGACCAAGACAGAAGGGCAGCTTGCTCAAGGTCCCAGAGCTAATAAACAACAGAGTCAAGTGTGAAACCACGCCTGGCCAATTCCAAAGCCCAATTCTTCTTAACCCTACAGGGCTCATGATTCATGAGAGGGAGTTTGGGATTTTCCTGAGGGTAATGGGAACCAATCTCAAAGGTGCTCACACTTTGGTCATTTATTGCTCACCGCATGCCAGACACTGTTCTAAGTGATTCACGTGTTTTAAAACGCATAATTAGTAAACTAAAAATGATTACTCACACATCAACTAAAACTACCCTTTATACCACTAATAGAATATATGCCATTTATGTGCAAGACCTACCAATTCACACTGCTTACTTCTCTCCCTCTGCTGAAAACGAAGATTTTAGAATACCTCAGTGCAAAATACCTAGTTTTTCTCCCATAAAACCAAACAAACAAATATGCCAGCGATTGAGAGCCTTTTGTAATATGCTTAGTGAAATCTTTGTCCTTGGGTTCAACATGCTCAGATGATTTCTAAGCTTTGTTCTATTTGGATAAGAGAGAAATGGCCTGCTATAAATTGGAACTTCTGAAATGCTACTAAACTCCTAGTTATAAGGCCAGGGAAAATGATGTAAAGCATATTTTAGATCTTAATCAGTTTCTCTGAGACTCCAGAGGGCAAAACCATAGAAACTAGAGAGCACGCACAGCATTGTTCCTTAAGTTTATCAAAATGTCTTTTCCATATACCTCCAAGCAAATTCTGTTGACCTAGGCCTATCTTTTCAGGCAACAAACAACTGCAAACCAGCATATCATTTTGATCCGGGCCTCAGCAGACGAGTTTAATTAGCTGCCCTTGCTCACAAAAGGCTGCCAGAATGCATGTGATACACATCTGCAACCTCACTAATACATATCATTCTTTATTTTTAAAATGCATGACATGCCCCCTCACACCTCTACGGCCCTCCCTCCCCGCCTCAAAATAAACAACCAGGATATCCTTTTAAAACAGATTCAGCTGTGGCATCAAAAAGAGAATGGTTAGAAGAATCTCCATGGTACCCTTTTCTTCTGGCAGAATAATCTCTTAGCTAAAAAGAAAAAGGAAAAAAAAACAATAAACAAAAAACCTGCCGGCCAACTAAAGACTTCTTTTTAATGAATTGAAATCAAATTTTCCCAAACCGGTGCTTGACAGAAACTGTTCCACGTAATGCTGGAACAGTTTCTGTCAAGAGACAGATGTGGCATGAAAGAAAGCATTCTGCAATCAAGTCCAGGAAACAATGCACTCCACAGCTCCCTCTTGGAGATTCTCATAGGACACGACACAGTAAAGGCTCCCAGTTCATGAGACACCTTCTTCACAGCACAGCCTACAGAACAATGATTTCCAGACACCAGTTTGGAAAATTCTGATCTAAATGTTTCCCCAGGGCTCCCCTGGTGGGGCAGTGGTTAAGAATCTGCCTACCAATGCAGGGGACACAGGTTCAAGCCCTGGTCCGGGAAGATCCCACATGCTGTGGAGCCGCTAAATATGTGCACTGCAACTACTGAGCGTGCGCTCTAGAGCCCACGAGCCACAACTACTGAGCCTGTGAGCCACAACTACTGAGCCTGTGTGCCACATTACTGAAGCCCATGCACCTAGAGACCGTGCTCTGCAACGAGAGAAGCCACCGCAATGAGAGGCCTGCACACCGCAACGAAGAGTAGCCCCCGCTCGCTGCAACTAGAGAAAGCCCCCGCACGCAGCAACGAAGACCCAACACAGCCAAAAATAAATAAATTTTAAAAATAAATAAACAAATAAATGTTTCCCCGAATATGGGCAGGGACCAGAGAACTATTAGATGTCTCTCTGCAAACAGATGGATTTCCACATGCGTCACTCCTGTGTGTGTGTTCAATACAATGAAACACATATATGTTGGGTATCCACTGGGCATACATTTTCATTTTATTTTCCCATAATTTCAATCCTTCTCTAGGCCTACCATTTAGAAAACAAACCAGATTTTATCTTTCCAGTGATTCATAAAATCAATACTATTTAAGTGACGTCAGAGTGTTTAAAGCATTTAAGTGCTTATGACTACAACAACCTTTGAACTGGGCCTTCTACTTCCACTCACTCCAGGCCCAATCCACTGGAGATGACTGGCTGGGCAGTGATCATTCTGGAGCATGGATTTGGCCATACCACTTCTTTGCTTAAAGCCCACCCCTATCTCCCCTCACGGCTTACCAGGCTCTGCAAGACCTAACCCCACTTTACTTGCTGCCTCCTTCTCTTGACGCTCACCCCGTGCTTTACCTTTTTACCGGGGTTTCTTAACCTGGAGTCCGTGGATGGAACCATGTGGATCTATGAACTCGAAGGGGAAAAATCAGCATCTTTATTTCCACTAACTAAACTTTAGCATTTCCTGTAATTATGAATGTAGGAAACAAACCCCAGTCATTTATCAGTACCTGTGACTCTGTGATTAGTGGAAATTATAAATATGTTCATATCACACGATGGTTGTTGCTGCTATCTCCAACTATTGCTTCTCCTTCAGACTTCAAAATTACAGTAATTATTAGACCCATTGCTAGAGTTTGTCATCTGACATTTTCATAAAGAAGCCCATATGCTTCTATATCACAAATTCGATTTTTAAATATTTTGGTATCTTTATTTTATTTTATTGTTTTCCTTTATTTTTATTTATTTATTTATTTTATTTTTGGCTGCATTGGTTCTTCGATGCTGCGCGCAGGCTTTTCTCTAGTTGTGGCGAGCGGGGGCTACTCTTCGTTGTGATGTGCGGGCTTCTCATTGCGGTGGCTTCTCTTGTTGCACAGCACGGGCTCTATGTGAATGGGCTTCAGTAGTTGTGGCATGCGGGCTCAGTAGTTGTGGCTCAATGGCTTAGTTGCTCCATGGCATGTGGGATCTTCCCAGACCAGGGCTCGAACCCATGTCCCCTGCATTGGTAGGCAGATTCTTAACCACTGCGCCACCAGGGAAGACCGATATCTGTATTTTAAAATGATGGGTTTTGGGCTTCCCTGGTGACGCAGTTGTTGAGAGTCCGCCTGCCGACGCAGGGGACACGGGTTCGTGCCCCGGTCCGGGAAGATCCCACATGCCGCAGAGCGGCTGGGCCCGTGAGCCATGGCTGCTGAGCCTGCGCGTGCAGAGCCTGTGCTCTGCAACGGGAGAGGCCACAACAGTGAGAGGCCCGCGTACAGCAAAAAAAAAAAAAAAAAACAAATAAAATGATGGGTTTCCTTTATAATCCTATGTGTTTTATTTTAAGAATTTAAAACATTAATACAGCCATGGCTGAAAGAACTCCCACCATAGACAGACACTGACCTGAATTTCCGGTTTTCCATCAACGTATATAGTGTTGTTGTTGACCATTTCCACAATGGCAACTCCAAGGTTGCACCGAATCCCAAAGGAAATGCAGAATCCCAGCCCGCTCATGATGGCAATGATGTAGCGCTTGGGGAGGCCACAGCAGTGGCAGTCACAGAGTGGGGGGCTCTGCTTGGATGTCTGCACTGGCCTTCCTTCTTCATTCAGCTCAATGTTACCTTCTTCCTCACTGGTCCCATCAATTTTCCTACAGTAGAAAAAGAGAGAAAGACCAGGATTACAGAAAAAAACAAAGTGTACTACAAAAAAAGAAAAAGTGTACCAAGAAAGAAAATAGGAAACCCAGAGTAGGATGCAGCCTGCATTTTTTAACATCATCATCATCACTAAAATAAATTATAATGGCTACAATTACTGATATTCTGGATATCATATTCCACCCTTATAGGCATTAAGTTGTTTTAATCTCATAACAACCACATGAGGTAGACCGTGTTATCTTGTCCTTTTCTACATGAGGAAGCTAAGTCATCTATGGTGGGATGCAAGCCCAAGTCCAGAGTTTGTGTCCTCAACAATATGCTTGGGACTTCCCTGGTAATGCCGTGGTTAAGAATCCGCCTGCCAATGCAGGGGACATGGGTTCAAGCCCTGGACCGGGAAGATCCCACATGCCGTGGAGCAACTAAGCCCGTGTGCCACAACTACTGAGCCTGTGCTCTAGAGCCCATGCACCACAACTACTGAGCCTGAATGCCACAACTACTGAAGCCCACGCACCTACAGCCCGTGCTCAGCAACAAAGAGAAGCCACCACATTGAGAAGCTCGTGAACCACAACGAAGAGTAGCCCTCACTCACCACAACTAGAGAAAGCCCACGCACAGCAACGAAGACCCAACCCAGCCAAAAATAAATAAATAAAATAGATAAATTTATTAAAAAATATATATATGCTTTACTGAACTTCCTGCTGAAAGAGTATCCATAGACTTCATCCACATTGCATGACTCAGCTAACTATTATGTTTGACCTTAATTTTAATGTCACTTGAAGCTTGCTAAAAAGATATACAGTAGAAAATTAATGCAGATGTTTTTCTTTCTTCCTCTTTTTCTAAGTCTTAATAAAATATGAGATGGAGGTAGGGAGACACATTTTCTATCACAGCACACAACAAACTGGTTGTGTATCCTTTCTTCCTTAGGTGGTTCTTCTAAGGAGGTGATTCTCTGACAATTTTTAACCAGATGGTAGGATTTCTCACTGAGTTCTATAAATTCAGATTATGGTATATCTATTACAGTAAATTTACTCTCTTCTTTAAAGAAAAGAGTAATTGGGCAAACTGAACACAATCTGTCAATTATAAAAGGAGCTGTATGCATCCTCTCACATATTGTAACCCTTCTGAGGACACCCAATTAAGTTGAAGTCTTTGTAAAAATAAGCAAAGCTTATACATTTTCCTGAGTATCATATTCACTAATAGCTAATACAGACCAGACTGAAACACAAATAATTTGCCCACCAATTCACAGAAGAGATAATCTTGGTAGCTTTTTATGACTCAAGCAAATGAGGTTAAAGCACATGTAGAGAGAAGCAAATGTACTGGATTTAATTCAGTTCATCAACTATTTATTGAGTGCCTACTGTGTGTCAGGCACTGTGCTGAATGTTAGGGAACAATAAAGAAGGGGACATGGTCTCTGCCCTTCTTCAGTTCTTAGGCTGTTTGGAAAGAAAGACACATACACAAGCAGCTATAATTGCTGGATGATGTAGGTTTTGTTGCAATCAAGGTGAAGAGCAATAGTAAAACAGGAAAAAGAGCTTTCATTTTCAATGTGTGAGCTCAGAGTGGTAGCTTAATAAATGTGCAAGAATATGGAAGTAATCAGAAGAGAACTTCAGCAACCTCCCTGTGTACCTATCTACCTACCTGTATTTATGCTAATTTGTTCTTCCTTTGTTCTATGGTTGTCCATGCTTCTAGCTAAGGCCAACCTCTCTCCTTGGGCACTAGATCTCATTGCCTCTCATCTACTCAAGGAAATCCCTACCCCATACTTAATCAATTATTTTTCCTCTCTACTAGATCATTCTTATTGCCTACAAATATGCTCTTATTTGTCCCACATTAAAATTAGAAGCAAAAACACTTTCTCTTTCCACTACTCCCCTATTTCTCACCTTCCTTTTATAAAAAAAGAAAACTTGGAAGTCACTGTCTTCACTTCCCTTTGTCCCATTCTCTCTTGGACCCACTCCAACCAGGTATCCCCCAACCTGTCCACCAAAACTGTTCTTCTTAAGGTCATCAATGCCCTCCACGTGGTTCAACCCAAAGGCTATTTTCAGTCCTCATCTATTCAACCTATCCGCATCACTTGACACTACTGATTATTCTTTCGTCCTTGACTACTTTGTTTCCTTCACAGAAACCACACTCACTTGGTGTTCCTCCTAATTCCCTGACCACTCCTTCTGTTTTATCCCTTAAGCTGATTCCCTACTTCCTCAACCTGTAAACATTTGGATATCCAGGACTCAGTTCATAGATCTCTTTTGTTTTCTATCTATACTTTCTGCCTCTGGGCTACAGATACCATGCATATGCTGACAGATCCCAATTTTCATATCTAGACTTATTTGACATCTTCTTGGACACACGATCAGCATCTCAAACTTAACATATCCAAACTGAGTTCCCCTAAAAGGAATTAATTTCCCATCCCAGGTAATGACAAGTTTGTTCCTTTGGTTGCTCAGGCAAAAAACTTGGTGACATCCTGGATGCATTTCTTCTCCAATCTATGTCCAGTCTAGGAACCAGTGTCCCTTAGTTTTAATTTTTACTCTTCTTTTTACTTAGCTGTGTGACTTTGGTCTAGTTAACCTCTCTGGGCTTCAGTTTTCTCATCTGTAGCCTGAGAATTATAATAATAGTTTCTTCTTCATGGGATTGTTCTTAGGATTGCCATAAGTGAATTATTATATTAGATCATTTAGAACAGAACTTGACACATGTGAAAACTCATATATGCCAGCTATTTTTATTACATTAATCCTCATAACCATTCAATGAGTCCACTCTGCTGGGCTGAGCATTAATGCCATTTATTGCCATTTATATTGATGTCTAAGAGTTATTTGGATCATAAAACTGTTTATAATGTGCAGCCCCAGTGGTCATCATGAATTTCTGGCATCAGAACATATATAATTTGAATAGCATGGAAAACTGATGATCTAATATTGATACATCATTATAATAATATTAATATTCACTAAAACATGGATAATATATAACAACTACACTAATATTTGTATGAAGCAAATTCAGTTCTTTCCCTCTGCCCTTTCCTCTCCCTACACTTTCATATAATGATCTTATTCTATGGTTAGAACAGCTCAGTGAGACAGGAAATCTAATGCTTCCATTTGACACAAATTATAACTGTAGTTCAGAAAGCAAGAGTGGATTGGCCAAGACCACAGAGCCAGTAAAGGGTAGGGGCAAGATGTGAAGCCTTTCTCCTGCCTGTCCAGCCAAGTTCCCTTTCATGTGAGTTTCCCAGCTCACCAGGCTGTGTTCTGTCTCAGTGATCTTCCTGAGTCACCATGGATGACCCAGTAGAGGAGAATATTTAAGAGAAAGGGCTCTGGAATGAGAGAAGCTGAATGCTGTTTCACCCATGTGCCAGTTTTGTGACTTTGGCTCTAAGTTACTTGACCACTTTAAGCCACAATATTCTGGTATTAGTTTGCCAGAGCTGCCATATCAAAGTACCATAGACTGAGTGGTTTAAACAACAAAACTTTATTTTCTCACTGTTCTGGAGGCCAGAAGTCCAAGATTAAGGTATTGCCAAGCTTCCTTCTGAAGCTTCATTCCTTGGCTTGTAGATTTCTGTCTTCTCCTTGTATCTTCACATCATCTTCCCTCTGTGTATATCTGTGTCTCTCTGTGTCCAAATTTCCTCTTCTTATAAGGACACCAGTCACATGGATTAGGGTCCAAACTAATTATCTCATTTTAATGTAATTGTCTCTTTAAAGACCCTATCTCCAAATACATATTCCTCACCAGGGATTAGATGAAGGCTGGGGGCTGCAATTATTGGGATACTACGAATTTCATCTGCTGATGTTTTTATATATATGGTAAGAACTTATTTACTGTGTAGTGTGTTTAAACATTTAAGTTTTATGAGCTAGTTCCTCCTTTAGAAGCTGACTATTCAACTTGTTCACTTTTTCCTTTTTTATAATAATTATCAGGTTATAAAAATAAGTTTATACTTTTGTGTTTAATCTGAAAGTAAGAAGCAGAAAAACTGCCTATAATTGCAATAACATGGAGATAAGTATCAATACTTCAGTGTAATTCCTTCCTATCTTTATTAAAAATAAATAAACTGTTTTCCAACATACACACACAAAAAAAGTACCAGGAATTAGGACTTCAACATACAAATTTGGAGGGGACACAATTCAGTTCATAACAATCACCATCTCTAAAATGGGCTAATGATCATAGCTATGTCATAAGGTTGTTTTAACGATTAAATGATATGATGCATGTAAATTATTTAGTGCAGTGCCTGGTACATAAAAGAGCTTTCTATTAATACATGGTGAGTAGTATTATTATTGCTATTAATAAAATTGTTACCATTCACAAGCTTAGCATCTCTCTATATGCATGCAGATGCTTTGGATGAAAAGTAATACAGACTAACATTCTCAGGCACTGTGGGGTCTTGAGGAGCTTAATTGAAGACAGACCCAGCTGCTGTGCTCTGAGTACACCAGGGCTTTGGCTTGAGGACCACACTGTCACAGGCTGCTCTCCAGCAAGCACGGAGCACAGCAGTGATTTAAGGCAGACCCTTTCCTGCAAGAGGCAGGACTCCCCAGTGGCCTTGCCAAAACTTCCTAGTACCGTGGTGGAGTCTGAGACTCTTCCTACCTAAACTTTCTTCTTTCCCTCTCTCTTATGCAGATAGTGTGGTGGTCTGAATGCTCTCCCAGGCTCCCATAGCTCCTTCCCCTTTTCCCTCAATAAATCTCTTGTGCATCTATTCCAGTTTTAGCATCTGCTTCTTAGAGGAACCAACACAAGCACCCTCTGAGTGCATGGTGCCACCTGGGATGTCCTAAGAGCTTCCAGAGGGAGGACACAACAGCATGGGAGTAGATTTCCTTCAGTTTCAGTTTCTCTTGCCTGAAGTGGCAGCTGAGTCACCAGGCTTCACATGACCATGGGACCAGGAATGAGCATGGGTCAACAACTAGAGGAAGCTCCAGAGTTGTTTGTGACTCCTTTGCACATCCTGGGTGTGGCAGGAGGGGCACCCCTATATCAACTGAAACTTCACTTCTACCAGAGTTAGATTTGATTTGTTTTAAAAACATAAAAATGGTGAGACATTACTTGTACAGCCAAGTTGCTCGGAGAGGAAGATTCCAAACTACCTCACCCTGCTTAATAGAACAAACCAGGCTTTGTGGCAGTCAGTTAACCCAGGTTTGGTTGCAGCTCTGCCACATATATACTAGCTGTGTGACCTTGGGCAAGTAGCTTGGCCTTTCTGAATCTCACATTTCCTCATCCGTAAAATGAATATAATATTTATCTCACAGAGCTGTTGTTCAGATTAAATGAGCCTACAATACCAAGAGGAAAATATTACCACCAGTAAACGGGTAGGTATTGCTTCAGTGTTAGGGACTGTACCATCCCTGATCCTGCCTAAGTGTTTTATACTTTCCTCTATTAGTGCACTTATCACATGGAGTTAGTTATTTGTTGTCATCAGCACAGTAGGTGTGGAGTAAGTATGTGTTGATTTGAGAACATGAATGCATGAAGTTCTCTCCGATAGACTGTGAGCATGTTGAGGGCAGGAGCCATTTCTTCCTCATCTTTATTCCTAGGGCTCAGCATGGTGCCTGGACTCATGAATTCCTAGTCAACTGAATGGAACTGAGGGATCAATTTTGGGCATCACTCCTGACTTACAGCTTTTACAGACAGAGGTAAGCATCTATTCATAGCTGCCCAGGGACAAGCTATTTTTTTTAAAGGGGTTTGGGGTTAAAAGAATAAATGAGAAAAAGGAACTCCCTTCTTACGAAGTAGAGGACTTCAATCCTGCATAAGTGCTGCTTATCATATTTGGTTTTCTATTGATGTTTGCCTGCAGCTGGTCTTTTAGATCAGAGAATCTTCATTCTTTCTAGGGTGACATTCATCGCTGCTGTTTCGCCAAATACAGATAGCTGCAGTCTGTGGGCTGGGCTGCTAGCTCTTTATATACTAGACAAGTACAGGCCCACGGTTCACAAAAACAACTGTCCAGTAAACAGTCAAGCCCCAGGATTATAATTGCTTAAGATATGCTACCTGGCCTTTAAGTACCTGCAGAAGTATACTTCCAATTCAAATGTTCCAGTAATCATTGAGATTTGGTTTTGTTTTGCAGGTAATGAGTTCTATATATGGAGCACAAATTGAGTAGAACTAAAGATCATTTTATGACTTTAAAAAGTTTATTTACTTACTCTTTTTTTCTTTAAAGATTTTTTTTTTTGATGTGAACCATTTTTAAAGTCTTTACTGAATTTGTTACAATATTGCTTCTGTTTTATGTTTTGGTTTTTTGGCCACAAGGCATGTGGGATCTTAACTCCCTGACAAGGGATCAAACCCGGACCCCTGCCTTGGAAGGTGAAGTCTCAACCACTGGACCAGGAGGGAAGTCCCTTTATTTACTTAAATCCTAACCCCCAGCATCTCAGAATGTGACTGTATTTGGAGAAAGGGCCTTTAAAGAGGTAATTAACATTAAATAAGGGCCCATATGGGTGGGCCCTAATCCAATATGACTTGTGTCATTACAAGAGGAGGAAACCTGGACACACAAAGAGACACCAGGAGAGCACATCACCAGAGTAAAGGTCCTGTGAGGACACAGAAAGAAGGCAGCCATCTACAAGCCAAGAGGAGAGGCCTCAGAGGAAACCAAGCCTGCCAACACCTTGATTTTGGAGCTCCAGCTTCCAAAACTGTGAGAAAATAAGTTTCTACCCAGTCTGTGGCACTTTGTTTTGGCAACCAGAGCAGACTAATACAGTATTCTAATTTGCCTTCCAAAGGCTCACATTTACATTAGGTTGTTTTTCACATAATCATCCAGCCGCTACTCTACTGGAAGAAGGAAGTTGAAGGATATTGACTACCTTCTACACTGCAGGCACCCCATAAGAGAGAGAGAGGGAGAGGTCTTCAAAACAATCTTGAGAAGTAGGATTTATCCCCATCTTACAGCTCAGAAGACCAAAACTCAAAAAACAAACAAACAAAAAACCTTGCCCAGGAGTCACCCAGTGGCAGTGCGTGAGGTGAAAACATAATCCAGATTTGATATCAAGCCTGCTCCTACATAGGAACTAATCAGAAAGCACCTTAAAAATATTAAGTGCGTCACCTAAATAGATGTGTTTTAAAGGTTCTAGAGAAGCAGTACTGAAGAGGGATTAAGAGAAATACTGTATGATATCACTTACATGTGGAATCTAAAAAATACAACAAACTAGTGAATAAAACAAAGAAGCAGCAGACTCACGGATACAGAGAACAAACTAGTAGTTCCAGTGGGGAGAGGGAAAGGGGGAGGGGAAATATAGGGGTAGAGGGAAAGAAGGGATATTATGGGATTATATGAAATCATGTGTGTGAAACTTTTGAAAATTATAAAGCACAGTAGAATTTAAAGAATTTTTCATTTAGTTAAAAAAATCAATTAAAAAAAAGAGACAGGGGCTTCCCTGGTGGCGCAGTGGTTGAGAGCCCGCCTACCGATGCAGGGGACACGGGCTCGTGCCCCGGTCCAGGAAGATCCCACATGCCGCGGAGCGGCTAGGCCCGTGAGCCATGGCCGCTGAGCCTGTGCATCTGGAGCCTGTGCTCCGCAATGGGAGAGACCACAACAGTGAGAGGCCTGTATACCACAAAAAAAAAGAGGCAGAACATGCTCTGTAGTCAGGCAGTCCTTGTTCAAAGCTGAGTCTGGTGTTTATTAGCTGTGTAACCTTGAGCAAGTTACTTAACCTAACTGAGCCTCAGTTCCATGAATGGAGGATAGAACTCTTGTGAGCACTAAATAAGATAAAGTTTATAAAGCACTTGATAAATAATCGATAAATGGAAACTTCCAAAGGAAGGAGGAGGACTTAAAGTCTGACTCCCAGAGCTAGGTTAGGATTTGAAATGGGATCTCATCAGTGTGACTTTCAGTGCTCCAGATTCCAAAGGATCTCAAGAAAATGCACCTGGTCAACTCCCACCCAGCCAATACTCTCACAGTACCTGTTTTGGTGTATTTTTTAAAGATATTATTTGCCTCTTCCAGTAGACTATAAACTCATAAAATCAGGAACCAAGTATCCCTAGTACCCAGCATAGTTCCACAGATTTTGAGGTGTTAACCTCTGCTGTTTTTGTTTTCCTCCTGGAGTTTCCCGTCCCCTCATAAAAGCAGAGAGTCAGTACGCCTTACCCAATCAGGGAATGATAAGAAGGGGATAAAGATGGTGGGGCAGGAGGATGTGGAACTCGCCCCCCGCCGCCACCTTATCCCATGAACATGTCATAAATACATCTACATGTGGAACAATTCTCACAGGAAACTGGCAGAAAGACTCCTATACAACCAAGGCTGAAAGAAAGATCCACATAGGATCGAGTAGCAAGGGAAGACAAGTGATCACGTCAAGACCTGTGACCCAGGGAGGGGACTCAGAGGAAAAGGGAGATCACACAGGCAGACATATTGGGTGCCCCAGTCCTGGAGTCCAACACAGGGAAGACAAGTCTTCTTGGCTGGTTGGAGGTCCAGTGGGAAAATGGACAGCAGGGAAAAAAGACTTAGACTCTATGCTTGCTTATTCCAAAAGCCTAAGCTACAGTGACGAAGCAACAGCCCAATGGCCACGTCTGGCCCATAGACATGTTTTTTGTATGGTATGATGCATGTATAGAGTTTTGGGGTTTTTTTCCAGAATTTGGATGAATTGCCAGAGTTTAAAAGTCAGGAGATTGCTCCAAAAACAAACAAACAAAAACGCTTGGATTTCTGGCTTATTTTGAAAACTGACAGTCTGGAATTATTAGGTCCACATTCTCTCATGGCTATAATTGACTCTCCTTTTAACTACAGTCCCCACCACTCTCTACTGTCACCCCAACACTGAGCTCAGTTGCCATTTAACGTTACACCAGCACTGTTGCTTTCCTTAAAGTTAAGAGGAAAGGAAAACATGTTTTGTACTCATATCTCTATCAGAAGAAGAAAAATAAAAACTAGACTATGAACAATCATAAGAAGTAGACAACCATCATTTATGGTTGCCTAATGTCTAACTGCCACTTGATATTTTGAGCTCTGTCTTACCAGCAGAGAAAACTACTTTTCCTATGCTCTCTTGTAGCTATGATGCTAGCTATGACACAGACTCTGCCAAATCAGAAGTGTGTGTGTGAGATTTAGGTGCCAAAGGAAGTAACAAGAGGAGGATGCAGTATGCAGGGGAAATGGCAATGCAAATGGTGACACATGCAATGGTGGAGGCAGCTGGTTCCTCTGTGACTCTGTGGCAGAATTCTGGAACATAATTAGTACCTAGAGACAAGCATTGGTAGTGGCTTTGTTTTATCTAGAACATTCTAGTGATATGACATAATATGTTCTCTGTTGCCTTTTTACTGCAGGTAGAGTGTCCAGATCTGGTCCTCCCAAGGAATCTGAAAGCTTACTAACATGCTTTACTAAATTTCATTCCACCTCAGCTAGAGTGGATTCTCTTGACTGCAATGAAGAACTTTGAATGACACCGCATAGTTCTTTGTGGAAGTAGAGACTATTTCTGTGTGTTGGCATCTAAAATGTGTCTTTGTCATAAAATACAATGTGGCCTGCTTCACTCTATAGGTACTGAGTCTATGGTCCTAGCACTAACCTTGAAGAAGCACTTAGAGGACTTGGTTATTGTAAAGATATATGTGGGAAATTGGGGAAAGAGAAAATAAGCCCTAGATAAGGAAATCTACTGCCAGACTAGGAGAAGATAAGAGATGGTTAGAAGAGAGAGGCTAAGGGTCTAAAAGCTGAAGGGTCCTGTGTCCTGCTGCTTGGAAAGACCCCTGAGGTGGGGAGTCCTTAAGAGAATGTTGTTCTAGGAAGCAAACCCTAAGAATGAGATCTTAGAGTTTGATAGCTCACTAACTGGTTGGGAGTGAGGACCCCAACACTGGTGGTAGGTGAGTGTTGATAGTTCCCAGTATGCGGTACCAGTGCAAATGCTGAGACTTTCAGCTGTGGTGAACTGGGCTGGGATACAGGTGGAAGGGGATGCAGTGGTTCACGCAATATCTCTGGTACTTGGGAGGTATAGGAGAAATAGCAATTTCTCCACAGAGTTGAGTGGCTATTGTTAAATGCTGCTGATGCTCTGAAGAAAGAAAATAACAGGATTGGGGCAATCAATTACCAATTTAAAAGAAAAAGTGAGCATCTGTCACTTCCTTGTCAGCCTTTAAAGAGACCCTCATCTCCTGCAGTTGGAGGGCAGACATAATTGAAGATCAGGCACAAGACTTCATTGTAAAAATGGCAGAATCCCCTCTGGGTGTGGGCTGGACTTAGTGACTTGCTTCCAAAGAATAGAGCATGGAAAGAGAAGATACCTGGCAAACACTTCCTTAGCCAAGCAATCAAGGTTAGCATCACTAGTGATAAGTTATGTTGATACAACGTACCCCTCCCCCAGATGATGTGATGAGAAAAGCATTTCGCCTTTGTAGCGTTCTTCCTAAAAACTCACAATCCTAGTCTAATCATGAGAGAAATATCAGACAGCTCAAACTGAGGAACATTCAACAAAATACCCAACCAGTATTCCTCAAAACCGTTCAAGTCACGAAAAACAAGAAAAGGCTGAGAAAGAGTCACAGATCAGAGGAGACATGATGACTAAGAGCAGTGTGGTATCCTGGATTGGATCCTGGAACAGGAAAAAAGACATTAATGGAAAAACTAATGAAATTTTAATGAAGTGTTGGAGTTGAATTAGTAATACACCAATGTTGGTGTCTTAGTTTTGACAACCGTTCTATAATAATGTAAGATGTTAATATTAGAGGAAACCAAGTAAGGAGTAAATAGAAAAGCTCTGTACTATATTTGCAACTTTCCTGTGAATCTAAAATTATTCCAAAACAAAAGCTTAGTTTAAAAAAAAAATAGCAGAACTCCAGAGAAGGTAGAATTCTGAGGCTGGGGAGGTCTCTTACACCCAAGCTGAGATCCTGATAAGAAATGGCACCCTAAGAACTTGGGATGCTAGGATACCCGAGTGCTGGGTTAAAGGGTAGATGCACTTGAACATCTAAAGCCCTAGATTCCTCTGAACCCTCTGGACCTGCAGATGCAGCCATGCTTCTTTTTGGAAGACAGATGTCCCTCCTCCTTTTACTTGAAAACTAGCCTCAAACGGAGCAGGTGATTTATGAGATGATGCTGATGCTCTTCAAGATCTGCTCCCACCTCCCTTTCTGACCACCAGACCGATAATTAGCACCGAGTCCCAGGCTGGAAAAGATTAGGCAAATATTGGGTGTGCCTGCCAATGAAGGGAGGGGTTATACACCAAGAAACAAGCAGGATCTGACTAACATTTACCAGCAGGAAGCAGAAAAGTATGCCTGGGGATGGTTTCTGAACGTGCTGGCTCTGAGGGAGATGTAGGGGTAATAAAATTGGATCAGGAAGAGTTTGTCAATACGAAGGTTAGGTTGAATTATGTTGCCCTCAAAGGATAAGTTCAAGTCCTGACTCCTGATACCTGTGAACCCGACCTTACTTGGAAATGGGTTCTTTGAAGATGTAATCAAGTTAAAACAAGGTCACACTGGATTACTGCAGACCCTAATCCAATGACGGGTGTCCCTATAAAAAGAGGGAGCTTTGAACACATAGACAGAGAAACCCAGGGGGAGAAGGCCATTTGACCACAGAGGCAGAGACTGGAGTGATGTGTCTACAAGCCGAGGAAGGCCAAGGATTCACCAGCAACCACCAGAAGCGAGGAAGAGGCAAAGATGAATCCTCCTTCAGAGCCTTCGGAGAGAGCGTGGCCCTGCTGACAGCTTGAGTCTGGGCTTCCAGAACTGTGAGAGAATAACTTGGAGCTACCAAGTTTGTGGTGTTTTGTTACAGCAGCCCTAGGAGACTAATGCAGGGGGCATTCCCCCATGACACAGGATTTAACATCCTGGCAAAGGCCAAGAAAATGACTCCAATGAGCTCTTAGTGTGGCTCTCGGAAGCTTAGACAAAGTAGAGATGCCAAGAGGAGGCTGATGACTTTAAAAACATAATTGTGCATTAATTTCTAGTAATCAGTGCATTGTGGTCAGAGATTAGGGCCGCTATGATTTTTTAAATAACTTGAGAGCTTCTTGGGGTTCAGTAATTGAGCAGAGCACATCTTTGAAGTAGATTTGACTATCAGTGACTTCCTCCTTTCAGTCTGACCATGAGTGAATTCCCCCTGTGAACAAGAACCCGAGGAAGCCAATTTATGGCAAAGGAGGTATCTCAGAGGTACGTGACAATGGGATCCACTGGCTCTACCACATAACCCCCACCTTCCAGGAGCTGGCTACTTGCCAGAGCTGAGGAAGCCTCTTAAAGAAGCAGCTGAGGCATCAGCTTAGAGATAAATTTCTGTGAGGATAGGGTGCTGCCCTTCTGGGTGCAGTATATTCCATAAACCAACAATTATTGTATGGTACTCTGCCCCCAATAGGTAGAATACATGGGTCTGAGAAACAAGGGGTTAGAAGCAGGGGTGGCCCCACTAACCATCATTCCCGGTAACCCACTTGAGGGCTACCTCATCTCTTCAACTTTAGGCTCTGTGGATCCAGAAGTCCTAATCCCGAAGAAGAATTCTTCCACTTGGGAATACAATGAAAATCCCATTAAGTATATGGCTGTGACTGCTGCCCAGTCATGTTGGGGTCCTCACTCCAAGAGCAAAAGGGAAGGCCAGGGGTCACCACTGTAGCTAAGGGAAATTGGTCCTGATCCGCAGGATGAGTTAGGACCATTGCTTCATCATAGGAGCAAGAAGACATATGTTTGGCATTCAGGGCATGCACTAAGACATCTCCTGATATTGCCTTGTCCAGTGTAACTCAAATACAGCAACCATAACTGGTAAGGGTATGTTAACCAGGGCATTAGACCCCTCAGGGATTGAGGACTGGATCAACCCACAAGGCAAGTTAACAGAAGTGAGGGGACTCGAGAACGGGTGGGAAGGAAGGACCAGCCAGAGCAAAGAGAGCTAGTGCATCCCACCAACTCTTCTCCTGAAGGTTCCTCAGGAATTATGACCACAGAGTCTTGGAGAAGCTGGACCTGGATGGAGTGAACTGAATGTGAGAAGCAAGTGGATCTGTATGGTGCAATGAGTGCACAGCCCAGGTCCCTTTTCTCAAGCCAGCACACTTCTACAGCTGCTAATCACTTGCAACTGCTCACTTCTTAGGAGAACTGCCCACCACTACATGGCCTCCATTATAAACCTCCATCCCTGCTGGGGAACCCACAGTCAATGACTGACTAATGCAGAGACATAAAAGATTGGTCCCTTTGCTCAAAGGGACAACCCAGTGCCAGTTATGCCCCAGAGCTTTCCACTGTGACCTGGCCCCTGTGCGTTACCTGAGATCATATCTCTGCTTCATTTTCTCCTTTCCTATCCTGCTTTACTCCCTCTCTCCCAATTTTTCCAGGAAGAGCTCTCCTCAATAAATCACGTCCAGACACACACATCCCAATGTTCACTGCAGCACTATTTACAATAGCCAGGTCATGGAAGCAACCTAAATGTCCATCAACAGAGGAATGGATAAAGAAGATGTGATACATATATACAATGGAATATTACTCAGCCATGAAAAGGAACGAAAGTGGGTCATTTGTAGAGACGTGGATGGACCTAGAGACTGTCATACCAAGTGAAGTAAGTCATAAGGAGAAAAACAAATATCATATATTAACACACATATGTAGAATCTAGAAAAATGGTATAGATGATCTTATTTGCAAAGCAGAAATAGAGACACAGACGTAGAGTACAAACGTATGGATACCAAGGGGGAAGGGGTGGTGGTGGCATGAATTGGGATTGACATATACACATTATTGATGCTATGTATAAAATAGATAACTAACCTACTGTAAAGCACAGGGAATTCTACTCTATGCTATGTGGTGACCTAAATGGGAAGGAAATCTAAAAAAGAGGGGATATATGTATACGTATAGCTGATTCACTTCACTGTATAGTATAAACTAACACAACATTGTAAAGCAACTATACTCCCATAAAAATTAATTCAAAGGAAAAAACAAAAGCTGGCACAGGAACGGGTCCAGGGAGCTCCAGTAAGAGTGCAGAGTGTGGCTGGAGTGGGGTGAGGCAGGCAGTGAAGGTCAGAGATGAAGTCAGATTTCTCAAAGTCCTACAGATCATGTAGGACCTTGAAGGCCATTGAAAGGACACTGGCTTTCACTCTTAGTGAGGTGGGAAACTGGGTGAGGGGCAGGCCTTAGTGGTGAGCAGGGGAGAGATGCTATCTGTTTTAATAGAATCACCCTGACTGCAACCATGGGAGCAAGCTACCTGAGGTTGTGCAGGCAGAAAGTAAATGATGTCACGGCAATTGGAATCCAGGATCACCTGATCTCAGAGCCTGGTCTCACAGACTAGCCTTTGTCTATGGAGCAGACAGTGCACGGCTGGTACATACATTCAATACACAACTGCTGAATGCTGAAGATGTACACAATACAGGGATTGGTACCATCACTTTAAAGGGGAGATATGAACACCTAAAAGGAGACCAGACTCTCGCTCAGTCTCCCTTGGGGAAAGCCTTCCATACTATAGCTAATTAGGATAAAAGCGCATGCTTGCCTGAAGATCCAGAGGTTCCTGGCTACTTTGCAGCCCAAGTAAGTCCCTAAGCCTAAGTGAGTGGTTAAATTTCAAGACAGCAAGTGGGAAGAGCGGACAGTTGATTAGAGTGCAGCATAGTGTAATGATTAAGAATGGTGGGCAGAAATGTCTGGTCTGAAACCCAGCTCTGCCACTTATAAGCGGTGGGCAATTTACTTAACCTCTCTGTGCCTCAGTTTTCTCATCTGTAAAACCGTGATTATAATCGGCCCTACCTCACAGGATTGTTAATAGAACTAAATAATTTTACGGTACCTGGAACATACTAAGTGTTTATTATTATCATTTATTACACATAAGCAATTAGAGGGTACTCATATTATCATCTAAGTTGGAAAAAATCTGTATATCAGTTTTTGGACATGAATTTCCAAATGTAATGCTGTCTATCTGTTCCAATACTGGACGGTAAGTGAATGCATCATCTTTCTTCCTACATTTGAAAAATATTATTGTACCTTTAGCTGATGAATTGTTCAGCTGCTTCTTATCAATGACTGTCTTTAGAAAGATTAATAATGCCTGGCTCTAATCAGCCCCATGTGCAAACTTCAGATGCTTTCCTGTGCATCTGCCACTCCCCTGAACAAGAGGAACACTCCGTGATCAAAAAACATCTAAAAATGCCATCTAGATGATGATCTCAGCCTTAAACATTATTAGACATTTATGATTTATACTGATCGCTAAGTTAGAAAGTTGGGATTTCTAACTTCCCAATATTCCTGCCCCTTACAAAACAGAAAACAGTTCTTTAAGGTCTTTCTTTTTTTTTTTCCACATTGGATTCCGTCAACTGGTTTTATGTAAAAATCAATGAGGGGAGGGAATGTCCATTACATGCCAGGCTCTGGGCAAGGCACTTTATATATAATTATCTTATAGACTTGAGGTTAACACCAAGTGCGTGGCAGAGTTGTTTTTGTTGGAGGAGCCCTAATTCTGGAGCATTGCTCAAAGACCACTAGAGCTGAGGATCCGTCAACTTAGATCGACGGCCAATTAATGCCTTTTTTCCCCCTTCCTTTGCCAATCGTGTCTCTCTAGGGATCAGTGAAAGAAGAGGTGCGAGTTTGGCTTTATTTATTCTAAAAACATTCATTCTACAATTATGACAACAATGATAGTATCTAGCATTCATTTAGTGTATTCTCTGTCTCCAGAACTGGGCTAGCTGCTTTTTTATTGTTCCATGATGCAGTTCTGAGGAAACTCTTCGGAGTCCTAGACACATAACTTAATTTGGTGTTGAGGTCACACAACTTGGAAATTACTAATTTTGTTATATCCCTAAGTAAACCAATCTGGTAAACAAAAGGATCTTCAAGTTTGGATCATCCAATCAAACACAGTAAAACCAGCATTTAGGATAAGTCCCTTACTGAAAAAAGTGATTAAATTTTAAAAGACAAAGTTGGAGAAGAACATTCCTAAGTACTTTTGGTTGAGTATTTTATAAACTAAGGCACAGAGTTTGGTGATTGTAATGGTGACTAGTCCAAAGTCGTGGGTTTTATTCCTGACTTTGTCAGATTCCTTTGTCATCACTTGAATATGCCAATTAAGCCACTGTGCCTTCCTTTTGCATTTTTAATCAAATGAACACCACCATACGATGTTACCTGGGAGTGCTCAATGGAAGGATAAAACACTCTTAAAAGAATAGGTTATTGTAATCATTTCCTATGTTTGGCTGGTTTATCCTGCTGTCACTGAGGTAGGTTTTCATCTATACATGATAATTCAGTGTAGTTCTGATGGAAAGTTTTTTGTTTTTAATTACCAAAATAATAAGGTGCCCAACCCAATTCTCCTGCTAAGCTCATCAAGAGTGATACAATGGAAAATTTAACACTGACAGGAGGCCCTGTGTTATAAAATACAAGAAGTGGAATG
Organism: Leucopleurus acutus; assembly: GCF_964270905.1. Taxonomy (NCBI): domain Eukaryota; kingdom Metazoa; phylum Chordata; class Mammalia; order Artiodactyla; family Delphinidae; genus Leucopleurus; species Leucopleurus acutus. Next base: position 82,830,835 of record NC_139152.1, on the reverse strand, counting down.
AATCTCAGTGTGCCTAGAAATAGTCCTTCAAATGTTTTTAAATTTAACAGAAAACATAGATAGAAAAGTTAAAAGGAGATGCTAGGTGGCATTTTTCACTTACCAGGATTAGAAATAATCATAAAAAACTTATCAAGGATATTTTCACATTTATTTATGTCAGAGAGATTAAAGGAGTCATTTTACCTTGCACATAAGGACTGCTTATTAATTCATCTATAAGACCTAGGAAGGCATTTACTATGTCTACTATTAAAAATCACAAATTAAAATATCACATCATTTCATTCATTTATGGCAAACTCTCTTCCAATGGTAATATATTTTACTTTTTAAAAAAAGATTTATTTTTTGGTTTGGACAAAAACATTCAATTCAATGATAGTACTTAACACTTTCCCACTTAATCATGTAAGATTTTCTGCTTTAAATACTAATTTTTTAAGTTACTTTCTTCACACCATTGTGTAATTATCTTTCTCTTTGAAAACTACCCAATCAAGAACCACTTTATAGTTTATATTACAAGCTACACAATTTGCAAATACCTAATTTTCATTTATAGTGAAAAATGAAGTGAAAACTTCTTAAAAATTATTTCAGCTCAGAGCATAACCATATAAAGTGATTCCTGATTTTGTTATTAGTATTGAATTAACATGAAACATTATCTCCCTAAATCTTTTCTAATTCAATGCCAAACACACAATAATGCAATATTACCATCTCCAATAAGTGCTAATCCTACTGTATAAGCAGAATGTTTGTCTTGATGTTTTCCTAATTCAACCTTATCGTTTTGATGCATCCTTTCCTCTAGGCACATAGTCTGTTGGAGCAAGAAGGGGCTCCAGAAGCCCTTTAATCTGACCCACTCACTCCTTTTTTAAATGTGGTTTTAAAATCATGAGGCACACTCTTTCAAACACCAGCAATGTGAAGCTACTCAGAAAGAAACCTAAAGTTTGCATTCAAACTTTACCTTTGTAAAATCCCCAACGAATCCCCCACAGCATTCTTCACTCCTTCCTTTCCAGGTTTCAGAAATTTTTCTTTGAAGGTATCAAATGCTTTAAAAGGCATTTTGAAAAGGGGGTATCTCCAAGCCGTCAACAGTCAGTCTCGGAAATTGTCATCCTTTCTCATTTCCAGCGTGGGGACCACTCTGCTTTCCTCGATGAACACCTGGAAGTCAGTTCTCATACAGGTGACTACTAAAAATCAAAAAGAAGGTGAAACCCAGCCCAGATCTTTCAAGATGAGACAACACCTCCTGCCAAAAAAAGGAGAGGCCAAGTGGTGTGTGACTGGGAATTCGGCCCCTCTCAGCTCCCAGCTCAGCAGCAGCCTGTGGTGCTGTCTCAGGCAGCCACTCTCAGGCTGAGCGCAGCTCGGCTCCTGCCCTGGGCTGCAGCTGGAGAAGCTAAAGTGGGCTCCAGCCCACGAGGTGTCCCGAGACCAGCGACAGCATCTGCAGCCTATCTCCAGCCCCTCCTGCTGCTTCAGACCACATTCCCCTCCTGGCTCACTCGGCTCAGCTGTGGCTTTCCCTGAGTGATCCTTTCCAAGGTGATGCCATAGTAACCAGGACAATACCTGCCCCTCGGTTGCTGGGGCTTTTAATGCGCTCTCAGCCAGAGCAGGCACCCAGGGCGAAGTGTGTGAAACATTCACAAGTCCTCTGCTTTTCTGAGGTCTGGCCCCTAAGACAGGCTCTCAGCGACCACATTATGGCCTCTAATGCCTCTCGAGGGAGGCGTGAAACACTTTTTCTGTGAGACACCAGTATGGATGTGGTCCTTGGAGGAACACTTGCACTTGAGGAGGCTAAATGCAAAACCCAGGCCACAAACCTCTAGGAGGGCATTTATCTGGTCCTGATCAACAGCAGGATCACTCAAGGTGTGGTGTGTAAGCGCCACTGGGACCACTGAACTGAAGATGACTGAGCAGGTCCTAGAACCTGCTCATTGCTCTTCATCCTCAGGATAAGTCTAAATTCTTTACCATGGAACACAAGGCCCTCTGTGGGGCTCCAGCCTTGTTTCTTGTCACTCTGCTCTTTATGTCAGCTTTTCACTGAATTCAGCAAGCTCCCTATCACCTCTGAGGTTTACTCAGACTGTAGCCTCTGTCTGAATAACTCTCCTCACCCTTCATCTGGGAAATGTCGAGGGATTCTTTTTTTTTTTTTTTTTTGCGGTACGCGGGACTCTCACTGCTGTGGCCTCTCCCGTTGCGGAGCACAGGCTCCGGACGCGCAGGCTCAGCGGCCATGGCTCACGGGCCTGGCCGCTCCGCGGCATGTGGGATCTTCCCGGACCGGGGCACGAACCCGTGTCCCCTGCATCGGCAGGCGGACTCCCAACCACTGCGCCACCAGGGAAGCCCGATGTCAAGCGATTCTTAAGTCTCACAGGGATATCTCTTCCTCTAGAAACCCTCATACACAAGGTTAGGTATCCCTCCTCTGTGCCCCCAAATCACCTGTCCTCCAAGCCAATAGGATCTGGAATGTAGCGGTATAACACAAATCATTGTTGGACTGGAGTAGAAATAGCACATGTTGCTCCCACATTGATAGGCGGCAGGATGACCCCTCCATAAATGATGCTGCCATGAAGAAACAGCCTTCATCCGTGAGGCTCCAGGGCTCCAACCCCCAGCCTGCAGATGACTGACAAATCCTGTGCTTTAGACTCTCAGATTCCCCCAGAGTCATTTCCACAAGATGAGTCACTGCCCTCTGCAGTCGTAGTCCAAATCCTTCTCCAGGATTTGAATTTAGTTGATATAAATCAGAGCTGGATCCTCCGTAGGTTAAATACTACCACCAATAATAATAATAATAATTATTACGGCTAATATTTGTTGAGCTCTCTTTATGGTCCAGACTTTGTGTTAAGCATTGTTTACATATTATCACAATCTTTCCAACACTACTTTGTGGATAGTTAATTGTTATTTTCCCCAACTTCACTGACAGGAAACTGAGGCAAAGAGAGGTTAGACTTGCTATTTCAGATCCACACAGCCTGGCTCCATGCAGTCCTATTCTCATTCTGTCTCTGTCTTTGTCTCTGTCTCGTCTCTCTCTCCTCCTCCTTTCTTCCACTCCTCCCCCCTCACCACCCCATACTACCTCCTCTGACTTTACTGAGGTATATTTTGCATATCACACAATTCACCTATTTCAAGTGGACAATCAATGATTTTTAGTAAATTTACCATGTTGTGGAAGCATCACCATAAAGCACAAAGCAGGTAGAATATTTCTATCATCCCAAAAATATCCCTCATATTCACCGTTAGTCCCCATCTCCCATACCCCACACTGCCCCAGGCAACCATCAATCTTTCTCTCTCTATAGATTTGCCTTTACTAGACATTTCATATAAATGGCATCAACACACTATATACCATGCAATATATTGTCTCTTGTGTCTAGCTTCTTCCATTTAATATGATGATTTTCAGGTTTGTCCATGTCACAACTTGTGTCAGTAGTTTGTGCCTCCTTTTCTGCTTTCTGTGGTATATTTTATTGTATGGACATACCACATTGTGTCTATCCATTGATGGACATTTAGGTTGCTTCCAATCTCTGGCTATTATGAATACAATTGTTAAGAACATTTGTGTGCAAATCTTTCTGTGGAAAAATCTTTTCATTTCTCTTGGGGAAATACCTAGGAGTGGAATTGGTGGACTGTATGGCCAGTATATGTTTAAACTTTTAAGAAACGGCCAAATTATTTTCCAAAGTGGCAGCACTATTTTACATTCCCAGTGGCATATATGAGGACTCCCATTTCTGACATCTTCACCAATATTTGTTGTCTCTTTTTTTTTTTGTATAACCATTCAAGTGGGTATAAAATGGTATCTCATTGTGGTTTTAATTTGCATTTCTCTGATGACTAATGGCATTGGCCATGTTGTCATGTGCTTATTTGTCACTGGTGTAACTTTTTTGGTAAAATTTCTATTCAAATATATTGCCCATTTTTAAAATGAGTTTTTTGCCTTATTATTGAGGTGTATGAGTGTATATTCTCAATACAAATTCTTTTTTTTTTTTTTTTTTTTTTTTTTTTTTAACATCTTTATTGGGGTATAATTGCTTTACAATGGTGTGTTAGTTTCTGCTTTATAACAAAGTGAATCAGTCATACATAAACATATGTTCCCATATGTCTTCCCTGTTGCGTCTCCCTCCCTCCCACCCTCCCTATCCCACCCCTCCAGGCTGTCACAAAGCACCGAGCCAATATCCCTGTGCCATGCGGCTGCTTCCCACTAGCTATCTACCTTACTATGTTTGTTAGTGTGTATATGCCCATGACTCTCTCTCGCCCTGTCACAGCTCACCCTTCCCCCTCCCCATAACCTCAAGTCCGTTCTCTAGGAGGTCTGCGTCTTTATTCCTGCTTTACCCCTAGGTTCTTCATGACATTTTTTTTCTTAAATTCCATATATATGTGTTAGCATACGGTATTTGTCTTTTTCTTTCTGACTTACTTCACTCTGTATGACAGACTCTAGGTCTATCCACCTCATTACAAATAGCTCAATTTCGTTTCTTTTTATGGCTGAGTAATATTCCATTGTATATATGTGCCACATCTTCTTTATCCATTCATCCGATGACGGGCACTTAGGTTGTTTCCATCTCCGGGCTATTGTAAATAGAGCTGCAATGAACATTTTGGTACATGACTCTTTTTGAATTTTGGTTTTCTCAGGGTATATGCCCAGTAGTGGGAATCTCTGGCATTCCTATATACTAATGATGAAAAATCTGAAAGTGAAATCAAGAAAACACTCCCATTTACCATTGCAACAAAAAGAATAAAATATCTAGGAATAAACCTACCTAAGGAGACAAAAGACCTGTATGCAGAAAATTATAAGACACTGATGAAAGAAATTAAAGATGATACAAATAGATGGAGAGATATACCATGTTCTTGGATTGGAAGAATCAACATTGTGAAAATGACTCTACTACCCAAAGCAATCTATAGATTCAATGCAATCCCTATCAAACTACCACTGGCATTTTTCACAGAACTAGAACAAAAAATTTCACAATTTGTATGGAAATACAAATTCTTTATCAGATAATACGACTTGCAAATATTGTCTCCCAGTCTACTGTTTGTCTTTTCATTTTCTTTATGCTATATTTTTAAGTGCAAATATTTTAAATTTTGATGGGGTGAGGTCCAATGTATCAGTTTTTGTTCTTACATAGACTGTGTCTTGTAAGAAATCTTTGCCTAACCTGAGGTCCTGAAGATTTTCTCCAATTTTTTTGTTTTCTAAAAGTTTAATTGTTTTAGCTCTGACATTTAAGTCTACGATCCATTTTGAGTTCATTTTTATGTATGGTATAAGGTAAACGTCTAAGTTCGTCTTTTTTTTTTTTTTTTTTTGGCTGCGTTGGGTCTTCGTTGCTGTGCGCAGGCTTTTTCTAGTTGTGGTGAGTGGGGGCTACTCTTCATTGCATTGCGTGGGCTTCTCATTGCGGTGGCTTCTCTTGTTGCGGAGCACGGGCGCTGGCACATGGGCTTCAGTAGCTGCAGCACTTGGGTCCTAGAGCATGCGGGCTTCAGTAGTTGTGGCAAACGGGCTTAGCTGCTCTGCAGCATGTAGGATCTTCCTGGACCAGGGATTGAACCTGTGTCCCCTGCATTGGCAGGTGGACTCTTAACCACTGTGCCACTAGGGAAGCCCTAAGTTCATCTTTTTTCCATGTGGATATCCAGTTGTCCCAGCACCACTTGTTAGAAAGGCTATCCTTTCTCCAATGAATTGCCTTAGCACCCTTGTCAAAAATCAATGGAACATAAATATAAAAAATTATTTCTGGACTCTCAATTCTGTTCCATTGATCTTTATGTCTATCCTTCTACCAATATCACACTCTGTTGACTGTAGCTTTATAGAGTAAGTTTTGAAATTGGGAAATGAAAAGTCCTCCAACTTTGTTCTTTTATTAAAATTGTTTTGGCTATTCTAAGTCTTTTGTGTTTCCATACAAATTTCAGAGGCAGTTTATCCGTTTCTGCAAAAAAAAATCTATCCAGCCCTGTGCTCTTAAAAGGATATTTTCAGGCCATCAACCTTGCCACCCACAACTCCTCAAGGCTGAGAATGCTAAGACTCCAGGAAATCACATATCTAATCACTCCACCAAAATGTCTTCACCTGTCTCCAAAAAGCTCACTCATTCATCAAATACAATCAAAATAAAATATGATAAACACACTCTCTTGCTATAGAAAACATCCCCTGGTGAAGCTTCTAACCCATTCCTCAATCCCCAGATAACTTTAGGTTACTAATCTCTTAGAGCACACAATGGAAGCACCACTAGGCAAAGACCATGTGAATCTCTTTTAAGGGTCAATGACTGCTAAGAGCACAAACCTTTTCTGCAGAATGTATTGCTCATGACACACACCTGAATCTGCAAAGGTTTTTTCGGCAGTGATTTAGATGTTTGATGATAATAATAACTAACACTTATGGAACACCCTCTAGGTGCCAAACTTTATGCACAAACCTTTTCTGCAGAATGTATTGCTCATGACACACACCTGAATCTGCAAAGGTTTTTTCGGCAGTGATTTAGATGTTTGATGATAATAATAACTAACACTTATGGAACACCCTCTAGGTGCCAAACTTTATGCACAAACCTTTTCTGCAGAATGTATTGCTCATGACACACACCTGAATCTGCAAAGGTTTTTTCGGCAGTGATTTAGATGTTTGATGATAATAATAACTAACACTTATGGAACACCCTCTAGGTGCCAAACTTTATGCACTTAACTCATTTAATCCCCACAACGACTCTCTCAGGTAGGTACTGTTTTTATACCATCTACAGATGAGGAAACTGAGGCACAGAGATTTTAAGTCAACTTACTCAAGTTTGCACAACTAGGAAACTAGGCAGAGACAGGATACAGACCCAGGAAGTATGGCATCAGAGCCTGAACTCCTAACTTCTACACTAGAGCTGTGGATAATAGACACAAGAAAATATAAAGCCAGACTTTCCAGAACCAAGGCTCGTTTTATTCATTTGTTCCTTCTCATGAGGGCCTACTATGTGGCAGGCCTTTTTGCGACACTGGTGATATAGGCTGAACTGTGATATTTCCCTTAAAGAAACAAACCAGAAAATGAATGAGTCCATATGGTGTGGTGAGTGACACATGTGGTAGTGGGAGCAAAGGTAAGGACACCTAAATTAGCTTACTAAGGGAGTGGGAGAGGGTTTCCTAGAAGAGGGGATGATAGTATAAGCTTTCAGGGATGAAAGAGTGAGGCAAACTAAAGGAAAAAAATGTAGGAGCAAAAACTTGCATGAGAGAGCATGGCGCCTGGGGGAAATTTGCATAGTTTCAGAGAGCTGGGTGAGTTTACCATGTGGTAGAAAACAAGACTGGAACAATGATCATGAGCTTTATATAATTTAGTGGTTACAGAAGAGCATTAAAATATGTGCTCCCCATCGCAAAATAACAAATACAGCAAAGATAGATGAAATGATGTGTAGAACAGAAACCCCTGAGGGCCATGAAACTAAAGCTTTGGTCTATGCTTAGGATATGTAGACTGAATATGCATTAGAAAAAAAATCCAGCCATTGCATGTACCCGATGACTTCCCATCATCCTGTACAGAAAGAGCCTCTTCCCTAGAGAAAATAAGATTGACTAGGACATCTTTAGAGGTGATTGCCCAGAACATAGCAATTCCTCATTCTCAGGGAACTTCCCTCTCACTACCACCCCGCCTCCTCTTTTATGGAGACAGGCCCCCCCAAAGTCCTGTATATACTATAATGTTTCCCATCTCCTCTGACCACTGTTGGATGGACCAGCGATGGGCACCTGCACTGTGCTGAGCCAGTCAGATGCCAAATTTTCCTGTAATTTAACTTTAGAATTGAAAGACTGCTAGTTAATCTTGCAGAACCCTGGAACTGTAACTGGCAGGGGGAGGGTTACATTCACATTATGGACTGGAGATGGAGAGAACACTGGTCTGGCAAAGAGTAAGAGGAACGAAACACAATGAAACTTAGCAGGCTGAGGGTCTGTTTCTAATGGCCTTCCAATTCCTCTTTGTCTAGACCCAGCTGTCCTACCCTTGGGTTTCATGAAATACCCAATCCTTATAACAAATTGCCCTCCTTTTAGTTTACTCTAGCTAAGATAGTTTCTGCTCCTCACTGATAATCTTGACTTTATCAATGATTTAAAACCCAAGAGATAAAAAACCCAAAGGTTTTTGCTCTGGATCTATTAGATGAGAAATAAAGATAAGAATGACAGTTTACCTCTTATTAGAAATATTGGAAGTCAGAAGACAATGGAATAATCTCTTTAAAAAATAGGGAAAAAATTGTCAACCTAAAATTATATACCCAGTGAAAATACTAATAAAAATTTAAAGTAAAATAAAAACATTTATTTGATATTTAGTCCTGAAATCCTGAAATGCCAATAGTGCCTGTACCTAACACCATGAGGGCAAGCCTGATCGTCCAGTTCAATTTTAGGTAGGACTCCAGTCTCCCAACAGTGAAAAAAGTGGATCTCATAAGCTGGTTGTTAACCAAGTCATTCTAATCCACCTAAACAAACAAAAAAACCATATATATATATATATATATATATATATATATATATATATATATGTGTGTGTGTGTGTGTGTGTGTGTGTGTATGTATATATATACACATATATATATAATTTGTTCAAGAAAATAGTTTCATCAAACCCAATCAAAGTGTTAGGTGGAGAATTTTAAACAGGCTCAAAGCTAATGACCTAATTATTCACCTTTTAGGATAAGAAACTTCATAAGGAAACAGAGGTAATGAAGAAAATTAATCTTTCTGAGGCTCCTTCTCTCCTGAATTCTGTGGCAGCTTTTCTGGGCCCCATTCTACACCCCAATTCCATACTCCTCTCCCCCTGTCCCCATAACATACTAATACCAACATAAAACTTTCTATTTTATCCAGTATTTCTCCCAATCCTTTAAAATTTGTATATTGTTGATAACTATCATTAGTACCAATCTGAATGTATATAAAACTTGATTTTTTTCACTGCACTTCTATTTTTGACATTCTTTTATTAATAGTCAAATGTGCATACAGCACGTTCAAGTATCTCATTTGATCCTCCCAACCACCTGTGTAACAAATAATCAGGTAGAGAAACCAAGACTCAATTTTGCCCAAGGTAACCTGGCCAGTAGAATGTGGAGATTGGGAACTAGGTCCTTAAGCCCATTTCCTGAGCTTGCGTCACCACAATACACAGTACATTGTGATCCTATAAGTCCCACTGTGGGTACTAAAGACTGCCTTTAACATAACAACTCAGGAAAGATGTATTCAGAATCCGTGTATCTTTAAAAATGTCACTGAGCACCTAATTACTGTCGGCCCTCCATATCTATGGGTTCTGCATCTGTGGACACAGAGGGCCGATAAGGGACTTGAGCGTCCCAGAGTTTGGCATCCTGTGGGGGTTACCGGGGGGGGGGGGGATGGCTAGAACCCCCCCCCCCACACAGATACAGAGGTGTGACTGTATAGGTAAGCTTGTGATAGTAAGAGTGAAATTTTTAGAAATAAAACAGGGTGCTGTTTTTTGAGATTACATGCTAATCTGTTTGCTTTCACTAAAAAGTTCCACCAAAAAATAGGGCAAACCAATAGCAAAATAAAGAGAATTTAACATATAACACTGACGTACCAGCCCCTGGATTAAAATTGCCACCATCCACCCAAGGCTGATAAGACCGCCCTTCTAAGGGGAGGCTAATGGGTACCTTTATCCCATTCTGCAGTCATTGCTTCCTTATCTGTCTTGCTGACTTGAGTTTCCTGATCTCATTTCATACTCACAAGGGAGAATGAAAAACTAGAAATGACAAAGTAGAATGACCAAACAGATATTATCTCCATTTTACATATTAGGAAACTGAGGCTCAAACTCAAGAAGTTACACAGTCACATAGTTTTTGGTTACATAGCTACAAAGTTACATAGTTTTTTGGTGGAAACAGGATTTAAACCAATTAATTACAAATGCTCACTTCATTATACAGCACTGTTTCCAGCCCACAATAAAGCATAGTTAGTCCCATTACATTTCAGCTCACTGTGAGCTGGGTACTGGAATTCAATTAATTTGGCTCTATGTTCCTAAGTTATAGGAACATAATTTTATACCATTATTAAATAAATGTCTCTATAATTCTTTGCAAACATAAGGCTGCCTACATGGACACCCTAGAAACATATCAAGTTCTATTTTCAGTTCATCAATGTAACTGCTTAAATATTTTTCCCAATTAATGAAAATTAAAATTTTTCCCAATGAAAAACATTTCCCAAATTTTCCCTATTAATGAAAACTTTAAATAAAGTCAAACAATCAAAATATGGAAATATAGGATTGTCTTTACACAGCATGGAATAATTTGAGTATTTTGTATTTTTCATAGAAGAATTTACATGAATTCCTTATATTTATGAAACACTTTAACTTCATTCTTCACTGCTCCTTTGAGGTTATAACTACCTAGAGAACGAGGTTGGGCAGACTATTCCACTTTACTGTTGAAACCAACGGGCATGGAGAAGACAAGTGTTGTATTTAGTTTTTTTGAGGTTTGGGGCAGAACTGAAGCAGAAATCATACCCATCTACTCATCTGTTGGCTGTCACTGGCTGCCTTTAACAAATTATTAACCTTTTATCTTGGAGAATCCCACTCCCAGAGCCCCCAGCACAAGACACTTGATGATCAATTTTTGAGCCTGTTTTCTTGCTATAAAGATAATTTATTTTTCTTTAATGTGTTACTTCCTGTTATATATTGGTATATACTGGCTCAGACAGTCTGAAATCCTTACTTCTGAGTAACTGGGGAACTACTGGTTCATTTCATCCAGTATTATTACAGTGTGGAAATATGTTCCAGTTTTGCTTTACACACCATGAAAGTTGACTTAAAAATAAAAAGATTCAAGGATATCTTAGATTGTGTCCAAGATAGAACACAGAAAATCTGATAATTTAATAAATGCAGTTGGATAATAATAAAGAAACCTGAAAATGTGAGACAAAGTCAAGATCAGAGAGTATATTTTGGAGGATTTTTCACCACCTTAATTTTTCTTGAAAGCACAAATGAAATCCAGAGTGTCCAGATAATTTCAAATACATGAAGTAGAGAACAGGGTTCACATATCTACGGCATCAAGAATCAAGATGGAACAAACCTACACACCTTTGACAAGTATTTCCTGTGAGGTCCTATCCTTCTCATAGACTCAATATTACAAGCCAGACATCAATCTATCACAGTCTGTCAGTTTTCAAAAATGTACATGAAAAGGAGCTAATGTAATGGACTATTACTTGGGAGATAGTGACATCTTCTGGTGGTTTATAGACTAAATTTATTTATGCCAGACATTTTTTCCCCCAGAAGCCAGCCACTGTTTTACGTTTTTATTTTATTTTATTTTTCGGGATCTTTGTTCCCTGGCCACAGATTGAACCCGAACCCTGGCAGTGAAAGAGCGGAGTCCTAACCACTGGACTGCTAGGGAATCCACCAGCCACTGTTTTAAAGTAGGTTTATTAAACTCACACGTGTGGATTCTTAAATTTCTGAAATGTTCAACGAAGCATAAATTACTTTAAAAATAACAATATTCCTCACTTATTTTATTCCTTGTGTTGGTGTCATCCCTGGCTTACTCAGCCAACATTAATTCCACTTTTCCTGGTCATCAAGTCATTTGACCAGACTTTCCTTAATTCAAGCAATTTTCATGTAATCTCAGAATTCAAAAGGACCTTGGGAGTTACCTACCCTAATCCTTTCCCCAGTGTGTCCAGCTTAATTTGGGAAAATGTAATTCCTAACTAATCATTTGATAGCATCAAAAACAATTTTTAAAAGGCTCTCTGCAAGGTTGAGCTCAGGGCCCATCTCCTCTAAAGAAGTCTTCCCCACTCCCCTAGCCTAGGTTGGCCATCCCTCCTATGTTACGATTTATCACAGCATATACCACACTGTCCTGTAATTGTCAGCTTACTCAGCTACCTTTTATAACCACAGTGCAAATTCCTTAATGACATGGCCTACATCTCATTACTATTTGTGTCCCAAGAATCTCATAGCCTATAACCTATTTTTGGCTTGTTTTTTGAAGAATAAACGTATTCAAATCACGCAAGGTGAGGTATCTGCTCTTCATTCAACTGGATATTATTTTAGAGGCCTATGTCCACCATAAGCAAGGTGAGGATATCTATCGAGTACTTACAGTATGTCAGGAGCCTTGTCAGGTGCTTCACACACGTTTATTTCATTTAATCCTAATGAGTCTGTAAGACGTGATCCTCATTTTACAGCTGAGAAAACTTATTCTGGTCAGTTGGTGAAAGAGACAAGATTTAAACTCATTCATTCCATATACTTATTTACACTTTACCTTGTTCCAAAATGAGAATTTCTAAGAACATAATACAAAACTTTTTTTTTTAATGGAAATCAGAGCAAAGGAGAAATAAGAATTTTAAAAATCAGATAAAGCCAGAAGTACTGAACAATGCATACTATTAATGTCCTATATATTTGCTACAGGTGGACTGCAAATTTGCCTGAACCTCCAAGCTGTTAATGTGTGATTTGCTCCATTATTCAGACTTTAAAAGATAAGGGCAAACTAGTTGCTTAGAAGCACATTTACTCCTGATCTGAAACCTGAAGTTTCTCCTGTGGATCCTCAAAGAAACTATTTTATGTTAGAGTGAACTAGTGTCATCCTTGGCATGAATATGTTTCATAATACAGCCCAAAGCCAAGTGCAGTAACAGAAATTGATGTGTGGCCAAATCAACGCAACCCAGGCACAAAGGTCTCCACAGTGGGTTTAATTTCATTCAGAATTTCTAAAGAAATGGATGGATTACTCAATTTTGGGCCTCCTCCATAAAACTTTCTCAAAAATGAGGTTTTGAATGTTGGGCAATAGAGAGTTACATGTTGTTCTCTGACAAGTATCTGGGTACAGATATCATTGCTGATTAGGGGCAGGTCTGTATGATCACTGGAGCTGGGGATAAAGATGTCATCCCCTCTGACACTGGAGCAGTCTAAGGAGAATACCACTCAGTGAGAGGCCTTTCCATCTCTCCACAAAAGTGATCTTAAGAGCACCCACTGTTAGAGACAAGATTTTCTTAAAAACTATTTTGGATCTGTTCCAACTGAACAAACGTGTAAAGCAACCCATCCCACCTCCATAGAGCATACATGCTATAATTTTAGCTTGAAATTTCCAAAAAAATATGCCCCCCACCAAACCCCAACTTTATCTGGCTCCAAAGTCCATGCACTCTATGTTCCTAATACGCCCGTGGACAAGCCCCATATTTGACTTTTGTTTGATCATTGCATTTAGTAAAACTGGCAGGGACTTGGAAGGGACCTGCATGAATGCTGATTCCTACATGCAAACTCTGGACATTAGAGTCTCATTCTCATATGAAAGCCAAACACTGTGTTTCCTAGCAACCTAGGCCACCACAGAAAGAACATATATCCAAAATACAGGAAAAAAAAAAGAAAGATGAAAATTGGAACTGCTCAAATAGGTATAGAGTAGTTAAATCATATTTCCACTCAAGGCACATTTCAAAAGAACTTTTAGAAAGGAAAGTTTTAATATAGGCTACATATATACAATTCCCTATAGCTTTTGTTAGCAGCACATATATCCATCCTATGGCCCCATTTTTTTTTTTTTTTGGACAACTTTTTATTTTTTACCAAGGTAAAATTGGTTTATAACATATCAGTTTCAGGTGTAAAACTTAGTAATTCAGGGCTTCCCTGGTGGCGCAGCGGTTGAGAGTCCGCCTGTCGATGCAGGGGACGTGGGTTCGTGCCCTGGTCCAGGAGGATCCCACGTGCCGCGGAAAGGCTGGGCCCGTGAGCCATGGCCGCTGAGCCTGCGCGTCCGGAGCCTGTGCTCCGCAACGGGAGTAGGCCACAGCAGTGAGAGGCCCGCGTACCGCAAGAAACAAAAACAAACAAAAAACCCTTAATAATTCAATTATTGTATGCACTAAAAAATAATTACAATAATAAGCCTAGTTAATATGTGTCACATTACAATTGACCACCTTCACCCATTTTGCCCAACTACCCCAATCCACTTCCCCTCTGATAACCACCGATCTGTTCTCTGTGAGTTTTGCTTTCTTTTTTCCTTTGTCTTTTAGGTTCCACATAAAAGTGAAATCATACTTGTCTTTGTCTTTGTCTGACTTATTTCATATTGGCCCCATTTTTAAATGGCTTAATAGACTGAGGAGTCTTATCAGTGAAGGTAAGCTTAGGAGACAAAACCAGACATTTGAACAGGGAAATTTTAATGAATTGTCAACTAGTAGAAGTTACTAGTCCTTTTATGCCTTTAAAAGGCATAAAAAAGGACTCTAAGGAGTTCAGAAGTAGCAGTTGCAAAAAAAAAAAAAAAAAAGGCAGCTACTACCTCTAGGCTAGGAGAAAGTAAAAAGAAAATTAAGGAACTAAAGACTAGGAGAGGCTCTCTTCCCCACTCCAATCCCTCAAGCTGAGCGCCTTCTTCGGCGAAGGCGTGGTTTCCACAGGTACATTCAGCCACCAGTGGTGAAGACATTTGTCAGAGGGCCAGAGTGGGAGACAGCTGCTTGAGGGAGTGGCCGAAAGCAGCCCACTGGAGCTGCTCCCAAGTGGGAGAGTGGGACTGAGGCACAGCTGGGGTCCTCTGCTGGGGCTGCCGGGCTCCTGCAGTGAACAAAAATGGAGAAGCAGAATCCAGAAGTGACTTCTTACTGCTATTGCTTTGCAGTGCCACTTCAGGACCCTCTACCGACGAAGCCTAACATTCTGCCAAGCTGGCAAGGGAGATGCGTTTACAGGATCCAGCTCGAGTATCACAAAGCAGGGCAGAGAAGGATGGATTTGGAGCTGGGAGACAGTAAACTGGTAACTGCCAGAGTTCACTCTTTTGGCGTCTGACCTTCCATATATACCTACATATCTAACACAGGAGCTACTGGCCACACGTGGCTATCAAGTACTCAAAATGTGACCAGTCCTAAGTGTGACATATACACTGGATCTCAAGACTAAGTACAAAAAAGAACGTAAAATATATCATTAAATTTTGTATCAATTCATGTTGAAAAAAATTTTGGCTCTATTAAGTTAAACAAAATATATTATTACAATTAATTTCATCCATTTTTACTTTTTTTTTTTGTTTTTTTTTTTTTTTTTGCAGTACGCGGGCCTCTCACTGTTGTGGCCTCTCCCGTTGCGGAGCAACAGGCTCCGGACGCAGACTCAGCGGCCATGGCTCACGGGCGCAGCTGCTCCGCGGCATGGGGGAATCTTCCCGGACCGGGGCATGAACCCGCGTCCCTTGCATCGGCAGGCAGACTCTCAACCACTGCGCCACCAGGGAAGCCCCATTTTTATTTTTTAATGTGGTTACTAGGAAATTTTAAATTACGTATGTGTTCTGCACTCCAGGTAGTTAAGTCCTCTCTGAGTGGCTAGAGCAACTTGGCTGCTTTGGATAGAAGTTTCTAATATCTAACAAGCTCCATTTTGGTGAAATGGCTTTTTCCACTATGCCACCCCCTCCTCAAGGTTATATGCTTTAATTCTACTACATGTCTGGGTACTGCAAGCACTGCTAACCTGGCTCCCCCAACCATCTCATCCACAATTCAGAGAAACAGCCCAGAGGCTGATTTTGACCACGAACATTTCCATTCTATCATCTCCCTCTTCCTCTTCAATGCCAATTTTTCCAATGTAAATATATTTATGGTACCAAATAAGTACTGAACACATAATACTTACTATATTAAACCATTTTGACAAAAGCAACTACAGAATTCATACAATAAAAGATATAATGGTAGAAAGCATGGGATTGCAGATCAGAAAAAAAAAAAAAAAAATTTAGCTTCTATTCCTGGCTCTAACTTTCTTGGGTTAGGGCTTGTAAATCTCTGACCCTCTGTTTCTACATCTGCATGGTGTTGAATTATTTCAGTTTTACTCAAACTATATCATGAAGTCTTGTTAGGGACTGTAACCAGTTTTTTTTTTTTTTTAATTAGTAGGATATAATAAAAAAACAGAGTATACTATATGTATCAAAGATTTTCTGAAACTTTTGTTTCAGGTATAAATTTCATATACTGGGTTTGTAATGTAAGATACATTTCTTACTGAGTGTCACAGTTATAGCCTGAAAGCCAGCAACATAAATAATTTCTTAAAATCCTATACAGTTTGAATTCTTACAGATTTGTTTTGTTTTAAATTATTTCAAGACCAGTAAATAACAAAGCATGAAATCACAACTTAATGTGGAAAGTTTCGTCAAAGCCGAAATTTATTTGGTGCATACTCTGTGCTTGCTATCAGGTACTTTCACATATACCTTTTCCTTTAATATGTAAAAGCAACCATGTGAGGTATTTTACAGGTTAAAAAACAATAACAAAAACCTATTTCCTTAACTTATTCAGGTGAAAAGAGGGTTATAAGCGTTCCAAAATAAAAACAAAACAAACAAACCCCAGCCAAGTACACAGTCTATTTCCATTTCTTTTTATGCATCCTCTAAATATATCACACACTTTAGCATTAGGAGAATAAAGAACCAATTCAAATAAAAGGGAATCTTTCTTGTAATTTTTGTCTACAGGTGCTTTTTAACCTACTAACTTTCTACTCTAAGCCCAAGGGACTTAAAATGCCGTCAATATCTACCATAATTTTAAGGTGATCTATCTAGTACTTTGAAAATTTTGTTCACAGAGAGATACAAGCCTAAAAATAGCACTATTTTTTAGAGGCAGTTTCACAACAGAAAAAGGCAATGGTAACAGTTCGAGTGATAGAAATGATTTAAACAAAATACCTTCAAGTAAGAAAAAAGTGTAGAAAATCTTCTAAAAATGTAGCATCGTTACCTCAATGAATGAACAAATTTCAAGATGTGAAAATTACCTAAGAATCACATATTTTTTCAAATAATCTATTTTTATATTTAGAAGTTCAAATTATATAAATTGTTCTATTAAGTTTTCCTTCTAATTAGGAGTTCAACACTGACAAAGTTATTTTACAAAATAAAAAGCAATTTCCTAATGAACTGTGACTACTGAATTGTTACAAAGAAAAATTCTTCAATGTTAAGCAGTTTTATTCCTTATGTAAACTTTTCTCAAGATAGATATTGTGTTACGAATGAGACAAATAATCAGGTGCACGTATGAATGTATTTGCCAAAAACATCTGCTCTTCCTACTGCTTTTCATTTCTTGGAAAAGTTTCTTTAGCATTCCTATCAGTCCTTCTCCTAAAACCATGTAACAAAATACAGCTCATACAGAAACCAGATGTTAAGCTGACTTTTTATTTTTTAACATACCCTCTTATTGAATGCTGCCAGCAATATTATCAACTTACATTTTATAATCAAGTACTGTATGTTCAGTGTGTGTATACGTATTTTTTCAATGAATAAATGTAGTGTCAGCACACTAAACTTCATATGACTTATTTTAAATGATTGCTGGTTTCAGATAATTAAAAACCACAAACTCTATGGCTGCGATTATAATACATTTATAGTTCTCTGAAAGATCAGTTTAAAGTTATAACATAATGATGGAATATAACGAAATACAAATGACATCTATAGCATAAGATTCCATGGTTGACTAATCAGCAAATCAAAGAAAAATATCAGAGAAAGGCCTTGAAAAAGAAAGCATGTTTCCTGTTAGAAGAATTTATTCTTTCTTTCCTAAAAATGGCTAATTATGGACATAAAAATGTTTGAACAAAGGGTCCTGAAATTCCTAGAGAAGATTTAAACTTCAGATGCAGTAACTGACGAAGTCAGACGTTATCATAACGTATCAAGCTGAAAATTAATCTTTTAGTAGCCAGAAGATACAAGTGCTCATTTTTAGAGAAGTAAAGTTTATTACATTTGAAACAATACAGCAGAAATCTCAAAAGTATACTCATTAAATATAGTTTAATTCTTACAAATCTCCTTTTGAAAATGCAATTCATATGTGCTGCAACCTCAGAAGTTTGAATTCAAAATGAAATATGGAGGCAGTAGTCAGGGAAAGCACATCAGAGGGCTTTGTCAAATATCTGTACAAATCAGTACCTACCTCTTCTGTCTGTGATACAGTAGGAAAAAAAGTGATTCTAAATATATCCAAGTAAATGCAGAAAAAAACATTACTATTTGAGGCAGACCATGCTAAAATATAATTTACAATGATTAGTTTGCATTTATGATAGTTAATAATGCCTTAGTTTGAACCAATGAAATCAAGGTTAAGTTAAATTCTGCAGTATTTGCTCAGTCTTTTGCACTAAACATTAGTTCATCTGAGAAGTAATAAGATTGCAAAAGCAAATGACCCGATCCTTTTCGTTAGGCTTATCATTTTCTCACTCAGTCACACTAAATGCAAACAAATCAATACAGCATCAAGATTTTTCACATAGTAAAAATGAAGACTAATGACTTGTGAAGGCAGACTGTGTACCATGTAGTATTTAACAGATGAAACTTGCAATTACCATCAACTCCATTTTTTAAATAACACCAAGATTTACAAGCCAAAATAAACATTTGATTTAAAAATTCTGCTGTTCAAGATACTCAGGTGTCTTTTTTTCTCATTGAGATTGATATGGGTTGGGTCTTTTAAAAACCTGAAGAGGAGTTGGTAAGAGGAAAAAAATCCTCAAGGCTTTAAAAACCTCAACTGTTAAAGAGTCCATACAACTACTATGCTGGCATGACAACAGGTTTTTTTCTGTCAGACAAGACCATTTACTTTCCCACAGAAGTACTTCCTCCAAGCCAATTATATAGATGTAAATCAGCTTACCCATGATTAAAACTGAAGTGATCCTTCAAAAACAGGAGCATGACACCTCACCCAAAAAGATCTTTTAAGTCACTGCTAGCTGAACTGCTACTGGTCATAGTAGGTGGCGGCTGTGCAAAGTTCTGCGGGTTAAAGAAAGGATTAGTCTGCACACCGAAGGCAGACTGTCCTATCATGCGCGTCTGTGCTCCCATTACCGAACTGCCCACACCTGGAGACCCTTGAGCAGGCACAAACTGATTAAGCCACTGATTCGGTTTCTGTTGTGATAACTGGTTCATGCTAACTTTGGGTTTCTGAGGGCCAAAGAGATTATTAAGAGCAGACATATCTGTGGGTCTCTGCTGAGTCAGCTTCGTACCAGCAGGAGGAACACTCACAGCACTGAAGTTTGGCAAAGTGGAAGGTGTTCCCAATGTCATCTTGGCCACTCCAGGTGCGCTTGGACTGCTGAAGAAGTTCTGGTTTGTATTAACTGGCACATTGAATCCTGAAGTCTGAAAGCCCATGTTGGCATTTAGGCCGTTTGTTAAATTTCTCTTTGTATTATCAACTGGTGTAGAAAACATCATACCAAGGCCCGTGGAAGGAACAGAAGTGAAGGTACTTGAAGAAGAAATTTTAGGGGTACTAACAGAAAGACTGGTCAAAGATGACATATTATCCATCAATGTGTCTGTCAGGTCCTTAGTCTGAAAAATATGAGGAAATTACTTTATCTCCAAGAATTCCAAATTACTTAAAAATTAGTAAACATTTGATAAATTTTATTATAAAGGACAGTTAAAATTAAGCTCAATAGTCTACACTAAGACAGCAAACCACAGCTCACAGGCCAAATCCAGCCTGCCACATATTTTTGTAAGGCTTTTTAAGCATGAACATTTGTAATCAATCTGATGATAGGGAACACAACTCTGAACTCCAATTAAATGAAATGTTGTCTCCCTCGCTGCACCTCCACCAAAAAACAGAATTGCATGTTCTCATTAGATCTGTATTACAGACAAGGATACTCTATTATTTTTGTATTTTGAATTTCATCAAAAGTTTGTGGAAATTTATTTTCTCTATTGTAAGTACCTACAAAATACTTTATTTTTGCCTCTTGGCTCACAAAGATTTTTCCCAGAGGAAGAAATTTAATGATTAAGAGGCAACAACAACAACAAAAAAGTAATTTAAAGAAAGCTTCTAAGATAAAGTAATTTCTGCAATCAGCAATAGTGTAAACTTTCTATCAGCAGAGACCTTAATCACTGCTCTAACACCAGCACCTAGAACACTGCCTGGACCATAGCAGGAAATAAATACTGGTCAGGACATACAGGTAAGTATTCCTAAATCAAGTCACAAACATGACTGTAACAAAAAAGCTAAAAATTAAAAATTACTTTTTGCTCAAAACTACATAAATGCATGAATATAATATTCCTGGTCATTTCAAAGTGAGCAGCGTTGAATTAGTACCATAGACCTAATATTTTTTAAGAACCCTCCCATTAATCTAGCTTCCTCTTTGTTGGTAACAAGCACTATTACAAAACATTATATATTAGGCAGGCTATTGAGGAGTTGTTGGAAAATTCTTGATGCCCATACTTCTTAGAAATTACACATTAAAGTATTTTCTGAAATACATTTTTATAAAACACTAGTAGGTAGACTAAGTTCTATACTACCTTACTCCTTAAGAGTAGTATGCCTTATATATGGAATTCTAAAAAGTGGTACTGATGAACGTAGTGGCAGGGCAGGAATAAAGATGCAGACGTAGAGAACAGACTTGCGGGGAGTGGGGGGAGCTGGGATGAAGTGAGAGAGTAGCACTGATGTATACACACTACCAAATGTAAAATGGATGGCTACTGGGAAGCTGCTGCATAGCACAGGGAGATCAGCTCGGTGCTTTGTGACAACCTAGAGGGATGGGATAGGGAGGGTGGGAGGGAGGCTCAAGAGGGAGGGGATATGGGGATATATGTATACATACAGCTGATTCACTTTGTTGTACAGCAGAAACTAACACAACATTGTAAAGCATTTATACTCCAATAAAGATGTGAAAAAAAACCTGTAGTATGCTTGAATTATGCAAAAGAAATGAACTCTGACCTGCTTGACTGGAGCAACAGGTGTGTGCACCTGGGGTTTAAGAGGTTGCTGGCTTTTCAACTTCTGTGCCTGCTCCTGTTCTTTTGCCAATTTTTGTTTCTCTTCAAGTGTAAGTGATGCCTGAAAACAAAACAAAACCAAAAAAATCAACTGACAACTTTCATAATTCCATTTGTAAAACAGAAGATTTCTTTTTGGTATGTCTGACAATACCAAGTAGTTTACAAACTACTCCTGTATTGGTGATTGCCACGGTGTAAGTTATACTTTGAATTACGGTAAAATTTAACTTTAGGTAGAAACTCACAGGATCCCTGCTAAACTATTTCCAGTATGAAAATAATAATAAAATTATTATTTTAAAACCATTCATTAGAATCATCTTTTTCCAGACAATGAGAATATGACTAGGTGATATCATTTTATAAAATTGGGAGATTCTAGCTCACCCTAAAAATATTTTAGAAACTCATCAAAAAGCTAAGTAAAAAGGAAACAACTTTTTTTTTAACGTGAACAATTTCTTTCACTGCTAATGTCTGCATCAAATTCAACATCTGTCTTTTTCTTATATCAACTTTGCCAACCTATAAGCTCGCAGTATGTCCTATTAACAAATTTTGTAAACCACAATGTCTAGTAGTTCCTTGGCTCTACACATACAGGTACTCATATCTGTTGAATAAACAGAAGAAAACTGCCCTCAGCAGAAATTCAAAACTGACATATTTTTTATATCGGATGCTAACCAACATTTCAATTGGAAAGTATCATTTTAAAGTTTGTTATTCAAAATCAGAATCAGAGAAGAGACACTGTAGAATTTATCAAGGGATGTGACCGGCAAAGTACAGTAGAAAGGACAAAGAGGTCAGGCAACCTAGAAATGTTACCAACATGGGAGACTGAATAATAAAGGAAGTTAAAAATCTTAAGCATGTTTATTCTCAACATGAGTCAGGTCATGCATGACCCACTGATAACTTTTAAATTTCATAAAGATAATTAAAGAATGTTTCTTATTAAGCTAAATAGTATTTCCCAACAAAAATATGTGGTTTTAGAAGTTATATAATATAAATACGAGTACTAAAAGAACAGTAAAGACACTTACTCTTTTATGTTTATTCTGTAACCCATCCTCTTTATTTTCTGATTCACCACCAGTCAGAAGGTCTGCTCCAATGTTGTTAAAGACTTTGTCAATATGCTGAAATACCAGAAGTGAACCAGCTGAATGACGTGCAAGATTGTGATTTTACTGCTTAAAGATCAGAGGCCCCCAAAATGGAGCACACTATCAAGCATTTTTTTTAAAAAATTAGAATAATCTAAATATCTTCTTACCTGAGACCCAACATTTGTAACTTTTGTCTCCTCAGAAGCATTCATTTGATTTCCTATATCCAAAGATCTGTGAGAGAGTTGAGTTATGACAAAGCAATAAAAAGAAATGTATGTTTTAAAAATACTTGTACTAAAAATAGTTCATCCACATGGAATTTACTACAATCTAAACAAACTGCAACTTCATTCTTTAAGGAGAGTCATAATCTCTTTCGTTATTTACTACTATTAATGTCTGCTTGCCCCCAAAATGTACATTTGTACACATGTCTTTTTTTTAAAGCTCAGCATTTGAGATTTACTGGAGAACTTAGTGTCATAAAACCAGGCAAGCATGGTTCTTACCATAGGAGAGTTTACAGCTCACTGAGAGACAAGATATGATATGGGAACTTAATGTGATTAAGTTCAGAATCTGTGATTCTAACAATAAATGCTATAATCACTGAATAAGTGATGTGGACAAGATCTATGCCTTGAAAAACAGGTAAGATATAGATAGGAAGGAAAAAAGAGAATACATAGAAAATTTCTCTCTGTTGTAATTTTTAAAGATTATTTTCCAGGGTTCCTAAGTTAATATAGTCAATCCATTAAACATGATAAATATATACATCACAGAATACTTAGTGCATACAAAGAGCTATTTCACATCATTCTACACCCTGTGTATTTATTTCCATAAAGCTTTCATCTTACACAGGAGCAGAACCTAAAAAGTTTCTTTTGGGGGACTTGGCTCATGATTGATACCAATTTTACTGATTTTCAGATGTCTTTGACTCAGGATTAAACTTTAACAGGCAACCTAAAATCATGTTTTGCCTCTGGAGCAAAGAATATAGTGGAGATTTGATCATAAAAACTGGCATTTTCCACTGAATAATTTTTACCCTTCCCCTCTTCCTTTGAATACTAGTATTTTACAAATAATTTAGAAAATCCTCCCTAAAAACAAACAAAAAAAGAGGTACACACTGTGGTACTACATATGGAATGAATTCTCTATAACTGTTTCTGGGGTTAGAGAAAAAAGAAGGAGAAATCAAAACACCAGGATTTCACAGATTTGAAAAATATTTTTAAGTGGTGCTCTTGGCAATCAGCACCCTGAGTTTACAATGCCAGTAACTAATGTGACAAGAGATTTTCTTAGAAACAGAATTTTCTTTATGTAGAGAAAATGCTAGGGTTACATCCTATTATGCTTCTGTATTCAGAAATGACATCAGATTTTCAACAACATTCTATTTAAACTCAGTTCAACTTAATATGTTGGAAAATTTTTATATGCTTTACATATAGTCAAATTGAAATCCTTCGGAACATATGTATATATATAACTGATTCACTTTGTTATAAAGCAGAAACTAACACACCATTGTAAAGCAATTATACCCCAATAAAGATGTAAAAAAAAAAAATTGAAATCCTTCAATTTTTCTAGTCCGTATTCTAGAAAATCAACCATGACATAACTTTGATGTCACTCCTGGACCATGTGCAATTCATATGCAACCTACTTACTTCTGCTGTTCTTGCATTATATGAAGTTGCTCCAGTTTAGTCTTATGTTCAGACTCCAATCTATTAAGCATCTCTTTTATGACGGAAATGAAGGAATTGAACTGGTGTAATAAGAAATTTATATGGTTATAATGTTTCAAGTTAGCCACAAAGGTAATCTAATAAAATAATTCAACAAGTCATTCATAATATTCTCTATTTTTATCAGAATATGACCCACTCATAGCACTGATGACATAAGAATAGTACATTTTAGCTCAATATATCATAGCAAGCTTTTACAGTAACTCTGTATGGTGGTGATATAGTTGATGAGACTTTTAAGTTCCAGAAAACATGTTCTCAATAAGTTTTATATCCTAACAGCTATTATTCAGCAGTCTTATATAAATTCAACTCCAGCAGTTATTACATATTGATTTTTCTAGACTAATCCAAAAATGACCATCTAAATTTGTGCATATCTGAAAACAATCTGCTTAATAATGCATAAAAAATTACTCTTTATTCAAATCATTATAAAAATGATGTTTGGCTAAAATAAGCCTGTTTTCTAAAAAGTTAGTAGAAATACTAAATATACATAATCTAACTTCCAAATAATTAAAATTCATAAAGTATATCTAATTTAAAGTTAAACATAGTTTAAGCTTTGGTTAAACTTTACATAATAATTTTTAAATTTATTTATTTATTTGTTTGTTTGTTTGTTTTTGGCTGCATTGGGTCTTCGTTGCTGCACGCGGGCTTTCTCTAGTTGCGGTGAGCAGGGGCTACTCTTTATTGCGGTGCGCAGTCTTCTCATTGTGGTGGCTTCTCTTGTTGCAGAGCACAGGCTCTAGGTGCGCAGCCTTTGGTAGTTGTGGCTCGCGGGCTCTAGAGTGCAGGCTCAGTAGTTGTGGCTCATGGGCTTAGCTGCTCCCCGGCATGTGGGATCTTCCCGGGCCAGGGCTCAAACTCGTGTCCCCTGCATTGGCAGGTGGATTCTTAACCACTGCACCACCAGGGAAGCCCCTAGTTAAATAATTCTTATGGTACTTTAGGATCATCATAAACAATTTATTTTAATAATACCACATATTACAGGAAGACTCTAGAAACTGCTTTCTTCCCCTCCCCAAATCTTGCAACTACGTCTTTGGGCTGGGTGCTTATAAATACACTATTTTATTAATCCTCACAACTCTTCAAAGTAAATTTATTAATATTTCTATTTTATAAATGAGGGAACTCAGGCTCAGCAAGAGAGAAAGCAACTTACTCAGAAATACTAAATAACTTATATGGCAGAATTAGAATTCATACTAAGTCTGTCTCCAAAGCTTGTACTCTTTTCTACTACGTTATGCTGCCTCTCAACCATGCTCTATCATCCATTTATCCTCTGTCTGATCATAAGAGTAACAAATGGCATGTTTCCTTAGCTGTTTACCATGACTGACTCTTTGCTGATTAGATTTTTTAACTTTTTAACAAAATATAACATACACAGAAAAGTATACATATAAAGGCACATCTCAAAAAATTCACAAACTGAATTTAACCAGTAGCCAGAAAAAGAACAGAACATTGGCAGCACCCCAGAAGCTTCCCCGTGCCCCCTTCTAGTCATTTCCTACCCTCCCTCGCCATATGACAAAACACTATTCTAGCAGTGTAGTTTTAAGCATCTTTGCGTTTCATACAAATGGAATCATTCAGTAGATCCTCTTCTGTGTCTGGCTTCATTTGCTCAACATAATGTTTGTGAGATTCATCTATATTGTTGCAGCATTAACATAGTAGGCCTGCACGGCTATCCTTGGAAAAGCCTGCTTGCAAGGTTGGCCCTTGGCTGGTGTCCACGAACTCAGATTTTGGGAGGTTCCCACCATTAACTGATAATAGCGGCTCACTGTGCCTAACTGGAATTTGAGTACCAGGCAGGGGGTGCTACTTGATCAGCCCCCAATAAAAATTCCAGGCACCGAGTCTCCAATGAGCTTCTCTGGCTCGCAATATTTCAGACACACTGTCACAAGTCATTACCCAGGAAATTAAGCACATTCTGTGTGACTCCACCAAAAGATGACTCTGGAAGCTTGAGCCTGGTTTCCCCCAGACTTTGCCCCATGAACCTTCTCCCTTCACTGATTTTGCTTTATATTCTTTCACCATAATAAATCATAGCTGTGAGCACAACAGTTGGCTGAGGCCTGAGTCCTGCTGGTGAATCACTGAATCTGGGGGTGGTCATAGGAACCGTCCCCCAACACAACTTGTGATTGTGTTTGGATTGCTGCATGGTGTTTTCTCTTTTTTAATCAAATGCTAAAAATGTATTTTCCTAAGTTACTTTATCTTTTTCACATAATGTATAATATACTTATATTATTTTAAATCAGAACTGACAGAAGAGGGCAGTCTTGAATTAGGAACCCTGTCTATGAAATGAATAGGAAAGCAGACCACATCCATGCTAACTATTGTAAAATACAAGATGATATGAATCTAAATATTTCTGCTGATGAAAATAGGCCCCCCCAAAAAACAACCATAAAGCTGAAGAAAACTAACACACTTCAAATGTAATTATATATTCTAAAATAAGCATTTGAGAATATTTTAAAACACCCTAAATCATAAATATGAGAACTAAGAACAGAAATGACCAAAAGTTGAAGACTATCTTAGGCATGTTATCATTCTATTTTTCCCCAATATTCATCCTCCCTTTTTGCCAATCCTAATTTCAACCCTGCCATCCAAGATATGAAGAAATTATCAAGACAGAAACTGAAATCTAAGGACACAAACCTTCAGGGGCTTACCCTACCACTTCAAATGAAATTTTGGATCTGATTAATTTTACAAATTTCTCTATTTTGAAAACTCCATTCACTCAGCACTCTCCCCTATGCCAAAAGCTCTCTTGCTTAACTCTCAGCTTTCTGCTTCCTTCATTGCTCTAATTCACTTTTAGTCCTTAATTCCAAACCTTGCCAGCCTATCCATTTCTGACACTCTCAGTTAAATAGTAACCCTTCCCCATCTTTTCCATTACACATCATTAAACATTAGTTTTATGGTGAACAAAATGCCTTGTCATTACTCTATACCTCAAATTTTCTCTCAATTCAATAAAAATTTTTGTTTCTGGCACTGTACTAAGTACTGGGGATGTAATGAAGAATAAGCTATAACAACCAGCCTTCTGGGAAAGTCAGACACACAAGTATATAGCTGTGACAACTACGGTGACAGAAGTATGCAGAGGTAATTCTATAATAACCTTTGAGTACATAGTTCCTTTGCTCAAACATTTACCACATCTTGAAAGTTCAAATACCTAAACGAGATGAGCATTTAAAGTCTGCCTATTCTAGGGCTTTCACTATCGTGGCCCAGGTTCAATCCCTGGTGGGGGAACTGAGATCCTGCAAGCTGCATGCCATGGCCAAAATAAAATAAAATGAAAGTCTACCTATTCTGGTCTCAATTTATCTTAATATCATCACTCCCTGATTATATTATAGGTATCTCTCAAACTGTATTATTCATTCCCTGTGGCAGATAGACTCTAAAATGGTCCCAATTATCTCCTCATTCTGCTACTCTGTCTTTCTGTAATCCCCTACCTTCAAACATGGGCAGGACCTGTGACTTGCTTGTAACCAACAGAATATGGCAAAGGTAACGGGATGGCATTTCCTTGATTACATTATAAGAGACTATAACTTCCATCTTTCTAGCAGACTCTTTGTGGCTTTGATGAAACCAGATGATGCCGTGTTGGAGGCCCATGAAACAAGGAATTCACAGTGGCAACCAGCTAACAGAAAGCAACAAAGTGAGGCCTTCGGTTCAAGAGTCTGAAAGGAATTTAATCCTGCCAAGGACCATTGAGTGAGCTTAGAAACAGATCCTCCCCCAGCTGAGCATTCAGATGAGACCTCAGTCTTTGACTGCAGCTTTGTGAGAAACTGAGCGGAGCATACATGCCCTGGCTTGGCTGACCCACAGAAACTGTGAGATAATAAATCTATGTTGTTTTAAACCTGCAAGTTGTGGTGATTTGTGAGGTAGCAATAAATAATGAATACACAGCCCAGACATATTTTTTTCCCCTTTGTTCATGTCAATTTCACAGTCCCAAATTTGAAGTAGCCCCCAATCCTACACATCTTTCAAAATTCTGCTCATTTACTATCTCCCAATTAGGCCTCCAATCAATAATCCATCCTTCCAACTCACATACTCCTTACTTTGAACCCACAAACTTTCTTCATTCATCTCTTTGGCACATTTTTCCTTATTTTACCAATTTATATGTAATATATTTATACATTCAATGCCAAGAAAACAGTAAGCTGAATAAACTGAATAAAGCACAAAACTACTCCTACCTGATTGAGATTAAGATTGTTTTCAATACTCAGGGGAATCAGATGAGGCAATACTTTTCCAGCCAACTGCTCTTTGGTGATTCCCAACTTCTTATGAGTAAAAGTACATTTGTAGATACCTGACAGAAAAGAGTAAGACAAATGTTATAATTCAGTACCACAAATCAATAGAAATCAGAAAAACAGTGTATCTATATGAAATCTCTTGATAATCAGTATAGTTACAAATTTTTCCTTATCAATGCTTAGAAGAAGGATGCTTTTATATATGGATCAGGGTGATTTCAGCTTTACTGTCAGTTTAGATTTAACATACCATGACACATTTATCCTGTATTCTTTTGGTTTTAAGAACACATTTAATGATAGTATAAAATTAAAAGTCTATCAGAACTAGATACAGTTCTTACAATGCAGCAGTAAGGCTACAGAATGTCTCTCTATTCTGAACAAATCTAAATATATATTTCAGACATCTCATTCAAACTTGAGACATCTATTTAAAGTGTCTAAGTATGGGTCCTATACCTTTATTCACTTCTTTAACCAGACTCAACATCTCTGAACTTTAATAATTTAAGTCAACTCCACACAAGTCCTTCCCTCTTGTCTTACCTATTTACTCAACTTTCAGAACCCTGCTTGATACACCTATTGCACACAGCCTTCATTTGGTAAACTGAGCACGTTTGCTCCTCATTCTCTGAATGCTTTTGTGTTATAAGTGTTTTGTATAGAATCCAAAGCTTTAGAACACACCATCTCCTGTTATTCTGCTGTTAATGCACACTTCACTTACATACTCAAAGAATAACTTTGGGGCTTCCCTGGTGGCACAGTGGTTGAGAGTCCGCCTGCTGATGCAGGGGACACAGGTTCGTGCGCCGGTTTGGGAAGATCCCACATGCCGCGGAGCGGCTGGGCCCGTGAGCCATGGCCGCTGAGCCTGCGCGTCCGGAGCCTGTGCTCCGCAACGGGAGAGAGGCCCGCGTACCGCAAAAAAAAAAAAAGATTAACTTTGAGTGCCCATTAAATGCTTATTTGCAGGGCACTATGCTCATTACTTTCCCTTCAGTTGGTCTCACTGATTCTCACAAAACTCCTATAATGATATTATTTTTATCCTCATTTGACAGATGAAGAAACTTTTCAAAGTCACTCCAGGAACTGGCATAGCCAGGACTGGGGTTAGGGCTCTTTCCAGTATGTCAAACTTCTTCTCAAGAAGACTAATTTCTTTGAGCTCAAAAGTTTCATACCATATCACAAAAGTTCTATGTCTACAGAGGTCCACAACAGATTACTTACTGACCATTTCTACAAATATTTACTGAGGGCTTTCTATAAATCAGGCACTACAGTAGGTATTAAAGATACATGGCTGAATAACATAGTTTTTCTTCAAAACTAACAAAGAACTTCAAGTTCAGTAACTTGTTAATGTTTCTGTGATTCCACAGCTAGGTCTATCTCTATTAGTACAGCAGACCCTGAACAGTTTCAGATTGGGCTTTAACTATTTATAGGCAATTTCAGAGTTTTTTTTACAGAGTGATTTATAATTATGCTGATAGAACAGAATGTGCTGTAAGGCCAATAATGCTTCATCGGCACATCACTTAGCAGTGAAAAATATTTGTTCAGACTTAAACATATCTAAATTAAAAACCAGCTCTACCAGTTATCAGCTGTATAACCTTGAATAACTTACTTCACCCCTCTGAGCCTCAGTTTCCTTACTGTAAAACAGAAATAACAGTACCTATCTCATTGGATTTTGAAGAGGACAAAATAAGGTAATGCAGAGAAAAGACTCAGCACAGTGCCTCTTACAAATCAGGTACCAAATAAACATCAGGTATTACTATTAAGACTGGTATCAGCATTTCAAGTAGTCTTGTTTGCCTCTCTTATTTAGTACCATTTTACAGAGAAAACTACATGCTATCATGATACCTGTGAAGCCAGGATTCCCAAATATCTTATTCCTTTATAAATGTCAAGTACTACCACTTTTGCTAAAATTAACACAAAGAAAAAGTTGTATCATGGCATTTACCCCATCATTCTTCAGTTACTGAATGCTATATACATGAAAAGAGTACAAAATGGTTTTATAGATTGAGAAGTTTACTTGCATAACTGTAAAACAAAGTAGCATCAAATGACATTAAGTTTTCAGCTACCTAAAATTCCCATGAGGACCGCAGGTTCCTTGGATGGAATTTGTTGTAAGAACGGCAGAATATCATCAAGTACAAACCACTTATCCAAGTATTCCAAAATCTTTCCTAAGCACACTAATGAATTTACACGTACCTATCAAAAGAGGTAAACTGAATTAGTCATTTAAAGTCTTTGCAATCTAGACCAAAGTATTTTAAGTATGAGTATAATCTTCATATAGGTATATGTTAAATCCTCAAGAATAAAAGTAGGTTTAAAAGCTCTCGTCCTTTATTTATATAGAAAATTCACATATTTATAAATTCCCCTGACTTGTTTCAGAAAGAATCTTTGATTGCTTTGCCAGGATACTAGGTAGTTAAAGGTAAGGAATGACTTAAATTTTATATCTTTTTAAAGAAAGTAATTAGGATTTGAAAAGCTTTATTACACATTTGTTTGCCAAGAATATTTCCTTGGGGTCATTTGAATTATAAAAAAGGACTTGGGCTTCCCTGGGCGCGGCGGTTGAGAGTCCACCTGCCGATGCAGGGGACACGGGTTCGTGCCCCGGTCCGGGAGGATCCCACATGCTGCGGAGCGGCTGGGCCCGAGAGCCATGGCCTCTGAGCCTGCATGTCCGGAGCCTCTGCTCCGCAGCGGGAGAGGTCACAACTGTGAGAGGGCCACGTACCGCAAAAAAAAAAAAAAAAGGACTAAATTTTCCCACCAAGTGATTAATTTTACTGGGCTTCCAGTATTTTTCTCTAATTCAGGTTCAAGTCATTCTTAAACTAAATATTTTAACAACATGTGAAAAGTATATTTGTCCTACATAAAGTTTTGTATTTCTAAATATATCTTTAATATAGTTACTAAAACTTGATATTTAGGAGCTCTTTTATCACAATTCTATCAATTGTGATATCTATATTCTCTTGAGTATTTTGATAAATATTTCACACCCTACTTTTTTAGCTAGAATTTGTTAAGATAGAATACTTTTAGTCAGGATCATAATATCAATGAAACTATTTTTTTTTAAAGTAAACTAAGAAAAGCAGAAAACAATTAGTTGGTAAAAAAAGCACCACATTTCTGCAAGAACGATGGAAAAAAAACTGGATTAAAGCAGAAAAGGGTTAAGAAAAGAATTACTCAAATTTTCTACTGAAGCACTCAAAGTTAGGGGACAGGGAGTAATGTCAGGGATGGAATACTGTAAAATTATATATCAGGGAAAACTACAGCTATTGCTCACTTTCATAGTACTATATATAGTCTACTTATAGCCATGACAAAATATATGAACAAACTATAAAAGGGTTATTAAACAATAAGAAAATTATTTAAGCCAATGAGGCGTGAAAGAAAAACAAAAATTAATATGCTATTACTTACAGCAAGGGAAGCCGTTTGTAGACATGCATTTTTAATTCTTGGTATCAAGGCATTTTTCATGGATGGGTAGTCTATAAGATTTGCAAAGGTTGGAATGATGTTTAGACAGAGTTCCTATTAAGAAAATAAATCGGATCAATCTT
Source organism: Leucopleurus acutus (assembly GCF_964270905.1). Lineage (NCBI taxonomy): Eukaryota > Metazoa > Chordata > Mammalia > Artiodactyla > Delphinidae > Leucopleurus > Leucopleurus acutus. The sequence continues at coordinate 82,798,692 of NC_139152.1, read as the reverse complement.
AGAGACTCTCTCACATACTAAAAAACATTTTGCATTTGCATGGCTAATTTGTCACATAGCTAGAAATAAACTTTTATGTATGGTATATCATTTGACCTTTTCAACAACTGTTTGAAAGAAAAATACTTATTATCAATTTTGAATTTTACAGATGAGGAAACAGGCTCAGAAGACCTTGCTCAAATTCACGCTAGGTCATACAACTAGCATATATACCCAAATTCCCTGATCGCATTCCTAGTTTCTTTCCCTGATAACACAATTAATTCTTCATTTATTTTTAGAAATAGGAACATCTAAAAAAAAAGTAACATCTAAGTTTTGCTATCTTTCACAACAAGGGAAAATCAAGTACAAAGTCACGTAAAACTATTCCTCTTTAAATAAGGAATTTCTTAGCTGTTACATATATCCATATGATGGATATAAGACAAACATTTTAAAATATATTTTCAAGACTGTTTAACAATATCAAGGATAAAATGCAATAAGATACTATTATATAATCCCATTTTTTAAATCTGTCTAGAGGCTTAGGGAAAAAAACTGGAAGGATATATCTGGGAATGTTAACTGTGGGCATCTCTGACAGAGGATTTTAATTTCCTTTATATTTTTAACTATTTCTAAATTCTGAAACTAAAGCCAATATAAATGACAGAAACAGGAAAAGTTATTTAAAACATTCATGTTAACTTAGTGCCATGCCATAGTGTAAATGACTGTAACTGGGAACTTCAAGGATAACAGAAGAAAGGGGGGATGATGAAGGATTAAATGAGATAGAAAAAGAACAGGAAATGGCTTGAGAACTAACTGGCTGAAGAACCTAATCTCAGATACCTTATAAGGCAGAATGATCCTTGTAGGAAAGCAAAAAAGAGATTACTGAAGAAAATGGGGGTATAAATGTAAATCAGGGAAGGAGTTATTAACGATATTTGGTAAACTTAAAGACATTCATTTATGGTTAGCAGATAGAAATGAATCAACCACTAAAAATCTGTTATCAGTATACTGGCAAATATTTTATTTGCTTTAACTTATCCCCATACTTCCAAAAGGCAGACAGAAAGAAAAGAGTTAATATTAATATCTATTCAGAAGTATAATAAATTATGTAGGTGATATAACTTGAGGATAATAAATACAAACTATATTTAAGGGACTGTTTTCCACAGATGATAGAGAATGAGCAAGGATGAGCAGTCAGTGAGATACTGTGTTCCTGTTACCAGAGGGGAACAAGGAAGTTCAGCGCTTAATTGATATCAGAGTGACAGAGAGACAGAGACTGACTGCACACATGCACTATGCCATATAATCCAGCAGTAGGTTACAAAGAGGGAAATCTTAAATTATGTCTATATCACTTAGCTAGAGGAGGGGAGAACCATAGGAGGAGACAGAGTAAAGAACCTAAGAACAGGAGATTGAAAAAAACAAAACAAACAAAAGGAAGTCCAATTAGCATATTCTCAGGAACTTCTGCCTATTATTTTCTACTTTCTCTGTAACTGGTGGTGGGGAGGGGAGAATGAAAACATATTCTACGTTTATTTAAAGGTAAATAATTTTAAAAACTGGTTCTCATATACATTTCTATTAATGCCTCTAATGACCCTAACTTTTGTAAACCGTCTTTTACTTTTCCAAATGCTTTTCTAAACTCTCTCTAGCCTCTTAAATAGTTCTAATCAAACTTCAATTTAAAAATACCATTCCAAAAATGAATCTCCGAAGTTATCTCCTAGCCTTCTAACTTGCATGAAGCTTGAGGAAAAGATTTTTGTTTCTTGCTCTTGCTCTCTCTCACAAAGCTTAGATAGACTTTAACTTTATCAGACTCGTACCAAGCAATGTTGATACTAGTTAATTGGACTGGTGACTAAACACTTATATTGAATGATATCAGAAAAGCTAGTTTCTAAAACTTGGCAAAGTGCACAACTCAATTTGAATTATGTATTAACTATTTTAATAAAATACTTGCTGGTAACTTATTGGCCAAACTAACCCTCTTAGGAAGAAAAATGACCTTTCACATCACTCGATCCTCCCTCTCCTCCCTAATTTCACTGAATATAAAACCAGGTTGACTACACAGGGTCTGTGGGAACGTTTCAAGAAGCTATAATTCACAATTCCTTTGGAAAGCACTTAAAAGTAATAGTAAGTACCTTCCCCAATCATTCCACGTCATTTGGACAAAGGCAGCAAGAGATGACGTTATAAGGAAAATTTTTAACATCAACTTCACAACTTGGAATAAAAGAAAACTTAGATAAGGACTGAAATGAGTCAAACAAGTGACCTTATATATGTGGTATTAGGTTCGCATTTAAAAAAAAAAAAAGCTTTGGTCAATAACTTATAAAAAGTAAAATTCTGGGCTTTACTGGTGGCGCAGTGGTTGAGAGTCTGCCTGCCGATGCAGGGGACACGGGTTCATGCCCCAGTCCGGGAGGATCCCACATGACGTGGAGTGGCTGGGCCCGTGAGCCATGGCCGCTGGGCCTGCGCGTCCGGAGCCTGTGCTCCGCAATGGGAGAGGCCACAACAGTGAGAGGCCCGCGTACCACACACACAAAAAAAGTAAAATTCTTTGTTTTTCTTTACTAGAATCTTTGCACTGGTGAAGAGACCATAAACTTTTAAATACGACACCTTTTATGCAGTGAGATGTTCTTAACATAAGTATTTATTTTCCAAAGTGAGAAAAAAAAGCTCAAACTAAATTATACTTTTAATAGCAATCCAAAAATTTTTTTCCAGATTAACCCATAGAACCAAAATTTTAGTAGCAAAATTACAGAACTAAAAGTTTGGCAAAGTATGTGATGTTTTAACAGCACTTTTGTAACACAAAAGCATGACTATAAATGCATTAGGGATGGTCACACTAAATTACTATCTGCTTTTCTACCTACCTCCTATACAAATTAACTTCAATGCAAAAGGAACATTTCTGAATAGAAGACTGAGTTACCAAACATGAAAGAAAATTATGAGTATGAGAAGTACCTACTTAACGCTTTCATAAGAAAAAGGCACATACATCTTTGTCATTTTCATTCATATACTAATTACTCATTTAGGAAGAAGGTATACAGCAAACCAAACTACAACAAATCAAACCTTCTATAATAGTACATTACTGATAAGTAAAAGCAACAAATCATTTTACTTTATTAATACAGGTGTTCATCAATTGATTCTTCAAACTAGGAGTGAACACACTAGTAGTAGCATACATCATGCAATTCAATGGATTAATATATACTATTGAGCTTTATATTAAAAAAATTATGACAAACTTAAAAGGTACTTTACTTCTTTCTTTTGCTTTAAGAATCAAAATCATCATTAAAGGAAAAAAATTGAATATTATACCTGGATCTGAATGGAAGGAGCCTCTAGGGCTCTGTAAACCATTGGCAGGACACTGTTCTTTATCTCATCAGGAGGAGTTTTGGTTAGTAGCAAATCCATTTTTTGGAGGAAAATTAACAAAATCTGTGTAGAAAAGGCAAACAATGTATTAAAGTCTAGAATCTTTATGACATTTTATACATGTCAAAATTTAAAGTAGCTTCAAAAGAATAAGTTATGTATTTTGACACTCACCATGTTGCTAGCCTGAAGGCATGGAAGACAAAAACATATAAATCAAGTCTCTTATGTTTCTAGAAGCACTATATTTAACATCTGCTCTCAGTTTAAACATTTAAATAAAGACTAATGTCCTAACTCTCACATATCTTCAGTAATATATCACTCACCCACAAGTACCAACTATCTGCAAAGCTACCGGGTAAAAAAATAAAAGCCTGAGGGCAGCACAGTCAGATGTCCCAAAGAAGTAAATTCCATCACTGGGCTTCCATAAAGTTCAAGAGAAGAAAAGGTACAGAAATGAAAAGGACTGTCGGGAAAAATTCTAGAAACATTTTCAATTGTCCCTGATCATTTGTTTGCCACCACATACGTAAGTAATAAGGAAGAAACTATCCCTTCTATCCATGCAGAATACTTAGTTTTGTCAAGGCTCAGTTAAAATTTTTCAGAAGGGATTTTTAGCTAGACGACTACTACTACTACTACTACTACTACTACTACTACTACTACTACTACTACTACTACTACTACTACGGGAAAAAAAATACAAAGAATGAAGACAAATAAGAGCTCAGATGATAGGTTCCTTAGGATCCTATCTGATGCATAGCTTAGTGACCATGGGACTCCACTCCTTTCCCTCCTGACACCTTGACCATGTTTGGAGAACTCTGCTTCAAAGCCTACAGTTCTCTCACCTGCCCTTTCCTTAAGCAGGGGAACTCCTGTCTTACTACCACAGACTTCCTTCTGTTCCCCTCCTTTCAATGGAAGGACCACAAACAGTCTGTCATAAAACCATTAAATCAGGTAATCAATGGTTTACCAATAAGCTCTTGCCATGTAGTAGCAGAAACTTAATAATATTTACCATGTGCCAGAAAATTTCATTTAATTTCAACAACCCTTTTCACATTTCAGAAATGAGCAAAATAGAAACTTTAAGAGAGTAATGACTTGTCCAAGGAGATGATGAAGAAGGCGAGATTCTAACCCAGGTATGTGACCCTACCGCTCTCTTAAATCCAAGTCTACCTTGAATCTGGCAAATAAATATTTTAATAGTGTCTATATCAGAGACTAATTAAATTTTCCCTTAACAATATATACACACACATATTACTTCCATGGTGCTGGAAGAATTTCTCCTCTTCTGGTGAAACTATTTATTAGCAATAAAATAAACAACTGGCATAAACCATCTACAAATTAAAGACTCTTAATAACAAAACAAAAAAACAGAAATACTTAAAAGTGCAGGAGAAAAATAAATACTTATTTTCCTAAACGTGTAACTTTCAATAAGGCAATGGGAACAATATAACACATGCAAAATCTCATTACCATTTGTTTTCTGAGACAGTAACTTGTGGAGAGCTACAGACATTTATTTGCAAAGTTCAATTATAATTTTAGGAATGGTTCACTTCAAACCTATGCAAAATAGCTTCTAACTAATGGAAAAGAAAGTCTCTCATACTTACCTCAATTTTTAAAAAGTCAAATATCCTTTCCTTTTCTTTTCAATGATAGTTATCATTGACTAAGACCACTGAATAAACAGGAAAAAAATATCTACATACATACCTGGATTGGCTCCTGCTGTTTAAAGACAGGGCCAAGTTCAGGTAGAATTAACTTGACATATTCTTCTTTGGTACATTCTTCAGCAATGAGTAGAACATTGGGCAAAACAAAAGGTACCATGTCAGGGTTTACAAATTCTGAAGTCAAACATGGCAAAATTCTCTGCACAATGACACGCTGAAAGACAAAAAATGTTTTCATAAAACTAATCTTTATATCAGGTCTTTAGTATTAACATTGAAGTTAAGAGTCTAAAATCTTCAATCCCTTTGGGTAAGGTGACTATATAATTTATAGTTGAAACTGGGACACTTTTGAGAGTAAAATAGGGTGCTATTGCTAATTATGCCAGGACAAAAGACATAACTTGGGAACATCACAGATAAAGGGGGACATACGATTACCCTTCCTTTAGGAAATCTTCCCCAATTAGTCTTCACTAATACAGTTCTCCTCTTAATTTCTTCATTACTTATGATTCATACCACACATTGTTAATTGTTGTTTCATGCACGTTAACCCTATCTACACTTACTGTAAAGCCCTTGAAAGCAAGGACAATATTTTGTTTCCCATTTATTCTCCACAGCATCTAAGTAAAGGGCTAGACAAACAGTGCATAATCAATGAATATCTGATAGATTAAACACTGGAGATATTTCTGCAAAGGAATTATTAGTTTTCCAGCCAGTGGCTTCTTTAGCAATCACTAATATTTTTATACATATTATCCTCACAATTTAATAAGCCAGAAAGGGAGAGTAAAGGAATTGGAGAGACTAGTATCAATACAGCAGTATAACTGCTAGTGAGGCAGTGATTTCCACAATGACAGTTTACGGAATTCTCTTCTGATGTTTAATGTCCAAGTGCTGCCTTTGCATAGGTGGTATTCTTCCAATTTTTTTTACCCTATTTAATAATTTTTGGAGCACACACAAAGGTCCACTAAACTTTTGTGACTTCAGTCTGTAGCCTTTTATAGTCATTTATATACCCCTGGCAAAAGTTACATTTTTTTTTTTTTTGGAAGGGTTATTATAGTAAGTCAAAGTAAATTTTAAATTCTATACTCCTGACTATATAATAACAAACTGATCAACAACAAACCTTGGGCAGTTTTGGCAGAACCTTTGGCAGTCCTTTGAAAAACTGTGATTTCTGAAGGTTATCTCTTTGGAATAAGGTATCAAAATACTGCAGTGTTACTGCACCAACATCATCAAAGAAGGGAATCTAAAAACAGAGAAACAGAATTATTCTGATAAGTATTAAAGCACTTCTCATATCTGAAACTGACACATTATGGTGAAAAAATATTCAGAAACATTTAGCGAAATGCTAAAGACCACTTAATAAAAATTCTAATTATAAAAATCAGAATAAGAAAGTAATAAATTATTTTTCTTTTCAAGGTCAGTTTTTCAGAAACAGTACCTGTGAGTTAGCTGCACAGTAACATTTTCTTTACATAACTAGTAAAATATTAAAAGATTAAGTAAAATATCTTGAGGGCATAAACAGTACCATTCATTAAAATCCATTGGTTAGGGGCGTCCCTGGTGGTGCAGTGGTTGAGAGTCTGCCTGCCAATGCAGGGGACATGGTTTCGAGCCCTGGTCTGGGAAGATCCCACATGCCGTGGAGTGACTGGGCCCGTGAGCCACAATTACTGAGCCTGCGCACCCGGAGCCTGTGCTCCACAACAGAGGCCGCGATAGTGAGAGGCCCGCGCACTGCGATGAAGAGTGGCCCCCGCTTGCCACAACTAGAGAAAGCCCACGCACAGAAACGAAGACCCAACACAGCCATAAATAAATAAACAAACAAACATTAAAAAAAAATCCATTGGTTATATGAGTGAATGTGAAGGCTATGAATTCTTGGGGTGTCTAGAACTTCTGCATGCCTAACTGTAAGTATTAAGTCTCTTTATTTGAAATTTTAAACTTTATATCAGAGCACTTACCTGCATAAATTGTTTAACTCTTTAAGATTAAATGAAGATGAATATTTAATACATTCAAGAATACAGATGTTATCTGGGGACTATATCTGATTAATTCTTCAGATGCATTTAATCAACTTTAACTCATTTTTTGTCCCTCCATCTAAGGCAGGAATTCATATGCACTCACCTTTGTCATTTGATCTGCATCTGGTCTTACAGTTGGAGTTACGTTTAACAGTAGTTTTACATGCTCACGGACTTCCTCAGGTATATTTGTAAGTGAACTAGATCCTAAACGACTCAACTTCAAAAGAGTAATAATGTTAAATATGAATATAAAATATTCAAAAGATACACATTTATACTGTCAATAGTCCATTTAAGAAAACTTTTTGAGGGACTCCCCTGGTGGTGCAGTGGTTAAGAATCCACCTACCAATGCAGGCGACATGGGTTCGAGCCCTGGTCCAGGAAGATCCCACATGCCACGGAACAACTAAGCCCGTGTACCGCAACTACTGAGCCTGTGCTCTAGAGCCCACGAGCCACAACTACTGAGCCCAAATGCCACAACTACTGAAGCCCATGCGCCTAGAGCCCGGGCTCTGCAACAAGAGAAGCCACCACAATGAGAAGCCCGCATATCGCAACAAAGAGTAGCCCCCGCTCACTGCAACTAGAGAAAACCCACGGGCAGCAACGAAGACCCAATGCAGCCAAAAATAAATAAAAAATAAATTAAAAAAAAGAAAGAAAACTTTTTGAAATTTACTAAAAAATATATTTTTAGATTGAACAAAGGGCTAATTCTACTGTTGCAAGATAATTAAAACACATCTTTAATACCTGAAATTGTCTCTATTCCTAAAACAAAACACCCAGTATTTTAGACCATATTTCAATTTTCACTCTAGTAAATAAATGCCATGATTAAAGTTGTAGTAACAAATATTAATCCTAAGAATTACTTTTGTTAAGTTGACTTTATGAAAACTTAAAATATGAGACACTCATCTCAGTTTAGAGTATTTTCTGAACATATTTTGGAAAAAACCAAACACTTAATACATTTTTAATGCAAGAAAATGTTTAAAGGCAAATACCTGATCCAACTGTCTACTGAAACTCTTGTAAATATCTTGCTTGTTAACTTCAAATATAGCTTTCCCTTTATTAAATACAGCATACATGACAGTTCCTAAAGAGTACATATCACTGGCTGTTTCACAGCTCACAGAAAGTATGTATTCAGGAGCCAAATATTCAGGATTTGGAAGACACAATGATGGTAAATTTGGGTCCCATTCTTTACATGGAAACTTAGGCTATAAAAAGACAGAAAAGGGATTACATAGATTAAATAGTTAAATTAAAGCAAACCACTGTCAAGTAGTAACAATTTAGTTTTAAATTCATACTCAGTCATGCAAGTAAAAATGTCACCATCACTTTCAATTCTAAATTTCCCCAAATCCCAAAACTAGAAAGTGCATGAAACAAGTTAAGAGATAAGAATAAGAACTCTTATAACTTTGAGATTATTGGCGCTCTCTCCCAGAAGACAAATTATCACTACACTATACAATGCATTATGAACATGGAAAGGTCTGGCCTATGTTTTCTGATACACAGGCTTCAAATTTATGAGTTCAAATAGATTATTGTTTGAAACCTTGTTCTTTCACCAACTAGCTATGTGATTTAGTTAACAGGTTCAAAGGGATGTTGTAAGATAAACAAAAGTATGGAAAACAGAGCCAGCACAGTGCCTGATGCATAGTATGTACTCAACCAATACTAATTCTTTCTGCTTCCCTTAAAAATGTTTACTTAAATTAGAAATGTATTTTAGGTCAAAGCATGGTTGTTAAAGGTAACAACTATATTGTAAAAATTTGAAATATTGCAGTGTTTTCCTAAGTATAAATAGGCAGGTTTCATAATCACTAAGTAACAGGTGCTTTTTAACCAGAAAGACTGGGTTTAAATCCTAGCTCTAGCACTTACCACTTGCCTAAATTTAGGCAAATTATTTTATTCTATGAGTCTAACTTACTCATCTGTATTATTCCCATACCTCACTGAGTCGTTGTGAGGATAATAAGTAAATACACAAAAAGTGTTCAGAAAAGCGCTTCAATAAATGTTACCCATTATTATCACTGCTATTGTTATCATGCTCCTTAAAGAAGATTCTGTGATCCAATAAACTGGGGAAACACTGCTAGAGATTCACAATGTTTGTTTGTGTATCTGACACTCTGAGGGGAAAAAAATCTACTTAACCCAATAGTGCTCAAATTTGCTTAACTCTAGTACTTTCTTCTCAAGTGACAATACTGAGGAATTAATGAGCTAAATATTCATAGGTACAATGAACACTAGAAATTTTCTATAAAGCTATACATTTAAACATACCATTGTACCACATAGCCTATATCTACACATTTATCAGGCTTATAAATTCTGTAATCTATTTCAGATGCAATCACAAATTTCCAGAGCTTTAAAAAATGAGAAGAATAAAACCTTCATTACCTCTTGTTCAGAAGGATTGGTCGATGATACACAAAAATCAAAGCCCATTATTTTCCAGGCTCCACTTTTATTCAAAATTATATTTTCAGGTGTAACATTTCCATGAACCATTTTCACACTGCTATGCAAAAATGACAATCCTTCAGAAACCTGTAAATGGAAATAAAAGACATTTTTAATAAAACTCCTTTCAATTACAATAATAAATCTCATAATAATCAAATTTGCTGCTTCTCCCAATAAAAATTTTTTACACGCCAGGTAACAATTAAATTTCATAAATGCAAAAGTGTAGACATTCTCAGTTGCCAGAGCATTCTAAGCATTAGCAAGAAAAACCCAATTGTAAAAACAGAGGACAACTATTTATTAAGTTTCTTTCTATACGCACAAAAGCAAAAGAAAAGACAGTAATAAAAGCACTTTGCTACCCAAATTTATTCAGTTCCTGAACTTGAAAAGCGAGAGAATCTTTGGTTTCTTACTTAAAGACAGTAAATATCAAGAAATACCTTTGTCAATTTGATTCTAATTCTTAATATTTTTATATACTTATACTTCATATTGAAATTAAGTTTTTCTGAATAGCATTGTACTCAGTTTTCAAACATTAACTGATATTCACTCATTCTCACACTGAATTAATATTTGGTAATTTTATATTTGTGCCTGAGATTACCATGGAATTTGTTAACAAAAAGTGAAAACTGGATTTGAAAGGGCCAACCGTACCAAGTATGCCAGTTCCTCAGAAACTTAAAAATAGAATTACCATAGAATCCAGCAATTCCACTTCTGGGTATATCCCAAAAAGAACTGAAAGCAGGGTCCTGAAGAGATATTTGTTCACCCATGTTCATAGCAGTATTACGATAACCAAGAGGTGAAAGCAACCCAAGTGTCCATCAACGAATGAATGAATAAACATAATGTGGTAAATATATACAACAGAATATTATTCAGCCTTCAAATAGGAAAGAAATTCTGACACACGGTACCACATGGATGAACCTAGAGGATATTATGCTAACTGAAATAAACCAGTCACAAAAAGAAAAATACTGCATGATTCCACTTATATGAGTAGTCAAACTAATAGAGACAGAAAGTAGAATGATGGTTGCTAGGGGCTGGGAGGTATGAGAGGTGGGGTGTGGGGAGTTATTGTTTAATGGGTACAGCTTAAATTTTGCAAGGTGAAAAGAGTTCTGGAGATGGATGGAAGTGATGGTTGCACAAGAATGTGAATGTACTTAAACTGTACACTTAAAAATGGCTAAGATGGCAAATTTTATGTTATGTATATTTTACCACAATTAGAAAATATATACTGTTAAGAGAATAAGATAAGCCACAGACTAAGAGAGAATATTTTTAAGTCATGTATCTGACAAAGAACTTGTGTCCACAATATATAAAGAAATCTCAAAACTCAATAACAGAAAACAAACAACCCATTAAACAATAAGCAAAAGATCTGAACAGACATGTCACCAAAAAAGACACTCAGATGGCAAGGAACCATATAAAAAGGTGTTCAACATCATTATTCATTAAGGAAATGCAAACTAAAACTCCAATGAGATACCACTGCACACATATTAGAATGGCTACAATTGAGGGAATTCCCTGGCGGTCCAGTGGTTAGTACTCCATGCTTTCACTGCCGAGGACCTGGGTTCAATCCCTGGTCAAGGAACTAAGATCCCATGAAAAAAAAGAATGGTTACAATTGAAAGGGCCAACCATACCAAGTCTTGCAAAGATGTGAAAAAAATGTAACTTTTATACACTGCAATGGGAATGTAAAATGGTACTATCATTTGGAAAACAGTTTTTCAGTTTCTTAAAAAATAAAATATACACATACCATTTGATCCAGCCATTCCACTCCTAGGTAATTAACCAAGAGAAATGAAAGCATACGTCCATACAAAAACTTGCATATGAATGTTCATAGCAGCTTTATTTGCAATAGCCCAAAATTGGAAACAACCCAAATGATCAACAACAGGTGAATGGATGAGCAAACTATGATATACTACTCAGTAATAAAAGAAGTATTGATATGCACAACTATATGAATGAATACCAAAATAATCAGATTGATTGAAAGAAGCCAGGCCAGAAAAAGAGTACATATTGTATGATTTCATTTACAAAATTCTAAAAATACAAACTGATTTAGTGACAGAAAGTAGTCAGTGGCTTCCTGGGGTGAGAGACAGAAGACAGCAAGGAGCAGGAGGGGAGGACCGCAATGGGTATGAGGAAACTTTGGAAGGTCCATATGTAAATTGTTTTGATTGTAGTGACGGTTCCACCTATAAACTTAAAAAACTGTATATTTTAAATATGTGAAGTTTACTGTATGCCAATTAATTATACCTTAACAATACTGTTAAAAATAATGAATAAAATGATCTCTGCCCCCCAAAAACAAAGAATCTACTGTATCAATTCATTCTTTAAAGCCGAAGATATTCTGGTAAGCAGGGGAAGGAAAATCAGAAAAAGTGGATGGACTTAACGGATGCACTGTGAAGGTTTACAATTCAAAAACATTAAAAAGGAACCACCACATCCACCAATCAACAAGTGCTCTTCTCCAAAGGTTACTAATGTTATGTTTCATACATTAAAAAGATAGTTTAAGCCTAACAATAAACTGTAGAAAAATTCTAGAACATAGAAATAATCTTTAAATTACTGAGAAGATCTAAAGGTTTACATAAAGCAGTTTATACAGCTAAATTTGAAATGGCTAAAAACAATTTTGAAGGAAAATATTCTATCCACATGATGAATAAAAATACATACCTGAAGCAAACCATATTTAGTTTCTACATCATAAAGTTTATAATCCTTAATGTCTGGAGATACAGGGGAAGGTAGATTTTCCCAGTTACCCAGAACATTGGCTAAGCTGGCAAAAACTGGTTCCGTACAAAATGCCAAGCAATCCCTGTTTTAGAAAAGAAAAATATTAGTGGTCCTATTTAACTATCAACAAGAAGGTGGACAATTTTAGATTTATTTTCAGCATTAATATAACACACTTAGGCCAATAAAGCAAAGTCAGGAAGCTTTGTATATGAATTCCACTGGATAAATCATTCAGTCTTTTAAGTGTTATAACAGCTGTGATACATTTTTTAAATTTAAAAAGTCAGGAAATAAACATTATATCAACTGTGCATTTTGAATGATTGATATTCTTTATGGAAAACCAATGAATTAATTTAACATACTGTTACATTATACCTATGATATTACCCTTATTTCTAAGGCTCTAAATCTCAGAATATGCTCAAAGGAACCTGTAGATTTCCCACAGACACCTCTGGAGCAATGAGTCAGGAAGAGGGACAGGGCATAGCTCCAGCTCCCACAGGACGGTCACTTTTTTTTTTTTCACTGTTAAGAGCAAACACCTGGGTGAGGGAAGGGTCCTGAATTACGTCTCTTGGGACCTTTGTGAGCTGTTGGAACCCTGGAAGGGCACATCATTTTTGCATCTCTAGGACTGTCTTTTGCTCCTGTAAACAATGTGAAAACCCTTTTGTTCTTGCTTTGGGAAACATGGCATCCTGTGGTGTCTTCTAGGGCAGGGGTCCCCAACCCTCAGGCCGCGGCCTGTTAGGAACCAGGCCGCACAGCAGGCGGTGAGCAGCGGGCCAGGGAGCGAAGCTTCATCTGCCGCTCCCCATCGCTCGCATTACCTCCTGAACCACCCCCACCCCCGTCCATGGAAAAACTGTCTTCCACGAAACCAGTCCCTGGTGCCAAAAAGGTTGGGGACCACTGTCCTAGGGTACTTTGCAAGCCCTGATGTCCACTTGTCCTCCACAGCACATTGCCAGGACAGGCATGCCATGTGTGTGCTCGGTGCGGGGGAGGCGGGGAGGGGGGCGGAGGGGGGGGGTTCCTGTTTCCGGGTGGATGAGTAGGAGTGACCGTGGAGCCTGTGTGCAGAGGATCAGCAGGGCTTCCCCAGGTTGCTGAGGGGCAGGACGTGTCAGGAGATGTGACGTCCTGGCCAGAGCACGGCCACATGGACACACCTGGAACTCGGGGAGCTCCCTGGCAGGAGGTCCATGTGGAAGATCTCAGGACCGGGCAGTCAGGTCCAGATGCCAGTGGGAGTGACTAGCCTGATGACTACTTCAATCTCAGAGCACCTTTGCTTTTATCTATTTTATGTATCATTTTTAAAGGTGTCACAAGTTTCCAATTTTTTTAATTACTATTCTTTGATTTTTTTTTTTTTTTTTTGGCTGTGCCACACAGCTTGCGGGATCTTAGTTCCCCAACCAGGGATCGAACCGGGGCCCTCAGCATTAGTAACATTCAATAAGCCTTCAATAAGTCTAATAGAGTAATGACCAAGAGCTCAAGCTCTGAATACAAATACCCAACTTCAAGTCCCAGCATCTCTATTCCTTGTTGGTGACTTTGGACACTTTGAGCCTCACTTTGCCCATTTGTAAACTGGTGATAAAAGACCACCTTGAAAGGTTACTGCAAAGATCAAATGAGCAAATGCATATAAAATACATAGCATGTTGACTAAAATGTAAGCTCAATAAATGTTTACAATTGCTATTGTAATTACCAACTGTCTGAGATTCAAGTCCTAACATTTTGGACTTTGGCTTAGGCTCTGGCAATGAAGAACTACAAGGCAGTGCGGTAACAAAGCTATACCAAGCCTCTGCACCTGGACAGTAACTGTTTAATGGCAAATATGCCTTTTGCTGTTCTGTCAGTAATACTTGAGTTACTTTTCTTTCACTTTGAACCCATTTTTCAAATGAAAGCATATGCAGAAGTTCAATATGTATGAGTGATAAAGACAGAGCTGCTTAGGTTGAAGAAGAAAGTTACACTGTCCTCCCTGCTCAGTTATCAATAAAGATGATGATCTTGATCTTGTTCTTGACTCCCACACTAAGCTCATTAACACAGTGGACACAGGCTTTCGTTTGCTGAACTGCACTGGAGGAAAACTGCTCAAAAACCCCTTAGTCTTCTCTACAGTTTCCAATGATTCCCAGGACTCGTTTATTTTAGCAACTCTTATTTTTTTCCTTTTCTGTCTTGTCCCCAAAATCATCCTTGGTCATATCAATATTCGTAAGATTATTCTTCAAGCTTGAAGGCCTTATTATCTTTCATGAATATTTATTTCCATCATCATTACAAACAGTTACACACCAGAAGGGCTAAATTCTCTCTCAAGGACCACCTCCCCCAACCGCAGCTGTTTACTAGCCATTCATCTCCCACCCTTTTACTACCACCACCTAACCTAGCTTCCCAGTATCTTTATTCAACAAATTTGAAGTATTCAGTTCTGACTACACTTTATTCCTGTCTTTCTCCCTACTACCTCAACAATAAACTATCGCCCTTACTACCCTTTACTGGGCAAACCCTTATTAACCCTGTAGGCGCCATCACAGATTTCTTTTACTCTCTTGCTTATGTCGTAAGCTGAAGGAAAAAATAGAAAACCCAAGTCTCTGTAGACTCATAGCCTAAAGATACACAGTATACTTTATTTAACCTCGCTCTTTTTATTTTTCAAGAACATCCCTTCATAGCCCTCTTATATTAACTCCTCATTCCATTAACTCCTTATTCCTTTACCTACTACTCATCTATTATCCACGTTCTATCTTGAAAAAGTAAAGTTCATCGAACATGAATGATCTCATTTCCCTACACTTTACCTCAGTATATTAGTGATTTGCAACTATCCTCCTGAAATTTCCTTTGAGTTCCTCCTATGGGACTTTATTCACATAATGATGTCTTCTCTGCTGGGTTCCTTTCTAGCTTCCAAACTGCCATCCTACTGAAATTACTGAATATCACTAACAACCTCTCACTAGTCAAATGCAATGGATTCTTCTCAGTCCTTATTTCCTTTTTATTTGGTGGTCCCCAGTGTTAGGGAGTCCTTTCTTCCCTCCTTTGGCTTCCATAACATGTTGTCAATTTTTCTCCTGTCATACGACATGATCCTTCCAATTTCTTTTGCTGGCTCTTCTTTCCCCTCTACATTTCAAGTTCTGTTCTCACTACTCTGCTCTTTTGACTCATGCTCTTGAAATTCATTTTTTTTTCATGGTTTTAATTACTACCTATATTTTACTCACCCCCATATACATCACCAACTCTGAACTTTCACCTGGATTACTTTTCTTTTTATTTATTTATTTAAAAAAATTTTTTGATGTAGATCATTTTTAAAGTCTTTATTGAATCTGCTATAATATTGCTCCTGTTTTATGTTTTGGTTTTTTGGCCCTGAGGCATGTGGGATCTTAGCTCCCCAACCAGGGTTTGAACCCGCACCCCCAGCACTGGAAGGCAAAGTCTTAACCACTGGACTGCCAGGGAAGTCCCTGGATTATTTTCTATAGCACATTTCTTTTGGATGATTCCAGTGTCATCTCCACGTTATTAAGTCATTAAAAACCAGAAGTTATTTTTTTCCTTCCCTAAAGGGTTCCTATTTTTATCAATGCTACTGCAATATTTACAACCTATCAATGAAAATGCCTTAAAGTAATCTTTGAATTATCTCTCTTCATGAACGCCAATAAAGCCCTAGTCCTATAATATTTAAATCACTATAAAAGAAGCTGCAGGGACAGAGAAAGATATAAAACACTAGCCTTTCTCCCTTCAAGAGATTTAAAACGTAATGATGAAATACAAGTTAGGGACTTCCCTGGTGGCGCAGTGGTTAAAAATCCACCTGCCAATGCAGGAGACACAGGCTCGATCCCTGCTCCGGGAAGATCCCACATGCCGTGGAACAACAAAGCCCGTGAGCCACAACTACTGAGCTTGTGCTCTAGAGCCCGCGAGCCACAACTACTGAGCCCACGTGCCACAACTACTGAAGCCCACGCGGCTAGAGCCCGTGCTCTGCAACAAGAGAAGCCAATGCAATGAGAAGGCTGCGCACCGCAATGAAGAGTAGCCCCCGCTCGCCGCAACTAGAGAAAGCCCACATGCAGCAACGAAGACCCAATGCAGCCAAAAATAAGTTAATTAATTAATTAAAATTTTTTTAAAAATCCTACTTTATCCTCAGTCGGCTAAATATTGAGTCACCATATGATCCAGCAAGTTGGCTCCTAGGTTGTACACCCAAGGGAAATGAAAACTATGTCCACACAAAAACTTGTACACAAATGTTTACAGCAGCAGTATTCATAAAAACCAAAAAGGAGAAACAAATCAAATGCCCATCAACTGATGAACAGGTAAACAAAATGTGCTATATTCACACAATGGAATATTAAAAAAAAAAAGAAATACAAGTTAAAATAACAAAGGTGGGTAGGTTCTGATAGGTGACACTATAACTACTGATAGAAAACACTCTAGAGGAAATAGCACAAACAAGCATGGAGTCAGGAAAGCTCAGGACAAGTGTGACCAACAAAACTTAGTCCACTTTGAGATAGAGGGTTCATAATAGTGAGTGTTACGTAAGAAAACAACAACTATAATCTTCTTCTGGGTTTATTTACACAAGGAAGGGCAGTAAAATATTATCATGATAAGAGACATAAAATAAGTATATTTCTGGGTAGGCACAGCATAGGCTCAGGAATCAGGGTGCCATAACTATGTGGCTTATGTAGTAGCAGCTCCAATCCTCAGTTCTTCTATATAGTTGTTGAGAATTAAATAAGTTAAACAAATACAAAAAATTTAGTACAGTTTTTCACATGGTAAACATTAGATTTTTTTCTTTTAGGTTCAAAGAAAAGATCTTGTGTCTTTGGGGGAAGTGAGTAAGTGACAGTGGGTTACTAAGATTCTAAAGTAAGAACTATGTAGAAATCCAAAATATAAAATAGATAAAAACCAAACTGTCCTGGTTGAAGGGAGATGGGAAGCCTGGGCCCCTGCCAGCTAGGTTCCTCCCCCTGCCTCTTCTTTCCCTATCCTTAAAATCCTAGGGTCTACAGAATGCATTGGCAAACCATTTGGTTAAGATCTGATTTAAGAGAGGGGAATACAGTCTGCTAAGTAGGAAGGAAGGAATAAATTAGGGGTTATGAGTAATGTGGAAAAGATTTATATAGCTGGGTATCTAAAGGAGTTATTGAAAGCACCAAGGCTTGAGGATCCAGTTAAGATTACACAACATAAATTCTGTTTTCTTGTCATTCTCAGCAACAGTTCCCAAGCTCATTTTGAGAAAAAGAGATAGTAGAGTAACTGAGGACTATGGACTGACATACTGGACATAGTAAAAGGTTAAATGTCGAGAACAGTACTACCTGGAATACACATAAAAATAGCCTCTGAATATTGAATCAATGAAAAGGGGGCAATGAATTCTAGCAAATTAACAAGAAAAATTACTTTCAGGCAGGGACTGTATTCTATACTTCTCTCATATCTTCCATTTGGACTGCTGTAGTCTTGAACATAGAGTAAGCAAATACAGACTCATGGCAAATGTGAAGAAAACTTTTATTAATATTTCAAAAAGAGACATATACATAGAATATGCAAATAAATTTCAAATAAGTAACTAATCCATAAGAACTCAACACTCAGTTGATAAGAACTTTTCACTGACAGTATACTGTATAGATAGATTTCAAACAAAGTTTTTTTTTTAAAAAAACTATTTGTTTAGGAAGTCTCTTATGTAAGTTTTCATAAAAATTTACCTGGATTCTTCTAAAGGATGCTGGACAGTAAGAAGTCGAGGGTGTCGTAGTCGAGTTAACTGTTGGACTCCTCGTTTTAGAGAATCGATGATTTGATCCTTTTCAAATTTTTGATATTTGTCAATCAGCTTTTTATCAAAGACAAAAACAGCTACTTCCTAATGAAAGAAATGTGTAACTAATTAATCAAGAATATATAAAAGCAATAAAGTTTTATTTGAGTGTCACAACAGTCTACAAAGAGAAATAACTAAAAACGGTGCATTTTAGCACCATTGTAATACTTTTCTGATATTAAAAAGTTGGTTTCTTCATAATTACTAAAGTTAAATATTTTTAGAGTTATAAGACTAAGAACCCTCATCTAAGGAGAACATAGGAAAATCTCCATCTTTCAACTCTGGTATCAGAGATACACACAAACTGTGTGTAATGTGTTGTCTCCTATGTAGTAATCTCTTATTTTACTGGAATTCAAATAAAAGTTAAAATGTTAAAAAATTCAAAATGCTTTTCATAGTGATAACCCTGGATTATACTACAGAATCTTGAAATACTTTTTAAAAGAAACGTCTTATATGTCAGGGAGTGCTTATTTATACAAAAACTCAATTTGTAAGCATCTTTTACATATGAATAACCCATACTCTTTCTCTCTCTCCTCTTGTTAAGGGCAGTAACTGGGAATGGTTACCAGCACGGGAAACTGCTCCCCTATCGTCTCTCTGAGATCAGTCACAGCTTATTTTATACTACTAAAATCACACAACCTCCTTAACCACCTTCTCTCTTTCATTCTCTCTCAGTTGCACAAAGAAAACAGTTCCCATCAAGTTACCTAATCTTAACAAATCAGTCAAAAAATAGCCGTGCTGATAGATGATGTATTACAGCTGTGTAATACATCAGTGATGCTGCTAGCTCTCCATCATAAATGCAAAGAAAACTAATAAAGTTGGAAGTAAAATTAGCAAAGAATCAATGCTAGCCCTCCAAAATTCTATGGAAGATTTTGAATGACTCTTTCAGAGCTCTGTGTCTCTTTCAAATGCTTTTAATTAAACCTACTACTACTCAACTATCTTTGAGTTGATACCAAGACAGTATCTTTCCATTTTATTGCTGTTCTCTTCTAATTATTTTTGCTACATTATGATTATTGCCTTCACAAGTTAGCCTGGCAACCTATTTACATAATGGAGATTCACTGCAGAAATCCAAATCAGTAAATTCCTCAAAACACAACTTGTTTTAAGTTGGAGCCTCCTTAGACATATATAGATAAGTTAAGGATTTTAGAGGATTGAGGCTCTGAAAAGTTATAACGTAAAGGGACTATATTAGTAACTCAAATTGAACACCCTATTCCCCAAGCATCTGTGTACTTTTTAGGAATTATTCCACTCTTCACAGCAACCCATGAGACAAGTTATTATCCTCACTTCACAGATGAGGACACTGTGGAAAAGATAAAACATATTATCTAAGATCTCACAATTGGTAAGATGAAGAATCAAGATTCAAACCCAGTCAGTCCAGCTCTAGGGGTCACTTTCTTAGCCAATACACCATTCTGTCTCCCCAGAAATAACAGGGCCAATAAATAAGACCCTAGTAAAACATGATATATGCCTTCAGTAAAACTATTTGAGTGAGAGCTTTAAATAGCACTCATATATATGCTGCCTTCACAAGTTAACCTGGCATATACATATACACATACACACACAAAAACACAAAATATTAGCTCTTTTGATCATTTTGAGACACAGAACAGGAGCTAAGAGAATTATGTAATATTAACTTGAACTAAAAACAAATGACCTACAAGTTCAAGTTCCCACCTCACTATTCATGCGTACAATTTTTAGTAAGTGTTCCAACATATTTTATAAATGCATCTAATTTAAATGTGTTTATTTTTTCAAGATGTTTTAAGTCTTTAAAAAAAGATTACATGAAGTAACTTCTGAGCGCCTACAGATTCACCATTCTAAAGGCAGAACACTACAGTTCATAAAGAAAACAAACACAACTCTCTCTGACATTCATTTATTGTTTTAGGTCAAAAATGAAAGATTCCTACATAGATCAGAACAGGTTATCAACTATCTTAAAAATATTTTCTTTGTTCGGGGCTTCCCTGGTGGCGCAGTGGTTGAGAGTCTGCCTGCCGATGCAGAGGACACGGGTTCGTGCCCCGGTCCGGGAAGATCCCACATGCCGCGGAGCGGCTGTGCCCGTGAGCCATGGCCGCTGAGCCTGCGCGTCCGGAGCCTGTGCTCCGCAACGGGAGAGGCCACAACAGCGAGAGGCCCGCGTACCGCAAAAAAAAAAAAAAAAAAAATTTCTTTGTTTGGATCAGTTAATTAAAATTAACCAATGTCAACAAAGTAATGACTAATTAACTAACCTTTAGGCCTCATACTGACTCCTTAAAAGAAAACTCTTAGCCTGCACCTTGAAACCTTTCAACAGAATAGACTATCATCTAATTTCTAAATTTGTCTTTCCTCTACTACTTCACTATACTACCCCCTCTGCTAACACATATCACTTGTATAAAAATCCTATCCGTCTATACCTATATGTATATTACAAGCTTCTTGAAGAAAGAAACCATGCCATAAGTGTCTCTGTACCCACCACAGGATCTTCACCTAAAAGATACTCAGATGTTCATTGCCTACTGATGGTCAGTAAAGATAAGCAACTACTCGAAGCATTTCATTATCATGTTGAATTAAAACCGTTTTCAACTTTTCATTATGAAAATTTTCAAATATACAAAAAAAATGAGGTAGTGCAATCACCCAATATATCTTCCACTTAAGATTCAACAACTGTTAAAGCTAATTAAAATGTGAGGCCCTTTTTGCAAAATTACAAATAATACCAAATGTAAAATAATGTAAGCAACATTTGGCACTCTATTGTTTATTCACTTAATATTTTTAAAAATACATTGGCAAAGAGAGTTACCCATAAATAAAAAGTATTTTTCTCAATAGCCTATCTTTAAACAGAAAAGGATATGAAATAAATTATCTTTTCTAAAAATTAATATTTGTCATAATGGAGGCTGTCTTTTGATATAGACTTAATTTATAATTTTTAAAAGCTACTTTGCTTACTATAACTACAAAGTTGAACTCTCACTGAAAACAAGATAATTTAAGTAATAAAATCTGAGTTAGTATACACCAATGTATCTAGGATTCCCTAATAGCAATCATGAACTCCACTAACCTATTCCTCAGAGCCACCAGAGATGGTTTTTGAAACATAGACATTCCCTGAAATCCTTTATTTTATGGGCCTTTCAGGACTGGCTGGTGGTAACTCCAAGCCTCATGTTCTTCTTTTTTCTGTGTGATTTTGGGACAATGTTCCTTTCTCAAAACAATAAAACAAAATATAAGTTTTTATTTAGATTAAGTTAAAAGTAAGTTGAGATGACTGAGAGATAACAAGATATACTCCTTAAAATTACTAGAGATAGTCTATGATCATTTTTTTTTTTTTTTTTTTTTTGCGGTACGCGGGCCTCTCACCGCTGCGGCCTCTCACGTTGCGGAGCACAGGCTCCGGACACGCAGGCCCAGCGGCCATGGCCCACGGGCCCAGCCGCTCCGCGGCATGCGGGATCCTCCCGGACCGGGTCACGAACCCACGTCCCCTGCATCGGCAGGCGGACTCCCAACCACTGCGCCACCAGGGAAGCCCTATGATCATTTTTGATCTAAGCAACTTGACTAGCACATTCACCTTTGCACAATGGTTTCCTTTACATTAAAGCTGTTAATATTTTAGAATTTAACTAGTTATAATAATTTAATTATGCCTCTGTCTACACAATATTAGCAAGCTTTACCCCATGGACACTGGCATCTAGAATAACATAATGTAAATTCTGTAATAAGGAAGGGACTGTGTCCAAGCCTACATGTAGTAGAGTGGATAAATATGAATACGTAAATTTTTACTGCATAATTTTAAAAAATTGATCAATCTTTATTATCCTCATATGAATAGCAATTTAACTGGGGGTGTTACGAAGCTTATGAAGCAGGGCAAAAGAAATAGGCCAACAAGTATGACTTTTAAGGCAAAATAAGATTGAAGTTGCCTTATTTCTTTTAAAAAAGAACTACTCCAAAGCTGGATAAAAAAGATCGTAATAAATGTGGGACACTAGAAGACTCCTAATAAATGTTAAATCCATTTGAAGAGTAGTCACCTGGCAACACAGAATCTTGTGTCAAGATAAACAGAAATGCTTAATAAATAAATGCATGAATAGCCTGAGAACCAGGCAAAATTTTATATATAAACATACACACACGCACATGTATTTTTTAAAACATTTTCCCCCCAAATAAATCCCTTGGCTTGACATAGGAGAGTTGAAAGAGATTTCAAAATGTTGAGCTATTCTTCTACTTGAAAAGAAGTAAAAGTTATATATACAGGTGGGACAGAAACTATTTATGTAGTGCTTTTATTACAAATTATTTAAATATATAGCAGCCTTTATAGTTATAGTATTCCTATCTAACAGATACGGTGATGGTATTTCAATTTTAAAGGACATATATATGAAGCAAACGTTTCTCACTTATATATACAGTTTGACCAAAAAAATTTCCCTTTAATGACTTGTTTAAATAAAGTCTAATTAAAAATTAGAAAAGCTAATGAAATCCAGTGCAGGGCATTTGTCTCAGAAATCTCTCTTAAATATTCTTTAAAAAGGAAATAAGGATATATTTGAAAAGAGTGTCTATGTTTATAAACCCATTTTAGTCCTAAATATGCTACTCTGTAGAAAGACTAAGTCAGTTTCAAAGCTATAAGAGAAATACAGCAGCATAAACTCTAAGCCTAGCAACTATCTACTAGACATTATAAAAGTTCAAGAGGTAGGGGAGCAG
Source organism: Leucopleurus acutus (assembly GCF_964270905.1). Taxonomy (NCBI): domain Eukaryota; kingdom Metazoa; phylum Chordata; class Mammalia; order Artiodactyla; family Delphinidae; genus Leucopleurus; species Leucopleurus acutus. The sequence continues at coordinate 82,775,353 of NC_139152.1, read as the reverse complement.
GAAATATTTCACTGAATTTTCAAAAATTAAATAGCCCTTTTTAGTTCAAAAGACTAACTATGGAAAGGTTTGGGCAGAGATGTGGAGATCTATAACTGCTGGTGGATGTGTACATTGGCACAAACACTCTGGAAAGCTTTTTGGCACTGAACAGATACATACACTATTACCTAGCAATTCCATATCTAGGTAACATGTCATATATGCCAACAGCACACAACAATGTTCACAGCAGTACTCTATATATCAATGAAAAGAAAAATTGCTATGTTCAACTACATAGATGTATTTCATGAAAATAAATTTAAGAAAAGGGAGCCAAACACAAAAGTACATGCTATGGTTCCACCTAAACAAAATTCAAAAACTGGCAAGATTATTCCTAAGTGTCAAAGGACAGGAGAGCAGTTAGCCCTAGAGAGAAGGGGCGGGGTTGGGGCGGGGGGAGGTAATAAATGTGAAGAGACATGAGTATTAGCAATGTTTTCTTGATATGGATGCTGGGTACACAGGTGTGTTCACGGTGAACATTCAAAAAGCTGCTCACTCATGATTTGTGCACTATTCCACATGTGAGTTCTTAAAAATAAGTTTATATTTTAAAAATTAGACAACTTAAATTCCCTAAATGTCACCTTGAAATGTTTTATAGCATCTCTAGAAAGACATTCTAGAAAGAGTAATGGTTAAGAGCTGCTTCTAAATAAACACTCAAAAAGGAAACTAAATAGCACTTGAGCCTAAATAGTAGCTTCCAGTGCTAATAAGCTGTATTTAAAGATCTATCCATTTCAACATGTTTACATGTTGTATTTGGTTAAGTTTATCTAAATAATAACTTTTAAAAATCTTAACGGCTCATTTTATATACAAAACTGGCCTAAGAAATTTATTTTACTGCAAAAAATCAACTATACACTTGTCTTGAAGATTCTTAGAATTCTTAATTTCACTTTCATAAATTATTCACTATGAGGTGTTTCTTCAATGAATGTCTTTCAAAAATAATAAAAAGCAACAGAAACTTATTTTTGGAAGCATAAAGACAGAATAATAATACAGATGTCCAATCAGGTACAATGAAGGCACAAGTAACCAGGTGCAAGTAACTTTTTATTTACCAATTCTTTATCGTGCTGCATTCCAGGTTTCATAAATATGTACTTTTTCTCATCAGTTTCGTAGGTGCTATTATTACTACTCTTCTAAGAGGTCTTCAAACATTTAGGTTAAAATGTTAAAAGTTGGGACTTCCCTGGTGGCGTAGTAGTTAAGAATCCTCCTGCCAATGCAGGGGACACAGGTTCGAGCCCTGGTCCGGGAAGATCCCACATGACGCGGAGCAACTAAGCCCATGTGCCACAACTACTGAGCCTGCGCTCTAGAGCCCGGGAGCCACAACTACTGAGCCCATGCGCCACACTACCAAAGCCCGTGCACCTAGATCCCGTGCTCCACAACAAGAGAAACCACCGCAGTGAGAAGCCCGCACACCACAAAGAAGGGTAGCCCCAGCTCACCGCAACTAGAGAAAGTCCGTGTGCAGCAACAAAGACCCAATGCAGCCAAAAATAAATAAAAATAAATTTTAAAGTTAAAAGTTCTACATGATCTGAAAATTATAATTAATCATGTACTAATGTGAACTTGAAATAACCCTAGGAAAAAATACACAGATAATCTTTAAAGGGGTATGCAAACCCTAAAAAGGATTCTTTTAACTTGGAAATACTGCTGTGTTTTTTGTTGTTGTTGGGTTTTTTTTGGACAATGTGAAATTATGATACTTTTTTTGAAGATCATGTAAAAAAGTGAAATGGGGGAAAAGAACAAGATTTAAACTTTAAATGCAATGGTTTAAATATCATGGTATTTATTTCACTGCCATGTAACACAGAAAACACCTTCATATTTTTAACTATTAAAACCAGGTATGAGAGCTTCCCTGGTGGCGCAGCAGTTAAGAATCCGCCTGCCAATGCAGGGGACACGGGTTCGAGCCCTGGTCGAGGAAGATCCCACATGCCGCAACTAACCCGCGCTCCCCAACTACTGAAGCCCGCACGCCACAACTACTGAAGCCCGTGTGACACAACTACTGAAGCCCATGCGCCTAGAGCCTGTGCTCTGAAACAAGAGAAGCCACCACAATGAGAAGCCCACACACCGCAATGAGGAGTAGCCCCACTCGCGGCAACGAGAGAAAGCCGGTGCACAGCAACGAACACCCAACACAGACAAAAACAAATAAATAAATAAATTTATTTTTAAAAAAACAGGTATGAAAATCTCCCAGCCCAAAGCCTCGTACCCGATGTTTACCTCAAAGTCAAATTTAAGATCATATATTCTACTATAAAACACAACTACAATCAAGTACACTGTATGCTAAATCAAATAAAGCTGAGAGGGTAAGAAAGATGCCTTCAGTCTCAATGTCCCTTTAAGGGGGAAGAAAACGACTAGCAGAGTATCCTTTTCCATTATTTTTCTCCCAGTTTCTCTAAAATCAGCACTGCCCAATAGAACTTTCAGTGATGATAGAAAGTTCTTTACCTGCACTGTCCAATAGGGTAATATGAGCCACATGTGGCTATGGAGCATTTGAAATGTGACTAGTCCAATAAAGAAACTGAATTTAATCTTATTAAATTTTAATTAATTGAAAAAAACCATATATAGCTTATGGCTACCATATTGTATCAAGTACAGCTCTAGATTATCTATTTTCTCTGATTCCTTTTTAATAAAAATGCGGCCATTGAAAAAAGAACTAAAACTTTTCAATTAAAGGAGAAATTCAAATGAGGCTTCAGTGCCAAGAGACTTAGCTATTCCTTAAAGAATTAGCCAGCAGTCGAGACAGGATACTCAAGTTCTAACCCTCTGAGGCTTGAAAGAGGCAAAAGAAAATTCAAAATCCACAGAGAGCAATGATATATTCTAAAACTACCTTTTTCCTCAAAGCAATAAATTTGGGGAAAAAAAGGAATACAGTTAAAGTGTCATAAGAGATCTCAGTTCCGGAAGTCAGCAGTTGAGAAATGCTGTATTAATGTGTAATATCTAATTAACTATCTATTATTTGTGCCTGGTTCTCATGTTCTATTAGCAACAACAGAAGCTCCAACATTAGAGGATTTCAGCATATGAACTAATGATATAAACACAAACACCTAGAACTCTTTTGGTTAAGGACAAAGACACTATTATGTTATCACGTCCTTAATAAACAATGCAAAATTTAGCAAATTTGGTGTTATTTCATTTTCCCTTTCTATAATTGATTATAAAAGCAATTTGTGCTGGTGTTGGAGGTTGGTCATTTATATAACTTCATGACCTCATTCATAACTTTTTAAGTAGTCAATACTCAAGAAACCATTTATTTTTTTGGATGAGCTCTTGGTGAAAGAGAAAACAATGTTCAAAAATGACCAATCAGGCTTCCCTGGTGGCGCAGTGGTTGAGAGTCCGCCTGCCGATGCAGGGGACACGGGTTCGTGCCCCGGTCCGGCAAGATCCCACATGCCGCGGAGCGGCTGGGCCCGTGAGCCATGGTTGCTGAGCCTGCGCGTCCAGAGCCTGTGCTCCGCAACGGGAGAGGCCACAACAGTGAGAGTCCCGCGTACCGCAAAAAAAAAAAAAAAAAACAAAGACCAATCAATATTTAAGATAAAGATCAACTTTGGACTTAAAGACTTCTAACCAAATGGCAATAAAAACAACCACATACCAGCAATCTATCACAGAACCAAGATTCTTCCTTCATAAAAGGATAACCAAAGCCAATTCCGTCTTTAACATACTTGTTTGGGAAATAAGCTGGTTTTGGAAAAGTCACAATGCATACCCACAATTGTACAATTTTGATAGTCATTGGAAAATATGTGTATTAAATCCCATGTCTTAAATTTGATATGTTTCACGTATAGGGAAGTAAAAGTACTTATGGAAAGTGATTTTTCTTTTTTTCTTTTTTTTTTTTTGCGGTACGCAGGCCTCTCACTGTTGTGGCCTCTTCCGTTGCAGAGCACAGGCTCCGGATGCGCAGGCCCAGTGGCCATGGCTCACGGGCCCAGCCACTCCGCGGCATACCGGGGCACGAACCTGTGTCCCCTGCATCGGCAGGCGGACTCTCAACCACTGCGCCACCAGGGAAGCCCTCTTTTTTCTTTTTTGATTCTTCTTTTTAAAGAACATATTTCCACAAACATTTTAAACCTGGTGATTTTTCAATTCTTTAACAATTCCAACAGAAAGTTGTTAGTAAAATTTAACACTAACAATCCTCCACATTTCTAAGAACAGTCTGTTGGTCTCTTAAGTCAAATAAAAATAAAAATACAACTCATTCAAACTATTCTTCACTAAAAGAACAGTTTTAAAATAATTTTTAAATCAATATACCCCCAAACATACTACTGATTATATGCCACAAATGTATCCCGATGGTAAAAACTATAGTGTTAATAAATATGAAAAAAATATTATAGAAGCCTATTTTCTATAAGGCTATAGAATAAAAGAGGGAATAAGGATGCTTAAAAAAAGAATGTTAGAAAAATTTAACTGAGTATTTTGTCGTAATGTATTGATAAAGATAAAAAGGAACATGGCAATTTTTATCCTAAAACACTTTGCTAAAAGAGGGAGGAGATATGGGGATATATGTATATGTATAGCTGATTCACTTGGTTATAAAGCAGAAACTAACACACAGTTGTAAAGCAATTATATTCCAATAAAGATGTTAAAAAAATAATAAAAACCACTTTGCTAAATATTAAAATCTAATACACTCATTTGTGCAACTGATATGTTTGTTATTAAGTAAACAAAATTAAAGTACAAGATGAGATGATATATCAAACAATGTATTTGTAACAATGAGATTCAAGGGCATGTTTAAAAGCATTTGTTTTTCTATGACTTCATTAGATGAAATGACAACTAAAGAACCCATTACTTTTAGCATTTCTTAACATAAAAATGCATACATGCACATTATGGTACTTATTAGCTTGTGTGTTCCTTCCAACTGGACTCTAAACTAAAACTTACCTGCTTTGTTGACTTTTTTGTGCCATTAAAAATCTTCCAAGCTAGCCCACTGCCACCACTGGCAATGTGTCGACCAACATCGAATTCTCTAGTGACAGGATTTCCCATCACAGCACTAGTGACATCAGCTGTTACTTTTGTAACAGTACTCTTCAACTTATTAAGCATGGACTCCATGGCTGCAATTTTGGGTAGTTATAGTTACCTAGAAACATAGGGGGATAGGAGAGCACAGATCATTTGTTTTTACTTCTTTAAGTACTTATTCATTATTTAGTCTGAAAGCTTAATATACCCCAAACAATAAGCAAAACAATTCTATAGAAACAAAAGCTACATGTTAGTTTTGCCTTCAGAGAACCCAATATACTTGAATGCAAATTTAAGTCTAGGAACTGAACTGTGCTTCAACCTCAATTGTCACAGACCAATAAGAGAAAAGACATATTCACACTGACACTAACATGAATGTTGCTCAACTATATAACATGGTCCATATTATAAGACCCTTTAAGACTTAAAGGGGTGTAGAGGGTCTGAATCTTCACAGTAAAAAAAACCACTATAAAAAACCTGAAAGGCTCTAATGTTATACTAAGCAATAAAGTTGTATTTCATAAACGTTTTGTCCACTGTTGAACTATGAAGTCACTTAAGAATATTTTCTAAACAAAAAGCTAAAGGACAATAACACATGAACAAGCAATAGGTAATAAAATATTTTTCAGATTTTACACATATCTGGTGATGATGGAGGAACAAACACTATATTTACCCTCCCTCCTCAACAACTGGAAACTGGACAAAATATATGAAACAAATGTTTTCAGATATTGAACAGGCAGCACAGGCCATGTGATCCCAGTGAGAAAGCAAACAAGGTGAATTCTAGGGTTGCCCCAGTTTTCTGCCTAGAGGCACACTGCAAACCACGGAGTAGACAAAGAATCCCAAGCATAGTCTAACTGAATTAAGGAGTTGAGGAAAGAAATTGGAATTCAATGATGCTGAGATGGCTGGGACTTCTGAGACAGAATTTCAAAGAGAAGCGGGAAGAAGAGAAAAAAAAAAATTTTAAGGCAAAAAAAGAGAAGGGAACAGTGCTGAAAAAGAGCTCCAGAAATTTGCAGGGGTCCCCCTGATGCTTTGTTGAATACTAAGATGCACATACATAGTGTGCAACTTCACCAGGTTGAAACGGAGCAGGACCCTATGGGGCCCTCTCAGGTACAAATACTTTCTGTGTCCCCCCATTTCTTGTTTGTAGGAAATAGGCTTCATTCAGCCCCCTTGACCTTCCCTGAGTTCCAAAGGGCAAAATCAAACAATTGCTTATCAGGGAATGGAGGGAATGCAGAAACAAAAGAGGAGGAGTCAAGAAACAATAATGCAGCCTCAGGGCAGGGTCCTGGTCCTCAAAGAATATACATAACAATACCTTTGAGTTCTTCTACAGGAACTAAGGCCCGCCCCCACCCAAGGTGAGCATGAGATTCCTGGAACACCACCCTGTTACCTCACCACCAACCAAGCAAGAGAAAATCTGCACACAGTGGCAGATAAACTGGACTGATCCCCTCCCCAAATGATTCTCCCTTTAAAAACTTTCATGATCAAGCAGAATCTTTGGAGTTGGGTTTTTGGACACCAGTCTGCCATCTCCTCAAGTTGCTGGCCTCCTGAATAAAGCACCTTTCCGTTCTTACCAGCACTTGCCTCTCAAGTATTGGCTTTCAAGCAGCAAGCAGCCAAACCTGAGTTCAGTAAGAAGGTCAGGCAAGGAACAAATAGCGAGCTGTGAGCTGAATAGTTACAGAGTTCATACAGGGCTGCAAATCTTTTAATTTTTCAAGCTAGAGTGGAGAGACCTCATTGATCACTAAAGGCATTCAGTAGAAACCCCAGAAGGACTATGCCTTGGTACAGAATAAACCATTCTTAAAGTATCCTAAACCTGCCCTAACAAACTAAAAAGCTAGCCTCAAATGATCAAACTAATCATAGATTACTTAACTGCTTACCAGAATGAAACCCAATACTCATGAAATGCAGACAAAAATAATTTCAGATACTAAGCGATATAACATTCACAATGTTTAGTATGCAATCAATAATTATCAGACGTGCCAAGAAGAAAATGTGATCATAACCAAGACCAAAATCAGTCAATAAAAACAGACTCCAAAATGAGCTTATAGAATTAGCAGCAAAGATATAAAAAACTATCATATGTCCAAGTGAGACAGGAAGGAAGAGGTCAGGGGACAACAGTTAAAAGAATGACACAGCCAGCGCTTCCCTGGTGGTACAGTGGTTGAGAGTTTGCCTGCCGATGCAGGGGATATGGGTTCGCAGGGGATATGGGTTCGTGCCCCGGTCTGGGAAGGTCCCACATGCCGCAGAGTGGCTAGGCCCGTGAGCCATGGCCGCTGAGCCTGCACTCCGCAATGGGAGAGGCCACAACAGTGAGAGGCCCACGTACTGCCAAAAAAAAAAAAAAAGAATGACACAGACATTGAGGATATGACAAAAACTGGTTAGGCCCAAGATGGCAGAAGATCTGACTTCCCGTAGACCTTGAGCCTCATTATATGCTCACTGTAATACACTAGAATGCTAAATGACACACCCACAGGTGCCATGACAGTTCTGAGGCTGACCATAAAAGGCCAAAAAGTGAGTGGTGGCCTAGTTCCTGGAAATCCCTGCCCCTTTCCCCAAATAGTTGAAATAATCCTCCTACTCATTAGCATAAGAAATTACCCAGCCCATAAAAATTAACAACTTCATATCCCAGGGCCACTCTCACTTTCTGAGACAGTCTGCATTCTGCCAATTTTAATGTTTATCTATCTAAATAAACCTGCTTTCACTTTACTTTGGCTGGCTCTTGAATTCTTTCCATACAGGAAGCCAAGGACCCTCACTTGGCAGCCTGTTCTGGGACTCGCCAGAGACCTGAGACATGACTATTCTCTCGCTTCTCTCTTCTCCTGCAAAACAAGTATTTAGAGGAAAGCACGAACATAATAAAAGAAAATGGAATATTAAAAAAAAATCAAAGGAACACTCTAGAGACAAAAATATCTCAAATAAAAAACTCAGAGGATATAATTACCAGATTAGACAATGTAGGAAAAAAAGATCAGTGAAACCTGAAGATAGAGTAAAAGGCTGGGAAAAAATAAATGAACAAAATCTCAGTGACCTGTGGGACAATATCACAGTCTAACATATATAACTGAATCTCAAAAATGAGGGGGAAAGGGGAAAAATAATATTCGAAAAATAGCCAAAAATTTTCCAAATTTGATGAAAACTATATAGCACCAAGAAATTCAATAAACACAAAGCAGGATGAACACAAAGAAAACCATGCCTAAATATGTCATATCAAATAGCTGAAAATCAGTGATTAAGAGAAAACTCTTAAAAGCAGCCAGAGAAAATAGGCATATTATATACAGAGGAAAAAAGACAAGAATTTCCCCCAAACTTCTCATCAGAAACTATACTAGGGAACAGGCTGAATAGGGAAAGGCCAGGGAACAACTGAATAAGGTCTCAAAAGAGCTAAAAGAAACTGCTGACATAGAATTCTATAAGCCATGAGGGAAAGAAAAAAAAAAAAACTTTCAAAAATAAATGTGAAATAAAGACTTTTTCATGAAAACCTGAGAGAATTTGTTGCCACCATATATTTACTATAAGAAATATTAAAGGAAGCCCTTCAAACAGAAGGCAAATGATACCAGATGGAAATCTGAATCTACAAAAGGAATGGAGGACTCTGAAAATAAAAATTATGCAGGTTTATAAAAAACTCCTCATGTTATGTTTGAAAGACAGCTGATCATTTAAAGCAAAAATAACAAAAATGTGTTGTGCTTATAATATATGTAGAAGTAAAAATATGATAAAACAAACCAAGGATAAGAGAGGGGAAATGGAGGGAGCTTCCCTGGTGGCGCAGTGGTTAAGAATCCGCCTGCCAATGCAGGGGACATGGGTTCGAGCCCTGGTCCGGGAAGATCCCACATGCCACAGAGCAACTGGGCCTGTATGCCACAACTACTGAGCCTGCGCTCTGGAGCCTGCAAGCCACAACTACTGAGCCCATGTGCCACAACTACTGTGCTCCGCAACAAAAGAAGCCAATGCAATGAGAAGCCCGCACACCACAACAAAGAGTAGCCCCTGCTCACCACAACTAGAGAAAGCCCATGCACAGCAACGAAGACCCAATGCAGCCAAAAACAAATAAATAAATTTATAAAAAAAAAAAGAGAGAGGGGGAAATGGAAGTATATTTTTGAAATATTCTTATATGTGAGGTAGTATAACATCATTTGAAGGTAGACTGTGGCATATTAAAGACATATTATAAACCCTAGAGTAATAACTAAAATAATAAAGAGACAAAGCTAAAAAGCTAACAATGGAAATAAAATGCAATCCTAAAGTAAATTGAATAAAAAAAAGTAGGAAAAGAAAGGAACAAAGAACAAATGTGAAAAACAGAAAATAAATAGCAAATAATAAGTTTGAATCCAACCATGTAAATAATTATATTAAATGTAAATGATTTAAAATTACAGATAAATGGCTGAGACTATCAAACTAGATTAGAAAAGCAAGACCCAACCGTATGCTGTTTATAAGAAACCCACTTTAAACACACTTTACAAGATGATTTAAAACTAAAAAAATGTGAAAATATACAAGCTAGAGTGGCTATATTAATAACAGGCAGAACAGGCTTCAAGACAAAGAGGGACACTTTGTCTTGAAAAAAGAAATAGACAAATCCACAAGTGTAGTTGGAGACTTCATGGGTCCTTTCTCAGTAGCAAATGGACAGATAGACCAAGTAGACAGAAAATCAATAAGGATGTAGAAGACTTGAACAACACTAACAAATAACCTGACCTAAAACACTCCACTCTACAAAAGCAGAATGCGTTTTGTTTTCATATGTACATGGAATATTCACTAAGATAGACTATATGCTGGGCCATAAAACAAGTCTCAAAATACTTAAACCTACTGAAATAATACAAAATACGTTCACTGACCACAATGAAATTAAGCTAGAAGTCAGTGATAGATAAATATCTAGAAAAATGCAAATATCTGGAAATTAAACAATACTTCTAAATACCCAAGGGCTAAAAAAGAAATCACAGAGAAAATTTTTAAATATTTTGAAGTGAATGAAAACGAAAAATCTGTGGTATGTAGGCAAAGCAGTGCCCCATAGGAAATTTATAGCTTTAAATGTTTATTAAAAAAAAAAAACCAAAATCAATGGTATAAGCTTCTATCTTAGGAAGCTAGGAAAAAAAGAGAAAATTATACTCAAAATAAGTAGAAAGAAGGAAATAAAGAGTAGAAATCAGGTTTCCCTGGTGGTGCAGTGGTTAAGAATCCACCTGCCAATGCGGGGGACACAGGTTTGAGCCCTGGTCTGGGAGGATCCCACATGCCACGGAGCAACTGAGCCTGTGCGCCACAACTACTGAGCCTGCGCTCTAGAGCCTGCGAGCCACAACTACTGAAGCCCGTGTGCCACAACTACTGAAGCCCGCTCGCCTAGAGCCTGTGCTCTGCAACAAAGAGAAGCCACTGCAATGAGAGGCCTGCACACAGCAATGAAGAGTAGCCCTGGCTGCCACAACTAGAGAAAGCCCACGTGCAGCAATGAAGACCAAACACAGCCAAAAATAAATAAATCTATTAAAAAAAAAAAGAGTAGAAATCAATGGAAGGACTGAATTTAATGTAATTTAATACTCTATTAAATAGAAAAATGAAAAAGAAAAATCAATGAAGCCATGCTCTTTCTTTTTTTTTTAAAGATAAACCTCTAGCTACATTAAGAAAACTTTTAAAAACACAAAATGACCAATATCAGAAACAGAAGAAATCCTACGGATGCTAATCCTATATAGAGCCTAAAGATTCTAAACAAATCAGATATCATATTATGGATGATCTTATGCCAGCCAATTAATTCAACAACTTGGATAAAGTGAAAAAATTCCTTGGAAGGTACAACTACCATAACTGAAGAGAAAGTCAGAATAATCCTATTTAAAAGAAATGCAGGGCATCCCTGGTGGCACAGTGCTTGAGAGTCTGCCTGCTGATGCAGGGGACGCGGGTTCGTGCCCCGGTCCCGGAGGATCCCGCGTGCCGCGGAGCGGCTGGGCCCGTGAGCCGTGGCCGCTGGGCCTGCGCATCTGGAGCCTGTGCTCTGCGGTAGGAGAGGCCGTGGCAGTGAGAGGCCTGTGTACCACAAAAAAAAAAAAGAAAAAAGAAAAAAAGAGATGCAATTCATAACTGCAACTCTCACCACAAGGAAACTCCAGGCTCGGAGGGGTTCACTGCTGAATATTATCAAACATTTAAGGAAGAAATAATTCCAGATCCATATAAGCTCTTCCAGAAAATAGAAGACAATAGAACACTTTGATGTTCTATAGTCAGTATAACCCTGATACCAACACCAAATAATGACACAAGAAAACTTCATATCAATATACATCATGAACAGGTAAAAATCCTTAACAAAACATTAGCACATCCAACAAATCCAACCCCACAACCAAGTGGAATTTATCTCAGGAATGCATTGATTTAACACTCAAAAACAAATCCACGTCATTCACCATATTAACTGAATAATGGGTAATAGAAAATATATGATCATCTCAGTAAAGGCAGAACAAATTTTTTGATAAAAATTCAATACTCATTCACAATAAAAACTCTCAGCAAACTAAGAACAGAAAGGAACTTCCTCAACCTCATAAACGGCACCTTTGAATACCTGTAGCTAATATCACGTTTAAAGATAAGAGATTAATCACTTTCTCCCTAAATTAGGGAACAAAGTAAGGATATCTACTTTTACCACTTCTATTCACCATTCTAATGGAGGTCCTAGCCAAAGCAAAAAAGAAAACAAAATAAGACATTCATACTGGGAGGAAGAAGTAAAATTCTTTATTCTCAACAACATGATCATGTACAGAGAAAGCCATAAGTAATCCACAAGAAAGCTACTGGAATTAATATGTGAGTTTAGCATGATGGCAGAATACAAAAACAATACTTTTTAAAAAAAGACTATTCTAGAAACAGACAACTGAACACTGAAATTTCAAAAATACCATTTTGAAGGGAGGAGCGGCCAAGATGGTGGAGTAGAAGGAACCTAAGCTTACCTCCTCTCTTGAGCACACCAAAATCACAACAATCTGCACAACCACTGTTGAAAAAGACTGAAACCTACCCAAAAAGATCCTCTACAACTAAAGACATAAAGACAGAACCATGAGACTGGTAAGAGGAGCAGACTCACGACATAATCAAATCTCATACCACCCTGGGGGAGCGACCCACAAACTGGAGAAAAATTATATTACCAAGGTTCTCCCACAGGAGTGAGAGTTCTGAGTCCCACATCAGCTCCCCAGTCCAGGGCTCTGGCACTGGGAAGAGAAGCCCCCAGAGCATCTGGCTTTGAAGGCGAGCAGGGCTCAACTGCAGGAGCTCCACAGGACTGAGGGAAACAGAGACTTCACTCTTAAAGGATGCACACAGGGACTTCCCTGGTGGCGCAGTGATTAGGAATCCGCCTACCAATGCAGGGGACATGGGTTCAATCCCTGGTCCAGGAAGATCCCACATGCCACAGAGCAACTAAGCCTGAGCACCACAACTACTGAGCCTGTGCTCTGGAGTCCGTGCAAAGCAACTACTGAGCCCATGTGCTGCAACTACTGAAGCCCGCATGCTCTGGGGCCCACGTGCCGCAACTACTGAGCCTGTGTGCTGCTACTACTGAAGCCCACATGCCTAGAGCCCGTGCTCCACAACAAGAGAAGCCACCACAGTGAGAAGCCCGCGCACCGCAATAAAGAGTAGCCCCCGCTCACTGCAACTAGAGAAGAAAAAAAAATGCCGCTAAAAAAAAAAAAAAATTAAGGAACTAGAAAAAATTTGCAAAGAAAGTAAAAAATGTAAAGGACAAATATTGATGCAAACAAACACAATAAACACAGCAAATTAAAAAAAATACCATTTCAAGGATGTGAAGTACCTATGGATAAATTTGACAAGACACAAAGACTTGTACAATGAAAATAACAAAAATTTCTGCAAAAAATTGAAGATGACTTAAAAACTTGTACAGGAAATGAAAGACTCAATATTGTTAAAGTGTCAATTTTCCACATCAATCTATAGACTCAGTGCAGTCCAATCAGAATCCCAGAGGCTTCTGTAGAAAGAAACTGACAAGCTGTTAAAATGTTACTCTGAGAACAGGTCCACTAGATTGTTTAAGGGTCCATGGCCCAGAAAGAGGTTTAAAGTCCTATCACTCTTCAAACCTTCACCTGCCATGTGTATTCTTTCCAAAAATTGATTTACCTAAGAACAAGTCTGTGTCCTGCAAAATTTTCCTTAACCAACTCTTTTTTCACAGTTTTCTCCCACCTGAACAAAGTAAAATATTTTTCTCAGCCATCCCAGTCTTGTTATAGGGTATTTCCCTGGGTATAAAAATCTTTGGCAGGCATGCCAAAAGGGAAAATGCAATCTGAGAATACATTAATCCTGAAAGTCTCTTAAGAGTAAAGCAAAAAGAAGTTTGGTAAGAAATTCTGAAGAGGGTTGTGCTTAATTTCTTAACAGCAAAACCCCATGCCTTATCTGTCACAGAATTACAATTAAGAAACAAGATAGTCATCACAGGGTTGTATAGGAACAAGTTTATTTATTTCAATTAATAAGCAAAAACTCCAATGTTTTGATAAAAGTAAAACATAATCATAATACACCACAATCTAGAAATCAGATACTTTGTAATTATCTAGACCTTGACAAAAAAATTCAGATGCCATCAACTTAAAACACAAAAAGAAGTACAACATCTTACAAAATTATTTAGAGAATACACAAGCAAAAATATTTGGAAGGCCACTGGGCTAAGGCAGCACTAGTTTGTGTCCTATTTTCTCAGTTAATTACATTATATTCATATAATTTACTTTCTATTAAAGATTTGAACTATCTGTAAATAGAAATAAAAATTCACTTTCCTTTTTTAATTTAATGCTGCATTTCTGTAAGCAGTTAGAAAATGTTGCTACTGGCATCATGAAAACATTCATTGCCATGCCAAGTTGTTCTCTATGAACATCTGCTGCTGATTTTGATGGGGAGGTGGAAGAGACATAAAAACGCTATTTAAAAATCTACATATACTTTCCTCTAACTCTGCCTGCGTAGCTACATATTACATGCCATGCACTTGCCATACACTGGAAATATAGATGTAAATGGAAACATGTCTGATATTTAAGGATCAGTCCAGTAGCAGACTCAGACCTGCAAAGATTTATAGCAATTAACTAGAGGTATGAATGTACCATGCTTTGGGAACATGAAGATTGGCTCAAAAATGAAGGGTTTTTTTGTAAATCAATTATACTCCAACTAAAAAAAAAGTGTTTTTCAGGTAGGAGAAAAGGGAAGGAGCTTCCAGAAAGAAGGATTACTACGTGCCAAGACATGGAGGGAAGACTATACATGATGTGATTTGAAAACTAGAGATAGTTCAGTATGAAAACAAAGGATATTTTCAGAGTTAATAGTCAAATTTGAGATGCCTATCCATCACCCAGAGTCAACACTGGTGTACACAAGGTAGAAATAGACATGGAAATTAATCCAGTGAATTATTTAATATTTATTGAGCACCCACTATGTACCTGATACCACATAAACTGGGGAAGAAAGAAGTAAAGGAAAAATAAGCCATAAAGAGCTTACCATCAAAGGTAAGAGACAGAGAAGTAAACCAACCACAGCATTATTACCCTACAGTAATAAAATGCTACAGAATATACATACACAGACGCTACAGGAACAAAAAGAAGAGGAACAGACAGAAGAAAGTTTCCCCCAAACAGCAAAATCATACACGTCTTTAAAGGGGAGGAGGAGTGAACTAGATAGAAAGAGAATGGGACAAGTGTAGGAGTAAAAACCAGCAGTTCAGATAAAAACTGGAGGAAAAGAGAGAAGTATGGCAAAGGAGACTTAGAAAAGCCAGGTTACCAAGGGCATTAAGTAGTAAGAAACCAAGCTATGATAAGCCACAGATAGGTTTCAGGCCTGAGTAAAATGATTAATCACTCCATCATGCAAAGTGAAAGATATACTAGAGGTGGAAGTAGGGAATATGACAAGACTGAAGACACTGTCAATTTGTACTTCAGGAATTTTATACATACATAATTCAGAATGTATATAGGCCAAAAAACAAAAAAAAACAAAACAAAACAAAGGAAAGGACACTTGGAAATAGGGATAGAGAAGACAGGAAAGAGACAATAGGTGGAGAGGGTGTTTTAAAGGTGTTGGTTACATGGATATTTATTTTATAATTACATATTAAACTTCATTATGCATTTAAATGTATCATATATCAAATTTTAAACAAACTTTGAGAGGGAGAGGTTGCTGAATTAAGGAAATAGCAGTAAAGAAGGAGAGGAAAGGAAAAATTAAGAAAAGTTAGAACTAAGAGAACTTGGTGACCCACTAGATAATTAGATAATGGAAAGAGACAAAACTAGGAATCCCAATCAAGTCTCTCATTTCAGAGTCTAGGAGGAGGATGAAGCCATTTACCAAGGCAAGGCTACAGGAGACAATTGCTTGTTTTGTGGGAGGAAAACCTCAATTTTGGACATGTTAAAGTTGAGTTGCCTGAATGACATTAATATGCATATATAGCTAGGAGGCTTTTAGATATGCAGGCCAAAAACTTAGAAAAAAATGTCTCAGCTGAAAATAAACATGTGGGGGCTTCCCTGGTGGCGCAGTGGTTGAGAGTCCGCCTGCCGATGCAGGGGACATAGTTTGTGCCCCGGTCCGGGAAGATCCCACCTGCCGCGGAGCGGCTGGGCCCGTGAGCCATGGCCACTGAGCCTGCGCGTCCGGAGCCTGTGCTCCGCAACGGGAGAGGCCACAACAGTGAGAGGCCCACGTACCGCAAAAAAAAAAAAAAAAAAAAAAAATGTGGGCACCATGAGCTTAAAGCTGTATAGTAGTTAAGACCACGGGCTTGAAAAAGGTTACCCAAGGAGACCAAAAAAGAATATGTATATCACGAGAGTAACAGAAGGCTACTTTGACGAATGAAGGGGAGAAAAAAAAAAAGAAAAAGTATATCATGAGAGTAACAGAAGGCTAAGGACAAAATGAAATGAATGAGTTTATGAAATAAGATCTGAGCCTAAATGAGATTTTGAATTATTGGCAATAGCTTTTTTTTTTTTTTTTTTTCCGGTACACGGGCCTCTCACTGTTGTGGCCTCTCCCGTTGCGGAGCACAGGCTCCGGACGCACAGGCTCAGCGGCCATGGCTCACGGGCCCAGCCGCTCCGCGGCACGTGCGATCTTCCCAGACTGGGGCACGAACCCGTGTCCCCTGCATCGGCAGGCAGACTCTCAACCACTGCGCCACCAGGGAAGCCCAGCAATAGCTCTTTGACATGTAAGAAACCTAGAGACCAAATATATTTTCTTAAAATGATAGCTTTTCAAATTTCACTTGATAAATGAATAAAGAAGTCTTATTTCTCTAAGACAAAATTATAAGTGATAGAAATATTTATTCGTATAAGTGATTGTCCTTTGTACACCATTTAGTAGAATTCACTTGAAATTCAATATTCCCCTTGTAAATCCCAGCCAAAATAAGACTTGGGGCAGCTTCAGTATGATCCCAAGATTATATCTCCCTACCATCTGATTCAGTCATCACTTGGCTTTTACTAAAACCAGTAGCTGAATCTGTTCATACTAGATTTTACTTGCACCTGGCATAAGGTGAGTTGGGTATTCAGCACCTGATGGCAGGTGGCTGAAAGGAACTGGCAATTCTTTCAGTTCTGCCTACTCATAAACTCTAGATATAGCAGGATAAAATAAAACTTTGTGAATTTTCAAGTAGCAAAACTCCAAAAGTCCCTTTTTCTACTTCCCCAAGAATAAAATATTCTTTTTTTAGTAATTTGATTAGTAATTTGAACAATAAGTAGAATTAGCTTGATTTTTTTGTTGGAAACACTGTAATGCAAATAAAAAGGTTACTGTAATTACACCTGATAAAGAAATTATGTTTAGTAACTGTTAGTTACAGAGACTAGACTTTCAATAAGTACAAAATAATACACACTGACTACAAAAAACAACACAAAAAAATACAAATGAATTCAAAATAGTTTTAGTCCTTAAGAGGTACAAGGGTCTGAGAATTTTAAAATACCACTTATATAGTCATTTGTACAAATACTCAAAGTTTTATAATTTGAAATAAGAATTACATTAACATGACAAATAATGTTGACAAAATGCTTCGTAAAACTTGGTAAAAATTTTGTACCTATACTCCTATATGCAGTGCTTATCTGTTTATATCTAAGATGATCCTGAGATATACCTTTGAAATATGTGTTTTTTTTCTTGTAGGGGGGCTTACAGATTACTAAAAGTTTTTAAAAGATACAGTTTTTAAAAAATGGTTAAAAACATTCTTTGGCCTATACAGAAACCATGTTTAATTTTACTCAGGAAACAAAGATTGTACCAGCTCAATACAATCATTCTCTTTACAACTACAGAAGGTATCTAATTATTATCAGTTGAGCTAGAACAGATTACTTCAGGGGACACACGTGATTTAAGAAACAAACATAAAAAACTAAGAAGACTTAGCAATGTACAGTGAAGCACACATCCATTCAACAAACTACTGGGTACAGAAGAGGTGGAAAACACCATGCTAAGATGCAGTAGGAGAAACAAGAAGTAAAACATTGTTTCTATCATTAAGTTTGTACACAATAAGATTTTAAAAGCAGAATGAGAGGTTATAAGGCAACATATACTTAAATATCAAACTACTAATTTGAACAATAAGTAAAATTTGAGGAGAGATTACATCCAACTCTTTAGAAGGCCCTTCCAGCCCATGAACTTAGTGTAGCTTTTACTACAGGAAGTCAACCAGATACTTGGAAATTATTGAAATTAAAAAAAAAAAAAGTTGCAACAGCACTGGGGTGGCAGTGTCTCACTATTCAGCTCCTCTAGCCAGAGAAAGAGGAAAAAGGAATAACTGGGTAGGAAATTAGACGAAATGGTCATTAAGGGCACTTCCCTAGTGCCCTTGATTTAGGAGCATATAAAATCTGAAACACAGCATAGTACAATGCATGAAAACTGAAACTCATAAAGCACTGAAGTGTTGTCTAAAACAATGGTTTTCAAACTCCAAAGCAATGATTTTCAAACTCTGGTGAACATCTAAAAACATCTAATAACATCTAAATGACTGGGTAACTTGTTAAAACATAGATGTCTATGTACTATCTCAAACCTTTGGAATCAGAATCCATAAATGTGCAGTCAAGGCATTTACAGTTTGAGCAGTTCCCCAGGTGATTCTGATGTACAGTGAATTATATAATTAAGCACACAATCTTCAGTGGCAACAAAACCTGGGTTCAAACGCCAGTTCTAATACAAGCACTATGACAACCAACTAGCGTCCCTAACACTAGGGACGTCCAATCTTTCTAAAGAGGGAATTGCCACCCATTCCTCAAGTGACTGTTGTGAGGATTAAAGATGATACACAGAAAATGCTTAGTACAATTCCTGGCACATTTAGTAAGCAGTCAATGAATTTTCATTTAAAAAACATTTATTAAGCACTTACACAGTATCAGGAGATTAGGGAAATCTCATTAATTTATTAAGTATTAATAAGCATGGCAACTCTGTAATGGTATCATGAGAACATATAATTAGGGGAATCTCTCGTAATCAGGAAAGTCTTCCCTGATGTGAGCTGAATGATGAGCAGGCATTAACTGAATGAAAAGGAAAGGAAGAGCATTTCCAGGCAAAGGATGCATCATAATCAAAAGCCATATACCTGAAGCAGAACAGAAAGAACAGAGTGACTAGGAGGAAAGAATGCCAGAAGGTGCTGTGGAGATGAGGTCGCAAAGGTAATTAAGAGGGACCTAAACAGCCTGTTAAAGATTTTAGTTGAGCTTAAAAACAGTGAAGAATTTTAAACATGGAGGTAATGTGATTAGATCTACATTTTGAAAAAGTCACTCAGTCTGGTGTGGAAAACTACAGAGGGAGCCACAGTAAATGCAGGTAGACCCTAATCAGGAGACCATAAGTACTTCAAATGAGGAACGATGGTGGCTGGAACTAGAGTACTAGTATGAAAACCAGGAGTATACAGACTCAAGAGATATTCAAAGAGGCAAAATCAAGAGACTTCAAGAGAGACTGATATGAGGCCTGAGAGACAGGACGTTGCCAAATCTCTACTGCTATAGGAAGGGATGGATGATGAAGCTAGTCACTTGAGTCAAACAGTAAGAGGACCTCTTTTTCTTGGGGGATAAGTCATGAATTTCAAACATGTGAGTATGAGTAGTTATTCCCAAGTATGGGGTTGATTTTTACAGAAATATTCCAGTGTATGTAAGTACAATGTGCTTGTATTTATTTTATTGGGTGTTTATGGATCTTAGAGACAAAAGGTTTCTGCATGTGTGTTAAGTGGATCTGAACAGAATGAAGGTCCTTCCTTTAGGTTCCGTTCCTTTAGAGTCCCCCAAAAGTGTCTTTTATGACTACAGTTTAATAGTGTCTCAAGAATTCTATTTATACACTCAGCTGATAAATTATTTTAAAACTTAATATTTAAACCAAAAAATAAGAAGCCAAACGAAAAAAGGCCTGCAAAGTCCAAAAGGAAGCTTCAATCTCCTGACTTTCAAGCTGTTACCAGAACATGACCGGTTTTAGTGACAGGTTGGTTTGGAGCATTAACCTTAAACTATATTAATTTTCCAGAATGGAGAGGCTTGCGAATGCGACTTAGAAAACTTCTTACTCATAGAATCCAATTTGTAAAAAAAAATGATGATTTTTTTTCAGATGATTTTCATTTCATTTTTCAGATGATTCCTGACTTTGATCTACAAAAATACTAGTTTGCAACTTACAATTGTAAGTCACTACCGACATAGTGCTTTTAACTCGCTTGAGTCTGGAGTCTCGGGAAGACTGTTTTGGGAGTTGACGTGACAATACTGGTCCCCTTCATAACTGATCATAGGTATGTATTCAGTCGTATCCCAAGTTTTTGCAAGCCTCATGGGTCTCAACCTTCTTCCATCCTTTCTCTCCCGCTTAGAAAAACAGGAGTGCAGGAGCCTCGGAGCGGGTATTTAACAAAACACCTGCCCCACCCACCTCACAAACAATAACCTTCCATTCCAGAACTAAAGCTACTGTCAGAAAAGGACGCCGGGCGGTAGGGCCCTAGATGGTAACCCAGGTTATCAGAGGTGGACCTCAGAACCGAGGGGAGCTGTTTGTTCTCACCAGTCCCAGAGTAGTGTCCAATTTCCCAAAAGGGAACCAAGATCTCCACCACGGAAACCCGAGCTCCCGAGCCGGAGCCGGGGGCTCTCCCTCCAGCAGATGGCTCCAGCCCGGGGTCTCCAGTCGCTTCCAGGCCTCTTCGGGAGACTCAGGCCTCCCAGATCCTCTCCCCGGAGCTCGCCGCTCCCCCAGCCCGGCTTCGCGCGGGCGCCCAGAGCCCCGCCGCCCCGCCTGCACCCGCCAGGCCCGTCACCTGGCAACAGTCGCCAGCCCCGGGGACCTTGGGAGGCCTACCCCAGGCGCGGGTCCTTCCCCATTCCTTTTCGCTGCTTGAAGAGCCCAAGCGAGAGCGCTGCCGGTGAAGGAGGTCGTTCCGTGCCCGTGTGGGGGGTCACTCACCTCTTCCCCTTCTCCCCCGGGAGGGGCGGTGCTGGGGCTCTTTTCCCCCGCCCCCCCAAACGCCTCCTGGCTGCTCCTGCTCAGCCCCGGCGCCTGGCCACTGCCGCCGGCTTACTCCATAGCCTCTCACACTCGCGCGGCCTCAAAGGCTGGAACCGGAGGAGGGAAGGGGGAGGGGAGGGGAGGGACTGGGGAGGAAGAGTAAGGGAGGGGGAAGAAGACCGAAAGACCAGCCAGCCCGGGCATGACGTCACTTCCTGCTTGTTCGGAAGGGGCGGGGCCGGGACGTCTTCGGCCTCCGCCTCCCGAGAACGGGGTGGGGGCGGGGTTACGGGCCGGGGGAGGAGCTCGGCACACGAGTTTATGGCGGTTCTTTTGACTCCGTGGTTCCGTAGCCTTGGCAGCCAGAGCCAGTTTCCCGGCCCAGGGCGGAGTGTGTCAAGTTTCGTGAGCCCTAGAGATGTTTTCTGCCGGAAAAGGAGGACAGGTACACCTTTGGATCCTAACCAAATGTGCACCGAAGTGGGGGGACGGCTGAGGGGAGCGGGCGCTTTGGACTTTGCGCCTCAGGCCTCTGGGGCCCGCCACTTTCCTGCACCCGCCCCTTTCCCGGCCCACTGCTCTCCCAGTCCCGCTGAGGACGGGCACTGGACCCTTTCAGAAGCTACTCTCCTTGGGGCGTCCTGGAAAGCGGTGCTTCTCAAACTTTAATATACATACAGATCATTTGGGAACTTTGTTAAAATGCAGTTTGGATTCAAGAGTAGGGTCTGATATTCTGCGTTTCTAATAAGTTCCCAGATGATGCCACTGCTGCTGGTCAGCGGGCTACACTTAGAACAAGGGGTTAAAAGTACTAGATGGCAAGTCCTTGAGCACGAGGACTATTTCTTTAACCTAGCCTACTTGTTTAATGACGCTTAGGGGGCAGACGGAAAATACCCCTGTCTCCTCCTCTCATAGACTCCTAGCTTTATCCACCCCACCCTACCCTAACCCAGTCCCTACTCCCTCCTCAAACCCTCCCCGTTTCCACTCCTCGCCCTCCACGCCCTACTCCTGTCTATGCACTGTCCACAGTGTCTCGGGCCAATAGTTCAAGGACAGACAGACAGAAAGCTTCTGTTACAGAAGGCATTTGAAGGTGATGGGC
This sequence comes from Leucopleurus acutus, assembly GCF_964270905.1. Classification (NCBI taxonomy): domain Eukaryota; kingdom Metazoa; phylum Chordata; class Mammalia; order Artiodactyla; family Delphinidae; genus Leucopleurus; species Leucopleurus acutus. The sequence continues at coordinate 82,753,236 of NC_139152.1, read as the reverse complement.
TTTTATTTCTGTCCTAAACATCAGACCATTATGTAAAGTTGGACATCCTGTTTCCAGTTATTCATAGTCAGAGGAAGAAAGAGCTTAAATTCTCAGATTCTAACAACAACGAAAATCTAGAAACAACATTCTAGATGTTTCAACGTATTCCCTTATCTTATTAAAAATTTTTTAATAAAAATTTACTGGGGTAGAGGGGAATGAGCAGTGATTGCTAACTATGGGTTTCTTTTTTTTTAATTAATGTTTATTGAAGTATAGTTGCTTTCCAATGTTGTGTTAGTTTCTACTGTACAGCAAAATGAATCAGCTATACATATACATATATCCCCTCTTTTTTGGATTTCCTTCCCATTTAGGTCACCACAGTGCACTAAGTAGAGTTCCCTGTGCTATACAGTATACTCTCATTAGTTATCTATTTTATACGTCGTATCAAGAGTGTATATGTGTGTATGGGTTTCTTTTTGAAGTGATAAAATGGTCTGGAGTTACATAATAGAGATAGCTGCACAGCTTTGTGAATGTACCTAAAAACCATTGAATTGTATGCTTTAAAAGGGTGAATTTTGTGGAATGTGAATTATATCTCAATTTTAAAATTTTACTGTCTACAATTAATTGAAAAAATTATATATGTACGTTATAAAAACTGGAAATATGTATTCTAAAAAGTGAGTATCCTTTCATTACACCTATTTCCTAAAGGTTACTTTGAGGTTTATCCTTCCAGACTTTTCTATTTACATATATTTGTATGTAGGTTGGGAATTCATTTTTGCATAACTAGGATGATAGTATATAAATTGTTCTGCCCAACCTCATTGGTTTTTTGTTTTTACTACTTAATGAAATCCTTCCGTGCTATAAATGTCATTCTTCCTAATGGCTGCTTAATATCCTATAATAAGGCTATTCCATAATTTACTTAACTATTCCCCAGGCACTGGACATTTTCATTGTTTTCAGATTTTCATTATTCCTCACAAACTTTTATTTTTCAAGAAGAACAGCTGGCAGATAAATTGATCAGTTTTTTCAGCTCCTTGCCGTAGATTTCTTTCATGCAATGCTTGTCATTGTTCAAAAGGCAAAAAGAATAAAGGAAAAGCAGAGTCTGGTGAAGCCACATCTCTATAATAATCAAGACTCCAATGTGTGTGTACATTCCTTTTAAATGTAGCCTGAAATAATATTCTTCAAGACTAAGTCTAGCTAGTTATTAAGCATGTAACATTAGGATGTATAAATTCACATAGTAGTATATTTCATATCAGTAAAGCAAGTTCCTAGGTTTACTCTGATTTTATTGGCAGACGAACATGTGCAAACTTAGTAAACATATTATAGTTTACACAAGATGGGAAGAGAAGAAACTTAAGAAAGACATTGTTAGCAGATGTGCCATACAAAAGCATAAGGTTGCCAAAACAAAAAAAACTTACATATTTTTGTGTAATCTAAATTTGTTAGAAACATACGTTTAATTTTTTTTTTTCAGGATGCTCTGGTCCTTTTCAAGCTACTCAGCTATGGGATGGTATTATTCACTCCCTTCAGACTCAAGTGGTAATAAAAAGAAGGAGGCATCATTTACGAACATACAGAGACTGTTTTACTGGTTCTGATGCTGTTGATGTAGTACTAAGTCATCTTATGCAAAATACGTGCCTGAACAGTAATGATATCTCTCGTCTTAAAGGAGTTTGTCTTTGTCAACTTCTAATGAACCATAAAGTATTTGAACCAGTAGAAATGAAGCTATTCAAAAATGAAAAGGAATTGGAATTTGAGGATTCAAACAATAGTCTCTACAGGTTTCTAGGGAATAAATCATCTTATGTTTTTTGCAAAAGAAAAAAGGATTCTGAGACTGGGTTAAATGATGAAATAAAAGCAAAGGAATCTTTAAGGTTAGTGTTAACCAAGATACTGTAATATATTGTTTTTAGTTGCTGGCAGGACAGTCGTCATTGAACAAACCTTGAATATTATGCTTTCTGTTTTTTTCAGAAGTCAATAAAAGAAATAGCCGTGTAAAAATTAATCTTTTCTGCATTTGCTGTAAAACTGTTATGGAGGACATGATCACAAAAATATTTCAGAATTTGTACCAGGAAAAACTTTATCTCCTCTGATGAATTATATGCTTCCTAATTTTTGAAACATGACTTAGCCAAAGTAGCTAAAGCCAAAGTTATGGAAACGAAACTAGACCAGAAATTTTCTACTCTGTCACAGCAGCCATGATAACCTTAGAATTAACTTTTTTTTTTCTGTTTATTTACAATCCTAACATCCTCTTCTCGTGATATTCTGTTATTTAATACATTTATTACTTGTATCTTTTATTGTAAGCTGCCTGACATCCTTTTTGGAAATAGGAAATATATAAATAAGTTTTAATAAGTAAATTAAAATGCATATTTGAAATTTTGGCCCTGTATGTAATGGAAAAATTCACATATTATTTCTTAACAGACCAGAAGGCAAAGTGATTTCAAATCCTCTAGCACAAGAGATTGGTGAGGAAAGAATTGAGGAACTTATTGATACAATGAGTGGGACTCTGGCTTTACCTCCAAACATCACAGTTGACAAACCTGTTCTTCCACTTTCAAAAGAAGGTAATTTCAGTTTTCATTACTTTTTTCCGAACTTTGTAAGAAGAGCTGACTTTTTAAAATAGAACTTACTTTTTGGAACAGTTTTAGGTTCACAGAAAAATTGAACAGAAAGTACAGAGAGTTCCCATGTGCCCCCTGCCCCCCACACATACCCAGCCTCCCCCACTGTCAACATCCTGCACTGGAGTGGTTATTTGTTATAATCCATGGACCTACATTGATATATCATTATCACCCAAAGCCCACAATTTACAGTAGTGTTCACTCTTGGTGGTGTATATTATGTGGGTTTTGACAAATGTATGATGACTGTATCCACCATTATAGTATCATACAGAATAGTTTCACTGCCCTGAAAATGCTCTGTACTTCACCTGTTCCTCCTTCCCTCCCCGTTACCCCACTGGCAACCACTGATCTTTTTTTTTTTTTTTTTTTTTTGTGGTACGCAGGCCTCTCACTGTTGTGGCCTCTACTGTTGCAGAGCACTCCAGACACACGGGCCCAGTCGCTCCGCGGCATGTGGGATCCTCCCGGACCGGGGCACGAACCCATGTCCCCTGCATCGGCAGGCAGACTCTCAACCACTGTGCCACCAGGGAAGCCCACCACTGATCTTTTTACTGTCTCCAAGAACTGACTTTTCAAATACAATAGAAGTAGTGTGTTTGGCGTACTGACTCACTACTCCTCTCCCCGTAAGAGTTTCCTTCTACATAGTGATTGCATCAGACAAGACAGGTGAGGCAATGTAGATCCAATAACATTTAGTTTATTTTTTTACAATGACCATGATCAGATTAACTGGAGGTACTACAGTCCTTACTACCAGAAAAAAAACATGCAAACTCATTACCAGTCCTTATTATTTATAATGCAAGACCATCTTCTTATGAGCATATCCTTTGCCCATTGTATAAGCTCCTCCCAAACATCTCCCTACTCTTTGCCTTTCAGAACAAACTAGCTAGGCTACCTATTGCTCTAATTCTCTTTACCATTTACTTCATCTACTTGTGGTTTTGTCCTTATAAGGCAACTTAACAGTTGAAAGAAGAGCCCCATACCCAGGGCAATTAGGAGGGTTGCATACACAATTCATTAATGGTTACACGCTTTACTGCATGTGGTCAAACCATGATGGAAGTAAGACAAGCATGATTTGCACACTGGAGGAGCAAAGGTTATCAACAATAACTAGGATAAGTGTGATAAGGGAAATGCACGGTGCCCAAAGAAAGGGTGCAGAGTGAGAAAAGAAGAGGGATTAGAAGAAGACTCCGAGAAAGATTAATATTTAGAGGACAGGCTGAAGAAGAGGAGCCAACAAAAGTTCAGTTTTTACCTATTACAAATGAAAAAGAAAAACTTGTCTTATCATTTTCCCATGAGGATATAGGGTACCTCTAGAAATTTCTAACTAAAGATGGATATAATTGATCAGTAAAGATGCTCATAAAAGTAATTTTCATTTATTGGGCCTTTCTCTGGGCCAGGCAATTTCTTATGCATTTTATATTTATTCTCTGTAATTTAACAATAGCCCTGTAAAGTGAGGGGTAAAACTTCCTTTTTATAGTTTGGGAAACTGAGACTCAGAAAGATAAATAAATAAATAAGACATGGTAGGGAAGGAAAGTTGGCACTCTTATGTACTTTTTTAAACATTTTAATTTTTATCTTTGTTATACATGCACATAATATAAATCATTCAAATAGTCCTACAGGTTTTGTTACCAAAAAATAATAATTCCCTACCCTTCCCCTCTCACCCATTTCCCCCTCTCCAGAGACAACCATTTACAATTTGTATAAATTGTAATTCATGTGTATTGTAAATGTATCTCACGTCTCTAAATGTCATGCTTATACTGCTACTTCATGCTTTTTCAGTTTTAGGGACATCTAGTAATTTTCTACAAAGGAAAACAGGGTTTTAGGCCTGTTCCCTTTCTTGCATCTATCTCCCCAACTCTTTAAATGATACATATACTTTTATATACTCTTATGAGTAACATATTTAACAAAAAGATGTTAGGTGAGGGCTTCCCTGGTGGTGCAGTGGTTGAGAGTCCGCCTGCCGATGCAGGGGACATGGGTTCGTGCCCCGGTCCGGGAAGATCTCACATGCCGCGGAGCGGCTGGGCCCGTGAGCCATGGCCGCTGAGCCTGTGTGTCTGGAGCCTGTGCTTCGCAACGGGAGAGGCCACAACAGTGAGAGGCCCGTGTACTGCAAAAAAAAAAATAAATAAATAAATGTTAGGTGAAAACAGGAATATCTTTAGTTTTAAGACTATTGTGTTTAGCCAGAGATTTTAAACAGTAAGTCACACAACAATAACTATTAAGTTTTGCTTTTTTAAAAAAGGAGTTTTTTGGTTTTTGGTTTTTTTGGCCACACTGTGTGTCTTGCAGGATCTTAGTTCCCCCACCAGGGATTGAACCCAGGCCACAGCAGTGAAAGCACCGAGTCCTAACCACTGGACTGCCAAGGAATTCCCTAAAAAAGGAGATTTTATGTTAAAAATTTTATGTTATTTTATGTTGAAACAAAAATCAGCCAAGTCTTGGAACCACTGCTTTACTTTAGACTTAATTTAGTTTAGATGGTTTATTTTATAGACAAGGAAACTGAGACTCAGAGAAGTTAGATAATTTGCCAGGTTTCCACAGTTAACTAATGGCATCAAGATTCAGACCTAGATTTCCATACTTTTACCCAGTGTTTTATCATTATTGTTGCAACAAGGTGTTGTAAATTCTCAAACGGGTACAACTGAAGTTATGTTTAGTTGGTATGTTTGCTCTTTGTTGCAACTGAATGTGTCAGCCTTCAGAACAGAGAAACACAAAAAACTATTTTAGTTGTTCTCTCTAATAAAACATAGTTTTGAGAGAAGTAGTCTTTAATAAATTACTAATAGGAAATCTCTTTATGTTCAAAAGTCTTGAATCTGCTAGGGTAGGTTTTTTCTTTGTTTTTTGTTTTGTAAAAAGCCTTGCAAAAGAGAATTAACTTTAAAATTGGCTGGTTGTTCTTGTATTTAATGAGTTAAAAAAAGTTAACTTTTTCGGAATTTACGTTTTCATACCAAAACTTTTTGGAGAAAGTGCATTTGGAAGTGTCTCTAAACTCTAACAAATCAGGCATGAAAGGAGTTTTTGTTGTTGTTATTATCCACTGAAATCTGATTCTTCTGTGATCCTCAAGCACAAAAACAACCCCCTCAGATATAAAACTATGTGGTTTTATAAGATTAAATAATTAGCTGGCCAATAAGAAAATTTAAGCCACTTTCTATTTGGAAAAATATAGCTGGTTAAAGGTATGCAGTTGGCAACACACCTATATACATTTCAGCCAAGAAATAAAAGTATGGAGTTTCTCTTTTTTTTTGAGAAAGGTCATTTCTTAATTCCCGAAGAACTGAGAAACCAACTTCACTTGAATTGAGTTGAAAAATCTGCCAGCAGTGGTAAAGCAATGCAGTCCCAGGACTGCAGGCTTTTTGCAAATTTGTATTTGTGAGTCTAGTAGAGTTAAGGTGAACCACCTTTGCTGAGATTTGTTTATTTTTTACAGGTGTTTCTTACTGATAATATAATGACTAATATTTTTGAAATATATGTGCGTTGCTTTAGAAATGTGAGGGGTTCTAAAGGTGCAGAACCTCTCCCTCACCTCACCTCTGTGGGGTAGGTCTCAGGGGAATGCCAATATCAGCTGGAGCAATTCCTCTATTAATCTGTTTTACCTGACTTCCAGAAGAATATGTTTGTTCAAAGGTTTCCTCAGCTGAGACAAAGTTTGATTCCTACTGAACACACTGTACTTCTCCCATCAAAACATTTACACACTTAATGAAATTGCAAGTTTACTTGTCATTATTTCCCACTGGAGTGTGAGGTATTTAGACAGGGACAATCCTTACCTTTTTCACTGTTGTATCCCTGTTGAGTGGCCCAGTGCTTAGCTGTTGGTAGATTACATTTAGTGGATGAATGGCTCACAGACAGCCTCCTCATTTTATAAATATTTTCTTTTTATTTATGCGTCTATACACATACACTCATATGTACATATATGTGCATATGTGCATGTGCATGCACGTGTGTGTGTGTGTGTGTGTGTGTGTGTGTAGGCTATGCTAAACGCTGCTTGGATTGTATGCTTTTCAAATGTAGAGTCTATCCCCTTGGATCCCCTTCATTCAGCACAGTGATCATTGAGTATGAAGTGCTCCGTTAAGATGAGGGTGGTGGCTGTATGTGTTGCTACAGTATCCTTCTTGAGTCTAATTTCCTCACACAGAGCTAGCTATTCTATTTATCAGCTCTGCACTTGGCTAGTTTGTTCTAGACATGCACATTTCTCTGCTCCCTCACCTTCAGGTCTTTGCTCAAATATCATCTTCCCAATGATAATTCCCACACATCTTATTTAAAATTGCAATACTAACCCTCTAATGTAGTCTAATCTCCTTTTTTGCTTAATTTCTCTCCATAAAACTTACTATTAGCTGACACACCACATATTTCACTTTTTGTTTGTTTATTTATTGCCTGCCTCCCTCTCCCCACTAGAATATAAGCTCCATTAAGGCCAGGATTTTGCCTGCTTTGGTTACCATTATATCCCTGGAACCTAGAACAGTGCCTAATACAAAACAGGTCTCAATAAATATTTGTTGAGTAAATGAATGTTCTGTCTTGATGCTATTGCTAAGAATAGTCTTTTTTCCACTTTTGGATGTATTCATAATATATCTATTCATATTTCTTGGTGAATTGATAAAATTTGCTTTCATCCATTTCATATGTGGCTATCCTTACCTACTTACATAGGGTGTGGCTGCTGAAGGGCCACTATTTTTATATATGTATCTTTTTCTAGCACCTGGTTCAGTGCTGTGCCCAAAGGTTGGTATCGACAAATGTGGACTGATTGATTAGAGGCTACTTACGATCTCAAGTCTTTACTAAAAGATTGCTAATTTGATTTATTTGGGGCCAATAACTCAGAAGTAGTAAACTCAGATGCCTTTAGGAGCCAGGCAGATTGGAGAGCAGGTGAGTACTTCATTTTCAAACGTGTAGGAAAAATTGTTGTTTTGCTTGAAATGTAGGGCCCTCTTGGCTATTTTTTCTTTTCCCACTTAAGGAAGAGATATAACTATAGGGAAATTAATTTCTACTGTAACAAAACCAACAGGACAATACCATGAAAATGGTAGCTGACACTCAACTTCACTGTTTGGGATACAGTAGGAAGTGGTGGGGTTTGTGGTGAGCTGGAAATGACATGCCAATGCAAATAAGGTAGCCACTAATTCATATCAGCTAACTTTGGTCAGGCATTAATTAAAGCCCAGTGTCATGAGATTTTAAGATTTTTTTTTCTTATTTATTTATTTGTTTATTTTTGCTGCGTTGGGTCTTCATTGCTGCGCGTGGGCTTTCTCTAGTTACGGCGAACGGGGGCCTACTCTTCCTTGTGCAGAGCACAGGCTCTAGGTGCCCAGGCTTCTCATTGTGGTGGCTTCTCTTGTTGCGTAGCACAGGCTCTAGGTGCGCGGGCTTCAGTAATTGTGGCATATGGGCTCAGTAGTTGTGGTTCACAGGCTCTAGAGCACAGGCTTCAGTAGTTGCGGCACACGGGCTTAGTTGCTCCGCGGCATGTGGGATCTTCTCGGACCAGGGCGCGAACCCGTGTTTCCTGCACTGGCAGGTGGATTCTTAACCACTGCGCCACCAGGGAAGCCCTCTTAAGATATTTTTAGAGAAGCTTGAAACCCGGAATTTTATATGAAATCTCCCTTTTTTTTTTTTTTTACGGTACGCAGGCCTCTCACTGTTGTGGCCTATCCCGTTGCGGAGCACAGGCTCCGGATGCGCAGGCTCAGCGGCTATGGCTCACGGGCCTAGCTGCTCCACGGCATGTGGGATCTTCCCGGACCGGGGCACGAACCCGTGTCCCCTGCATCGGCAGGCGGACTCTCAACCACTGCGCCACCAGGGAAGCCTGAAATCTCCCATTTTTATACAAGTTAATTCTATTCAAAATACTTTATAACCAAACAAATCATGACTATGGTCCAAATTTAATACGTAGGCTACTGGCAGTAAAGCTCCCCGAGAGATTTACTGTAGCTGTTGATTTTTTTTTTTTTTTTTTGTTGGCACGTGGGCCTCTCACTGCTGTGGGCTCTCCCGCTGCGGAGCACAGGCTCCGGACGCGCAGGCTCAGCGGCCGTGGCCCACGGGCCCAGCCGCTCGGCGGCACGCGGGATCCTCCCGGACTGGGGCACGAACCCGCGTCCCTTGCATCGGCAGGCGGACTCTCAACCACTGCGCCACCAGGGAAGCCCAGCTGTTGCTTTTGTAATTTTGTTTCATTTAAAGGAAAAACAAAATATTAATGATGATCTGATAATTAGGATAACGAAAAACTTTATTAACCCTTAACATAAATGACCAGAAACCCAAGTTAAAATTAACCTAATACTGTATTTTTATTTAAAAGCAATTTAACTACAATTATCTCTGCTTTGAATAAAATTATAAATAATTAGTAATCTCATTCTCTCCAATCATCAAAATAATTTATAAGCAGGACCAGTAGTTTTTTTTAATATCTGGAATTAACCTATTGATCACCTTAAAAGCTAGATAATATCACTTTATAATTAACATAGCCAGAAAATAAAATCAATATGGCTCATAACCCTGATGTCTATTTAAAGGTCAATCTTGAAAAGAGAAATTGTAATTTAGCAAATTTAAATTATCTAACAAATCAATCCATTATATTATTAGCTTTTCTGTTGTATTACTAGAAATGGAAGAATTCTATGATACTGGTTGAATATGTATATGTTATTTATTAGTATGATAGTTATATTATTTTTCTTTCTAAGCTGTGGAACATGTTTGGAAACAACAAACATTCCTACGTATTCTTCAACTGATTCACATTCCATTCTTAGAAAATATTTTGGAACTTCCAGTTAAAACACAAAATCTCCAATTAAGTAAAGAGGAAGATCTTGTTATCTCAAACACTTGCCTCGACAGACAGGTTATTCCAAGCTTATGTCTACTTGAGTGAGTGACCATTTTTATTGTCAATTTATAACTAAAATGTTCTTTCACATATTTTGCCCTTGGTATTTTAAGGTGTGAGAACATATTCATATGTGTGAGCAGACATCATCATTGATTTAAAAATTAATCACTGTGAATTTTCATTTGATCTAAAATAGAAAGACACTGGTTATGACCTGTGAGAAGATTATTGGAAATCTGAGTGGTTTCATTCATATGAGTTCAGTCATGATTTGTCAATCATTCTTTCCCTGCACCAGCCCTGAGTGTTTTTTCAAAGTTCTATTATTTCCATTCTATAACCATAAAATAAAAATCATCATGGTTTCTACCAGTTTATTTATTCCTGCTTTAAGAGAATCCTCAGTCTAGTAGGGGAGACATTCATGAAACAAAACATTACAGTCCAATGAAATAAGCCCTATCATAAATCAGTTGCTAGGAACCATAAGTATAAGACCTTGGGTACTGTTGAGATTCCAGCAAAGAGAACTGATATGATGCTTTCTGCCACATGGGCCAAACAAGAAAAGAACATCAGACTCCAAACCTGAGAACCCGAAAGCTTCAGATCCTACAAAGAGCTTGATGATCAGAGACCTGTGAACCCACTTAGATCATCAACCAGTGTCCTGTTTGCACATGACATGTTTGCTCCTAATTCAACAGGCTGAGAAAGACCTAGCAAATGAGTCTTCCCCAGCCCCTGAGTCAGGGAGAATATAGGGACACCAGCAAAGAAACAGGATTTCTTTAGATGCCTCTGCAGGAAACAGACAGCAGCTAGTCAGCCTTTATGAGCTTCCAAGTGGAAAGTGTAGGTTATCTGCAAGAGAAATGCAATCCAACTGTCATTAATTTTTTCATCTGCAACACTAGGAGCTAGAAGATAATAAGTCACACATGTTAGGCAATATGTTCCATTCAACAGGGGTTGGTGTGGGTGGGGAGAAAAAAGGAAATGGAACGGGAAAGAGAATAGGAGGGAAGAAGGAAAGATATTTGAGGATCACCGAGAATTCATAGAATATATCACTCAGGAACCCCCTCCTAGGAAAATATTTGAGGAAAGATTTTAATCTGACTACAAAGAAATAACCAGAACCCCAAGATGGAAACAGATGAAGAGGAAAGGAAAAATTGGTAGGCAATGAACTTTGGTCTGTGCGCTCTCACTATTTTCTCTTCTCCCTAATTTTGTACCCACATATGTGCATGCATACAAACACACATGTACACACAACATATTCGAAGTTGATATGGTAAGGCTGTGTGAGAATGTACAAAATATAAGTGCTAAATAAGATATCAAAAAAAGAAGGACGTAGTATTAAGGGAAATTATAATGAATACTAACCTATCTCAGCAAAACCTGTGGGTGGGGAAGGTGGAGGAGAAGGGGGAATTAAAGGCCTTCCAAAATCATCACTGAAGGGAGGGAGGAGTGAAAGGATACTAAGTTGCTTATCTTATTGAGGTCGGGAGATAAAAAAGGGGAAAACAGTGTGTGGTGGGATAAACTGTGCATCTTAGTGGGGGAAATATTTGGTATCTTATTTTCGAATAGTGATAGAACCATATGCACCTAATGATCAGAGTGGGAAAGGGGAGAGGAAACACCAGTGCAATGCAACAGTACAGATGAACTCCTCTGAACAAAATTTAACAAAGTTAGAAACAAATAATGAAAAGGTGGCCCACAAATATTTTAATTCCTTGAAAGTAAAGGTACAAAAAGGTGTGGTGGTATTTGGTGAGGAGAAAAGCTATTCCCTCTCATTTACTCCTTCAGTCATCCAGCAAAAATTATTAAAAAGATTCTCAAAACTAGTTTCTTCTTTAGGTTTGGTTAATTATAAGCTAGATTTTATTGTTTTATCAAACAATGTTTTAGGCAGTTAAATGGAAACGTTAACCATTAATTTATTTTATTTTGTTTTTTACCTCCAGGATTGATAACTGGCTTAATTCAGCAATTGAATGCTTGGAATATTTCCCTGACCAGTTAATAGTTACTGTCAGCGAGCAGTTAGTTCAAAACAGAAATGAAGAGACAAGATTGAATACACAGAAGAAGTTACTCTTTGATGTCATAGTAAAATATTATAATCAAGAGAGAGATTGCTTATTAACTGATGAGTATTTTTTTTTTTTTTTTTTTTTTGCCGTACGCGAGCCTCCCACTGTTGTGGCCTCTCCCGTTGCGGAGCACAGGCTCCAGACGCGCAGGCTCAGTGGCCATGGCTCACGGGCCTAGCCGCTCCGCGGCATGTGGGATCTTCCCGGACCAGGTCACGAACCCGTGTACCCTGCATCGGCAGGCGGACTCTCAACCACTGCGCCACCAGGGAAGCCCACTGATGAGTATTTTGATATTCATTCAGGAATTATTGAACTTTTAGGTAAGAGATGTTTAAACTTCAGTTTTTTTGCATAATCTTTTTTAATAATATAAGTTGCAGAAGATTTTATGTATTATATGAGTATTACATTTTAATATTTTTCTTCTATGATGTCAAAGTACTTCATAGAGTCTTTTTTCAATTCACTTGGCCTGCCATGTAAATTGTACTATCAAATGTAATACTGTAGTATAGCAATTAGATCTAAGGTAATTCTATCACAGGGACATTCTAAGAAAAATTTTGATATAGTACTAGAGGATTAAAGAACTGAGGTATCTGGAAATATTGTATTAATTTGATGACCTTTTAGCAAAATAAAAATTGAGTGACACATCATGTCTCTTTTTTAGGTGGCCATATAATTTCATGTTAAAAACAAATTGCTGTTTGACAATGCTGGATATAATTATGCAGGTGTTTGGCATAATATGTAGATAATTTCCTGTGTGTTTGAAATATTTCCTAATAAAAACTTTTAAGTGTAAAAAAGAATCTGCAAACCAAACACAGTATCATAGCATTTTAATTGACTGCTACGTACTATAATCTCTGGGGTTTTTTTGTCCCTTGCTTTGTCTTCTTTGTAACCCATGTAACAGAAAATGAGAAAAGAACAGAAGCACTTGAAGCAACACAACTATATCTAAGATTATTGTTGCCCAACGTTAGAGAAGAATTATGATGGCTACTCACTTTTATGGCAACTGCATCAGAACCCAATGCCTACAAATTACAAAAACAGGTGAAAAAAATTGCAATAACAGTTTTACAATCTTCTGCTATTTTTTTTTAATAAAAATGATTCAAGTTAATGTTACTCTTTCTGTTTACAGTTTGTTCAAAAAGAGTCATGTACCACAATATTCATTGCAGCTCTATTTACAATAGCCAGGACAAGGAAGCAACCTAAGTGTCCATCAACAGATGAATGGTTAAAGAAGATGTGGCACATATATACAATGGAATATTACTCAGCCATAAAAAGAAACGAAATTGAGTTATTTGTAGTGAGGTGGATGGACCTAGAGTCTGTCATACAGAGTGAAGTAAGTCAGAAAGATAAAAACAAATACCTTATGCTAACACATATACATGGAATCTTAAAAAAAAAGTTCTGAAGAACCTAGGGGCAGGACAGGAATTAATACGCAGACATAGAGAATGGACTTGAGGATATGGGGAGGGGGAAGGGTAAGCTGGGACGAAGTGAGAGAGTGGCATGGACATATATACACTACCAAATGTAAAACAGAAGCTAGTGGGAAGCAGCCGCATAGCACAGGGAGATCAGCTCGGTGTTTTGTGATCACCTAGAGGGGTGGGATAGGGAGGGTGGGAGGGAGATGCAAGAGGGAGGAGATATGGTGATATATGTATACGTATAGCTGATTAACTTTGTTATACAGTAGACACTAATACACCATTATAAAGCAGTTATACTCCAATAAAGATGTTAAAAAAAAGTTTTTAGTTATTCTGCACCTAGTTTTTCATCAAAAAATATAATAAATGGAGATTAGGGCCCAGGTTATATAAATGTTTAATTCTACAGTCACTAAACCAAAATTCATGTTTATAGCTTGTGAAATGGGTCCCAGATTCCAACCAGGAATTTAGAATGAACATTTTCTCTACCCTCCTCTTCCTTACCACTTAGCCTCTCCACTTTCTTCTTTCTCACCCTGCTTCCTCCTCTAGGTAAATGAATTCTCCTCTGTCCTACATATGGTTGAGAAGTTAGAAAGGATTTTTTCATTTTTTACTTCCCCTCATGTCAGAACTAGCAGTGCCATAAAGAAACATACTGGTTCAAATATTGTGGCAGGACACAAAGGGAGAAAAGGAACTTGATGTGGGCTGGAGGAAGTGGGGGTATGGGATTCAGGAAGCAGGGAGAAGTGGCTCTGATGACTGGTTTCTAGAGATTAGGGAATGAAGTATTTCAGGGAGATTGAGATGTGGGTATTTATAATAGGGAATCTTGAGCATGCCTAGCTTTTTCCTGTTACAGGGCTTTACCTGTGTTGTCTACTGTATGTCTGGAACATTTTCTCCCAAGTATTTTTATGGCTTACTCCTTCACATCATTTCAGGCCTCTGCTCAAAATGATACCCTCTCAGTAAGACAAAAGCCTTCCCTTACTGAGATAGCTACCCATCTTCTTCATTCTAGCTTCTTATCCTGCTTTATGCTCTCTTAATGGCACTTATCATTACCTGAAACTATATTATGTATTTGCTGATTTTTTGAAATTGTCTTTCTCTCATATGAGAATGTAAATTCTGTGAGTTCAGACTAGATCTGCTTGTTCATCACCTAGAACTGTCCTGGAACGTAGAAATCATTCACTAAATTTTTGTTGAATGACAGAATGAATTAATGGGGATGGCTTCATGTTTGTAAATTTTCAGGACAATAGAAGTTAATGGAAAGGTACCCTGGGGCTCAAGATGAAGGAGCTATGTGGATATGAGGTTCAACATTGGTAGGTCTAGGGGGTGCCCTCTGTAACAATATTAGCTGAGGAATTATTTCCCCCAGATACATGTTATAATCTGGGATTTCTTTTGTATAACCAAAACTGGAAAAGGAGTATTTATCCATTTTAAGAGAATGAAATTATTATGTATTTTAGAGCTACTATTTACATATGGATCATGTAATTACAATGTAAGATTATTTAGACCAGTGCTGTTATGGAAGTACAAATAATTTTTATTATTATAAGAGAACATTGCACTAATGATTGGTTAATCTAGTTTCAGATATACTACATATGTGGGAGTAGATTATAGAATTTTAAGAATTCTAAAAAAGAATTTCAAGTATTTATACCCTTTATAATTCAGAGGCCTTCTGCTACCCGCCCCCTCTCCCCATCTGCAATCCTCTTCCCCTATGCATTGGTCAAAAATATTGAGGTTTTTTTTTTTTTTCTATATTGGATTACTGGCTAGAAAAAAATTCATATTAAAAATTTGAAAATATCTGTTTTTATGTAGACACCGGTTACTTTATTGGATCTGGTTAGTAAGAAACTTAAGAAGCTTCTACATGGAGAAGATACAGATGCTATATCAGGTATTGATTCAGTCATTCTTTCTTTATCATTAAGTGACTGTTATAGCCACATGAGTTGGAAAGGAGCCAAGGGTGAGTATGTAATAAATATATAATGCTATAAAAGGTGGTTACATTAAGGTTATTTTTTAATATCTCCAGAGCAAGTTCTTCTCTAGTTGTTTTTGGAAGCTCTTTGTTTGATTACCTTTCTTCTAAAAAGGTAAACACTTACTATATCTCATTGCTGCTCCCAGGTCTCACCTTCCCCTCATTTATTACCCACCTGCCTGCTTCCTTGCTCCTGTGCACACTGTTTTTCTTTCTCCTGTTTTTCATTCTCTCTCTCTTTCCCTCCTCTTTTCTAGGAAATGACAAAGTTTTTATAGAGAAGGAGCTTAAACACTTCCCCCTACCCAGTTGAAAAGGCTTCATGATTCTTTTTACTCCATGTCTTTTGGCAATTGATCTGATTCCTTACTTTTTAATTTCTTTAAACCATAAAATATTTAAAAGTCAAATTTCCTAAGATTGTCATGTGAGAGACAAAATAAGTAAAAGGTATAACTTTGGGTGCTAGGGCCAAATTGCCTGGGCAAATTAACTTCTTTGTGCCTCACCTTCCTCATCTCCAAAATGAGAATAATAGTATCTACCTTGTTGTTATTAAATATTTAGTATTTATATTAATAATGTAACATTGGGGGCTTCCCTGGTGGCACAGTAGTTAAGGATCCACCTGCAAATGCAGGGGACATGGGTTTGAGCCCTGGCCCGGGAAGATCCCATATGCCATGGAGCAACTAAGCCCATGCGCCACAGCTACTGAGCCTGCACTCTAGAGCCCGCGAGCCGCGACTACTGAAGTCATGTACCTAGAGCCCATGCTCCGCAACAAGAGAAGCCACCGCAATGAGAAGCCTGTGCACCACAACGAAGAGTAGCCCCCGCTCGCCGCAACTAGAGAAAGCCCGTACGCAGCAACAAAGATCCAACTCAGCCAAAAATAAATAAATAAATAAATTTATATATAAAAAATAAACACAAAATGAGAGGAGAATACGGTGAATTTCATAATTAAAAAAATAATATAGTTATAAATCATAGATACTATATTTAAATTGTATTATTATTATTTAAATATTAAGTACTAATGATGTTTAATATTAATTGACACTAATATTAAACCCTACTCTGTGTCAGACTGTGCTGAGCACTAACATGCATTTATGAAATTATTCTACACAATAACCTATTATGTAGGCATTATTATTACCCCATTCTATAGGTAAGAACTGAAACTTAGATTAAGTAACTTGACCAACTAGAAATGTAGGTAACATTTCTTCCTTAAAAAAAAAAGTTTTCAGGCTTCCCTGGTGGCGCAGTGGTTGAGAGTCCGCCTGCCGTTGCAGGGGACACGTCTTCGTGCCCCCGTCCGGGAAGATCCCACATGCCGCGGAGCGGCTAGGCCCGCTGAGCCTGCACGTCCGGAGCCTGTGCTGCGCAACGGGAGAGGCCACAACAGTGAGAGGCCCGCGTACCGCAAAAAAAAAAAAGTTTTCTAAGGCATTACTAATTTCTAGAAAAGTATTCATAGAGTAGGGCATACATTTATTTGCCAGGATTATTTGGAATTTCTCAGCTAATAGATGCCATTTCCTCCCATTCCCTTCTTTGAACATAGGGCATATGGCCACAGGTCTGTTGCCACATGCATCCTGTCTGTTTGATGCTGTTAAACAGATACTAACGAAGTATTCAGAACCTAACATCTGGAATCTTTTTAGATTAATTAGATCTCATCTGACTAATTTCAAGATAAACTTCATTTGGCTGCCATACTATATTAGCTTTTCACATTCAATTTTTCATTAGTTTTGGCTTTGAGGAAAATGGAGGAATTGTAGGCATTTTAACATTTATTTCCATCCAACATTTATTCAACAATATGCTTTAAAGGGAGATAATGAATATAAGTGCTTTGCATTGTGCCGTGTGCTATAAGCACTTGGGAACTGAAGAGTTATCTGATAATATTTTTCCCTAAATAGCTTAACTCTCGTCTCTTCTTGAAGTTTATCCCTTATTCAGTAAAATTGTCAGATGATATCAGTATACAACTTAATTGAATTTTTTAATTGCCTCTGTGTTTTGTGTTGTATGCTCTTTTCTGCATGCTTGAATTGATTACTTGAAATTCATATCTTGATTTAAAATGTTCCTGATATCAAATATTCATCCATCCATCCATTCAATTATTCACTAAACATTTTGAAGATCTACTCTGTGCCAGACTTTGTATAAGCACCGCAAAATACAAGATGTATAAGATAATGCCCCTGCTTGCAATAAGTTTATGTTCCATGTTAAAAGCACCTGGCACTTAGTAGTCACAGATATCAATAGATAGTTGTTGAGTAAATTAATTCAGTGAAAGAACTGAAGTATGAGAGAGACAACCATTTATAAATCAATCATAATAAAATATAAGAGGGATATGTTCAAGCCAGAGGAGGTTATAGAAGACTAGAGGAGGAGGATTACCTGACCTAGTTTGAGAGCATCAGGCTAGGCTTGTGGAGGTGATACCTAGTAGGAGTCTTAAAGAACTAGATGCAAGCTAAACCAGAGGAGTGGAGAAGGGGAAGATATTCTGGACAGGAGGAACATTGTGAGCAAAAATAGGTACAGGCTAGAAATTACAGCTGAGCGGTGGCAGGAATTGAAACTAGAGAAATAGATGTCAGATCTTGAAGGGCCTCATTTAGCAGCCAAGGAATTCACTAGGCAGCTGGGGAGGCATTTTTTATTTTTTAAAAAGTGATACGGCTAGATTTATATTTTAGATAGTGCTTAGCAGCAGTTTGGAGAATGGGTTGGCCAGGGGGACTGGAAGCAGAGTTCTTAGGAGACTACTACAATGGTGCAAGTGAGAAATCATGCAGGCCTGTACTGTAGCAGAGACAAGAGGGATGGAGAGGAGGAGACAGGTTTGAGAAATATTTAGGAGGTAAAATTGGCAACACTTGATTGCATCTGGGGGTCCGAGAGAAAGGGGACTCAAAGATAATTCTCAAGTTTCCAGGTGAGGTGACTGCCACCAATTCAGATAGAAAAACAGAGGAGAGGAACATGTGTAGGGAAATGATTGAATCTGTTTTGACCTTTTGATTTAAGATATGTGTGGGACATTCTGGTTGATATTTTCAGCAGAGCAGCTGGATGTGCAATTTTGAAGTTCAGGGGAAAGATATGAACTAAAACTAAATATCTGGGAGCATGTGGAAATTGAGGTCATTTAGAGTATGTTGAGCAATATAAGAGGTCCAGGACAAAACATTAAAGAACACTAATCATCAAGGGGTGAGTAAAGAGGAACCTATGACTGAGACAGAGAAGGAATGTTAGAAGGGGAATGAGGTGAAGTCGTGCTCGTAAAGCCAAGGAAATGTAACATTTTAAAGAGGAGGATTGCATGCAGCAGCAGATCAGGACTGCTCCGGACTCTCTGGAGCCAATTAGTGAGAGCTGATTTAGTAGCTTGAGAGGCAAAAGCCAGGTTGCAAGTAGGATGAAAAGGAATGAATGGGTGAGAGATTAAGAGTGGATCTATGATAAGGGAAGAGAGAAGCTGGGAATAACGGGGGCGATGCTAAATCAAGCCAGAGATTTGAGCATAATGACCCGCTGAGAGGTCAAAAGAGATTACTGATGGAGCCAGGCCCTGGAGGAGGCAGGAGGAAATGTCTTCAAGGGCACAGGACCAAGGGTTTGCCTTGAAC
The DNA here is from genome assembly GCF_964270905.1 of Leucopleurus acutus. NCBI lineage: Eukaryota > Metazoa > Chordata > Mammalia > Artiodactyla > Delphinidae > Leucopleurus > Leucopleurus acutus. Next base: position 82,734,254 of record NC_139152.1, on the reverse strand, counting down.
AGGGGAGGGATATGACGAGTAAAGTTGATAGTGTGTATGGATATAAATAAATATGTAGGTCCAAGGTAGAAAGTTGAAGGAGATCATTAAATGATGAATCCATTTTCCTTGACAAAGTAGGAGGAGGAGACCCTGTTGTCTGAGGAGTTGTAGGGGGACCATTGAATGGATGACATGAGAAAAAAGGAATAGTTTGAAGTAGACAGGGAATGGGAAAAGCAGTTGAGAAAAGACAAATAAATGGACTGATGAGTAATTCTGAGGATCCAGATGAAGTAGATTATAAATTTTAGTGATGCCAATTTGGACAGTAATTTTCTCAGCAGCACTTATATACTTGAATGTTCAAGTGTAAAAGGTGGATTCAAGCATTGATTAAGGGCTGAAATTTTGCTTTGTCAGGTGTTGCAGAAAGATTGGAGTGCAAGAAAATTGAGGACACAAATTAGTGAGAAAGTGGTTCAGATGATCAGATGTGTGTCTGACTCAGGATGGGAAAAAAGAGATGATGAACAAAGAAAAATGGCACATCGCTCTGAGATTGACGAGAGTTGTGACAGAGCTAAAGGCAGTATGGCATAGTATAGGGACCCCAAACCCTGGGAGTGGGACAATCCCAGGTTCAGATCCTAGCTAGCCATGTGGTCCAAGCTTCTGTTTCTTTATCGATAAGGCAGGGCTGTTAATAATAATACCTACACACTTATACCTTAGAACATTGAAGATATAATGAGAAAAAGTACAAAAAGCTTGACACATGGTAAGCACTCATTGTAAGCTATTTTTTTTAATATAAATTTATTTATCTTACTTTTGGCTGGGTTGGGTCTTTGTTGCTGCGCGCGGTCTTTCTCTAGTTGTGGTGAGCAGGGGCTACTCTTCGTTGCAGTGCGCGGGCTTCTCATTGCGGTGGCTCCTCTTGTTGCAGAGCACGGGCTCTAGGTGCCCAGGCTTCAGTAGTTGTGGCTCGCAGGCCCTAGAGCGCAGGCTCAGTAGTTGTGGCACATGGGCTTAGTTGCTCCGCGGCATGTGGGATCTTCCCGGATGAGGGCTCGAACTCGTGTCCCCTGCATTGGCAGGTGGATTCTTAACCACTGCACCACCAGGGAAGTCCCGTAAGTTATTATTGTATTATTATTTGAAGGACAATAGATTCTGAATAGAGAGTTAGGTGTAGGATTTTAAGTTTTCAGAGGCAGTGTAATACCAGGTGTCACCATAGGTGTGTTTAAGTGAAGCTGTGTTTATAGTGAAAATAGGCAAACCCCTAATATTAATGGGCTTTAGGATTTCAAAGGTTACCCTGATTGAGAGGTGCTTTCGTGTGTCTGGAGGCTAAGGCGTCCCCATCTGTAGATCAGCCTAGGGAGAGGCTTGGTTGATTGGTTGACTGTACATGCTAAGACAGCTCACAGAGCAGTGAAAAAACACTGCTCATGTTCATGAAATTCTTTGTCCATGTTTTGCACATGCTTCTGATAGGGCTCAGGACACACTACCCCAAAATATGGCACCTGACATATTGAATATTTTAAGCTGAAAGGGCTTGAGAAAATGCAGAAGCAGGAGGATCACTCTGACCTACTTCCCCCTTGTCCTTCCTCCCTGAAACTGGCCATAAAACCCTCATATGAGAGATGCCCTCCTTATACCCAGAGGAAAGGAGTATCCTTAGCTCCAAAGACAAAGGGAGGCCAAGAAGAATCTAAACAAACAGACCTTGCTAAGTTTTCCCGTTTATTACGATTACGTCATTCTCCTTAACGTGTCACGTTCCTCCAGGACTGTGCACTCTTCAGCAAACTGGCATAAAAGTACATAGGTTCGGGGCTTCCCTGGTGGCGCAGTGGTTGAGAGTCCACCTGCCGATGCAGGGGACACGGGTTTGTGCCCCGGTCCGGGAAGATCCCACATGCTGCGGAGCGGCTAGGCCCGTGAGCCATGGCCGCTGAGCCTGCGCGTCTGGAGCCTGTTATAGCAACCTATTTTTGAAGTATAGTTGAATTACAATGTTGTGTTAATTACTGCTCTACAGCAAAGTGACTCAGTTACACATATATATTCTTTTTCATTATGGTTTATCACAGGATATTGAATATAGTTCCCTGTACAGCAACCTATTCTTGTTGCAATAAATGCAACTGCCTCACCAATCTCTTACAGAATGTTATTTATAAAATTTTTAAAATTTTATTCCATAAGGGGACTTTTTTTTTTTTTGGGCCACACCACACAGCTTGCAGGATCTTAATTCCCGGCTTGAACCCAGGCCACTACAGTGAAAGCACCGAGTCCTACCACTGGACTGCCAGGGAAGTCCCCCAAGGGGTCATTCTTTTTTCTTTTTTTTTTTTCTTCGGTATGTGGGCCTCTCACTGTTGTGGCCTCTCCCGTTGCAGAGCACAGGGTCCCGGGGTTGGATCACTGGTAGGGGAACTAAGATCTTGCAATCCAGGCAGCACAGCGCCCCCCCAACAAAAAAAAGGGAGTCGCGCTCAGTGTTTCCAATTCATTCTTTTACTGTCTAATCCATGATCTCCTCTATTTGTCCTGAATTAAAACGTCTCTGGAATTGCTCTTACGTTTCTAGTAGTTTCCTCCTGCCCTGACCTGGCACATAGGTTTTCTTGTTTCTCTAACAACCTAATCCCATTTGTTTTCCATCTTTTAGGAATTCTTCCACATTTGTTCATCAGTGCCACCCTTTTTATTTCCTAGAGTCCACTTAAGGATTTACTCTACTATCAAAATATAATATGAACTATTTCATGCACACAATAAAGATTCTAATATAATGAATACCCATGTGCCCACCAACCCAGCTCGAGACATAATATGTCACAAAAAGCACTGAAGTAAGTGTTCCCTGTGCATTCCTCCACTAGAAATTGTTTAAAGGGATTTCGGACAGGTAAAGTAGGTGCACATGATCAGTTTGCCACGTCAAGCCAATCACCACTGAATTAAAAAAATTCAAAACCAAGATAGAAAAGTGTTGGAGAGAATTATCCTATCTTGATTAGTCATTGATGTAAACCCTAATCCTCTACTGTCTTAAGGTGTATATTATGCATGGCCAATGCTAGAACACTGTTTCCATGCATGCAATTTGCAGCACAAAATTATAAACTCTAATGTGGCTAAGTTCTCGCTCAATACTTCTAGTGAATCTCAAATCAGGATCTTTAACATCTTTCAAAAATAGATAACCTTGTTATTATTTAGAGAGAATGTTCAATGTTCTCTTTGAAGTCAACTTACTGTATAATATTAAAACATTATCTCTAGCAATAAAGTTTCAAAATTAGGCAGGTGTTAAAACTGATGGGAGCTTCAAGGCTAGAGATAAACGATTAGCATCTATGTTCATTAATTTCAGAAATGAATTTTTAGTGTCTCAAAAATGAGCACTATGAGACCTACACCGTGAACAGAAATTAGTGTACTGTAGTAAGCATGTGACACACACATTATTCTCAGCAGAACAAAATGGGAAACATCAAGCTAGGGCATGTTTTGGAAATGCAGCTTTGAGGAATGCCCCGGTTCCTCATACGAAAAACATCTTGGTTGTTGATGATAGTATTCTGCCTGCAAGATGAGGTCCTGGTAAGTCAAGGAAAGCCCTTTAAATGGTGACTTACCTTTATAACTCTAACTGCATCACCCTGAAATTCTAGCACAGTTACACTGTTACACTGTATGGTTGCAAAAACTTCTTTTATGCCACCAGCATCTTTTTGCTACACTCTCCACAGATTATATGCTAGTACCTGGGTATCACACAAACACAATCAATTTGCAACTCTGCAATGATAACAAGTAATGTAACTAGCCTAGGTCTAGGAAGGACTGACCAGGCCCTAACTAATACAGATCTTCTTTGATTAAGTCAAAAATGCATTTACTACACCTCACCTACCAAACACCATAGCTTGCTTAGTCTAGCCTACCTTATACACGCTCAGAATATTTACATTAGCCTAGAGTTGGGCAAAATCATCAAACACAAAGCCTATTTTATAATTAAGTGTGGAATATTTCATAATTTATTGAATATTGTGCTGAAAGTGAAAAACAGAATGGTTGGTGGGTACAGAATGGTTGTAAGCATATTGGTTGTTTACCCTGACTGGGACCTGTGGCTCACTGCCGCTGCCCAGCATCACAAGAGAGAAACATACCAAATATCGCTAGCCCAGGAAAATATTAAAGTGCAAAATTTGAAGAACAGTTTCTAATGAGTGCATATTGCGTTCACACCATTGTAAAGTCAAAAAATCATTAAGTCGCTGTCCATATAATCCAAATATAATTGTAGTGGACAGCTCTTTCACCCTGCCCAGCATCTGTCTCTTCACCTTAATTCTCCTTTGGGAAACTACCTTCTTTCACTCTAGGCTATCTTAGTAGGGCTGTTAAAATCCCTGAAGCCATGGGGTAGGCACATGATCCAAGCTAAGGTAAAGAGATTGGCAGGAATTTGATTCATGAGCCCAATGACATAAGAATTTCATCCTAAAAAATGGTATAGTGTTTTTATGAGTGAAATAATACATTTCTGCAACACAGTACTGACCAAAAACACTTTAATAAATTGGCTTTGGTCTTCATCCTTTCAAATTTAGGCTAAGTAAAAAATAAACATTACATACACATAGATTAGTTTTTCTAACTTTAGTATATACAAATAAAAATGACAATTAAAAGATAAAATACTTAGCTCTAGAAGAAAGAGAGAAATCATATCAGCCTGAAAATACTCTGGCCAATTCCTAGTCAGTCACACAAAACTACCTTCTAAGGAAACCTGACCAGTGAGACAGTTAAGTTTGTGCTTTTAGCTATAAAGAATTAAACTTAAAATACACTCACTCTTTCATCTTCTAATGAAAGATAACTTAGTCTCGGAAACAGCATAAGCATTGTTATAGTAAGTCTAGCTCCTAAATGAAAATTTGGGCTGAGTTACAGTTTACTTACTAACCTAGGTAAGAAACCTTTGAAAATCAGCCATGGATCAAAGTATTTACATAATTCAAGATGTTATCTTATCTTAGGATGAAAGTTAACACAGGTCCTTAACTTCCTTTAAAAAGAACATTGAAAATTAAACCTTTGTCACAGTCAAAACTTTCAGAAACGTTTCTTAAATATCAAATTTCTCTTCACAGACGCTATGTCCATTTTCTTCATAATCTTCTCTTGTTACCACCATATCTTCAAAATCATCATTCTCCGATATCAATTTTCCACCTTCCCAGGCATAAGTAATAGGGCTAAAAATAAAGGTAAAATAAGTGAACCCAGATGATTTTACAGAACTGAAATGCCAGAAACGTTAATTAGTAACTAAAATGTGGCAATCTCTACCCAACCTGATTTAACAGAAAATCATTTAAAGTGTGAAAATAAGCATAAACTTCATAGGAGTAAAGCAAACTTGGAAAGGAAAGTTGGTCACCACTACAAGTAAGTGTTCTTTTTATTTTCCCTGTGCCCTGAATTTATGGACCTTCTACCTCTAATAAAAAATAAGAATACAAGCAAAATACAAAAAATGCATAAAAATAAAAACACTGTAATAACTAAGTCTAACTTTTGTACATGGCAAAGATATGTCATCAAATCAATTCACCCAGCAACCAATGAAATAGATATTATAACTCCCACTTTATAGATTTGGAAAATGAGGTTCAGAGAGGTTAAGACTGAAACTAGGATTCAACTCGGAACTGTTTTCACACAGTCTGTGCTTTTGCTCCTATACTTTGTTGCCTCTAATAAATGAGACATTTAAAAACCACAGTGCATGATAAACTTGCTACATGGTAGGACATGGACAATAAGCAAAATTAGAGCACATCAAACTTTTAGTTTAATTTTATGTACAACCAAGTTAATTGGTTGTAATTCTGTGTAATTGGTTGAATTTGTGTAATTCTACTTCTACTCTTCCTCTCCCCCAATTCAGTTTTAAATATGAAAAATGATAAAGAAAAAAGTGTTTTCCTTACTATATTACATTTCCTAACCTTAGAAAAAACCTAAATATATATCTATCTATAAAATCAGATGTGCAATAAAGATTTGATGAATAAAAGAATAAAAACTATTTCTATAGATCCCTTGGGCTGTAATGTACGCATGACTTACACTTAAAATGCAGGATAAAAATCCAATATGCTTCATATTCTAAAGCGTATATGAACATTAATGCTGATAAAAATCATTCCAATATCTAATGATAATTTATTCTTTTATCTGATAGCTATAAAATTAAGTGATCTGATGAGGGTCTTCTATTAACTGCTATTGATTTTGAAAAATTCTTCTTTAGCTTTGAAACAAACCTCTAAAATTAAAAATCAGGTATGTGGGGTCTTGTTTGCAACTCTGCCGCTTAAAACAGTGGAGCAGTGACGGGGGATTATTTAGACAAAGATTTGGTGAGAACTTCTGCCTCCAGATAAAGAGAACTGAATTTTAGTCTGGTTACTGCTATTAACTTATCATAAGACCTTTGCTAACTCATGAGCCCTTGTTTATTTACAAATAAGTACACAGAAGAGGATGATCTATAAGCCTTTCTTACAGCTCTAAAATTATACCTTAATTATCTGCTTTTTCTCATAAAACAGGATAGGGGGTACATATAAAAGTTTTGAATTATAAAAAAAATGATTACTTAAATGTAAAAGTTTAAGTATTTTAAATTATTTTAGAACATTCCAAAACAACTTACCAATTGACATAATTTATCTTGGTTAAATTCTCAGATTTCTATTCTTCATAGAAACTCTCAAGAAATGGCATATCTCAGATAAATCAAATAGATAAAGTTTTTAAAATTTATTTTACTTTTTATTTCTTTTTGGATGCGTTGGGTCATCATCGCTGTGTGTGGGCTTTCTCTAGCTGCGGCGAGCGGGGGCTACTCTTCATTGCTGTGCACAGGCTTCTCATTGCGGTGGCTTCTCCTGTTGCAGAGCACAGGCTCCAGACACACAGGCTTCGGTAGTTGTGGCACTCGGGCTCAGTAGTTGCAGTTCACGGGCTCTAGAGCCCAGGCTCAGTAGTTGTGACGCACAGGCTTAGTTGCTCCGCGGCATGTGGGATCTTCCTGTACCAGGGCTTGAACTCGTGTCCCCTGCATTGGCAGGCGGATTCTTAACCACTGCTCCACGACGGAAGTCCCAAATCGAATAAATAACCTAAGTGATTTGCCTGTAAAAAATCTCCAAGTAATGATGACTGATTCACTATAGGGAAGTGATCTTACATTAACTGAGCACCCATTATGTACCAACAATAATGGATGCTACTTCACATACTTCATCCCCTTTCATCCACTGAAAGTAAAGTTTTCATTTTTTTTAATTTAATTTAATTTTTTATACAGCAGGTTCTTATTAGTCATCAATTTTATACACATCAGTGTATACATGTCAATCCCAATCGCCCAATTCATCACACCACCATCCTCACCCCCGCATGGCTTCCCCCCCTTGGTGTCCATACGTTTCTTCTCTGTGTCTCAACTTCTGCCCTGCAAACCGGTTCATCTGTACCATTTTTCTAGCTTCCACATACATGCGTTAATATACAATACTGTTTTTCGCTTTCTGACTTACTTCACTCTGTATGACAGTCTCTAGATCCACCCACGTCTCAACAAATGATCCAATTTCATTCCTTTTTATGGCTGAGTAATATTCCACTGTATATATGTACCAAATCTTCTTTAGCCATTCGTCTGTCGATGGGCATTTAGGTTGCTTCCATGACCTGGCTATTTTAAATAGTGCTGCAATGAAAACTGGGGTGCATGTGTCCTTTTGAATTATGGTTTTCTCTGGGTATATGCCCAGGAGTGGGATTGCTGGGTGGTATGGTAGTACTATTTTTAGTTTTTTAAGGAATGTCCATACTGTTTTCCATAGTGGCTGTATCAATTTACATTCCTACCAACAGTGCAAGAGGGTTCCCTTTTCTCCACACCCTCTCCAGCATCTATTGTTTGCAGATTTTCTGATGATGCCTATTCTACCTGGTGGGAGGTGATACCTCATTGTAGTTTTGATTTGCATTTCTCTAATAATTAGTGATGTTGAGCAGCTTTTCATGTGTTTCTTGGCCATCTGTATGTCTTCTTTGGAGAAATGTCTGCTTAGGTCTTCTGCCCATTTTTGGATTGGGTTGTTTATTTAATATTGAGCTGCATGAGCTGTTTATTATTTGGGATATTAATCCTTTGTCGGTTGCTTTGTTTGCAAATATTTTCTCCCATTCTGAGGGCTGTCTTTTCATCTTGTTTATGGTTTCCATTGCTGTGCAAAAGCTTTGAAGTTTCATTAGGTCGCATTGTTTATTTTTCTTTTTATTTCCATTACTCTAGGAGGTGGATCAAAAAAGATCTTACTATGATTTATGTCAAAGAGTGTCCTTCCTATGTTTTCCTCTAAGAGTTTTACAGTGTCCAGTCTTACATTTAGGTCTCTAATCCATTTTCTGTTTATATTTGTGTATGGTGTTAGGGAGTGTTCTAATATTATTCTTTTACATGCAGCTGTCCAGTCTTCCCAGCACCAATTATTAAAGAGACTGTCTTTTCTCCATTGTATATCCTTGCCTCCTTTGTCATAGATTAGTTGACCATAGGTGCATGGGTTTATCTCTGGGCTTTCTATCTTGTTCCATTGATCTATATTTCTGTTTTTCTGCCAATACCATGTTGTCTCGATTACTGTAGCTTTGCAATACAGTCTGCAGTCAGGGAGTCTGATTCCTCCAGCTCCGCTTTGTTCACTCAAGACTGCTTTGGCTATTCGGGGTCTTTCGTGTCTCCATACAAATTTTAAGAATTTTTTGTTCTAGCTCTGTAAAAAATGCCACTGGTAATTTGATAGGGATTGCACTGAACTTGTAGATTGCTGTGGGTAGTACAGTCATTTTCACAATATTGATTCTTCCAATCCAAGAACATGGTATATCTCTCCATTTGTTGGTATCATCTTTAATTTCTTTCATCAGTATCTTATAGTATTCTGCATACAGGTCTTTTGTCTCCCTAGGTATATTCCTAGGTATTTTATTCTTTTTCTTGCAATGGCAAATCGGAGTGTTTCCTTAATTTCTCTTTCAGATTTTTCATCATTAGTGCATAGGAATGCACTGTGCATTAATTTTGTATCCTGCAACTTCACCAAATTCATTGATTAGCTCTAGTAGTTTCTTGGTGGCATCTTTAGGATTCTCTATGTATGGTATCATGTCATCTGCAAACAGTGACAGTTTTACTTCTTCTTTTCCAATTTGTATTCCTTTTATTTCTTTTCCTTCTCTGATTGCCGTGGCTAGGACTTCCAAAACTATGTTGAATAACAGGGGTGAGAGTGGACATCCTTGTCTTGTTCCTGATCTTAGAGGAAATGCTTTCAGTTTTTCACCATTGAGAATGATGTTTGCTGTGGGTTTGTCGTATATGGCATTTATTATGTTGAGGTAGGGTCCCTCTATGGCCACTCTCTGGAGAGTTTTTACCATAAATGGGTGTAGAATTTTGTCAAAAGCTTTTTCTGCATCTATTGAGGTGATCATATGGTTTTTCTTCTTCAATTTGTTAATATGATGTATCACATTGATTGATTTGTGTATATTGAAGAATCCTTGCAGCCCTGGATAAATCACACTTGATCATGGTGTATGATCCTTTTAATGTGTTGTTGGATTCTGTTTGCTAGTATTTTTTGAGGATTTTTGCATCTATATTCCTCAGTGATATTGGTCTGTAATTTTCTTTTTTTGTAGTATCTTTGTTTGGTTTTGGTATCAGGGTGATGGTGGCCTCATAGAACGAGTTTGGGAGTGTTCCTTCCTCTGCAATGTTTTGGAAGAGTTTGAGAAGGATGGGTGTTAGCTCTTCTCTAAATGTTTGATAGGATTCACCTGTGAAGCCATCTGGTCCTGGACTTTTGTTTATTGGAAGAGTTTTAATCACAGTTTCAATTTCATTGCTTGTGATTGGTCTGTTTATGTTTTCTATTTCTTCCTGGTTCAAGCTTTGAAGGTTATACCTTTGTAAGAATTTGTTCATTTCTTCCAGGTTGTCCATTTTATTGGCATAGGGTTGCTTATAGTAGTCTCTTAGGATGCTTTGTATTTCTGTGGTGTCTGTTGTAACTTCTCCTTTTTCATTTCTAATTTTATTGATTTGAGTCCTCTCCCTCTTTTTCTTGATGAGTCTGGCTAATGGTTTATCATCTCAAAGAACCAGGTTTTAGTTTTATTGATCTTTGCTATTGTTTTCTTTGTTTCTATTTCATTTATTTCTGCTCTGACCTTTATGATTTCCTTCCTTCTGCTAACTTTGGGTTTTGTTTGTTCTTCTTTCCCTAGTTCCTGTGGGTGTAAGGTTAGATTGTTTATTTGAGATTTTTCTTGTTTCTTGAGGTAGGCTTGTATAGTTATAAACTTCCCTCTTAGAACTGCTTTTGCTGCATTCCATAGGTTTTGCATCATCGTGTTTTCATGGTCATTTGTCCCTAGGTATTTTTTGATTTCCTCTTTAATTTCTTCAGTGATCTCCTGGTCATTTAGTAACGTATTGTTTACCCTCCATGTGTTTGTGTCTTTTACGTTTTTTTCCCTGTAATTCATTTCTAATCTCATAGTGTTGTGATGGAAAAGATGCTTGATATGATTTCAATTTTCTTAAATTTACTGAGGCTTGATTTGGGACCCAAGATGTGATCTGTCTTGGACAATGTTCCGTGCGCACTTGAGGAGAAAGTGTAATCTGCTGTCTTTGGATGGAGTGTCCCATAAATATCAATTAAATCTATCTGGACTATTGTGTCATTTAAAGGTTCTGTTTCCTTATTTATTTTCATTTTGGATGATCTGTCCATTGGTGTAAGTGAGGTGTTAAAGTCCCCCACTATGATTGTGATACTGTCAATTTCCTTTTATAACTGTTAGCAGTTGCCTTATGTGAGGTGCTCCTATGTGGAGGGCATATATATTTATAATTGTTATATCTTCTTCCTGGATTGATCCCTTGATCATTATGTAGTATCCTTCCTTGTCTCTTGTAACATTCTTTATTTTAGAGTCTATTTTATCTGATCTGAGTATTGCTATTCCAGCTTTCTTTTGATTTCCATTTGCATGGAATATCTTTTTCCATCCCCTCACTTTCAGTCTGTATGTGTCCCTAGGTCTGCAGTGGGTCTCTTGTAGACAGCATATAGATGGGTCTTGGTTTTGTATGCATTCAGCAAGCCTGTGTCTTTTGGTTGGAGTATTTAATCCATTCACGTTCAAGGTAATTATCAATATGTAGTTCCTATGACCATTTTCTTATTTCTTTTGGGTTTGTTTTTGTAGGTCCATTTCTTCTCTTGTGTTTCCCACTTAGAGAAGTTCCTTTAGCATTTGTTTTAGAGCTGGTTTGGTGGTGCTGAATTCTCTTAGCTTTGCTTGACTGTAAAGCTTTTGATTTCTCCATCGAATCTGAATGAGATCCTTGCCAGGTAGAGTAATCTTGGTTGTAGTTTCTTCCCTTTCATCACTTTAAATATATCATGCCAGTCCCTTCTGGCTTGTAGAGTTTCTGCTGAGAAATCAGGTCTTAACCTTATGGGAGTTCCCTTGTATGTTGTCATTTTTCCCTTGCTGCTTTCAATAAATTTTCTTTGCCTTTAATTTTTGCCAATTTGATTACTATGTGTCTCCGTGTTTCTTCCTGGGTTTATCTTGCCTGGGACTCGCTACACTTCCTGGACTTGGGTGGCTATTTCCTTTCCCATGTTAGGGATGTTTTTCACTATAATCTCTTCAAATATTTTCTCTGGTCCTTTCTCTCTCTCTTCCCCTTCTGGGACACCTATAATGCAAATGTTGTTGCGTTTAATGTTGTCTCGGAGGCTTCTTAGGCTGTCTTCATTTCTTTTCATTCTTTTTTCTTTATTCTGTTCTGCAGCAGTGAATTCCACCATTCTGTCTTCCAGGTCATTTATCCGTTCTTCTGCCTCAGTTATTATGCTATTGATTCCTTCTAGTGTAGTTTTCATTTCAGTTATTGTATCGTTCATCTCTGTTTGTTTGTTCTTTAATTCTTCTAGGTCTTTGTTAAACATTTCTTGCATTTTCTCAATCTTTGCCTCCATTCTTTTTCCGAGGTCCTGATGGTCTTCACTCTCATTATTCTGAATTCTTTTTCTGGAAGTTTGCCTATCTCCACTTCAGTTAGTTGTTTTTCTGGGGCTTTATCTTGTTCCTTCCTCTGGTACATAGCCCTCTGCCTTTTCATCTTGTCTGTCTTTCTGTGAATGTGGGTTTTGTTCCACAGGCTGCAGGATTGTAGTTTCTTGCTTCTGCAAGAAGATTGTAGGATTGTAGTTCTTGCTTCTGCTGTTTGCCCTCTGGTGGATGAGGCTATATAAGAGGCTTGTGCAAGTTTCCTGATGGGAGGGACCGGTGGTGGCCTGAGCTGACTCTTGCTCTGGTGGGCAGAGCTCAGTAAAACTTTAATCCGTTTGACTGTTGATGGGTGGGGCTGGGTTCCCTCCCTGTTGGTTGTTTGGCCTGAGGCAACCCAACACTGGAGCCTACCCGGGCTCTTTGGTGGGGCTAATGGCAGACTCTGGGAGGGCTCACACCAAGGAGTACTTCCGAGAACTTCTGCTGCCAGTATCCTTGTCCCCACAGTGAGCCACAGCCACCCCCCACCTCTGCAGGTGACCCTCCAACACTAGCAGGTAGGTCTGGTTCAGTCTTCCCTGGGGTCACTGCTCCTTCCCCTGGGTCCCGATGCACACACTGCTTTGTGTGTGCCCTCCAAAAGTGGAGTCTCTGTTTCCCACAGTCCTGTCGAAGTCCTGCAATCAAATCCCGCTAGCCTTCAAAGTCTGATTCTCTAGGAATTCCTCCTCCCACCGCCAGGCCCCCAGGTTGGGAAGCCTGACGTGGGGCTCAGAACCTTCACTCCAGTGGGTGGACTTCTGTGGTATAAGTGTCCTCCAGTCTGTGAGTCACCCACCCAGGAGTTATGGGATTTGATTTTACTGTGATTGCGCCCCTCCTACTGTCTCATTTTGGCTTCTCCTTTGTCTTTGGATGTGGGGTATCTTTTTTGGTGAGTTCCAGTGTCTTCCTGTCGATGACTGTCCAGCAGCTATATCATTTCATTTTTTGAGAAAAGAAAAATGAGCATCCCAAAGGTGAAATTAACCTGGCAACCCAGTAGAACCAGGCTTTAAACTCAAGTCTGTCTACAGACCTCTTTATCTGTAAACTAACTTCCATGATTTGTTTCTATATAAGCCAACACTTACTTTTCAGGCAGCACAACAGAAACATCATAATCTGTTGGAGTGAGACATCGAACTTCCGAGTAAACCCGATCCCTAAATCCCGGGAAAAGGGAATTTCCTCCCGTCAAAACAATGTTCTTAAAAAAATGTGGCTGCATTTCTTTTAAAAGAGAAAAATAGGAGAAAGAAAAAAGGCATTAGAATATCTGTTTACTTATCTTTCTGGAGAAATGGGGATGAGAGATTAGGTAAAAGCAATTGGGGATGAAAGTTACTGGTTGGGAAACCATATAGTTTTTTATAACCATATAAATTATAACTTATAAGATTTTATAATGAGGTTATCATTTATACAAATAAACATATTAAACAGAAATATGACCTCACAGTTCTTTAAAAGAAAGGCTAAGGTGAAGGGGTTGAACTACTAGCAACTTATTACATATACATGTAAGCTATACATAAATGAGTAAAATTCTAGTAAAAGACATTTGAAAATTAAAATTGTTCTCCCCTAAAATGGAGGAGGTCTTTATGTAGGCTGAGACTGTTAGCTAGTGTAAAGATGAAAAGGAGGTCCTTCATAACATTTTAAACTTGAAAACCCAAGTTTCCATGTTATCTCACCGAGACACACATTCTTATTGTGCAACACTTACAATTGATAGTGAAAAATACTCAATCTATAATAATATTTAAAGAAAGGATCTTATGTTCTACACTCATTAAAGTTACATGATAGCAAATATTAAGTGCCACATGGTTAGTCAATCTTAAAGGGCTACCAAGCACCACTGGGAAATTTGTCAGGAATTGATAGGTACTGGCCATCCCACCTAATGCTTCTGTTCACAAAACAGGGACAGAGTACTGCTACGTTAATATTGAGTCTTACAACACAACATTAAAACAGTGTAGTACAAAATGTTGTATACCTCATGACTGCAACTTTAGATAAAATGAGAAATCAATATGAAATATTAATGTGAAATTAGTTGTGAAATAACTATATTAAGGTGATGGCATTATCTGACTTTTTTTCTTTTTTAATGGGAGGAAAGGACACTGCATAGGCAAGATTTTCTCCAATGCCTACACTGTTCCTTATGAACTAGGAAGACATTTTTAAGCTATAAAGGTACTCCAAAACTTTAGAACATTATTTAGTTAAATCATGCTTCAGGAGAACCCAGAAATCACTGTGAAGCACTATACTTCAATCTCATTAAAACTAACTTCCTGTATATTAATCAAAATGTAACAGAAGGAATAAACCAGTCTCATCAACAGCTAAAACCCATTAAATTGTTAAATTATAAATTTCTACTCTGTGCAAACTTGGCTTAAATTAAAACTTTTTAAATGGATATAGCAATTTAATACTTATAAAGAGATGAAGTTCTTAAAATTTAAGCAGACCATAATTACTCTTCCTATATCAAATTTACAATCTAGGATCAATAAAGAATTATTCAAGTAAAATAAAGTACAATAAAGAATTATTCAAGTTAGATCTGGAAATCTCTGCAAATAAAGTAGCCATTTGCTCAAATTATTTAGAAGAAACAGATGACTTCTCTAGGGTTCACAGAGCTTATGATTTTTAAAAAATATCATTATTCCTCATTATTTATGCACCTTCAGGTAAGTTCTGAATTGAATAGACAATAGCTTCTGGAATTCCCATTTCTTGAATTCCTATATCAGAAGGATTAAAGAGTATTTCTGGAACAGCAAATCTCTCATTGGCCAGACGAAGAATTTGTTCCCCAGATTTATATTTTCCACTTAACACCATTTCTTCTCTTGGCTTAAAGAAAAATAAGATGAAAAGTTTAAGTTATGTTATCTAGCTCACATCACTAATAACATTTAGTAATATGTAATACCAATATATTAACCATGTTCTTGGAAGTTTCAGGATTCTCAAAAGTTAGAAAAATGTGGTCTTCTCTGCTGTTGCCTAACCACACAAATAAATAACTACTGACTCTTAATATAGCTATTCCCCCAAAGATGATCTGGCTTTATTCCACACATTTTAAAACAGAAAGAAAGAAAAGGAGAATAGAGGAGAAGGAACTTCATAATCTACCTCTAAGAACAGAGTGATTCCAGTTTTTAAAGAACAAAGAACATACTCTAAATAAAAAACACTGTACCTTATGTTTCCAGCACTATCTACTTTCACTCCCCTGGCGTTGCCTTAGATTTTTATTGGGCATTATGGTTTTATTCTATTAGGATTTCCCCTTTCCCTTGTGCAAAAAGCCTACATCATTAAATTTCTTTATTATTTATTCAATCTCTATTCAAAAAACAGTTTCCAAAATGATTTAAGCAAATACATGGACTTTATCACTGAAATTCTTTTGCTATTTATTTTCTGTTAACCCACCCACTCTGTGAGCTGTGCTCCTGAAGGGGCCAGAAAAAAATAATCTCCTTCTACAGCATTCTACATCATTAAAATAATGGTCCCTCTCAATTGCACTAAGACTCATCGCTTTTCTAGACTGTTAAAGACATTAACTTCATTTGACTCGTATATGCAATTTTCCACCTGTAACAGAGTATATCCCAATCCTCTATATAAATATAAAAATACTTAAAATATATGAAAAGAAATATTAATAATTTATTGTTAAAGAGTAAAGTATATAAAAACTATTCCTTAATATAATTAGTCATCTACTCTCTGTTCAGGTTTCAGCTTCCTCAGAGAGGCTTCTTCTGACTCCCAAATAAAAGATCCCTCTAGTATTCTTACTATCACCCTGTATTATCCTTCATCATCTACACTGTTCGCCATCACATATCCACTACCCAGTATAGCATGCCAGTCAACAATGTGGTGTTTGTTTTAGGCATTTTACATACATTATCATACTGAATTCTCATATAACCCTGTAAGGTAGATATATTTTCCTTTTACTAATGATGCAATTGCGCTAGGCAAGGTTACATGACTTGCTCAAGATCATTCAACTAATAACTTGAGCACACGCAATATATTCCTCCTACTACATTGCCTCTCTTAACCTGGATATGAATGATTCTGATTTCTATCATTTGGAAATTCCATGCTTGAAACTTTCTTTTTTTTTTTTTTAATTTTTTTGGCCACGTCATACAGCATGTGGGATCTTAGTTACCAGACCAGTTGATCAAACCTGCAACCCCTGCACTGGAAGCATGGATTCTTAACCACTGGACTACCAGGGAAGTCCCTTGAAACATTATTTTTAAATAAAAATATCCTAAAAATTACACAAAATTCACAATACCCTAGGAAGAACAAGGAAAGCTACACATCACTTTCAATCCGATTAAACTATGGTTGCACTAGCAAAGAGAAGAATATTATTTCTTCACAGATAAAGTATTCTTCCTTCTCAGGCAGAATGGAAAATACTTCCTATAAATTTACAAATTCATTTAAAAATGATATTGGCTTGAGTGTATAGGATATAACTCATATTGTCAACACTCAAAATAACTTGAGACAGATACAGACTTGGAGAAACTTGGAGAATTTAATTTGACAAAACATTAGAAGTTATCTAATCCACAGCCCTGATTTTACAGAAGAAGATCATGTGACTGACCCAGGGCCAAATATCTAACTGGGGGAAAAGCCAGAACTAGATATCCTTGCTGAATGTTAGCTCTAAAGCCACTAATCGTTAATATATAATCTGGAACTACAAGTATTTTCTGTTTCTAAGAGTACAATTTCAAAAAGATTTTTGTTTTAGACATAGACAAATGAAGGAATTTATAAAGGCTGCTGGGAGTTGCTATTTTAGTCAATGCAAGTCATGATTACTGTACAGCCCTCATAAATTTCATTCTGGTACCATGAAAGAAATGTTTAAACTACAATGGCTCTGCAGAAAGTGATAACAGTTAACTATGAGGACAATTTTCTCAATTTAGGTCAGTAAAGCATTCATTACACTTTCGTAAGCATCCTCTTTCTGTTAAAAAATAAAACTGGAATTTCTATCGGTTGTAATCAGTAACAATATTACAGACATTATTATTATTGTTACTGTCATCAGTACTAGAAAATCAAGGTCGTAAGTTTTTCCTAAGTATTTAAAAATATTCTTGAATAAACTATCAAGGTCCGAGTTTAACAATATCCTAAGTATAAAGGCTCTCAAACAAGTATAATTCTCTTTCATCTTATGCAGTATTGTTTTTCTAGTTTCATAAGTATTTAACAGCCCTCATCAAAGATTTTGATTGTCAGGCAATGATGAAAACAAGTTGATCAAGTATTAAATTTAAAAAATACATTTTAGGAGTAATCCTAACATATACAAAATATAACCATTTCTAAACCTTAAAAATTATTAAGATGTACACAATTTAACATGTATTATGGTAAAAATGTTAACATTAATTGACAAAGTAAAGGTTAATCCATTATTTCTGAAATAAATATTTGATGTAACATTCCATCATCTGGTAAAAGTTCAGTCCAACTGACTATGTCCACTCAACTGATGTTAAAGTGTACAAGTAACAGGGAGTCTATACTCAATTAGTGAAGTGCCATCATTAACAAGATTCTGATCACAAGGCCAAAGGCCAATAAAAGAGCTGCAAACAATACAATGTGGCTTCTGCCTTTTTTCTCCAAAGCTGATGAGTAAAACAATAATCAACTGGGGGAACAACCATGACTCTACTAGCTCACTATGTAAGGTGTAGGATTGAGAAATCAAGGCTTATGATTTGGGAAGGAAGCTAGCGGAGTTCAGCAGATAATGTCCAATAAACTGGTAAGTTCTCATTTGCAGGGCAAGCGAGAACTACATTTTAAAAAAGAGAAAGATTTCCAAACATAGCTGATAGTCCAATCACCTGGAAGAAATTTTTTTCTTTTTTAGAGATTAAGTTTAAGTTTTCAAACTTAGGCACTAAGCATTTCCAGGGACAGGGACTGAGAACATGGATACCAATTGTTCTTCAAGTGACCCAGGTGATTTTTAGTCAGGTTTGGAGGAACTGGGAATTACTGAGACTTTACTCGGGGTCCATCCCTGTAGAAATATGGATTACTTTACCACCATGCGTCCAGAGTGCTATAAATTTTCCACAAGGTGTTTTATATCACTGGACTGTTTTAATCAGCTATAATAAATGAGGATGATCAAACGTGCCTAATGAGAAAGTGGCTTCGTATCTATATATTTGGGGCAGTTTTCCCTGTCTTGTAAAGAAAAAAATACACCTTCCATGTCCTAAGTGGGACATGGGCTTCCAGTTTCTCTCCCCAGTTCATGCCAGACAACATGATCCCATAATCTGTCACAATTCCCACTTCTAAAAGCTGGCTTTGGTCCTTCCGCAAGGATATGTTTCTAAGGACATTACAGGATGATTTTGATTTTATGAGGACCTGGGTAGCCTTCTCTGAATTCTGATGTGTATTTCACCTCAATAATCTGGCCACCAAATTTTTTTAATTTCAGGCATAAAAACAAGTATAAATAATTATATAAAACCCATATATCCGGACTTCCCTGGTGGCGCAGTGGTTAAGAGTCTGCCTACTAATGCAGGGGACACGGGTTCGAGCCCTGCTCCAGGAAGATCCCACATGCCGCAGACCAACTAAGCCCGTGCGCCACAACTACTGAGCCTGCGCTCTAGAGCATGCAAGCCACAACTATTGAGCCCACGTGCCACAACTACTGAAGCTCATGCGCCTGGAGCCCGTGCTCCGCGAGCCCGTGCTCCGCAAAAAGAGAAGCCACTGCAATGAGTAGCCCATGCGCCACAACGAAGAGTAGCACTCGCTCACTGCAACTAGAGAAAGCCTGTGCAAGCAACGAAGATGAAACACAGCCAAAAAATAAATAATTTAAAAAAAAAAAGAAAAAACCCCATATATCCATCAACCATTTTAATGTAACTTCACAGATATAACACTCCCCCTTTAAATTTGGTGTTATCATTCACATACATAGTTTATATACTTTTACTTCATATTTATAAATTCCTAAACATAATAATTATTCTGAATAGCCTGAAATGGTATACGTCCTTCTAAAACTGGCTTTTAGACATCATCATGTTTTAGACAGAAACACATTTCTGAGACTTATCCATGATGATCATGTAGCTCTACTTCATTTTCACTGCTTATTTTATAATATGAATATATCAAAATTTATCTATTTTTCTACCATTAATGGCTACCTAGGCTCTTCCCAATTTCTCACTCTTTTAATGTATACTACAATGAACATTACCATACATGTCCCCTTGAAAAAATATCTCCTTGTGCTTAAGTTTCTGACCAAAGATTTTTAACTTCCTACCATTCCTCACCAAGCCAGTAACTAGAAGGGCAAACTTCACATTTACCCAACCACAGAACTGATAATTTACCTGAGCTGCTCAAAGATAGGGAGAAATTACTTTGTTTTCACATCCAAGATAAACTCTTCTCAACACTTTGAAAGTGCACTGGATTTTGCTGTTTTCAACTACAATCTGATAGCAGAGCCTTGGGTCAGCTGTGCCAGTAATATTCACAACAAATAACCTACTTCTAACTGGACTTAAACTAATTCTTAATGAAACACAAAAGGGTAAACCATAATATAGGTAATGATACTGTTAATCTCCAGATTTGTCCCATGTGCTATCATGGCAGATAGTTCTTTTTCTAAATAACTTTAGTAGAGATATTAACTAATCATTCATACACTGGTGCCTAAAGAAATGGCCACCAGGCAGGAAGGCAGTCATCAACAACTCTGTGAGATTCCACCCATCCCAGCTGGATGCTGTTCAAACCTGACTGAGGTGGTCACTTGAAGGAATATCATTATTTTTTAAATTACCTTACATCACAGATTAGAAAACAAACTTATGGTTACCAAAGGAGAAAGGTGGGGGGAGGGATAAATTAGGAGGTTGGGATTAACATACACTATTATACATAAAATAGATAATCAACAAGAACCTACTGTACAGCACAGGGAACTCTACTTAATACTCTGTAATAACCTATATGGGAAAGGATCTGAAAAAGAATAGATATATGTATAACTGAATCACGTTGGTGTACACCTGAAATTAACACAACACTGTAAATCAACTATATGCCAATATAAAATAAAGTTTTAAAAATTACCTTACAAAAGCCCTTTTTAATTGTACTAAAGTCAGGCAAAACATAGTCTACCATTACTGTATTTTCTTCTCCTTTCAACCTGGAAAACAAAACATAGACTTACAAAATATTTTAACTATGTGTAACATTACCCAAGAATCAACTTTCTAATTCTTAGGTTACCATTATACATACTTGGCAATATCCATGTCTCTATAAAAATCCTGAGACACATAGCATACATCTTCTTTCACTTGATTAATCACATGTGTTTCGTCCATAACATGTAACTGCCTAAACAGAAAAAAAAAATGGTAACGTGAAATAAAAAAAATTTAGACCCACCACCAGTCCCTCCCATCAGGAAACTTGCACAAGCCTCTTAGATAGCATCATCCACCAGAGGGCAGAAAGCAGAAGCAAGAACTACAATCCTGCAGCCTGTGGAACTAAAACCACATTCACAGAAAGACAGACAAGATGAAAAGGCAGAGGGCTATGTACCAGATGAAGGAACAAGATAAAACCCAAGAGAAACAACTGAATGAAGTGGAGATAGGCAAACTTCCAGAAAAAGAATTCAGAATAATGAGAGTGAAGACCATCCAGGACCTCGGAAAAAGAATGGAGGCAAAAATGGAGAAGATGCAAGAAATGTTTAACAAAGACATAGAAGAATTAAAGAACAAACAAACAGAGATGAACAATACAATAACTGAAATGAAAACTATACTAGAAGGAATCAATAGCAGAATAACTGAGGCAGAAGAATGGATAAATGACCTGGAAGACAGAATGGTGGAATTCACTGCTACAGAACAGAATAAAGAAAAAAGAATGAAAAGAAAAGAAGACAGCCTAAGAGACCTCTGGGACAACATTAAATGCAACAACATTTGCATTATAGGGGTCCCAGAAGGGGAAGAGAGAGAGAAAGGACCAGAGAAAATATTTGAAGAGATTATAGTTGAAAACTTCCCTAACATGGGAAAGGAAATAGCCACCCAAGTCCAGAAAGCGCACAGAGTCCCATACAGGATGAACCCAAAGAGAAACACGCCGAGACACAGAGTAATCAAACTAGCAAAAATTAAAGATAATGAAAAATTATTGAAAGCAGCAAGGGAAAAATGACAAATAACATACAAGGGAACTCCCATAAGGTTAAGACGTGATTTCTCAGCAGAAACTTTACAAGCCAGAAGGGAGTGGCATAATATATTTAAAGTGATGAAAGGGAAGAACCTACAAGCAAGATTACTCTACCCGGTAAGGATCTCATTCAGATTCCATGGAGAAATCAACAGCTTTACAGACAAGCAACAGGTAAGAGAATTCAGTACCATCAAATGAGCTCTGCAAAAAATGCTAAAGGATCTTCCCTAAGTGGGAAACATAAGAGAAGAAAAGGACCTAGAAAAACAAACATGTAACAATTAAGAAAATGGTAATAGGGAAAGACATATCGATAATTAACTTAAACGTGAATGGATTAAATGCTCCAACCAAAAGACACAGGCTCGCTGAATGGATACAAAAACAAGACCCATACATATGCTGTCTACAAGAGGCCCACTTCAGACCTAGGGACACATACAGACTGAAAGTGAGGGGATGGAAAAAGATATTCTGTGCAAATGGAAATCAAAGGAAAGCTGGAGTAGCAATACTCATATGAGATAAAATAGACTCTAAAATAAAGAGTGTTACACGAGACAAGGAAGGACACTACATAATGATCAAGGGATCAATCCAAGAAGAAGATATAACAATTATATATGCACCCAACATAGGAGCACCTTAATACATAAGGCAACTGCTAACAGCTATAAAAGAGGAAATCGACAGTAACACAATAATAGTGGGGGACTTTAACACCTCACTCACACCAATGGACAGATAATCCAAAATGAAAATAAATGAGGAAACAGGGGCTTCCCTGGTGGCCCAGTGATTGAGAGTCCACCTGCTGATGCAGGGGACACGGGTTCGTGCCCCAGTCTGGGAAGATCCCACATGCCGCGGAGTGGCTGGACCCATGAGCCACGGCCACTGAGCCTGTGTGTCTGGAGCCTGTGCTCCACAACGGGAAAGGCCACAACAGTGAGAGGCCCGCATACCGCAAAAAAAAAAAAAAAAAGAGGAAACAGAAGCTTTAAATGACACAATAGACCAGATAGATTTAGTTGATATTTATAGGACATTCCATCCCAAAACAGCAGATTACACTTTCTTTTCAAGTGCGCACAGAACATTGTCCAGGATAGATCACATCTTGGGTCCCAAATCAAGCCTCAGTAAATTTAAGAAAATTGAAATCATATCAAGCATCTTTTCCATCACAACGCTATGAGATTAGAAATGAATTACAGGGAAAAAAACGTAAAAGACACAAACACATGGAGGGTAAACAATACGTTACTAAATGACCAAGAGACCACTGAAGAAATTAAAGAGGAAATCAAAAAATACCCAGGGACAAATGACCATGAAAACACGATGATGCAAAACCTATGGAATGCAGCAAAAGCAGTTCTAAGAGGGAAGTTTATAACTATACAAGCCTACCTCAAGAAACAAGAAAAATCTCAAATAAACAATCTAACCTTACACCCACAGGAACTAGGGAAAGAAGAACAAACAAAACCCAAAGTTAGCAGAAGGAAGGAAATCATAAAGGTCAGAGCAGAAATAAATGAAATAGAAACAAAGAAAACAATAGCAAAGATCAATAAAACTAAAACCTGGTTCTTTGAGATGATAAACCATTAGCCAGACTCATCAAGAAAAAGAGGGAGAGGACTCAAATCAATAAAATTAGAAATGAAAAAGAAGAAGTTACAACAGACACCACAGAAATACAAAGCATCCTAAGAGACTACTATAAGCAACCCTATGCCAATAAAATGGACAACCTGGAAGAAATGAACAAATTCTTACAAAGGTATAACCTTCAAAGCTTGAACCAGGAAGAAATAGAAAACATAAACAGACCAATCACAAGCAATGAAATTGAAACTGTGATTAAAACTCTTCCAATAAACAAAAGTCCAGGACCAGATGGCTTCACAGGTGAATCCTATCAAACATTTAGAGAAGAGCTAACACCCATCCTTCTCAAACTCTTCCAAAATATTGTAGAGGAAGGAACACTCCCAAACTCGTTCTATGAGGCCATCATCACCCTGATACCAAAACCAAACAAAGATACTACAAAAAAAGAAAATTACAGACCAATATCACTGAGGAATATAGATGCAAAATTCCTCAACAAAATACTAGCAAACAGAATCCAACAACACATTAAAAGGATCATACACCATGATCAAGTGTGATTTATCCAGGGCTGCAAGGATTCTTCAATATACACAAATCAATCAATGTGATACACCATATTAACAAATTGAAGAAGAAAAACCATATGATCACCTCAATAGATGCAGAAAAAGCTTTTGACAAAATTCAACACCCATTTATGGTAAAAACTCTCCAGAAAGTGGCCATAGAGGGACCCTACCTCAATATAATAAATGCCATATACGACAAACCCACAGCAAACATCATTCTCAATGGTGAAAAACTGAAAGCATTTCCTCTAAGATCAGGAACAAGACAAGGATGTCCACTCTCACCCCTGTTATTCAACATAGTTTTGGAAGTCCTAGCCACGGCAATCAGAGAAGGAAAAGAAATAAAAGGAATACAAATTGGAAAAGAAGAAGTAAAACTGTCACTGTTTGCAGATGACATGATACCATACATAGAGAATCCTAAAGATGCCACCAAGAAACTACTAGAGCTAATCAATGAATTTGGTGAAGTTGCAGGATACAAAATTAATGCACAGAAACCTCTTGCATTCCTATGCACTAATGATGAAAAATCTGAAAGAGAAATTAAGGAAACACTCCGATTTGCCATTGCAAGAAAAAGAATAAAATACCTAGGAATAAACCTACCTAGGGAAACAAAAGACCTGTATGCAGAAAACTATAAGATACTGATGAAAGAAATTAAAGATGATACCAACAAATGGAGAGATATACCATGTTCTTGGATTGGAAGAATCAATATTGTGAAAATGACTGTACTACCCACAGCAATCTACAGATTCAATGCAATCCCTATCAAATTACCAGTGGCATTTTTTACAGAACTAGAACAAAACATCTTAAAATTTGTATGGAGACACAAAAGACCCCGAATAGCCAAAGCAGTCTTGAGGGGAAAATACGGAGCTGGAGGAATCAGACTCCCTGACTTCAGACTATACCTCAAAGCTACAGTAATCAAGAAAATATGCTACTGGCACAAAAACAGAAACACAGATCAATGGAACAAGATAGAAAGCCCAGAGATAAACCCACGCACCTATGGTCAACTAATCTATGACAAAGGAGGCAAGGATATACAATGGAGAAAAGACAGTCGCTTCAATAAGTGGTGCTGGAAAAACTGGACAGCTGCATGTAAAAGAATGAAATTAGAACACTCCCTAACACCATACACAATAATAAACTCAAATTGGATTAGAGACCTAAATGTAAGGCCAGACAGTATCAAACTCTCAGAGGAAAACATAGGAAGGACACTCTTTGACATAAATCACAGCAAGATCTTTTTTGATCCACCTACTAGAGTAATGGAAATAAAAAGAAAAATAAACAAATGGGACCTAATGAAACTTCAAAGCTTTTGCACAGCAATGGAAACCATGAACAAGATGAAAAGACAACCCTCAGAATGGGAGAAAATATTTGCAAATGAATCAATGCACAAAGGATTAATCTCTAAAATATATAAACAGCTCATGCAGCTCAATATTAAAAAACAAACAACCCAGTCCAAAAATGGGCAGAAGACCTAAATAGACATTTCTCCAAAGAAGACATACAGATGGCCAAGAAACACATGAAAAGCTGCTCAATGTCACTAATTATTAGAGAAATGCAAATCAAAACTGCAATGAGGTATCACCTCACACCGGTCAGAATGGGCATCATCAGAAAATCTACAAACAATAAATGCTGGAGAGGATGTGGAGAAAAGGGTATCCTCTTGCACTGTTGGTGGGAATGTAAATTGATACAGCCACTATGGAGAACAGTATGGAGGTTCCTTAAAAAGCTAAAAATAGAACTACCATACCACCCAGCAATCCCACTACTGGGCATATATACCCAGATAAAACCATAATTCAAAAAGACATATACACCCCAATGTTCACTGCAGCACTATTTAAAATAGCCAGGCCATGGAAGCAACCTAGATGCCCATCGACAGATAAATGGATAAAGGAGATGTGGTACATATATACAATGGAATATTACTCAGCCATAAAAAGGAACGAAATTGGGTCATTTGTAGAGACGTGGATGGATCTAGAGACTGTCATACAGAATGAAGTAAGTCAGAAAAGGAAAAACATATATCATATATTAACGCCTATATGTGGAACCTAGACAAATGGTACAGATGAACCGGCTTGCAGGGCAGAAGTTGAGACACAGATGTAGAGAACATGTATGGACACCAAGGGGGGAAAGCTGTGGGGGTGGTGGGGGTGTGATGAATTTGGCGATTGGGATTGACATGTATATACTGATGTGTATAAAATTGATGACTAATTAAAAAAAAAGAAAATTTAACCATAACTTACAATTATCATTTAAAATATTTTTCTGGAATTAAATTTTCAGGTAACTGATTTTAAAAATATTAAATTTTTGAATGTGTAAAATATTTTTTACTTTATGGAATACCCCTTCCATTATGTTATTTAATCTCCCCATTATCCCTCTAAGGGCAAACAGTTCAGTTTGCAGAAGGAAATTGAAAAGAGAGGTTTTAAGTGGCAAGGATTATCCAATTAAAGGGAAACATTTTCTTCCAACCATTCTGAATAGAACCTTGCTAAAATGCCTTAACTATGTGCACTTTCTTTTCCTATTAGACAAGGACTGTTAGTGAGCACCACACAGTAATTGGCAAAAAGTAGATGCTTAGGGCTTCCCTGGTGGCGCAGTGGTTGGGAGCCAGCCTGCTGATACAGGGGACACGGGTTCGTGCCCCGGTCCGGGAAGATCCCATGTGCCACGGAGCAGCTGGGCCCGTGAGCCATGGCCGCTGAGCTTGCGCGTCCGGAGCCTGTGCTCCGCAACGGGGAAGGCCACCACACTGAGAGGTCCGTGTACCGCAAAAAAAAAAAAAAAACAGCAAAAAAAAGTAGATGCTTAAATATTTGATGAGTGAATCAGAGACAACACAGGCTTAATGTAGAAAATAAACATGTTTTTAAAAACAAACAAAAATGTGAGGTTATTTCCTTTGAATATTTTTCTCTGCACACAGATTTTTACTTTTTATGTTTTAGCCCAAACATTATCTCATGAACATTTTCTTATGCTATTACATATTCTTTAAAAATACGATTTAACGATGCAGGGGACATGGGTTCGTGCCCCGGTCTGGGAAGATCCCACATGCTGTGGAGCGGCTGGGCCCGTAAGCCATGGCCGCTGAGCCGGCGTGTCCAGAGCCTGTCCTCCACAACGGGAGAGGCCACAACAATAGAGGCCCACGTACCAAAAAAAAAAAAATACGATTTAATGCCTTATCATATTTCTTTTTAAATTTAATTTTATTTACTTTTTTATACAGCAGGTTCTTATTGCCCTATCATACTTCAACCAGAGGGATCTATTAATATGTATTTATCCATATTCCAAATATTGAAAGTTTAGATCAGGAGGAAAAATACTTGTGTGTTTATAAACATGGACTTTGGAGTCTGAGACAGGCTTAATCACAACTTAGTAGACAAATTACTTTATTTCTTTGAGACTCAATCTCTTCAACTCTAAAAGGGTAATAAGTTCACCAACTTAATACAGCTGCAAGAAGTAAATAATTCTAATCATACATGTAAAGTGTTTAGCATAGTCCCTGTATTTGAAATATAGGCATCTTAATCGATATCTCTGATTATCCCATTATTTATTCATACTCTAGGACACATAATATGAAATACTTAGTCTCTTGGTATATTGCAAAATTGTTTACCAGAAAAGTTATTTCAAATTATACTCTGACCAGCAGCAAATAAGAGTGTCCATATCACAAATCTGCAACACCTTTTGAAACAATTCTATTAATTTGGATTGTAAGAGTAGTATTTTAATTTGCATTTTCTGTACTAGAATGTGCCATGAGGAAGAGGAATTCTTTTGTTTTGCATCCCAAGCTCCTAAATAAATGCTCAACAAATATCGCAATTGAATCTGTGATTACTACAGATGTTTAACACTTTTTATGTCTGAGAATTATCCATTTTATAACCTTTGACAGCATGTAATTCTCCAATGATTATCTATTTGTGCCACTGACCATCTGTATTCTAAAATTATCTAACCATTTTATACTGGGGTAGTGTTTTTCTTATGGATTGATAAGAGCTCTTAATATATTAAAGAAAACAACCCTGTGTCATATTTCTTTTAGGTTTATTTCTCAGGATTGTTTACTTTAGTTTTGCTTACAAAGGCTTTTGATGTACATAAGGTTTAAAATTTTTACATAGTTAAAAAACAAAAGCTGGCAGTCTATCCTGTCCTTAAGTCAGTTGTTTTCAGACTAAACAGAGACAAAAGGGGGGCTAAGGGTGCTGGTAATATTCTGCTTGAACTGTGTTCTGGTTACATGAGTGTATTCACTTTTTGAAAATTCACTGAGTTGTACACTCACGGTCTTAAACTTTTTATATATGTTTTACTTCAATAAAAAGTTTATTTTAAAAAGAAGTTGTAAGAAAATACACCCTTTGTTACTTCTTCCACTTTTTTTTAAAAAATAAATTTATTTATTTATTTTTGGCTGCATTGGGTCTTTGTTGCTGAGTGTGGGCTTTCTCTAGTTGGGGCGAGCGGGGGCTACTCTTCATTGCAGTGCGTGGGCTTCTCATTGCAGTAGTTTCTCTTGTTGCACAGCGTGGGCTCTAGGAGTGCAGGGTTCAATAGTTGTGGCACATAAGCTCAGTAGTTGTGGCTTACGGGCTCTAGAGCACAGGCTCAGTAGTTGTGGTGCACAGGCTTAGTTGCTCTGAGGCATGTGGGATCTTCCCAGACCAGGGCTCGAACCCGTGTCCCCTGCCTTGGCAGGCACCACCAGGGAAGCCCTCTTCCACTGTTTTTATGCTTAGCAACTCAGTTAAATATTTCTTGTGGTTTTATTTTTATATTTAAGTCTTACAACCATCTGAACTTCAGTGTATGAGGCAAAGTAAAATCTTAATTTTTCTCCAAACAGGGAACTTTACCTGTATCTTTTCTTGAACAGTTACTCCCCTCCTCATTGGTTTCTGATACTTTGTTTAATATGTAATTACTTTTTTTTTACATATAATGTTTGATTTAGGATTAACAATTCAGTGTCACTGATCTGTCAGTTAATTCTTTTTTTTAAAAAAAATATTTATTTATTTATTTAATTTGGTTGCACTGGGTCTTAGTTGCAGCACGTGGGATCCTAAGTTGCAGCATGCGAACTCTTAGTTGTGGCATGCATGTGGGACCTCATTCCCTGACCAGGGATCGAACCCAGACCCCCTTCATTGGGAGCACAGAGTCTTAACCACTGTACCACCGGGAAGTCCCTGTCAGTTAATTCTTATACAAGTGTCACCTTAATTTAATTATTAGTTTTAATTTTTTTAATCATCTACTAGAGAAGTCTCTTTTCATTATCATTCTTTTTCATCAGTATTTCTAGTTGTTCCTGCCAGCTTCTTCTCTTCAAGTTGGACTTCAACAGCCTTGCTTTTAAAAACATGAATTTTTTTTCATTCAGTGTTTCATTCAGAAGGACTAAGTATATAGGCTTTGGCCTGAAACTGCATGGGTCTTGGTTAATGTCCTCATCTGTATCAGCCTTCCCTTCCCTTTCTAATTTGCTGTTTCTGGGAAAGGGAATTAAACAACTAACCTTTTTGAAGCTGAGCCTAATTCTGTTTGGTTTCATAATGAGTAACATTCACATAATCATAATATTGTAAATACTATTTATAAGTTTTCTATTTTTAAAATTAATCTACAATCAAGGCAAGAAGACTTAACTATAGTAAAGAGCATTATGTAAATATTATAAATTTCAATAATTAAGAAGAAATGGTATAGCA
The DNA here is from genome assembly GCF_964270905.1 of Leucopleurus acutus. Lineage (NCBI taxonomy): Eukaryota > Metazoa > Chordata > Mammalia > Artiodactyla > Delphinidae > Leucopleurus > Leucopleurus acutus. The sequence continues at coordinate 82,704,628 of NC_139152.1, read as the reverse complement.
ATGAAAAAAGTCAATCTCTAAAGGTTACATACTATATGATTCTGTTTCTCTAACATTCTTGAAATAATAGAACTATAGAAATGGAAAGCAGATTAGCAATTGCCAAGGTACTGGGACAAGGTGGGGGAGCAAATATAAAGCGGGAGCACATAGAAGTTCCTTTGTAATGGTGGAACAGTTCTGTATCTTGACTGTGGCGGTGTTTATGAGTCTATACATGGGATAAAAACCACACAGAACTAGAGGCAGACTAGTGCACGTAAAAAATAGTAAAAACTGAATATAATCTGTAGTCTGGTTAACAGTATTGCACCAACGTCAATTTTATCATTTTTATGTTGTACTAGTTATATAAAATGTCACTAAGGGTACACAGGGCTCTGTGTACTATTCTTGCAACTTCCTGTGTCTGTATTTCAAAATAAAAAGTTTTTTTTTTAAGTGCGCTAGAGATGGGTAAGACAGCTCTAAGGGGACTGGGCTTCTTTTGGGGGTAATGAAATGTTCTAAAATTGATTGTGGTGATGGATGCATATGCTAAAAACCATTGAACTGTACACTTTCAATGGGTGAATTGTATGGTATGAGAATTATATCTCAATAAAGCTGTTTAAAAAAGTAATGATACATCCGAGAGAAAGAAAAGGAGGGAAGAAAGAAATGTAGATGCACTTATTTTCATATATAACACAGAGGGAAGCCAAGAGATACTGACAGTATCATACCGGTCAAAGTTAATGTAGCAAAAACTGAGATTTAAGAATTCTACTTATGTTTTTAAACACAATAAAACTAAAAATAATAGCATTAATAAAATTTAGGAGGCAGGAGAAGAGTTGGCACGTGATTAAGTACTAATTCTTCATCTTTTAATAGTGGACAGTCAACTAATATTGGCTAATCCAGAAACATATCAATATATTATTAAGGCTTATAGAGATTAAAAAAGAGTAAAAGATAATAAAGTTGAAATATTATGCTGTGTATGGAGTAAAACTGACAAGAGAAATGGAAAGGGAAGGCAGAGATTTATTTTCTTTTTGGATCCTTATTTCCTTATACATATTTTTAAATTTGTTTTACGAGGTACATATACATTTGTCATTTTAAAATATTATTAATGTATTAAGCTCTCTAGAATTTGGAAATGTCTTTTTGGTGGACACTACCATTTCATATGTTAGAAAGCTTTTCAACTTGAACATCATTAGTATTTATATATGTGATATAGTCTTCTAAGCAATAATATAGAATTGCCACCTGAACTTAGAACTAAAGGTAAGGAATAATTTTAAATTACTTTAAAAAGTTCACCCCCAGCATCCCATCCTCCCAAAGAATCAAAGTTAAGTATTACCTGTAAGATATAATCTCTTTTAGATGATTGGTTAGGAGTTTTCCTCCCACATTTATCCTAAAAAGGGAGAATTCAAATTTGGTTCAGTTTATTACACATTTCATTCAGTTTTATTCTAAGAAATAAGATGAAAATTGAATGCAACTCACCGAATAATTGCTTCTTTTTTCTTTTTACTTCTACAATAAGGAACTATATGTGTAAAGGAATATCCACTATCTACAATGATACAGCATAATTCAGAAGGATTATCTCGGAAATACCTATGTGCACTGAGAGCCCCAGCTATTTAAAAAAAAAAGATAAAGAAAAAATAAACACACTGAATAAGAGTATAATTAATTTAAAGCAATAAATAAAGAAAGGTAGCAAACTAAAACAAGCAGAAAGACAAAAACTTTATTTATAGGAAAAATGCTAATTTAAAATAACATTCCTAATTCTGTCACAAGCTCTTTATAATGCTTAAACTTTAAAACATGATATTTTTGTAGAAAATGATAAAAAATTTGTGATCAACTTTTAAAGGTAAATATTCACTTCACAGTTTATAATAATTATTTTAATAGCAGATGATTTTACTGACAATTTATTACATGCTGGGCACTATTCTAAATTCCATGAGTGTGTGTGTTTTAATCCTCACAACAATCCCATTTCACAGATGAAGAAAGTGAAGCACAGGGAAGTTAAATAATGTGCCCAAGGTCACATGATTAGAAAGTAACAGAGCTAGGATTCAAACATAGACAGTGTGACTCCAGAGCAGGGTTTCTCAACTTTGGAACTCCTGACATTTTGGGCCAGATAACTCCTTGTTGTTGGGGGTTTTACTGTGCATTGTAAGATGTTTAGCAGCATCTGTGTCCTCTACACATTAGATGCCAGTAGCACCCTCCCAGTTGTGACAACAAAAAATGTCTCCAGACTTTGTCAAATGTCCCCAGGAGCAAAATCACCCTTGGTTGAGAACACTGTTTTAGAGATTATGCTCCTAACCATTACAGTATACTGTTGCTTATACAGACTTAAATTCTACAAGCTAAATATGTGAATACTTTCTTTGTACAGTCATGTAATGTGATTCTAGCCTTTAATAAACTTACTTCTAAATAATATTTACAGATTATTTTCCCTCATATTGGCAGCCTGAGCTATTAACATTATTTCAAACAATAATAATAACAATAGCAGACACATCAGTGACAGAAAAGACAACTAACTCAGAAACAATAATCTTTCAGAGATTAGAAATGTGGCTAGTAACTTCATTACTAGCCACCTCTGTGAGGTGGGAACTGGTAGGAAAGGCAAATCAGTAAGTATTTCCTTCAAATCAAAAAGAATGTCACCCAATATTCTTGGACCTTAAGTGTTTCTTTACTCTATTCATATTCATATTCACATAATTCAATTTCAATAAAAACTTTAACTCACCATTTACTCTTAATACTGCTTGAAACTGGTATTCTTCAAATAAGATTTCATTCATTGACTCTTGAATTGAAGTGAAGTTAAAATATGGTTCTGTGATAATAATATTAGTGTCTAAAAAATCAACCTATGTGAGGAAAAAAATTCCCAAAGTTTTGTAACTTTGTAGTCATAATTACAAGTACTTGTTTTATATATATAAACACATTTATTTAATCCTCACAATAACCCTAGGAGACACGTCTTACTATTATTCCCTTTTAAAAGGTGAGCAAACTGAGGCACAATAGAGTTGAATGAGTTACGAAGGTCCATATAACTAGTTAGTGACATACCTAGGATTTGAACTTGGGAAGTCTGGTTACAGAATACATGCACTTTAACTATTATATAATTTTAACTCTCTTAATGATAGCATTGATAAAATGGTACTGTCAAATTGTTTAAAGATAATTATGCAAAAGTAATAAATGATACAACTACAGGCACTGGGACTGTTATTTTGTTTTTAAAAGTTAAAAGGTGAGAAGCTTTAGAATATTTAACGTTTACATAATTCTCTCCCACACACTCTTAAGAAGCATTAAAATTTGAACATTTTCTCAGTATACCTGAAGTCACACTAAAGATATTAAAAGCACAAAATTTTAACATTGTATCACTCACATATTCAGATATATCAGCAAAAATATTTTATTGTTGAAAAAACTAGACAGTGAATTGGTCTAAGAATAGCAGAAATCTGAAGTAAAAATTTTAATCTTAAGTTTCATACAGACTATCTCTTCTCAACTTCAAATTCCACTTCACAATGGAAATTCCATTCACTTGCACTTATTTGAAAATCAAAGTTAAGCACAGTAGATTAAATGACTTAAATATATATAAGAAACATATTCAAAAATTTATAAATCTTAAGATATAAGCACAGATTTAAATTTTTCATTTGAATAAGACATGGAAATAGAAATTTGAATACATACTCCAATTTGTTACCTGATACATTTCTTTTCCAAAAAGGTAATCCCAGACTTGTCTTTGAACATCCCAATTCACCAAGTAGCCCTAAAAAATTTGTTTTATGAATTTAATTATCAAAAATATTTGAACAATTTTTAAAAAATCAGATTAATATATTCTAAATCACTGATTCTTATCTCTTTATGGTCACATTCACCAGTCTAATGATGTTTGAATTTCAAACCTATTATATTGGTATGTTTTTCTCCTTTTAGAAATTCAAAATATTACAAATTAACAATAACCAAAATATCAAGGGTTCAAAAGACACACCAATATGTAGAGATGCCTCTCTATACTCTTTTTCTTTAATGTGTTCGTTTCATTTAGCTTTAACATAAACAAGTAAAATTCAGTACCCACAATCAGCAACTAAATCATGGTCATTTATTTTTATTTTTATTTATTGAAGTATAGTTGATTTTTTTTCATTGAAGTATAATTAATCATGGTCATTTTTTTAACATGACAATTTAAATTCAACTTTTGGTTTTAATAAGATCTTAATTAAAATAACTTTTTCTCAGAGATTCAAAAATATTTTTATACATACAAAATCTTAAATATACATTCCAAATTATCCTTCAGTTTAGGTCTTTAATGCTAGAAATGACATACAGTTGAATTACCTTTTGAAAAGGAAGAATATAAAAGAGTCCAGAAGGATCCTTTATTTCATCTATCTGGTTGGCAGTAAAAGTTTTAAGACGTGCCGTTTTTGACCTGAACTGACAGTTAGGAATAACTCTATAAACAAAGAAACAAATAATGTAATTATTATTTATAATAATTAGTTAGTTCCTAAATACTTAGGATACTTAGTTCCTAAATACTTAGTTCCTAAAAATACATTTACCTAACCACCACCCTTGGTGTCAAAAAATATCCAAAACCAGTGTTTCTCATTCTGTCTTCAAAAAATTTTTACATGCCTTTTTTTTTTTTAAGGTTCTAGTATATACCAGTTCTGTACTGGACCCATTATCTTTCTCAAATAATCTTCAGGACACCCTTATGGGTGGGTATTGGTTCTGCCACTGCAAGAGGTGAAGAGGGGCTGAGGTAAATAAAGTTCCTGGAAAATTCTTAATACCATTCTGGTAAGAAAAAAAAAAAATCCAAGTTCAAAATTCTGACCATAAAATTAAGTTTCCATGGAGTCAAAGATTTTCAATCAGCAAGATGCTATAAGGTACAGATGTAGGAAGTAGTTTTAAATATAGTTGCTGCGCACCATGGGTTTACAATCTGGTTAGGAAGACAAACTAGAACCATTATCCATCATACATGTGTACACATGTATGTGTGTGTATGCGTGTGTGTGTGCATATATATGCACACACATACAGAGAAAGGGATAGAGAGAAAGTGAAGGGGAACATAATTTGTCACCCCAAAACATTCCACTTTGGTATAAGGATTATTTTGCGCTAAAGGCGATTAAAATCCTTGCATTAATTGGGATAATACTGTAAAAATGTTTTATACCTGATTATTTCACTTACTATGCTGTCATTTTCTCCGTGTTTAAATAGTCTTCAAGGACATAAAAACAATATATTTTAAAATTTATTTATTTTATTTATTTTTGGTTGCATTAAGTCTTCATTGTTGCACACAGGCTTTCTCTAGTTGTGGCGATTGGGGGCTACTCTCTTCGTTGTGGAGCACAGGCTCTAGGCGTGCGGGCTTCAGTAGTTGTGGCACACGGGCTCAGTAGTTGTGGCTCACCGGCTGTTGCTCCGCAGCATGTGGGACCTTCCCAGACCAGGTCTCAAACCCATGTCCCCTGCATTGGCAGGCGAATTCTTAACCACTGCGCCACCAGTGAAGCCCAAGGACATAATTTTAAAACCTGCCTTGTAGTCAATCTTGGCTGTATTACAATTTTAGTCAATTTACTGTTCTTGAATATTTAGCTTGCTTCTCCCTACACCTTTGTGTCACCATACACAATGTCTATACATGATATAGAGTATTCCGCACTCTTATCAAGACTTCTAAATTATTCCTTAAGTAACTGATAATAGAACTGCTGTCAAAGGGTGAGAACAATGATACACATTGCCAAAATAAGACTGTAACAATATACATTCCTACGCAGTTTGTCCTCTAAAAAAAGAAAAAGGAAAGGAGGGAGGAAGGGAAAAAGTCCCCTGTGAATACTCTAGAGCAAAAGTGTGTCTTTTAATTTGCTTAGTCTCTACTCAAACATAGTTTATGAAAGCCAGTGTAGTATTTGTTTGAGTCTGATCAACCAGGTCAGCCAATGAGCACTTAGAACGGCTAAAGTACAAAGCCTTCAAAGTCTACAGCCACTGAAACAGTGGTTTTTACACTTTTGGGGGCCATGGAACCCTTTAAGGATCTGATGAAAGCTATGATCGCGTCCCCCCCAAAATGCATATACACAAAAACGTTGCCCACGATTCCTGAGGGTTCATGAACTTTGTGTACAGACCCCTCTTTCGGGAACCGCTTCCTTAGAAGCCTATTTTCCTGAACTATTTCCTGTTACGAAACGAAACACGTCCCACTTCCGGGGCCACGTAGCCCAAAGTTAGTAACCATGTCTCACTTCAAAGCATTCAAACTACCCAACTCCAACCAGAGCATCCCTCTGCCTGAGGGCCGCGCGGGGGCGTTTGCAGTTTACAGACGTCCCAAGATGAAGCGTAATATACGTAACTACTAGGCATATATGCTTTGTCCCTCGGAGGAAGCGAACACTTACGAGACATTTTCATGGCTGTAACCGATTTTGGCGTTGTAGGCTCCGTTATCCAGCACTAAGGTCGTCATTTTAGTACTAACCGCAGTTGCTTTCTTTTCCCAACCCTTCTGCTCACGCTTTTTCCGGCACTCTATGGTGGCACCCACGGAGCGTAAGGGCGCTTCCGCTCTCCCTTAGCAACTGAGGACGCCGGAAGGCAGAGATTGCACTGCAGCCCAGCCTGCCAGCAAGAGTCGTAACGTGCTTCCTGTCTCAACCCGTTTACGTTTTGGCCAGATCCAATAAGAGAGAAAACGCTGGTTTTTTTCGCCCAATGTGTGATTGTTCTTTACTTTTGCAGATTGAGTCGCTCTTGGGAGTTTCTTCTAACCCCTATAACGAACCATCTTTGTGGGGGGTTGGGGGGGAAGGTTGTGGGTGTGTGTGTGTTCGAATAGTATTGTTCAGACAGTAACGTCTTTTGAAGAATAAATTGCAAAGCCATACGCAGCACGGAATTGGATATGAAGACTCTTCAGCTTTTTTGCCCGCCACTGCCATTCTGACTGTTGGATCCAACCACCCTGTTACAAACACGGAACACGTCAACACGTCAACCGCCTCGCTTTTTTAACTCACAGTCTTCCCTGTCTGCTTGTTCTTCTGCACGGAGTTTTGTGTCTTATTTATCTCAAAAAGTTTCTAGACTTCTGACACACTCCTCCTTTCCCCTTCCTGAAATTAGGTGTTCCTCCTATGTGTTCCCTTAATGTCTTGGGCTCACTTGTCTATATCGTAATGGTTAAGAGAACGAATTTTAGCTTGGAATCCGGACTCTGCCACAAAATGGCTGTGTAACCTTGGGCGATAAAGATAAGGGTTAATACTTAGACAGGGCTTAATGCGTGTGGTTAAATTGTTCTAAGAGCTTTATGTATATTTACTAATTTAATCTTTACAATTTATGAAGTAGGTCCTATTATTGAAATCAAAGCTGGTAGTTAAGAGTGCAGTCTCTGCATTCAAACTCCTGGGTCAAATCCTGGCTAACTACATGTTTTGGACAGGTTAGTTAACCTCTCTACACCTTAGCTTCCTCATCTGTAAAATGGACAGGTTAGTTAACCTCTCTACACTAAACCTTTTGGACAGGTTAGTTAACCTCTCTACACCTTAGCTTCCTCATCTGTAAAATGGAATACTATAATAATCCTCCCTTGCAGAATTATTTTATGAAGAGTAAGTGATAAAAGTCAAGTACCTGTTAGTAATTATCATCATCATCATCCTTTTATCATGTGATCATTCTGTTACCTTTGCCATGGCAAACTCCTTTAAGTTAGGCATTCTATTGGTGTCTATATTCCTTTGTATCAAAAAGTCATTGAAAGTCCAAAGTGAGTTTTGTCCAATTTTAGTCATTCTATTTTCTCTAACAATATTAAATTGATAGGATCCCCCATGTAAAAAATATTTTATCAGTCTTACATCACAGAGTAACCATCATTTCTATTCACCTCTCGTCTTTTAAAATAGGCTCTTTCAAAAAGCTTCCCTTTTCGCTTTCCTTCATATTTACCTGATCCTGGATCAAGATCATTTTTGTTCTTGGCTTCAGCTATCATTGAATACCAATAAATCCTAAAGAAGAATTTCTACCCCCAACTGCAACCTGAATGTTTCTATCCAGGGGTCCTGCAATAACCTTAAAGGTAACAAATCCAAAACAATTTTATCTCCAAAACTGCTTGTTTCACCTATATTACTTGTCTCAATTAGTGGTGTGCCCCAATATCTACCCGGTGCCCCAAACTAAAAACCTCAGTAAACTTCAACTCCAATCCTTGTATTAATCTCTGGAATTTGTCCTTGACCCTTTTTTGTTTATTTACCTTTACTGATACTGCCTTATCTTTCACCAAAAATAGTAATGCTGCCGCCTTCTCAAGGCTCCTGTCTCCATTCTCTTCTCATGATCTGTCCTCTGTACTGCCAGTATGGTTATCAGACTATTTTTCTAAATCAGAAATCTGATCATCTTCCCCAAATTCAGTCACCATAGAAGTCTCCCAAGACTTGACACTGCCTATGAAATAATGTCCATACATTTGCAATCTCATCCCCCTTCAACCCATCCTACACTGTGTTGGTAAATATTTAACAACCGGATCTCCAAGAAAAAAGTCCTGATTTGTAGTGTTTACCATTTTCTGTGGTGAAAATACTGTCACAATGGCTGTTTTCAAGCTTTCCTGAACTCATCAAACACCAGAACAGTGTTGGGAAGAGATGTGCACAACTGGTTCTCATGAGCCAGTATAAGCCAGTTTCAGCACAGACTGTTCAGTAAAAGCCCTGACTCTATTCACCTTCACACCATGCACTCTCCCCTCCCAGGTTTTAGTACAAAGAATCTCAAGCATGTAACTATTACTTTTCAAATACATGTATATTTTGAGAATGTGTAATTTTAAAAGTTAAAAATATCACTCTGATATAAATACATAGTGAACATGTGCAACAGATTTAAGTCACATTAATGAGCTAACTAACTTTATACCCTATCTTGTTGGTTCTTGCCAATATGAGTTAACAAATCTTTGATGCACATTCATTATATATTTGTATGACAGTCACATTTTTAACTTTTTGAAAATCATACTTTGAGAATTAAATACCAATTAACAAAAATGTAAATTTAAACCACAGTTGTGTCTGGCATTCTCTAAGTACTTAAACTTCATTAGCTTAATCCTCACAACAACCACATAGCTAAAAATCCACAGAGCAGAGTTTCCAATCCAAGTCTGACTTCAGGGCCAGTCCGTTTAACTTTAAACTGACATTCTCACCTTTGAAATAATATCTCCACTGTAAATCCATCTCTGGCTAAACAAGATAGAATCACTCCATCCCTTGTGTTTTCATAGCACTTTGCTTCTATTTTCAATTATGCTAAGGATAATAATAGCATTATTAAGAGCTTGACATATGCTAGGCACTTTGTTCAACACTATATATGCATAATCTCATTTAATCCTCACAAAATTGTGTTAGGTACTATTATCTCCAATAGATGAGGTAACTGAGGCTGAGAGTGAAATAACTTGCCCAAGTTTACACAGCTACAAAATGGTCGAGCAAGGCTTTGAACAAGAGTGTAATGACAGAGCTCAAGGTCCTAGCGCTAGGAATTTAGCTTCCCTCTGAGGCTGTTAACTCTTTGATGGCAGGAACAGGTTTTGTTTGTTTAGGCTACCTAGTTACTTGAATAGTGCCTCATTTATAGTACATTATAAATGTTAAGTGAGTAAACAGTCAATCCACATATATCTCCTTTCCCTTGCTTGAAACGGGTCAGGTGTTGGACTATATGTGTAAACTATCCCCTGGCCATCCCCATAGACACCCACAGCATTTTCTGATACATCCCTCAGAGGTAGTGTTATTCTCCCCTCCCCCACTTTTAGATGTCACCTCTGTAAACAGAGTGGTCATTTTCACCTCTGTAAAATGTTGGTTTGGGGCTGGGTGGGGTGAAGGTGCAGAGCTGTAATAGTTCTCCCTGCTATTTCAACAATTTCCTTCCTTTACATAGAATTTTTTTTTTTTTTTTCGGTACGCGGGCCTCTCACTGTTGTGGCCTCCCCCGTTGCGGAGCACAGGCTCCGGACGCGCAGGCTCAGCGGCCATGGCTCACGGGCCCAGCCGCTCCGCGGCATGTGGGATCTTCCCGGACCGGGGCACGAACCCGTGTCCCCTGCATCGGCAGGCGGACTCTCAACCACTGCGCCACCAGGGAAGCGCACATAGAAATTTTTAAGTGAAATTTTAAATCCTTATTTCTTTAGATACAACAACCTAGTGAGTTGGGTAAGGCTGTTATTATTAATCTATTGTATAGAAGATTAAACTGAAGCTAAAAGTAAGTAAATTATTTTCTCCAGCTTAACACAGCTAGAAAATACTAGAGCCAGGACTTAAATTTAGGCCTTCTAATTCCCAGGTCCTGGGTTCTATTAAGACACATTATCAACTTTTACTCCTCTTTGAATTTCTAGAGGAAACATCAAATTATAGCATTTAGCCGGGGGAAAAGCAGAATATCTAAGCAAAGGATAAGACACTGAGGCAAGAATATGAAAAAAGCTGAGTAGGTAAAGAAAGCAAAGCAATTAGAGCCGTTTGTGGAGCAAATTCTGACAGGGAAATGAAAAAGAGAAGATGTGTATGAAGAACTCAGTGATGGAGACGGGGACATGACTAGAGCGTGGGGACAGAGGTCTAAAACCCAAGAAGCTTCTGGGGTTGGGAGTCAAAGCATCCAACAGTGTCAGGGGCAGTAAGCGCGCTAGTCCCAGCGAGGGAGGTGGGGCAGCAAGAGCCTGTCCGGAGCCTGCGTTGCCCCGCCCCACCCCGAGCCCGCCCCGCTCCGAGCCCGCCCCGCTCCGGCCCTCCCCCAGATCTCTTAGGTGATGCTGCAGCCAAGATGGCGCCGGCGGCGGCCGCGGCTACCTGAGCGGAATGCTCCCGGTCCTTGGCGGCAGCGGTGGCGGATGTGGCCTCGGCAGGGGGCTCAGGTCTGTCCCGGGCGTGAGTATTCACGCGCCTCTCCTCCGGCCGGGTTAACCCAGACAAAGAGGAGACGGCCACGAAGAGAGGAGGCAGTGAGGAACGGAGAGAGAGCGCGGCGACCCCCGCTTCGGCACCATGGCTGGGCTCATCAAGAAACAGATCCTGAAGCACCTCTCCAGGTCAGTCAGAGCCTCGGGCGTGGGCGCTAGTCCGCTTCCGCCCTAGTCGGTTATCAGAGGCAACCTGCGGCTTCGGGGGCGGCGGGGGCTGGCAGCCGAGCGGGAGGCGACCCTCGGGCTCCCCGCTCCAGTCCGGGCAGAGGTCGCTGCCCCGGATCTCCCGTCGCCTGCGGCGCCCAAGACTGGCCTCACGAGTCAGTCCCCTGACGGGTTCGCCCCCGGACGGGTTCGTCCCTGGATGGGTTCACCCCTGGACGGGTTCTCTCTCCCGGCTGGCTCGCGGAGGAGCGTGTTGGGCTGCCGGGGGAGGCTGCGGACTGGGATCGTTGCCGACACGGCGTCTGGGGGCGTTTGGAGGACCCCTCTCGGGCGGTCCTGCGCGGAGGCTGCAGATGGTTTGTCACCCAGGTGCCCGGTGTCTGCTCGCCTCCATTCGGAGCTGAGTGGTTCCGTTAACCGAGGGCGTCTGGCGCAGTGTGGACTGTTAGGGCTGAGAATTGTTTTCTCACTGAAATGTTAACCTTGTTATTGTTCTGAATTCACTTTACCTCGCCGTTCCCATCTAATGCATTAGAGGGTGTGCCTGTTTGCACAGTTAGGATTTGTTTTAGGTAAATAATCAGTTACCAGCTTTGGCGAGTTCTTTCTGGAGTCGTTTTAGCCCCACATCATTCGTACAAAGCAGTTTTTTTTGTTGTTTATTTTAATCTAAGACCCATAAATTCAGGGAGCCAACATCTGTGGTAATAAACCCGAGACTTGTCATTCTTTCCATTTCGTAACGCGGTTTTAGTCGGAATCATGACTCAGTAAAGCTGGCAGTTTGTTACTGCCCCTGACTTCTCCATATTTGTCTCAAGACACAGGCTAAATGTAGGATCTTGTTTGCAAGTTGTTAACAGCGAATTCAAACTGCTTAGTTATGACCCTTTTCTCTGTTATTTGTCTGTAAGTTAATGATTAATTTTAACTGATTTTAGGAAAACACTTGGGTGTGATGATATACTTTCGTAATACAAACAATTCTTGATTTTCCAAATCGTTGTATACCACAGGTTATATATTAGGGAACAAAATAATTATTTCTGTGATTCAGCAAATATTTTTCTCACTTATAACATTGAATAAGATATATATTTTTAAAGTAACAAATTATAGCAGCATTTATGAATCTACATTTCTTAACATTATCACTAATTGGAAAGTTTCTTTTAAAATTGTCCGTATAGTCCAATAATGAATTATCTCACTTTGGAAGATTTTATCTTTATTATTATTTTTTATGATTTAAGTAAGATCTGACTTATCAGGTGTCTTCCAGCCTTTCTCATACTCAGTTCCTACAAGAAACTTCAGACCTATAGAAAATGATTTGAATTTCTATTTTCTCACTCTCCCTAGGATGATAGTACTTAGCTAGTTCCATTCTAGATGCGTAGGAGAAAAGTTTGTTCAGTCATTGAGTGCCTTAGGGCATTAGAGTTTAATTCTCTTGTAGAACTCCAGTTTGGAAGGACTCTTAAAAATTAGTTGTAAAGGTAATGGCTAACTTCACAAAATAAACACATTCAGAATTGAGCCTTGAGGATTACTTTTTTGTTTGTTTGTTTTATTTTTTAAACATCTTTATTGGCATATAATTGCTTTACAATGGTGTGTTGGTTTCTGCTGTATAACAAAGTGAATTAGCTATACGTATACGTATATCCCCATATCCCCTCCCTCTTGCGTCTCCCTCCCACCCTCCCTATCCCACCCCTCTAGGTGGTTACAAAGCACCGAGCTGATCTTCCTGTGCTATGCGGCTGCTTCCCACTAGCTATCTCTTTTACATCTGGTAGTGTATATATGTCAGTGCTACTCTCGAGGATTATTTTTTAATCTGTATGATTTTCAATAGCTGTGTTGTAAATAATAATGTTTTTTTTGAGATGAGTTTTTGAAGCACTTGAGTTTTCAGTTATTTCACATTTCAAAACTTCCTTAAGTCAGATGAACTGAAGAGCATCAAATTCATATTCTTGGTTAAAATATTAATCTTACTGCTGTTGCTGTCATTTGTCATCTCCTAAGAAAAATACAATTATTTATAAACATAAAGGATGACAGTAGAAGAAACAAGGTGGATGTTGTGATAAATTATAGTTACTCAAATAGGAATGAACTTTTGAAATTACCTGGGTCAAGCTTAATTTTACAGGTTATTCAGTAATGAAGATGTCACTATACTGATCTAATCATCTGGAACACAGTTTGATAGGAAATACTTAGAACATATTACCTTCTAATACCTTTCTTATGGCCAGTGAATGGAACTCATGGCACCTTCTTAACGGAGGCCTTACCTGACCATACTCTTCTCTGTAGCGCTCATTCTCATCAGTCATAATATATACTTATTTATTTGCAGTTCGTTTGTCTTCTCCACTGTATGTAAATTCCATGAGGATAGGGATTTTTGTTGTTGTTGTTTGTTTTTTGGAGTCTAGAATAATGTAGGCACTCAACGACTATTTTTTGAATGAAGGCATGAATGACAACAATGAACTGACTCTCCCTCACATTGCTGGTTTTTTTTAACTAAGGCAAGACTATAAGCCACCAATATTATTGCAGATATTGGGCATGACCTATTTTCCTGTGGTTTTAGGGAATAATGGGCAATTGAATCATTGAATAAATGTGGTGCCGGTGTCCTGGAAAGGAAGGACTAGGAAAATGACCCTTTATATAAGGGGTCTTCCAGTAAGGAAGACTATCTAGGAAGCAACAGGAGAAAGAGAGTGCCAACTCTGAGCCTTGAGATTGAAGTATGGTGAAATTGTAAGGTTAAAACCAGGTTTACTTAGATACAGGGGCTTAAGAAACTGGTGTATTGGAAAAGTATGAAAGGGGAATTATTCTTAAGAGATTAACAAATGCTTTAAGCAAACGCTGAACTATTTGAGAAGTGTAAATCTATATACTTGTTCCCTGCCTAATTGTTTAGTTTGTATTCCAAGCATCTCTTTCATTGTTAATGAAAACAGTACTGAAGAGGGAGAGTTAGTGTGTGTGTGTGTGTGTGTTGGATATGGGGGTTGAAGTAGTTGCATTTTAAGAGAAGTGAAACAGGAAAAGCCTTTGAAGGAGAATTTACCCTGATCTTTCATACCATCATCAGCATAAAATATGTTTTGGAGGCTTCTCTAGGAGAGTATTTTTTTCAGAAGGAAATGGAAACTTCTAAAGAAAAGTTAGAACAAGTGTAAGAAAATAAGAGCAGGAGCTACCTTTCAGCTCAAGGCCTCATTACCTGTTACTGTGGTATGTGTACATGCGTGCTCCAGCAAAGGCAGAGGGGGGGAATAGAAGCTTGAAGATGGGGTACATTTAAGCCAGGACCTGAAAAGGGGTGGGGAAGATTTAGATACAAATGCTCCCCACTATTCCTTTGGCTCAAGGCATATTATGCTGGGCACAAGGTTTACTGGGGGTTTGGCAGGACAGACATACACCACACCTGGGTACAGACTTTGTATAGTTTTAAGTAGTAGTTATTAAATATGGGTGTTTTTACCCCTCAGGGGACATTTGGCAATGTCTGGAGACATTTCTGATTCTCACAACTTGGCAGGGGTGGGGGTGGGGTGGTGACTAGTGGGTAGAGGCCAGGGACGCTGCTAAACATCCTACAGTACACAGCCCAGTCCCCCACAGAAAGAATTATTTGGCCTATGTGTCAATAGTTTTGAGGTTGAGAAACTGGTTTAAAGTATACACATGTATGTCAGATTATTAAACTAGGATACTATGCCAGTTAAGATTATATTGTCTTCAGACAACAAAAACCTGTTCTGTTTAACTTAGGCTGAAAAAGGAAATGTAACAGAAAGCTCTTGGGGTGGGTTACAGAATCTGGAACTAGACAACTCCTAGGGCCTAATTGGAAGCGTGCTTGAACCTCAGCACTACTGACATTTGGACAAGACAATTCTTTGTTGTAAAGGGCTGCTCTGTGCATTGTAGGATGTTTAGCAGCATCTCTGGTCTCTACCCACTAGATGCCAATAGCACTCCCACAGTCTTGACAATGAAAAAATGTCTCCAGACGTTGCCAAATGTCCCCTGGAAGGCAAAATTGCTCCTGGTTGAGAACCACTGCTTTAGGGTGCTGTCCCATCTCTCATAACTCCCAATCTGATCTCCTGTCAAGTTTCAGATTCCTGGGAGAGAAAGTGTTTGGCCCAGTTCTGTTTATCCATGGATCGATTAACAATGGCAAAGGGTTATAGAGCAAAAATATGGTCATGGGGCGAACTATTTTGAGTCAGGCTTTGCTGCTCCATTTGGTGTCTTTAATAGGCACTGAACTTAATTAGATTTCAGAGGGCCTCATTTGCTATGTTAAGGAAATTGAAATTGAACTTCATCCCAGGAGGTGACTGCTAATAAAGAGTTCCTGACAAAAGAGGGACATGATCACTAAAGGTGCATGGTTATCAGTTTGGTTTGGAGTCCAGGGTTCAGGAGCAGTTGTCTGGGGTGGAAACATAGAGTCTCTAGAGGGGCTCTGATTAACTTAAGTAGAAAAGTAATGTAGAAGGATATCAGTGTACCACAGAGGTTATGGGAAGGTTAGAGAAACAGACTTGGGAAGGGCTTGGATACAGGTCAGCTCCAAGGATCTAGGTAAGAGAAACTACTTGACAGTCTCAACAAGACATGCTCCCTAAATAAAGGGGAAGGAACAAGTAGAAAGGGAGGGTGGCCTGAGAAGATTGTTAAATATTTGGAATATTTGTTAAGGAGATTAGGAAGGGTTGAGGGCTTGCATGATCTTGTGACTGAATGGCAAACTGAAGTGAGTTTCCAGTGCTTCACAGTGTATTGATTGGGATGGCTTAGGCTGTATAAGGATAGAAGGGGGGTGGGGCAGCCGATGATAGCCTGGGGAGAAAAGGAAAAAACCCTCAAAAGATTGGAAATTTTATCTACTAGAAGAACAGTTGAGAAGAACAAATGAGAAAACTGGAAGGATTAGATGTTTTGTCTGAAAGTGTCATATATGTTAAAGTTTAAGATTTTAGGACGCGGGTTCGTGCTCTGGTCCGGGAAGATCCCACGTGCCGCGAAGCGGCTAGGCCCGTGAGCCACGGCCGCTGAGCCTGCGCTTCCGGAGACTGTGCTCCGCAACGGGAGAGGCCAGAACAGTGAGAGGCCCAGGTAATGCAAAAAAAAAAAAAAAAAAAAAAGATTTTAGAGTAAGCCTAGTTTAGGGCAAGGTATCAGAAAAGGCCATGGAAGTGCACTACTGAAGAGAAGTTAAGGTGCATGTAATTGGAGATGAATACCACTGGGTCTATAATTCTTCTTGTATCAGACATTCTTAAAAAGAAATACAACATAGATTATTTAGACTGTTGGAAATTACTTTCTCAGGACTTCCCTGGTGGCGCAGTGGTTAAGAATCCACCTGCCAATGCAGGGCACACGGGTCCGATCCCGGTCCGGCAACTAAGCCCGTGCGCCACAACTACTGAGATGGTGCCCTAGAGCCGGTGAGCCACAGCTACTGAGCCCACGTGCTGCAAGTACTGAAGCCCACGCGCCTAGAGCCCGTGCTCCTCAACAAGAGAAGCTACCGCAATGAGAAGCCTGCGCACCGCAATGAAGAGTAGCCCCCACTCGCCGCAACTAGAGAAAGCCCGTGCGCAGCAACGAAGACCCACTGCAGCCAAAAATAAATAAATAAATAAATATTTTTAAAATAAAAAGCTTTAAAAAAAAGAAATTATTTTCTCAAATTATAATTTCATATAATTATTGACAGGCAAATTATTTACATTTTTCACTTTAAAGTTCAATAAATAATTTTTGAGAGTTTATATGTACCAGGTTATTGAGAACTGGGCATTAGAGATACATGGTCTCAACTCTTGGAAAATTTCAGTGATTCCTATTCTGGCATAAGAAGCATGAATAGGATCACTAAATGTAACCTATTTCTAGAACTGTACTGCCATATCAAATTTGTGAGATTTGGTTTACTTGGATGAGGCAACTGGGAGAAGAGTGAGTTAAATATTACCTTTTAGGATTATAAATAAATTTACTTTTATAAGTTTGGGGATTTTTTGAAGTAATGTTTGGTTACTTAAATTGTATTGTTTTAAAAATAATCTCCAATAATGCTGATTTACTCCAATAATGCTATATATACTAGTTGTTTATTTAGCAAATATTTACTGAGTGCTACTTTGTACCAGGTACTGGTCCATAGTGCTGGGCAAAAATCCCTGCCCTCGATGGAGTTTACATTTTAATCAGAGAAGGCTGAGAGTAATTAAATGAATAAGTGAAGTACATTATATCAATTTGTGGTAAGTGCTGTTGAAAAAAATAACACAGAAAGGGGATAGGAAGTGCAAGGAGGCGGGAACAGAGTTTGCAATTTTAAATCTAGTGATGGAGAAGGCTTAATTGAGAAGATGTTATTTGAGAAGAGGCCTGAAAGTGGGGGTGGGAACAAATGCAAAGATCCAGAAGTGGAAGCTTACTTGTCATTTTTTGGCAAATATATCGAGGCCGCCGATATAGGTGAAGTGAGGTGAGGAGTGAGGTGAGTGGAGGAAGATGAGATCAAAGAGAAAACAAGGGCCAGATCTTGTGGGACCTTGTAGTGACTTTGGCTTTTACCCTGAGTGAGATTGGAAGCCACTGGAAGGCTTTGAGCCATTGATCACTGCAGCCAAGTGGGAAATAAATAATAGGAGGGCAAGGGCAGAAGAAGAGCCCAATGAAAAGTGATAACTATCCCGATGAGAAAAATATTGGCTTGGAGCTAGGTGGATGCAGTAGAGTTGTTGGGATACATAGGTTCTAGATGTGTTTTGAAGGCAGAGCCTCAGGATTTGCTGATAAGATGTGCATTGAGAAAGAGAACAGTTATGGATGACTTTGACATAAGCAACTGACAAGACGGAGTTGCTGTTAATTAAGCTGGAGAAGATATGCAGGAGGAGCAGGCTTATGGAAGAAGATCGGGAGTTTGGCTCTGGATACATTAATTTGGATGCCTATTAAGTATCTTACTGGAGATCCCTTTTATTTGTAAGCTAATTTAGACTGCATCTCTTATAGTCGGGCAACAACAATGTCAGTGTTTTTTGTGTGTGGCTATCCTTTGGCTTATGCAATGGATAATTACAGAAAAGTGAATTGTGAGTTGAATTTTAGGGGGTGGATTTTTCCTTTTTTCTATTACGTACACTATGTAGAAGCATCTGAAATTGAGCAAGGTGCCCATTTCTTTCACATTAATTTACAACTATAACCAAGATATTGGTCCTTGGAAAAGTTACTTTTAGGAGGTTGATTTGAAAACTTCAGGTGAAATGGAGATTGGATGCTTGGTCCATTGGATGTTGTAATATTATAATCCTAGAATCAGAAGGTATTTGTTCCTGTCTCCTAGAAGGAGGTTATTAAAACATTGAGGTTTTTGACTTTCCCAAGGTTTAACAGGTAGTGTTGAGTGGTTAAGTCACTGATCCAGCACCCTTATAATTTGATTATTCTATACTACCTGTTCAGGCTGTTGTTCCCACCTAACAGTTTGCTTTTCTTTTAGTTTTTGGCATTTCCCTTATTACTCTTTTATGGTGTTTTATCATCCTCCTGCAATATCCCTTAGGAGATTCTTTTATTACTTGGGAATACTTTGACTTTGCAGTTCTTTGAAGCTTGGGAAACATAGTCTTTTGACTCAGCAATTCTTTAAAGTTGGGGAAGGACAATTTCTCCATTTATTTATTTTTACTTGCATAATTTTTTTGCAATATCACTTTTTTGCAATATTGCACTTTGCCTTAATACTACATCTTCCAGTCTAAACGTTTCCTTAGTAAGTTGATCTCTTATCAGTTTATATGTTTTAAAGTCTGCATATTATGTTACTTAGGATGAGTAATTTAATATTTATTAAATATTGGTATTTACAAGTTGGTATTAGCTCACATTGAACATAAGTTACAAGTGAAAGGCTTTATGACTGTTTCCACGAGTGAAATATGAGTAGTTATCATATCAAGACCAAGTTATTAAAACAAAATTAAGAGCTGAGCAAATTTGACTCAGGATATGGTAATTTATTGTTTGTTTGGGTTTTTTTTTTCAGTCATTAGACTTACTATTGATCTGTCTCATAATTCACTGACTTATTTCGAGACTTCTCCCAGCCAAAGAGAATGTTGTGTGTAAATTTTGAATCTCTATATTAGTCTATCCTTTAAGACTTCATTTTAGCTATATGTATAATGTACTCTTTTTCTACCCAAAAATACCGTTAAGAGAGGAATCTCTGGCTCCTTTTTGCCACTGCTATCATAGCATCGTGTTGTTTTCCTCTACTGTTGTCTATTTATTAAAACAAAAGCTTCATGTTTATTAGTTCCATAGACTGTCATCTCTTTAAGGGTAGAATAACCCTGATAGGCTTTGAATTCTGAGTGCAGTAACTATGCTTGTGTTATTCACCATTGTATCTTTAGCATCTGCCACAGTACTGTGGTACATAGTAGTTGTTCAGAAACATGAAAAGTTGATTTATATCCAAAAAGTTTAAATTAAAACTTTTTTCTAATACTTTAGTTCTCCAATTTACTTTTGAGTATATAGATGTAGTTTATTGCTGGATCTCTTGGTTTTGTGGGTTATTTTTCATAGGTAACTTTACTCCTTAGTAGTCTCTATGAAATGAAATGATGATTATAGTTTTAACTGGGCCTTACGGCAGTTAAAATTTTGACAATTTGTATTTATAGGTTGCTTGTCTTTTAGAGTGCTTGTGCTAATTGGTTTCATTTAATGTTGAATTGTACAGTTCAGTCTTTGTATAACTTTTGTACAATATAGCTGTCTCATTTTTGTTAAATATTATTTTTAATATAAAAATTTTAAAATACTGATTTAATAGAATAGTAGTGCTACCAGCGGTAGAGAGAATGAAGAAAATCATAAATGATTAATTTATCTTAGAATTTAAGCAGCATTTGCCTTTAGTTAATCCAGTGTGAAATACAACTGTATTTTCTTTAAAGTGCATCAGAGCTAAATATTTTTATCATATCATTCCTTTCCTCTTCCTTCCCTTAAACTTGCTCCCTTCTGTGTCCCCTGTGTACCCATTCCCTGCAGCGATCCCTGCTGGCTGTGGTGGAGATTGGTGTGCTGTGAATTTCATAATCACCCAAATGAGTACCAGAGGAGTCTAAGAAACCCTGGCAACTGACTACTTGCTTTCACCACGAGTAGGGACCTTTTGTCTGAATTTCCTGCCCTCAGGTAATTCTTCTATTCCCCATTTTTTTTTTCTTTCTGTAGATGCAAGCACTTACTATGCCCCACATAAAGATACTTTGAGAATATTTTCTGATTCTTCTTCTTTTTGTCAGGCACCGACTTCATGTTTGTTTGGTTTTTTTTTCTTTTCTTTCTTTTTTACCATGTAGCTACAGGCTCATGCAATTCTCTTAGAATGTCTTCTAGTATATAAGGTTTGGCAATGCACTTAAAGCTATAACCAGTTCTTTCTGATGTTGCATGAGTGAGTTTTAAAACTTATAGTCAGCTATTTGAAAATAGTAATTAGCATTATCTACTCTTTAATGGGTTAGGCATCATAGTCTAATTTAATTAATGACGTATGAAGGCTCTTTTGATAATGAGGATGTTTTGATCAATTCACTGAAGGACTTAAAGAGTTTATTTTGTGTACTTAATGTTAAGTATAATATTTTTTAAATTAATTAATTTTTAGCTGCGTTGGGTCTTCATTGCTGCACACGGGCTTTCTCTAGTTGCGGCGAGTGGGGGCTACTCTTCATTGCGGTGCCCTGGCTTCTCTTTGCGGTGGCTTCTCTTGTTGCCAAGCACAGCTCTAGGCGCGCAGGCTTCAGTAGTTGTGGCACGCGGGCTCAGTAGTTGTGGCTCGGGGGCTCTAGAGGGCAGGCTCAGTAGTTGTGGCGCACGGGCTTAGTTGCTCCCTGGCATGTGGGATCTTCCCGGACCAGGGCTCGAACCCGTTTCCCCTGCATTGGCAGACGGATTCTTAACCACTGCGCCACCAGGGAAGCCCTATGCGCTTTTTTTTTTTATTACTACATTTTTTATTGAAAAAAAATTCACGTAACATAAAATTCACCATTTAACCATTTTAAGGTGTTTCTTTAGTAAATTCATGATGTGATGCAACCTTCATTCCTAATTCTTAACCAGCACTGACTTTTCAGGTTATTGCTCCTGAACGGGTGTGGTGCTCCTGACACCTAGTGGGCAGGGACCAGAAATGCTGCTAAAGTCCCAGAAGAGAGAATTAATTTTCTGTCTCCTAAGTGTTGAGGCTGAGAGTCCCCACTCTACACCGTTAGAGCACCACATCAAATCCAAGGAAATAAACAGCCAGTCAGTCGTGTCATCCCTACTGGTCTCAAGAATGTCTTTACAGCATTTTTATTTCAGTTCAGGAGGCAAGGTTCACATGTTTGGTTGTTAGGTCTTTTTAGTCTCTTTTAATATAGAGGAGTATTCTCTGCCCCACACTCAGACTTTCTGTCTGATTACTTTTTGTAAGCGTTCAGGCCAGTTTTGGCACTGCATTCTCTTTCCATATTTTATTATTACCTTTATTTATTGAAGTGTAGTTGATTTACAATGTTGTTCCAATCTCTGCTGTACAGCAGAATGACTGTTTTACACATATAGACATTCTTTTTTTAATTTTTAAATTTAATTTTATTTATTTTTTGTACATCAGGTTCTTATTAGTTATCTATTTTACACACATCAGTGTATACATGTCAATCCCAATCTCCCAATTCATCTCACCCCCCTACCCCCCACCCCGCCACTTTCCCCCCTTGGTGTCCATACGTTTGTTCTCTACATCTGTGTCTCAATTTCTGCCCTGCAGACCGGTTCATCTGTACCATTTTTCTAGATTCCACATATATGCGTTAATATACGATATTTGTTTTCCCCTTTCTGACTTACTTCACATTGTATGACAGTCTCTGAATCCATCCACTTCTCTACAAATGACCCAATTTCATTCCTTTTTATGGCTGAGTAATATTCCATTACATATTCCATATGTACCATATCTTCTTTATCCATTTGCCTGTCATTGGGCATTTAGGTTGCTTCCATGACCTGGCTATTGTAAATAGAGCTGCAATGAACATTGTGGTACATGACTCTTTTAAATTATGGTTTTCTCAGGGTATATGCCCAGTAGTGGGATTGCTGGGTGGTATGGTAGTTCTATTTTTAGTTTTCTAAGGAACCTCCATACTGTTCTCCATAGTGGCTATATCAATTTACATTCCCACCAACAGTGCAAGAGGGTTCCCTTTTCTCCACACCCTCTCCAGCATTTGTTGTTTGTAGATTTTCTGATGATGCCCATTCTAACTGGTGTGAGGTGATACTTCATTGTAGTTTTGATTTGCATTTCTCTAATGATTAGTGATGTTGAGCATCCTTTCATGTGTTTGTTGGCAATCTGTATATCTTCTTTGGAGAAATGTCTATTTAGGTCTTCTGCCCATTTTTGGATTGGGTTGTTTGTTTTTTTAATATTGAGTTGCATGAGCTCTTTATATATTTTGGAGATTAATCCTTTGTCAGTTGCCTCGTTAGCAAATATTTTCTCCCATTCTGAGGGTTGTCTTTTGTCTTGTTTGTAGTTTCCTTTGCTTTGCAAAAGATTTTAAGTTTCATTAGGACCCATTTGTTTATTTTTGTTTTTATTTCCATTTCTCTAGGAGGTAGATAAAAACAAATCTTGCTGTGTTTTATGTCAAAGAGTGTTCTTCCTATGTTTTCCTCTAAGAGTTTTATAGTGTCCGGTCTTACATTTAGGTCTCTAATCCATTTTGAGTTTATTTTTGAGTATGGTGTTAGGGAGTGTTCTAATTTCATTCTTTTACATGTGGCTGTCCAGTTTTCCCAGCACCACTTATTGAAGAGACTGTCTTTTCTCCATTGTATAGCCTTGCCTCCTTTGTCATAGATTAGTTGACCATAGGTGCGTGGGTTTATCTCTTTCTGTCCTGTTCCATTGTTCTATATTTCTGTTTTTGTGCCAGTACCATACTGTCTTGATTACTGTAGCTTGTAGTATAGTCTGAAGTCCAGGAGCCTGACTCCTCGAGCTCCATTTTACTTTCTCAAGATTGCTTTGGCTATTCAGGGTCTTTTGTGTTTCCATACAAATTGTGACTTTTTTGTTCTAGTTCTGTGAAAAATGCCATTGGTAGTTTCTTAGGGCTTGCATTGAATCTATACATTGCTTTGGGTAGTATAGTCATTTTCACAATATTGATTCTTCCAATCCAAGAACATGGTATATCTCTCCATCTGGTGGTATCATCTTTAATTTCTTTCATCAGTGTCTTATAGTTGTCTGCATACAGGTCTTTTGTCTCCCTAGGAAGGTTTATTCCTAGGTATTTTATTCTTTTTGTTGCAATGGTAAATGGGAATGTTTCCTTAATTTCTCTTTCAGATTTTTCATCATTAGTGTATAGGAATGCAAGAGATTTCTGTGCATTAATTTTGTATCCTGCTACTTTACCAAATTCATTGATTAGCTCTAGTAGTTTTCTGGTGGCATCTTTAGGATTCTCTATGTATAGTATTATGTCATATGCAAACAGTGACAGTTTTACTTCTTCTTTTCCAATTTGTATTCCTTTTGTTTCTTTTTCTTCTCTGATTGCTGTGGCTAGGACTTCCAAAACTATGTTGAATAATAGTGGTGAGAGTGGACATCCTTGTCTTGTTCCTGATCTTAGAGGAAATGTTTTCAGTTTTTCACCATTGAGAACGATGTTGGCTGTGGGTTTATTGTATACGGCCTTTATTATGTTGAGGTAGTTTCCCTCTATGCCCACTTTCTGGAGAGTTTTTATCATAAATGGGTGTTGAATTTTGTCAAAAGCTTTTTCAGCGTCTATGAGTTGATCATATGGTTTTTCTTCTTCAATTTGTTAATATGGTGTATCACATTGATTGATTTGCGTATATTGAAGAATCCTTGCATCGCTGGGATAAATCCCACTTGATCATGGTGTATGTTCCTTTTTTTTTTTTTTTTGTGGTACGCGGGCCTCTCACTGTTGTGGCCTCTCCTGTGGCGGAGCACAGCCTCCAGACACGCAGGTTCAGCGGCCATGGCTCACGGGCCCAGCCGCTCTGTGGCATGTGGGATCTTCCTGGACCGGGGCACGAGCCCACCTCCCCTGCATCGGCAGGCAAACTTTCAACCCTTGCGCCACCAGGGAAGCCTGGTGTATGTTCCTTTTAATGTGTTGTTGGATTCTGTTTGCAAGTATTTTGTTGATGATTTTTACATCTATATTCATCAGTGATATTGGTCTGTAATTTTCTCTTTTGGTAATATCTTTGTCTGGTTTTGGTTTCAGGGTGATGGTGGCCTCATAGAATGAGTTTCGGAGTGTTCCTTACTCTGCAATTTTTTTGGAAGAGTTTGAGAGGGATGGGTGTTAACTCTTCTCTAAATGTTTGTTAGAATTCACCTGTGAAGCCATCTGGTCCTGACGTTTGTTTGTTGGAAGATTTTTAATCACAGTTCCAAATTCATTACTTGTGATTGGTCTGTTCATATATTCTATTTCTTCCTGGTTCAGTCTTGGAAGTTTATACCTTTCTAAGAATTTGTCCATTTCTTCCAGGTTGTCCATTTTATTGGCATAGAGTTGCTTGTAGTAGTCTCTTAGGATCCTTTGTATTTCTGCGGTGTCTGTTGTAACTTCTCCTTTTTCATTTCTAATTTTATTGATTTAAGTCCTCTCCCTCTTTTTCTTGATGAGTCTGGCTAATGGCTTATCAATTTTGTTTATCTTCTCAAAGAACCAGGTTTTAGTTTTATTGATCTTTGCTACTGTTTTCTTTGTTTCTATTTCATTTATTTCTGCTCTGATCTTTATGATTTCTTTCCTTTTACTAACTTTGGGTTTTGTTTGTTCTTCTTTCTCTAGTTCCTGTAGGGATAGGTTAGATTGTTTATTTGAGATTTTTCTTGTTTCTTGAGGTAGGCTTGTATAGCTATAAACTTCCCTCTTAGAACTGCTTTCACTGCATCACATAGGTTTTGGATTGTCGTGTTTTCACTGTAATTTGTCTCTAGGTATTTTTTGATTTCCTCTTTGATTTTTTCAGTGATCTTGGTTTTTTAGTAACGTATTGTTTAGACTCCATGTGTTTGTGTTTTTTACGTTTTTTTTCCTGTAATTCATTTCTAATCTCATAGTGTTGTGATGGAAAAGATGCTTGATATGATTTCAATTTTCTTAAATTTACCAAGGCTTGATATGTGACCCAAGATGTGATCTCTCCTGGGGCATGTTCTGTGCGCACTTGAGAAGAATGTGTAATCTGTTTTGGGATGGAATGTCTTATAAATATCAATCAATTAAATCTATCTGGTCTATTGTGTCATTGAAAGCTTGTGTTTCCTTATTAATTTTCATTTTGGATGATCTGTCCATTGGTATAAGTGAGGTGTTAAAGTCCCCCAGTATTATTGTGATACTGTCGATTCCCTCTTTTATAATTATTAGCAGTTGCCTGATGTTTTTAGGTGCTCCTATGTTGGGTGCATATATATTTATAATTGTTATATCTTCTTCTTGGATTGATCCCTTGATCATTATGTAGTGTCCTCCTTGTCTCTTGTAACACTCTTTATTTTAAAGTCTATTTTACCTAATATGAGTATTGCTACTCCAGCTTTCTTTTGATTTCCAATTGCATGGAATATCTTTTTCCATTGCCTCACTTTCAGTCTGTATGTGTCCCTAGGTCTGAAGTGGGCCTCTTGTAGACAGCATATACATGGGTCTTGTTTTTGTATCCATTCAGCGAGCCTGTGTGTTTTGGTTGGAGCATTTAATCCATTCACGTTTAAGGTAATTATCGATATGTATGTTCCTATTACCATTTTCTTAATTGTTATGGGTTTGTTTTTCTAGGTCCTTTTCTTCTCTTATGTTTCCCACTTAGAGAAGTTCCTTTAGCATTTGTTGTAGAGCTGGTTTGGTGGTGCTGAATTCTCTTAGTTTTTGCTTGTCTGTAAGGCTTTTGATTTCTCCATCGAATCTGAATGAGATCCTTGCTGGATAGAGTAACCTTGATTTTAGATTCTTCCCTTTCATCACTTTAAATATATCTTGCCTCCCTTCTGGCTTGTAGAGTTTCTGCTGAGAAATCAGCTGTTAACCTTATGGGAGTTCCTTTGTGTGTTATTTTTCATTTTTCCCTTGTTGCTTTCAGTAATTTTTCTTTGTCTTCAATTTTTGTCAATTTGATTACTATGTGTCTTAGCATGTTTCTCCCTGGGTTTATCCTGCCTGGGACTCTGCACTTCCTGGACTTGGGTGGCTATTTCCTACCCATGTTAGGGAAGTTTTTGACTATAATCTCTTCAGATATTTTCTCGGTCCTTTCTCTCTCTCTTCTCCTTCTGGGACCCCTTTAATGCGAATGTTGTTGCGTTTAATGCTGTCCCAGAGGTCTCTTAGGCTGTCTTCATTTCTTTTCATTCTTTTTTCTTTATTGTGTTCTGCAGCAGTGAATTCCACCATTCTGTCTTCCAGGTCACTTATCCGTTCTTCTGCCTCAGTTATTCTGCTATTGATTCCTTCTAGTGTAGTTTTCATTTCAGTTATTGTATTGTTCATCTCTGTTCTTTAATTTTCCTAGGTCTTTGTTAAACATTTCTTGCATTTTCTTGATCTTTGCCTCCATTCTTTTTCCGAGGTCCTGGATCATGTTCACTCTCGTTATTCTGAAATGTTTTTCTGGAAGTTTGCCTATCTCCACTTCATTTAGTTGTTTTTCTGGGGTTTTATCTTGTTCCTTCATCTGGTACCAAGTTCTCTCCCTTTTCATTTTCTATCTTTCTGTGAATGTGGTTTTACTTCCACAGGCTGCAGAATTGTAGTTCTTGCTTCTGCTGTCTGCCCTCTGGTGGATGAGGCTACCTAAGTGACTTGTGCAAGCTTCCTGATGGGAGGGACCCATGGTGGGCAGAGCTGGGTGTTGCTCTGGTGGGCAGAGCTCAGTAAAACTTTAATCCGGTTGTCTGCTGATGGGTGGGGTTGGTTCCCTCCCTGTTGGTTGCTGACCCAGCACTGGAGCCTTCCTGGCTCTTTGGAGTCTCTGTTTCCCCCAGTCCTGTCAAAGTCCTGCAATCAAATCCTGCTAGCCTTCAAAGTCTGATCTCTAGGTATTCCTCCCCCTGTTGCTGGACCCCCAGGTTGGGAAGTCTGACATGGGGCTCAGAACCTTCAGTCCAGTGGGTGGACTTCTGTGGCATAAGTGTTCTCCAATTTGTGAGTCACCCACTCAGCAATTATGGGATTTGATTTTATTGTGATTGTGCCCCTCCTACCGTGTCATTGCAGCTTCTTTGTTTTTGAATGTGGGGTATCTTTTTTGGTGAGTTCCATTGTCTTCCCGTCGATGATTGTTCAGCAGTCAGTTATGAGATTCCAGTGCTTTCGCACGAGGGAGTGCTATGCATTCTCTCTTATTGCTGAGTATATTCCATTGTGTATGTTCCACAACTTCTTTATCCATTTAACTGTTGATGGTCATTTGGGTTGTTTCTAGTTTGGGGCTGTTACAAATAAAGCTGCTATGAACATTCATATATAAGTCTTTGTGAGGACATATGCTTTTCATTTCTCTTCAATAAATATGTAGGAGTAGAATGGTTGAGTTATATGTGGGTGCATATATAACTTTTTTTCTATTTTTTTTTTTGGCTGCACCACTCAGCTTGCAGGATCTTAGTTCCCTGACCCAGGATTGAACCCGTGCCCTGGCAGTGAAAGTGCCAAGTCCACTGGACTGCCAGAGAATTCCTGACATGTATAAATTAAAAAAATTTTTTTGGCCACACCTCGTGGCTTGGGGGATCTTAGTTCCCAGACCAGGGATTGAAACCCAGCCCTCAGCAGTGAGAGCATGGAGTCCTAACCACAGGGAATTCTCTGCAACATATATAACTTTTTTAAGAAGCTGCTTTACAGCTTTCCAAAGTGGTTCCGGGGTGTATGTTTCATATTCTCACCAGCAAGCATATGAGAGTTCCACTTGCTCCGTATCTTCACCAACGCTCAGTATAGTCAGTCTTTTTAATTTTACCTGTTTTAGTGGGTAAGTAGTGGTATCTGACTGTGTTTTTTTGTTTTTCTTTTTGCGGTATGCGGGCCTCCCGCTGCTGCGGCCTCTCCCGTTGCAGAGCACAGGCTCCGGATGCACAGGCTCCGGACGCACAGGCTCAGCGGCCATGGCTCACGGGCCCAGCTGCTCCGCGGCACACGGGACCCTCCCGGACTGGGGCACGAACCCATGCCCCCTGCATCGGCAGGCGGACCCCCAACCACTGCGCCACCAGGGAAGCCCCTGACTGTGGTTTTTAATTTGCAGTTTCCTATTGACTGGTGATGTTGTGCATCTTTCAGTGTGCTTATCCACCACCCGTATGCCCTCTTTGGTTTGAGGATCTGTTTAAATTTTTTGCATATTTTATTAATGGGATGTCTTATTTTTGAGTTGTAAGAGTTCTTTATATATTGTAGATACAAGTCCTTTTCCAGACATATGTTTTGTAAATATTTTCTGCCAGTCTGTGGCTTGTTCTTTAGAAAGTGTCTTTTTAAATTTTTTTTAATATTTATTTATTTATTTATTTATTTATGTCTGTGACGGGTCTTAGTTGAAGCATGCAGGAGATTTTGTTGTGGCATGTGGGCTCTTCATTGCAGCGCACGGGCCTCTCTCTAGTTGTGGTTCATGGGCTCAGTAGTCATGGTGTGCAGGCTCAGTGGTTGTGGCGCGCAGGCTTAGTTGCCCCATGGCATGTGGGATATTACTTCCCCTACCAGGGATTGAATCTGTGTCCCCTGCACTGGAAGGCAGATTGTTAACCACTGGACCACCAGGGAAGTCCCAGAAACAGTGTCTTTTGATGCACAGAGTTTTTAATTTTGATAAAGTATAACTTATTGATTTTTTTCTGTTTTGATTTGTGAATTTTTTGTTGTGTGATAGAAATCTTTGCCAAGCTCAAAGTCACCAAGATTTTCTCCTGTATTTTCTTACTGAAGTTTTGTAGTTTCTGTTCTTAGGTTTTAGTCTGTGATCCATTTAGAGTTAATTTGTTATTTGTGATGTGAGGTAAGTGTCAAGGTTCTTTTTTTTTTCTCTTTGCATATGGCTATACAATTGCTGTAACACAATTTATTGAAAATATCATCTTTTTCTCATTGAATTGATTTTGCACCTTTGTTGAAAATCAGCTAACTATAAACTTGGGTCTATTTCAGGACTCTCTTTTGTTCCATTGATTATTTGCCTATCTTTACACCAATATCAGACTGTTGATTACTGTAGCTTTTAAGTAAGTCTTGAAATTGGTGGTACAGGCCTCCAACTCGATTAATCTTTGTCAGAGTTATTTTGACATTCCAGGTCTTTTGCATTTTCATATAAATTTTAGAATCAGCCTGTTGTTCCTACCAAAAAGCCTGCTAGATATTTGCTTGGGAACTATAAATCTGTTTGGGGAGAATTGACATCTTAACAATACTGCGTTCTGTCTATTACATGTTTTATTTCTCCATTTTATTTTGTCTTGTTTAATTTCTCTCAGCAATATTTTGTAGTTTTCAGTATGTCTTATACACCCTTTGTCAGATTTATCCCTAAAAATTTCAAACTTGTTATACTAATGTAAATAGTACTTGAAAATTTTCAATTTCTGATTGTTTGTTGCTAGTATATAGAAACACAATCAACACTTTTATTGCAGTAACTTTTTATTGAGGTAAACCTTCCATATGCAGCTCAATGATTTTTAAATAAGATTTTTATTTTAGAATACTTTTAGATTTGTAGAAAAGTTGTAAAGATAGTACAGAGAGTTTTCATACATCCCATATTCCATCTCCTGTATTATTAACATCTTACGTTAGTATGGTACATTTATTGCAATCAATGAATCAATATTTATAAATTATTATTTACTATAGCACATATTTTATTCAAATTTCCTTAGCTTTTTACCTAATGTCCTTTTTCTGTTCCAGGAACCCATTGTGAATACCACATTATATATAGTCATCATTTCTTTTTAGGCTCCTCCTGGCTGTGACAGTTTCTCAGACTTTCCTTGT
The DNA here is from genome assembly GCF_964270905.1 of Leucopleurus acutus. Taxonomy (NCBI): domain Eukaryota; kingdom Metazoa; phylum Chordata; class Mammalia; order Artiodactyla; family Delphinidae; genus Leucopleurus; species Leucopleurus acutus. Next base: position 82,674,103 of record NC_139152.1, on the reverse strand, counting down.
GTTTGATGACCTTGAGAGTTTTGAGTAGTATTGGTCGGATATTTTGTTCAGTGTCTCTCAAACAGGATTTGTATAATCTTTTTCTCTTAATTTGAATAGGTTATGGGTTTTTGGCAAGAAGACCACAAAGGTAAAGTGGCATTTTTATTGTCATATCAAGGGTACATATTATCAGCATATTTTATCATTATTATTTTTATTCCAGTTTTATTGAGATATAATTGTGCTGTATAAGCACTGTATAAGTTTAAGGTGTATAGAATAATTTGACTTACATACATCATGAAATGGTTACCACAATAGTGGTAATAGTGGACATCCATTATATTATATGCATATAAAATGAAAGAAATGAAAAAAATATTTTTTCTTTGTGATGAGAACTCTTAGGATTTACTCTCTTATCACCTTTCATATATAACATACAACAGTGTTAATTATATTTATCATGTTGTAAATTGCATTCATAGTGTTATTTATCTTATAAATGGAGGTTTGTACCTTTTGACTGCGTTCATCCAATTCCCCCTCCCTCCACCCTCTGGTAACCACAAATCTGGTCTCTTTTCTGTGAGTTTGTTTGTTTTTGAAGTATAATTGACCTACAGCACTATGTTAGTTCCTGTTACACAACATAATGATTCAATATTTTTATATATTTCAAAATGATCACCACAATAAGTCTAGTTAACCATCTGTCCCCATGCAATATTACATAATTATTGACTATATTCCCCACACTGTATATTTCATACCCATGACTCATTTATTTTGCAAATGGAAGTTTGTACCGCTTAATCTCCCTCACCTATTTTTCTTCTTCCTTACCCCTCTCCCCTCTGGCAACCACCTGTTTATTCTCAGTATCTGTCTTACGGCTGAGTAATTTTCCATTGATGAGCAGGTAGGTTGCTTCCATATCTTGGCTATTGTAAATAACGCTGCAATGAACATAGGGGTGCATGTATCTTTTATAATTAGTGTTTCAGTTTTCTTTGGGTAAATACCCAGGAGTGGAATTGCTGGATTGTATGGTAGTTCTGTTTTTAATTTTTTTGAGGAGCCTCCCTACTGTTTTCCATTGCAGCTGCACCCATTTACATTCCCACCAGCAGTGCATGGGGGTTCCCTTTTCTACACATCCTTTCTAATACTTGTTATTTGTGGTCTTTCTGATAATAGCCATTCTTACAGGTATTAGGTGATATTTCATTGTGGTTTTGATTTGCACTTCCCTCATAATTAGTGATGCTGAGCATCTTTTCAGGTGCCTTCTGGCCATCTGTCTGCCTTCTTTGGGAGAATATCTATTCAGCTCTTCTGACCGGTTTTTAATTGGTTTTTGTTTTTTGATGTTGAGTTGTATGAGTTCTTTGTTTTCTGTTTTAACCCTTTGTTGGATATATCATTTACAGGTACCTTCTCTTGTTCAGTAGGTGGCCTTTTCATTTTGTTGATAGTTCCCTTCACTTTGTAAAAGCTTTTTAGTTTGATGTAGTCTCATTGTTTATTTTTGCTTTAGTTTCCCTTGCCTGAGGAGACATATCCAAAAAATATTACTAAGACCAATGTCAAAGAGCATACTGCCTATGTTTTCTTATAGAAGTTTTATTTATGGTTTCCCTTCTTACATTTAAGTCTTTATTAATCCATTTTAAATTTATTTTTGTGCATGGTGTGAGAAATTAGTACAGTTTGATTCTTTTGCATGCAGCTGTCCAGTTTTACCAACGTCATTTATTGAAGAGGCTGTCTTTTCCCCATTGTATATTCTTGTCTCCTTTGTTGTAGATGAATTGCCCATGTAAATGTGGGTTCATTCCTGGACTCTGTTCCATTGATCTATGTGTCTGTGTTTGTGCCAATACTGTACTGTTTTGATTACTGTAGCTTTGTAGTATAGTTTGAAATCAGGGAGTGTGATACCTCCAACTTCGTTCTTCTTTCTTAAGATTGTTTTGGCTCTTTGGAGCCTTTGTGTTTTCTTACAGATTTTAAAATTATTTGTTCTAGTTCTGTGAAAAATGCCATTGGTAATTTGATAGGGATTGCATTGAATCTGTAGATTACCTTGGGTAGTATGGTCATTTCAACAATATTGATTCTTCCAATCCAAGAACACAGTATATCTTTCCATCTGTTTGTGTTGTCTTCAGTTTCTTTCAGCATTGTCTTTTAGTTTTTGGAGGACAAATCTTTTGCCTTCTTAGGTAGGTTTATTTCTAAGTATTTTATTCTTTTTTATGTGATGGTAAATGGGATTGTTTCCTTAATTTCTCTTTCTGATATATGTGTATAGAAATGCAGTAAATTTCTGTATATTATTTTGTATCCTGCAACTTTACTGAATCCATCAATGAGTTCTAGTATTTTTTTCTTGGTGTCTTTAGGATTTTTTTATGTATAGTATCATGTCATTTGCAAACTGACAGTTTTACTTCCTCCTCTCCAATTTTATTCCTTTTATTTTTTTTCTCTTGTCTGATTGCTGTGGCTAGGACTTCCAATACTGTGTTGAATAAAAGTGGGGAGAGTGGGCATCCTTGTGTTGTTCCTGATCTTAGAGGAAATACTTTCAGCTTTTCACCATTGAGTATGATGTTAGCTGTGGGTTTGTCATATTTGGCCTTTATTATGTTGAGGTCTGTTCCATCTATACCCACTTCGTTGAGAGTTTTTATCATAAACACATGTTGAATTTTATCAAAAGCTTTTCCTTTATCTGTTGAGATGATCTTATGATTTTATTCTTTGGTTTGTTAATATGGTTTATCACATTGATTGATTTGTGGATTTTTGAGCCATTCTTGCATCCCTGGGACAGGTCCCACTCAATCATGATGTGTGATACATTTAATGTATTGTTGAACTTGGTTTGCTAATATTTTCTTGAGGATTTTTGCATCTATGTTCATCAGTGATATTGGCCTGGAATTTTCTTTTTTCTTTTTTTTTTTTTGTGGTATCTTTGTCTGGTTTTTGTATCAGGGTGATGCTGGCCTTGTAGAATGAGTTTGAAAGTATTTCTTCCTCTGCAATTTTTTGGAATAATTTGGAGGGATAGGTGTTAACTCTTCTCTAACTGTTCGGTAGAATTCACCTTTGAAGCCCTCTGGTTCTGGACTTCTGTTTGTTGGGAGTTTTTAAAATTACTTACTCAGTTTCACTACTGGTAATTGGTCTGTTCATATTTTCTATTTCTTCCTGATTCAGTCTTGGGAGATTGTACATTTCTAGGGATTTGTCCATTTCTTCTAGGTTGTCCATTTTATTGATGTACAATTGTTTGTAGTAATCTGTTATGATCTTTTGTATTTCTGTGGTGTCAGTTGTAATTTCTTTTTTATTTCTGATTTTATTGATTTGGGCCCTCTTTTTTTCCTTGAAGAGTCTGGCTAAAGGTTTATCAATTTTGTTTAAATTTTCAAATAACCAGCTCTTTGTTTCATTTATCTTTTCTGTTTTTTTGTCTCTATTTCATTTATTTCTGCTCTGATCTTTATAATTTCTTTCCTCTACTAACTTTGGGTTTTATTTGTTCTTCTTTTTCTAGTTTCTTTAGGTTGTTTATTTGAGATTTTCCTGTTTCCTGAGGTAAGCTTGTATAGCTGTAAACTTCCCTCTTATTACTGCTTTTGCTGAGTCCCATAGATTTTGGATCATTTTGTTTTCATTTGTCTCCAGGTTTTTTTTTTCAGTTTCCTTTTTGACTTCTTCAGTGATTCATTGGTGTTTAGAACATATTGTTTACCCTCCACGTTTGTGCTTTTTTTTTTCTTGTAGTTGATGTCTAGTCTCATAGCATTGTGGTTGGAAATAATGCTTGATATGTTTTCAGTCTTCTCAAATTTAATGAACTTGTTTTGTAGTCTATCATGTGATCTGTCCTGAAGAATGTTCCATGTGCACTTGAAAAGAATATGCATTCTGCTGCTTTCAGTTGGAATGCTCTCTAAATATCAATCAAGTTCACTTGGTCTAATGTGTCATTTAACAACAGTGTTTCCTTATTGATTTTCAGTCTGGATAGTCTGTCCATTGATGTAAGTGGAGTGTTAAAGTCCCCTACTATTATTGTGTGACTGTAAATTTCTTCCTCTATGTCTGTTAATATTTGCTTATATATTTAGGTTTTCCTATGTTGGGTGCATATATATCTTTATAGTTGTTATGTCTTCTACTTGGATTGATCCCTTGATCACTATGTAATGTCCTTCTTTGTCTCTTGTTACAGTCTTTGTTTTAAAGTCTATTTTTTCTGTTATAGTTATTGCTACTCTGGCTTTCTTTTTTTTTTTTTTTGCGGTACACGGGCCTCTCACTGTTGTGGCCTCCCCTGTTGTGGAGCACAGGCTCCGGACGTGCAGGCTCAGCAGCCATGGCTCACGGGCCCAGCCGCTCTGCGGCATGTGGGATCTTCCCGGACTGGGGCACGAACCCATGTCCCCTGCATCGGCAGGCAGACTCTCAACCACTGCACCACCAGGGAAGCCCAACTCTGGCTTTCTTTTGATTTCCATGTGCGTGGAATACCTTCTTTAATCCTCTCACTTTCAGTCTGTATGTGTCTTTAGATCTCTTATTGTTGACATTGACCTTGATCACCTGGCTGATGTAGTGTTTGTCAGGTTATCCACTATAAAATTACTCTCTTCCCCACTTTCATACTGTACATTTTGGAAGGAAGGAAATACTATGTGCAGCACACACAAAATGAGTGAGGAATTCTGCAGTTCCCTAAGGTTTGAATATCTTATTAAGTTATTTAAAAATTTTCTGTGTGGGAGATTAATCTGTTTTCTCCCAGTTATTTACTTATTCAGTCATGTTTTTTTATCTGTGTAGACTGATGTATATTTATTTTATACTTTGAGTTATAATCCAATAATATTTAATTTATTTTGTTGCCCAGGTTTTTCCAGCTTTGGCTATTGGGAGCTCTTTCATATGGCTCTTGTGTCTTTAATTAATTTTATTTTTTATGTTGGTCTTATATCTTGTAACCTCGCTAAACTCATTTATTAGTTCTGGTAGTTTGTTTGTTTTTTTTTAAGATTTGTAGGATTTTCTACATAGATGATAATGTCATCTGGGAAATAACACAGTTTTATTTCGTTTCTAAACTGGATGCCTTTTATTTTTATTATTTTATTTCATTTTTTTTTTTGCCTTACTGTGTCAGGTAGAACCTCCAGTACAATGTTGAATAGAAGTGGTGAGAGCAGACATCCTTGCCTTGTCTCTGTCTTAGGGGAAAAGCATTTTAGTCTTTCATCATTACGTATGATCGCAACTGTAGGGTTTTTGTACAAGTCCCTGTAGTTTTGGGGAAGTTCTCTTCTGTTCCTAGTTTATTGAGAATTATTTTTCCATGCATGGTGTTAACTTTTGTCCAGTGCTTTTTTATGCCTCTATTGAGATCACGATGTGATTTTACTTTTCATGTGGTGAATTATATTAGTTGATTTTTGAATGTTAAACCAACCTTCATTACTGGAATAAATACTTGGTCATGATGTATGTACTTCTTATGTATTGTTTCTTAAACTGTGGGTCATAGCTTGCCTTGTGAAAATAGTGTAGTCAATCACCATTTTGAAAGGAGGAAATAGAATGGAAAATATCAGACTGTATTAAACTATCACTTTGAGAAATTTTTGTTTTGTATGTGTGTACTGGATTGTAAAGTCTATTTCTTGATCTCATATCCAAAATTTTGAAAATAACTAATTCACTTCTTGAACCTGAAGACAATGAGGCATAGAGTGGGGCAAGAAGGCAACTAGACTTAAGAGGAGGTTGCCAGGTTAAAGGAGGTGCAACTGGGGTGTTGGGTAAGGCAGAAAGGAAATAGGGGTTTCTTTAGAAACACCTCATTTGTTTCTTAGTTGTTTTTTTTTTTTATTGTGGTACGTGGGCCTCTCACTGCTGTGGCCTCTCCCGCTGCGGAGCACAGGCTCTGGACGCACAGGCTCAGCGGCCATGGCTCACGGGCCTAGCCACTCCGTGGCATGTGGGATCTTCCCAGACCAGGGCACGAACCCGTGTCCCCTGCATCGGCAGGCGGACTCTAAACCACTGCGCCACCAGGGAAGCCCTGTTTCTTAGTTTTAAGTGGAGGAATCTTTATGGCTGCATGATGAAGCCCATGGTCTGTGAAAGGGTGTAATTAGGTGCAGATTAATAACTTAATGTTTTTAGCCAAAGGACTTGGCAGACTATCAGATTTTCGGAACGTGCTCCAGTAACATGTTCTCTCGTACAGCTTTACCATGTGGTCTTTAGGTATTTTCTCTTCTAGAAATATTGTTTTTAATAAAGTCAAGTTGAAGCTGTTGTTAGATTTGCTTACATAAAGATTTTGGTTCTTTTTATATCTTTTCATATGCAGTGAGAACACAATCCTTGTAGGGGTGCACAGTCTTGAGATACTAGCTAGTGATTTCAATTACTAGTTCATTTCAACGGTTTTAGTTAGGCCCAACTGGAGAGAATGGAACAATGATGGGTTAAGAATCTTTATGGTATCTTTAAGTTCTTAAATGTTGGATTTGTGTTTCTCAGTTCTGCTCCTTTATTGTTTGTCAGTTTGATCCTAAGGTAGTGTTCTAGTTTTAAATTTCTGAAGGAAGAAATCTGATTGAAGAGTCTAAATGCCTTGTCATTCTCTAGATCAAATCAGCTGTAACCAAGGAAGTATATAACATGTGTTAGGTATGCACCTTTCCCCTATGTTTATAGCCTTTCTCTGGGAAGACAGAATCAGTGGTAACTGGGTAGGCACCCTGAGAGGTGTTTGTTTATAATAAGTTAATTAAATCAAACAACAATGATATTAATAATCAAATTACAGTATTGAAGTAATTTATTTTCTGGATGGTTACAATTAATGCTATTTACGTTAAGGCAATGGTTCTGAGCCTTTTCGGTGTCCAAAAACCCCCTTTGAAAATATTATGAAGTATCTTGGACCCCTTGAAGCCCATCCAAGAACTTCAGATTAAGTATGCCTACTTTAAACTTTTAAATTAAACAATTTAACGTGCATTTTAAAATTCCCTGTAAAGTCTAGTTTTTCATGCTATAGCATGAAATATCAGAATGAGAATGATTATTTCTTTTTTTTTCTTTTTTTTTTTTGCAGTACGCAGGCCTCTCACTGTTGTGGCCTCTCCCGTTGCGGAGCACAGGCTCCGGACGCGCAGGCTCAACAGCCATGGCTCACGGGCCTAGCCACTCTGTGGCATGTGGGATCCTCCCGGATTGGGGTACGAGCCCGTGTCCCCTGCATCGGCAGGCGGACTCTAAACCACTGCGCCACCAGGGAAGCCCAGAATGATTACTTCTAATTACAACTGTTATTTGAGAAAAATGTTATCAAGTAGCATAGCTACTTTTTCTTTCTTTCTTCTTTTTTTTTTTTTTTTTTTTTGCCACTTCTTAAGTTTAGAAGAATAGTAGGCATTGATGTGAATCTCTAACAACCTGTACAATAATAGGAACCATAAATACTTTCAGGACAAGGTGAATAATTCAAGAAATGCATATTCGCTGATGAAGTTTTAAAACAATGTCCCAGGGAGGGGCTGTTATCTGAATACAAAGAATTGTGGAAGAAGGTAAGTAGGTCAGAAAAGGGTTTATGAGCTATGTTCTAAGATTGTTTTTAGCACTAAGATTTTATGATTCTACCCCCAAATACTATATTTAATCTAGAGATGGTTCATGTCACAGATCTGTTGCAGTTTGCTTTAGCAAATAAAACAACTTTATGATCTTTGTTTTTATGATACAGCTATAAAATGGATCTGATGAAACTTCAAATAAATCATATCTAAAATTTACAGTAACATCAGATATATAATTTATACCTTTCTGATTTATGATCTACTGTATACTTAGTGATTTATCAAGCCAGAAATCTTTTTTTAGAAAATTTTGATCACTGGTTATGTAATGTCTCTGTGTTGTTCATATTCCTATTTAACCTGCATCTTCATATTAATAGTAGGTAACACTCACTGAATTTTCTTTTCTGTTTTTTTTTTTTTTTAAACAAGTCTGTTTATTAGAAAGGCTGGTTTTGGGGGGGGGTGTTTGTTTTGTTTTATTTATAAACATCAGTGAATTTTCTGTGTTAGAGACAATTCCTGGCATTTTCCATGTTCTAACTCAGTTAATCCTCAAAACAGCCCCATGAGGCAGGTAATATTATTATCACCATTTTACAGATGAGGAAACTGAGCCATAGAGAGGTTATTTATTTATTAATTTATTTTTTATTTATTTTTGTGGTACGCAGGCCTCTCACCGCTGTGGCCTCTCCCGTTGCGGAGCACAGGCTCCGGACACGCAGGCCCAGCAGCCATGGCTCACGGGCCCAGCCGCCCTGTGGCATACGGGACCCTCCCAGACCGGGGCACGACCCCATGCCCCCCGCATCGGCAGGCGGACCCCCAACCACCGCGCAACCAGGGAAGCCCTATTTATTTTTTTAAATAACAATTTATTTTGGCCTTCCCTGGTGGTGCAGTGGTTGAGAATCTGCCTGCCAGTGCTGGGAACGCGGGTTTGAGCCCTGGTCCAGGAGGATCCCACATGCCGCAGAGCAGCTGGGCCTGGGCGCCTCAACTACTGAGCCTGAGCTCTAGAGCCCGCAAGCCACAACTACTGAGGCCGAGTGCCAAAACTACTGAAGCCTGTGCGCCTGGGACCCGTGCTCCGCAGTGGGAGAGATCACTGCAGTGAGAAGCCCGTGCACTGCGGCGAGGAGCAGCCCCTGCTTGCCGCAACTGGGTAGAGCCCACATGCAGCAACAAGACCCAATGCAGCCATAAATAAATAAATAAATAAAAATTAATTTTGTTTATTTTATGTTTGGCTGCATTGGGTTTTCGTTGCTGCACGCAGGCTTTCTCTATATGTGGCAAGTGGGGGCTGCTCTTCGTTGCGGTGCATGGGCTTCTCATTGAGGTGGCTTTTCTTGTTGCAGGCTCTAGGCTTTAGGCGTGTGGGCTTCAGTAGTTGTGGCACGCGGGCTCAGTAGTTGTGGATTGCGGGCTCTAGAGCGCAGGCTCAGAAGTTGTGGTGCAACGGGCTTAGTTACTCTGCGGCATGTGGGATCTTCCTGGACCAGGGATCAAACCTGTGTCCCCTGCATTGGCAGGCAGATTCTTAACCGCTGTGCGACCAGGGAAGTCTGAGAGGTTAAGTATTTTTTTTGAAGGGGGATGCAATTTTTTTTAACATCTTTATTGGTGTATAATTGCTTTACATTATTGTGTTAGTTTCTGCTATATAACAAAGTGAATCAGCTATACGTATGCATATGTTCCCATACCTCTTCCCTCTTGCGTCTCCCTCCCTCCCACCCTCCCTATCCCACCCCTCTAGGTGGTCACAAAGCATCAAGCTGATCTCGCTGTGATATGCGGCTGCTTCCCACTAGCTATCTATTTTACATTTGGTAGTGTATATATGTCCATGCCACTCTCTCACTTTGTCCCAGTTTACCCTTCCCCCTCCCCGTGTCTTCAAGTCCATTCTCTACGTCTGCGTATTTATTCCTGTCCTGTCCCTAGGTTCTACAGAACCATTTTTTTTAATTTATTTTTTTAGATTCCATATATATGTGTTAGCCTACAGTACTTGTTTTTCTCTTTCTGACTTACTTCACTCTGTATGACAGACTCTAGGTCATCCACGAGAGGTTAAGTGTTAAGTGGCATTTTTCTTCTTGCAGAGCTGCGATTCTTGACTTTTCGTGCATTTGTGCTGTGTTCCCTTAAGCAAATTATAAATCTTGATTATATGGACTGACTTACTTGTTTTGCCCTAAATTTTACCGTGTACAGTGCTCTACACATAATTTAGACTCTAATTATGTATTAACTGTAAAATGTGTAATCTAAATCAAACCTTTCCTTTCCATTTGCCTGGAAATTTTATTCCTCTACTTAGCTATTTTGTTGTTACTAATGAAAAACCTAGTAAATTTATTTTCATGTATTACATGTAATTAAAGAAGATTTTGGAAAAATGGAAGCCTGTTTGCATGTTTTAAGTTAGCTTTAAATTGTTACATTGTTAAAAATATAGTTAACCAATAAAATATATACATCCACATTTAAAATTTATTTCATATAATACTAATGTTAAAATAAAGAACACATCTTTACTTTAAAATAAACCTCTTTACATGCCATAATGTACATAGTAATGGAACATTATTGTGTGTTCTGAATTTTAAAAATAAAAAATTCAGTAAGAATTGTGCCAATTTTATCTTTATTATGTGTTATGACTTTCTTCTGTACAGTTGTTATGACTTTGACATATTCAAGTCAATCAGCTTTCTTTTTTATCCTCATTTTGAGTCTTTAACATGTCTACTTCGGTTTTATATAGATTTCATGCTTCCATTCTCCCACTCCACTCTTATCTCCACCAAATAATTAATTATTTAGAAGTTTAATTCATTGACCTAGATTTCTACCATTTTTTAAAAAGTTTGTTTTAAAATGTTTATATAACTTTTAGAACTTTAAATGAGTCTTTAGTGAACTGAAGAGGTTTACTTCAGATAATAATTTATTCTCTTTAGGATCAGGCCCAGTATTATAACCCTTCTAATATTAGTAGAATATTTAGTAGAATAAGACAATTATCTGGAGATTTCACATGGCAATGTAGTCCAAAGAGCCTATAGCAACACTTGGACAAAGCATAGGTAGACATATAGCTAGTCCATGCCTTAATGTTATTTTGTGGGTTTTAGTCCCTTTGTTTACTTATTGAAAGTGTGCTTTTCCTCTATCAATTAAGTTAACAAATGTGACTGAAAAACCATCCTCCTCTCTCTGTTTTTGGAAGGAACATAATCATATTAATAAATGATTGGGAAATATTTGTGCAAAACTGAAATATATGTTAAATGAAAGCCTCATGTATGAATAATAGAAGATAAATAATTTGATATGTCCACGGCCTACCCAGTATAAGAAACCAACTCTCTAATAGCTGTGGATGTGACAGTTACCAATACATCTTCAGCTTCCTCTTTAAAATATTTTAATAGATGAGCAGTATTAATATGTTTCAAGATTAGCTCCACCGCTCTGCCATTTTAAAGTCCTGTTTGGATAAGCTTGAACTTTTTTGGATTTTTTTTGGCTGCACCCCTTGCGGGATCTTAGTTCCCTGAGCAGGGATTGATCCCGCACCCTCGGTGGTGAAAGTGCAGATTTTGGACTACAGGGGAATTCCGAAGCATGAACTTTTTTTTTTTTTTTTTTTTTAATATTTATCTATTTGGTTGCGCTGGGTCTTAGTTGCAGCAGGCAGGCTTCTTAGTAGTGGCTCCAGGGCTCCTTAATTGCGGCTTGCTGGTTCCTTGCACGTGGGCTCCTTAGTTGTGGCATGCAAATTTTTAGTTGCGGCATGCATGTGGGATCTAGTTCCCTGACCAGAGATCGAACCTGGGCCCCCTGCACTGGGAGCACAGTCTTATCCACAGCGCCACCAGGGAAGTCCCCCCAAGCTTGAACTTTTGATATTGCTCCTGTTAAAACTATAATCAATGCCTTCATAATTTAAACTCAATAAAAAGCAGGTCAGGAGAAAGAGAACTCTTAATTGGATATCTGTTTTGTATCAGATACTTTACATATTATCTTTAATACTTTACATATTATCTTTAATCCTCACTAAAATTTTTTGAGTTGCACATTTTTTGAGTTTTTTCTCCATTTTACAGATGAGGAAATTGAGGCAGAGGGGTGTCACAGTAGGTGGCTAAACTAGAATTCACATTTGTTTGTCTGACTTTAAATAAGGTCCATGCTCCTTGCACATGTTGTCCCTTTGGTATGAACTAAATTGAAGATAGAATTTCTTGTGAATAACATTTTAATCTTTCCATCTTCCACTTTTGCGTATTGAAATCACAGTATATAATTTTGAACCTTGAATTTTCACCAGGCACTATAGTATAACCATTTCTTTATATAATTCTCAACACGTATTGCTTGATACATATGTAGGCATAATGTATCATAATTAAAGGAATTATTATGGAGTGCTTTCACTTTTTTCCTTTTGTAAATATCATTGAGATGAACATTCTTGTACCATAGACCATTAAGATGTTGCCTGATTTCTCCACTAATCACCCCTCCTTGCCCAACACTAAGGATATATAGTCAAATGTTGTATTCATGAGTTAATCAGATTCGTTTTTGTCCATCTATCCCTCTGTCCTTTCTTCCTATCTTCCCCTTGAATATGGTTACAGTATTTTTTAATACAATTAGGTTCATTTGTTTCAGGTCGCTTTCAGTTTTAGGCATTTCCCCTCTTCACATTCTTTCTTATTTTATTTTTTGCATATGTAGAGTATTAATATGCTTTCCAAAATCAAAACTGTTCAAAGCCAGTCCCTCTTCTTGTGTACTCTATGTGCTGTCTTCTAATCAAGGATTTTATTCCATCCATTGTCTGTCCATCAGTAGTTTTCTTTTCTCTGCTTCATGGTCGTCAACATACAAGCCTGCTGAATTTTCTCTCACCTAACAAAAACGATTTCTCTCCTACCTCACTGGCCCTTCCTTCTTAATCGCCTTTATTGGTTACTTGGCCTCTTAGTGGTCCTTGACCACAGTCCTTGAGCCATTTCATTTTTTGTCTCCATCTTGCAATTGTAAATACCATATATAACATTGGTGATTATTAAATTTGTATCTGCAACTACTGAATAAGATTTGAATATCCAGCTACCTAATTGGTATCTCCTCTTGGATATCTAATAAGCATCTCTTAATTAAACTATTCCAAGCCTAAATTCTGATCCTTAATCCCAAGCTTATTTCTCCCTCTGTCTCTTTACCCCAATAAATGGTGGCTCTATCCTTCTGTTTGCTTAGATCAAAAACCTTGGAGCCATCCTTGACTTCAATCTGTACTATCAAATCCCGTTGGCTTTACCTTCAGAATATGTCTAGAATTGTTCCCTTCTCACCACTTCCTACTCTTCCATCTTGGTCCAAGGCAACATCTTCTCTTACCTGTCTTATTGCAATAACCTTCTGTCTGGGCTCCCTGCTTCTGTCCATGTCCTTCTTTTATCTATTCTCAATAGAGCCATCCTTTAAAACTCCCTGTGCTTGTCAAAAACCATCTCCAGTCACTCTCATTTTTACTCAGAGTAAAAGCCAGAGAGTCCTTAGAGTGGCTTAAAAGGCCTCACATGATCTGGCCCTTGTTATTTCTCTAACCTCACCTCCTTTCATTTTTGCCCTTGTTCATTTCCTCCACTCACATTGGCTTTCTTGCTATTCCTCAGACCTGCCAAGCACGTTCCTACCTCAGTTTTTGCCCTTAGCTTTTCCTCTGCCTAGAGCATTCTTCCTCCAGATATTTGCATAGCTAGCTCCTTGGCTTTCTTCAGATCTTTACCCAAATGTCATCTTTTTAATGAGGCTTTTCCTGTCTACTCTTTTTTGTTTTGTTTTGTTTTGTTTTGTTTTGTTTTTTCGGTATACGGACCTCTCACTGCTGTGGCCCTTCCCGTTTTGGAGCGCAGGCTCCGGACGCGCAGGCTCAGCGGCCATGGCTCACAGGCCCAGCCGCTCCGCGGCATGTGGGATCTTCCCGGACCGGGGCACGAACCCGTGTCCCCTGCATCGGCAGGCGGACTCTCAACCACTGTGCCACCAGGGAAGCCCCCTGTCTACTCTTTTAAAAATTAAAAGGTCCTCTGCTTGCACCTCCTATCTTACTTTCGCTTTGTTTTTTCCACAGTTATCAGAATCTGACTTTTTTTTTTTTCAAGAAAGAAATGGGAAATTTTATTCAAGCCAATCTGAAAATTATAACTAGGGAGATAGTCTTTCAGAAAGCTCTGAGGACTGTTCTGCCCATTAGAGGTCAAAGCACAGTTATATAAGTTTTTGAGACAAAGGGTTGTACATCAAAGGGTTAAACATCAAGGTGGCATTGACAGTTTACATAGTTCAACAAAGTGAGTAGTGGGTCATCATAACCGGAGGGAATGCTATCTCCTAAGGAGTTTCCTTGCTGGTGCCAGCAGGAAATTGGTGTGTGTGTGTGTGTGTGTGTGTGTGTGTGTGTGTAGACGTTCCTGCGTCTTCTTAGGGAATCTAGTTAATGTATAATGCAGATGCACAATGCACACTAAGGAGAAGGTATAGTGGCTCAAACAGCAGAGAAAATTTCACGTTAAATTTTTTTTCCTGCCTTAAAATAATTTTGTTTCATCAGCAGCCTCATTGAGGAGGTAATATTTGAGTAGACTCTAAGGTGGTAAGGGACTTAGCCTTATGGATATGGTGGAAATAGTGTTGCAGGCAGTAGGAGCAGCCAGTGAAAAATTCTAAGGAGGAGAGCTTGCCTGGTATGTTTGGAGAACAGCATGGGGACACTGAGGGTAAGAGGTGAGATTAGAACTGTAAACTAGTATGTTTGTTGGTGTGGGGGGGGGGCTTTTCACCACAGAATTAACCTTATTCATGAAATAAAAGCTATACATTTTCTATTTACACTATAACTATGTATTATAAAGTCAAGGAAGTCAGTGTTGTTCTTTCTTGGACTTTATATTATGAATATCAGGATGAAAAGTGGTTTGAAGCTCTAATTTTTTAACTCAATCAACTGTGCAGAAATCGCTTATGAACTGTATGTTAATGATTTGAATCATGTGCCTGAGGTCCCTTTGCCAGAGACTTTTTAATTTAATTGGTAGTGGTGAGGGTGGGAAGGGAGGGGGTTGTGCCTGGGCATTGAGTTTTTTAAGCGCTCCCAGGTGGTTCTATATGCACTGCTCTGGTACCTGAATATATAGAAAAAGAGACAGCTTTTCTCATTCCGGCTCCAAAGTAGTCTGCTCAGTATGCTTATCATCCTTGCTGCTTCAGCTCACTGCAGTGTCTCATAACTCCCTGGAACTCAACAACCACAAATCCCCTCCACAGAAATCCTGGGACCTCTCCTAGCCATGCCATTGGAGGGGAAAGGTAGGACAGGTAAGAGTTTTCCTTTACTGCCCCATTCATAAGTTCCCCACAACACCAAAAAACAAGACTGGGTGTGGGCACCAGATGACTGAAAAGTTTGTGTTACAGAATGACAGTGTAAGAGGAAGGGTAAGAGAAGAGGGGAGCAAAATGTTGGCATCAATTGCCTAATAAAAAATTTTAAGAACAAGGCTGCCTAATATTCAGTTTCAAATTTTGGCATTGTTGTGGTAGAAAATACCCTGTCTCCCCCACTCATCTGTTTCATTTATGTGTCTGGCACATTTTTGGCACACAACAAATATTTGTTATATAAATGAATGAATGAATTCAAGCGGGCTGAACACAAAAAGCAACAAGCCTCCAACCCATCCTTTCCTGATCCCTCCAATCTTGTTCCCCAGTGGCAGTCGCATTTACCTCACTGTTACCCTACTAGCTCTAAATTTTACATCTATGCTGTTCATTCTAGATGTATCAGTGTTAGATCTTGCATACTCACTTACTGCTAAGATAGGTAAGGATTTTACTAAATTAACCACTCCAAATTTTCCCGACCTACAATACCTAATAAATTATATCACTATTGTTAGCTTTTCCATTGCTTACATTTGTGAGGTTAAACAATATACTTAAATTTGTATTTCTTATTTCAACTATAAGGAGTACCTCTTCACTTTGAATCTGACTTATTATATATTTAACCTATTTCTTAATTCTCTGTGTTCCATCCCCCAGTTAAGCTCCATGAAGGAAGAGATTTTTATCTATTTTGTTTACTCTCAAATCCCCAGTGCCTTTTATTTATTTAAAAAATATTTATTTATTTTTGGCTCCATTGGATCTTTTTTTTTTTTTTTAACATCTTTATTGGAGTATAATTGCTTTACAATGGTATGTTAGTTTCAGCTTCACAACAAAATGAATCAGTCATATATATACATATATTCCCATATCTCCCCCCGCCTGCGTCTCCCTCCCTCCCACCCTCCCCATCCCACCCCTCCAGGCGGTCACAAAGCACCGAGCTGATCTCCCTGTGCTATGCGGCTGCTTCCCACTAGCTATCTACCTTACGTTTGGTAGTGTATATATGTCCATGCCTCTTTATCGCTTTGTCACCGTTTACCCTTCCCCCTCCCCATAGCCTCAAGTCCATTCTCTAGTAAGTCTGTGTCTTTATTCCTGTTTCACCCCTAGGTTTTTCATGACATTTTTTTTTTTTTAAATTCCATATATATGTGTTAGCATACGGTATTTGTCTCTCTCTTTCTGACTTACTTCACTCTGTATGACAGACTCTAGGTCTATCCACCTCATTACAAATAGCTCAATTTCGTCTCTTTTTATGGCTGAGTAATATTCCATTGTATATATGTGCCACATCTTCTTTATCCATTCATCCGATGATGGACACTTAGGTTGTTTCCATCTCCGGGCTATTGTAAATAGAGCTGCAATGAACATTTTGGTACATGACTCTTTTTGAATTATGGTTTTCTCAGGGTATATGCCCAGTAGTGGGATTGCTGGGTCATACGGTAGTTCTATTTGTAGCTTTTTAAGGAACCTCCATACTGTTCTCCACAGTGGCTGTATCAATTTACATTCCCACCAACAGTGTAAGAGGGTTCCCTTTTCTCCACACCCTCTCCAGCATTTATTGTTTCTAGATTTTTTGATGATGGCCATTCTGACTGGTGTGAGATGATATCTCATTGTAGTTTTGATTTGCATTTCTCTCATGATTAGTGATGTTGAGCATTCTTTCATGTGTTTGTTGGCACTCTGTATATCTTCTTTGGAGAAATGTCTATTTAGGTCTTCTGCCCATTTTTGGATTGGGTTGTTTGTTTTTTTGTTATTAAGCTGCATGAGCTGCTTATAAATTTTGGAGATCAATCCTTTGTCAGTTGCTTCATTTGCAAATATTTTCTCCCATTCTGAGGGTTGTCTTTTGGTCTTCTTTATGGTTTCCTTTGCTGCGCAAAAGCTTTTAAGTTTCATTAGGTCCCATTTGTTTACTCTTGTTTTTATTTCCATTTCTCTAGGAGGTGGGTCAAAAAGGACCTTGCTGTGATTTATGTCATAGAGTGTTCTGCCTATGTTTTCCTCTAAGAGTTTGATAGTTTCTGGCCTTACATTTAGGTCTTTAATCCATTTTGAGCTTATTTTTGTGTACGGTGTTAAGGAGTGATCTAATTTCATACTTTTACAGGTAGCTGTCCAGTTTTCCCAGCACCACTTATTGAATAGGCTGTCCTTTCTCCACTGTACATTTCTGCCTCCTTTGTCAAAGATAAGGTGACCATATGTGCGTGGGTTTATCTCTGGGCTTTCTATCCTGTTCCATTGATCTATCTTTCTGTTTTTGTGCCAGTACCATACCGTCTTGATAACTGTAGCTTTGTAGTATAGTCTGAAGTCTGGGAGCCTGATTCCTCCAGTTCCTTCTTTCGTTCTCAAGATTGCTTTGGCTATTCGGGGTCTTTTGTGTTTCCATACAAATTGTGAAATTTTTTGTTCTAGTTCTGTGAAAAATGCCAGTGGTAGTTTGATAGGGATTGCATTGAATCTATAGATTGCTTTGGGTAGTAGAGTCATTTTCACAATGTTGATTCTTCCAATCCAAGAACATGGTATATCTCTCCATCTATTTGTATCATCTTTAATTTCTTTCATCAGTGTCTTATAATTTTCTGCATACAGGTCTTTTGTCTCCTTAGGTAGGTTTATTCCTAGATATTTTATTCTTTTTGTTGCAATGGTAAATGGGAGTGTTTTCTTGATTTCACTTTCAGATTTTTCATCATTAGTATATAGGAATGCCAGAGATTTCTGTGCATTAATTTTGTATCCTGCCACTTTACCAAATTCATTGATTAGTTCTAGTAGTTTTCTGGTAGCATCTTTAGGGTTCTCTATGTATAGGATCATGTCATCTGCAAACAGTGACAGCTTTACTTCTTCTTTTCCGATTTGGATTCCTTTTATTTCCTTTTCTTCTCTGATTGCTGTGGCTAAAACTTCCAAAACTATGTTGAATAAGAGTGGTGAGAGTGGGCAACCTTGTCTTGTTCCTGATCTTAGTGGAAATGCTTTCAGTTTTTCACCATTGAGGATGATGTTTGCTGTGGGCTTGTCATATATGGCCTTTATTATGTTGAGGAAAGTTCCCTCTATGCCTACTTTCTGCAGGGTTTTTATCATAAATGGGTGTTGAATTTTGTCAATCCATTGGATCTTTATTGCTGCACGCAGACTTTCTCTAGTTGTGGTGAGCAGGGGCTACTCTTCGTTGCGGTGCACCGGCTTCTCTTTGCGGTGGCTTCTCTTGTTGCGGAACACGGGCTCTAGGCACGTGGGCTCAGTAGCTGTGGCTCGTGGGCTGTAGAGCGCAGGCTCAGTAATTGTGGCGCACGGGCTTAGTTGCTCTGCGGCATGTGGGATCTTCCCGGACCAGAGTTCGAACCCCTGTCCCCTGCACTGGCAGGTGGATTCTTAACCACTGTGCCACCAGGAAAGCCCGCCCTGCCTAGTGCCTTTTAAATTATAGGTAATCAGTTAAAATTTATTGAATGAATGAATGAATAAAATGGTCAAGGCCTTGTGTAATCAGTCCTCTCTTTGTCCTTCCAGAGTTATCTTCTGCTCCCCTGGCTCTCTTGCTACATGCCAGATGCTGATCTTTTTCACTTCCACTTTATACCATGCTCCCTCCTGCCTTAGAACCTTTATATGTTTTATTTCCTCTACTTGGAATACGCTTTATTTCCTAACCCCTTCTTTTCCTTGCCTAGTTAACTTCTATTACTCATCCTTTAGATATCAGCTCAAAAGTCCCTATTTCAAAGAAGATCTGGATTAAGAACCCCTGTATTCACTCTTCACCAACTAAACTGAATATTTCAGAAAGGCAAAAACCTTGAGTATACTGCTTGCCAGTGTATGTGTCGGAATAGTGAATCCTCAGTAAGTACTTATTGAATGTTCCCTTCTGCACTAATATTCTGCCTTGAGGCAGTGGCAGGTCATTCCTATATGATTAGAAATGGCAACCTCTCAGGAAACTTCATATTCTTAAATGAAACATGATTGGTAGTAAGTGAGAAACAGCTCAGCATCTTTGGTCAAATATGGGTTAAATACGAGCTTTATATTGAGAAAGTCAATGTGTTGACATTTTGTGAGAAGATAGGAATCCAGATAAGATCTGGCTCAAGAAATTCTGGTTTAGAGTCAGTGCAGAAGCATGTGCATATTGATTCCTGTTGATGTGTAGGGCATGTAAATAACCCAGTACATTTTGTTACTTTAATATTTAATATCAAAAAATGGTAGAAGACTGGCTAATAACTCCTTTGTTAGCCAGTAGTTAACTTTTTCAATAGTTTCACTTTTGAAAAAGTAAGGCTGGGTAAAGTTAGCCATTTTTTATTTTGTAGGGTTGTGTTAAGAATTAATATATACGAAAGTTCTTTAAAGTGCATGTGTAATTTATTGTTATTATTACTATTATCATCATTATTAGTTGTGACATTGGGCAAATAAATTAGTTTCTCTTTATATTTACTCTTGTAAAAAGTGGGAATAAGGACTTCCCTGGTGGTCCGGCAGTTAAGACTCCACACTCCCAACGCAGGGGGCCCAGGTTCGATCCCTGGTCAGGGAACTAGATCCCACATGCTGCAACTAAGAGCCCGCATACTGCAACTAAAAGATCCCGCACGATGCAACTAAAGATCCCGCACGCAGCAACGAAGATCCCGCTTGCCATAACTAAGACCCAGTGCAGCCAAATAAATAAATAAATATTTAAAAAAAAAAGTGGGAATGAAAATAATATTGACCCTAATGGGTTATCATGAAAAGTAGTAACGCATGCACTCAAAGAGAAGAGCTTGGTATCCAATAAACCCTTGGAAAATGTTCACTGTTATTTTAACTATTATTATTTTCAATCTTTTCTTTTGAGTTTAAGAACTTTCCTTTCTAAATCATTATAGAGAATTTGAGTTCTTTAATTAGAATTCAGGGTCCAGTCTCCTATGTGACTTTTGGCACTTTCATTAAGCTCTTGGCATGATGAATGGCAGTGGTGGCAGCTGCTGCTGCTACTATTTCTAAAGGGCCACCTCATTTCCTTACCTTACTTGTATATTGGTTAGTAAAATAGGAATATCCACTTCTGTGATATTGTCTGTAGTGAAGTGAACAAAATGTTGTAGGGGATGGCTCAAAGCCTTGCATAGTTCCTGAAAAATAGTGGATACTAAGTATTCATAAATTTGAAAGACAGTAAGAACTAGAGCTTGGTTGTGTCTGGTTATAAGATATTTAAATGTATACCAAAAATACTGTAGACTTTGTGTAAGAGAGCTATGGACAAGGGAGATCAAAACAATAATAACAAAACCACATTGAAAAACACGGATTAGAGTAGAGCCTATCATTGTGGTTTTGTGTTTCTTAGTGCTGCTATTACATTCTTAATTCTCTGTATATTTGCAAGAACAAGTCAGGGGTACAGTAACTAATACTAAAATAAATGTCAATATATATTCTCTTTCAGATTTACCAAAAATTTATCTCCTGACAAGATAAATCTAAGTACCCTTAAAGGAGAAGGTGAACTGAAGAATTTGGAGTTGGATGAAGAGGTGCTCCAGAATATGTTGGATTTGCCAACATGGCTTGCTATCAACAAAGTTTTTTGTAATAAAGCATCTATTAGGGTGAGACTTTGATATCTGTGCAAGGCATTTTCTGTTTTCATTTTATTTATTTCATCCCTATCTTTTAAAATAAATATTTTGTTTTAGGTAATTCTGAAAAGAAGCATTTTTATTAACATAATTTTAAAAGACAGATACCTTGTAAATAATTGCATGAATGTGTGCCTTTTGAATTTAATTGAATGCTAATATATGTTTATTAATTTATAGGTTTTAAGTTTTATTAAAATTTAATATTAATATTTAAATAAAATTGTTGATGCTTTATTAATAAAATAATTTGGTACATATTTAAAATTTTTTTCACACGATTAGTTGTCAAAAGGGACAATTTAAATTTGTAGTTAGTAAACACTACTTCAAATGAAGACATAAGGACTGATAAGTTATCTTATTCTGGACATTATACTTTTATTTGAAATTCTGTCTCTTTTCCTCATTTGTTTTTTATTTTGAGGTTTTTAAAGTTTTCTTTTAATACTAGTTCTGCTTATTAAAACTTAAGCTTTCTTATTATCTTTGGCTCTAATCATACATCATATCATTTCCTTCTCTTAAAGATTAGGCTTAGTTTGGGAGCCTACTTAGTAGAAATACTGCATGCTAACTTTTCATAAAATTAAAATTGGGCTCCAAAGAAAAGATTGTAGAAAAGTTGCTGTATCCTTTGATGGTAACCTTTAATTTTTGTTCTATCCTCCATAAGGCCAAATGTCTAAAAACATGACATTTTTAGTGCAGGATGTATTTGAACATTATTTATTTGACATTACTTGTATTTAACATTAATGGTCTCACTTTTGTATTTGTTTTGAATACCTACAAGGAGATTGGTTGGAATTCTAGAATTTAAAAAATTGTTAAATGAACAAAACACTGATTATGCTTTGCTAGGAATTCTTCAGCTACAAAATTAAAATGTGTTTTCAGAACTGGGGAAAAAAGATATTAAGAGAACCTGAAATTTTTATTTAAAAAGATGACCAAGAAAATAAGGCTAGTAGTCTTTTTTAATATAAAATAGGTGCAGCTGATTTCAAGAGTATGAATGAATTGCTCAGTTTATTATTTTTCAATTTAAGAAAAAAGTCATCTGATATAATTTGGTATGTCTTTCACTATGTTAAGAGAGTATCTGTGTTGATTACTGTTTTATATTATTTTTTTAATGATTCATTTTAAAGAAAGAAAAATTTCTTTTGTAGATACCATGGACAAAACTGAAAACACATCCCATCTGTTTGGTAAGTTCTGAATTGCTTCAGAAATAAACACTTATATATGCATATAATCTAACAAATCTAATTAATATTAAACAAAATATTAATATTTTGTTTCATAGAAACATAATCTCATGGCTTCTCTGCTAGTTATCTTTCATTCTATTTTGATGGTTCTTAGTTTTCTCAGTTCTTAAATGAGAAGTTTGAACTTTAAAATGAGAGGGTCTTTAAAGTTTTTCAGGTCTAGAATATTATATTGTAAGTTGGTATATTTTATTGCATTTTTTAACTTTTTATTTATATATTATACTTTATTTATGAGATTCTTCTTTTAATAAAGTTTGGTCCAGACTTTCTGTGTTTCTGCTTTTACTGATCTAATATAATACGTTCTTTAGTATACTTTACTTTTTAAGGAAAACTGATCAGTTGGTCATTTATTGATTCATTCATACCACAAATATTTACTGAGCACCTCCCCTCTGCCCTGAGGGAGCATATTTTTACAAGGTGACTGACAAGGAACAAGTAAACAAAACAAGACAGTTTCAGATAATAAGTACAATATTAAATAGAGAATGAAGAATGACTGGAGATGTGTTAGTGATGACTACTAAGGACATTTGATCTTCCTTCAAGAAAAAACTTAGACTGAGAAAGAAACTTTTTTACTATGAGAGTATTTACTTTTTCATATTTCTTGCATGTTTCTTAGTTACACAAATCTCAGGTTTTAGATTGGTTCTATTTATTTTAATTAGCCCAGGTTTTAATTAAAGCTCAGGTTTAAGCTTTTAGAGGTGGTTTAATCCTATTTATTAATAAATAATCTAATTTATCAATTAATAATGTAGTACACTCTGGGATTAGTGATTATATGTCTGTAAAACCTGATGATGTCATCAGTATATGGTTACTTCTTATAGTTTTTTTCTCCTGTACTCCTGTAATAAGCTTTTTCACCAGATAATAAGTGCCTTGAGAAAGGACTAAGCACTTTTTTTTTTAGTATTTCTCTTTTTAGACCTCTAGAGAAACATTTAAAATAACTGTGCTTACTTACTGTTTTCTTTGCTCCTAAAGAAATGAAAGAGAAAATAGTCTTAAATAATATCTACGTAATATACATAAAATAAAATATCTAATGTTTACATTTTTAATATATTTTTATTAGTCCTTGGATAAAGTAATAATGGAAATGAGTACATGTGAAGAACCACGAACCCCAAATGGCCCATCACCAATTGCAACTGCTTCAGGACAAAGGTAAGCTATTTTCCATTAATCCGTATGACTGGCAAAGGGAATTTTTTTTTCTGTTATCTGCAGTAATGGGACATAAAGTAAAATTTCCTAACTTCAGTTTCTATTTTAGTTACTTCTCCCATCAAACATTTTACAGTTTCAGTAAATACATTGCAAAAGTAGCAGAATTGATTTTTAGCCTCTTTTATTCATCTTGTTTTCCTTGATATTAAATACTAATGATCAGTCAAATGCAGAGCAGTAGCAGAAAATGAAAGAAGAGCTTAGGCATTCTAAATCAGATAGTCTTTTACTTGGTTTCTCTGTATAACATTTGTTCTGTGCATCAGTGGAATTTTTATGACTCTTAAGAGTTAAGTTGATGCCTTAAAAAATTATAGACCTTTCGGATTACTCTAAAATTCATTTAATACAGAATGCTCACACTTAACACAGATTGAATTTTGATAGATAAAAATCAGATGTTAATAAAGTAGGAGCATGGGGAGCATTTCACAAAGCTGCCTTGAGAAGTTAGAATAGTTCTTAAAAAATAGATCTTCAAAAACTTGCCTATTCATCTTTGCATTCAGTAAATTTGCATCTTGTATTGTATATCATTTCCTCAAAACAGGTTTTCTGCACTATTTTTGGATGGTGCAGCTATTCATGTAAAAAGTTTACATTGATTTTAATGTGATTAGTGCCTCCTCAAGTTGTACAACATGGCAGCCCTGAACATTTACAGTATTCTGGGTGCTGTATAAAACCAGTGATAAACTCTTCTTGAGAATGAACATGCACATACAGATACACACACATACTCTGTTTCTTGCACTCTCATATTTTCCTCCTCTTTCACCAAGGTTGAGCCACCATTATTAATGCATTCTGTGAGAATACCTGCAGTCTGATCAGTGGCTTTTCGTGTGGGAATCAAATGGTGATCCATCCACTGCTGAGACTTGACTGAAGGCCAGATTTTTCAGATATACAGTTTATATTTGGACTATATGTAATAGTGATGGGGAAAAGAGCTTTCACATTAACTTCTTTGTAGTTTACATATTTTCCAGCAATTTGAGATTTTAAAGTTTAGATTATGATTTCAGGTTAGATAGAGTAGGTTGGAGCAGTTGATCTTAAAATTGGCTAGACTCAGAAATTGGAGAAAAAGTTGAGATGTTTATAAGACTATTAAAAGGGCAAAAGAAGATCAGGAAAGCTGCTGTAAACAAATGATTTATTTTAATTAGATGTGGCAGAAATTAGGTATTTTCTTATTGTATGCTAAGTGTAGTTGATACTGTTCTTCCCAATTCATGTTTTTATAGTGTCAACAAGCTTTATAATTTTGGCTTTGTAATCATATGATGGTAATCCTTATATTGTATGATAGTATCTTAATCTATTTCTATGTTTTCCAGACTTGCCTAATTGTAGCAATCATTTAGGGTGCTTATGAAATTCACAGAGTTTTTTAGGCTCCTCCTTTAAAATTAGGATTCATTAGGTCTAGAATGGTTATCAAAAATATGAATATGTATTTTCAACAATTCTTTATAGTCATGCAATTTAAGGAAACACTGATCTATTTGATTTTATTTCTAGCTAAGAGATTAAAATAGAGGGAAATTAACGATTAATAGGGTGACCCTTCCTTCTGTGCAGAACCTGTAGGCTAACAATGCTCCCACAGATTGATGGTCTACGAAACTTTGTAAATTCAGAAATTTGATTTTATCACTTCACATGAAGGAGATAAACATCTA
The DNA here is from genome assembly GCF_964270905.1 of Leucopleurus acutus. Taxonomy (NCBI): domain Eukaryota; kingdom Metazoa; phylum Chordata; class Mammalia; order Artiodactyla; family Delphinidae; genus Leucopleurus; species Leucopleurus acutus. Next base: position 82,649,096 of record NC_139152.1, on the reverse strand, counting down.
TGTGAAGATTAACCAAACTCAGAAGAGACTTATTTGTAAACTGAAATTTCGTTTATAATGGATGACATAAACCAGAAACATGTAGACATAAGTCATTGAGTCCGCCTTCACCCTTCTGATGGTAAATTGTCCAGTACAACTGTAGCACTTTTTAATGTGCATAGATTAGATTAGATGGATTTGGATATTCCAAAGGGTATTCCCAGATAATTATTATAGAAATATTCTTCCAACTCCAGGAATATTTCTGTCTAAGTGACCAGTATTTGTCCTTAGGATCACAGCAACTCCTCCCTAGGATGCTGATGAGTTCTTCCTTTCAGTTCTCAATTTTCTAAACCCCAGTTAGACAACCACCTTTTTTTTTATAACAAAATTACCTCAGTCAAGCCAAGGACTGTATAAATTACTACACATACACCATTTCACTTAAGGACCACAGCAACCTTTTGAAATAGGTATGATTCTCATTTTACAAATGATGAAACTGAGGCTCAGAGATTCCAGTAGTATTAATAATAATATACTACTATTTATAATACTATAAATAACAGTTATATCTTTTTCAGTATCTTGAGTCCAGAGATGGGCTATGTGGTTCATATGCATTATTTCATGCAATCTACACATAACCTCCAAAGTGTATCCTGATTTAAAAGATGTCATCTAAATTTTAGAAAAGATGAGTAATTTTATTTATTCATTAAGATAGTAAATCAAGAAGCATAGCAGCAGGTATAGAGGAGCAGTGTGCATGATCATTAAAAATGATGGCCTCACTTTTATGTGTGTTGGCTTTGAAATGTGTGAGAGGCAGCCAGGTAGAACTGTCTGGTGGACATTTGAATTTTACAGTCTGAAGTTACAGCAAGAGATCTGGATAGTGATATAGATTTAGGAATAATGGTCATAATTGAAGTAAGGTGCCAATTTGGCAAACTTTCACCACCCCCCTGCCAAAATATACTGATAGTCTATATTCAAGTCATACTGTACTTACCATTCTTGAAATGTGACCTTTACTTTATTATTCTCCATGTCTTTGCTCATGCTTTTCCCTATTCTAAGATTTCCCTTCCTTTTCGTCCCTCCTTGAGGAAAGTTCATCTTTCTTTCCTGGATATATTTCTCATTAACTATAAACAGTTTCTTCCTCTACCAAGTGTACTGATGATTCCTTTTTAAAAACACTTAATTACAGACTGCCTCATGTTTCAGTTGCTAGGATATGTGTTTTTTTTTCCTACCCAAGTAACTTGCAAACCCTGTAACACCACAACTCTACTTTGTTTTTCTTTATGTCCTAGCATCGTCCCCATCGTAGATGCTCAATACTTGCTGAATTGAATTAGAGAATGTGAACTTTTTCTGACTTTATTTCTAAATTATGAGATTATATTCCACTTGGCCTCTGCAACCTTCTTTGTGTCAAGAATTTAGCCCTCTTACTTACTAACATTGATGCCAGTTGTCTGCACTAATGTTTTTTGAGACTAGGCAACTTTGGAAGGTGATTATAATAATTTAGAGAGTAACTTCCAATTTTAAAAACCTTTTATCATTTTGAGAAGAACATTTTTTTTTATAACTTACATGTAACCAGACTAGATTATCGTTTTAACAAAAATGTGGTTTGTTAAACAAAAATGAATACTATTATGGCAGTTTGTGTACTTGTGTGAGAATATTAACAAAACTTTTTCACTTCTAATGATTTTATTTTGGTTTTAGTGCATTATATTTTGTTCTGCTTTGTTTTCCCAGTGAATATGGCTTTGCTGAAAAAGTAGTTGAGGGAATTACTGTTTCTGTAAATTCCATTGTCATCCGCATTGGAGCAAAAGCCTTCAATGCATCCTTTGAACTTTCCCAGCTACGGATCTATAGTGTAAATGCGAACTGGGAACATGGAGATTTAAGATTTGCTCGTATTCAGGATCCACAGAGAGGAGAGGTAAAGATTTTTTCCTTTTCTTTCTTTGTTTAAAAAATGTTTTAGTCATTGATTAATATAAAAGTACATTTACAGTGGTGTGTTAGTTTCTGCTTTACAACAAAGTAAATCAGCTATAAATATACATATATCCCCATATCTCCTCCCTCTTGGGTCTCCCTCCCACCCTCCCTATCCCACTCCTCTAGGTGGTCACAAAGCACCGAGCTGATCTCCCTGTGCTATGCGGCTGCTTCCCACTAGGTATCTATTTTACATTTGGTAGTATATATAAGTCCATACCACTCTCTCCAATAAAGATGTTAAAAAAAATTTTTTTAATAAATAAATTTTAAAAAAGTATATTTAAAATAATTACTTTTTATGGTTGCTTATATTCACATACTACTAGATTTACTTTTGCCCTTTAACTATACTTTTCTCTGTACTACTTTTAATCATTTAATTATATAATGTGCATATTTTAATGTTTTTACTGTAATATTTCAACTTACAGAGTTAATGAGTCCTATTTTAACTTCTTAGCTTCTCAGAATTGAATTTTAAATATACATAACTAAAATATGTTTTTAAAATTCTTCTTGGTTACATAATTCAAATGTTCTTTGTGCTTTATATTAAAATTAAATTACTTAGAATAAAACTGTTAACAGCTTTACAGATGATGAATATAATTATGAAGATGTGTTACTGAATTTGGAATTCTACAATTAAAAAAAATTAAAGCATAGTGAATAGATCTAGAATGTCATATGAAAATTAGTGAAGAAATACATTTTTATAATAACTTTTGTTTGTTTTTACAAATCTACATTTTTCTTATTCTATTTTGTGTAAGTGAAGCTAATCTCTATATTCTGTTTAGGTTTTGACCTTTAAGGAAATAAATTGGCAGATGATTCGAATAGAGGCAGATGCTACCCAAAGCTCACATCTTGAAATTATGTGTGCTCCTGTTCGATTAATAACCAACCAATCAAAAATCAGAGTCACACTTAAAAGAAGAGTAAGTCAACAGGGTTACCCTTATGATTTATGCGATAGCTATTAGAATTGATGGGAAATTTTAAATTATTTTTTAGCTGAAATATTGGCATATTAAAACAGTGTAAAATAAAAGGAAATATAGTGCCTCAAGCAATATTTGAAGAAATCTGATGTAATGGTAACATTTTTCAGGTTTCTAAGTTTAATATTTAGATTTCTTTTTAATGTGACTTTATTCAGAAATAGGGTCTTTTTTAAAAAATTATTTATTTAATTTATTTATTTTTGGCTGTGTTGGATCTTCGTTGCTGCGCCTGGGCTTTCTCCAGTTGCCGCGAGTGGGGGCTACTCTTCCTTGTGGTGCACAGGCTTCCTTATTGCGGTGGCTTCTCTTGTTGCGGAGCATGGGCTCTAGAGCACAGGCTCAATAGTTGTGGTGCATGGGCTTAGTTGCTCCGTGGCATGTGGGATCTTCCCAGACCAGGGCTCAAACCCATGTCCCCTGCATTGGCAGGCAGTTTCTTAACCACTGTGCCACTAGGGAAGCCCACAGATTTTTATTTTTGATAAATTGAATAGATTTCTCAGTTATCAAATATTTATTGAACATTAACTGTTTTATAATTTTACTTCTCCTTATTGAATCTTGCTCAGGAGTGGGTAAATGGTAAAGTCTTCACTATTAGTAACCAAAACGACTAGTTTTAGAAGGTTAAGATATGACTGGTAATTTAGATAAATAGGGATGATAGTTACTTAAGGATGTCAGTATTTGAGAGTCCACTGTGGATTGTGATGAAATTTAATGAGGGGGAGTAATGACTTTTTAAAAAACTTGGCTCAATTAAAATCTCAACGATATGTTTTCTAGTACTAGACACAAATCACTGTACTAAATTAAATTGAAAAGAATTTTTCAGAGTATGACAATACAAATATTCTAAAATGTGAAATATGGTTAAAATAGCATTTCAGTTTTTTATTAAATTTTTTTAAAAAGATTTATTTATTTTTGGCTGCATCGGGTCTTAGTTGAGGCATGTGGGATCTTTTGTGTGGCGCATGGGCTTCTCTCTAGTTATGACATGCGGGTTTTCTCTTCTCTAGTTGTGGCGCGCAGGCTCCAGGGTGCGTGGGCTCTGTATTTGTGGCCTGTGGGTTCCAGAGCACATGGGCTCTGTAGTTTGCGGCACGTGGGCTCTAGTTGATGCGTGCGAGCCCGGTAGTTGTGGTGCATGGGCCTAGTTGCCCCACGCATGTAGGATCTTAGTTCCCCGCCCAGGGATCGAACCAGCGTCCCCTGCATTGTAAGTCAGGTTCTTTACCACTGGACCACCAGGGAAATCCCTTTAATTAATTTTAATGCCCCTTTTTCTACTAGAATTACAGTTGACCCTTGAACAACACAGTTTTGAACTGCATGGGTCCACTTATATGTGGATATTTTTCAATAGTAAATACTACAGTACTACATGGTCTGAGGCTGGTTGAATCTGTGGATGTGGAGGAACCTTGGATATGGAGGAAATTTGGGTACAGAGGGCCGACTATAAGTTATATGCATTAACCCCGCATTGTTCAAGGGTCAACTGGGGTTGAATTAACATAGGTAATTTTATGATTTATTAGCTATAAATGAAAAATGAATTATATTAATACTTGTACCTATATAACTTGTTCCTGTTAAAGTACAGGAATCTATCAGTCTTTTTTACCACTGTATCTCCAATACTAGGAGATATTCCTTCCATATTATAGGAACTCAATAAATATTTGGTGAATAAGGAAGGATCCATATTTAAACCATTGAAAAATTAAAAACTTTTAAAAGATACAAGTACATTATAAGTTTTATTTCTTGGCTTAATTTTATGAATCATTTTTTCCTGACAGTTAAAGGATTGCAATGTCATTGCAACAAAGTTAGTTCTAATGCTGGATGACTTATTATGGGTTTTAACGGATTCCCAGTTGAAGGCTATGGTACAATATGCAAAATCTCTTAGTGAAGCAATAGAAAAATCAACAGACCAAAGGAAGAGTATGGCTCCTGAACCTACACAGGTATGCTATTATATGTTAATAGGAAAACCACTTCAGTTTACATGTAAATGGTTTAAAAATCAGAATGGTTGGTTGTTTTCTTTATGCAAAATAGATTATAATACTTTGAGTCCAAGAATCTTCTTATATATCTTACTATATTAATTTTACCTACATGGTATCTATATGAAAGCATATATTAAATGTATTTCTGTCTATATAGTACTTATCTTGTTTGGAGGTCTGTGCTTGGCATCAGAGTTACTGATAACATAAAAGTATTTTGGTGTTATAAATACTTCCTTTCAGGAAGTTAAAAAAATACAGTTTAAAAATTACTAAAGTAAGTGCAAAAGGTAAAAACCTGGGTAATTATAGTCAAGGGAAAGAATGTAAGGATTAATATTAAAATAGGAAACTAAAGCCCTAGGGAATTGCTGAAGTTGAACACAAAACTGTTAGAATTGTCTGATGGCTGGGACGAAAATGGGGGAAGCTATTTATTGATCACTTTCTTAAAATCAGATGCATTACTAGTTTTTTCTTAAAAGAAAGAGGTATTCTAATCTTCCGTAGTAGTAAATTCTGAGAATTTGACATGAAGATTTTTGTAGAAGGGACATTGAAAATCGCAATGTGTAGCGTCTTTTGATAATTTTATAAGTCCGATTGACTTTTTATATCTATCCAATAAAGACTTAAAGGATATTGTGAAATCATACTTCTATGAATTATTTCATGAGAAACAGAGTAATTACATCTTAGATATATAGCTTGTTGGTGATCTGGCTGGTGCATGGGCTTTCCTGTGACTATCAGATTGGCATTGTTTACTACCTGTCTGCTTTGTCATAAGGTGCAGGGCTACATGCTGTGGATGTAAAAATAAATATTGTCTGATCCTGCCCTCAAGGATCTCAGTGTAATGGGGAATCAAATATAAAACAAATCATTGCAGTTCAATGTATATGCGAGAGTGCAGAATTAAAAATGGGAATGAGGAGATTATAGAAGCACAGAGAAGTTTTAATCAACTGCTTGTGGAGTTTGGAAAGGTTTCACAAAGAGGATAATGAAGTTAAGTCTTAAAAATGAGTAGAAGTTTCCAGGTGAGGGAAAGGGTATTTTGGATGAGGAAATAGAATCTGCAAAAGTATGATGGTGTTAAGGAGCATGGTATTTTCTGATAAAAATAAGGGGTTTGGTGTTCCTAGAGCATTATTTTTGAGAGTGAGGTACACATGTCTTGTGAATATATGACAACTTTCTAAGCTTTAAAGAAATTGTTTCACATCTTCCATTTTGATGTGTACTCTTTCTTAAATTTGGGCTACGTGAGAATGTTCTTGTGTTAAGATGTCAGACTGATTCTCCCTTTCCATAATTTCTCGTATCCTAGTATCCTACTTTACAAATGAAAGGCATTCTTCTTACTCATCCTCATTCTTACTCTGATGGATTTTTTGGGGTGGGGGGTTGGGAAGGGAGGGTTTTGACTCAAAAACCTCTGGAAAACAAGACAGGCAATTTGAAATATTGCTGTCCATGTTGGAAGTGAATGACCCATGACAGACTAACAAATTAGGTGATTCCTACTTCTTTGCTTTCAACACATTTGAAGGAAGTTTAATAAATGTCAGCTGCTAGACTATTAAAAATAATTTTTTTACAATAGATCACTTTGTGAATCCTGGCATGTAACTTGAAAGAGTTCAAAGAATCGTGTCACATTGCTAAAACAAAATTCATTTCATTCTAATCTACTTATTTATGTTAACAAAGTTTCCCAGAGCTTTAAACGATAAAAACAAACAGAGAATTGATGGTGAACCCTGTATCATTCTACCAATAATTAATATTTATCCAATAAGATGTCTTCATAATTCTTCAAGGGAACCTAATTTTAAAAGTTTGATGAACAGAATACTGGACCATAGCGTAGAATAGAGTTTGCCTAGGCAGGTAGCCTGAGTTTAAGCAGAAGTAAGTGGCAACTAGACATGATGAGCATTATATGTTTACTTTTCCTATAGGCATGCAGAAGCCAATGGAAGTTTTTAAATAGGAAACAAAAGTCAAGTATGACATGGTAGTATTATAGAGGGTAGACTGAAGAGTAGGAAGATTGCTATTCTAGGGGAGGAGTGGACTTGGACCTCTGGTAATGGTTTGAAAGAAGAAAAAACAAGCCAAATTGGGGAAAGACATCTGAGTCTTTCACCAGTTGAGGATAAAGAAGAGAGAAGAGTTGAGAACTTTTCAAATAATTGGTAATTCCATTGGCCAATAGAATAAATGCAGAAGGAAGCAGGTTTGATTAGGGGAGGTAAGGCTGAGAAAAGGTAATAATGAGTTCCATTTTGGAGTGGGAAAAATAATTAAAGAAGTACAGGAGATAATATTTTACAATATTACCATCATAGATGTAAACACTAGTCTGTTAAGGCTTGCAATAAGGATTTATGTAGCTTAGGATGTCATTAACAGAGATGGTAATTGAAATTGAAGACCAATAGACAAAGTGTTGATGTTACTGTAGCTCTTACTTGTGCAATATGTGGATATGTTTATATAAAATAGAATGTAGATTAGGAAGCTAGATAAAGATACAGATTAGGAAACTAGAAACAAGGACAAAATTCTGTAATCCTACCACCATAACAAAACCAGTGTTATCATTTTGAGGTATTTCCTTACAGATTTTTTGCCTAAGCATCTGCATTTTTTCCTAGTTTTAGTAAGGATGTAGTAGCAAATGGCTATAGTTTTCTTCCATGTCATTAGTATTTGTAATTAGTATTTTTTGTCACACCATAATATTTTATAGTAGATGTACTTAACCATTCACATTACTGTGGAGTTTCTTTCTTGGGTAGTAGTTGTCACGTCACTACTTTAGTTATCATACAGAATGTCCTGATCACTTGAGTTACCAAGAGAGTGCATTAGAGAGTGAAATAGGTGACAGTTTTCCTTTGCTCAACACTATAACTTGAGAGCTTTACAAACTTGAAAATTAAGTTTTTTAAGATTATTCATGAGGCAAAAGAATTTATAGTGACCCACTTTTCCCCCCACAATTGTCATCCAAAAACCTAAATCTACCTCAGTATGAAGAAAAGTGTTTGTAGGGAGATTAATGCTTATGTTTTTATTTGTATCAGCATTTGTCTTGATGAAAAAGAGGATACATGATTAAAGAAATACAGGAGAGTGTTTTCTTTCAAAGCAGTACCATCATAGACATAAATAATAGTCTGTAAGGCTTTGAAAGTAGATGGGGGAAAACATAAGAAAAAGTGATGTTTCTGATGGAAATCAGTTTAACAGTTAATTAGTAAAAAAGCTTACTTGAGCCCCTAGAATTTAAGCCTTCACAACTATATTCATCTTTGCTTTTCTTTAAATACTGTGGGCCCCAATCATTTTCATTGAGAGATTCTCATTTACCGAGTACACTTTGAAATTCTTTTACAGTATGACCATAGTTCTTACTATTAAGAATATGTATATTGTATACAAGCTATATGTATATAGTACTTTAATTTTCTGTAAATAACTGTACTTTTAATGAACTGGTCTTAATTAGAAAAATTAAAAATATTTTTAATAAAAAATCTGGTCTTCATTTTGTTAATTGTTACCAGAGTTTCATGTATAGTTCTATGGCTAACACGTACATATCATCTCACAGTATTCTTATGTATGCAGAGTTATTTTAGGCTGTTGGAGGTTCACAGATATCTTTATACTTCAACAGTATTCTGTTTTTTCTCTTTGGGGAGAAAAGAATGTGAACTCACAATCCGTTATAAATCTCTTCTGCTTTCTGGCTTCTTCAGATATCCAAGTTCAGAGGACATACCACACCTCTTAAGAGGCATGAGAGCACGTATAGTACTAAATAATATCACAAGTGCTTTTATAAAGTAATGATTTATACAGGACATACAATAGTGTATATAGCTGATGTATACAGGGCTCACATTTGTTTTCTTTTTCAATATATAAAACTAATAATATTTAAATAAGCTGCCTTTAATAGTTAAAAATATATTTTCTAAAACAGGAAGGGCTATAAATATAGCTATTCAGATATTTACTAAAACGTATTGGGTTCATATTCAAATTATTTACAGTTCTCCAGTTTTTAGGCTTTAGTTTTATTCCTACATAATTCAGAAAATATTTTAGGAAACTGAGTTACTGATACAAAAGAAAATGTATTTGCTTATTTTTTATGACTTTATTACTAAAAATATTTCAGTTTTTTTGAGTGAGGAATGTCAAATATTTAACTTGCAGTGCTAAGGCAGTTTTGAATCTTTTAGAGCTCTACAGTAGCCCCATCTACCCAGCAAGTGAAGACACCACAGACTTCAAATGCTCCTGATCTAAATGATGCAATTGTGAAACTATTCAATGACTTTGATGTTAAAGAAACCTCCCATCATTTAGTGATTTCTCATCTAGATCTACACATATGTGATGATATTCATGCTAAAGAAAAAGGTAATAAATAATAAAAGCTGCTATTTGAAACTATTTTTGGTTTTTCTAGAACTTACTACACGTCTGGATTGTTTATCATATGCAGTATATAGTCTGTACTCTTAAGATAACTAGTCATAATTTTATCATTCATTGAGATATGTAGATGAAAGGTATAATTTTAAGCATTGTATTGGTATAAAATTTTATTTTGCTTTAATAGTACCTCAACATAATTAATTGTTAGCTGTCAATGCTAATGGTAGAATTCGTTGTTTTTTTTTCACGACTGACATCCTTAGAGGTTGATGAAAAATTAGACTAGCCTTTGAATTAACTTTTTCATAATTTTGAAATTGTAAATTAAATTTTAGTCCACACTCAATTCATAATTATTTGCACGTGTATTTTCACTTGATCTTAGCCAAAAGTCCAAAAAGCGATGCACATGCATTTTCAGCATGATGGTTTATCTACATTTTTCTGACCCTATGTGCATATAAACAGAACTATGTGGCTGTTTAACATTTCTTGTGTCTCCTTACTCCAGATCCTCCCTAAATTTGGTCAGGAAGCTAAATCCCAGTTAGGAAGGTTTTTTCTTTCCTTTTAGCTTTTGCTTCTCTTATTTTTCCCTATTTAGTAAACACAGGTAATGGGGTTAACAGGGAGCTGCTCTTGGTCACTTTGAAAATCTGTGGTTCCATACTCTAGGTGCTGGGCATTTCTGTTTCTCCTCCAGAGAGTGTCTCTGGCCCATAAGTGTTGGAAGGACTCGTCAGGTAGTCCTGCCTCTAGGACAGTGTTTCTCATACCTTGGTGAGCATGAGAATCAAGCTGAGAATCTTTTTTAAATGGAGACATCCAACCTGGGGCCTCAGACCTGAATCAGAATCTATGTCTATGAGAGTTGTTGCTCTGAATTTTTAAAGCTGAGAGAGTGAATATTGAGACCAACCCCTGTAACTTCTGTTGCTCCTATACTTAGCAATGGAAGTTACCTTGCCTTCTCAGAAAGGGCAGCCAGATATCAGCTACCAGATAAAAGGGTGGAGCAGCAAAGGTAAGGAAGATTTGGAGTTTGGAGAGAGATTTGCTGTCTTTTGTTTGTCTACCTTTGTGTCATTTGGCTTGTAGTTGGTATCTTCTGCTTTAGTGATTTGAAAGGAAAATCAAAACAGTTAAAACAAACCAAAATAACAATATGAGGGGTCAAGGTTAAGTGTGCAGCAAAAAACCAGAAAAGTGTTTTCTCAGCTCTTTTACATTCCTCCCTCTATATTCCCTCATAGAATAAGCTAAATGATGTTATTTAAGGAGAAAACCCCTCCACCAAAATAGCTTCCTCATCTTAAAGATCTATAATCAGTTCTCTGCTATTCTAAAATCCAGAAGGGTCTGAAATGCTTTTTCATAAGTTTGTAAAGAATTCATTTGCTGGCAAAACTTCACCTAAATGAGCACGTTGCTATTTATCATCTTTCTTATACCCACTTAGTGTAAATACTTGAGTTTTGCTGCAGAATTACTATCTTTTGTTACTTAGTGCTGCCTCAGAACCTGCTGGCAGTGTTGTGTTTATATACATACATATATATGTATGTATACACAGATATACGTACAGTACTTTAATAAGATCTAAAACAGTTCTGAATTCTGAAACATTTGGCTCCAAGGGTTTTAAATAAGGGGTTGTAGATCGGTACTAGAAATTCTGCCGGTTGAGATAAATTGCAGTTAACAAATTAATATAGAGAGTGTGTACATAGCTCTATACTAATTTGTATTTGATTTGTCTATGCTGTTTTAATGTTTGAGTTCTATGTTGGAGTTACATTGACTTTTCATCTACTTCGGATTTCTTTTTTACCTTTTTTTTTTTTTTCTTTTTTCGGTACGCGGGCCTCTCACTGTTGTGGCCTCTCCCGTTGCGGAGCACAGGCTCCGGACGCGCAGGCCCAGCGGCCATGGCTCACGGACCCAGCCGCTCCACAGCATGTGGGATCTTCCCGGACCGGGGCACGAACCCGTGTCCCCTGCATTGGCAGGCGGACTCTCAACCACTGCGCCACCAGGGAAGCCCTTACCTTTTTTTTTATTTTTATTTTTTCTTCTAGTTTTATTGAGGTATAATTGACATACAGCGTAATGATTTGACTTACGTACATCATGAAATGATTATCACAGTAAGTTTAGTGACCATCATCATCTCATATAGATACAAAATAAAAGAAATTAAATTTTCCTTGTGATGAGAACTCTTAGGATTTATTCTCTTAACTTTCATGTACAACATACGGCAGTGTTGATTACATTTATCATGTTGTACATTATATTCCTAGTACTTATTTATCTTATAACTGAAAGTTTGTACCTTTTGACTGCCTTCATCGCATTCTCCCTTCCCCCACCCCTTGCCTCTTGTAACCACAAATCTGATCTCTTTTTCTATGAGTTTGTTTGCTTTTGAAGTTTAGTTGACCTACAGCACTATGTTAGTTCCTATTACACAACATAGTGATTCATTATTTCTATACATTTCAAAATGATCACCGTGATAAGTCTAGTTATGATCTGTCCCCGTACAAAGATACTATGTAATTATTGACTATATTCCCCACACTGTACATTTCATACCCATGACTCATTTATTTCACAACTGGAAGTTTGTACCACTTAATCTCCCTCACCTATTTTTCTTCTTCCCCTATCCCCCTGCCCTCTGGCAATCACCTATTGACAAATACTGTATGATTTCACTTATATGTGGAATCTAAAAAACAAATGAACAGACATAACAAAACAGAAACAGTTTTAGATACTTCCAATCTTTTTTTTTTTTTTTCTTGGAGCATCATTTATTTTCAATGAGGAGTCATTTAAAACATGATTTTTGTATTAAAATATAGTATTATAGTTTGCAGAATTCAAGAACATTTACAAAAGAAAGCAAGAAATTTCAAAGGCATTTGTCACTAGTACCAGAGAACCAGGGTTCTCGTACTTCTGCCATTCTTGGGTATTTTACTGGCAGAGTTTGAGCAGCATAGCTAGATTTCTGGCAACTCCAAATCATTGCAGCTTCTATCCCCTGTGCCTTCAGTTGCTCCTGAATCTCTTCTCAGAAGTTTTATAAGCGTAAGCGTATTTGTCCAAAGCACAAGTAAATTTAATTAAGATTATGTCCACCAAAATAAAGCAACTCTTCATTTGAAATATTATTTTTAAAATTATCCCCAATTAAAGCACTATTTCAGCATACTATCCTGGTTAATGACACATGTCTGAGGTCAGATTGTCTGGACTCTCTACCATGCAACAGCTGTGTGACCTTGAATAAGTAACTTAACCTCTATGTTCTTCAATTTCATTGGCCCTTCATAAGATTGTTACAGGATTTAAATGGGTCAACATTTGTAAAGCATCTAGAAAATTACTTGGAATATAATAAGTGGTACAAACCTTGTTGTACAGAGCCCTAAAGTTTTATTTTTCTACAGCTCTATTTTCAGGTAGAAGGAATATGGCTATCTATATAAGGAGTTTCATAACCTCATCTTGAGGTGATAACCTTGGGTGGAATATATCTATCGGTCAACTTTCTAATGATCCAACCTTTAGTAGCATTAGAAGGGAAGGCAAAGTGCCAAAAAAAGAGAACTTCTAACCCTAAAGAGCTGTTTAAGGGTGTTTTGACATCCCAAAAAGCAATAGAAAGACTAGGACAAATGGAAGCCCTGCCAAATAGCATTTATTTCAAAAATGTGAGAAGACTTGATCTCTAAATTTTATTTTGAAGAATCACATTTTAAACAAAGGGGCAAACATTAATGCCACATTCTATTCAGTGGCATTTAAATAAGACCAACTACATTTACTTAAGGGTGTTTTGGGGAGGTTGTTTTATTTTTTGTCTGATAGATTCTAAAAGCATAGATTCTATTCCAAATACCATATCTAAGAAATTATCTAAGCTTCTGCCCAACTAGATGACAGAAGCTTATTCTAAGAGTGAGGATCCATGCTTTTGCTCTATTATAATATACCCATAATTAAATGGCAGTAAAAAACTAGCAATCTTAAGTTTTTCTGATAAGCCTGGCTTAGTAATTCTCAAGCTTTTTAGTCTCAGGACCACTTTACACTCTCAAAAACTATTAAGAACCTCAAGATCTTTTTTTACGTGGATTATATCAATAAATATTTACAGAATTAGAACATTTGAAATGGAAAAAAAAAATTTTTTTTTTGGATACTTCCAATCTTAACATAGCTGTGTGACTTTAGAAAACTTACCTAACCTAGTAGATTCAATTGCTTCTTCAACAAGAGGCAGGATGATATAAGGCAGTGGTTAGGATTTCCTGGTTTCAAAACCGGCCCTACGCTAACTGATTGTATGACCTTGGCCTATTTACTTAATTTTCTTATCTAGAAAATAGGCATAATATTAATGGTATCTATTTCATAGGGTTGCCATGAAGAGCAAATGAATAAGTACACTTAAAAAATTTAAAACAATGTTTGGCATATGGTTAGGTCTGTAAATATAAAAGTTCTGCTATTCTTGTATCCTCACCTTTTAGCTTAGTACCTTGCAGGGGATAGGGGCTCAATAAATACTTACTAGGTTGAATTGCATTTCTTTCTTTTTCAAAAAAATATTTATTTATTTATTTATTGTCTGCATTGGGACTTAGTGTGGCACGTAGGATCTTTCGTGTGGTACACAGGCTTCTCTCTAGTTGGGGTGCACAGGCTTCTCTCTAGTTGTGGCACGCAGGCTCCAGAGCGCATGGGCTCTGTAGTTGTGGCACTCAGGCTCTCTAGTTGTGGCATGAGGGCTTATAGTTGCCCTGCGACATGTGGGAACCTAGTTCCCGGACCAGGGATCGAACCGGTGTCCCCTGCATTGCAAGGCAGATTCTTAACCACTGGACCACCAGGGAAATCCCTGAATTGTATTTCTTAAAATCCTTATTGTATTAACCTTGGTAACAGAGAGACAGTTATCACTGCTTGGACTGCAGGTATGGTAAATGAAATGTTTCTTATATTTGCTTAATACTTCTTTCTCTGTCTCTCTTTCAATTTCATCTTTTTCTTTTCCCAGAGTCAAACAGACGTATTACTGGAGGGGCTATGCAACTGTCTTTTACACAGCTAACTATAGATTATTATCCTTATCACAAAGCAGGTTTGTATAACAGTTTATTTAAAAGATCTAAATCTTGCTTTTAAATTATATAGCCAGTTTATTTTGTTTTGTTCTTATTTTATTATTTTGTTTTAATTTTTTAAGGAGAAAAGAGATCAAGGCATTTATTATTTCCCCCCCGCCCCGGCAGTATCTTACCAAGAAAATGTAATTGCCATGGAAAATATTCATGAATCTTATATTGAGGTTTATGTAGATTATTAATAAATATAATTGTTAGAAATTGAAAATATTGTAAACTGATTTAAAACTTTAAAAAATTAGAAGATAGAAGACATATATTTGTGCTATTTTGTTAATTATGACAAAAGCAAGTTATTAATGTTTTGAATTTTTTAATTATATATATTCAAAAAGAAAAAAAGAAAATAAAGCAAAAGGATAACAGTGATTTTAGTTAAATTGTAGGATTCCAGGAACCTTTTTTTAAAAACTTTTTTGTATTTTCTAAATTTCATCAATAGATAAGAGTTAATAGGTTCTTTAATAATCACATATTGATAGGCACTTTCCCCCCAAATAATAAAAACAAAAATATGTATGTTTATGGCCAAATTAAGTAATTTGACCTTATACCCATCTCTGCATTTTGGTGATATGTGGCTTTTTATTTTTTAATTTATACAAATAAGAAAAAAACAAATAACTATAATGAGTTTTCTAGAACTTTTAAAATATGATAAAATTTTTCTCTTCACAAATTTCAATTTCTCAGTGTTTGTCATTTCTGTGTCAGTACCTGGTAGAATTTAAAGGTTGTACTATTTGTTTAGAGTTTTGTTTGAAGGGCTTTGTCTTACAGTTTGACCTCCTGATTCATAAGTGACTTACATATACTGAAAATAATTTTTACCATAGAAATCATTCCTATTTAGAAGGTAAAACTTTTAGTCATAAAGTAGGTTTTATTTTCTTAACCCTTTTATGTAGATACCACTTTTCTTAATTGCTACAGATAAACCTAATAATCCTGATTTAAAATTTTTCCTCCAAAAATCCTATATGTGATATATATATACACATATATATGTGTGTGTGTATATATATATATATATATATATATATATATATATATATATATGGCTGCATTTACTCACTTTGCAACAAATCTCTGATGAAGAGACTTTTTCCTGTATGATATTTACTGGGATTCTATTCAATGGAGGCATGCCAGGGGTTGAGCATTCAGTGAAGGTTGACCAGCATTGCTGCCTCTTATTGAAACTTTGAGTGATGTTCTACCTAAGATGGGTTCTAGACAGAAACCCTCCCAGGTTATTTGCTTTTGACACTCTTTCCCTCCATTCTAAATGTTTTACTCATATTTTCTAGGAAGATTAATGTCTGTAGTAGGTGAAAGCATCAAATTTATTAGAAGGTTAAAGAGTCCCTTGAGAAAATGAATATTTATCATTAGAAACTCTGCTATAATTGAATAAATGAAAAGTGTACATTTTTCAGTGAAATACTTGTTATTCATTTTACAGGAGATAGTTGTAATCATTGGATGTATTTTAGTGATGCAACGAAAATAAAAAATGGTTGGGCCAACGAGTTGTTACATGAATTTGAGTGCAACGTTGAAATGCTTAAACAGGCTGTAAAGGATCATGATGTAGGGTCACCTCCTAAATCCCCAACACATGCCTCTCCCCAGCACACACAAACAGGTATTTTACCTCTAACAACATTATGTCATTCCCCTGATATTAATTGGGTGTGTGTATGTGTGTGAGTATGTGTGTATGTTCACCATATGGTATTTTCTGTAAATAAATATGGTGTTTACTTAATGTCTAAAAAGCCTGTACCTCATTCAGATCATAGGCTTCTAGATCAAAGCACTTTTTAAATTAATATGACTAATAAAAGTAATACCCATGTAGAATATTTCAAACTCTTAAATGACAGGTAGATTTCTCTTTTTAACAAGAATTCCACCCAAAAGTTATTGTATGAGAGTTTCTTCAATGTGATATGATTCCCATTTAAAGAATAATTATCACAAAATAAAAGAGTAATCATCATAATAACTTATGTTCTTATATCAGTTTATATATAAAGTATTTCCACATATGTTACCTTGTTTGAGAAATTAGGGTTCATCTATATTTCTAGTATCTGTCTTAGTAATAAAAGAGTGACTGGTAAAAATAATTTTACTATAAATTAAAAGGAATTTTTGTTTCCCACAGAGAAAGACTCAACTCTGAAAGGGACTTCCAAAACGCCTACAGTGTTACCTCAACAATCCAAAGTTAAGTTAATGTCTAGTTCTGTTGTGGTTAGACTTGCAGATTTCAATATATACCAGGTATGTTTTATTTCTTAAATCTTCTGATAAACACCTTTAGTATCTCCTGCAAACAACTCTTATAAACCAGTGCCACCATTTTATTTAAAAACATCTTGACCAGTATTGTGAAATGGCTAAATTAGACAGAATAGAAAATACAGTTCATTAATTTTCACTTATATGGTTACCCAGAATTAGGCAAACTGTGAGGTTAAGGGCACAGTTTGCCAGACTGCCAAGTCTGCACAAGACTTCTGACACCAAATGTAGTTTCTGGGGTTTCCCTAAACTACCCTCAGATTCGAGAATTTACTAGAAAAACTCAAAGAACTCGCTGAAATCAGTTATACTCAGAGTCACATTTATTACAAGGCAGGAATACGAATTAGAACCAGCCATAGGAAGAGAGCACAGAGTGGAGTTTCAAAGGGCTCCAAATTCAGAATTTCCTTGTCCCTAGGACACATTAGCTTCCCAGAATGAACATGTAACAATATGTATGAAATATTGCCCACGTAGTTGAACTCAGTCTCTACAGGTGGTCTTAAACACTACTAAGACTATCAAGTGTGGTCAGTCCCATTCTGAGTCATGTTGTGAGCATAAACTATCAGTTGTGGTCTCAGGGGTCTACCATGAATAGGAAATTCCAAGACTTTAGAATTACTCCCAGGACTTTCCCAGGGGTCCAGTGGTTAAGACTCTGCCTTCCATTTCAGGGAGCGTGGGTTCGATCCCTGCTCGGGGAACTAAGATCCCACTTGCCATGCAATGCGGCCAAAAAAAAATTTAAGAAGAAAACATGAAAAAAAAAAAGAATTACCTCCCAAGAGTAGGGACAAAGGCCAGACCTCTCTTTGTAGGCCAGATTCCTTATTTCACAAAGGTCTTAGTGGAATAAACTAGAATACGATATTTGCTTAATTAACTACTAAGTATTGACTATACTGTGAACATAATTTTATAGCTAAGAACTCTGTCCTATTTATACTAACATTCTTATTCAGGCTATAATCAGTACAACATGGTCTAACATCACAATCCTTGAGACCAACACGGTAAAAATATGACCCTTTTTTTTTTTTTTAAATAAAGGATTTCAAGTATGTATTATCATTTGTGAATTGTGTGTATATTTTGATAAGTCTGTGTCTTTGAGACTTAGTTTTATCTGGAAAGGTTTCGTTTTACTCAGTAGTTTTCAACTGGGACCAGTTTTGCCCTCCAGAGGACATTTGGCAATGTCTGAGGACAATTTTTGTTGTCACAGCTGGAGGGGGTTGCTGCTGACGTCTAGTGGGTAGAGATCAGTGTTGCTGCTGAACATTCTACAGTGCACTGGACAGCCCCCATAACAAAGTTATCTGGCCCCAAATATCAATAGTACCAATTCTGAGATACCCTGATTTAAGAGTTACTTTCTTATTGTGCAATTGCTTCTTTCTTTATGTTCTCTATATAATGCATGATATTTGAATAAATTCATATGGAAATGGGGAAGGGGAATCACCCATAATCCCATATGATTGAGAATGAAATACAATAAAGAAATCCCACATACACGAATACATCAGAACAAAACAAACAAAAGTAACTGGAAGAAAATAAGATAGTATGTTCATCCCAATTTGAATAACTTTTTAACTATTAAAAGAAAAAGGAAAAAAGCTATTGTCTACTATATAAAATAACTTGACACTCTGGAGTTGAAAAGAATTTGTTTCCACGTATGCAGAGAAAAGCTTCTTATTAGACAATGTAAGGAAATGACTTAAATTTATGAAGACTGTACAAATAATCAAAGGTTTGATTAATAATTTATACAAGGGGAAACAAGTAAAACATTGAAGAGTCATTCCACTTCACATGAGAAATATACATGTTTGTTGAATGAATGAAAAAAATAACATTGAGATATATCCCTGGGTCTGCTAAACAAGCATAAATAAGTGAAACTGATAAAATGCTATTGGTTGAACTTTGGAGAAATTAGTATACAAGTTTTTGATGTGATTATAAATTAGCTGTTTTGGGCAGAGAGTGAAAAATGTGTAACATGAATCTTAAAACTAATAGTCTTTTTGGAAAAATAATTTAAGAGCTTAAACTATTTGACAGGAGCATTTATAGTGTACTGTTATTTTTAAATTAATTTTTATTGTGGTAAAATATACATGACATAACATTTATCATTTTAACCATTTTTAAGTGTACAGTTCATTGGCATTAAGTATATTCACATTGTTGTACAACCATCACCACTGTCTGTAATTTTTCTGTTATTCTAAACTAACATTCTGTATGTAATTATTTTTCATAATAATGAATTATGGTAAAGAACTATTATAAAGTACATAGTTGGGAAGCAGTCTAGTCTTGAGGACTTGTATCTGTGTCCTGACTCTGCCACTTATTTGTATTGTCTTACAGAAATATTCTGTCTGTTATTGTAAGGCTCAAAGTAGTAAGTTTGCAAAGAAAATTGTACAGAGTTGACTTTGTAATAAGAATCCAAAGAGGTTATAGTTTTATGAATAAGTTAATTGGTATTATTTTAAAATAATTTAATATGAAATTAAATATATGATAAAGATTACATTGGCAATTAACTAATTAATTATTGGAAGTAGTTTTAAGAGTTTGAAGTAACTGTCCATGTTGCATAAATTCTTTGGAAAGGGCTTTGTTTAGTGTTACTTCAATAAAATTATTTTTTCAGGTCTCTACAGCAGAACAATGTCGTTCTTCCCCCAAAAGTATGATTTCTTGCAATAAAAAATCCCTGTATCTTCCACAAGAAATGTCAGCTGTCTATATAGAATTCACAGAATATTACTATCCAGATGGAAAGGATTTTCCAAGTAAGAGAGTTTCCTTTTTTGTTATTGTTTGTCCATTACTTGGGAAGTTGATTTTTTCTTGCTAAGTTTTCAAGTATTATAAATGTGAAAAAAGAAAAAAGTCCATTGTTCTTTGCCCTTGTAATCATTGTGTTTAGTATATAACTCTAGTATAGCATTTTTACTTACTTATTATTTGTTCATATGTTCTTTTCCCTTACTAGCTTGTAGCATCCTTGATATCAGGAACCATGTAGTATTCATGCTTCATTTTATCCCTGAGGTTTGACTCATTTTTGTTCTTAGTAGTTGTTGTTAAATGAAAGAATGAATGAAAGTTAGGTTATTGTAGAATAAGGTCATTTTTTTTTCTTTAGTAAAACTTCATTTATATTTCAGCTACATAAAGCTCTATTTCATTAAAAAATGAATAGTGAAGTCAGCCTTTTAGTTATAGAGAATTTGGGAGGCTAGGTTTTGATACCCAAATGTATACCTTGGACAACTTTTGGCACTGTCTTTTGTTAGAAACATTGAATTACATGAATTTTTATTTGTAAGCTACTTTATGATTATACATTTGTATTCTTTGCTATTGTCTCAGTTCATCTAATTCTTCAAACTAAAATTTACCTTTGTTTATGTGGTACCTTTTTCATTATTTTGGTTGAAAATTATAGTTGAGAAAAAGTGTTTAAATGAAATAGGTTATATTATTTGAGGAAAAAAAATTTTTTTAAGTAGAACTCCAGATTCTTTGACCTACTTAGCTCGTTTGTTTAATATTCATTTAATATAGGTTTTTAGTTTCAAAGGGAATTTTTGATGCTCATGCCTTTGTTGTTAAATTAAAAAAAAAGATATCCTTTGGGGAGGGAGGGAGATGCAAGCGGGAAGAGATATGGGAATATATGTATATATATATAACTGATTCATTTTGTTGTGAAGCTGAAACTAACATACCATTGTAAAGCAATTATACTCCAATAAAGATGTAAAAAAAAAAAAAAAAAAAAAGAAAAAAGATATCCTTTGGAGGAAGAAATTACTTTGGAGAAAGAGATGTCAAACTATTTTATCATTTTAATCCTCATTTGTAATGACCTTTTAGTATCTAATCTCCTCACCGTCTTCATGCTTTTCAGTATTCTTTTGTGTATTTCAAATTTGTTTTCTCTTCTACCTCCTTGACTGAAACAGTGAGAAAATTAAGATAGGTTAAGGCATTTGCTCAGCACCTTATGAAGAATAAAATGGCACAGCTGAAACTCAAGTATAGGTCTTCTAAATCAAAATTCTTCCTACCCTTTCCCCCCAACTATATTTCACTGCCTCCCCAGGTTACTCACAACTATTTACCTGTAATTGGATAATCCCATTGTTTCCAACACCCACCCCCCAAATTGTTTTCCTTAAATAATGTCTCATTCATTGAACTAGTAACTTTTCTTCAGATTAAAGCCTATAGTTTCCAGGATTTCAGACTTCTAATCTAGGTTTATTTCTATCAGTTTTGTTAACATGCACCAAGGGAATTATAATCCCATTCTATAATCTATATGATTTTTTCTGATAAAAATATAAAACTCCTTCCCAGCAATTTAAATCTTAGCCACCTAGGAGTGAAATTGGTTGCTTACGTTTAACTGTTTTCAACTTTTTATTATGGAAAATTTCAAACAAATATAAAAGTAAAGAACATAGTATACTGAATCCCTGTGTATAGGGATCCATTTTCAGTCCTCACATTTCATCTTTCTGTTAAGCGATCCAACTTTAAAAATATATAACCTTTTTTTATAATTGTAAATGTAACATACATTCATTATATTAAAAAAAAAAGAGAAAATGCCCCAAATTAAAAAAATGCCTGTGAGCCTACAACTTAGAGACAACTTCTACTAACATAAGTGTATCAGTTTGCTAAGGCTGCCATAATAAAATACCACAGACTAGGTGGTTTAAACAACAAATTTATTTCCTCACAGTTTTGGAGGCTAGAAGTTCTAGGTCAGAGTGTTGACAGGGTTGTTTCCTCAGAGACCTCTTTCGTTGGCTTGTAGGTGGCTGTCTTCTCACATGGTCTTTCCTCTGTGTGTGTCCATTTTTTAAGCTCTTCTTATGGCACCTGTCATATTGGACTAGAGCCCACCCATATGAACTCATTTTTACCATAATTGCCTCTTTAAAAGCCCTATCTCCAAATACAGCTAATTCTGAGGTATTAGGGGTTAGAACTTCAGCATATCAATTTTGAGGGGATGCATTTCAGACCATAACAATAAGTATAGTGTTCTTAGTCCTGTTTTTAATGTATGCGTTTCTTTAACATATTTGATTTACATCCTGTCCTTTTCCCTTAATGATCCTAGTTTCTACAAGTTCATTTTAAATATCTTTAATAGCTATGTAATAATCTATTTCATAAGTAGACCCCTGTTAGAAACTGCAGGTAGATCTCTCTACTGCTTAGTGTAGCAGGTTTCTTCCTCCATCCCAGATATGCAGTCAGGGTTCTTCTATCCTGGACTACATTTGCTCTCTAGTTCTCTCTGTGGCTGCCATCATCACTCAATCTATATTTGAGATTCCCTCCACTTTCTTCCCTTGACATGATCGCTTCAGCAACCCACTTCCTTACTATCCTCAGAGATAAGTACCTCCACATCCCAATAAGATGTTTCTGTTTATATATATAAATATATATATTTAAATTTATTTATTTATTTTTGGCTGCATTGGGTCTTCATTGCTGTGTGCGGGTTTTCTTTAGTTGCGGCGAGCAGGGGTTACTCTTCGTTGCAGTGTGAGGGCTTCTTATTGCGTTGGCTTCTCTTGTCGCAGAGCATGGGCTCTAGGTGCGTGGGCTTCAGTAGTTGTGGCACACGGGCTCAGTAGTTGTGGCTCGCAGACTCTAGATCACAGGCTCAGTAGTTGTAGTACATGGGCTTAGTTGCTCCACAGCACATGGGATCTTCCCAGACCAGGTATTGAACCTGGGTCCCCTGCATTGGCAGGCAGATTCTTAACCAGTGCGCCACCAGGGAAGTCCCAAGAAGGTAAAGTTTTTGAAGATTGCTTCTTGCTGACTGTAACAATAGGAAAAGAAATCAAAACAATACCTCTTATTTATACAGTTAGTTTTAGATTAAACTGTATACATTTTTTTTTTTTTCGGTATGTGGGCCTCTCACTGTTGTGGCCTCTCCCGTTGTGGAGCACAGGCTCTGGACATGCAGGCTCAGCAGCCATGGCTCACGGGCCCAGCCACTCGGCGACATGTGAGATCTTTCTGGACCGGGGCACGAACCCGTGTCCCCTGCATCGGCAGGCGGACTCTCAACCACTGCGCCACCAGAGAAACCCTGCATACTTTTTCTTTAACATCTTCATTGGAGTACAATTGCCTTACAATGGTGTGTTACTTTCTACTGCATAACAAAGTGAATCAGCTATACATATACATATATCCCTATATCTCCTCCCTCTTGCGTCTCCCTCCCACCCTTTCTATCGCACCCCTCTAGGTGGTCACAGAGCACTGAGCTGATTTCCATGTGCTATGCGGCTGCTTCCCACTAGCCGTCTATTTTACATTTGGTAGTATATATAAGTCCATGCCACTCTCTCACTTCATCCCAGCTTACCCTTCCCCCTCCCTGTGTCCTCAAGTCCATTCTCTACATCTGCATCTTTATTCCTGTCCTGCCCCTAGGTTCTTCAGAATCTTTTTTTTCTTTATATTCCATATATATGTGTAAGCATATGGTATTTCTTTTTCTCTTTCTGACTTATTTCACTCTGCTTGACAGACTCTAGGTCCATACACCTTACTACAGATAACTCAATTTCATTTCTTTTTATGGCTGAGTAATATTCCATTGTATATATGTGCCACATCTTCTTTAGCCATTCATCTGTCGAAGGACACTTAGGTTGCTTCCATGCCCTGACTATTGTAAATAGAGCTGCAGTGAACATTGTGGTACATGATCCTTTTTGAATTATGGTTTTCTCAAGGTATATGCCCAGTAGTGGCATTGCTGGGTCATATGGTAGTTCTAGTTTTAGTTTTTTAAGGAATCTCCATACTGTTCTCCAAAGTGGCTGTATCAATTTACATTCCCACGAGCAGTGCCAGAGGGTTCCCTTTTCTCCACACCCTTTCCAGCATTTATTATTTGTAGATTTTTTGATGATGGCCATTCTGACTGGTGTGAGTTGATACTTCATTGTAGTTTTGATTTGCATTTCTCTAATGATTAGTGATGTTGAACATCCTTTCATGTGTTTGCTTGCAATCTGTATATCTTCTTTGGAGAAATGTCTGTTTAGGCCTTCTGCGCATTTTTGAATTGGGCTGTTTGTTTTTTTGATATTGAGCTGCATGAGCTGCTTGTAAATTTTGGAGATTAATCCTTTGTCTGTTGCTTCATTTACAATTTTCTCTCCCATTCTGAGGGTTGTCTTTTCGTCTTGTTTATGTTTTCCTTTGCTGTGCAAAACCTTTTAAGTTTCATTAGGTCCCATTTGTTTATTTTTATTTCCATTCCTCTAGGAGGTGTGTCAAAAAGGATCTTGCTGTGATTTATGTCATAGGGTGTTCTGCCTATGTTTTCCTCTAAGAGTTTTATAGTGTCTGGCCTTACATTTAGGTCTTTAATCCATTTTGAGTTTATTTTTGTGTATGGTGTTAGGGAGTGTTCTAATTTCATTCTTTTACATGTAGCTGTCCAGTTGTCCCAGCACCACTTAGTGAAGAGGTTGTCTTTTCTCCATTGTATACTCTTGCCTCCTTTATCAAAAATAAGGTGACCATAGGTGTGTGGTTTATCTCTGGGCTTCCTATCCTGTTCCATTTATCTGTATTTCTGTTTTTGTGCCAGTACCATACTGTCTTGATTATTGTAGCTTTGTAGTATAGTCTGAAGTCAGGGAGCCTGATTCCTCCAGCTCCATTTTTCTTTCTCAAGATTGCTTTGGCTATTCGGGGTCTTTTGTGTTTCCATATAAATTGTGACATTTTTTGTTCTAGTTCTGTGAAAAATGCCCTTGGTAGTTTGATAGGGATTGCATTGAATCTGTAGATTGCTTTGGGTAGTAGAGTCATTTTCACAGTGTTGATTCTTCCAGTCCAAGAACATGGTATATATCTCCATCTGTTTGTGTCATCTTTAATTTCTTTCATCAGTGTCTTATAGTTGTCTGCATACAGGTCTTTTGTCGCCTAAGGTAGCTTTACTCCTAGGTATTTTATTCTTTTTGTTGCAGTGGTAAATGGGAGTGTTTCCTTAATTTCTTTTTCAGATTTTTCATCATTAGTGTGTAGGAATGCAAGAGATTTCTGTGCATTAATTTTGTATCCTGCTACTTTACCAAATTCATTGATTAGCTCTAGTAGTTTTCTGGTAGCATCTTTAGGATTCTCTATGTACAGTATCATGTCATCTGCAGACAGTGATAGCTTTACTTCTTCTTTTCCAATTTGGATTCCTTTTATTTCTTTTTCTTCTCTGATTGCTGTGGCTAAAACTTCCAAAACTATATGGAATAAGAGTGGTGAGAGTGGGCATCTTTGTCTTGTTCCTGATATTAGTGAAAATGGTTTCAGTTTTTCACCATTGAGAATGATGTCGGCTGTGGGTTTGTCATATATGGCCTTTATTATGTTGAGGAAAGTTCCCTCTATGCCTAGTTTCTGGAGAGTTTTTATCATAAATTGGTGTTGAATTTTGTTGACAGCTTTTTTCTGCCTCTATTGAGATGATCATATGGTTTTTCTCCTTCAGTTTGTTAATACGGTGTATCACATTGATTGATTTGCATATATCGAAGAATTCTTGCATTACTGGGATAAACCCCACTTGATCCTGGTGTATGATCCTTTTAATGTGCCATTGGATTCTGTTTGCTAGTATTTTGTTGAGGATTTTTGCATCTATGTTCATCAGTGATATTGGCCTGTAGTTTTCTTTCTTTGTGACATCCTTGTCTGGTTTTGGTATCAGGGTGATGGTGGCCTCGTAGAATGAGTTTGGGAGTGTTCCTCCCTCTGCTATATTTTGGAAGAGTTTGAGAAGGATAGGTGTTAGCTCTTCTCTAAATGTTTGATAAAATTCGCCTGTGAAGCCATCTGGTCCTGGGCTTTTGTTTCTTGGAAGATTTTTAATCACAGTTTCAATTTCAGTGCTTGTGATTGGTCAGTTTATATTTTCTATTTCTTCCAGATTCAGTCTCAGAAGGTTGTGCTTTTCTAAGAATTTGTCCATTTCTTCCAGGTTGTCCATTTTATTGGTGTATAGTTGCTTGTAGTAATCTCTCATGATCCTTTGTATTTCTGCAGTGTCAGTTGTTATTCCTCCTTTTTTTTCATTTCTAATTCTTTTGATTTGAGTCTTCTTCCTTTTTTTCTTGATGAGTCTGGCTGATGGTTTATCAATTTTATTTATCTTCTCAAAGAACCAGCTTTTAGTTTTATTGTTGTTTGCTATTGTTTCCTTCATTTCTTTTTCATTTATTTCTGATCTGATCTTTATCATTTCTTTCCTTCTGCTAACTTTGGGTTTTTTTTGTTCTTCTTTCTCTAATTGCTTTAGGTGTAAGGTAAGGTTGTTTATTTGAGACGTTTCTTATTTCTTGAGTTAGGTTTGTATTGCTATAAACTTCCCTCTTAGAACTGTTTTTGCTGTATCTCATAGGTTTTGGGTTGTCGTGTTTTCATTGTTTCAAGGTATTTTTTGATTTTGTCTTTGATGTCTTCAGTGATCTCTTGGTTATTTAGTAGTGTGTTGTTTAACCTCCATGTGTTTGTATTTTTGCAGATTTTTTCTGTAATTAATATCTAGTCTCATAGCGTTGTGATCAGGAAAGATACTTGATACGATTTCAATTTTCTTAAATTTACGAAGGCTTGATTTGTGACCCAAGATATGATATCCTGGAGAATGTTCCATGAGTGCTTGAGAAGAAAGTGAATTCTGTTGGTTTTGGATGGAATGTCCTATAAATATCAATTAAGTCCATCTTGTTTAATGTGTCATTTAAAGCTTGTGTTTCCTTATTTATTTTCATTTTGGATGATCTGTCCATTGGTGAAAGTGGGTTGTTGCAGTCCCCTACTATGATTGTGTTACTGTTGATTTCCCCTTTTATGGCTGTTAGCATTTGCCTTATGTTTTGAGGTGCTCCTATGTTGGGTGCATAAATATTTATAATTGTTATATCTTCTTCTTGGAATGATCCCTTGATCATTATGTAGTGTCCTTCTTTGTCTCTTGTAGTAATCTTTAAAGTCTATTTTGTCTGATATGAGAATTGCTACTCCAGCTTTTTTTTTGATTTCCATTTGCATGGAATATCTTTTTCCATCCCCTCACTTTCAGTCAGTATGTGTCCCTAAGTCTGAAGTGGGTCTCTTGTAGACAGCATATATATGGGTCTTGTTTTTGTATCCAATCAGCCAGTCTATGTCTTTTGTCTAGAGCATTTAATTTATTTACATTTAAGGTAGTTATCTATATGTACCTGTTACCATTTTCTTAATAGATTTGCATTTAAACTGCATATTTTTCCATTAGTGAAGCAATGAAAGATGTTTTCTGTCTCTCCAAATGTGTTTGCTATCATCTACATGTAGTATCACTTTAATTTTGTAAATAACATTGCAAAATCTTTTAATCTTAATTTAAGAAGAATAAAACTTGGTTAAAATGTATTTTATTTTCTCAGCGAAGATTTAAAACTATCAGTTTATTAAAAATCTTTAAAAATTTTTTTTCTCCACAGTTCCATCTCCCAACCTTTATAGCCAGCTGAATGCACTACAGTTTACTGTGGATGAAAGAAGTATTCTATGGTTAAATCAGTTTCTGTTGGATTTGAAACAGAGTCTTAATCAGTTTATGGCTGTGTACAAGTTGAATGACAATTCAAAATCTGATGAGCATGTTGATATTCGAGTTGATGGCTTAATGCTAAAGGTACCATATAAACAAGTGGCTGTGAGAACAAAACCATTTTTACAGAAGAAAAGTTATTTCCAGGATTTAAGATGGGTGCTCAAATATAAGTCAACTTCATTGCAATATTAATTTTGATTTTGAAATTTGAATTTTAATATCAGTTTTCAATTATGGAAGCCTTAAGAGACTGCTTCCCCACCCTTCTCCACCCCTTCTTTCTCTACTTTTCTTCCTTTTCTTTTCCCCTGCTCATCCATTTAGAGGTAAGCAGTAGAAATAAATTTAAATGTCTTTTTTTTTCTACTTCTTACTGGAGCTCATCCATTTGGAGGTAAGCAGTAGAAATAAATTTAAATATCTTTTTTTTTCCTACTTCTTGCTGGATCTGATAAAATTTTTTTAAGAAGGGTAAATAATACAGTGACACTTTTAAGTTACATCTGGGTTTTATTTGTTACATTTATTCTGTTATTAATATCCAAAGATAAAAGAAAGTTGTGTAATTCCAAAGATAAAAGAAAGTTGTGTTTTATTATAGCCAAGTAGTTGATAATCAGAATTCCATGGATATTTAAACTTTAAAGGAAGGAAGCTAAAAAAAAAAAAAAACAGTATAGTGTAGTAAATAGAGTAAGATTTGGGCATGGATGAATATTTCATTTTCTAGCTCTGTTGCTGGTAGCCTAAATTTACATACCCTTAATTTCTTCTCTGTAAAATGAGATTAATAATACTCAATGGTTGCATTGCAGAAATGTTTTAAAGATCGTTTCAAAGACCTTAAAATATTCAATATGAAGACACACTTTATAACATCTATAATTATAATTTAAAACACAATTACATAATGATCTTTACATTTTGTGAATATGGGCAGTTTGAGTTTTAAAACCAGTCAGTTTGAACTCTTTGTTGTGAATATTTTGAGGACTGGGCTTAATTATCTGTAGAAAATAATTTTACTAAATCGTTTGACCTATACTCCTAAGTTTATTTTATTAATAGTTTTATCCCAGAAAAGTGATTCTAATGACAGTTATCCAGTCATTCCATTTACTTATCTAGTCATCCTCCAAATTGCTTGGATTTAAAATATCGTAACAAAAAATTATCTTTTCCAAACTTTGTGCTTTCTTATTTACTCAGGGTGTATATATACTCAGGGCATAGTAAGCATTTAATAATTGATTTAATTCAGTTTTGTTCCTTTTATTTTGTGATATATTGTCTACAAATACGTATATGTGTGTTATGTACTTTATTCATTATTTATTGGGCTTTTTCCTTTGGTTCTTTTCGTAGTTGTTAATCATTTAAGCCTTTTTCATTTGGTTTTAATAAGCTTTGGAAGGGAGAGTATTTTATGTCAAGATAGAAAATTAGTGTTTTGGGGCAAAATGTCAAAAAGAATTCCTGAACCAAGTCATGCTCTTGATTATTTTATCTTCAAGATATATGGATTTGTAAGTCAGACTAGATTAATGTTTTTTCTCTTCTAGTTTGTCATTCCTTCTGAAATGAAATCTGAATGTCATCAAGATCAACCACATGCAATTTCTATTCAGAGTTCAGAAATGATTGCTACAAATACAAGATACTGTTCAAACTGTCGACATTCTGATTTAGAAGCTTTGTTTCAAGACTTCAAAGATTGTGATTTTTTCAGTAAAACATATACCAGTTTCCCCAAATCTGGTGACAATTTTAATCTTCTGCATCCAATCTTCCAGAGACATGCTCATGAACAAGATACAAAACTGCATGAAGTTTATAAAGGAAATGTTACTCCTAAGTTGAATAAATACACTCTTAAAACTTCTGCTGCCACGGATGTTTGGGCTGTGTACTTTTCTCAATTTTGGATAGATTATGAAGGGATGAAAAGTGGAAAAGGACGACCAATAAATTTTGTAGATTCTTTCCCTCTTTCCATCTGGATTTGTCAACCAAAAAGGTATGCATTGTCACAAAAATTGCTGCAGACTTGTAATCAAATATCTCTAAATACCTCACAAAGTGAGTCTAGTGATCTGACTGGCCGATGGAAGCGGAAAAAGCTCTTGAAGGAGTATTATAGTACAGAGTCTGATCCCTTGACAAATGGTAGTCAGAAACCTTCAGATACATTTTTAAGATTTTCCTCTTCATCATCAGATGCAGATATTCATGTCCTGGTTCACATTCATAAACATGTCAGTATGCAGATCAATCACTACCAGTATCTGCTCCTGCTTTTCCTCCATGAGTCACTTATTTTGCTTTCAGAGAATTTAAGGAAAGATGTAGAAGCTGTGACTGGCAATCCAGCTAGTCAGACATCCATTTGCATTGGAATTTTACTTAAAAGTGCGGAAGTGGCTCTTTTGCTTCATCCAGTAGATAAAGCAAATAGTCTTAAGTCTCCTGTTTCTGAAAGTGTGAGTCCAGTGGTTCCTGATTATTTGCCTACAGAAAGTGGAGAATTTTTGTCTTCAAAAAGAAAACAAGTTAATAGTGGTATAAAACAAATTAGAAGTGTAACTGTTAATCATATGTCAGACAACAGATCTATGAGTATTGACCTTAGCCATGTCCCTTTGAAGGATTCTTTGCTTTTTAAATCAGCTAGTGATACAAATCTGCAGAAAGGTATTTCTTTTCTGGATTATTTATCAGATAAAAATTTAGGGAAAATAAGCGAAGATGAAAGTAGTGGAATTGTTTGCAAAAGTGGCTCAGGAGAAATTGGATCAGAAACAAGTGGCAAAAAGGATTCGTCTTATACAGATACAAATAGTGTCTTAAACTACAGAGAAGACTCAAGTATCCTGTCATTTGATAATGGTGGTAATCAGAACATACTTTCAAATAGTTTAACTAGTAAAGGAAATGAAACCATAGAGTCAATCTTTAAAGCTGAAGATTTGCTTCCAGAAACAGTTTCACTCTCTGAGAACATGGAAATCAGTAAAGAAGAAGCACCCACAGTCAGAACACTTACATCACAGTCATCTTTAAGGTAACAACTGACTGTTAGAATTTGGGGTGGGGGGTTTGTTTTATTTGTGTGTGTGTGTGTGTGTGTGTGTGTGTGTGTGTGTGTGTGTGCGTGCGCGCGTGCGCGCGTGCACACACGCATGTGCATGTACTTATGAGTATATTTTGGCTTTGGACAGAAAACCATGATAAATTTGGCATTGTTAGAGTTAACACATGGAAGAGTAGGGTTTTCAAAATATGAAAATACTTTAAGCTTATATAATTTTAAAAATTGTGTATACTATATAAATTTATTTTGTTTGAAGTATTCTTTAGAAAGAATTCTTTTCCTTTTATGTGATGATTTTCTGATAATTTTGTTTGTTAACAGTAGAAAGCCTAAGGAACGTTGCCCACCCAACATGGCTCCGCTCTCTGTTTCTTACAAGAACATGAGAAGAAGCCCCTCACAAACCTCACTGGATACCATTTCACTTGACAGCATGATATTGGAAGAACAGTTGTTAGAAAGTGATGGAAGTGATAGTCATATATTTTTGGAAAAAGGTAAAGCAATACAGTTTAAGAATTCATATTATATATACACAAATCTTAGAAGTGGTATTTTAAGTTTTTAAATTTATATTCAATAATCAGTCACAGCCCAAAAAGACTTATTTATTTATACACACATACATGCACAATACAAAGAGCATTGTACCTAACTTTCTAATGGTTGTTTCATTGCTTCTTTTGACCAGATACTCCTTCCTTTTTATGGACGACATCCAGCAATTATTTATATACAGTCATTTAGATCGTAAAGCAGACAACATTAATTCTACTAGCCTCTATCACAGGGACTCCTATATCTGGAATTTTGATTAGGTAGGCTTAATTTGCATGATGAATTCTCAACTATGTGGTCCTATGACTGGAATTTTTCCAGACTGGATCTGTTGATTCCCATAACCAGAATTCTCTTTCATACATGATAGTGTATGATGGAACTACATGGTTCCCCTATTTTATTCAGAAGCAACTAATGCCCTAGTACAGACCACTAGGAATGACTTAGTATTAGATGCATCCCCATCACTAAGGCATTGAGGACTTTGTGAACAGGAATAAAACCATGGACCATAGCCAGAGAATAGTTGCCACAGACCCTAAAGCATAAGAGACCAGAGGCAAATGTGAATTACTTTGTATATGAAGAGTAATAAACCTATTGATGTAGTTGAAAACAGCTTAGGTAAGGAAAGGCTCATAGCTTTAGAAACTGAAGCTTAGAGAAATGAATATACAGTCAGGAAGTAATAGAGGCAGATTTGGAACTCAGCTAGTCTGACTCAGGAACCTCAGTTTTTAACCAACCAGTATGCTATGCTAGTACCCCAGACTTGGGAAATTATTACTATATGTAAACTAAAAGCCTTAACCCAACACTTTTATAGGCAATTCATAGCAAACCCCTTTCCAGCATACTTTACCAGTTAAATGTAGACAAGTTACTGGTATGGGTCAAAAAATCTATTCTAGATTCACAGATAGCTCTATTGCCTAGTTCCCTTGCCCCCTTATGGCTTAAAATTCTACTTTAATAGAGGATTTCTGTTTTGTGATCAAATGATGCTTCAAAAACAGTTCCTGTAGAAAATATCTCTACTTACTCGTAAAAAGCATCAGTGATTTTCTTCTTATTTCTGAAAATTAAATAATTAATAAAAGTGACTACCACTCAATGTGGAGAACTTGGAAAATATAAACAACTACAGTTTGGAAAATAAAATAACCCAAAAGTCCCACAATCTAGAGATATCGATTATAATTTCTTATAAATGTATATATATATGTATGTGTGTATTCACATATATGTATATTTGGTATTACATCACATATATGGTTTTTCAACCTGCTTTTTATCACTTGTCTATATTAACTTGTCATAAGAATGTACCCTCACCTTTTAATTGTTTCCCTGATACTGGATGTTTAGATTGTTTGTAGTTTTTTCACAGCTATAAAATGCTATAATTATATCATTGTTCATAAATTTTTGTCTTCATTTCTAATAACTATCTTAGAATAGATTCCAGCAGTAGGCTGATTTTAGGATCTTGAAAAATACAAGGGCATTAATTTTATGCATAACACTTAGATGATATGTGACTGTACATTCGTTATTCTCCTGAACTGTAATAATTTTCTGTCAAAGGAATTGATTTTCATTGGGAAAAGACTTGTTTTTTCTGAGTTCTCTTTTGTTTTGTTTTAATTTTACAAGAAATATATGAATACTTTCTCTTTAAAAAAAAATCAGATGTCATGGGGATATCTAGAATATCACTTTAATACCACCCTTACTCTGCCCTGATACCATTCCCCATTCCGGAAGTAACTACCATTGACTTTTGGTATATATTGACATAATTCCAGACCTTTTTCTGTGTGTTTTTATATACATGCATGTTTATACATATGCACACTAATGCACACATACATATACACATATACATACATAGGTATATTGTGAGTACATATTTTTGACTATACATGCATATTTATAAACGAACAAATGTGTAGCTGGAGTACCACTCCACCACAGGCTTCTAACTAGTCTCCCCAATTCTCTTCTTGTCAATTTCTTGTTCATACTTCATTCCACAGGCAGAATATTCTTTTAAAAATGTATATACTATCATGTCAATTTCCGTTTTAGTCCTGATAACTTCTAACAACTATAAGGCTATTAAGTTTAAAAAACTTAACATTACTGACAGTTGCTCCATGTGATATGGCCCCAGCTTACCTTTTCTGCTGTTTTCCCACGTGCTTACTACACTTTAATTATACTATAGTATATTTCAGTCTTTCTGTCAGTCTCTTCACTATGACAAACATCTTTAGCCTTTGTACCTGTGCCTAGAGTGTTCTTTTTTCTTTCTGTTTACTTTAGCTTAAATATTATTTTATCTGTGAAATCTTAACCTCTGGCAATGTTAGGAATTCCCTGTGAAATGGGAGTTTATTATCTCCTCATACCACAATTGTATTTATACATTTTCCCTGGCCCTAAAAATCATTTTATTCATCCATTCAATAAATAATTTATTGAGCACCTACTGTTTTGTCAGGCACTGGGTTAGAACCTAATTATATAGTAGTAAATATAATAATAAAAAATTATTACAAAGAAAGACAAATACTATATGATGTCACTCATATGTGAGATATATTTTTTTAAAAAACCAAATGAAAACAGAACAAAAACAAGCTTATAGATACAGAAAACAGATTGGTGGTTACCAGAGGGTAAGGGAGTAGGGGAATGGTCAGAATGGATGAAGGGGATCAATTGTATGGTTATGGATGGTAAACTAGACTTTTGGTGGTGATCACTTTGTAGTGTATACAGATATCAAATTATAATGTACATCTGAAAAGAAAGAAATTTTTAACCAGCTACTTGGAAGCTGCATTCAGCAGAGTGTTCTTTCAATGAATGGAAGTGATACTCATTCTATAATGCATGCACTGAAGTGTTATGAAGACATAACAAAGATGTTTCTAACAACAACAGCAGCAACAAAGTAAAGCTTTGTAAAATACTATCGCTTAAGCAAAAGGATTTAGTGAAAGAGTAACTTGATTGCTTGTATCATTCAGTGAATTAATCCTTGAAATCATTTTCAGAATTATTAGCCTTTTTTTAAATATAAAGTCAGAATCCATGCAAGATTGAAGTGAAAAAAAATTGAGGCTTTGTTTTGTGTCTTTGGTTCTTCTGATTTTTCTAGATTCATTTTCAATAATTATTTTTATAGTATTTTTTTAAAGTATTGATGTGTTATGGACACAAAATTTTTTTTCAATTGCCTTTTACCACAGACAGTTTGAGAAATACTGAAATATAGCATGTTGAGAAATTAAGGCAGGTCGATAAGGATGGAGAACAATCACATTGACAGTAGTAGCATTAACTTCATGTAGATGAAGAACCGTAGGATACTGAAAAGGGAAATGAAGTGGTCAGACTGGGACCACTGAATGTTGGGTAGAATAGAGGAGGCAAAGCTGGCTGACCAGGAACCTGCTAGTAATGCCAGCACCACACCTGCAATGGGAAGAACACAGATTGTGGTCGGCTGTGGTAGATTTCTTTTCATACTGTCTAAGTTTAGGGTTTAGTATCTCTAACGTTTTATTGTGGAAAGTTATTTCTTATTATTTGCTAACTAACCACAGTTTAATTTTTCTTTGCTTATTGTCTTTTAAACATGGCTGTGCTTGAGAAAGTGTTGAAGAAATAATCTGTTTTGGTTAGATAAATGTAACATTGTTGGACCATGTGTAAACTGATTTTAATTTAGTAGTTTATTTCTGTATTATTTCAGGTATTAAAAAGAACTCAACTACAAATTACCAGAGCCCAGCAGATCGGGCAAATGCCAGTGAAAACCTACAGAATTATGGTGAAACCTCTCCAGATGCCATCAGTACAAATTCAGAGGGTGCTCAAGAAAATCATGATGACCTGGTAATCTTTTGAGACATTCTATGAAGAGAAATGCCACCAACTTTATCTCATATTCAATATGTACACATTTAAAGACATTAATATGTAAAATGAATTGACTTAGATTGTGGGTGATTTACTTTGCTCTTTCTACTCTTGAAATTTTTCCTTCGCTCTTACTGAATCATTTTTTTCTGAATTTCACTTTTCTAAATTTTTTTTTTTTTGTATTGAGGAGGGAAGGTTCTATGTTTCTTTTTTCAATTCTTTATATTTTGATCTTAGTTCAATTTAAATACACTTTGAGAAAGTTTGATAGTAAAGATGGTGGTCAGTCCTTATGAGGGGCTGTCTACAAAAGAAATGTTATTGGTTTATTTTAAGCGATCTTCACCCAGTGAAATATTCTTATGGATGACTTAGAAAATAAGTTCAGCATTGAGTGAAAATAATTTCACTCAGAAATGTCATATAATTAATCTTTGTGACCTAAAAATATTCTCTTGACTAAGTAGGAAGAAAGGAATTGGAAGTTTATCACTGTAGTGCAATAACTGCTTTCTGTTGATCACAAATATATTTTTGGTTTATTAAGTCACAGTTGTATTTTTAGAGGTTATAGTAGTTTCCTTTGTTATTTCCTAAATTTTGTTTTAAATTATTTGGTATACTAATATTATTTATGCAATCCTTCTTAGATGTCAGTTGTGGTGTTTAAAATTATTGGTGTTAATGGAGAAATTGACATCCGAGGGGAAGATATGGAAATCTGTCTTCAAGTAGACCAAGTGAAACCAGATCAGTTAGGCAATATCAGTCTACGGCATTACCTTTGTAATCGTCCAGTAGGTAAGACTTTAACGTGATTTAAACTTTTTTTTAATTTAATTTTTAAAAATTAATTAATTAATTAATTTTAAAAAATTAATTAATTAATTAATTTTTGGCTGAGTTGAGTCTTTGTTGCTGCGCGGGGGCTTTCTCTAAATGTGGCGAGAGGGGGCTGCTCTTTGTTCTGGTGCACGGGCTTCTCGTTGCGGTGGCTTCTCGTTGTGGAGCACGGGCTTTAGGCATGCGGGCTTCAGTCGTTGTGGCTTGTAGGCTCAGTAGTGGAGCACGGACTTAGTTGTTCCGCGGCATGTGGGATCTTCCTGGACCAGGGCTTGAACCTGTGTACCCTGCATTGGCAGGTGGATTCCTAACCACTGTGCCACCAAGAAAGCCTAAACTTGTTTTGTTTTTACCCATATGATTTATCAGCAATTCTGTCTTTGATATAAATGCATTCACAGAAAATGACATTTATTTATAATAATGCAAGAGATTTGTTTTAGATTACCATATTTCAATAAAGTACTTTAAGTTATTAGAAACATAACCGGTTGAAGAGGTACTTCCTCATTTATCTTTGTTTCTGCTGTTAAGTTCCATCTTTTACTTTTTCAGTTGTCCCATTCTTTGAGATGATAAGTCTGAGAAAACTAAAATCTTTTCTGTATTAAAAGAGTGATAGGGGCTTCCCTGGTGGCGACGTGGTTGGAAGTCCGCCTGCCGACGCAGGGGACACGGGTTCGTGCCCCGGTCCGGGAAGATCCCACATGCTGTGGAGCAGCTGCGCCCGTGAGCCATGGCCGCTGAGCCTGCGCGTCCGGAGCCTGTGCTCCGCAACAGGAGAGGCCACAACAGTGAGAGGCCCGCATACCGCAAAAAAAAAAAAGAGTGATAAAGTAATCCTAAAAGGTCAAAGTTAGTTCCACACTAGAATAAGTATCAATTTTTGTATTCCATTATCTTGCTTATAAGCAAACATTTTCTGAGTCTGGCATGTTACTTGATATTTGATAAAATCACGTATCCTGTTCTTACGGTTTTTCATTCTAAGATCAACACATTCACTTAGACATAGAGGGATATAAGCAACAAAATACACAGTGTCTGACGAGGAATACCACATTAAACCATCCCTTTCTCAAACTTTATGTGGAATTATCACTCACGGTTTTCAGTTATTTAAAGAAATGAATTTATTAAAATAGTTATACTAAGAAATTTAAATGACAATGTTCTTTTGAAAAGTCACTGAGCTGGAATATTTTTCTTTGCTATATACACAGAATGCTATATCTGATATATAACATGCTGAAATACATATAGTCCTGCATGATATCAAATAAGTATGTTATCACCTCACATCCTGGGAATTGCAAGTAATTTGTCTATAAACAAGCATCATAGAAAAAAATTGGCTCCTGGCTTTTTTCTGTGTGTAGGCCTTGCAGTTTACAATGTATCTCCTAAAAAAAAAATTCAAGAATTTCATATTAGCAAGTGTAAATCCCAATAGCATACAAAATGGAGGAAGATAAGTATATAGTTGGAAAGGTTTTGTAGTCAATGAAAAATCAACAAAAAAAGATTGAACATAAAATTTCAAAAGCTAGACCCTATTCTATACC
Source organism: Leucopleurus acutus (assembly GCF_964270905.1). Lineage (NCBI taxonomy): Eukaryota > Metazoa > Chordata > Mammalia > Artiodactyla > Delphinidae > Leucopleurus > Leucopleurus acutus. Next base: position 82,611,373 of record NC_139152.1, on the reverse strand, counting down.
CAACACAAACACTTTTTTGCACAGTTTTTTACTCCTTCTTATAGCCCACTTATTACCATGGCCCACTTATTACTTTGTTTCATGTTGTTCCTGACTGCAGAAATCATTTTGAAATGCCTTATATGTATGGGTTATACAGTCAGTGCTGTCTAATACCTTATTTTTTCACAGCTGTCTTGGTTGTTTAAAAATAAACAAAATAACAAGAAAGGAAAGGAAAGGGAAAGGGAATAAAGGGAAAAGGAGAAAAAAATAGCTTGAACATTTAAAACATTAATAAGCCATATGAACAAAGATTGTATTTGATCTGCAGTTTATATACACTGTCACTCTGACATGAACAGTTAAAATTGCAAAGTTGGGGCTTCCCTGGTGGCGCAGTGGTGGAGAGTCCGCCTGCCGATGCAGGGGACGCGGGTTCGTGCCCCGGTCTGGGAGGATCCCACATGCCGCGGAGCGGCTGGGCCTGTGAGCCATGGCCGCTGGGCCTGCGCGTCCGGAGCCTGTGTTCCGCAACGGGAGAGGCCACAGCAGTAGAGGCCCGCGTACCACAAAAAAAAGACAAAAAATTGCAAAGTTGTTTTTGCTTTTGTTTGTTTTTCTATAATGGGTGGACTTTGGATTCCTTTAATAGGAAGACCTTAATGTAAGTTTCATGGCATAAAAGATAATAAGCAGGAGTGATTTTTGACTAACGAGAATTTTGTTTTGTTTTACCTCTGTTCTAAATACTCTTTTTCGTTTGAAATTATTTATGGCTCTCAGCTCCCTGGAGTGAGTAGTGTGTATGTGTGTGTGCGTGTATGCTTGTGTGTAGATAGACTTATATAGATATACAGATAGATAAAAGGCAAAATAAAATCACATTTACCAAGTTGTTTGTTTTCAGTTGCTCTTAGTATTAAGTAGACAAATTAGTTAACTCTTATTTTTCTTGGTACAGGAAAAAACACTAACCATGATCAGTTTGTGACCATTTCTTTTATCTTCTATTTAAAAAAATTAGAATATCGAGTTCTTAATTGTTAAAAGAATTCTTTGGGAGTCTTTTTTTTTTTTTTGGCAGCTAAGTCCCACGTGGACCACCAGGGAATTCCCTAGGAGTATTTTCAATCTTTTCTAGTATCTATACCATTTATTTATTTTGAATTGTTAATAAATAGTGCTAACATTAATTAAATATCAATTTTTACCTGAAATAAAAGTTTTAAAAACAACTCTCCACTTTATGTTGCATGTAGAGATTTATCCGTGCTGCATAAATATAAGTATCTTTAATTTCTTGCACCTTTCTCCCCTTCATAAATATATATACATTTCACTTCTGTAAGACTAGAGTATTCACACGCATACTGAGGAAAATTAAACATCTTTCTATCATGAATTTGATAAATGAAGTCTTCTTATGAGGGCCCATGGGACAGATAACTTGGACCCTCAATAACTGAAGCAGCTTCACCTTTCCAGAACAGTTTGTTTTTAACTCACGGATTCTATGAATTGTGTGTGAAACTGATCGTATTTTTCTTTTTGCTGCTAGGAAGTTATTTTTGGTCTACCTTTGGCACAGAAATTTAAATAATGTATTTTAAGTTAATAATCTTACCACTTGTCTTTACTTTTCCATTCCCTACTTATTTTTTTTCTTTATTTTTTACATCTTTATTGGAGTATAATTGCTTTACAATGGTGTGTTAGTTTCTGCCTTATAACAAAGTGAATTAGTTATACATATACATATGTTCCCATATCTCTTCCCTCTTCCTCTCCCTCCCTCCCACCTTCCCTATCCCACCCCTCTAGGTCCTCACAAAGCACCGAGCTGATCTCCCTGTGCTATGCGGCTGCTTCCCTCTAGCTATCTGTTTTACGTTTGGTAGTGTATATATGTTCATGCCACTCTCTCACTTTGTCACAGCTTACCCTTCCCCCTCCCCGTGTCTTCAATTCTCCACTACGTCTGTGCCTTTATTCCTGTCTTACCCCTAGGTTCTTCATGACATTTATTTTTTCTTAAATTCCATATATATGTGTTAGCATACGGTATTTGTCTTTCTCTTTCTGACTTACTTCACTCTGTATGACAGACTCTAGGTCCATCCACCTCATTACAAATAACTCAATTTCATTTCTTTTTATGGCTCAGTAATATTCTATTGTATATATGTGCCACATCTTCTTTATCCATTCATCTGATGATGGACACATAGGTTGTTTCCATCTCCTGGCTATTGTTCACAGAGCTACAATGAACATTTTGGTACATGACTCTTTTTGAATTATGGTTTTCTCAGGGTATATGCCCAGTAGTGGGATTGCTGGGTCATATGGTACTTCTATTTGTAGTTTTTTAAGGAACCTCCGTACTGTTCTCCATAGTGGCTGTACCAATTCACATTGCCACCAGCAGTGCAAGAGTGTTCCCTTTTCTCCACACCCTCTCCAGCATTTATTGTTTCTAGATTTTTTGATGATGGCCATTCTTACTGGTGTAAGATCATATCTCATTGTAGTTTTGATTTGCATTTCTCTAATGATTAATGATGTTGAGCATTCTTTCATGTGTTTGTTGGCAGTCTGTATATCTTCTTTGGAGAAATGTCTATTTAGGTCTTCTGCCCATTTTTGGATTCGGTTCTTTGTTTTTTTGTTATTGAGCTGCATGAGCTGCTGCTTGTAAATTTTGGAGATTAATTCTTTGTCAATTGCTTCATTTGCAAATATTTTCTCCATTCTGAGGATTGTATTTTGGTCTTGTTTATGGTTTCCCTTGCTGTACAAAAGCTTTGTAGTTTCATTAGGTCCCATTTGTTTATTTTTCTTTTTATTTCCATTTCTCTATGAGGTGGGTCAAAAAGGATCTTGCTGTGATTTATGTCATAGAGTGTTCTGCCTATGTTTTCCTCCAAAAGTTTGATAGTTTCTGGCCTTACATTTAGGTCTTTAATCCATTTTGAGCTCATTTTTGTGTATGGTGTTAGGGAGTGATCTAATCTCATACTTTTAAATGTACCTGTCCAGTTTTCCCAGCACCACTTATTGAAGAGGCTGTCCTTTCTCCACGGTACATTCCTGCCTCCTTTATCAAAGATAAGGTGACTATATGTGTGTGGGATTATCTATGGGCTTTCTATCCTGTTCCATTGATCTGTATTTCTGTTTTTGTACAAGTACCGTATTGTCTTGATTACTGTAGCTTTGTAGTATAGTCTGAAGTCAGGGAGCCTGATACCTCCAGTTCCGTTTTTCGTTCTCAAGATTGCTTTGGCTATTCGGGATCTTTTGTGTTTCCATAAAAATTGTGAAATTTTTTGTTCTAGTTCTTTGAAAACTGCCAGTGATAGTTTGATAGGGATTGCATTGAATCTGTAGATTGCTTTGGGTAGTAGAGTCATTTTCACAATGTTAATTCTTCCAATCCAAGAACATGGTATATCTCTCCATCTATTTGTATCATCCTTAATTTCTTTCATCAGTGTCTTATAATTTTCTGCATACAGGTCTTTTGTCTCCTTAGGTAGGTTTATTCCTAGATATTGTATTCTTTTTATTGCAGTGGTAAATGGGAATGTATTCTTGATTTCACTTTCAGATTATTCATCAGTGGTGTATAGTAATGCAAGAGATTTCTGTGCATTAATTTTGTATCCTGCTACTTTACCAAATTCATTGATTAGCTCTAGTAGTTTTCTGGTGGCATCTTTAGGATTCTCTATGTATAGTATCATGTCATCTGCAAACAGTGACAGCTTTACTTCTTCTTTTCCGATTTGGGTTCCTTTTCTTTCCTTTTCTTCTCTGATTGCTGTGGCTAAAACTTCCAAAACTATATTGAATAAGAGTGGTGAGAGTGGGAAACCTTGTCTTGTTCCTGATCTTAGTGAAAATTCTTTCAGTTTTGAACCATTGAGGATGATGTTGGCTGTGGGTTTGTCATATATGGCCGTTATTATGTTGAGGAAAGTTCCCTCTATGCCTACTTTCTGGAGGGTTTTTATCATAAACGGGTGTTGAATTTTGTCGAAAGCTTTCTCTGCATCTATTGAGATGACCATATGGTTTTTCTCCTTCCATTTGTTAATATGGTGTATCACATTGATTGATTTGCATATGTTGAAGAATACTTCCATTCCTGGAATAAACCCCACTAGATCATGATGTATGATCCTTTTAATGTGCTGTTGGATTCTGTTTGCTAGTATTTTGTTGAGGATTTCTGCATCTATGTTCATCAGTGATATTGGCCTGTAGTTTTCATTCTTTGTGACATCCTTGTCTGGTTTTGGTATCAGGGTGATGGTGGCCTCGTAGAATGAGTTTGGGAGTGTTCCTCCCTCTGCTATATTTTGGAAGAGTTCGAGAAGGATAGGTGTTAGCTCTTCCTAAATGTTTGATAGAATTTGCCTGTGAAGCCATCTGGTCCTGGGCTTTTGTTTCTTGGAAGATTTTTAATCACAATCTCAATTTCAGTGCTTGTGATTGGTCTGTTCATATTTTCTGTTTCTTCCTGGTTCAGTCTTGGCAGGTTGCGCATTTCTAAGAATTCGTCCATTTCTTCCAGGTTTTCCATTTTATTGTCATAGAGTTGCTTGTAGTAATCTCTCATGATCTGTTGTATTTCTGCAGTGTTAGTTGTTACTTCTCCTTTTTCATCTCTAATTGTATTGATTTGAGTCTTCTCCCTTTTTTTCTTGATGAGTCTGGCTGGTGGTTTATCAATTTTGTTTATCTTCTCAAATAACGAGCTTTTAGTTTTATTGATCTTTGCTATCGTTTCCTTCATTTCTTTTTCATTTATTTCTGATCTGATATTTATGATTTCTTTCCTTCTGCTAACTTTGAGGGTTTTTTGTTCTTTCTCTTATTGCTTTAGGTGCAAGTTTAGGTTGTTTATTCGAGATGTTTCCTGTTTCTTAAGGTAGGATTGTATTGCTATAAACTTCCCTCTTAGAAATGCTTTTGCTGCATCCCATAGTTTTGGGTCGTCGTGTCTCCATTGTCATTTGTTTCTAGGTATGTTTTGATTTCCTCTTTGATTTCTTCAGTGATCACTTCATTATTAAGTAGTGTATTTTTTAGCCTCCATGTGTTTGTATTTTTTACAGATCTTTTCCTGTGATTGATATCTAGTCTCATAGCGTTATGGTCGGAAAAGATACCTGATACAATTTCAATTTTCTTAAATTTACCAAGGCTTGACTTGTGACCCAGGATATGGTCTATCCTGGAGAATGTTCCATGAGCACTTGAGAAAAATGTGTATTCTGTTTTTTTTGGATGGAAAGTCCTATAAATATCAATTAAGTCCATCTTGTTTAATGTATCATTTAAAGCTTGTGTTTCCTTATTTATTTTCATTTTGGATGATCTGTCTATTGGTGAAAGTGGGGTGTTAAAGTCCCCTACTATGAATGTGTTACTGTCGATTTCCCCTTTTATGACTGTTAGTATTTGCCTTATGTATTGAGGCGCTGCTATGTTGGGTGCATAAATATTTACAATTGTCATATCTTCTTCTTGGATCGATCCCTTGAGCTTTATGTAGTGTCCTTCTTTGTCTCTTGTAATAATCTTTGTTTTAAAGTCTATTTTGTCTGATACAAGAATTGCTACTCCAGCTTTCTTTTGGTTTCCATTTGCATGGAATATCTTTTTCCATCCCCTTACTTTCAGTCTGTATGTGTCTCTAGGTCTGAAGTGGGTCTCTTGTAGACAGCATATATAAGGGTCTTGTTTTTGTATCCATTCAGCCAGTCTGTGTCTTTTGGTGGGAGCATTTAATCCATTTACACTTAAGGTAATTATCAATATGTATGTTCCTATTCTGATTTTCTTAATTGTTTTGGGTTTGTTATTATAGGTCTTTTCCTTCTTTTGTGTTTCTTGCCTAGATAAGATCCTTTAGCATTTGTTGTAAAGCTGGTTTGGTGGTGCTGAACTCTCTCAGCTTTTGCTTATCTGTAAAGGTTTTAATTTCTGCATCAAATCTGAATGAGATCCCTGCTGGGTAGAGTAATCTTAGTTGTATGTTTTTCTCCTTCATTACTTTAAATATGTCGTGCTAGTCACTTCTGGCTTGCAGAGTTTCTGCTGAAAGATCAGTTGTTAACCTTATGGGGATTCCCCTGTGTGTTATTTGTTGTTTTTCCCTTGCTGCTTTTAATATATTTTCTCTGTATTTAATTTTTGATAGGTTGATTAATATGTGTCTTGGCGTGTTTCTCCTTGGATTTATCCTGTATGGGAGTCTCTGTGCTTCCTGGGCTTGATTAAGTATTTCCTTTTCCATATTAGGGAAGTTTTCAACTATAATGTCTTCAAATATTTTCTCAGTCCCTTTCTTTTTCTCTTCCTCTTCTGGAACCCCGATAATTTGAATGTTGGTGCATTTAATGTTGTCCCAGAGGTCTCTGAGACTGTCCTCAGTTCTTTTCATTCTTTTTTCTTTATTCTGCTCTGCAGTAGTTATTTCCACTGTTTTATCTTCCCGGTCACTTATCTGTTCTTCTGTCTCAGTTATTCTGCTATTGATCCCTTGTAGAGTATTTTTAATTTCATTTATTGTGTTGTTCATCGTTGCTTGTTTCATCTTTAGTTCTTCTAGGTCCTTGTTAATGTTTCTTGCATTTTCTCTATTCTATTTCCAAGATTTTGGATCATCTTTACTATCATTATTCTGAATTCTTTTTCAGGTAGACTGCCTATTTCCTCTTCATTTGTTAGGTCTGGTGGGTTTTTATCTTGCTCCTTCATCTGCTGTGTGTTTTTCGGTCTTCTCATTTTGCTTATCTAACTGTGTTTGGGGTCTCCTTTTTGCAGGCTGCAGGTTCGTAGTTCCCATTTTTGGTGTCTGTCCCCAGTGGCTAAAGTTGGTTCAGTGGGTTGTGTAGGTTTCATGGTGGAGGGGACTAGTGCCTGTGTTCTGGTGGATGAGGCTGGATCTTGTCTTTCTGGTGGGCAGGTCTACGTCTGGTGGTGTGTTTTGGGGTGTCTGTGGACTTATTATGATTTTAGGTAGCCTCTCTGCTAATGGGTGGTGTTGTGTTCCTGTCTTGCTAGTTGTTTGGCATAGTGTCCAGCACTGTAGCTTGCTGGTCGTTGAGTGAAGCTATGTGTTGGTGTTGAGATGGAGATCTCTGGGAGATTTTCACCATTTGATATTACGTGGAGCTGGGAGGTCTCTTGTGGACCAGTGTCCTGAAGTTGGCTCTCCCACCTCAGAGGCACAGCAATGACTGCTAACTGCAGCACCAAGAGCCTTTCATCTACACGGCTCAGAATAAAAGGGAGAAAAAGAAGGAAGGGAGGGAGGGAGGGAGGAAGGAAGGAAGGAAGGAAGGGGAAAGAAAGAAAGAGAGAGGAAAGAAAGAAAGAAAGAAAGAGAAAGGAAAGAAAAAAAAGAAAGAGAAAGGAAAGAAAGAAAGAGAAGGGAAAGAAAGAAAGAAGGGAAAGAAAGAAAGAAGGGAAAGAAAGAAAGAAAGAGGATAAAAGAAAATAAAATAAAGTAAGGTAAAATAAAATAAAGTTATTAAAATAAAAAAAATTATTTAGAAAAAAAATATTTTTAAGTAAAAAAAAAAATGGACGGATAGAACCCTAGGACAAATGGTGAAAGCAAAGCTATACAGACAAAATCTCAGACAGAAGCATACACATACACACTCACAAAAAGAGGAAAAGGGGAAAAAATCATAAATCTTGCTCTCAAAGTCCACCTCCTGAATTTGGGATGATTCGTTGTCTTTTCAGGTATTCCACAGATGCAGGGTATGTCAAGTTGATTGTGGAGCTTTAATCTGCTACTCCTGAGGCTGCTGGGAGAGATTTCCCTTTGTCTTCTTTGTTCGCACAGCTCCCTGGGTTCAGCTTTGGATTTGGTCCCGCCTCTGCGTGTACGTCACCTGAGGCTGTCTGTTCTTCGCTCAGACAGGACGGGGTTAAAGCAGCTGCTGATTCGGGGGCTCTGGCTCACTCAGGCCGGGGGCAGGGATTGGTATGGAGTGCAGGGTGAACCTGCGGCTGCAGAGTCCGGCATGACGTTGCATCAGCCTGAGGCGCGCTGTGTGTTCTCCCGGGGAAGTTGTCCCTGGATCCCGGGACCCTGGTGGTGGCGGGCTGCACAGGCTCCCCGGAAGAGGGGGTGTGGAGAGTGGCCTGTGCTCACACACAGTCTTCTTGGTGGTGGCCGCAGCAGCCTTAGCGTCTCATGCCCATCTCTGGGGTCCGCGCTGTAAGCCGCGACTCGCGCCTGTCTCTGGAGCTCCTTTAAGCAGCGCTCTTAATCCTCTCTCCTCACACACCAGGAAACAAAGAGGGAAGAAAAAGTCTCTTGCCTCTTCGGCAGGTCCAGACTTTTCCCCGGACTCCCTCCCGGCTAGCCATGGTGCACTAACCCCCTGCAGGCCGTGTTCACGCTGCCAGTGCCATTCCTCTCCCTGCGCTCCGACCGAAGCCCGATACTCAGCTCCCAGCCCCGCCCGTCCCGGCGGGTGAGCAAACAAGCCTCTCGGGCTCGTGAGTTCCGGTCAGCACCGATCCTCTGTGCGGGAATCTCTCCGCTTTTCCCTCCGCACTCCTGTTGCTGTGCTCTCCTCCGCGGCACCGAAGCTTTCCCCCTCCGCCACCCACAGTCTCCACCCGCGAAGGGGCTTCCTTGTGTGTGGAAACCTTTCCTCCTTCACATCTCCCTCCCACTGGTGCAGGTCGTGTCCCTGTTCTTTTGTCTGTTTATTCTTTTTTCTTTTGCCCTAACCAGGTACGTAGGGAGTTTCTTGTCTTTTGGGAGGTTTGAGGTCTTCTACCAGCATTCAGTAGGTGTTCTGTAGGAGTTGTTCCACGTGTAGATATATTTCTGATGTATCTGTGGGGAGGAAGGTGATCTCCGCGTCTTACTCTTCCGCCATCTTCCCCCTCTCTCCCCTACTTATTTTTTGAATCTGATTATACCACGTGCATGTTTTCTCCTATTCTTTTTAGAGCTAGGTAATGTAAAATAAACAAAATAGTTACCATGAGCGCCAATTCACTTAAGTAGTTCCACTAGGAACTTTTATTTTTAAAGATATTTTATGGGTGTTTATTGAAATTAAAGAAATTTGTTTTGAACTTGAGTATTTATAGCTCTGTAAGCCACCTCAAATTCTTTTTTGGAGCAAGACCAAGGCATAAATAAATGTAAATATAAACATAAATATATTTCCTTTGCTATAATTTTAGTTTCAAAATTGTCTTCTAGTAGTAACATGTTAATGGGGTCTTCTCTATTTACCTTTCCAGTTATTTAAGGGCCTAATTTTAATGAAGAATGTACAAAACTTCAGGCTTTTGTCACTACTTGAGAAATGGCTTGAGTCACTTTAAATGCCATGACTGTTTCTTCATCACAGTTGTCCATTATATAATAAATGTATAGCTATGTACACACTCAGACACACTCCAGATATCTGAGTTATGCATCATCAGATTTATATCACGGCATGTTTTTCCATGTTACCAAAAAATAAAAATATATATAAAAGTATAGACAAGACAGGGCTTTCCTGGTGGCACAGTGGTTAAGAATCTGCCTGCCAATGCAGGGGACACGGGTTTGAGCCCTGCTCCAGGAAGATCCCACATGCCGTGGAGCACCTAAGCCTGTGTGCCGCAAGTAGTGAAGCCCACACGCCTAGAGCCCGTGCTCCGCAACAAGAGAAGCCATTGCAGTGAGAAGCCCGCGCAGCATAACGAAGAGTAGCCCCTGCTCCCTGCTCGCCACAGCTAGAGAAAGCCCACGCACACCAACAAAGACCCAACGCAGGCATAAATAAATAAATAAATAAATAAATATTTTAGAAAAGTATAGACAAGACAGCGTTATTGCAGTAGAAGATTGTCTATAAAAATGAAAATTGGGAAAATTAAGGTGAGGTACATGTACTGTAAATATCTTAAATTAAGAGTAAATATTAAAAGTTTATTATTGCTTTAACATTGTACAAAGTGACAATAATGACCGGTAATTGAGAGTGACATGTCTGAGTAGTGCTACAGAGTTATAATTTTTATTTGTTCTTTTTTCATAGGTTCAGATCATAAAGCTGTAATTCATTCTAAATCCTCTCCTGAGATTACTCTGAGATTTGAAAGTGGGCCTGGTGCTGTAATACACTCTTTGCTTGCAGAAAAGAATGGCTTTCTGCAGTGCCATATAGAAAACTTTAGCACTGAGTTTCTTATATCTTCTCTTATGAATATTCAACATTTTTTGGAAGATGAAACTGTTGCAACAGTGATGCCAATGAAGATACAAGTTTCTAACACAAAAATAAATTTAAAAGTATGTTAACAAATATTTTTATATTTTCATGTTATAAATGTTCACTTTGCCTACCTGGACTTTGATTCATGTCTAGAAATATGAACTGGTTGGTCTTTGTGGTGATGGTGTAGAGATTTTTCATAGAAATTAGAAAATATCAAAGTAAAATGAGCAGTTTTCTCACTGTATGAACTAAAGCATGTTAAAGATATATTTCAAACTCATTAAGAATATTATTGGCTGAAGTAATGTTTAAGAAAATGATTAATTGAAGATGATTAATTTTATCTTTTACTTTAATAACAACATGCCAATACTATTTATCTTTCCTGTAGGATGACAGTCCTCGTAGTAATACATTATCCTTTGAACCAGCTCCTGTAACTGTTCATATTGATCATCTTGTGGTAGAGAGAAATGATGATGGCTCTTTTCATATCAGAGGTATATATGAAAACAGTTTAAGTGAACATTTAACTGAAATATGTCATTATTAGTATGCTGATTGTTTTTTTTTCACTCATACTTTTCATATACTATTTTATATGTGTATGCATATGTAGTAGTAGATGATTTAGGGACACTGTGAGTACATTGTGATAAAATATCATCCATGTATGAACCTCTAGCTCAGGAATAACTCATCTAGAATTGATTTAGTATCTATTCTACAAAGGTGTTTTGAATGAAGTCCTTCCAGGGTTATCTCAATCTTCTCCTTTTCAATGAACCCTTCTCTATAACTTGATGTGACTTCTTAAAATTCTTGAGTACTTATTCTCCATACCTTATTACTTATAGTATATTGCTATGTATTTAGTTCTGTTTCAGTGCTTGTATCTCCATTCTAGCAAGATTTCTAAGGTCTCTAATGTAAGGACTGTGTCTTCTAAGGTAGTGTGGAGTAGTGGAAAGAGCTTGAGTTGGTAGACCTAGGTATTCTAGTCCTCACTTTGTTAGTAGCTACTTGAGGGTGAAATGTGAGGGACTGATAAGAGACGAACCAGAAAAATCTGTAGCCAGAAACCATGAAAGAGAAGACTATTGCTGAGGTAGAAGCAGTTTGTGGGGCACTCTTGACTGAAGAGTCCTTCCTCTCTGGAGCTGGGGAACAGCTACAGCAAACATAGAAGTCAGGCCAACGAAGATCATATGTCATCTTTGGGCTTCCCTGGTGGCGCAGTGGTTGAGAATCCGCCTGCTAATGCAGGGGACACGGGTTCGAGCCCTGGTCTGGGAGGATCCCACATGCCGCGGAGCAACTAGGCCCGTGAGCCACAACTGCTGAGCCTGCGCGTCTGGAGCCTGTGCTCCGCAACAAGAGAGGCCATGACAGTGAGAGGCCTGCGCACCGCGATGAAGAGTGGCCCCCGCTTGCCACAACTAGAGAAAGCCCTCGCACAGAAACAAAGACCCAACACAGCCAAAAATAAAAATAAATTAATTAAAAAAAATGTCATCTTCATTACTGATAAAAGCTCAGGTGAAGATAGCTCAGGTGTGAGAAGTCAGGTTTGTTGTATGGCTCTTGCTCCCAGATGCTTTATATCCCAAAACTGCAGGTCTGTCTTACACAAAACCAGAACAGAGTGTTCCAGTGCTTCAGAGTGCTGAAGAAAAGTTGAGACTTTTAAAGAATTATAATTAATATCCTCAGACAGATGATAGGATTTTGAACTCAAAACAAGAACAAGCTTTTATGGAAAATAACCAGTTAGAAATCCTTGAAAATTAAAAGCCTGATCTTTGAAGTAAAAAATAGTAGGTCACCTAAAATCTATCAGCTCTACCTTCAAGAAATATCCAGAGTTAGAGCTGAATCATACAGTATGTAGCTGTCTCAGATTGGCTTCTTTTTTTTTTTGAGGTACGCGGGCCTCTCACTGTTGTGGCCTCTCCTGTTGCGGAGCACAGGCTCCGGATGCGCAGGCTCAGCGGCCATGGCTCACGGGCCCAGCCACTCCGCGGCATGTGGGATCTTCCCGGACTGGGGCACGAACCTGTGTCCCCTGCATCGGCAGGCGGACTCTCAACCACTGCGCCACCAGGGAAGCCCTCAGATTGGCTTCTTTCACTTAGTTATATGATTTAAGGTTTCTCCATGTCTTTTCAAGGCTTAATAGCTCATTTCCTTTTAGAGCCAAATAATATTCCATTGTCTGAATGTTCCACAGTTTATTTCACCTACTGAAGGGCATCTTGGTTGCTTCTATATTTTGGCAGTTATGAATAAAACTGCTGTACACATTCACATGCAGGTGTTTGTGTAGACATAAGTTTTCAGCTCCTTTGGGTAAATACCAAGGAGTGTGATTGCTGGATCTTATGGTTAAGAGTACATTTAGTTTTGTAAGAAAATGGCTGTACTATTTTACATTCTTACCAGCTGTGGATGAGATTTCTTGTTGGTCTATGTTCTCACTAACATTTGGTGTTGTCAATGTTCTGGATTTTGGCCATTCTAAATAGGTGTGTAGTGGTATGCTGTTGTTTTAATTTGCATTTCCCTGATGACATATGATGTACGCATCTTTTCGTATGCTGATTTGCCATCTATATATCTTCTTTTGTGAGGTGCCTCTTAAAGTCATTGGCCTCAGAGAGAGATTTCATATTGATAAAAGATCCCCCAAAACATACCTCAGTCATAAACCTTTATCCATCTAACAACATAACTGAAAAATATAAAGCAAACCTATTTGAAGTAAAGAGAAATGGAATCATATCATATTGCGATGCTATAATCATAGAGAAACTTTTACGTGCCTCTCAGAGTACAAGTATAGATACATAAATATAAATATGTGTGTGTGTGTATGTGTATGTGTATATATATATATATTTGAATTCAACAAATGGGTAATTTCAAATACCCATAAAACTTCTCTATTAATTCAGTCTCAGAGAAAATATCAACAGATTCCAAAACATAAAGTTCATGCAGACCATTTCTCTGATATCAGTGCAATAAAGTTTGTCATTGACATAAAAATGTACCAGAAAATAAAATATTTTTAAATTAATTAATTAATTTTATTTTTGGCTGCGTTGGGTCTTTGTTGCGGTGTGGGGGGTTACTCTTCGTTGCAGTGCGTGAGCTTCTCGTTGCAGAGCACGGGCTCTAAGCACACGGGCTTCAGTAGTTGTGACACACAGGCTCAGTAGTTGTGGCGCACGGGCTTAGTTGCTCCGCAGTATGTGGGATCTTCCCAGACCAGGGCTCTAACCTGTGTCCCCTGCATTGGCAGGTGGATTCTTAACCACTGCGCCACCAGGGAAGTCCCAAATAAAATATCTATACTTGACAAAATTTGAAACAATCCTTGCTCTAACTGTTGGGGATTTATTGGCAACTGAGTGAGATTAATTACTATTTGCTAAAGAAAACAAAAACAAATATTTGTTTTAAATGAGAGGTTTATAATATCTAAAGAAAAATATCCACTTGCATACACATAATGGAGAAATAAAGAATTAAATAAACATCAATTTAATGAGTAAAAACTAATTTAAAATCAAGGTGCTTTGAAAAAATTTTCTCTGTATTTTCCCCTATATTTCTTATCTATATTTGACAATTAGTGAAATATCAATACATATTTTACCAATTGTGAACTGTATTTTAATGTAGTAGCTAAGGCAAAAGTGAGTCACTGATACAGCAAGGGCATATATTTGCAAGAAGATCATTTCAATATGGAAACTCCATTTGGATTTGTCTTTAAAGTTGTATGGGTAAAAAAAAAAAATCACATAGAGGGACTTCCCTGGCGGTCCATCGGTTAAGACTCTGCGCTTCCATTGCAGGGGGCGCAGGTTCGATCCCTGGTCGGGGAACTAAGATCCCACATGCCCTGTGGTGTGGCCAAAAAAAAAAAATCACATATTTATCTTTTCAGAATATGTCACATATTTATACACTTCATTTCTTACATTTTTGAAAACTCTTGCTCCTTATCAAATGTTTTACATTTTAGGAATATAATTTTTCTTATTTCATGTTTTTACAGTGACACTTGGATCTTTTCAGCAAAGCCATTTAGGTAGTGATGAAATGTTAGAGAAAAGCATATCCTAGATTTTCTTTAAGTGGGCATTAAAACTCAGGGTATTATTTAAATTTAGCAGCAGTACTCATGTATATAAAATTTTCTTTTTAAGCATTACTTTTTAAAAAAAATATTTATTTATTTTTGGCTGCATTGGGTCTTCGTTGCTGCGCACAGGCTTTCTCTAGTTGTGGCCAGTGGGGGCTACTCTTTGTTGCTGTGCACAGGCATCTCATTGCAGTGGCTTCTCTTGTTGCAGACCGTGGGCTCTAGGCGTACAGCCTTCAGTAGCTGTGGCACGCAGGCTCAGTAGTTGTGGCTCGCAGGCTCTAGAGCACAGGCTCAGTAGTTGTGGCGCACAGGCCTAGTTGCTCTGTGGCATGTGGGATTTTCCTGGACCAGAGCTTGAACCCGTGTCCCCTGCATTGGCAGGTGGATTCTTAACCACTGTGCCACCAGGGAAGTCCTGTAAATTGTTGATGTACCTTTCAAAAGCTCATTGAGACGATGGAAAAGTTTGTTGTGTTATTCAGGATATTAGCATTGTACAAAATTTAAGACAATTTATTTTAAAGTAGTTTTCCATTGTCTCTGGAAAGAACAACATGTTTTAAGCATAAGCAAGTATGCTTTGTTTTATACAGAGTGTCTCATGTTTTATTTCAGTGTATTCCTAAGAGCAGTATCATGAAGCAGATTACATTATGTTATTTTTCCTATCATGTGGAAATGAATTGCATGAGGGTCTTTGGTGTATGATGTATGTAATGTAACACATAGTCTAATGTGTCGCACATAAAGCTTGTATGATAATGTATCATAAATACGACTCAAATTAATATATTAGCCATGATAAACAAGTATTTAACAGTTTTATTTGCTTCTTAGAATTTTGAAGCACTTTGGGTAAATAATTTGAATGGCCCTACTTTCTCAAGTAGCTCTTTAAGAAATTTTCAAGTATGGGCATTCCCTGGTGGTCTATTGATTAGGATTTGGTGCTTTCACTGCGTGGCCCAGGTTCAATCCCTGGTTGGGGAACTGAGATCCTGCAAGCCACGTGGCACAGCCAAAAGAGAAAAATAAGGAAAGAAATTTTGAGGTATGCTGAGTTTTTCTCCCTTAAAACAAATTTATTTAGCCAACAGGAGCATTCAGAATAATCTGACTAGTAGGTGTTTCAAAAATTAGTTTTAGGTGTTTGTTGCTGTGATAATAGCAGCTTACCTAATATTTTTATTTACTCCTTCCTGTTCTTTTAGTGTACTATGAGGTATACTTGCAGCTGCTCTGGATGTGATTAAATAAAGTTCATCATGAAGGAATAGGTGTTTTTTTGTTTTTATTTATTTATCTATTTATTGCCACTTATCATAGTACTCCACACTTCTTGGGAAAGACTAGTTTTTCAGTAAAGAGAAAGTTAAAATAATTTTTCAGAAAATTACAAAGGTATACTACAATTTCTTGTTGCTCCAGTGAAATATGACTAATTGAGTAACTTAATAACACTATTATAAGAGAAAAAGATAGAAAATGTTTGTTGTGTATGTGTTTGGGTGTGTGTGTGTGTGTGTGTATATATATGTATGTGTGTATATATATATATATATAGTATGTGTGTATATCCTATGCCATTTGCTGTTAATTAATTTTAATAGTAGTGTCCTGTCTCTCAACATGTCTTGCACCCAACACACCTAGGACCTGGCATACTCCCATCTGAGAGAGTGGCCATTGTGGCATTGACTCCCAGCAAAAGTGTTGTTAGGGAGTACCTCCCAATAGATTATATTGGAATGTTGGGGGTAGGATGGGGCATTGTATATTTAATGGTCTGTGATGAACAACTCTTTGCCATATACAGCCTTAGAATCATTGCCATAATACTTCCTCACTGGGAATGAGGGAAGAATTTTTAAATTACTAAACCTAAGGAGTAGTGTAAAACCTAAACTCGGAAGAGTGCCTGTATGACACTCAGAGAAGACAAATGAATAGACATCTTCTGTCTGAATAAACAGAGAACTGTTAAAACCTCGATTTAAAGTCAAGTATTTATTGAACACCTGCTGTGGTACTAACAGCAGTTAATATTTGAATAATGCTTTCCAGTTTGTTAAGTTCTTTTACATTAAATATTGACTCACTTAATTCTTACCATAACCCTTTGAGATAATTAAGGCAAGTATTCTTATCATCTCCTTTTTGCAAATGAAGAAATTAAAGTTTAGATAAGTTGAATGGCTTGTCCAAGGTACAAGATCTAGAAAGTAACTAGCAGAGCCTATGCGAGGGGAAAAGTGTACATTGTCGTAAGGTGCACATTTCATCCATGAGGGGCATGGATTTGTTCATCAAAATTTGTCTTAAAAACTAGAAAGAAGGGCTTCCCTGGTGGCGCAGTGGTTGAGAGTCCGCCTGCCGATGCAGGGGACACGGATTCGTGCCCCGGTCCAGGAGGATCCCACATGCCGCGAAGCGGCTAGGCCCGTGAGCCATGGCTGCTGAGCCTGCGCGTCCGGAGCCTGTGCTCCGCAACGGGAGAGGCCACAACAGTGAGAGGCCCGCGCACCGCAAAAAAAAAAAAACTAGAAAGAAGCTCTTTTAAAGTAAATAAAAGGAAATACGTCTTTCTATAGTAATAGACTCCAATTACCCTTGTCAGTTACAGGTTCTCTCCTTTCCTATCCCTTTCCAGTCCCTCCCATCTTTACACTTGCTTCTTCCTGCCTCTTCCTCCTCATTCCTCCCCTTCTTATCTCTTCCTTTTCCCTTCCTACCTGCTTCTCCCTACTTATCTCTCCCTCTTTTTTTTCTAATTGAAGTATTGTTGATTCACAATATTATATTAGTTTCAGGTGTACAGTATAGTGATTCAATATTTTTATAGATTATACTTCATTACAAGTTATTACAAGATAATGCCTATACTTCTCTGTGCTATACAATATATCCTTGTTGTTTATCTATTTTATACCTAGTAGTTTGTATCTCTTAGTCTCATATTCCTCATTTGCCCCTCCCTGCTTTCTTCTCCCTTTCGGTAACCACTGGTTTGTTTTCTGTATCTGTGAGTCTGTTTCTGTTCAGAGCAGCACTCTTTACAGTAGCCAAGATATGGAAGCAACCCAAATGGATAAAGAAGATATGAGATATATATATATAAACACACACACTGTGGAATATTACTCAACCATAAAAAAGAATGAATTCTGCCATTTACAGCAACATGAGTGTACCTAGAGAATATTAAGCTTAGTGAAATAAATCAGACAGAGAAAAAGAAATACTAATGATTTCACTTATATGTGGAATCTAAAATTTAGGTACTACAAATGAGTGTATATGCAAAACAGACTCACAGTTAACTCTCCGTCTTTATCTCCAGTTACAGCTACATCCCTCTTCCTCTTTTCCCATCCTCACTCCTCTGTCTCCTCCACTCTCTAGCTCTCTCTCCTCCCTCCTCCTCTATTTCATTCCTTCTTTTTCTCTTCCCATATTTCTTCCTCTTCTCTTCTTTCCCTCTCCTTCCCTTTTCTCTCCTCATTCCACCTGCCAGTGATTGAAATAAAATGGGTTTCAGAATTGTTTGGTCAGTGGTTTTTTCTTTATTCTTAGGATCCCATGAGTAGTGAGATATAGGCTAAATAAAATGGGTCTTGGGCCCTCTATTTTTCTCACTACAGCCTATGTAACTCAGCTTTTTTTTTTTTTTTAGTTCATATTAGCATTCTATGTCAGATTTCATTTAAAAGAAGAGTTTTGCTCCTCTACAAGTTTGAAAAACAAAAGTATGTTATAAATTTGTAATCAAGTAGAATTTTAGGGGTGTTATTAATTTTTTGAGGTTGAAAGAGTGGAGAATTTGGCTTTTCCATGGCATAGTACTTTAGGATTTCTCTTACAGTCACTGCCAAGCTGAATTGTATGCTAGTCTGAACCAGTACAACAGTTTTTGTAGTTTTTTTCCTAGTTAATACTACTAAAAACATAATCAGTACAGGACAAAATTATAAAAAGTAGTTTCTGATTTGAGACCACTGTAATATAATGAACCCAAAAACAAACCAAAACTCAACTTGATGTCATTTATCCATGTTGATGGAACTATTCCATTTTTATATATACAGAATAGGGGTAAAATTGATGGAACCATTATGGAGGCTAATTTGGCAATATGAACAAAAGCTTTAAAAAATATTTTTGTTCTTTGATTTAGCTAAACCCTTCTGGAAATCTTTTTTTTTTTTTTTTTTGCGGTACGCGGGCCTCTCACTGTTGTGGCCTCTCCTGTTGCGGAGCACAGGCTCCGGACGCGCAGGCTTAGTGGCCACGGCTCACAGGCCCGGCCGCTCTGTGGCATGTGGGATCCTCCTGGACCGGGGCACGAACCCGTGTTCCCTGCATCGGCAGGCGGACTCTCAACCACCGTGCCACCAGGGAAGCCCTGGAAATCTTTTTAAGGGGAAAAATTATTTTGAGCAGTATTACTCTTTTGTCTGCTCAGTGTAATTTGATATGGTGAACTGCCTTTCTATCATGACTGTTGCATGTGATTTTGATGGACTTAGCAATCATATAACCCTATCACAAAAATGGAGATGGGACCCAGCAGGGCCAGTCAAAAGATTTCAGCCCTTGGGACACTGAGTGATACATGAATGGACTGTGACCCAAGCATTCTGAGTCTTTTTTTGTGAATTGAAAAGGACACTGAGAGAGAAGGGGTCACAGGCTGTAAAACTTACTTGTTTGGGGTCACCAGAGTCTACCTTTGCCATCATATGACTGAACTAACCCAGAAGAGAAGAAAAGTGGACCTGAGAAGTAGAGAGAGTCAGGTTCCTAAATTGACACTCCTGAGGACATCATATGAATTTCAGTATCTGGCTATACCTGAAGCACCATCACTTGTTTTTGATTACTGATTTAATCTCTTTACCTGTTGTATTTGTGTCTATTTTGGTAGCTTGTGTCTTTGTAGGAATTTTTCTATTTCATCTAAGCTATCTAATTTATTAGTATACAGTTCTTCACAGTATTCCTTTACAATTATTTTTATTTCTATTAGGTTGATAGTAACGTCCCCTCTTCCATTTCTGATTCTAGTAATTTGTTTCCTTTTTTATTTTTTGGTCCATCTAACTAAGGTTTTATCAATTTTATTCATCTTTTCAACAGATGAGCTTTTGGTTTTGATTTTGTTCATCTTTTCAATGAATGAGCTTTTTTGTTTTATTGACTTTATTGTTTTTCTGTTTCATAATGTCTTCCTACTAATAGAGATACTCATTTTTAAATTAGTTTTTCACAAGAGAACTTAAGATTTATCAAGTATTTAGAAATGTTATCTGAGTATTTATTTGTTGTATTAGATTCTCAGATGCTTAACACTAGAAATGATTTGAAAGAAGATGTCAAAAGTGATTCAGTGCTGCTTACCAGTGGAAAGTGTGATCTGAAAAAACAACACAGTGTCACTCAAGCCACTCAGACGAGCCCAGAGGTTCCTTGGCCTTCTCAGTCAGGCAACTTTCCTGAGTGCTCCTTTGACTTTACTAGGGAACAGGTAATGGAAAAACTAGTTCATTCTCATTCAGTTTCAGCAATTAAAATAAATATTAAATAGTTAAGACATTATTTACTTATTTAACATTTGTTGAGTGCTTGTTATATGCCAGGCACTGTGTTAGATGCTGTTGATACAGTGTTGAGCAAGGTATGGACATCCCCAGCCTTCACAGAGTTTGTAGTCTGATGGAAGATAAAGGAGTAAGTGTGAGACAGTGCCAGTTTCTGGAATCCACGAAGGCTTCTTGGAAGATATATTCATTTTGATGTCTTATTTTTAAGTTGCAAAAGTATTGTTACATTTCAGAACTTTGGAAAAATATTTTAAAACAACTCTAACATATTGTAACCTCCTACAGTGCTGTCAGTATTTTTAAATTTTTCCTCCCAGGCTCTTTCCATAATTTTTCTAAACAATTACTATTCTAGTGTATATAACTGTATTTTTTTTTACATAACATTGTTTAACAGATATCTTCCATATTACTACATATGCTTCATATATGTATTCTATTTGTTTTTTTAATTCAAGTATAGTCGATGCTTCATATTTATTGTTAGTGGCAGATTAATATGGGTGTGGACGTGTTGTCATTTCTAAATATTCCTCTTAACATTTGTTAATATTTGAGTTGCTTCTTATTTTTTGCTGTTATCACATTTTGTCCAGCAGAATTTTAATTCTCTATGATAGAACCACAGAATGAGTTCACTCATCTGTTTAACAGGATTTGTTGGATGTCAACTCTAAGCTAAGGATATAGAATTGTAACAGTATACCACTCCCTGTCTATTAAGAAACTCAAAGTTTAGTGGGAAAGACAGAAGCGTGTAAACAGTAGTCAGAACATACTGTTTCATGTGTTATATGTACTAGAGTTTGGGAAGTATAGTGAAATACCCAACTTGGTCTGTAAGGCAGGCATTCTTAAGCTGGTACTAAAAGGTCTGAGAACTCTTTGAAATTGAACGAATTTATTTTAATATATCTGTGTAAATGTGTTTTCCTGTGGAGAAAGTTTTATCACATCTTCCTGGTTAGGGGTTAGGGAATGGTTCTAAGAGGATAAAATGCTTGAACAGAGTCTTAATGAGGGGAGACCTATTGACATCTAGATGAAAATGTCTAATGAGATATTCAGAATGTGGGTCTGGGGCTCCAGAGAGAGGCTTGTGCTGCATCAGGCTATCTACAGTTATTGGAGCCACAGGAGTAGATGAGATCATCTAAGAGAGTGGCTCCAGTGATAAGAGAAGGCGACCAATTATGGAATTTAATAGAATACGAAAAATTTAAGGGTTATTAAACAGCTGAGGAAGAGATGAAAAGTCCATAGGTAGAGAGGGGTAAACAAGAAAGAACTGTAGCATAAAAGGCAAAAGAGGAGAGAGGCTTAGCAAGGAGTGGTAAGGCAGCAGCATCTTAAGAGAAATTGAAATTAAACAAAATCACTATTAGATTTGGAAATTAGAAGTTAATTAGTGTTTTGAATTGCTGGGTCAAAACTTACGGACATTTTTAAGTGCTTGGTATGTGTTTCCAAATAAGTTCTCAAAGCAGTTTTCGGCTGAAGTGCATCCTCACCAGCGCTGGGTAATTTTACTGACTCATGTGTCACACCTTTGATACTGTATAAATAGTTTGTGTTTTCTGAAAATGGTTAAGTTTTCTTATTTTCCGAATTTATCATTTCAGCTCATGGAAGAGAATGAATCTCTTAAACAGGAATTGGCTAAAGCTAAAACAGCTCTTGCAGAAGCTCACTTGGAAAAAGATGCTCTTCTCCATCATATAAAGAAGATGACAGTTGAATAGCAGGAGTGGCAGTCAGAAACTCAAATTATAGCTCTGGAGTATGGTGGTTTTATTTATAATGTGATGTTTCCAGTTAGTGGAAGACTTTCCTTTTCATGAAAAGACAATAAAATGAAATAGAATGTGATGAAGTGGTGACTATTCCAAAGCCAGTTTAGAAAATACTAGGTACGGGCATTACAATCTTTTGGTTGTTTTGTGTTTTGGGGTTTAAACCCTCTTTTAAACTGGTGTGATATAAGGAAGTCAATGCATACTGTAATATAATTACCTGCCTAATGAATAGAAGATGTCATTTCCTAATTTTGATATTACATTATAGGCATTTTTTAAAAAGAAAAATTAAAATCTATGTGTTCCCACTATTTATCACTATTTGTTAATAATTTACTATTATTTACAAAGATTCAGATGCTTTTAGGGCTAATGTAAAATAAAAGGAGGCTTACATTTTAAATGTTATTAAAATTATGTACTTAAATCTATATTTAATTACTGTAAAAAAAAGTCCAATCAAATTAATAAATATCTAATGGCTTGGTTTGAAAATTCTAGAAAATCATCACCCTACTGCACTTATGAAGTAACTTGAAAATGTGAAAAAGAATCATTTTAAGTGATGGGTAAACTGTGTAAGTTGAAGCTATAATTTTCAACAAAGAAGATGGCACAAATGTTAAAATAAAAAGCATAAACTGTAAAAAAGCAAGACATTAGAGTATATGGCCAACTGATTTAAAAAGCATTATTTGTACATTCCTTTAAACATTTATTGTTAGAAGTAAAAGAGTAATTTAACTATCCTACTAAATTTAGCATTTGTAACTGTAAGAATTTTAACTAATACTATTTATATTAGTTCTTTACCTTCATCTTTCCTTTATTTAAGGAAGGGAATGTTTTCAGAGAATTTTCTTTTCACATACATAAAACAATTTCATACCATTCCTGTAGTATCACAACAGGTGGATGTTTGCACATGTCAAATTTATAATGCTAGTTTTGATTAAAGTTCTATGTGACTTATATATTATCTTCTATAATAAGAAAAACTGGTAAATTTTGAATTCTATTTTCTAGGGATTGTTAAGTTTGAAAGCAACATGAGAGAGAATCTCAATCATGCATTATGAAATAAAAGTTTATGAGTATTTAAGAAACAGAGGCTTTTAACAATTTAAAATATATTTCTGATAGAATTAAACTAAGTGGGGTCTATTTTAAAATTCACATTCTTAAACATAAATATATCCAAGATAGAACATGAACTAGCTGGACTGCTCTTTCTTTAAGATACTTGAAAATTTTCAACCACGTTCGGACACTTTATGGTGCTTTGCTTGTTTGGTATGACTTATATAGCCATCCCTCTATCTAAGTACTTGGAAGGAAATACATCTTTCATTTTATATTAAGTGTTGGAGTGATTTTAGATTTTATTGAAAATGGTACTGGCTTTTTTTTTTTTTTCTATAATGTCCATTTTAACTAACATTATTTAAAATACAGGCCCTGTTTTGGGAGCTAAGGATACAGCAAAGAACAAGTTAAATTGTTATTATTTTACCTCAGAGTGTTTTAAAAATCCTGATAAACCATTTTAATCTAAGACTATTATATAGTTTTAGATTAAAAGCAAAGGTCTAATTAAATATTTTAAATGTATAGCTTATATCCTTAGTAGAGTACTTTTGATCTGTAGGTATATAGTCAACAAAAGCAGTCTCTATTATAGAAAACCTGGATTGATGGGACATTAACTTCTTCAGAGCTTGCAGTGTTTCTCAGACTTGAGCTATTTGCTCTATATGAATTTTAAATTTATGATATATTATAATTATTTAGTGTTATAGATGCTGAATGTTTTTCTTATTTTCAATTTATTTGGCGTTCTCAAGAAAATCATGTAAACAGTAGAGATGGTAATTAATGTGGATCTGAACATTCTGTATGCTTTGTTAGATTTTTTAAAATTTATAGTGATTACTATTTTTATAGAGATTTAAAATTAATAAAACACTTCCAAAACCATTATGTAATTCCCACAGCAAACCTGGGAGGTAGGTATTATTCACATTTTAAAAGTTAAATAGAAACCTTAAGGCTCAGAAAGAACAAGTGACTTGACTGAAATCACAATAACCTGCTCTTTTTACTTACATCCCAATTATATGCTTTTATTTTATCTTATTCCTTATTTCACAGATTTTTTCCTGATGTGGGGAAAGGAATCACTTGTTGGTCTTTTATCTGTTTTTCTTTTAAACATAAATAATAATACTTCTAAAGTGTGTGTGTGTGTATGATGTGTGTATTATTCAAACTATTTAAAAGATACGGGGAGAATTTTTTTTAAGTTAACCCCAACCTTTTTAGCTGTGTGAGAAATATAGGAATCAACCTACCAGAGTTTTTAAATGACCACAAATTAGATATAAAGTTGCCATGTCTTTGCTAAATCCCTAGCAGAGATGTTAGTAATCAGGGGAAGAAAATGATACTTGTGTTTTCCTTTTTAATTTTACATATGTGAAAAACATTTTCTTGGCATCTTGTATTTTTTTTCTTTTCTCATTTTATCCTAGAATTCAAAAGATCACCATGTGACACTAGTTGTAATGAAACATTATTTTTATTTAAGCCATGTAAGAATGGCTATATAGGATTGCAGGCAAATATATGTGAAAAAATTAACCAGAAACTCCTTTTGGATTTTTATTGTAGTTATTGTTATTCAGTACTTGTCAGTATAGGGGTTAAAACTTCCTCTTTATGTTTTTATTAACGTATCCAATCTAAGGTACCACCATCACCCTGGTTTCCATGCTGGTAACCTAGAACTCCTCTTAGACACCTTCCTCTCCCTAACTGCAACCCCCCACCCCCAAATTAGTTCACTACTGCATCCTGTCATTTTACCTCGTAAATTTGTGTACTTCTCTTCACTTACCACCTTCCTAATCTAAGCTACCATCAGCACTTTTTACCTGCATTACTGCAGTCGACTCGTAACTGGTCTTCCTAAGCTACTCTGGCCTTCCTGATTCATTTTTATAGGCAGGGAGAATTCTCTTTTTTGAAGTGCAGTTTTAATCAAGGCAACCCACCTACCCCAGTTTCACCTCTAGCTTAAAACACATTAATGGCATTTCATTGCTCTTATGATTAAAACAAAAATATGTTGCCTATGAGATTATGTATTAGGGCCACTATTTATATTATAATTATGAACGTTGAAAAAGTTAATGTCTCAAAACATTAAAACAATGACTGGCACATCACCTTGAAGAGCATTTAATAGAGGTTAGTTATTATTATTACTTCTTAGTTTCATTTTGCACCATGTTTTACTTTCTTTGTCTTCTACCCTCATTGCACTTTAACTGTCTGGAATAAGTGAGAATCAAAGTGCCTCTTCCACCATAGGAACCTTTGTTCATGCTATTCCTTTGGCTTGAAGTACTTTCGTCGCTTAGTTAATTCCTGTTTGTCTTTTGGATCTCAGCTCATTCATCACTTCCTCAGGGAAGCATTCCCTAATTTCTTTCACCAGAGTAAGACCCACTGTTATACATTATCACGTGAACACATACCACTACTTAGCACTGAACACCTTTGTAATTTTATATGTTTTTGATTAATGTAGACCCTCTACATTGTAAACTCCATGAGGACAGGAATTGTGTGTGTTTTTGTTGCCACTGTTCAACTTTGTATTCCTTGTGCCTCATACAGTGCCTGGCACATAGTAGGTTCTCAATAAATTTGTTGAAAGAATAAAATGAATGGATGAGGTATCAAAGATGTTTTTCAGGTATTGAGTTCTTCCCCTCAGTTGGATTGAGGGGAAAGGGAACATAGGCATAAAAGTTGGAGGTGGTAGTTATTAAAAGTGGCAGACTACTTGAGTCCATAGGGAAAGAAAAAGATGGAGAATGGATAAATTTGCCATATTATGTCCTTCTGAATTTTAAATACCTGAAATTCTAGATGATTTATCACAAATCATCACAAAAGAGAAAATTAGCACATCGATTCATACAGGCACTGCAGTGCCAGAATGTCATCTGGCTTTGATTGTAACATATGGTGTTGCGGCTGTTGAGATCTGCCAGTCCTGTCAGCTAAACAGAATGGAAATAAGGCCAAAAAAGTAGTGGCTGAAATAGTTTTCAATTTTGAGAAATTGATACACAGGGTCAGTTGTGCCTAATTCCTTAAGGTGTTAACAGTCTCATTTTACCTTGCACCCAGGGATGCTAAAGAGAATAAATTTTGAGCTATGTTTCAATTTCCTTTTAGAATAAGATACCCAAAGATGGAATTATGCAGGATATATATAGAAACATTAAAGAAGTAATGTTTTTAAACACTGATTTCTTCATTAAATTATAATACTTGACATTTAAAAAAAATTTTGCTGCTTTTTTGAGAAGTACAAAAATTAAGGTAACATGAAGCAAAAATGTAAGCATGATGATTTTTATAAGCCATTAGGTATTAACTAATAGATCATTGTACACTGGAGGGAAATTCATGTTAATGTTACAATATTGAAATTCAATATAAGTGCTGCCCACACTACTGGGCTGGTAGGTCTGAGGATTTGAAACTCTTTTACGAGAAAAATTTTAAGACATATGAAATCAACTAAATGTCTTTTTTTTCTATTTGTATAGTATGATAGTTTTTTCTAGTCTTAGAAAAAAAAAATGTATCACTACATCACCAAGAGGAGTAATCAGGGTTTTAAAAGATTTTGAAACCATTTAGATTAAAAGGCAATAGTAAATAATTTATACATTAGGTTTTATTTTCACTTTGCTTGTGTCACTAATCAAAAGTCAATTCATTCTTTCCAATAACTTATATTAAGCTGATTGAATGGTAAGTAAAATTTCTCATTCTTGACTTTAATTCTTCACTTTTATGTGAAGACATATTTGATTGTTTAGGTGAAGAAATATACCTGAGCGTTTTGGAGTTTAAGAGAGTACAGTGAGGTGATTAACCCTCTTCTTGCAACCACTTAGGAGAATTGTTTTATTGATGTAACAAAAAACTCAAATACTGAATTACAACCATCAAGACTGAGAATTTTAAAAATAAAAGAGAGACCTTCAAGATGGCAGAGGAGTAAGATGTGGAGATCACCTTCCTCCCCACAAATACATCAGAAATACATCTACATTTGGAAAAACTCATACAGAACATCTATGGAATGCTGGCAGAAGACCTCACACTTCCTAAAAGGCAAGAAACTCCCCACGTACCTGGGTAGGGCAAAAGAAAAAAGAGAAAACAGAGACAAGAGAATAGGGATGGGACCTGCACCTCTGGGAGGGAGCTGTGAAGAAGGAAAAGTTTCCACACGCTAGGAAGCCCCTTCACTGGCGGAGATGGGGGGTGGCAGGGGGGAAGCTTCGGAGCCACGGAGGAGAGCACAGCAATAGGGGTGCAGAGGGCAAAGTGGAGAGATTCCCGCACAGAGGACTGCTGCTGACCAGCACTCATCAGCCTGAGAGGCTTGTGTGCTCACCCACCGGGGCGGGTGGGGGCTGGGAGCTGAGGCTCGGGCTTCAGAGGTCAGATCCCAAGGGAAGGAGTTGGGTTGGCTGCGTGAACACAGCCTTAAGGGGGCTAGTGCACCACAGGTAGCCAGGAGGGAGTCCGGGAAACAGTCTGGATCTGCCCAAGAGACCACTGTTTCAGGGTGTGGGAGGGGAGGGGATTCAAAGCACCGCCTAAATGAGCTCCAGAGATGGGTTCGAGCTGTGGCTATCAATGTGGATGACAGAGATGGGCATGAAATGCTAAGGCTGCTGCTGCAGCCACCAAAAAGCCTGTGTGCAAGCATGGGTTACTATCCACAAATCCGCTTCCAGGAGCTGTGCAGCCCACCACTGCCAGGTTCCCATGATCCAGGAACAACTTCCCTGGCAGAACACACGGCGCACCCCAGGCTGTTGCAATGTCATGCTGCTGCAGGCTCGCCCTGCATTCCGTACCCCTTCTTCCCCCTGGCCTGAGTGAGCCAGAGCCCCCAAAGCAGCTGCTCCTTTAACCCCATCTTGTCTGAGCGAAGAACAGATGCCTTCAGGTGACCTACATGCAGAGGCGGGGCCAAATCCAGAGCTGAACCCCAGGAGGTTGGCGAACAAAGAAGAGAAGGAAATTTCTCCCTGCTTGGAAGCAACTGTAGACTTGCGGTTTGCTTTCTGCATCTAATGTGTTTCTGGTTTTATGTTTATCTTAGTATTTAGAGTTTATTATCATTGGTAGGTTAGTTTATTGATTTGGTTGCTCTCTTCCTTTATATATATATATTTTTTCCTTTTTCTCTTTTTCTGAGTGTGTATGTATATGCTTCTTTGTGGGATTTTGTCTGTATAACTTTGCTTTTACCATTTCTCCTAGGGTTCTGTCCGTTTTTTGGGTTTTTTTTTTAGTATAGTTTTCAGTGCTTGCTTTCATTGGTGGATTTGTTGTTGTTTGGTTTGGCTGCTGTCTTCCTTCTTTCGTTTTTTTTCTATATTTTTATTAATTTTTAATATTTTTTAATTTTAATTATTTTATTTTATTTTGTAGTTTTCTTTCTTTCTATTTTTCTCCCTTTTTTTCTGAGCCATTGGCTGACAGGGACTTGCTGCTTCAGCCAGGTGTCAGGCCTGTGCCTCTGAGGTGGGAGAGCCGAGCTCAGGACATTGGTCTACTAGAGACCTCCCGGCTCCATGTGATGTCAAATGGTGGAAGCTCTCACAGAGATCTCCACCTTAACGCTAAGACCCAGCTCCACTCAACCACCAGCAAGCTCCAGTTGTGGACACCCTATGCCAAACAACTAGTAAGACAAGAACACAAACCCACCCATTAGCAGAGAGGCTGCCTAAAACAAGGTCACAGACACCCAAAAACACACTACTGGACGCAGACCTGCCCACCAGAAAGACAAGATACAGCCTCGTCCACTAGAACACAGGCACCAGTCCCCTCCACCAGGAAGCGTACACAACCCAATGAACCAACCTTAGCCACTGGGGACAGACGCCAAAAACAATGGGAAATACGAACCTGCAGCCTGAGAAAAGGATACCCCAAACACAGTAAGTGAAGCAAAATGAGAAGACACAGAAACACAGCAGATGAAGGAGCAAGGTAAAAATCCAGCAGACCAAACAAATGAAGAGGAAATAGGCAGTCTACCTGGAAAAGAATTCAGAGTAAAGATACTAAAGATGATCCAAAATCTTGGGAAAAGAATGGAGAAAATACAAGAAACGTTTAACAAGGACCTAGAAGAATTAAAGAACAAACAAACAGTGATGAACAACACAATAAATGAAATTAAAAATTCTCCAGAAGGAATCAATAGAGTAACTGAGACAGAAGAACAGATAAGTGACCTGCAAGATAAAATAGTGGAAATAACTACTGCAGAGCAGAATAAAGAAAAAAGAAAAGAATTGAGAACAGTCTCAGAGACCTCTGGCACAACATTAAGCAGACCAACATTTGAATTATAGGAGTCCCAGAAGAAGAAGAGAAAAGGGGCTGAAAAAATATTTGAAGAGATTATAGGTGAAAACTTACCTAATAAGGGAAAGGAAATAGTCGATCAAGTCCAGGAAGCACAAAGGGTGCCATACAGGATAAATCCAAGACACATATTAAACAATCAAAAATTAAATACAAAGTAAAAATATTAAAAGCAACAAGGGAAAAACAATAACTAACACACAGGGAATCCCCATAAGGTTAACAGCTGATCTTTCAGCAGAAACTCTGCAAGCCAGAACGGAGTTGCAGGGCATACTGAAAGTGATGAAAGCGAAAAACCTACAGCCAAGATGACTACACAGCAAGGATCTCATTCAGAATTGATGGAGAAATTAAAACCTTTACAGACAAGCAAAAGCTAAGACAATTCAGCACCACCAAATGAGCCTTACAACTAATGCTAAAGGAACTTCTCTAGGCAGGAAACACAAGTGAAGGAAAAGACCTACAATAACAAACCCCAAACAATTAAGAAAATGGTAATAGGAACATACATATCGATAGTTACCTTAAATGTAGATGGATTAAATGCTCCAACCAAAAGACATAGACTGACTAAATGGATGCAAAAACAAGACCCATATATATTCTGTCTACAAGAGACCCACTTCAGACTTAGGGACCATAGAGACTGAAAGTGAGGGGATGGAAAAAGATATTCCATGCAAATGGAAATCAGAAGAAAGCTGGAGTAGCAATTCTCATATCAGACAAAATAGACTTTAAAATAAAGATTATTACAAGAGGCAAAGAAGAACACTAGGTAATGATCAAGGGATCAATGCAAGAAGAAGATATAACGATTATAAATATTTAAGGAGCACCTCAATACATAAGGGAAATGCTAACAGTCATAAAAGGGAAAATCGACAGTTAAAACAACCGTAGTAGGGGACTTTAACACCCCACTTTCACCAATGGACAGATCAACCAAAATGGAAATAAATAAGGAAACACAAGCTTTAAATGCTACATTAAACAAGATGGACTTAATTGATATTTATAGGATATTCCATCCAGAAACAACAGAATACACTTTCTTCTCAAGTGCTCATGGAACATTCTCCAGGAGACATCATATCTTGGATCACAAATCAAGGCTTGGTAAATTTAAGAAAATTGAAATCATATCAAGTATGTTTTCCGACCCCAACACTATGAGAATAGATATCAATTACAGGAAAAAGTCTGTAAAAAATACAAATACATGGAGGCTAAACAATACACTACTTAATAACCAAGATATCACCGAAGAAATCAAAGAGTAAATCAAAAAATCCCTGGAAACAATTGACTATGAAAACATGAACCAAAACCTATGGGTTGCAGCAAAAGCAGTTCTAAGAGGGAACTTTACAGCAATACAATCCTACCTTAAGAAATAAGAAACATCTCAAATAACCTAACCTTATACCTAGAGCAATTAAAGAACAACAAAAAGCCCCCAAAGTTAGCAGAAGGAAAGAAATCATAAAGACCAGATCAGAAATAAATGAAAAACAAATGAAGGAAACGATAGCAAAGATCAATAAAACTAAAAGCTCTTTCTTGGAGAAGATAAAAAAAATTGATAAACCATTAGCCAGACTCATCAAGAAAAAGGAGAAAACTCAAATCAATAGACTTAGAAATGAAAAAGGAGAAGCAACAACTGACACTGCAGAAATACAAAGGATCATGAGAGATTACCACAAGAAACTATATGCCAGTAAAATGGACAACCTGGAAGAAATGGACAAATTCTTAGAAAAGCACAACCTTCTGAGACTGAAAGAAATAGAAAATATAAACTGACTAATCACAAGCACTGAAATGGAAACTATGATTAAAAATCTTCCAAAAAACAGAAGCACAGGACCAGATGGCTTCACAGGCGAATTCTATCCAACATATAGAGAAGAGCTAACACCTGTCCTTCTCAAACTCTTCCAAAATATAGCAGAGGGAGGAAAACTCCCAAACTCATTCTCCAAGGCCAACATCACCCTGATACCAAAACCAGACAAAGGTGTCACAAAAAAAGAAAACTACAGGCCAATATCACTGATGAACATACATGCAAAAATTCTCAACAAAATACTAGCAAACAGAATCCAACAGCACATTAAAAGGGTCATACACCATGATCAAGTGGGGTTTATCCCAGGAATGCAAGGATTCTTCAATATATGCAAATCAATCAATGTGATACACCATATTAACAAATTGAAGGAGAAAAACCATAGGATCGTCTCAATAGATGCAGAAAAAGCTGTCAACAAAATTCAACACCCATTTATGGTAAAAACCCTCCAGAAAGTAGGCATAGAGGGAACTTACCTCAACATAATAAAGGCCATATATGAGAAACCCACAGCCGACATTGTTCTCAATGGTGAAAAACTGACACCATTTCCTCTAAGATCAGGAACAAGACAAGGTTGTCCACTCTCACCACTACTATTCAACATAGTTTTGCAAGTTTTAGTCACAGTAATCAGAGAAGAAAAAGAAGTAAAAGGAATCCAAATTGGAAAAGAAGAAGTAAAACTGTCACTGTTTGCAGATGACACGATACTTTACATAGAGAATCCTAAAAGTGTTACCAGAAAACTACTAATCAATGAATTTGGTAACGTACCAAGGTACAAATTAATGCAGAGAAATCTCTTGCATTCCTATACACGAATGATGAAAAACCTGAAAGAGAAATTAAGGAAACACTCCTTTTTCCATTGCAACAAAAAGAATAAAATACCTAGGAATAAAGCTACCTAAGGAGACAGAAGACTTGTATGCAGAAAACTGTAAGACACTGATGAAAGTAATTAAAGATGATACAAACAAATGGAGAGATATATCATGTTCTGGACTGGAAGAATCAACATTGTGAAAATGACTATACTACCCACAGCAATCTGCAGATTCAATTCAACCCCTATCAAACTACCAATGACATTTTTCACAGAACTAGAACAAAAATGTCACAATTTGTATGGAAACACAAAAGACCCCGAATAGCCAAAGCAATCTTGAGAAAGAAAAACGGTGCTGGAGGAATCAGGCTCCCGAACTTCAGACTATACTACAAAGCTACAGTAATCAAGACAGTATGGTACTGGCACAAAATCAGAAATATAGATCAATGGAACAGGATAGAAAGCCCAGAGATAAACCCACACACATATGGTCATCTTAATTTTGATAAAGGAGGCAAGAATATACAAAGGAGAAAAGACAGCCTGTTCACTAAGTGGTGCTGGGACAACTTGACAGCTACATGTAAAAGAATGAAGTTACAGCACTCCCTAACACCATACACAAAAATAAACTCAAAATGGATTAAAGACCTATATGTAAGGTCAAACAGTATAAAACTCTTAGAACACTCTATGACATAAATCACAGCAAGATCCTTTTTGACCTACCTCCTAGAGAAATGGAAATAAAAACAAAAAAACAAATGGGACCTAATGAAACTTAAAAGCTTTTGCACAGCATAGGAAACCATAAGCAAGATGAAAAGACAACCCTCAGAATGGGAGAAAATATTTGCAAATGAAGCAACAGACAAAGGATTAATCTCCAAAATTTACAAGTGTCTCATGCAGCTCAATATCAAAAAAAGAAACAACCCAACTGAAAAATGGGCAGAGGAGCTAAATAGACATTTCTCCAAAGAAGATATACAGATTGCCAGCAAACACATGAAAGGATGCTCAACATCACTAATCATTAGAGAAATGCAAATCAAAACTACAATGAGGTATCACCTCACAGCAGTCAGAATGGCTATCATCCAAAAATCTACAAAGAATAAATGCTGGAGAGGGTGTGGAGAAAAGGGAACCCTCTTGCACTGTTGGTGGGAATGTAAATTGATACAGCCACTATGGAGAACATTATGGAGATTCCTTAAAAAACTAAAGATAGAACTACCATACAACCCAACAATCCCACTACTGGGCATATACCCTGAGAAAACTGTAATTCAAAAAGAGTCATGTACCACAATGTTCATTGCAGCTCTGTTTACAATAACCAGGACATGGAGGCAACCTCAGCATCCATCGACAGATGAATGGATAAAGAAGATGTGGCACATATATACGATGGAATATTACTCAGCCATAAAAAGAAACGAAATTGAGTTATTTGTAGTGAGGTGGATGGACCTAGAGTCTGTCATACAGAGTGAAGTAAGTCAGAAAGAGAAAAACAAATACCATATGCTAACACGTATATATGGAATCTAAAAAAATTTGTTCTGAAGAACCTTGGGTCTGGACAGGAATAAAAACACAGACGTAGAGAATGGACTTGAGGACACGGGGAGGGGGAAGTGTAGGCTGGGACAAAGTGAGAGTGTGGCATGGACATATGTACACTACCAAGTGTGGAATGGATAGCTGTTGGGAGGTGGCCACATAGCACAGGGAAATCAGCTCGGTGCTTTGTGACCACCCAGAGGGGTGGGATAGGGAGGGTGGGAGGGAGACACAAGAGGGAGGAGATATGGAGATATATGTGTATGTATAGCTGACTCACTTTGTTATAGAGCAGAAACTAACACACCATTGTGAAGCAATTATAGTCCAATAAGGATTAAAAAAAAAAAAAACTGGAAGTCAGAGCTAGAGTCTTGGTTGAATTCGGGTCCTTGTTTTTATTTTTTTCTTTTCTTTTTTGGCAAGAATGTTTTATAGGTGGCTCTGTATACTTCATATTATATCACAGCAAATGCACATAAAGCCTCTTTACCCCACTTTTAGTAATACTTACTTTCCTTAGTGGATTCAAATTCTCATAGCCTAATCTTTCAAATTTATACTTTCTCATCGACTTTTCACCTAATGGCTTTAGTAGTGATTGGTTGTCCCTGCCTATATCCATTACTTCATTAGAGATTTTAAAACGGTGATGTTGTCATTGTATAATAACTTATTGTTTTATTACATCTGTTTCTTCTATAATAAAATAACTGTCGCCCACAAATAACAACAACAACAACAACAAAATATCTAGTGGAGTGTTCAGCATCTCTGCACCATTCAGCTGTGCTGCACACCCATATTCAGCAAAATGCAATCCCTGAAGATAACTCTCTTCCTTACACAAAGTTAAGAACCATCTACTGTGGCTTTATCATCTCTTTACTGTGAGTGTGTGTTGTGGGGGAGGTGTGATGGGTTTTAGTTCCTTCGCTACGTAGATTAGGAGAAGAGTAAGGAGGGAATGATTATAGATAAAAAGCAGAAGAAGTTTAAAGACTGAGCTGTTTGCCGATCCACTGTTCAGAGTTCAGAGAGGTGAGGAAGAACCAGGACAGGAGACCAAGAAGCAGTGACAGAAGGAAAACCGGAAAGTGGTGCCCTAAATGCCAAATGAAGAAATTGTTAAAGAAGGAAGGAATGCTTGGCTATGTTAAATGCTGCTCAAAGCTCAAAAAGGTGAGGAGTGAAAACTGACAATCAGATTTAAGGATAAGGACATGTTTGGTGACCTTGAAAACAGCTTCAATGGAGTAGTGTGGACAAGACCTTTTTGAAATGGGGCACAAGAGAGAATGAAAGGTGAAACATTGGATAGAATGAGCACAGACAACACTTTCAAGGAGTTTTACATCAAAAGGTAAGCTAGCTACGTAATTTACAATCCAAACGAACACATTTGAAAAGGGTACTATTAATAATTAAACCAAGATTTAATTAAATAATTAAGTGTAAACTGCAACTGTCATGGCAAACTGAAATAAATGTTATTTTGTGGAGAAAAGGAGAGACAGAGGGCTATGGCTGGAAGAGAAGTGGAAGAAAAAGTGGTGGTTGATTAGTTTTTTTAAGAAGGGAGAAATAATAGCTAATAGAAATGATCCGGTAGGGAGGGAAAGTTTTATGATAGAGGAGGGAAAGGACATATTTAGAGCAACTTCTTTGATTAGGGAAGAGGGGATAGTATATTGTGTAAAGGGAAAGGCTGGTTTTAGCCAGGAGCATGGATAGAACGCAAAGAACATGGGGACAAACTCACGTAGATGAGATAATGTCATGGGAGCTTGTGGAAATTTTCTTATGAAGGTTATTGTAATAGTGAGGACATTTACTAAGAATGAGGATTAGGGAGAAGTTATTGGAGATTTTGAGAGAGAGATATGAAATAGTTTTGTTTTTAAAAGATTTATTTATTTACTTATTTATTTGGCTGTGTCAGGTCTTCGTTGCGGCTTTCGGGCTTCTCTCTAGTTGTGGTGCGTGGGCTCAGTAGTTGCTGCACGCAGGCTCTCTAGTTGTGGCCCACAAGTTTAGTTGCCCTGCAGCATGTGGGATCTTAGTTCCTCAACCAGGGATCGAACCCACGTCCCCTGCATTGGAAGGCAGATTCTTAACCACTGGACCACCAGGGAAGTCCCTGAAAAAGTTTCATAGGAGAAAGAATGAATGGAGTAGACAAACACAATATGATTGCAAGCACCATTCAGGTCCAGTTGCATTTAATCACCATGTGTTTTAAGTAAGATCGATCAACATGGTTGTGTGTTTTTCTTAATCCATGTTTTACTGTGCAACTCTGGTCATGAAGAAAGCTGAAAATGGGATTTAATCAGGGTTTATTGTTTAGCCAAGTACAATAAAGTAAGAGAAAGGGAAGGGAACTCAGAGTGTATGCACAGGAATTATTTCATCATTAGGCCATTTAATAACTTTTATCATGATGTCATCATCTGACCATATATATCAATAGTTTAACCCGGGATATTGGTTTCATAGGGCTTCTGTAACAAAATACCACAAACTGAGTGCTTTAAAATAACAGAAATGTATTGTCTCACAGTTCTGGAGGTTAGAAATGTGCAGTCAAGGTGTTGGCAGGGCCATGCACCTATTCTACCTTCTGGTAGCTCCAGGCGTTCCTTGGCTTGCGGTAGCATAATTCAAATCTCTACCTCTGTTGTTGCATGGTTGTCTTCCCCTTGTGTGTCAGTGTTCAGATTTTCCTCTTTTTATAAGTACAACAGTCATATTGGATTAAGGCCCACCCTAATGACCTCATCTTAACTTGATTACATCTGCAAAGCCCCTATATTAAAATAAGATCTCATTCACAGGTACTGGGGAGTACTAGGACTTCAACATATCTTTAGAAAGGACACAATTCAACCTATAATACCTGAGTAAAGAGAGAGAAGTAAGGACATGAGGGGGTAAGAGATGATAAAATAGTGGTAGGATCAATGGATTGTAGATCCCAATAGTACTGAAGGGTGTTTGGCGTTGGGATTCTAGAAATAACGTAGAGGTTGGAGGATGGAATGTTTGAAATTGAGATTATGTAGAGGTTAATTAATGGTAATGAAAGATCTATTAATAAAATGATTTTAGGAATGAGTAGCTAACAAAGAGTGAAAGGCAATATCATTGGAAGAGGGGAGACCAGAGAACTGAGAGGTCAGGGCGTTGGATGGTTCATCAGTGAGAATCTTAAAATCCCCAAGATTAACGACAGGAGGAGTCTTAGAGTGAAGTGATCCAGGAGCTAAAATGTTCAAGGATCAAGGAGGAGTAAACTGTGGGGTTGGAAGGTAACATCAACAAGAGTGGGTAATGGATGCTGTGGTCTGATGGTATAAGATTCAAAGGTGACTTCTTCAAAAGAGGAGGGAGGGAAAATGTTCTGGAGGCATTAATAAATTACAGAACACCTACCCCACCTCCAGGCTCTGTGATATGAAGACTGTGGAAGGAAAAACTGCCACTACTTGAAGCAGGGGCCTTAGGAGAGAGACGGATTTCAGTAAGATAAAGTCAGTAAAAGGAATATTTAAAGAAGACGTTAAGGAAATGTGATTTTGCTGATAATTGAGTTCCAGAAGGACTCACGGGGGAAAGGTTTTGGGTGCTGGAGAGAGATGGAAGATTGAATCAGGAAAGGTGATGTACAGATCAGTATAGGGATTAATGGCTGGAGAGTGAGGGATGTGTAAGGAGACCATGGCTTGTGATGAATGACATAAATAGGGATCAAGGGTATAAGGATGTTTGTTCTTTGGGTCCCAGAGATAAAGGCAGTGGTGAGGCTATGAGTCTTAAAGGAAAGAGAAGTGTAGTCTTGCCTGGATCCCATAAGATTTGGAAGCTCCCATTTGATTTTGGCTGATGGATAATACACGGAGGCTTGCAGAGCGTGCTCTGGCTCTAACACATGGACTCTCTCTTGACTGCTTTATAGCAATTATCAGTATTCAAAATAATCTTATATATTCATTTGCTTGTTTACATGTTTTCATTCTTCCACACTAGAAATTACAATCTTTGAGGGCAGGTTTATTGGCTGTCTTCTTCATTCTCACAGCACTGGTGCTTAGAACCGAGCTTGGCACATAGCACTCAATAACTATGTTGACTGGTGAAAATATCAAAATTCCATTCTCTCAATCTAATGATGGGTTTAAAGCCTTCTGAAGACACTCCTTCAATTAAACCCCATCTCCCTCACATCTTCAAACTCTTACTATCAGATCATTTATCAGCATTCAAACATAGACTTGTGGGGACTTCCCTGGTGGTCCAGTGGTAAAAAAAATCCTCCTTACAATGCAGGGGACAAGGGTTCAATCCCTGGTCAGGGGACTAAGATCCCACATGTTTTGGGGCAACTAAGCCTGCATACCACAACTACTGAGCCCCATGTGCTCTAGAGCCTGCACACCACAACTAGAGAAGAGAAAACCGGCAAGCCACAACTAGAGAAGAGAAAACCCACATGCCACAACTAGATAGAAGCCCGCGCGTAGCAACGAAGAGCCTGTGGGCCACAACGAAAGATCCTGCCCACATGCCTCAATGAAGATCCTGCGTGCCAGCAACTAAGACCCAATGCAGCCAAAAATAAATAAATAATACATCTTTTAAAAAATATATACTTGTATTTCCCATCCTTAAATTAAAAAACAAAAAACTTCACTTGAGCCTTTGTGTCTTTCCAGTCTATCTCCAAGATATTGTTCCAATCTTCTTCATGGCCAGACTTCTCAGAAGAGTTATCTAAAACAAGCTGTCTCCACTTCCTCACATTCTCTTTATTCTCAATTCCACTGCAACCTGAAGTTCCACCCCCACCAACACTAGTCAACTGAAACTGTTTTTGTTATCATTAGCCTCTATGTTGCTATATCTAATGAAAATGTGCATGTCTTCAACTTATGAGACTTTTTGCAATTTTGGACACAACTGAATACTCCCTTCTTGCTCTTGGCTTCCATGATTCCAACACTCTCCTGGTTTTCCTCTTAATTCATTGCTTGTTTCTTTTATATCTCCTTTATTTTCTTCTCTATCCAACCTTTGTGTGCTGGAATTTCATTTTTCTTTTCTTAGGTAATGCCATTCATTTACTGTAGTTTTAAATACCTTCTATATGCCAAGACTTCCAAAAATATATCTCCTGCTCAGACCACTATTCTGAACTTCTTAACATCTTCACTTGGATGTTTCATAGGCATCTCACACAATGTTCAAAATAGAGCTCTTGGTCCCTCTTTCCCTTTCTCTTCTCCCCACGTTAAAATGCAACATGATAATCTTTTGGTGTCTCTCATTTTAGTAAATGGCACTACCACCCACTCAGCCAAAAGTTTGGATCTTTGTTTCTCCAGTCTCCCTCAACTTATCCTCATATACGTGCAATCCATCAGCTTGTCCTATTGAGTCTCTCTACACATATTTCCAATTTATCAATTGCTTACCATTTTTATTTACACTTCTTCCCAGTCCAAACAATATGATTTCTTACCTTCAATAGCCTCTCAGTTTCCATCCTTGCCCTGCCTCCCATCTGCTGTTTTAAAGAGCAACCAGAATGATCTTCTTAAAATAGAATGCAGATATGTCATTCCTCTACTTAAAATATATCACCGATTTTCAATATACTTAAAATAAAACTCCAAATCCCTAACATGGCTCATGAGACTCAGCACAATCTGACTCCTGCCTCATCTAACTTGTGTTTATCTCCAGCCTTAAAGAAATGTTCCCATGTTGTTCCTTCTGTCTGTAATGCTCTTCTCCCTATTCTTCACCTGTCTAAACATTGTTTTCAGGTAGCAGCTGAAATGTCATTTAAGCCTTTGGTTTTTAATATAATTTGCAGAGATACTTATCAAAAACAAGTAATTAGACTTAACTTTGTTTCACTTGATTACCAGCTCTTTCATAACATGATTTCCCCTTTTTGAGTTGCTTTGATTCTTCTTTCAGTCATCTGCAATATTTTCAAGAAAAAATTTCAGGACAGGTATATGGGTAGTATACTTTTTCGAAGTATTTTTATGTCTGAGAATATGTCCTCATAAAAACTCATAGTTTAGTGGGTTGGGTTTTTTTAAATTTTTATTTTTGGCTGCGTTGGGTCTTCGTTGCTGTACGTGGGCTTTCTCTAGTTGTGGTGAGTGGGAACTACTCTTTGTTGCGGTGCATGGGCTTCTCATTGCGGTGGCTTCTCTTGTTGCGGAGCACGGGCTCTAGGCGTGCAGGCTTCAGTAGTAGTGGCTCACGGGCTCTAGAGCGCAGGCTCAGTAGCTGTGGCTTAGTTGCTCCGCGGCATGTGGGATCTTCCAGGACCAGGGCTTGAACCCATGTCTGCTGCATTGATAGGTGGATTCTTAACCACTGTGCCACCAGGGAAGCCTTTTAGTGCCTTTTAGTGGGTTTTTTATTTTGGGGTTACAATATTTTCTCCCTCTCATGAAAGAGGCACTGTTCGTTGCCTACCCAATAGCCATTTCCCCTTCTTCCTTATTAAGAGAACTCTGGTTTTGTTTGGGTAATCTATAGTTCTCCACTCCGTCACGCACTATACTAACTAAGCCAACTGCATTGCCCTTATAAGTGATTGGTTTAGGAAAGGGTGTGTGACACAACACTAACCAGTGAGATTGTTCTTCTGCTTGATGTTGTCATGTCTACATGTAATGCCTGGAACTTCAGGACCACCTTATGAACAAGAGGATGATTAACTCAGGGCAAGACTGATCCCCTGAGCTTGGCAAAGAATGATGGAAAGAACTTAGATCCTTAAACTACTAAAATAACCAATCTCAGAGCCAGTTTAGAAATTCTTATGTGAGATAATAAATCTGCTTTATTGTTTATATTAGTTGTGTTGTGTTTTCTATTTCTTGGAACTAAAAATTTCCTGGTACATAACTTTAACTCTATATGTTATTCCATTGCTTCTTCAAGGAAATATGAGGTCAGCATGATTCTTGTTCCTTGAAATATAACTTGTTTTGTTGACTGATTACTAGAAATACTTTTTAAAAATATTTATTTATTTGGTTGTGCCAGGTCTTTGTTGCAGCTTGCCGCCTCCTTAGTTGTGGCATGTGAACTCTTAGTTGCAGCCTGCATGTGGGATCTAGTTCCCTGACCAGGGATCGAACCCGGGCCCCCTGCATTGGGAGGGCAGAGTAGTCCTATTCACTGCACCACCAGGGAAGTCCTGCTAGCAATATTTTTTAAAATATCTAAAATTTTAAAATGTCCCGACAGCATGTATAGACGTTGGTCTCTATTTTTCTTGGCCCTTGGCATTTTAACTTGGCAGATTCAATTCTAACACTGAAAGTTTTCTTCAGTTATTTCAATAATTCTTGCTTCTTTTCCTGATCCTTCTGCTGATTTTGCTTTAAATTTATGGCCACCGAACACTCCTAAGCCATCAGGGCTGCCTTCTAATCCCTCTGTATTCACAGGTCTACTCTTCAACTATTTTATGCTTCCCTCGTCTTTCCACAAACCTCCAACACTCCTTCTCCTCTCCTTCCACTCAAGCCCATGGCTTTGATTATTATTTCACTGTGAAGATGAAAATAAAAGAGAATTTCTACAGTTGTTGGTCTTCTCTGTCCATACTCACTTCCTAGGTGATCTCTTCCAGTCTCATGGATTTAAATACCACAAATGCACTGACTAGTCCCAGATTCATATAACTAGCCTTAACTCTTCCCTGGACTCCAAACTCATATATTCAACTTCTGGGTATTTCTTAGTCTATACTTGGCGTCACTAGGCTTACCATGCACAGAGAAGGAGACATCAATTTTGATAATTTGAGATTAGTACCTTTCATCAAGATTTTCTATTTTTTAAGTGTAGAATTACATGTGATATTTTAAAAATAATTTTGTTTGGATGCCATTAGTTTTTACTTCATTTATTTTCTTTCTTCCTATTGTATGATTTCTCAGAGAAAGGTTTGAGGTTGTTTTACTTTAAAAAAGATATTTACTAGTCACAGTCATTCAGGATCTATGTTAGCCATTTTCAGGTGTGTAATTTAATAATTTTGGTGAAAAAAATCATTTTTTCTTCTAGTGATCATTTGAAAAGATGTTGATAAAATATATGCTTTATCTCTTCTATAATTTTACCAGCTTTCAGTATCATGCTTATTAGCCTTTAGCTTCTGCAATCTATTTTTTTATGTTTTGAAAATGGAAACCTCTGTACATCTTCAGTCTTGTGGCAAGTCTTGTGTTCTTCTCCATTTCTCAAAATTACTGACAATGATTCTGTCATTACATCACCTAGTACTATGTTTTATACCCATGGATGTAATTCATCCCTGGCTGAAGACTTTAACCAGTTTAAAGGAACTATGTGTATTCTTACTATGCTTCAATTGTCTCATAATCATGTTTATTTAACCCTCTTAAATTTGAAATATTTTCTTAATGAATATAAGCAGCACAGTAGTTAATAATAGTTTACTGCCTCAGACAACAGGCTTTTCCATCTATTTTTTCCACATCCAGTAAAAATATCCAAAATGATCTAATTATCATTTTTGTTTTAAACTGTAGTAAAGAATACATTTTAAAGAAAGATTAATCATCCTTTTTTGCCTATTATTGTATTTAAATTTAGATAAATTGTATGTTTCAATGGAAGTTATCAAACATGGTTATTTTTCTCTAAACATTATCCCATTCTTCAAGATTAAAAATGAAAGAATTCATAAGGATAGACATATAGATCAATGAAACAGAACTGAGAATCCAGATATGGACTCACACTTATGTGGTCAATTGATTTTCAGTAGAGGTATCAAAGAAAGTCAATTGGAAAAGAATAGGCTTTTCAAGAAATGTTTTTGGAATAACTGTATATCCACATGGAAAAGAAATAAACTTTGATCTTTCTTCAAACCATACACCAATATTAATTCAAAATAGATCACAGACCTAAATGTAAGGGCAAAAACACATACATCCTACAGAACAAAGCATAGGAGAAAACCCTTCATGACCTTGGGACAACACACAAATAGCATGAACCATAAATTTAAAAAATGTAAGTAGACTTCAAAAAAATTAAAATCTTTTGCTTGTTAAAATCATTAAGAAAATGAAAAGACAAACTACAGCTTGGGAAAAAATATTTGTAAAGCATATATCTGACAAAAGACTTGTGTCCACATCTAATTAAGAATTTTTACAACTCAATAATGATATAAATAGCTCAGTTTTAAGAAACAGGAAAAAGATCTGTATAGGTACTTAACAAAAAAAGATGCTCAACTTGATTGGTCATTAGGGAAATGCAAATTATAACCACAGTAAGATACTCCTATACACATGTTAGAATTTCTTAATTTAAAAAGACTGAAACATCAAGTGTTGGCGAAGATATGGTACAACTGGAACTCTCATACATTGCTAGTGGAATTACAAAGTGGTGCAGGTACTGGAAAACAGTTTGTCAGTGTCTTAAAAATTGAAATGTACACCTACTACATGACCCAGCAATTCTACTCCTACGGGTTTACCTAAATGAAGTGAAAATATATGTCCATACAAAGATTTGTACCCAAATGTTCATAGCATCATTATTCATAATAACGAAACAATAGAAACAACTCAAATATCTAGCAGCTAGTCCATGTATAAACAAAATGTGGCATATACATTCAACAGAATACAACTGCAAGGAAAGCAGAATAAACTACTGATATACAGAACAATGTAGAAGTATCTCAAAAACATAATGATAAGTAAAAAAATGAATGACACAAAACACATATGAAATATGAACATGGGGCTTCCCTGGTGGCACAGTGGTTGAGAGTCCGGCTGCCGATGCAGGGGACGTGGGTTCGTGCCCCGGTCTGGGAAGATCCCACATGCCGCGGAGCGGCTACGCCCGTGAGCCATGGCCGCTGAGCCGCCATGGCCGCTGAGCCTCCGCGTCCGGAGCCTGTGCTCCACAACGGGAGAAGCCACAACCGTGAGAGGCCCGCATACCGCAAAAAAAAAAAAAAAAAAAAAGAAAGAAATATGAACGTGAAGTTCTGGAAAAAGCAAAAACGTAACAGCAGAAAGCAGATCAGTGCTTGCCTTGTGGCTGGGGGTGAGGCACAGCTTGACCACAAAAGGGCATAAGGGAATTGGAGGGTTGATTAAAGTGTTCTAAAACTTATTTCTGGTTGTGGTTGCACAACTCTATACACTCACTAAAACCATAGTACTTTACACTTAAAATGGGTGAATTTTATGTTATATAAATATGCTTCAAAATGATCTTAAACGTGTATACATTAAACCTTAAGGGGGGTTCTCTTAAAAAAAAAGGATTGCTATGCAGCAAATAACTTGTTGCTGATAAGCATCAATTAAAAATGCCTAACAGGGCT
This sequence comes from Leucopleurus acutus, assembly GCF_964270905.1. Classification (NCBI taxonomy): domain Eukaryota; kingdom Metazoa; phylum Chordata; class Mammalia; order Artiodactyla; family Delphinidae; genus Leucopleurus; species Leucopleurus acutus. The sequence continues at coordinate 82,567,407 of NC_139152.1, read as the reverse complement.
TCCCTGGTGGCGCAGTGGTTGGGAGTCCGCCTGCCGATGCAGGGGACGCGGGTTCGTGCCCCGGTCCGGGAGGATCTCACATGCCGAGGAGCGGCAGGGCCTGCGCGTACGGAGCCTGTGCTCGGCAGCAGGAGAGGCCACAACAGTGAGAGGCCCACGTACCGCAAAAAAAAAAAAAAAAAAAGCCTCACAATACATATTCTACAAAACATAATTATCTCTGTGCAGTACAGTTTTAATAAAAATCTTAATCGTATTGTAAATAATTTGATACCTATCATGATTTGAGTAACAGACAATGAATTGTGGGATTATGAATTTAATATAATAGTAAAGTTTCCAGTAAAAGTCATTTATTTGGAGTTTAGTTGTCTCTTTATCTCATATGTCTATAACAAATTCAGGAATGTGTAAGTAATCAAAAATGTATTTGTACAGCTAATTTTGAGATCACAATGTCTATACTTTAAAATTACAGATATATTTTTAAGGGAAATGTTGGTTAAATCACCCGAAAAATATAGTACATTATTTGCCAAAATTAATAGAATAATTTACACATGGAATAAAAATGTATAAATGAATAAATCTATAGTTATTTATTACTTTCATCATCTTTGGCTCCTCTACCTAGCTTCATCTACTATTAGAAGAAGAATACATTTTTTAATTTACTTCTTGTTCTGGACCAAAACTTCTCTATGTCCTTCCATGTCTCTACAAATGACCCAATTTCGTTCCTTTTTATGGCTGAGTAATATTCCATTGTATATATGTACACATCTTCTTTATTCATTCCTCTGTTGATGGACATTTAGGTTGCTTCCATGTCCTGGCTATTGTAAATAGTGCTGCTATGAACACTGCGGTGCATGTGTCTTTTGGAATTATGGTTTTCTCTCGGTATATGCTCAGTAGTGGGATTACTGGGTCATATGGTAGTTCTATTTTTAGTTTTTTAGGGAACCTCCATACTGTTTTCCATAGTGGCTGTATCAATTTACATTCCCACCAATAGTACATGAGGGTTCCCTTTTCTCCCCACCCTCTCCAGCATTTATTACACGTGGAATCTAGAAAAATGGTATAGATGATCTTATTCGCAAAGCAGAAATAGAGATACAGACATAGAGAACAAATGTATGGATACCAAGGGGGGAATGGGGGATTGGGAGGAATTGGGAAATTGGGATTAACACATATACACTGTTGATACTATGTATAAAATAGATAACTAATGAGAACATACTGTATAATAACAGGGAGCCCTTCTTAATGCACTGTGGTGACCTAAATGGGAAGGAAATCCAAAAAAGAGAGGATATATGTATATGTATAGCTGATTCATTTTGCTGTACAGTAGAAACTAACACAACATTGTAAAGCAACTATTCTCCAATAAAAATTATTTAAAAAAAGAATTAGGAGGAATATAGGAAAATGGGAAGATGAAATACTACACCTCTTTAGTCCTATAAGATGGCACCTCTGCTAGATCTCTACTCCAAAACAGTAGTGGACATTCATTGGACAATTTACTTGCAGGTATATAGGCAAGAATTATTCTGCATTGCTATCAGTTATCTAGAACTTACAGAGTTCTGAAATAGCTTAAGGCAACAAAAGGCACAGAACCTCCACATAATCGGAATCACATAACCCAGAAGAGTGTGCTCTAAACAGTGCAAAGTTCTCCATTAAAGCACATTCCCCCCTCTACAATCCTAAGAAGGGGCTATTTACCCAGATGAGCAAAGATTTTGTTCAGATAAATTCATTTTAAGGAAGTTCCTGAAGGAAACAGTGAAATTATTTATTGGTTCATAGAATTGTCTTCCTGGGAAAGAATTTCCTGGAGTAAATTTAAAAGTCATGTTGACACAGGTGACCTCAGTTATCAGTACCAGTATTTAAGCTGTATGGGTGTGGGTGGTCTCAATTTTCTATCCCAGGATGGGGGTGAGGTGAGGAACCCTGTTATCCTTAATTCTCCCTCTCTTCATATTTGAAATGCCTCATCCTTCTCTTAAGGGCCTAAGATTTTGGAAGCCAAAAGCCAGGAAGAGAACTTGAGGTTATTTACCAGGTACCTCCTTTGAGAAATGGAAAACTTTATTTATTTATTTATTTATTTATTTGTTTATCGTGGGAGATGGGTTGCTGAAGGTGAGGAACAAAGGGAAAAGGGAATGGGAGAGGAGGATTTTTTGTTTGTTCTATCTTACCACATTCTAACAAGTATAAAGTGATGTATATCTAGAGAAGAAGGTTATACAGTGGAGTGAGTTTTAAATGTTTTATGTGCGGGGTGTTTTTAATGTGTTGATCTCTTTCATAGTGTTTTAAAAAATTAACTATTTTAATAATTATTATTTTAAAAATAATAATTACTAAAATAAAATTTAAAATTATTTTAATAATTATTTTAAAAATTAATTATTTTAAAAATTATTTTTAAAATTAATTAATTAATTTTTGGCTGCTTTGGGGCTTCATTGCAGTGCGCAGGCTTCTCAATGAGGAGCACAAGCTCTAGGCATGCGGGCTTCAGTAGTTGTGGCATGTGGGCTTCCATAGTTGTGGCTCACAGGCTCTAGAGCATGGGCTCAGTAGTTGTGGTGCACAGGCTTAGTTGCTCTGTGGCATGTGGGATCTTCCCGGACCAGGGCTCAAACCCATGTCCCCTGCATTGGCAGGTGGATTCTTAACCACTGTGCCACCACGGAAGCCCAGTTCATAGTGTTTTAAGAGAAGTAGTTCACTGAGTCCCTACCTACCCTAGCAGTTTGAATGTCTCAGTATTTTCTTTCCCCATCCTTCCCAAATTCCCTGGACTCTCTGGAATTTTCTCTATGCTGCTTCTATAATTATAGATACTAGAAAATAATTTCATTTTTTTCTAGACTCCAGGTGTTTACAATATTTTTCTTATCAAGTTGGGCTTCAGTAATCATCTTTGCTTATAGGTTCCTTCACCTAAAACAACATATTCCAACCAGGAAACATACAAGTGAAATACTTCTTTCAGTTCGCATATTCTGTAAATGGTTTAATTCTTTGTTCTCCTTCATTCATATTCTTAGAGCAAACTTATTTGAGTCAAGTAAATATCTGTACTTTTCTATTAGTGCATGTGATCCTGTTTATTAAATGGACACTTCATAGCTACTGAAAATCATCGTAAAACTGGGCTGCCACAGACTTCTCAGGCTCCTTCTAAGTTTCTGAACACATAGAAATTGCCACTTGTCATGGTCTTTCAGAGAAAAGAGAAGGCTAAGCCATCTGTATTTGGTTTTTGGTTTGAAGCTCTCAAAGTGTTGAAAATGAAGAAATATTGTACCATAGTTACAAAATTATAACATATTTTAAATGCTTATGTTTCACAAGAAAAAAAACAAAAAAAATGGGCTGATAGTTTTTAAGAAAAGCAATTCCATGATTGACAGAGTATTGGGGGGGGGTCCTTATCTCTCCTCTTTCCTGTTTAGACTAGGTCCCTGCAAAAGTACTGAGAGTTTCATATACTTTTATGTATGAATTATAGTAATAATGCATTTATTGATGTAGTATTGATTATTGATGTATTTATTAATACTACCACAGTATTTTTCTAATTTTACTGTTTTTCTACATGCGTAGGAAACACATGCATACACATACATGTTTATACACATTTTGGATTTCTACGTCAAGCTATGAAACTTAAAAGTTTGACTCTAGTTTAGAAACAAAGCCTTGAGTAAAATTAACTCCAATTACTAGGATGTTTAAAATACTCAGATCTCCCCCAAAGAGAAAATTTTTATGATCCTCATAAACAATATGATCACATGGATACTGAAGGGAAGTAATTTCTCCCTGATTACTGTTGACTCTCAAAGGCGGTGAAGGAATTAACTCAAACATTTTGGATTACTTTATTACAGAATTGTAGTTGTGTATCCCTATAGGAAGTACAGATTTCTTATTTAAAATTTACCTTCAACATCAAATGTTTCTGGATAACATTACATTAGATATGGATACTATAAAAATTGTACTAAATAATAATATAAAATGGATATTTAAAAAATTACTTGTTTAGATTTAACTGGCATTTATCGCATATCTACTAAGAGTCAAATGCCTTCACTTTTTAAATCTCATTTAATCTGATCCACAAAACATCCATCAACCCTCTTATGGACTGTATTGTGTCCCCTCTAAATTCATACATTGAGGTCCTAACCCCCAGTACCTCAGAATGTGATTGTATTTGGAGGTATGGTCTTTAAAGAAGTAGTTAAGTTAAAATGAGGTTATTAGAATGGGCCTTAATCCAATAAGACTGGTGTCTTTATAAGAAGAGATTAGGACATATGCACATAGAGGGAAGACTATGTGAAGCATAGGGAGAAGGTGGCCATCTATAAGCCAAAGAAAGATGCCTCAAAAGAAATCAACCCTGCCTTCACCTTGAAGACACTGGTCTCCAGAATTGTGAAGAAATAAATTTCTGTTGTTTAAGCCACCCAGTCTGTGGTACTTTGTTATGGCAGCCATAGCAAACTAATAAACTTGTAAAGGTATGTATTACACTTGTCTATGGACTGATGGCTCTAGAAGTTTTCTAAGCTAAGAAGAGGTCACACCAGGATTGAAACCCAGATCTTCTGACCACAGTTCTAGGTATATGTGTGTGTGTTTAAATTACAAAACCGTAATTTGTGGTATAACAGAAAAAGTGCTTTGGAAAGCATTTAGGTACCAATGTAGAAGAAGACACATTTAGTCAGATAATGTTAGCTACAGAGTCCAGGAAAATCTCACAATTATTCCCCTTCTGTTCTTGGCTGAAAATCCAGCCCAGCTTGGTCCCCCAGTTGGCAGGCTTGGACCTCAGCTGGGTAATAGCAAGAAGATGGTCCATGAATATGGAAGGTGGGAGGACTTTGGATTGTGGTAAATAAATAGAGAATTAGTTGCACATGTTTCTTTGTTAGTGTAATAGAATTAAAAAGCATATGTATGCTGGACGATTATAGTTAGAATTAACTATTCATTTTGTCTCATTCAGCTTAGCTTTATTTTCAAGTTGTTTCATGCAGCTAACTCCCATTCTTATTCATTGATCCATAAAGTATACATAGACATTAAAAAACATACAAGCCATGGTTTATTTATTTTGGTTTTTTTTTTCATATGAAGAAAGAGGGAAGCTCCTTTGAAGTGGGCAAATATCATCAATTAAAAAAGGAATCAGAAGAACTTCCCTGACGGTTCAGTGGTTAAGACTTCGCCTTCCAATGCAGGTGGTGTAGGTTCAATCCCTGGTGGGGGAGCTAAGATCCCACGTGCCTCACAGCCTAAAAACCAAAGCATAAAAAAACCCAGAAGCAATATTGTAACAAATTCAATAAAGACTTTAAAAAAAAAATGGGAAAAGAACTCCTATTAAAAAAAAAAAGAATCAGAGAATATATGCAAGTGAAAAAACAACTTCATTTTTAGAAAAAGCATTTGTATAATACTTTATATAATTTTGAAATTAAGAACATTCAATAACAATAATACACTTAAATTCCATAAACAATACAAACATGATTGGGAGATGTGAGTGAATTATTACAAGATAGGAGCAGAGGTAAAAGAAAAGATGGCAGGAGGTAACATAGGGATTTAGTTCTGAGAGTATAATTCCCAACTGCCTTCTAAAGAGCAAAGTGTACAGATTTCCAAACAGTGTTCTTCATGGAACGCTCTTTTTCCACCTCCTGCTTCCCTTTGCCATATATCTCTCAAGTCTCAGTTTAAGCATCTCCTCTGGAGACAAGTCTTCTGCTCATCTAAAGAAAGGATCTTTCTTGAGATATGAGAGAGTTAGAGATGATTTGCTGATGGGAAGCATTCCTTTCTGCCCAGACTGGGCATATTTGGCTGCCTGAGGGGATAATTTGATTCCAGGCTCCTGCCCTCCTCTCCTCTCTAAACAATCAGGCCAAGCAAAGTAGTATCCGCCAAAAGGGCTTTAGAATAAGTCACTCCTAAATCTGTAGGCTTATGGCTCATGGACCAAAACCTACCCATGGCCTATATGGCCAGTAAACTAAGAATGTTTTTTTTCATTTTTATTTATTTTTTTCTTTTCTTTATTTTTTCTTTTATTTATTTTGGCTGCGTTGGGTTTTCCTTGCTGCACGGGCTTTCTCTGGTTGCGGCGAGCAGGGGATACCCTTCGTTGCAGTGCGCGGGCTTCTCACTGCGGTGGCTTCTCTCTTGTTGCAGAGCATGGGCTGTAGGCACGCAGGCTCCAGTAGTTGCAGCGTGTGGGCTCAGTAGTTGTGGTGCATGGGCTTAGCTGCTCCGCGGCATGTGGGATCTTCCCACACCAGGGATTGAACCCGTGCCTCCTGCATTGGCAGGAGAATTCTTAACCACTGTGCCACCAGGGAAGTCCCTGCATCTTTAAATGGCTTAAAAAAAGTCAAAAGAAGAATATTTTGTGACACGTGGAAATTATACAAAATTCAAATTTAAGTATACATAAATAAAGTTTTATTGGTTCACAGCCACACTCTGTTTTGAATATTGCCTATGGCTACTTTCATGCCACAATGGCGAGTTGAGTAGTGTGATAGAGACTGTGTGGCCCACAAAGCTGAAGATATTTACTCTCTGGCCCTTTAATGAAAAAGTGTGTCACCCATGTGTAGGAGAAAGACAGAAGTAGAGGATGGGTTGTAAGAAGGAGGTATTAGCCCTTGAGAAACATGAGATGAGATTCCAAAAGTGCATATTACATTCTTTGTGTCTTCTTAGTCACCCCTCTAGATATTGTGTAATAGGTTTATCAGGATGCTAGCTCTTTTCCTCAATGGAAAATAAATAGAGATGGTAAAAATTATTTATTTTTTGGCATTTCAGGGGTTTCTCTCTGTGAGAAATAGTTTGGAGACAAGACTACATTTTTCAGTGGGCTGTGTACTGGGTCACCTGTGGGGCACACAGGTTTTCAAAGGTAGTAGCACATAGGCAGGGGGGCTCTGAGAGAGGAGGAAGTTAATGATAGAATCAGCAGGATGGTGGTGGAATGTTGTTCAGTGTGATGTGATGGTCTTGGGGGAAACCCTTATTTTTCCACATCTAATTTCCCTAGGGGGGAAGAAACTTCTGCTCCTTTTTCCAAGAGGGAATTGTACTATAGCAAACACTTTTGCTTTCTTTCCCTACTTGCTTCCGTTGGAATCACTTTACCAGTGGGTGGGAAAACTTTCCTTTAAAACAAGATACAGGTTCAATGCTGGCTTGCTTTCTCTCTTGCAATGCCTGTCTCATGGATCACTAAGAAGGGCAGTGGGCTTTCTTCTGCTACCTAACAAGATGGTGGGCATACTTGGGCATCAGTACCTGTCTCAGGGTGCTTTCCAAAGGCAGCCCTAGAAACCGATCATTCTCTCTGATCTTCTGATTCCATTTGTGAGACATGCTTTAGGCTGGCTGGCTATATGAATTTTCAGATCTAACTTTCTCCACAGACAGGTCTCAGGATGCACATTTACAGAGAGGAAGTTCCTAGTCTCATTTTCAGTCTAGTTTTAATATGGATCCCTGCACTTTGTGGGATATTAGATACTTACCTCATCCAGGTAATAAAGATGACACTCTAATGAGATGCTCATTTGGTTCCTTGTGTCTATTCTCAGTCGGTTAGAACCTGGAGAAGATGGGTGATTGACATTCGATGGCCTTCAACATTCATGACCATAAATTCAGAAAGACTGCAAACATGATGATATGCTTGGTGTCTGGGTTTCCTCAGGAAGACGATGAAGGGCAAAGTTTGTGCCATGTAGGCATAAGGAGACAAACTTAAATGGAATGCAGAAAGCAAGAACTTGGTGTTCTATTCAGATGCCTAATATCTTCATAGTATTCTGTAACCTGGAGCTGCTAACTTCTGTCCCACAGCCTATCACAGTCCCAGTTATGCAGAGTAACTGTAGAGCTCAAGATGGAGAAAGCAGATATTTTCCAAATCCACTCCCTAAATCACAGAGTTATCCTATCTTAGCTCAGCTGATAACTTGATGCTATAAGACATCATCTTCTCCTCTTCCTCACTGCAAACAGACCTTGGTATGCAGTTCTAAGATTGATCTTGATTCATGTTCCTTTACTTTATGTTTCCAAAGGCTTCTTATACTTGCTTTGTCTTTTACTTTATCTCCCTTTTCTAGTCTCAACCCTAGTCCCTTCTTTTATTAGTCAACCCCAAGAGGAGTGACTTGCAATAATTCTCAACTTGCTTAAAAGTATACAGAATTACATCTGTGTATATCAGACTTTAGAGTAAGGGATTCGGAGCTTCTGCAGGAATTATAATATCTAGTATATATATAGATAATATTATGCTATTATGTAACAGGAACAATACTAGATTCTTTACTTTGTCTCATTTAAGCCTGACTGGTTTGTATGTGTGTATAAAACATATATACAATAATATCTAACAATATGTAATAAACATGCATAATGATATATATATATATACACAGTATATACAACATGTGTATATATACACAATATGTTATATATAAAAATAAATAAAAAGAGAAAAAATAGTATTGTTCCTGGTACATATATACATTTACTATAATTAATACTGTCCATTGAGAATAGCAAAGATAGATTTTGATGAATAAAAAAGGTTCAATTAGAAAAATGTGGAGACTAAATATATTTTTATTTTTGTTATTAAAACAGAATAGAAATTGATCTCAAATTTATCCCCATACTTGATTTCTAGCTTCAATTATGCATATAACTTAATGGACTAAGACCATATTTCATCATAGGCATACAATATAAGGCCAGTGGAGAGCATCAGACATAACTTCATTTTACATACGTGCCAACTGAGATCTAGCCTGTGCAATTGGTTCCCAAGATTTTCTGGCTCTTTCCACTACACACAGATGCAAAATACCTTGATGAAATCTGGATGTTTAAAAAAATCTGAATTTTTTTTTTGGCCTCTCCAGATTTTTGGAAAAATGTTTTCACTTTTAATTTGCATGTTAGTTCCCATGCAGTCAAGCCTTTGTCCTCTTTAACAAGAAACTATGATGTAACTACAAACAAAGAGTTTGAAGTTGAAAACTGGCTTGGAGTATCATATACCACTAGAGTACCTGGAACTGTGGAACTGATTCTTGGAATAAATCATTACTAATGGTTTCCCATTGGGGGTTGACCCTTCTGATCACTAACTCAGCCATGATGAAACGTTGCTTCTCAAAATTGTGGGTTCTTTTTAGCTCTGACCAACTGAATACTTATAGTATATTCTGGGATACATGTGTTTTGCTTAGGTGGCAACATTAGGAAAGTGGAAAAAGGATTTCTGTGTGCCATTTTCAAAATGAAATTAATGGCTCCTTACCTCTTGTTTCTTTAACTGGTCTGCTAGTCCCAGAATATCAGGGATCATATTATTATCATATATAATATCATCTTATTATTAAAACAGATTCAAAAACAAAAACAAAACAAAACCCCACTAGCTCAAAATCTACTTCCTTCAGGAAACCTCCCATAAGCAACCATAATATACCTAACACTTTGAACCATTCAAATAAAATCTCAGAATACTAAATTTCATTAAAAAATTTTAACATATACATTTGTTGTTACTTATCTCTGAATGTCTTTTAAGTTTTCTCCAGTTATTTACTTAAAATTTCCACCTATAGCAGGCAGTCATGGATTTGAGTCTTGGCTCACTTTCTAGCTCCATGATTTTGGGCTAATCAGCGTGGTCATCTGTAAAATAAGGATAAAAATGGTACCCATCTCATGGGATTGTTATGAAGGCTGAGATAACATGAAAAAAACTTAGCATAGTACCTGGTACCTAGTAACCGCTCATCAAATGTCTGTGATGATTATTGTCTGTCCATTTTATTTTTTCATGGGGGCAGTAAGGTATATGGGGAAGAGCATGGGCTAGCAGTGAGTCAGTTTTGTGGTCCAGTTCTGTCAGCCACTTACTATGTGCAGCATCTTGAGAAATTTAATTAACCCTTTGACCCACTATTTCCTCATTACCAAAATGGATATATGGTAGTAATATCCAGTTCACTGAACTGTTGTGAGGAAAGTGCCCATTATGTCCCTTTCCTCCCAACTGATTACCAACAAGTTAACATTTATGAAGTCTATTCCAAGGGCAAGGCAACGCACAGGGTGTCACAGGAAGTTTCAAAAGAAAATAAATGCGTGTTCTCCATCGCGGGCAAGGAGAGCCGCTAACAAAATCAAGCCAACCATGCACAATGAATTGCTGATGAATATGCAAATTAAAGTGGGTGTCTAATCCATGCTCATTTATATTTTTTCCCAGTGTGAATGTGTTAGAATTTTCAATGAGAGCCTTTTTCCTGGTATTTTCACAAGTCAGCAGATCCTCAAAACCCAACTGAAATAGAGGACTGATGAAAGACCTCAGAAAAACTGGAACAGTCACAAACCATTCCAGTGGCCAGTGTCACAGAAACTAGAATAAAACAAACCTCTTCTTTCTAAGCAAGGGCAGGTCTCAGTCGTCTCTGGAGGTAAACGGAAGGACGAAAACCGGTCCAGTCACCCGGACACCGACATAAGCGGTGGCAGAGGGCTCCTTCCCAGCATCACCAGCCTCCCATCCCGGACATGGAGGATTTTCCTCAGCGTCGTGACTGACCCGAGGCGTGGCGCCGGCGCCCGCCCGGCTGAGGAGTCGCAGCGGCCCGGAGAACTCCAGTCCTCACACGGTTAAATCTCTCCCAAGGAGACTGGAAGAGGGAGGGTCCCCGCCCACGAAAACCAGGAGAATCTCGTCCCGGCGCCCCGCCCCCATCTCCCCCCCCCCCCCCAACTCTGGACGGACTCACTGGCCGCACCTGCCCGCGCGCACACGCCCCCCGCACGCCGGCCGCCCTGGGCGCCAGGCCTCAGAGCTGCCGCCGCCGCAGCCGACGGACCTGGGCGTCCGCCCTCCCTATCCCATCCCCGAGCCACCTCCGCCATCGCCGCCCTCGGCAAGCGCCCGCCGCGGCTCGTCCTCACCGCCCGGCCTCGGCGCGGGCCGCGGCCGCTAGAGCCACAGCCGCCGCGCTCCTCTCCGCCGCGGGCCGCGGACGCCGCCGCCTTAACCGCCGAGCGGGCCGGGCGCGAAAGCTGAGGAGAACCCGGGCCGGGGCGCGAGGGCGCGCGGGCCGCCGCCGCCGCCGCCGCGGGCGTTCGCGGGGCTCGGGCTCAGGCGAGGACGGTCTCCGTCTCCTCCTCCGACCTCCTCACTCCTCACCATCCTCCTCCCGCTCCTCAAAAGCACCCCCGGTCCCCACCCCCTCACGCCCCACCCGCGGGAACCAGGCCTCGGGAATTCAGGGGAGTGGCTGTGAGGGCGCGTCGCGGCTCCCAGCTCGGCCAGACCCTCTTCCAAGACATGGTCTGATTCTCATTGTGAAAGCTGCGCCCCGAAGAGGAGCGGAGAGTGGTGTCCCCGGCTGGGCGCTGCACGCATCTCCCGGTGCTGAAGCTCTGGCATTATCTTAGGGTGGGGCGGGGAGGGCCCTGGATTTGGGGCCAGTGGGGGTGGGCGGGGAGGAAGACCCGAAGGGGAAAGGACTCTGTGAGGGAGTCGGTGAGAGACTATGGGGAAGGACCAGGAGCTGTTGGAAGCTGCTCGCACTGGAAATGTGGCTCTGGTGGAGAAACTCCTGTCTGGCAGGAAAGGAGGGATCCTGGGCGGTGGATCCGGACCCCTGCCCCTGTCTAATCTGCTAAGGTAAGGACTGGAGCCGGCTCCGGGTCTGCACACCTCGTTGTGCATCGTGATGGTTACGTCCTGCGCCTCATGGTTATTGCACCTGGTGGCTGCCAGCGATTCATTCTTAAATTAGGTAGGAAAACAGAATGTGTGTATGGAGAGGAGGCATGAACCTCCCAGTCAGATTGATGCCTTAGATTCTTTGAGTAATTTTAAGATAGCCTTCCATCAATGCGTCGGTAGCTACTTTTCTCTGAGCTGTGGTGCAGAACTTACACATGTACTAGTGTTGCTGGAAGAATTTCTGCGTTTCACCCTCTTTACATCAGTGTTTATTATATATTTTCTGCTTCGAACCCGGCCTTTTTTTTTTGTCTACTTAAATGAAATTGGCAAAGAAGTATTGCGTGCGTGCAATTATCCTGCAAAAGCCACAGCCTTTGGTTGCTGCTACCCTTCCCTTGCAGAAGGCATTTACTGTGCTGTGGGATATGATCCCACAAAATGAAGAAAGTGAACCTTCTGATGAGATGTCATCAGTACAGGGTGTGTGTAAAACTTGATGAGGCAGGTTAGGCAGCCCCAGCAGTACTTTCAGCCACCTGGACATGGCTGAGTGAAACTTGGTTATTATATCTCAGGATGAAGGATGCCAGGTCGGGATTGGGAAAGTGTATATGGAATATAGTAGAGGCCTTTTAATGGGAAGGTGTTTCAGGTGAGACTAATATTGCTTGGAGAATCTTTCTAAGATGACATTTAAAAAAATGTCAAGGTCTTTATTCAGCAGGCAGTACCTTGGAAATAGCAGTGTTGATTTGCATGTTTGAAAAAACAATTAACTTAAAAGTTGAATTGATGGGCAAATGAAATCAGTTGTGAGGGAGGAAGCCTGAAGAATATTCACTAGATAAAATTCAAGGAAAGCTATTTAGTTTTTAAAATCATGGCTATTCAGTTTACCCTGGATATTTTTGGAGGCATCAATCATCATTCATATCTTTACCCTAAAACATCTCTTAGACAGCTCAGCTGTACTTTAAAAAATTTTATAAGCTCAAGTGATTTTCTTGGTTTTTAAAAACTGTTTCTTGCTACTCTTGACAGGTGCTTAATACAAACTTTTGGGTGATGACATTGTGTTCTTTACACAAGTTTTCATATGTTGTGGTGGTCAGATAAAGCAGTTATTTACAGTCCTGGCCAATAGGGTAAATGAGAATATTTCTATTACAGTGTAATGACTTTAGTTGGAAAATAGTTGATAGGATTTTAGAAAACTCCAAGTGATCATCTATACTTGTTGACAGTGACATTTTATTGGAATGACAGTTCACTTCAGAACAATGAATATTTATGGGACATTTTTTCCATTAAGTCTTAGAAGTGATGACTCTTGGGTGTACTCCCTTGTTGAGTAATTTTCACTTTCAATCAGAAGTAGATGGCACTTTTCATTTTTTCTACATCCTGTAGAACCTTGACTCATTTTATTATCTGGACTGTTGCCATGTCACTGTTTTAATTTTTCAAAATAGCTCAGCTTTCTGTAACTCCATCAGGGATTTTGAATCTAATAATGCCAGCCCTTCCAGATTGCTCTCTTTAGGAGATATGAGGGAAAGGAGATGTAAGGTGAAGGACTGAGTTTGGATGTCATTGCTGTTGTGAGTATGTATGTCTTCTACAAAGACTGGCCAAAGAGCTAAATCACATCCTCCAAAAAAATTTTACAAGTATCAAATTGAAATATGTTTTTAAAACATGTACTTCAAATTTCTTTGTATATTTCTCATTTGGCTCTATACTTTGGACAAAGAATAGAGTATCATTTATCATTTCTAATTTTACTGATGATACAAATAAGGGTCAAAAGAAAGTTAAGTACTTCTGGTTTTCAACTGTGGCACGTAAAGGGCTTAGAAGTCATAACAAAAAATCACAATTAGACAATGTGTAATATTTCAGATTATAGCTCTAGTAATTGCCCATAGTCACAGGTAGTGTATACAGAAGCAGTTTATTTGGCTATAGTTTTAAATTGCAGGTAAAATAAGTATGTTTGCCAGTGGGCCATATCAGTGATAAAAATAATTATGGCTAGAAACCTGTATCCTGAAAGAGGTTTCTAAAAATAATCAATTTCTTTGGAAAAACACTAAAGAATTCTTTGAGAACAGTGAGAATTTTGGTTAATTTCATTGAGCTAAATGGTGTTTTAAAAAGCTTATCTTTGTGATAGAACTTAAAGGTAAACATCTTTTAAATACCTTCTCAGTTGTGCCATTTAAAAAAAAGAATAGATGTCAAATTTTAGGAATAGAATAGCAACTATTTAATGTTGGTAAACATAAATAAAACACCAAAATTTTGACCCCAATGTACTTCTTGAATGAGAGGTTTTCTCTTTTGCTGGTTTTGTCAGAGGTAGCAATAGTAGCTCTACAATGAGAACGCACATAGAAAACAAAACAAAACAAAACAAAAAACCTAAAAAAAGTGTGTTCATTAGAGTAGTTTGAACCAAGCTGTAAAACATCAAAATCAAAACCAATAACCTTTAAACTTGCATTTATCTATCTCATACTGAATAAATAACTAAAACAGTGCCTTTGAAGAAAATGAGAATTGAAATTATATTCTTTTGGTGATCCTTTGCATAAAATGAAATTCCTAAGAAGGCACATTTTATTTAGTTGTCACTTTATTTCACAAATGATTGTCATCAAAAGTTTATTTACAAGATAATAGGTAATTATCCCTTTTCCTTCAAACATAATGGCACTTCAAAATTTTAAACTATTTTGGAATGAATTGTGGAATAGGTTTGGTACTCCCCTGCCCTACTTTATTACTTGTGTTGGGTAGTAATAGGGTCGGAACCTGTGCTAAATGCGTGTGTCATCTCATTCAATTCTTGTATCAACCTTAAGATGTTGGTCCTCATTTCTTAGATGAAGGACTAAAGAGATAGGAAGATTAAGAACTTGCCTAAGGTCACATAATTAGTAATGGCAAAGATTTTAAGTTCTGTGATTCAGATTTGCCTTACTGCGTCTTAAGTCTTACTCACTGAATCTGTTTTATTTGCAAAAGTTTAAGGTACATGGCCAGTTAGATAGTCTAATCTGAACACTTTTTTGCTATGAATAATAATTTAATTTAAAAATCCTTAAATTTTTTTTTTTTTTGCTTAAAAAAACCCCCCAAACAACTTGTAACTGCCCTTTGAGGGATCAGTAGATAAAGACTTTTCTGAAGATGCTTTTGATCACATATTATCTACTAAGTGAGCAGTAACTGTATGATGGGGAGTCAGGTATGTTTGGGTGACACTGTGGGTTTTAGCAGTAGTAAAAATGACCTTGAATAAATATAAATATGTTTCTAAGCCTCACTGTGCTCTTCTATGAAGTGGAAATAGTAATAATACCTATCATATAGGGCTGTTGTAAGGATTAAATGAGGTATAAAGAAATTAATGCACATTGGTGTTCATCATTGTGCCGTTATTTCTCACACAGCTTTAAAGCACTTGACTTTATTTCTTCTTTTTTTTCATTTTAGAAAGCTCTAATTTATTAGTAAACCTTCCCTTCCCTTCCACTGAGCTGAAATCTTCCTTTCTTGAACTGCTGCATTTTGTTTTTAGTTTTAAATTTTGGAGCTTTCCAGAATAAATTTAATCTCAACTTCTATGTAACAAAGCTTCAAAAATTTTAAGGTCTTTATTGCCACCTCTTCCTACTTTCATTATCAAGACTAAATATCTCCATTTCCTTACCATTTTGTTGACTGTCTGTCTTAAGGCCTTAATTACTAAGGGTTTGGCTTTACATTATACTAGGAGTAAATTTCTGTAGTAAGTTTTCCATTAGAATCACAGAACCTTAAAATAGAAAGGGGCCTTTTCATCCAACTTCTTACTTAGAGAATTTACCTCTAGCATCCTTTACCAGTTATTCCAGTTCTGTTAAACCCTGCAATGGCTAGATCCATCCATTCCATTTTTGACAGCTCTAATAATTAAAAAAATTCATCTTTTATTGAGCTGAAATTCACCTCCCTGTAATTTCCAGCAGTTGGTACTAGTTTGGCTTTATGAGTCAATACAAAGTAGCCAGGGCAGTTCTTTAGCTAATATTTAGCTATATTGTTTTCTTATAAATCTATTTTTTTCCCAAGATTTTAGCAGCCTGTTGTCATGTGGCAATAGAGCATAGGTGGTAAGAACTTACATTTTTATACTTTTCACTACCCTCTTTTTCTTCTTTCATATTCTCAAATTTTTCAATGACTCTCTTCAAATGTGGTGACCAGAAATGAACAAAATGCACTAGGTGTCATTTGACCAGTGTAGAATATACTGGGATATTTGAATTAAAAAAAAAGTTATAGAACAGCATTTGTAGTATGATCCTTTTCTTTAACAAAGAATAAGTGTGTGTGAACATTTATACTGTACATTAAGAAGTCTGGAATGATAAACACCAAAATGTAAATAGTATTCTTTGTTGAATGGTGGAATTGTGGGTGATCTTTATTTATTTAGGCTTATCTGCATTTTCCAATATTCTACAGCGAACATGTATTGTGTAATGAAAACCTCTAAAGAACCTCTCTTCAGGTTGGTATAAATTTAAAAATGGCAATCTTTATGCTTGGTCTTCCTACTAACATCGAAGCCACTTAACAGAACTATTAGCCAGCTGTTTCTCTCCAATATATCTGTTTGAATATTATGAGGTATTTTATCCATTGCCTTTCTATATTCACATTATGTTCTGTTTGTCATTCCTTTGATCTACCCCTGTAGTAGTAAGTCTATAAATTCCAGGAAAATTAGGCTACTTTGTTATAGCTTGTATCTGATGGCGAACCATTGATGATGCCTAGTATTGTGCAAATTCCTTCTACTCCCTTGCTTCTAATTCTTTTGGGTCTGGATACTTAGATTCATTTAAAGCATCAGTGTCTCTTATGATCTCTGTCTTTTTGGAGCTTCAGTAATCTCCTAGCATTATTTGTTTATCCTTTCTGGTTTGAAAATGATTCTCACTAGGGATAAGAGCAAAGTAGAAGTTGGGAAGAATCAGATTCTTGGTGTTGCTAGATGTCTTAGGAAATTCTCTTGTGGTCTAAAACGATCCACAGTTTTACTTTGTGAGGGATTGAAGTTACATTAGCTGTCATAGCAGTGAACTTCTATTACTTCCCTCCTTTTTTCCAAACTTAGCTGGAAAGGACATTAGCCTTTTTCTAGGGCAAGTGTACAAGTTCACTTTTGTGTTTGTTTTCAGTTTGACCTCTCGCCACCCTCTTTCATCCTTAAAAAAATCTGAGCTCATCAGAGCTCATTAGAGTACTCAAATTGAGTTGCTTCCCTCCTTTTCTTCCTTCATATTATATGTGAAATTTCATTTTATTTACCATATCTTTCATGAGACAGCTGCAGAGCTTTTTAAAATCTCTCTTTGGCATAACTACCTTTTAATCTAAACAAGAATAATTCCCATTTAAACTGTGTTAAATTATTTCTTTTTCAGTCTAGATTAAGAATTATTTGTACTTTGATAAAGCAGTAAAACGTTTGTTAATACCTCAAATTTACTTGATTTTCTTAATGCCTCAAAGAGTCGAATACTATGTAAAGTGTATTTAGTAAATTCTTGTTGAACATAAGGAATCCAGTTCAAAAGACTCCCATGTGAAGAAGTATATCAGTAAGAACTGAGGAAAAAATAATCTTCTTGTTATCAAAGGTATATAAACCAGAGAGCTTATAAATTTTTCAGATTCAGGATTCAGTTCATGAAGTTTTTGGTGATGGATACAAGGAGGTAAGAGGCAACTTGGAAGTACTGCAATTTTCACAACTACTTGGGCAATTGTGGTTATTGGGACTCTGATATAAGGTACTCACTTCCAGGGAAACTGTATTAGTTAAATGCAATAAATCACAAATAGAGCAGTTAAACTGCATGGAAATGTTATATCTATAAAAATAGTCAAGTTGCAAGTGGGTTATCTATTTTAGATAGTAATGGTGTTTGAAGTGGTGATTGCACCATTATGTTCAGGGAGCTGTGTCTGCCAGAGTGAACAGTGCCAGCTGCATGATGGGGAGTGAGGAGAGAATTTTGGTGTTGACCTCTTTCTCAACTAAAGGGTTTTCAGCTCCCTCTTCAAAACTGTGAGGCTGATGTATAGCAGGGAATTAGGACAACCAGTTGGTGACTACTCAACCTGTCCGTTTTTACATTGCCCAATTCCTAGTGCATCTCAGTGGTTTCTTACAGCTGCAGATGAGTGAAGTATGTCTTCACTGACATGAATGCAGAAACTTACAGTATTCAGTAGTGTGCCTACTGACCTTACCAATTTAAACTCTCGGGTGACAGTAAACACAATTTGATTAGTTCAGTTGTATACTGAAATAATTTACTTAATTATGCATTTGAGGTAATTTTGGAAAATTCTTTCAAAGAGCCTATTTTAGAACATTTTCCTGAGTATTTAACTAGAAATGGAAGCTGACTCTAATTCAAATCATGGGTTAGAAAAGATTAATTTCAACCTACAGAACCTGAAGCTATTTAACATTTAATGCATTTCAGTGTGTCTTTGGTTTCCATTTTGAACATATTGCAGCATGGTTTTAATTAATTAAAATATGATGAGTTTTGGTTATTCATTATATGTTGATATGAGAGATTATCTTACATTTGAAAAAGCAGGAATTTACACAGAAGACTCATCTGTGTGCCAGTTCTTTCTCTAGTTTGTGATGACATGGTCATGTAAACCATATGGCAGCCAGAGGCACAATGCCAGTTGACAGCCCATTGCATTTTTTTGTGTAACACAGATCTAAGAACTCTTCTTAGAGTCCGATTTTCTTCTTTTGTGTCAGTAGGACAGCGGGTGAATTCTACGTTTGTGTTAAACCTGGGTGAGGCTTGCAAGTGTGTGGTTTTTTGAGGGTGAATCAAAATATATGTTCAAAGGATAAATTTTGTTTTCCTCATTTCCTTCTACTGTAATCTCCAAAGTTCACCTCTGAGAATGTTTCTTATATATAGTGCTTTATTATTTAACAGCATATCTTTATGAATCTGTCTATAAAATGAATTTTGATTCAGTTGTGCTGTAGAATTATTTGGGTTCTATTGTGTTGTGAGAGCAGCTTTATTTAAAGTGGTATTACTTCTAGTTAAGTGAGCTGAAACAATTGGCCTAAACTTGTTGCCCTTAAATTGCATCATCTCTTGACTGATGGTTGTGGGCATAAACAGCCAACCTCATTTTTTGCTGCCTGCTTGATATTTCTGTTCCCTGTACCCCATTTCCTCTAATCCTTCCTGCTCAAATTTCTTTTTCTAGAAAGAAAGTCTCTTCTCCATTCTAATTAGTACAGGTTCAACCTGCCTCTAGTTCTTGTGCCAACTGTCCCCTCTCAAGAGTAGCAGATTTTGTGTGAGGAGTAGAGTTGGGGTGGGCTGTGTATAGTGACAAGTAGATTAAGAAGAACAAAAATTGTGGAGTTTACAGAGTTTGCTTTCATCATCTCTAGTTTCCTGCATCTCTCAATGTTAATTTCTCCTCACATGTCATGGACTCAGTGCCCTTGTGCCTTTCCTAACCTTACCCCACCACCAACAATTATTTGTGGGTGCTGACAATTCATACTGAAGTATGATTGACTGGTAAAGGTTTTTAGGAAGAGGAAGCTCTTTTAGTATTTTCATTTAAAGAGGAAACAACATTTAGGCCAAAATACTAAAGCTTTGGAACTCTAATGGCAGAGCTGATGGAGTGGATTATTCAGATTTTCAAGAGTGGGTTGGATAAAGGTGGTCATTTATCCTTTCTTCTTACAAGGCTGGTGCTGTAGAAGGGGAAAGGGATTTGATTGGAGACAAGAGAAATAGGATAGCATAGGGCTGGTGCTGGAAAATCCTTTTTTTTTTTTTTTTTGCTACTTAATTAGTCCCTAGAACTTTTTATTGGATATCTGTTATATACTGATCTTAGGTATCAGCATATGGTATATATTTTGCCTATTTCCAGAAATTATTCCTAAGATGTTTTTATTTATTATTACAAAGATATAGAATTGTATAAGAGCTTTAATATCTAATGTGGTTTTAGATTCAAATTCTTCCACATCCATTTTCTTGTTATTAAAAAAATTCATGTTGTAAGTTTACTCAATATGTAGGTTTTTTCATAAACCCATGTTTCACTACTGGGGAGGTGTTTGAAGTTCTGTCCCCTGGATCCCAATTAGCATTCTTCCACACTAAAGTTTTCTTTTCTTTTTTTCTCCCCCCCCAAATAAGTATTTAGCCACTTTGAATCCTTGTTTGATACCTCTAGTTACTAATCTGCATTTGAAATGTTTCATGTAGCATATAAATATGCTAAATTTAGTATCTTATGTTTTGAATATACTAAAAAACTGCTGTATTTACTTAGAGAATTATCCCTGTTTTGTATAGATATTTTACTTCTAGTATGGAGGCATGGGAGTGAGTGGGACTTTGTGGGGAGCTGCAGGAATTATGCAGAGATGTTCTTTGGCATGGTAAACTACATGATGGTGGAGTAGCAACAGAGTTGCTTCCTGTTGACTTGCTTTGGCCAGTGACCACAGTGGTCTGTTACTCTGAATTTCATAGAAACTTTGGAGACATAATGGAGAAGGTGAAGAATTACAAACAAGTACCTGTAGAATAATGGGAGAATATTTAACAAAGAGTTAATACAGTGTGATATGTGCTGTAATGGAAGTCTCAAACAATGCTACAGGAATGCCAGCAGCAAGGAGGAGATACCTTTAGTCTGTTTGGAGGAGTAGTCAGGGGAAACTTCAGAGAGGAGGTGATTCTTGAATCTTGTTGAATGAGTAGGAGTTTGTCAGGTTGACAATTTGCAGGAAGGGTGTTTTAGGGAAAAGGAACAGTATATTTAATAATTGTGTGTGAAAATGTAGAATATATATAATATGGGGTATTAGAAGTAGTTTGTTATAGAGCATGGATATGAGGTAAGTCTGGAGATTGAAGTACTTGTGTGCTGCCCTTAGGAGTTTGAATTTTAATCTGAAGGCCATGGAGATCCATTGACTTTTTGTTTCAAATTTTGATATGTTACTTATTCATTTATGATAATAGCATGACTGTGTTTCAGAAAATTGAGTAGAAGAGTAAAAATCATTCCAATCCTATTGCTAAAATAACTTTTTCCTATGTTTAATGTAGTTGCTGTTAGATAGAGCATACAGTTTGAATCCTGAATTTTTTGCTTAGTAATATATCAAACTTCTTCAGTGTTATTCCAAAGTCTTCATAATCATATTTTTAATCACACCATAGTATTCCATTTAATGCAGAATTTTCATAGACCTCTTCCATCAGAATCACTCCTGGTCATTTGTTAAAAATATGCATTTCCTATTCCCATCTCAGACTTACTAGGTCCGAATTTTAGGGTATAAGGTCTGGGAATATGCATTTTACGAGCTTCCCTAGTTTAATTGCTGTGTACTCTGTGAAGTGTGAGAACCACTGATCTGGTGATGTATATACCATTACTTAAACATTCCCTTAATACTCGATACTTGGATATTTTAACTTACTTGTTATTATTATAAGTAATATTTTGATGAACATTGTTATACAAATCATCTTTTCCATAAAATTATATTCTTAATATACATTTCTAGAAGTGGAATTACTATTCTGAAAGGTATTTATTATTAACTCCATATTTATATATGGGGTAAAAGAGCAGAAAAATTGAATAACTTGCCCAAAGTTACAAAGCTAGTAAGTGACAGATCCAAGATTTAAATTCAGGTCTTTCTGATCCCAGAGATCTTTTTATTGTGCCATGTTGCTTCCTTGTTCCATAGGGACCAATGTATGTCCTTGGTTAAAATATGAAAATGCCAATCTGATTCCAGTATATAAATAGAAAGTACATTTTCTACAAAATTATATAGTAACGTATTTCAGATCTTGCATAGTTCTCATTATTTTTGCTTTTGCTCATCATACAGTTTCACATTATAGGCAGTATTTTGCTTTACATTTGTTTCTTTTTTTTATTTACCAAGTTTTTAAATTTTTTAAAATTTATTTTTATTTTTTTGGCTGTGCTGTGTGGCATGCGGGATCTTAGTTCCCCCACCAGGGATTGAACCCGCGACCCCTGCAGTGGAAGTGCGGAGTCTTAACCACTGGACGTCCAGGGAAGTCCTACATTCGTTTCTTGATGGCACATAAACAGTAAACTGAATTCAATGTTAAGTTAGTTAAAGATGTTTTAAAATATTTCAGTCATCATTTTCACCTTAAACAGGGTGGAATTGTTTTATCCAAAATTTCCTAGGCACTTGATGTTATATAACTTTTGTTGTCTTCAAAGGTGGTCTAATAACTTGTTAGATGGGTGTGATTCAGATGGGTGTGATTTATATCTCCTTATTTCTTCCCTCTTACAAAAGGAGGAAAATAAAGTGTTCACCATAGTCCTCACTTAATAAACTTTATAGTTAATCTCTTTCAAGCTGATAAATCTGAGCTCATAGTTCTTAACTGAGCTCATTAACAACTCAGGGACCTTATCAAATCTAGTGTTAGGCTGTGTAGAAAAACCAAGGAACCAAGGCAGTTAGGACCTTCACCTCCTCTCTTTCTGTGCACCTCTGTCCCTTTTCAGAGCCTTTCTTTCTGTCTTGGTTATGAGGCATTCTTTGGCTTCTTTTATCTGGAACTCAGAACTCTAATTCAGTTTTACCCTGTACCAAAAAAAGTTTCCTATATTACATTTTATTCCTTCATGCCTTAGATCTCCATTTTCAAAAACAGCAAATGGCATAGTAGAAAGAAGCAGCAAGATGTAATGGAAAAAGTCTGAATCTTGGGATTGAATGAAAACTGCCATTGAATGGATTTTTGGCCCTTGGCAAGTTATTCCACTTCTTTGGGCTTCAGTCTCCTTATTTATAAAGTGGAAATGATAATACCTGTCTTGTAGAGTTGTAAGAAGTAGAGATAATTTATATAAAGTACCTAGCACAGTGCCTGTCACATAGGAGGACTCAAATGCACGCTTCTGTTATGATTATTATTATTACTAGGACATTAATGGCTGTGCAAGGAATAATTGTATAGATTCAGAGTATCTTTATTTCAATGGGAACTCTGGGATATTTGCATTTTAATAAGTAACTTCTTTAAGGACATTGTCTTAGCCTAAATCGTTAATGGTATAGGCACCAAGACAGGCCATTGGGGGTGATGATTTGTCCAGTTTTCCTGACTGCAGAGATAGGGATTACTTTTTCATGCCTACTTTTAGGAGTGGTTCTGGTCACCAAAGATTTAGCCTTTATTCTTATCTTCTACATTCCTCACAAAGCTAATTTGAACAGAAAGAAATTGTGTTCTGTTGGAGTTGTATCTGCTCTGCTATAATCCATGTGGTTAATGGGTTCCTAATAAGCCTATCATTAATATTTTCCTTATTTTTCTTTTTAAAGCATTATTAATTGACAAATATTTTGAGGGTGTGTACTGTGTATTTACCATGATGATGGTGCTTCGGAGGATAGAAAATAGACTTCTCTTTAGGCCCTTACAAAAACTACACACATAGGATGATAGCTAACTATATAGTAGTGTCTAATTTTACTAGGGTCTGAGAGCTCATAAATTCAACTTTTTCTTTGGCTTAGTCCAGTGTCAACATTTGGCTCTCATCTTCCACTGCATACCAGTATATGATCTGAATCTGATCATAAATCAGGTTTAAGTAATTCGTTAACAGCTGAAGATAGAACTATATACTCTCAAATATTTTTCTTTAAAAAATTAAAAAAATAACCACATACTAGAGGAAAACCTGGAAGTACAAGGCAAATAACTATTTCTTTTCCTGGACCATTTGAGAGTAAGTTGCCAATCTAATGTGCTAGCACCCCAGAATACCTTAGTTTGTATTTAGTTATTTCCTAAAGACAAGGATATTTCCCAATATAACTACAGTACATCCACTAAAATCAGGAAATAACCACCAGACCCCACTCAGGTTTTGACAGGTGTGCCAGTGGTGTGCATCATTGGGATCCAGTTCAAAATCACCCATTACATTTAGTTGTCATACCTCTTTAAACTTCTTTGGTATGCTACAGGTTCTCAGTCTTGCCTTGACTTTTATGACCTTGACACTTTTCAAAGACTATAGGCCAGTTATTTTGTAAAATGCCTCTCATTTGGGCTTTCCTGATGTTTTCTCATGCATTTTGGTAGGAATATCACAGAAGGGATGCTGTGTTCTATTCATTGCATCCTATCAGATGGCATGTGATTTTGATTTTGTCCTATTTCTGATGATGTTCTCTTTAATCACTTGCTTTTACTAGTGTCTGTCAGACTTCCCTATATACAATTACTCTTTTTCCATTTGTAAAAACTATTTTGTGGGGAAGTACATTTAAACTATGTGAGTATCCCATTCCTTATCAAACTTTCGCTTATTTATTTATTTATTTATTTGCGGTACGCGGGCCTCTCACTGCTGCAGCCTCTCCCGCCGCGGAGCGAAGTCTCCGGACGCGCAGGCTCAGCGGCCATGGGTCACGGGCCCAGCCGCTCCGCAGCACACGGGACCCTCCCGGACCAGGGCACGAACCCGCGTCCCCCGCATCGGCAGGCGGACTCCCAACCACTGTGCCACCAGGGAAGCCCTTCATTTATTTATTTATAGGCATACCTCAGAGGTGCTGTGGGTTCAGTTCCAGATCACTACAATAAAGCAAGTCACATGAATTATTTGGTTTCCCAATGCATATAAAAGTTAGGTTTACACTATACTATACTATAGTCTATTAAATATGCAATAGCATTGTGTCTAAAAAACAAGGTACATACCTTAATAAAAAAATACTTTATTGTTAAAAATGCTAAACAACATCTGAGCCTTCAGTGAGTTGTAATATTTTTTGCTGGTGGAGGGTCTTCCTTCGATGTTCATGACTGCTGAGTGATCAGGGTGGTGGTTGCTGAAGGTTGGGATGGCTATGGCAATTTCTTAAAATAAGAAAATGAAGTTTGCCATCTCAATTGACTCTTCCTTTCACTAATGATATCTGTACCATGTAATGCTATTTTGTATTTTACCCACAAAAGAGCTTCTTTCAAAACTAGAGTTAATCCTCTCAAAACCTGTTGCTGCTTTAGCAACTAAGTTTGTGTAATATTCTAAATCCTTTGTTGCTTCCATCTCAAGCAACTCCTTTCTTTGCCATTCCATAAGAAGCAATTTCTCATCTGTTCAAGGTCTATCATGAGATTGCAGCAATTCAGTCACATCTTCAGTTTCTACTTCCATCTTTAGTTCTCTTGCCATTTCCACCACATCTGCAGTTAATTCCCTCACTAAAGTTTTGAACCCTTCAGTAATCCATAAGGGTTGGAATCAACTTCTTCCAAATTCCGGTTCCTGTTGATCTTTTAACTTCTTCCCATGAATCATGAATATTCTTAATGGCATCCAGAAAGGTGAATACTTTCCAGAAGGTTTTCAATTGACTTTGTCCAGATTCATCAGAGGAATCATTATCTGTGGCAGCTATAGCCTTATGAAATATGTTTTTTAAATAATGACTTGAAAGTTGAAATTACTCCTTGATCTGTGGACTGAAGAATGGGCATTGTGTTAGCAGGTGTGAAAATAATATTACTCTCATTGTACATCTCCATCATAGTTCTTAGGTGACCAGGTGCATTGTCATTGAGCAGTAATATTTGGAGAGGAATATTTTTTTCCTGAGCAATAGTGGGCTTAAAATATTCAGTAAACCATGTTGTAAACACATATGCTGTCATCCAGTCTTGTTGCATTTATAGAGCATTGACAGAGTAGATATAGCATAAATCTTAAGGGCCCTAGGATTTTTTGGAATGGTAAATGAGTATTGGCTTCAATTTATTTTTATTTAATTAATTTTAAAAATTGAAGTATAGTTGATTTACAATTGGCTTAAATTTAAAGTCACCAGCTACCTTAGCTCCTAACAGGCTGACAGGAGAGTCAGGCTGTCCTTTGAAGCTTTGAAGCCAGATGTTGACTTCTCCTCTACAGCTATGAAAGTCTTAGAGGGAATTGTCTTCTAATGGAAGGCTGTTCTGTCTACATTTAAAAATCTGTTGTTTAGTGTAGCCACTTTCATTAGTTATTTTAGTTAGATCTTCTGGATAACTGGCTACAGCTTCTACATTAGCACTTTCTGCTTCATCTTGCACTTTTATGTGATGGAGATGGCCTCTTTCCTTAAACTTCACGAACCAACCTCTGCTGGCTTTAGACTTTTCTTCTGCAACTTTCTCATGTCTTTCTCAGACTTCATTTGCTCTGGATTTGGTTTTGGCTTAAGGGAATGTTGTGGCTCATTTGATCTTCTATCCAGACCCCTAAAACTTTCTTGTCAGTGATAAGGCTGTTTTGCTTTCTTATCATTTGTGTGTTCATTGGAGTGGAACTTTAAATTTCCTTCAAGAATTTTTTTTTGCATTCACAACTTGCCTAGCTGTTTGGTGCAAGATGCCTAGCTTTCAGCCTGTCTCAGCTTTATTTATTTATTTATTTATTTTTGTGGTACGCGGGCCTCTCACTGCCGTGGCCTCTCCTGTCGCAGCACAGGCTCTGGACGCGCAGGCCCAGCGGCCACGGCCCACGGGCCCAGTCGCTCCGTGGCACGCGGGATCCTCCCGGACCGGGACACGAACCCGCGTCCCCTGCATCGGCAGGCTGACTCCCACCCACTGCGCCACCAGGGAAGCCCCTGTCTCAGCTTTTGATGTATCTTTTTCACTAAGCTTAATCATTTCTAGCTATTGATTTAAAGTAAGAGATGACTGAGTCTTCCTTTCACTTGAACACTTAGAGGCCATTGTAGGGTTATTCATTGGCCTAATTTCAGTATTGTTGTGTATCAGAATAGGGAACCCCGAGGAGAGGGAGAGAGACAGGAATGGCCAGTCAGTGAAGCAGTCAGGACACACACAACATTTATCTGTTAAGTTCGCTATCTTATATGGGCATGGTTCATGGCACCTCGAAACAATTTTTTTTTAACATGTTTGTTGGAGTATAATTGCTTTACAATGGTGTGTTAGCTTCTGCTTTATGACACAGTGAATCAGCTATACATTTACATATATCCCCATATCTCCTCCCTATTGTGTCTCCCTCCCACCCTCCCTATCCCTTTAGGTGGTCACAAAGCACCAAGCTGATCTCCCTGTGCTATGCGGCTACTTCCCACAAGCTGTTTTACATTTGGTAGTGTATATGTGTCCATGCCACTCTCTCACTTCGTCCCAGCTTACCCTTCCTCCACCCCATGTCCTCAAGTCCATTCTCTACGTCTGTGTCTTTATTCCTGTCCTGCCCTTAGGTTCTTCAGAACCATTTTTTTTTTAGATTCCGTATATATGTGTTAGCATATGTTATTTTTCTCTTTCGGACTTACTTCATTCTGTATGACTGTCTCTAGGTCCATCCACCTCACTACAAATAACTTAATTTCGTTTCTTTTTATGGCTGAGTAATATTCCATTGTATATATGTGCCACATCTTCTTTGTCCATTCATCTGTTGATGGATACTTAGGTTGCTTCCATATCCTGGCTATTGTAAATAGAGCTGCAATGAACATTGTGGTACATGACTCTTCAATTATGGTTTTCTCAGGGTATATGCCCAGTAGTGGGATTGCTGGGTCCTGTGGCAGTTCTATTTTTAGTTTGCTAAGGAACCTCCATACTGTTCTCCATAGTGGCTGTATCAGTTTACATTCCCACCAACAGTGCAAGAGAGTCCACTTTTCCCCACACCCTCTCCAGCATTTATTGTTTGTAGACTTTTTGATGATGGCCATTCTAACTGCTGTGAGGTGATACCTCATTGTAGTTTTTTTTTTTTTTTTTTGGCGGTACGCGGGCCTCTCACTGTTTTGGCCTCTCCTGTTGTGGAGCACAGGCTCTGGACGTGCAGGCCCAGCAGCCATGGCTCATGGGCCCAGCTGCTCCGCGGCATGTGGGATCTTCCCGGACCGGGGCATGAACCCGTGTCCCCTGCATTGGCAGGCGGACTCTCAACCACTGCGCCACCAGGGAAGCCCCTCATTGTAGTTTTGATTTGCATTTCTCTAATTATTACTGATGTTGAGCATCCTTTCATGTATCTGTTGGAAATCTGTATATCTTGTTTGGAGAAATGTCTATTTAGGTCTTCTGGCCATTTTTGGATTGGGTTGTTTGTTTTTTTTGCTATTGAGCTGCATGAGCCGCTTGTAAATTTCAGCAATTAATCCTTTGTCAATTGCTTCATTTGCAAATATTTTCTCTCATTCTGAGGATTGTCTTTTTGTCTTGTTTATTGTTTCCTTTGCTGTGCGAAAGCTTTGCGGTTTCATTAGGTCCCACTTGTTTTTGTTTTTATTTCCCTTTCTTTAGAAGGTGGGTCAAAAAGGATCTTGCTGCGATTTATGTCATAGAGTGTTCTGCTTATGTTTTCCTCTAAGAGTTTTATAGTGTCTGGCCTTACATTTAGGTCTTTAATCCATTTTGAGTTTATTTTTGTGTATGGTGTTAGGGAGTGTTATAACTTCATTCTTTTACATGTAGCTGTCCAGTTTTCCCAGCACCACTTATTGAAGAGGCTGTCTTTTCTCCTTTGTATATTCTTGCCTCCTTTATCAAAAATAAGGTGACCATAGGTGTGTGGTTTATCTCTGGGCTTTCTATCCTGTTCCATTGATCTATATTTCTGTTTTTGTGCCACTACCATACTGTCTTGATTTCTGTAGCTCTGTAGTATAGTCTGAAGTCCAGGAGCCTGATTCCTCCAGCTCCGTTTTTCTTTCTCAAGATTGCTTTGGTTATTCGGGGTCTTTTGTGTTTCCATACAAATTGTGAAAATTTTTGTTCTAGTTCTGTGAAAAATGTCATTGGTAGTTTGATAGGCTTGCATTGAATCTGCAGATTGCTGTGGGTAGTATAGTCATTTTCACAATGTTGATTCTTCCAATCCAGCACATGATATATCTCTCCATCTGTTTGTATCATCTTTAATTACTTTCATCAGTGTCTTACAGTTTTCTGCATACAGGTCTTTTGTCTCCTTAGGTAGGTTCATTCTTAGGTATTTTATTTTTTTTGTTGCAATGGTAAATGGAGTGTTTCCTTAATTTCTCTTTCAGATTTTTCATCATTAGTGTATAGGAATGCAAGAGATTTTTCTGCATTAGTTTGTATCCTGGTGGTTTACCAATTTCATTGATTAGCTCTACTAGTTTTCTGGTAGCATCTTTAGGATTCTCTATGTATAGTATCATGTCATCTGCAAACAGTGACAGCTTTACTTCTTCTTTTCCGATTTAGATTCCTTTTATTTCTTTTTATTCTCTGATTGCTGTGGCTAAAACTTCCAAATCTATCTTGAATAATAGTGGTGAGAGTGGACAACCTTGTTTTGTTCCTGATCTTAGAGGAAATGCTTTCAGTTTTTCACCAGTGAGAACGATGTCAGCTGTGAGTTTGTCATATATGGCCTTTATTATGTTGAGGTAATTTTCCTCTATGCCTACTTTCTGGAGGGTTTTTATCATAAATGGTGTTGAATTTTGTCGAAAGCTTTTTCTGCATCTATTGAGATGATCATATGGTTTTTATTCTTCAATTTGTTAATATGGTGTGTCAGGTTGATTGATTTGCATATATTGAAGAATCCTTGCATTCCTGGGATAAACCCCACTTGATCGTGGTGTATGATCCTTTTAATGTGCTGTTGGATTCTGTTTGCTAGTATATTGTTGAGGATTTTTGCATCTATGTTCATCAAGTGATATTGGCCTGTAGTTTTCTTTCTTTGTGACATCCTTGTCTGGTTTAGGTATCAGGGTGATGGTGGCCTTGTAGAATGAGTTTGAGAGTGTTCCTCTGTTATGTTTTGAAAGAGTTTGAGAAGGATAGGTGTTAGCTCTTCTCTTAATGTTTGATAGAATTAGCCTATGAAGCCATCTGGTCCTAGGCTTCTGTTTGTTGGTAGATTTTTAATCACAGTCTCAATTTCAGTGCCTATGATTGGTCTGTTTATATTTTCTATTTCCTTTTGGTTCAGTCTTGGAAGGTTGTGCTTTTCTAAGAATTTCTCCATTTCTTCCAGATTGTCCATTTTATTGGCGTATAGTTGCTTGTAGTAATCTCTCATGATCCTTTGTATTTCTGCAGTGTCAGTGGTTACTTCTCCTTTTTCATTTCTAATTCTACTGATTTGAGTCTTCTGATTTTTTCTTGATGAGTCTGGCTAATGGTTTATCAATTTTGTTTATCTTCTCAAAGAACCAGCTTTTAGTTTTATTGATGTTTGCTTTTGTTTCTTTCATTTCTTTTTCATTTATTTCTGCTCTGATCTTTATGATTTCTCTCCTTCTGCTAACTTTGGGTTTTTTAAATTCTTCTTTCTCTAATTGCTTTAGGTGTAAGGTTCGGTTGTTTATTTGAGATGTTTCTTGTTTCTTAAGGTAGGATTGTATTCCTATAAACTTCCCTCTTAGAACTGCTTTTGCTGTATCCTATAGGTTTTGGGTCATTGTGTTTTCATTGTCATTTGTTTCTAGGTATTTTTTGATTTCCTCTTTGATTTCTTCAGTGATCTCTTGGTTATTAAGTAGTGTATTGTTTAGCCTCCATGTGTTTCTGTTTTTTACAGAATTTTCCCTGTAATTGATATCTAGTCTCATAGCATTGTGGTCAGAAAAGATACCTGATACAAATTCAATTTTCTTAAATTTACCAAGGCTTGATTTGTTACCCAAGATATGATCTATCTTGGAGAATGTTCCATGAGCACTTGAGAAGAAAGTGTATTCTGTTGTTTTTGGATGGAATGTCCTATAAATATCAATTAGGTCTGTATTGTTTAATGAATCTTTTAAAGCTTGTGTTTCCTTATTTATTTTCATTTTGGATGATCTGTCCATTGGTGAAAGTAGGGTGTTAAAGTCCCCTACTATGATTGTGTTACTGTCGATTTCCCCTTTTATGGCTGTTAGCATTTGCCTTATGTATTGAGGTGCTCCTATGTTGCGTGCATAAATATTTACAATTGTCATATCTTCTTCTTGGATTGATCTCTTGATTATTATGTAGTTTCTTTCTTTGTCTCTTGTAACGGTCTTCATTTTACAATCTGTTTTATCTAATATGAGAAAATATCCAGCTTTCTACTCCAGCTTTCTTTTGATTTCCACTTGCATGGAATATCTTTTTCCATCCCCTCACTTTCAGTATGTGTCCCTCGGTCGGAAGTGGGTCTCTTGTAGACAACGTATATATGGGTCTTGTTTTTGTATCCCTTCAGCCAGTCTGTGTCTTTTGGTTGGAGCATTTAATCCATTTACATTTAAGGTAATTGTCCATATGTATGTTCCTATTACCATTTTCTTAATTGATTTGGGTTTGTTATTGTAGGTCTTTTCCTTCTCTTGTGTTTCCTGCTTAGAGAAGTTCTCTTAGCATTTGTTGTAAATCTGGTTGGTGGTGCTGAATTCTCTCAGCTTTTGCTTCTCTGTAAAGGTTTTAATGTCTCTGTCAAATCTGAATGAGATCCTTGCTGGGTAGAGTAATCTTGGTTGTAGGTTTTTCCCTTTCATCACTTTAAATATGTCCTGCCACTCCCTTCTGGCTTGCAGAGTTTCTGCTGAAAGATCAGATATTAACCTTATGTGGATTCTCTTGTATGTTATTTGTTGTTTTGCCCTTGCTGCTTTTAATATATTTTCTTTGTATTTAATTTTTGATAGTTTGATTAATATGTGTCTTGCCATGTTTCACTTTGGATTTATCCTGTATGGGACTCTCTGCAATTCCTAGACTTGATTAACTATTTCCTTTCCCATATTAGGGAAGTTTTCAACTATAATCTCTTCAAATATTTTCTCAGTCCCTTTCTTTTTCTCTCCTTTTTCTGGTACCCCTATAATTCGAATGTTGGTGGGTTTAATGTTGTCTTAGAGGTCTCTGAGACTGTCCTTAATTCTTTTCATTCCTTTTTCTTTATTCTGCTCTGCAGTAGTTATTTCCACTATTTTATCTTCCAGGTCACTTATCCGTTCTTCTGCCTCAGTTTTTCTGCTATTGATTTCTTATAGAGAATTTTAAATTTCATTTATTGTGTTGTTCATCACTGTTTGTTTGTTCTTTAATTCTTCTAGGTCCTTGTTAAACGTTTCTTGTATTTTCTCCATTCTTTTTCCAAGATTTTGGATCATCTTTAGTATCTTTACTCTGAATTCTTTTCCAGGTAGACTGCCTATTTCCTCTTCATTTGTTTGATCTGCTGGATTTTTACCTTGCTCCTTCATCTTCTGTGTGTTGCTTTGTCTTCTCATTTTGCTTCACTTACTGTGTTTGGGGTCTCCTTTTCACAGGCTGTGGGTTTGTAGTTCCCATTGTTTTTGGTGTTGGCCCCCAGTGGCTAAGGTTGGTTCAGTGGGTTGTGTAGGCTTCCTGGTGGAGGGGACTAGTGCCTGTGTTCTGGTGGATGAGGCTGGATCTTGTCTTTCTGGTGGGCAGGTCTGTGTCTGGTGGTGTGTGGTGTCTGTGACCTTATTATGATTTTAGGCAGCCTCTGTGTTAATGGGTGGGGTTGTGTTCCTGTCTTGACAGTTGTTTGGCATAGTGTGTCCACAACTGGAGCTTGCTGGTCATTGAGTGGAGCTGGGCCTTACTGTTGAGATGGAGATCTTTGCGAGAGCTTTCGCTGTTTGATATCACGTGGAGCTGGTAGGTCTCTGGTGGACCAATGTCCTGAACTCGGCTCTCCCACCTCAGAGGCACAGGCCTGATTCCTGGCTGGAGCACCAAGAACCTGTCAGCCACACGGCTCAGAAAACAATGCAGAAAAAAAGAAAGAAAGAGAGAAAAAAAGAATAAAGTTATTAAAAGAGAAAATAATTATTAAAAAAAATTTAAAGTTATAAAAGAAGAAAAAAATAGAAAGGAAGCGAGCATCCAAACCAAAAAACAAATCCACCAATGAGAACAAGCACTAAAAACTATACTTTAAAAAGAAAAAAAAGAAAATGGACAGAGCGAACCCTAGGACACGGTTGAAAGCAAAGCTGTACAGACAAAATCACACAAGGAAGCATGCACATTAACACTCACAAAAAGAGAAAAAGGAAAAAATAATGTATCTCGTTGCTCCCACAGTCCACTGCCTCAATTTTGGGATGGTTCGTTGTCTCCTCAAGTATTCCACAGTTGCAGGGTACGTCAAGTTGATTGTGGAGATTTAATCCACAGCTCCTGAGGCTCCTGGGAGAGATTTCCCTTTGTCTTCTTTGTTCGCACAGCTCCTGGGATTCAGCTTTGGATTTGGACCCGCCTCTGCCTGTAGGTCGCCTGAGGGCGTCTGTTCTTAGCTCATACAGGACGGGGTTAAAGGAGCAGCTGATTCGGGGTCTCTGGCTCACTCAGGCTGGGGGGAGGGAGGGGTACGGATGCGGGGCGAGCCTTTGGCGGAGGCGGCAGAGGCCGGTGTGACCTTGCACCAGCCTGAGGCGCGCGTGTGTTCTCCTGGGAAGTTGTCCCTGGATTACGGGTTCCTGGCAGTGGCGGGCTGCACAGGCTCCTGGGAGGGGAGGTGTGGAGAGTGACCTGTGCTTGCACGCAGGCTGCTTGGTGGCTGCCGCAGCAGCCTTACTGTCTCATGCCCGTCTGTGGGGTTCGCGCTCTTAGCCGCGGCTCGTGCCTGTCTCTGGAGCTCATTTAAGCGGCGCTCTTAATCCCCTCTCCTCGCGCACCAGGAAATAAAGAGGGAAGAAAAAGTCTCTTGCTTCTTCGGCAGGTCCAGACTTTTTCCCGGACTCCCTCCCGGCTAGCCGGGGCGCACTAGCCCCTTCAGGCTGTGTTCACGCAGCCAAACCCAGTTCTCTCCCTGGGATCCGACAGAAGCCAGAGCCTCAGCTCCCAGCCCCTGCCCGTCCCGGCGGGTGAGCAGACAAGCCTCTCAGGCTGGTGAGTGCCGGTCAGCACCGATCTTTTGTGCGGGAATCTCTCTGCTTTGCACTCCGCACCCCTGTTGCTGCGCTCTCTTCTGTGGCTCCGAAGCTCCCTTCCCCTCCCCGCCACTCGCTGTTTCTGCCTCACAGCTCCCTCCTAGTGGTGCAGGTCCTGTCCCTATTCTTTTGTCTCTGTTTTTTCTTTTTTCTTTTGCCCTACCCAGGTATGTGGGGAGTTTCTTGCCTTTTGGGGGGTCTGAGGTCTTCTGCCAGCGTTCAGTAGGTGTTCTGTAGGAGTTGTTCCACATGTAGATGTATTTCTGATGTATATGTGGGGAGTAAGGTGATCTCCACGTCTTACTCCTTTGCCATTTTGAATGTCTCCCTCCCTCGAAACAATTATTGATACTATAGTAGCATCAAAGATCACTGATCATAGATCATCATAACAAATATAATAACAATGAAAAAGCTTGAAATATTGCAAGAATTACAAAAATGTGGCACAAAGAGATGAATTGAGCAAATGCTGTTGGAAAAATGGCACCAGTAGACTTGGTTGAAACAGGGTTGCCGCAAATCTTCCATTTGTGAAAAATCTAGTATCTGTGAAGTGCTATGAAGTGAAGTACAATAGAACGAGGTATGCCTGTAAATACGTAAGGACTCATGGTTTATTATTTTATTGCATGGGTTATAATGTATTATTGACATTATTAATTTTGATACTTATATTGTCCCAAACTTAGCCAGTACAAGTCCTTTCAGGCTGACTTCTTTTCATCATTTCCTTGCTTTTGGCATCATAAAATGTTAGAAGACTCATCTTTCTCTGCCTCAGTACTGAACCAACCATTTCTCCAAGAAGCTATGGTTCCTTTTATTGGAAAACGGTAATTAGAAGCTAAGATTTTTGGGTGCTAGGTATGCTCATTGGTTTTGGCGTATCACCTATCTCAGATTATCTCCACAAGGGAGTGAAAAAAAATATTCACATACAAAGATACACATATTAACATCTGTATCTACATTTTTTGTAACCCATGAGTTTACAATGATATGTCTAATTCTATTCCAACTCCACAGGCAGGATTCATTTTAGTTTCTCCCTTCCTATATTTGTAACTTACATTTTCAGTAGTGGAAAACTTAGCTTCACTTCGCTTTAGTACATATACTTATTTGATAAATTCCCCTGTATGTAACCAATCCTTCTCTCTACTGCCTACCCTCTCTGTGTCATTGTCTTCCTTGCCCCACTCAGGCTCTGCCACCATTTTAGGCTGTCTCCTACACAGAAACCCTCTTGCCCTTTTCAGGCTCTGACTCCTTATGCCAGTTGGCATCTACAGAGGGATACCTTTTAAATTTTTCTTAGGGCCTAATCCGCCTGCACTGGGTGTGACCCGGGTATGTGAATACAGTCTTCACCCTGTTTGGACTCTGACACCCCACGTCAGGATGTTCCCCTCTGCCACTACTACATGGACACCCTTTTTACCCTATTTGGGCTCTGACCCTCTCACATCATCCACTCCTGTATGAAGATGCCTCCTCCAGCTAGCTTAAGCTCTGACACCCCAGTATGGGTCAGCTGTCCCCAATCCCATCATCCTTCTCCCCTGGCTTGGGCTCTATCGCTTCACTGTAGGCCATTGCGGCTTCCCTCTTTCTTCTGGTGTGGATGCCTCCTTTTCTCTGCCCTACTTAATGGCTCTAAGGACTGAATTGTTCAGGAAGAGGAGGAAAATGATGAGGAAGAAAAAGAGGAGAGTGGAAGAGGAAGTGGAAGAGGAGAGTAACATAATGCTCTTTTTTTTAAAAAAATCAGTGATGATGACACTATTACTACTACTACTACTACTATTACTAATCTCTCCAAGTCAGCAGTGCATGTAGTCTTGTTTTGGAAGAAAATCAGGCTATTGGCATTTAAGAATTCTAGGTAACATGGAGATTATGACCAAAGCTTGAGTACTGTGTGGCAGTTCTTTGTACACTATTTCTCCTTGCATTTTGGAGGACAGATGATGATAATTTGTTAGGCTGGTCAGCACTTTGCATTTTTTATGAGCTTTACTTTCATTTATATTGTTGTGGATATGTAGTAGGCGTCCAGATTGACTGAGAGACAGAAAATCGTTATGTATTTTTTGCTCTGTTTAGCTGAAACTCTTTTTCATAATTGTCAGCGAAGTGCATTCTCAAGGATTTCAGTAAGATGATGATAATGCAGAAAAAAAAGTTATAAAAGCACTGAGATAGAAACTGTCATTCTCTGAGGGAGTTGAGTTTGCAGAATTTGATAGAGATAAGGATTTTAGCAAGTAGGTTTTTCTATTTTTTCTTTTTGTTAATTTTTATTGAAGTATGGATGCTTTACAATGTTGTGTTAGCCTCCACTGCACAACAAAATGAATCAGCCATACACTTACAGATATCCCCTCCCTTCTGGATTTCCGTCCCATTTAGGTTACCACAGTGCATTAGGTAGAGTTCCCTGTGAAGTAGGTTTTTCTTGTTATATGATATTCCCACTATGATTTTCAAGATGTCACAAAAACATTATGTTAGGAAACTGACCAAGTATATTTTAACATATGGTAAATCTTCACAGGTCTTATAAAAATGATTATTGCTGCAAATGAACCAAGAGAGTAGGTAATTTATACTGGGAATCTCTCAGACTTTAAATTATTATCAGGATTCTGTAATTCCTTGAAACAAATCTAAGCAAAGGAACTTTCAGGAAGCTCTTTAATAAGCATTTGCTATAGCTGAAAAATACCCTCTTTATTTGCAAAAAGTGGGAAGAAAATAGTTGGGAGCATTTCAGAAATAATTCATTGCAGTTATATTATGTACTTTAAAAGACCATTCAGCTTTTCCTGCCAAATCCAAGAAAAAATAAGCAGCAGGCAGTATTATCAATTGCTACTCTCCTTTTCTAGGTCTAGGAAGACAACTTCAATGGAAGGATGATTAAAATTTTGGTTTTACTACCTAGTAATGGAACCAAACAGGCCTGGATTTAAACAACATACTTAATGTGTAAGATAATAGGGATCTGAAGAGATCATGATTCCTACTCTTTTCTTACTTTTTTATCTTTTCTTATCATCAATACACCTGTAATAACATATGACCTTTTCATAGTATTCCTTTTTGTATCTTGGCTTTCTATTTTTATGGAATCTTTGGGCTTCCATAGAAATGGTTCTTGAACTTTGTAATTTGTGACATTTGTTAGCAGAACATGGGACTACACAGAGTATCTATTCTGTCTATACCCTATTCCCTTTGAAATCCTTCCAAATTCTTGAATCTGGGATCGACAGGTATTATTTTCTCAGTAATGTAATCCATATATTGTTTCTTTGATGGAAAGTAGCTGAGGAAAAGAGTATAAGATCCATATCTAATGTAACCTTCCTCAGAAATCTTGCTTGCTTGCTCTTTTACACTGAAATAGGAATTTATACTATGGATCTTGTAGAATCAAGTATGGATGGATCTTGTAGAATCAAGTAAAAGTTGAACTGCCAGGAGTTGGAAAGAACAGGAATCTAGGCAGCAGGATCAGAGGGACAGGAGCAGATAGCATATACTAGGGGCTGCTGGATCTCTTTGGGCTCAGCCTCATGGTTGGGGGGGAAAAGGGGACACAATCTCAGAAAAAGGTCATGTGGATAAAAATTTATTTTGTGAACTTCTTGAGAGAATACACCGAAACCAGAAGTCTTTCTTTTTTTTAATTAAAAAAATTTTTTTAATTTAAAGAATTTTTATACTTAATTAATTTTTGGCTGTGTTGGGCTTTTGTTGTTGCATACGGGCTTTCTCTAGTTGCGGTGAGCAGGGGCTACTCTTCGTGGCAGTGTGTGGACTTCTCATTGCGGTGGCTTCTCTTGTCGCAGAGCATGGGCTCTAGGTGCGTGGGTTTCAGTAGTTGTGGCACTCAGGCTCAGTAGTTGTGGCTCATGGGCTCTAGAGCACAGGGCCAGTAGTTGCGGTGCACGGGCTTAGTTGCTCTGCGGCATGTGGGATCCTCCTGGACCAGGGATCGAACCGGTGTCCCCTGATTTTTAACCACTGTGTCACCAGGGAAGTCCCCAGAAGTCTTTCTTCACCTTACCTTTCCCATTTCTCCTCTGTTATGCTTCCCTCACTTATTTAAAGAGCCAGAATACGTTGTGATACAACTGGGCACCTTATCCAAGATGACAATGCTGTTAGTAGCAATGTTATAACTGCCAGGGAGTTTCTAATAGTAAAGGTACTCAAAATGATTGCTTACACTTCTCTTTTCCCTGGTTGCTGGCTGTGAACATTATCCTGACTCCTACTATTACATTTTTAGTATGTATTTATTTTAGTTCAGTGAAAAGTCCATTTAGAAAACCCTTGGTGACTCTTAGTTGCCCATGGCCCCTGAGCTGAATTGAGAACACTAATCTAGAGTTATAAGTTTATACAGATGCGGACAAAGTCCAGGGTTTTACTCTCATTGTTAACATTTCTAGGTTCCCTTCCTCTTTTCTCTCTTCCTTCTTAATAGTTCAGCTATTTTTCTCAGCAACTCATCTGTGTCAACTTTTCGCTGGTAAGCCATGTAGCCAGGAAACTAGAAAATGCTCTATGACAAAAGAAGAATTGAAAGGTTAAGAAACATAAGGAAAAGAAGGTTAAGAGAAAGAGACATAGTTTTACCATGGTTTTCTCAAGGTAACTCATGTGACTAATTCAGGTAAATATCTGTGAGGCCAGACATCTGCCTTGGAAGTGCATAAGGGGACCTTAACCCTGGGTAGACAGTCACCATCTAGAAGAAAAGGGTAAAGATTATCCCCAGGGATTCAAGGCCTCTCTCTACCTTTGGCTTTTAGAGCTTGTTACATGGATGGACTTATACTTTTAATCTATGTCTTAGAAACATTTCCAAATATCCATAAAATTAATCTTAAAAGAATTCTCTACATTCCATATTTTATACACCACACATTTTGCCAGTATTTCAAGAGTCTTATGTTCTTTTTGCAAATAAAGTGCTCATTTTGGCTGTTTTCCAGATATGACAGTTGGTGGACATGCTTCAGTAGAGAAAAGGAAATTTTCTCTGCTTATCTACTCTCTCCCGTCTGCCCAAGATAGTGTGTCTGTCAATTGTGACCTGATTTTGAAATAATTTATTAAATAGAGGGTTGCATGATGTTATTTAAAATTTTGGTATGACATTGACTTTTAGTTCTTTACAATAATCTCTTGACTAGATTCTCTGGGTGAGGCTTATTGCTCCTGGGATTTTAGAAATTTCTTAACTCCTTCAGTGAATTTGAACTCTGTTCAGTGTCAAGTACAAGTAATGTTTACTCAGGAAATTAAACACACTTGTTTATTCAGAAGATGAAGCATGATGTATTTTTTTTTTTGCCACGTGAACATTATTTTGGAAATATATTAATTTTATAGGTAAGGAGAATGAATGTCTTTACTAGTTAGTAGACTGCTTTAACAAAGTGATAAGTAAATGAATATAAAATACTTATCTTTGGTAGGGGTTTACTGTTTTCATTAATATGTTGACGTCTTTTCATGTTTTTTATATTAAAGTTTAATATACGTGCAATAGACTAATTTAAGGTTTTAAATTTGTAATCTTTTCATTTGAAGTCAAGAGAGAAGTCTAAACAAATTACATTTCTTTTAAAAAGCATGTTCCTTGCTTTTAAAAAAGTATTACTCCCAAATATCTATCATAAATCTATATCTCAACTTTAGTCCTCTCTATTGTACTTCAGACATGTTGTTCCCAATGGTGTTTGGAACATCTCCCTCTCAGTGGAGGTGTGAAACTCCAAAAAGTTCATTATCTTTACCCACAGTTCTGCTCTGCCACTTGTATGGCTCCTTTGTGTTAGTGGAACCACTGTGCACCATTCGTCTAAGCTAGAAACCCCAGCGCCGTCCTTGACCCTTTCTCTTCCCGCTTGCATCCATTCATTATCACCACTTGCATCAATTCATTATCACCACTTCCAATGTCAGCCCTTCCTCCCCTTTCGTTCCTCTGACATTAGAGGAATTGTTTTAAAATATGTTATTTTCTGACTTAGAAATCAGTGACTCTCCAGTGCTTAAAGAATAAAGTCCAAACTCTTTGGAGTATCATTTGAGGCCTTTTGTGATTTGGCTTCTTCCAACCTGCCTCATTTTCCACCAGTCCTCTGCAACAGCATCCTCCAGCCATACCTGATTCCTTTACTTGGCATTGTCAGCAGGCATCATTGCGCTTTCTATTGTTATTCCCCCTAGAATACCCATCTTTCCCTTGTGTGCTCAGCAAAGCCCTGTTCATCTGCCAAAACTCAGTTCCAGCATAATCATCTCTTCTGGGAAACTTTGCCTGATCTCTGTCTTCTGTGCATCCCTGCACCTTGTACACATCTCTATTTTATTTTATTTTTTTGGTTGCATTTGGTCTTCATTGCTGCACACGGGCTTTTCTCTAGTTGCAGAGAGGGGGGCTACTCTTCGTTGTGGTGTGCGGGCTTTTCATTGCGGCGGCTCCTCTTGTGGAGCATGGGCTCTAGGCACGCGGGCTTCAGTAGTTGTGGCACTCGGGTTCAGTAGTTGTGGCTTGTGGGCTCTAGAGTGCAGACTCAGTAGTTGTGGTTCACGGGCTTAGTTGCTCCGCGTCATGTGGGGTCTTCCTGGACCAGGGCTCGAACCCGTGTCCCCTGCATTGGCAGGCGGATTCTTAACCACTGCACCACCAGGGAAGCCCCACATCTCTATTTTTAGCACTTAGAATACTGCATTGTAATTGTTGGTTTGCATATTTGCCTTCCCACTAGACCCTGAGCTCCTTCAGTCCTGAAACTTTGGCTTAGTTATCGTTTAAAGTGCTGTACAAATGTTATTATTTTATTCCTAGAACATATAAGGCATTCAGAAAATTATTTGTTGAATAACTAAATGAGTGAATAATTGTGGAACAGGGCATGGTAATGGCATATGGTTTGGATTATATCTTTTTGGATTGTATCTTTGAGAGAAATTGTTGACTGAGAACATAGGTTTGGTTAGCAACCTCAGTGCTGAGAAAAATTAAATCATTTGCTAGAGTAGCTATTATTTTGTAGGCACTGTGCTCATTGGCATATATGTGTTAGTTTACAGGACATTGAGACTCAGAAATTTAGTAACTGGACCAAGTAACTTGACTAAGTAAGAAACACAGTTGGATTTGGAATCCAGGACTGCCTGACTTAAAAGCCAATAATGTTCTTTCCTCAATGCTGGAAAATTGTCAGAGATGGTGGAGGGACACTTAAAAACAAAGGCAAGCTGTTTTTTCAGGGTGAAGGCCAATTTGGAACCATAATTTCTACTTTTCACTATGGATTCCAGAGATATCTGGGAGATGTTTTAGGAGAGGCAGTGATAAGTTTATGCTCTTTGTAACTTCGAATAAATGAAAGAATGAATGACAAGTTGATAAAGTAGAAGAATCTAAAGAAGGTTAAGCAAAGAGTAAGGGCTGTAAGATAAGTTTGCTCAGTAAATTTATATTAAAGGAAATGCTTGTATTCTTTGAGCACCTAGTATATGCTAATCATAGATTTATCATCTCCTTATTGATTCTCACAGTAAGCCTATGAGGTATTATTTCCCTCATTTGCATGTGATTAAAGTCCTATATACACTTCAACCTTAAAAGAAGTTAAACATCGCATTGCGCAGGGTCAGATAGACCCTGATGGTGCTCAGGTTCAAACCCAGTTTTATATGACTCCGTCTCATGAGGAATGGAGATTATCTCAGTGGTAGCATCAGATATTTCAAAGCAACTAAAATATGAATAGATTGTCATCATGAATTAACAAGGTGTTAAAAGCAGAATCAGTCCAACTCGGTGGATCTGTTGTGCTAGCTCAGTTGGTAACTAGTATTTTTATACTTTTAGAGGGAGAAAGAATGTGATATAGTTATGATCCCTTTTCTTGGGAACCGATCCTGTTGCTCTAAAATTGAGAAACTGTACCAATCATACATGATATTAAAACTGTTTAACAACTGATAAGGCACAAGCACTGACCAATCAGATGGACACTGGCTGTATATCTGGAGAGGCTGTATGGTGCACTCTAGCCCAGTATCAGTCTGGTCTGTGCACAGACTAGTGGCCTAGATCTATTTAGAAGCTTCATTATCTGTAAAGCTGAGAAGCAAAGATTTTCCAGCATGGATTGTGTTATAGAATTATTCTAAATTATTCCAAATTATTTCTATAGAAAAATTCTAAACCAATTAGCATTTATAGTGAGAATGACATTTAAGGAAAATGAAAGGAGATGTAGTAGAATAATGAAGCTTTCATTTATATGATGTACCACACCTTGCCTAAGACCCAAAAAAAGCTTTACTAGTTTGGTGTTTGATTTCTCATTTATCCATCTGCTTGTTCATTTGCTCACTCATTCATTCTGTATACTTTTATTTTGAGGCTGTTATTTTTGTCAATTCTGAGGAAGGAGTTCTTTTTTTTAAAGCTATAACATAGGGATAATCTGATTGTAATCAGTCTAAATATGAATAATTTATTTACATATCTGTCTTATATATTAAGTTGTAAGCTATTGATTATGTCAACTCCAATCTCCTTACTCCAAACACTATTTCTTCACTATAATCTAAAATAGTTCACATTTCATGCATTTGCAAATACAAAAGCTTCTTCTTGGTATTTATTTCATCTCTGCCAACCTGTGTTCATGATTAGGTTCCCTTTGGTCCCGATTCCTTTTGGAATTCATATGAAAAGATGTAACATTTACAGAGTCACATATAATCACTGTTCCCCCTCTCACCCTTTCTTTAGTCAACAGCGGCCACTTCATTCAAACACTGGTAAAACATTGGTCCTCAGCCAGGGGTGATTTTGCCTCCCAGGGGACACGCAGCAATGTCTGAAGACATTTTTTGGCATATAGTGGGCATAGGCTAAGGCTGCAACAGTCCTACAGTGCAGAGGGCAGCTGTGCCCCACCCCCAACAAAGAATTATCTGGCCCCAAATGTCAATAATGCCAAGGTTGAGAAATTCAGATGGAAAGCACTTCACTCATATTCTAAGCCCTAGGGCAAATAGCTCAACAATCAAGTGAAACCTGCCTTAGGCTCAAACTCACGCTCTCTTCTGCTCTCTGACCTACTATGTTCCCAGGCCCTTTGTTTGCCTTCACTATTGAGACTTTGCCTTTTTCTCAGCAGTGCTATGATATACTGGTCCTCAGGTCCTTAGCTCCTTCCTGACTTTTGATACCTCAGACACTGTTGCCCCCATTTGGTTCCAAAACTTCCTGGCTTGTTTCTCACCATGGAAAATGGGGAGACTTTAATCCCTTGTTTTCTGGACTTGGATCTCTACACAGTATGGTCTCCAACCCAACCTGACCAGTCTTAATCACCTGTTGCTCCCTGTGCCCCAGGGGGACAGTATGGTTTGACACTGCACATCAGAGTAGCCTTTTTTTTTTTTTTTTGCGGTACGCGGGCCTCTCACTGTTGTGGCCTCTCCCGTTTCGGAGCACAGGCTCCGGACGCGCAGGCTCAGCGGCCGTGGCTCACGGGCCTAGCCGCTCCGTGGCATGTGGGATCTTCCCGGACCGGGGCACGAACCCATGTGCCCTGCATCGGCAGGCGGACTCCCAACCACTGCGCCACCAGGGAAGCCCCAGAGTGGCCTTTAAAAGGGCTTCTCCTGTCTAACTCTGGAGTCCTGGCATTTAATCTCTTCTTTCTGTAGTTACCTTAGAGGCTGTTGCCTATTTCTAGAACAGCCATTTACAGGTTTTAAGAGCTCATTACATTGTCACTGAAAAAAACATGAACCAATAACGTATAGCTTGAGTTACAGAGAACATACATTTAGATTGACTGAGTTCTGAGTTCTTTTAGTCATCAAAATATTTACTGAAGTTCGGTGCTAGGCACTGGAGGGCACGAGGATAGAAAAGAAAATTAGAGGATCAATCCAGCATACTTGAGAGCTGACTAATAGGGATTCCACATGTGAATGTGGATATCTAAGCCCTTTCATGGTGACCTCTGACACTTGCTTTGGACTTGACTCTGAGACTTAATTTGGCCAGTGAGGAGTAGAAAATTTGATACAGAAGCTTAAAATACATTTCTGCTTCCTGTCTGAAACCTATGTGATTATCATGAGAACGTGCTTGAACTATCCTGCTAGAGGATGAAACTCATGGAACAGGGCCTTATCTTAGCAATGCCATTTTAATTCAGCTAATGGCCAGCCCACCACAGAATTTCTTGCCCAGCCAAGACCAGAAAGAACTGCCTAAACATACCCAGCCAAGATCAGTGGAACTGCCTAGCTGACTGGTAGAATCCAGAACAATTATAAATGATTATTGTTTTAAGCCACTGAATTTTAGGATGCTTTTGTTAGGCATGATTATTGTGGCAATAGATAACTGATACAAATAGAGAACAAGAAAAAGGCCCAAAGGAAATTATCAAAGAAATATTGCAAGAAAATTTCCTAGTACAGGAGGATAAAAGTTTGTAGTCTGAAAAGGCTCCCCAAGTATCTAGCATTATTAATGAGAAAAGACTGTGAAACCACATCATGCTGAAATTTAAGAACATCGTTAAAGTAAAAGTAAAATTAAAGTAAAATCCTGAAAGCTTTGTGGAGGTTATATAAAGCAAAAGAAAAAGAAAAAGAAAACATAGAAGTCACATAGAGATGAATAGAAATTAGAATGACATCAAACTTTTAATAGCAACAGTGGACTGTAGAAGACAGTGGTGCAAAGAT
Source organism: Leucopleurus acutus (assembly GCF_964270905.1). Classification (NCBI taxonomy): domain Eukaryota; kingdom Metazoa; phylum Chordata; class Mammalia; order Artiodactyla; family Delphinidae; genus Leucopleurus; species Leucopleurus acutus. Next base: position 82,522,693 of record NC_139152.1, on the reverse strand, counting down.
TTCAAAATTATGAGGGGGACTTCCCTGGTGGTGCAGTGGTTAAGACTGTGCTTTCAATGCGGGGGGCCTAGGTTCGATCCCTGGTCAGGAAACTAGATCCCACATGCATGCCATAACTAAGAGTTCACATGCTGCAACTAAAGAGCCAGTGAGCCATAACTAAGCAGCACACGTGCCTCAACTAAGGAGCCGGTGAGCTGCAACTAAGGAGCATGCCTGCCACAACTAAGACCTGGTGCAACCAAATAAATAAAATATTAAAAAAATTATGAGGGAAAATCATTTTCAGCATTATTTCTTTATTCAGCCAAACTATTGATTAGATATGAGGATAGAGTAAAGAAGTGCTGAGACATAGAACGAGTAAAACATTTATGTCTTATGTGTCCTTTCATAGAAAGCTTCTGGAGGATGAACTTGAATAAAAAAGAGGAGAAAATCAATAAAGAGAAAAACATAGGATGAAGGAAACAAAGGATTCAATATAGGAGGGCAGAGAAAAGAGTTTCTGTGGAAATAGCTGTTTATTAGGCTTAGAGAGCAACCAGTCCAGACTGGAGAAAAGGGATGGAGGACCGTGGAGGGTTTTGAGAGGAACAAATAGAAGCAGTGAAGGATTTGGTATGCTTGAACATTTGAAAAAAATTGACAGTTGACAAACGTGTTGGACTTGGAATAAAATAGTGATAGGTAAGTGATGCAAATGATAATTATTAACTTCAGAAAGACATCTTTGTAAGTATGGAAACAGTCACATTACTTATCTGGCTCAATAATGAAGAATATCATAGTGATGTTTTAAACACTGACTACTGATTTAGATGTGTATTTCTATTGGGAGAAAATAGTGTGTGTGTGTGTGTTGCTGGCGGGGAGTGGGAAGAAGGCTGATGGTGTAAGAGAGCCAAATTCTCAATTACTATGATAGGAATTAAAATGATAACCTTGGAAATTGATCAATCAAGAAATAGCCACATAAGCTTCATATTTAGACCAGAACAAAATACTGGAAGAGTTTATAAGGTGTGGGACTAGAGCAAATGTCAGCAGATTTTTTCTGTTAAGAGCTAGAAAGTAAATGTTTTAGGTTTTATTGACCATATGGTTTTTACTGTTGCAAGGTGAAAGCAGTCATTGATGATTCAGGAATGACTGGACATGGCTGTGTTTCAATAGAACTTTACAAAAACAGAGGGTGGGATGGATTTTGCCTGTGGGCTATAGTTTGCCAACAGTCTTGACTTCTATAGGGCAAAAGAGGGTGGGACAGGGATAATTTTCCCTTCCTAATTCAAACTCATTTATTGGACTTCCCTGCCTTTTTCCCCTTTAAATGTAGAGTAAATATAGAGTAATTTCCCATATTATCCCTCACATCAGTCCCTTTTCTCCTTTTTAACTGCTGAAATCCTAGTTTAGACTCTTGCCTGGATTAATGCACTAATCATTTAACCTCAATATTTGGCCCCCAAAACGTGTGTCCAATTTAATGTTTATTTGTAAAGAGTTTGTGCTGTAGATTATCTGAACTAAGTAAGTACACTCTCCAAATATTGACCCTATTTCTGTGCCTTATGCTGTTTCTCCTGGAATTGTTCTCTTTCCTTAACATCTTAGCTTTTCAAAATTGTATATATTTTTCCAAGTGCTACCTGAAATAACTGCCTCCCTAAGAAACTGTTCCTGGTTTCTTTCTACAAGCCTCCAAACCTCCATCCAACTAACCAACCAGAGATGATTTATCTGTCCTTTGGGAGAGATTGAGTTTTGGGGTCAGTTAGTCCTGAATTTGAATCTATACCCTACTATATACTTGCTATATGACCTTGAAAAAATGTTTTTACCTTGTCTGAACCTTTGTTTTGCTTATCTATAAATACTTCATATAGTTCTTTACAGGGTTAAAGGTGGTTTAATATTGCCTTCTTCCCTTATTTTTACTTTTTTTTTTTTTTTTTTTTGCGGTACGCGGGCCTCTCACCGCTGTGACCTCTCCTGTTGCAGAGCACAGGCTCCAGACGCGCAGGCTCAGCGGCCATGGCTCACAGGCCCAGCTGCTCCACGGCATGTGGGATCCCCCCGGACCGGGGCACGAACCTGTGTCCCCTGCATCGGCAGGCGGACTCTCAACCACTGCACCACCATGGACGCCCACCTTCTTTTCACTTTTAACGCTTAACATCCCTCAACCTCACATAGTCATTTGTGTGCTTCTCTTATCCCCCAACCTTTAGCAGTGTGAGCTCAAATTGCGTCTTCCTCATTTTAAATATCCTGAAGTACTGCTCCGTAAGCGTTGATTTAATTGGATTGAATTAAGAAATATCTCACTGTTGATCTTTAGCTGAAGAACTCTGATTTTATGACAAAATTAGAGAAATTTTGTATTCTACAGTTTGCCTGCTCCCTAATCTTCGTTACATGGTCTATTTTTATTAATTCACTTCTGTTTTCTCCCACATTGCAAAGGAGATTGAGCGTTGGAGAAGGGAATACAGTGACTTGATTTTTCCTTTGATGGGGACTAAGCCATATGTTTGTATTGAGTCAGCTACTCTAGACTCTGAATTCTCAATCAGATGGTCAGTGGTGTTTAATTGAATTCCCAATATGTGTAAGGCTACACTGGGTGCTGTCACTTTAGGGAGGTGTGACCATCTGGAAGAATTTTTTTAAAGAGCCAGAATATGAGAATATGTCTCTTTGTATCTAAATTAAAATGGTACTAATTTTGGCAAAGTAAATAGCTGGCATAAATGCTGTCTTTTGCCTCCCCCTCCTCCTTTTTTATCATTTTTTCTTTCAGTCTCCAAGAAAAGGCATCCTTCTTTTTTGCTATGGCCAGCTTCGTGTACTTTTTCTTCAGTATCTTTCCTTCCTAATTACTGGTAATTTGTGTAACGCAAGATTCTGATGTTTAAAATCTTTTAGCTTTTGTATCCTTTTCTAACTTTATTTTATTTTTTAAAAACTTATTTATTTATTTTTGTCTGTGTTGGGTCTTCGTTGCTTCGCACAGGCTTTTCTCTAGTTGCGGTGAGCAGTGGTTTCTCTTGTTGCGGAGCACGGGCTCTAGGTGCGCAGGCTTCAGTAGTTGTGGTGTGCGGGCCCAGTAGTTGTGGCTCGTGGGCTCTAGAGCACAGGCTCAGTAGTTGTGGCTCATGGGCTTAGTTGCTCTGCATCATGTGGGATCTTCCTGGACCAGGGATCGAACCCATGTCCCCTGCATTGGCAGGCGGATTCTTAACCACTGCACCACCAGGGACGTCCTCCTTTTCTAACTTTAAATATGTATATGTGGTAGGCAGAATCCTAAGATGCCCCCACTAATATTTCTTGCCATCATCTGTAGAACTGTGAATATGATGGCTGTTACTACCTTGATTATGTTAGGTTCCATAGCAAAAGGGATTTTGAGATAAGGTTGTCAATCAGTTGACCTTAAGATAGGGAGATGGCCTAGATAGACCTCATATAGTCACATGACCCTTTCAAAGCAGAGTTTTCTCAAGCTGGTAGTAGAAAGGGAAGCCAGAGATGCAAAACACAAGAAGGATCCATTTTACTGTTGCTAGCTTAAAGATGCAGGGGAATACGTTTAAAGGCTAGAGAGCAGCCTCTTTGTTGACAGCAACCTCCAGCCAATAACCAGCAAGGAAATGGAACCTTAGTCCTATAGCTGCATGGAACTGAATTCTGCCAACAACCTGAGTTAGCAAGGAAGTGGACCCTTCCCCAGAGTCTCTAGCTAAGAGCCCAGCCCAGATGACATATGGATTTTGTTCTTGTGTAACTCTAAATAGAGAACTCAGCTAAGCCCACATGGACTTCTGACCTACAGAATGGGAATAATAAGTTTGTGGTAATTTGTTATGTAGCAATAGAAAACTAATACAGTGCAGGTCTTCCCTATTAAGAAGTGAGTTCCATTTCCTGCCTCATTAATTGTTGCCCTGTTTTTCTTCTTTTCATTGTTAAATTTCTAAACAAAATTGTCTAAACTCACCATCTCAATTTATACGCAACTTACTCTTTTTTGAATTCCTCTGCCTCTGTGTCTTGCCCCCAAATGACTTTCTGATGAACTAGCGACCTCTTCCTTACCAAACCTAAGGAACTCTTCTCCATTCTCATTTTCTTTGGTGTCTTGTATTGTACATACTTGGTTTTATCTCTTGAAATCCTCCCTCCCTTCCTTCCTGCCTCTTTTTTGTAATACTATATGATTCTGATTTTTTTCTCCCTCCTTTCTTTTCTCTGTCTCCTCTGGTTTCTTCACAAATCTTGCTCACCAGTATTGGAATTGAATTTAGGAGTTATTGCAGGGGGACAGCAGAGGTGAATAAAGAAACAGAGATATGAAGAAAACAGTTGGGGCAGTCCAACTTAATTTTCCTAGACACCTTTGTTAGCGTAAGGCTCTTCCTAAAGAGCTAGATGTGCTCCTTGGCCATTTACCTGTAGATATTGTATAGCTATTGCAACAGTTACCTACCACAATAATGCTTCCTAACAAACTGCCCCAAACTCAGTGGCTTAAAAGCAGTCATTTATTATTATTCATGCAACTGCTGATTTAGGCTGGGCTCAGCAGGGTGGTTTAGGCTTGGTGGTTAGGTGGGTCTGCTTCTTGTGGCAGGTTGTTGCAATATGGGTTGGCTCTGCTGGCAGTACTCCATGTATTTCTGTCATCCTTGGAGGAATGGTCTAGCCATGGCTTGCTCTTCTCATGCCCATGACAGAAGTACAAGAGGGCAAGTAGAAGCATGTCAGGGCTTTTTAAGGCCTGGTCTTGGAACTGGCACACATTGTCACCTCCACCTCATTTTATTACCAAATCAAGTCACATGGCCAAACCACAGACTAAGGGGTAGGAGAATACATACCACTGTGGATTTAATTGTATTCCCCAAATTCATATTTTGAAGCCCCAGTGTGATGGCTTTTGGAGATGGGAGGTAATTAGGTTTAGATGAGGTCATGAAGTTGGGACTCTTATGATGGGATTAATTCCCTTATAAGAAGAGGCACCAGAGGACTTCCTCTCTCTCTCTTGCTCTCTGTCTCTGCCATGTAAATACACAGTGAGAAGGTAGCTATCTGCAGTCCAGGAAGAGAGCTTTCACCAGGACCCAACCATGCTGGTACCCTGATCTTGGATTCCTTGCCTCCTGAACTGAGAAAATAAATTTCTGTTGTTTAAGCCACCCAGTTTGAGGTATTTTGTTATGGTAGCCGAAACTGACTAATATATACTCGCATCCCATTAGGAGGAGGAATTGCAAAGTTACATATCTGGTAAAGGTCATTGATATTGGGAAAGAAGGAGAATTGGGGCAAAAAATGGAATCTCTTACGGGCATTGTGTAGTATCTCGCATTCTCGCCTCTTCCTCATTTTATTAACCAGTAAGTGTATCTACTCTTTATAACTCTTCTTTTTTTAAATTATTCCGCCTGTATTATGCCAATATATTAGTTATTACAGGTTAGGTTATCATGCCATAACAAACAACCCCTAACTATCTCAGTGGCTTAATACAATCAGAGTTTATTTCTCTCTTTTGCAAACTTACTGTGGATCTGGGTTCTTCATGGTAGCTTCCTTCCAGGTATTGGTTCAGCATACCACCCTGCATCTGTCTGTGGCACCTCCATGTTAACAAGTGATTGCCATGGCGGGACTGGAAGGCTGAACAGCAGCAATTAAATTCTTTGGCCCCTAAGTGACACGTTATCGTTCCTATGTACCCAGAAGTAGAGAGGAAGCATGTATTGGTGAACATTAACTACCACTAATACTCTCACCCCTCCCATACTTCAGTTTTCTTTCCGGGGCTTCATTTCCTCCTTTAGCGGGGAAGGTGAGTTAAATGACTTTCCGTTCAGACATTCTGTAACAAAACATTGCCAGCAGTCACTGCCTTGCTGCCTTGGTGCTGTGGGTCAAGTGCTTGTGACCTCCCTAGAGTCACCCTTCTTCATGAGAAATATCTGTGGGGCATCCTAGAGGACCTGCCTCGCAGACCTGGCTCATGCTATCATGAGACAGTTGTTTCTGTAAAAGAAAGTATACCCACCTTAACATGGTGTCTGACATCTTCTAAATCTAGCTCCCAAAATTAGTTTTCTAGGATCATCTACTATTTCAACTGCAGTCCAAATGGACACGTTACTGTTCTTTAGATATGGCCTCGGCCTTAATCTCATATTTTTTAAATCCTTGTCCACTCTTCTCTAGACATACTGGTCATTTTTTTGGTTCCTCAGACACGCCAGGCTTATTCCTGCTCAGGGCCTTTACATTTGCTATTTCTTTTGGCATGTACTTCCTCAGCCTGGCTCTGTCTTGTTACTCTCTTCTCAGTCACTGTCTTTATACTGCCTTATCTAGAATACCCCTCTGTAGTCACCACAGCATAACACCTTCATGTCATTTATTGCTATCAGAAGTCATTTTGTATGTTTATTTGTTTATGTTTATTGTCTGTCCTTCCGAATTAGAATGTAGGCCCTCTGAGGTTAGGGACCTTGTCTGTCTTCTTCATTGCTGTATCTCTAGCACTTAGAACAGTGGTTGGCACATAATAATCCCTCAGTAAAATTTGCTGCTAAACTGATGCCTGACTTCTTAGCACTTGGTCTCATTACTTCCTTTACCCTGACGCCTCTCCCACCCTATCTCCGTTTAAGCATGTCTAAATCCTACATGTTCGCCAAGATCAGCTTAAAGGCCACTTAATGAAATTTTCACTTATCCATGTCTTCAGTTCTTCCTTAGCAAGAAGGCATCCCTTACCTCCTCTCAATACCCATAGTATCCAACAGAAAATGTTTACAGGCATCATTCTCAAAGGACTACAGTATTTTTTGATCCATAGTGCTTAATCTCACAGCAACCCAGTGGTAAAGTCCTCAGATGAAGCAGCTCGGAAAGGTCCTGCAGCTTGTGAGAAATCCTGTCATGCCTAGAAACCACGTGTCTTGCCTTGAGTCCAGCATCCATTCCTCTACATCACAAGTGACATTCATTTTCTTTTTTTTTTGGCGGTACGCGGGCCTCTCACTGTTGTGGCCTCTCCTGTTGTGGAGCACAGGCTCCGGACGCGCAGGCTCAGCAGCCATGGCTCACAGGCCCAGTCGCTCCGCGGCATGTGGGATCTTCCCGGACCGGGGCACGAACCTGTGTCCCCTGCATCGGCAGGTGGACTCTCAACCACTGCGCCACCAGGGAAGCCCCTCATTTTCATTCTACATGTTGGTTGTTGGTTTTTTACAAATAAATTAAAGTGTCTCTGTCCCAATAGGAACAACATCACTTTGTATCTAGTTTTTTCCTTATGTGTTTGGGTGTCTTAGAGGCATGTACTGGGTGTCGTGAGAACCCTGAGGAGGCAGCATTTGAGGGCTAAGGACCAGTGGGAAGGGGGCCTGCAGTGACTTCCCAGAGGAGGTGCTTTGTGAGTCTGGTCTCAAGGGAAAAGAAATCAGGCAGGTTGGTAAGAAAAGATGAAAATTCTGCATTGAGACAACTGCAGGAACAAACTTTCAGAAAGGATATTCCCTGTGCCCAGGTACAAGAATTCCCTTATTGGAACTGTGGTCGAAGTCACAGGCACCTCTCACTTGATTCTGGGGCGTGGAGATGAGGTGAAGTCTGATGTTTCTTGAGAGGAGGAGTGCCCTGCTGCCCCCAGGCTGCTAAAGCTTCTGCAGGTTTAGGGATTAATGAAGAGAAAATTAGCTTGTGAGGTGGAGTGGGGAAAAGTCCAGAAAGGATTATCTGAGAAGGGGCATTTATAGATTGAAAGATTAGAAACATGGACAGCCAAAGCCAGAAGAGCATGGAAAGGATTCAGTCCAGTATCTGCCCTGGGCATGTCCTATTTTATGCTATGTTTTTGTAACCATATCACTTGTGTCTACAGTGACATCTAATTTGTAATTAGGATGCTTTCCCTTGCAATTATTAAAAAGCTTTACCTAAATGGCTTTAAAGAAGGGGATTTATTGGATCATGTAACTGAAAAGTCCAAAGAAAGGATCAGTTTCAGATGTAGTTTGGTCAGAGAGGCATTTTTCTCCATGATTTTCTCAACTCTGTCCTGCTCGATGTTGCCTTCATCACAAGCTGGCTTCTTTTTGGTAGTGAAATTGCTGCAGCAAGTTCCAGACCTTACCTCAGCACATCTTGTCATTCAGAAATGTCCCTTTTTCTCATTAAATCGAAGTCCCAGGTTTCATTCTGATAGGACCAACTTGGGTTCTGTACCCGTTCCTGAATCAAACATCCTGATAAGGCAGATAATGATTATGCTGATTTTTGAGGCTGCTCAGGGTCAATCCCTTTTGCTAGTATAGTAGCGGAATTAATTCTGCCCAAACTACAGGACTGCTATGCAACAGGGGAGGAGCGGAATGGATGTTGGGGAGGCACTCTGTCATGTCTATTGTATTATTCCCTTTTCTCTGGAAGCTTAGTAGACTTAACGAAGCTCCATGAGCTCAAGACTGTATCTGTTTAATTTGTTGTCCAGTGTATATTCTCCAGTTTCGAGTTCATGTTGGGCACTCAGTAAATATTTAGTGAATGAATATTTTATGCATCTTTGTCTCTTTACTAGCTCCTCTTCCTCCTCCTCTCTGGTTCTTTCCTGCTTTAAAAAAATTTGCTATTAATTTTTGTCCACTTAATCCTTTCCACCCAGCTATAACATGTAACTCATGTAGTCTTTCTTATCTAAAAAATCATTCTGTTTCACCATTCTCCTCAAATTACTGCCCCATTATTTCTTTTTCTTCACCATCGGACTTCAAGAGAGTAGTGTGCTCTAGATATCTTCACTGCTTCATCACTCACTGATACTTTAACTCCTTGCAAACTGAATTTTCCCTTATCACTCAGTCACTCTCTCAAATGTCCCTAGTACATTTCTTTTGTTCCCAAATCAGGTGGCCTTTTTCTTAGTACTATTTTTCCGTGATTTCTTTCCTCCATCTAACGCTATTGATGGTCCATGCCTTTGAAAACACTTCTCTTTTGAGATGATACTTCTGCTTCTCTGATTGCTCTGTTATGTCTTGTTTTGTTCTGTTTAGTTTACTGAACTCTCCTTTACCTTCCCTGATCTCTTTAAATGCAGATAGTCTCCAAGGTTCTACCTATATTATCCTTTCTTATCTTTCCCAGCTCTCAACCTCAACTCTCATATTTATGCTAGATGTTTCTCAAATCATAAGCCCTTACCTCTGTTCTGTTTTCAAGTCACGAATTTGCACCTGCCAGCTGACTGTTTTCACTTGTGTATTCTATACAAAGCCAACATGTCAAAAACTGTCCATAGATGCTTCCCTGTCGGCCTTCTTCTGCTCTGTTCTATACCATTCTCTTAGTCATATAGATTCAAAGCTTAAGCAGAGTCTGTGACTTCTCCCTTTCTTTACTCACCATAGCTTCAATTTTCCCTGCTGGAACTGCTTAGAGAGACTGTCAACTCTGTAAGGTAAAAGACTATGGCATGTTTATTTTTCCTATCTCCAGCTCCTAGCACAGTGTCTCGTAGATACATAGTAGGTGCTCAAAAGATGTTGATCTAATGGATGACTGATTTTCTTATTGAGTTCATCTGTGTAATACCCCTGTAATTATTTTTTTTTAACTTCTAATTACCACTGCTTTTATTCTAGTTCAGGTCTTTGCCATCTTTGATTTGGACTCCTGTAATGACCTCCTAATTGCCTTGTCTCTTTTTTTGTAATCTACTGTGTGTATTATTTTAGAAATACTTTCTAAAGTACAGACCTAGTTATATCACTGCACTCCTTAAAAACTTCAGTTACTCTTTATTACCAAACCTAATAAAGTAAAAATTCCCTGGTTTGATTTTCAAGTTCTTCCATGATTTGACCCTAAATAATCATTTAGTATTCATGTTCCTTTCTTCTTTATTTTTTAGGTAAATTGTTACTTTCCTGCCTCTGTTTGTTATTCATTTATTTAACAAATATTTACTGAATGTCCACTATGTACCAGATACTCTGCTAGGTACTGGAGAAACAATTGAAAAAGTGATAGTCTTAGCCCTCTCAGAACTTGAAGTCTAGTTGGGGAGAGAGATGTTAAATGAATAATTACACATATAATTCTCTCATTGGAGTTATGAAGGCTTATGCTATTGCCTTTTCTTTTTCTTGAAATGCAGCCTACCATAATGCTACATACTCTAATGCTGTCTTTTAAATCCTGACTCAGATGATCTTTCCTTGATGACACCTTTCCTTATCTCAACAGGAAGTCATTCTCCAACTCTGGTTCCACCTTATCTGTATCTTCTGATGACTTACATCACTTTTTGCTTTGTTTTATTATGCTTGAGTATTCTTTCTCACAAGATATTTAGATGCTTATTACGGAATTTGAACCACTTTCAAGTCAATCTTGAATATCTCAGTGTATTTCTCATAGCAGATTGGATGCATTAAGTAAGTTGTAGTATGGATCAGTCTTCTCAAGATTTTACCCTAAGTATCACCTTTTTTTTTGAATTATTGATCTTATTTGAGACAAATCTAGTAGTTAGTAGATTCCAATTAAGTTTGCCAGTAATCATATCATACTTTAGGGTAATTACTGAATTTTAAATGAATAATTTTTCTAAGTTTCTTTTGTTTACTATATTATCTCATTTCATCTCCATAACAGGCCTATCAAATAGATTTGGGAATCTATTAATGCAGATGTTCATGGTTTGGAGAAGACATTGTCTTTTTTGTTTAGCTTGTTTTACTCATTTTATTTTTGAGGTCTGTGCATGTTGTTGCAAATAGTAGTAGTTCTTTTTAATTGTTGTATAGTTTTAGTATATAAATGTACCACAGTTAATTATCCATTTCACTGTTGCCAAACAATTGGGTTGTTTCTAGTTTTTGGCTATTATGAAGAGTGCACCTATGAATATTCTTACACATGTGTTTTGGTGTATGTATGTGTACACATATATATGCATTTCTGTTAGTTATAATCATAGAAGTAGAATTTCTGGGTTACAGAGTAGGCATAATATTAGTTTTACTAAATATTGCCAATTAGCTTTTCATAAAGTTTGTACAAATTTATGTTCTCCAAAGCAATATATGAAGTGTCAGTACTCCACATCCTTGACAACACTTGATATTGTCAACCTTTTGAATTTTAGTTATTCTGGTGGGTGTGCTGTGGTATCTCATTGTATTTTACTTTGCATTTCCCTGATAAGTGATAATGTTGAATACCTTTACATATACTTATTGGTCATTTGGATATCCTCTTTTATGAAGTGCCTATCATGTCTGTTTCAGTTATTTATTGCTGCTTAAACCAACAACAGTTTATTATTTTTCACAATTATATGGGTTGACTGGGAAGTTCCTCTCCTGGTTTTGTTTGGGCTCATTCCTGCAACTGCATACAACTGGGGGGTGGGGGGGGGAGACTCTTGGGCTGGAAGGCCCAAGATGGCCTCACTTACTTGTCTGTCAATTGGTATTGTCTGTGGCTAGGACACCTTGGGTTTCTTCCCTGTGACCTCTCATTCTCCACTAAGCTAGTACAGCTTCTTTACATGACAGTCTCAGGGCATTGTTCCAAGAAGGAAAAGTGGAAGCTGCAAGATCTCTTAAGACCAAGCCTTGGAAGTTATGTAACATACTTCCCCTACATTATTTTATGAATGTAAATTATGACCAGCCCAGATTCATGGTATGGGGGAACAACTATGTCATGTTGCAAAGGGGTCTACTTGCCAGAATAGGAAGCATTTGTAGCTATATTTTACAACTTCCCACAAAGTCTTTTGCCTAATTTTTATTGGGTTGTCTTACGGATTTATAGGAGCTCTTTAATATATGTATTGTGAATGTCTTCTACCTATCTGTAGTTGGTTTTCTGCTTTTTAGTGGTGTCTTTTGATGTATAGAAGTTATAATTTTAATGAACTCTAATTTGCTAGGTTTTTCTTTTATGGTAGTACTTTTGTGTCTGGTTTTGCCAGAGCTTTAGTAATTCATTTAAAGTAATAGTGCTTCTAGGGCAAGGAAGGGAATATTATTATCTATGACAAAGCCATTTACTCTCTCTTACATTCATTTATTCATTTAGCAAACTGTTGTCGGGTATTAATCAGGAAGTCAGGTACTTATAAAACATGGATTTTAAAAACAGTTTCATGACCTTTAATGAAAATTAGTATGTTTGGAACAGGTTTTTGAGTTGATTATAACATTCTGGGAGGTAGACCTAGTTTAAATAGTAGATCTCAAAACAAATTTTAATCCAAGACATTTTCAAATTGCTTTGAGCTGGTATAAAACTAGACTTATAAACAAATTATTGTGCTTGTGGGAGCTGAGCATTAGCTATTTTTTAAATTTTAGGTATCCTTTAAATTTTAAAGTTTAATCCTTTAAAAATAAACTTTCCTATCTTGATTCTGGGCCAGTTATCTCAATGAAATTCTCCCTTCAGAGAGGTCTTCCCATCCCCTTTCTTAAATGGTATATTGTTTATATCTACATTACTATCATATTCTAGTCTGTCTTGTTTGTTATTAGACTTATTTCTATTTTTTCTAGCCTATGAGATTGTTATTCATTCAATAATTAACACAGCTGTATGAATGATTACCATGTGCACTGAGTATTGGCATGATGTTGGGCAATAAAGTGATTCCAACCTGTAGTGGATGTGGAATTTACTGAGAGATAATGTAAGTAAATATGTAGCATAGCAAGTGCTATGATAGAAAAAGTAGAGAATACTGTAGGAACGCTTAGAAAGGGTCCCTACCCCATACTTGAATGTTAAAAGGAAAACTTTTTGGAAGAAGTGACATCTAAGCTAAGACTACTGGCTAAGCAACAAGGTAGGTGGACCAGATCATGTGGGACCATATAAATTATATCAAAAGAATTTGACTTTATTCTAAGAATAAGGAAAAGTCACTGAAGGAGAGTGACACATCATTATTGCTTTCCTTACTGTTGTTGTCTAACAAATTATATTAAATTTATAAATCAAAACAACTATTTTATATTACTCATATTTTTAATGGGTCAGTAAGTTTTTGCTGGGCAGTTATCTGTCCAGTGGGCAGTCCTTGTTTGGGGTCTCTCAGTTGTAATTGATGTCCCTGGAGCTAAAGCAGTATGAAGGTTCAAGTGGGCTTGATATCTGATGTGGCTCACTCACATGGCTGGTGTTGATGCTGGCTGTTGGTGGGCACTCAGCTTTGCTACTCGTCAGAGCAACTACATGTGTCCTCTCCAGCATGGTGTTTTTACATGGAGGCAGGCTTTGCTTAGAGCAAGTATCTGAAGAGAATCAAACATATACTTCATGGCCTTTCCTGACCAAGCCTTGGAAGTTATAATAGTGTCACTGCTGCTGCCTTTTATTGTTACAAGCTAGTCACTAAATTTGGCCTGGATTCAAAGGTTGGGGGCATAGACCTTACCTCTTGATGGGAGAAGTGTCAAAAAATTTGCAGACATGTTTTAAAACCACCACAGTCTTTCCTCTGGCCACAAAATTATTTATAATCCTCGCAAATGCAAAATTCATTCCCTCCCAAGTCCTCCTCCACTCCAAAGGCTTATATGTTCTGGTAGGAGCTCAGGATCTAATCATCTAAATCAACTCCATGTGCACATGAGGTTCCTAATGTGCAGTTCCTCAGGTATGATTCCTGTGAACCAAAAAGATAAGTTCTCCCTCCCCACATAGCCACTATACAGTAGTGATGCAGGGAATAGGATAACCATGATAGACACTCCCATTCTAAAAGGGGAGAAATGAATGGTATGTAGCAGTTTTGAAATCCAGCTGGGCATGTGTTGCCATTTTCTTGATTAGGGGTCAGTACTGCTCATTAGAAAGCATTCCCTGTTGCTCTTGGTTCTGCTCTTTGGGTTCTTGATTCTGCCTTCTGAATCATTCTTTCTTTTCCTTAAGAAATGGTTTTTACAGTTGGATCGATTTCTCAGCTTACCTCTTACTCATAGAAGGTTGGGTGTCCAAAGCCCTCTTTACATTTTGTACTTTTTCCATACGTTTCAGTTTAAGCTTGGAATACTATTTTTTTTTTTTTTTTTTTTTTTTTTTTTTTTGCGTTACGCGGGCCTCTCACTGTTGTGGCCTCTCCTGTTGCGGAGCACAGGCTCTGGACGCGCAGGGTCAGCGGCCATGGCTCCCGGGCCCAGCCGCTCCGCGGCATGTGGGATCCTCCCGGACCGGGACACGAACCCGTGTCCCCTGCATCGGCAGGCGGACTCCCAACGACTGCGCCACCAGGGAAACCCTGGAATACTATTTTTTAAAATTTCAATTTTATACATTTTTTTTTTTTTTTTTGGCCGTGCTGCGTGGCATGCGGGATCCTAGTTCCCCGACCAGGGATTGAACCTGTGCACCCTGCAGTGGAAGCGCAGTCTTAACCACTGGACTGCCAGGGAAGTCCCCACTTTTATACAATTTTTAAAGGTTACTTTCCACTTACGGTTATTACAAAATATTGGTTGTATTCCCTGTGTTGTATAATACATCCTTGAACCTATCTTATACCCAATAGTTTGTACCTGCTACTCCCTCACCCATATATTTCTCCTCTCCACTACCTCTGGTAACCACCAAAGTTTGTTCTCTATATCTATGAGTCTGCTTCTTGTATGTTATATTCACTAGTTTGTTGTATTTTTTAGATTGCACATATAAGTGATATCATACAGTATTTATCTTTCTCTGTCTGACTTATTTCACTTAGCATAATGCCCTCCAAGTCCATCCATGTTGCTGCAAATGGCAAAATTTCATTCTTTTATGGCTCAGTAGTATTCCTTTGTGTGTGTGTGTATCTCATCTTCTTTATCCATTCATATGTTGGTGGACACTTAGGTTGTTTCCATGTCTTGGCAATTATAAATAATGCTGCTGTGAACATTTGAATTAGTGTTTTGTTTTTTTTTCAGATATATACCCAGGAGTGGAATTTCGGGGTCATATGGTAGTTCTATTTTTAGTTTTTTTTGAGAAACCTCCATACTCTTTTCCACAGTGGCTCTACCAGTTTACATCCCCACAAAGTGTACAAGGGTTCCCTTTTCTCCACATCCTCGCCAACATTTGTTATCTGTGTTCTTTTTTTTTTTAATTTTTATTGGAGTACAGTTGATTTGCAATGTTGTGTTTCTGCTGTATAGCAAAGTGAATCAGTTATACGTATATCCACTCTTCTATAGATTCTTTTCCTATATAGGCCATTACAGAGTATATTGAGTAGAGTTCCCTGTGCTATACAGTGGATCCTTATTAGTTATCTATTTTATATATAGTAGTGTGTATATGTCAATCCCAATATCCCAATTTATCTTTCCCACCCCTCTCCCCCACGGTAACCATAAGTTTGTTTTCTACATCTGTGACTCTATTATCTGTGTTCTTTTTGATGATAGCCATTCTGACAGGTGTGAGGTGATACCTCATTATGGTTTTGATTGGCATTTCCCTGATTAGCGATGTTGAGCATCTTTTCATGTGCCTGTTGGCCATCTACATTTCCTCTTTGGAAAAATGTCAATTCAGTTCTTCTGCCCATTTTTTAATCAGGTGGTTTGTTTTTGTGATGTTGATTTGTATGAGCTGTCTATTTATGGGATATTAATTTCTTATCAGTCACATCATTTGCAAATATTTTCTTCCATTCAGTAGGTTGTCTTTTCATTTTGTTGATAATTTCCTTTGCTGTACAAAAGCTTTTAAGTTTAATTAGGTCCCATTTGTTTATTTTTGTTTTTATTTCCTTTACTTTAGGAGAGGGATCCAAAAAAATATTGCTTTGATTTATGTCAAATAGTGTTCTACGTTTTCCTCTAGGAGTTTTATAGTATCCAGTCTTACATTTAGGTCTCTAATCCATTTTGAGTTCATTTTGAATATGGTATTAGAGAATGTTCTAATTTCATTCTTTTACATGTAGCTGTCCAGTTTTAAGCTGGGAATACTTTTGTTAATACAGTTCCCTTAGAAGTTTTGTGCTCTTTCTGTGGATGTTGTTTGCTCCTTTAGACAAAATCACAACCATAAACCTCTGCAAGCCTGGTCCATCTTTATCTTGGGGTTCCTTGTAAGGCTACTGAGGGACCTGGCCAATGCTACATGTTTTAGATTTTTGTTAGAGCATTTCTAGTACTAAAATTCTGTTTTTGTTGCTACTGCTGCCTTCCAAATTACCCCAAACTTAATTGTTTAAAATAACATTTTGCTTTGATCACAATTTTGTGGGTTAGATGGTTGTAGTCAGATCTTGGCTGTGACTGTGGACATCTGAAGGCTCAACTGGGTTGGTTGACAAGATGGCTTACTCACACACTGGCAGCAGATGTTGTCATGTGGGTGCTAAGCTGAACTGTTGATTGGAGTGCTTACATGTGGTCTCTCCAACATGGCAATGTCAAGGTACTTGGATTTCTTATGTGACCTCAAAGTGAGTGTTTCAAGAGAACCAGGTAAAGCTGTATGGCCTTTTCTGACCTAGCCTCAGAAATTACAAAATATCAGCTCTGTTGCATTCTCATAGTTACAAGTAACTTACCAAGGCTGACTGATTCAAGGGGAGGGTACATAGATCCTACCTCTCAATGGGAGGAGTGTCAAAGAATTTGCAGACTGATTTAAACCTTCCACAGTTACCATAATCATAGCACACACTTATTGAATGATTTTAATGTATCAGGTATTTTGATAAACACTTTATGTGAATTACATTATTTACTCCCTACCACAACTTTATGAATTGTTTTTTACTATTTTATAACCATTCTGTAGATAAGGAAGGGAAACTTGGAGAGGTTAAATAACTTGACCATGGTCACACAGCTGGTAAATGATAGAGTCTAGACTCACATGCAGTTCTCTCTGGTCCAAGAGTCCATAGACTTAACCATAGCTAAGCTGGCAATTTATTATAAGTGAAACAGAATTGTGTTTTAGATAGTTCATTCTTGGAAGCAGGGAGACTAGTTGGAAGCTATTACTACCATCAGCTGCTTGTTTTATCTGTCTTCACACAAGGTAAGCAATAGAAGGAGTGAAAAAGTAGGAGAGGGAAGTGTATGTATTAATAAATATTGGCAGGAAAAAAATGTAACATTTTTAGGCCAGAAAGAATTTCTGTGGTTCTAATGATTTTCAATAACTATTTGTTGTTGGTTTAATTTATTCACCATCTTCACTCTTCATCACTTGTCATCTACCGTAATGTTTTAGTTTATTCATTCAGAGAGTCACACAAGTCCTTAGGTCTGACCTAGTATATGCTCTTGGTATTTTAAAGGCAGAATAAAAATTACTGGGCTTTCTTCTCTTCTCTACCAAAGGTATGTTTTTCAGCTGCTTGTTAGACTTGAGAAAGATTTGAGGTGTGGGGTCCTCTGAGATTTCCTGTCAGGGGTTGGCAAACTATGGGCTGTGGTCCAAATCGCCTGTAGTTTGGTTTTTGTAAATAACATTTTAGTTGAATGTAGCCATACCCATTCATTTAAGTATTGTCTATGGCTGCTTTTATGCTATGATATTGGATAGCTCTCGCAGAGACTATGTGGCCTGCAAAACCTAAAATATTTACTATATGGCACTTCACAGAAAAAGTTTGTAAACCTCTGTTCTATGTAATACAGGGCATATATAGGTCATTCTGTTGCATATGTGAGATGCTTAGTGCAGGTCAGGGTGCAGTCTTGGGGCATACTGGCCACACATATTATTGTATGTCGTAGTAGCAGAGATCAATGACTAAGTCAATTATTGGTGCAGAGATCCAGAGGCCTCTTAAAGGAATTCCAGCAAATAGGATAGAATAACCATTTTAGGATGAAGCCACTCTATTTGTTTTGTACTGTGAGATAGATGTTCATGAATTTGGTTCATTAGGTATTACTCATAACTAGAAGTAGTAGGTGAGAGACCAGTATGTGACTCTTGTCCCTGACTGAGGCAAGAATAGAGATCTGTAGGTTATCCTTAATTTACTTGGCATTTTTTTCCATTTTTGCCAAAAGCCTTATAATATTTTTGTTTTGTTTTGGGCCCCTGTATGTTGGTTTTAAACATTGTAACATTTAGTGTCTCTTTGTATCCAGGAGATACGTTAGTTTACATTATTGTGCATTTCATTTATTCTTACGCCCTATTTAGGACACTGTTGTTTTAGCCATAGGACTGACCCAGATGTTCACAAATGGCATCCAGAAAGAGATACCTCCAGGTACTGTTGGAGCATAGTTGAGTTATGCTTTGCACACTTATCTCTAGGCATGTTCTCAAAATTTATTTAGAGTAAATATATATTCTTTCCAATGATTTTGCTTTTATTTCCTTAGTTTTGGAAATGTGATTATGCATTTACTAATAGTACAGGAATGATTTTATCAGAGAGCTGTGAATATTTTATCTACCTAAATTGTCAATGAAAGTACTTTTCAACTGTTAGTGACTTGCAAAAAGCCTTTTTTTACTGTGTATAATTAAAGGAAATTAAAATAACTCTCTTAAATATGCAATAAAAGTTAATTTAATTAGCTGCCCATTTGGAAATAGGTTATTGATGCACTTTTCCTATGCATAGAAAAATTAAATGAAATAGCGTAGTGTATCTTCTTTTACAACGGAGAAAACTACATTATTCTAAGCATGTATTTGTCCCACATATTGTGTTTTACAAGTAAATAAATGAATTTATTCTTTAAAAAGTGAGCATTAAATAAATACAGTGACAGCTGAGTACTTTTTATCTTACTCACTGTCGAATAATTAAAAAAATAAATCTTTTTAATTGTTTCTTTTTAGTTACATTTATGATCCTAAGAAAATTGTGCAAATATATCACTTCTGTTTCTTATGGAAATATTTGTGCTACAATGAGCCTGTGATCATGATACTTCTGAAAGAGTGATGGTAAGGCCTTCGGATGGTATGTAGGCTTACTTCAGTTTGTTTATAATGAATGCGTGTCTCAAAGCAGGGGCTAATTGTCATTTAAAAGAAGATGGTTAAAAAAAAGGTATATATGTGAGGTGACAGATGTGTTAATTAAACTTGATTGTGGGAATAATTTTACAATGTATAAGTGTATCAAATCATCATGCTGTACACTTTAAATATTATAATTTTATTTGTCAGTTATACCTCAGTAAAGCTGAAAAACGATGGCTTTTATTTTATTTTTTAACATCTTTATTGGAGTATAATTGCTTTACAATGGTGTGTTAGTTTCTGCTTTATAACAAAGTAAATCAGTTATACATATATCCCCATGTATCTTCCCTCTTGCGTCTCTCTCCCTCCCACCCTCCATATCCTACCCCTCTAGGTGGTCACAAAGCACTGAGCTGATCTCCCTGTGCTATGCAGCTGCTTCCCACTAGCTATCTATTTTACATTTGGTAGTGTATATATGTCCATGCCACTCTCTCACTTTGTCCCAGCTTACCATTCTCCCTCCCTGTGTCCTCAGGTCCATTCTCTCGTAGGTCTGCATTTTTATTCCCGTCTTACCCTTAGGATCTTCATGACCATTTTTTTTTTTTTTTACATTCCATATATATGTGTTACCATACCGTCTTTGTTTTTCTCTTTCTGACTTATTTCACTCTGTATGACAGACTCTAGGTCCATCCACCTCACTATAAATAATTCAGTTTCCTTCTTTTTATGATTGAGTAATATTCCATTGTATATATGTGCCACATCTTCTTTACCCATTCATCTGTTGATGGACACTTAGGTTGCTTCCATATCCTGGCTATTGTAAATAGAGCTGCAATGAACATTGTGGTACATGACTCTTTTGAATTATGGTTTTCTCAGGGTATATGCCCAGTAGTGGGATTGCTGGGGCATATGGTAGCTCTATTTTTAGTTTTTTAAGGAACCTCCATACTGTTCTCCATAGTGGCTGTATCAGTTTACATTCCCATCAACAGTGCAAGAGCGTTCCCTTTTCTCCACACCCTCTCCAGCATTTATTGTTTCTAGATTTTTTGATGATGGCCATTATGACTGGTGTGAGATGATATCTCATTGTAGTTTTGATTTGCGTTTCTCTAATGATTAATGATGTTGAGCATTCTTTCATGTGTTTGTTGGCAATCTGTATATCTTCTTTGGAGAAATGTCTGTTTAGGTTTTCAGACCAATTTTGGATTGGGTTGTTTGTTTTTTTGATATTGAGCTGCATGAGCTACTTGTAAATTTTGGAGATTAATCCTTTGTCTGTTGCTTCATTTGCAAATATTTTCTCCCATTCTGAGGATTTTCTTTTGGTCTTGTTTATGGTTTCCTTTGCTATGCAAAAGCTTTGCAGTTTCATTAGGTCCCATTTATTTTTGTTTTTATTTCCATTTCTCTAGGAGGTGCGTCAAAAAGGATCTTGCTGTGATTTATATCATACAGTGTTCTGCCTATGTTTTCCTCTAAGAGTTTGATGGTGTCTGGCCTTAAATTTAGGTCTTTAATCCATTTTCAGTTTATTTTTCTGTATGGTGTTAGGGAGTGTTCTAATTTCATTCTTTTACCTGTAGCTGTCCAGTTTCCCCAGCACCACTTATTGAAGGGGCTGTCTTTTCTCCTTTGTATATTCTTGCCTCCTTTATCAAAGATAAGATGACCATATGTGCATGGGTTTATCTCTGGGCTTTCTATCCTGTTCCATTGATCTATATTTCTGTTTCTGTGCCACTACCATACTGTCTTGACTACTGTAGCTTTGTAGTGTAGTCTGAAGTCAGGGAGCCTGATTCCTCCAGCTCCGTTTTTCATTCTCGAGATTGATTTGGCTACTCGGGATCTTTTGTGTTTCCAGAAAAATTGTGAAATTTTTTGTTCTAGTTCTGTGAAAAATGCCATTGGTAATTTGATAGGGATTGCATTGCATCTGTAGATTGCTTTGGGTGGTATAGTCATTTTCACAATGTTGATTCTTCCAATCCAACAACATGGTATATCTCTCCATCTATTTGTATCTTTAATTTCTTTCATCAGTGCCTTATAATTTTCTGAATACAGGTCTTTGGTCCCCTTAGGTAGGTTTATTGCTAGGTATTTTATTCTTTTTGTTGCAGTGTTAATTGGGAGTGTTTTCTTAATTTCATTTTCAAACTTTTCATCATTAGTGTATAGAATGCAAGAGAATTCTGTGCCTTAATTTTGTATCCTGCTACTTTACCAAATTCATTGATTAGCTCTACTAGTTTTCTGGTAGCATCTTTAGGATTCTCTATGTATATTATCGTGTCATCTGCAAACAGTGACAGCTTTACTTCTTCTTTTCTGATTTGGATTCCTTTTATTTCTTTTTCTTCTCTGATTGCTGTCGCTAAATCTTCCAAAATTATGTTGAATAATAGTGGTGAGAGTGGACAGCCTTATCTTTTTCCTGATCTTAGTGGAAATGGTTTCCATTGAGAATGATGTTTGCTCTGGGTTTGTCAGATATGGCCTTTATTATGTTGAGTTAAGTTCCCTCTATGCCCAGTTTCTGGAGGGTTTTTATCATAAATTGGTGTTGAATTTTGTCAAAAGCTTTCTCTGCATCTATTGAAATGATCATATGCTTTTTCTCCTTCAATTTGTTAATATGGTGTATCACATTGATTGATTTGCGTATACTGAAGAATCCTTGCATTCCTGGGATAAACCCCACTTGATCATTGTGTATGATCCTTTTAATGTGCTGTTGGATTCTGTTTGCTAGTATTTTGTTGAGGATTTTTGCATCTATGTTCATCAGTGATATTGGTCTGTAGTTTTCTTGCTTTGTGACATCTTTGTCTGGTTTTGGTATGAGCATGATGGTGGCCTCGTAGAATGAGCTTGGGAGTGTTCCTCCCTCTGCTATATTTTGGAAGAGTTTGAGAAGGATACGTGTTAGCTGTTCTCTAAATGTTTGATAGAATTCGTCTGTGAAGCCATCTGGTCTTGGGCTTTTGTTTGTTGAAAGATTTTTTATAACAGTCTCAATTTCTGTGCTTGTGATTGGTCTGTTTATATTTTATATTTCTTCCCGGTTGAGTCTTGGAAGGTTGAGCTTTTCTTAGAATTTGTCTATTTCTTCCAGGTTGTCCATTTTATTGGCATATAGTTGCTTGTAGTAATCTCTCATGATCCTTAGTATTTCTGCAGTGTCAGTTGTTACTTCTCCTTTTTCATTTCTAATTCTGCTGATTTGAGTCTTCTGTTTTTTTCTTGATGAGTCTGGCTAATGGTTTTTCCATTTTGTTTATCTTCTCAAAGAACCAGCTTTTAGTTTTATTGACGTTGGCTATTGTTTCCTTCATTTCTTTTTCATTTATTTCTGATCTGATCTTTACGATTTCTTTCCTTCTGTTAACTTTGGGGATTTTTTGTTCTTCTTTCTCTACTTGCTTTAGGTATAAAGTTAGGTTGTTTATTTGAGATGTTTCTTGTTTCTTGAGCTAGGATTGTATTGATATAAACTTCCCTCTTAGAACTGCCTTTGCTGCATCCCATAGGTTTTGGGTTGTTGTGTTTTCATTGTCATTTGTTTCTAGGTATGTTTTGATTTCTTCAGTGATCTCTTAGTTATTAAGTAGTGTATTGTTTAGCCTCCATGTGTTTGTACTTTTTACATATTTTTTCCTGTAATTGATATCTAGTCTCATAGCACTGTGGTCGGAAAAGATACTTGATACGATTTCAATTTCCTCAAATTTACCAAGGCTTGATTTGTGTCCCAAGATATGATCTCTCCTGGAGAATGTTCCATGAGCACTTGAGAAGATAGTGTATTCTGTTGTTTTGGATGGAATGTCCTATAAATATCAATTAAGTCTATCTTGTTTAATGTATCATTTAAAGCTTGTGTTTCCTTATTTTCATTTTGGATGATCTGTCCATTGGTGAAAGTGGGTGTTAAAAGTCCCCTACTATGATTGTGTTACTGTTGATTTCCCCTTTTATGGCTGTTAGCATTTGCCTTATGTATTGCGGTGCTTCTATGTTGGGTGCGTAAATATTTACAATTATTATACTTCTTGGATTGATCCCTTGATCATTATGTGGTGTCTTTCGTTGTCTCTTGTAACAGTCTTTGTTTTACAGTCTATTTTGTCTGATATGAGAATTGCTACTCCAGCTTTCTTTTGATTTCCATTTGCATGGAATATCTTTTTCCATCCTCTCACTTTCAGTCTTTATGTGTCCCTACGTCTGAAGTGAGTCTCTTGTAGACAGCATATATATGGGTCTTGTTTCTGTATCCATTCAGCTTGTCTGTGTCTTTTAGTTGGAGCATTTAATCCATTTACATTTAAGGTAAATGTCGATATGTATGTCCCTGTTACCATTTTCTTAATTGTTTTGGATTTGTTATTGTAGGTCTTTTCCTTCTCTTGTGTTTCCTGCCTAGAGAAGTTCCTTTAGCATTTGTTGTAAATCTGGTTTGGTGGTGCTTAATTCTCTTTGGTTTTGCTTGTCTGTAAAGGTTTTAATGTCTCCGTCATATCTGAATGAGATCCTTGCTGGGTAATCTTGGTTGTAGGTTTCTCCCTTTCATCACTTTAAATATGTCCTGCCACTCCCTTCTGGCTTGCAGAGTTTCTGCTTAAAGATCAGCTGTTAACCTTATGGGGATTCCCTTGTATGTTATTTGTTGTTTTGCCCTTGCTGCTTTTAATATTTTTCTGTGTATTTAATTTTTGATAGTTTGAGTAATATGTGTCTTGGTGTGTTTCTCCTTGGTTTTATCCTGTGTGGGACTCCCTGTGCTTCCTGGACTTGATGACTATTTTCTTTCTCATATTAGGGAAGTTTTCAACTATAATCTCTTCAAGTATTTTCTCAGTTCCTTTCTTTTTCTCTTCTTCTTCTGGGACCCCTATAATTCGAATGCTGGTGTTTTTAATGTTTTCCCTGAGGTCTCTGAGACTGTCCTCAATTCTTTTCATTCTTTTTTCTTTTTTCTGCTCTGCAGTAGTTATTTCCACTATTTTATCTTCCAGGTCACTTATCCATTCTTCTGCCTTAGTTATTCTGCTATTGATCCCTTCTAGAGAATTTTAAATTTCATTTATTGTGTTGTTCATCACTGTTTTTTTGCTCTTTAGTTCTTCTAGGTCCTTGTTAAGCATTTATTGTATTTTCTCCATTCTATTTCCAAGATTTTGGATCATCTTTACTATCATTATTCTGAATTCTTTTTCAGGTAGCCTGCTTATTTCCTCTTCATTTGTTACGTCTGGTGGGTTTTTACCTTGCTCCTTTATCTGCTGTGTGTTTCTCTGTCTTCTCATTTTGCTTAACTTACTGTGTTTGGGGTCTCCTTTTTGCAGGCTGCAGGTTTGTAGTTCCCATTGTTTTGTTTTGTTTCTTTTTTAACAGCTTCAACCAAATCTTTAATAGAAAGTGATTTAACTTAACTTCAGTATACAGTCATTAGAGGGAAAGGAATAAGAATATTAACAGAGTATATAAATTTCAATATACAATCATTAGAGGGAGAGGAATAATATTAACAGAGTATAAAACAGAGCATACATCGCCGAATTGGGCCGACACCTACTTCCAGATCCAAGTGGCAGCTACGAATTCCCTTGAACAGCAATCTGGAGTCCCAGTTGGGAAGGTCCTGTGCGGTGAGTCCACCCCACAGACTTCTGGGGCTTCAGAGTGCTGCCCAAAGGAGTCATGTTTTTAACACCAAGCCGCAAGCTGATAGTCATCAGCTTGCATGCAAGTATGCAGCTCTGGCTATTATCGCAAATGTTTTGATACTTTAGTTGTAAGTCTCAGAATGTTCGCTGAATTCCGGGAACTGGCCAGATTCCCAAGTCCCAGGAAGCTTTGTGACTTACTCCCTTCTTTTTCTGTTGGCTCCCAAGACTGACTAGCACCGTTTCTGATGACCTGCATGTAGTCTAGCAGCTCGATGTGTAGCTCTTTCAGAGTCTTTGTTTAGTCAAAAGCCTATTGTTGTCTCTGAAGCCTGGACAAGACTATTTTATTAGCCTCCTCAACAACGACTTGGCTCTTTGCTCCAGAGGGATCCCACAGACAATGACAGCTTTTGGATTGAAACACTCCCTCTATAACATTGGGTGTACATTTGTCTTGTATTTACACAGAGTGGCCACAGGGCTTTCTCTCAGCACTGCCTGCCTTCTGAGTGGCTTCCTGGCTATTAAGTTTTGCCCCAGAACCTCTTGGTGG
Organism: Leucopleurus acutus; assembly: GCF_964270905.1. NCBI lineage: Eukaryota > Metazoa > Chordata > Mammalia > Artiodactyla > Delphinidae > Leucopleurus > Leucopleurus acutus. Next base: position 82,497,442 of record NC_139152.1, on the reverse strand, counting down.
ATGGACTTCAGAATTCAGTCCCCCCAAACACATTGGCTTCTTTACTTCCCTTTTCTGGTTCCTTCAGCTGTTGGTAAATGTCTATATTCCTATGAATGTGATTGGTCCTGGAAACAGCACAAATGTGTGAAAAACATTTTTACATACTGTTTTTCAACCACGTCAGACAGAAATCTCAGCTTATTACATGCATTCATATTTTATCCCCTGGATGTTGTTTGGGTTTCAAGATCTGGACTAGTGGGTGCATGATATTTGTCCTGCACAGATACAAGCAGCGAGCCCAATACATTCACAGCAACAGACTTTACCCCAGACCTCCCCACGTGGCCAGAGCCACATGCACCATCCTTATCCTGGTGAGTTTCTTCATCTCTTTTTACTGTCTCTCTTCCATCTTACTGTAATTGTAAATCCAGGCCAGTAGCTGATGGAAACATTTGTGCTACTAGCTCCAGATTTCCCAGCTTTCAGTCCCTTTGTGCTCATCAGCAGTGACACTGGTGTCTCTAGGTTCTTCTATGATTTCTGCTCCAAAAAATTATTTTCCTAATATTGTTAAACATTTATGTCTTCTTATTTCTGCAGTGAATCAATTAATTTTTTTTTTTAAGGGAAATTTTGGGATCTACTCCTTCCGAGTTCAGCCACTTGAGAGCTCTGGACCTCAATTTGTTTTAAATTTATTTATTTTTTATTTATTATTTATTTTTCTCTGCATTGGGTCTTCATTGCTGCACACAGGCTTTCTCTAGTTGTGGCGAGTGGCAGCTACTCTTCATTGTGGTGCTCGGGCTTCTCATTGCAGTGGCTTCTCTTGTTGTGGAGAACAGGGTCTAGGCGCACGGGACTCAGTAGTTGTGGCACGCGGGCTCAGTAGTTGTGGCTCGTGGGTTCTAGAGTGCACGCTCAGTAGTTGTGGCGCATGGGCTTAGTTGCTCCGCAGCATGTGGGATCTTCCCAGACCAGGGCTGGAACCCATGTCTCCCAGCATGCATACAACTGCAAAGCTCTCCAGCATGACATCAAGGTACAGGTGTATCTGAACCTCATCAAGAAGACAGCATTCCTCCCAGGAGAAGTACATGGCCACATCCTCAAAGGTCACACTGCCCTGAGGTGAGTCCGTCAGCGCAGGCGCCACCATCGGAGCCTTTGCACGGAGCGGAGTGGTGACAGTCCAGCGATTGGGTCGGAGTCGGCACGGTTACTGCCCGCAAGCAGTGTCGTCATCCCCATCTCTCCTTCCCATTGTTTTTGGTGTTGGCCCCCAGTGGCTAAGGTTCGTTCAGTGGGTTGTGTAGGCGTCCTGGTGGAGGGGACTAGTGCCTGTGTTCTGGTGTATGAGGCTGGATCTTGTCTTTCTGGTGGGCAGGTCCACCTCTGGTGGTGTGTTTTGGGGTGTCTGTCACCTTATTATGATTTTAGGCAGCCTCTCTGCTAATGGGTGGGGCTGTGTTCCTGTCTTGCTAGTTGTTTGGCATAAGGTGTCCATCACTGTAGCTTGCTGGGTGTTGAATGGAGCTGGGTCTTGGCATTGATGGAGATCTCTGGGAGATTTTCACTGTTTGATATTACGTGGAGCTGGGAGGGCTCTGGTGGACCAATGTCCTGAACTTGGCTCTCCCACCTCAGAGGCACAGCGCTGATGCCTGGCTGGAGTACCAAGAGCCTGTCATCCACACGGCTGAGAATAAAAGGGAGAAGAAAAGAAAGAAAGAAGATAAAATGAAATGAAATGAAATAAAAGATAAAATAAAGTTATTCAAATAAAAAAAGATAGCTATTAAAAACAATTTAAAAAGTAATAAAAAATAGAAAGAAAGAAAGAAGAAAGCAACCAAACCAAAAAACAAAATCAGCAATGATAAGAAGCTCTAAAAACTACAGACACACAAAAAAACAAAAAACAAATGGACAGACAGAACCCTAGGACAAATGGTAAAAGCAAAGCTATACAGACAAAAATCACACACAGAAGCATACGCATACACACTCACAAAAAGAGAGAAAGGGAAAAAAAAAAAATATATCGTTGCTCCCAGTGTCCACCTTCTCAATTTGGGATGACTCATTGTCTATTCAGGTATTCCACAGATGCAGGGTACATCAAGTTGATTGTGGAGATTTAATCCGCTGCTCCTGAGGCTGCTGGGAGAAATTTCCCTTTCTCTTCTTTGTTCACACAGCTCCTGGCGTTCAGCTTTGGATTTGGCCCCGCCTCTGCGTGTAGGTTGCCTGAGGGCGTCTGTTCCCCCACTCAGACAGGACGGGGTTAAAGTAGCAGCTGCTTCAGGGGCTCTGTGGCTCACTCAGGGCGGGGGGAGGGAGGGGTACGGAGTGCGGGGCCAGCCTGCGGTGGCGGCAAAAGCCGGCGTGACGATGCACCAGCCTGAGGCATGCTGTGTGTTCTCCTGGGGAAGTTGTCCCTGGATCACGGGACCCTGGCCATGGAGGGCTGCACAGGCTCCCGGGAGAGGAGGTGTGGAGAGTGACCTGTCCTTGCACACAGGCTTCTTGGTGGCGGGAGCAGCAGCCTTAGCATCTCATTCCCGTGTCTGGGGTCCACGCTGATAGCCGCGGCTAGTGCCTGTCTCTGGAGGTCGTTTAAGCATCACTCTTAATCCCCTCTCCTTGCGCACCAGGAAACAAAGAGGCAAGAAAAAGTCTCTTGCCTCTTCGGCAGCTCCAGACTTTTTCCTGGACTCCCTCCTGGCTAGCCGTGGCACACTAGCCCCCTTCAGGCTGTGTTCACGCCACCAACCCCAGTCCTCTCCCTGCGCTCCGACCGAAGCCCGAGCCTCAGCTCCCAGCCCCCGCCCGTCCCGGCAGGTGAGCAGAAAAGCCTCTTGGGCTCGTGAGTGCCGGTCGGCACCGATCCTCTGTCCGGGAATCTCTCCACTTTGCCTTCCGCACCCCTGTTGCTGTGCTCTCCTCCGCGGCTCCGAAGCTTCCCCCCTCCGCCCCCCGCAGTCTCCACCTGCGAAGGGGCTTCCTAGTGTGTGGAAACCTTTCCTCCTTCACAGATCCCTCCCAGAAGTGCAGGTCCTGTCCCTATTCTTTTGTCTCTGTTTTTTCTCTTTTTTTTTTGGCCCTACCCTGGTACGTGGGGAGTTTCTTGCCTTTTGGGAGGTCTGAATTCTTCTGCCAGAGTTCAGTAGGTGTTCTGTAGGAGTTCTTCCACATGTAGATGTATTTCTGATGTATTTGTGGGGAGGAAGGTGATCTCCACGTCTTACTCTTCCGCCATCTTGAACCTCCCCAAGATGGCTTTTAGATACGAAAGAAAATAGCTGTATTTTACTAGGAGATATGTATTTTTACTTTCTTTGACTAAGTGGGAGTGACAGTTTTCTTCTACACCTGAAACTTGTCCTCTCTACCAACTTCTGTGGTGCCCCTTGATCCTTCAGATTTTCAGATACTTAATGGGCCTGGTGGCTCATTTTGATAATTTACTCAGGAAATGGAAACTGCTTGCTTTCTGAGGATGTATAAGGTAAGAATATGCAGCTCATCTTTAGTTTTTGATCTGTTGAATCAGGTAACCAGCTGTTTTGGCAATATTGGCAACAAATTGGAGCTTGAATCTTACAAAGCTTATGAGTGTGTGACTGATTCTGATGTGTAGACTGGCGGTTTCATATTGCCAGTGGTGATCTGATGTTTAGAATGCTTGCATTTATTTACCTCTTATGATATGTGGACAACTTGAATAATGTAAGAATGAAGGTGTAGTGTTAGCTATTGCTCACTAACAATTAAATTTAGTGCTTTAAGACAACATGCATGTCTCACAGTTTCTGTGGGCCAGGAGTCTAGGTATGGCTTACCAGAGTCCTCTGCTGAAGGTCTCAAAAAGCTTCACTTGAGGTGTTTGCCAGGACTTAGTTCTCAACTGAAGCCTGACTCGGAAAGGCACTGTTTCCAAGCTTACTGAGGTTGTTGGTTCCTTCTGGTTGTAGGACTCAGGGTTTCAGTTTCATGCTGGCTGTCAGCCAGGGGTCAGCTTCAAGTCCTAGAAGCCTCCTGCAATACCTAGGTCACATGGCATACCACCATGGCCACTAACTTCCTCAAAACCAGCAAAGGAGAGAGTCTCCTTCAAGATGGGTGCTACACAGCAAAGGAAACCATAAACAAAATGAAAAGACAACATACAGACTGGGAGAAAATGTTTACAAATGATGCTACTGACAAGGGATTAATTTCCAAACCATAAAGACAACTCATACAGCTTAATATAAAAAAAACCAAACAACCCAATCAGAAAATGGGCAGAAGATCTAAATAGATATTTCTCCAAAGAAGACATATAGATGGCCAACAGGCACATGAAAAGATGTTCAACATCGCTAATTGTTAGAGAAATGTAAATCAAAACTACAGTGAGTTATCAACTCACACTTATCAGAATGGCCATCATTAAAAAGACTACAAATAGTAAATGCTGGAGAGGGTGTGGAGAAAAAGGAACCCTCCTACACTGTTGATGGGGGTGTAAATTGATACAGCCACTATGGAGAACAGTGTGGAGGTTCCTTAAAAAACTAAAAATAGAGTTACCATATTATCCAGCAATCCCACTCCTGGGTATATATCTGGAGAAAACTATAATTTGAAAAGATACATGCACCCCACTATTCATAGCAGCAGTGTTTATAATAGCCAAGACACGGATGCAACTGAAGTGTCCATTGACAGATGAATGGATAAAGAAGATGTTGGTATATATTACACAATGGAATACTACTTAGTCATAAAAAAGAATGAAATAATGCCATTTGCAGCAACATGTATGGACCTAGAGATTATCATATTGAGTGAAGTATGTCAGACAAAGACAAATATCATATGGTATCACTTATATGTGGAATCTAAAAAAAATGGTATAAATGAACTTATTTACAAAACAAATAGACTCACAGACATAGAAAACAAACTTATGTTTACCAGAGGGGATAGCAGGGGGTGGGGAGAGATAAATTAGGAGTTTGGGATTAACATATACACATTACTATATATAAAATAGGTAAATGACAGGGACCTACTGTATAGCCCAGGGAACTATATTCAATATCTTGTAATAACCTATAATGGAAGAGACTCTGAAAAAGAATATATATAAAAATGAATCACTTTGCTCTACACCTGAAGTTAACACAACATTGTAAAGTAACTATACTTCAATTAAAGAAATGGTAAAAAAAAAAAAAAAGATGGGTGCTACAATCTTACATAACATAATCACATACAGGTCCATCACTTACATCCTGTCACCTTTACCAAATTCTTTGGGTTGGAAACAAGTCCCTGCCCACACTCAAGGGCAGGATTACTAAGAGTTGGGGATCATGGGTCATCTTAAGAGTGTCTGCTACAGAAGGGAAAAGGAAATTGGGTTGATCTTGCACTCAGGATTTTCTTTTCACCTATTATAACTAACTTGAAGGCAGGGTTCATGTTTGACTCATCCTGAATCTTTTGGTCTTCACCATCACCCACCTACTAGATAGTGTCTTATATTTAGTAGAGACTCAGTGGGTATTTGTAGGCTTAATTAACTATTATGCTATAAAACTACTGTCAAAGAAAGTGGAATCTCCTGTACTTGGCTTGACAGTCTTGACTCTGCAAGTTGAAAGCCGTTGTTTATGAACTAAGACTAGACTATTAAAATTTTAATTATTGCTAGAAATGTCTGTTTTATCATCTCTACCATCAAACAGTAATTTTTAATAAATTCCCCTTTTCTCAGAAGAAGCTATACTAGTGCTCTATTTAAAGTTGGAGAATACAGATTACCTTGTTAAATCAATATAGCAGTGATAGTAGTTGAAGATCTGGAATCTTCCAAAACATTGTTATGAGAGATTAACAGCTATATAAGGTGGCCTTCTTTTCATAGTGTTTTGTTTCTTTGTCTATCAACATAACATTTGCTTTCCAAATCAGCAGGTAAAATTAGCAAGTGCTTTTTATTTTTGTCTATGAGAAAAATATGACCTGCCAGATCAAAGGAGAAGTGAGTATTTCTAACTCTGAGACTTGTGCTCCTAAAGAATCATATTCAGCACTGTAGAAATATTAATTATGTGTATACTTAATTATCCTTATGGCCCTAGGCAGACATTTTGCAAAGCCATGCTGTTTGCAGTTCTTTTTCCTTGGATAGAAAAGGTGGAGGCTAGATAACTCTAGAATACCAAAAAATGATTTTGTAGCATGAACTAACACAAGGCCAGAAAAATAAGGGCCAAAAATAGAGGGAAAAATATACAGCAAAGACTTTAGGTCTTTGTGGAATGAGGGAGGACCTTAATAAGTCAATATTATTGTAGCAGACAAACCAGGCAGGAATAGCATAGTCAGAGGTAGGAATGGTTCATATTGAATGTGAGAGAGAGGCAGATATTCCCAGTTATTAAACATGGCTATAATAAATGACTACCATGAATAATCAAAGAATGTACAGTTACCAAATGTGGGGAGATCTTCAGCTGCAACTGTAATTATGCATATACATTTTACAAGAAGCAGTGTCTGTCTTCGGGAACAGAAAAAGAGGAGGGAAAACTATTTAGTTGCATTTTGGTATAGCTCTGGAGAATTTTATTTTTATCTTCTATTACCATGTATGGTAGGCAGAATCTAAGATGTCCTCCAAGATTCTTATCCTCTGCCATACATATCTGGAATAATCCTCTTCTTTTGAGTGCCTCCTGTATAATCCTTTTCATTTTTGTTTGGGCAGAACTTTTGAATATGAGTCATCACACCTGTGATTAGGTTACAAATCAGTCAACTTTAATCAAAAGCCAGCCTGATGCAATCACTTGAGCCTTTAAAAGGGATTGGGTTTTTCCTGCAGTTAAAGAGTTCAAACCTTGGAAGCATTAGAGGGCCTATTGAGGGGACCACATGGCAAGGAATTGTGGGTGGCATCTAGGAGCTGAGTGTGGCTCCTGGCTGACAGTCAGCAAGAGAGTGGGGGTCAGTCTTACAATTGCAAGGAACTGAATTCTGCCAACAACCAGTGATCTTGGAAGAGGATCTCACACTCTAGATGAAACCATAGCCCTGACAGACACTGATTTCAGCCTAGTGAGATCCTGAGCAGAGGACCCAGTTAACCCAGATTCCTGACCACTGAAACTGTGAAATGATAAATTTGTGTTGATTTAAGCTGCTGACTAGGTAGTAATTTGTTATGCAGCCATAGAAAAATAATATGGTACCTTATATATGGCCTGAGTATCTACATTAACACTTTCCTAAACATGCTCCATCTCTTCCCGACTTTGTATCTATACTCACGTATTCTCTTCCCTGGAATGATTACTTTTATATATCTGTTCTAGCCATCATTTATGGCTCATCTCATGTGCCATTGCCTTGTTGACATTTCTGTATTTCCAGAGATGAATGTCATCTCTCTGTCCCCTAAATCTGCAGTGTACTTTGTGTCTTTGTCATGTAACTTACGTATTTTACTTGCGTTAGAGTTATTTGTATTCATGGTTTATGCTTTTTGTTTTAAATTTGTTTATTGATTTGAATAAGAAATACATATATTCAAATATTCCAAATATTTGGAAAGAATATTTCAAAATATTCTTTTGAAAGAATGTATAATGAAAAGTAAGTGTTTTCAGCCCAGTTCACCAGTCCCCTGGTCCTCTGGTCCAGAGGCAACCTTTCTTCTCAGTTTTTCCATGTATCCTTCTGTAGAGTTTCTATACATAGGCAAGTATATATGTATATGTGTCCTCCTTCCTATGTATACAAAACTAACATAGTATTTATTCTCTCAATTTATCCTCTCTTCTTCATTGTGAAATGTGTGAAGAACCCATGTCTTTTTCCTTCTTATATTAATCTCCTGAGGTACCTAAGTATTTAAGACCTACTGATTCTAATCTTTCCCACCAAACCTTTCATTTGATGTTACTTATATTAACTCAAAACTCATTTTGACAGACACTTTGATTAAAATGCTTTCCTTAATACGGACTCAAAACCTTTCTGAACATTTCACTGTTAGGGTGCCAAAATGCCAGAGACTCGTAACTTTAAGACATGTTTACTGGATTAGAAGAACCACATGGATAAATATTTCTGAATATGATGTTATTATTAGCAGACACCCTTTCTATCTTCTCTGGTAATCCCTCTGCTACTCTCTTGACAGAGTGGTTATTGTGTGAGGGGCCTTATGGGGGATGGAATTGGGAACATTGCAATAGGATAAGGGGTTTTCAGTTTATATAAGAATTTGTGAAAATGTTCTTTGAACTGAATATTAAGTATCTGTTCTCATGATGCTGTTGGGTAAATGAAGCTAATAACATTTTCTGCAATTCTAAAAAATTAAAACTGTAGAAAACCTAACTTTTCTAATTGATGAACATGATTCTGGAGACTTATATTTTGTTAAAGCTTTTACTAACTTATTTAATTCTTAGCATCTAGTTGTTTTAATTACCTTATTAAAAGTATTAACTACTGCCACGCTTCCTTTTCCTCTCTTAGCCATTCGCAGAGTATCTGATTCCCTTTCCTAATTGGTGAAATTAGAATGAGTGCAAAAGAAAAGTTACCCGGAACTATGATCCTGATGGGATTAAAAACCCCTCATGACTAAGTTCTTATCAAGTTTGTTTTTAAAGTGCATATGTGTGTTTCCTTCTTCTCTTTCATGCTCTCTTTATTCACAGTTGTGCTGCTTAGCACATCATTCAGGAAAATATATAGGGATAATGATATTAGATAACAGCTATTAAAACCATTGTTAGCAGATTTATAAGTTAGTGGATGGTTAGAGACTGAATTTGATTGAATTTGAGTACTGAAGATTGTGTGTTTATCTCTGAATTTCGTTATGGAAGCCCTCATCTTTCCTATTTCATAGGATAACACTGATTTTGTTGAAGAGGAAATTTGGGACTAGTTTATTTTTCATATGACTTGTGTATTAATAGCTACTTCATAATTAAATGTGTTCTCTGTAACAGGGATTCCGTGGTTTGTAAGAAAATAATAAATTTCAGCCCTCATCCAACTGAGTTTAAGAAAATACTAAACTTAAAACTTTAGATACCAAGAAGATATTTATTGATGACCTCATTTTGTAAATATATATGGTTTTCTTGAAGCTTCATTGAGTATAGTGCTTTATAGAATTTTTGATTATAGTATTATATATATATATATTTTAAAAATTTATTTATTTATTCTTGGCTGAGTTGGGTCTTCATTACTGCACGCAGGCTTTCTCTAGTTGCGGTGAGTGGGGGCTACTCTTCGTTACGGTGTGCAGGCTTCTCATTGTGGTGGCTTCTCTTGTTGCAGAGCACGGGCTCTAGGCGTGTGGCCTTCAGTAGTTGTGGCACGTGGGCTCAGTAGTTGTGGCTTGCAGACTCCAGAGCGCAGGCTCAGTAGTTGTGGCACACGGGCTTAGTTGCTCTGCGGCATGTGGGATCCTCCCAGACTAGGGATCATACCCGTGTCTCCTGCATTGGCAGGTGGATTCTTAACCATTGCACCACCAGGGAAGTCCCTATTTTGAATAATATCAATTTATGGAAATTTATCAAGTGATTATAGAAACCACTTGAAGTTAGTTTGATTGTTAGTTCAGTTACATAAATTTCCATGATGATTTGCACACAGTAGGGATTTATTGTGTCTTCTTTGGTTCCAACTGACTGAAACCTAATTCATAATCAGTTTAGGCCAAAAGGGACTTTATTTACTGATGTGACTGAGACAGAGAGAGGCAAGGTGAGGCTAAGCTTAAGGAAAGATTGGGACAAGGGAGTTGGGTATCATCAGCAGGGCTCTTTTTTCAGCTCTTGCTTCTGCCTCAGTGTGTCTACTTCGTTGTCTTAGGCCTGATTACTGCACATGGCTGCTGGTAGAAAGGGACTTTAGTCAACTCTCTTTCAGTTTCTAAACTAAAAAAAAAAAAATCTCATATATAGGTGTAGCTTTTTATAGGCCCAGCTTGGATCACATGTCCCTCCCTCCCCATTAGCCAAGCAGCAGTGGCCTAGAGAGTAGGAAGGATTTTCAAGAAGATGCCAGTTCATATTCTAACTACATAATTACAGAGATGGGATAGGAATATTTCCAGTAGGTGGTGGGATGGGGGGTTGGGGGAGATGAGGAAAGGGGACAATAAACACAATACCTTTTGAGATAGGGAAGAAAGGGAAAGGTCTGGAGTGTGTGGAGCTGTTTAGGAGGGATGCTTTAGCAGGAGTCACTAGGAGGTCATTTGGGTTATGTATTAGTCAGGGCTCTCCAGAGAAGCAGAATCAGTAGCATGATTATATATATACATGCACACACATATATATATATATAATAAATTTAAGTATAAGGAATTGGCTTACATGATCATGGAGGCTGACAAGTCCCCAAATCTGAAAGGTGAGTCAGCAAGCTGGAGACCCAGGAGAGCTGATGGTGTAGTTCCAGTGTGAAGGCCAGCAGGGTTGACCCAGGAAGAGTCAGTGTTTCTGTTTGAGTCAAAAGCAGGAAAAAAACTGATGTTTCTGTTTGAAGGCAGGCAAGCAGGTGGAATTCTCTGTTACCTGGGGGAGGGTAAGCCCTTTTGTTTTATTCAGGCCTTCAACTGATTGGATGAGGCCCACCCACATTAAGGAGAGCAATCTGCTTTACGCAGTCTACTGATTTACATGTTAATCTCTTTCAAAAGCATCCTCCCAGAAACACCCAGAATAATGTTTGACCAAATCTCTGGGCACCCCATGGCACAGTGAAGTTGACACATAAGATGAGACATCACAAGGTGCTACATGCTAGAATATGGGGTGGGGTGTGTTTTGTACTAAACAGTTCTAATAAAGAGCAAGTTAAAATTATACTGATAAGCATTAAATATATAAATTGGCAAGCCTGGTTTTTCTGAATGTTTTTCATTCTTATTGTAGCTAAAACACACATAACACTTTATCATTCTGTAAAATGGGAAGATATTTGGAATGTGAAATGGCGTATATAAACAACCAACCTTATGATAAATGAAACTGGAGTGTACTGGCCTAAAAAGCCGCTTAAAAGCCATCCATGTAGATATGAAGTTATAAATCTTCAAAAATACATCTGTTGAGTTAACGATGTAGCTGAAAATTTATTTGAATGTTAGATATCATTGGGGAGTATTTCAGTATCTGAAAAATTAAAGTCAGCTTTACCATTGGGAGAAAAGAGTGCCTGTTAGGTGAGAATTCTGTGTATTAAGTTTGTATTAGGTTTTCACAAAAATCTTGTCTGTTTTCTTTTATTCAGCAGGTCAAATCAGTTTGTTTGGAATCATTTACCTTTTTCTTAATGGGCTGATTAGACTTGCCCCTCAGGACACTCTTTTGACAAAGCTTAACATTGTGCCATGAGGTACAGGAGAAATGTTTATAGAGTCTAGACCCAGCATTACAAAGCAGGACAAAGAAGGGTGGATTTGGAGCTAAGACACAATAAATTGATAACTAGCACACCCCAGAACCAATGCTTATTTTGATTTTGGCACTTAGGATTCTTGGACCATGTAGATAGTATAAATTTAAAGCTGAAAGAGTTGAGAGTAGGCCATAGTTAAGAATTCTCAGGAAGATTTTTTTCATTCTTCCCAGAGCCCAGGCTGAGGCAAGTTTCTTTTCATTTTCTTGTATGCTAGTGATACCCAATCAGGTAGCCGTTTGAAGGTACTAACTTTCTACAGAGATTTGGATCTCATCTGGTCAAATGCTGTAAAAACCCAAACTACTGGTTACCTAACTGGAAAACCTCCCCAAGGCAATTGCAGGTAAGCTCCCGAGTTTATTGCTCTGGTTAGCAATTTCATCTTTTTTTTTTTTTTTGGCCCCTGGGGATTTCATTTGCATTCTTTTGAGCTCCTAGCTCCAGTTTTCTATCCATACAGGGTTGCATTTATTTTCTTTGTCTTATTTCGTGCTAGTGTCAGCCTTCCTCCCACCACCCTCCCACCCTTTGTCATGACCTTCAATGACATTTATTCTAGGTGTTGAGGATACAACAAAACAGACAAATACTATGTTCTCATGGAGCTCATCTTTTTAAAGGGGAAAGAAAAATAGATAAAATTACTATATTAGGTGATGATAAATGTTATGAAGAAAAGTGAGGTAGGGTAAAGAAATAAAGTAATGAGGGTGCTGTTTCACATAGGTCAGGTTAGGCCTTGCTGATACAGTATTGGTAGTGTGATGTCAAAGTCTGTAAGTGTTAATTATACATTTGTATAATGAGCAGTTCATCTTGGTGTCCTAAGCAATGTTAACTCATAAGCTGAGCTAAGTAATTGGATATTGCTGTAATAACTCAAATATTAATGTAAGTTTTAAAAAGATAATGGGGAAATATCCTGAAGACAATTCCTTGAGTACTGTCAGGCTTTAATATTTCGTATTATAAATGCTGCCAGTATTGAATAATAAACGAATTTGTAAGATGATACACCAGGCAGTGCTTTTGACATGCATTATAAACTCATCATTGTTTTCCAGAGTCTGTTGCTCCTCCTGTATTCACTGTCTGTTAATGATGTACCACCATCCATCTTGTTGTTTATAACATTAGTTTGCTTTTCCCTCATTCGCCATGCATTTAAATACCTGCTTGTGTTAGGCACTGAGAATCAGAGCAGGAACTAGGTGAGGTAAGTGAGGTACTTGCCTTGGGTGTAAAATTTAAGAGAATGCCAAAAAAAACCTCAGTAATCATGATAAATACTATTTTAATGCAATATTTTAAAAAATCAATGTATGCAAAAAAAATCCATGATGAATGAAATATCAAACTTTTAAATAAAGAAGGGGTTCAGTCTTGCCCTGGCATAAACCCAAAAGTGGGTGCCTCACTTTCCTCACCTTAACTCTGGCTCTGCTGACCATGTAAGGGGAATAAGCCATAGTGTCTGCCCATAATGAATTTACCAGTAGGGGGAGAGAAACATGTGAATAAGTAAGTACAAAAATAAAAGTCCACTAAGGTAGAAATAAAATAGAGGTTCAAAGAAGACATTTTTGCAAAGAGGATGTAAGGATTAGGAAAGAACCTGGGTCATCCTAGACTTCTCTTTCTTCCTTAGTTTTACCAAATTTTGGTCTCCTTTCCAAATCCCTCTTGAATATATTCTTTCCTTTTCTCTAAACCCATCATTAATGCTATATCCTTAGCTCTTTTCTCTCCTGGATTACTCCTAACTGGTCTACTGCCGGAAAGCCTTTGTTAAAACACAGATCTTATCATGACTCTCTCCTAGTTAAAATCCTTTAATAATTATCAGTCACCTTCATTATAAAAGCCTGGCATCCAAAGCATTTAATGATCTCAGCTCTGCCTTTATCTTGGCATTCTCCATGGATTCAGACTTATCAAAATCTGTATGTTGGCAATCTATATATCTTCTTTGGAGAAATGTCTATTTAGGTCTTCTGCCCATTTTTGGATTGGGTTGATGTTTTTTTATATTGAGCTGCATGAGCTGCTTGTGTATTTTGGAGATTAATCCTTTGTCAGTTGCTTCATTGGCAAATATTTTCTCCCATTCTGTGGGTTGTCTTTTCGTCGTGCTTATGGTTTCCTTTGCTGTGCAAAAGCTTTTAAGTTTCATTAGGTCCCATGTGTTTATTTTTGTTTTTATTTCCATTTCTCTGGGGGAAGGGTAAGCTGGGACGAAGTGAGAGAGTGGCATGGACATATATACAATACCAAATGTAAAATAGGTAGTGGGCAGCAGCCGCATAGCACAGGGAGATCAGCTTGATGCTTTGTGTCCACCTAGAGGGGTGGGATAGGGAGGATGGGAGGGAAACACAAGAGGGAGGAGATATGGGGACATAGGTATATGTATAGCTGATTCACTTTGTTATACAGCAGAAACTAACACACCATTGTAAAGCAATTATACTCCAATAAAGATGTTAAAAAAACCCAACTCTGTATGGTTCTCCAAATGGCCTTGCATGTTGCCATTTCCTCTTCTTGGAAAGCTCTTGTTTCTTTTCTTCTCACAGCTAAATTCTGTCCATACATTAGCACTCAGAACAGACCTTGCCTTCCCAAGGGCTATGGTTTACATGTATGAATCTTTGGTGCCTAATGCTTACCGGCAGTTAATATTTGTAAAATGTCTAGATCAGCCTTAGTAAGAAAGAGGCTGTACTTTTGTGCTCATGCACATAGCTTCCATCCTTGCCACCATGTTCACTGTGTAAGCATCGAAGTGACCAAGGACAGAGGCTGTCTGACATTCGTTGGATGAGTCATCTTTTCCACCTGGTTGTTCAGTTCTTCCTCTGCTATAGATGCTTATTTAGTTATTTACACTTTGTGTTTACTTCTATAGGGTCATCTACAAGCCTCTTTTATAGACCTTTTTGTGTCTGATCATTTATTATTGCTCCTTCCAGGCTCCTGATCAGTTAGCAGAGCTGTTAGCCACTGTCCAATAATTCATATATATCCTTACCTCAAACCACTTCTCTCATACAAAGATGATGAAGCTCTGCCTGATGGTGAAATTTCCTTTCACAACTGCCCTTTAGAATAGTGCTACTCAAACTGACCATGTGAAGGACTTTTTGTTTTGTTTCGTTTTCAGTCATCATGATTGATCCTTTTGTAAAATATAAAACCACACACTTAGTTATTGAGGTAATGTAAAATTGTTATAAATGTTTTCAAATGTGTACTCTCACTCTGTATACTTGTGTATATATGTTGTTATGGAATGATAAGAAACAGTTTGTGAGCTAGCTTTAGTCTGTGGACCATATTTTAAGTAACACTGCAGTAGTTCCCTTCTGCATGGGGCTATAGTGTGATAGCAATTTTTATCTTGCACCAACATATCAAACTGATCCATCCATGAGCTGTGTGTTTTTTGCAGGAGCCACTCTTTGAGAGTTGTGCAAATGTTTGTTATTTCACATGGCTACATTGTTCCTTCTGATTTACTACCTTAAAGAAGGCAAGGGGGAAGTGATATCAGGGGTTCCTTTGTCCCTTTCTATTGTAATGGCTCTTATTTCACAGGTCAGAGAACCAATGTTTGGTTTTTGGCTGCTGCTAAATATTTCCATCCCAATTGTGTACTCAGGGACCAGGTACATAACCAGATGGTGGGTCTGTAGACCCATTGGGCCAACTGTGAGATGGACTTGGGCCAGGACTCCATTTATTATCTGGACTCTATGTTTCCACTCTAACTGGGTAGCCATAAAGGTATTTTGGGTACCCTGGTTTCAGTGTCAGCTTAGAAACCATATCCAACAGTCCCTGGATGGGTTGGGTATTAATTACTCTTTTACCAGTGTTGAGCTACTCTGGTAAATGGCAGCACATCCCTTTGGAGAATGATTGGAGGAACACTGACTTTTTTTTTTTTGCTCAAGAGGACTCAGCCTCCCCTTACATTGATGGGCTTTAGGTATCTGAACTGGCTTAGATCTGGAAACTGCACATAAATCTTCTGCTTGGTCTTTATTGGCCATAAAATTCAAGAAATAGTGTTATTAGCTACTTGTTATGGGTTGAATTGTGTCCCTTAAAAATTAATATGGTGGGGACTTCCCTGGTGGCGCAGTGGTTGAGAGTCCGCCTGCCGATGCAGGGGACACGGGTTTGTGCTCCGGTCTGGGAGGATCCCACATGCCGCGGAGCGGCTGGGCCCGTGAGCCTTGGCCGCTGAGCCTGCGCGTCTGGAGCCTGTGCTCCGCAACGGGAGAGGCCACAACAGTGAGAGGCCCGCCTACCGAAAAAAAAAAAAAATTAATATGCTGAAGTAGTAAACCCCAGTACTTCAGAATGTGACGTTATTTGAAAATAAGGTCATGGAAGACACAATTATTTAAGATGAAGCCATACTGGAGTAGGTTGGGCCCCTAATCCAACATGGTTGGTTCTTATAAAAAGGAGAAATTTGGACATGGAAAACACGTACAGGAGAATGCTGTGTGAAGATGAAGACAGAGATCAGAGTGGTGCTTCTACAAGCCAATGAATGCTAAAGATTGCCAGCAAACCACCTGAAGATAGGAGAGAGGCATGGAACAGATCCTAACAGCCCTCAGGAGGAACCATCCCTGCTGACATCTAGATCTTGGACTCTAGCCTCCAGAACTGTGAGACAATAAATTTCTGTTGTTCAGTCACTCAGTTTGTGGTGCTTTGTTACAGAAGCCCTAGCAAATGAATATACTACCCATTTCTTTTGCCTCTACAAAAAAAATGGCTAATGATTTATTAGCCGTAGTCACAGATCTTGCAAGTCAAGGTTCTCTGGTTGCTGCTCTGATTTTACGGTCTTTCATGGCAAATACATTAATCTTGTTTCTAATGGTTAAGTGCTACCTCCGGTGCCTGCTATTTTGGAATCCTATTACTCCCATTGACATCCCATCAGTGTTTTAGAACCTTCTTAAGGTTTTCTTGCTAGAAGTTATAGTCTGAGTCACAGGAGCATGCCTCCATGTTAATACACTTTCCTTTCTCTAGTATTCTTGCCTCTGCCTCAGCTTACCACCCTCAAGGTGCACTTCCATATATGTGCCCCAATTCTCGATGACACATGCCAGACAGGCTCAGCAGCCTGAGAAATAAATAGATTATTTCTTCCCATAGTAGAGACTGTACTACCCAATTGGAGCGATTATGAGTAAGATCTGACCCTACTTATTGGTCTAGAGGTAATGAGGGGAGATAGTGCGGATCTTGAGGAGGACATCTTCCTGAAGTATGGCCTTCACAAGTCTCCAAGCAATTAAGAGGCTGCTTTCCTTTATGAAAGGGAATGGAAAGGGTCATTTCAGCCCAGAGGGTTCAGCGGAATATGAGCATTCATGTTCTTAATGAACCCAATATCAGCATTCCATGTTTCACTCTTACTCTCTTCCTATCAGAGCCCTGATTACAGCAAGGGAGACCTGCTGGGGCTATATGTTTAGTCTTTGTAGCTCAGCTACTCAGTCAAATCTTAGACCTGATTTTCAGTACAGTCTGCTCTCTGGGTACAGGAGATAACGTTTACTTTAAATGCTGATTTTTTTATAGCATGCAGTTTTTTACAGCGTGCCCTGAATTTTTTTTTATAAGTTTTTTTTTTTTTTTTTTTGGCGGTACGCGGGCCTCTTACTGCTGTGGCCTCTCCTGTTGCAGAGCACAGGCTCCGGACGCACAGGCTCAGTGGCCATGGCCCACGGGCCCAGCTACTCTGCAGCATGTGGGATCCTCCCGGACTGGGGCACGAACCCGCGTCCCCCGCATCGGCAGGTGGACCTTCAACCACTGCGCCACCAGGGAAGCCCTATAAGTGTATTTTTGTTTTTTAATATTTATTTTGGCTGTGCCGTGTCTTAGTTGGGGTATACAGGATCTTTAGTTGCGGCATGCATGCAGGATCTAGTTCCCCGACCAGGGATCGAACCCGGGCCCCCTGCATTGGGAGTGCAGAGTCCTATCCATTGGACTACCAGGGAAGTCCCGTGCCCTGCATTTTGATAGGTGTTTTACCCAAGTTAACAAATATGAATTCCAAAATCTTAGTTATGATTGCCCTCATGTCTTTCAAGTATTAGAGCTGTTGTATAAGCTTGTACATTCTCCTTCCTCCTCTACCACATTTCAGTCCACCTCAGGTAAAAATTTCAGTCATTGTACTGCTGTGGCATCTAATGGGTTATCACCGCTCATATATCATTAGAAATTGGATCCTTGATGCCCTCTGACCAGTAAGTGATACAATTCCAGAATCCCATTCTGAGGATCTGTTTTCTAGTACCACTTCTGTTACCAGAAGTCCTAATTAGTGTTTTCTCCAAAAGCAGACCCTGAGGATAAGGATTTAGGTGCAGGAAGTGTATTTTCAATGTGATCCCAGGAAGCCTAGGGAGGAAGTGGGGTAAAAACTGTGGGTTCTTTAAGTGGGAAGCTATCAGCATCAGTACGACTGTACACATCATTGGCAAGAGAACTCACAGATGAGTCAAGGACATATGGTGTGGGCATTAACAGGGTCTCTATGAAGAGTACAGATGTAAAGCAAGAGCACAGAAACTAGCACACAGAATTAAGCATTTAATAAATTTAGCTATTATTTTTATTGGTGGTTAATCACAAAACAAATAGTTTTTATTCATTTTGTTTGATTTTGCAGTATGAAAGGATTCATTTCAGGTTACCTTTAATTAGTGAACTAATGAATTTGCAATGTGACTTGATTTGTGAAAATTTACTAACTTTTCCAACTTTCCAAAATATATTTATTTTGATAAGTGAGGTACTCCCATAAGCCCTGACTTATGATTGAACTACCATAACAGTGAAATGATGACTGGCCTTTATTTAGTCTTGATAACCTAAATCCAGCATTTAGATCTTGCCATGCAGTTATTTTGAAGCTAATTGCTTCGCCCCAGCTTTTGTAATCTGTTTTGCTTCTTGTTAACATGATGAAAGAAAAGGAAAATTTCTATTTTTCTCTATTTCAAAAAAAAAAACTATGTTATTTATGGTTCTCTGGGGCCTCAGGAAAATCCTTACTTAAGGTTCAAATGGTAATTATCATTCTTTCTCAGAGGAAATGTCTGTTGCACTTGTGAAGCTGATATTAAATTTAGAACACAAAATTTGATGTTTCATATTTTTAAATTATTTTTTCCTACTTCTGTTTGATTTCATCATTATTTGATCATCAGCTGCATTAAGGAAATGAAATTAATTTTTCATTTTTAAAAATTAATTTTCCAAAGGAATATTTCAAGAAAAACCATGTAAGGCAAAATATCAATTAATAATTTAATAGTTGACAATTTTTGGAGGGAAAGGCAAGTTAGAGAAGGAATACAAAAGAGTGAGCTTGATAGAAGCAAAATACTTAAAAGAGTTATACAAAAAATAAGGGTCACAGAATAAAAAAGTTTATATCAACATTTCAGTTGGATAATATATATAGTTGGAGAATAATAATAGCTGGCAAATTACTGGAACAATTAATAAAGTAGTAATTTGCTGTCACCAGGAGGACAAGAAATTGAACTGTGGAAGGCAGCAAAGGTAAATTTTACATTCTTTTACAAACAAATCATGCCAAATAATTTCTTTTTGATATCCAGGCAAGCTTAATGAGTAAACAAAATGGAATGAGCTTAGAGTATATAGAATGTTTAATATTCTTTTTTATGGATACATTAGATATGGTACCATATGACATTTCATGAATAAAGTAGAGAAAGGTTAATTATAGAAATAGCAGATCATATGTAGAAATAACAGACTAAAATATAATAGTTATAGAAAATTTGAATATACAGATAGGTTTAATTAACATTAAAATAAAGTTTGGTGAATTAAAATACTCACATTATTATTGTCATTTACATATTAAAATTCATTTCCCCAGTTTGTCATTATATTAAGATATTATTGTTAATATTTTTAGACATGTACTGACATGTTTACAGAAATATTATGACACCAGGGCTTTCCTTCAAAGTGAGGAGGGTATATAGATAAAACAAACTTGACCATGCGTTGGTGATTTTTGAAGATGGGTGATGGGTACATGGGGATTTGTTATACTATTCTGTCTACTTTTGAGTATGTTTAACATTTTTCATAATAAAAAGTTAATAAATCCTGTGGTATATTGCTCAGGGGTAGTACTGAACTTCATAAATGGATGTTAATTATGCTTTCTTTTTCCAGTTATAATTAATATTTTTACAACCTAATAACAATAATAGTCACAAAGGCATGGGGCAGAAAATAAAGAAACCATTTCTTTTGGCAAGTTTGTGGGCAGAACATTCAGAATTTTAAGTAAGTGTTTTGTGAACTAAATGGATTTTTAAGCCAACAGGACCTTGAAAAATTTCTATTCCATTTTCTACATTTGCAGATGATAGGATTCGAATTTGGCTGACCTTGTTATTTGTATCATGACTCATATTGCAGTTTGGGTCTCAGCTTTTGATTCTGGGATTTTTCCCACTCCATAAGATGCTATCTACAAAAGTAAAGTAAGATTCTTTTAGCTCACTGAGACTCAATTACCTGTACAGAGCAGGGGGTGGGGTGGGGTGGGATGTAATGGGTAGCTGAAGTGGCAGCAGAGCACAATGATCAAAGTTCAAATCATAGTTCTGCCACCTGCTAGCTGTGAAACCTAGAATGCTTTATTTCACCACTCTGTCTCAGTGAATGGGGAAAAACAATAGTTCCTGTTTTAAGGATTAAAATAAATAATGTATGTTAAAATGGATAGGAATCGAATCTATTTCCTAGACACTTTGTATGGATTACATGAGATTATGTATTTTTAGGAAATAGCTGGCACATAGTATTTACTCAATGAATACTTAATATTGTTATCTTGTCGTTATTATTATTTCCATTTTCATACTATCAAGGCAGTGAGGAATTTATTTTTTTAATTTTTTGACATCTTTATTGATTACATTGTAGTGTTAGTTTCTGCTGTATAACAAAGTGAATCAGCTACACATATACATTATCCCCATATCCCCTGGCTCTTGCGTCTCCCTCCCACACTCCCTACCCCACACCTCTAGGTGGTCAGAAAGCACTGAGATGATCTCCCTGTGCTGTGCAGCTGCTTCGCACTAGCTATCTCTTTTACATTTGATGTCAATACCACGAAATTGTAAGAAATGTCTGTGCATTAATTTTGTATCCTGTTACTTTACCAAATTCATTGATTATCTCTAGTAGTTTTCTGGTAGCATCTTTAGGATTCTCTATGCATAGTATCATGTCATCTGCAAACAGTGACAGTTTTACTTCTTCTTTCTGATTTGGACTCCTTTTATTTCTTCTCTGATTGCTGTGGCTAAAACTTCCAAAACTATATTGAATAATAGTGGCGAGAGTGGGCAACCTTGTCTCGTTCCTGATCTTAGTGGAAATGATTTCCGTTTTTCACCATTTAGAATGATGTTGGCTGTGGGTTTGTCATATATGGCCTTTATTATGTTGAGGTAAGTTCCCTCTATGCCTACTTTCTGGAGGGTTTTTATCATAAATGTGTGTTGAATTTTGTCAAAAGCTTTTCTGCATCTATTGAGATGATCATATGGTTTTATCCTTAAGTTTGTTAATATGGTGTATCACATTCAGTGATTTGCATATTTTGAAGAATCCTTGCATTCCTGGGTTAAACCCCACTTGAAGATGGTGTATGATCCTTTTAATGTGCTGTTGGATTCTGTTTGCTAGTATCTTACTGAGGATTTTCACATCTATGTTCATAAGTGATATTGGCCTGTAGTTTTCTTTTTTTGTGACATCTTTGTCTGGTTTTGGTATCAGGGTGTTGGTGGCCTCATAGAATGAGTTTGGGAGTGTTCCTCCCTCTGCTGTATTTGGAAGAATTTGAGAAGGATAGGTGTTAGTTCTTCTCTAAATGTTTGATAGAATTCGGCTGTGAATCCATCTGGTCCTGGGCTTTTGTTTGTTGGAAGATTTTTAATCACAATTTCAATTTCAGTGCTTGTGAGTGGTCTGTGCATATTTTCTGTTTCTTCTTGGTTCAGTCTTAGAGGTTGTGCTTTTCTAAGAATTTCTCCATTTCTTCCAAGTTGTCCATTTTATTGGCATATAGTTGCGTGTAGTAATCTCTCATTATCTTTTGTATTTCTGCAGTGTCAGTTGTTACTTCTCCTTTTTCATTTCTAATTCTACTGATTTGAGTCTTCTCCCTATTTTTCTTGATGAGTCTGGCTAATGGTTTATCAATTTTGTTTATCTTCTCAAAGAACCAGCTTTTAGTTTTATTGATCTTTGGTATCGTTTCCTTCACTTGTTTTTCATTTATTTCTGATCTGAACTTTATGATTTCTTTCCTTCTGCTAACTTTGGGATTTTTTGTTATTCTTTCTCTAATTGCTTTAGGTGTAAGGTTTGGTTGTTTATTTGAGATGCTTCCTGTTTCTTGAGGTAGGATTGTATGGGTATAAACTTCCCTCTTAGAACTGCTTTTGCTGCATCCCATAGGTTTTGGGTCGTCGTGTTTTCATCGTCAGTTGTTGTACTTTTTGATTTTGTCTTTGATTTCTTTAGTGATTTCTTGGTTATTAGGTAGTGCATTGTTTAGCCTCCATGTGTTTGTATTTTTTACAGATTTTTTCCTGTAATTGATATCTAGTCTCATAGTATTGTGGTCAGAAACGATACTTGATACGATTTCCGTTTTCTTAAATTTACCAAGGCTTGATTTGTGACCCAAGATGTGATCCATCCTGGAGAATGTTCCATGAGCACTTGAGAAGAAAGTGTATTCTGTTGTTTTCGGATGGAATGTCCTATAAATATCAATTAAGTCCATCTTGTTTAATGTATCATTTAAAACTTGTGTTTCCTTATTTATTTTCATTTTGGATGATCTGTCCATTGGTGAAAGTGGAGTGTTAAAGTCCCTACTATGATTGTGTTACTGTCGATTTCCCTTTTTATGCCTGTTAGCGTTTGCCTTATGTGTTGAGGTGCTCCTATGTTGGGTGCATAAATATTTACAATTATTATATCTTCTTCTTGCATTGATCCCTTGATCATTATATGGTGTCCTTCTTTGTCTCTTGTAATCATCTTTATTTTAAAGTTTATTTTGTCTCATATGAGAATTGCTACTCCAGCCTTGTTTTGATTTCCATTTACATGGAATATCTTTTTCCATTCCCTCACTTTCAGTCTGTGTGTGTCCCTAGGTCTGAAGTGGGTCTCTTGTAGATAGCATATATATGGGTCTTGTTGTTGTATCCATTCAGCAAACCTGTGTCTTTTGGTGGGAGCATTTAATTCATTTACATTTAAGGTAATTATTGATATGTATGTTCCTATTACTGTTTTCTTAATTGTTTTGCATTTGTTATTGTAGGTTTTTTCCTTCTCTTGTGTTTCCTGCCTAGAGAAGTTCCTTTAGCATTTGTTGTAAAGCTGGTTTGGTGGTGTTGAATTCTCTTAGTTGTTGCTTGTCTGTAAAGGTTTTAATTTCTCTGTCAAATCTGAATGAGATCCTTGCTAGTTATAGTAATCTTGGTTGTAGTTTTTCCCTTTCATCACTTTAAATATGTCCTACCACTCCCTTCTGGCTTGCAGAGTTTCTGTTGAAAGATCAGCTGTTAACCTTATGTGGATTCCCTTGTATGTTATTTGTTGTTTTGCCCTTGCTGCTTTTAATATATTTTCTTTGTATTTAATTTTTGATAGTTCGATTAATATGTGTTTTGGCATGTTTCTCCTTGGATTTATACTGTATGGGACTCTCTGCACTTCCTAGAGTTGATTAACTATTTCCTTTCCCATATTAGGGAAGTTTTCAACTCTAATCTCTTCAAATATTTTCTCAGTCCCTATCTTTTTCTCTTCTTCTTTTGGGACCCCTATAATTTGAATGTTGGTGCTTTTAATGTTGTCCCTGATATCTCTGAGACTGTCCTCAATTCTTTTCATTCTTTTTTCTTTATTCTGCTCTGCAGTAGTTATTTCCACTATTTTATCTTCCAGGTCCCTTATCCATTCTTCTGCCTCAGTTATTCTGCTATTGATTCCTTCTAGAGAATTTGTAATTTCAGTTATTGTGTTGTTCATCATGGTTTGTTTGCACTTTAGTACTTCTAGGTCCTTGTTAAATGTTTCCTGTATTTTCTCCATTCTATTTTGAAGATTTTGGGTCATCTTTACTATCATTACTCTGGATTCTTTTTCGTGTAGACTGCCTATTTCCTCTTCATTTGTTTGGTCTGGTGGGTTTTTACCTTGCTTCTTCATCTGCTGTGTATGTCTCTGTCTTTTCATTTTGCTTAACCTACTGTGTTTGGGTTCTTCTTTTCACAGGCTGCAGGTTCATAGTTCTCGTTGTTTTTGGTGTCTGCCCCCAGTGGGTAAGGTTGTTTCAGTGTGTTGTGTAGGCTTCGTGGTGGAGGGTACTTGTGCCTGTGTTCTGGTGGATGAGGCTGGAACTTGTCTTTTTGGTGGGCAGGACCGAGTCCAGTGGTGTGTTTTGGGGTGTCTGTGATCTTATTATGATTTTAGGCAGCCTCTCTGCTAATGGATGGGGTTGTGTTCCTGTCCTATTAGTTGTTTGGCATGGGGTATCCAGCATTGGAGGTTGCTGGTCGTTGAGTGGAGTTGGGTCTTAGCGTTGAGATAGAAATCTCTGGGAGAGCTCTCGCTGATTGATATTACCTGGGACCGGGAGGTCTCTGGTGGTCCAATGTCCTGAACTCACCTCTCCCACGTCAGAAGCTCAGGCCTGACACCTCGCCAGAACAGCAAGACCATGTCAGCCACACGACTGAAGAGAAAAGGGAGAAAGAAAGAAATAAAATAAAATAAAGTTATTAAAATGAAATATTAATAAAATATTAAAATAAAAATGTAATTAGAAAAAAGAGAGCAACCAAAACAGTAAACAAATCCACCAATGATAAGAAGTGCTAAAAACTAAACTAAGATAAATCTATAAATCAGAAACTAGTCAGTCACGTATAGCAAACCCCAAGTCTACAGTTGTTCCCAAAGTCCACCTCCTCAATTTGGGATGATTCATTGTCTATGCAGGTATTCCACAGATGCAGGGTACATCAAGTTGATTCTGGAGATTTAATCCGGTGCTCCTGAGGCTGCTGGGAGAGATTTCCCTTTCTCTTCTTTGTTTGCCCAGCTTCTGGGGTTCAGGTTTGGGTTTGGCCCCGCCTCTGCATGTAGGTTGCCTGAGGGCATCTATTCCCTGCCCAGACAGGACGGGGTTAAAGTAGCAGCTGATTAGGGGGCTCTGGCTCCCTCAGGCCAGGGGGAGGGAGGGGTACCGTGGGTCATGCCTGTAGCAGCAGAAACTGGTGTGACGTTGCAACAGCCTGAGGTGCACTGTGTATTCTCCGGGGAAGTTGTCCCTGGATCATGGGACCCTGGCAATGGTGGGCTGCACAGGCTCCAGGCGGGGATGTGTGGATAGTGACCTGTGCTTGCACACAGGCTTCTTGTGGCTCCAGCAGCAGCCTTAGCATTTTATGCACATCTCTGGTGTCCGTGCTGATAGCTGTGTCTCGTACCCGTCTCTGGAGCTTGTTTAGGCGGTGCTCTGAATCTCCTCTCCTCGTGCGCCCCGAAACAATGTTCTCTTGACTCTTAAGCAGTTACAACTTTTTCCCGGACTCACTCCTGGCTAGCCATGGCGCACTAGCCCCCTTCAGGGTGTGTTCACACAGCCAACCCCAGTCCTCTCCCTGGGTTCTGACCTCTGAAGCCCAAGCCTCAGCTCCCAGCCCCTGCCCACCCCGGTGGGTGAGCAGACAAGCGTCTTGGGCTGGTGAGTGCTGGTTGGCACCTATCTTCTGTGCGGGAATCTCTCCACTTTGCCCTCTGCACCCCTATTGCTGCACTCTCCTCTGTGGCTCCAAAGCTTCCCCCCTTCCCGCCTCCCCTCCGTCTCCACCAGTGAAGGGGCTTCCTAGTGTGTGGAAACTTTTCCTCCTTCTCAGCTCCCTCCCAGAAGTGCAGGTCCCATCCCTATTCTTTTTTCTTTTGCCCTACCCAGTTACGTACCTACCCAGGTACGTGGGGCGTTTCTTGTCTTTTGGGAAGTCTGAGTTCTTCTGCCAGTGTTAAGTAGGTGTTCTGTAGGAGTTGTTCCACATGTAGATGTATTTTTCATATCTTTGTGGGTAGGAAGGTGATGTCCACGTCTTACTCCTCCGCCATCTTGAAGGTCCTGGAAGTTTTAATTTTAAAATTTCAATGGATAAAATGCAGGCTGATAATTAAGAAACTGTAAATCAGTATATATGCATATATGTATATATATATGCATATATTTTATGTGTGTATATGTGCAGGCTGCCACGTTAGATACTCCTTTTTAAAACAGCTTTTTTGAGGTACAATTCTCATACCTTAAAGTTCACCCATATAAATTATACAATTCAGTGTTTTTAAAAATATATTTGTAGTTGTGAAACCATCATCACAGTCTCATTTTAGAATCTTTTTATCACCGTAAAAAGAAACCTGTGTTCTTGTTAGTAGTGAACTTCTCATTCCTCCTATCACTCCAGCCTTAGGCAACCATTAATCTACTTTCTATCTCTATGGATTTGCCTGTTCTGGACAATTCATGTAAATGGAATCATACAATATGTGTTTTTTTATGACTGTCCTGTTTCACTTAGGACATATTTTCCGAGCTCATCCATGTTGTTGCATGTAGCAGTACTTCATTCCTTTTTATTGCCAAATAATATTCTATTGTATGAATTTCTTTTTTTACGAGTTATAGAATACTTAACACTTTCCTATATATCTGTGTTTGGGATGGAAGATGACTAAATTCAGCTCTATTCTAGGTGTATGGGAGAATTCTGCACTTTTCTCAGAGAGTAGAATTGTAGCCTGAATCACCTACCAGGTAAAGCAGTCACTATGAACATGCACCTAACATTACCCCAACATTACCGTAGTATCCTATTACTGTGGATAGTAGGTGATCAGTATCAGGAGGCCCTTGTTAGTCAGAACTTTAAAGGAACTATAAGTTTTTAAACACACAACTGCCTTCCCTCTTAAGTCCTTTCAGGTCTAAAATTCTATGATTTGCTACCATGTTGTTACTTGTTACTCTTTTGGGTATGCTGTAACACTAATAGTCTTATTAACTAAATAAAGTTTATATCAGAACAGTCAGGTTTTTAACGTTTATTTAAAGAATTTATATTAATATTCTTAAAGAATTAATATTGCCAAGTGGCACCAAAAGCAAAAAGTAATCTCCCTACCCCCTTGTTAAAACTAAAGTCTGATTTTAAAAGAAGAGAATCAAAACTAAACAGAGAAAAAGCAAAAGAACACCATTTTAAATGCTGTCACTTTCCATTCAACTTGACTTGGGAAGAGAAAAGTGTCTTTTCCTGCTGATGGTTATGAGGGTGTACCAAATGTTACTTACGAAGAACATGTTACATTTCTCTGTGAAGCAACTGGAACAGCAAATGACAACATTTAGAGAACACAAATGGTCCAGTATTGCTTCTCTTAATTGTTGAAAAATTCTACCATAGGGCTGCCATTGCTGGTCTTATCATACCTTTAGATGTTCCTCAATTCAAGCTTTTGATATTAGCAGCTACTGAGAATAAGCATGGCATATTTAGAGAACAGCAAGAACTTTTGATTGCTGCTGAACAGGGAGCATGGGGCCCTGAGGTGGGAATAGGGGGTTTGGGGAGGGTAATGGCAGCCTGGGGAGGTGGGAGCAGCAGCAACAAACCTAGGGAAAATTTTATGCCTGAGGGAAATTAAATACAAAACTGATGGTGCTTAAAAAAAGCCATCAGTGACTTCCTCTGATAGGTTCAAGTGCTCATTATTTAGCTTAGCATAGAAGACCCACCATAATTGCCACTCGTATAAGCCTTTTGTTGTAGTCATCATCACATTTTCTGTTCCCTGAACATAACTTGCATTGTCTTGCTTTTATGCCTGTTCTTATACTGTATCCTTGTCTGTATACTTGACTGCACCCTTCAGTCTGTATCTGTAAGCTCTGACTTCAGGCAATATTACCTTCCTTCCCATAGCACCTTGTGGATATCTTGTTACAATATGGCATATTTCCTTATGGTTATTGTTTACATATCTTTTTTCCCCCTAGGCTTTACTTTCCTGAAGGGCCTGGACTATGTTTTATTCCTGGTTATATTTTACACTCTTGGCACTGTTTGTGGCCTACAATAAACATTGGATGGAAGGCAGAGATAGAATAGTGAAGTGGATGAAGGAGAAAGTACAAAAACAAAATGTGTTGTTTTGAAAAGAATTGTACCATATTTTTTCATTGGATTTTACTTTGAATCCAATACTGTTTAACAACATAAAGAAATATAATTCTACAGGTATTATTAATTAACAGTACTACTGCAGAGTTGTTAAAATGTATGCCAGCCTGTCCCAGAGGCAGCCTGAAGTAGAGGAAAAAAAGATGAGATGAATGTATC
Source organism: Leucopleurus acutus (assembly GCF_964270905.1). NCBI lineage: Eukaryota > Metazoa > Chordata > Mammalia > Artiodactyla > Delphinidae > Leucopleurus > Leucopleurus acutus. The sequence continues at coordinate 82,469,390 of NC_139152.1, read as the reverse complement.
CCAGTTCTTTGAATCCACTGGCAAAAAAATCCATCCAGCAGATAATGTTATATTAGGTATGAAGCAAATGATTATCATTTGTGATTCTAGCTAGCTCACCCCTGAAAAATATCTTAAGCACAAATTTCTGCTCATTGTGCATTACTTCTCTGGAAACATTTTGTTTGGCCAAAAGTCACAAAGATGGTAATGTGGTATTAGAGTGAATTTTTAGTAACAGAAAGGTTTAATGATGAAGAGAACATAGTGATTCTCATAACTAGATTATTCACTTGAATTCCTTTCCCCTTCTTTGTCAATCCTGTTCTGCCTCATTTCTAACTTCCTGGGTTGACATGCCCTTCAGGATTGAGAACCAGACTTGGTTTATCCCAGTCTGTAAACATCTTTTTGGACCTGTTCCTTCCAAGTTTTAGTCAGTGGTCCTCGAACTTGGGTATATGCCATAATCCTAAACTGCTTGGTAAAAAAGTATAGATGCCTGGACTACTCTTAAGAATTTCTGAGTGTGACCAGAACCCACAATTTTTAACATGCCCCGTAATTTGAAACGCTGGTTTGGATCTTTCCTGTTTAATATATCCCTGAGATCAAATAACTCTATATCACTTCTTTAAGATTCAGCTATTCCTGGATTCTTCTAACATCCATCAGAAGATGGATACCTAGACAGTACTTATTATGGGCTGAATTTTGTCCCCTCCCAAATTTGTATGTTGAAGTCGTAACCTAGAGCACAGGCTGAGCAGTTGTGGCACACGGGCTTAGTTGCTCAATGGCATGTGGGATCTTCCCAGACCAGGGATCGAACCCATGTCCCCTGCATTGGAAGGCAGATTCTTTACCACTGAACCACCAGGTAAGTCCCTCAGGTGGCATTCTTAATGCTTACTTCTTAACTGGACAAACTTCTGCTTGTTTGTATGGGCCCTGGATGTGAATGAAGTCAAATTAAAATTGTCTGACTATAGATGAAATTCAGGTACCACATGGCGCTTAATGTAGTTACAGGACCTTTTTTCTTTTTTTCATGTGACTGTAGTCAAAGCAATTCCAGCAGTTTTTTCTTTTTTTTCCAATTTAAACTAGTAGTGTGTTCATTGGAATTAGCGAGAACAAAAAGAAGGGGAAACAGGCCGTTACCTAACCTAACTCTCTTACCCACGACCTCTATGGGCTATTTTGCAAGCCAAATTGACAGTTGTCATATTAAAAGCCCACTTTAAGTTTTTATTCTAATTCAACAAATATTTACTGTGTACCTAAAATACACCCATTACTATGTTAGAAATTAAGTATACAAAAGTGAATAGAGCATGGTTTCTGTCCTAAAGGAGGAGCATGCACTTCAATATATACAACAGAGGAAATAAATGCATCAATAGAATAAAAGATAAGTATGGGGCAAAATGACTATTTTGATTGGAACCAACTTAGTCGTTCTGAATCTGGGAGATTCTGAAAATTACTAGGAGAGCATTTTAAAACTAGAGTCCCAGATTCTACCTCAGATCAACTGATTCAGCGTTTTCATGCATAGGGCCTTTGATTCTGTGTTTACAAAAGCTCTCTTATGGTTTCTCATGCTCACCAAGGCTGAAATATAGTGGTCTAGTGGATCTTAACTGTAGTGCATGTGAAGTGGAAGTTGGCGCTCAAGTAGGAGGATAAGTGATGGTCCATGTGCTAATGTTTGCTGAATCAGTTTTCAGAGTTGAATGTACTCTATGTGATTAAAAATATTACTAGTGTCTCAACTCTTCTTCTTTTCATTATCCTCACACATAATATTTTAAAAATATAAATCTTAAATAAATCACTTCAATAAATGAAACCTAAACTCCTCCCACAACCTGTAAGGCCCAGCATGGTCTGGCTGCTGTTTAGTTTTCCACCTTTATCTTGAGCTATACCTCTCCTCACTCACTGTGCTTCAGTTACATACGTCTCCTTTAATGCCAAGCCCTTTTCTATCTCTGGCCTTCCCTCTTCCTGGAATGATTTTCTCTGAGTAGCTAGCTCTTTCTTATCCTTTGTATCTCTGTTTAAATATCACCTCCTGGGCTTCCCTGGTGGCGCAGTGGTTGAGAGTCCGCCTGCCGATTCAGGGGACACGGGTTCGTGCCCCGGTCCGGGAAGATCCCACATGCCGTGGAGCGGCTGGGCCCATGAGCCATGGCCGCTGAGCCTGCGCGTCCGGAGCCTGTGCTCCGCAACGCGAGAGGCCACAACAGTGAGAGGCCCGCATACCGCAAAAAAAAAAAAAAAATCACCTCCTCAGAGAGGCTTTATCCTGAACATCCTATAGAAAATGGATCTACGGTTAGTCTTTCACTATCTCGTCACACTGTTTCTTTTATAGCACTTATCATAATTTACACTTTTCTTGTTTGTTTATCATCTGACTCCTTTCCTACAGTGTATAAACTCCATTATCATATCGACCTTTTCTATCTTGTTCACTATTCCAACCCCAGGACCTATGTGATGTCTGGTAACATAGTAAGTGTTCAATAAAGAGTTGTTGAATATGTGAATGAATCTTTATTTTGTAGATGAGGGAGCTGAGGCTTAGAGATGGTAGATAAGTGACTCAAGTTATTTAGTATGAAGGGATGGAAACAGGTTTCAAACCCAGGCAGCTTGATTGCAGAGTGTCCACCACTAATCGCCAAGCCATAAGAAGGGAATGTAGTGGGCAGACAAAACAATAAATGCCTTTCTAATAGCACAATGTAGCAGAAAGCACTGGACTTAGTATCAGAAGTTTTGTGTTCTTTTCTGGCTCTGTTGACAGGAATGAGAAGACCCTACCAGTCCACATGACAGAGTGGAGGAGGGATGTTATCCAAACAATAACTGGGGGCTGTACCAGAAGAACTGGAATAATCCTGGGGAGGAGTGAGGGCAAATAACAAATGTCCACCACAGGATTCTAGTACATTCCCACAGTGCACTGAGAGGCTACATATACCTTTCCCACAAAGGCCATCTCTTTTGTCACTATCTTTTGCAAATCACTTAAAGTTTTGAAATGTAACATTTTCTAAGGAATATTAAATTTGGAATGAAATTGTGGGGACAGCTGGCATCAAGATAATTATTAAATGTTAAGTCTGACAGCACAGACTGACCGTTGTGAGAATATGATATTTTCTACTTTAATAGATGCAAAATCATGGAAGGACTGGATGTTGGGATTCTTTTCTCCCTTCTTAGTGTAAATGACTCTCTCCATTCATTCCAAAAGTGTGTCTAGTATATATAGTAATTGTTCTCTAGCTATATTATAAAGTAGGGTTCAAGTTTATATGATTTGGTTTTCCTGGTATAAGGTATTTCTAAGAACATACATCTATTTTTTAACTTCTGATTTTTATCTAGAAAAAAAATTAGTGATTTTGTCCATCAGGTGCCTATAAGCTTATTAGCTCAAAGATAATTTACTTTTCAAGAGGATAATTATACTTTAGTGGGGAAAGCCTCATTATTCAGAAATGAAAAGTATAGTTGGAGGGGAAAAGTTATAAGTAATGGTGAAATATGGGGCTGGAATTTAAAGAGTCAGCATTTCTTCTGATGAGATCTGATTTACTCATGCATTGCGTACATTCATTTGTCAAACATTAACTGAACATTTCTTTTTTATGAGAAATAAGGCTCAAATAGAGTAGAATGTATATAAGACCCAGGAGTCAAAAGACCAAGCTTCTAATCCTGGCTGTGCCTCTTGGTAACTCTGAGTCATGGTTCCTTCTTGACTTTAAGATGGGGATAATATAATCTGCCCTGCTTGTCTTTCAGGATTATAGTAGAGGTTGAAAGAGTTCTGCAAATTATAGCTCTCCAAATAAATATGAACTATTTTTCTTATTATTATGTGCATGGAACTGCTTCATATAGAAGATTTTTAAAAATCACCATTCTTTCTACTATACCTTGGTTTACCAATCCATTTCCTAGAATCATTTTTTTAGTAAGACTCTTTTATAGGGCAGTTTTAGATTTACAACAAAATTGAGAGGGAGGTACAGATATTTCCCATATGCCCCCTTCCCCCACACATGCATAGCCTTCCCTATTATCATAACATTCACCAGAAAGGGAGATTTTTTACCAAGGATGAACCTACAATGACACATCATAATCACACAAAGTCCATAGTTTACCTTAGGGTTCACTCTTCGTATAGTACAGTCTAAGGATATAGGCAAATGTGTGACATATATCCATCATTATAATGTCATACAGAGTATTTTCATTGCCCTGAAAATCCTCTGTACTTTGTGTATTCATCACCCCTGTGCTCCCCTCCCCTTAGGCTCCCAGTAACCACTGATCTTTTTATTATTCCCATAGTTTTACCTTTTCCAGAATGTCATACAATTGGATTCATACAGTATGTAGCCTTTCAGATTGGCGTTTTTCACTTAGTAACGTGCATTTAAGGTTACTCTATGTCTTTTAATGCTTGATAGCCCATTTCTTTTTACTGTTGAATAATATTCCATGGTCTGAATGTACCACAGTTTATTCAATCACCTACTGAAGGAGATCTTGGTTACTTCCAAAGTTTTGGCAATTATGAACAAAGCTGGTATAAACATCTGTGTACAGGTTGTTTTGTGGACATAAGTTTTCAATTCCTTTGGGTAAATACCAAGAAGTGTGGTTGCTGGATCTTATGGTAAGGGTATGTTTAGTCTTGTAAGAAACTGACGGACTATCTTCCAGAAGTGGTTGTACCATTTTACATTCCCACCAGCGATGCATGAGAGTTCCTGTTGCTCCACAAACTTGTCAGCATTTGGTGTTGTCAGTGTTCTGCATTTTAGCCATTCTAATAGATGTGTAGTGGGATCTCATTGTTGTTTTAGTTTGCATTTTCCTGACGACATATGATGTGGAGCATCTTTTCATGTGCTTATTTGCAATCTGTATGTCTTCTTTGGTGAAGTGTCTGTTAAAATCTTTGGCCGCTTTTTAATTGGGTTGTTTGTTTTCTTATTGTTGAGTTTTTTTTTTTTTTTCAAATAATTCCTTTATTTCCCATAGATAAATGTATTAGAAGAAGTGCCTCTTTATTTATTTATTTGCGGTACACGGGCCTCTCACTGTTGTGGCCTCTCCCGTTGCGGAACACAGGCTCCGGACACGCAGGCTCAGCGGCCATGGCTCACGGGCCCAGCCGCCCCGCGGCATGCGGGATCCTCCCGGACCGGGGCACGAACCCGCGTCCCCCGCATCAGCAGGCGGACCCCCAACCACTGCGCCACCAGGGAAGCCCTTATTGTTGAGTTTTAAGATTTCTTTGTATATTTTGGGCAACAGTCCTTGGTTGAATGTGTCTTTTGCAAATATTTTCTCCCAGTCTGGGCTTGTCTTCTTATTCTCTTGACATTGCCTTTTGCAGAGCAGAAGTTTATAATTTTAATGAAGTCCATCTTATCAATTATTTCTTTCATGGATCATGTCTTTGGTGGTGTATCTAAAAAGGCATCACCATACCAAAGGTCAGCTAGGTTTTCTCCTGTGTTATCATCTAGGAGTTTTACAGTTTCACATTTTACATTTAGGTCTCTGATCCATTTTGAGTTAGTTTCCTTGAAGGGTGTAAGGATTGTGTCTAGATTAATTTTTTTGCATGTGTATATCTGGTTGTTCTAGGACCATCTGTTGAAGAGACTTTTTTTTTGCTCCATTGTATTGCCTTTGCTCCTTTGTCAAAGATCAGTTGACTGTATCTATGGGTGTTTATTTCTGGAATTTTATTCTTTTCCATTGATCTCTTTGTCTGGTCTCTTGCCAATACCACACTACCTTGATTACTGTAGCTTTATAGTAAGTCTTGAAGTAAGGTAGCATTAGTCCTCCAAGCCACCACAATGAGAAGCATGCGCACTGCAATGAAGAGTAGCCCCCGCTCGCCGCAACTAGAGAAAGCCCACGTGCAGCAACAAAGACCCAACGCAGACAAAAATAGTAAAAGAAAAAGATTGCTCTAGTAGCGCTTAGTTGTCTTTAACGTCATTTGAAGCAGTTTTGTTAGATTGTATTGACAGCTGTCATATCAGCGTGCATTTAAAAAAAACTTACCGAAATTGGTGAATTTTTATGTAGCCATTTTAATATTGAAGATGGAAGAAAAAAAGCAACATTTTCAGCATATTATGCTTTATTATTTCAAGAAAGGTAAAAACACAACTGAAACGCAAAGAAAGATTTGTGCATGTGTATGGAGAAGGTGCTGTGACTGATTGAACATGTCAAAAGTGGTTTGCAAAGTTTTGTGCTGGAGATTTCTCGCTGGACGATGCTCCACGGTCGGGTAGACCAGTTGAAGTTGATAGTGATCAAATCAAGACATTAATTGAGGACAATTAACATTATACCACATGGGAGATAGCCAACATACTCAAAATATCCAAATCAAGTGTTGAAAATAATTTGCACCAGCTTGGTTATGTTACTCTCTTTGATGTTTGGGTTCCACATAAATTAAGTGAGAAAACCTTCTTGAATGTATTTCTGCATGCAATTCTCTTATTAAACATAATGAAAATGTTACATTTTTAGAACAAATTGTGATGGGCGATGAAAAGTGGATACTGTACAATAATGTGGAATGGAAGAGAATATGGGGCAAGGGAAATGAACCACCACCAACTACACCAAAGGCCGGTCTTCATCCAAAGAAGGTGATGTTGTGTATATGGTGGGATTGGAAGGGACTCCTCTGTTATGAGCTCCTTTTGGAAAACCAAGCAATTAATTCCAACAAGTACTGCTCCCAGTTAGACCAACTGAAAGCGGCACTCAACGAAAAGCATCCAGAATTAGTCAACAGAAAACACATAATCTTCCATCAGGATAACACAAGACCACCTGTTTTTTTGATGACCAGGCAAACACTGTTACGTCTTGGCTGGGAAGTTCTGATTCATCTGCCGTATTCACCAGACATTGCACCTTTGGATTTCCATTTATTTCAGTCTTTACAAAATTCTCTTAATGGAAAACATTTCAATTCTCTGGAAGACTGTAAAAGGAACCTGGAACAGTTCTTTGCTCAAAAAGATAAAAAGTTTTGGGAGGATGGAATTATGAAATTGCCTGAAAAATGGCAGAAGGTAGTGGAAAAAAAGGGTGACTACATTGTTCAATAAAGTTCTTGGTGAAAATAATAAATGTGTCTTTTATGTTTACTTAAAAACCGAAGGAACTTTTTGGCCAACACAATATTTAGTTCTTTTATTTTGTTCATAAGAGTTTTATAGTTTTCCTCATATAGATTTTGTACATATTTTGTTAGATTTATATCTAAATATTTCATAATACAAAGGTATTATGTTTCTAATTTCAAATTCCACATGTTCATTTCTGGTATATAGAGGAAAGAATTTTACTTTTGTATATTAATCTTGTATCCTGCAATCTTGCTATAATCATTTATTAGTTCCAGGAATATTTTTGTTTATTCTTTTGGATTTTCTACATAGATGATTGTCATCTGCTAACAAAGACAGTTTTGTTTCTTCCTTCCCAATCTGTATATCTTTTATTTCCTTTTCTTGCCTTCTTGTGTCAGCAATGACTTCTAGCACAAGGTTGAAAAGGAGTGGTAAGAGGGGATATTCTTTCCTTGTACCTGATCTTAGTGGGAAAGCTTCAAGTTACCATTAAGTATGATGTTAGCTGTAGGTGCTTTGTAGGTATTCTTTATGAAGTTGGGGAAAGTTCCGCTCTATTCCTAGTTTACTGAGCATTTTTATCATGAAAGGATGTTAGATTTTGTCAGATATTTTTTCTGCATCTACCAGTATGATCATGGGATTTTTGTTTTTTAGTCTGTTGTTGTGATAGATTACATTGATTGTAGGTGATCTGAATGAGCCTATGTGTATTAAAGAAATTGAATCAGTAACTAGTAACTTTCTAAAACAGAAAGCAACAAGCCCAGATGGGTTCACTGGTGAATTCTACCACTTAAGGAAGAAGTTATACCAGTTCTCTCCAATCTATTTCAGAATATTAGCAGAGGGAATACTTCCCTGATCATTCTTTGAGGCCAGCATTAACCTAATACCAAAACCAGACAAAGGCATTACAAAGAAAGGAAACTATAGACCAGTATCTATCATGAACACAGATAAAAATTCAAATATTAACAAGTTCAATCCAAAAAAGTATAAAAAGAATTATATACAAAGCCAAGTAGGATTTATTCCAAGTATGGAAGGCTGGTTCCTCATTGGGGTAGGATGGCTGGAGTGGGCTGACTTTGGGTATTTCCTTCCTCCAGTATCATGTCACATATTTATTATTTCTTTTTTGTGTTAAGAACAATTAAGATTTAGTCTCTTAGGAACTTTGAAGTTTTTAACACAGTATTGTTGACTGTAATCACTAAGTTGTACACTAGATCTCCAGAACTTATTAGTACAAACCTACTAATTATAGGTTTATACCCTTAAACAACTTCTCCCCCTACTCTCCCACTCCCACCCCTGGTAACCAACATTCTTCTCTCTGTTTTAAGTTCAGTTTTTCTTTCTTTTTTCTTTTTTTTAGAGTCCACATATAAGTGATATAAAGTATTTGTCTTTCTCTGTCTGACTTATCTCAGCATAATGCCTTCAAGGTCCGTCCATGTTGTTGCAAATGGCAGGATTTCATTCTTTCTCATGGCTGAATAATATTCCATTTTATATACTTACCACATCTTTTTTATCCATTAATGTGTTCACAGATACTTAGGTTGTTTCTATATCTTGGCTATTGTGAATAATGCTGCAATGAACATGGATGTGCAGATATCCCTTTGAGATACTGATTTCAGTTCATTTGGGTATGTATCCAGGAGTGGGATGGCTGGATCATATAGTATTTCAATTTTTAATTTTTTGAGGAACACCATACTGTTTTAAGTAATGGCTATACCAATTTACATTCCCACCAACAATGTATAAGGGTTCCCTTTTATCCACATCCTTGCCAGTATTTGTTATCTCTTGTCTGTTTGATAAAAGCCACCCCTGGACTTTTTTTTTTTTTTTTTGTGGTACGCGGGCCTCTCACTGTTGTGGCCTCTCCAGTCGTGGAGCACAGGCTCCAGATGCGCAGGCTCAGCGGCCATGGCTCACGGGCCCAGCCGCTCCGCGGCATGTGGGATCTTCCCGGACCGGGGCACGAACCCACGTCCCCTGCATCGGCAGGCAGACTCTCAACCACTGCGCCACCAGGGAAGCCCCACCCCTGGACTTTTTAACTCTCATATTTGTCCACTAAGCCTCCAGCAATTCCTCAATTTATAGTTCAGGTTTTCCTACCTTGGCACTGGTTACCATGGCAATTTCTGCTCCTGAATCTCTGCTCTGGTAAGTTGCAACTCCCTGTATTCTCCAGTCTCTCCAATGTTGGGGGCAGTGGTTTGCCCTGTGTCTTCCCGTCCCTTATGGATCTAAGCAGAGTTTTTTATTTTTCAGTTTGTTCAGCTTTTTTACTCGTTGTTAGGGCAAAGTGGTGACTTCCAGCCTCCTTACGTGTAGAACCAGAAACTGGACATCTCCCTGGAATCATTTTAAGACTTTGTTATGGTAAAGTGCTTGAAATCCCCTGAAGCTAGATTATAAATAGCAAGGGCATTATTATTATTTACTTCCTGTACATTCTTATATATTTCCTGAAGTGGAAGTTTTAAGAGAAGCTAGTTTGGCCTTTTTATATTCTGTATAAATAATCCTGATTTTAGGACAGGGAAAACTTCCGTGAGAATATAACAAAGTGAAATAAGCTTTTTTCTCTAGAATTGAAATATATGCATATAATTTATAAAAATATTAAAAATTAATGATATTTATTTATAAATAAATATTATACTTTATACGTAATAATATATTATGATATATACTTTACAGTTAGAGATCTATAGTCTGCAACATTGAACTTCTCTAGGCATACCAGATAATTTAATTTATTAGAAAATAAATGCAATATGTATTTAGATTTCTATTTGAACACATACCTCATTAAACTTATGAGATAGGCTATGAAGGAAAGAACATTAGACTAGGATAGGATTCAGAAGAACTGAGTTCTAATTTTAACTACAATAAGTATAGTTTAGTGATTAAATGGATAGGTTTTTGAGTCAGTCTGTTTTTTGAATCCTGCTTTTGCTACTTTTTCTGTGTGACCTTGGACAAGATTTTTAACCTTTTAAACCTTAGTTTCTTTAACTTAAAAAAAAAGATAATTATAATACTTACCTCTTAGAGTTGTTGTAAGGGTTAAATGAGAAAATACACACAAAATATTAAGCAGTTTATTAGTATCAGTACCACCACCACCACCACCACCATCATCATCACCACCAAAGCCACTAATTAGTAACTTTAGCCAAGTCATTTGATCTTGCTAGCTTCATTAGGTTCTCTCATTTATAAAATGAAAGGAGTAAATTAGTTGATCTCTATGTCCCTATTATTATTATTAATGAGATAATATGTTTGAGAGTACCCTGTAAAAGCCTACATAATGTGAAGTATCATCATCTTAGGGTTTTTTGAGCTCTGAAATGTTATGAAAAAACCCAAAAATCTGTGAGATTAATCCTTAGCTCTTTTGTCTTCTTATCGCAAAGCTGTGACTAAAGTACAGAGCAGTTTGTGTGGCAAACTCCTCATCTTTGGTTTCTTCATCATTCTTCATATTTATCCATTTTGTATAGCAAATTGCAAAAAACAGGGTCCCTGCAGCCAAGACCAAAACAGGAAGAAGAGGAGGAAGTGACAATAATAGTGAATATTTATTCAGCCTTACTATATGCCAGGTAGAGTGCTAAGAGCCTTATATGTATTGCTATTTAATAGGCACATGTACATTTAAAAAATATACTTTCCCCCATTGTACTTCTACCTAAATATTTCTGTTTGTCTCTGCATAACATTTACATCCTTAATCTTATTTCCAGTAATTCTCTTCTAAGAATTCTGCATTTTGGCAAACTCTTTGCTGGATGATGATTTTTAACCTTTTTTGAATATATCTTTTACTGTTCAAAAGTCATGTCCTTGTTCAAAACCCCTCTTCTCCCCTCTTTCTGTTATCCCTACCCATCTTTCAAGGCTTACTGCAGATCTCTATCTTGAAGCTGTCTAATCATTGCAGCTAAAGTGGCTCCCCTTCCTTGATATAAACACTAGTATGGCAGAACATGTTTTTGCTCAATAAACCCAGTGCTACTTTTTTATTTGGGCACACTGTATGTAAGATTCTGTTCTAGTAGCTGCTGAGTGTAAAGTTGTTCTTCAACAACTGAGAATGGAAAAAGTAAAAATGATGCATTTTATTTAAATCTAGAATAATTTGCATAGAACTTTTATATGGCTTGTAATAGTTTGATAGTATTTCCAGAATAATTAGGATGATTAGGTAGCCATTGAGGATGGCTTTAGTCATTTTTAAATGAAAACCTGCAACAGTGCTCAAGTTTATTAGTTCTCATATCTCCTTTTTTGTGCCCTCTCTCCACTTTCAAAATTCATGTAGTCCTCTTGTATATTTAAAAAGAGAAGTAAATAATATTTACCAGAGTGGTAAGTGACCAACTGAGCGATTTCAAGCATCTCTGGGAGATAGATTTTGTGCAAGACAACTGCTATAAGTACTGAAGAATGATTAGTAAATGTATGAACTAGTTCCTGAATCTTCAGGCAATTGTTAGGTTACAGACTGGTTTGTGTTAATTACCAGCATCTTAGAGACCATTAAAAAATGAAGTCGCTTCTATTCCAAAGGCACAGAGAGCTCCTATTTATGAAGAGAGTATATTCCAAAAGTTTGCTTAAAAATATCTTGCTTGGGTCTTAAGGCATATTTCCCTTGAATTTCAGGCTAGATCACAAAAGCCTGAAATATAATACTGTATAATGTTCCGGATGTCATTGTTGGGAGCTGGGGAAAGGATAAGGCATGAGCCACCAGGAGTAGTCTTGGGCAACTCATTGTGCATGTGTGTGTGTGTGTGTGTGTGTGTGTGTGTGTGTGTGTGTGTGTGTGTGTGTGTATGCGTGTGCTGTATGTATGTATATGTCTCCTGTTTTCTTTCTTGTTGGTTATACTTTAAATGTTCCTTTATGGTCACTTTAGTAGATTTTAAGAGCACTTATAAGTTAATACATGCATTCAATGTGTCACCTTTTTGTTTCTTAAAACTTATTATGGAAATTTTTAAACATATTCAGAAGTCGAGAAAATAGTATTATGAGTCCCCATGAAATCTTTTTCTCAAGCTTCAAGAGTGATCAGTTGTCAACATACGGCCAATCTTTTATTTATATTCATTCATCACTTCTGGACTATTTTATAGCAAATCACAGACCTCACATCATTGCATCTATAAATTATTTAGTGTATCACTGTAAAAGATAAAGATTATTTCTTCAAAAAGCAAAACTATTATCAAATCTCAAATAAACCCAGTAATTCCTTAATATCAAATATCAACTGAATGTTCAACTTTCTACCAATTTTATCATTAAAATTTTTTTACAGTTGGTTTATTCAAATCTTTATCAAAATAATGTCCAAAGTCTTTTTAAAGAAGAGGTGAAGATTTTGATAATTTCACCAGAGAAGATCTAAAAATGGCTAATAAGCTCATGAAAAGATGCTCAACGTGTAGTCATTAGAGAAATGCAAATTAAAACCACAAAGAGATACAACCACACATTCACTATAAAACACACACTGTGTTGTTGTATACACACATATTCAATTGAATGGCTATAATTTAAAAGACAGATAATAACAAATGTTGGCTAAGATATGAGAACACCTGGTGCCTTTATTGTTAGTAAAAGTATAAAATGATACAACCACTTTGGAAAATAGCTTTCACAGTTTCTTAAAATGTTAGACATAAATTTACCAATACTAGGTATCTACCCAAGTGAAAGAAAACAAATATTCATGAATGTTCATATTAGCATTATTCATAGTAGCTCAGCCCTGGAAACAATACAAATATCTGTCATATGGTGAATGGACAAACAAAATGAAGTATATCTCTACATTGGAATTTTATTAAGCAATAAAAAGGAAGGAACTACTGATACATGCTACAACGTGAATAAACTTCAAAAACGTTATGTTCATTGAAAGGAGCCAGATGCAAAAGACTACATGTTCTTTTTAAATGTAATTGTTCGTAAAAGGCAAGTCTGTAGATGCAGAAAGCAGATGAATGATTTCCTATTGTGGGCACAGTCATTTTTAATCTATAGGTTTCCTCCTTTTCCTTTTGCCTTTTATTTTTCATGAACACTTACCTTTTTATCCTTGGCTTTTTTTTTTTTTTGACTCACCTAATGCTAATATCTCCTATACTGCTTCCTCTCCGAAGTCACTAAATGAAGCTTCTCTATCTCTGGTCACAATGTTGTCTCCTTATGGCTTGCTAGCTCAACTATTTAATATGGTTGTTGTAAGGGTTAAATCAGAAAATGTATGTGAATAATTCAGCTTGATCTCTAGCACATAGTCTGCATTTAAATGGTATCTGTGTTGAGTATCAGAATCAATAGGATATATACACACAGAGGGAGAGAGGGAGAGAGATTGGGATTTTACGGAATTGGTTCATGTAATTGTGGGGGCCTTCAAGTGTGAAATCTGTAGGACAGGTAGGATGAAAATTTAGGCAGAGTTTCTGTGTTATAGTCTAGGGACTGTATTCCTTCTTCTGGAAATGTCAATTTTTTTCTCTTAAGGTCTTCAACTGATTGAATGAGGCCCACCCAGATTATGGAGGGTGAGCTGCTTTACTAAAAGTCTCCCATGTTAGTTAAATTTACTAACATTTAAATTTAAATGTTAAGCAAGAAGGAAGAGATATGGGGACATATGTATATGTATAACTGATTCATCTTGTTATAAAGCAGAAACTGGCACACCATTGTAAAGCAATTATACTCTAATAAAGATGTTAAAAAAATGTTAATAACATTTAAAAATACCTTCCCAGCAACATAGACTAGTGTTTGACCAAATAACTGGGTACCGTGGCCTAGCCAGGTTGACATATAAAATTAACTAAAATTAACTATCACAGTGTCTATTATTATTCTCTCTCCAAGTTTAATTTTCTTTACTCAACTCTGAGTTAATCAGGACCAGGCTTTTGATAGCACTTGAGGAGAAGAGCTCAAAGGGAGGACATTCAGCAGAAATAAAGCTCTGACTGAGCTAGGCTAGTGGTTCTCAAGCATGGCAGTTCTTAGCCCAGAGTGGACACTGGAATCATGTGGGGAGGTTTTAAAATGATAGGAGAGTGGGCTGTATCATATGCCTGTTGAGACCCAGGTGATTCTAATTGGATTAGGCTGTGAACAGGATTGGATTAAGCTTAGAAACAGCCTAGTCCTGTTGCTACTCAAGCATCACCTGGAAGCTTGTTAAAAACGCAGTCTCAGCCCCACCCAGAGTAAGATTCTGGAACAGTTAAAGACATGCCACAATTCTGTTCTGATATTTGGGTTCTAGTTTTAATATGTTTGGCAAGCTACTAAAATACTGTAAAAAGACTGACATTTGGTTTGTTGTAGATTCTATTAGTAATTGATTTTATCAGTGGAGTTTCCTCTTTTAATATATCATGACAGTATGAAAAAGTGAACACAATCTTATATTGTCTTGGATTATTTCTGAAAGGAAATATTGTTAGTATTTTGGTAAGTCCTCTGCCTTTAGTGCAGACTTTCTCAGCAACCAGAGTCATCATATGGATTTGGGGGAAATGACTGTTTAAAATGTTCTTAGGTCTTCCTTAGTTGGCAGACAATTGCATTTAGAATTTATAGTGTTAGAAAAATGACTGTTAGTTGATTTGGGATCTTTAAGCAAAAAGGTCTTTCTTTCATTTTTTAAACATTTTTTTGACGTGGACCATTTTTAAAGTCTTTATTGAATTTGTTACAATATTGCTTTTTTTTTTATGTTTTGGTTTTTT
Source organism: Leucopleurus acutus (assembly GCF_964270905.1). Lineage (NCBI taxonomy): Eukaryota > Metazoa > Chordata > Mammalia > Artiodactyla > Delphinidae > Leucopleurus > Leucopleurus acutus. The sequence goes on along the minus strand of NC_139152.1, from coordinate 82,454,380 downwards.
GGCCGCGAGGCATGTGGGATCTTAGCTCCCTGACCAGGGATTGAACCTGCAGCCCCCACATTGGAAGGCAAAGTCTTAATCAGTGGACTGCCAAGGAATTCCCAAAAAGGTCTTTCTTGAAATAAGAAATACCCAAAGTCAGTGAGACATGTGCAGGAAAGACATTTTTCTAAACCTTACTTCTTAAAGACATTAGTGGTCCTGGAAAGGTAGTGCTCTGGGCCAACATGGACAAGAGCAAGGCTGCCCTAGGTCAAATTTCATACTTTGACATTTACATTCTTGGGGATCTTAGACAAATTATTTACCTTTCCAATGGTCAGTTTACTTATTTTAAAGTAGGGTTATACAACCTACCTTATATGCTTTCTCATAAGAATGAAGATAATAACCTATATAAAAATGCTTGATACAGAGTAAGTGCTTAGTAATGCTTTTGTAAGCAAGAAGATATGGCCAATGGGAATGTCCACTTGCAGTGATTAAAACCAGCATTGAGTTCTTCTTAGCATGGTGATTCTTGCACATAATTGTAATGCAAATTACTTTTTAATAAGTAAATAAATTTTGCTTTACAATCAGTCTCTAGTGTTTTTTGCCAAGGGGAACCATTTCTCAAGGGCTGGAACTTTAGAACTAAGAGACCAGATCTTGTACTCCTGCTGAAATCACTGAGCTATTTTATCAAACTTTATCAAATTAAGTGCAATCTAAAACAACTAGTTGTTTTGTCCATTACATAATACACTTCTGGCCTGGACTTCAAGCCTGTCTAATAATGCATTAGAGTGAGGAAATGCCTACCTCCTTTGCTTCGAATCCCAAATAATTTTAGTGAGGCCCATAGACTCCCCTGTACAAAATGGTCAGGAGACTCTGATACAGTGAATTGCATTTGTGTTAGTGAAGAAGTCTTTCATAAGTACTTATAGTCTGTAGTTGTAGTTGGCAGACCTTTTTTCCTTTTGCTTACATATTTCTATGCAATGGAGGTAAGACACTTAAAAGCATATTTCTGGTGGTAGTGGTTTTATAAAGGAAAATTTAGGGTCAGTCCCTCTTCCTATTCCCACCTGTCATATTTTGTTCTGTCTGTTACCAGTTTTAGGAAAGGTGCTATATACTTTGAGGAGAAACCTTTTTTCACCTGAGTTATTACCTAGGGCAAGACATTTTGTCTTTTTTAAAATACCTAACAGAAAGGCACCTTTCTGTGCCTTCCCTTGTGAAACTGTGTTAGATCATTTTGGTTTCAAAGAACAGAGCCTTCACCCATCCATCTAAAGAGGAAAAAGAAAGGGATTTATTGTAGAGACATGTGGACTGGAACTGGAAGGTGTCTGGATCTCTTAAAGCTCTGAGAATTCATTTCCCTCTTAATACCTGTCTCTTGGATCATATAGCACATAATAGATGATCATTCATATTTGTGGAATGAATGAATGGTTTTTCTCTTGTTACCTCTGTTTCTCTCTGTCTGCTTCATTATCCTTTTGTTAATAACTGGTCTGTGTCTATTTCTAGGATGAATTCCACAGGGAGGAAATATGACTGATTTAATAAATTATCATTGATCTACTATTTGGGCCTATTGTATAACACTATGCATTGGCCAGACCATAGAGGGGTCTTACTTGAATCAAGTGTCCACCTTGGGCTGTTCACTGACCCTCTGCCTATATCTTCTTTTCTGGTCTTGAGGTTTATATTAACACAGACCAAGACACTGGGGATGGTAGGCACTGGTACTAAATATGTCCACTACAGAAGTTTAACTCCAGCTTAACTTAATAAGGAAATGGGCTGGAAAAGAGGAAAAGAAAAGGAAATGAGAAATAACATTGGGTGGCTATTAATTATAGGACACATTGTTAGATCTTTTATATATCATTTAACCTCTTAATAGTACTATATCATAGGTTTAATATTCTAATTTTAAATGTGAGAAAAGTTCATCTTGGTGATGTTAAATAGCCTTCTGCAAAGTCAGTCTGTAAGTACAGGTGGATTCTGGGATGTAAACCCAATTCTGTTTGCCACCAAGTATCTCATATTGTTAAACTGTATTGCTCCAGGAGTGCTTTATTGATGCCAGTAGAAATAAAATGCAATCCACACATGTATTTTAAAAATTTCAAGTAACCACATTAAAGAAATAAAGAGAAACAAATAAAATTAATTTTTATTTTATTTACTCTATCTAAAACATCATTTCAACGTGTAATCAGTATAAGCAATTACTAATGAGGTATTATACATTCTTTATCTTGTACCAAGCATTGCATATCAGTGTGTATGTTATACCTACAGCACCTCTTGATTTGGATTAGCCACATTTTAAGTGCTCAATGGCCACATGTGGCTAGTGGCTACCATACTGGACAGAATAGCAGTAGAGTATGAATGCCCATCTAACCATTTATCAGTGTTGTAGTCTGCATTGAGCTTTTCAGAGTATCAGTTACTGATCCATTAAGTGGGGGATATTAATATTGTATATACCTGGACTGTAGGGTGGTGCATTAGATAATTTATATAGGGCCAGGTTCAAAGATCCAACATGGCTCTCTGGAGATTTACTCTGAGGAGCACCCATAATTAAGTTCCAGCTAACTATTAATGCAGCTAGCTGCTCTAGAGTGATTTTGTCACTATATGTAAGGTAATCTGTAAATCATACTTTGAGTTTCTAGGAAGTCACATCTTTAACATTTTTTGACAGCTTTTATAAGAAAGAAAAAGATTTGGTGCCTGAGTGCTTTTCTGTGTGTATGTTTGGATTTGTGCTCAACAATGATCTGTAAATTAGTGTGTGTGCCCAATAATTTTATATATATATATATATATATATATATATATATCAGACTCTTCAAGTACGAACTAATTTTTTAATTTAGCTTATGGTTATAAATAGGTCTATCACTGTTATTTTGGTCAGTTTCCATTAATGCTGATGCTTGCAAATGAGGAAAAGTTATTAAACAGAAATGTCAACCTAGGGATAATCTAATATTTGCTATCTTTTGATTTACCAAGGAACTTTGTTGCTGGCATGTATATTATATATCATTGTATTATTGTGCACATATAAATATATATATATACAGGTACATACATGTAGACACACATGTATGTATCCACAGAGAGTGAGAAAGATAACTAGATATGTATGTGTCTGTATATATATATAATGAGAAAGATAAAAATATTAAGAGAGAATTAATAACACAATGGGAAATGCTATTTGTATTGGTCTTTGAACATTTGTTTAAAAGTATTTATGGAGTTCCGGGAAGATGGCGGAAGAGTAAGACGCGGAGATCACCTTCCTCTCCACAGATACACCAGAAATACATCTACGCGTGGAACAACTCCTACGGAGCACCTACTGAACGCTGGCAGAAGACCTCAGACCTCCCAAAAGGCAAGGAACCCCCCACGTACCTGGTTAGGGCAAAAGAAAAAACTAAACAGAGACAAAAGAATAGGGACGGGTCCTGCACCAGCGGGAGAGAGCTGTGAAGGAGGAAAAGTGTCCACACACTAGGAGCCCCTTCGCGGGTGGAGACTTCGGGAGGCGGAGTGGGGGAGCTTGGGAGCCGCGGAGGAGAGCACAGCAACAGGGGTGCGGAGGGCAAAGCGGAGAGATTCCAGCGCAGAGGATCGGGCCGACCGGCACTCACCAGCAGAGAGGCTTGTCTGCTCGCCCGCCGGGGCGGGCGGGACTGGGAGCTGAGGCTCCGGCTTTTGTCGGAGCGCCGGGAGAGGACTGAGGTTGGCGGCGTGAACACAGCCTGCAGGGCGTTGGTGCGCCGCGGCTGGCCGGGAGAGAGTCTGGGGAGGGGTCTGGACCTGCCGAAGAGGCAAGAGACTTTTACGTCCCTCTTTGTTTCCTGGTGCACGAGGAGGGGGGATTGGGAACGCTGCTTGGGAGAGCTCCGGAGACGGGCGCGAGCCGCGGCTAAGAGTGCGGAGCCCAGAGACGGACATGGAACGCTAAGGCCGCTGCTGCCGCCGCCAGGAGGCCTGTGTGCGAGCGCAGGTCACTAGCCACACGCCCTTCCGGGGAGCCTGTGCAGCCCGCCGCTGCCGGGGTCCCGGGATCCGGGGATGGCTCCCCCGGGAGAGCGCACGGCGCGCCTCAGGCTGCAGCGTCACGCCGGCCTCTGCCGCTGCAGGCCCGCCCTGCACTCTGTGACCCTCCCTACCCCCCGGCCTGGGTGAGCCAGAGCCTCCGAATCAGCGGCTCCTTTAACCCCGTCCTGTCTGAGCAAAGAAAAGACGCCCTCCGGCGACCTACACGCACAGGCGGGGCCAAATCCAAAGCTGAGGCCCTGGGAGCTGTGAGAACAAAGAAGAGAAAGGGAAATGTCTTCCAGCAGCCTCAGAAGCAGCGGATTAAAACTCCACAATCAACTTGATATACCCTGCATCTGTGGAATACCTGAATAGACAACGAATCATCCCAAATTAAGGAGCCCTGTGGATGAAAGGCTCTTGGTGCTGCAGCCAGGACTCAGTGCTGTGCCTCTGAGGTGGGAGAGCCAACTTCAGGACACTGGTCCACAAGAGGCCTCCCAGCTGCACATAATATCAAACAGCAAAAATCTCCAAGAGATCTCCATCTCAACGCCAGCACCCAGCTTCACTCAACGACCAGCAAGCTACAGTGCTAGACATCCTATGCCAAACAACTAGCAAGACAGGAACACAACCCCACCCATTAGCAGAGAGGCTGCCCAAAATCATAATAAGTCTACAGACATCCCAAAACACACCACCAGACGTGGACCTGCCCACCAGAAAGACAAGATCCAGCCTCATACACCAGAACACAGGCACTAGTCCCCTCCACCAGGAAGCCTACACAACCCACTGAACCAACCTTAGCCACTGGGGACAGACACCAAAAACAATGGGAACTAAGAACCTGCAGCCTGCAAAAAGGAGACCCCAAAACACAGTAAGATAAGCAAAATGAGAAAACAGGAAAACACACAGCAGATGAAGGAGCAAGATAAAAACCCACCAGACCTAACAAATGAAGAGGAAATAGGCAGTCTACCTGAAAAAGAATTCAGAATAATGATAGTAAGGTTGATCCGAAATTTTGGAGATAGAATGGACAATAGAATGGACAAATTGCAAGAATCAGTTAACAAGGACCTAGAAGAACTAAAGATGAAACAAGCAACGATGAACAACACAATAAATGAAATTAAAAGTACTCTAGATGGGATCAATAGCAGAATAACTGAGGCAGAAGAACGGATAAGTGACCTGGAAGATAAAATAGTGGAAATAACTACTGCAGAGCAGAATAAAGAAAAAAGAATGAAAAGAACTGAGGACAGTCTCAGAGACCTCTGGGACAACATTAAACGCACCAACATTCGAATTATAGGGGTTCCAGAAGAAGAAGAGAAAAAGAAAGGGACTGAGAAAATATTTGAAGAGATTATAGTTGAAAACTTCCCTAATATGGGAAAGGAAATAGTTAATCAAGTCCAGGAAGCACAGAGAGTCCCATACAGGATAAATCCAAGGAGAAATATGCCAAGACACATATTAATCAAACTGTCAAAAATTAAATACAAAGAAAACATATTAAAAGCAGCAAGGGAAAAACAACAAATAACACACAAGGGAATCCCCATAAGGTTAACAGCTGATCTTTCAGCAGAAACTCTGCAAGCCAGAAGGGAGTGGCAGGACATATTGAAAGTGTTGAAGGAGAAAAACCTGCAACCAAGATTACTCTACCCAGCAAGGATCTCATTCAGATTTGATGGAGAAATTAAAACCTTTACAGACAAGCAAAAGCTGAGAGAGTTCAGCACCACCAAACCAGCTCTACAACAACTGCTAAAGGAACTTCTCTAGGCAAGAAACACAAAAGAAGGAAAGGACCTACAATAACAAACCCAAAACAATGAAGAAAATGGGAATAGGAACACACATATCGATAATTACCTTAAATGTAAATGGACTAAATGCTCCCACCAAAAGACACAGATTGGCTGAATGGATACAAAAACAAGACCCATATATTTGCTGTCTACAAGAGACCCACTTCAGACCTAGAGACACATACAGACTGAAAGTAAGGGGATGGAAAAAGGTATTTCATGCAAGTGGAAACCAAAAGAAAGCTGGAGTAGCAATTCTCATATCAGACAAAATAGACTTTAAAACAAAGACTATTAGAAGAGACAAAGAAGGACACTACCTAATGATCAAGGGATCAATCCAAGAGGAAGATATAACAATTGTAAATATTTATGCACCCAACATAGGTGCACCTCAATACATAAGGCAAATACTGACAACCATAAAAGGGGAAATCGACAGTAACACATTCATAGTAGGGGACTTTAACACCCCACTTTCACCAATGGACAGATCATCCAAAATGAAAATAAATAAGGAAACACAAGCTTTAAATGATACATTAAACGAGATGGAGTTAATTGATATTTATAGGACATTCCATCCAAAAACAACAGAATACACATTTTTCTCAAGTGCTCATGGAACATTCTCCAGGATAGATCATATCTTGGGTCACAAATCAAGCCTTGGTAAATTTAAGAAAATTGAAATTGTATCAAGTATCTTTTCTGACCACAACGCCATGAGACTAGATATCAATTACAGGAAAAGATCTGTAAAAAATACAAACACATGGAGGCTAAACAATACACTACTTAATAATGAAGATATCACTGAAGAAATCAAAGAGGAAATCAAAAAATACCTAGAAACAAATGACAATGGAGACACAACGACCCAAAACCTGTGGGATGCAGCAAAAGCAGTTCTAAGGGGGAAGTTTATAGCAATACAAGCCCACCTTAAGAAGCAGGAAGCATCTCGAATAAACAACCTAACCTTGCACCTCAAGCAATTAGAGAAAGAAGAACAAAAAAACCCCAAAGCTAGCAGAAGGAAAGAAATCATAAAAATCAGATCAGAAATAAATGAAAAAGAAATGAAGGAAACAATAGCAAAGATCAATAAAACTAAAAGCTGGTTCTTTGAGAAGATAAACAAAATAGATAAACCACTAGCCAGACTCATCAAGAAAAAAAGGGAGAAGACCCAAATCAATAGAATTAGAAATGAAAAAGGAGAGGTAACAACTGACACTGCAGAAATAAAAGAGATCATGAGAGATTACTACAAGCAACTCTATGCCAATAAAATGGACAATCTGGAAGAAATGGACAAATTCTTAGAAAGGCACAACCTGCCAAGACTGAATCAGGAAGAAATAGAAAATATGAACAGACCAATCACAAGCACTGAAATTGAAACTGTGATTAAAAATCTTCCAACAAAGAAAAGCCCAGGACCAGATGGCTTCACAGGCGAATTCTATCAAACATTTAGAGAAGAGCTAACACCTATCCTTCTCAAACTCTTCCAAAATATAGCAGAGGGAGGAACACTCCCAAACTCCTTCTACGAGGCCACCATCACCTTGATACCAAAACCAGACAAGGATGTCACAAAGAAAGAAAACTACAGGCCAATATCACTGATGAACATAGATGCAAAAATCCTCAACAAAATACTAGCAAACAGAATCCAACAGCACATTAAAAAGATCATACACCATGATCAAGTGGGGTTTATTCCAGGAATGCAAGGATTCTTCAATATACGCAAATCTATCAATGTGATAAACCATATTAACAAACTGAAGGAGAAAAACCATATGATCATCTCAATAGATGCAGAGAAAGCTTTTGACAAAATTCAACACCCATTTATGATAAAAACACTGCAGAAAGTAGGCATAGAGGGAACTTTCCTCAACATAATAAAGGCCATATATGACAAGCCCACAGCAAACATCATCCTCAATGGTGAAAAACTGAAAGCATTTCCACTAAGATCAGGAACAAGACAAGGTTGCCCACTCTCACCACTCTTATTCAACATAGTTTTGGAAGTTTTAGCCACAGCAATCAGAGAAGAAAAGGAAATAAAAGGAATCCAAATCGGAAAAGAAGAAGTAAAGCTGTCACTGTTTGCAGATGACATGATCCTATACATAGAGAACCCTAAAGATGCTACCAGAAAACTACTAGAGCTAATCAATGAATTTGGTAAAGTGGCAGGATACAAAATTAATGCACAGAAATCTCTGGCATTCCTATATACTAATGATGAAAAATCTGAAAGTGAAATCAAGAAAACACTCCCATTTACCATTGCAACAAAAAGAATAAAATATCTAGGAATAAACCTACCTAAGGAGACAAAAGATCTGTATGCAGAAAATTATAAGACACTGATGAAAGAAATTAAAGATGATACAAATAGATGGAGAGATATACCATGTTCTTGGATTGGAAGAATCAACATTGTGAAAATGACTCTACTACCGAAAGCAATCTATAGATTCAATGCAATCCCTATCAAACTACCACTGGCATTTTTCACAGAACTAGAACAAAAAATTTTGCAATTTGTATGGAAACACAAAAGACCCCGAATAGCCAAAGCAATCTTGAGAACGAAAGAAGGAACTGGAGGAATCAGGCTCCCTGACTTCAGACTATACTACAAAGCTACAGTTATCAAGATGGTATGGTACTGGCACAAAAACAGAAAGATAGATCAATGGAACAGGATAGAAAGCCCAGAGATAAACCCACGCACATATGGTCACCTTATCTTTGACAAAGGAGGCAGAAATGTACAGTGGAGAAAGGACAGCCTATTCAATAAGTGGTGCTGGGAAAACTGGACAGCTACATGTAAAAGTATGAAATTAGATCACTCCCTAACACCGTACACAAAAATAAGCTCAAAATGGATTAAAGACCTAAATGTAAGGCCAGAAACTGTCAAACTCTTAGAGGAAAACATAGGCAGAACACTCTATGACATAAATCACAGCAAGGTCCTTTTTGACCCACCTCCTAGAGAAATGGAAATAAAAACAAGAGTAAACAAATGGGACCTAATGAAACTTAAAAGCTTTTGCGCAGCAAAGGAAACCATAAAGAAGACCAAAAGACAACCCTCAGAATGGGAGAAAATATTTGCAAATGAAGCAACTGACAAAGGATTGATCTCCAAAATTTATAAGCAGCTCATGCAGCTTAATAACAAAAAAACAAACAACCCAATCCAAAAATGGGCAGAAGACCTAAATAGACATTTCTCCAAAGAAGATATACAGAGTGCCAACAAACACATGAAAGAATGCTCAACATCACTAATCATGAGAGAAATGCAAATCAAAACTACAATGAGATATCATCTCACACCAGTCAGAATGGCCATCATCAAAAAATCTACAAACAATAAATGCTGGAGAGGGTGTGGAGAAAAGGGAACCCTCTTACACTGTTGGTGGGAATGTAAATTGATACAGCCACTGTGGAGAACAGTATGGAGGTTCCTTAAAAAGCTACAAATAGAACTACCATATGACCCAGCAATCCCACTACTGGGCATATACCCTGAGAAAACCATAATTCAAAAAGAGTCATGTTCCAAAATGTTCATTGCAGCTCTATTTACAATAGCCCAGAGATGGAAACAACCTAAGTGTCCATCATCGGATGAATGGATAAAGAAGATGTGGCACATATATACAATGGAATATTACTCAGCCATAAAAAGAGACGAAATTGAGCTATTTGTAATGAGGTGGATAGACCTAGAGTCTGTCATACAGAGTGAAGTAAGTCAGAAAGAGAGAGACAAATACCGTATGCTAACACATATATATGGAATTAAAAAAAAAATGTCATGAAAAACCTAGGGGTGAAACAGGAATAAAGACACAGACTTACTAGAGAATGGACTTGAGGCTATGGGGAGGGGGAAGGGTAAACGGTGACAAAGCGATAAAGAGGCATGGACATATATACACTACCAAACGTAAGGTAGATAGCTAGTGGGAAGCAGCCGCATAGCACAGGGAGATCAGCTCGGTGCTTTGTGACCGCCTGGAGGGGTGGGATAGGGAGGGTGGGAGGGAGGGAGACGCAAGCGGGAAGAGATATGGGAATATATGTATATATATAACTGATTCATTTTGTTGTGAAGCTGAAACTAACATACCATTGTAAAGCAATTATACTCCAATAAAGATGTTAAAAAAAAAAAAAAGTATTTATGGAGCTCACACCAGTGTTGTAGGTACTCTGATTGCTTGGATTCTGATAAAACAGTTCAAACAGTTCTTTTCCTCATGAAGCTTACCATTTTATGAAAGGGATAGACATTAAATATAATTATTTAAATATAGATGTGAGAAGTGTTATGAAATAAAAACAGTGAAGGCTTTTATGGGGAAACAGTATTTAAGCTGATACCTATAGGATAAATGGGAATTAGCCAAGCCAAGTAGTGAAGAGATGAATATGATGAAGAGAAGAGTATGAAAATGCAGGAGCTCAGAACCTTTAAAGAACTAACAAAACAAAACAAAACACAAGTGAGATATAAGTAATATATTTTTCATTTTAAAAGTTGGAGAACTGAAGCTCTGTAATATTAAGTCATTTGCCTAAGATCACAAATTAAGTGGTGGAGATGATATAGGATCCTAAGTTGTCTTTGTTTTTTTGAAGAGGTACATTTGCTTTAAATTAAAAAAAAATTAACGTAGAAAAAAAATTTACTGTTTTTGGTGTACAGCTTTATGAGTTTAGACAAATGCATAATCATGTAACTACCACCACAGTCAAAATACAGAAGAGCTCCATCGCCCTCCAAAATACCCTCATTCTGCTCTTTTGTAGACAACTCCTCTCCCCAACCCTAACCTCTTGTAACCATTGATCTTTTTCTCTGTCCCTGTAGTTTTGCTTTTTCCAGAATATCATATAAATGGAACTGTACAGTATGTAGTGTTTTGAGTCTGGCATCTTTGACTTCACATAAGGCATTTGTGATTCATCCATCCTCTTGTGTGTATCAATAGTTCATTCATTTTTATTGGTAAATAAAGTTCTTTTGTATGAATACCACAATTTTTTAATCCATTTACGAGTTTAAGGACATTGTTTTCTTTCTTCTGTTTTTGGTATTTATGAATAAAGCTACTATATATTTATCATATAGAAACTTGTGTGAAAATAAATATTTTTTTCTCGGGTAAATACCTGAGAGTGGAATTGCCGGATCATATGATAAGTGTAACTTTATAGTATGTTTAACTTTATTAGATACTTCCAAACTTTTTCAAAGTGGCTGTACTAGTTTGCATTCCCACCAGCAATGTTTGAGAGTTTCAGTTTCTCTGCATCTTTCTAGTACTTGGAACTGTTAATTTTTTTCTCATTCTAATAGGTGTGTAATGGCAACTCATCATGGATTTATTTTCATTTGCATTTATCTAATAACTACCAATGTTGAGCATCTTTTCATGTGCTCAGTTACCATATGTGTATCTTCTTTGGTGAAATTGTCTCTTCAAATCTTTTGTTCATTTTTTAAAAATGAGTTTTTTGATTTCAAGTTTGAGAGTTCTTTATATATTCTGGATACAAGTGCTTTGTCTAATATGTAATTTGCAGATCATTTTTTCCCAGTCTATGGATTATCTTTGTATTGTTTTAATAGTGTCTTGGCAGATCAAAATTTTTTCATTTTGAAGAAGTCCAATTTATAAAAAAAAGTTTATGGATCATGCTTTTGGTATTGTATTTTTGCTTAAATCAGTGTTACAAAGATTTTTTCCAATGTTTTTCTAAAAACTATATTTAATAGTTTAATGTTTTGTGTTCAGGTCTATGATACATTTTGAATTGTGTTTTGTATAAAGTATGAAGCATGGTTTGAGGGTTTTTTTCTGCTTAAAAATGTCCATTTGTTTCAGCATCTTTTATGGAAAAGACTGCTGAATTTCTCTGCTGAATTGCCTTTGCACCTTTGTCAAAAATCAATTGATCGTACTTATGTGGGTGTATTTTTGGACTCTATTTGTACATTGAAAACTCCATCAGACAATACTATACCTTTTGCTTTTAACTGTCAAGTGTATTTTAAAGAACTCAAGATAGAAGAATAATCTATTATATTTTTGTTGTTCTTCCTTTATTTCTCATGTTTCAAGTTTTCTTCTGGTATCATCTTCTCTGTATGAAGAAATTCCTTTTAGCAGTTCTTTTAGAGAAATCAGTTGTTAATGGATTCTCTTAGTTATTCTTCATCTAAGAATGTCTGTTTCATCTTCATTCCTCAAGGATATCTTCACTGAATTTATAATTCCGGTTTGAACTTTCTTTTCTTTCAGTGCTTTAAAAATGTGTGCCATTTCCATCTGGCCTCCATGATTTCTTACGAAAGAGCCTCAGTCTTTGAAATCATTGATTACCTATAAGTAATGTATCATTTTTCTTTGGCTCTTTAAAATATTTTTTCTCTGTGGTTTTCAGAAGTTTGATTATCTTATGTTTAAGCATGGGTATTTTGGATTTAGTCTTTTTTGGGTTCACTGAGCTTTTTGAATCTCTGGGTTTATGTCTTTTTCCAAATTTGGAAAATTTTTAGCCATTATTTTTTCAAATATTTTTTTCTGCACTACGCTCTTTCTTTTCTCCTTCTGGAACTGGAATGATGTGAATACTAGATATTTTGGTTTATTTATTTATTTATTTATTTTTGCGGTACGTGGGCCTCCCACTGTTGTGGGCTCTCCCGTTGTGGAGCACAGGCTCCAGATGCGCAGGCTCAGTGGCCATGGCTCATGGGCTCAGCCGCTCTGCTGCATGTGGGATCTTCCCGGACCGGGGCACAAACCCATGTCCCCTGCATCGGCAGGTGGACTCTCAACCACTGCGCCACCAGGGAAGCCCTTGGTTTATTTTTAAAATATTTCTTTCTGTAGTTTAAATTGAATAATTTGTATTGATGTATCTTCAAGTTTATTGACACTTTATCATCTTTATTATTCAATAGAGCCCATTCAGTGAATTTTAAAATTTTGGTTATTGTATTTCTTCAGCTCTAAATTTTACATTTGTTTCTTTTTATATCTTCTCTTTCCTTGCCGAAACTTCTATCTGTCCATTCATTTCAAGAGTGTTTTTAATACCTACTTTAACATCTTTGTGGAGTAATTCTAACATGTGTCATCTTGGCATTGATGTCTGTGAATTTTCTTCTCCCATGTAAGTTGGGATTCGAGTGGTTCTTTGTAATGCTGAGTACTTTGTATTGTATTCTAGACAGTTTGAATATCGTATTATAAGACTCTGGGTCTTATTTACATTATATGTAAAATGTTGATATTTTTATGTTAGCAGGTAATCAATCTAGAGAGTTCAGGTTGCAAGTTCTGGCCAGCCCTTCTGGTGGTTTGTGGTTTTAGTGTCAATTCCATTTTCAAAGCCTTTGCATTGCTACTTTGATCTGTTCCATGTGTTTGCAACCAAGTGGCCAGTCCGAGATGTAGTTGGCGGTCTATAATTTAGCTTAGTTCTCAAATCTTTGTTGTGGTGTTTAGGATCATATGCATGCATGTGCAGCTCAGAGGGAGCTCTTATCCCAAGCCTCCCCCTCTCTAAAATATCCCCAATACTTTTGGTCCCTTGGCCAGAAAACTGGGGCTTTAGTTATCCTGTTGTGCCATACATGTCCCAGGGCTGCATCTAGGTTCAGAGCCAGGAGGTAGGCAGACAGAGAGAAAAAGCACAGGGGTTTACCTTTCCCTTTTGGACCACAGCTCTTCCAATAGGAAAGGAATTTTCTCCTTCATCCAAGTTTCAGGCACCTCTAGGTTCCTCCCTGCTATCACTGTTGCTGCTGCCACTGCCACAGGATTGCCTGGGGACTGAGGCTTGAGAGAAGAGATAATAATAATAATAAAGAAAAATTGAGATTTCTCCCACTCCCTCTGAGTGTTAGGAATCCCCTTTCCTACTTGTTGAGCCAGAATTAGTGGGCTTCTCTCCATGGAACTCTCTCTGTTCACGTCTTAGTGTCTACTCTTGGTGTTGGTATGCTTTGAGTCCAGGCTGGGGATACTGAAGGAAAAACAAGAAACTCACTGTTGGTAATTTGAATTCTGGTCTTCTCCAATCCACCTGCTATTATTTACTCCTTGGAGGTCTCAAATATTTGCTGTGTGCAGTATGTCCAGGTTTTATAGCTGCATTCAGTGGGAGAGACAGAATGGAATATGATTGTTCCATCTTACCCAGAACCAGAACTCAAAGGACACATATTGTTAAATTCTGACTAATGGTTTTAGTGGAGGAAGAACAATCACAAAATTATGTATGTGTGCTTCACTTGTCATGACTAATTGCTTAGTTAATTAAGAACTTCTGTCTTGATGGGGCTCTTGTCAGAGGAAGGTGAGTTTTCACTTTTACATATGTTTCAATTTGCACAAAGAAGATAGACTTAGAAAGCACATTTCCATGTGATAAAGGAATGATCTGGGAGCAGTAGGCTTAAAAACTTTATGATATTTTTATGTTTTGTGTTCTTTACTCATTATGGAAATGAGTATCACATGTACACAACCATTTTGTACCACTGCCTTTGCATAGAAGGCTGTTAAAAGAGAAATCATTTGGTTCAGATTTCAGAGTATCATTTTGGAATGTTTCTATAAGTTTGTCTGTTGATGGTACCACATATAACTTAATTGCATTCCATAAGAGAACTGAAGAGAACGTGGAGACTCAAATTTGAATGAGGCTGTCCATGGGCTGCATGGTCTATATAAGATGTTAAGATCAGAGACTCTAGAACCCAATTACTTAGAATTGAGTCCTACTTATCTATCTACCTTTGGCTGTGACCTTGGGCAAGTTATTTAACCTATTTGTACATCAATTTCATCTTTTGTAAAATTGGTCTGGTAATAGTACCTACCTTATAGTGTTGTTTTCAAGATTCAATAAGTTAATACCTGTACAGTGCTTAGAACAGTGCTTGACACTTTCACTACTTTGCAAAATCAGATGTGTTGGAGTTAATCATAGTAACTGGTATTTATTTATTATTTATGTGCCAGGTACTTTTAAAATTCTCACTACCACTCTACATTTTTCAATTTAAGAGATTGATGTTATGTCAACAGAATTTGTTCAAGGCCATATGGCTAGGAAAGTGCTAGAAACAGAATTCCAAGCTGGGCAGTGTGACCTCAGAATTTATGCTTTTAATTACCACATCATATTACTAGAAATGGATAATCAACAGTATAATAGCCGTTCTAAACTGATGGTGTATGATCACCAATAGTAACTGATATTAGTGGGTAGAGTTGTTCTGTGGAGCATATTTTGTTCATATCTACTGATGTTTTTAAGTTTTAAATTCATAATTAGAGACTTACCTGTTTCAAAATGGCAGAAAAATACTTCTGTCTCTTACAAGAAATCACTCAAAACAACAAAGAAACAAAAAACAATAGATATACACATTCCCTTTTAAGTAATACTAGGTGTCTCTAACTATCATCTACAGGATAGGAGGATGGAAAACAGATGGAAGAATTAATTGTCTTAGCAGTGTGAATGTCAAATCTAACCATCTGTAGAAGGACATACCAGTGATAAGCCAACTGATTCATCCAGCAGAATCTGAGAAAGGCTCAAGAATCAGAGGCGCTACGCATTATAGAAGGTGGGGTGAGATTGTGGGGGAGGGTTGAGGTGGGATGCGAAAAGGAGGATTGTTTGAAATTAACTATATTTGGATACTAACAACTACCAGTTCCCCAACTCTGAAACATATGGAAGGTATAATCTATGAGAAGTAAACCTGAGAGACTGCAAAGAGGAGGGTAGGTGTGAAGAGAACTAAGTGGAAGTCTGCATATTAGTGATACTTCTAGCTCCCTTCCTATGCTTAGCTCTACAATATTAGCAACAAGGCTTACAACCACCTTTCTATACTCACATCTCCTCAGTCAGGAGATTGGAAGATCCTTGTCTGAAGAAATTACACACTCCAGAGAAAATCTCTGTAGGTAACTGACTTGTGGGCTTTCCTGATGAAAAGAAAAAAACAATTGGCCTCCTGATTGTCTTACAGTGAAGTTTACTGCACGCACACAGCTTCCAATCCCTTCTTTTTAGTATCTCATTCTTAGATATGAACATAGAACCAGTTACAAACAGCCAATTGAGGACAGCGTCCAGCAGGAAGAGAGACCCAAACAGAGAAATAAACAGGAAAAGTGAATAAGAAAGAGAGACTGTCAGGAAAAAGAAGAAACCTTTTAGAAAATATAATCAATATCCTCCGAGAGGTGAGTTGATTTTGCATCCATAAAATAATGTAATGGTATGAATAAGGAAGAATAAGAGAATAACACCCTAAGAAATAAAATATTCAATAGAAGGGTTAACTGTAGATGAGGAAATCTCCCAGAAAATAGAAGTAAAAGATAATGAGATGGAAAATAGCAGAAAAAGATAATCAGTAGCAGAGGTCCAACATCTGACTTTTAGGAAGTAAAAGAGAAAACCAAAGGGAGGAAATTATCAAATAAAAGGAAAATTGCCAGGACTGAAAACATGTGTTTCAAATTTGAAAGGACTCACAGAGTGCCCAGCACAAGGGATTAAAAGAAAGACCCACAGCAAGACACATCTTAATGTAATTTCATACTCTAGTTTGACTCCCTCAGCTCACTGTAATCTCTTTTTACCCTTACTTTTCTTTATTTAAGAGACTGGAAAGATTAAAAACTTGCTTTTCTAAGCTCCTTTGTAGCTAGGTATGGCCAAGTGTGATAAAGTGCTAGCCTTTAAATTGTAAGTAGAAGTCTGCTGAAGAATTTCTGAGAAAACTTTTGTTTTCTGATATAGGCTATACTTCTTTCTCCTATTTCCCCTTCTACCGTTCCCTGTGTGGAATGTGAGCAAGATGGCTGAAGCTACGGTAGTCATTTTTTGCCCATGATGTCTCAGCTCTGATATGCTTGAACTGCTGATTCGATGGTGTCAGCAACTACCCATCTCTGGATTCCTTGTGACATTGGGGGATGGGGAAATTCCCTATTTGGTTACGCTATCTATATGTTGGATTTTCTTTTACCTGCAACTAAACACAGTCCTAACTCATATACTTCCACGGGGCCAAAAAAATCACATATGAAGGTCAGATTTATATGGTCACATATAATAGCATCAGATTTCTCAATAGCAACATTAGAAGCTAGAAGATAATAGAGCAATGACTGAATAATTCTGAAAAAAATTAATTTTCAATCTTGAATTTTATAGTTGGCCAAAATATTAGTCAGATGTGACTGACAGAGATAATTGTTTTTATTTTTAAAATTTTAAAATTTTAATTTTTTTTACATCTTTATTGCAGTATAATTGCTTTACAATGGTGTGTTGGTTTCTGCTTTATAACAAAGTGAATCAGCTGTACATATACATATATCCCCATATCTCCTCCCTCTTGCATCTCCCTCCCTCCCACCCTCCCTATCCCACCCCTCTAGGTGGTCTGGTAGCATGTGCTATGTGGCTGCTTCCCACTAGCTATCTATTTTCCGTTTGGTAGTATTTATAAGTCCTTGCCACTCTCTTACTTCGTCCCAGCTTACCCTTCCCCCTCCCCATGTCCTCAAGTCCATTCTCTACGTTTGCTTTTTTTTTTTCCTGTCCTGCCTCTAGGTTCTTCAGAACCATTTTTATTTTTTTTGATTCCATATATATGTGTTAGCATATGGTTTTTGTTTTTCTCTTTCTGACTTCACTCTGTATGACAGACTCTAGGTCCATCCACATCACTACAAATAATTCAATTTTGTTTCTTTTTATGGCTGAGTAATGTTCCATTGTATATATGTGCCACATCTTCTTTATCCATTCATCTGTTGCTGGACACTTAGGTTGCTTCCATGTCTTGGCTATTGTAAATAGTGCTGCAATAAGCGTTGTGGTACATGACCCTTTTTGAATTATGGTTTTCTCAGGGTATATGCCCAGTAGTGGGATTGCCAGATGGTACGGTAGTTCTATTTTTAGTTTTCTAAGGAACCTCCTTACTGTTCTCCATAGTGACTGTATCAGTTTACATTCCCACCAACAGTGCAAGAGGGTTCCCGTTTCTCCACACCCTCTCCAGCATTTATTCTTTGTAGTTTTTTGATGATGGCCTTTCTGACTGGTGTGAGGTGAACCTCATTGTAGCTTTGATTTGCATTTCTCTAATGATTAGTGATGTTGAGCATTCTTTCATGTGTTTGTTGTCAATCTGTATATCTTCTTTGGAGAAATGTCTATTTAGGTTTTCTGCCCATTTTTGGATTGGGTTGTTTGTTTTTTGATATTGAGTTGCATGAGCTGCTTGTATATTTTTGAGGTTAATACTTTGTCAGTTGCTTCATTTGCAAATATTTTCTCCCATTCTGAGGGTAGTCTTTTCGTCTTGTTTATGCTTTCCTTTGCTGCGCAAAAGCTTTTAAGTTTCGTTAGGTCCCATTTGTTTATGTTTGTTTCCATTTCTCTAGGAGGTGGGTCAAAAAGGATCTTGCTGTGATTTATGTCACAGAGTGTTCCTCCTATGTTTTACTCTAAGAGTTTTATAGTGTCTGGCCTTACATTTAGGTCTTAATCCATTTTGAGTTTATTTTTGTTAATGGTGTTAGGGAATGTTCTAATTTCATTCTTTTACATGTAGCTTTCCAGTTTTCCCCGCACCACTTATTGAAGAGGCTGTCTTTTCTCCATTATATATTCTTGCCACCTTTATCAAAAATAAGGTGACCACAGGTGTGTGGGTTTATCTCTGGGCTTTCTATTCTGTTCCATTTATCTATAGTTCTGATTTTGTGCCACTACCATACTGTCTTTTTTTATTTTGCAGTACATGGGACTCTCACTGTTGTGGCCTCTCCCGTTGCGGAGCACAGGCTACGGATGCGCAGGCTTAGTGGCCATGGCTCGTGGGCCCAGCTGCTCCACGGCATGTGGGATACTCCCAGACCAGGGCACGAACCTGTGTCCCCTGCATCGGCAGGCGGACTCTCAACCACTGTGCCACCAGGGAAGCCCCATACTGTCTTGATTACTGTAGCTTTGTAGTATTGTTGGTAGTCTGGGAGCCTGATTCTTCCAGCTCCGTTTTGCTTTCTCAAGGTTGCTTTGGCTATTCGGGGTCTTTTGTGTTTCCATACAAATTGTGAAATTTTATGTTCTAGTTCTGTGAAAAATGCCATTGACAGTTTGATAGGGATTGCATTGAATCTGTAGATTGCTTTGGGTAATATAGTCATTTTCACAGCGTTGATTCTTCCAATCCAAGAACCTGGTATATCTCTCCATCTGTTTGTATCATCTTTAATTTCTTTCATCAGTGTCTTATAGTTTTCTGCATACAGGTCTTTTGTCTCCTTAGGTAGGTTTATTCCTGGGTATTTTATTCTTTCTGTTGCAGTGGTAAATGAGAGTGCTTCCTTAATTTCTTTTTCAGATTTTTCATCATTAGTGTATAGGAATGCCAGAGATTTCTGTGCATTAATTTTGTATCCTGCTACCTTACCAAATTCATTGATTAGCTCTAGTAGTTTTCTGGTAGCCTCTTTAGGATTCTCTATGTATAGTATCATGTCATCTGCAAACAGTGACAGCTTTAGTTCTTCTTTTCTGATAGGGATTCCTTTTATTTCTTTTTCTTCTCTGATTGCTGTTGCTAAATCTTCCAAAACTATGTTGAATAATAGTAGTGAGATTGGACAGTGGACAGCCTTGTCTTTTTCCTGATATTAGTGGAAATGGTTTCCATTGAGAATGATGCTGGCTCTGGTTTTGTCAGATATGGCCTTTATTATGTTCAGGTAAGTTCCCTCTGTGCCTACTTTCTGCAGGGTTTTTATCATAAATGGGTGTTGAATTTTGTCAAAAGCTTTTCTCCATCTATTGAGATGATCATATGGTTTATCTCCTACATTTGGTTAATATGGTTTATCACATGGATTGATGTGTGTATACTGAAGAATCCTTGCATTCCTGGGCTAAACCCCACTTGATCATGGTGTATGATCTTTTTAATGTGTTGTTCAAGGATTCTGTTTGCTAGTATTTTGTTGAGGTTTTTTGCATCTATGTTCATCAGTGATATTCGCCTGTAGTTTTCTTTCTTTGTGACATCTTTGTCTGGTTTTGGTATCAGAGTGACGGTGGCCTTGTAGAATGAGTTTGTGAGTGTTCCTCCCTCTGCTATATTTTGGAAGAATTTGAGAAGGATAGGTGTTAGGTCTTCTCTAAATGTTTGATAGAATTCGCCTGTGAAGCCATCTGGTCCTGGACTTTAGTTTGTTGGAAGATTTTTTTTTTCTTTTTTGCAGTACGCGGGCCTCTCTCTGTTGTGGCCTCTCCTGTTGCGGAGCACAGGCTCCGGACATGCAGGCTCAGCGACCATGACTCCCGGGCCCAGCCGCTCCACAGCATGTGGGATCTTCCCGGACTGGGGAAGGAACCCATGTCCCCTGCATCGGCAGGCGGACTCTCAACCACTGCACCACCAGGGAAGCCCTGTTGGAAGATTTTTAATAACAGTCTCAATTTCTATGCTTGTGATTGGTCTGTTTATATTTGTATATTTCTTCCCAGTTGAGTCTTGGAAGGTTGAGCTTTTCTTAGAATTTGTCCATTTCTTCCAGGTTGTCCATTTTATTGGCATAGAGTTGCTTGTAGTAATCTCTCATGATCCTTTGTATTTCTGCAGTGTCAGTTGTTACTTCTCCCTTTTCAATTTCTAATTCTACTGATTTGAGTCTTCTCCCTTTTTTTCTTTATGAGTCTGGCTAATGGTTTATCCATTTTGTTTATCTTCTCAAAGAACTAGCTTTTAGTTTTGTTGATGTTTGCTACCGTTTCCTTCATTTCTTTTTCATTTATTTCTGATCTGATGCTTATGATTTCTTTCCTTCTGCTAACTTTGGGGATTTTTTTTCTTCTTTCTGTAATTGCTTTATGTATAAAGTTAGGTTTTTTATTTGAGATGTTTCTTGTTTCTTGAGGTAGGTTGTATTGATATAATCTTCCCTCTTAGAACTGCCTTTGCTGCATCCCATAGGTTTTGAGTTGTAGTGTTTTCACTGTCATTTGTTTCTAGGTATGTTTTGATTTCCTCTTTGATTTCTTCAGTGATCTCGTGGTTATTAAGTACTGTATTTTTTAGTCTCCATGTGTTTCTATTTTTTACAGATTTTTTCCTGTAATTGATATCTAGTCTCATAGCACTGTGGTTTCAAAAGATGCTTGATCCAATTTCAGTTTTCTTAAATTTACCATGTCTTGAGTTGTGACCCAAGATATGATCTTTCCTGGAGAATGTTCCATGAGCACTTGAGAAGAAAGTGTATTCTGTTGTTTTTGGATGGAATGCCCTATAAATGTCCACTAAGTCCATCATCTTTAATGTATCATTTAAAGCTTGTGTTTCCTTATTTATTTTCATTTTAGATGATCTGTCCATTGGTGAAAGTGAGGTGTTACAGTCCCCTACTATGATTGTGTTACTGTTGATTTTCCCTTTTATGGCTGTTAACATTTGCTTTATGTATTGAGGTGCTCCTGTGTTGAGTGCATAAATATTTACAGTTGTTATATCTTCTTGGATTGATCCCTTGGTCATTATGTAGTATCCTTCTTCGTCTCTTGTTATAGTCTTTGTTTTAAAGTCTATTTTGTCTGATATGAGAATTGCTACTCCAGCTTTCTTTTGATTTCCATTTGCATGGAATATCTTTTTCCATCCCCTCATTTTCAGTCTGTATGTGTCCCTAGGTCTGAAGTGGGTCTCTCGTAGACAGCATATATATATGGGTCTTGTTTTTGTATCCATTCAGCCAGTATGTGTCTTTTCGTTGGAGCATTTAATCCATTTACATTTAAGGTAATTATTGATATGTATGTTCCTATTACTGTTTTCTTAATTGTTTTGCGTTTGTTATTGTAGGTCTTTTCCTTCTCTTGTGTTTCCTGCCTAGAGAAGTTCCTTTAGCATTTGTTGTAAAGCTGGTTTGGTGGTGCTGAATTCTCTTAGCTTTTGCTTGTGTTTAAAGGTTTTAATTTCTCTGTCGAATCTGAATGAGATCCTTGCTAGTTATAGTAATCTTGGTTGTAGTTTTTCCCTTTCATCACTTTAAATATGGCCTACCACTCCCTTCTGGCTTGCAGAGTTTCTGGTAAAATATCAGCTGTTAACCTTATGGGGATTCCCATGTATTTTAATTGTTGCTTTACCCTTGCTGCTTTTAATATTTTTTCTTTGTAATTAATTTTTGATAGTTTGATTAATATGTGTCTTGGCAAGTTTCTCCTTAGATTTATCCTGTATGGGACTCTCTGCGCTTCCTGGACTTGATTGACTATTTCCTTTCCCATATTAGGAAAGTTTTCAACTATAATCTCTTCAAATATTTTCTCAGTCCCTTTCTTTTTCTTCTTCTGAGACCCCTATAATTCGAATGTTGGTGTGTTTAATGTTGTCCCAGAGGTCTCTGAGATTGTCCTCAATTCTTTTCATTCTTTTTTCTTTATTTTGGTCTGTGGTAGTTATTTCCACTATTTTATCTTCTAGGTCACTTATCGGTTCTTCTGCCTCAGTTATTCTGCTGTTGATTTCCTTCCAGAGAATTTTTAATTTCATGTATTGTGGTGTTCATCATTTTTTGTTTGCTCTTTAGTTCTTCTAGTTCCCTGTTAAACATTTCTTGTATTTTTCCATTCTGTTTCCATCATTTTGGATCATTTTTACTATCATTATTCTGGATTCTTTTTCAGGTAACCTGCCTATTTCCCTTTATTTGTTTGGTCTGGTGGGTTTTTACCTTGCTCCTTCATCTTCTGTGTGTTTCTGTTTCTTTTCATTTCACTTAACTTACTGTGTATGGGGTCTCCTTTTTGCAGCTGCAGGTTTGTAGTTCCCGTTGTTTTTGGTGTTGGCCCCCAGTGGCTAAAGTTGGTTCAGTGGGTTTTGTAGGCTTCCTGGTGGAGGGGACTAGTCCCTGTGTTCTGGTGGGTGAGGCTGGATTTTGTCTTTCTCGTGGGCAGGGCCACGTCTGGTGGTGTGTTTTGTGGTGTCTGTGGCCTTATTACGATTTTAGGCAGCCTGTCTGGTTATTGGTGGTGTTGTGTTCCTGTCTTGCTAGTTTTTTGGCATAGGGTTTCCAGCAGTGTAGCTTGCTGGTCGTTGAGTGGAGCTGGGTCTTTGCGTTGAGATGGAGATCTCTGAGAGAGCTTTCGCCATTTGATATTACGTGGAGCCGGGAGGTCTCTGGTGGACCAATGTCGTTACCTTGGATCTCCCACCTCAGAGGCACAGTCCTGACCCCCAGCCAGAGCACCAAGACCCTGTGAGCCACACACCTCAGAAGAAAAGGGAGAAAAAAAGAAAGAAAGAAAAAAGAATAATAAAATAAAGTTATTAAAATAAAAAATTGTTATTAAAAATTATAAAATAGAAAAATAATTTTAAAAAAAAGAAAGAAGAGAGCAACCAAACGAAACAACAAATCCACCAGTGATAATAAGTGCTAAAGCCTATACTAAAAAATATAAAAAATAATTAACGGACAGACAGAACCCTAGGGCAAATGGTTAAAATAAAGCTATACAGACAAAATCACACAAAGAAGCATACACATACAGACTCATAAAAAGAGAAAAAGGAAATTTTATATATATATATGTATATATAAGAAAAGAATAAAAAAGAAGGAAGAGAGCAACCAAATCAATAAACAAGTCTACCAATGATAATAAATTGTAAATACTAAACTAAGATAAACATAAAGCCAGGAACAAATTAGTTGCAGAAAACAAACTCTAAGTCTACAGTTGCTCCCAAAGTCCACTGCCTCAATTTTGGGATGATTCGTTGTCTATTCAGGTATTCCACAGATGCAGGGTACATCAAGTTGATTGTGGAGATTTAATCCGCTGCTCCTGAGGCTGCTGGGAGAGATTTCCCTTTCTCTTCTTTGTTGGCACAGCTCCTGGGCTTCAGCTTTGGATTTGGCCCCTCCTCTGCGTGGAGGTCACATGAGGGTGTCTGTTTCCTGCTGAGACAGGACGGGGTTAACGTAGCAGCTGATTCAGGGGCTCTGGCTCACTCAGGCCGGGGAAAGGAAGGGTACGGAATGCTTGTCGAGCCTGCAGCGGCCGAGGCAGGCATGACCTTGCACCAGCCTGAGGCACGCTGTGCGGAAGTTCTCCCAGGTAAGTCGTCCCTCGATCATGGGACCCTGGCAGTGGCGGGCTGCACAGGCTCCCAGGAGGGGAGGTGTGGACAGTGACCTCTGCTTGCACACAGGCTTCTTGGTGGCCGCAGAAGCAGCCTTAGCATCTCATGCCCATCTCTGGTGTCCGCACTGATAACCGTGGCTCGCGCCCATCTCTGGAGCTCTTTTGGGTGGTGCTCTGAAGCCCCTCTCCTCGCGCACCCCGAAACAATGGTCTTTTTCCTCTTAGGCAGGTCTAGACTTTTTCCCTGACTCCCTCCTGGCTAGCTGTGGCACACTGGCCCCCTTCAGGCTGTGTTCACGCAGCCAACCCCAGTCCTCTCCCTGGGGTCAGCCCTCCGAAGCCCGAGCCTCAGCTCCCAGCTCCCGCCTGCACCGGCGGGTGAGCAGACAAGCCTCTCGGGCTGGTGAGTGCTGGTCGACACCGATCCTCTGTGCGGGAATCTCTCCGCTTTGCCCTCTGCACCCCTGTTGCTGCACTCTCCTCCATGGCTCTGAAGCTTCCCCACGCCGCCCAACCCCCATCTCCGCCCTTGAAGGGGCTTCCTAGTGTATGGAAACTTTTCCTCCTTCCCAGCTCCCTCCCAGAGGTGCAGGTCCTGTCCCTATTCTTTTGTCTCTGTTTTTTCTTTTTTCTTTTGCCCTCCCCAGGTATGTGGGGAGTTTCTTGCCTTTTGAGAAGTCTGAGGTCTTCTACCAGCGTTCTGTAGGTGTTCTATAGGAGTTGTTCCACATGTAGATGTATTTATGATTAATTTGTAGGGAGGAAGGTGATCTCCACATCTTACTCCTCCGCCATCTTGAAGGTCTCTGAGATATTTGTTTTAAATATTTGCTCTCATGCAGTCTTTCTCAGGAAGTTAGTGGAAGGTGGGCTCTACCAAAGTGAGGACATAAACCAAGAATTAGGAAGGTATAGGATCTAGTAAACATGAGCTATAATAGAAACGAAAGGCAAAGGAATTCCTAGGATAGCCCAGAGGGTCTTTGGAGGTTAGAGCAGGGGAACAAGATTTCTATGGGGCATAACCACAGGAAGAAACAAATTATCTTACAGGGTTGACTTTAAGAAAAATTGAATTTAAAATGTCTTCTCTCTTTTTTTTTTTTTGTTGTTGTTGCTGTACGCGGGCCTCTCACTGTTGTGGCCTCTCCCGTTGCGGAGCACAGGCTCCGGATGTGCAGGCTCAGTGGCCGTGGTTCATGGGCCCAGCCACTCTGCGGCATGTGGGATCTTCCCGACTGGGGCACGAACCCCTGTCCCCTGCATCGGCAGGCGGACTCTCGACCACTGCACCACCAGGGAAGCCCTAGAATGTCTTTAGAGCTCTTGGAATGTGGGGGAAGATTTAACCAGAGATTGAAAAAGAACAATAAAGTCCATGGAAATCAACTTTAGAAAAAAGAAAAGTTATTACAGAAAGGAATATAATCATAGTATAATGCTTTAATCAGAAAGCAATATTTACTTAGTCATTATGAAAACAATTATGGTAATAGCCCCAAATTATGTTTCAACCATCTGGGATGGAGAAGTTGAAGTAGGTATAAATTCTCATACCATGTAGGATACCAAAATATCAGTATATACACATGATTTAGAAGTATGGAGTTAAATATAAGAAGCAGAAGCTGAATGAGTGTAATGTGGTTATATATGGGAACGGGAGAGCCTTGATGGGGTGACCAGGAGAGAGTATGCTACAGGACGGCTGTATTTGAAGTCTTTTAGCACTACTTGACTAAGTGCATGTATTACTTAGATAAAAATAAGAAGAAAAAGAAATCTCAGAAGTAGAGGAAATCTGACACTTTTTATACTTAGACTTTCCTGAACAGTGTTCTTTCACACTTTCATTTCTTTGCACATTTGCTTTACTCTTTCTGAAATGCTGTTTTTCCTTTTGTCTTCCTGGACAAATCTTACTCATTCCATATGATTTGGCTGAAGTGAAGCCATCCATGATCTTCCTGAACAGAGTTAGGGTCTCCCTTCTTGGTGCTACAGATTTTTGTGCAAACTTCTTTTATATCATTTATCTTTTGGCTGTTATTTGTTTGCATGCTTATCTCCCTTCTGAGACTGTCAGCAGCTTGAGAGTTGGGGAGTGGTGTTTTTAATTTTTGCCTCCTCTGCAGTACTCAGCATAGCGCCTAATCATAGCAGGTGCTCAGTGAAAGTTGAATGAAGAGTGGATGTAGGATATAGATAGGAAACCTGTGTTCAGGTCTAGCTTTTGCCTTTGCCCCTTATCTTAATAAAAGCATTTTAATTATTGGTGTCTTAGGTTCCTCTTGGAAAAACCAGATGTGATGAGCTTCAAGGTCTCTATGAATTTGAAAATCTGTTATTCTTTTTTATTAATTGCCCTAAAATTGCAATTAAAATTCTGTGTATAATAAGATTACTTCCTACATCTTTATCCTTTCTAGCTCTTATTGAAATTTGTAATTATTTTGTATTTTCACTTAAAAAAATCTGTTTTCTCTATAGACTGTAAGCTTTCAGAAGACATGTCTGTCCTGTCCACCATTGTTTCCTAGTGTTTTTTTCCAATTGAAATATAATTGACTTAGTATATTAGTTTCAGGTGTACAATATCATGATTCGATTTTTTTATACATTGCAAAATGACCACCATGAAAAGTCTAGTTATCATCTGTCACCATCCAAAATTATTATAATATTATTGACTATATTCCCTATGCTGTATATTACATCCCTGTGGTTTATTTATTTTATAACTAGAAGTTTGTACCTCTTAATCTCCCTCACCTATTTCACTCATACTCCCATCTCCCTCCCCTCTGGTAACCACCAGTTTGTTCTCTGTATCTATGAGTCTGTTCCTATTTTGTTATCTTTATTTGTTTTGTTTTTTAGATTCCACATATAGGTGAAATCATATGGTACTTGTCTTTCTGTGTCTGACTTATTTCACTTAGCCTTATACCCTCTAGGTCCATCCATGTTGTCGCAAATGCCAAGATTTCATTTTTTTTAATGGTTGAGTAATATTCCATTGTATATTATATACCACATTTCTGTATCCATTCATGTAGTTCTAGACAATTAGATTGCTTCCATATCTTGGCTGTTGTAAACAATGCTGCAATGAATGTAGGGGTGCATGTATCTTTTCAAATTAGTGTTTTTGTTTTCAGAAAAATACTCAGAAGTGGAATTGCTAGATTGTATGATAGTTATATTTTTAACTTTTTGAGGAACTTCCATACGCTTTTCCATAGTGGCTGCACCAATTTACATTCCTACCAACAGTGCAAGAGGGTTCCCTTGTTTCCGCATCCTCGCCAGCACTTGCCATTTGTTGTCTTTTTCCTGATAGCTGTTCTGACAGGAGTAGGTGATATCTCCTTGTGGTCCCAGGGTTCGTTAGAGAGACTTGCATGTAGAGACACAGAGTAAGCATTTGTTTAGTAAATATATCCTGACATTAATTTTATGGGTGCTCTGAAGATCCCACTGTTCTTCCAGACATTTTAGAAAAATACCTTTAAGTCAAAATCTAATAACTGAGATTTGTCCTTGTTAGCTATTGTGTAATATCACTTCTGTCTGCATACTTGGTTTTCCATTTTCTATGTATTCAGTGCTATTTCACTCGTTTAATTACTTCTTCAAAATTTCTTTCTTTCATGAGGCCTTTCTGAGTTAATCTCTTCTTCCAAGTCTCAGCATCTTAGTGTTTGATAGTTGTGGTTTATATAAGGCTTTTTTTTTTTTCCTGAGTTAAACTGTAAATGATTTGGGGCAGAGTTTTTGTGGCTTGATAAAACACTCTATACATTTTAATGAGTCAAATCTAAATGATTCAAGTCTACAAGCTGCCTTTCCCTTGAATACATACAAGTAAAAAGTCAAGGACTTGTCAAAATTTATTTTAGATTTTGCCAAATCTGACATTTTGAAATGCAGCTTAAATGTTTAACCAAATACCAAACATCACTGCATTTATTCCTCTCCTGCTGTAAGTTGCAATTTGGCAAGAAACTGAATGAAAGTATTTTTCTAAACTATTAGGTATCTTCTAAACAATTTGTAGCCTTTAACAGTAGTCTCTTATTTCCCTGGCTCTATGTTCAAATTCTAAAATATTCATTGTCATTATTTCAACTTTGTGCAGCACCTTCAAGTCATTCACCTATCTGCATCTCCTTGCTCCCATCTTCTCTCTTCCTCTTTCAGTGCCTTGAGTGACTAAGTGAGTTAGGCTATAGGTTGATTCAAGGGAATGTGAAGAAGGAATGGATCTAACTCTTTCTGAGTACTTACTATGTGCTTCAAAGAAGACACATATCAAATACCTGCTGTGTATTAGGCATTGCGTCAAGTGCTGTATGTGTAGTTAAATTCTCACAGCAGTCTTGTGATGTTAGTTTTATTTCCCCCATTTTACTGACACTCTTTAAAGAATAAGCAATTTGTCCAGTTATAAAACTTGTAAGTTTAGAGTGAGGACTTGAAACCAGGTCTTTCTAGAGCAGCATGCCTCCTGTCTTCCTTGCATGTCAGATACTCTCTGAGAACTTCAATAGCATATATTTATGCTAATACTATTTGAATTAAGGCTTTTTTTAAAGGTTGATGATGTCAGAGATTTCTCTTGACCTCAGCTATGTAATTTTTAGTTTTATAATGGCTAATATTTCATTAATATTAAGCTGAGAGTGTTTGTAAATATATTGAGTGAGAGAATAAGGATTCCAAAAGATTTTGACAGCGTTCAATGAAAAACTAAACTTTAAGGATAAAATTTAGTAGGAACAAATGTTAGGTATTGTGTGCAGGCCCCAGAAAAACAATTGCACAGATGCAGAATTGGTGAGATGTCGCTTGGCAACAGTTCTTATGGGATGCTGATGGGATTTTATCTTGGTAAGCTCAATATAAGTAGTGATATGATTAAGCTATTCTTTGGCTGCATTAAAGAAACAATAGTAACTAGAATTAGGGAGGTGAAAAATCTCTGTTTATTTTATTCTAAATTCTGTTCAGATTGCACTTGAAATAGCCCGTATGGTTTAGGCAGAGTTTAAAGAGTTATGTGGACATAACAAGGTAAATTTAGCCTGGGAGATTCACAGAGATGGGTAGTAGGTCCTACTTGTGTTCCTGGAACAAAACTGTGTTAATCAAAGTTCTCCAGAGAAACAGAACCAACAAGATATACGTATGTATATAGGAAGAGAAATTTATTTTAAAGAATTTGTGATTGTAGAGGCTTGGTTAGACAAAAATCCTCAGGATAGACGAGTATGCTTTAGAATGAGGGAAGAGTTGCAATTCGAGTCCAAAGTTGGTCTGCTGACAAAATTCCCTCTTCTTCCCGGGAGGTCAGTCTTTTCTATTAAGGCTTTCAACTGATTGGATGAGGCCCTTCCACATTATGGAAGGTATTCTGCTTTCCTCAAAGTCTACTCATTTAAATACTAATATCATGTAAAAAATACTTTCACAGAAATGTCTAGAATAATCTTTGACCAAATATCTGGGTACTGTGGCTTAGTTAGGTTAACACATGTTAACCATAACAACATTCTTGAATGAATGAATGAATTAAAAAAGAACATTCTTGACTGAATTAATAAAAAATGATCTTTTTTGGCTGCATTGGGTCTTTGTTGCTGCGTGCAGGCTTTCTCTAATTGCGGCGAATGGGGGCTACTCTTTATTGCAGTGCACTGGCTTCTCATTTGGTGGCTTCTCTTGTTCTGGAGCACGGGTTCTAGGCATGTGGGCTTCAGTAGTTGCAGCACGTGGGCTTAGTAGTTGTGGCTCGAGGGCTCTAGAGCGCAGGCTCAGTAGTTGTGGTGTACAGGCTTAGTTGCTCCGCGGCATGTGGGATCTTCCTGGACCAGGAATCCAACCCGTGTCCCCTGCCTTGGTAGGCGGATTCTTAACCACTGCACCACCAGGGAAGTCCCAAAATTAATCATTCTTGAATGAATGAATTAATAAAAAATGAATGAAGGATATGTAGACAGTTGAAGGAAATGGATATGTATAGCTGGAAAAGAGAAGACTCAGGAAGAAAGTAATGGCCATCTTTAAATATTTGAAGGACTTGAGATATTAGGTATAGGTGAAGGCAGGGATGAGTCTTGAGGCAGAAAACAGGGGGATAGATAGAAAGTTTATATACAGAACAATTGAACCTATTCTGCAATTCCTTTGCGCGTCATTACCTAGGCAGTTACTTTCCAGGTAGGAAATTCTTCTCTGAAAGAATTGAATGACTCTAAAGAAAAGGTTTCCATATACTGATATCTGAAAGTCCTCCAATACAGGTTACCTCCCAACCCAATCATCCCAAAGTGAAGCCCTTATATCAATTATTTCCCTCATGCCCACAAAGCTTGTAATCAGCATTGTAGTGTTTTATCTTTAAAAACAAATAGGGGGACTTCCCTGGTGGCGCTCTGGTTAAGAATCCGCCTGCCTGAATTCTATCAAACATTTAGAGAAGGGCTAACACCTATCCTTCTCAAACTCTTCCAAAATATAGCAGAGGGAGGAACACTCCCAAACTCATTCTACAAGGCCACCATCACCCCGATACCAAAACCAGACAAAGATGTCACAAAGAAAGAAAACTATAGGCGAATATCACTGATGAACATGGATGCAAAAATCCTCAACAAAATACTAGCAAACAGAATCCAACAACACATTAAAAGGATCATACACCATGATCAAGTGGGGTTTATTCCAGGAATGCAAGGATTCTTCAATATACGCAAATCAATCAATGTGATACACCATATTAACAAGTTGAAGGAAAAAAACCATATGATCATCTCAATCGATGCAGAGAAAGCTTTTGACAAAATTCAACACCCATTTATGATAAAAACCCTGCAGAAAGTAGGCATAGAGGGAACTTTCCTCAACATAATAAAGGCCATATATGACAAACCCACAGCCAACATCGTCCTCAATGGTGAAAAACTGAAACCATTTCCACTAAGATCAGGAACAAGACAAGGTTGCCCACTCTCACCACTCTTATTCAACATAGTTTTGGAAGTTTTAGCCACAGCAATCAGAGAAGAAAAAGAAATAAAAGGAATCCAAATTGGAAAGAAGAAGTAAAGCTGTCACTGTTTGCAGATGACATGATACTATGCAGAGAGAATCCTAAAGATGCTACCAGAAAACTACTAGAGCTAATCAATGAATTTGGTAAAGTAGCAGGATACAAAATTAATGCACAGAAATCTCTGGCATTCCTATATACTAATGAAGAAAAATCTGAAAGTGAAATTAAGAAAACACTCCCATTTACCATTGTAACAAAAAGAATAAAATATCTAGGAATAAACCTACCTAAGGAGACAAAAGACCTGTATGCAGAAAATTATAAGACACTGATGAAAGAAATTAAAGATGATACAAATAGATGGAGAGATATACCATGTTCTTGGATAGGAAGAATCAACATTGTGAAAATGACTCTACCACCCAAAGCAATCTACAGATTTAATGCAATCCCTATCAAACTACCAATGGAATTTTTCACAGAACTAGAACAAAAAAATTCACAATTTGTATGGAAACACAAAACACCCCGAATAGCTAAAGCAATCTTGAGAAAGAAAAATGGAGCTGGAGGAATCAGGCTCCTAGACTTCAGACTATACTACAAAGCTACAGTAATCAAGACAGTATTGTACTGGCACAAAAACAGAAATATAGATCAATGGAACAGGATAGAAAGCCCAGAGATAAACCCACGCACATATGGTCACTTGATCTTTTTTTTTTTTTTTTTGAGGTACGTGGGCCTCTCACTGCTGTGGCCTCTCCCGTTGCGGAGCAACAGGCTCCGAACGCACAGGCTCAGCGGCCATGGCTCACGGACCCAGCCGCTCTGCGGCATGTGGGATCCTCCCAGACCAGGGCACGAACCCATGTCCCCTGCATCGGCAGGCGGACTCTCAACCACTGTGCCACCAGGGAAGCCCCTCAGACTTCTTTAAATACCAGATAAATAACCCAATTTTTTTGAGGCCATTTTCCATAAACAGACTTGAATTAAGGGCTGTTATGAGTCCATGAGGCCAAACTATAAAGGATGTTAAAATATTACTGGAGTAGATTACAAACATGGCAGTAGCAACTTCCCTGGCGGTCCAGTGGTTAAGACTCCGTGCTTCCACTGCAGGGGAGGCGCCTGTTCGATCCCTGCTCAGGGAAATAAGATCCCGCATGCTGCATGGCGAGGCCAAAAATAAATAAATAAATAAAAACCACCATTATGGGACTCCTGTGGCGGTCCAGTCGTTAAGACTCCACACTCCCACTGCAGGGGGTGTCGGTTTGATCCATGGTTGGGGAGCTAAGATCCCATATGCCGCATGACGTGGCCAAAAAAAGAAAAAAAATTAAAAGAAACATGGCAGTAGTTAGCTCAGTTTTCCATAATGTGGCAAAGAATATAGATTTGAAGGGAAACCAAATTATTTGCCTAAGATACCCATATGCCTATCTGGCTCTGTCAGTTTCTCAAGCTGTCTAACAGCTCATCAACACTGATGCTTCTTGCCTAAAATTGTCTGGGAGCACAGTGTGATGGTGTGGGAGAATGGAAAGATCACTAGGCAGAGGGTCAAGAGGCATAAGCTGTGGGTTTAACTGTGGACTTTGCCTTAGTTGTCTCTGCAAATTCTAAATTTGGGGAAAACGAGTAGAGGAAAGCTACAGTTGCTCTCTGTCTATAGTAGCTCAGGATCTAGGCAGTTTAGAACTAACACACTAGTGTCTTCAGCCCGTTCTGCTTTGGGAAGCTAATGATGGTATCCAAGCATGGAGACGTTCCTATATGCAAAACACTGTATCAGGATTTTAAAATATATTATTTATTTATTTATTTAAAATTGGAACATAGTTGCTTTACAATGTTGTGTTAGTTTCTGTTGTACAATGAAGTAAATCAGCTATATGTATACATATATCCCCTCCCTCTTGGACCTCCCTCCCCCCATCTAGGTCATCACAGAGCACCGAGCTGAGCTCCCTGTGCTATACAGCAGGTTCCCACTAGCTATCTATTCCTGACAGCTGTCCAAGGTAGATTATGTTATTCTCATTTCATAAGACAGGAAGCTGTCTCACAGGTTAAAAATTTGCCCAAAGTCAAATGGCTAGTAATTGAAAAATCTAAATTCAAATCTCAGTCCGGTAACTCCAAAGCTCATGCTTTTTCTTTCTCCAAGAGAAGCTTAGAATCTATATAAAATCTGTTATTCATTTTTGTATCCTACTGTCTGACTCAGTATCTGTCACAGAGTAAGCTAGGAGGAAAGATTAGTGAAGGAAACAATGTGAACAAAGGCACAAAGTATGAAAGCTCAGGTATATTCCACATAATAATATGTAGTCCAGTGGTTTGAACATAGAGTATGTGAAAGAGATTATATGATATCATTTTGAAAGTTAGATTGACGTGGGATCATGAAACCCTTTGATGATTAGGTCAAAGGATTTTAGATATTTTCAGTAGTCATTGTGAAGCCCCTGAAGATTTTTGAGCATTGAAGTGGCAGGAGCACAGTTGTGCTGTAGGAATGTTAATTTTGGTAATAGTGGATAGAATGAATTGGGGGTTAAGAGATTAAAGGCAAGGAGACCAGCTAGGTGTTTGCAACAAATTAGGAGAGAGGGCTTGAGAATCCAAACTTTGGGATGGATTAGAGTGGAATTGGAAAAGGGGATATACTTTTGATAAATATTTTGCTGTTATACTTTAAGTTAGCAATACCTTGATATGATGGCAGGGAAAGAAGGATCACTTTGAAATTTAAAGCTTAAAAGATTGGGTGAATGACAACATGCCAACCACAGGGAAGAAGTCAAGGGGTGGAACCATTTTTCCCAAGTTAGGGAAAAATGAGTTTAGTTTGCAGGGTTGTTGAGTTGGAGGTGCAAAGGAGATCATTGGCAGAGCCTGGAAATGCATGATTGGACTTTGGAGAAAGGTCAAGGATTGATAAAGAAATTTGAGAGGCACCCACATAGAAAACCAGCAAAAGGAAAAAATCACTATCTAGAGGTCAGCCTATATCTGAATGAATGGTACAGCCTACATGGAATACGGTGTTAATTGTTAGTTCCTAACAAGGACTGCCTCTCTATTCCTCGTGACAGATGGGTCTAGGGATGGAGAATTCTGTACCATACTGTTCTTTCCATCTGGTCTAGGAATACTGGGTGAGCTCTCTGAAGACATTTGTTAAGAATTGATAACTAAATTCAAGGGAGATGAATCCTGTTTTTCCTTCTCCTTGTCAGTTTCTCCACCTTTACATTGTCTTTCTTTCACTCCCCTTCTACCCTACTAGTTTCTGTATTCTCAAACTTATTTATTCAGTACAAATTTTTGGTGGTATGGTGTAAGAGAAAAATAGAATGGATTGCAGCATTTGGATGTTGAGTGGGAAGATGAAAGCAGTGCATGAGAATAATTTATTTTTCTGTATTAAAGATCCTAGCATTTCCCCACACTTGAATTGTACTTTATATCTTTGATAACTGAACGGCATTCATAGTATCTAGTTGCATTAAGAGACATATGAACAAGCTGGACTAGTCAGCATCATAGAAAACATGAGACAATTTTTAGGACATGTTTGCCTCAGCAGAATAATAGCACCTTTGTTCAGGTGACTATTAGAGAGACAAAAATAAAAATATTTAAAAACATAGGAGCTGGGCTTTTTAGCTGTCGTAAGTCTACCTTTGTGTTTTTCTTTATTGTTATCATGTATATAAGACAGATGTTCTGCTTTAAATGTTGCCTTAGAAAAAAATTCAGTGCTGATTTTCACTATTGGAGAGCGTTCCGTGTTTTTCCACTCTGAAACTTGTTCTGTGCTTTCTTTTTTTAAAAAATAATCCGTTTACAAATATGGTCCTGAAATGCTTTGTTTCCTTTTTTATGCATAAGAGCATGCTCATTGGAACCATATTGTGTGTGAAGATAGTCACTTGTTCCATTTTGTGCACCCGATGGTGAGCAGAAAGTCTTTTTAACCTCTTTCTTTGTAAAAATGATTTATACAACACCACTTCAGAATTCACTGTTAACAGTAAAATTACTTCTAGAGCTATTACAATGAAGAATAAGAGAAAACCCACTATGTTAAAAGTGAATAATGCGTTTATTTTCATCTTGGCTCCACTCCCCACCAGCTTCTTATTTGGCTACTGAAAGGGATGCAGTAAGATTCCCCAAAAGTGTTAATTCTTTTTCTGGAGCTGGTCCAGTAGCATGTCAAAAGAATTTTGAAAAGAACATTCGCTTATGTTTAACAGCTTTAGAATACGTAATAGGATGTATTAATATGCTTTTAAAAGGAGCGTGGGTAGATCATGAAGAACATAAAAGAAGTGTGTGAACTGCTTTATTGTTGTTCATGATTAAAATTGTTTGCATGTGAACAGATATAATTGTTTACAAAATCTGTATAATACTATGAACAGAATGGGATGATGGGGGAGGGAGACAAAAAAGCTTTTAGCCTGATTATGATTCATAGATGTTCCTCTAATAAATAGCTTTCCCTATATAATCTGAGAGAAAAATAGCAATGAAAGCAATTTGCTACTTATAGACAACTAAAAATAATTATATCGATTCTGTATTTTTAATTGTATGTTAACCTGGATCAGGAGAGTAACAAGACTCTTTAGAAAATGAATAAGGTGTCTACAGATTCTTTAGGAGGATCAGTGACAGGGTAACTAGATATCCTTTTTTTAAAGAAATTGCCCTTCTTAAGAATTTGATTTACTCTCCAAAGGAATTTTTCTTCTTTTATTTTAAGTTGTTATATGAAAAGAATAGGAAAGATATAACTATCTTTTTTTTGGGGTGGGGGGTGCCTCATCACAGAGTTGAGTTTATTATATTCCTCAGTTCTTGGTACAATCAATAGCCGCATTCTCTCTCTCTTTTAAAATTTTATTATTATTTTACTGTTTATAACTTAATACTCAACTTAGTTTCCAATTCCTTTTACAGGTTTTCACTTTACGTTGGTCAGATATGTATGGGTGGGTCTTTAATAATAGGTAGAGTTGCATTGTTCAGGGAATGTGCCTAACTGTTGTGGTAGTCTGATCGCTCTAATCTCTAGTCTCACACACTTTTAAACCATTCTCCAAGTGTCCTCCAGAGAGATGTTTCTAAAATATAAATTTGATCATGTCAGTTGACTACTTAAGATTCTTGACAGACTTTCCCTTTCTTTAAGAGACTCTTCATAAGTTATATCCCTGTTGTTCCTCCCAACCATCTCTTATCAAACTCCCCACCTTCTTCACTAAACTTATTACATTTTTGCTGAAGATCCCATGATGGTTCATGACCCTGGCCTTCTGTTTGTATAATCTGTCACCTTCTGTTTGTATAATCTGTCACCAACCTTATACCTCCCTCTACTCTACCAGGAAAATCGTTTTTTTTGTCTTCATGACACAACTCAAATGCTCATCTTCTTTTATTATGAGGCTTCCTCCAGACTTTTGTAGGCTGATTTGGTCTGTATCATTTGCCTTTGCGTCTTCACTGAACCTGAAATAGAATTTTGTCATAATACCTGTAACACTTTTTTTTTTAATTTCTATGTTTGTGTCCCTTTTCTAAGTTCTGAAATCTAAAAGAGAAAGGGAAACTCTCTTAGTCAACTTTTTAAGCCAAGTAGTGTTTCCAGATTCCCCCTGAATATTAATCTTTGGGATTCAGGAATGAGAAATTGTAGTTCTTAGGAATTCTTGAGAATTTCTGAAATCGTAAGTTGTTCTTAAAATATTTCCAGCAGTCTTTATATGCTATATTTATTATTATGAATATCTTAAAATTTGTTTAATATATGAAAAATATTAAGTTTAGTAGTGTTTATAAAGAGCCATAACCTCCAGTGAATATTCAAACACAAGAAAATACCAGTGAATAGTTACTGGGCTTTTCGAATTATATAACATTCAGATCTCCTAGGAAAGATAACAGTACCACAAAGAACCACATGTCACATTGCCAAAGTAAGGACTTATTTTGCTTCCAAAACCTGTTATTCCTTGAAACACTATTCATAAGATTTGTATAAAGTATATTATGCACATAAATGTATTTATATTTATTTTATTTGCAATAGTGATTCACTGTTGGCAACCAACAGGGCTATGAACATACACTTAAAAAAATTTTTAAATTGAAGTATAGTTGATTTATAGTATTATATTAGTTTCAGTTGTACAACATAGTGATTCAATATTTTTATAGATTATACTCCATTTAAAGTATTAGAAAACAATGGCTATATTTCCCTGTGTTGTACAATATATCCTTGTTGCTTATTTATTTTATACATAGTAGTTTGTAACTCTTAATCCCTTACCCTATCTTTCCCCTACTCACTTCCTTCTCCTCACTGGTAACCACTAGTTTGTTCTTGTTCTCTATATCTATGACTCTGTTTCTGTTCTGTTATATAATTCATTTGTTTTAGTTTTTAGATTCCACATGTGATTGATAACATAGAGTGTTTGTCTTTCTCTATTTCACTAAACATAATACCCTCTAGGTCTATCCATGTTATTGCAAATGGCAGAATTTCATTCTTTTCTATGGTTGAATAATTTTCCATTATATGTATATACCACCTCTTATTTATCCATTCATCTGTTGGACACTTGGGTTGCTTCTACATCTTGGCTGTTGTAAATAATGTGGCTGTGACAATTGGGATGCATGTATCTTTTCAAATTAGTGTTTTCATTTTCTTTGGATATATACCCAGCAGTGGAATTGCTGGATCATATGGTAGTTCTATTTTTAGTTTCTTGAGGAACTTCCACACTGTTTTCCATAGTGGCTGCACCAACTTATAGTCCCACTAACAGTGTACCAGGGTTCCCTTTTTTCCACATCCTCGCCAACATTGGTTATTTATAGACTTTTTGGTGATAGCCACTTTGACAGGTATGAGGTGATGTCTCATTGTGGTTTTGATTTGCATTTCTTTGATGACTAATGATGTTGAGAATTTTGTCATGTGCCTGTTAGCTATCTGTTTATCTTCTTGGGAAGAATGTTTGTTCAGGTCTTTTGCCCATTTTGGTGGGGGTGTGGGATAGTCTGTAAACAACAGAAATTTATTCTCACAGTTCTGAAGGCTAGGAAATCCAAGGTCAATGTGCCTGCATATTTGGTGTCTGGTGATGACCACTTCCTGGTCCATTGACAGCCTTTTCTCCCTGTGTTCTCACACAGACAGAAAGGGTGAGGGGGCTTTCTGGGGGCACTAATCCCATTCATGAGGGCTCCACCCTTGTGATCTAATCAACTCCCAAAGGCCCCACCTCCAAGTACCCTCACATTGGAGATTAGGTTTCAGTATATGAATTTGGGGGGACACACATTATTTATTCAGTCTGTAGCAAATAGCAAGCACTTATACAGTGTCTACTGTATGCCAGATTTTGTTTTAGGTAGTTTGCATGGATTCTCCAGTGTCCAGCCCTGGTGGTCAATAACTCAGTAAGTCTTGGGAGGTGCATATTGAGGTAGAGAACAGAAGGCAGAGGGGTTGATGGGACTTGGTGAATGGGTTTATTTAGGAAGAAGGGTCAAAGAGCATGGTCCTGAAATGCCAGTCCGTGAACCTGTTACCACTCTCATCTAGGTGCCCTTGTGAACTTTAAACCTGGCAGCAGGGCTTCCCTGGTGGTACAGTGGTTGAGAATCTGCCTGCCAAAGCAGCGGACATGGGTTTGAGCCCTGATCTAGGAAGATCCCACATGCCGTGGAGCAACTAAGCCCGTGCACCACAACTACTGAGCCTGAGCACCTGGAATCCGTGCTCTGCAACAAGAGAATCCACTGCAGTGAGAAGACTGAATACCGCAACAAAGAGTAGCCCCCACTCGCCACAACTAAAGAAAGCCCATGCACACTAACGAAGACCCAATGCAGCCAAAAGTAAATAAATAAATAAATAAATAAATAAATTTATAAAAAATAAAAAAATAAAAAAACTGGCAGCAGTGGGGATTCCAATGAAGAGAGGACTGGGAGGCAGAGGGGCAGAGTGGTTGGTGGAGGTGAGCTGGACCTGAGTCCCAGGCCATGTCCACCTTCTTGGCCCCAACCGTGAGCAGGGGGAGAGGGTGTTAGGTAGTGCCTCTTGGACCCATCTTTTTCACCGTGAGTCTTCCTGCAACTCAGGCTGGGCTTTTTATTCTCAGAATGCTTTCATGAAACTTAAATCCACTAGTAAATTTAGAGAGTAGGGAGAGGGACAGTCAGCTACATGATAAAGAGGAGGCTGCTGTCCAGGTTAGAATTTAGTCTCTGACTATGGTGTTGAAGGTGGATCTTACAGAACACATGCTCATACACAGATCAGATGCACACTCACACACAGACACACACAGACTCACACAGACTCACATTCTTATCCTCCTGCAAATCTCACGCTCATACACATACACAGTCACAGACCTGCACAAAATACACATATTCACACACTCATTTATACCCATGTGCTCATACATGTACACACTCACAGTCCTGCCTAGTTTTTAAACTTTTTTTTTTGATAGGGTTGGGGTTAGGGCTAGGATTTGAGTTGTTTATATATTTTGGATATAACCCCTTATCAGACACCAAATCTGCAGGCACCTTGCTGTTGGACTTCCCAGCCTCCAGAACTGTAAGAATAAATTCCTGTTGTTTATAAATATATCCAAAATATTCTCCCATCTGTCTTCATTTTGTCAATGGTTTTCTTTGCTGTGCAAGAGCTTTGAAGTTTAATTAGGTCCCATTTGCTTATTTTTGCTTTTGTTTCTTTTGCCTTAGACAGATCCAAAAAATATTGCTAAGATTTATGTCAAAGAGTGTTTTGCCTTTTTCTTCCAGGAGTGTTACAGTTTCAAGTCTTAGAGTTAGGTCTTTAATTGATTTAGGGTTTATTTTTGTATATGATGTGAGAAAATGTTCTAATTTCATTCTTTTACATGTAGCTGTCATTTTCCCAGCACCACTTATTGAAGAGACTGTTTTTTCTCCATTGTGTATTCCTGCCTCATTTGTTGTAGATTAATTGATCACAGGTGTCTGGGTTTATTTTTGGACTCTTTGTTCTGTTCCATTGATCTATGTATCTGTTTTTGTGCCAGTACTATGCTGTTTTGATTACTATAGCTTTGTGGTATACTCTGAAGTCTGGGAGTGTGATACCTCCAGCTTTGTTTTTTCTCGAGATTGCTT
Source organism: Leucopleurus acutus (assembly GCF_964270905.1). Taxonomy (NCBI): domain Eukaryota; kingdom Metazoa; phylum Chordata; class Mammalia; order Artiodactyla; family Delphinidae; genus Leucopleurus; species Leucopleurus acutus. The sequence continues at coordinate 82,413,886 of NC_139152.1, read as the reverse complement.
TGGCAAATAAATTTTAGGATTTAATTGAAATCAAATAAAATCAGTTGTGTGGTTCCATATACATTTTAGGATTGTTTTTTCTAGTTCTGTGAAAAATGTTGTGGGTATTTTGACAGGGATTGCATTAAATCTGTAGATCGCTTTGGGTGGTATTTTAATAATATTCTTCCAATCCAAGAGCATGGGATATCTTTCCATTTCTTTGAATAATCTTTAATTTATTTCATAGTGTTTTATAGTTTTCAGAGTATAGGTCTTTCACTTCCCTGGTTAAGTTTATTCCTAGGGTTTTTTTTTTTTGATGTAATTTTAACTGGGATTGTTTTCTTGCTTTCTCTTTCTGATAGTTCGTTATTAGTTTATAGAAAAGCAACAGATTTATGTATATTAATCTTGTATCCTGATACTTTACTGAATTCATTTATTTTTTCTAGTAGTTTTTTTGTGGAGAGTTTAGGGTTTTCTATGTAGACTATCGTGTTATCTGCAAATACTGACAGTTTTACATCTTCCTTTCCAATTTGGATGCCTTTTATTTCTTTTCTTGTCTGATTGCTGTGGCTAGGACTTCCAATACTATGTTAAATAGAAGTGGCAAGAGTGGGCATCCTTGGGGACTTCCCTGGTGGTGCAGTGGTTAAGAAGCTGCCTGCCAATGCAGGGGACATGGGTTCAAGCCCTGCTCCAGGAAGATCCCACATGCTGTGGAGCAGCTAAGGCCGTGCACCACAACTACTGAGCCTGCACTCTAGGGCCCACGAGCCACAAATACTGAGCCTGCATGCCACGACTACTGAAGACTGCGCTCCTAGAGCCCATGCTCCACAACAAAGAGAAGCCACCGCAATGAGAAGCCCACACACTGCAACAAAAAGTAGCCCCTGCTCACTGCAACTAGAGAAAGCTCGCATGCAGCAACAAAGACCCAATGTGGCCATAAGAAATTAATTAATTAAAAAAAAAAAAAGGGCCTCACTGGTGGCGCAGTGGTTGAGAGTCCGCCTGCTGATGCCGGGGACATGGGTTCTTGACCCGGTCCGGGAAGATCCCGCATGCCGCGGAGCGGCTAGGCCCGTGAGCCATGGCCACTGAGCCTGCGCGTCCGGAGCCTGTGCTCCGCAATGGGAGAGGCCACAGCAGTGAGAAGCCCGCGTACCGCAAAAAAAAAAAAAAAGTGGGCGTCCTTGTCTTGTTTCTGAATTTAGAGGAAAGGCTTTTAGCTTTTTACTGTTGAGCATGATGTTAGCTGTGGGTTTGTCATAATGGCCTTTATTATGTTGAGATGTGTTCTCTCTATACCAGCTTTTTTTTTTTGCGGTACGCGGGCCTCTCACTGTTGTGGCCTCTCCCATTGCGGAGCACAGCCTCCGGACGCGCAGGCTCAGCGGCCATGGCTCACGGGCCTAGCCGCTCCGTGGCTTGTGGGATCTTCCCGGACCGGGTCAAGAACCCGTGTCCCCTGCATCGGCAGGCAGACTCTCAACCACTGCGCCACCAGGGAAGCCCTCTATACCAGCTTTGATGAGAGTTTTTTTTATCATGAATGGATGTTGGATTTTGTCAAATGCTTTTTCTGCATCTATTGAGATGATCATGTGATTTTTATTCTTTCTCTTGTTAATATGGTGTATCACATTGATTTGTGAATATTGAACCATCCTTGGATCTCTGCAATAAATCTCACTTGATCATGGTGTATGGTCCTTTTTATATATTGTTGAATTCAGTTTGCTGATATTTTGTTGAGAATTTTTTGCATCTATATTCATCAGAGATATTGGCCTGTAATTTTTTTTTTTTTTTTTTTTTTACGGTACGCGGGCCTGTCACTGCCGTGGCCTCTCCCACTGCGGAGCACAGGCTTCGGACGCGCAGGCCCAGCGGCCACGGCCCACGGGCCCAGCTGCTCCGCGGCACGCAGGACCCTCCCGGACCGGGGCACGAACCCGCGTCCCCCGCACCGCCAGGCGGACTCCCAACCACTGCGCCACCAGGGAAGTCCTGGCCTGTAATTTTTTTTTTTTATAGTGTCTTTGTCTGGTTTTGGTATGAAGGGTAATGGTGGCCTCATAGAACGAATTTGGGAGTGTTTCATCCTCTGCAATTTTTTGGAATAGCTTGAGAAAGATAGTCCTGGTGGGATAATAGGTGGGCTGTGGGAAGCCTGGACTCTGCTCGTGAGTAGTGCTTACATGCTTGCTTACTCCTGATACAGGGCATAGAGGATGGATTGAAACTGCACAGGTGGCTGGCTGGTTTCCCCCAACTGCCTTGGCTTGCACCCCCGCCTGAGCCAAGTGACCGCACTGACCCCACTTCATTCATAACGCAGCTCCATACCAGGATGAGGGCTGCTGCTTGCTGAAGGGAGAGCTCAGGTGTGAGGGACAGAGGTTGCTCAGAGCTGAAGTGGTGTCTGAGCAGGGAAGGGGCAGCCGTTTCTGGTGCTTACACAGGTAGAGCATCAGAAGCAGTCTGGTTCTCTGACTGTGGCCTGAACATGTTATGGCTAGGACTTTTCTCAAATTATTTTCAATACTGTATTTCTACCACGGAAAACCAAGCCAACAGAGTAGTTTTCTATATTTTGATAATTTCCAGGGCTTCAAATGGTCAGGGTAGAAAAAAACTCAGTTCAGTTCCACACCAGAATAGTTTCTGGAGCTGGAAAATATAGAGGTAGAGAATGGCTACGGAGTCCGAATATTTGGTCATTGTCATGTCATGGAGAACTAAAATTTAGAGTGAAAATATAACACTCTATTGGTGCAGATTGTTTTGGAATCAAAAAGGAATGAAAGGAGGAGCATATTATTTAGTTACTCTTGTGCTCTTTAATTTTCATTATACTAATTCTTGAATTTTTATCAAATGTTTTTGATTTATTTTAGTTGTGGGGAACTTGGACTAGAGTGTATATCTGTGGCTGATTAAGAGTATGTTTAATTAGCTTCTGAAAAGGTTTTTCCCATGTGTCTTTGTCAAAAGCAATAAAACTATTAATTTTAAGCTTGTCATTAACATAGTCTTCACTAAAGAAGAGCAATCAAGCAAATTTAATCTATTCATACAAAATTAGCTCTGTCCCTTGAGTCACTTAACATAATTGGGGTATTTCTTCTTTGGATTATAAAATATTTCCAACTCTTTTGTAGGGATAAAAAAGAAAGACAAAAATAGGAATCATATATTTATAAAAACCTAGAATTATTGATATGTTTTATGTATTAAAAATTTGAGTTAGATGATAGAGAATTTGGTTTATTTTGAAGTCATACATGTAAAACAAAGGCTACAGCAAGAGGATAGAACTTTCAGGTTACTAGGAGATTTAAGATGTGTTAGAGACAAGAAAGAGTTTATAAAAATAAATCAGAGACAATGAATGGACATTTTTGAAAAATAAACCAGTGATTTAAAATACAATTAAAATAATTATTTCAGGATGCAAGGAAAAAATACAAAGAAAGAGAAATGAGAGAGAAAAAGATGTATGTGATATATCTGGGGATCTAACATTCTAGCCATAGATGTTCTAGAAAGGGAAAATAAGTATCAATAGATAGAGGAAACAATAATAAAAACAAAATAAAGTAACATTTCCCTGAAATGAAGACAAATTTGAATCTTTCATTGAAAGTGCAGAGAAAGTGCTGTTGACCTGAAACTAATAAACTGCTAGTTATTTCTCTAGCAAAATGGGTTTATTTGGGATCAACAAAGTATTGCAGTTTCGGGTTTGCAACCATGGTGAGCTACACATGCAAGAGTCCTATATAGCTAGGAGAGGAGAACTCTTTCAAAGAGGGGAAAGGAAGTTGGGAGGGGTATAGTGAACAAATAGTCTATTGGAGGAATTGAAATTTGGATATATAGTGGCTTTTCATTGGCTGAGCTCTTGCCAGGCAAGAAGGGAAAGTGTTTCTTCTTCCTTTTGGGCTGTGCTATCATCATAGAGCATGAGAGCGCCCTCTTCTGGCCTCCTGTCTGTTTAAATTGAGGTTTCTGTTTATTAAATTTTCAGTGTTAACCAAAACTACTGAGAGAAAAAAAACTACACTTAGATATATCCCAGTGGAATTTCTGAATCCTATGCACAAAGAGACACTTTATAAGATTTTAGACTGAAAAAGCAGGTACTGTCTTTTCAGTCTAAATGAAGAAAAAATCAAATTGATATTTGTCTTCTTGTCTGTAACAGTGGATGCTGAAAGACCTCAGAGAAGGGGAGAGGGACTGGAGGAACCAATCTCTAATGGTCATTGATTTAATCAATCATGCTTATATAATTAAGCCTTCATAAGAACTCCCAAAAGACTGGGTTTAGAGCAGGGGTCCCCAACCCCCAGGCCGAGGACCGTGGGCCGCACAGCAGGAGGTGAGCAGTGAGCTAGCAAGTGAAGCTTCATCTGCCGCTCCCCATCGCCCATTGCTCCCCATTGCTCACATTACCGCCTGAACCATCCCCCCAGCCCCGCCTGTGGAAAAATTGCCTTCCATGAAACCGGTCCCTGGTGCCAAAAAGGTTGGGGACCGCTGGTTTAGAGAGCTTCCAGGTTGGTGAATATGGGCGATTGGGGGAGAGTTGTGCACCTAGAGAGAGCATGGAAGTTCTGTGCCCTTTTCCCTTACCTTGCCCTATGTATCTCTTTAGCTGGCTGTTTCTGAGCTATATCCTCTTATAATAAACCAGTAATCTAGTAAGTGCAATGAGTTCTGAATTCTGTGAACTGTTCTAGCAAATTAATTGAAGCCAAGGAGGGGGTTGTAGGAACCTCTGATTTATAACCAGCTGCTCAGAAGTATAGGTGACAACCTAGACTTGTGATTGGCCTCCTGAGTTGGAGGGGGTCATTGGAATCTCCAGTTTGTAGCTGGTTGGTCAGAAGCACAAGTAACAACCTGGGCTTGAGATTGACATCTGAAGTGGAGGGCAGTCTTGTTGGACAGAGAGCCCTTTACCTGCAGAATATGCTATCTCTGGGTAGATAGTGTCAGAACTGAGTTGAATTAAGTTGAATTCTCAGACACCATGCTGGTGTCTGAGAATTGTTTGGTGTTGTGTGGGAGCCCTCCCCGACCCCGGCCCCTACACACATTGGAATTAGGTCCAGGAACCCAAGAAAGGTACCAAGATAGACTTCTCAGACAAAATTCCTCAAGGAAGTTCTCTGGCCAAATGAAGTTGAATCAGAATAAATACCTCAAGTAAAGGTGGATCAGAATAAATATCTCAAGTAAAGGAAAGATTAATTGATATAACTGAACTAATTGAAAATTCTTATGTCATGAGGTATAAATCTTACAAAACAAATTTTTTTTTTTCAGTTTCTATTACCACTGTGTTCTGTAGAAAGTCTCTTGCCTGGTGAATGAATAGCATGCTCTTTAATGACATCTAACTCTAATTCTAGACGTTTTTACTTTCTTTTATTAAAATAGTCACATTCCAGCTATTAAGACTTACTCTTGCTCATTTTGTTTAAATAAACCCACAGAGAAGTACATACATAATTGTAAAATACAATGAATTATGTCACATCTGTTACATGAGCATGATTGATTAAATCACTGGCCATTAGAGATTGGTTCCTCCAGCCCCCCTCCCCTTCTCTGAGGTCACAGAGGTGGGACTCAAAGTTCTAACCCTCTAATCACTCGGTTGGGTCTCCTGGCAACCAACCCCTATCCTTAGGTGCAGTCCAAAAGTCACCTCATTAATATGACAAAAGATACCTTTATTGCTCTTATCTCTTAGGAAATTCCTAGGGTTTTAGGAGCTCTGTGCCAGAAACTGGACAAAGGCCAAATATATATATTTCTTATTACAAGTGAGGATATCACAGTACCATAAAAAATAGCTACACATCTATAAATTGAATGCATACAATACTGTCAGAATATTTTTCCTGTGGAACTCTGAATACACTGCTCCACTGTCTTTTAGCATCCACTGTTACAGACAAGAAGACAAATATCAATTTGACTTTTTCTCCTTTTAGACTGAAAAATCAAGAAATAAAATTTTACTAACACTCCAGAAACCCCAGTTGTGTTGTGTTCTACTTACTATACCCTCTAAGGGTAATTATTGTCTTGATTTCTAACACAGTAGATTAGCTTTCCTCAGTTTGAACTTATTCAGATGGAACATACCATATGATTCTTCTATATATGACTTTTTTTGCTCAGTTTTATGTTTGTAAAACTCATTCATTTGTGGAGAATAATTTATTCCTTTTCATTGCTGTGTAATATTCTACTGTACTTTGTGAATATACTACAGTTTATTCTTTCTACAATTGATGGATAGTATTTTACTATTATGAATAGTATATGCTTGTACATATCTTTTGGTAAATGTAGGTAAGAATTCTTGAACTGCTAGTCATAGGGTGTGCATATGTGAATTTTTTAATTATTTAATTAAATACATAATTTTTATGTATTTAATTTTTAAATGAATACTGTTAAATAACTTTTCAGTCTTTGAAAAGTTATGCTGTGTTTCTGCTAGCAGCATATGAGAATTCTAGTTGCTTCACATCCTTGCTAACACTTGTCATTCTGGTGGATGTAGTGGTATCTCGTTGTGGTATTAATTTGCGTTTTTCTTGATGACTAATGAAGTTGAGCAGTTCTCTCTGTGTGTGTGTATGTCTGACAAGGGTCTTGTAACCAAACACATAAAGAACTCCTAAAAATCAATTAAAATTTTTTTTTAATGGCACACAAACTAATACAAAGTGGACAAATATTGAACAGGCATTTCAGAAAATAGATAACAAATACACACAATTATCTTCTCTCACTCTGTTGTTTTGTCTTTTTATTGGTTAATGGTGTCCATTGATGAAAAACAGTTTTTTTAATGTAGTCCAGTTGGTCAAGTATTTTCCTTTATGGTGGTTTTTGTCTGCTTCTTTCATGGAAATTTTTATTTGAAGGTCATGGATATATTGTATTTTCACTAGTAGTTTTATTCCTTTATTTTTCATATTTATATCTATAATTAATCTAGAATTTATTTTTATATATAACTTAAGGTGGAGGTTGAGATTCATGTTTTTAATATAGATATCAAATTGACTCAGCATTATTTAATAAGAAGACCATAATTGCCTCATTGTACTTCTGTATCACCTTTGTCATAAGTCAAGGGGTCATATAGATTGGAGTCTATTTCTGGGCTCTGTTCTCTTCCATTGATCTATTTATGTCAACACCTCACTGCCTGAACTGTACTGTTTTACATTAAGTCTTGATATATGGTAGTTTAGGTCTTCAGTTTTGTCGGTCCCGTCCGTTTGAAAGCTTCATTCTCATGTTTCATTCAAAGCTTTCTCCCTTTGTATTGTGTGAAGAGGAATATGTAGACAGCACTCATACCTCTTCCCTCACCTTCCTGTTCCCTCTGCCCCTGAATCCCCTCTTCACTTTTCTAGGAGGAGGGCAAAGGGCCAAAAGATGTCTTCTTATACAATGTGACAGCCCATGGCAAAGTTTTTGACCCTTTTCTCCTTGTCATTATTCCTAAACTGGTTTGTCCACAGCTTCCCACAGGTGGATGCTGCCACACCTAGCAGGAAGCCTCAGGCTATATTCCTCTAGTGCCTTTTTACCTACTGCTGCATTGATTGATGGTCTGCCTGTGGCTTCCAATTGCATCTACCAATTGCTACCCCAATTTAGGCTCCTCTGGGTCTGGACAGAATCTGTATTCCATACTTTTAGAAAATATGCTTTCTGACCAGGAACTGTTTGCCATTCCAGACCAATGTTTCCCCATCTTCTTCCTCTACTCCCACTCTGCCTCAACTCCAGAAGGTCTGGGGTAGGTCAGCAAAGAGAATGTTTAATCCTGGATAGAACTTGTCAGTTATTCCTTCTTACAGACACTCCCCAACTTTTTTCTTGGTACCCCCCACTTCCCTGGGCTTTGGGGAGGGAAATCAGTTAAGTGTTTTTCCCCTACACTTGGAGGAGGGGAGGAGAACAGACAGCCTCTCTACACAAAGACTACATTCCCCCAAATGTGACCATGTTATACTCCTGTTGACTTAAAAATGAACAACACAACAGTTGTGAATTTAAGTTGTATTCAGGGAAGAGGACTATAGTCCAGGAGACAGCCTCTCAGTAGCTCTGAGAAAGTTGCTCTAAAGAGATAGGAGAGAAGCGAATATATATATGATTTGGCTAGGGACTACGTGCAGTCAAGCATACATCTTGGTAAAAGATTACTGCTAGTTACAAAGAACAGATATCTCAAGTTAATGATTTTAGTGCTCTTCTGTGTATGGGAAGATGCAAGAATCTGGGTTCATTAAACTTCTTCCTGAGATATACATCAACTTTCTAAGGGGCTTGTTTTTTCAAAGCACAGAATGCCTTATCCTGTTTTTTATCCCGAATTCCTCTCAGGGTGCATGTTGGTCAGCAACTACAGTGGCTAATGATTTATTCCTTATAGAACTGGTTGGTGAGCAACATTCTTTGTTTTACACTCTCAGTCCTTCTTTCTTATCTCTTAAAGTTAAAGACTCCTTGCAGATCTGAGGTGGAAGAATCTCATGCCGGTACCTATGCCTTTCATGAACATGGCTATCCTTGTTGTAGTCCTTGTGACTGTTGGTTACCTCAAGGCAGCAAAAGATATTAACCATATTACATATAATCTTGTTAAATAAGAAACCACGTTGAGTAGGAAACTAGTAAAACCTAAATCACTGTTGATAATATGGTTGTAAAATATAACACAATTATTAGGAAATGTTTCTGAAATAAAAGTCATAAAGAGGAAATAGTAATATAGCATTAAAATTCCGCATTATTTCATCAAGGCTTTGGAGTGAAGATGAGAAAAGAAAGATGCAAATTATACTTTGTTAAGGATGGACATGGTTACAAGTTAATTCTTGACACCAGTAAGAAATTACAGTTTAATGTATTTGCAAAGAAGTAGAGGACCAATATAATAGAAATAAAATGATAAGGAAGAATAACTAGAGAAAAATAAAGAAATGAAGAAAGCTTGAATATGAAAACAGAAAAAAGAAAAGAGGAAAAAAGAACAGGATAATAAAATTTAGTCATAGGAATAATACCAAATGTAATAGAGACACAGATGTAGAGAACAAACATATGGACACCAAGGGGGGAAAGTGGCGGGGGTGTGGTTGTGGGATGAATTGGGAGATTGGGATTGACACATATACACTAATATGTATAAAATGGATAACTAATAAGAAGCTGCTGTATAAAAAAATAAATAAAATTCATAAAAAAATTAAAAGACAAAGCTTCTTCGATTATAAAACAAAAAAAGCCAACCGTGGCTATGCTGTTTTCAAGAGATATAGCCAAGATAAAATGATAGAAATAGAAGGAAAATAAATGGATAGTCAAAACTATACCAGTTATATATAAACAAAGAGAAAGCTGAGCTGGCAATATTAATTACAGACAAAATATATTTTAAGATAGAGACCATTATATGGAATTAAACCAATTTTTTGGTAATACATAATTTATAAAGATGTATCATTCTTTTGCTCAACTGAAGAATATAACAAAACAAGCAAATTTAGAAATTCAAAGAAAGTTTGATGACAGTTCAATCACAGAGATATACTTACTATGCATGGTAACACTTCTCAGAATTTGATGATGAAGTAGAGAAACTAGGCTTATAGATGGTATGAATTATGCAGTTAATAAGCTTGAAAAATATACATCTCACCTTTAGAAACAGAGAATACACTTACTGCTTATGTAACATAAAACTACATACTAGTTTTCAAAGAAAATCTAAATAAATTATTTGAAGTTGAATAATTATGCTGTGAGTATAATGTGGTATTGGGTGGGCCAAAAAGTGCCTTTGGTTTTTTAAGTAAAAATAAAAGACACATTTTTCATTTTCACCAAGAACTTTATTGAACAACGTATTCAATCTTTTGTTCCACTACCTTCTGCCATTTTTCAGGCAACTTCATAATTCCATCTTCCCAACATTTTTTATCTTCTTGAGCAAAGGACTGTTCCAGGTGCCTTTTACAGTCTTCCAGGGAATTGAAATTTTCTCCATTCAGAGAATTTTGTAAAGACTGAAATAAATGGAAATCTGAAGGTGCAATGTCTGGTGAATACGGCAGATGAATCAAAACTTCCCAGCCAAGCTGTAACAGTGTTTGCCTGGTCATCAAAGAAACAGGCAGTCTTGTGTTATCCTGATGGAAGATTATGAATTTTCTATTGACTAATTCTGGATGCTTTTCATCTAATGTCGCTTTCAGTTGGTCTGATTGGGAGCAGTACTTGTTGGAATTAATCGTTTGTTTTTCTGGAGGGAGCTCATAACAGAGGAGTCCCTTCCAATCCCACCATATACACAACATCACCTTCTTTGGATGAAGACCGGCCTTTGGTGTGGTTGGTGGTGGTTCACATTTCGCTTGCTCCATGATCTCTTCTATTCCACATTATTGTACAGTATCCACTTTTCGTTGCCCGTCACAATTTGTTTTAAAAATGGAACGTTTTCATTATGTTTAAGTAGAGAATTGCATGCGGAAATATGGTTAAAAAGGTTTTTTTCGCTTAATTTGTGTGGAACCCATAACATCAAGGTGATTCACATAACCAAGCTGGTGCAAATGATTGTCAAGACTTGCTTTGTATATTTTGAGTATGTCAGCTATCTCCCGCGTGGTATAACGTTGATTGTCTTCAATTATTGTTTCGATTTGATCGCTATCAACTTCAACTGATCTACCTGACCATGGAGCATCGTCCAGCGAGAAATCTCCAGCACAAAACTTCACAAATCACTTTTGACATGTTCGTTCTGTCACAGCGCCTTCTTACACTGCACAAATCTTTTTGTGTGTTTCAATTGCGTTTTTACCCTTCTTGAAATAATGAAACATAATATGCCGAAAATGTTGCCTTTTTCTTCCATCTTCAATATTAAAATGTCTGCAAAAATTCACCAATTTTGATGGGTTTTTTTACATGCATGCTGATATGACAGCTGTCACATACAATCTAACAAAATTGTTTCGAATGAAGTTAAAGACAACTAAGTATTACTAGAGCCATCTTACAGAAAAAACAGAATGAACCTTTTGGCCCACCCAATAAAACTGGAAATATATCATTAAGAGAAAATGAATCTAAACACTTAACAAATTTTAAAATGAGTACAACTTTCAGGGTAAAAGGGAAATCACAGCTGAATTACAGACTGTATATGTAGCAATTGATATGAAAATATGACTTGTCAAAACCTAAGTGATGTGGACAAACCTACAGTCAGTAGAAATGTCATAACCTGTAATGCTCTTTAAAAATATATATATTTATTTATTTTTTGGCCGTGGCACAGCATGTGATATCTTACTTCCTCAACCAGGGATTGGACCCGAGCCCCCTGTGGTGTAAGCACGGAGTCTTAGCCACTGGACTGCCAGGGAAGTCCCGCTTTTAAATAAGAAAGAATAAAATTAAATGAGTTAAGCATTCAACTCAAAGAGCTAGAAAAAAAGGATATAATATAATAAATAGATGATTGAATTCTTATAGTTAAGAACAGAAAGTAATTAGAAAGTAAACAAACAAATACATGAATAAGTAACACATTCAGTAGATGTTTGATAAAAATAAAGCTAATTGAATCTTTGAATATGACAATAAAATAGACCCACCTAGGCAAACCGAGGAAAGAAGAATAATATAGCACATTAGGAATGAAAATGGTAACAGAACTATAAATACAGAAGATAGTAATAAATATAAAAATATGTGCAATTTTTTCAATAAATTAGAAAACCTAAATGGAAATAATTGATTTCCTAGGAAAAATGTAAATTACAAAATTGATCCAAGATGAGGTTGACAGTATTGATAGATCAGTAACCATAGTAGACACTGGAAGTTTTAAGGATTTACTCCGAAAAAGTGCTAGTCCTAGATGATTTTACATGTTTGTTCTTTCAAATATTCAAGTAACAAACACTTTCTATGTTAGTTGATTTATTCTGGAGATTAAAAAAAGGCAGAAAACTCTTCATTTACATAACCCTGATACCAAAACTGAAGAGACCAGAAAACTGGTGACTGATTTTACATATGAATATGGATGCAAAACCCTAAATTACAAATAGCAATCCAGGATTACATTAAAATATACCCCATAGGTAGACAAGTTTACCTTCAGGAGTGTAAAGACGGTTCTCATCAAGAATTAATTAGGGTTTCTCTGGTGGCACAGTGGTTAAGAATCTGCCTGACAATGCAGGGGATGCAGGTTCGAGCCCTGGTCCGGGAAGATCACACATGCTGCAGAGCAACTAAGCATGTGTGCCACAACTACTGAGCCTGCGCTCTAGAGCCCGCATGCCACAACTACTGAAGCCCGCATGTCTAGAGCCTGTGCTGCACAACAAGAGAAGCCACTGCAATGAGAAGCCCCGCACATTGCAACAAAAAGTAGCCCCCGTGAGTAGCAGTGAAGACCCAGCACAGCCAAAAATTAAATAAATAAGTAAATAAATAAATAGATAAATTTATTAAAAAAAAAAAAGAATTGGCTTCCCTGGTGGTACAGTGGTTGAGAATCCGCCTGCCAATGCAGGGGACACGGGTTCAATTCGAGCTCTGGCCCAGGAAAATCCCACATGCCAAGGAGCAACTAATCCCGTGTGCCACAACTACTGAGCCTGTGCTCTAGAGCCCGTGAGCCACAACTACTGAAGCCTGTGTGCCTAGAGCCCGCACACCGCAACCAGAGAAACCACCGCGCATCACAACAAAGAGTAGCCTCCTCTCGCAACTAGAGGAAGCCCGCGCGCAGCAGCAGCAAAGACCCAGCGCAGCCATAAATAAATACATAAATAAATAAAAATAATAATATTAATGTATTAAAGGAGAAAACATATACTCATCCTGAAAGACCCTAAATAAATTTAACAAATCATAAGAACATTCCTTCCTTACTCTTCCTACAGACATGATGATTACTATGTGTCAGGCACTGTACTAGCACTTTTCATGGGTCTATCTGATCTTCACATCCTTATGAAGTAGCTATTACTGGTATGTTCATTTTATAGATGAGGAAACTGAGGCACAGAGTGGTTACATAATCTTCCCAAGGTCATGCAGTTAGAAATGGAACCAGTATTCGAATTTAGGCAGTTTGAATCCTGAGTGTGCTTTTTAGCCACTATGCTATTCTGCTGCTTCTTGTTCATTAACAAAGTAATAAAAACTTCCTTAATACGGTGAAAATGTATCCATGAGAAGCCAACAGCAGACATCATACTAAATGGTGAAACCCTGCCAGGCATGCCATTAAGTTCATCAACAAGATAAGAATTACACTCTCATTATTTTAGTGGTTCTAGCCATGCAGTTTTAAGAAAAAAAAATCCAGGCTAAGGTCAGCTGATTAGCAGTGTAATTCCATTTACAACTTTAATTCTCCCTTGCCATGCAGCGTGACATATTCTCAGATTCCGGTGATTAGGACATAGACATCTTTGGGGTACCATTATTCTGCCTACCACAGTACCCTTGGAAATATTGTTACCTAAGAAAAGAACATGAGGATAAGAACAATTGCCACCAAAATCAGTGCTTGCATAGCAATGAGAGCTTAATCTGCCTTGTCTGTTAGTTCATTTTTCAGGAGTTATATCTAGGTGAAGAAGAGAAGTTGAGGGCTGGAAGGAATACGTTTTACACTTAGCACTGATTACAAAGTTGAAACTGGGTTGAAATAGATGCTCTAGTTTTACTCTTAGGTTTTCTTAACTATGTTTCTCTTCATGGTTGCAAATTCCTTCTCATATTATAAAATGCTATCTTGTGGTGTATACTGTATGTTTAGTAGAGAGATGATAAGTTGTGTGATTATAACTCAAGGAGTTATTTCTGCTCACAGTTCACCGATTCTGATTTGCTGTGTGAATAGTTATTATTGAGAGTTACATCAAGCAATCGAGGTGCACATTATTCATTAGAAAATGTTTGGTTAGTATAATTTTGGCTATGGTGCTCCCTAATATTACTTATGTAATATTGTGCATTTACAGTCTCTGATGTGACTATATACTTGGTCTATTACATATTTTATCTTGCTCAAACGGTAAGAAATTGTTAAAGATATTTTCTGGGACTCAATCACATGGGCATTTATTTACTACAAAGCCAGTCTTTTCAGTTATTTTTAGAAGGCATTTAAAATTTTCAGAGTTAATCTTGTTTTTTCTTTTTTCTGAAAATAATTATATAGGACTACCCTATGTAGTGCAATAGAGTAGCCACTGTCCATGTGAGGCTATAAAGCACTTGAAATATGACTAGTCCTAATTGCAGTGTGCTATAAATGTAAAATAAACACTGATTTTGACAACAGTACAGAAAATGTAAAATACCTCAATAATTTTTATATTCCATATTGAAATGATGTTTGGATATACTAGGTTAAATAAAATATACAAAAAACTAATTTCATCTCTTTTTAAAATCTTTTTAATGTGGCTACTAGAACATTTAAATTTACATGTATGGCCCACTTATTATTCCAGACTTATTACACTCATATGAGATACTTCTAGCCCATGTTAATAAAATTACATCATCACTATGGAGATGAGAACTTAACTTACAGTACTCAATTGCGTGTGCACGTGTCCAGTTCATCCAAAGATGGAAGCAAACTGTTAAGATATGGATTGAAAAGAACAGGGCTTTGTTTTCATTGCTTGAAATTATATGACATGTCAGAAGACCATTTCTACATACTCTGACCCTGCTTGAGGCGTTCGATGCACATTCTGTACATTTTCATATCTGGAGCCTTGGAGTGACCTCAAGTGTCAGATAAGAATCAAGAAAAGCTGAAAGGTTTTATGTTGCTCCTGAAGAATTTGTCGCATAGGTTGGTAGAGGGTATAATGATGATCAATTTGTGGAGTAACTGTGTTTAAGTCTTGTTTGCTATACACAAGATTGTATTGGCCCAAGAAACTCAGACTTACAGTTTATTTAGGTGTAATCTTAAATATGTGAGAGCTTAGGGAACATAGTATTCTCATTAATGAACGTCCAGGTTATTTGAAACGTCCAGGTTATTTGTGGAAAACCTATTTTGTTTATATTCTAAAATGTACTAATCCAATTTGATATATTAGTACAAATAGCATAACAAAGGAAATTAAATCTTTGGTAATTGGGGCTCTCATATCGTCTCAGAGCATTCATTCTCGGTATGAATTCTCACATACAGAATATAAAATATAGACAAGTTAGTATAGGAGATGAAATTGAGTATATATTAGACTAAGACCAAGGATCTATATATTTCCTTTTTGGGAATAAATATTTAATAAGATTTAAAACTTTTTCAAGACATCTCTTAAAGGTATTTAGAAATTCTTGTATTTTATAAAACAGCCTTAAGTTTATCAAGGTTTTAATATAGGCCCTCTTTTTGAATTTAAAGATTATCATTGAGAAACAAGAGGAGTGCAGTGCAAAAAGTTGGAATGAAGTAGAACATTAGCTCAAAGCTTGAGCTTATAAACATCAAAGTTTATTATATTTTTAATTAACTTTTTAGTTGGAAGGTCTGAGTCTGGCTTATTTTTACTCTTTCAAGTGTGTGTGGATGTTCTATGGATATGTGGATATGTGCCTAAGGTAGTCAAATATATTTATATGTATGCTAAATTCTATCCTGAACCTCCTTGTTTAAAAAAAGATGTATCCACATTCATTCTGTTTAGGAAAGGAGACATGCATTGGAGATTTTTTTCCTCATGCTCCTATTATAATTAATTCTTTTTTTTTTTGATAATGGGGAACTGAGATGGTATAGGTAAATGAAATCTATAGACCTTGAATCTTACTTTTGTTATAAATATCATATCTTCCCCTACTAAATATTTATAAGGTCTAATAACATGCAGGAAATTTAAAAATAATTTGAGTTAATTTACAGTATTTTCTCATTTCTTTTCCATGCTTTGCCAGAGGTATTCCTGAGCAACATAGTGTGCTAGTCACCTTTAACTAAAACTTGGCTTTCCTCAAAAGACACCAGTGCCCTCGCAGTTCTCTCTAATGGAGATATCCCATCTTCCATGCATTTCGCTCATGGTAGAAATCTCAGTCATTCTTTTGTTCTTATCCTATTCATATGGATACCATCTCCCATAGGTTTTTATTTTAGACATGTCTACTTGAGTTTCCTCCCTCTTCTCTACCTCTGTATATCCACTAGTTCAGATTTCTTTGTTTCTTCCCTAGATTGTTAAAACAGACTACTAACCTGACTCCCTGCAACCAATTTGTTCACTCTCTTCACCTTCCAACTGTCTTTAGAAAGAGCTCTCATTATAAAATACTGACCCCAGGGACTTCCCTGGTGGTCCAGTGGTTAAGAATCCTTCCAATGCAGGGGATGCATGTTCGATCCCTGGTCAGGGATCTAAGATCCCACATGCCACGGGGCAACTAAGCCCACGCACTCTGGAGCCTGTGTGCCACAATGAAAGATCCCACATGCTGCAACTAAGACTCCATGCAGGGCTTCCCTGGTGGCGCAGTGGTTGAGAATCTGCCTGCCAATGCAGCGGACACGGGTTCGAGCCCTGGGCTGGCAAGATATCACATGCCGCGGAGCAACTAGGCCCGTGAGCCACAACTACTGAGCCTGCGCGTCTGGAGCCTGTGCTCCGCAACAAGAGAGGCCGTGACAGTGAGAGGCCCGTGCACCGCGATGAAGAGTGGCACCCGCTCGCTGCAACTAGAGAAAGCCCACGCACAGAAATGAAGACCCAACACAGCCAAAAATAAATAAATTAAATTAAAAAAAAAGACTCCATGCAGCCAAATAAATATTTTAAAAAATAATTAAAAAATAAAAAAATATAAAAACAATAATAAAACACTGACCCGATCCAGAAACATGCGTAGTATCTTTCTGATAACCCTCTAGGTCCACAGTGCTTATAGGATAAAGGCTAAGCTTCTTGGCATGTTATAAGGCTCTTCACAATCTGGAGCAAACCTGTCTTTTCTCCTTCATATTTTATTGTTTTTAAAAAAACTTTCCTTGAAAAATACTTGATAATTTTGACTATTCAAACAATTCAGAGGCAACTAATTTTTTTGCATGCATTTTTCTATGTTAATGCAAATGTTTAACATCAGTATAATGGGACTAATAACAGTCTCTGTCTTATAGTTGTGTGGATGTAAATGAGTCAATGTATGTAAAGCATTTAGGATATTGACATATTCACACAATATTATGCAACTTGCTTTTTTCATTTAATATGTTTTCAAGGTCAGTACATATAAATCAAACTTACTTGTTTTAATAGTTGCATAATATTCCATGGTGTAGATAAATCCTAATTAATTTTTCCCTTTTTGATGGGCATTCATGAGCTTTCTCTTTTTTACTATTAAAATTATACAGTAAATATTTTTGTGCCTGTAGTCTTCATATTAATACTTTTATTTCATAGGCATCTAGAGGAAGTTGCAGGAAAAAGATTGTGAAATTAAGTCATTATGGGATCTATATACCACCAATTATAGACAATACTAAAAAAAAAAAAGTGATTCTAGTGCCAGAATAGAGAAATTGGTGAATACAAGAGAACCCCTAGAAACAGACCAACAGTACATACTGGCTTACCTTCAAGATATTGTCAGTTCGGTTCCAGACCACTGCAGTAAAGCATATATCGCAATAAAGCAAGTCACATGAACTGTTTTTGTTTCCCAGTGCATATAGAAGTTATGTTTATACTGTAGTCTGTTAAGTGTACAATACCATTATATTAAAAAAGCAATGTACATACCTTAATTGAAAAATTCTTTATTGCTAAAAAATCATAACCATCATCTGAGCCTTTAGCAAGTTGTAATCTTTTTGCTGGTGGAGGGTCTTACTTCTGTATTGATAGCTGCTGACTGATCTGGGTGGTGGTTGCTGAAGTTTGGGGCGGCTGTGGCAATGTCTTAAAATAAGACGGCAATGAAGTTTGCCCCATTGATGAACTCTTCCTTCCATGAACGATTTCTTTGTAGCAGGGGGTGTTGTCTCATAGCATTTTACCCATATTGTAACCTTGTTGCTGCTTTATCAACTAAGTTTATGTGGTATTCTAAATTCTTTGTTGTCATTTCAACAGTCTTCACAGTGCCTTCACCAGGAATAGATTCTGTCTCAAGAAACCACTTTTGTTGCTCATTCATAAGAAGCACCTCTTCACCTATTCAAGGTATATCATGAGATGGCAGCAGTTTGGTCACATCTTTGGTTTCTACTTCTAATTCTAGTTCTCTTGCTACTTCCACCACATCTGCAGTTATTTCCTCCACTGAAGTCTTGAGCCCCTCAAAGTCAGCCATGAGAGTTGGAATCAACTTCTTCCAAATTCCTGTTAGTATTTTGACCTCTTCCCATGAATCACAAATGTTCTTAATGTCTTTCAGAAGGTGAATCCTTTCCAGAGGTTTTTTTTTTTTTAACATCTTTATTGGGGTATAATTGCTTTACAATGGTGTTAGTTTCCTCTTTATAACAAAGTGAATCAGCTATACATATACATATATCCCCATATCTCCTCCCTCTTGCGTCTAAGTCAGAAGGTTTTCAATTGACTTTGCCCAGATCCATCAGAGGAATCATTATCTATGGCAGATTTAGTCTTATGAAATGTATCTTAAATAATAAGACTTGAAAGTTGAAGTTACTTCTTGATATGTGGGCTGTAGAATGGATGTTGTGTTAGCAGGTGTGAAAACAACATTAATCTTATTGTACATCTCCATCAGAGTTCTTGAGTGACCAGGTGTATTGTCATTGAGCAGTACTCTTTGGAAAGGAATCTTGTTTTCTGAGCAATTGGTCTCAACAGTGGGCTTAAAATATTCAGTAGACCACGTTGTAAACAGGTGTGCTATCATCCAGGCTTTCTTGTTCCATTTATAGAACATAGACAGAGTAGATTTAGCATAAGTCTTAAGGGCCCTAGGATTTTCAGAATGGTAAATGAGCATTGGCTTCAATTTATTTTTAATTAATTAATTAATTTAAAAAATTGAAGTATAGTTGATTTACAGTTGGCTTAAAGTCACCAGGTGCATTAGTTCCTAACAAGAGAGTCAGCCTGTCCTTTGAAGCTTTGAAGCCAGATGTTGACTTCTCCTCTTTAGCTGTGAAAGTCCTAGATAGCATAGTCTTCTAAAGTAAGACTGTTTTGTCTACACTGAAAATCTGTTGTTTAGCACAGCTACTTTCATTAGTTATTTTAGTTAGATCTTCTGGATAGCTTGCTATAGCTTCTACATTAGCACTTGCTGCTTCATCTTGCACTTGTGTTTGTTGGTTTTTAAAATTTATTTATCTATCTATCTATCTATCTATCTTACTGGAATCTTAGTTCCCTGACCAGGGAACAAACCCAGGCCCCCTGTAGTGGGAGTGCAGAGTCCTAACCGCTGGACTGCCAGGGAATTCCCTCATCTTGCACTTTTATGTGATGGAGATAGAGTCTTTCCTTAAATCTCATGAACCAACCTCTTCTGGCTTCAAACTTTTCTTCTGCAGCTTTTTCACCTCCCTCTCATAGAATTTTTGCTTAAGGGAATGTTGTGGCTCATTTGATCTATCCAGACCACTAAAACTTTCTTCTTATCAGCGGTAAGGCTGTTTCACTTTTTTATCATTTATGTGTTCATTGGAGTTGCACTTTTAATTTCCTTCAAAAACTTTTCCCTTGCATTCACAATGTGGCTAACTGTTTAGTGCAACAGGCCTAGATTTTAACCTATCGTGGCTTTTGACATGTCTTCACTAAGCTTAATCATTTCTAGCTTTTGATTTAAAGTGAGAGATGTGTGATTCTTTCTTTCACTTGAACACTTAGAGGCCACTCTAGGGTTATTAATTGTCCTCATTTCAATACTGTGTCTTGGGGAAGAGGGAGGCCTCAGGAGAGGGAGAGAGGTGGAGAATGGTGGTCTGTGGAGCCGTCAGGACACGTACAAGATTCATCAAGTTCACTGTCCTATGTGGACATACTTCTTGATGCCCCAAAACAATTCATAGATCATCATAACAAATATAGTAATAAATAAGAATTTGAAATATTGTGAGAATTACTAAAATGAATTGCAGAGACATGAATTGAGCAAATGCTGTTAGAAAACAGTGAAGATAGACTTGTTCAACACAGAGTTGCAACAAATCTTCAATTGAAAAGAAAAGCAAGTCCATTCTCTACGTCTGTGTCTTTATGCCTGCCCTGCCACTAGGACACAGTGGGGGAAAGGGAAGCTGGGACAAAGCAAGAGAGTAGCATTGACATATATACACTACCAAATGTAAAATAGATAGCTAGTGGGAAGCTACTGCATAGCACGGGGAGATCAGCTCGATGCTTTGTGACCACCTAGAAGGGTGGGATAGGGAGGGTGGGAGAGAGGCTCAAGAGGGAGGGGATATGGGGATATATGTATACATATTGCTGATTCACTTTGTTGTACAGCAGAAACTCACACAACATTGTAAAGCAATTATACTCCAATAAAGATATAAAAAAAATCAGTATCTGCAAAACAATAAATTGAAGTGCAATAAAATGGGGTATACCTGTATAAAAATTTAGTTTAAGGTAAAGTTAACACTTGAAAGAAGCAGGAAGAGGAAGAATGATTCAATAAAAAATCCTGAAAAAGTGTTTTAATTATTGAGAGGGAAAAAAAGTTCAGTTCCTTACCTCATACGATTTAGCTCCCCTGCCCTCATCTGGGCCTGTTGCCTCTAATCCAGAGACTATGTGTTTTATTCATTTCAGGGGATAAATCTCCCATTCTGCTGTTTCAAGAAGAAGCAATCTGAGAACCTGACTGATTTAGATTTTCAACGGATGTTGTTGGATATTTGAATATTTCATTCCTTTTTATTGCTGAGTAGCATTCCATTGTATGAACATATCACAATTTTTTTTTTTTTTTTTTTTTTTGCGGTACGCGGGCCTCTCACTGTTGTGGCCTCTCCCGTTGCGGAGCACAGCCTCCGGACTCGCAGGCTCAGCGGCCATGGCTCACAGGCCCAGCCGCTCCACGGCATGTGGGATCTTCCAGGACCGGGGCATGAACCCGTGTCCCCTGCATTGGCAGGCGGACTCTCAGCCACTGCACCACCAGGGAAGCCCCATATCACAATTTTTTAAATTGATTTACCTGTTAATAGACATTTGGGTTATTTCAGTTTGGGGCTAGTATAAATAAAGCTGCTATGTATATTTATGTATAAGTCTTTGTATAGAAACATGCTGTCATTTCTGTTGACTAAATATCTAGAGTGGAATGACTGGATTGTATGGTAGTTCAGTGTTTGAGAGTTGTGGTTGATTTACATCCCTGTCAACATTGGTATGTGAAGTATTCTTAATCAGCACCATTGTAATAGATATGAGTAGTATCTCATGGTTTTAATTTGCATTTCTCTCAAGACAAATGATGTTGAGCACCTTTCCATGTTCTTACTTGCCATGTGTATATCTTCTTTGCTGAAGTATCTGTTCAAATTCTTTGCCCATTTTTTTTTAAGGTCATTGATTTTTTTTATCTATTATGGATCAAAGAATAGAAAAGAAAATGTGATTTGCAAAATTTTTCTCCCAGTCCCCATTTCCTTTTCATTCTCTTAACAGTGTCTTTGAAGAACAGAAGCTCATAATTTTGTTAAAGTCCAATTTGTCAAATTTTCTTGTGTGGGTTGTGCTTTGGTATTAAAATCTAGAAAATTTTTGCTTAATCCAAGGTCACAAAAATTTCCCTGTACATCTTCTTGTAGAAGTTTTATGGTTTTAGGTTTTGCTTTTAGATCTATGATTTATTTTTAAGTGAATTTTTGTATATGGTGTGGTGAGGATATACAGTTTTGTTTTGGATATGGTATGGCCTAAGGATATCCATTTGTTCCAATACAATTTTTTGATAAGACTGTTCGTTCTTTAATGAATTGCTGTTGCACCTGTGTCAAAATCACTTGCATATATGTGTAGGTGGACTTTCTATTCCTCTGTTCTCTTCAAATAATCTATCTTTAATACCATACAATGTCTTGTTTACTATAGTTTTATCATAGTCTTGAAGTCAGGTAGTGTAAGTATCCAACTTTGTTCTTCTTTTTCAGAGTTGCTTTGGCTATCCTAGGTCCTTTGTATTTCCATATGAATTTTAGAATTAGTGAATTTCTACAAAAAAAGCTTGCTGGGATTCTGATTGCATTGTATTGAATCTAAAGATAAGTCTGTGGAAAATTAACATCATAAAAATATTTAGTCTTCTGATTCATGAACTTGATATTATCTCACCATTTGTTTAGGTCCTCTTTAACTTTTCACAGCAATATTTTGTAGTTTTTAGTGTACAACTTTGTACATAGTTTGTCAAATTTGTTCTTAAGTATTTAATATTTTTCTTGATATTGTAAATGATATTTAAAAAAATTTTGATTTCTAATTGTTCTTTGCTAGCATATAGAAATATAGTTGACTTTTACCTATTGAGTTGTTTCTTGCAAACTTGCTAAACACACTTTTTTGGCTGTGTTTTTTTTTTTTTTTTTGAGTAAGGTTTTCCTTTTTTTAAAACATTTTATTTTGAAATAATTTTAGATTTATGGAAGTATTATGAAGAAAGGTCAGAGTTCCCTATATTTTTTACAGAGCTTCCCCTAATTAAACACAATTTTAATTTTAGTAGCTTTTTTTGTAGATTTCATGGGATTTTTTACATACATGACTGTGTTGTCTTCAAGTAAAGATAGATTTTCTTCTTTCTTTACAATCTGGATGTCTTTTATTTCCTTTTCTTTTCGCTGCATTTCTAGCCACTACATTGGCTAAAATCTCTGGTACAAAAAAGTTTTTTGACTGCGTACATTATAGTTATTGGTGGTATATGACAAGGTAGGGCTCTCTGAGCCCCTCCCATTCTTTAAGTGGTCTGAGATTGAAACTGTATTGAGAATGGGAGATTCTCAGTGTGTTGGGGGATTGAGTTGGGGCAAGGACTCCCCAGCAGCTGAGCATATCTCTATTCCTCTCATGTTCTCGCTGTGGCTGGTGGCCCAGAGGGCTTTTACTCCTTGGAGGCCATGTGGATCATCAGTCCACTGCCCTATTACTGTAGCCAAATCCATGGTCCTACCAGGAAATGAGCTTGACAAAGTGGTTATTGAGGGCAATGCAAACCACGGTATCAAGGGTGAAAGAGTGGGTGTCACTGGTAAAGTTGCAGGAGACAGCAAGATTTTCAGTGTAGGCCAGGATGCTCTTTAGTGGGCCCTCTGATGCCTGCTTCACCAACTTTTTGGTGTCATTATATTTGCAACTTTCTCCAGATGGCAAGTCAGATCTATGATCATCATACTGTTGGTGGGGACACAGAAGGCCATGCCAGTATGCTTCCACTTCACCTCAGGGATGACTTTGCCAACAATCTTGGCAGTGCTAGTAGATGCCAAAATGATGTTTTGGGAAACCCTGTGGCTGTCACTGTATAGTTTCCCAGAGGGGCCATCAATTTTCAGTCTTCTGGGTGGCAGTGATGGCATTGACTGTGGTCATGAGTCCCTCTATAATGCCAAAGTTGTCATGGGTTACCTTGGCCAGGGGTGCCAGGCATTTGATGGTGCAGGAGGCATTGCTGACAATCTTGAGGGAGTTGACATACTTCTCATGGTTTATGCCCATCACAAACATGGGGGTTTCAGCAAAAGGGGCAGAGATGATGACCCTTTTGGCTCCACCCTTCAAGCGAACCTTAGCTTACTCCAAGGTAGTGAAGACATGAGTAGACTTCACCATATATCCAGCAGCAGCATCACCCCGTTTGACATTGGCAGGATCTCATTACTGGAAGATGGAGATGGACTTTTCATTGATGACAAGCTTCCCAGTTTCAACCTTGACTGTGCCATCAAACTTGCCATGGGTAGAATCACATTGAAACATGTAGACCATGAAGTTGGGGTCTATGAAGGGTCATTGACGGCAACGTTTTTCACTTTGCCAGAGTTAAAAGCAGCCCTGGTGACCAGATATCTGATACAGACAAATCCATTTACTCCAATCTTCACTATCATGTCTTAGCAATGCAGCTGGCACTGCACAGGAAAATCAGCTGTCTGTTGAATGAAGAAAAACAGAGAGCCTCGGGAAACAGACATAACTTGCCCTGTTCTTGATCTTAAGGGGAATACATTCAGTCTTTCATCATTAAGATTATGTTAGCTATAAGTTTTTTGTAGATGTATTTTATAGGTTGATGAAATTTCCTTCTATTCCCAGTTTAGTAACAGTTTTTATTAGGAATTGATGTTGGAGTTTGGCAAGTACTATTTCCATATCTGTTGAGATAATAATGATTTTTCTGTTTTAGTTTGTTAATATAGTAATTTATGAATGTTAAAACAAATTTGCATTCCTGAAATAAACTCCATTTCATCATGGTGTAGTGTTCTTTTCATATATTGTTGGATTCAACTTGCTAGAATTTTGCTGAGAATTTTTGCTTCTGTATTCACGAGTGATATATTGATCTGTAGTTCTTTCTTGTCATATGTCTTTGGTGTCATAGAATATTAGGCAGTATTTGTGGCTCTTCAATATTTTGGAATGATTTTTGTAGAACTGATACTATTTCTTCCTTAAATATCTGGCGTAATTCCCCATTGAAACCACCTGGACCTGGACGTTTTTATTTTGTTTTGTGGGGAATGTTTTGTAACCACAAGTTCAAGTTCAGTTTCCTTAATAGATGTAGGGCTATTCAGGTGATCCTATTTTTAAAAATGAGTTTTGGTGGTTTGTGTTTTTCAAGAAACTTGCCCATTTCATCTAAGTTTTTTAATTTATTGGTATAAAGTTATTAAAAATATTTTCTTACTGTTCATATTTCTAGAATATGTAGTGATATTACCTCTCTGCTCCTAAGTTAGTAATTTGTATCTTCTATTTTAATCCTTATCAGTTTGCCTATAGATTTTAAAATTTTATAGAGTATTTTAAAGAATCACTTTTTGATTTCATTGATTGTCTCTATTGTTATCCTGTTTTCTTTTTCACTGGTTTCCTTTCTTCTGCTTACTTTGGGGTTAATATGCTCTTCTTTTCCTATTTCTTAAAGTGGAAGCTGAGGTCATCAATGTGGGACCTTTCTTTGATCTATCAGTGTCATTTTAATACTATACATTTTTCTTTAGGTACTACTTTAGTTGCATCCCCAAAGTTTTGATATTTTGTGTTTTCTTTCTCTTTCAGTTGTAAATACATTCGAAAATCTTTTTGATATCTTCTTTGACTTATGTGTTATTCAGTTTCTAATATTTGTGGATATTAAAGATACCTTTTGGTGAACGATTTTTAATTTAATTGGAGTCAGAATATAGTTTTGTGATTTGAATCTTTTATTTTATTTTTAAATTTTTTTAAACATCTTTATTGGAGTATAATTGTTTTACAATGGTGTGTTAGTTTCTGCTTTATAACAAAGGGAATCAGATATACATATACATACATCACAATATCTCCTCCCTCTTGCATCTCCCTCCCACCCTCCCTATCCCACCCCTTTAGGTGGTCACAAAGCACAGAGCTGATCTCCCTGTGCTATGCGGGGGCTTCTGACTAGCTATCTTTTTACATTTGGTAGTATATATAAGTCTATGCCACTCTCTCATTTCACCCAGCATACCCTTCCCCCTCCCAGTGTCCTCAAGTCCATTCTCTATGTCTTTATTCCAGTCCTGCCCCGAGGTTTTTCAGAACCATTTTTTTTTTTTTTTTTAGATTCCATATATATGTGCTAGCATACGGCATTTGTTTTTCTGTTTCTGACTTACTTCACTCTGTATGACAGATTCTAGGTCCTACCACCTCAATACAAATAACTCAATTTCGTTTCTTTTTATGGCTGAGTAATATTCCACTGTATATATATATGCCACATCTTCTTTATCCATTCATCTGTCGATGGACAATTAGGTTGCTTCCATGTCCTGGCTATTGTAAATAGAGCTGCAGTGAACATTGTGGTCCATGACTCTTTTTGAATTATGGTTTTCTCAGGGTATATGCCCAGTAGTGAGATTGCTGGGTCCTATGGTAGTTCTATTTTTAGTTTTTTAAGGAACCTCCATACTGTTCTCCATAGTGGCTGTATCATTTACATTCCCACCAACAGTGCCAGAGGGTTCCCTTTTCTCCACACCCTCTCCAGCATTTATTGTTTGTAGATTTTTTGATGATGGCCATTCTGACTGGTGTGAGGTGATACCTCATTGTAGTTTTGATTTCCATTTCTCTAATGATTAGTGATGTTGAGCACCCTTTCATGTGTTTGTTGGCAATCTGTATATCTTCTTTGAAGAAATGTCTATTTAGGTTTTCTGCCCATTTTTGGATTGGGTTGTTTTGTTTATATTGAGCTGCATGAGCTGCTTGTATATTTTGGAGATTAATCCTTTGTCAGTTGCTTCATTAGCAAATATTTTCTCCATTCTGAGGGTTTTCTTTTTGTCCTGTTTATGGTTTCCTTTGCTTTTCAAAAGCTTTTAAATTTCATTAGGTCCCATTTGTTTATTTTTGTTTTTATTTCCATTTCTTTAGGAGATGGGTCAAAAAGGATCTTGCTGTGATTTATGTCATAGAGTGTTCTGCCTATATTTTCTTCTAAGAGTTTTATAGTGTCTGGCCTTACATTTAGGTCTTAATCCATTTTGAGTTTATTTTTGTGTATGGTGTTAGGGAGTGTTCTAATTTCTTTCTTTTACATGTAGCTTTCCAGTTTTCCCTGCACTACTTATTGAAGAGACTGTCTTTTCTCCATTTTATATTCTTGCCTTCTTTATCAAAAATAAGGTGACCGTAGGTGCGTGGGTTTATCTCTGGGCTTTCTATCCTGTTCCATTGATCTATATTTCTGTTTATGTGCCAGTACCATACTGTCTTGATTACTGTAGCTTTGTAGTATATTCTGAAGTCCAGGAGCCTGATTCCTCCAGCTCCATTTTTCTTTCTCAAGATTGCTTTGGCTATTCATGGTCTTTTGTGTTTCCATACATATTGTGCAATTTTTTGTTCTAGTTTTGTGAAAAATGCCATTGGTAGTTTGATAGGGATTGCATTGAATCTGTAGATTGCTTTGGGTAGTATAGTCATTTTCACAATGTTGATTCTTCCAATCCAAGAACATGGTATATCTCTCCATCTGTTGATATCATCTTTAATTTCTTTCACCAGTGTCTTATAGTTTTCTGCATACAGGTCTTTTGTCTCCTTAGTTAGGTTTATTCCTAGGTATTTTATTCTTTTTGTTGCAAAGGTAAATGGGAGTGTTTTCTTAATTTCTCTTTCAGATTTTTCATCATTAGTGGATAGGAATGCAAAAGATGTCTGTGCATTAATTTTGTATCCTGTTACTTTACCAAATTCATTGATTAGCTCTAGTAGTTTTCTGGTAACATCTTTAGGATTCTCTATGTATAGTATCATGTCATCTGCAAACAGTGACAGTTTTACTTCTTCTTTTCCAGTTCGGATTCCTTTTATTTCTTTTTGTTCTCTGATTGCTGTGGCTAAAACTTCCAAAACTGTTTTGAATAATAGTGGTGAGAGTGGACACCCTTGTCTTTTTCCTGATCTTAGAGGAAATGGTTTCCGTTTTTCACCATTGAGAATGATGTTGGCTGTGTGTTTCTCATGTGTGGCCTTCGTTATGCTGAGGTATGTTCCCTATGTGCCTGCCTTCTGGAGGGTTTTTATCATAAGTGGATGTTGAATTTTGTCGGAAGCTTTTTCCGCATCTATTGAGATGATCACATGGATTTCTCCTTCAATTTGTTAATATGGTTTATCACATTGGTTGATTTGCATATATTGAAGAATCCTTGCATTCCTGGGATAAACCCTACTTGATCATGGTGTATGATCCTTTTAATGTGCTGTTGGATTCTGTTTGCTAGTATTTGTTGAGGATTTTTGTATCTATGTTCATCCGTGATATTGGTCTGTAGTTTTCTTTTTTGTGCCATCTTTGTCTGGTTTTGGTATCAGGGTGATGGTGGCCTCATAGAATGAGTTTGGGAGTGTTCCTCCCTCTGCTGTATTTTGGAAGTGTTTGAGAAGGATAGTTGTTAGGTCGTCTGTAAATGTTTGATAGAATTCACCTGTGAAGCCATCTGGTCCTGGGCTTTTGTTTGTTGGAAAATTTTTAATCACAGTCAGAATTTCTGTGCTTGTGATTTGTCTGTTTATATTTTCTGTTTATTCCTGGTTCAGTCTTGGAAGGTTGTCGTTTTCTAAGAATTTGTCCATTTCTTCCATGTTGTCCATTTTAATGGCATATAGTTGCTTGTAGTAATCTCTCATGATCCTTTGTATTTCTGCAGTGTCAGTTGTTACTACTCCTTTTTCATTTCTAATTCTACTGATTTGAGTCTTCTTTTTTTTCTTGATGAGTCTGGCTAATGGCTTATCTTCACAGAGAACCAGCTTTTAGTTTTTTTTGATCTTTGCTATTGTTTTCTTCATTTATTTTTCGTTTATGTCTAATGTGGTCTTTGTGATTTCTTTCCTTTTGCTAACTTTGGGGTTTTTTTTTGTTCTTCTCTAGTTGCTTTAGGTGTAAGGTTAGGTTGTTTATTTGAGACGTTTCTTGTTTCTTGAGGATTCTATTGCTATAAACTTCCGTCTTAGAAGTGCTTTTGCTGCATCCCATAGGTCTTGGGTCATCCTGTTTTCATTGTCATTTGTTTCTAGGTATTTTTTGATTTCCTCTTTGATTTCTTCAGTGATCTCTTGGTTATAAGTAGTGTATTGTCTTGCTTCCATGTGTTTGTGTTTTTTACAGAGCTTTTTCTGTAATTGATATCTAGTCTCATCGCACTGTGGTCAGAAAAGATACTTGATACGATTTCGATTTTCTTAAATTTACCAAGGCTTGATTTGTGACCTAAGATATGATCTATCCTGGAGAATGTTCCATGAGCACTTGAGAAGAAAGTGTATTCTCTTGTTTTTGGATGGAATGTCCTATAAATATCAATTAAGTTCATCTTGTTTAATGTGTCATTTAAATTTTGTGTTCCTCATTTATTTTCATTGTGGATGATCTGTCCATTGGTGACAGTGGGGTGTTAAAAGTCCCCTACTGTGATTGTGTTACTGTTGATTTCCCCTTTTATGGCTGTTAGCATTTGCCTTATGTATTGAGGTGCTCCTACTTTGGGTGCATAAATATTTACAATTGTTATATCTTCTTCTTGGATTGATCCCTTGATCATTATGTAGTGTCCTTCTTTGTCTCTTGTAATGGTCTTTATTTTAAAGTCTATTTTGTCTGATATGAGAATTGCTACTCCAGCTTTCTTGTGATTTTCATTTGCATGGAATATCTTTTTTCATTCCCTCACTTTCAGTCTGTATGTGTCCCTAGGTCTGAAGTGGGTCTCTCGTAGACAGCATATATATATGGGTCTTGTTTTTGTATCCATTCAGCCAGTCTGTTTTTTTTGGTTGGAGCATTTAATCCATTTACATTTAGGATAATTATCACTATGTATGTTCCTATTACCATTTTCTTAATTGTTATGGGTTTATTTTTGTAGGTCTTTTCCTTCACTTGTGTTTCCTGCCTAGAGAAGTTCCTTTAACATTTGTTGTAACGCTGGTTTGGTGGTGCTGAATTCTCTTAACTTTTACTTGTCTGTAAAGGTTTTAATTTCTCTGTTGAAGTTGAATGTGATCCTTGCTGTGTAGAGTAATCTTGGTTGTAGGTTTTTCCCTTTAATCACTTTCAGTATGTACTGCCTCTCCCTTCTGGCTTGCAGAGTTTCTGCTGAAAGATCACCTGTTAACCTTATGGGGATTCCCTTGTATGTTAATTGTTGTTTTTCCCTTGATGCTTTTAATATATTTTCTTTGTATTTAATTTTTGATAGTCTGATTAATATGTGTCTTGGCATGTTTCTCCTTGGTTTTATCCTGTATGGGACTCTCTATGCTACCTGGACTTTTTGAGTCTTTTGTTTCCCATATTAGGGACGTGTTCAACTGTAAAATCTTGAAATATTTTCTCAGTCTCCTTCTTTTCCTCTTCTTCTGCTGGGACCCCTATAATTGGAATGTTGGTGTGTTTAATGTTGTCCCATGGGTCTCTGAGAGTATCCTCCATTCTTTTCCTTCTTTTTTCTTTATTCTGCTCTGCGGTAGTTATTTCCACTATTTTATCTTCGAAGTCACTTTTCCGTTCTTCTGCCTCAGTTATTCTGCTATTGATCCCTTCTACAGAATTTTTAAGTTCATTTATTGTGTTGTTCATCATTGTTTGTTTGCTCTTTAATTCTTCTAGGTTCTTGTTAAACGTTCTGGTATTTTCTCCATTCTTTTTCCAAGAATTTGGATCATCTTTACTATCATTATTCTGAATTCTTTTCCAGGTAGACTGCCTGTTTCCTCTTCATTTGTTTGTTCTGGTGGGTTTTTACCTTACTGTTTCATTTGTTGTGTGTTTCTGTGTCGTCTCATTTCGCTTCACTTACTGTGTTTTGGGTCTCCTTTTCGCAGGCTGCAGGTCCCTAGTTCCCGTAATTTTTGGTGTTGCCCCCAGTGGCTAAGGTTGCTTCAGTGTGTTGTGTAGGCTTCCTGGTGGAGGGACTAGTGCCTGTGTTCTGGTGGACGAGGCTGGATCTTGTCTTTCTGGTGGGTAGGACTGCATCTGGTTCTGTGTTTTTGGGTGTCTATGACCTTATGATTTTAGGCAGCCTCTCTGCTAATGGATGGGGTTGTGTTCCTGTCTTGCTAGTCGTTTGGCATAGGGTTTCCAGCACTGTGGCTTGCTGGTCGTTGAGTGGAGCTCGGTCTTAGCCTTGAGATGGAGATCTCTGGGGGAGCTTTCACCATTTGATATTACATGGAGCCGGGAGGTCTCTGGTGGACCAATGTCCTGAACTTGGCTCTCCCACATCAGAGGCCCAGCTCTGACACCCAGCCAGAGCACGAAGACCCTGTCAGCCATATGGCTCAGAAGAAAAATGAGAAAAAAAGAAAGAAAAATAAAATAAAGTTATTAAAATAAAAAAATTATTGAAAACTTAAAAAATTAAAAAGTAAGAAAAAAAAGGAAGAAAAATACAATGGACAGACAGAACCCTAGGCCAAATGGTAAAAGCAAAGCCATATAGACAAAATCATACAAAGAAGCATACACATACACACTCACAAAAAGAGAAAAAGGAAAAAAATATATATATATATTAAAAAAAAAAGGAAGCGAACAACCAAATCAATAAACAAATCTAATGATAATAAAGTCTAAATAGTAAAGTAAAATAAACATAAAACCAGAAACAAATTAGATGCAGAAAGCAAACCTCAAGTCTACAGTTGCTCCCAAAGTGTTCTGCGTCAATTTTGGGATGATTAGTTGTCTATTCAGGTAATCTACAGATGCAGGGTACATCAAGTTGATTGTGGAGATATATCCCGTGCTCCTGAGGCTGCTGGGAGAAATTTCTGTTTCTC
Source organism: Leucopleurus acutus (assembly GCF_964270905.1). NCBI lineage: Eukaryota > Metazoa > Chordata > Mammalia > Artiodactyla > Delphinidae > Leucopleurus > Leucopleurus acutus. The sequence continues at coordinate 82,382,261 of NC_139152.1, read as the reverse complement.
TTCTTTGTACTGCTCCTGGCGTTCAGAATTTGGCCCTGCCTCTGCGTGTAGGTCACCTGAGGGTGTCTGTTCTTCGCTCAGACAGGACGGGGTTAAAGTAGCAGCTGATTAGGGGGCTCTGGCTCACTCATTTGGGGGGGGTGGGAGGGGTACGGAATGTGCGGAGAACCTGCAGTGGCAGAGGCCGGTGTGTTGTTGCAACAGCCTTAGGCACGCCGTGCGTTCTCCTGGGGAAGTTGTCCCTGGATCACAGGACCCTGGCAGTGGCGGCCTGCACAGACTTTTGGGAAGGGAGGTGTGGATAGTGACCTGTGCTTGCACACAGCGTTCTTGGTGGCTGCAGCAGCAGCCTGTCTCTGGTGTCCACGCTGATAGCCGTGGCTCGTGCCCGTTTCTGGAGCTCATTTAGGCAGTGCTCTGAATCCCTTCTCCTTGCGCACCCCAAAACGGTGTTCTCTTGCCTCTTTAGCAGGTCCAGATTTTCCCCAGACTCCCTCCCGGCTAAGCTGTGGTGCACTAGCCCCCTTCAGGCTGTGTTCACGCAGCCAACCCCAGTCCTCTCCCTGGGATCTGACCTCCGAAGCTTGAAGCTCGAGCCTCAGCTCCCAGCTCCCGTCTGCCCCGGGGGGAGGGGGCAGACAAGCCTCTCGGGCTGGTGAGTGCTGGTCAGTACCAATCGTCTGTGCGGGAATCTCTCCGTTTTCCTCTGCATCCCTGTTGCTGCGCTCTCCTCCGTGGTTCTGAAGCTTCCCCGTGTCGCCCAACCCCCGTCTTCACCAGTGAAGGGGCTTCCTAGTGTGTGGAAACTTTTCCTCCTTCACAGCTCTCTCCCAGAGGGGCAGGTCCCGTCCCTAATTCTTTTGTCTGTGTTTTTTCTTTTGCCCTCCCCAGGTACGTGGGGGAGTTTCTTGCCTTTTGGGAAGTCTGAGGTTTTCTGCCAGCGTTCAGTAGGTGTTCTGTAGGGGTTGTTCCGTACATAGATGTATTTCTGATGTATTTCTGATGTATTTGTGGGGAGGAAGGTGATCTCCAAGTCTTAGTCCTCTGGCATCTTGTATGTCTCCCTTCTGAATCTTGTAGATTTATTGAGATTTATGATCCACAATATGGGATATATTGGTAAATGTCTTGTGTTCACTTGAAAAGAATATGTATTCAGGTATTATTGGGTAAGTGTTCTATAAATGTCAGTTACGTCAAATTGGTTGGTAGTGTTATTTAATTCTTGTATACCCTTAATGATTTTCTGTTTACTTGTCCTATCAATTATTGAGAGAGACGTATTGAAATCTCCAGGTGTCAGTGACTAGGTCTCTCTCTCTTTGCAGTTGTATCAGTTTTTTGCTTCATGTATTTTGAAGTTCTGTTGTTAGAGGCAAAAAACACTTAGGATTCCCATATTCTTCAGATAAATCGACATCTTTGTCACTCTGAAATGATTTTCTTTATCCCTTGTAATATTCTTAGCTTCGAAATCTGGTTTGTCCAATGTTAATATAGTTATTCAGCTTATTTTGATTAGTGTTAGTATGATTTTTCTGTCCTTTACTTTTTTTTCTATTTGTATCTCTATATTTAAAGTGAATTTCATTTAGTAAGTATATAGTTGGGTCTTACTTTCTTTAATCCAGTCTGATGATTTTTCTTTTTTCATTGGGGTGCTCAGACTATTAATAGTTAATGTAATTATTGATATGGTTATGGTTATTGATATGGTTAAATCTGTCATCTAACAATTTGCTTTGTATTTGTCTTACGTATTCTTTGTTCCTCTTTTCTGCTTTTTTTTTCTTTTGCCTCTTTTGGATTTTTTTTAATGATTTCAAATTATTTTAAATAAGTACATTCCATTGTTTTAACACTTCTGTTTTACCTGTGGCTTATTTATTCATTAAAAATAATCCTTTATTTGATTTTTAAATTTATATAATTTAGCACACATTTATTAAATAGCTGTTGTATTCAGTACTTAGAGAAAGAGTTATTGGAGTAGGTGAATCTTGATCACGGCTTTGAAGGAATGGTAAGGTATGATTGGTTAGAGAATCTATTGTAGGTTAGTAGAAGGGCATGATTAAAGGCACAGTGGTGGAAATTAATAGAGCAAGATGGGTGAGCTAGCAGGAGGAACAAAAGTATAAAAATTTTAAGAATGTAATAGGAGATTGAAAGTGCTTCAAGGATTGATTAAAGAAAAGGATTGGTAAAAACCTAACAATCTTAATGAAATTGTAAAACATATGCACATTTTATAACTTTACTTGTTTAACTGTCACTTTTTTTATTCTCAGGAAGTAAGCTACCATTAAAGAAAAAACCACTGAATTGAAATAAGGTTAAGATCAAAATAATGTTAAATCCTTACAACTGACTAATTATATTTGGCCATTAATTCTTCAAGACCTTTTTAATTACCAAATAAATTGTTTAACTCTTATGTAACTTGATTTTTTTTTAACAGTTTCCTGTTTTAAATTGTATAATGCTCTCTCTTGGTTTTATTTACTCTTGGACAACTCTCAATGTCCTTCATATAAACTTTTTCCTGTGCTGGACCCTCCAGTATTGTTAATATCCATGGTTCTATTGTCTGTCCCATATTTTTCTTTCTTTCTTTTTCCTCACAATGTACTTTCATATAGTTCTCTGACAGTTTCAGTGAGGGCTGGGAGGTTTTCAGATTTTGAGCTGCCTTGAACTTTGGACTGTCTACCCAAGTCAGGTTTGATTTTTTTTTTTAACCAGTGATTGATAGATTTTAATTAATATCAACCTTTGAGAAAAGGTTTCACCTTGCCCCCATATACAAATTATCCACTGAGGTATTTGAGTCTGATGGCCTCCCTCTTAAAGCATCTGATATCAGGTACTCCCTTGGTTTTACCTTCTATTTAATAATAATTTGTTCTAACAATTTGTTGAACTATGTTCTAACAAATATAATAGATGCTAGTACTATGTTCAACTACTGCCATAAGAGCTTTGTAGGTATTGATTTATTTGATTCTCACAGCATTATAAGGTAGTACTATTATTATCATCTCTATTTTTCAGACGAGGAATTGAATTTCAGAGAGGTTAAACACTTCATGCAGGGCTACCCCCAGCAAGTAATGGAGTCAGGTGTTTGAACTCAGGTAGTCTAACTTCAGGGCCATGCTTCTAACTAGATATTTTTATAATCTTCTGGAAATCCTTCCTTTTATGTAAGTATGTCAGATAATTAAAATTCAGTGTCTCCAAACCTGAAGTCATTGTTTGCTTTCCATCTGCACTGTCTTCCCCAAGGAAATTTGTTTCTCTTTTCACATCTTAGTTAATGTTGTCGTTTTCCTTTTGGTCATTTAGGCATTAAATTTGAGTCATTCTCAAATGATTCAGAAAGTGCTACTACTTTCTCCTTCCTTCAGTTGATCCCTGCATCTTATTGATTTGTCCTTTTAATAACTGTTGAAAAAGTACATTCTGTTCATTTTCATTGTCTCAACTTAGTTAAAGTCAGTTGTGATCTCTCATTTGGAATAGCTATTCATTCTCTTCTCAGAGATGCTTGTGTGCTCTCTGGTACCTTGATTATCTTAGCACTCTAATTGTTAGCTTATGTGTCTCTCTTCTCCATTAGACTCTGTTCTCGTAAAGAAGGACCGTGAATTATGATTTCGTACTCTCAGTGCCTAGCTTAATATGTCACATACAATTGGTGTACAATAAATATTTTGTGAATACATGAATTAGTTTGTCATTAGATGTTAGTTTTGATGGCTTTGATAACTGTTTTTGTTTTGTTTTTTATTTTGGTCTACTTTTGGAAAAGTGTCTTTCAATGCCTAATTTTTTCAAAAGCTGTACATAGTTTCTGTAATTGTAGTGATCAAGGATAAAATGGATTCTTTCATGTAGTTACATGTTATCTTCAGAATATATTGTATAGTAAAATAACTTCAAAACTGTTAGAATCTTTTTATGGTTGTGATAGTCCAAATCTTTAATTATATTTTCAAGAATGAAATATGTATTATATTCACTTAGTAGCAATGGAACAGAAAGAAGTGTTTATATTCTTTACCTATGCAAAAATATAATTTATATAAACCACTGCCATCTCAGAATGAGTGTGTTAAAAAGGAGTAAGCAGGTGTCATAAATCTTTATTCTTGGTAAAGAATATAATAGTTGAATGTTAATTGCATCCAATATTTAAGTAATGACAGAAAGTGATAGGGAATTTTTGGGTCCAAATTTAATGCATGGCAGTGGGCCTGCATTTACTAATTTCTGAAGGTAGCTATATTCCCTGATAATTTCCCTGCATCAAATAAATGAAGATATTGTTCTGAGGGGAATGCACAAAAGGTGGCAGTTGTTTTCTACATAAGTAAAATTTTCATATGCAACATGCTGCTGACTGGGGGACTATCAGGCTTCTTTTTGTTTTTCAAAGCACCATTCTGCTTAACTGTTAACTCTGTGCTTGTGCTTTATTTGCAGCATCTGGCGAGGCCCCAATGTGAACTGCACAGACAGTTCGGGTTACACTGCTTTACACCATGCAGCCTTAAATGGACATAAGTAAGTGCCACTTATTTGGACTGGAATCTTTGTGTATTTAGTTACATGTGATGAAGTTAATTATGTCTGATGGTACCTGTCTCATGTTGCCATGAGTCCCCTGGGCTTAGATGAATTTGGAGAGGCACCAGGTGTTCAATACCTGACAAGTTGGAAGTGGTAGGAATGTTGCTGAGATGATTATGTGCAGAGTGTAAGTCAAGTCAAATATCACACAGGGAAAATGGAAAAAGTGACAGAACCATGTTAGTCGTGTGTACCTTTGGTGAGGGAATGGGATACCTCACTTAATGACACCTCCCTACTTTTTTGGGTGTCTTCACCAAATATGGGATTATTCACTAGGAGTGAACTCTTTAATAGAGTCTTGCTGTTATAAGGCATAGGCACTTACATGAACTACTTCAAAATCCTCAAACTAAGCTAAAATGCTTTGTCTTTGTCCTTCATGGATGGTCTTTCAGGTTTTAAACTTCTTTAACCTGTTTTTCAGAAGGCAAGTGACCCTGTTCATGTGTCTCCCCTCCTATGTGTTTTTCCTTTGCTTTAATGATTCAAGTTAGTCTTTTCAGATCTGGATCATTTCATTTCACTTCAGTTTTATTAGATGTGGTAATTACTGCCTTAAAAGTGCTAGTTACCTTTTATTTTCGCACTTAACATTTCTTTCATTCTGTGAATTGAGACACAAGGGACTTAGTTATACTTGACCACATTTTAAAGCCTTAAAGCTCTCATGGAAGAAACATCATTTTTGTCATTATTTATCATTATGACATTTTAATCTAACTTATTGCATAAATTGAACATTATCATTCTGTTTGAAGAATCATACAAATTATATAAAATACCATGAACTGAATGTTTCATCACTTAGATTTTTAGTATTGGAATTCCCAAATTATATTTCTTTTCACCCACTCCTGATTCTTTATTATATCAACTTATACCATCTAACTTAGAACTTTTTATTTTGCCGAGTGTTTTTCAGCTATATGCTATCCTCCTGTAGAGTGGAAAATGTGTCCAGATCCCTAACATCTGAATCTTTTAAAGGAACTACTATTTATTCTTCTTTGTACCTGAGTCATCAGGAGTGAAATCTATTAAATAAGCCCAACCTGGCTTCTTTGGCCCTCTTAGTTGTAGATTCAGGGTGGTACCATATTTCTTAGTTCCAATGGGGAAGACAAACTATCAAATGTAATGGACAGAAGATCTTGAGCTTGACCATTTGAGCTATACAACTTTTCTTGTTCTATCTCAGCTTGGCATTATAAGTATTTCTCAAAATAATATTGTCCCCAAATACACATATTGCTTCTTGATTTTCAGTGAAGTTTTTAGTAAATGTTATTAGTTTATACATGACATCCTGTGAAGTTCTAACCATTGAGATATATTTCTCTGAGGCCTCTTGCATAATTCTTTTTTTTTTTTTTTTTTTTTTTTTTTGTGGTACACGGGCCTCTCACTGTTGTGGCCTCTCCCATTGCGGAGTACAAGCTCCGGACGCGCAGGCTCAGCGGCCATGGCTCACGAGCCCAGCTGCCCCGCGGCATGTGGGATCCTCCCAGACCGGGGCACGAACCCGTGTCCCCTGCATCGGCAGGCGAACTCTCAACCACTGCGCCGCCAGGGAAGCCCTCTTGCATAATTCTTAGTTTTTATTGGCAGTATACAAAGTGAGGATAATTTAAGTGATTGAATAGCAATCATTAAAATTATCAGAAAGAGATGAGGCTTTGACTGTATATCTTTTAAGATCTCTTTAATTGCAGATGTTCTCTGAGAATTATATATCTCTGCTTTGCTTTTATATAAAGGTCTCATTTATCTTTTCTTTTAAACTCTTTCTAGAAAGATTTTGCTTAGTGTCATTCTGTAGGTATTGGAAAAAAAGCAGGAAAATTCTAATCCCATCTCTCCCTCCCTGCTAGTTATGTGACCTTGAGCCATTTCATTAACCTATTTAGGCCTCAGTTCAGTGTACTGAATACAGTGGCTGCATATTTTTTGTTGTTACTTCCAATTATAACATTTTATGATACACTGTTTTATTATTGTTTGCGGCTCAGTTATGTACTATGATGTTACAATTCTGAAATTTGGATTTTCATCTAGAGTATAAGATTTCTTGATTTTAAATGATTTAAGTTACCAAGGACTTTTAAAATTAGAGATCATTTATTCTACCCTGCCCTCCTCACTTCTTTCATTTTATAAATGGAGAAACAAGACCATTCTGGATAACTGACTTAGTGGCCACTTAGTTATTAAGGTGGGGCTGTTTCTAGAGTCTAAGTGTTCCTGGTTCCAAGTGTATGCTTTTACCAGTACTTCACATTATATCCCCTCTGTGGCTGTATGCACATCAGTTTTCTAAATTCTTGTTGGTTTTTCTCTGTCACATTATGTATTTCTTGTTCCCGTTATCAACAAGTAGTGTGTTCTCATGGAATGCTGGTTTAAATATTGGCATAAGAAAAGATATTTGACGGATAAAAAAGTGTCATAGAATATACCTCAGAGCCAGAGGAGAATGGTTTTTCTTTTCTTTGTCTTTGCTATTCTCACTTAGCATAGGTAATAAACTATTGTGTTGTATTCTTCCCAAGCAAAAGACATTTTTTTATGTCATAGACATTCTTCTGTGTCAGCATAGAAACACATCATTTCTATCTTTATTCCTGCTGCTGTTATATCCATCAGCTGTAGGTTGTTTTCATAAGCATTACAATTTCTAGGCTGAAGTTCATGGAATTATAGAGCTAGAATAAATATTACAGGGTCCTATAGTTTATTCTTTTGCTTTGGGCACACGCTTTCCCCTTCCCTCCAATATATAATCTATGGCCTTGTGACTTCCCTGGTGGTCCAGTGGCTAAGACTCCGCACTCCCAATGCAGGGGGCCCAGGTTCGATCCCTGGTCAGGGAACTAGATCCCACATGCTGCAACTAAGATCTAGCATGCCTCAACTAAAGATCCTGTGTGGCACAACTAAAAGATCTCACATGCTGCAACTGAAGATCCCACATGCCGCAACGAAGGTCCCATGTGCCACAACTAAGACCCAGTGCAGAAATTTAAAAAAAAAAAACTATGGCCTTCATACTACATATTAAGCCTGTATCCTCTTTATTTTGTATGTTTTATTGGGAGTTCTTATTTATCAATGGTAGTTAATCCACAAGTGGATCAGCATTTTATACCTGAAATACATTATTTTATAATGAACAATTCATCTCCACTTAGCCACATCAGGACACAATAGAAAATGTAATGTACTCTGGTGATTTCTGAGTCATTTGTAATTACAGATTAGAAAATTTTTACCTTCAAATGATATAAAAAACATGGTCAGTAGAACAAATTTAACTAGTGATGATTATAAATAAATTATTTCAATAGATAGGCTAGAGATTTTTCTCTTTTTCAAAATACGGAGGATTCATTGTCTCGCTCATGTATTTCTACTGCAAATTTGATTCACTAAATTCTCTTCTGAATAGCAATTAGCCAGGTTTCCTCCCTCCTTCCCTCACTCCTTCCCTTACTCCCTCCTTTCTTTTCTTCCTTCTTCATGCCTTTCTTATTTCCCTCTCTTCCTCTGTCCTTCTTTTCTTTCTTCTTTCCTTTCCCCCTGTCTTTTTAACTAATAATCTTATCACTCCCTGTAAGGTTTTACTAAACCTGTATATTCATGTTTCATTTCAATTCTCCTTCTTTTCTTAGCAACTTGCTCCTTTTTTTTTTTAAAGTTCCATCTCATTAAACTATGTTGGGTACATTGTAATTCTTGGCTACTGTTTTGGAAAATGTCAGTACTAAATTGTTATTGTATCTTTGAAATATGTATGTTATTTGTTATGTGCAGGGTTAAAATATTTTCTATTCTCACTTCTCATTCTTTAAATATTTAATGCTTGAATCCTAGACTCCATTATCTATAATCCAAATTGTATCTCAAATTGTATCTCGAATCCACATAGTAAGCTATCTGCTGCACTTTTGATTTGCTCAGAGTAGGCTTTCTAATGAAAGAAGGGTACTTCCTCTAAAAATTTGTTTAATCTAGTCCATGAAATTGCCCTTTGAGTCACCTACAAATATCTTTGGTTGATTGCTTCTTTCTTGGATAAGGCTATTAACTAGTTAAACTTTGGCTTTATTCACTCTATCTGGAAATCTGTGAGGGTGAATTCAGTATATAAAGGAGCTCCAGTTAGAAAATGGAGTGTATTGTCCTAAAGGCTTTTGACCATGTTGAACACATTTGCAACTTTATTTTCATTAAGAAGAAGTAAAATCTTCAAGAAAGTGTGAAATCAAGAGGGCCTTCATGAATTTGAGAATTTCATTAGTTTGTTAATACTACATCCATATGAAGATGATTTGCATTTATTTCAAAATTCTTTGCATTACCAACAAATACAGGAGGATGGAACAAAATAAATGTCTTTGGTTAATTATAGGGAAACTTGCTGTTGAGGTAAAGAAATTTGAGTGTTGAATCTTCCCAATTAATTTAATTTTGCTCAGAACATATACTGAACTTCTTAAAAGACATTTCATATTAATCAGAAGTATTATTTATGTCTGTCAGAAAATGAAACAACTTAAACATAGTAGCAAAAATCAATACTTTTAGAATTCCTGTTTTTACCTGAACTTACATATATTAGCCTCAAGCTACAAAATGTTGCAGTGATTTAAGTTGGATTATTATTAAATTTAATTTGGTATTTTTGTTTTTTTCCTGGGAAATGGAATTATTTTTCCTGTGATCTCATCAACTACATTTATTTTAGTGTTTTGGAACATTTCTTATTTATCAAATGCTGTTAAGAAAGAATGCCACTTTAAGATATAGGGATTACTTCTTTGCTTGCTATTCTGTAGACAGTGTTCATTAATATAACTTAATATTTCATGCCGGGTAACCAAGTATGGTCAAAATATTCATTTCTGGATACCTCTGGAAGATATAAGATGCAACTTAAATAAAAATTTAAAGATAGGTGTTAACTAGGCTTATTATGGTGATCAGTTTGCAGTATATACATATATCAGATCATTATGTTGTATACTTGAAACTAAAGTCCTGTTATATGTCAATTATGTCTCAAAAACAAAACAAAAAAAACCTTGATTTGGTGGGATCCTGTATTAACTACTCTTCTTGTTTAGACATTGAAGAAAGTACCTGAAATTTAATTTGCTCTTGATGAGCCTGGATGAAAAAGGCCTGTATAATACATATTGCTTGTCATATACAAGGGATATACAATCATAAGAAATTAATGACACTATATTGATTAATATTTTGCTTAAGATTCAGCAAGACTAACAGGCACTTATTTGAGCAAAGATATAACTTCATATTTCACAGATATGTTTTCACATTAGAAATCTGAGCTCAACCAGTTTATTAGCTGGTATCTCTGAACAAGATGACAGGCTCAACTTAAATAAAAATTTTAAAATAAATTTAAATTTAAAAATAAATTTAATAAGATATTTATTTAATAAAATGAATAAACTTCAAAAAACTGAAATAAAAATAATAGTATTTATTTAGGAGATTGGTGTTCACCAAAGATAATTTCATAAACATGAAGATTTTTCTTTTCTGATTTAGATGATAGTAATACTATACAATACAAATGATCAGTATTATTCAGTTTTTTCACTATGTCATACATCTTCCTGACAGATAAAGAATGAATGCATATCACATACATTATTAGAAAATGTCAACAAAAATTGAGCCAAATAACAAATGAAATTCTGAATGGTTTGAGTGAGAGTAAAAGAAAATAGTGTTGATGGTCCCATCAAACTTTTCTTTACTCCCAGAAAGGAAATGCTTTTAGAAATTTCAGACTTTTTTTTTTTTTTTGCTTAGGCTTTGAGGGATGAAATTAAAACCCTTCACGTAATTGTCTTTCTTGCTATATGAATTTGGAGAAGGCTGTTTTTTTGTAGGATAAATCCTACTTGTTACATCCAGGTATTTAACTGTGCTTCCTTTGGTATTATTTTAACTTTTATTTAAATGCTGATATATTTCAGTTAAAAAAAATCACTAGAATTGTTCAATCTTGCAGTAAACTGCTTTAAGAATAGTTTTTGATTGTGTACAGTTTTGCAGTCATTTTCCTTTCTCATTTGATTCACACCAAAACTCTTTGAGACTGGCAACAATATGTAATCTCTAAATTCTATTTTAACAATATCTGAAAGAGAGACAGAGGTTATTTGAGTTGTCCAAGGTAGCCAAGTTAGTAAGTACTAGTGGAAAGTTGGGACTTCAAACCAGATCTTCTGGTTCTCAGCTGCTTTTGTTATTCATGAGTATTGAATTCTTTTTACCACTTTGTAAGTTATTTGTCTCAGAATGGATGACCCTATAGAACAACTTTTACCTGGCAGAGAGGTGAGAAGAAGCATAGAAACTGGACAAACTTCAGGTTTTCTTCTGATTTTCAGACTGTTTTTGCCAAAGGTGATTTGAAGGAAGCATTTTTACTTTTAAAGGATTTTATTTTTATTTTGAGCAAGAACTAATATTTGTATAGTGTTTTACTGTTTATTGAGTGGCTTCTCTTTTATGTTCTCGTTTACTGTTCTTACCAGTCTTGAGCAACAGGCACTATTATTATTATTTATATTATTTTCTACAGGAAAGAAAAAGAAAAATGAGACTAAATAATACTCTAGGGGTCATATCATTAGGTAGTTTGCATAGCTGGGACTTTAAATTCAAGTCATTTAAATTCAAAGCTTATAAAATAATACTGATTTTAGAAAAGAAATGTTAAAATGAGGTTTATTTTTATTTTCTCTGAAATCTTATCATTAGAAACTGCGTCAGTGATAGAATTTGTCTCATAAATGAATTTCCCTCTTAAAATCATTTCTTAGCCTTGGAGGAGGAATGTGAAAGAGTGCACAAGTATAAACAACACACATTCAAAGTATGTCCTGTGCCATGGCTAAAAGTGATTAAATTTTTTTTTCAACCTTGGGCTTATACTGCAGGGTCTCTTTCCTACTGTGCTGCTTTCTCTTTTATATGTATCTTCAATCCCTTATTCCAGTTCTCTGTAGGGATGACGTGTAAACTCCCTAAATGTCTCTTGGTAGTATGATAACTTCTTTTTTGTAAACAGGGAGTTTGCTTGAACCTCAACTCTTCCTTCAGACTAAATCTCAGATACAGGTTATCTGGAAATACTCCCTTTTTGAAAAAGATGAGAAGAGGTATTCTTTTAAGTTATTTGACTAAATTCGTTCAGTTAATAAAATTAGATAAATTTTGCTGAAATGAATTCTATAAGGTAGTTTTATGGTTAGTCAGTGCTCTGTGTGTGTATGGTGGTGGCTTGTTCCAGGTAAGTAAAATAGCCAAATGCTGAAGAGGCAAACTCTTAAACCCAATTGTATGTCTCAGTACCTTGAATGATTACTATAAATTGCCAGCCAGTATCTAGTATACTTTTATAATTATCTGTTTAATAAATGCTGCATTGTTCAGCATATTTTCTTTTCTGTTGTATTCTTTTGGTTTTTCTACTTCTTAGGGACATAGTTCTCAAACTGCTTCAATATGAGGCATCAACAAATGTAGCAGACAACAAAGGTTATTTTCCTATTCACCTGGCTGCCTGGAAAGGAGATGTGGAAATTGTGAAGATTCTTATTCATCATGGACCATCGCATTCCAGAGTCAACGAACAGGTGCACTTGACAAATATTTGCTCATGCTATGATTTTTCGAGAGTTTTGCGGAGCCAAAGACACATTGAAAAATTGATTATTTCTATCTTTACCCTGCCAAAGACCTTTCTACTGCTGAATTTCCTAAAGGAGAAAGTTGAAAACTTCTTTGGCATTTGTATATGGTACAAGTGGTACAAATATGGTACATTGGCACTAAGCTGGACATTTGTAAAGATATTTGTTAACAAGAAAATCCCACATAAAGGAAGTAGTTGTAGTATTTTTGCCTGCTTTACGTAAGCATCCATTTTATATTTATTGAATATTTAAAGATATAACAGAATTCACATTTGTAATGTGAATTAGTTTTTCTTAATAAAATTTTAAATGCTAAAATGGTGACAGCTATCATTTGCATAATGCTTTACCATTTACATAGCACTTTCACATTAAGTACAGTTTTGTGAATTAAAATGCAAAATACAATGTATACAGTTGCTAGTCACACATTAAATTAAAAATTTCCTGTATGTGTAGAGATTATATCTATATCTACACACATATATATATATACACACACACACATACACACACACACACACACACACCCGCCCAGAGTAAGTTGAGTAAAAAAAAAGCAGCAGGACGTTACTGATAGATAAAGTCAAAATATTTACAAGTACCTAGTATCCATGTTACATATAATGCATATATTTAAAAAGTAATGCCATTCTCGGTATTCTAAATAAATAAGACCACAGATTCCAGAAAGTAAAATACAGTCCTCTAGTACAGTATAACAAACATCTTGGGCTCTGAATGCCCCCTACTGTTCCCATTTTGTAAAACCATATTTGAAAACCAGCATGTAGTCCAACAACTGAATTACAAATATGGCATTAAGCTGCAGGTTGGCAGTTATCCAATATCAATGGAAGTAGGTTACTCCAGGGTAAGCACATCTAATGAAGTACAATTAGCATATTGTTCAAATGGATACAGACTTTGCAGACCTTTGACTGAAATTCAGATTAAAGAATAAAAAGTAACACTTGCCAGCTGTGAACAGCAAAGGGAAGAAAAATGTATATTTTTTTCTTACATCAAAAGGTAGTTGTATAAAGAACTAATCAAGAAAAATGTTTTATTAATTGGAACACTGTCATTAATATTTATCGCAATAAAATGTCTGTTTACAGGTTACAAAATACAGAATATTTTTATGAGAATACACTCATTAATTCAAATCTGTAAAAAATGACAGATATGGCTATCTTTATTGGCATATCATGCTAAAAGGAAATTTATGAGAATGCTAACTGTTCCTCAGAAAACCAAGTTAAAAGATCATTTGTGGAATGAGCCATCTGGTGGTTATTCTTAAAACTGTCTGAATGCCCCAAAGCAAACCTGAAATAATAAGATGGAAAAACAAACCAAGGTTAAGCAAGGGAATGTTAGTTTCTTCAAACAATATTTTTTAAATGACATGAAAATAAGAAAGAAAAACCCTAGAATTTATTTACATTTGAAAGCTGAATACTTTATATGGCATATAACTATAATGGTGTGTTTTAAAGAGAAACAGTTATTTTTTGTGATGTTGAATAAATTTAAATATAAAAAAGGGTTTTTTGAGGTGATTGGACTTCAGAATTCCTTTTTCACTTCTCTTGCTTTATGTTGTGGTTTCTACTGGAAACAAGTTGAAATTTCTTGAGGTTTTTAATACCATGCTTTCAGTATTTTTTGTTTGTTACTATGTATATACGCTTTTAGTGCTGACATAGTTCTCTCATTCAATGTCATTTCTTCTAAAAGTTTCTGATGTCGGAATTTTGTTTTCACAGGTAAATTCTGATTTTAGCTTTATTTCTTTTTTCCCCATGAATGGGACAGAAATATGCTAATTAATTATAAGCCTTTATGTATTTAAGCAATAGAGGGCAGGAATGAAAATGGTAATGAACATTTATTGAGACCTATGATAACCAGGCACTGTGCTAAGCACTTTTACCTGTGATATGTTATTTACTTAGTTCTCGCAATCCTCTGAAGTGATTTTTATCACTTCCATTTTATAGATGGGAAATCAGGCTCAGTAAAGCTAAGTAACTCTTCTAAGTTCACACATTACTGAGTCACTTAAACTGAGACTTGTATTCAGATCTCTGTAATTCCAGAGCCCTCCACAATAGCACATTGGTATTCTAAGTGGTAAATCCTATCACTTATGGAGTGCTATATGCCAGGCATTGTGCAGAGTACTTCATCTACATTATCTTTCTAAGCTCTACCACAGCCTGATGAGGTAGGTGTTAATTACTGTTCCTACCTTATATATGGGGAAAGTGCCTTAGAGAGATTAAGTAACTTGCCCACGATATCACAGCTTCTAAAAAATGCAGCCAGTATTTGAATTCAGGTTTTTCTGATCCAAAGCCCAAGCTTTTAACCAGTAATACACTATGTTATAATGTTAAAATTATGCATAACTGTCAGGGTTTCATTCTGATTTCTGAATGCTGTCTTTGGTTTCTAATACAACTTTCTTTAAAAGTAATTCTACCTTATGTTTTAATGTTTAAAGCTTATAAGGCATTTTCCTATATGTTATCTCTTTTGGTTTACAAGCTGTATTCTAAGGTTATAGGGAAGGTAATATTCTAATTTTACAGTAAGATAAGTTAAGAGAGATAGAGTGATTTATTGTTGCTAATAAGTACGTGTTAGCACTTCAACCTGGATCACCATTTTATACTGCCTTAGAATTAGTGGTCAACTTAGGGTGACATAATTTTGAAAATAAAGTGGACTCTGCCCTGATTTTTATAATTGCCACATCCTTCCTGTCTTTTGTCAACAGGTTTATTTCCTTTCTTCTGATGTTATGTGTGTTTTCAATTTATATTTCTCTGTATATTCGTTTCCCTCCTGCCTTTCCTTCCTCTTTCCTTTTCGTCCACCTTCTCTTCCTCTTTTCTTCTGTATTTTAACATTAGAGCAAAAACCAGAGGAGCCTTATCTCATAAGTATATTCCCTTGCCATTCACCAGAACTCAAATCCAACTAGTGTTAGATAGTTTCCATTAGTTTGACTTTGAAGTAAGATCTTTGGTAAATAACTTTTGTTAGCCAGTTTCATACTGCCACCCATTGTCTGGAAGTATCCTAATTTTTCAGAGAACACTCATCTGGTAAAAAAGAAGGAATTCAAAACAGTTTAAGAATATTTAATGTACACATACTAGCAATTATTAATTAGTGCTTTATCACAGCCTATTTATTTCAAATTGGATTTTTTTAGACCACTAGTGAGTATGGACATGAGTATACAACCATGCCTTTTTGTAAAGGTAGCACAGTTGTGGTCTTCACTGACATGACAAGCCAAGTGTGTGTTCGATATTACAGATAAACTCTATGAACATTTTCTCCTGAGAAAGACTTGAATGATTGAAATAACTTTTTCTTGAGATCTGAACAGTGATAACTGGAGTTAATAGAAAAATTTCAATTTTGCACTTATAATTTCCTAGGCTAAGGCCTTTGCAAAGGTAGAGAGGTCTTTGAGGTATTGTTTCATAATTTACTTTTCTTTTCCTCAAAGAGGTAGTATATCTTAAAAAATGAGATTGAATCTCTTTTCAACCAATGGGAAATTTGGTTTGGTCAGGAGGCATATTTGTATATCATACTTTCATGGTTTAAGGTAATAAGATTGATTTTTAAATCAGGTTTATAAAACTTGGCCAGATAATAAAATCAGGGAGTGCAAGCCTCTATGTTGTCAGTCTGTGAGGAAATAGACTATGATAACACATTTAAACTAAGAACAGGAATGGCTCCCCCAAAATGCTGGAAAAAACAATACCTCCAGCTAGATTCCCCATCTGTCAGATCTTAACTTTTTGTTGACTGTCTTCAAGGAGTAGCTTTTCCTTTGCGTTTGGCCTTCAAATGCCCTCTTCTGATACTTGTTTTGGAAAAGTAAAGTAGTAAGAAGACTTTTCTGTGCTTTTTTTCCCCCATCACTCGTCTTTTTAAGTTTTCAAATCTTCTCTCTACTCTCAACTTACTTATCTGCATTGTTTTATCATCCAGAGCAAGGCTGAGTTACTTTCTGGAACGATAAGATTTGTTTGGGTTTGTACCCTTAGAACAGCTATCTAAGCAGCTACTTCCTATTTCAACTCAGTTGATGTTCTTTTGGGAAAAATCTATAGAAATTCTGCTTTCAGATCACTAGCTCCATGTTTTTCTTCTTTGGCAATAAAGAAACACATGGCAGGCAGTGTGGTACAGTGGAAAGAGCATAAATGGGTTTTTGATTCTGATGGATACAGGTTCCAAAAGATACTGAATCTGCTTGGGCATGTAATTTAACTTTTTTGTATTTTAGTTTCCTCATCCATGAAGTGGAGATGTTAATACCAATCTTGTAGGATCATTTGTAAGAGTTAAAGGAGACAATGTATGTAAAGTTTTTAGACACTCAGCAAATGGTAGTAGTAATAGGTTCTATTGTGGAAGATGGTATTAAAAGTACCAACTTTGGGTCTAGGCTATTTAGGTTCAAATTCTGGCCCCAATACTAAATGGCTGTATAATTGAAGGGCAATTATTCAGCTACTTACTACCTCAGTTTCCTCATCTGTAAAATGGGGATAATGATAATAATATTTATCTCCTAGTGAGGATTAGATGAGTAAACATGAAATGCAACTGTACCTGGCACATAGTGATAGCTATGATAATGACCCTGATGATGAAATCCTCCCTTGCTCCCTAGAACCCTCATTTAGGACATTGCATTTTTGTTACTAAAATTTCTTGTTCACATTTCTCCTGATTGACCCTTCTGCCTCCTGACATAGTCATACTGCATATACCTACACCATCTGCCCAAAGAATCTGAAAGGGTACATCTCCCTTGCAACTGGGTTCAGTTTTCTCCATTTTAACATTTTTTATTCTGCTAAGTTCCTGGGGAAATCTCATTGATTTTCAACTGAAACACTTATAAGCTACATGTGTAATACTGTGATACTTGTATGGTATGGGTATGGTCTGCTTCTCAATCCATGATTATATTTCAAAAAGATATGGTTTAACCTTAGGGCCAGTATGTCTTTATTCTCTTTGCAAAAGAAGCACTGATTTATACTTAAACGAAAGATAAAATGAAACTTAACTTGGGAAGCCTTTCTGTAAATCTTTCATTATCAAAGAATGTACTATCTCAACTATCTTTTGGAAAGCCAGTCTGTTAAAAGTGTATTATAATTCTTATTAATCTCTCTCATTAACAAATGTCATGGAGGCACGATGCACAGTGCAGAT
This sequence comes from Leucopleurus acutus, assembly GCF_964270905.1. Classification (NCBI taxonomy): domain Eukaryota; kingdom Metazoa; phylum Chordata; class Mammalia; order Artiodactyla; family Delphinidae; genus Leucopleurus; species Leucopleurus acutus. The sequence continues at coordinate 82,364,622 of NC_139152.1, read as the reverse complement.
AACACTGACCATCTTGGCCCAGCAGGGCTACTGACTAACATGGCTAAATCATTTATCACTCTTGGAAGTTGGAATATATAGTGTAGGGAAAAGTTTGATTTTTTCATTTGAAGTAATAAAAATAAAATGTGATATTTTTGGTGTAATAAATGATAGGTACTAGTATCAAATATAAAATTCTATTAGGCATACTTATTAAAACAGATAAATCTTAAACTTACATTTTCAAAGCATCTCAGGTTTTAAATGACTGTATATAGGTTTTGATAAGGGATTGAATTTCTGAAAACTTGCACTTTATGTCTTTGTCTTAACAGAACAATGAAAATGAAACTGCCCTACACTGTGCAGCTCAGTATGGACACTCAGAAGTAGTTGCTGTTCTGCTGGAAGAGCTCACTGATCCTACCATCAGGAACAGCAAGCTGGAAACTCCTCTGGACCTGGCAGCCCTCTATGGACGGCTTAGAGTGGTCAAAATGATCATCAGTGCACACCCTAACTTAATGAGCTGCAACACTCGAAAGCACACACCATTACACCTTGCTGCACGCAATGGTCACAAAGCAGTTGTTCAGGTGCTGCTGGAAGCAGGAATGGATGTGAGCTGTCAAGTGAGTCTTCTTTTAGCTATGCTTCAAAAGCAATGGTGCTCTTGTTTTGCTTTGAGATACAGATGTTAAAACTTACAGGAAGAAATCTTACCATTTTTTAACTGGTCAAACGGTCTACATGTATCTTTGTAACTACTCAATTCAAAATACCCCACCACACAGCTGGGAAATATGAAGAAATATAAGGCATAATCTCTAACCTCATTCTACCTTGAGGGCTATACACATGAAAAATTATTACTAGATGGCAGTTGTGTGTGGTCTCCTTAGTAATTGTTTCCTTTCTCCCAGTATCTAGCACACAGCCTGACATACACCAGTAATTCAGTCCAGTCGAAGTTGAATGAATGAAAGGAATGAAATTCACTTTAACATTTTTGAGTTGTACTTTGTGTTTAATATGTTGACACATTTAGAATACAAATCTCACAGCTATCCTGTGGGATTGAGAACCATTAAATTCCAGTACAGAGATGAGGAATCAGATTCAAAGACTAGGAAACTTGCCTAAGGATACATAGCTCGTAAAGCCAGAATGTGAATTTAGACTTACTGATTAAAGTCCAGGCCTTTTTCCACAATAATGTACCTCTATACATGACTAATAAAGGAAGGATCACTATGCTTACAGGGAGCAATAAGAAAAAAATTTATTGGGAGGTGTGATTTGAGTTGAGCTTTGAAGGACAGATAACATTTGGATAGATTTTGTTTCTCCACAAGGAAAAGCAACTTGCTTTTGTTATCTGTCTCATTAGCCCTAATTCCAAGGTTAGCTTTTCTTTTTTTTTTTTTTTTTTTTACCATTTTCTCCTTTTATGACTGTTTTTTTTAGCCCCCAAGTCACTGGCAACCTACTTACCTTCCAGAGATCCTTTTGGTTCCCGTCAGATTATGACTTCTCTCCCCTATATATTGATAAGCTATTGCTGCATAATAAACTGTACCAAAATTTAACAGCTTAACACAATAACCATTTATTTAGTTTATAATTCTGAGGTTATGGTTTAGTCTTAGCTTATATGGGCAGTTCTTCTGTCCTGACTGGGCTCTCTCTCATGTGTCTTGGGTCAGTTGTAAATCAATTAAGTGTCTGTGCTTCAGGGAGTGACTGGCTGTTACCTGGGGTAATGGGTGAGACTGCTGTGTGTCTTTCATAATCAAGCAGTCCACCTTGGGCTTGTTCACATGGTAGAGAGAGAGAGAGAGAGAGTGAGAGAGAAACAGGATTATACAAGGCCTCTTGAGGTCTAGCTTTGGAACAAACATATTGTGTCTTTTGCCATGTTTGATTGGGCAATACGTCACAAAGGCATCCCAAATTCAAGGGGTAGGAAAACAGACTCTACCTTTCAATTAGAAGAGGGTGTGAATTATGAAAGGGTTATGAATACCCAGAGGCAATAAATGCAGACAGTTTTGTAAACAAATCTGCACCTTCAAGGTGGAATTAGTGCTCAACTGTGAGGTTATTTTCCTAGGAGTTGTTGAGGTTGAATACTGTGTCTCTCGGGTTTTTTGTTTGTTGTTTAAATTTTAAAAATCCTAGGCCTTCTAATCTTAGATGTCAGGCTGACTCCCTGCATCAGAATTTTCCTTAGACCTTTGCCTGTGTTATTTAATTGTTTAGATATTTGTAATATCTTTTCTATATTGCTTATTCTACTTTGGCAGTCTTGAAAATAAACACAAGAATTTTTTTTAACCCTCATATTTAAGAAAAAAACAACTTTGCTTGCAAAGGGGTATTGAAATGAGATAGATACATGTTTACTGTTTATTATAGGTGACTAACAAAGTTACTTTTTTAAAGTATGTTTAATGATAAGCTAGATGTTTATTGTCTAAATGTTGAATTTCTCTAATCTAGATTTATTGCTTTTATTAACGCTTTTGGAATATTTCTAAACTTTATTGCACAGATTGCATTATAACCAAGGACTTTAACTATGGCTGTTTGAGATCAATAATTCACTCTGACTAGAAAAGTAAGAGTTCAGATTCAATTTTATAAATTTATATTTTTTATGCAAAACACTGTATTTTGTGCTTTTGGAGAATTAAAGATAAAAAAGATCTGTGCCCAAAATTTGGTGGAGAACACAAAAACTTGCAAGAATAACTTCTGTTACATGACATATTAAAATAAATGCTAGGACGAAGTGCTATGAAGATATAGGTGAGAAAAATATAGATTTAAAGAGGGAGAACTTGGGAAGACACTGAAGAGTGATGTTTGAAGAAGACCTTGAAAGTCTAAAAGGACTTTGAATTTTAGGTGTAATTTAGCTTGCAGATGTGCATTATTTGGCTAAAACAGTGTTTTAAAATGTTGAATTTTAAATACTTCCCGATGGGGTATATACCTTCTAAGATCTCAGCCTCTCTCTATGATTCATTCCTTTAGATTTTTCTACTTGGCCACTGATAGCATTTGGTTTTGTTACTCACAAATCAGATGAAAGGGTACCCAGTATGTTCAGAATACGTGAACACTTAATCAGAAGCATCAGGGCAGGTACCCGAGCAGGATGGGCAACATTTTGGTTGCTATACCTCTTTCACTGATGCTCACTCTGATTTCATCTTGAAGGTTCCAGGAAGCAGAGCTGACTACATATTTCTACAATACATCTCAATGACTTGACTCTTCCATTAGTTATAGTTAGCGTTAGTTGATTTTTTGTTTTTATTATTATTGCTTTGTTCATATAAAACATTTTTTGGCATCTCATTACCCTTTTTTGTGATTATTTAATGTTTTTATGTTATTCAAATTAACTGTCACCTAGGTTTACCATCAGATTCACTATAACATATTTTAATATTAAATTTGAAGTAGAGATTTGTTGATATTCTCACTGGCTGAGAGTGAACCATACCAGTTAGTAACCTTAAACTGTTTCAGTGGCTTTAATATTCATTAATTTGTTAACTAGTTGGAAGTTAACAGTATTAAAAGTAATCCTATTTGGTAAATCACAGTACTACATTTTTAGACTTCAATTACATTCAAGTTATTATGAATAATTCTTCAAAATTTAGAGATGGTTTTGGAGGATCTTTTCTTTTAATTACAAATATTTTTAAATGCAGCATTTATGTTTGTACTTTTTGTAGAAGTTTTGTTTTCTGCTTCATTTCTTTCTGAGCAATTTTGAATTATAACACCTATTTGAACTAGTGAGCAAAATAATTTAATTCCTATTTGGTTGAATTTCATAGTATATATTTACTTATAAATCCTTTAGCGTTAAAAATTTCTTAATAAAGAGAATCAATTGTATTAAGATATTAAGAAAGTAGGGTTTAATTGGCATGATTCTTTTGAAATTAGCAATTATTTCTATGGATTTCAAACCTGATTTTGGATAATTAGGTGGTGATAGTGTCATATTATGCTAGTGCTTTAACTGTGTGTGTTTCTCTTATTAAAACTCAAAGAGTTAAAGCACTAGCATAATATTAAGAAATTGGGTTTTATATGAATGTAAAAGGAAAGGAAAGTAAAATTACAGGAAATTAATAGTAAAGAGTACAAGTTAGCATGCTAGGAGCTGTTAAGGTGCAAAGCTGAGTAAGGTATAGCTTTTGCTCTCAAAGTGCTTACAGTGGCAGGAGAAATATGTGCCTAAATGGATAGATTACATTTTAATAAACCATTTACTCTTTGGAAAAAAATTTTTATTTATTTATTTTTGGCTGCATTGAGTCTTCATTGCGGTGTGCAGACTTCTCATTGCGGTGGCTTCTCTTGTTGCGGAGCACGGGCTCTAGGTGCACGCACTTCAGTAGTTGTGGCACGTGGGCTTCAGTAGTTGTGGCATGTGGGCTCTAGAGTGCAGGCTCAGTAGTTGTGGCGCATGGGCTTAGTTGCTCCGCGGCATGTGGGATCTTCCCGGCCCAGGGCTCGAACCTTGTCCCCTGCATTGGTAGGCAGATTCTTAACCACCAAGCCAACAGGGAAGCCCAAAATGAGAAGATGGCACTTACTCTTCTACTTCCTGAGATGATTATTTTAAAATTTCTCCTCTTTTCCGAAAACTTCAACACTTCCTTCATTGTCATCCCTCTGTGATTACAACTTTGCTTTTATTTCACTGAGATAACAGAAACAATCACATATTCTCACCTCCACAGTTGCCAATATGTGTATATTTGCTTTCCTTCCTTGCTTTAAATTAACTTTCTAGGCTTATATCTGAGACTAACTTCTCTACTTGTGCATTGGCTCCTATCCCCTCTTATCGACTTGGGATACATTGCTCTGGCAAATATTCCCTCTTTAATACAATGTTTTCCCCCTCTTAACTGCATTATTTTCCGAAGGACGCAAAGATGTTGCAATATTTCCCATCTTTAAAAAACCCTCTCCTTTGAACCTGAATTTTCCTCTAGCTGTCTTCTTCTTTCTCTGATCCTCTTTATGGCAACATATTTATTTTTAAATAAAATGAAATTTATTGTAGCCTTAATGCACATAATAAAATGACTTACAAGCAATTTTTGTTAGCAGTAGCTAGAGAATGGGTAACTGATCATTCTGGTCAATGTAGTGGTAATCCCACACCTGGTCATTCTTGTCACGTTTCTAAAAGAGCCTCCTGCAAAGATCTATCTTGCTGACTACAGGTGAAATTAAAGAACATATTCTAGAGGAAGTAATACCCACAGGACTAGAAAAAAATGGCAAAATATTTAGAAAGACTTGTTTTTACTCATATCAAATTCTTTCCTTCATCTCTGTTGAAACCATTCCAACTCTATTACTCTATAAAAATTCTTTGTTTTTTTTCCTTTGGTGAAGGTAACTAATGACTGCCATATCGTTAGATCCATAGCCAGTTCTTAGTCCTCATCTTACTTGATTTATCATCAGCATTGACAAAGTTGATCTCTCCCTCCTCTTTGAAACACTTTTTTCTTTTGACATCTGAGATACCACTCTCTCTTGGTTTTCATGTAGTTCACTGGCTGTTCCTTCTCAGTATTAGGTTGAGCCAAAGATTTTGATTGCCTGCCATTCAGTGTTGCAGCTAGATAAATCTGCAAGGCCTCATGAACCTGTTATCACTAGTTGCTTAAGAATTAAGTCTTTCTGTTTTCTGTCCTCTTTTGTAGATACATACTCCTTTTCCCCGAGCCAGGCTTTATTTTCATTCCTTCCCAATGAACCTTTACATTGGAACTCTGTAACTCTGTTACTCTCTCTTAGCTATTGCCACAATACTGCTGTAGGATAAGCACAGAAATCTCAGACATTCATAAGCAGTAGCATTTTTTTTCATTTTAAGTTACAGGTCAGCTGGGGAAGCTTTGTTTTATGTTGTAAGTTAGTCTGGGCAGCTCTGCTCCATGTGTTTATTATCTTCTTCCTGGGACTAGTCAGGACATGGCCTAAGCCCAACCAAGCAAGCACACTTTGGGCCTCTGCTTGCATCATGTTAGCTATCATCCATTGGCTAAAGCAAGTCACAAACCAAGCTCCAAATCCAGGGGTAGGGATATATACTCCACCCACATAAGTGCAAAGAGCTGCAGTGTTGTATGGCAGAGGGCATGCAATAGGAGGGACTAATAATGTAATCTGTGACGTCCCTATTCTGTGGTTAACCGTTCTCATCTTCCTGGTCTCTAAGCATCTGAGTCTCCCAGGTCTTAGTACTTAAACCTCTTTTCTTCTCTGTCTTTACTTACTTCCTAGTTGGCCTCATCCAGTCTCTCAGCTTCAAATGACATCTTTATCTAACAATAAAAATTTTATTTATTCATCCTGGACCTTACCGTAAACTCTAAATTAGGTGTCTGCTGGACATGTCTATTGGATGCTAATGGGCATCCAAACTCAGCATTCCAAAAACTGAGTATTTAGCCTCCATAACCCCTTCTCCCCAGATTTGTCCATCTTCCAATATTTCCCATTTCAGCAGATGGTAGTGCTGTTCTTCTAGTTGTTTGGCCCCAAACTTTAGGGTTTCTTCACATTTTAATTTAGTTCTTCATCAGATTTTATTGGTTTTGTGCTCAAACTATATCCAGAATTTCAGTACTTTTCATTCCCTTCAGTACTACCACCAGAGCCCAAGTCTTGATTATCTCTTGCCTCCTAACTGGTTTCCCTGCTTCTTCCTTTGCTTCTGTATTAGTCTGCTTGGGCTACTATAACAAAATACCATAGACTGGGTGGCTTAAACAGCACACATTTGTTTTATCACTGTCTGGAGGCTGGAAAGTCCAAGATCAAGGTTCTGGCCAATTTGGTTCTTGGTGAGAGCTTGTAGATGGCTGCCTTCTCCTGTGTCCTCAAACGACCTTTCTTCTGTGCACAAATGGAGAGAGAAGGAGAGAGCTCTCTGATGTTTCCCCCTCCTCTTATAAGGACACCAATCCCATAGAATTGGGTTCCCGCCCTTACAACCTCATTTAACCTTAATTACTTCTGTGAAGTCCCTATCACCAAATACGGTCACATTGGGGTTTAGGGCTTCAACATATGAATTTGGGGGGGGGGCACAAGCATTCAGTCCATAACAGACTCCTTCAGTCTATTTTCAACAAAGCAGCTATAAGTGATCCCATTAAACTAAATCAGGTTGCTCAGAAACCTTCACTGGTATTCCAGCTCACTTGGAACAAAAGCCACACTCCTTACAGTGGCTGACAGTGTCTTATCTGACCTAGTCCCACTCTCCCTGAAGCTACCTCTTGCTACTCTTTGCCATTTTCATATAGTTTCAGCCACAGTGGCCTCATTGCTCTTGCTGGAACACACTGTGTGTGCTACTACCATAAGGCCTTTGCCTTACTAACCTGCATGACTTCCTCCTCTACTTTCTTCAGGTATCTTCTCAAATGTCACCTTAATAGGGAGGCCTTCCCTGATCTGTCTCACTTACCACCTTAGCGACTCTGTTTCCTTCCCCCTAGTTTCCCTTTCAGAACACCATATCCCCTCCAGCCTTCTGAGGAGAGGATACCAGGCACATGCTACATCAACAAGAAAATTTGTTCCCTACTCTTATGGAATTGAGAGCCTGGGTGCGAAAACAGAAAATAAACATATAAACAAACAAAAATTACAAATTGCAGTAAGTGGTATAAAGGAAAAAAGCAGGTTCTTGTGTTTGAGAATGAAGGGTTGGGGAAGTCTTTCTTAGGATGTGCCACTTAAATGGTGCTAGCTCAGAGAAGTGAGAGATGAAGCCATGGAAACAGATGGGTTTACAAGAAAGAGACTATAGTGAGAGAGAAGAAGCCGAATAAAGACTATTCAGGTAGTTTCTGGAAAAGAAGTCTGTAAAGAAGCAGTTAGTTACAAGAGGAATGCCAAGACAGTACAATTATAATAATCAATTCATCCATTCACCATGTATTTATGGAGTGCCTGCTCTGTGCCAGGCATTGCCTACTATGTGCCAGAGGATATAGCACCAACAGAATAGACAAAAATTTTGCCTTCAAAAGGGAAGATGATATTTAATAAAGTGTGGAGTAAGGAAAAGTGAGATATGGGATAGAAGCTTGAAATCATAGCAGGTTCACAGGAAGTTTCTATGGTTGTTTGTTTTGGTAGATAGTGAAAAAGTATGTATTTTTATGGAGAGTGGAAGGATCCAATGAAGAGACTGAAATTGAAGATGCAAGAAAATGGTGAAGATACTTCATGAGCAAAATTCAAGAAGCAGAAAATGATAGAAAAAAAGCACAAGTGGAGGATTAGCTTTTTTAAAAAAAAATTTATTGGAGTATGGTTGCTTTACAATGTTGTGTTAGCCTCCACTGCACAACAAAATGAATCAGCCATACACATACAGATATCCCCTCCCTTTTGGACTTCCCTCCCATTTAGGTTACCACAGTACATTAAGTAGAGTTCCCTATGCTATGCAATAAAAATATGGAACACTTTATGAATTTGTGGGTCATCCTTGCACAGGGGCCATGCTAATCTCTGTATTGTTCCAATTTTAGTATATGTGCTGCCGAAGCGAGCACGAGGATTAGCTTTAATGAGGGGAATGGATGCTTCCTCTGAGACTGAAGTGAAGGAAGATAGGAAAGGTAAAGACATTGGCCAGAAGTCCCTACTTAAATAGGAGGAGAGGAAGAGATCTTCTTTAGAATAGGAGAAATGGTATTTCTGAGTTTTTTGAAGACACATCCTGTTTCTCTTATGCCATTTCCACCCCCAGTCTAAACCTACTTATAACTTTCAGCTATTCTTCACATGATGTTTTTCTAGATTCTTGTTTTGGGATGCTCTTCTCTGGACATATTCCAATCTGTTGATGTTCCTGTGAAAGTTTAGTATCCACGCTTGAACACAGTACTCTGGATATAGTCTAGCTAATGTAGGGTACAAAGGATCTGTTGCTTCTCAAGTTGTTTAGACATTTATTCATTTACAAAGGCTAGGATGTTCTTATCTTTTAAGTTCTTACCTTTCATCCCAAGAGATGCCTACAGGGCTAATTGGTACCAGCCAGGGCATCAGGGGTTGTTACTTCTGTGTTAAATGCCATTCTCATTGGCTTTTCTTCTTTTTTCTCTATCAAGTTTATCTTTACTAACTGGTTGTTACTTCTTTTGGTAGTGGGTCTTGTTTCTCAATAGTTTTTATTTTCCCTGCTACCTGTGCTATTTTCTGTACTGATCATCATCACAATCCCACTTTATATCTTTGTTCTATTTATTTTCTCCTTTAATAAAAAATTGGTCTTCCTTTATCTGGTCATTCTCTTTTGCAAGCTTCAGAAGGGCTATGGTTAGAGTGTTAAATTTGGAAGGGGGAACCAGTGCAGGCAAACTGACATCTTCACATCCCCTTTCTGTCTGCTGTTTTGGCACTCTTAGAATACAACCCAAAAAGCCATTTTGAAACATCTAGAGATTTTGGATAAAATATAACAAAGATCTCTTTAAATGCATAATTGAGCTTTCATGTATCAGGGAAATACATACAGCCAAACCAAAAACGAAGCTAAAACCCAGGGCTTAAAAATAGGAACATTCTTTTCTATATCCTCTCCCCTTTTCCTACCATTTGTTTTTCTCAGTTTTGGTGCTGCTGAGACTTAACTTTAATAGCCATTTCCAATTGGAGAGAGAATTTCTTTTGCTTTTATCAGCAATTCAGCATTAAGATATATATCAGGTCATGTCTTCTCACTAAGCTGTTTTCATCACTAATTGTGATTGGAGGTTTTATTTTTTCCCTGAAAGGTGCTAAGACGTTGTGAGTGCTTCCTATCTGTTTACTGTATAAATATTGAAGTGTTACTATATTATCAACTGCATAATTGTCTATTCAGAAACTATGTTTATTTTAAATGATTAATTTTAAAGAAATGGAGAAATTTGATCCATTGGAAAAGCAGGCCCCAAATTTGGGTTCACCTATTTTAGTGTTATTTCTTTTTTTTTTTTAGGGGCACTGAGGGCTGTGGGCCCATTTGCTCCTGCATCCACAGCCAGTGTCAGCTCTCTCCTAAGACTGCCTTCTTTTTTCTTTCTTTCTTTATTTTGGCTGCGTTGGGTCTTTGTTGCTGCGTGCAGGCTTTCTCTAGTTGCGGTGAGGGGGGCTACTCTTCCTTGTGGTGTGCAGACTTTTCATTGCGGTGGCTTCTCTTGTTGCGGAGCATGGGCTCTAGGCACGTGGGCTTCAGTAGTTGCAGCACACAGGCTCAGTAGTTGTGGTGTGTGGGCTCTAGGGCATGTGGGCTTCAGTAGTTGTGGCATGAGGGCTCAGAAGTTGTGGCTCGCGGGCTCTAGAGCGCAGGTTCAGTAGTTGTGGCACACGGATTTAGTTGCTCCGTGGCATGTGGGATCTTCCCAGACCAGGGATCGAACCCACGTCCCCTGCATTGATTGGCAGGCAGGTTCTTAACCACTGTTCCACCAGGGAAGTCCTAGTGTTATTTCTTTGTATACATTCCACTTGCTTTTAGAATGCTTTAGACTAAATATTATTTCATGAGAACACGGTTTTTCAAGGTTTGGCCAATTATGGATTGTGGATTTGGGGGAGAGTGCTGAGGTGAACAGAATGGTAGTAAGTAATTTGAATGAGAAGAGTAGATGCTGACTCAAGGTAGGGGATGATAAATTACAAAATATTATGGAATTAACCTATATTTTGAAAAGGAAAAGTCTATAAATTTGACCTATTTAAATTTTATACTATTTGTGGTAATACTGGGATAGCAGTAAATAGTTCCTAGTTCCACTGTTTCCCTTAAGTTTATGAGAATGATCCATTCCATTTTGACAATTCTCACATTCTCTTATCAAAGAAGCTAATTACATCAACCATGGGTTTGGAAAGACTGACTAATTTTTACAGTCCAAAAGTATAGTTGGACTGTACCGTTGGACAGTACAAACAAAAGTATAGTTGGACTGTACTGTACAGCCGGATTCTTAACCACTGCATCACCAGGGAAGTCCATTATCTTCTTTTTTATTTCTACTATTTCTTACTCATAGTGACTTACTTCCTTTCATGTTCAGTGGTTTCTAAATTTGAATTTGTGTTTTTTAAAGCTTTAACTCTTGGAACTCTTGGAGGCCTGAGTTTAAAGTGTATTTTTTCAGAGAGGATTTATATCTGCTTCTGCTAAGCATTTATGTCTGCCTCTGGTACTATGAACCCAAATCACTTTATTCTACATTTTTGGCTCTGAGGGGCACAGAGATTGTGTTAAATTTGGCCTCAAACCCTTGTGAGGACAGAATTGTGGTTAGGAATTCTTAGAGCAGTGGGATTTATTTCTGTCATTCTAATCTGTTTAGAGCTAAAATCTTACTTTCCCTCTCTGCAACAGATTTTTGTAACAAGTTTTTAATTTTTATTTTATTTTTTTTACCGAGGCTGTTGTTCTTTGGGGGTTTTAATTTTTGTAGGAGTCCTTGATCTATCCTCTCAGCTTACTTGAGCTTCAGACTTTGTCTCCTGCTCCCCTCCCAGTCCCACCTTGGTTAAAGCCCAGGTACTAATCTATCAGGGATTGGTAGATTTCCTTGAACAAATTCTTCTTCCAGTGCTCAATGCCTGGATTCATACTTTCTGTCCCTCATTCCCTTCCCCAGGCTCTGAGGAATTCCATTTTCCTTTTCATCTCTATATTTAAAATATTGTTTAGTTTTTCAGAATTTTAAGGTGTTATTCCAGGAAGGGTTTTTCTAACATTAAGTCCAAACTTTTGTGAAAATTTGAAGGAAATCAAATTAGTAGTAAGAAAGTTGGTTGAAAGACATAGAATGAGAGTGAGAAGAATTAGATTATTTCAAGGGCTATTTTTTAGGGAGTGAAAAAAATTAACTTTTTATGCCACACATTGAAACATTGTTTTAAGGGGCTGCATAAGTTTCTACAGTTTAATTTTCCTTCTGTATAGTGCTATATATATTTATAAATTATTATATTTTCATGTTTATTAGTGTCTATACATATCATACCCAGAAAATTATAAATCAAGTGCATTTCAGTTATACCTTTTTGGCAATAAATTCACATCACGTTGATAGATCTTCAGTGGTCCTCAAGCCTCCTTAACAATGCATTTATAAACCATTTTATACTGGGTTAATTATACAATAATATTTTATTAATTAAAAACATTTTTACATTATATATTATTTTATAGTGATATTTCTTTTTTGTATTGAGATGAAAATCCCATACTAGAGATTACTTTTAGTACAAGAGGACAAAGTTGCCATAATGACAGTGTTCAGTTTAACACACAGAGACATGTGCACATACTAAGGACCTGGTAGACATTTAAAAATTCTTGAGAGGAAAAAAGTTTTTTTTAATGTATAGCTAAAAAAGCTTCCTCTTTGAAATCTTCCTTGATCTTCCTCAAGGCAGAAACCAATCTCTCCCTGCAATGCTCAAATATTCTTGTCTTCTATGTTATGTTCCTACCTTCTACCTTTTACCCTCAAAATAATTCTTAAATGTCTACATTTTTGAGGTACTTTTTTCTAGGCATTCGTGATACCATGATGAAAAAAATAGATATCTACATTTCCACTAAACTTACAGTTTATTAAAGGGAATAGACAATCACATAACATTATAATGTAGTACTATAAATGCTATGATGAGGAAGATTACCAACATAACAAGGTCAAATGGCTACACAGAAGCAGAGGTGTTTCACAAATTCAAGCTTTTGGGTTTTGTTTTTAGAATCTCTTCTTTATTTCACACTACCTTTCTGTCAGAGTGCTAAGATTACAGAGAATATGTATGAATACATAAAATGACAGAATTTTTTAACCTAAGCATTCCTAATGCAACTGTGCTTCTTTTTCCTTTTTCTTTTTTTTTTTTCCAGACAGAAAAAGGGAGTGCACTTCACGAAGCAGCTTTGTTTGGAAAGGTAGATGTTGTGCGAGTTCTGTTAGAAACAGGTAACTATCATGATTCTCCATGGAACTTATCTTGATTCTCCATAGGGGCTATCTTGCCAAAAACTATTTGTATTTCAGGAGTAGACATAGGAAAATGACACTTTTTTTTTTTTCTTGACAATCACCCTTATTTCTTACGTTCACTCTAAATTGCAGGTACGTATTCATACCATGTAGAATTAAGCCTCAATGTTTAGGGAAAAAAACTGATAACAATGTGTACCTTCCTTTACTCAGTAGATACTTTAATAAAAAGCTTTTAGAAATTATAATTTTATACACTTAAATCACATTAAAATAAAAACTACCAAAAAGAAAAGGAAATGTCTGCCTTCTATAGGAGGGTGGAACTGATCCCCGTGAAGTTAAGACAATTGCTTGGTTTATTAAAGAGTGTACTACTTTCCCTAGGTTTTTATATTGTGAATAATGGTAAACAGAAATTAGAGTTCCCTGTCCTTCAGGTAAATTCTCCTTCTAGTTACTTCATCAACTGAGTAGCTACTGTTTGTAAGCTGCAGTGATTTAAAGGGAACCTTTTAGAGGGAAAGCTTTGAAGGAAAAACAAAGTAGGCTTATTTGTCTCCATATGTATATTATGACTGAAATAAAATTGGAACTGAGGTCAGATTTTTTTAAGATCAAAAGGCATGGATAATGGAGAGGGTGTGGAAAAAAGGGAACCCTTTTGCACTGTTGGAGGGAATGTAAATTGATACAGCCACTATGGAGAACAGCATGGAGGTTCCTTAAAAAACTAAAAATAGAATTACCATGTGACCCAGCAATCCCACACCTGGGCATATACCCAGAGAAAACCATAATTGAAAAAGACACATGCGAGAAAGGGGGAAGATGGCAGAAGAGTAAGACGCGGAGATCACCTTCCTCCCCACAGATACATAAGAAATACATCTACACGTGGAACAACTCCTACAGAACACCTACTGAACGCTGGCAGAAGACCTCAGACCTCCCAAAAGGCAAGAAACTCCCCACGTAACTGGGTAGGGCAAAAGAGAAAAGAATAAACAGAGACAAAAGGATAGGGACGGGACCTGCACCAGTGGGAGGGAGCTGTGAAGGAGGAAAGGTTTCCACACACTAGGAAGCCACTTCGCGGGCGGAGACTGTGGGTGGCAGAGGGCGGAAGCTTCGGAGCCACGGAGGAGAGCGCAGCAACAGGGGTGCGGAGGGCAAAGTGGAGAGATTCCCGCACAGAAGATCGGTGCTGACCGGCACTCACCAGCCTGAGAGGCTTGTCTGCTCAACCGCCGGGGCGGGCTGGGCTGGGAGCTGAAGCTCGGGCTTCGGTCAGCGAGCAGGGAGAGGACTGGGGTTGGCAGCCTGAGCACAGCCTGCAGGGGGTTAGTGCACCACGGCTAGCCAGGAGGGAGTCCGGGGAAAAGTCTGGACCTGCCGAAGAGGCAAGAGATTTTTCTTCCCTCTTTGCTTCCTGGTGTGTGAGGAGAGGGGATTAAGAGCGCTGCATAAAGGAGCTTCAGAGATGGGCGCGAGCCGCGGCTAACAGCACGGACCCCAGAGACGGGCATGAGATGCTAAGGCTGCTGCTGCCGCCACCAAGAAGCCTGTGTGCGAGCACAGGTCACTATCCACACCCCCCTTCCGGGGAGCCTGTGCAGCCTGCCACTGCCAGGGTCCCGGGATCCAGGGACAACTTCCCCAGGAGAACGCATGGTGCGCCTCAGGCTGGTGCAATGTCACGCTGGCCTCTGCTGCCACAGGCTCACCCCGCACTCTGTACCCCTCCCTCCCCCCGGCCTGAGTGAGCCAGAGCCCCCGAATCAGCGGCTCCTCTAACCCCATCCTGTCTGAACGAAGAACAGACGCCCTCCGGTGACCTATACACAGAGGCAGAGCCAAATCCAAAGCTGAGCCCCGGGAGCTGTGCAAACAAAGAAGAGAAAAGGAAATCTTTCTCAGCAGCCTCAGGAGCAGCGGATTAAATCTCCACAATCAAGTTGATGTACCCTGCATCTGTGGAATACCTGAATAGACAATGAATCATCCCAAATTGAGGAGGTGGACTTCGAGAGCAAGATTTATTATTTTTTCCCCTTTTCCTCTTTTTGTGAGAGTGTATGTGTATGCTACTGTGTGAGATTTTGTCTGTATAGCTTTGCTGACACCATTTGTCCTAGGGTTCTATCCATCTGTTTTTTGGTTTTTTTTTTACTTAAATTTTTTTTTTTTCTGAATAATTATTTTATATTTTAATAACTTTATTTTATTTTCTTTTATCCTTTTTCTTTCTTTCTTTCTTTCTACTTTTTCTCCCTTTTATTCTGAGCCGTGTGGATGAAAGGCTCTTGGTGCTGCAGCCAGGAGTCAGTGCTGTGCCTCTGAGGTGGGAGAGCCAACTTCAGGACACTGGTCCACAAGAGACCTTCCTGCTCCACGTAATATCAAATGGCGAAAATCCCCAGAGATCTCCATCTCGACACCAACAACCAGCTTCACTCGACGACCAGCAAGCTACAGTGCTGGACACCCTATGCCAAAAAACTAACAAGACAGGAACACAACCCCACCCATTAGCAGAGAGACTGCCTAAAATCATAGGTCCACAGACACCCCAAAACACACCACCAGAGGTGGACCTGCCCACCAGAAAGACAAGATCCAGCCTCACCCACCACAACACAGGCACTAGTCCCCTCCAGCAGGAAATCTACACAACACACTGAAACAACTTTAGCCACTGGGGACAGACAGTAAAAACAACGGGAACTACGAACCTGCAGCCTGCAAAAAGGAGACCCCAAGCAGAGTAAGATAAGCAAAATGAGAAGATAGAAAAAAACACAGAAGATGAAGGAGCAAGATAAAAACCTACCAGACCTAACAAATGAAGAGGAAATACGCAGTCTACCTGAAAAAGAATTCAGAATAATGGTAGTAAAGATGATCCAAAATCTTGGAAATAGAGAAAATGCAGGAAACATTTAACAAGGACCTAGAAGAACTAAAGATGAAACAAGCAATGATGAACAACACAATAAATGAAATTAAAAATACTCTAGAAGGGATCAATAGCAGAATAACTGAGGCAGAAGAACGAATAAGTGACCTGGAAGATAAAATAGTGGAAATAACTACTGCAGAGCAGAATAAAGAATAAAGAATGAAAAGAACCAAGGACAGTCTCAGAGAGCTCTGGGACAACATTAAACTTACCAACATTCAAATTATAGGGGTTCCAGAAGAAGAATAGAAAAAGAAAGGAACTGAGAAAATATTCGAAGAGATTATAGTTGAAAACTTCCCTAATATGGGAAAGGAAATAGTTAATCAAGCCCAGGAAGCACAGAGAGTCCCATACAGGATAAATCCAAGGAGAAACACGCCAAGACACATATTAATCAAACTGTCAAAAATTAAATACAAAGAAAACATGTTTAAAGCAGCAAGGGAAAAACAACAAATAACACACAAGGGAATCCCCATAAGGATAACAGCTGATCTTTCAGCAGAAACTCTGCAAGCCAGAAGGGACTGGCAGGACATATTGAAAGTGATGAAGGAGAAAAACCTACAACCAAGATTACTCTACCCAGCAAGGATCTCATTCAGATTTGATGGAGAAATTAAAACCTTTACAGACAAGCAAAAGCTGAGAGAGTTCAGCACCACCAAACCAGCTTTACAACAAATGCTAAAGGATCTTCTCTAGGCAAGGAACACAAGAGAAGGAAAAGACTTACAATAACAAACCAAAAACAATTAAGAAAATGGGAATAGGAACATACATATCGATAATTACCTTAAATGTAAATGGATTAAATGCGCCCACCAAAAGACACAGACTGGCTGAATGGATACAAAACCAAGACCCATATATATGCTGTCTACAAGAGACCCACTTCAAACATAGAGACACATACACTGAAAGTGAGGGGATGGAAAAAGATATTCCATGCGAATGGAAACCAAAATAAAGCTGGAGTAGCAATTCTCATATCACACAAAATAGACTTTAAAATCAAGACTATTAGAAGAGACTAAGAAGGACACTATATAATGATCAAGGGATTGATCCAAGAAGATATAACAATTGTAAATATTTATGCACCCAACATAGGATCACCTCAATACATAAGGCAAATACTAACAGCCAAAATAGGGGAAATCGACAGTAACACATTCACAGTAGGGGACTTTAACACCCCACTTTCACCAATGGACAGATCAGTCAAAATGAAAATAAGGAAACACAAGCTTTAAATGACATTAAACAAGATGGATTTAATTGATATTTATAGGACATTCCATCCAAAAACATCAGAATACACATTTTTCTCAAGTGCTCATGGAACATACTCCAGGATAGATCATATCGTGGGTCACAAATCAAGCCTTGGTAAATTTAAGAAAATTGAAATTGTATCAAGTATCTTTTCCGACCACAACACTATGAGACTAGATATCAATTACAGGAAAAGATCTGTAAAAAATAGAAACACATGGAGGCTAAACAATACACTACTTAATAACGAAGTGCACTGAAGAAATCAAAGAGGAAATCAAAAAATACCTAGAAACAAATGACAATGGAGACAGGACGACCCAAAACCTATGGGATGCAGCAAAAGCAGTTCTAAGAGGGAAGTTTATAGCAATACAATCCTACCTTAAGATACAGGGAACATCTCAAATAAACAACCTAACCTTGCACCTAAAGCAATTAGAGAAAGAAGAACAAAAAACCCCCAAAGTTAGCAGAAGGAGGAAACCATAAAGATTAGACTAGAAATAAATGAAAAAGAAATGAAGGAAATGATAGCAAAGATCAATAAAACTAAAAGGTGGTTCTTTGAGAAGATAAACAAAATTGATAAACCATTAGCCAGACTCATCAAGAAAAAAAGGGAGAAGACTGAAATCAACAGAATTAGAAGTGAAAAAGGAGAAGTAAAAACTGACACTGCAGAAATACAACAGATCATGAGAGATTACTACAAGCAACTCTATGCCAATAAAATGGACAACCTGGAAGAAATGGACAAATTCTTAGAAATGCACAACCTGCCAAGACTGAATCAGGAAGAAATAGAAAATATGAACAGACCAATCACAAGCACTGAAATTGAAACTGTGATTAAAAATCTTCCAAAAAACAAAAGCCCAGGACCAGATAGCTTTTCAGCCAAATTCTATCAAACATTTACAGAAGAGCTAACACCTATCCTTCTCAAACTCTTCCAAAATATAGCAGAGGGAGGAACACTCCCAAACTCATTCTACGAGGCCACCATCACCCTGATACCAAAACCAGACAAGGATGTCACAAAGAATGAAAACTAGAGGCCAATATCACTGATGAACATAGGTGCAAAAACCTCAAGAAAATACTAGCAAATAGAATCCAACAGCACATTAAAAGGATCATACACTATGATCAAGTGGGTTTATTCCAGGAATGCAAGGATTCTTCAGTATACACAAATCAATCAATGTGATACACCATATTAACAAATTGAAGGAGAAAAACCATATGATCATCTCAATCGATGCAGAGGAAGCTTTTGACAAAATTAAACACCCATTTATGATAAAAACCCTGGAGAAAGTAGGCATAGAGGGAACTTTCCTCAACATAATAAGGGCCATATATGACAAACCCACAGCCAACATCATCCCCAATGTTTAAAAACTGAAAGAATTTCCACTAAGAACAGGAACCAGACAAGGTTGCCCACTCTCACCACTCTTATTCAACATAGTTTTGGAAGTTTTAGCCACAGCAATCTGAGAAGAAAGGGAAATAAAAGGAATCCAAATCAGAAAAGAAGAAGTAAAGCTGTCACTGTTTGCAGATGACATGATCCTATACATAGAGAATCCTAAAGATGCTACCAGAAAACTATTAGAGCTCATCAATGAATTTGGTAAAGTAACAGGATACAAAATTAATGCACAGAAATCTCTTGCATTCCTATACACTAATGATGAAAAATCTGAAAGTGAAATCAAGAAAACACTCCCATTTATCATTGCAACCAAAAGAATAAAATATCTAGTTATAAAACTATCTAAGGATACAAAAGACCTGTATGCAGAAAATTATGAGACACTGATGAAAGAAAGACGATACAAATAGATGGAGAGATATACCAGGTTCTTGGATTGGAAGAATCAACATTGTGAAAATGACTCTACTACCTAAAGCAATCTACAGATTCAATGCAATCCCTATGAAACTACCACTGGTATTTTTCACAGAACTAGAACAAAAAATTTCACAATTTGTATGGAAACACAAAAGACCCCGAATAGCCAAAGCAATCTTGAGAACAAAAAAGGAAGCTGGAGGAATCAGGCTCCCTGACTTCAGACTATACTACAAAGCTACAGTAATCAAGACAGTATGGTACTGGCACAAAAACAGAAATATAGATCCATAGAACAGGATAGAAAGCCCAGAAATAAACCCACGCACATATGGTCACCTTATCTTTGATAAAGGAGGTAGGAATGTACGTTGTAGAAAGGACAGCCTCTTCAGTAAGTGGTGCTGGGAAAACTGGGCAGGTAAACGTAAAAGTATGAGATTAGAACACTCCCTAGCACCATATACAAAAATAAGCTCAAAATGGATTAAATACCTAAACGTAAGGCTAGAAACTATCAAACTCTTAGAGGAAGATATAGGCAGAACACTATGACATAAATCACAGCAAGGTCCTTTTTGACCCACCTCCTAGGGAAATGGAAATGAAAACAAAAATAAACAAATGAGGCCTAATGAAATTTCAAAGCTTTTGCACAGCAAAGGAAACCATAAACAAGACCAAAAGACAACCCTCAGAATGAGAGAAAATATTTGCTAATGAAGCAACTGACAAAGGGTTAATCTCCAAAATTTACAAGCAGCTCTTGCAGCTCAATAACAAAAAAACAAACAACCCAATCCAAAAATGGGCAGAAGACCTAAATAGACATTTCTCCAAAGAAGATACACAGACTGCCAACAAACACATGAAAGAATGCTCAACATCATTAATCATTAGAGAAGTGTGAATCAAAACTACAATGAGGTATCATCTCACACCGGTCATAATGGCCATCATCAAAAAATCTAGAAACAATAAATGCTGGAGAGAGTGTGGAGAAAAGGGAACACTCTTGCACTGCTGGTGGGAATGTGAGTTGGTACAGCCACTATGGAGAACAGTATGGAGGTTCCTTAAAAAACTACAAATAGAACTACCATATGACCAAGCAATACCACTACTGGGCATATACCCTGAGAAAACCATTTCAAAAAGAGTCATGTACCAAAATGTTCATTGCAGCTCTATTTATAATAGCCAGGAGATGGAAACAACCTAAGTGTCCATCATCGGATGACTGGATAAAGAAGATGTGGCACATATATAGAATGGAATATTACTCAGCCATAAAAAGAAAATAAATTGAATTATTTGTAGTGAGGTGGATGGACCTAGAGTCTGTCATACAGAGTGAAGTAAGTCAGAAAGAGAAAGACAAATACCGTATGCTAACACATATATATGGAATCAGAAAAAAAAAATGTCATGAAGAACCTAGGGGTAAGACAGGAATAAAGACACAGACCCACTAGAGAATGGACTTGAGGATTTGGGGAGGGGGAAGGGTAAGCTGTGACAGAGTGAGAGAGTGGCACGGACATATATACACTACCAAACGTAAAATAGATAGCTAGTGGGAAGCAGCCGCATAGCACAGCGAGATCAGCTTGGTGCTTTGTGACCACCTAGAGGGGTGGGATAGGGAGTGTAGGCGGAAGGAGACACCAGAGGGAAGAGATATGGGAACATATGTATACGTATAACTGATTCTCTTTGTTTTAAAGCAGAAACTAACACACCATTGTAAAGCAATTATTCTCCAATAAACATGTAAAAAAAAAATAGACACGTGAACCCCAGTGTTCATTGTTGCACTATTTACAATAGCCAGGTCATGGAAGCAACCTAAATGCCCATTGACAGACAAATGGATAAAGATGTGGTACATATATATACAATGGAATATTACTCAGCCATAAAAAGGACCGAAATTGGGTCATTTGTAGAGACGTGGATGAATCTAAAGACTGCCATACAGAGTGAAGTATGTCAGAAAGAGAAAAACAAATATCATATATTAACGCATATATGTGGAAGTTAGAAAAATGGTTCAGATAAACCAGTTTGCATGGTAGAAATAGAGACACAGGTATAGAGAACAAACGTATGGACACCAAGGAGGGGAAGCGGTGGGGAGCAGATGTGGTGGTGGTGTGATGAATTGGGAGATTGGGATTGACACATATACATTAATATGTATAAAATAGATAACTAATATGAGCCTGCTGTATACAAAAATAAATAAAATAATATTCAAATAATAAGGCATGGATACAAATTTATGCTTGTAAACGACTGACGTGAGTCTTTTGTGTTTTAAACTATATTTAGTGTGTTTATTTTCCTCAGTAAAAATGTTAAATGAAAAGTATTGGCAGACTATTGCATTGTGATTGTTCTTACGTGAAGTTAAAATTTCATGTATATGTAACTTTGATATGTAACACGATGATATAATAAATGAGGCAACCAATTAACTTTGTGCTGGTAACACATTTCCATAAAAATTTAAGCAAATACTAATAATTTTATTATAATGAACTAACTGTTGAGGCTAGATCCTGAAACCTGGCTTTGTTTGTGCTTAGATATTTGGGAAGTTTATAAACTTTTTGCTGTTTGCTTCATTATACTCTTTACAATAAAATCTCTTTACAATAAACATTTGAGGATTAAAATAATTCCAAAGGTATTTCAGTTACAAACTTTAAGAAGTTTGCTCACCAGGTATTTGATGAGTATTGCTGACATTGAATATAATCTTGCATAAATAAATATTAAATATTTGACTTTGTATTTGGACAATAATTCAAAATAATCCTGCTTTTTCAACTTTTGTGAATACTAAAGTATTCTAAGACTGTTCTTATACTACTTACATGGTACATTATTTTTATTTTTACCATACTATACAGAATATATAAAATGACCATTATACTTTAGGAATTTAAATTCTAAATCAGTAACATTTTTCAGCTTGATAGTCTACCATTAGTTAACTAGCTATAACCTCAATTAGCTATAATCTGAAAAAACAATATTAATGAATAGATCAGTGCCCTTTAAGACTTAATTCATTATCAAGAATGTTCCTAATCTTTGGCATCAGTGGTCTCCCACCTTCTTTCTTACTAAAATCGTGTGTGTGTGTGTCTTTGTGTGTGTGTGTGTGTGTGTGTGTGTGTCTTAATTTAAAAAAATCACCTTAAGTACTTGGTCTGTATACTTTTGAAATTAGAGCAGTTATGTATTGACTGTATCTTCTAATGATACCCCACTTGTGTACATCTAGTGGGTTTTTCTTTTTCTTTCAGGAATTGATGCCAACATAAAAGATAGCTTAGGTAGAACTGTCTTAGACATTCTGAAAGAACATCCATCTCAGAAATCTCTCCAGATTGCAAGTCTCTTACAAGGTAAAGAGTATTGAATGATGGATGAGTTTGCGTTACAGTTAAGATTAAATTAAAACTGTCCTAGTTTTCTCTTGGGTTTTAACATTTACTTTTGAATGAACTTATTATTTGCTTTTTTTTCTGGTATACTTTTAAGCTCAATAATAATTACTACCTTTTAATGTTTTATTTCGGTATTTTAACTGCTCAGTAATTTTTTAAAAGCTAAAATTTTTTTACTTATGTGATATTAAAAAGCGTTTTTAATTAAACACATGTAATAAATATGTAGTTATGAACTTGAAGGTATTAGGACTGTAAAGTAATGATGCTGAGGTATTATCTTACACTTGAATAATGCTTTAAGAGTTTTCAGGGATTTTCTGTTATTTTGTCTGTTTTCTATAACTGTGAGGTAGGTAAGTCAGATATCGTTATTCTTCTTTTTGCACGTGAGGGAAACTGAAGCTCCAAGAGGCTAAGTGACTTGCTCAAACTTATATGTCCTATTCTGAGTGGTAGAACTGGTGTGTAAATGCTGGGTTAACAACAACACAATTGTACTTAGTTGAAAGAATACAGATTATTTCCTACCAAATCCAGTAGTACAAGATCATTCAGTCTTGCCAGCCTTTGGTTTTGATAAAGGTCATTTTAAGTACATTTGTAGTTAGTTGCAATTACTAGGTCTATTGAAGGTTTGACAACCACCTAGGTACTACTTTTTCATTTTCAGGATTACATACTTGCCCATTTGATCTAAAAATTTTATGAAAAGTTTAAATTTAAGTGCTTTCCGTTTCTGCTTGGTGATTAGGCCTGATATGTAACATGTTCCCTTAAAAATCCAGTTGTTTGTTCTTTCCTTTCCACTTAGCTCCCGCACTGTTCAGTGGGGATTATCCCCTACAGTTGTTACAGATTGGCTATGAATGTAATAGAGGGAGGTGGGATGGGTGCCAATGGATATCATTTGAGAAGCTGAAGAGCAGCTTTGTCCTGCAAGGAGATAGGTGAATTAAAACCATGTTGAGCAGGAGACATGCATAATAGATACAGGAGTCAACAAAGCCCAAAGAGGGGAAAAGAATAGATGCACTACAGGAGGTCATTATGTTCTTTTCTTTCTTTACTTCTGAAACCTCTCAGGGAAGTTCAAACCCCTACAATTTTCTTGTCAATAAAGAAGTTAATTGCAAGTCAAGCGCATATAGAGATAAATCAGAGGCGGATACAAGTATGGCTTGTCATATTAATTCAAATTAAAGTCAAGTTGAATGAAAAGTGAAAAATAAAAAAGTGATATATACAGTATTTAAAGAAGTCTTTCCCTTCTAGGCACTTTGTATTTCATATTGGATTTTTGCCTCTAACTGAACTTTAAAAAAACTGAGACTTGTGCATAATATGTCTCTCAGGAGAAGCAAAATAAATGTCATCCACTAAAAAGGGGGCATGACATAATTACAGACATTTCTAACATATTGCACTGGTTCAACTTAGATGAAAATGTTATTATATAGGAGTAAATGTCTGTTCTTTTAAATGGTCAAGATTCATTAGGTATGCCAATTTGTGATGGAGTATTTGTGACATCTTTGAATTTTTAAAATTATTGTCAAATTTTAGAATGTGAACACATATTCTCTGCATTCCTGCTTTTCAAATCACTGGTACAGTTTATTTTATTATTTATTTTAAATTAATTAACTAATTAATTTATGGCTGCATTGGGTTTTCGTTGCTGTGTGCAGGGTTTCTCTAGTTGCAGGGAGCGGGGGCTACTCTTCGTTGCTGTGTGGTGGGCTTCTCATTGCGGTGGCTTCTCTTGTTGCGGAGCATGGGCTCTAGGTGCTCGGGCTTCAGTAGTTGCGGCTCGTGGGCTCAGTAGTTGTGGCTCGTGGGCTCTAGAGTGCAGGCTCAGTAGTTGTGGCACATGGGCTTAGTTGCTCCGCAGCATGTGAGATCTTCCTGGACCAGGGCTTAAACCCGTGTCCCCTGCATTGGCTGGCAGATTCTTAACCACTGCACCGCCAAGGAAGTCCCAAATCACTGGTACATTTTAAGTCTTATGAAAAAGTTTGTTATTGTAGTAAAGACAATTTATAGTAGATAAAATTACTGCCTGAGTCAGAAATTTTCAGTATAGAACCCCATAAGTTGCTTTCTTTTCCTATTAGAATTTGCCTAGTAGAATTGCTCTTAGATAGAAACTATTTGGATAGTATGAAAACAAAAGTGGTTGGCATGATAGCACAAAGTTTCTTAAGTGAATTTCAAGAAGAAGGGGTTCCTTCGGAATAAAGAAGTGCGAGTATTGATTTAACCCCTTAGCCAGAGGCTGTAAACCATCCATTGTGGGCTGAATGCCTTTTGGCGGGTAGCAGATATGTTTTGTTTAGATCACATACTTTTGGCTCACACTGTGTTTCTGTAAAAATTGAATTAGCTTTCAGCATTTAAAAATCTAGGATTTCAGCTAACTCCCCAGTTTGGGTTTCTCAAAAAAATGCAGGCTTTCGTTTTACTTCATTGCCGAACTTTAGATGGGGCATCTGCTCTCTGGTTAACCAGGCTCTGCAGGCTTTCCATTTTTTTTTGTTACATTGAGGTTGAATGTTAATCGACATTTATCCTTGCATTCAGATGCTATTTTCTTATGATTAAGAGAAAAGTGAGATGCTTCTTGTATCTATCTGGCTTTGCCACTTATTAGCTGAATGAACGTGGCCAAGTTAATAATCCTCCCCCTTTAGTTGTCACCTTTAAAACTGAGATAGTACTAGTGCCTGTGTCATAGTTTTGTGAAGATTAAATGAGTTAATTTATATTACTTAGAACACTGCTGGGTGCATAGTAAGCAATATTTAAGTTTTATTATTATTATATCCTCATCAGAATTGGAAAAATGAGAGACAGGCTGAGTGTGGGACAAAAAAAAAAAAAAAAGGTAAAATGTCAATAATAGGGAATTCCCTGGCTGTCCAGTTGTTGGGACTCTGCACTCTCACTGCCAGGGCCTGGGTTTGATCCCTGGTCACAGAACTAGGAGCCTGAATGCCATGCGGCACAGCCAAATAAAATGAAATGAAATAAAATTAAAAAAATAAAATAAATGTCAGTAAGAAAAGAATGGGGAAGAACATTATTTCTTTGTTGAACTAAAGTTCAATACGCAATTGTGCTTATCTTACAAGATTACAACACCATCATAAATTAAACTTATCCCACTTCATGCATGTATGTTACCTGACTGATCATTATATCCATCTGAATTTGATACCCCTGTTTAGGGATGAAGTCTATTCAAAGCATCATTCAGAGAGTTTTCAACCTTCAGGTAGGATATATTTACGGAAACTGAGGATGTTAAGGAAAGGTTGTGACAAAAATTTAGTTTTCAGAAAAAGTATTCATGAGTCTCTTCTAAAATATCTTTTCTGTTTTAATTAAAAAGCTTTAAATTAATAGCTCATCATGAAGTTCTTTCAGTTTGTTTGATTTTTTGAAGTTCTTTAAAAACTTAGGATATAAAGAAATAAATGAAAAAATGACCATCAAAAGTAAAACAAAATAGGGCTTCCCTGGTGGCGCAGTGGTTGAGAGTCTGTCTGCCGATGCAGGGGACACGAGTTTGTGCCCCGGTCCGGGAAGATCCCACATGCCGCAGAGTAGCTGGGCCCATGAGCCATGGCCGCTGAGCCTGCGCGTCCAGAGCCTGTGCTCCGCAACAGGAGAGGCCACAACAGTGAGAGGCCTGCGTACCGAAAAAAAAATAAAATAAAATAAATAAAACAAAGTTAAAGTTTTTTAAATAAATGAATTCAAGTATGTAATTTCAAAAACTTATATACACAGAATATTTAGATGGCGTGGGAAGATCAACAGTCCTTGAAGCACACATACAGGAAGATACAACCCAAGAAACACATATTTCATCTCCTGTTGAGTCTCCTTCCCAGAAGACCAAAAGTGAGTAGCTAATTGTAAAACCCTTGAAATGATACTAGTCTGCTATGTACTAAACTGTTATGTTTGTCCTATATGTACAAAAAGGCTCATACTTGTGAAAATGTCAGGTCTAATAAGTTATACTCTATATTTTATCCATTTATTCGGTCAACATTTATTGAGCTCCTGCTATTTGTCAGGCAGTATTCTTGGTCCTGAGATACAGTGGTGATCAAAGGGATAGCAATCCCTGCTGTCGTGAAGTTTACATGGAGTGGGTATTTCACAGTTGACTTATTTTTCCTAAGGTATGTTTTTAATGTAGAATAAAAATATTTATATATGGATTGTAACTGCTAGGTTTTTTTCAGAATGAATTATTGGGATGAAGTTCCTTTCTGAGAATAATTAGAAAAAAATGAATATTTGCATGCAGCCTACAAAATAGTCATGTTGACAGTTGATGCAGATTATATATCTGTTCCTTCTGTTGTCCCTTTATATCATAATTTATTAATTACTTACATAATTATTTGTTTAAATACGTTCTGTTTCTTTTTATTGAACCTAGGAAGTAGGCTCCCAGCACCATTTCAAATTTGTTAATGAATTGTTGAATGAATTCTGTCAGTGAAGTATAATGCCCATAAAAGACTACTGAAGATTAAATGCTGTAGTAAATGAAGCCTTAGGAATTGTAATTCCAGATGCTTTTATGTACTACATATATGTAAACCTTCAATACTTATTTCCATTTTGAGAAAGAATAAAAATAGGCAAAACTGGAATTTCTCTTTGTCTTTTAACATTATTGTACTAATTATGATTTAGTACCTTGCTTTCAGCAAAATAAATTTTCTGACAACTTAATCTTGTTTGCCATATTTTGAGTTCTAGCACCATACTAGTTATATTTTTGTTGTTTAACATCAAGTTTTCGCAGTATTCTTTCTTGAAACTTTTGAAAAATTTACTGTTTTCTTACAGGTGAAACTGTGACTGGTGAATTATCAAAACTCTTGGATGAAATAAAGCTCTGTCAAGAAAAGGATTATTCTTTTGAAGATTTGTGCCACACAATATCAGACCACTACTTAGATAATTTGAGCAAGATTTCAGAGGAAGAACTTGGGAAAAATGGAAGCCAGAGTGTAGTAAGTAAGGGGGGAAAGAAGACAATGCGTCTGTCTTTGCCAGTTTGTTGTGTACCTGAGAGGCATAGGATTTATGTGTTATCCTATCTTCAGATTTAGCCAGTGTCAAATGTCAAGCTTCCTGTTGCTCTTGCCCTGATATTCATTGGTGTTTCATTCTCACTGCATGTGTAGGGAAGAAATGCTTTGATAAATCGCTTATGGATTGTGATGATCTCACTGTTAGACCCTCTTAACACATGAATTCATAGTTTCTTTATGTTCTTTTAGTTTTATTGGGCATAATGATATTGGTTTCCAAAGAAAAAAGAAAACCTTCCTTTTGTCTCTTTTCCCTGTTTTCTCTATGATCTGAGTCTAACCCCATCTTGAAGAAGAAAGACAAAGCTGAGCCATGCGTATATACTTCCCCAGCCACTCCGTAAGTCATAATAGGTGAGAGACGTTGTGGAAAGTTTGACCTGCATATTTCTATAATCTTATGCAAATCCAAATGGATTTGCATGCAACCTATAAGCTCAGAATTTAAATCATGTGTTAGAGATTCTTGCTTATTTGGATTTTTATGTTAACACGATAGCAAGAAAAATTGTAGAGAATCAATCAGATTAAAGTCAAGATTTGTGTACCTGTCTTTTATCCTATAGAGGAAGGATTTATAGGATGCATTGGTATTAAAGGAAATGCATTACTATGATATGAATCCTTTTCTCACTTTTAGAACTTAGTTTGTTATAGAAATATTACACTTTCTTCAAAAGCCCATAATAGAGTGGATTGTGTTAAGTATGTCATTTTATTTATGAAAGCTAAAAAAACAATTGCTAAGTATAGTGACTGTTATGAGAACATTTACTTCATTTAGTTACTGAATGTGAGCAGTGACAGTTTCCCAGGGTAGTATTTGCTTGTCTAGGTCCATGGCCAGTCTTACCTTCTAGGCCTGTTTTTTCTTTTTATCCTTTGCCACCCTGTCTTTTGAAAACATCACATTATTGGCTCCAATAAAAGCTCTTTTGAATTATTATGATTAATTATATATATACTGAAGTAATTACTTGTAGTTTTACCAAATGAAATTTTTATATTGATGAAATATTTACTATAGTAATTTTAATGTTAGGACAAAACTCCTTGTTTTAAATAAATCTAAAACAGGTCTATGTTAACTCCAATTACAAACCAGTTACATTTCAACATTTCCTTGAAAATTGGTTAGAAATTAAAACATATTTATCCTACATAAACAGTACATGGTGTTCAGGTCCCTTAAGTGGCTGCTTCGGACCCTCTACTTCTTAACCCACAGATTTTCTGAAAGCCCTAATTTTCTAGACCAGTGGTTTCTAATCTTTTCTTGTTGTAGGCACCAGTAGTAAACAAATTTTGAGCAAACATCCCAAATGTATTTATAATTTTTTTTATATATATATATATATATACACACACACACACACACACACACATATATACACACACGTATTCTACGAATATATGCTATAAATTATGGGGCATATACTACAAGAGAAATTCAAGTGAAGAGGATAAAGAATAAGTGTAAAATAGAAGATCTAATTTTTTTTCTTTTATTCAATTGGTATCTTGTACACTTTGGGCTCTACATGATCTGCTTGGAGAACGTAATTCAAACTTACAGCTTTTGGGTGGGGATGGCAGGGGCTTTTGGCATTTAGAGGGTGACATAATTTGGGGAAATGATGGCCAAGTTTTTCTGTAAGTCAAAGACTGTTATTGTGATAGTAGTAAGGGAGAAATGAATGCTCATAAGTTGAAGTTAAGTTCAAAATTCAAGTTTGTACTTCCATACAAGCAATCACTGTTTGTTCCTGTGACAAACTTTATATTGAGTTCTTTGAAAATATTGTCATACAAAATATTAAAGGTTACGTGAGGCAGAAAAGCAGAGGGTACATATGAGTAAGAGCAAGCAGTTCTATTTATCTGGAATAATAAAGTTTATAAAGGGGGACAATGGGAGGTAAGATTAGAAGATAGGTCAAGGTCAGGCCATGGATGATTTTGAATGTCAGGGTGAGAATTTTGGTATTTATTTTTTAGGAAATGAGAAAAATCTAAAGGATTTTAGACACATAAAAGGCTTTATTGGAAGTGGCCTTTCAGAAGTTGAATCCGATAGAACTTGTTATTGAATGTTTAAAAGTAATGCAATTTCTTAGAATCTTCTCTACAGCCTGTGTTTTATTTGGGTCATTCTTGTTTTGTTGAATATCTGTTTCCATTTATCAAAAGTGTTTTTCCAAGTTTTTAAAATGAATTATACTCTCAAATTATGCAAAAAATTTAATTGAGTACTTACAGATCACCTGATATAGATGGTCATTACCACGTTGTGAGCTATAGAATTTATAATAGCAATAATGAGATGCGGTTTCTGACTTCAGGGAGTTCAAAATTTCTACCCCAAGAAGTCTTCGATTGCAGTGTGCAGAAAAGACTAACATATAAACAACAAATATATATTACAAGAGCTGACATTTATTAGGTGCTTGCTATTTGCTGTTCTAATGCTTCATATGACTTATGCCACCTAATCCACACAGTAATCCTAACAATGGAGTTACAGATTTGGGAAATGACTCAGCTGGCAATTGACAGATCTAGGATTCAAACTCAGAGCCAATGTCATTACTTCCCAGCTACATTTCTTATAATAAACTACCCTGTGGCCAAAGGAATGTTTTTTTAAAGGGAGAGGTTAGTGATTTATAGCTATTCATTGAAGTCTTCATGGTAGTAGGGAGAAATTAAACTGGGATATGGAGGAAGGGGACACATTCTTTGCACTTGTATTGGAATGAATGAATGGGAGAGGATTCTAGCCTGCAGAAATAGGATGTGCAAAAGCACAAAGGTGAGGCCTAGCATTTAACATGAGGATGATTTACCATAAGAATTTGTTTTGAAATGTAGTGGGGAGTAAAGCTGGATAAGTAACGATAATATTTAACACTGATGGAACACTTTATTTATATTAACCGATTTAATCCTCATACTAACCCTATGATATAGGTAGTATTATTCCTCCCATTTTACAGATGAGAAAACGAAGGCACAGAGAAATTGTATGACTTTCCCAAGTTTATACGGTAAGTACCAGGGCCAGGATCTGAACAAAGGCAGTCTGGGGCTTGGAGCCATACCCCTTACCACTCAACTATTTACTTAGAGAACAGGGACAAATAATTAGATTTGGGGAGCTAGTCAGAAGTTTAATATTGATGCTGAGGGGAATAACTTTTGAGTATGGGAGTTCTTTCATGAAGGTGACATTTTTAGAAGATAAAAGTGGTAACTATATGTCAGATGTTCTGGGGAGGGATTCAAACAGTGACTCTCAGCAATGGTCATACATTAGACTTATCTGGGAAGACTTCAGAAAATACTGACACCCTCAGGTATCATGGCAGACCAACTAAATCATAATTGTTTTGGCTGACTCTGAGCATTGTTCTTTTTTTTTTTTTTTAGCATCTTTATTGGAGTATAATTGCTTTACATTGTTGTGTTAGTTTCTGCTGTATAACAAAGTGAATCAGCTATATGTATACATATATCCCCATATCCCCTCCCTCTTGCGTCTCCCTCCCACCCTCCCTATCCCACCCCTCTAGGTGGTCACAAAGCACCAAGCTGATCTCCCTGTGCTATGCGGCTGCTTCCCACTAGCTATCTATTTTACATTTGATAGTGTATATATGTCCATGCCATTCTCTCACTTCGTCCCAGCTTACCCTTCCCCCTCCCCATGTCCTCAAGTCCATTCCCTACATCTGTGTCTTTATTCCTGTCCTACCCCTAGGTTCTTCAGAACCTTTTTTTTTTTTTTAGATTCTATATATATGTGTTAGCATACAGTATTTGTTTTTCTCTTTTTGACTTACTTCACTCTGTATGACAGACTCTAGGTCCATCCACCTCACTACAAATAACTGAATTTCATTTCTTTTTATGGCTGAGTAATATTCCATTGTATGTGCCACATCTTTATCCATTCATCTGTCGATGGACACTTAGGTTGCTTCCATGTCCTGGCTATTGTAAATAGTGCTGCAGTGAATATTGTGGTACATGACTCTTTGAATTATGGTTTTTTCAGGGTATATGCCCAGTAGTGGGATTGCTGGGTCATATGATAGTTCTATTTTTAGTTTTTTAAGGAACCTCCATACTATTCTCCATAGTGGCTGTATCAATTTACATTCCAACCAATAGTGCCAGAGGGTTCCCTTTTCTTCACACCCTCTCCAGCATTTATTATTTGTATATTTTTTGATGATGGCCATTCTGACTGGTGTGAGGTGATATCTCATTGTAGTTTTGATTTGCATTTCTCTAATGATTAGTGATGTTGAGCATCCTTTCATGTGTTTCTTGGCAATCTGTATATCGTCTTTGGAGAAATGTCTATTTAGGTCCTCTGCCCATTTTTGGATTGGGTTGTTTGGTTTTTTGATACTGAGCTGCATGAGCTGCTCATATATTTTGGAGATTAATCCTTTGTCAGTTGCTTCATTTGCAAATATTTTCTCCCATTCTGAGGGTTGTCTTTTGGTCTTGTTTATGGTTTCCTTTGCTGTGCAAAACTTTTAAGTTTCATTAGGTCCCATCTGTTTATTTTTGTTTTTATTTCCATTTCTCTAGGAGGTGGGTCAAAAAGGATCTTGTTGTAATTTATGTCATAGAGTGTTCTGCCTATGTTTTTTTGGGGTTTTTTTTGTTTCTTTTTTAACATCTTTATTGGAGTATAATTGCTTTACAATGGTTTCTGCTTTATAACAAAGTGAATCAGTTATACGTATACATATGTCCCCATACCTCTTCCCTCTTGCATCTCCCTCCCTCCCACCCTCCCTATCCCACCCCTCTAGGTGGTCACAAAGCACCGAGCTGATCTCCCTGTGCTATGTGGCTGCTTCCCACTAGCTATCTATTCTACGTTTGGTAGTGTATATATGTCCATTCTATCTATGTTTTCCTCTAAGAGTTTTATAGTGTCTGGCCTTACATTTAGGTCTTTAATCCATTTTGAGTTTATTTTTGTATACGGTGTTAGGGAGTGTTTTGTTTTTTTTTTTTTTTTTTTTGCGGTACATGGGCCTCTCACTGTTGTGGCTTCTCCCGCTGTGGAGCACAGGCTCTGACGCGCAGGCTCAGCGGCCATGGCTCATGGGCCCAGCCGCTTCGCAGCATGTGGGATCCTCCTGGACCGGGGCACAAACCCGTGTCCCTTGCATCAGCAGGCGGACTCTCAACCACTGTGCCAACAGGGAAGCCCAGGGAGTGTTCTAATTTCATTCTTTTACATGTAGCTGTCCAGTTTTCCCAGCACCACTTATTGAAGAGGATGTCTTTTCTCCATTGTATACTCTTGCCTCCTTTATCAAAGATAAGGTGACCATATGTGCATGGGTTTATCTCTGGGCTTTCTCTCCTGTTCCATTCATCTATATTTCTGTTTTTGTGCCAGTACTGTACCATACTGTCTTGATTACTGTAGCTTTGTAGTATAGTCTGAAGTCCAGGAGCCTGATTCCTGCAGCTCCCTTTTTCTTTCTCAAGATTGCCTTCACTATTTGGGGTCTTTTGTGTTTCCATACAAATTACGCAATTTTTTGTTCTAGTTCTGTGAAAAATGCCACTGGCAGTTTGATAGGGATTTCATTGAATCTGTAGATTGATTTGGGTTGTATAGTCATTTTCACAGTGTTGATTCTTTGAGCATTGTTCTTTTAAAAAGCTTATTCTAACATGCATATTATTGGCCTAGAGGACCAAAAATCTGCTGGGACCTTACTGAGGTAATTCAGGCCTCAGATGATGCATCTGAACTGAGGTCTTGATAACACCACAGGATTATAGAATTTTAGATCTAAATAAATCTGATAGATCTTCCGATGCCCAGCCTAATTCCCATACTGTCCAGTGTAAGAGTTCTCTTGAATTAGGGAGCTTTTTAGTTTATCATTCAGGAAAATTCAAAGTATAGTCCAGCCATAGTCCTAAATTACAATTATTTCTATATTTTAATGCAATATCAAATGTGGAAAACAGGTTTGTTTATTATTCACATTTTTGGCTGAGGATGGGCATTTGGGTTCATTTAAACTTTAATTTTAGATTATATGAAACATTCAACTTCTTCATTGTAATACGAAAAATAATTCCAAAATTTAAAAGAAATCAAAATGTAAGGAAAATATGTTTTGTAGCATTTATGTTATTAATAAATGTATTTTTCATATTAATTATTTGGCTTGAATTTTGTGGGTATTTTAACTATTCTTCATCAGTTTAGCTTTTATTGCTTTTTTCTTCCGATAGAGGGCGCTCTAATTCAGTAATTTAAAATACAAAATCAGCCGTCTTATGTAAGAACTTTTATTTTTGTATTGGAGGTTTGGGTTTTATTAAAATATTAGCCTTAAGGTGGTAGTTTGAATAATTTTACTAAAATAAGTGAATTAGAAATTAAATTCTTATTATGATTGTATCTATTTGATAGAAGGTTTTACATTTAATGTGAAGGGCATCTCAAGTTAAAATTACGTTTTATTTTGCATAAATTTTAATTCAAAAGTCAGTCTGTTTTTAATTCTTTTGTAATACGCATATGGAATCATTTTCTAAGTTGAATTAAGACATTATATAATCTAGAATGTAAATTTTGAAGAAATATAAATATCTTCACATTCTTTTCAACCCCTGAAATTTAGGTTTTTGAAAGAATATAAAATTATCTGAAAAAAATTTTCTATTCTCTTCATTTGTTTTTCCAAGTCATATTTGCAGCTTTCCCTCCATGTCTGTAAACAACGTACACAACTCTTAAATGTGAACACGCGATGCCTTAGAGAAATTTGATGATAACATAAGATCATTAGAGCAAATTTCAGAATTTAGGTTTCAGGAAAACATTGTTTTAAGATATAAAATTAAAAAGGCATTATTGCCTCATCAGCCTGTGCTTCTAAGAAATAAATAAGAAGCATCAGGGATGAAATGCATTATGTAGTTTTTCTTCTGAGGGGAAACCTAGACACAAGCAGCATCTAAAGGTTATTGTTTGAAAGGGGTTGTGTTGGCAGGTTTTTCTTTCTTTTTTTTTTTTGCCGTACGCGGGCCTCTCACTGTTGTGGCCTCTCCCGTTGCAGAGCACAGGCTCCGGACACGCAGGCTCAGCGGCCATGGCTCACGGGCCCAGCCGCTCTGCGGCATGTGGGATCTTCCCGGACCGGGGCACGAACCCATGTCCCCTGCATTGGCAGGCGGACTCTCAACCACTGCGCCACCAGGGAAGCCCTGTTGGCAGGTTTTGAGCTATTTAACTCTTCTCGCTTATCTCTTTTATGTTATTTCACTTTCGGTCCAATGTAGAATCCTTAATTATGTTTAAGCTTTCTGAAGTATGAGATATTTAGCATTTTAAGATTTCAGGTTCAACTTCTCAGTTTTTATGCCAAGCTTCTATAAATTGCATGAGAGCACTCTCAGGGTGGGGAGGGGTGTCTATAGGAAAATATAGTTAATTTGGTGCCAAAATTTTCAAGTCTTAAAATAGACTCAAATTAGGCTGCCTAAAATTCAAATGGTGTTTCTGATACAAAGTTAACTTTCAAACATATTTTAACACAATTCTAGAGCTTAATATCAGGAATGCAGAAATTTCAGAATCGTGAGAGACTTTAGTGGCTATCTCATCCAGTTCCTGTCAGAATCAGAGTACTTCAGGAAATGAATTTTCTATATAGAGTGTTCTTCTTACAAGATTGTAAGTGATTCTTTAGCATATATGAATTTTTTAAATAGTGGAGCTAAATCTTAAGCAGTGGTAACTATTATTTTATTGGGAATATAATATTCAGAAGGGTATTTGTAACTTTAATAATTCATGTCTTACATAGTTGAACAAATTTTTTGGAAGTGATGACTCAAGGCTGCTGTGTATTAAGCCCAGGTTTGGTTTGTCCTAACAGATTCTCCAGGATTTAGGGAATGCATAGATTCTGTTGACCTATATTTGTATTTTGAAACTGATACCATTAACCATATATATGTACTAAATGTACACGCAAGGAAAAATCCAGAATCAGAATGGTAAGATTTTTGTCTCTATTTTTACCCTAGGAAGAAAATTTGTACCTTTAGTGAATCTAAGAAGATCCTTTAGATAAATGGCTACTAGGATAAAAGAGACACTCTTCTGAATTTCAGACACAATTGCTTTTATCTTTCATGTCACATCTCTGTTCTATTTTGTCTTGTAAGTTTATACATTTTTAAATATTACTTCTTATAGACTCCTTGATGGCATGATCTATATTTGATTGACCTCTGTAATCACATCCTGCCTAGCACAATGACTTGAATGTAGTGGTCTCTCAGTGAAAGTTCATTGAATGAATAAATACATAAGAAGGCAGACACTGCATGTGAGTGCACATCTTCTTGTAAATAAACCATCATCATCGAAAAACATGTTTAATTATTTGGAGGTGAATTTCAGAGTACAAGGACAAGTGTTTTTCCATCAAGCATGGAGTTTCAATTTTTTAGGGAGGTAACTTAGTCTAGCAGTTAATAGCATAAACCTGGGTTTGCATTCTTGTTCCGCCACTTACTAGCAGAGTGACCTTTGGAAGATATTTGATTTTTTCAAGCCTTTGTTTACTCATTACTAAAAAAAAAAAAGAAGTTTAATATGGTTTTCTGTCAGTCACAGAAAAAGAGCTATTTTCTTTTGTGTTGTTAAAAACATGCCATCTTGATTTTTATGTTTCATAGACTTTGTCTAGCTTTGTCTAGACTTTCTAATAATCACTCAGTGTCAACATAGAGGGGATTTCTCTAGTGAAATGCTAAATAAATATTCAGTTCTTGGATTAGTCATAGTCACTATTTTTCTTTGAAAAAACCAATCATCTATTATAGTCAGGTCTGCACATGTTAGGGAGGAATAGCAAACATGGCAAATAATTGATCTTACATGAAAAATTATCTCAATAAACAGATTCCTGGCTCAAAGTAAAAACACAGAATTCAATGGGACTTAATATAAAATCCCCCATTAGATTCCTAAAAATTTAGTGATATAAGATGGGAGAGGTTTAATTTGGGGGAATAGTTCATGCAAAAAGTTCTGGGTGTTTAAGTGACCAAAATTGCAATGTGAACCAACAGTGAAATGTGGCTGCTAAAAATCAATAAACAGTTTCCAAGCTTTGATCTCTGAAAATAGCATTTATTAAGTACTAAGTTTTAACTAAGTTCTAGACATTGTGGTAAGCATGTTAAAGTCATTATCTCCTTTATTCCTCACAACAGTGCGATGAGGTAGGTTTTATTATTCTCAATGTGGAAATTAAGAGTAAAATAACTTGGCCAGGGTCATAGAACTATCAAAAAGTGAAGCTGCTATCTGAACTTAGGTTTGCTATCTTACAAGATCATGATTCTAACCATTAGGTCAGCCTGTCTGTCATTAGTACCTTCCACATTGACTACCCTTACCTTTTCATCATCCCCACCATCTTGCAATTTCACTTGAATTATTGCAGGAGCCTCTTATCCTATCTTCTAGTTTTCTCTCTTCACTTGCCCCAATTTATTCTTGATACTCTTGCCAAATCAATATGCCTTAAGTGTAATTCTGATTATTTCATTCTCCTCAAAGCTAGCACTGGTCCTCACTATACAAATTCAGTACAGAACAGAATTTTAACTCTGGCATTCAAGGCCTTCCATGTTCTAGCTTCATCATATATTTCCAGCTTTCTTCCATTAATGTCTTAGATAAATTTAATGTTCTGGTAAAATACATTATTCTCAAGTGTGTGTCTTTCAAATAGATTATTCTCAAGCGTGTGTCTTTCCTTATCTCTGCTCATGCTCACATGTTTTATCCATGTGTAATTCTTTTCCCTATTGTTTTTACTTATTGAAAACCATCCTTCGCAAAACCTTTTTTGATCCTCCTATTTAGATCCAACTATTTGGATCAGATATCATTAATTTTATATATACCTATTATGCAGATTTCATAGTCTGCTGTGTAGTATTGGTGCAAAATCTTCTTTTTTGACTTTGCTTAGAAGCCCTTTGATGACAGGGAAATATTGATCTCTGTGTGTGAGTGTGTATCCATAGCATAGTTCCTCACTCACGTGCTTAATAAACATTTGTTAAATTGATAATGATACACAATGGACATCAAAAGTCTGTTTAATAACTGAATTTAGTGTATACCTATGGAAGAGCTCTAACAAGGAGTCTTTTTAATCTCAGAAGAACTTCCTCTGTTGGTTGATGTTTCAAATAA
The DNA here is from genome assembly GCF_964270905.1 of Leucopleurus acutus. Taxonomy (NCBI): domain Eukaryota; kingdom Metazoa; phylum Chordata; class Mammalia; order Artiodactyla; family Delphinidae; genus Leucopleurus; species Leucopleurus acutus. The sequence continues at coordinate 82,326,597 of NC_139152.1, read as the reverse complement.
TGAATGCCTCACCATTTGATTTGAAGATGAAGTGAAATACCCAGTTAAACTATATTATAAACTTCCTCACAACATAAAATCACAAACATCTTAGGTCAAGTCATACCTTTCTTAAGTAGTAATGCATCTCTTTTACTGATAACAAAGAAGTCTTACATTGCAAATACCATGTTTGATTCCTGATAACATAGAAAAAGGAAATCTACTGTAAGAATATGGTAACATATATCTCAATTATATTATTAAATTTTCAAATCTTCAATTTTGTGATAAACATTTTTTTAATTCATCACTGTTATTCTTTCTGTATAAGTTGAGAGGGCCTATTTTTGAAGCAGTTTTTTCAGTTAATCATAAAGAAAATGGGCTTAAGCCTACACCCTACGTTTTCCCCCAATTGTTAATGATTATTGCTGATTATGATGTGCTCAACTGATGCATAGTATTATTTTGTGCACATTTTAAAATGTGTTTAACACTAAAATATCTTAATACTAAGAGCATTCTGTTAAGGTATCCAAAGGCAGCAAACTCTCTTCCTAATTAAACTTTTATATATTCGAATTTTATGAAGTTTGTGAAGTGATCATTTTATCTACTCTGCAGATGCAACATCAGCCAATTTTTGTTCTGATATTTTCATTCTCTCTGATCTCTCTCTAATGTCTAACTTGAATTTAATCTTCCTAACAGAAGAACTCAGCTATTATGATTTCCCTGAGAATCTATACTTTATACTCAGGAGTTAATTGTAATATTTTGTTGAAAATTTGATAATAATTCAACTTTATTCTAATCTTACTCTCCAGATAATGATGAAGTTAATTTTTGACAGCTCTTAGCCGCATGTCACCTTTACCTTGTTCGTTTGCCATAATGCACCTGATTTGTAGTTCTGTTTCATGGTGCACATTTGAGAGTTCTTGATTCTCTTTTGGAGTAAAGGCCTTGGACAGCCTGCCATTATAAAGGAATCCTATTTTGCTTCCTAATGCTGAAGGAAATCAGTCTAGAGCCTGAGCTTAAAGAGACATGTCAGTGGCGATAATCACTTATCTTCATGTTCAGGGAAATGTTTTTCACCTTGAAGAGCAAATTAATACTAATGGAATATTGGACTAGTAACCAAGAAAAAATTACTGAAATCGCTCATGCTTCTAACATATTTTATCATGGGGCCATTTGGGACATGACTACTGAATATTGGAATCAATTCAGCCTCTAACAGATGAAGAATTAGATTTCTCTACGATACAATCAAAGTCAGTAACAGTAGATGGAAAAGATACTGTGTGGCCTGCTTTAATCTCAGGATTAGAATTTTAAAATTGTCTGGTATTATTTTAACTTGCTTTTGCCAGAATTTTTATTTCTACCATCTATGCTTTTTAAAGTTTAAATGTTTTGGTTGCTTGCAGTTTCACAACAGTTCCATTTAGTTGATAGCTGCCAGTCTATACTACCAAATCATTAATAATGAGAAACAAAGTCTTAATTTGGAGAAAGAATAGGTAGTCAAGAAAATGAATTTGATGGGGAGTGAAAGGTCCTAAAATGAATGAAGATAATGAACCAGTGAGAAGTGTATATTAGTAAAAGTGGAACTAGCTTGCCCCCCAAATGAATGAGACAAACATTGACATATGTTACATCTTTTCCTATAATCATCCATTCTATGTTGCTGAAATAAATCTATTCTAGCCTTGAAGAAGATTTTCTTTTTGCTCTATAATCTTGCTTTTACTTAGCAAAGTGCCATTTTCCTAAACATTTAAAGAATCTTTATTGTCATAGTTATTATCATCAGCTTCACTAACTTACTGAGTCCCCACCTTAAGGAATTATACTAATTTCTTCAATAACATGTATTTGTAACTTGGAGTAACATTTTAGTGTAGAAAATAAGAACTTTGAACTCAAACTCAAAGACTTGTGTTTGAATCCCAGTTCTACTCCTTAGATAAATACTACCCTGATCTTCAGATTTCTCATCTGCAGCAAAGTGTTTCTAAAAGGTCTTTCTCACCTCGACCTACTGAATCAGAATGTCTGGAGCTGGATTACTTACAATAAAACTCCCTAGGTGATTCTTATGCTGTTTGTGAACTGCACTATAACAGTTTAAAAATGTTGATTTCTTTGAGTCAACTACTCAGACCCATTTTCTTCTTACCCACATGTATCTATGGATCTCAGATTCCAATGATCTGACCCTAATTTGCCTTTACTTTCTCTTACTGCTCCTATGAATGCAAATTTGATTGGTCATCAAGGCAAAATGACTTACCGTTTAAGGTTTGCTTTTCCTGTTTCTGTGAAAAATGCCATTGGAATTTTGATAGGTATTGCATTGAATCTATAGATGGCTTTGGACTAATATAGAACTTTTAGCAATACTGATTCTCCTGATCCATGAACACAGACTATCTTTCCATATGTTTGTGTCTTCATTTTCTTTTAAGTGTTGTAGTTTTCAATTAATCATAAAGATTAATAGATCTTTCACCTTGGCTAAATTTATACATAAGTATTGTATTGTTTTTGATACTCTTGTGAATTGGATTGTTTTCTTTATTTTTCAGATATTTTGTTGTTAGTGTATAGAAATGCAAATGATTTCTATATGTTGGTTTTGTATCCTGCAGCTTAACTGAATTTATTGATTAGTTCTAGGTTTTTTGGTGGATTCCATTGGAATCTGAAATCCACAGATGGAGGTGGAGTCTTTAGGATTTCCCATATATGACATCATATTGTCTGCGAAGACAGTTTTCCTCTTTCCTTTTTGATTTGTATGCCTTTTATTTCTTTTTCTTGCCTGATTGCTCTGGCTAGGACTTACAGTACTATGTCGAATAGGAGCAGTGAGAGTAGGCACCCTCTTGTCTTGTTCTTAGTCTTAGAGGAAAAGCTTTCAACCTTTCACCATTGAGTATGATGTTAGCTGTGGGCTTGTCATATATGGCCTTTATTATGTTGAGATATGTTCTTTCTATACCCCATTTGTTGAGTGTTTTTATCATGAAAGGATGTTGAATTTTGTCAAAAGCTTTTTCTGCATCTATTGAGATGATCGTATGATTTTTATCTTTCATTCTATGTAACTTAACTTTATTCTTGAAATTAAATAAAACTGGTGTTAAAGTACCATATACAGTATAAAGTGGTATTCAGAAGAATATATTATCATCCTTTCATTTTCAGTTCTTCAAATTCGTAGACTATACTCACTGCTGCTCACTTGTCCTTAAAATTCTATCTTCTCTGTTATAACCCAACTTTGGCCTGCTTCTCCCTGACCCCCCTCCTTATTTACGTAAAACGCTGTAGGAATGAAACTAAACCTATTTCAAGTGCTTGTTATCATTCCTAGCAGAGAGTAAGTGCTCAATAAATTTTTTCTGGATATTCAACTACTCTTTTAAAATTTGATGTTTTCGATGTCTTCCTTTTCATCCATTCTGTTATATCTAATCAGAACTCATTTCATTTCCTCATAACTATAACCCACAAGGTTCTGGGCAACATAAATTAAGATGAGGTCATTTCACCCGCATAATCTTCAAAGATTGTATTGGCCCAAAGCATCCTTCTTGGGAGTTAAGCAAAGTGCCAGATAAGGCCTCAGGAAGAGAGATGGTCACAGAGATTGAATGTGTTTCATGTTCACAATAACTTATTAATTGTCCTTCTACTGGTGTCATCCTTCTTCCAATACATAACCATAGTACACAAGAAAAGTGTGTGTGTGTGTGTGTGTGTGTGTGTGTGTGTGCGCCTATGAAGAGGGAGAGTAGAAGAGGAGAAGAGAGAGATCATAATATTATCAATAAGGACTTGTATCTCTGCCCTTTGATTTAAGAGTTCTCTAATTTTATCCTGTCCTTTAGAAGAAGTGACATTTTATGGTTTTGAGAATGTAGCCATAAACACTGAAGAATCTGATCTTTTCTAGACATAGTAATGTCACAGTGCAAAGCATTAAATTCTGTATTCATAGATCAGATATGAGAAGGTATACTTCAAAATTCTTTTCTTATCTGTAACCTAATCTTAAGACGTACTTTGATTATTCATAAAGCTGGAGGCATATTTACTTAACCAAGATATTCTGACGCACACACAATGATGAGATAGAGTAATTAGGGGGTGGTGTGGTTGTTTATATACAGTGGCTAGAGGAGACCTCTCTGAGGAGTGATGTATAAACTGTAATCTGAAGGAAGAGAAGAATCCTGTCATATAAAGTACCAAGGAAAGAAAATGTGGAATAAAATTAAATACTCTTTCCTGAGGTGGGAAAGAGCTTAATGTGTTTAAGACCAGAAAGGAGGGCAAAGGAGTGAAGCAGAGTATACTGAACTATGTAGAGAATAGAATGGAATGGGATTGGAAAGCCAGATTAGACAGGGCCTTGTAGGTCATGGAAAGTGGTCTGATTTTGTTTTTTTAAATAAAAAGTTTTTAAGCGGGGAAGTGATATGATCTGATTCATGGGAGCAAAGTTGGAAAGTTCCTGCTTCCTGTAAATTCACTGCTAATTCTATTTTTTTTAATATCAGATGTCTGTATGATATTATAGAATAATACATTTAATGATATGCTTAACAGTTAGGAACTGGGCTGCACAGCAGGAGGTGAGCAGCGGGCCAGCAAGCAAGCTTCATCTGCTGCTCCCCATTGTTCCCCATTGCCGGCATTACCACCTGAACCATCCCCCCCGCAGTGTTCACATTACCACCTGAACCATTCTGCCCTCCGCACCCCCCGTGGAAAAATTGTCTTCCAAGAAACCGGTCCCTGTTGCCAAAAAGGTTGGGGACCGCTGAACTAGGCAACCACTGTCCTTGTTGTTTGTGTTTTCCTTTCCTGGCTCCTCCTTCTCACAGTCCCTTGGCTTTCTTTCCCCCCCGCCCCCGCCACCGCGCCACAGGGCTTGCAGTGTCTTAGTTCCCTGACCAGGGGTCGAACCCAGGTCCACTCCATGAAAGCACAGAGTCCTAACCACTGGACCACCAGGGAAGTCCTTTTCTGTTCTTTATTGAGCATTCTCTTCCATGGAGAGGGAACAGCTTTTTGTGTTCAGATAGCAACTCAGTGTTATTTATTTCCAAATCTACAATTCTATCCTCACCTCCTCACTGCTGTCCAGTTCTGTATTACAATTGCCAGAAAGACCTCTTTCTACAAACATCCCACTGTCTTTTTGTTTTTTTTTCTGGCTGCGCAACACAGCACGTGGGATCTTAATTCCCCGACCAGGGATGGAACCTGCGCCCCCTGCATTGGGAGCGTGGAGTCTTAACCACTGGACTGCCAGGGAAGTCCCCCACTGTCTTTTCAAACCCAACCTGTCAAAATGTAAATTAATTATCTTCCCACTCAAATCTGTACCTGTTCCCGTTTTCCATCTTTCTTTCAGTAATAGAACAGTTATTTCCTTCTTCCAGGACAAAAGCTTTGGTATTATGTTTAGTTCTTTCCTATTTCTTTCATTCTCCTGGTCTATTAGAGAGTTCCCCTTTGTTTAGTCTCATCGTCTTTGCTTGACCTCACTTCACCTTCCAGGAACTGCCTCATTTCTTTATTCATTTTATATTTTATAACAAAAACTCTGGAAGAATTGTCTCTTGTTGTTGTTTCCAATGTCTCTACTCCATTTTCTATTAAAACCAGTCCTATCAGGCTTTCTTCTTCATCAGGTGCCAGAACTACCTTGTCAAGGTGTCCAGTGACTTCCAATTGCTAATTCCAATAGACATTTCTTAATCTTTTTCTTAACGTGATCTTTGAGGAGCACTTGACAGTGTTGATCATGCCCTCCTCTTTCATATGCACACTTTCTTTGCTTGACTTCCTAGACATCACATTCTCCTGGTTTTCTTCCTATTAAACTGGCTACTCCTTTTCAGTTTCCGTTGCTGGTTCCCCCTCATATCCCTGACTAAGTTCCTAGGGCTCAGTCCCTGGAGACTTCTCTTCTTTATCTGTACAGAATTTCTTGGCTAAGCATGCTGAACACTCTCACAGCTTTAAATACCTACTATGGACCAGAACAGCCCACATTTATAGCTACAGCTTGAATGCCCTTCTGGACTCCAAACTCTTGTATTTAACAGGAATAAAAATGAAGTTTCGCATTTCCCCCTCAAACCTGCTGGTCCCTTAGTTTTCCCGTTTCAATAAATAGCAGCTCTGTTCAGCCAACTTTTGCTCTCCAAAAACTTTGGAGTGCCCCTTTACTATTCTTTTCTTATGCCCCATAAACAGTTGGTCTTCAAATCCTACCAGCTCTTCCTTCAAAATATGTCCAGAATACAACCACTTTTTTTTTTTTACCAGCTTTACTACTGCCATTCTGGTCTAAGACACTATCATCCTTTGCCTGGATTATTTGAGAGGCTTCCAAACTTGGGTTCCTTTTACCACCACTGACCCCCATACAGTGTATTCACAAAAGAGTTACCAAAGAAGTCCTTTTGAATATAAGTTATATCATGTCACTTTTCTACTCAAAACCTTCTTGCAGTTTCTCATCTTGCCCTGAGGAAAAGAGAAAGTCCTTACACTGGTTCAGCAGGTGCTGCATGACCTGAATACCTGCCCTTGCCCCATCCTTACGTCTCATGCTTCATTTTCCACTACTCTGTCCCTCACTCACACTGTTTCAGCCATACTTGGTTCATTGTCATTCCTGTGAAACACCAGGCACCCTCCTGCCTCAAAACTTTACATTTGCTGTTCTTTCTGTCTGGAGCTCTCTTTCCCAGGTATTTTTATGGTTTACTTGCTCAGGTTTTTATCAAGCATCAATTTCTCTGTGTAGCTTTGCCTGATCACCGTATTCAAAATTACCCACCCTGGCAATTCCTATCCCCACTTCCACTTATTTGACTTCTATATGGTGGCCAAATTCCTCTTCTTGGACTTCAAGAATGTCAAGATCTTCCCATTCTGCTCCTGTTCTTCCTTATCCAATGATATTGCTTTCTATTCTCCCTCCTCCCACCAATATACCCTGTTCTTGTGTCATTTACCTAAACATATCACAGGCATTTCTTTCTTGGTGTCTTTGCTCATTCCCTTTCATTCTTCTGTTGTTCCTGTTTGTTTAAATCCTGTTCATCTTACAGGGTGTATTTCAAGTCTTTCTTTCTCTATATAGTAACCTCCTTAGTTATTCCAGCTCGGACCAATTTTTTTTCTTTGAATAGATGGAGAATCTCAGAAGAGAAATAGGAACTATTAAAAAATGAAATGGAAATTCCAGAATTGAAAAGTACATCTTACATTTAAAAAAGCTGAACTTCAAATAAATTTATAATTATTATACTATGTAATCACACAATTTAACAACTAATTAGTCTTCATTTTAAAGTATATTACTTATGAAATAAGATGTTGAGTGAAATTGTTCTTTTGCCACAAGATCTGACTAGGGCTTATAATTAAGGACAAAGAGAAGTTAATTTGACATATTTTATTTATTACATAATCATTATTATAGTTCATGACAATAAAGTATAAATGGTAAGCAATTCACATAGTTTTTGGCCTTGTGAATAGTAAGTGCTCAATAAATATTTTTGTATGGATAAAAAAATGAATTCTAGTCATATCTTTAGTAACATTAATAAGGTTCCAATATAAAAAAATATAAATTATGTATAAAGGTATATTGTGAAAGGGCTCTACGTTAAGAAAATATTACTACTTAACCGATAAATTAATGTAAGTATTCTACAAAATAGAAAAGACACAATATGATATTTTATATTCTTAAAAAGCCCCATTCTATACTGAAAAAACTAAAATGATAGCATTTTGGAACTCTCTGTACCTTGTCCTCAGTTTTACTGTGAACCTAAAAAATGCTCTAAAAAATAAAGTCTACTTTAAAAAAAGATAGCCTTTTGTTTTAAAGCTGATCCATTTTTCTGAATTGCTTCAGTTCATCCAATCAATAAATATTCATTGTACCTTTACTATGTACCAGCTACTGTTTTAGGGCGGATAAAAAGTGAATAAGGCAATTTTTTTGTTTGTTTTTTTTGTTCTCAGGAGCTTGGAGTTTGGCAGAGAAAGCATATATATTACCAAATAATAGAAATACAGGGTGATCAAATATTTTGCCAAACAATCCAGTAAATGATAGTATAAAGTGTTCTGGAAAATGGGGGAGAGGAACTATTTATTCTTATATCCCCAGAATCTAGTATGTTGCCTGATACATTGTAGCTATTCAATTTAAAAAGTGTGTTGAAAGAAAGAAATAGTTGTGAAAATGAGAAGGTAATTCTGTCCTGTTTGAATACAGTGTGGGAGGGACATTAAAATGTGGAATGACAATGACCACTTCATAATGGAGTAAGGAAATAAGGGCATGTCATGGATTGACTCCTGTATAGTTCTGTGTTCTCATCACTCATTACATTCTCCACTAACCAGTACCTCTATGGGTTTTCCACACTCTTTTTTACCTGTCTTTACATGCCTGAAGTTCTTACACTCTCCTCCATCTCACACCAATTTTGCCATTTTTAATTCTCATCATCTATCAGAACTTGACTCTAATGTGACCTCCTTCCAATCTTAGCCCATCCTTGAACCCTCTCCTTGGTCTGGAATAGGTTCTCCTCCAAAGGCTTCATATAGTCCAGAGTCCTAATGTTCTTTAAGAGTACTTATTGTGATTTTAATTATAGTAAGTAATTATACATTTTTTGGTTTCTTATTTTTGAAAATAATAGACTATGAACTGCTCGAGGGCATATTCTCAGATTCTAACACTATGCCTGCCACATAAAAGGAGACCAATATATATTTATTGAACCAATGGACAAAAGAATGAATGACTAGATGGATGGATGGGTGGATAGATAAATGTTAGAAAAGTGATCACAAATGCTTGACTGGAAATGGAGAAAAACTTGTACTTCAAAATCTTGTCTAAGGGTGGTTTTCTTTTGTTTTTATCTGTTTGTTCTGAATGCACATTCATTCTTACCAAATGAGGGCTATGCTGATGGGACCATTTTTACTTCTTAAAGTTATTCTAAATTTATTTTCTGGCAGTTTTCCTGAAATATTTTGTTACTTTTGAGATACTTTATGTGATAAAACTGATTAGACTGGTTCTTATTTTTATTTTTGTCTTAATAGATGAGGTTACATTATCCTGACTTCCAAAAAATGACAAATCTTTTGGCCAGTTAAATCTAGTTAAAGATCGAATTGATCACTAAGGCCATTAATAAGGTTAAAATTGTTAACTGTTAAAAGAAAGTTTAGGGTCTGCTGGATTAAACAAAGAATAATCTTTGAAAAATAATTTTATTTAAAATGTAGACTATGAACATTAAAATATTTCTCATTTTGAAGTTAATGTATTTATATTGAGTTTTAGGGATATTATAATTTTTAAATTAGAGCAACAAAACAAATCATGACTACTAGTGGTCATATGTTAGTGATATAATAAGGTATACTAGTTAAGGTAGTGCTAGCTGTTTAAAAAAATTAAGACAAATCATATGATAGCTCAAATATAATGGACATTTATTTCTCACTCATTTAAAGTCCATAGTAAGTGTTCCTGTTCAGCAGGTAGCCCTCCTCCAAGGGGGAATTCTGGAACCCAGATTCCTTCCATCTAGTTGCTCTGACATCTTGAGCACAAGCTTCCAAGGTCATCTGGCTCATCTGTAAAAGGTGGCAGAGGGTAAACATGATGGAGGATACAGGTAGGGGGTTGTAGGGGATGGGCTTGGAAACAGCAAACATCACTTCTGCTCATATTCCATTGACCAGTACTCGTTCATATTGTCACATTACCATTCCAATCTGCAAGGGAAAATAAGAAACATAGTCTAGCTACGTATCCAAGAAATAGAGAAAACAGGTTGGTAATCACCTAACCTGCATTGGCTGCATAATATCTTTTACAATTTAAATAATTTTTCATTATATACATATTGATTTTTATAGTTCTAATTCATAGAAAGTTTTCCACTAGTTATAGGTAGTCCCATATTTAAGCATGCATTTATTAATTAAAATCTTCCTAGTTAAAATTATGGAACATCTTTTATATAACAAAAATTTAGGCCTTTGTGAAAGATAATTTCAAGCTTTTTTAAAAGTATAATTGACCTAAAACACTATGTTAGTTCCAGATACACAGCATAATGATTCGATATTTCTATACATTACCAAATGGTCACCACAAGTCTAGTTGCCATCTGTCACCATACAAAGTTATTGCAATATTATTGACCACATTCCCCATGCTGTACATTTCATACCTATGACTCATTTATTTTATAACTGGAAGTTTGTACTTCTTAACCTCCCTCACCTTTTTCTCTCTTCCCCTGACCTCCTCCCCTCTGGCAACCACCTGTTCTCTGTATCTATGAATCTGTTTCTGTTCTGTTATTTTTATTTATTTATTTTGTTCTTTGGATTCCACATATAAATGAAATCATAGTATCTGTCTCTCTCTGACTTACTTCACTTAGCATAATACCCTTTAGGTCCATCCATGTTTTTGCAGATGGCAAGACTTCATTCTTTTATATGGCTGAGTAATATTCCATTGTGTGTGTTTGTCTGTGTGTTTATCACATATTCTTTATCCATTTGTCTATGGATGGGCACTTAGGTTGCTTCCATATATTGGCTATTGTAAATAATGCTGCAGTGAACATAGGGGTTCATATATGTTTTTGAATTGCTATTTTTGTTTTCTTTGGAAAAATCCCCAGGAGGAGAATTGCTGGATCATGTGGCAGCTCTATTTTTAGTTTTGTAAGGAACCTCCATACTATTTTCCATAGTGGATGCACCAATTTACATTCCCACCAATAGTGCATGACAGTTCCCTTTTCTCCACGTTCTAGCCAACACTTGCTATTTCTTATCTTTTAGATGATAGCCATTCCGACAGATGTGAGGTGATATCTCATTGGTTTTGATTTGCATTTCCCTAATAATTAGTGATGTTCAACATCTTTTCATGTGCCTGTTGCCCATCTGTATGTCTTCTTTGGAAAAATGTCTATTCAGACCGTCTGCCTATTTTTTAATTGTTTGTTTGTGTTTTTGATGTTGAGTAGTATGAGTTCTTTATATGTTTTGGTTATTAACTCCTTATCAGAAATGTTATTTGCAAATATCTTCTCCCATTCAGTAGATGACATTTTCATTTTGTTGATAGCTTCCTTTGCTGTGCAAAAGCTTTTTAGTTTGCTGTAGTCCCATTTGTTTATTTATTTTTGTTTCCCTTGCTTGAGGAGACATATCTAAAAACAAGACTGATGTCAAAGTGCATACTGCCTATGTTTTCTTCTAGCAGTTTCATGGTTTCAGGTTTTACATTTAAGTTGTTAATCCATTTTGAGTTTATCTTTGTATATGCTGTGAGAAAGTAGTCCAGTTTGATTCTTTTGCATGTAGCTGTCCAATTTTCCCAACACCACTTATTGAAGAGGCTGCCTTTCCTTATTGTATATTCTTGGCTTGTTTGTTATAGATTAAGTCTTCCTATAAGTGTGGGTTCATTTCTCAATTCTGTATTCTGTTCCATTGGTCTACGTTTCTGTTTTTGTGCCAGTACCATACTGCTTTGATTACTGTAGCTTTGCAGTATAGTTTGAAATCAGGGAGCATGATACCTCCAGCTTTGTTCTTCTTTCTCAAGATCGTTTTGGCTATTTGGGGTCTCTTGTGTTTCCATAAAAATTTTAGAATTATTTGTTCCAGTTCTGTGAAAGATGTCGTTAGTATTTTAATAGTGATTGTATTGAATCTGTAGATTGCCTTGGGAAGTATGGTCATTTTAATGATATTAGTTCTTCAATCCATGAACATGGTGTATATATCTTTCCATTTGTTTGTGTTAATTTTAGATGCATTTACTCACGTTATAAATATAATTTTAGATGCATTTACTCACATGTTATAAATAAGTGCTTCAGTCACTAATTTACTCATTTAAATAAACAAAATTAGCTATTTTAATATGCTACAGTGAGAAAGAATCTGAGATCTTGTCTTCCAAAAAATAAATGGAAATGACTGATCTCTTTTTTGTTGTTGCTGTTGTTGTTAAAGGGTAGCACAGATATCCCCCTTTCTTTCTTTTATAAAAAAAAATTCACTTATCCATTTATTCATTTGTCTGTGCTGGGTCTCAGCTGTGGCACGTGGGATCTTTGATCTTTGTTGAGGCACGCGGGATCTTTTAGTTGCATCATGTGGGATCTTTAGTTGAGGCATGCAAACTCTTGGCTGTGGCATGTGGAACGTAGTTCCTTGACCAGGGATCGAACCCAGGCCCCCTGCATTGGGAGTGCCAAGTCTTAGCCACTGGACCAGGAGGGAAGTCCCTGACTTGTTTCTTTTGATGTTAAGATATTCCACTATGAAATAGAAGTTAATGATTTTCGAGATGTCTGGTAGACAAGTCAGTAATTATTTTTAAAAATCATAGTTAAAAGTTGTATTATACACCTGTTTATGTGATATCCAGCATTCCTGGATATGCTATTTTTGGTTTTACTCCTTTACTTAACTTATAATGAACTATATTTGCTTTCATTTGATTTGCTTTAAAATTCCTTATTCTATATACTGATTCCTCCCCCAAAGTAGTATTTTTAATCTATCTTGCCCTCATGATCTTTAAATCTCGAGAGACTGTTTCTGCAACACTAGCTTCTTATGGTCAGAAATATAGCCGGGCTTCCCTGGTGGCGCAGTGGTTGGGAGTCCGCCTGCCGATGCAGGGGACACAGGTTTGTGCCCCGGTCCGAGAGGATCCCACATACCGCGGAGCAGCTGGGCCCATGAGCCATGGCCGCTGAGCCTGCACGTACGGAGCCTGTGCTCCGCAGCGGGAGGGGCCACAACAGTCAGAGGCCCGTGTACCGCAAAAAAAAAAAAAAAAAGGAAAAGGCAAAGAAATATAGCCTTGGACCTCATTTTATTTATATTGACAAGGAGAATTAGACTTCATTATTTTGAAATGGCCCTGTGATCATACTTTAGACCTTACAGTAGAGCTTTGTCTACTTCCAGCAAAGGGGTGTGTCAAACAGAACACTGTGCACTGGTTCCCATGCCAGAGGAGGACTCCAGCTACATGGAGGATAGCAGAGATCATCACTATGTCAACCATTAGGAATAATAGTCAAATGCTTCTGCCCATTGCATCTTTTTTTTTTTTTTTTTTAGTCTCCACATTGATTGTTCTTTATTGCCTACCCTGGTGTAGGACCATATATTAAAAATTGTGACAAACTAGGCAAAAGGGACAATGGCTCAAAAAGTTTCCATTAGGAAGGTGTATGAATGAGATTGAGATCAGTCCAACACATTTCAAATTTTAATTATTATTGTGCACATGTTGTCTTTTCCAGTAACTAATACACTTCCTAAACCTGATCTAACCATCTTGTATACCACCAAAGACATTCATATCCCCACTGCAAAAAGAAAAAGTCAGGACTATATCCAGATATAAAGTAACATAGATGTTTGAAAGGTGTCTCTTAGATCCCCAAATCCTCAAGACATATTCACCATTTTTACAATAGTTCACTCATATTCAGTCATCTTTTCTAGTTAGGTTGGGGGTTTGTAAAACAAATAGCAAATGTGAACACCAAAACCACACACATATACAGCAATTGGAAAAGAACAGAAAACTGCATTAGCAGTTCCCATTCAAGAAAGGAGACAAAGAGACATTCAGGACAGCCTTATAGCACTCTGGTTGGCACTAAAGCAACCACTTGTCAAGATGAAGTATCCACTAGGCCAGTTAATTATATAGGCTTTCCCTCTTTTTCTTTCCTTCCCTTTTTTCTTCCTTTTGGTTTTACAGTAGAATTAGTTTCTTGGATGGCACATTCTGCACACTGGGGGAATTCTTCCATGAAACAATGTTTCTCAAAAGCATCCTCCTTATAGCTGGAGCTGACATTCTTTATTCTGAGACCTTAAGTTGGCATGATGAACAATTGGTCAGTTTAGTTTGACTTTGAAACAGACTAATGATCACCAAATTTAACTAGATTTGACTGTATAAATTCTTCATAGAGTTAGAGCATTCTCACCAGGATTATAGTCCACTTAGGCACCAGTCATTTCACTAATCATACCTGAAAACTTTCTCTTGCTCTGTAGCTGCCCTGCCCAATGCACCCCCACTTATCCAGCCCTGACTTCAAAATGCTAGCATCACTCAGGATCCTAATGGGGAGTAAAGTAGTCTCCCAACTTCCAGGGACATGTGTCCTACAGTTGTCTCTTCCATCCTGACTTATAGCCTTTCAGATGATTCTTCACCACTGGAAGGAAATTTTTCATATATCCTTTTTTATTTTTAGATTTATTTATTTATTTATTTTTAACATCTTTATTGGGGTATAATTGCTTTACAATGGTGTGTTAGTTTCTGCTTTATAACAAAGTGAATCAGTTATACATATACATATGTTCCCATATCTCTTCCCTCTTGCGTCTCCCTCCCTCCCACCCTCCCTATCCCACCCCTCCAGGCTGTCACAAAGCACCAAGCCAATATCCCTGTGCCATGCGGCTGCTTCCAACTAGCTATCTACCTTACTACGTTTGTTAGTGTGTATATGTCCATGACTCTCTCTCGCCCTATCACAGCTCACCCTTCCCCCTCCCCATAACCTCAAGTCCGTTCTCTAGGAGGTCTGTGTCTTTATTCCTGCCTTACCCCTAGGTTCTTAGTGACATGTTTTTTTTCTTAAATTCCATATATATGTGTTAGCATACGGTATTTGTCTTTTTCTTTCAGACTTACTTCACTCTGTATGACAGACTCTAGGTGTATCCACCTCATTACAAATAGCTCAATTTCGTTTCTTTTTATGGCTGAGTAATATTCCATTGTATATATGTGCCACATCTTCTTTATCCATTCATCCGATGATGGGCACTTAGGTTGTTTCCATCTCCGGGCTATTGTAAATAGAGCTGCAATGAACATTTTGGTACATGACTCTTTTTGAATTTCGGTTTTCTCAGGGTATATGCCCAGTAGTGGGATTGCTGGGTCATATGGTAGTTCTATTTGTAGCTTTTTAAGGAACCTCCATACTGTTCTCCATAGTGGCTGAACCAATTCACATTCCCAGCAGCAGTGCAAGAGTGTTCCCTTTTCTCCACACCCTCTCCAGCATTTATTGTTTCTAGATTTTTTGATGATGGCCATTCTGACTGGTGTGAGATGATATCTCATTGTAGTTTTGATTTGCATTTCTCTAATGATTAATGATGTTGAGCATTCTTTCATGTGTTTGTTGGCAGTCTGTATATCTTCTTTGGAGAAATGTCTATTTAGGTCTTCTGCCCATTTTTGGATTGGGTTGTTTGTTTTTTTGTTATTGAGCTGCATGAGCTGCTTGTAAATTTTGGAGATTAATCCTTTGTCGGTTACTTCATTTGCAAATATTTTCTCCCATTCTGAGGGTTGTCTTTTTGTCTTGTTTATGGTTTCCTTTGCTGTGCAAAAGCTTTGAAGTTTCATTAGGTCCCATTTGTTTATTTTTGTTTTTATTTCCATTACTCTAGGAGGTGGGTCAGAAAGGACCTTGCTGTGATTTATGTCATAGAGTGTTCTGCCTATATTTTCCTCTAAGAGTTTGATAGTTTCTGGCCTTATATTTAGGTCTTTATCCATTTTGAGCTTATTTTTGTGTATGGTGTTAGGGAGTGATCTAATCTCATACTTTTACATGTACCTGTCCAGTTTTCCCAGCACCACTTATTGAAGAGGCTGTCCTTTCTCCACTGTACATTCCTGCCACCTTTATCAAAGATAAGGTGTCCATATGTGCATGGGTTTATCTCTGGGCTTTCTATCCTGTTCCATTGATCTATCTTTCTGTTTTTGTGCCAGTACCATACCGTCTTGATAACTGTAGCTTTGTAGTATAGTCTGAAGTCAGGGAGCCTGATTCCTCCAGTTCATTTTTTCATTCTCAAAATTGCTTTGGCTATTCGGGGTCTTTTGTGTTTCCATACAAATTGCAAAATTTTTTGTTCTAGTTCTGTGAAAAATGCCAGTGGTAGTTTGATAGGGATTGCATTGAATCTATAGATTGCTTTGGGTAGTAGAGTCATTTTCACAATGTTGATTCTTCCAATCCAAGAGCATGGTATATCTCTCCCATCTATTTGTATCATCTTTAATTTCTTTCATCAGTGTCTTATAATTTTCTGCATACAGGTCTTTTGTCTCCTTAGGTAGGTTTATTCCTAGATATTTTATTCTTTTTGTTGCAGTAGTAAATGGGAGTGTTTTCTTGATTTCACTTTCAGATTTTTCATCATTAGTATGTAGGAATGCCAGAGATTTATGTGCATTAATTTTGTATCCTGCCGTTTTACCTAATTCATTGATTAGCTCTAGTAGTTTTCTGGTAGCATCTTTAGGATTCTCTATGTATAGGATCATGTCATCTGCAAACAGTGACCGCTTTACTTCTTCTTTTCCGATTTGGATTCCTTTTATTTCCTTTTCTTCTCTGATTGCTGTGGCTAAAACTTCCAAAACTATGTTGAATAAGAGTGGTGAGAGTGGGCAACCTTGTCTTTTTCCTGATCTTAGTGGAAATGCTTTCACTTTTTCACCATTGAGGATGATGTTTGCTGTGGGTTTGTCATATATGGCCTTTATTATGTTGAGGAAAGTTCCCTCTATGCCTACTTTCTGCAGGGTTTTTATCATAAATGGGTGTTGAATTTTGTCAAAAGCTTTCTCTGCATCGATTGAGATGATCATATGGTTTTTCTCCTTCAATTTGTTAATATGGTTTATCACATTGATAGATTTGCGTATATTGAAGAATCCTTGCATTCCTGGAATAAACCCCACTTGATCATGGTGTATGATCCTTTTAATGTGCTGTTGGATTCTGTTTGCTAGTATTTTGTTGAGGATTTTTGCATCTATGTTCATCAGTGATATTGGCCTGTAGTTTTCTTTCTTTGTGACATCCTTGTCTGGTTTTGGTATCAAGGTGATGGTGGCCTCGTAGAAGGAGTTTGGGAGTGTTCCTCCCTCTGCTATATTTTGGAAGAGTTTGAGAAGGATAGGTGTTAGCTCTTCTCTAAATGTTTGATAGAATTCGCCTGTGAAGCCATCTGGTCCTGGGCTTTTGTTTGTTGGAAGATTTTTAATCACAGTTTCAATTTCAGTGCTTGTGATTGGTCTGTTCATATTTTCTATTTCTTCCTGATTCAGTCTTGGCAGGTTGTGCATTTCTAAGAATTTGTCCATTTCTTCCAGGTTGTCCGTTTTATTGGCATAGAGTTGCTTGTAGTAATCTCTCATGATCTCTTTTATTTCTGCAGTGTCAGTTGTTACCTCTCCTTTTTCATTTCTAATTCTATTGATATGAGTCTTCTCCCTTTTTTTCTTGATGAGTCTGGCTAGTGGTTTATCTATTTTGTTTATCTTCTCAAAGAACCAGCTTTTAGTTTTATTGATCTTTGGTATTGTTTCCTTCATTTCTTTTTCATTTATTTCTGATCTGATTTTTATGATTTCTTTCCTTCTGCTAGCTTTGGGGTTTTTTTGGTTCTTCTTTCTCTAATTGCTTGAGGTGCAAGGTTAGGTTGTTTATTCTAGATGTTTCCTGCTTCTTAAGGTGGGCTTGTATTGCTATAAACTTCCCCCTTAGAACTGCTTTTGCTGCATCCCACAAGTTTTGGGTCGTTGTGTCTCCATTGTTATTTGTTTCTAGGTATTTTTTGATTTCCTCTTTGATTTCTTCAGTGATCACTTCACTATTAAGTAGTGTATTGTTTAGCCTCCACGTGTTTGTATTTTTTACAGATCTTTTCCTGTAATTGATATCTAGTCTCATGGCATTGTGGTCAGAAAAGATACTTGATACAATTTCAATTTTCTTAATTTTACCAAGGCTTGATTTGTGACCCAAGATATGATCTATCCTGGAGAATGTTCCATGAGCACTTGAGAAAAATGTGTATTCTGTTGTTTTTGGATGGAGTGTCCTATAAATATCAATTAAGTCCATCTTGTTTAATGTATCATTTAAAGCTTTTGTTTCCTTATTCATTTTCAGTTTGGATGATCTGTCCATGGGTGAAAGTGGAGTGTTTAAGTCCCCTACTATGAATGTGTTACTGTCGATTTCCCCTTTTATGGCTGTTAGTATTTGCCTTATGTATTGAGGTGCTCCTATGTTGGGTGCATAAATATTTACAATTGTTATATCTTCTTCTTGGATCGATCCCTTGATCATTATGTAGTGTCCTTCTTTGTCTCTTTTAATAGTCCTTATTTTAAAGTCTATTTTGTGTGATATGAGAATTGCTACTCCAGCTTTCTTTTGGTTTCCATTTGCATGGAATATCTTTTTCCATCCCCTTACTTTCAGTCTGTATGTGTCTCTAGGTCTGAAGTGGGTCTCTTGTAGACAGCATATATATGGGTCTTGGTTTTGTATCCATTCAGCTAATCTGTGTCTTTTGGTGGGAGCATTTAGTCCATTTACATTTAAGGTAATTATCGATATGTATGTTCCTATTCCCATTTTCTAAATTGTTTTGGGTTCGTTATTATAGGTCTTTTCCTTCTCTTGTGTTTCTTGCCTAGAGAAGATCCTTTACCATTTGTTGTAAAGCTGGTTTGGTGGTGCTGAACTCTCTCAGCTTCTGCTTGTCTGTAAAGGTTTTAATTTCTCCATCAAATCTGAATGAGATCCTTGCTGGGTAGAGTAGTCTTGGCTGCAGGTTTTTCTCCTTCAACACTTTCAGTATGTCCTGCCACTCCCTTCTGGCTTGTAGGGTTTCTGCTGAGAGATCAGCTGTTAATCTTATGGGGATTCCCTTATGTGTTATTTGTTGTTTTTCCCTTGCTGCTTTTAATATGCTTTCTTTGTATTTAATTTTTGACAGTTTGATTAATATGTGTCTTGGCATATTTCTCCTTGTATTTATCCTGTATGGGACTCTCTGTGCTTCCTGGACTTGATTAACTATTTCCTTTCCCATATTAGGGAAGTTTTCAACTATAATCTCTTCAAATATCTTCTCAGTCCCTTTCTTTTTCTCTTCTTCTTCTGGAGCCCCTATAATTCAAATGTTGATGCGTTTAATGTTGTCCCAGAGGTCTCTGAGACTGTCCTCAGTTCTTTTCATTCTTTTTTCTTTATTCTGCTCTGCAGTAGTTATTTCCACTATTTTATCTTCCAGGTCACTTATCCGTTCTTCTGCCTCAGTTATTCTGCTATTGATCCCATCTAGAGTACTTTTAATTTCATTTATTGTGTTGTTCATCGTTGCTTGTTTCATCTTTAGTTCTTCTAGGTCCTTGTTAACTGATTCTTGCATTTTGTCCATTCTATTGTCCATTCTATCTCCAAGATTTCGGATCGTCCTTACTATCATTATTCTGAATTCTTTTTCAGGTAAGCTGCCTATTTCCTCTTCATTTGTTAGGTCTGGTGCATTTTTATCTTGCTCCTTTATCTGCTGTGTGTTTTTCTGTCTTCTCATTTTGCTTATCTTACTGTGTTTGGGGTCTCCTTTTTGCAGGCTGCAGGTTCGTAGTTCCCGCTGTTTTTGATGTCTGTCCCCAGTGGCTAAGGTTGGTTCAGTGGGTTGTGTAGGTTTCCTGGTGGAGGGGACTAGTGCCTGTGTTGTGGTGGATGAGGCTGGATCTTGTCTCTCTAGTGGGCAGGTTCACGTCTGGTGGTGTGTTTGGGGTGTCTGTGGCCTTATTATTATTTTAGGCAGCCTCTCTGCTAATGGGTGGGGTTGTGTTCCTGTCTTGCTAGTTGTTTGGCATAGGTTGTCCAGCACTGTGGCTTGCTGGTCGTTGAGTGAAGCTGGGTGCTGGTGTTAAGATGGAGGTCTCTGGGAGATTTTCGCTGTTTGATATTATGTGGAGCTGGGAGGTCTCTTGTTGACCAGTGTCCTGAAGTTGGCTCTCCTACCTCAGAGGCAGAGCCCTGACTCCTGGCTGGAGCACCAAGAGCTTTTCATCCACACGGCTCAGAATAAAAGGGAGAAAAAGTAGAGGGAATTAGTAGAAGTATGAGGAAAGAAAGAAGGAAAGGAGGGAAGGAAGGAAGGAAGGAAGAAAGAAAGAAGGAAAGAAGGAAAGAAAGGAGGGAGGGAGGGAGGGAGGAAGGAAGGAAGGAGGGAAAGAAGGAAAAAAGACAGAAAGAAAGAAGATACAGTAAAAATAAAATAACGTATAATAAAATTATTGAATTAAAAAATTCTTATTTAGAAAAAAAAAAAGGGACGGATAGAACCTTAGGACAAATGTTGGAAGCAAAGCTATACAGACAAAATCTTACACAGAAGCATACACATACACCCTCACTAAAAGAGGTAAAGGGGGAAAAATCATAAATCTTGCTGTCAGAGACCACCTCCTCAATTTGGGATGATTCGTTGTCTAAAGGAGGGAAGGAAGGAAAGAAAGAAAGAAAGAAAGAAAGAAAGAAAGAAAGAAAGAAAGAAAGAAAGAAAGAAAGAAGGTAAAGTAGAATAACGTTATTAAAATTAATTATTAAGAAAAAAATTTTTAAAAAGAACCATGGACGGATAGAACCCTAGGACAAATGGTGGAAGCAAAGCTATACAGAGAAAATCTCACACAGAAGCATACACATACACATTCACAAAAAGAGGAAAAGGGGAAAAAAAATCATAGATCTTGCTCCTAAAGTCCACTTCCTTAATTTGGGATGATTGGTTGTCTATTCAGGTATTCCACAGGTGCAGGGTATATCAAGTTGATTGTGGAGCTTTAATCCGCTGCTTCTGAGGCTGCTGGGAGAGATTTCCCTTTCTCTTCTTTGTTCTCACAGCTCCCAGGGGCTCAGCTTTGGATTTGGCCCTGCCACTGCGTGTAGGTCGCTGGAGGGCGTCTGTTTTTTGCTCAGACAGGGCGGGGTTAAAAGAGCCGCTGATTCGGGGGCTCTGGCGCACTCAGGCCGGCGGGGAGGGAGGGGCACGGAGTGCAGGGCGGGCCTGCGGCGGCAAAGGCCGGCGTGACTTTGCACCAGCCTGAAGCCCGCTGTGCGTTCTCCCGGGGAAGTGTCCCTGGATCCCGGGAACCTGGCAGTGGCGGGCTGCACAGGCTCCGCGGAAGAGGGTTGTGGAGAGTGACCTGTGCTCGCACACAGGCCCCTCGGTGGCGGCAGCAGCAGCCTTATCGTCTCCCGCCCGTCTCTGGGGTCCGCGCTTTCAGCCGCGGCTCGCGCCCGTCTCTGGGGTCCGAGCTTTCAGCCGCCGCTCGCGCCCATCTCTGGGGTCCGCGCTTTCAGCCGCGGCTTGCGCCCGTCTCTGGGGTCCGCGCTTTTAGCCGCGGCTCGCGCCCGTCTCTGGGGTTCGCGCTTTTAGCCGCGGCTCGCGCCCGTCTCTGGAGCTCCTTTAAGCAGCGTTCTTAAACTCCTCTCCTCACGCACCAGGAAACAAAGAGGGAAGAAAAAGTCTCTTGCCTCTTCGGCAGGTGCAGACTTTTCCCCGGACTCCCTCCCAGCTAGCCGTGGTGCACTAACCCCTTCAGGCTATGTTCAAGCCGCCAACCCCAGTCCTCTCCCTGCGTTCCATCCGAAACCGAAACCCGGGCCTCAGAGTGCCTCAGAGTCTCAGCTCGCAGCCCCGCCCGCCCCGGCGGGTGAGCAGACAAGCCTCTCGGGCTGGTGAGTGCCGGTCGGCACCGATCCTCTGTGCAGGAATCTCCCCGCTTTGCC
This sequence comes from Leucopleurus acutus, assembly GCF_964270905.1. Classification (NCBI taxonomy): domain Eukaryota; kingdom Metazoa; phylum Chordata; class Mammalia; order Artiodactyla; family Delphinidae; genus Leucopleurus; species Leucopleurus acutus. Next base: position 82,304,818 of record NC_139152.1, on the reverse strand, counting down.
CTCCGCACCCGTTGCTGTGCACTCCTCCGCGGCTCCGAAGCTTCCCCCTCCGCCCCCCGCAGTCTCCGCCCGCGAAGGGGCTTCCTAGTGTGTGGAAACTTTTCCTCCTTCACAGCTCCCTCCCACTGGTGCAGGTGCCGTCCCTATTCTTTTGTCTCTGTTTTTTCTTTTTTTTCTTTTGCCCTACCCAGGTACGTGGGGAGTTTCTTGCCTTTTGGGAGGTCTGAGGTCTTCTGCCAGCGTTCAGTAGGTGTTCTGTAGGAGTTGTTCCACGTGTAGATGTATTTCTGGTGTATCTGTGGGGAGGAAGGTGATCTCCGCGTCTTACTCTTCCGCCATCTTCAAGGTCCCCCCTCTGCCCATTGCATCTTGATATTGGAGTCTCCAAAGAAAACACAACTCTGTCAAGCACTGGATGGAATAACACTTTTGCTTACATAGAGAAGAGACAGCAGAAGATCAGCTCCAGTAGTATCTTGGTTCCCCATGTCCAGCAGCCAACACATATCAGGCACCTATCTTGTGCAGCAGAAGGACCTCGACTCCCCTGTGGAGTCTGAAATCCTGAAAGCTGAAAACCATTGTTTAATGAGGATCATTAATGCACCACTTATTAGAACAAAGTGAACCTGAAACCGGGCAAGATATTCCCACACAAGGACATAAACCTGGAATAGGCTGCATGAGCTTATCTCTTGGTAAGGAAGTGTTCCAGGCCCAAGGCCCATTCTTATGTGCCGAATGGGGAGCAAATGACTGTGCACATGAGGCTGCCTTTCCTAACAAGGTGACACCCATATGTAGATTAAACCAGGTCATTGTTGAAAATATGAAAATTTTCTAAATTTCTGTAGTGTATGATTTTCTAATTTTCTGTGTATTTCTACAAAACCAATTCAAATTAAGCAAAAAAGGTATGTATTAGTTCACAGAAATGAAAAATCCAGGATTTTATGTATGGCTGGATGAAAATAGACAATGTAATCTGGTATCTGTTTCTCTCCATCTCTCAGCTTGGTTTTCCTCCATTCCATATAGATTATACTATACACATTCTCAAACAATCTTTCCCCAGCAGGTGGCAAAGAATATAAGTAGACAAATATTTTAAAAAATGTTTTGATCAACAACCCAGCCAGAGAAAAAGTCTTCTTTCCTCAAATTCCAGCAAAATTTCTAACTTTGGTCACATTTTGACACCTGGCCCAATCCCAGTGCCCAAAGAGATGTATACACTGATTAGTCAGGCACGGATCATGTGCCCACATCAGAGCTTGGGCAGTGGAGTCATCCCTACTTGAACATAAGTGTTCAGTTACATCTCAGTGAGTTTTTTTGAGCTGTACCCAGTATCCTTGAAAATGTGCTTGTGTTCTGCATGGTCAATATAAACTGGCTTTGAGTTTGAATCTGTTGCTGGTAGAGAGAGCTTGGAAAAATATAGTTCCTATATCAAATTACTGAGGATGGCTGCAACCTTCTTCTAACTCCTAGGCTTTTATGTTTGCTTTAGAAAATGTTAAATGAAATAACTAGGAATCATTAGATCATTACATCAGTTCCACCTGCCGTTTGACTATGCTTTCCTAGACTAGAGAGTCTGAGGATAAAGATTAAGGATTTTTAAAAATACTTAGTTGTATTATGTATAGTACTTTTGCAATCATGTTATATATCATACAACTTGAAGATTAAAGAGATGTACCTTCAGTCTTCAGTGTGTAATCTCAGGCAGCAGGCTGGATTGCTTCTGTGTATAAGGTTAAGCCTGGATGGGACAACAGTGCTTCCTGTAGGTCTGATCTGATGTGACTGTCCCTAGGAGAGTCCTCCACAACTGTGCATTCCTTAGTGAGAATTTTGGAACCTAGAAGTTTACACCTGTGTCTATCCTGGATAATGTTGCTGACTCTCTCACATTTTTGCTGCATTGATACCTTTCTGTAATATTTATATTTAATTTAATCAAGCAGTGTCTGTATCTGGAGTTTCTATCAATCTGAACTTAACTCTTGACATTTTTCACCACAATGTTTGTGTATAGACAAAGGAGTAAAGAAATAGAAAAAAAATCAGGGTAGTATAATATGAAAGGAACCAATGAGAACATATGAGCAAAAATGGCCTACTGCAAGAGGCACAAAATCAGTGAAAATGGAAAAACGGCATTTGGAGTTATTAGGAAGTCATTGGTGATATTGGAAAAAGAGATTTTAGTTTGGATTTGTTGATGACCAGATTGCTAATGTAGTCAGTATTTTATTTTTGAACACTAAATACATGGATAGGGATTAAAGACAATATTTGTTATACTGAATTATTCATTTAATTATCAGTATCATTATTTGATGTTGGCTCAATAAAGCCATGTACTGGATATGGAAATAACTTTTTATTTAGAAACCTTGGGCTAATAAAATTCATAAATTCATTGATTGGTATTATGATTTCATAGAATAAGCTTAGAGTCTCACAGCCCTGGTTTAAATACTAGTGTTGCCACTTATCAGCTATGTAACGTTGCTCACAAATTACTTATATTTCTGAGTCATTATTTTCATAACTGGTAGAATGGAAATAATCATGTTTGTCTAAACATACTTTTCCCAACATACATGGCTCATGAGCTCCTATTATGGTTCTGTGTGGTTTCTTGAACACCATGAAGTATTGTCTCTTTTTTTTTTTTTTTTTGCGGTACGCGGGCCTCTCACTGTTGTGGCCTCTCCCGTTACGGAGCACAGGCTCCAGACGCGCAGGCTCAGCGGCCATGGCTCACGGTCCCAGCCGCTCCGCGGCATGTGGGATCTTCCTGGACCAGGGCACGAACCTGTGTCCCCTGCATCGGCAGGCGGACTCTCAACCACTGCGCCACCAGGGAAGCACAGAGATATATTTTTATATACTGTTAATAACTTCTGAGCAGCATAATGGAACCCAAAATCTGGTGAAGGTGAGCTTGAAAAAAATTTGTACATTTATTGTTTTTATGCTCTCATTAGTTTGATATAGTTCAGCATCAATGTTCCTTAAGCTTTTGTCTTTAATCACTGGTCATTTAAGTTATAAGTTCTCTCTTGGGGTCATAGTTGTAAGTGAAACTTTTAATGATGATCTTCTGGTTGTGCTTTAAGTTAGAAGCTTCTACTGATTGAGTCCAGGGAATTTGTCTGCAAAATACTATTTAGTGGATATTGAGAAATGTTACATTGAGGGTATTATTTAATAGACCCTCATAAAGGAGAAATTAACCCTATGAATATTTTAAGTAAAAATTAATTCATTTGAAGCACTTTCCCTCATTTTCTCTCTCCTTTGTCACTCCCAATGCCTCTTATTTCCAGATATTTTAGTATTTTTTCAGTATCACCATTTTTCTCATTAGGATTGTTAATGACATACCTTTCAGAATCACACAATTAAAGCTAGGAAAGTTATTAAGATATATGAAGCTTTTCCAATACAACAAGTATTTTGTTGTACTGGAGACGAAAGTCTTTGCCCGTATCTGTAGGCTTACAATAATAGAAGTCTATTTTGTAGTGAGACTCTGATATAATCATTTACTATAATTAAGTATCCACTTAGAAGAGGTTACTTAAATCAGACACTATCTGAAAAATTTAGGCAGAGTTTCTGCCAGCTAGGCTATGAATTAAGAAGTACTTAGAGGAAGCTGATATAGTAACATGAAGTCAAAAGGATTTGTTATCAAGGTTAGTTTGGAGAAAGAAAGACATTGATAGCCATTGCCTGGAGAAGTACAAAGATGTGAAGATATGCTCAAAAATAATTTCTAATATTTGTAGTTGTGCATAAAAGCAATCAGAAAACAAGAACTTAAGCACAGTTCATTTAAATGTATATTTTATTGATTTGATTTTTACCAATTTAGTAAAGAGCAAAATACTTAGGTTTTAAAATTATGTACCCTTCGTACAACAGACCTTGTCATATTGTTCTCTAAAATTGCAAAATTTAGTTCTTAATGCATTCAGCCTGTCTGATACTCTTTCTCTGAACCAGCATACAACTCTATGGTTTATCTTCTAAATTATCAAATTTATAGTAAAATGCATATAAATTCTCATCACAGTTTGTAGAGCCTTGGCTTTCTGCCGTAAACAATCGATTTTTAGATTTGCTCAAATATCTATTTAGAAAATACTCACTTTGCTTAATATTTAAAGTAATACTTCAGCTTGATCAATTACTTCTTCAATTGGAAAAATATAGGAAAGGAATAGGTTCAAAAGTAAGTAGATAGGTTTTGAAAATATATTTTTCTACTTGTCATATAATTTCTGGCTTCTCTAATTTTAAAATGAAAACTTAAGAAATTTCTTATTTTTGTGGCTTTATTACTTCATTAAATAAATATTCTTCTCTGCAAAGATATGAGTACATGTTAGATACTTTGGGAATGCAAACATATATAAGATACAGCCATTCTCCCAAAGGAACTTAAATTCTTAGTACATGTAATGACATATATCCAAATAAATACATGGGGCTATGTTTGTTAGTTCCAAGAATCTATTTACAAATAGCTGTAGTCTTCTGGGGATCACCAGGCTATATTAGAGACTGGGGTATTTAATCGTTCACTGTCTGTTTCTGTAAATATTTGTAAAGAAAACTTTCAGTAGTAGTGTCTCTAGGAAGAGAACACATTTAATGCATTTTTGTATTGTCTGCACTAAAAAAAAATCAAGTTCATATATTACCTTTTCAAAGAAAAATTAGTTTAAGTAAAAAAGAAGATATATCTAGGCAGCATTAGTTACCACTTGAATTAGCATGGAAAAAAGACTGTGCTGGTGGCACATAATATATGCTCAGCTGCTCAGCTTTCACGTACCTTGGTATGTTCTCACGTTAACTCACTAACTGCCCATGCCCTGCCTTGATATAGCTCCAACTATATCCTATAATGTGTTAACAAACTATATCTGTTCCACTCATGTTTAGATATTCTGTAATATTTTTATGACTCTCTAAACTTCAAGAAAAATTCAGATAAACTATTTCTTATCTTTAGTTACCATTTACACTCCGTTCTCTTGGTACCTGAATCTGTATTGAGTTTGGGGTTTTAGAGTTAAGGATACATCACCCTTGAGACACTCTTTTCTGTTTACTTACAGCAAATACTATCCCTAAAAAAGTAGAGCCGAGAAATGAGGTGTATTGGAAGAAAGTATTTGAACGAGGTCTTGAAGAATAGGCACAAATAACTGGCAAATGTTGGGAGAAATGAGCCTGGGTGGTCTATTTGGAGGGAATGGCCAAAGGAAAAGGAAAGGTTGTATCTAGAGAATGATGAGTGGTTTCACCAGAGCAAAGAATAAAAATAGGGAAATATGGACAATAAGACGTCTCTCTAGTTCTTATGTAATTGGGCTATTGTTTGCCATTGTTTATTTTGAAAGGAATTTCCTCTGGAAATTTCCCCTTCCTTGTTCTCTGTGATGCCATGCTTCGCTTCCTTTCTCTTTTTTATCCAACTACTTTGTTGTTGAGCTGTCGTCTAAACTTACATGTTATACCTTGGTTATCTCTCTACTCTCGAGGCTTGGACTACCACATATGTATCAAAGATCCCCAGTTCTATATCATCAGCCACAGCCTTCTCTTGAGTTCCATATTTATACTTACACATTTACTCTGGACATGTTTTCAGGCATTCAAACTTCAACATTTCTAAAACCTAACTCAACCTGGCCTGCTCTTCTTCACTTAATTCTAATTCAGGTGAGGTTATCACCATGTACACAATCGTGCAAGCTAGAAATCTTACAGTATTCTATATTTTCTCTTTTCCTGTATGTAATCATTTTGCTAATTTATGGTTGTAAAAGCTATATCCTACTTCACTTATTTGATTTTCTTTGGCAAAAACCTGCTTTTCATTCTTTCCCTGTGATTTCTAAACGATGATGATCTTTTTGTCACAATCCAGTCTTTCTTTGTTCCCATTTGTTATTGCTTATCTTTGGTTCACTAAACAGTTTTGTCTTTAATCTGTCTTAGAGCACATATCTTATGTGTTCAGATTTTTCTCTTATTTCTTAAATTAACTTGATTTTATGGGGTAATATTTTTCTTACCCTCACATTTGTCCTTTTCTTGTAAATTACAGTATGCTTTCATATTAGCCAGTGATTTTCTTGTCTTACCTTCCTTTTTGTCTGGCGTGCTATGTGCAAGCCAGGAACAGTGCTGCTGCTGGATCTGAATCCTGGAATATTTCACAGAGGTGCTGCATGATCATATTTATTATTATAATAGTAACCAAGATTTGTTGATATTGTTCTTTATGGAACTTATATTTAATTGGGAGGAGAGATAAAAAGAAACAATAAAAATACGAAAATTTTTCATAGAAGATAAGTGCTATGGAGAAAAATAAAGTAGAGAAAGGGGTTGAGGTAGAATGAGGGGTTTAAGCTTAAACTGGATGCTCACAGAAGGTCTCACCGAGAAGGTAATGTTTGAGCAAAACCCTGAAGGACGTGAAGCAGTCAGCCAAAAATTACCTGAGGGATGAGTATTCCCGGCAGAAGAAAAAGCAACAGCAAAAGTCTTGAGGTGAAAAGGTGCCTGGCTTGAATGAGAGAGAATTGCACAGAGTATTAAAGTAATAAGATATTAAATGGAAGTTTCTTTTAAAAATCCAATGTAATAGATGCCATACTTTAAAGAGAGGTTGAAGGCTGCAATGATTTTGAGTTTATAAAGAAGATAGTGTGAAATGGATTAGACAGCATTTACACCCCCAAACACATAGAAGGTGTAGAAGAAGTCCAGGACATTGGGAGAGAAATGTTAGGAAGGGATACCGCAGTATGTGAATACCTTCTCCAAGTTGGTTGATGGAAGTAGTCCCTAAATTTTGCCTGAAGTCGAGGGGAAGGTGGCTTCCTTAGACCACCCAGAGGACTTAATATCTGCCCTTATAGCTTAGAGGACATAGAGAGTTGGTATCTGTCTGATGTCTACCTCTCAACTGTGGTACTATATTGAATTACCCAGTTGCTGCACACTCTGCTTTCATCTTCAGCCTCATATCTCCAAATCTGAGCATATTTGTGGGATTCTGCTGTTTCTCTTTACTTGTCTCCCAGATAAATCACTTCTTAACAACTACTGAGTCTTGGTTTGGGCCAGTCCTTCCTTCAATTAAGTCCTGTTGGCACTATAGCTTGCAAAGGTTCTTCAATTTTGTGATGTGATATGTCATTCTTTATGGTTTCGAGTACTGGTTTTTATAGTTTCACTGATCATTTGACCTGAAATCTTAGGAAGTGGAGAAGGGAATTGCCCAATTTGCTCAGATAGCCCTCTTATCCAGAGGTCAGTCAGATTCATTAAAAAAAAAAAAAACTCTCAAAAAAATGGAAGGTAAGTTAGAGGGGGCAGAACTCTGGAGAACAGTGAGATGGCTACTGGAATACTGCAATAAAGAGGCAGTAGTGCTTCAAGAGACTTTTCAGACATAGAATATGGTTTACTGACCAAATGAAAATGGGAAATTTTATTAGTTGGGGGAATTAAATATGACTTGGAAGTCTTCTATATTGTTGCTGGTAATAGCAATGCCATGAATGGAGGCAGGAATGATTTTGGTTTGGAAATAACAAATGTTGAACGTGTTGATGAGGTGGAATCTGATAAGGAGTAGTAAATATTGTTGTGAAACAGGATTTCACTGATCTGGGCTTAAATCCCAGCCTCAGTACCTTCTAACTATATGACATTGGGCAGATTATGTAAATTCCATTGTCTGCTCATCCTACTTTATAGAATTGCTGTGATGATTGAATGAGAACACATATATTAATGGATATGTGTTCTAGTACACATCTGGTACAATTGCTATCATGTCATAATTATTGAGAGTAGAAGAATGTCCATGGAACTGTAACTTAGGGTAGAAGTTGGGGGTTATAGATTCTGAAAATTATTGATCAATAGCTGATAATTGGAGGCAGTGAGGTAGGTCAGAAGGACAAGATTGTCTACGATAGTTGAGTTGGTAGAACTAAAGGAGAAAAAAAAAAAAAGACCTGAAAAGCTGAGAAACATTTTTGAGAAAAAACCCAAAAGAGATTATATGGGTAGGGGGAAAAATAGGAAAGGGTCATATTAAAGGAACCAAGGAGGAGAGAATTTCAAGAAGTGTATAATAAGGACTATGTGTTGGACATACTGCTAAGCACTAGGCACACATAAGTAACAAAGATACGGTTCCTAAGGAGTCTACTCAAAGTCTAATAGGAGGAGAAAGACATGTAAAGCAAATGCTACCATAGAAATATGTTCAGACATAGTGGAGGACATAGGAGATAAGGAGCAAAAATTGCTTTAGAGGGAGCTGATGCTTAGTTTGAGTACTGAAAGAAGTTAGGTTTTCCTCATATAAACAGGGTTGAGGAGGAGTATGGTTAGAATTTCACATAGAGAGGACAGTACAACCAAAGGCACTAAGGCATTAAACAATGATTTGTGCTCAAAAACTATAAGGAGTTTTGCTGAGTGGAATGCAGGATGCAAAGGATATGGTACAGGGAGGTGATCAGGAAATAATGCTCTAGAGGTAGCCATAAACCTACCTTGTATTCCCTAATAATACATTTTGTCCTTACTTCTAGGCAATGGATACCCATTTAATGCCCACTGAAGGTTTTTAAGCATGGGAGGAAAGATGTGGGAGGGAGAGGAGAAGGGGTGTTACTTTATTAAATTTGCATTTCTGAAAGATTACTTTTAGGAGTATGGAAGGTGGCTTTAATGTGTGCTAGACTTGATTCCGGAAAGTAAGTCAGAAGACTTTTTGAATAGTCCAGCTGAGAAATTATGAGAGCTGAAGTAAGATAGTAATAATAGAGGTTGGAATATTAGAGATGTTAAGAGTCTATGATGTGGTGAGGGAGAAGGAAAAGACTAGGTTGACCTTCAGTTCTAGGTTGGGTGACTGAATGGATAGTGGTACCAGTAATCATAATAGGGAACATAGAATGAAGAACAGTTAAGGTGGGGTAGGTCTGGAGGGATGGATTTGATGTCTGTAGTTGACAGTGTCATTTAAAACTACAGATAGGCTTGATTAGGATGATAACTGAGCAAATACTATTTACTTGGGTAATTTGGAAACTGTCCTTTGAGAGACTAATTTTGGTAAAGTTCAGAGAAAGGGAAGCCAAATTGTAGTTCATTAAGGAATGAATTAGAGGTGAAAAAGTGAGGATAACTGATACAGACTGCTTGGCAAGAAGTTTAATAGTGAAAGCAAGGGGAGACCTGAGTTGGTGGTTTGTGGAGGGATTCAGGTTTGTGGGAAGGCCAGTTTAGGAAGTGGAAGAAATATGAGTATGTAGGTTTCCCAGTAGAAAGAAAAAAAGATGTTAAATGGATACAACAAGGGTAGAGGGTAGAAGAAAGAGAATCAAGAATTTGGGGGTGGGATTAGTTATCTGAAACATGAGAGTAAGGGGTAATGAGAGGTGAAGATGGATTTCAGGCGGAGAGGAGAAAAGTTGATACATTTAATCTCTCATAAAATGTTTTTTCTCTGTGAAATTGGAGGCAAGTCCTCTGAGAGTGAAGGATGATACTGGAGTTTCAGCTTATTTTAGTGATTAAAGTTAGGAATGGTTATTGTGGGGAATGAAAAAGGTAATGGATGTGGATAAGCACAATATTGCAAAGCAATATGGAGGGTCCCATCAGCATTTTGAATAATAGTACTGTAACAGAGTCAAGGCAGTGTCGTCTTCCCAGCCACTGAAAACCCAGGAACTGGGGTAGAGTAAATAGATGGTTGTTTAGATAGCAGGGTAGGTGGAGGAGATAGAGTATGTGGGAATCGAATGAGTGTCTTTAACTATTATTTAGACTGTTATTAGCCATTAACTAGAAGGATAGAATTTTTAAACCCAATTGGGTCTTGATAATCGGTGTGTTCACTGTAGTCTGATAATAAGTATTTTCTTAAATATGGAAAAATATCACCTTCAGCAATATTTTCTTTTAAAATTACTGGAAACAGTCACTCTGCTATTACATTTTGGGCACTGATTAAATGTTCCATCTAACTAACGCAGCAGAATGAATGAGAGAGTGAGTACTAGAGTTATGACATCCTGGGTTTAAATCCTGCTTGGTTACCAACTAGCTTTGAGACTTTGGATAATACGGTTATCATCTTTGCGCTTCAGTTTCATCATGTGTTAGGACAATTAAAATATTCTCTCCTACAGAATCATTGTGGTGATTAAATGCGTAGTACATGTGAAGTTTTTAGCCCAATGCTTAGAGCACTGTGAATGCTCCACAAATGTTAGCTATTGTGTTAGTCAACTATTGCCACAGTAATATTATGTAACAAACCTCCACCAAACTCATTGTCATACCAAGGCAGGCTTTTAATTTTTTCTCTCATAAATGGCTCTGCTTTAGGATGTGGTTAAGTTCCTGGCTTTGAGGCAAGTTCAGGTTTGTACCTCATGCCTCATATTGAAGTCTAGTTTAAAAGGGCACTGGGTACCTTGGTTGTATTCATACATTGATGTATGAATTCAGGAGGAAGCCAAACTATGCAAGTACGTTAAAACTCTGCAAACATCCCGCATGCTTATATTGTGTTGGCCAAAGCAAGTCACATGGCCAAGCATAAAGGCAATAGGGATGGGAAGTATACTCTGTCCCCAGAAGGAGAAGTAAGTGAATTTCTGCTAAATAAAACCCCAGCTTTGTTAGCCATGACATCTCTTTTTTTTTTAATTAGCAAGGAAAAATAACATCCAGCTGAAATAATATGATTATTTTTAAACCAAAATTTTCAAATCTGGTTTAAAAGAAATGTTGGTTTTATAACTGAATGAAAATGACTGACAAAATTTTCAGTTGGTATCTGCTAACATAATTTCAGAATCTCTTGATACCCAGTATGTTAGCTTATTCAGTATATGAGGACTAAGTATCTCAATCCCTCTGATTTTTTTCCACTGTTAAACTATTTCATATTTTCTTCCTATTGCTCTTTTTAAAAAACTTCACTGAGGTATAAATTATATACAATAAAATTCACCATTCATCCATTAAAGGTATGGTTAGATGATTTTGACAAATGTATAGTAATGTAACCAGAACTATAATAATGCTATAGAATATTTCCATCATCTCCCCAAAGATCCCTCATTTCTCTTTGCAATCAATTCCCACCCAACAGTCCCACCCCTAGATGGCCACCAGTCTGCTTCCTATCATTATAATTTGTCTTTTCTACAATTTCATATAAGTAGATTTTTATAATCCTTTGTGCCTGACTTCTTTCACTTATATATTAATTCCTTTTTATTGCTAAGTAGTACTCTTTTATATAGATATAACACAATATGTTTATCCATTCACCTGTTGATGGACATTTGGGTTGTTTTCAGGTTTTGGCTATAATAATAAAGCTATTTGCATGCAAGTCTTTGTGTTTTTATTTCTCTTGTAGGAGTGGTAAATGTGTAAGAGTGGGATTTTTGCATTGTATGTTACGTGTATGTTTAACTTTTAAAGAAATTGCCAAACTGCTTTCCAAAATGGCTGTACCATATTACCTTCCTACCAGTAACATATAAATATTCTAGTTGCTCCATACCCAGTCTTTTGAATTCTAGCCATTCTAATAAGTGTATGGTGGAATCTCATTGTGGTTTTAATTTGCATTTCTCTGAAGACTAATAATATTGAGAATCATTTTATTTGTTCACTTGCCATTTGCATATCTTCTTTGGTGAAGTTATCTGTTCAAACTTTTGCCCATTTTAAAATTATGTTCTTAATATTGAGTTGATATAGTAATTTATATATATTGGAAATAAGTCCCTTATCAGATTTATGGTTTGCAAAGTTATTCTCACAGTCTGTGGCTTGCCTTTCCATTTTTATAAGTGTCTTTTGAAGGACAAGCTTTAATAAATTTTGATAAAGTCCAATTTAACATTTTTTTTGGTGTATGATTTATGCTTGTTGTGTTCTACTTAAGAAATCTTTGCGTATTTCAAAGTCAAAGTCACAAACAGTTTCTCCTGTATTTTATTCTAGAAGTTTTATAGTTTTACATTTTGGAATATGATTCATTTCAAATTATTTTGTACATGGTATAAGGAAGGGTTGAATTTATTTTTTTCCATATCCATCGTCAAGCACCATTGTTTGAAAAAGACTCTGGTTACCTCATTGAATTACCTTGCCATTCTTGTTAATCAGTTGACCAGAGGGACTTCCAGCATGACTGCATGAGGGGCTCAGCAGACCCACCCCTCAGCAAAACTGGTGAAAATAATCACTTAATACCTCTGGAAATAGTCCTAAAATAAACAGTAAATGGAGAAAAAAAATATATATATATTTTATATACTGCAATTTTATTTCAATCACACAAACAAAGTTAGCATGTAGGAAATTTAAATGAAACAGTACGGTAAAAATAGCAGAGAACCAAAAACTCTAATGAGGGAGTACACCTAAAGCATGAGAATTCAACATTCATTAGTGTTTCATCTTCAGTTTTGATTGACACTTGATGCTTGCAAAGTTTGAAACAAACTTTGAGATCATGTTGTTTATTCAAGAAAATTTTTATTTTGGTAAGAACAGCAATGCTTTATGGTATGTAAGCTGAGACCTGTTCCCTCACTCCCCCATTCCAACTCAGTGAGATGAAAACTCTACTCCAGACTGGTGCAACCAAAAACACAGAGCTCCCTCTTCCCGCAGCTCCCAGTCAGACGGCTCCCCTTTGGCAGGGACAGGACATCAGTATTTTTCATCCTTTCCCAGCTACCTGTTGCTGAGGCTAAATTTTGAGAAACTGTGGCTAAGAAGTGGGGCTACCATTTTCTGCCCAGCCCCAACTCATAGGATGAAATCTCTGTGTTGGGTATGGCACTGCTGAGAATACTGGGGCCCCGATCACCCTTGCCCTGGCCTGTAAGGTGATATTTGCACTCTGGGTGAGGCAGCTCAAGAAGATTGAAAGCTACTGTCCATCTTTTCCTCTTCCTCCCTCCTAATGAGTACTCAGCTCCTGAAGTGGAGGTGTAACTCAGACATAAGTGTGCCACTGTCTCCACCCCCAGCCCCAGAGCCTAGGCTCAGAGATTTTGCCTGGGAGGAAAAGCAGAGAAACAGGGTTAGCTTGGAGGAGTCTGTGAGGGCTTAGAACAAATCTCAAACTGACCATGGCAGTTCCTCCTTCGAAGGAGCTGGGATTTGATTGTATTAATCTGTAGAGCAATTTAGGCCCAGGGAAGGCAAACAATGGGTGTGGTCAGAGAAAGAGACAGTCAGAGTCCTGCCAAAACCCCTGTCATACCAAAGTGACTGTGGGCAAATATATGCAAAGTTCCACCTCCTTGAGGAGCAACATCAGAAGTATAACACTACAGGGGAGAAATAGACTTAACTAAAATAATCCAGCCAGTCACTAAACAAGCAAATAACAGTAAAAAGCCCCAAGGTGGAGAGGTCGGGGAGTACTTAGAGTTTCTACAATATTTTACCCAAAATGTCCAGTTTCCAACAAAAAATTGCAGGACAGGCAGAGAAGCAGGAAAACATGGCCCATACACTGTAGATAAAAAACTGCCTGTGAGGCAGATTAGATGTCTTTGTAACAGACAAAGACTTCAAAGTAGCTGTTGTAAAATATGCTCAGAGAACTAAAGGAAATATTATTAAAGAAGTAAAGGAAGGTATGATGACAATTCCATATCAAATGGAAAATACCAATAAAAAGATAGAAATGATAAACAACCAAATGGAAATTCTGGAGTTGAAAAGCACAAAAACTGAAGTGAAAAATTTATTAGAAAAATTTACTCAGGGGGCTAGATAGTAGATTTGAACTATCAGAAGAAAGAACTAGTGAACTTGAAGATAGATTGATAGAGATTATGCAGTCTGAAGAGCAAAGAGAAAAAGGGGAATGAAGAAATGTGAATGGACCTTCAGAGAAATGTAGGACATCATTAATCACAGCAACATATGTGTAATGGGAATATCAGAAGGAGAAGACAGAAAAGAGGAGAAAAATATTTGAAGACTTAATGGCTGAAACTTCCCAAATGTATTGAAAAATAATAATCTGTACGTCCAGAAAGCTCAACCAACTTCAAGTAAGAAACATAAAGAAATCCATAAACAGGCACATTGTAGTAAAAATGCTGAGAGCCAAAAGCAAGGAGAACATCTTGGAAGTGGCAAGAGAAAAATGATTTGTCATTTATAAGGGATCCCAGTAAGATTAATGGCTGATTTCTCATCAAAAACATTAGAGGTCAGAAGTCAATGGGATAACCATATTGAAAGTGTGACAGAAAAAAACACTTCAAAACAAAGCAAAACCTCAATCAGAAAAATCTACCTTTAAAAATTAAGGCAAAATAAAAATAATCCATGATAAACAATAAGTGAAAGAATTTGTCACCAGCAGACCTGGCTTACAAGAAATACTAAAGGAAATTCTTAAGGCTGAACGGAAATGATCCCCAGATTATAAATTAAATCCACACAAAAAACAGAGAACCAGTAACAGTAATTATATATATAATTATATAACATATATAATTAACATATATAAAAAATAATATAAATAACACAGTGTATGTATTTTTCTCATTCTTCTCATGACTGACTTAAAAAGGAATCCTATAGGGGCTTCCCTGGTGGCACAGTGGTTGAGAGTCCGCCTGCCGATGCAGGGGACGCGGGTTCGTGCCCCGGTCCGGGAAGATCCCACATGCCACAGAGCGGCTGGGCCCGTGAGCCATGGCTGCTGAGCCTGCGCGTCCGGAGCCTGTACTCCGCAACGGGAGAGGCCACAGCAGTAGAGGCCCGCGTACCACAAAAAAAAAAAAAAAGGAATCCTATAAAACAATATGTATATAATGTATTATTGAGCATATGACATAGAAATGTAATATATCTGCCAATAACACCAAAAGAGGTGGGTAGGAGCAAAGCTGTATTGGTCTAAGGTAATTACTCCAAATATTAACTGATATCCACCAGAACAAATGAAGAGAACCAGAAATAAGAAGATTAATGTAACAAATATAAAAGTATAAATATATACTTGTTCTTCTTTCTTCTCTCAGCTTCTTTAAAAGACACAAAATTATATAAAGTAATAATTTTAACAATTTATTGATGGATTTGTAATATTTTTGGACTATATATGTGTGTGTATGTATATATATAATCTCATAGTAGCACCACAAAATGGGGTAAAGGAATAGGAGTAACATTTTTATATCTCACTAGAATTAAGTTAGTATAAATTTGAAGTTAATTTTGATAAATTAAGATGTATATGGTAAGCCCTAGCAACCACTAAGGAAATACTCTAAAAATACAGTAAAAAACATTAAAGAAATTAAAATGCCACATTAGAATATATTCACTTAATGTAAAAGAAAACCAGAAAGGTTGAATAAAGGAACAAAAAAGGCATGAGTCATATGACAAAAAGTAAAACGGTAGCATAAATACATTTTTTTCAATAAACATTTGGAAAATGAAATTAAAATAATTTCATTAGTGGTAGTTTAAAAAGAACAAAATAGGAATAAATTTTGAGAAGATTTTAATCTACAAGTTCAATGACTTTTATAGACACAGGGCTATATACATTTTATAGATTTTCTACTTGAGTGAGCTTAGGAAGTTCATGTTTTTAAGGAATTTATACTTTTCATCAGATTTGTTGAATTTATTGGTATAAAATTGCTTCTGTTTTGTGGGTATCCTATTCATATCAATAAGATGTATATTGATGACCTCTCTTTTATTCTTGATATTGCAAATTGGTGTTTTCTCTTTTTTCTTCATCAGTCTGACTTGACATTTATCAACTTCTTCATCTTTTCAAAGAAATGGTTTTTTGGTTTCACTGATTTTCTCTGTGCTTTTTCTGTTTTCTATTTTATTGATTCATGTTCTTTATTATCTCTTTAAATTGCTTTAGTTTTTATTTGCTCTTCTTTTTCTAGTTTCTGAGTTTGAAGCTTAGAATATATGTTTTTTCTAATATACGCATGTAATGATGTAAATTTCCCTGGACGCACTGCCTTAGCTGCAACTCACAGAATTTTATACACTGTGTTTTTATTTTCATTCAGTACATAATCATTTCTAATTTCATTGGCAATTCTCTAACCTGTGGGTCATTTAAAACCATGTTGTTTAATTTCCGTGTGTTTTGTGATTTCTCAGATATTTTTATTTTGATTTGTTGTGGTCAGAGAGCATACTCTATAGGATTCCTATCCTTTTGAACTTGAGATCTGTTTTATTGAATCACTATCTGTCTATAGTGGTGAATACTACATGTGCACTAGACGATGTATATTCTTCATCTGTTTGGATAGATATCTGTATATAAATGGTATAACATACATATAATTGATGTTGTAGTGGGATGGGGGGCAAGAAATAATGGCCAGAATTTTCCAAATTTGATGAAAATGATAAACCATAAATACAAGACAATCAATAAACCCCAAGAAAAAGAAGAATAAAGAAAAACACCCCAAAGTACATCATATTCGATTTACTGAAAACTAGTGCTATGGTGAAGAGCTTACATGCAGAAAGAGAAAAATACTACTACTTATAGAAAAATGAATATGAATGACAGTGGACTTCTCATCACAAACTATATAAACCAGAAGACAATGGACAGTATTTAAAGTGCTAAAAAATAGTTATTAATCTAGAGTTTTATATTCAGAAAAAGTTTTCAACTATAAAGACAAAACAAAACTTATAATAAAAAAGTATGAGGAATTTCTGCATATCTCACCCCCCAAATATGTCTATTTACTAATGACCAGTGAATATGTTACCTTATACAGCAAAAGGGACTTCACAGATATGATTAAGTTAAGATTTTTGAGATGGGCAGATTATCTGGGATTATCTAGATGGGCCCAATGTAATCACAAGGATTCTTATGAGAGGGAGGCAGGAGGGGTGGTGTCAGAAAAGATAATGTGATGGCAGAAGCAGAGGGCAGGAAAGAGATGTAATAACAGGAGCAGAGATTTGAGTGACAAAACATGAGCCATGCAGTGTCACCCTTTTGAAGCTAGAAAAAGCAAGGGACAGATTTTCTCCTACAGTATCCAGAAGGAATCAATATCTTCTAACACCTTATTTTAACCTTGTAAGACTCATGAAGGTCATTATACTTCAAAATTCATTTTTAATATCAACTTTCCAGAATAGTAAGATAATTTTACATTTTAAGCCAATTTTGTGGTAAGTTATTATAGCAGAAATAGGAAACTAATATCAATTTTGGTATTTGGAAGTGAGGTGCTTCTCTAACAAATACCTAAAATGTGGAAGTGGTTTTAGAATTGGGAAGTAAGTAGAGGCTGGAAGAATTTTGAAGAGCATGATGATAGATTTCCTTGAACAGACTGTTAGTAGAAATAAAGATATTAAAGACTCTGCCGGTGAGGGCTCAGAAGGAAGTGAGGAACATGGTAGAGAAAATCTGTATTGTCTTAGAGATCACTTAAACAATTATAAACAAGCCATTGAAATATAGATGTTAAAGGAACTGCTCATGAGGGCTTAGAAGGAAGTTAGGGGCTCTTTGTTATTTGGTGGCAGAAAACTTAGTGGAATTTTATCCTATGATTAATGTAAAAACAGAACTGGTAAGCCATAAATTTGGATATTTAGATGAGATTTCCAAGCAAAGTGTTGAAGATGTGGCCTGGTTTCTTTTTTCTGCTTATAGTAAAATGTAAGAGGAAAGAGATAGATTGAAGAAAGAACTATTAAACAAAACGGAACCAGGACTTGGTGATTTGAGAAATTCTCAGTCTATCCAGCTTTCAAAGGTTGCTAAAACTAGAATACTTAATGTCAGGAAAGTGTGCTCTGAAGAGAAAACCAAGGGTGTGGCTAAAGCAGTCTTTTGCTAGTGCCTTGGAAGGCCTTTAGATAAAGGTCAGAGTTTTAAACACAGAGGGCTGGGTTTTTTTTGGGGGGGTGCTTTAATTGTTGCAATTTATTTGATATTTTATTGATAATTAAATGATTTCCTACATACATGAAACTTTTTCATTATAAATTTCATTTGAATTTCATTTCTAAAATATGTTTCTGTCAACTATCTTTTTTCTTTTCCATTATGGTTTATTACAGGATATTGAATATAGTTCCCTGTGCTATACAGTAGGGCCTTGTTGTTTATCCATTCTGTATGTAATAGTTTGCATCTGCTAATCCCAAACTTCCAATTCATCCCCCCTTGCCCTTGGCAACCATGTCTGTTCTCTATGTCTGAGTCTCTTTCTGTTTTGTAAATAAGCTCAATTGTGTCATATTTTAGATTCCACATATAAGTGATATCATATGGTATTTGCCTTTCTCTTTCTGACTTACTTCACTTAGTATGATATTCTCTAGATCCATCCGTGTTGCTGCACATGGCATTATTTCATTCTTTTTTTTTTTTTTTTTGCGGTACGCAGGCCTCTCACTGTTGTGGCCTCTCCCGTTGCAGAGCACAGGCTCCGAACGTGCAGGCTCAGCGGCCATGGCTCATGGGCCCAGCCGCTCTGCAGCATGTGGGATCTTCCCGGACCGGGGCATGAACCTGTGTCCCCTGCGTCGGCAGGCGGACTCTCAACCACTGCGCCACCAAGGAAGCCCTATTTCATTCTTTTTTATGGCTTAATAGTATTCCATTGTGTACATACATATATATACACACATATGTATACCACATCTTCCTTATCCGTTCATCTGTTGATGGACATTTAAGTTGTTTCCATGTTTTAGCTATTGTGAATAGTGCTGCTATGACATTGGGGTGCATGTATCTTTTTGTATTAGAGTTTTTTCTGGATATATGCCCAGGAGTGGGATTGCTGGATCATATGGCAACTCTATTTTTAGTTTTTCCTGGAAACTTCATGCTGTTCTTCATAGTGGCTGCACCAGTTTACATTCCCACCAAAGTAAACACAGAGGGCTGTTTGAGGAGATATGACTAATGGATCACTTCACATATCTCAGGAGAAACCAGGAATAAAAATGGGAATATCTAGTATATATTTGTGTATGGGCCTCTTGTTTATATCAGAGTGAGTGCTCTGATATACCCTGGAGACCCATAAGGTTTTTATATCAGCCGAAATGCTGCCAGTGTCAATTGAAAGGAACAGAGAAAGAACTGAAAAAATGCTGTTGGACTTTCAAAATTTTACAGGCAGTAAACAGACTAGTAGAGCTACTCAGTTGCACATACATGCTACCCTTCATGAAAAAAGAAGGATGACTCAGAGGTCAGAGCTGAGGGCCCGTAGAACAAGGCCATGGGCCCAGAAAGTGGAGCCTCCCACCACGGAAGATTATTCTTAGGCCTTGAAACCTAATGGAATTTGCCTTGTTAGATTTCAAAATTGCTTGGGAGTAGTGAACCCCTTTTGTTTCCTTTTATTTTCTTCTTCTCTGAATAGAAATATCTATATTAGTTATTCTATGCCTGCACTACTATCATACTTTTAGAGAAGGTAAGTTGTTTTCTAGTTTCATGGATCCATAGAGGGAGAGGTATTTTGCCCCAGATGGCTTAAATCCAGAGACACATGCATAGATAATTCATTGATGAGATTTAGGGCTTTTGAGCTGATGAGCCTTAGATGAGATTTTTAGACTTGAATTAATGCTGTAGATGCTATAATGGGCTGAGACTACTGGGGCCCTTGCCTGCTTCTCATCACCTTCTCTGACTCTGACTTCTTTACCCTCCTGCCTCCCCTTGTGATTGCATTACATTGGAGAATAATCTCAAGATCCTTAAATTAATCATATCTGAAAAGGTCCCTTTGCCATGTAAGGTAAAATACCAACAAATTCTGGTGACTAGGATGTGGACATTTTCAGAGGGCTGTTATTCAGCTTATCACAAGTCCCAAACTGGAAACAACCCAAATGTCTATCAATAGATGAATGGATAAAAACAAAATTGTGATATTCTTCTCAGCAATTAAAAGGAATGAGCTATTGATATACATAACAACATGGATGAACCTCAAATAGTTTTTTGTTTTCAAAATAAGAAGTCAGGAAAAATAGAGTATATACTATATAATACAATTTATATCAAAATCTGGAAAATGAAAACTAATCTATAGTGACAGCAAATCAGTGATTATCTGTGGATGGGGAGGTAGGAGAGGAGTTGGGAGGGAGAGAGGGAGATATTAAAAAAGGGCATGAGGAAACTTTGAGGAGTGCTGTGTTCATTATGTTGATCATAGTGATGGTTTGTATACATATGTCAAAATCTATCACATTTAACACTTTGCACATGTACAGTTTTATGCCTCAGTAAAGCTATTAATAATAGAGAAATAAACACAATCTGTAAATTTATTGACTAGCTTTAGCCTAGAGGATTTGGCATTCTCTTATGTCTAGTTAGATAATATACATAAATATACATGTTATGGCTAAATTTCACATACCACACAAGTATCATATGGCAGATACCACTTAATCATCCTGTTCTCTAACATAATCTTTTAAAAAGAGCTTTTTCTTTAAAAAGTCTTTAGTAAATAGAGATACAGTTGAATTCCCATTTTATCAGTATCCCCAAGGTCTTGTATTTTATATTGAGGAAATCAATAAATACTTTTCAAGGAAAGATAAAAATAGCAAAATTAGCACTGTGCATTCTAGTTTACAAGGTTATTTCAGTGTAAGGATGTTAGTTCTTTTATTTGACCCTTTGTGACTTTATTATAGATATAAACCCAACCAGATCTGGGAAAGTAGAATAAGGAAGTTGGATATAGATTCTGCTGGACTTGTCATTGGTTATGAGACTTGAAAAAGAGGGGCTGTGATCGTTGATTCCCAGATTTTTCAGCCTGGGTGTTTTGGGTAGTGATGATTTCATTCATTCATCACAGAGAAAGGAGTTGGGAGGGTATAAAAGTAGCAATTAACATAAAGCAAGCCGAATTATAATTGAAGGAGGTAGGGGAAAGCAGGTGATTAATCAGTTAAGTTCAGATATATGGGTTTTTATTGATTGGGATGCATGCTTGGGGGATACAGATATGAGTGACATTTATCTCAGGTTGCTTTGGGTCTGTATGGCTCTACAGGTACTCATGCAAATAAACTGAAATACAAACAGGAGCTATGGGAAGCAATTCTTACTTGCATTGTACTTTCAGATCTTATTAGATGTTGACTGAAAGGACCAGAGATCTATTCTCTCTTATGACTGTGAAGAGTATGAAAGGACCCCTCTTTGTGAGAGAGGTGACTTTTGCTATTGAGGCATTATAAAGAAAGAAAAATTGGCTCTTAGTTTTTCTTTTTATGACATGCCTTACCTAACCCATTCCCTAACAAAATACACATATACACAGATACATCGACTTGAGATCTCAGGCAAGCAAGGCTTGGCTTGGATTTATTACCTAGTCTGTTTTTTTTGTCTAGTAAAATTTAGCGAAGCAGAGTTGTACTAGGGGCGGGGCGGGGCGGGGCGGGGCGGGGCGGGGCGGGCGCGCAGCTGTTAGCACGCGACCGGTAGCGCTCTAGCGCATGCGCGCCCAGTTATCGCGAGACAGCACACGACTGTCAGTGCGTGACCCTTAGCGCGTGGTGGTTAGAGGTCCCGTTCCGCCAGCAGTCAGACGCGCAGTGGTTCTCACCGCCGAGGGTGTGGTGAGAGGAGGAGGATACCGGCCTTTTCCCTGGGGCCCTCCAGGCCTTCCGGCCTCGGTGTCGGTGGGTGAGCTGGGGGACCGGGGACAGGCTGAGGGCTGTGTCCTGCAGAGCTCCAGAGCCCTTGCCGCGGCTGCCCACTGGCCGGGCCCAGCCCTTGAAGCAGCAGCGAACGTCTCTCCCATCCCCGGGGACCTTTGTGACCTAATGGCGGTGGCAGCGTCCATGGGTCCCAGTCCATGGAGGCCTCGGCAACTGGAGTATACGGACACTGCCATTAAGGTAACAGTTTCAACCAGCTTTAGTCTCTCTGTTAAGGTTTCAAAACTTGGTACCCCTAGGAGGTGGCCAGAGGTCAGGGTTAAGTTGCAAGGACATCGCACATCATTACTTCAGGTCCACCTCTGAGGTCTGGGCTGTTGTCAAAGGGCAATTGTGAGCAGCGAACTGACCTGACTGGTATTTGCTACAACATGTATTCCTATCAATCCTATACAAATGGTTCTCTCCAGGTTAAGTGAAAAGCCCGAGGGCCGGCTGGGTCCTGGGCACCTGCTCCCTCAGTGTTGATGCTTGGGCAGGGTCAGGGGACCTGGCCCTGAGGGGGCTGTCAGCTGAGATCTGCCGCTTCAGTGGGCCTGGGCACTGGCAGGAGGACCCAAACTGGACGAGTGCTCCTGGGCAGGGTAACCGGCCTGCTCCTGGAGCCCCTCCTCTTAGCCAGGGCCTGGACCTCGGAGGGCAAAAGTCAAGCCTTGGGACCTTGCCCTTTCTGGTCAGAAGAGAATAACATTTGTTTTGGTGGAGGTTTACAGGAATATGGTGACCTGACCTCAAGAACAAAGGATCTGACAAGAAGTTTACAACAACCAACCACGCCCCTCCCCCACCTTTCCTATAAAAGGGCTTTGCTGAAAGCTTCTGGAAGTTTGGGGTTTTTAAGACATGAGCCACCCGTCTCCTTGCGGGGCCCTGTAACAAACCTTTCTCTCCAAACTCTGACATTTTGGTATTGTTTGGCCTCACTGTGCACTGGGCATACAGACTTACAGTCCTTTCTTTAATTGTCCCTGGAGGGATGGACCCTAAGGCTTTTGTTGCACCAGGGAATTATCTGTTTCTTGATCGTTTTATCTTCAGTTTTCTTCCAGTTAGTGAACTGCAAATATCCCATCATTGACAAAGAATGCTGGCCTAAAGTCACAAGGCAGTCTGGTGAAATGACAGTCTTTATGGTACAATGTCAACATCATGAATAAAATGCTCCCCCCATTGTGGTAATGACTCAGATTCCTACTGGATGAAGTTAATAGTAGTTGTCTCTATAGTAGCCTGAGCTGGAATATTAGATCTCACTTGAATCAGCTTTAGAAAGTGAATTCCATAATAGAGAAAAATGCACCAGTCCCACTATGGAAAATCCATTGCGTTAATCTCAGTTCAATTAAAGGTATAAGACTACATCTGAGATGGAGTGAGAATTCAGGCTTGGTTGTAGAGTCCATTTTATAGGGAGAAATGATACCATGAGTTTTCTGTGCCTGGGTAAGAGGGAGGGTCATAACAGTGAAACAGGAACCCAGAAGTGGGAAACACTGTTTACTTAGAGTTGTGTATTGTGATGTCATCAGTACATGGGGTCTGACACATAGTTATGCAGCCATTGTGAGCCACTGCTATTGTCAGCTTGTTGCTGTGTGATGATACTTCTTAAATTTCTCTTATCTCATCCTTTTTTGGCGGGGGTGGGAGTGGGAGGAGAACCTCTTCTGAAAGGACCATTGTTGTTATCTTGACTCTTGACCTCTTTTGTATCTCTTATGGTGAAAGGACCATTATGGATTTACAGAGTTCAAAAAATGTAGGTTTGAATTTTAGCTATACCACTTGCTAGTTGGCATACTTGGGAAAGTTACCTAATTCTCTCTGGGTATTATTTTCCTCTTCTTTTAATACCTACATTACCTGTTGTTGTGAGCCTCAATTTACTTAACATTAAAATTTGTAATGCCTGTATCTTTGTGACTGAGACATAGTACCCATTTAATAAAAGTTAGTTTCTTCTCCTCTATACATCCCACACACCTTTAAATATAGTTACACCCTCAGGTGTCAGAGCAACTGCTTCAAAATCTGCTCAAAGTATTTTGGATTAAAATTGCCTGATGCTTACTGATGTATTTTCCGGTACTTACAGTTTTTATTAAAATATTTCTTGCATAGAGTTTATAGGTATCATTGGAATCCTTCAACTATTCACCTCTAATATGTTTTTTTGTTTTTATTTCATTTATTTTATTTTTATTGTATGTATATAAATAATGTTTTTTAAAAATTTTATACAGCAGGTTTTTATTAGTTATCCTTTTTTTTTTTTTTTTTTTTTTTTTGTGGTATGCGGGCCTCTCACTGCTGTGGCCTCTCCTGTTGCGGAGCACAGGCTCCAGATGCGCAGGCTCAGCGGCCATGGCCCACGGGCCCCGCCACTCCGCGGCATGTGGGATCTTCCCAGACCAGGGCACAAACCCGTGTCCCCTGAATTGGCAGGTGGACTCTCAACCACTGCGCCACCAGGGAAGCCCCTAGTTATCCATTTTATATATATTAGTGTATACATGTCAATCCCAATCTCCCAATTCATCACACCACCCCCCAACCCCGGCCACTTTTCCCCCTTGGTGTCCATACGTTTGTTCTCTGCATCTGTGTCTCTATTTCTGCCCTGCAAACCGGTTCATCTATACCATTTTTCTAGGTTCCACATATATGCGTTAATATACGATATTTGTCTTTCTCTTTCTGACTTTCTTCACTTCGTATGACAGTCTCTAGATCCATCCACGTCTCTACACATAACCCAGTTTCGTTCCTTTTTATGGCTAATACTCCATTGTATATATGTACCGCATCTTCTTTATCCATTCGTCTGTCGATGGGCACTTAGGTTGCTTCCATGACCTGGCTATTGTAAATAGTGCTGCAATGAACATTGGGATGCATGTGTCTTTTTGAATTATGGTTTTCTCTGGGTATATGCCAGTAGTGGGATTGCTGGGTCATATGGTAATTCTATTTTTTGTTTTTTAAGGAACCTCCGTTCTGTTCTCCATAGTGGCTTTTATCAATTTACATTCCCACCAAAAGTGCAAGAGGGTTTCCTTTTCTCCACACCCTCTTCAGCATTTGTCGTTTGTAGATTTTCTGCTGATGCCCATTCTAACTGGTGTGAGGTGATACCTCATTGTAGTTTTGATTTGCATTTCTCTAATATTACTAATGTTGAGCAGCTTTTCATGTGCTTCTTCCTGGCCATCTGTATGTCTTCTTTGGAGACATGTCTATTTAGGTCTTCTTCCATTATTTGATTGGGTTGTTTGTTTCCTTATTATTGAGCTGCATGAGCTGTTTATATATTTTGGAGACTAATCCTTTGTCCGTTGATTCATTTGCAACTATGTTCTCTCATTCTGACGGTTGCTTTTCATCTTGTTTGTAGTTTCCTTTGCTTTGAAAAAGCTTTTAAGTTTCATTAGGTCCCATTTGTTTATTTTTGTTTTTATTTACATTTCTCTACGAGGTAGGTCAAAAAGCATCTTGCTGTGATTTATGTCATAGAGTGTGCTGCCTATTTTTTCCTCTAAGAGTTTTATAGTGTCTGGCCTTACACTTAGGTCTTTAATCCATTTTGAATTTATTTTTGTGTATGGTGTTAGGGAGTGTTCTAATTTCATTCTTTTACATGTAAGCTGTCCAATTTTCCCAGCACCACTTATTGAAGAGGCTGTCTTTTCTCCATTGTATATTCTTGCCTCCTTTATCAAAGATCAAAGATCTTTATCAAAGATCAGGTGACCATATGTGCATGGGTTTATCTCTGGGCTTTCTATCCTATTCCGTTGATCTATATTTCTGTTTTTGTGCCAGTACCATACTGTCTTGATTACTGTAGCTTTGTAGTATAGTCTGAAGTCAGGGAGTCTGATTCCTCTAGCTCCGTTTTTCTTTCTCAAGATTGCTTTGGCTATTCGGGGTCTTTTGTGTCTCCATACAAATTTTAAGATTTTTTGTTCCAGCTATGTAAAAAATGCCATTGGTAATTTGATAGGGATTGCATTGAATCTGTAGATTGCTTTGGGTAGTATAGTCATTTTCACAGTATTGATTCTTCCAGTCAAAGAACATGGTATATCTCTCCATCTGTTTGTATCATCTTTAATTTCTTTCATCAGTGTCTTATAGTTTTCTGCATACAGGTCTTTTGTCTCTCTAGGCAGGTTTATTCCTAAGTATTTTATTCTTTTTGTTGCAGTGGTAAATGGGAGTGCTTCCTTAGCTTCTCTTTAAGATATTTCATCATTAATGTATAGGAGTGCAAGAGATTTCTGTGCATTAACTTTGTATCTTGCAACTTTACCAGATTCATTGATTAGCTCTAATAGTTTTCTGGTAGTATCTTTAGGATTCTCTATGTATAGTATCATGTCATCTGCAAACAGTGACAGTTTACTTCTTCTTTTCCAATTTCGTATTCCTTTTATGTCTTTTTCGTCTCTGATTGCCGTGGCCAGGACTTCCAAAACTATGTTGAATGATAGTGGCGAAGTGGACATCCTTGTCTTGTTCCTAATGTTAGAGGAAATGCTTTCAGTTTTTCACCATTGAGAATGATGTTTGCTGTGGGTTTGTCTTATATGGCCTTTATTATGTTGATGTAGCTTCCCACTATGCCCACTTTCTGGAGAGTTTTTATCATAAATGGGTGTTGAATTTTGTCAAAAGCTTTTTCTGCATCTATTGAAATGATCATATGTTTTTTATTCTTTAATTTGTTAATATGGTGTATCACACTGTTTGATTTGCATATATTGAAGAATCCATGCATCCCTGGGATAAATCCCACTTGATATTGGTGTATGATCCTTTTAATGCGTTGTTGGATTCTGTTTGCTAGTATTTTGTTGAGGGTTTTTGCATCTATATTCTTCAGTGATATTGGTCTGTAATTTTGGTTTTTTTGTAGTGTCTTTGTCTGGTTTTGGTATCAGGGTAATGGTGGCCTCATAGAATGAGTTTGGGTGTGTGTTCATTCCTCTGCAATTGTTTGGAAGTGTTTGAGAAGGATGGGTGTTAGCTCTTCTGTAAATGTTTGATAGAATTCACTTGTGAAGCCATCTGGTCCTGGACTTTTGTTTGTTGGAAGATTTTAAATCACAGTTTCAATTTCATTACTTGTGCTTGGTCTGTTCATATTTTGTATTTCTTCCTGGTTCAGTCCTGTAAAGTTATACCTTTGTAAGAATTTGTTCATTTCTTCCAGGTTGTCCATTTTATTGGCATAGAGTTGCTTGTAGTAGTCTCTTAGGATGCTTTGTATTTCTGTGGTTCTGTTGTAACTTCTACTTTTTCATTTCTAATTTTATTGATTTGAGTCCTCTCCCTCTTTTTCTTGATGAGTCTGGATAATGGTTTATCAATTTTGTTTATCTTCTCAAAGAACCAGGTTTTAGTTTTATTGATCTTTGCTATTGTTGTCTTTGTTTCTATTTCATTTATTTCTGCTCTGATCTTTATGATAATTTACATTGTTTTAAGCCACCTAATTTTTGGTAATTTTTGTCAGCAGCAGAGTAAAGTAGTACAAGATCTACATGGTGCCTGGTGAGAGAAATTTAAGCCTGTATTAGCCCTCAATACAATGTTAAATAAGAATAATATGTGTTTAGTTATTTGCTCTTTATGCTTTATTCGTGACTTGAGGTCATTAAATAGAGGCTTCCATGCTGATGTGGTCTGTCATTTCCAACCCCTTTTCACCATCTTTATTATGAGACCTTCTAGATAGCAATGCTGCTGTTGTCAAATTTCCAATTTTTCTTATGAGTCCCACTCCATTGAATCTAGCTTGCAAGCATCATTTTATGATAGAGACAGCTTGTCCAATTTTGACAGCTTCAAGAAACTGGGTGCTGAAAGATTCAGACCCCCATGTTAACCTTTACATCACTCACGGAAATTTTGATAAGTGACAGTCTGTCTCAGTGATTGCCCATTCAGCTCATAGTTCTTCAGGTGAATGAATCATAGCTGTATGTGGGTTCTCTTTTGAAAGTTTTCCCACACATTCACAGAATCCCTGAGTCAGTGTGATAAGACATTTAAATAACAAATAACTACAGTTTTTCTTTAACAATGTAATTATGATAATTCTAAAGCAAGAAAGTGTCTGAGAGCTGGTAGGTGGAAAGTCAAATGGCTACTGCTGCCTACCTAGTTGTCACATAATTTTTTCTGCTTCTATAATTCTAGTTCCCTGGTGCCCTTCCTTCCTTTACAATAATGCATGCTCTATAAGCTTCACCATTTTGCCACCCACACATCACCTTTTATTCTAGATTAAAAGCAAAGGAAATTTCCTTTTCATTTACCCAGAAACCAGAGTTTATTAAATATTTTATGTGTTAGAATTATAGTGTATACTTTTTGGAGGGTCAAAAACTTGATTATTTTTTATAGTTATGTTTTATTAAATAGAAGATTTCTGTTAGTGTGTTACCTTTTGTGACTTTTCCTTCTAAAACAATGAAGTGAATATTACTTTACCTTTTGGGTGACATTTGATTGATGCTGCTAAAATAGTAACTTGTTTAAATTCTTTAGTATTTGGGAGATAATTTTATGATTCCTGATGACTGGATGATGTAGCTCAGAATGCAGTCAGCTGCAGTTGTCATGCTGATCCTTGGGTGTAGCAGTAGCAACTTATGAGGCTGAATGACACAAAAAGGCCAGAGGCTGGGCCTTCACAATTAGGTTTTCTACCTCTGTGACAAGCAAAAGAGAGCAATCTTTGTTTTACAACACTCAAGAGTCGATGAGGTTCTAGTCATGGTCTCTTCTGGTTAGGTTTATATTAATCTGGTAATATTACCACAGATTTAGTGGATTAAAGCAAAAATTTATTATCTTACAGTTTTTGTGTCTTAGGAATCCAAGCCTGGGTCCTCTGCTTTAGGGTCCTCTGCATTAGGGTCTCTCACAAGGCTGTAATCAAGGTGTCATCCAGGGCTGGAGTCTTATCTCTGACTCAAATGGGGAAGGATCCACTTCCAAAGTGTGCATATTTGTTGGCAGGATTTGGCTCCTTGTGGTTTGTCAGCTGAGAGTGTGAGTTCCTTGCTGGCTGCCCTCAGTTCCTTGACTAAGGGGCTCAGTTTGGAGGCTTCTCTGTTTCTTGCCACATGGACCTATTCATAGGACAGGTTACTTCATCAAAGCCAGAAAGGGAGATTGTCAAAAGAGAGAATCTGCTACCAAAAGAGAAGTTACAGTCTTATGTAACATAACCTGGGAGGTGACATCCTACCGCCTTTGCCATATTCTGTTGGTCAGAAGCAAATCATAGGTCATGCCTATACTCAAGGGAATGGGATTACACAAGGGCATGAATACCACAAGGCAGGGTTAGTTGGGGGTCATCTTAGAGTCTGTTTGCCACAGATCCCCAACACAGAAGGAAATTATAGGGGATTACTGAGTATTCCATTTTGTAACTTCCATTTTGTAACTTACCCAAGAGTATTCATGAGTAAGAATTGACACTATATTTAGGCAAGTTATATAACAACATATGAAAAGGAATAATAATGTTAACCATACCTGATATGTGGTGGGGACGCAATGAATGTTTGATGAATAAAACTTACGGTATATTTGCAAATCCATTTATACATAAAGAGCTTTCACTGACATTCTTTTACTTCTTCCTGTCAACAGCTCTGTGAGGGAGATAAGGCAGGCATTCGTATGTTAGAGAAGTAGAAAATCATGGTTACAATACTAGTTACTACTAAAGGTAGGATCCAAATTTAGTGCCCTTTCTTCCAACATTTTTCCCCTGGGTTATTTGGAAATGTGAGGAGGCTGCCATGATATTCTAGTGGACTCCAGCCAGGCTGGATTTCTCAAGCCCTTTCTGCCATAGCAGTTACACTTCTGTCTTTTAGTTTTAGTCAGTATTATAAGTTTTAAAGGATATGATTAAAAGTGTCAAATAAGACACAGACGTAGAGAATGGACTTGAGGACACGGGGAGGGGGAAGGGTAAGCTGGGACAAAGTGAGAGAGTGGCATGGACTTATATATACACTACCAAATGTAAAATAGATAGCTAGTGGGAAGCAGCTGCGTAGCACAGGGAGATCAACTCCGTGCTCTGTGACCACCTACAGGGGTGGAATAGGGAGGGTGGGAGAGAGACAAAAGAGGGAGGAGATATGGGGATATATGTATATGTATAACTGATTCACTTTGTTAGAAAGCAGAAACTAAGACACCATTGTAAAGCAATTATACTCCAATAAAGTTGTTAAAAAAAGTGTCAAATATTTCTATAAAGTTTAGTTATTAAAAACGGCAATCTCCTGCCCATCTTCCTCTCATCCCCCGACCACTTTCATCTTTTTTTTTTAATTTTAGGATTTTTATTTTTTTATACAGCAGGTTCTTTTTAGTTATCATTTTATACATATTAGTGTATATATGTCAATCCCAATCTCTCAATTCATCACGCCACCACTCCCGCCCCCCCCCACCACTTTCCCCCCTTGGTGTCCATACGCTTGTTCTCTGCATCTGTGTCTCCATTTCTGCCCTGCAAAGCAGTTCATCTGTACCATTTTTCTAGGTTCCACATATATGCGTTAATATACGGTATTTGTTTTCTCTTTCTGACTTCACTTTTTATGACAGTCTCTAGGTCCATCCACGTCTCTACAAATGACCCAATTTCGTTCCTTTTTATAGCTGGGTAATATTCCATTGTATATATGTACCACATCTTTATGCATTCGTCTGTCGATAGGCATTTAGGTTGTTTCCATGACCTGGCTATTGTAAATAGTGGTACAGTGAACATTGGGATGCATGTGTCTTTTTTAATTATGGTTTTCTCTGTGTATATGTCCAGTGTTGGGATTGCTGGGTCATATGGTAATTCTATTTTTTGTTTTTTAAGGAACCTCCGTTCTGTTCTCCATAGTGGCTGTATCAATTTACATTCCTACCAACAGTGCAAGAGGGTTTTCCCTTTTCTCCACACCCTCTCCAGCATTTGTCATTTGTAGATGTTCTGCTGATACCCATTCTAACTGGTGTGAGGTGATACTCATTGTAGTTTTGATTTGCAATCCTCTAATATTAGTAATGTTGAGCAGCTTTTAATGTGCTTCTTGGCCATCTGTATTTCTTCTTTAGAGAAATGTCTATTTAGGTCTTCTGCAAGTTTTTTGATTGGGTTGTTTCTTTCTTTAATATTGAGCTGCATGAGCTGTTTATATATTTTGGAGATTAATCCTTTGTCCATTGATTCATTTGCAAATATTTTCTCCCATTTGAGGGTTGTCTTTTCCTCTTGTTTGAAGTTTCCTTTGCTTTGCAAAAGCTTTGAAGTTTCATTAGGTCCATTTCTTTATTTTTGTTTTAATTTCCATTACTGTAGGGGGTGGATCAAAAAAGATCTTGCTGTGATTTATGTCAAAGGTTGTTTATCCTATGTTTTCCTCTAAGAGTTTTATAGTGTCCAGTCTTACATTTAGGTCTTTAATCCATTTTGAGTTTATTTTTGTGTATGGTGTTAGGGAGTGTTCTAATTTCATTCTTTTACATGTAGCTGTCCAGTTTTCCCAGCACCACTTATTGAAGAGACTGTCTTTTCTCCATTGTATATCCTTGCCTCCTTTGTCATAGTTGACCATCGGTGCATGGGTTTATCTCTGGGCTTTCTATCCTGTTACATTGATCTATATTTCTGTTTTTGTGCCAGTACCATATTCTCTTCATTACCATTGCTTTGTACTATAGTCTGAAGTCAGGGAGTCTGATTCCACCAGCTCTGGTTTTTTCCCTCAAGACTACTTTGGCTATTCGGGATCTTTTGTGTCTCCATACAAATTTTAAGATTTTTTGTTCTAGTTATGTAAAAAATGCCATTGGTAATTTGATAGGGGTTGCATTGAATCTGTAGATTGCTTTGGGTAGTATAGTCATTTTCACAATATTGATTCTTCCAGTCCAAGAACATGGCATATCTGTCCATCTGTTTGTATCACCTTTAATTTCTTTCATCAGTGTCTTATAGTTTCCTGCATACAGGTCTTTTGTCTCCCTAAGTAGGTTTATTCCTAGGTATTTTATTCTTTTTGTTGCAGTGGTAAATGGTAATATTTCCTTAATTTCTCTTTAAGATTTTTCATCATTAGTGAATAGGAGTGCAAGAGATTTCTGTGCATTAACTTTGTATCCTGCAACTTTACCAGATTCATTGATTAGCTCTAGTAGTTTTCTGGTAGCATCTTTAGGATTCTCTATGTATAGTATCATGTCATCTGCAAACAGTGACAGTTTACTTCTTCTTTTCCAATTTCGTATTCCTTTTATGTCTTTTTCATCTCTGATTGCCGTGGCCAGGACTTCCAAAACTATGTTGAATGATAGTGGCGAAGTGGACATCCTTGTCTTGTTCCTGATCTTAGAGGAAATGCTTTCAGGTTTTCACCACTGAGAATGATGTTTGCTGTGGGTTTGTCATATATGACCTTTATTATGTTGAGTTAGCTTCCCTCTATGCCTTCTTTCTGGAGAGTTTTTATCATAAATGGGTGTTGAACTTTGTCAAAAGTTTTCTCTGCATCTATTGAGATGATCATATGGTTTTTATTCTTCAATTTGTTAATATGGTGTATCACATTGATTGATTTGCATATATTGAAGAATCCTTGCGTCCCTGGGATAAATCCCATTTGATATTGGTGTATGATCCTTTTAATGTGTTGTTGGATTCTGTTTGCTAGTATTTTGTTGAGGATTTTTGCATCTATGTTCATCAGTGTTATTGGCCTGTAATTTTCTTTTCTTGTAGTGCCTTTTTCTGGTTTTGGTATCAGGGTGATGGAGGCCTCATAGAATGAGTTTGGGAGTGTTCCTTCCTCTGCAGTTGTTTGGAAGAGTTTGAGAAGTATGGGTGTTAGCTATTCTCTAAATGTTTGTTAAAATTCACCTGTGAAGCCATCTGGTCCTGGACTTTTGTTTGTTGGAAGATTTTAAACAGTTTCAATTTCATTACTTGTGCTTGGTCTGTTCATATTTTATTTTTCTTCCTATTTCAGTCTTGGAAGGTTATACCTTTGTAAGAATTTGTTCATTTCTTCCAGGTTGTCCATTTTATTGGCATAGAGTTGCTTGTAATAGTCTCTTAGGATGTTTTGTATTTCTGTGGTATCTGCTTTATCTTTTCCTTTTTCACTTCTGATTTTATTGATTTGAGTCCTCTTCCTCTTTTTCTTGTTGAGTCTGGCTAAAGCTTTATCAATTTTATCTTCTCAAGGAACCAGGTTTTAGTTTTATTGATCTTTGCTGTTGTTTTCTTTGTTTCTATTTCATTTATTTCTGCTCTAATATTTATGATTTCTGTCCTTCTACTAACTTTGGGTTTTGTTTGTTCTTCTTTCTCTAGCTCCTTTTGGTGTAAGGTTAGATTGTTTATTTGAGAGTTTTCTTGTTTCTTCAGGTAAGCTTGTATTGCTATAAACTTCCCTCTTAGAACTGGTTTTGCTGCATCCCATAGGTTTTGGATCATCGTATTTTCATTTTCATTTGTCTCTAGGTATCTTTTGATTTCCTCTTTGGTTTCTTTAGGGATCTTATGGTTATTTAGTAGCGTAGTGTTTAGCCTCCATGTGTTTGTGTTTTTTATGTTTTTTTTCTCTGTAATTGATTTCTAATCTCAGTGTTGCGGTCAGAAAAGATGTTTGATATGATTTCAGTTTTCCTAAAGTTACCGAGGCTTGATTTGTGACCCAAGATGTGATCTATCCTGGAGAATGTTCCATGTGGACTTGAGAAGAAAGTGTAATCTGCTGTTTCTGGATGGAATGTCCTATAAATATCAATTAAATCTCTCTGGTCTATTGTGTCATTTAAAGCTTGTGTTTCCTTATTAATTTTCTGTTTTGATCATCTGTCAGTTGGTGTAAGTGACATGTTAAAGTCCCTTAGTATTTTTGTGTTACTGTCGATTTCCTCTTTTATAGCTGTTGGCAGTTGCCTTATGTATTGAGGTGGTCCTATATTGGGTGCTATATATTTATGATTGTTCTATCTTCTTGGATTGATCCCTTGACCATTATGTAGTGTCATTCCTTGGTCTTGTAACCTTATTTTAAAGTCTATTTTTTCCAATATGAGTATTGCTTTTCCAGCTTTCTTTTGATTTCTGTTTGCTTGGAATATCCTTTTCTATTCCCTCACTTTCAGTCTGTATGTGTCCCTAGGTCTGAAGTGGGTCTCTTGTAGATAGGCATATATATGGGTCTTGTTTTTGCCTGTGTCTTTTGGGTGGAGCATTTAATCTATTCACGTTTAAGGTAACTATCAATATGTATGTTTCTGTTACCATTTTCTTAATTGTTATGGGTTTGTTTTTATAGGTCCTTTTCTTCTCTTGTGTTTCCCACTTAGAGAAGTTCCTTTAGCATTTGTTATAGAGCTGGTTTGGTGGTGCTGCATTCTCTTAGCTTTTGCTTGTCTGTAAAGCTTTTGATTTCTCCGTCGAATCTGAATGAGATCCTTGCTGGGTAGAGTAATCTTGCTTGTAGGTTCTTCCCTTTCATCACTTTAAATATATCATGCCACTTCCTTCTGGCTTGTAGAGTTTCTGCTGAGAAATCAGCTGTTAACCTTATGGGAGTTCCCTTGTATATTATTATTTTTTTCCCTTATTGCTTTCAGTAATTTTTCTTTGTCTTTAATTCTTGTCATTTTGATTACTGTGTGTCTCGGTGTGTTTCTCCTGCCTGGGAATCTCTGCGCTTCCTGGACTTGGGTGGCTATTTCCTTTCCCATGTTGGGGAAGTTTTTGACTATAATCTCTTTAGATATTTTCTTGGGTCCTTTCTCTCTCTCTTCTCCTTCTGTGACCCCTATAATGCGAATGTTGTTGTGTTTCATGTTGTCCCAGAAGTCCCTTAGGCTGTCTTCATTTCTTTTCATTCTTTTTTCTTTATTCTGTTCCGTGGCAGTGAATTCCACCATTCTGTCTTCCTGGTCACTTATCCATTCTTCTGCCTCAGTTATTCTGGTATTGATTCCTTCTAGTGTAGTTTTCATTTCAGTTATTGTATTGTTCATCTCTGTTTGTTTGTTCTTTAATTCTTCTAGGTCTTTGTTAAACATTTCTTGCATCTTCTCGACCTTTGCCTCCATTCTTTTTCCGAGGTCCTGGATGGTCTTCACTCTCATTATTCTGAATTCTTTTTCTGGAAGTTTACCTATCTCCACTTCAGTTAGTTGTTTTTCTGGGGCTTTATCTTGTTCCTTCATCTGGTACATAGCCCGCTGCCTTTTCATCTTGTCTATCTTTCTGAGAATGTGGGTTTTGTTCCACAGGCCGCAGGATTGTAGTTTCTTGCTTCTGCAAGAAGATTGTAGGATTGTAGTTCTTGCTTCTGCTGTCTGCCCTCTGGTGGATGAGGCTATCTAAGAGGCTTGTGCAAGTTTCCTGATGGAAGAGACTGGTGGTGGGTAGAGCTGGGTGTTACTCTGGTTGGCAGAGCTCAGTGATACTTTAATCTGCTTGTCTGCTGATGGGTGGGGCTGGGTTCCCTCCGTGTTGGTTGTTTGGCCTGAGGTGACCCAACACTGCAGCCTATCCGGCTCCTTGGTGGGGCTCGTGGTGGACTCTGGGAGGACTCACGCCAAGGAGTACTTCCCAGAACTTCTGCTACCAGTGTCCTTGTCCTCACAGTGAGCCACAGCCACCCCCCACCTCTGCAGCAGACCCTCCAACACTAGCAGGTAGGTCTGGTTCAGTCTCCTATGGGGTCACTGCTCCTTCCCCTGGGTCCTGATGCACACACTACTTTGTGTGTGCCCTCCAAGAATGGAGTCTCTTTTTCCCCCAGTCCTGTCAAAGTCCTGCAATCAAATCCCTTGTAGCCTTCAAAGTCTGATTCTCTATGAATTCCTCCTCCCGTTGCCAGACCCCCAGATTTGGAAGCCTGAAGTGGGGCTCAGAACCTTCACTCCAGTGGGTGGACTTATGTGGTGTAATTATATTCCAGTTTGTGAGTCACCCACCCAGCAGTTATGGGAATTGATTTTATTGTGATTGCACCCGTCCTACCATCTCATTGTGGCTTCTTCTTTGTCTTTGGCTGTGGGGTATCTTTTTTGGTGAGTTCCAGTGTCTTCCTGTCAATGATTATTCAGCAGTTCATTGTGATTCCGGTGCTCTCACAAGAGGGAGTGAGCGCACATCATTCTACTCTGCCATCTTGAACCAATCCACTTTCATTTGTTTTATTTGAATATCTTAGTATTTATCCTTTTGTTCTAACCTGTTTGTTTTGCTACTTAGTTTTTCAGTTTTGGATAGTATCTGTTGACTTACTGCTATGGAATGTGAGGATTCATCTCCCTCCCTACACATCACACAAGCACACATATGTATGTACACATGTGTCCCATTACTGTCTCTCCAATATGTTAATTGCATAATTTGAGTAAGATCAGTCTTCTCCATTTACTTGATTATGTTTGTTGACAAACATTATAGTGTTTACTGACCTATATATTAAACTCTGATTCCTTTTCCAATTTTTTGTTTTCCCTCTAGTAAATAATTGTCTTTTTTTCATTGTGATTAATTTTCTATGTATATATAGTCAATACAACTCTAAGCTCATATCTTCTCAACATATGTAGACCTTTCAGGTATTTTATACATCTTATATCTCTGAAGAATGTCACCCAAGCCTTTCTATTTGCTCAAATCTGGACTGTTCACCTTCTACTCCTTCTGCATAGGTATCAACCTCAGAGCTGTCTTCACCATCGACTGTCCAGGGAATCCTCTCACCTCTCTCCTGTGTTGGATTCCTTCTTTCTATATCTCATGCCTTCTCTTGTTTTGATGGAACATATTTCCAATAATTTCCTGAAAATATCTTAATCTGTCCTCACCCCTGATTGATATTTAGACTTGGTATACAATTCTAGAGTTGGAAATAAATTTTCTTGAGAAATTTAAAGCAGTTATCACATTGTCTTCTAGATACCACTGTGAGCTTTCCTTTAGGTTGATCCAATAGAGCTGTTTTGTTGGGGAAACTTTGATGTCAGTATCTTTAGTTCTTTTCTCTTGAGATAGACATAAATCCTAGAAGATGGCTCTTTCAAGCTCCTAATGGGAAGTTCTTAGGGCCACTTAGGGTTCAGGGATGTCAGCATTCAGTATGCCTCTGTTTTCTTGTCACTCTATTGTCTGTTTGTTATCCTACCCTAAACTGTGACTGGTTTAGGCAATTATTTTACTCTCCCCAGAGAATAAACTTTCAGTCTTTTGCAAGATTGAGGGAGAGAGAGTCATAGGGCTATAAAGAGTGGGGATAGCATATGGAAATCTGACTGCTGTTTAAATATACTTTCAGATAGTACTTCAGTTTTTGCCTTTTTCTTCACCTCTTCTTCTAGACATATCTGGTATGAAATTCATGGACTTTTGTGGTATCATAGTGTTGATTCTTCATTTTTCCTTTGACCTGCTTTGAATTGTTTTCTCAGGTCTGTTTAGTCATTCATCATGTATCCACTTTACAGCTTCCAGAATTTTGTTACTCTAGTTGCCTCTCTTGTTCTGCTTGTCTTTGTGTTTGTGCTATTACAAATACATTTCTGTCATTTGAATGGCATTTTGGGAGGAAAGGAAAGTAGGCGTGTGTGTGTGTGTTTCAATCTGCCATTTTTCCGTCAAGTCCTGGAAATGTCCTCTGATTTGAAGGGATATCAGAGATGTAGTACCCTTCTAGAGATTTAACTGGAGAGCTACCAGGCAGCTTTTTATTTCCCAGTTTCTTGGCCTGGCTTAGGAATACCAGCACTAAGCTGGAGAACCTCATTTCCTGATGAGAGGAAGCAGAATGGGAATATAATTTTGCTTTATTTAGAAATGGGCACAGTTTCTGTTAAAATATATATTTTTTAATATATATATTTATATTTATATATTAGTACCTATTGTATGCCCAGTAACAGGGAAGCAAGTGTAGGAATGTTGAAGTGTCTTGTCTTGGGTAAGTTAGTTCTCCCTGGGGAAACTCATCTCATTCTATTTTTAATCTAAGCCAAATAGTATGCTTGTTCCACATGAGCATCCCAATCATCCCTCCTTACTGCCTTCTCAGTAACTATGCAGGGGAAAAATGCCTCCATCTGCCTGTGGAGAGAGGAAGCCAAATGATCTCTCCCACATTATCCCATAGAGGACTTTCCTTACTGTTTTATGCATCCCAGCCTCCAACCCACCTGTCAGAGAATTGGGCTGATTATGTTCATACTTTCTGTTCTTATTTACACATCTGTTTTGATATTATTTAGCTTCTATTTAGGAACAAGTTATAAACTTTGGGTCTAAAGCAAAGTCAAGCTTGAAATGAACTTCTAAAGGCCCAAATTGTATCACTGTTTTTTTAGTAATCATATGATTCTTTTTGAATCACTGTCCCTTATAATTTAAACGTTAATATAAATATGCCAAATATAATGGCTCTTATACAGAGATTGATCACAGAAATAATAATACATAATACCTTATGCCCAAAACCAGCTTAGAAATATTTCTGTTTTAGATTTCCTATTCAATTTATCAAACTTTTTTGGTGTGTTTACACTATGCCAGGCTTTGTTAGTTACTGGGGATGCAAAGATGTGGTCTCATGGACCTTAAGAGTAGTGAGGAGACACATCTGTAAAGGAATCGTTTTAAGACAGGATTGTGAGATAAATATACAAATATGTCTTGGAAGTAGAGTACCAAACAGGGAATCTTCCAGGGGAGGAGAGCAGAGTTCAGAATGACTTCACAAAGATGGTGACTGAGCTGAGTTTAAATGAAGAAGAGGATTTTGACATGTGAACAAGGAGGGAGGGGTGGGCAGAGCACATGTAAAGACATGAGGCATGAAACAGAATAATATGTTTTGGGAATACTGAAGCATAAACGGAGATGCCCTAACACATAGTGGATACCAGTCGAAATACACAAACATTTTGAGAAGAGCAGTGGATGCCAGTTAGTTAATTCAGTTTTTTTTTTTTTAAATCCTAAGCACTTTGAACACATTATACATGCTGTTAAATTTACTATTACAAATAATCAACTGTAATCTTACATGTCAAAGCATCTGTTAGCTTTTGTTATATAATATACTGCCATAAACTTCATAGCCTAAAACAACAACCATTTTTAAGCTTACTATCTGCAGTTTGTTCCTTAGACTGGGATCAGCTGGGTAGTTCTTTCTGGTGTGGGCTGGCTTGAATGATGATCTTGGCTGGCCTTGTTTATGTGACTGTAGCCAACTGGTGTATCAGCTGGGGCTGCCAAATTAGTGATGGCCTCAGTTGTGTAGGGATGCCTACGGTCACTCTCATATGGTCTTGTGCCCTCCAGCAGGTTAGCCAGGGATGGCTCATATTGCAGGCTCAGGTCTTGAGAGTGAGGATGAGTTAAAGCCTTCAAGAGACCTGGGACTCACACAAGATTGCTTTGAGCATAGATTTTGGCCGAAACATGTTCCAAGGCTAACCCACACTCAAGGCGTAGAGAAATAGATTCCACCTGTTGATGACAGTAGCTCCAAAGAACTGTGACCACTTTTGTAACCTATCACAGCCCATCAGTGAATTTGTTAAGTTAGTGGACATCTATGGCCTTTGTCTGTAGAGTCATAGGAACTTCTCACAACCTTATCTCCCACTCCCTTGGAATCATCAACCTCTATACCTGACTTAGGATGACCAACCAGCCTGGTTTGCCCTTGGACTGTTCAGGTTTTAGCACGGAAAGTTCTGTGTCCCCGGAAACCCCTTAGCTCCAAATAAACCAGGACATTTGGTCACCTTATACCTCTTCAACAATGGTAAATTTCAGATTGGTCTAATTCACGTCAGGCCAATCAGAATTATTTTCAGAGCGTTTAAAAGTGGAATTGAGAGAGAGAGAGAG
Organism: Leucopleurus acutus; assembly: GCF_964270905.1. Lineage (NCBI taxonomy): Eukaryota > Metazoa > Chordata > Mammalia > Artiodactyla > Delphinidae > Leucopleurus > Leucopleurus acutus. The sequence goes on along the minus strand of NC_139152.1, from coordinate 82,264,992 downwards.
AGAGAGAGTCCGTGTTTCTTTCTGATCCCTGAAGAAACTTTGAGATGTAAAACTTAAAACTTTGTTGGTTATGTTTTTTTATGTTTTGGAGAAAGACAATGAACCGTAAGAGAGAATGAATCTAAACTGCAAAAAGCAGCAGCAGCATTTCTGTTGAATTCATTGTTACTGAGGCTCATCTGCATCCTGTTGCTTAATCCTTCCCTGGATTCTGAGAGATAAGTTCTGGTTTATGATTAAGCTAGTTTGAGTTAGATTTCTGTCACTTGCAACCCCAAAGTGTCCTCTGTTGGTGTCTGGAAGTGGGGGTATAACTGAAAGGTCCTGAAATATGGAATAGGCAAAGTGGGTCAGGAGCCGGGTTAGGATGCCTGTGTCCCAGGTTGAGAAACTAGCAGTTCTTGAAATGTGGTAACAAGGTTCAACTGTAATAGATTGTTTCTTAGGACTGAGACCACATACTAACCAAAGCTGAATTTTGTAGGAAATACTCAGAACAGTAGAGTCTTTAGGTTTCTTGCATCCCTCATAGATATTGTAAGTAAGTGATAAGTACCAGTTTAGCAGATAGGGAGTAGAAGATTGCTCTGTAGTCATTAGGTGAAGCTCTTACTGCTTCAAGCCAATGATCTGAGACTGTGAAGGGCAGGTTTTACTGAACTGCAGAAGATAAATTCTCTAGCATACTCCGAAGTTAGTTTCTGATTAGGAGTTGTGGATCCTGGCAATTAGAATGGTAATATCTCAGAAATACCAGGAATATCAGGACTTTGGGGTCCTCTAAGTTCATTTTAAGCACTTTGTTGAAGGTACTCTGCCTGATCATGGGGTGCCTCCTTTTGTGAAATGTCCCTCTTGGAGGAGGGACAACACAATAGAAAAATTACAACATTAAAAAGTCTAACATCTAACAGTATTTTAACATTTAAAAATATCTTCTGTACAAGCTTTGGTAAACTCAAAATACATTAAAAAATTAAGCACGAATTACTTAGTCAGAAGGCTTAACCCTCTAAGCTCAAAATAATTGTTATATCAATTTCTTATTTACTAAAGATTGGGGGAAAAAAACCTTTAAGTTTTATTTTAAGGCAGCTAAATTTATAATCCATATTTAAAAGGTGTTTTCAGGGTTAGAATAATCATATGCAGGAAAATGCAAACAGCTTATTTTAAATATGCTTGAAGGAGAAGATTTCACGGAATTAAATCTTCAGGATACATTTATCAGCGCCTACACCTGTTTGTTGAAATTAAAATGGAATAATTTTGTCAAAATTCTTTCATTTTACTATTTTATGTTTCAGTTACTTGCATTGATGAATATACATTCTCTCCCCCAAAGCATAAAATCCTTAGCTAGTATTACCAATTATTTACATTTTGCATCTTTTAACAAGTAAAGGGATTTGACCAGAAGTTATAGGATATTTAAAACTGCAGTACAAGAGGGACCCGTCCTTCAATGTTTATCAGGCTATTACTTCCATTCCGTCAGTCACCATTTATTGTTCAACCACTGTGCTTCATTCTGAAATGTTATCACCGTCATGTATTACTTAAAGGCTTCTTGATTGCTGGGCTAAGGACTAAGAGCCTGAAAAGGCATATTTTTTACTCTCCAGGATTTTATAGTTTAAGAAAGGCAACACTGAAGAAACAGAGAAGAGCAAAACTGGATGAATACATGAATTAAATAAATAACTAAAATGTTTATCAAAAGAATCAGTTGTTTGAGAGGTAGATTCCTGGGTACTTCGGTTTTAGAAAGAAAAAACACATGGGATGGTTACCTCTCTTCTATTAATGAGAGAAGGGGCAGAATTTGAAGATTGTGTATATATGTTATGCGTGTGTATGTGTGTGCACTCATGTGTGTCCATGGTGAAGGGGGGACATGGATGCATTTCCAAGTATAGGATGAAACTTGGAGGAATCACCAGCACATTGCCTCTGTTGAATAAATTTGAATGAATGAACAAATGAGTGAATGAATAAACTTTGAAGGATAAACAAGTCTGCTTCAGACAGTAAAAAGAACACACAAAGGTAGTAAGGGAAAAACCAAACTATATAAGGTAGCCCAGTGTATTCTGATAAAATGCTTCCGGGCAGAAAATGCATATCTGGGGATCTATCGAATAGTGGGAAACCATCTTAAGGCCTTAAAGCAAGAAATAGAAGATCATTTATTATACAGGCATATCTCATTTTATTGCACTTCACTTTATTGTACTTTGCAGTTACTGCCTTTTTTTACAAGTTGAAGGTTTGTGATTACCCTGCATTGAGCAAGTCTATTGGTGCCATTTTTCCAACAACACTTGCTCACTTTGTGTCTCTGTGTCTCATTTTGGTAATTCTCACAAAATTTCAAACCCTCCACCAGCAAAAAGACTACAGATCGTTGAAGGCTCAGATGATAGCTAGCATTTTTTTTAGTGTTAAAGTGTTTTTAAATTAAAATATGTACAGTTTTTAGACATAAGGTTAATTTTTATATGCACTGGGGAACCAAAAAAAAAATTTGTGTGACTCACCTTTAATGCAATATTCACTGTATTGCAGTGGTCTATACCTGAACCCATAGTATCTCCAAGGTGTGCCTGTATTCCAGAAGTAGTCATATTTAGCTGAGACATTAAGAATCAAACATAAAAAAGAGGGAAAAGAATTTTTCAAGAAGGGAACAGCATGTCTCACCAACAGGTGAGAGAATGTTAGGTTTGTGAGACTGAGGCTTAAATAGATAATGAAGGAGCTTAATGCAGGGTTGGGGTTGAGGAAGCAGTGAGAAATTGGAGAGAGAAGTAGTGGCTGTGGAAGGCCTTGGGAAACTGATAAAGAATTGAGACTTAGTTTGAAGGCACTGGGAAGGCAGTGTCGGTTATAAAGCATGATCACATTGGAATTTTAGTTTTCAATAAGTAATCTGTAGGGCAATTTTCTGAGAAACTGTGTGAATATACTACCCCTCAATATCCTACCCTCCAATGGTTTTAGCATTCGTTACCATCAGATATTCACTGATGATAATTTTATCAATTATATAATAGCAAAATTTCATAAATGACAATGTAAACTTGTCATTTTATATTTCTATTACTCTTATTTCTATTTATTAGTATTATTTATATTTTTCTTCATCTGTCTATTTTCTCTATTTATTTGGACTAATGGATTCTCTTCTAAATCAGTTTATTATAACCAGTTCCTGTCATTATCCATTTTGATATTCAAATTGTCCCTCATTTGTCCTTTGACATGTCTCCATCAGTTGTGAGTACCTTCTTTCTGGAACAGTAAAATGTTTCAGAGTCTCTCTGAACTTTCGCTACCTCAGCTCTGAAATCATCAATTTTTCTAGGGAGGTCATTAATAATGAAAGTAATATTTAAAAATATTTAGAAACCAAAGCCTGGGCTCTAAGTATACTTATTACTTGCTATAGGATATTAATTGCTTTTAGGCCCTTTCAGTGATAAAGCTAGGAAGCATATTTTTTTTAAAAAAATCATGAGTTCATACTGATACCTCTAAATCTAATACTGGAAGGTTTTTCTTCTTCATCCCTCAATTATATTTGTATTTCCTTTCACAGTGAGAATCCTGGTTCCCAACAACATCAATGTAACTGCCTATTTACTCAGTTCTAACACATGAACGTGTGCTTGTGCTTATGGGACACACACACACACACACACACACACACACACACACTCTCTTAGCATTACTACACCAATACCACCAACACCACCAAATCTATCAAGTAAAATTCAAGATTTATTTGCAGTTACTTTTGTCCTTAGAATAGTATTTCCACAAGGGTGGAAACAGCATTGTGTTCAAAATCGTTTTCATTTTCTTTCACATAGTTATGTAACTATTTGAATTAGGTTCATATGTTTTTATTTGTAGTAAAATTTAGGGATTTGCAACCCATTCTTGCTGATTTGATTTTGTTTTTTTGACTACATAAAACATTAATATGGTCCAGAAGTTGAAACTATGTAAATGGGTATTTTCAGAGAAATCCTACCCCTTTTCTATACCTTCTAGTCTTCTAGCAACTCCCTGTAGGGAACCTATTTTTTTCCTGGCTTATCCTTTCTATATTTATTTCCTCCCTTTTTTCTTAATCAAAAGCATACTATGTATATTTTTACATGTAGATTTTTAAAAAACTACTGTAAGACCTAGCAATTCTACTCCTGGGTATATATCTGAAAAAAATGAAAACACTAATTTGAAAAGATATATGCACCCCAATGTTCATAGCAGCATTATTTACAGTTGTCAAGATATGGAAGCAACCTAAGTGTCCATCAACAGATGAATGGATAAAGAAGATGTGGTATATATATACAATGGGGTACTACGCAGCCATAAAAAAGAATGAAATTTTGCCATTTGCAGCAACATGGATAGACTTGGAGGGTATTATGCTAAGTGAAATAAGTCAGAGAAAGACAAATACTATTCTAATATAGTGATATCATATTCACATCTGATATCACTTATATGTGGGATCTAAAAAATAAAACAAACTGATGAATGTAACAAAAAAGAAACAGACTCACAGATATTGAGGACAAACTAGAGGTTACCAGTGGGGAGAGGGAAGAGCAGAGGAGCAAGATAGGGGTAGGGGATTAAGAGGTAAAAACTACTATGTATAAAATAAATAAGCTACAAGGATATATTTTACAACACAGGGAATATAGCCAGTATTTTATAATAAATATAAATTGAGGTAGCCTTTAAAAATTGTGAATCACTATGTTGTATACCTAAAACATATACAATATTGTACATCAACTATACCTCAATTTTTAAAAAGTGCACTAGATGAGATTAATATCAAATAGGATTGAAGCAGAGAAGATCAGTGAACTTGAAGACATAGCAGTAGAAACTAAAATGAAGAACAGAGAAAAAAAAGACAAAAAAATGACCACAGCATCATTGAGCTGTGAGGCAACTTCAAGCAGCTAAGGTACATGTAATTGATGTCCAAGAAAAATTAGTTGAGAAAATAGTGTTTAAAAATTTTCAAATCCAAGAAGCTCAATAAAGCATAAGCAGAATAAACTTAAAGAAAGCCACACCAAGCAATATTCAAATAAAATTACTGAAAACCAGTTATGAAAAGAAAAATCCTAAATGCATCCAGAGAAAAAAGTCACATTGCTCAGAGATGTACAATGATAAGAATGAAAGAATTCTTGTCACAAACTGTGTGAGCCAGAAGTGATGAAATGACATCTTTAAAGCATTAAGAGAAAAAGCTGTCAACTGAGAATTCTATTCTCAGTGAAATATCTTTCAGAAATGAAGGTGAAATAAAAACGTTGAGGTGAACAAATGCAGAGAGAATTCTCTGTCAACATACCTCAACCATAGGAACGATTAAAGGAAGTTCTTTAGGCAGAAGGCAAAATGGTATCAGATGGAAATTTTGATCCACCAAAAAATGAAAAGCTCCAGAATGATAAATATGTGGGTAAATGTAAAAGGCAATTGTCTCATTGTTTTCTAATTTCATTAAAATATAGTTGACTGTTTAAAGCAAAGATAATAACAATGTATTATGTGCTTTATAACATATGTAGAATTAAAGTATATGCTAATCTGATTCTTTTTTCTTTGTAAATAACCTGCTTTTGTTTTTCTCTAGAAAGTGATAAAACTTTCTGTTTGATTTTAGAGTAAAAATTTTGTCAGGTTATCTTTAAGTATGTGTAATTTTTTATTAATCCTTCTTGGGAACTAGTAAGCTCCTTTTATCTGAACATAACTTCAGATCAGGGAGGTTTTCTTTTATTATTTCTTTGACTATTACATCTTCATTTGTTTTTATCCCATTATTTACAAATATATAATTGCTGAATTTGTACTTGATGCCTATTAGAGTTTCTTTTTCTTTTAAAAACTGTGTTGTCTCCACTTGATTTTCTATAACATTAAATAGCTTTTCTTCAGTGACTTTTTCATTTTCACATTCTTGACTGAATTTTAAGGTGTAAGGTCCATTTATTCTGGAGATGTCTTGTTTGTTCTGGAGACTCTTTTTACATATTCTAATTTTATATCTCTAGGAAATCACAATACCTTTTCTTCATTTTTGTTCCCCTGTGTACTCCATTATTTTTAATTCTACTGTCTTGTTAATTATCATTTTTTTCCCCCTGTGTACTCCATTATTTTTAATTCTACTATCTTGTTAATTATCTAAGTCTCCTCCTTTTAACCTGCTATGTTACCTGAAATGACCTGTTTATCCTTCTCTGCTTATTCATATTATTGGGTATGGGATCCTTCAACACCTGTACTGCTCAACCTTTTGGAGTCTCTTAGAAAGTGGTAATTAAAAAACAGTGACAGGGCTTTCCTGGTGGCGCAGTGGTTGGGAGTCCGCCTGCCGATGCAGGGGACACGGGTTCATGCCCCGGTCTGGGAGGATCCCATGTGCCGCGGAGTCGCTGGGCCCGTGAGCCATGGCCGCTGGGCCTGCGCGTCTGGAGCCTGTGCTCCGCGGCGGGAGAGGCCGCAGCAGTGAGAGGCCTGCGTACAGCAAAAAAAAAAAAAAAAACAGTGACAAAAGGGTAAGATTTACCCTCAGAGTGCTTTTAGTTGAATTTAGCTTACAAAGTGAGATCTCTTTATTTTTTGGTACAGTCAAGGATAGATTGTACTTAGCCCAGTACTGCAGTTCCTCTCCAGTGAAAAGTAACATTTGGCCTTTCTTAATGAACAGGAAGAAATTCTCTTCTAACCTGGAGATATCCATGAATCTGTAACATTTGTTCCAAGTTTTGGGGGAGAGGGAAGTCTAGAAGAGGCTACTGGCCTCTCTGACTTCTGGCCAGTAAATGTCAGGCCAGAACTGTATTTTCTTTTTAGAACTTGAGATACCAGGTGATTCCAGGTTCTTCTCCAGCCTGCAGAGTAGACTTCACTTCTTTTTGAGGTTGAGTAGCCCCACCAGGGACCTAGGAAGGAGAAGGAATGGAGACCATGGACAGGCTGCCTTCTTCCCAGATTCATATTCCTCAACTCTCCAACAGAAATTAGGTTCTGTCTTATTTGGTTGTCTCTGGATAGGTATATCATAGAATACTAATGGAACATGCCAAATATATCCCCTTTTTGAAGTGTTCTATTTTTCCCAAGATAGGGTTGTTTTAGAGGGTAATTTTTAAATAAACTTTTTTCTTTGGTGTATCTATTAAAAAATGGAGAGTTTATTCAGAGTAACATAAGCTGCTGGGGATTTGACTGGGTAATTTTGAACCCCAGTAGGAGTTAACTGCAATTCAACAGCGTTCTCAGCAGGAGATTATTTTACTTTAAAGTCTTAGCAGTTTCAGAAGAGAATCTGATTTAAGATACTTTATGGAAAACATTTGGAAATTATTTCCCACTGGTGCAGTTTTAAATACAGTAATCATACTCAACCCCCCAGTCTCCACTAAATTATGTATTATTTAGGCTATATTATTGGTTGCTTTGTTGAACAGCCTTAAGGGTAAACAACATTTCTGAAGGGCAACTGATACTGCTTTTAAGACCTTACTCAATACCAATTTTATGATAGTGTATGGCTCTCCTGACTACATCTCTTTCTAGCAGGGACTGGAGACAAAGATGAGGCCAGAAACTAATAGGCCATGAAACATGTAGGAGAGAAAAGATTTTTGGAGTAATATATCCTTAGAAAGAAACTAAAGATTCACTTTTATAGGCCTTTCTAAATATTTTAGAAACTTTTTAAAAAATATCTTAAAATTATTTTTTAATAGGTGTCATTAATCTGAACACATGCGATATTGAATTTGCTTTGATTCATTTGGCATATATGTTAATGAGAATAAAGATATACACTTAAATTCTTCTTGTGTGTTCTACTGTGTCTTATAACACATTCTCCTTCTCCCTACACCTCTCCATTTTGAAAATGAAATTGTGTCATTTTATAATTCTACATTTATAGAATAATAGTCTTAAGGCTCTTCGGTATTTGCCAACAGTAAGTACTACATTTTCCCATTTCTTTTCCAGATTTTGCCTTCAGAGTAGCTGTATGGCACTTTGAAATGGAGGTATATTTAGTAATCATGTTATCTTAACATTTCTAGAAGCAAAAAGCCTAAAAAGAAATGAGAACCAAAGAGTACATTTTATAAGCTCAAGTTAGAAAAGACTCTTATCTGAATCCTTCAAATTAATGCAATTTGTTTTATTTGTCTTAATAAACATAATGGAATTGTCCTAAATTATTTTTAAAATGGAAATTGTGAGGATAAGGTATGAAAATTATGAAATTTGCTTAAATTCTTAGGATTGCTTTGGCTTTCTGATAGACATTTAATCAAATCACTTAGTATCTCATTATTGGAATCACAGAGGGGAAATATTCTCTCATTTTTTAAAAAAAAAATCCTTTTTCTTATGAACAATTCAGAAAAATAGAAAATGTATGAGGAATAATATGAAAATTTACCTGAGGTATATTTTGATATAAGTAACTTTTTATATCAAATTTATATTAAATATAATTTTTCCTCATATAAAGATGAATGCATTTTATGTCTTAATTTATCATGAGAATTTTCATATGCTGATATTTTTTGAAAAATTTATTTGTAATAAAAATATTTCAATATATGGAGATAGCATGATTTCATTTCCTATGGTCTAAACATTTAGATTGCTTACAAATTTATTTTATTATAAATAATACTCTGATAAATATCCTTGATATCATTTTATATGGTTTAACATTTTTATTTTTTAAAATTGAAGTGTAGTTGATTTACAATGTGTTAGTTTCTGGTGAACAGCAAAGTGATTCAGTTTTACATATACATACATATTATTTTTCATATTCTTTTCCATTATGGTTTATTACAGGATATTGAATATAGTTCCCTGTGTTATACAGTAGGAACTTGTTGTTTATCTATTTTATATATAGTAGTTTATATCTGCTAATCCCAAACTCTTAATTTATCCCTCCCCTACCCCCTTTTCCCTTTGGTAACCATAAGTTAGTTTTCTATGTCTGAGAGTCTGTTTCTGTCTTGTAAATAGGTTCATTTGTATCATATTTTAGATTCCACACATAAGTGATATCATATGATATTTGTCTTTCTCTGTCTGATTTACCTCACTTAGTATGATAATCTCTAGTCCCATCCATGTTGCTGCAAATGGCATTATTTCATTCTTTTTTGTGACTGGGTTATATTCCATTGTATATATGTACCATATCTTTATCCATTCATCTGTTGATGGACATTTAGGTTGCTTCCATGTCTCGGCTATTGTAAATATTGCTGCTGTAAACATTGGGGTGCATGTATCTTTTAGAGTTAGAGTTTTCTCCAAATATATGCCCAGGAATGGAATTGCTGGATCATATGGTAACTCTATTTTTAGTTTTTTAAGGAGCCTCCATACTGTTCTCCATAGTGGCTGTACCAACTTACATTCCCACCAACAGTGTAGGAGGGTTCCCTTTTCTCCACACCCTCTCCAGCATTTATTATTTGCAGACTTTTTAATGATGGCCATTCTGACCAATGTGAGGTGATACCTCACTGTAGTTTTGATTTGCATTTCTCTGATAATTAGTGATGTTGATTATCTTTTCATGTGCCTCTTGGCCATCTGTATGTCTTCTTTGGAGAAATGTTTATTTAGGTCTTCTGCCCATTTTTTGATTGGGTTGTTTGTTTTTTTGTTATTGAGCTGTATGAGCTGTTTGTATATTTTGGAAATTAAGCCCTTGTCAGTGGCATTGTTTACAAATATTTTCTCCCAATCTGTAGGTTGTCTTTTCATTTTGTTTACGATATCCTTTGCAGTGCAAAAGCTTATAAGTTTGATTAGGTCCCATATGTTTATTTTCGCTTTTATTTCTGTTGCCGTGGGAACTGACCTAAGAAAACATTGGTATGATTTATTTCAGAGAATGTTTTGCCTGTGTTATCTTCGAGGAGTTTTATGGTGTTATGTCTTACATTTAAGTCTTTAAATGTGTCCTAACTTCATTGATTTACATGGGGCTGTACAGCTTTCCCAACACTACTTGCCAAAGAGACTGTCTTTCTCCATTGTGTATTCTTATCTCCTTTGTCAAAGATTAATTGACCACAGGTGTGTGGGTTTATTTCTGGGCTCTCTGTTCTGTTCCGTTGATACATATATCTGTTTCTGTGCCAGTACCATGCTATTTTGATTACTGTAGCTTGGTAGTATTATCTGAAGTCTGGGAAGGTTGTCCTTCCACATTTGTTCTTTTTCCACAGGATTGCTTTGGCAATTCTGGGTCTTCATGCTTCCCTATAAGTTTTAGGATTATTTATTATAGTTCTGGGGAAAATGTCATGGGTAATTTGATAGGGATTGCATTAAATCTGTAGATTGCTTTGGGTAGCATGGCCATTTTAACATATTAATTCTTCTAATCCAAGAGCATGGGAAATCTTTCCATTTCTTTAAATCATCTTCAGTTTCCTTTATCAATCATACTGATACATGTATTTTTATGTGTTACAATCATACATTTTTATTTACCTATGGCCCCCACATTTCTCATTAAGATTACTGTTTTGATTTTTGAAATTTTTGAGTAATATTCTTTTTCTATTTTGTATTCTAGCAAGTTTTTCTTGTATATAGAAAGACTGTTAATTTTTGTATGTTTATTTTATAACTACTAACCATGTTTTAGCCTCTTAAATTATAATTTTCAGCTAATCTTTTTGAGTTTTGTAAGTATGTAATTGTTTCACCTGAAAATAATGATAATATGATGGTTTTCATAATTACACACCTGTCATTCAGGATATAATTTTATGATATATTTTGCTTGACTTTTGCATTGGGTAGAACTTTCAAGATGTTAGATAATAATGATAATTATGGACACTGTTGTTTTCTCACTAATTTTAATGTTATTATGTACTGTTGACTCTTCAAGTTTCCTTCTATTTCTAGTTTACTAGAAGTCTTTATGAAGAGGTTTTTTGAGTTTCATTACATACCTTTTCAACCTGTGTTGAGACAGTTTACATTTTATTTGACCCATTGCATTCACAGCTTAAATCTCTGTTCTTCATTGTGTATTATTTAAATATGTTGTTGGATTTTTCATGCTATTATTTAGGATTTTAATTAATTAATTAATTTTTGGCTGTGTTGGGTCTTCGTTTCTGCACGCGGGCTTTCTCTAGTTGTGGTGAGAGGGGGCTACTCTTTGTTGCGGTGCACGGGCTTCTCACTGCAGTAGCTTCTCTTGTTGTGGAGCACGGGCTTAGGCATGCCAGCTTCAGTAGTTTTAGCACATGGGCTCAGTAGTTGTGGCTCATGGGCTGTAGAGTGCAGCCTCAGTAGCTGTGGTACACAGGCTTAGTTGCTCTGCAGCATGTGGGATCTTCCTGGACCAGGGCTCGAACCCATGTCCTCTGCATTGGCAGGCAGATTCTTAACCATTGCACCACCAGGGAAGTCCCTATTTAGAATTTTTAGATGTAAAGTCATTTCACTCTTTGTTGTTTAATAACAAAGGTGCTTTTTTTAAATATAAATTTATCATTGAGCTTTTCTTTAGCTTATTATAGGTTTATTATAGTTTTTTTTAAAACATACCATTTTCTTTATTTTTTTACCAAATGAATCCTTATTTATTTATTGATGTAATATTGGTTTATAACTTTATATAAGTTTCATGTGTACAGCATTATGTTTCTACTTCTGTATACACTACAGCATGCTCACCCATATGGTCCACCTATTCCACTTCTGGGTATTTAACCATTTTCTTGTTTTCAGTTTTTAAACAGTATATTATCATTGTCAGTTTTATCCCTCCTCCTTAGCCCAACAGATACAATTTAGGCGTTTCAAAAAAGTGTTTTGAAATCTAGTTTTTAGTGGGTTTTGTTTGTTTGATTTTTATTATGAATTTCTAATGATTTTCTTTTGTTTGTTATCCTTGACATTATAATAAGAGGAAATAAATTGTATCCTCTTAAGGAATGGAGCTTTTATGGTATAAGGTAAAATTTGTAAACATTCCATAGACGTTTAAAAAAGCAGCTTTGGTCTTAGTTTGCAGCTACACATCTTTATATATATGTGGTTAATTTTCATTATTAATTTTGTTCTTCAATCATTATGTTTTATTTTATTTGCTTTAAATTTCACAGATAGATAATAGGGTAGAATCATCTCCCATTATCATCATATTTTCACAGTTTTGCTTTATATTTTGATGTTGTATTATTTGATTAAAAGCACAGATTTTACAGTTAAACTAATAACTGAGTTGAGTGACTCTGAGTCTTAGTTTTCTTATCTTTTAAACATTGAAACAGTATTTTGTAGCATAGTAGTGTAATAACACAATGTATGGTTAAACTGAAGATTAAATAGGATAACATCCATAAAGAACTTAGCATATGCCTTATACATATTAATCATTCAGTGAATGGTAGTTCTTGGAGACTAATACTCAGGATTGCTCTTTATAGTTTTTAACTTTTATTAGCATACAGTAATTAGTCTTACTCTATTTAAATCCCTGTTTGAACCATGATTTCTACTTTATTTATAATTAATATCCTCCAACTTTAGTTTTGTTTGTGGTTCCTAATATACTCTCTGTGCTGTATTGCTGTTTTTTTCCCTCTCATTACATAGACTATATCTTATTTCCTTTGTTTTTCTAGAAAACTAGAATATAGAAAATCTTATTTTAGTTTTTTACTATTTACTGGCTAAAATTTTCTCCAAGACTTTCTTCACAATAATTTTCCAGTTAAAAATTTAAGAACAAAATGTTACATTTGACTATGATAAGAAATTTAACTTCATTTAAGTTGCTTTATTTGCCTTCCCAAGTTGTTGTTAATTAGATCTGAGAGTACAATCCTTTTATACAAAAGGTTTTTAAATCTTATAAACTTATCCTTTTTGGCTTTTACCCTCAAATTTATAACCATATTAACAAACATTTTTATACCTAGATCTCTATCTTTAATTGTTTTAAATATTTATTATCATTTATATGTTGTACTTTTTTGATTCCTTAAATTCTTTCCCATAAAGACATAATTTATCTTCAAATAGAATAAATTTGTTGGCTCAAAAATTATTCATGAAAGCTGCATTTCCTAAGTCTTGCTTTCAAACATATGCAATAACTTTGCTGGGTATAAAATTCTTGAGTTATAACTTTGCTCCCTGAATAATCTGTTGACATTTTCTATCATATGATGATCTAAATATTGAAAATGTTGCAAAATATGATGTTAGCATCTTGGTAGATATGGTGGACTTTGGGTTTTTAATTTTTTTGTTGTTTTTTGGCTACTTAGGAACTGAACATTTTCCTATTGGCAAGGATCTCCAAATTACTTACTGTAGTTATAGCAGAGTTGAGATTCCAGTGGTGCCTTATCAGAGCCTGATTTTTTTTTTAACATCTTTATTGGAGTATAACTGCTTTCCAATGGTGTGTTAGTTTCTGCTTTATAACAAAGTGAATCAGTTATACATATATACCCATATCTCTTCCCTCTTGCGTCTCCCTCCCTCCCACCCTCCCTATCCCACCCGCTATGTGGTCACAAAGCACCAAGCTAATCTCCCTGTGCTATGCAGCTGCTTCCCACCAGCTATCTATTTTACATTTGGTAGTGTATATATGTCCATGCCACTCTCTCACTTTGTCCCATCTTACCCTTCCCCTCTCTGTATCCTCAAGTCCATTCTCCAGTAGGTCTGCATCTTTATTCCCATCTTGCCCCTAGGTTCTTCATGACCAGTTTTTCTTTTCTTTGATTCCATATATATATGTGGTAGCATACGGTATTTGTTTTTCTCTTTCTGACTTACTTTATTCCGTATGACAGACTCTAGGTCCATCCACCTCACTACGAAGAACTCAATTTCGTTTCTTTTTATGGCTGAGTAATATTCCATTGTATATATGTGCCACATCTTCTTTATCCATTTATCTGTCAGTGGACACTTAAGTTGCTTCCATGTCCTGGCTATTGTAAATAGAGCTGCAGTGAACATCGTGGTACATGACTCTTTTTGAAATATGGTTTTCTCAGGGTATATGCCTAAGTGGGATTGCTGGGTGGTATGGTAGTTCTGTTTTTAGTTTTTTAAGGAACCTCCATATGGTTCTCCATAGTGGCTGTATCCATTTATATTCCCACCAAAAGAGCAAGAGGGTTCCCTTTTCTCCACACCCTCTCCAGCATTTATTGTTTGTAGATTTTTTGGTGATGGCCATTCTGAATGCTGTGAGGTGATATCTCATTGTAGTTTTGATTTGCATTTCTCTAATGATTAATGGTGTTGAGCATTCTTTGTTGTATTTTTTTGCAATCTGTGTAGTGTATCTTCTTTGGAGAAATGTCTATTTAGGTTTTCTGCCCATTTTTGGATTGGGTTGTTTGTTTTTTTTAATATGGAGCTGCATGAACTGCTTGTAAATTTTTGAGATTAATCCTTTGTCAGTTGCTTCATTTGCAAATATTTTCTCCCATTCTGAGGGTTGTCATTTGGTCTTGTTTATGGTTTCCCTTGCCGTGCAAAATCTTTAAGTTTCATTAGGTCCCATTTGTTTATTTTTGTTTTTATTTCCATTTCTCTAGGAGGTGGGTCAAGAAAGAACTTGCTGTGATTTATGTCATAGAGTGTTCTGCCTATGTTTTACTCTAAGAGTTTTATAGTGTCTGGCCTTACATTTAGGTCTTCAATCCATTTTGAGTTTATTTTTGTGTATGGTGTTAGGGAGTGTTCTAATTTCATTCTTTCACATGTAGCTGTCCTGTTTGCCCAGGACCAATTATGGAAGAGGATGTCTTTTCTCCATTGTATATTCTTGCCTCCTTTATCAAAGATAAGGTGACCATATGTGCGTGGGTTTATCTCTGGGCTTTCTATCCTGTTCCATTGATTTATATTTCTGTTTTTGTTCCAGTACCATACTGTCTTGATTACTTTAGCTTTGTAGTGTAGTCTGAAGTCCAGGAGCCTGATTCTTCCATCTCCGTTTTTCTTTCTCAAGATTGCTTTGGCTATTCGGGGTCTTTTGTGTTTCCATACAAATTGTGACATTTTTGTTCTAGTTCTGTGGAAAATGCCAGTGGTAGTTTGATAGGGATTGCATTGAATCTGTAGATTGCTTTGGGTGGTGTAGTCATTTTCACAATGTTGAGTCTTCCAATCCAAGAGCATGGTATATCTCTCCATCTATTTGTGTCATCTTTAATTTCTTTCATCAGTGTCTTACAGTTTCCTGCATACAGATCTTTTATCTCCTTAGGTAGGTTTATTCCTAGATTTTTTATTCTTTTTGTTGCAATGGTAAATAGGAGTGTTTTCTTAATTTCACTTTCAGATTTTTCTTCATTAGTGTATAGGAATGCAAGAGATTTCTGTGCATTAACATTGTGTCCTGTAACTTTACCATATTCATTGATTAGTTCTAGTAGTTTTCTGGTAGCATCTTTAGGATTCTCTACATATAGTATCATGTCATCTGCAAACAGTGACAGCTTTACTTCTTCTTTTCCGATTTGGATATCTTTTATTTCTTTTTCTTTTCTGATTGCTGTGGCTAAAACTTGCAAAACTATGTTGAATAATAGTGGTGAGAGTTGGCAACCTTGTCTTGTTCCTGATCTTAGTGGAAATGGTTTCAGTTTTTCACCATTGAGAATGATGTTGGCTGTGGATTTGTCATAAATGAAGTTTATTATGTTGAGGTAAGTTCCCTCTATGCCTACTTTCTGGAGGGTTTTTGTCATAAATGGGTGTTGAATTCTGTTGAAAGCTTTCTTTTCATCTATTGAGATGATCATATGGTTTTTCTCCTTCAGTTTGTTAATATGGTGTATCACATTGATTGATTTGCGTATATTGAAGAATCCTGGCATTCCTGCAATAAACCCCACTTGATCATGGTGTATGATCCTTTTGATGTGCTGTTGGATTCTGTTTGCTGGTATTTTCTTGAGGATTTTTGCGTCTAAATTCATCAGTATTATTGGTCTGTAATTTCTTTTTTTGTAGTATCTTTGTCTGGTTTTGGTATCAGGGTGGAAATGGCCTCATAGAATGAGTTTGGGAGTGTTCCTTCCTCTTCAGTTTTTTGGAAGAGTTTGAGAAGAATGGGTGTTAGCTCTTCTCTAAATGTTTGATAAAATTCACCTGTGAAGCCATCTGGTCCTGGACATTTGTTTGTTGGAAGATTTTTAGTCATAGTTTCAATTTCATTACTTGTGATTTGTCTGTTCATATTTTCTGTTTCTTCCTGGTTCAGTCTTGGAAGGTTAAACCTTTCTAAGAATTTGTCCATTTCTTCCAGATCGTCCATTTTTTTGGCATAGAGTTGCTTTTAGTAGTCTCTTAGGACGCTTTGTAATTTTTCGGTTTCTGTTGTAACTTCTCCTTTTTTATTTCTAATTTTATTGAGTCCTGTCTCTTTTTCTTGATGAGTCTGGCTAATGGTTTATCAATTTTGTTTATCTTCTCAAAGAACCAGGTTTTAGTTTTATTGATCTTTGGTACTGTTTTCTTTGTTTCTATTTCATTTATTTCTGCTCTGATAGTTATGAATTCTTTCCATCTGCTAACTTTGGGTTTTGTTTGTTCTTTCTCTCGTTCCTGTAGGTGTAAGGTCAGAGTGTTTATTTGAGATTTTTCTTGTTTCTTGTGGTAGGCTTATATAGCTATAAACTTCCCTCTTAGAACTGCTTTTGCTGCACCCCCTAGGTTTTGGATCATCGTGTTTTCACTGTAATTTGTCTCTAGATATTTTTTGATTTCCTCTTTAATTTCTTCAGTGATCTCTTGGTTATTTAGTAACGTATTGTTTAGCCTCCATATGTTTGTGTTTTTTACGTTTTTTTCCCTGTAATTCATTTCTAATCTCATAGAGTTGTGGTCAGAAAAGATGCTTGATATGATTTCAGTTTTCTTGAATTTTCTGAGCCTTGATTTGTGACCCAAGATGTGACCTATGCTGGAGAATGTTCCATGCACACTTGAGAAGAAAGGGTAATCTGCTGTTTCTGGATGGAATGTCCTATAAATATCAATTAAATGTATCTGTTCTATTGTGTCATTTAAAGCTTCTGTTTCCTTATTTTTTTTTCATTTTGGATGATCTGTCCATTGGTGAAAGTGAGGTGTTCAAGTCCCCTACTATTATTGTGTTACTGTCGATTTCCTCTTTTATGGCTGTTAGCAGTTGCCTTATGTATTGAGGTGCTCCTATGTTGGGTGCATATATATTTATAATTGTTCTATTTTCTTCTTGAATTGAACCCTTCAGCATTATGTAGTGTCCTTCCTTGTCTCTTGCAACATTCTTAATTTTAAAGTCTATTTTATGTGATATGAGTATTGCTACTCCACCTTTCTTTTGATTTCTATTTGCATGGAATATCTTGTTCCATCCCCTCACTTTCAGTCTGTATGTGTCCCTAGGTCTGAAGTGGGTCTGTTGTAGACAGCATATGTATGGGTCTTGTTTTTGTATCCATTCAGCAAGCCTGTGTCTTTTGGTTGGAACATTTAATCCTTTCACGTTTAAGGTAATTATCGATATGTATGTTCCTATGACCATTTTCTTAATCATTTCGTGTTTGTTTTTGTAGGTCCTTTTCTTCTCTTGTGTTTCCCACTTAGAGAAGTTCCTTTAACATTTTTTGTAGAGCTGGTTTGGTGGTGTGGAATTCTCTTATCTTTTGCTTAAGGTTTTGATTTCTCCATTGAATCTGAATGAGATCCTTGCTGGGTAGAGTAATATTGGTTGTAAGTTCTTCCCTTTCATCACTTTAAGTATATCATGCCCGTTCCTTCTGGATTGTAGAGTTTCTGCTGAGAAATCGGCTGTTAACCTTATGGGTGTTCCCTTGTACGTTATTTGTTGTTTTTCCCTTGCTGCTTTCAGTAATTTTTCTGTGTCTTTAATTTTTGCAAATTTGATTACTATGTGTCTTGGCGTGTTTCTCCTTGGGTTTATCCTACCTTGGAGTCTCTGCGCTTCCTGGACTGGGGTGGCTATTTCCTTTCTCATGTTAGTGAAGTTTTCAACTATCATCTCTTCAAATATTTTCTCTGTTCCTTTCTCTCTCTCTTCTCCTTCTGGGACACCTATAATGCGAATGTTGTTGCGTTTAATGTTGTCCCAGAGGTCTCTTAGGCTGTCTTCATTTCTTTTCATTCTTTTTTCTTTATTCTGTTACGCAGCAGTGAGTTCCACAATTCTGTCTTCCAGGTCACTTATCGGTTCTTCTGCCTCAGTTATTCTGTTATTGATTCCTTCTAGTGTAGTTTTCATTTCAGTTATTGTATTGTTCATCTCTGTTTGTTTGTTCTTTAATTCTTCTAGGTCTTGATTAAACATTTCTTGCGTCTTGTTGATCTTTGCCTCCATTCTTTTTCTGAGGTCCTGGATCGTCTTCAGTCTCATTAGTTTGAATTCTTTTTCTGGAAGGTTGCCTCTCTCCACTTCATTTAGTTGTTTTTCTGGGGTTTTATCTTGTTCCCTCATCTGGCACATAGCCCTCTGCCTTTTCATCTTGTCTGTCTTTCTGTGAATATGGTTTTTGTTCCACAGGCTGCAGGATTGTTCTTGCTTCTTCAGTCTGCCCTCTGGTGGATGAGGCTATCTAAGAGGCTTGTGTAAGTTTCCTGACCTGTTGCAAGATTTTTAATCACAGTTTCAGTTTCAGTGCTTGTGATTGGTCTGTTCATATTTTCTGTTTCTTCCTGGTTCAGTCTCGGAAGGTTGTGCACTTCTAAGAATTTGTCCATTTCTCCCAGGTTGCCCGTTTTATTGTCATATAGTTGCTTGTAGTAATCTCTCATGATCCTTTGTATTTCTGCAGTGTCAGTTGTTACTTCTCCTTTTTCATTTCTAATTCATTGATTTGAGTGTTCTCCTTTTTTTTCTTCATGAGGCTGGCTAATGGTTTATCAGTTTTGTTTATCTTCTCAAAGAACCATCTGTTAGTTTTATTGATCTTTGCTATAATTTCCTTTATTTCTTTTTCCTTTATTTCTGATCTAATGTGTATGAGTTCTTTCCTTCTGCTAGCTTTGGGATTTTTTTTGTTCTTCTTTCTCTAATTTCTTTAGGTGTAAGGTTAGGTTGTTTATTTGAGATGTTTCTTTTTCTTAAGGTAGGACTGTATTACTATAAACTTCCCTCTTAAAACTGCTTTTTTTTTTTTTGGTGGTACACGGGCCTCTCACTGTTGTGGCCGCTCCTGTTGCGGAGCACAGGCTCTGGACACGCAGACTCAGTGGCCATGGCTCACGGGCCCAGCCGCTCCACAGCATGTGGGATCCTCCCGGACCGGGGCACGAACCTATGTCCCCTGCTGTGGCAGGCGGACTCTCAACCACTGCACCACCAGGGATGCCCTAGAACTGCTTTTGATGCATCCCATAGGTTTTGGGTCATCGTGTTTTCATTGTCATTTGTTTCTAGGTATTTTTTGATTTCCTCTTTGATTTCTTTAGTGATCTCTTGGTTATTAAGTAGTGTATTGTTTAGCCTTCATATGTTTGTATTTTGTACAGGTTTTTTCCTGTAATTTATATCTAGTCTCGTAGCATTATGGTCAGAAGAGATACTTGATATGATTTCAATTTCCTTAAATTTACCAAGGCCTGATTTGTGACTCAAGATATGATCTGTCTTGGAGAATGTTCCATGAGCACTTGAGAAGAAAGTATATTCTGTTGTTTTGGATGGAATGTCCTATAAATATCAATTAAGTCCATCTTGTCTAATGTATCATTTAAAGCTTGTGTTTCCTCATTTATTTTCATTTTGGATTATCTGTCCATTAGTGAAAGTGGGGTGTTAAAGTCCCCTACTATGATTGTGTTACTGTCAATTTCCCATTTTATGGCTGTTAGTATTTGCCTTATGTATTGAGGTGCTCCTATGCTGGGTGCATATATTTGTATAATGGTTCTATCTTCTTCTTGGATTGATCCCTTCATCATTATGTAGTGTCCTTCCTTGTTTCTTGCAACATTCTTTATTTTAAAGTCTGTTTTGTCTGATATGAGAATTGCTACTCCAGCTTTCTTTTCATTTTCATTTGCCTGGAATATCTTGTTCCATCCCCTCAGTTTTAGTCTGTATGTGTCCCTAGGTCTGAAGTGGGTGTCTTGTAGACAGCATATATACGGGTCTTTTTTTTGTATCCATTCAGCCAGTGTGTGTCTTTTGTTTGGAGCATTTAATCCATTTACATGTAAGGTAATTATCGATATGTATGTTCCTATTACCATTTTCCTCATTGTTTAAGTTTGCTGTTGTAGATCTTTTCCTTCTCTTGTGTTTCTTGCCTAGAGAAGTTCCTTTAGCATTTGTTGTAAATCTGGTTTGGTGGTGCTGAATTCTCTTAGCTTTTCCTTGTCTGTGCAGGTTTTAATATCTCTGTCAAGTCTGAATGAGATCCTTGCTGTGTATAGTAATCATGGTTGTAGGTTTTTCCCCTTCATCACTTTAAATATGTCCTGCCACTCCCTTCTGGCTTTCAGAGTTTCTGCTGAAGGATCAGCTCTTAAGCTTATCGGGATTCTCTTATATGTTATTTTTTGTTTTTCCCTTGCTGCATATAATATTTCTTCTTTGTATTTAATTTTTGATAGTGTGCTTAGTATGTGTCTTGGTGTGTGTCTCCTTGCATTTATCCTTTATGGGACTCTCTGTGCTTCCTGGACCTGATTAACTATTCTTTTCCCATACTAGGGAAGTTTTCAACTATAATCTCTTCAAATATTTTCTCTGTCCCTTTCTTTTTCCCTTCTTCTTCTAGGACCCCTGTAATTCGAATGTTGGTGCATTTAGTGTTGTCCCAGAGGTCTCTGAGACTGTCCTCAATTCTTTTCATTCTTTTTTCTTTATTCTGCTCTGCAGTTGTTATTTCCATTATTTTATCTTCCAAGTCACTTAAACCTTTTACTGCCTTAGTTATTCTGCTATTGATCCCTTCTAGAGAATTTTAAATTTCATTTATTGTGTTGTTCATGACTGTTTTCTCCTTAGTTCTTCTAGGTCCTTGTTAAACGTTTCTTATATTTTCTGCATTCTATTTCCAAGATTTTGGATCATCTTTAGTATCTTTACTCTGAATTCTTTTTCAGGTAGACTGCCTATTTCCTCTTCATTTGTTAGGTTTGGTGGGTTTTTACCTTGCTCCTTCATCTGCTCTGTGTTTCTCTGTCTTCTCATTTTGTTTAACTTACTGTGTTTGGGGTCTCCTGTTCACAGGCTGCAGGTTCATAGTTCCCATTGTTTTTGGTGTCTGACCCCAGTGGCTAAGGTTCGTTCAGTGGGTTGTGTAGTCTTCCTGGTGGAGAGGACTAGTGCCTTCGTTCTGATGGATGAGGCTGGATCTTGTCTTTCTGATAGGCAGGTCCACGTCTTGTGGTGTGTTTTGCGGTGTCTGTGGCCTTATTATGATTTTAGGCAGCCTCTCTGCTAATGGGTGGGGTTGTGTTCCTGTTTTGCTAGTTGTTTGGCATAGGGTGTCCATCACTGTAGCTTGCTGGTCGTTGAGTGCAGCTGGGTCTTGGCTTTGAGATGGAGATCTCTGGGAGATTTTTGCCGTTTGATATTACGTGGCGCTGGGAAGTCTCTGGTGGGCCAGTGTCCTGAACTTTGCTCTCCCACCTCATTGGCATAGCCCTGACGCCTGGCTGGAGCACCAAGAGCCTGTCCTCTACACGGCTCAGAATAAAAGGAAGGAAAAAAAGAAAGAAAGAAAGAGGAAGATAAAATAAAATAAAATAAAATAATGTTATTAAAATAAAAAAAGAAAATTTTTAAGGAAAAAAGTTTTCTAAGTGAAAAAAAAAAAACCAGACAGACGGACCCTAGGACAAATGGTAAAAGCAAAGCTATACAGACAAAATCACATACAGAAGCATACAGATACACACTCACAAAAAGAGAAAGAGAGGAAAAAATATATATATCATTGTTCCCAAAGTCCCCCTCCTCAATTTGGGATGATTCGTTGTCTGTTCACACATTCCACAGATGCAGGGCACATCAAGTTGACTGTGGAGATCCAGTCTGCTCCTCGTGAGGCTCCTGGGAGAAATTTCCCTTTCTCTTCTTTGTTCGCACTGCTCCTGGGGTTCAGCTTTGGAATTGGCCCCGCCTCTGTGTGTAGGTTGCCTGAGAGTGTCTGTTGTTCGCTCAGACAAGACGGGGTTAAAAGAGCAGATGCTTCGGGAGCTCTGGCTCACTCAGGCTGGGGGGAGGGAGGGGTACTGAGTGTGGGGCGAGCCTGCAGTGGCAGAGGCTGGTGTAACGTTGCACCCGCCTGAGGCACGCCATGTGTTCTTCCGGGGAAGCTGTCCCTGGATCACGGGACCCTGGCAGTTGCGGGCTGCACAGGCTCCTGGGAGGGGAGGTGTGGATAGTGACCTGTGCTTGCACACAGACTTCTTGGTGGCTGCAGAAGCATGCTTAGCATCTCATATCCGTCTCATTGGTCCGTGGTGATTGCCATGGCTCACGCCCGTCTCTGGAGCTCCTTTAAGTGGCGCTCTTAATCCCCTCTGCTCGCACAGCAGGAAACAAAGAGGCAAGAAAAAGTCTCTTGCCTCTTTGGCAGCTCCAGACTTTTTCCCGGACTCCCTCTCAGCTCTCTGTGGTGTACTAGCCCCCTTTGGGCTGTGTTCACGCAGCCAACCCCAGTCCTCTCCCTGGGATCCAACCTCCAAAGCCCAAGCTCACCCAGCAGGTGAGCAGACAAGCCTCTTGGGCTGATGGGTCCTGGTCGGCACTGATCCTCTGTGTGGGAATCTCTCCGCTTTGCCCTCTGCACCCCTGATGCTGCACTCTCCTCCGTGGCTCCAAAGCCTCTGCCCTCTACCACCCGCAGTCTCCGCCCGCGAAGGGGCTTCCTAGTGTGTGGAAACCTTTCCTCCTTCACAGCTTTCTCCCACTGGTGCAGGTTCTGTCCCTATTCTTTGGTCTCTTTTTTTTTTTGCTGTACCCAAGTATGTGGGAAGTTTCTTGCCTTTTGGGAGGTCTGAGGTCTTCTGCCAGTGTTCAGTAGGTGTCCTGTAGGAGTTGTTCCACATGTAAATGTATTTCTGATGTATTTGTGGGGAGGAAGGTGATCTCCACATCTTACTTTTCCACCATCTTGAAGCTCCTCTCAGAGCCTGATTTTTTGGCTTCTTTGTCATTGATTCTGAGAGCTACCCAATATTTACATAACTGTATTTTCTGCTTTACTTAACCAGAATCATTTTCTGATGTTTGCCTGTAAGAATTCTGACTGGTGCAGTAGGCAATGTGAATGCACATTCTGAAAGCTTGAAGAACTTCTTTTTTCTTAGAATTAAGAGATTTTACCACAGTATGTCTAGATATGAATCTTTTCCATTAATTTTTTGAGGCTTTTGCTGTAGACCTGATGTTTCTTGATTCTGCAAAGTTTTCTTCTATTCTGTCTCTGATTGTTTCCTCTGAACCCACTGCTTGGGCTTATTATCTAGGCTTACCTGTTTTTAGGCTAGACCAGTGTTCTCAGTTCTTTTGATATACCAATTTTTCTTCCTTTTAATTTTTTTTTCCTGTAGATATGTCCAGTTTCTCCAATTTGGTGATTGAAGCACTGATTTGATTCTATGTAAAATGGGTTTGGCTCTTAGAGACTTCCAAAAATAATTTAAATTTTATAATGCATTCTTCTCTTATTTCAAGGTTTATTTGTGTCTTTCCCTCCACCTTTCCCTTTGCTTTTCTTATCATTCCTTACCTGTGTTTCTGTGTTGAAGGTCCCCCAAGACCACCTCCAGGTTTGATAATTCACTAGGAGTACTCGCAGGATTTAGGAAGTAATTCTACTTACAATTATGATTTATTACAGTGAAAGACTACAAAGAATAATCAGATGAGGGAAGAAGTGCATGGAATGAAGTCTGGAGGAAAGCAGGCACATGCTTCTAAGTCTTCTCTTCCAGTGGTGTCAGACAGAATGCACTTACTTCTCCAAGCAATGAGTTGTGACAACATTGTGAAATGTTGCCAGCCAGGGAAGCTCATTAAAGACTCAGATCCCAGATATTTATTGGGGGCTAGTCATGTAGACACCCTCTACCTAGGATGTATCAAAATTTGAGACTTCCATAGGAAATCAGATGGTCAACATAAATCATTGTTTTCACAAACAGTCTAGGTATGTTGAGTCGCTCCTGTCAGAGTTATGGTACTTCCTCAGAAATCCAAGTTCTCAGACACCAGCCAAGGGCTGTACTTGTAAGTACCTTAAATAATATATCTCTTGGTGTGAAAATCTCCAGTTCTTCAGTCTGCTTTTAAGTAGCTGATTAAACTTCTAAGGATCCAGCACTCTTCATTGCTTTCTGCTTTCAGCCATGGTGCATACTTGGAGTTATCCTTACTAAATGGGTCACATTAGGAGACAGATGCCACACAGTAATTCACCCAGGCAAAGTTTAACATAAAATGTTAATAAGCTATGATGGGAGTAATTATAAAGATGTGCAGCAAAATATAAGTGTAATTTATTGCTGAGGAAGAGTACCTAAGGGAGGACAAACTTGGAAGAGTGCTCCTCTCCACAAGGTTGTGACTCAGACCTCATTGGAGAAGATGTAGTTGCAGCCCACTGGATGGTCCCACTGCTTGACCAACATCACAGGGAGATCTGAAACTTAGGTGGCCCTTCACAGTTGTTCTAGATGTGGAGGAGGTGGCTGGACTTCAACGACCAGTTATTAGATGCAGACTTCTCCAGGAAGAGGCTTTGACAGTATGGTACTCCGAGGTTCTGTAAGTGACAGATTTAATGGTATGAGGTAAGATCTGTTTGGAGTGGTTTGTTTGGTCAGAGTTGTGTGTACTTGAAAGGAGTTTTCAGATGATGGAAATCCATAGCTGAGGAGCAGAAAAATTTTTTTTCTTCTAGATGAAATTAGTTCACCATTAGGATGATCAAGGTGGAACATTGGGGAATGAATCAACAGTAGCATCTGGTAAATCAGAAATTGCTGACGTCTTTAATTGTCCTGGATTCCTGCCACATTAGGATCCCAGACAGATGACCAACTAGTATGAGTTTAATGCTTTGGCTAGATAGGATATGGCTCAGGCATTTCAATTCAGATATTTGATCTTGGATCTTGGAGAGTTGGTTAAATGCTGGCAGATGGTAAGAATGTTGCTCAGGCTCCAGGATATTGCCATGTTTTTGAACTTGTCCTGGTGCATTTGGGAGGTTCTTTTTTTATTTAAAAAAATTATCTCAATAAAGAGGTTTTAAAAACACTCAGCATTATTAAGCTGGTTATTAAAGGTAGGTTTTTTTTTTTTTTAGGAAAATGTGATTTGTTTTTATTTCCTTTGCTAGTGTAAATTAGTGAAATGTTTCAATAAAAAAGCATTTATTGGTGCTCTTGAGCACATAATACACAATACATACTACTCTAGAGACTAGGAATGTAAATCTAAGTTAGATATAGATCTCTCCTTTTACCAGCTGTTACCCCTGAGAAAGGATATGTTTCAGATAGTAGTATTTATTTTAATTTGACTTTAAATCCACTGGGTCAAAGTTGGGCCTTGAGGTAGAGGATTAACCTCAAAGGTTTGTTTCTGAAGCTTTCATCCAGACTCTCCTTCTGTCAAGTATGCACACAGTCATTTTCACTGTGACAGGCAAAATTGATGAAGATGCATTTAGGATTAGAAAGTAACCTAAATCTAAACTTATCCTGAGCATGAGTCAATTATAAACCAAGACCACAGACCTGGAAAATTGCTATCAGGGTTTGTTACAACCTATAAAAACCTAATAAACAATTTAACTTCTCTGCCCTGGAAAACAAACTCACCAGGTATATTTAACACACAGATATACACACAGAAAAACAGATACACAAAACCAATAACAAAAATACATTCTGTGGAGTTGTAATGAGCCTCAACGTTTATCTCATACTGTTTGTGAAAAGTAACTCAGTGTGATTCAAAGACCATAAATGTAAAAATAATATTAAACAGAAAATATAGGAGACTATCTTTGTGACTTTGGAGTAGGCGTATATTTTTTAGATATTACATAAATAACACAAAGGATGTATGCCCAGCATATAGAGTATTTTTTAAGAAAAACTCGTAAAACTCTGGACATCCAAATGCCAAAAAATGAATCTAGACACAGACCTTACACTCTTCACAAAATTTAACTCAAAATGGATCACAGACCTAGATGTAAAAGGCAAAACTGTAAACCTCCTAGATGATAGCATAGGAGGAAATCTACATGACCTTGGTTATGTTATCACTTTTTAGATTCGATACTAAGAGCATGAACCATGAAAGAAATAATTGATAGGTGGACTTCATTAAAATTAAAACTTCTCCTCTGTGAAAGGGTCAAGAGAAAGAAGAGTTAAGCCTGGGGTTGGAAGAAAATATTTGTAAAACATATATCTGATAAAAGACTGTTATCCATAATATACAAAGAACTCTTAAAATTTAGCAGTTTGAAAACAAACAGCCTGACTAAAAAATGGGCCTAACAGACACCTCACTTAAGAAGATATACAGATGGCAAATAAGCATATGCAAAGGTGCTCCATATTTTATGAGGGAAATGCACGTTAAAACCACAATGAGGGACTTCCCTGGTGGTGCAGTGGTTAAGAATCCGCCTGCCAACTCAGGGGACACGGGTTTGAGCCCTTGTCTGGGAAGGTCCCACATGCCACGGAGCAAATAAGCCTGTGCGCCACAATTACCCTGCACTCTAGAGCCTGCGAGCTACAACCACTGAGCTCGCGTGCCACAACTACTGAAACCCATGTGCCTAGAGCCTGTGCTCCATAACAAGAGAAGCCACTGCAATGAGAAGCCCGCGTACCACAACGAAGAGTAGCCCCTGCTCGCCACAACTAGAGAAAGCCCGTGCAGAGCAATGAAGACCCAACGCAGCCATTAAATAAATTAATTAATTTAAAAAAACAAAACAAAAATAAAACCCAAAAACACAATGAAATACCATTACACAACTGCCAGAATGGTTAAAATACAGAAGCCTGACAACACCAAATGCTGGCACAAGATGTGGAGCTCAAATGTGAAGCAAGAGAAACTCTCATTTATTGCTGATGGGAATACAAAATGGTACTGCCACTTTGGAAGACAGTAATTACAAAACTAAACATATTCTTACCATATGATCCAGAGCAATCTTGCTTCTTGGTATTTACCCAAAGTAGTTGAAAACTTATGTCCACACAAAAACCTGAACAAGGATGTTTATAGCAGCTTTATTCATAATTGCTAAAACTTGGAAGAAACCAGGATGTCTTTCAATAGGTAAATGGATGAACTGTGGTACATCCAGACAATGGAATATTATTTAGAACTAAAAAGAAATGAGCTATAAAGCCATGAAAAGACACGGAGGAACCTTAAATGCATGTTACTGCATGAAAGAAGCCAGTCTGAAGAGGCTACATTTTGTATGATTCCAACTTTATGACGTTCTGGAAAGGGCAAACCTATGGAGACAGTAAAAAGGAACAGTGGTTGGGTTCAGAGGGTGAATAGGTGGAACATAGGTCTTTAGGGCAGTGAAAATAGTCTGTATGTTACCATAATAATGGATATATGTCATTATAAATTTGTCTAAACATTTAGAATGTACAAGAGTAAACTGTAATATAAACTATGGACTTTGTGTGATTATAGTATATTAGTGTAGGTTCATTAATATCAATTGTAGCAAATGTACCACTCTGGTGGGGGATGTTTATAAAGAGGGGAATTTTGCATGTGTAGGGGCATGGGGCATATGGGAAATCTGTACCTTCCTCTCAATTTTGCTGTGCACCTTAAACGGCTCTAAAAAGAACAGAGCCGTTGTTGAATTGAAAAACCTATTACAATTCAACAGTAAGAAGTCAAATTAACCCAATTTAAAATAGACAAAGGATTTGAAAGGATATTTCACACAAAAAAGACGTGTATGGCCTCCTAGCACAGGAGAAGATACTTAACACATTGGCAGTCACAGAAATGGAAATTAAGAGCACTGTGTGGCAGCACTACACATCTGTTAGAATGGCTAAATTAAGTGTTGCCAAGAATTTGGAGGTACTAGAACTATAATGGGAATGTAAAATGATACAAATACTTTGGAAAACATTTTGATAATTTCTTAAAAGGTTTAAGATACACTTAACCATGTAACCTGACATTTTAGGTTTTCAACTAAGAGAAACAAAATCTTATGTCCACATACCAAATACATACATACATACATGAATACATACATGAATGTTCATGGCAACTTTATTCATAATGGCCCCAAACTGGAAACAACCTAAATGTCTATCAAAGGAAGAATGTATAAATAAGTTTTGATATATCTATACAGTGGACTACAACTGTGTATTAAAAAGGAATAAACTACTGATACATGAAAAATAGAGATGTATCTCAAACACATTATGCTGAGCGAAAGAAGCCAGATCTAAAGTGTATACATCGTGATTCTATTTTTGTGAAGTTCTAGGAAAGACTTGTATAATAGAGTGACAGAAAAAGATTTCTGGAGCCAGGGGGTAGGTGAGTACTGACAGGGAATGAGTATAAGGTAACCATTTTTGGTGATGATTGCACAGGTGTATGCTTTTATCAAAAGTTATCAAACTGTACATTAAAAATGGGTGCATATTATGTATGCAAATAATACCTTAATAAATTTGATTTTAAAAAGAAACCATTTGAAAAATAGTATTTGTTTATATAAAATGAACTGTCGTGAAGGACAGTTTATTTTCCAAAAGTTGCATATTTTGCCTCTTATACTAAGTCTTGCTGAAAAAATAAGCTTGAGTCAACTTCCTAAAGTAGCCTTAACATTTTTGAAATTAGTGTTAGTGTTGACCTCTTGCACATAAACCTGACATCAGTTTAGACTTCTTTCTAATTTTGCAATAATAAACAGTATTATTAAGCCAGAGTCAGATAAATGAACAAGTTTTAAAAGATAATAAGAACATACAAATTGATTGTGTTAAAGTAGAATAGCAAACCAAATGCATTCTTCTTTGAAGTTTCCCAGATGATTATGCAAAGAATGTTGGCTATGTAAAGAGGTAGCAGGTGGGGACACAGTGTGTTGGAACTGAGCATTTTAGAGGAATTACGATGAATGTCTCATGTACTATTAAAAAGAGAACAGCTCTCCTTAATCTATTCTTCAGTATTCCTTGCAACTAAAATACTTGCTTTAATAGCAATTCTGTCTTTCAATAAATGTGAATACTGGCAAATCCCCAAGTTTAAAGTATCACCATGCACAGTAATATTATTTTAGTGTGTGGATGCTAGGAGGTAGACTCAGTGTACTTATTGGCATAAAGACTTGTTTCTCTTCTTCCTTCCTTTTCCTTGCAGGTATAAATGCATCTTAGGATTCATAGGTGACTGCAAATAAATCTGAGAGAAATTTCGTTTTTCAGAAGACTTAAATATTGCATCTTTTGTGAATTTCACTAACTTGGAGCAAATGACTGTGGTGAGAAGTTAGTATAGGGTAACATTGGAGTTATCCTCAGAAAATTTTAAGCAGAGGTTTAGTGTTAATAAGCTGATGAAAATATTGTATTTGACACTAGTCTTTCTGAGCATCCGTAATATATGAAACTGTGGCGTGTGATCTCTTTGTCAGGACTGAACTTAAGATAAACGAGTCTTCTGCTTTTTGAGTGAAGTGATCACTGACCTTTATTGGTTTGATTATTAGTTATGGTATAAATGAAACAGCTTAACATTTTACAATTTCCCTTCTCTCTCAGTGTCCCAGTAAGCCCTTAGATCCACAACTTTAAAAGCATTATAAAAAATCTATGATATAGGGCTTCCCTGGTGACGCAGTGGTTGAGAGTCTGCCTGCCGATGCAGGGGACGCGGGTTCATGCCCCAGTCTGGGAGGATCCCACGTGCCGCATAGCGGCTAGGCCTGTGAGCCATGGCTGCTGAGCCTGGGCGTCCGGAGCCTGTACTCCGCAACGGGAGAGGCCACAACAGTGAGAGGCCCGTGAACCCAAAACAAACAAACAAAAATCATTGATATAGCTTTTTTGTTGTTGACTTTCAAATTGACAAAAATTAATAACCCTTGAGTAAGATCACCTGTATAATGAGATTGGCTGTGCAAGTTTGGAGATAAGGTGTATACTAGAGTTACATTGCTCTGTGTTATAAAAGGTAGAGGAATTTGAAGAGCAGATGAAAAAATTCTGTGGGAAGAAATAGACCCCAAAGGAGATAAAAGCACCCTTCTACCCAGCGATCATCACAAGGAGACAAATATTTGTTGGGGAGGAGGAGAGGTTAAGTTGTGCAATTTAAAGCTTATTCTCCTTCTCCACTGCAGAGTTTTTGGTAGAATCTAAATTGCTCACTAATGGTTGGTAATAAATGCATTCTTTAATGAAATCAAGTAGATGCTGAGTTGTACAGTAGTTTGAATATGGGATGAATACAATGAGGGCAAGTGAATACAGTGGAGTCAGAAGATAAAGGACACTAAGTTCAAGGTTACAGTTAAATTGGTGTCTCCTAGAATTGGTGAGAATGTTCACATTATTAAAATATTTTTGAGGGAAAGCTGATATTCATTCATTCACTCATTCATTTATTCAGTCAACATATATGCAATGGAAAGTACTTTAATGTGCTGAGTACTGGGCTTGTGGTATCTAAACCAACAGACATCTCTGCAGTTATGCAGTTTGTAATCCAGTAAGGAAAGCAGTTATTGAACCAAGGTCACATAAGTAGCTGTAAACATTTTATTTGTGATAATTACTGTAAAAATACCAGGGTGCCGTGAAAGTGTGTAAGAAAGGAAACTAATTTTGACTGGGACATCAAAAAGGACTATCAAAGGGAGTGAATTAAGTTCATACCTAGGACACAGATAAGATTAATCCCGATGAAGACAAGAGAAGAGAGTGCTCCAGGAATTTATTTATTAGGATTTGGTACAGTAACAAGTAACAGAAAATCCAAAATAACAACGGCTTAAAAAGAAGTTTATTTCACTCCACTTGCAAAACTTAGAGCTGGGCAGTCCAAGGATGGTAGAGCTCATCAGTATAAGGAACCCAGTATTCTTCTATTTTATTGTTCTACTATGTATGCCCTCTAGTTCCAAGGATCCCTCATGGTCCAGGATGACTGTGCCAGCTCCAGCCATTTCATTAGCATTCCAATCAGCGGAAGGAGGAAAGGGAGGAAGAAGGACATGCCCCATTACTTTAAGAACACTTCTTATATCCCAGGGTTATAACTTGACAACACGGTCACATGTAGCTGTGACAGAGATTAGGAAATGTGGTCTGTATTCAAAGCAGACATGTGCCCAACTAAAAGTTAGGGTTCTATTACTATAGAAAAAGAGGGCTAGGTGTTCTCTTACATTGGGAGACAGCTGACGGCTTCTGGAAGAGAAAACCGTATGTGCTTAGTTATATAAAGTTCTAGATAAGAGAAAGTTTGGTATATTCAAGAGAAAGAGCATAGTGTGTTTAAATGTTATGAGCAAAGGGGAGGAAGAATGGTGGCAATGGGACAAAACTAGAGAGGTAGGTAAGGGCAAATCATACACAGCCTTTTGAATCATGTTAAGAATTTTGAATTTCATCCAAAGAACAATGAAAGACTATGTAATAGTCTTTTCCAGTTTTTAAGGAAAAGGGTAACATTTTCACATTCTCATATAAGAAATTTTTTTCTCTGGTCACAGTGTGGAGAGTATTTTAGAAATGTTGAAAATATATAGAAAGTTAAAGTAATAGTACACTTTGGCATACAATTGCATATTTATTAATTTATTCTGACAAAAGCATCAGACAAGAGTACAAATCTGGAAGGATATGCACTGAATGTTTACATTGGGAATGAAGTTAGGGAAGCTTCACTTTCTCTTTTATAACTTTTTATTTTGAATGATTTGTTTTACAATAAACATGTATTACTTTAAGTTTCGTTAAAAATTAATGAATCAGGCTTCCCTGGTGGTGCAGTGGTTGAGAGTCCGCCTACCAATGCAGGGGACACAGGTTCGTGCCCCGGTCCGGGAAGATCCCACATGCCACGGAGTGGCTGGGCCCGTGAGCCATGGCCGCTGGGCCTGCGTGTCTGGAGCCTGTGCTCCGCAGCGGAAGAGGCCACAACAGTGAGAGGCCCGCGTACTGCAAAAAAAAAAAAAAAAAAAATTAATGAATCAATTTCAGTTTTGAAAAACAAAGACAAAAAGACTTGCTGACTTGCAGTCCAGATTGCTGACTCCTATTCCAAGTGTTCTTCCTTTGTTTGCTCTCCATTTCTGATGGTTGCCTCCTTCCTCGAGTCTATTTGCCCAGTCCCTTTGCATTTGACGGTTCTATTAGGCTGATTTCCTACTTTTTAATTTGGTTTTTGCATTTCTGATAGGATGAGGGAAAGTTTTGTCTCGTTCCATCATCCCATTTCCCCACTCACACATTGCTCTCCTATATCCTGGCTATGTCGAGCAGCCTAGGTTTCTGATTTTCCTCCAGGGACTTTTGGACAGGACATGGGCATCCTTGGATTTTCCCTTTTCCTACCGTCACTATGTTTCTAAAGACATGCATTCAGGAGTTGAGCAAAGAGGATTAAAGAGGCTCTGTTGGATCATACCTGGTCCTTGATCCTTTTACTGAACTGTATACACTTTAGCTGCTTAGACTTACAGAATTTTAGAGTTAAAAAAAGAAAGAGTTTAAAGGCCATCAATTACAAAGTGTAACATAACACAGAAATTCCTTTGCGATATTCTGAATATGTTGAATATTTCTTGTCCCTTTGAAGAGCTCTAGTAATTAGAAACTTCCTTCTAATTAGTAGTGTTATAGAAAGATTATAGGACCCAGAGTCAGAGGACTTGTATTATAATCTGCCCTCATTTGTAGGATGACCTTGCAAATTGAGTAACATTGTGAACCTTAGTTTCTTCACTTGTAAATAGGGATAACTCCTATCCTACTTTATTGGACTATTCCATATCTGAAAACATTTTCTGAACTATAAACCATATATAATTATTATATAATTATGTTTTTATATGTAACATATAGCATAGTTGTTATATGCTATATATAATTATTATATAAACATAATTATGTTTAACATAAAATATGTGAAAATGATATATATTGTGTATAATTATACAATTATAATATGCGTAATTAAAATATTTACATAAAACATTTTTGTGTAACATAATTTTAATATTATATATATTTCTTATATACATAATATATATATATCTTACATCACAAGGAAATTCCATTTCTTCAATGTTAGACTGATGTAATTATTCTAGAAGTATTTTTCGTTGATTGAGCTCAAATTTGTCTCCCCACAGTATTTATGTATTATGACTTTTATCCTCTGAAACAATGTAGAACTTGTCCAGTATTTCTTCTGCATAATTACTGTGCATTAACCAGAAAGCTAATAGGCCCAAACTATGAAAATTTAGGTTTATGTTCTGTGGAAGAATTTCCTGGCATCTGGAACTTTAGGAACACAATTGGATCTCCAGTAAAAAGTTTGAAAGGCATTTGAAATAAAGGAAACTGTGAACTTAAGTGTGTTTATGTAACTTCTTTCCCATATATAATTGAAGGTTATATTTAGTTTGATAAAATCTTTCCCAGGCATCTTTTATTGTAAACCAGTGAAGTGGAGAACTATGGTTGTACACAGCTAACATCTATACTGACTTTAGGGGGCAGTACTAAACCACTGATAAATTTTGTTATTTCTGCTGATGCTATTGGCAATGGTTAATATAAAATAAAACTAAAATAAGAATAATGAGATTTGTGATGCAATTATATACACCTCTTAATGTTAGTAAAATTTTTTAGGTAGTCAGATGAAAATGTTAGTTTGAAATTCATTTAATGATTTATTTAATAAATAATTATTACATTACATTATGCACAACACATTGTAAGAGATACAAATGTGAGTAAGGCATGTTTACTTTCAGATAACTTACAATTAAGTTGGATAAGTAAGCTGAGTATGTGTGTGTGTGAGTATATGTGTGTGTGTGTGTGTGTATAAAACTCAGGATAAAGTTTAATTAAAAAAAGCAACATTTATTGTTTATTTTTTATGAACCAGTTGCTGTCAAGCAACTAATTTTATCCGCATACAGCCCTATCAAGTAAGAACTGTTATTATGCCTGCTTTGCAGATGAGGAAACTGAGGATTAGTAAGATTATGTGATTTGCTCAGTCACACAACTTGCATGTGGCAGAGCCAGGAATGTATATCTGTTTGTATATCTTAAATGTATGTTTGTTTGACTTCAAGGCTTTTGCTCTTTGCCAGAGAGATGATGCAGTCTATCATCTCAAAGTGTGTGTGAAATAACACAATACACAAACTCTCAGAAAGAGCTATAGACGTTCAGAAGAGAGCAACATCATTTCTATTTGTGGGAAATCTGGAAAATATATGTAAGAGGTGAAATCTGAACTGTATTTTGAGGAATCAATGGGATTATAAGAGAATAATAGCTAAAGACAGTAGTTAATATTTACTGAAACCTTACTATGTTTCAGGCACTTTATATTCATTACCTTATTATCAGGAAAAAATTCTGAGGGAGGTACTACTGTACTATTTTCCCACTGCATAGGTGAGGTAAGTGAGGGGGACAGTGGTCATATCTGATGAAAATTACACTACTAAGTAGGCTAATAAGTAAGAGAGTTAGAACTTGAATCCAGGACTAATTTTAGAGCCTAAACTCTTAACCAGTACAATAGCTATATGGAGAAGTGAGGTGGGGGCATGAACAAAACATGGAACAGATTAGGAAAGGGTAAACAATTCCATTTGGGTATAGTCTGGGGTGAGTAAAATAGAGTAAGAAAAAGAACTGAAAAATAGTTTGATCATGAAACCTTGAGCCATATTAAGGAATTTTGATATTATTTGCTGTACAGTGGGAAATAATTGGAGATTTATGAGCTGGGGAGAGACATAAGCAGAGTTTTTCTTTGTGGAGGAGAAAGAGACAGAGGAAGAAAACTGATTAATCTATAAAATGTTGATAATTCTTAGCCAAGTATGTAATCATTTATAGAGCCGTACGTGTCAACCATGATGGTCAGACCAGTGACTGATCATTAGTTGGTGAAGGAGATGCCCATTTGATCATTCTGTTCATTTTTGTAGACAGCATTGATCAAACATATACATGCTCTCGAGTCAGGTACTGTGGATTAGAATCCTTTTTCTGTCACTTACCAGCTCTTGACCTTGGGTTTTACTTGACTTCTCTGTGCCTTAGTTTAGTATTCGCCTGAAAGCACTGTGTGAATTAAAATAATGAATAATAGTGTTCAATAGATTGTAGCTATCGTTATTATTGTATCTTACAGACAGTAACTGATTGAAGGACTCCTGAAGTTCATAGTTTCTCAGTTATTGAAAATTGATAAAGGGAAATTTAAGATGTGAATATAAAAATCAGTCATTTTATGAAGTCTTATTTTCTGTTTTTAAAAGTAACAGCTTTTGGGGGGAGGTGGGTGCTATTTATAATTCAGAATGTAAACTATCTTTACTAACTTCAGTAATCATGATCTATCAATGTTGTACACTGAACACTACATTCTGAATATTTTTAGACAAACTTACTGTCTTTCCAGTCTTTTAAAAAAGTTCAGTCTGCTGAGTATTCAGCAGGCTCTTTGAATGTGGAATTTTTCTTCAGTTCTGACAAAATTTCTTGCATTTGTACTTTGACAACTTCTTCTCACCTTTACATGAAGCATTCTTCGTTTGATCCCCTAATTTTCTTAACTTTTAATGTCTTTTGATCTTTTGTTCTGTCCTCTGGGAAATTTGCTGTGACTTATTTTCCAGCGGTTCTATTGGATTTTATGCATTTATTTGTTTTGTAGCATTCTGTTCTTGTTTTAGGGATGCAAATAACTTCTATCTCTCTGAGGATATTATTTATAACTTTTTTTCTGTATATTTATGTTGTTCTGTTAAAGCAGCAGTTCCCAACCTTTTTGGCACCAGGGACTGGTTTCATGGAAGACAGTTTTTCCACAGATGGGGGGAGGGGGATGGTTCAGGCGGTAATGCGAGTGATGGGGAGCGGCAGATGAAGCTTCGCTCACTTACCTTCTGCTGTGTGGCCCAGTTCCTAACAGGGGTCTCTGGGGGTTGGGACCCTTGTTTTAAAGGTTTCCTTCCAATGTGTGGTGATCCTTGTGTTTTTGTTCATATTTAACTAAAAAATTAGGAACTGTTTATGTGGATGGAGTTTGTAGAGAGGGGGCTTCACAGTAGGCATTAAGGCATAGATGCCCCACCATTTTCCTAAATAGGTACAGATCACTTTTCTTGAGAGGTCCATTTTTGCAGAGAGGAATATATTCTTGGATCCTACCTGGAGGATATGAACTTAGCTCTCATGTTCTCTAAGACAAATGTGGGAAGGCACTGGGGTAGGTTGAGAATCTTCATTTACTACATAGATGTTCACTTAATTTCATTGTTTTTAACGAGGTACCCCTCGGCTTATTGTACATAGATTCTTAAAATTCATAATCCCTTTGCTTCAACCTCATCAGAATGTAAACCTCCAATTTCTTGTCAGGTGGTAAAGGTTTAGTTTCTCAGCTGGCTGAGGTGGAGTTTCCATTCTGTCTCAGCTCCACCAGCACCTACACCTTCACAGGTAGTCAGTCTCTCTAATTCTTAAGCCCTTTTGAGGGTGTTGAATCATGAATAGATCTGCTTCTTATTCTTCCTCCTTGCAGGCACTTTGTTTTCAGTTTTCTCAAGTTTGCTAAGTTAATTTGATAAATCATCTGTTTATCATTATCTAAACGTTTTCTTGATATTGCTCATCTGCTAACATCCCTCCAGTTGTCCTTGTCCTTATGGTTTAGACCATTTTTACAAAGGTTTTGCTGTCATTTAAGTGGGATTTGGGAAGTAGTAAAAGTAAATATGTATGTTTAACATGGAAGTTCTATTATTAATTTTAAAAGTATTACCCCTCTTATATGTATAACACAAAATTTTATGAAGCTCATGTTTTTTCAGAAAGGAGACTATCATTTTGGTGACATTGTGAAAAATGGGCTTTTTATCAATTCCTGTTTCAATAAAGTATTTTCATGCTATTTCTCTGATTGCATTAGAAATCATAATATTTTTCTCATTTGTTGCTATTCCTGTATTTTCTTGGGTCATTTCCATGTCCTGTTCTTCAATACAGACTTTGTAATTTACCAGTCTTTTTCATCCAGCTTTTTCACTTTCAGTTTTCTTTCACTTTCAACTTCGAGTTGAATTATACATGCTTTCTGGCTGATTCACGTGGCACAGCCACATAACTATGGCTAGAAGTAAGCTGACTTCTGCTTGCTAACATACACCATAAGAAATTTATGTAATTTAATTGATGTTAAGATATCTAAATGACACTGATATAATATATACATTGATATAATTAATATAGACATATAAATTTAATTTCAGAGAACTTCATCTACAATAAATTTGTCACCAGGAGAAGTGGAAGAAGAAGATGATGATGAAAACACTTGTGGGCCCTCAGGACTCTGGGAAGCATTAACTCCTTGTAATGGCTGTAGGAACCTTGGCTTCCCCATTCTTGCACAGGTAATGGTTTGCTTTCTTAAGGTACAATAAAACATAAAAATGGTTGCCTATGTTTTTAAGTAAATTTCTTTTCTTCCCCTCTGCAAATCCAATTAGTGTCTTCTTCACTTCGTAATTTTTCTTCAGTTGAAGGTCAGTAAAATGCTTATGTAATTAGCTGTACATGTATGCATATGCAAACACATAGTCTATATAAATTTTTGTGCTTGTTTTATTTTTGTCATGATGCTAGTTCCAGAAAAATTGAGTTGTTTATGAAGTTTTAGTATCTATGATTTGGAAATATTTCATTAAAAAATGCTATTTTGAAATTAAATCACAATTTATATTTAAATAATAATAAAAATGATTTAAAAGGAAGCATATGAAAGCTCTTTAAAAGCAGCAGTGATTATTTTTCTTAGCACAATGGAATATCATAGAATAATGTGTGCCACTGAAGATTATGCACTACAATTCAAAAATGAGACCAGAACACTAAAACATCATTTACAATTTTGAAATCATTTCACTACTCATTAAGTCACTTTTAATTCTATTGTGTCACCTTCAAATTTTTGTTGTGTACTGTGGTCTGTAAGCCCTTAGAGGAGTTTCAGAAATAAATAAAATAAGCCAAACAGAATTAGGAAATGTGAAGCCACAAAGAAAATATCTCTACATGAAGACGAAAAAGCACTTAATATGAAAAACAGTGTAATGGCAAAGGTATGTATATGTAGCCACATAGAACATGAGTGCCAAAATAATCTAGGACAGAAAATAACTCATTATATCTCAAAAATATTATTTTCTGTTTTGCAACAAATATGAAACAGTTTTGTCTAAGAAACCATTACATGTTTTTACATGTATGTAATAATTTGATCACAGCCACCCAAATTACAATATAAATTTATTGTAGCACACTAACTAGGATAATCAAATCAGCATATAGTACTTAAAGAAACTCTTCACCTTAATATGAACTATTTATAGAACTTTATGACAATTTATACTAACCATTAAAGAATTATTATCAATATATACTGGGCTATGAGATCCATAAAGGTAGAGACTATGTGTTGCTTGGTGTCTCCGATCTAATGCCAACATTGTTCCTGGCATGTTGTCAGAATTAAGTAGTAGTTGAATTAAATAATAAACAAATGTGTATGTTCTGTAGGGTTTCATTTCTTCACTTAAAGTTTTTACGTATAGAGTTTTACCTCATATACAGAAGGGTGTACGAGAAAGGAAATTAAGAAACATAGGTTTTAATTTTATTAATATTCTCTTATCTGCTTAACAATTTACCAATAATTGAATGTTTTTACCTATTTTTTTGTTTTATAAAATTAACACCTTTGTATTTTTTATTTTAAAAGTAGAATTCTTATAAAGTAGTAGGGCTCTAAGCTATCAATAATATATGGCTGTATCTGGGTTCTCCATTACCTTACTAACATTTACTTTTATTTTTTTAATTTTAATTTATTTTGTTTTATTAGGTTTGGTAGTAGGCTTGGTAGTAACTTGCTTTTGGTTTACAATTTTTAAATATTTTTCTTTGACTATTTTTCTGTGGAGACTTGCATTGCTCCAATAGGTATTGAGTATTACTATGTTAGTAGTTACATTTACCATAAAATGTTTCCCAGCCTGCAGTTTTTCTTTTTTTCTTAATATTGTATGAGCGTATGTTGTGTAGTTTTTTAAACTATCAAATTCATTAAACTTCTTGGTCTTATTTTTTTGATCCATTTCATCCAGAATTCCTTTTAACAAATTTCAAATATGGCTCTATATTTGTTTTTAACTTGCTGATATATGGTTTTTCTATGACTTCCCATTTGGCAATAACTCCCATTACTTTCATTATATTTCATCCTGTTTGGCGTGGGGTTTCTTCTGAACCCCTTAATTTTCCTATTTTTAAAAACAATGAACCCCCTTTTGATATTTGTACATATATATGGCAGGAGAAATCATTATTTTATTAAAACTATTAACTGACATTGTCTGCTTTTTAAATTTATATTTTATAATTACTATGTCAAGTTTAAAAAGTATTCTTATTGGGATTTTAATTGTTACTGCATTAAATCTATAAATTTATTTGAGATGCAGTATGTTTTTTTTAATGTCTTCAATCTAACAAATCAAAAGTAGAATTCTTTTACCAGTGTTCTCTTCTAGCCTTCTTTTACTAATGTTCTCAATTTGTGATGAGCTCCCCTTTAACATTTATATGTGTGTGTGTGTGTGTGTGTGTATATATATATATATATATATATATATATACACACACACATCCATATATATATATAATTACAATAAAATTTTAATGTGTGATGGTGCAAAACTATAAAAATACTTTATTATATTTCACAACAAAATTAATGTGCAATGGTTGGCACACTAGTATAGCTTAATACATTTATAGTTTAAAACTTTGATGTCATGTTGCTTTCTAGGCTTAATTTACCTTGTCCTGCCTCCTATTGGTTGCTTCTGTCCCTGGTTATGTATTTTGGAAGTTTTAGAATTTTCTTTGGCTAATAAATGTAGATCATAGATGGATCGGGATCTTTGAGAGTAATCTTTAGCATTTTATTCTGTCATCTGTTCATTTAATCACAATATCAAGTGAAGGGAAGGTTACAGATAGTTCAGAGCCTGATTGTAAATCCCTATTTAGTTTTATTACTACCCTTTCCTGTTAATAGAGCATATGTTATTAGAGCAGAGAATTTGAGTTGAGCAGAGAATTTGAGTTGAGTTGTATGGTGGATGATAATTGCTTTCCTCCACCATCTTAGATGAGATGTCCACCTCTGCACCATGTGCAGTGCAGGGCTTTGAGGCTCTTTCCTAAAGAGTCAGTCCTGATGGGTGGAGACCCTCTGTTCACCATCCTGTTCACTCATGTAGCCTTCACTCGGTAAGGTTGAGATGAGGGGTCTGGATACTAAGTCTTTAGCTGTTTTGCAACATGCTTGCCAGCAGTCTCTGCTCCTGCAATCACCATACTCATGCTGCACCATGGGGAGATGCCAACAGCTCTTATTGATGGGCTAGAAGTACCCTCTGAGGACAAGAGGACTTGCAGTCCTTGCTAACAACAATATTAAGACATGTTGAAAGCAACCACTATGACCATGCTGACTGTACTTCCTCCTGGATCTAGGAAGGCTGCTCCTGCTAGGGCTGTGTTTCTCTTTTGAGTCTGCAAACATGGTTGCAGTCATATGCACAGCACCAGTGGTGGTGCCTGTTGTTACAATTGCTCCTTTTATCAGGCTCTGTAGGCTTTGTAACTGCAGAATTATGTGAACTCTTAAATGCAGTATAAGTGGGAGGCATGATGAATTCATTCCTCCCCAGCATAATCATAATAGGTGGCCCCAAACACTTGAGGGTTTATGTGAAGGCTCCTGATGCTCACTTGATCTTGATTCCTTCCATAGAAATAGGTAGCATTTGCCTAGGGAAAGACAAGTAAAATAAAGTGAGACCAGAAAGACTGCTCCCTTCTACTCCTATAGCTAAACAAAAGAGCTTATAATAAGAATTTTGAGCTCTCAAGTCCACTCTCCCATTTGATGCAACAGTGCCCCCTACAGTATCTCCACAGTGACCACAATGATCATCCAATTTGCTTGGACAGTTTGTGTCAGTGAGAACACTTACTAAAATACACTTTTGTTAGTATTTCTGCTGGTCAGGTGGTATGTGCTTTAATATTTTGATAGCTACTAGCAAATTGTGCACATCTCACTGTCACTGATGTATACAAAAATCAGTACAAGGCAGTCAAGGGGAGACATACATTCTGCAACATGTCAGCTTAGCTGGGTTGGAGTATGTTCAAGAATAGATTGGATGATGAAATTAGAACACTCCCTAACGCCATACACAAAAATAAACTCAAAATGGATTAAAGACCTAAATGTGAGGCCAGACACTATAAAACTCTTAGAGGAAAACATAGGCAGAACACTCTATGACATAAATCACAGCAAGATCCTTTTTGACCCACCTCCTAGAGAAATGGAAATAAAAACAAAAATAAATGAATGGCACCTAATGAAACTTAAAAGCTTTTGCACAGCAAAGGAAACCATAAACAAGACGAAAAAACAACCCTCAGAATGGGAGAAAATATTTGCAAATGAATCAATGGACAAAGAATTAATCTCCAAAATATATAAACAGCTCTTGCAGCTCAATATTAAAAAACAAACAGGGCTTCCCTGGTGGCACAGTGGTTGAGAGTCCGCCTGCTGATGCAGGGGACACAGGTTCATGCCCCAGTCCGGGAAGATCACACATGCCGTGGAGTGGCTAGGCCCGTGAGTCATGGCCGCTGAGCCTGCGCCTCCGGAACCTGTGCTCTGCAACGGGAGAGGCCACAACAGTGAGAGGCCCGCATACCGCAAAAAAAACCCAAAAAACAACCCAATCAAAAAATGGGCAGAAGACCTAAATAGACATTTCTCCAAAGAAGACATACAGATGGCCAAGAGGCACATGGAAAGCTGCTCAACATCACTAATTATTAGAGAAATGCAAATCAAAACTACAATGAGGTATCACCTCACACCAATCAGAATGGCCATCGTCAAAAAATCTACAAACAATAAATGCTGGAGAGGGTATGGAGAAAAGGGAACCCTCTTGCACTGTTGTTGGGAATGTAAATTGATACAGCCACTATGGAGAACAGTATGGAGTTTCCTTAAACTAAAAATAGAACTACCATATGACCCAGCAATCCCACTACTGGCATATACCCAGAGAAAACCATAACTCAAAAAGACACATGCATCCCAATGTTCATTGCAACAGTATTTACAATTGCCAGGACATAGAAGCAACCTAAATGTCCATCAACAGATGAATTGATAAAGAAGATGTTGCACATATATACAATGTAATATCACTCAGCCATAAAAAGGAACAAAACGGTGTCATTTGCAGAGATGTAGATGGACCTAGAGACTGTCATACAGAGTGAAGTAAGTCAGAAAGAGAAAAATATCTTATATTAATGTGATATCTATCTATCTATCTATATCTATCTATCTATCTATCTATCTATCTATCTATCTATCTATCTATCTATCTATGGAACCTAGAAAAATGGTATACATGATCTTATTTGCAAAGCAGAAATAGAGACACAGACGTAGAGAACAAATGTATGGATACCAAGGGGGAAGGGGGGATGAGATGAATTGGGAGATTGGGATTGACATATATACACTATTATGTATTAAATAGATAACTAATGAGAACCTACTGTACAGCACAGGGAACTCTCCTCGGTGCTCTGTGGTGACCTAAATGGGAAGGAAATCCAAAAAAGAGGGGATATATGTATATGTGTGGCTGATTCACTTTGCTGTATAGAGAAACTGACACAGCAGTGTAAAGCAACTATAGTCCAATAAAAAAATGAGAAAAGCTAGAGAAACATAAAAAAAAGAATAGATTGGATGGTCAGGATGCTGCAGATGGCAATACAATATTGGATATGAAATTAAGGGTTGCTGACAGCTAAGGAATCTCTGAAATACAGCCTTGGGAAACACTTTGGAGAAGTACTAGGAACCTCCTCAGTGTGCCATGGCCTCCAAATGAGGCTCATTTGGCCCTGAGTCCTTCCAAAAATCCATGTATTTTCCAGGTGAGCCTGTGTACCAAAGCCTCTGCAGGACCTTTAGCTCTTCTCCCTAAGCACCTTGGCCTCGTCTTTTAGAGATTATGGAGTGC
The DNA here is from genome assembly GCF_964270905.1 of Leucopleurus acutus. Taxonomy (NCBI): domain Eukaryota; kingdom Metazoa; phylum Chordata; class Mammalia; order Artiodactyla; family Delphinidae; genus Leucopleurus; species Leucopleurus acutus. Next base: position 82,221,415 of record NC_139152.1, on the reverse strand, counting down.
TTACCACTGGGCCCTTACTCTCTTCCTCAAACCCAGTTATGTCCAGAGTGTCCCTAGCTGGAATGACCTGGGTGCTGCTGTAAGCCTCCACTGGTGGTCTCAGGATGTAAATGAGGTTTTCCCACTGAATGAAAAGATCTCTTGTATCTGAAGGGGGACACAGCTGAAGGTAGAAAGAGCGGCCAGTGGTAAGCTTCAGGTGGAGCTGTTGTTTTTTACTGTTATGGATGGATATCTTTACAAACTTCAAGGGAAGCAGCCTGGTTAGCTCTAAGATCTGTGTAGGCTTTTTACCTCTTTCCTGGGTGGCAGGGCCATATCTGTTATAGTCATCACAGATAGCAGCTGGTCGGGCCAGCAGCATGACATCAGGTAGTGTGAGGCGGGGGCTGGTACGAACGATGCCCACAGTCACCATTCGGGCCCAGTTGTGCACATCAATCACTTCTCCTTTTCTGCTGACCTGTATAAAGTCACTGTCAAACACTGGTGCATAGTGGAATATAGGGTACTCCCCCTTGTACAAGTGTTGCTGCAGTTTCCCCATGGAGGTATTAAACTTGCTCATTGCAAGGCTGCCTTCGGCTTTGTAGTATGGTAATGTATATTGGCTGTTCATCGCTATCTTTTATCAAGACAGCTCCTAGAGGCTCCTCTGCACCTTCCTTACCACACCTTGCAGGGCGTCCTGTTTCCCTGGTCTCTCTGGCAGGTGGGCTAGCAGTGGTCTTATGCAGGCTTTGTCTCTGAGTGACTGAGGACAGGGTGGGGGAGCTGATTACTGACTGTTCAGTGCTAGAGACAGTTGCTCCTGGACCTGACTGTGCCCTGCCTAGAGCATGGAGACGTCAGGACATGCAGAGGCTGGGGCCCCAGTAGATATCAGGGTGCACAGATGTTGATGTGCACAGATATTGGTATTCAGTCGTAATTCCACTGCACCTCTCCTCCAGAAACTGTAGCTTCCAACTAGGCCTAAACCCCTCACAAGGCCACACAGATCAGCAGACCACCCCTCCTCCCATGGGTGGATCTAAGGATCTTAATACGTACTGACAAATTGCTTTCAGAAAGGGTTAGACAAACTTTCTGTTAGGTATGAGTTAAAATATGCATACTGTCTTATCCAGCACTTCTAACTGCAAACAGTTAGAATTAATTGTAGACAGTTTACCTTAAAGAGAATTGGACAAGGTGGTAAACAAGCTGGATGTACAGAATGTTTATCAAGGTTTATTGTAGCAAAAAATATCATAAACAGGATTAATATCTTACAGTGAGGATTTGGTTAAATAAATTATGGAGCATTCTATGAAAGAATACTCTGAAGCCGTAAGAATGATTATGTAGTTCCCTATTTATTGAAATGAAAAGATATACCTGATTTTTTTTTTTTAAGAAAAAGAGCAAAACAAACATTTCAAACTAGCTTTATACTTGTGGTCCAATTTATGTAAAATCGTCTGTGTATGTGTGTTTGGGTATGAAAGTATAATATGTTCAGTGAAATGTTTAAAGTACTTATTTCTGGATGGTGTAAATTTTATTTTCTTTATAATTTCTATTTTTTTATTAGGATATTATTTCTATTAACAGGAAGAGTAAAGCTATTTTTATTAACAATATCTATTTTTACAGCCGTCAAAAATTTTATGTTTTGACACATCCTCAAAATGCTGAGATTTTCCCTAGACATCTGTACCCTGACTACATGGTGAAAAGAGCCTTAAACATCACATTTATGCTCTATTCTTTACTCATTATCAAATTGGCCTACTAAAAAACGTTCTGAGAAATTTTGCCAGCTATTATAAATATTATAAATTCAGTAAGATTAAAATATCTTTATTGGCATGACAATATACATAACACGCACATACGTATGCACATAAAGCCATAGTTTTTGAGTCTTCAGTTCTGTAAGTAAAAATGAACATTTTCTTCCCTTCATATTGAAGTATCTGGTTATTTCTGGTAATATGAATATTTTATTCTTTATTTATTGAGAGGCCTAGTCACATATCAATAGCAATTCTTACTGGCCTGTCCAAAGTCTTTATATTTTGATTTCCACTTCACGTCTACATTATTTATAATTAGTAAAAAGAATAAGCCTAACATACGTTTACTAATCAAACTAACCTTTCAAATGTATCCAAGAGGTTCTGGTATTTGTTGAAAGGAATAGGTACCACTGGATACAGTATAATTTAATTTAGGTGCTTTTTAAAAAGTAAAGTGAAGATATACCAATTTTCTTAAAAACACTTTTATGCTGTGCACATATGTTACAAGATATTTATCTTAGGCTTCCACTAGACCACTGAGCTAATTGCCTTGTCTCCAGGGAAACCAGAAGCTATATTACTTGTAGGGCCTAAGGACTTTCAGGATTTTTTCCTAATCAGTCATTAGACCAACAACAGTAGAACCTCTCTTACTTGGCCTGGTAACTATGAGTATCAGTGTAGTGTTCTGGCAAATATGTCTATTTTCATGAGTCTGATGAAGTTTATCTTAAATTCCTCTAGGTATTTAGAAAACTATCTTAATATTTGCTTCAATACTTAAGAAGCTCAGATGGCTAAATAAAAATCTACCTGGAACTGAGATTAATAAATTCTTGGGAGACTAACCTAAGAAAACATTGGTACGATTTATGTCAGAGAATGTTTTGCCTGTGTTCTCTTCCAGGAGTTTTATGGTGTCATGTCTTATGTATGTTTTGAGTTTATTTTTGAGTTTATTTTTGTACATGGTATGAGGGTGTGTTCTAACTTCATTGATTTACATGCAGGTGTCCGACTTTCCAAGCACCACTTGCTGAAGAGACTGTCTTTTTCCCATTTTATATTCTTGCCTCCTTTGTCAAGGATTAATTGACCATAGGTGTGTGGGTTTATTTCTGGGCTCCCTATTCTGTTGCATTGATCCGTATGCCTGTTTCTGTACCAAAAGGTAACATGCACCCCCATGTTCATAGCAGCACTGTTCACAATAGCCAAAACGTGAAAACAACTTAAATGTCCATCAACAGATGAATGGATAAAGAAGTTGTGATTGTATACGTATACACAATACTGTTCAGCCATAAAAAAGAATGAAATAATGTCATTTACAGCAACATGGATACAACTGGAGATTAGCATACTAAGTGAAGTAAGTCAGAAAGAGAAAGACAAATACCATATGATATCACTTATATGTGTAATCTAAAATATGACACAAATGAACTTATCTACAAAACTGAAACAGACTCATAGACAAAGGGAACAGACTTGTGGTTGCCAAGGGGAAGCGGGGAGGGAGAGGGATGGACTGGGGTTGGTAGATGCAAACTATTACATTTAGAATGGGTAAACAACAAGGTCCTACTGTAGAGCACAGGGAACTATATTCAATATCCTGTGATCAACTATAATGGAAAAGAATATAAAAAAAAGAATGTCTACGTGTGTATTACTGAGTCACTTTGCTGCACAGCAGAGATTGGCACAACATTGAAAATTAACTATAACTTAAATAAAAAAATTTTTTTAAATAAATTATTTTTATGTAAATGCAGCAGCTCTTAGCTTTTCATAGTTAGTCATTAGACATTCTTAAAATAAATTTATGTTCCTTCTCCTCTACATAAGAGTCTGTGTCACTGGGTAAATTATTTAACCTCCCTGGGCCTTATATTTGTCATCCTTGACATTGAGATGATACTTTAGGTATCGTTCAACTCCAGAATAGTTACGGTTTTGGATAGGGGTTTAACTTTTCCCCTGTAATAAAACTACTACATACTTTGGAAATATTCCAAACAAAAATAATAAGGAATTATTCAGATATTAACAGCTCTGGGAATTTGTGATGCAGTACATAATCTTATTCTGTTGCTGAATTTCTTCTTGCCAAAACTTTTAAAAGAACCAACATTTGAAATTTGGAAATGGCAAAAATGTTATTTCAGTAAGATGAGCATTCAGTGGGGGCAGTGCTTAAAACTATGTAAGTGAAAATATGGGTTAAACATTTTAAACAGAATTCAGTTAATAATGGACATGGCTGTAGTAGGCAGATTAATTCCCTCCAAAGATGCCCATATCTAATCTTTACAACTTGTGAATATGTGACCTTACATGGCAAAGGGACTTTGCAGATATGATTAAGTTAAGGATCCTGAGGTAGGGAGATACCCTGGATTATTCAGGTGGACCCAGTGTGAGCCCAATGGTCCTTATGATGATCCAGTGGGTAAGACTCTGTGCTCCCAATGCAGGGAGCCAGGGTTTGATCCCTGCTTGGGGAACTAGATCCCGCATGCATGCCGCAATTAACAAGTCCACATGCTGCACTAAGAAGCCCGCATGCCACAACTAAGAAGCCCACATGCCACAACTAAGAAGTCCTCATGCTGCAACTAAAGGTCCCACCTGCTGCAATGAAGATCCCCTGTGCCACTACAAAGACCCAGTGCAGCCAAAATAAATAAGTAAATAAATAAATAAATATTTTAAAAAGAAAAAGGATAGAGGGTCAAAGTCAGAGAAGGATATGTGATGATGGATACAGAGGTTGAAGTGATGTGGCCATGAACCAAGGAATGTAGTTGGCTCAAAAGTAGGAAATGCATTCTCCCCTAGAGGATCCAGCCCCACCAATACCTTGATTTTAGCCCTGTGAGAATCATTTTGGACTTTTGACATTCAGAACTATAAGAGAATAAATTTCTGTTGTTTTAAGCTACTGAGTTTGTGATAATTTGTTATAGCAGCCCTGGGAAACTAACACACATTTTGGTACCTGGAAGTGGGATGCTGCTGTAACAAATACACTAAAATGTGGAAGTGGCTTTGGAGTTGGACAGTGGATAGGAGCTGGAATAATTTTGAGTAGCATGATAGAAAAAGCCTAGATTGCCTTGAACATAAATGTGACTATTAAAGATTCTTCCAGGAGGGCTCATAAGTAACTGATATGGTACAGAAAACCTATTTTGTCTTAGAAAATACCTAAATTGTCATAAACAGCACCATACTCAATGCTGAAAAGCAGAAAGCAGTTCCTTTAAGATCAGGAACAAGAGGTGGATGAACACACTTACCACTTTTATTCAGCATAGTTTTGGAAGCCCTAGCCACAAGAATCAGAAAAGAAAAATAAAAGGAATCCAAATTGAAAGGGGAAGAAATAAAGCTCTCACTGGGAATTCACTTGCAGTCTAGTGGTTAGGACTCTGCACTTTCACTGCCAAGGGCACGAGTTCAATCTCTGGTTGGGGAACTAGGATCCTGCAAGCTGCATGGCGTGGCCTAGAAACAAAATAAAACAAAAACCCCCCAAAACAACAACCAACTCTCACTGTTTGCAGATGACATGATACTATATGTAGAAATCCTAAAGTTGCCACCAAAAAACTATTAGATATAATAAATGAATTCCGTAAAGTTACATGATAAACAATTGATATACAAAAATATGTTGTTTCTATACACCAACAATGGACTATCAGAAAGAGAAATTAAGGAAGCAATCCCATTTAGAATTGCATCAATAAGAATAAAATACCTAGGAATAAATCCAACCAAGGAGGTAAAAGACCTGCTGTTCAGAAAACTATAAGCCTCTGCTGAAAGAAATTGAAGATGACACAAAATAATGGAAAGATATACTGTGCATATGGACTGGAAGAATTAATATTTTTAAAATAACCACACCTCCAAAGGCAATCTACAGATTCAATGCAATCTCTGTCAAAATACCCACGGCATTTTTCACAGAGCTAGAACAAATAATTCTAAAATTTTTATGGAAACACAAAAGATCCTGAGCAGCCAAAACAATCTTGAGAAAGAACAAAGCTGGAGGTATCATGCTCCCTCATTTCAAACTATACTACAAAGCTATAGTAATCAAAATAATATGGTACTGGTGCAAAAACAGACACATAGATCAATGGAACGAAATAGAGATCCCAGAAATAAACCCACACTTATATGATCAATTAATCTCTGACAAATGAGGCAAGAACATACAATGGGGAAAAGACAGCCTCTTCAATAAATGGTGTTGGGAAAACTGGACAGCTACATGCAATAGAATCAAGCTGGAATACTTTCTCACACCATATACAAAAAAAAAAACAACCCTCAAAATAGATTAAAGACTTAAATATGAGACCTGAAACCATAAAACTGCTACAAGAAAACATAGGCAGTATGCTCTTTGACATCAGTCTTAGCAATATTTTTTTGGTTATGTCTCCTCAGGCAAGTGAGGTAAAAGCAAAAATAAACAAATGGGACTACATTGAACTAAAAAGCTTTTGCACCGTGAGCTAAACTATCAACAAAAGAAAACAGCCTACTGAATGGGAGAAAACATTTGCAAATGGTATATCCAATAAGGGGTTAATATACAAAATATACAAATAACTCATTCAACTCAACATCAAAACAAACAACTTGATTAAAAAGTAGACAGAGGATCTGAATAGACATTTTTCCAAAGAAGGCATACAGATAGTCAACAGGCACATTAAAAGATGCTGAACATCACTAGTGGTCAGGGATATGCAAATCAAAACCGCAAAGAGATACCAGCTCACACCTGTCAGGATGGCTGTTATCAAAGACAACAAGAAAAAAACCCCAAAAAACAAATAACCAGTGTTGGCTAGGATGTAGAGAAAAGGGAACCCTCCTGCACAGATGATGGGAATGTAAACTATTGTCGTTGCTATGGAAAATAGTATGGCAGTCTCTCCAAAAATTAAAAATAGAACTAACAGACAATCCAGCAAATCTACTCCTGGGTATTTATCTGAAGAAAATGAAAACAGTAGTTTGAAAAGATATATGCACCCTTATGTTCATTGCAGCATTATTTATAATAGCCAACATATGGAAGCAGCCTAAGTGACTGTCAATGGATGAATGGATAAGAAGGTGTGGTATATACATACACAATGGAATATTACTCAGCCATAAAAATATTCTTGCTGTTGGTGACACCGTGGATGGACCTAGAGGGTATTATGCTAAGAAAAATGTCAGGTAAAGAAAGATAAATACCATTGAATGTAAATGAATAAGGAAATATAAACAGATTCATAGATACAGAGAACAAACTGGCAGTTTCCAGAAAGGAGAGGGTGAAGGGATGAGTGAAATAGGAAGAGAGGTTAAGAAGTACAGTCTTCCAGTTATAAGTCATGGGGTTGTAATGTGCATCATAGGGAATATAGTCGATAACACTAATAAATTTGTATGGTGTTAGGTGGTAATGACTTACTGTGGTGATCGTTTTGTAATACATAAAAATATTGAATCACTATGTCATACAGCTGAAACTAATATAATATTGTAAGTCAATTATACTTCAATAAAAATACTTTATTGCTAAAAACTATTCATCATCTGATCTGAGTCTTCAGAGAGTTACAATCTTTTTGCTGGTGGAGGATTTTGCCTCAGTGTCAATGGCTGCTGACTCATCAGGGTAGTATTTGCTGCAGGTTGGGGTGGCCGTGCCAATTTCTTAACATAAGATCATAATGAAGTTCGCTGCATCAACTGACTCTTCCTTTCATGAATGATTTCCCTGTAGCATGCAAGGATGTTTGATAGCATTTTACCCACAGTAAAACTTCTTTCAAAATTGGAGTCAATCCTCTCAAACCCTGCAGCTGCTCTATCAACTAATAAGTTTATGTAATATTTGAAATCCTGTTGTCATTTTAATAATCTTTACAGCATCTTCACCAGGAGTAGATTCCATCTCAAGAAACCACTCTCTTTGCTCATTCGTAAGAAGCATCTCCTCATCCATTAAAGTTTTATCATGAGACTGCAGCAATTCAGTCACATCTTCAGGCTTCACTCCTAATTCTTGTTCTCTTGCAGTTTCTACCACATCTGCAGTTACTTCCTCCATTGAAGTCTTAAACTCCTCAAAAGTCATTCATGAGGATTGAAATCAACTTCTTCGAAACTCTTGTTAATGTTAATATTTTGACCTCTTCCCATGAATCATAAATGTTCTTAGTGGCATCTAGAATGGTGAATCCTTTCCTGAAGGTTTTCAATTGACTGCCCAGATGCATCAGAGGAATCATAGTCTATGACAGCTTAGCCTTACAAATGTATTTCTTAAATCTTAATACTTGAAAGTCAAAATGACTCCTTGATCCATGGGCTGCAGAATGAATATTGTGTTAGCAGGCATGAAATCAACATGAATCTTGTACATCTCTATCGGAGCTCATGGGTGATCAGGTGCTTCTCAGTAATATCTTGAAAATACTTTTTATTTTTTCTGAATAGTATCAACAGTGGACTTAAAATATTCAGTAAACCATGTTGTAAGCAGATGGACTGTCATCCAGGATTTTTTTTTCCATTTTTAGAGCATAGACAGAGTAGATTTAGCATAATTCTTTAGGGCCCTAGGATTTTAAGAATGTTAAGTGAGCATTGGCTTCAACTTGAAGTCACCAGCTGCATTAGTTCCTAATATGAGAGGCAGCCTGTCCTTTGGTGCTTTGAAGCCAGGCATTGACTGCTCTTTACCTATGAAAGTCCTAGATGGCATCTTCTTCCAATATGAGGCTGTTTCTCTAAATTGAAAATCTGTTGTTTAGTATAGCTACCTTTATTAATTATCTTAGCTAGATCTTCTGAATAACTTGATGCAGTTTCTGCATCAACACTTGCTTCTTCACCTTACACTTTTCTTTAAATTTTTTTTTTTTTTTTCCAGCACGTGGGCCTCCCACTGCCGTGGCCCCTCCCGCCACGGAGCATAGGCTCCAGACGCGCAGGCCCAGCGGCCATGGCTCAGGGTCCAGCCGCTCCGCGGCGTGTGGGATTCTCTCGGACCGGGGCACGAACCCGTGTCCCCTGCATCGGCAGGCGGACTCCCAACCACTGCGCCACCAGGGAAGCCCCACCTTACACTTTTATATTTTGGAGACAGCTTCTTTCCCTAAACCGCATGAACCAATTTCTGCTAGCCTTAAACTTTTCTTCTGCAGTTTACTCATCTCTCTCGGCTTTCATAGCATTGAAGAGAGTTAGGGACTTGCTCTGGATTAGGCTTTGGCTTAAGCAAATGTTGTGGCTGGTTTAGTCTTCTGTCCAGACCACTGAAACTCTCTACATCAGCAATAAGTCTGTTTCGCTTTCTCATTTGTGTGTTCACTGCATTAGCACTTTAAATTTTCTTCAAGGGCTTTTCCTTGGCATTCACAACTTGGCTGATTGTTTGGCGCAAGAGCCCTAGCTTTTGGACTGTCTCAGCGTTCAGGGTGTCTTCCTCACTAAGCTTAATTGTTTCTAGGCTTTGATTTAAAGTGAGATAACATGCGACTCTTCCTTTCACTTGAACACTTATAGGCCACTGTAAGGTTATTAATTGGCATAATTTCAATATTGTTGTGTCATGGAAAAAGGAGGCCTGAGGAGAGGAATAGAAAGGCTGGTTGGTGGAGCAGTCGGAACACACACATTTATCGATTGTTTTCCTTTTTACTTGGGCACTGTTCATGGAGCTCCCAAACAATTACAATAGTAACATCAAAGATCACTGATCACAGATCACCACAATATAATAATAATGAAAAAGTTTGAAATATTGTGAATTATCAAAATGTGACATGGAGACATGAAGTGAGCAAATGCTTTGGAACAAAGGCAATTATAGACTTATTCATTGCAGGGTTGCCAGAAACTTTGAATTGGTACAAAATCTGTGAGCACAGTTACGTGCATCGCAATAAAATGAGGTATGGCTGTAAATGTATAATAATGTAAACGTATAATGTGTATAAGTATATATGCATATATATATATATATATATATACACAGTGTGTATTTTTAATTCTGTAATTTATCCTGGGTTCCTTCCTGCTCTCAAATTAATGATCAGTTGTACCAGCACCATTCATTGAATAGTCCAGCCTTTCTCAATTGATTTTTTTTTTTTTTTTGGCTGCGTTGAGTCTTCGTTGCTGTGCGCAGGCTTTCTGTCTAGTTGTGGCGAGCAGGGGCTACTCTTCGTTGTGGTTCTCAGGCTTCTCACTGCAGTGGCTTCTCTTGTTGTGGAGCACGGGCTCTAGGCGCACGGGCTTCAGTAGTTGTGGCACGCAGGCTCAGTAGTTGTGGCTTGCGGGCTATAGAGTGCAGGCTCAGTAGCTGTGGCATATGGGCTTAGTTGCGCCATGGCATGTGGGATCTTCCCAGACTAGGGCTTGAACCCATGTCCCCTGCATTGGCAGGTGGATTCTTAACCACTGCGCCACCAGACAAGTCCCTCTCTATTGATTTTAAATGTTACATTTGCATACATTTCCCTGTTGAACTTAAAAAAAATTGTGGTTAAATACACATTTAATATAGGAACAATTTTAAAGTATACCACCACTCTACTTTCTATCTCTTGATTTTGACTACTTTACCTCACTTAAATGGGATCATATCAGTATTTGTCTTTTTGTGACTGGCTGTTTTACTTAGCATAATGTCCTCAAGGTTTATCCACTTTATAGCATGTTTTAGAATTTCCTTCCTTTTTACAGCTGAGTAATATTCCATTGTATCTGTGTACCACATTTTGTTATCCATTCATCCACTGATGGATTCTTGGGTGGTTTCCACCTTTTGGGTCTTGTGAATAATGCTTCTGTGAATATGGATGTGCAAATACCTCTTTGAGATCCTACTTTAAGTTCTTCGGATAAATACACAGTAGTGAAATTTCTGGATGATATGGAAATTCTAGTTTTAATTTTTCAAGGAACCACCAGACTGTTTTCTATAGTTCCCCACATCATTCATTTCCACCAGCAATGCACAAGTGTTCCAATTTCTCCACATCCTCATCAACACTTGTTATTTTCTGTTTTTTTTTTTTTTTGATAGTAGCTACTCTAATGGGCTTCAGGTGACATTTCATTATAATGTTAATTTGCATTTCTCTGACAATTAAGTGATGTTGAGCATATTTTCATATGCTTGTTGGTCATTTGTATATCTTCTTTGAAGAATGTCTATTCAAGTCCTGTATCCATTTTAAACATTTGATTATTTTATTGTTATCTTTTTTTTTCTTTTTAGTTTTAACATCTTTATTGGACTACAATTGCTTTAAAATGGTGTGTTAGTTTCTGCTGTATAACAAAGTGAATCAGCTGTACGTATTCATATATCCCCATATCTCCTCCCTCTGCGTCTCCCTCCCACCCCTCTAGGTGGTCACAGAGCACCAAGCTGATCACCCTGTGCTGTGCGGCTGCTTCCCACTAGCAAAATATTTTATATTTGGTAGTGTATATATGTCCATGCCATTCTCTCACTTCATCCTAGCTTACCCTTTTCCTCCCGACGTCCTGTAGTCCATTCTCTACATCTGCATCTTTATTCCTGTCCTGCCCCTAGGATCTTCAGAACCTTTTCTTTTTTGTTGTTTTTAGATTCCATATATATGTGTTAGCATACGGTATTTGTTTTTCTGTTTCTGACTTACTTCACTCTGTATAATAGACTCTAGGTCCATCCACCTCACTACAGATAACACAGTTTCATTTCTTTTTATGGCTGAGTAATATTCCATTGTATATATGTGCCACATCTTCTTTATCTGTTCATCTGTTGATGGACACTTAGGTTGCTTCCATGTCCTGGCCATTGTAAATAGAGCTGCAATGAACATTATGCTACATGACTCTTTTTGAGTTATGGTTTTTTCAGGGTATATGCCCAGTAGTGGGATTGCTGGGTCATATGATACTCCTATTTTTAGTTTTTATAGGAACCTCCATACTGTTCTCCATAGTGGCTGTATCAATTTACATTCCCACCAACAATGCAAGAGGGATCCCTTTTCTCCACACCCTCTCCAGCATTTATTGTTTGTAGATTTTTTGATGATGGCCATTCTGACTGGTGTGAGGTGATACTTCATTGTAGTTTTGATTTGCATTTCTCTAATGATTAGTGATGTTGAGCATCCTTTCAAGTGTTTGTTGCAATCTGTATATCTTCTTTGGAGAAATGTCTATTTAGGTCTTCTGCCCATTTTTTTTTTTTTTTTGCGGTACGCGGGCCTCTCACCACTGTGGCCTCTCCCGTTGCGGAGCAGACTCAGCGCAGGCTCAGCGGCCATGGCTCACGGGCCCAGCTGCTCCGCAGCATGTGGGATCCTCCCAGACTGGGGCACGAACCCATGTCCCCTACATTGGCAGGCGGACTCTCAACCACTGCGCCAGCAGGGAAGCCCTCTGCCCATTTTTTGATTGGGTTGTTTGCTTTTTTGATATTGAGCTGCATGAGCTGCTTGTATATTTTGGAGATAAATCCTTTGTCAGTTGCTTCGTTTGAAAATATTTTCTCCCATTCTGAGGGTTGTCTTTTCGTCTTGTTTATGGTTTCCTTTGCTGTGCAAAAGCTTTTAAGTTTCATTAGGTCCCATTTGTTTACTTTTGTTTTTATTTCCATTTCTTTAGGAGGTGGGTCAAAAAGGATCTTGCTGTGATTTATGTCATAGAGTGTTCCACCTATGTTTTCCTCTAAGAGTTTTATAGTGTCTGGCCTTACATTTAGGTCTTAATCCATTTTGAGTTTATTTTTGTGTATGGTGTTACAGAGTATTCTAATTTCATTCTTTATATGTAGCTGTCCAGTTTTCCCAGCACCACTTATTGAAGAAACTGAGTTTTCTTCATTGTATATTCTTGCCTCCTTTGTCATAGATTAGGTGACCATATGTGCATGAGTTTATCTCTGGGCTTTCTGTCCTGTTCCATTGATCTATATTTCTGTTTTTGTGCCAGTATCATACTGTTTTTTGGTTTTTGTTTTCAAATTGAAGCTTCTTTTATTTTTTATTATCACATCCCACTAAAAATATAAATAGTTCCCTGTGCTATATACTACATCCTTGTTTCTTATCTATTTTTTTTTACATCTTTATTGGAGTATAATTGCCTTACAATGGTCTGTTAGTTTCTGCTTTATAACAGAGTGAATCAGTTATACATATGTTCCCATATCTCTACCCTCTTGCGTCTCCCTCCCTCCCACCCTCCCTATCCCACCCCTCTAGGTGGTCACAAAGCACCGAGCTGATCACCCTGTGCTATGTGGCTGCTTCCCACTAGCTATCTATTTTACGTTTGGTAGTGTATATATGTCCATGCCACTCTCTCACTGTGTCACAGCTTACCCTTCCCCCTCCCCATGTCCTCACGTCCATTCTCTAGTAGGTCTGTGTCTTTATTCCTGTCTGACCCTTAGGTTCTTCATGACATTTTTTTTTCTTAAATTCCATATATATGTTTTAGCATACGGTATTTGTCTTTCTCTTTCTGACTTACTTCACTCTGTATGACAGACTCTAGGTCCATCCACCTCATTACAAATAGCTCAATTTCGTTTATTTTTATGGCTGAGTAATATTCCATTGTATATATGTGCCACATCTTCTTTATCCATTAATCCGACGATGGACACTTAGATTGTTTCCGTCTCCTGGCTATTGTAAATAGAGCTGCAATGAACATTTTGGTACATGACTCTTTTTGAATTATGGTTTTCTCAGGGTATATGCCCAGTAGTGGGATTTCTGGGTCATATGGTAGCTCTGTTTGTAGTTTTTTAAAGAACCTCCATACTGTTCTACATAGTGGCTGTACCAATTCACATTCCCACCAGCAGTGTAAGAGTGTTCCCTTTTCTCCACACCCTCTCCAGCATTTATTGTTTCTAGATTTTTTGATCATGGCCGTTCTGACTGGTGTGAGATGATATCTCATTGTAGTTTTGATTTGCATTTTGATTTGCATTGATGTTGAGCATTCTTTCATGTGTTTGTTTGCAGTCTGTGTATCTTCTTTGGAGAAATGTTTATGTAGGTCTTCTGCCCATTTTTGGATTGGGTTGTTTGTTTTTTTGTTATTGAGCTGCATGAGCTGCTTGTAAAATTGGAGATTAATCCTTTGTCAGTTGCTTCATTTGCAAATATTTTCTCCTGTTCTGAGGGTTGTCTTTTGGTCTTCTTTATGGTTTCCTTTGCTATGCAAAAGCTTTGAAGTTTCATTAGGTCCCATTTGTTTATTTTTGTTATTATTTCCATTTCTCTAGGAGGTGGGTCAAAAAGGATCTTGCTGTGATTTATGTCATAGAGTGTTCTGCCTGTGTTTTCCTCTAAGAGTTTGATAGTTTCTGGCCTTACATTTACGTCTTTAATCCATTTTGAGCTTATTTTTGTATATGGTGTTAGAGAGTGATCTAATCTCATACTTTTACGTGTACCTGTCCAGTTTTCCCAGCACCACTTATTGAAGAGGCTGTCCTTTCTCCACTGTACATTCCTGCCTCCTTTATCAAAGATAAGGTGACCATATGTGCATGGGTTTATCTCTGGGCTTTCTATCCTGTTCCATTGATCTGTATTTCTGTTTTTGTGCCAGTACCATACTGTCTTGATTACTGTAGCTTTGTAGTATAGTGTAAAGTCAGGGAGCCTGATTCCTCCATTTCCGTTTTTCATTTCAAGATTGCTTTGGCTATTCGGGGTCTTTTGTGTTTCCATACAAATTGTGAAATTTTTTGTTCTAGTTCTGTGAAATATGCCAGTGGTAGTTTGATAGGGATTGCACTGAATCTGTAGATTGCTTTGGGTAGTAGAGTCATTTTCACACTGTTGATTCTTCCAATCCAAGAACATGGTATATCTCTCCATCTGTTTGTATCATCTTTAATTTCTTTTGTGAGTGTCTTAAAATTTTCTGCATACAGGTGTTTTGTCTCCTTAGGTAGGTTTATTCCTAGATATTTTATTCTTTTTGTTGCAATGGCAAATGGGAGTGTTTTCTTGATTTCACTTTCAGACTTTTCATCATTACTATATAGGAAGGCCAGAGATTTCTGTGCATTAATTTTGTATCCTTCTACTTTACCAAATTCATTGATTAGCTCTAGTAGTTTTCTGGTAGCATCTTCAGGATTCTCTATGAATAGTATCATGTCATCTGCAAACAGTGACAGCTTTACTTCTTCTTTTCTGATTTGGATTCCTTTTATTTCCTTTTCTTCTCTGATTGCTGTGGCTAAAACTTCCAAAACTATGTTGAATAAGAGTGGTGAGAGTGGGCAACCTTGTCTTTTTCCTGATCTTAGTGGAAATGCTTTCAGTTTTTCACCATTGAGGACGATGTTGGCTGTGGGTTTGTCATATATGGCCTTTATTATGTTGAGGAAAGTTCCCTCTATGCCTACTTTCTGGAGGGTTTTTATCATAAATGGGTGTTGAATTTTGTCAAAAGCTTTCTCTGCATTGATTGAGATGACCATGTGGATTTTCTCCTTCAGTTTGTTAATGTGGTGTATCACATTGACTAATTTGCGTATATTGAAGAATCCTTGCATTCCTGGGATAAATCTCACTTGATCATGGTGTATGATCCTTTTAATGTGCTGTTGGATTCTGTTTGCTAGTATTTTGTTGAGGATTTTTGCATCTATGTTCATCAGTGATATTGTCCTGTAGTTTTTTTCTTTGTGACATCCTTGTCTGGTTTTGGTATCAGGGTGATGGTGTCCTTGGAGAATGAGTTTGGGAGTGTTGCTCCCTCTGCTATATTTTGGAAGAGTTTGAGAAGGATAGGTGTTAGCTCTTCTCTAAACGTTTGATATAGAATTCGCCTGTGAAGCCATCTGGTCCTGGGCTTTTGTTTGTTGGAAGATTTGTAATCACAGTTTCAGTTTCAGTGCTTGTGATTGGTCTGTTCATATTTTCTATTTCTCCATGATTCAGTTTTGGCAGTTTGTGCCTTTCTAAGAATTTGTCCATTTCTTCCAGGTTGTCCATTTTATTGGCATAGAGTTGCTTGTAGTAATCTCTCATGATCTGTTGTATTTCTGCAGTGTCAGTTGTTTCTTCTCCTTTTCCATTTCTAATTCTATTGATTTGAGTCTTCTCCCTGTTTCTTGATGAGTCTGGCTAATGGTTTATCAATTTTGTTTATCTTCTCAAAGAACTAGCTTTTAGTTTTATTGATCTTTGCTATCATGTCCTTCATTTCTTTTTCATTTATTTCTGATCTTTATGATTACTTTCCTTCCGCTAACTTTGGGGTTTTTTTGTTCTTCTTTCTCTAATTGCTTTAGGTACAAGGTTAGGTTGTTTATTCGAGATGTTTCCTGTTTCTCAAGGTAGGATTGTATTGCTATAAACTTCCCTCTTAGAACTTCTTTTACTGCATCCCATAGGTTTTGGGTCGTCATGTCTCCATTGTCATTTGTTTCTAGGTATTTTTTGAATTCCTCTTTGATTTCTTCAGTGATCAGTTCGTTTTTAAGTAGTGTATTTTTTAGCCTCCATGTGTTTGTATTTTTTACAGATCTTTTCCTGTAATTGATATCTAGTCTCATAGAGTTGTGGTCAGAAAAGATACTTGATACAATTTCAATTTTCTTAAATTTACCAAGGCTTGATTTGTGACCCAAGATATGATCTATCCTGGAGAATGTTCCGTAAGAACTTGAGGAAAATGTGTATTCTGTTGTTTTTGTATGAAATGTCCTATAAATATTAATTAAGTCCATCTTGTTTAATGTATCATTTAAGGCTCTTGTTTCCTTATTTATTTTCATTTTGGATGATCTGTCCATTGGTGAAAGTGGGGTGTTAAAGTCCCCTACTATGAATGTGTTCCTGCTGATTTACCCTTTTATGGCTGTTAGTATTTACCTTATGTATTGAGGTGATCCTATGTTGGGTGCATAAATATTTACAATGGTTTCATGTTCTTCTTGGATCGATCCCTTGATCATTATGTAGTGTCCTTCTTTGTCTCTTGTAATAGTCTTTATTTTAAGGTCTATTTTGTCTGATATGGGAATTGCTTCTCCAGCTTTCTTTTGGTTTCCATTTGCATGGAATATCTTTTTCCATCCCCTCACTTTCAGTCTGTATGTGTCTCTATGTCTGAAGTGGGTCTCTTGTAGGCAGCATATATATGGGTCTTGTTTTTGTATCCATTCAGCCAGTCTGTGTCTTTTGGTGGGAGCATTTATTCCATTGACATTTAAGGTAATTATCGATATGTATGTTCCTATTCCCATTTTCTAAATTGTTTTGGGTTCGTTATTATAGGTCTTTTCCTTCTTCTGTGTTTCTTGCCTAGAGAAGATCCTTTACCATTTGTTGTAAAGCTGGTTTGGTGGTGCTGAAGTCTTTCAGCTTTTGCTTGTTTGTAAAGGTTTTAATATCTCCATCAAACCTGAATGAGATCCTTGCTGGGTACAGTAATTTTTCTCCTTCATCACTTTAAATATGTCCTGCCAGTCCCTTCTGGCTTGCAGAGTTTCTGCTGGAAGATCTGCTGTTAACCTTATTGGGATTCCCTTGTGTGTTATTTGTTGTTTCTCCCTTGCTGCTTTTAATATGTTTTCTTTGTATTTAATTTTTGACAGTTTGATTAATATGTGTCTTGGCGTGTTTCTCCTTGGATTTATCCTGTATGGGACTCTGTGCTTCCTGGACTTAAGATTAACTATTCCCTTTCCCATATTAGGGAAGTTTTCAATTATAATCTCTTCAAATATTTTCTCAATCCCTTTCTTTTTCTCTTCTTCTGGAACCCCTATAATTCGAGTGTTGATGTGTTTAATGTTGTCCCAGAAGTCTCTGTCCTCAGTTCTTTTCATTCTTTATTCTTTATTCTGCTCTGCAGCAGTTATTTCCACTGTTTTATCTCTAGGTCACTTATCCATTCTTCTGCCTCAGTTTTTCTGCTATTGATCCCTTCTAGAGTATTTTTAATTTCATTTATTGTGTTTTTCATCATTGCTTGTTTCATCTTTAGTTCTTCTAGGTCCTTGTTAAATGTTTCTTGCATTTTCTCTATTCTATTTCCAAGATTTTGGATCATCTTTACTATCATTATTCTGAATTCATTTTCAGGTAGACTGCCTATTTCCTCTTCATTTGTTAGGTCTGGTGCATTTTTATCTTGCTCCTTTATCTGCTGTGTGTTTTTCTGTCTTCTCATTTTGCTTATCTTACTGTGTTTGGGGTCTCCTTTTTGCAGGCTGCAGGTTCGTAGTTCCCATTGTTTTTGGTGTCTGTCCCCAGTGGCTAAAGTTGGTTCAGTGGGTTGTGTAGGCTTCCTGGTGGAGGGGTCTAGTGCCTGTGGTCTGGTGGATGAGGCTGGATCTTGTCTTTCTGGTGAGCAGGTCCACGTTTTGTGTTGTGTTCTGGGGTGCCTGTGGACTTACTATGATTTTAGGCAGCCTTCCTGCTAATGGGTGGTGTTGTGTTCCTGTCTTGCTAGTTGTTTGGCATAGGGTGTCCAGCACTGTAGGTTGCTCGTCGTTGAGTGAAGCTGGGTGTTGCTGTTGAGATGGAGATCTCTGGGAAATTTTCGCCATTTGATATTACGTGGAGCTGGGAGGTCTCTTGTGGACCAATGTCCTGTAGTTGGCTCTCCCACCTCAGAGGCAGAGCACTGACTCCTGGCTGAAGCACTAAGAGGCTTTCATCCACACGGCTCAGAATAAAAGGGAGGAAAAGTAGAAAGAAAGAGAGAGAAAGAGAGAGAGGGAGGGAGGGAGGAAAGAAAGAAAGAAAGAGGATAAAATAAAATAAAGTAAGGTAAAATAAAATAAAGTTATTAAAATAAAAAGATAATTATTAAGAAAAAAAATTTTTTAAAAAGAAAAAAAAAAAAAAAAAACCAGACAGGTAGAACCGTAGAACCAATGGTGAAAGCAAAGATATACAGACAAAATCTCACACAGAAGCATACACATACACACTCATAAAAAGGGGAAAACGGGAAAAAATAATAAATCTTGCTTTCAAAGTCCACTTCCTCAATTTGGGATGATTCGTTGTCTATTCAGGTATTCTACAGTTGCAGGGTACATTAGGTTGATTGTGGAGATTTAATCCGCCGCTCCTGAGGCTGCTGGGAGAGATTTCCCTTTCTCTTCTTTGCTCGCACAGCTCCCGGGGTTCAGCTTTGGATTTGGCCCTGCGTCTGCGTGTAGGTCGCCAGAGGGCATCTGTTCTTCGCTCAGACAGGATGGGGTTAAAGGAGCCGCTTATTTGGGCGCTCTGGTTCACTCAGGGTGGGGGGAGGGAGGGTCACGGAGTGCAGGGTGAGCCTGCGGCGGCAGAGGCTGGCATGATGTTGCACCAGCCTGAGGCGCGCCATGCGTTCTCCTGGGGAAGTTGTCCCTGCATCCTGGGACCCTGGCAGTGGCAGGCTGCACAGGTTCCCCGGAAGGGAGGTGTGGATAGTAACCTGTGCTCGCACACAGGCTTCTTGGTGGCAGCAGCAGCAGCCTTAGCGTCTCATGCCCATCTCTAGGGTCCGCGCTTGTTAGCCATGGCTCGCGCCTTTAGGCAGTGCTCTTAATCTCCTCTCCTGGAGCTCTTTTAGGCAGTGCTCTTAATCCCCTCTCCTCGCGCTCCAGAAAACAAAGAGGGAAGAAAAAGTCTCTTAGGCAGGTCCCGACCTTTTCCGGGACTCTCTCCCAGCTAGCTGTGGTGCACTAACCCCTTCAGGCTGTGTTCACGCCGCCAGTCCTCTCCCTGCGCTCTGACTGAAGCCCGAGCCTCAGCTCCCAGCCTCGCCTGCCCCGGCGGTTGAGCAGACAAGCCTCTCGGGCTGTTGAGTGCTGGTTGACACCGATCCTCTGTGCGGAAATTTCTCCGCTTTGCCCTCTGCACCCCTGTTGCTGCACTCTCCTCCGCGGCTCCGAAGCCACCCCGCTCCGCCACCCGCAGTCTCTGCCCGCGAAGGGGCTTCTAGTGTGTGCAAACCTTTCATCCTTCACGGCTCCCTCCCACTGGTGCAGGTCCGGTCCCTATCCTTTTGTCTCTGTTTTTTCTTTTTTCTTTTGCCCTACCCAGATATGTGGGGAGTTTCTTGCCTTTTGGGAGGTCTGAGGTCTTCTGCCAGCATTCAGTAGGTATTCTGTAGGAGTTGTTCCATGTTTAGATGTATTTCTGATGTATCTGTTACTGTTTGAGGGTCTCCTGCTGCTACTGTTGGGGGGCAGCAGTGGCTCACCATGGAGACAAGGGCACTGGCAGCAGAAGTTCTGGGAAGTACTCCTTGGTGAGCCCTCCACGAGTCTGCCATTAGCCCTACCAAAGGGCTTGTAGGCTCTCGCTTATCTATTAACATACTGTTTTGATGACTATAGCTTTGTAGTATAGTCTGAAGTCTGGGAGCTTCATTCCTTCAGCTCCATTTTTCTTTCTCACGATTGCTTTGGCTATTTGGGGTCTTTTGTGTTTCCATGCAAATTAAAAATTTTTTTTGCTCTAATTCTGTGAAAAAATTCCATTGGTAATTTGGTAGGAATTGTATTCAATCTGTAGATGGCTTTGGGTAGTATAGTCATTTTGAGCATATTGATTCTTCTGATCAAAGAACAATGTATCACCTCATACTGGTCAGAATGGCCATTATCAAAAAATCTACGAACCATAAGTGCTAGAGAGGGTGTGGGGAAAAAGGAACTCTCCTACACTGTTGGTAGGAATGTAAATTGGTACAGCCACTAAGGAGAACAGTATGGAGGTTGCTTTAAAAACTAAAAGTAGAGCTACCATATGATCCTGTAATCCTACTCCTGGATATACATTGGGAGAAAACCATAATTTGAAATGATACATGCACCCTAGTGTTCATTGCAGCACTATTGACAATAACCAGGAGATGGAAGCAATCTATATGTCCATTGACAGAGGAATGGATAAAGAAGATGTGATACATATATACAATGGAATATCACTCAGCCATAAAAAAGAATGAAATATTGCCATTTGCAGCAATATGGATGGACCTAGAGATTGTCATACTGAGTGAAGTCAGTCAGACAGAGAAGGACAAATACCATATGATATCACTTATATGTGGAATCTAAAAAAATGGTACAAATGAACTTATTTACAAAACAGAGATAGAGTCACAGATGTAGAAAACAAACTTACGGTTACCAGGGTGGAAAGCGGGGGTGGGAGCAGGGATAAATTGGGAGATTGGGATTGACATATACACTACTGTATATAAAATAGATAACTAATAAGGACCTATTGTATAGCACAGGTAACTCTTTTCAGTACTCTGTAATGACTTATATGGGAAAATAATATAAAAAAGAGTGGATATATATATAACTGATTCACTTTGCTGTATAGCAGAAACTAACACAACATTGTATATCAAGTATACTTTAATAAAAATTTTTAAAAAGTTTATGTCTAGGTGTGGGGTTTTAAAAATGTGTCATGGTGCACATAAATCATCCCATTTGATATCAAGATTTTGTCCTTCAGTTTCGGAAAATAGTTTTCAATTTTTTTCTTTGATTTATTTCTTCCTTCACTTTTATGCTTCTCTTTTTACCTGAGTATTTACTAATTTGGTGTTGAAGTATCTGCATTCATCATTTTTGTCTTTCATTTTTCCTCTCTTTGGTTTTTCATTCTCTACTTTATTTTCCCATTCTTTATTGATTTTTATATTTTAGTATCACATTACTTCCTAAGAGTTTTTTTTTTCTTATTTTGAGTGTTTTCTTCTGAAAACATCCTGTTCTGTACTTTTTAAAAAATAAATTTATTTATTTATTTATTTATTGCTGTCTTGGATCTTCATTGCTGTGTGCTGGCTTTCTCTAGTTGCGGTGAGCCAGGGCTACTCTTTGTTGTGGTGCACGGGCTTCTCTTGTTGCAGAGCATGGGCTCTAGGTGCTCGGGCTTCAGTAGTTGTGGCTCTTGGGCTCTAGAGTGCAGGCTCAGTAGATGTGGTGCATGGGCTTAATTGCTCCGCAGCATGTGGGATCTTCCCGGATCAGGGCTTGAACCCATGTCCCCTGCATTGGCAGGCAGATTCTTAACCAGTGTGCCACCAGGGAAGTCCCCTGTTCCGTACTTTTTGGCTATAGATATTTACTTGTACGAGCTGTTGTAAGAATGTATTTCAAATCTCATGAGTCATATTGCAGAAAGAATGCTTTTATGCTTAGCAGAGAAGGTAAAGTTGGTAGGCTTCTGGTCAATCAGCTTATAAAGGGAGTAACCATTTGGCTGAGTTAGAGGTGACAAGTGCATGACCACAGAATATTTTTTGACAGAGTGGAACACGTTGCAAGTTTTGAGTTTTTAGTGAGTTTTTAGCTAATTTTTTCAGGATCTTAATTCATTAACATGGTGTTTGAGAATTACCTACAATATGGCTCATGTTACTCTCCCCTCTGTCATGCTGAAAACTAGAGTAATTGCCAGGAACTGGAACATATATCAACTTTCCAGATTCTGAGCGTTTCCATAAGTCTTTTTCCAGTACCTGAAATGCTCTTCCTTTTTTCAAAATCTATTAACCTACCCATCCGTAGTAGGTACACAACAAATATTTCCTCTCATGCTTTTCAAACCAAAGAGACATATGGTGTCTGTATGCAAATTTGGAAAAGGAATAAATGAGAAAATAAATATTTTCTCTTGAAGACCTTCCCTGAGAAAAAAAATGATTACAACTGGAAGAATAATAATTCCCTAATTTGGATGTGTTCTAAGAAGGCATGCTTGGTGCCCTACCTCATCTCTCACAAGCAGCCTTTAAGATGAAGAAACTGAGGTGCAGAGAAGCTAATTAACTTGTTTATGGTGATATAGTTATGAACTAGCAGAGGTGAATATTCCATCTCAGGTCTATTTGGCCCTACAGCCCAGAGGTCCTCCTTTTTTTTTTAACTCTTTATCATTCAATCATGCCTTCTAAGAGTACTATTCACATGTACATCTTCAGATGTTTTTTCAAGGAAAGCGTGGAAATTGGTTGACCCAGCCCTTCCTCCCTTGGAAAAGGGCATATCTGATTGTGTCAAAGATAACTGCTGAATGTCAACTGATCATCAGTTCTATTAGGAAAAGAATTAGTGACAGTTTCTGATTATTTTAGTGTCTCCAGAAAATTCTTTTGTGGCTTATTCTGAGTTTGATCTTAGTTGCAATTAGGAATGGATTCTCTATTTACATTTAGAAATCCATTTCATATTTCTCTGTTTTTCTCTTTGTTAGTTTAATTGCATGGGTTATTCTTTCATTACTTTGCCTGCCTGATATTTCATTGTTGAATATCTGCATCTTTAATTTTAAATGTGGTTCCTTTTCATATAATCTGGAAGTATGGATAGGATTTTAAAAAATGGTAACAGCTTGGTATAATCAAAAGAGTCAGGTAGACCTAAGTTTAAATCTTAGCTTTGCAACTTAGTAGGAATATGCCTTTGGTCAATCTAATAACCTGTCTATACTTTTTTCATCATTTGTAAAAGAGGGAACTTATACTTACCTTATAGGGTGATATGGAAGTTAGAGAATGTGTTTAAAACACATAGAATAATGCCAGACCCATAGTGGCCTCTCAATAAATGGCAGCCATTATTTTTTGATCCCTTTTAAAAGTATAAACCATTATACCTTTTAAGAAGTCATCCAGTCTCTGCTTCAATATCCCCAGGGATGAAAGCATGTTCTGTAAAGTCCCTGCTCTAACAGACACAAGCTGTGGGACCTCAGAAATAAATTAGTTCGAGTCTTTATTTCATCATTTGTAACATGAGGATAATAATATTACCTACATCCTAGTGACATAGTGAGGAATAAATGACATATACTGCTTATATTAAGTACTTGTAATAGTGTATAACACTCAGTAAATGCTCAATAAATGTTAACTAGTAGTAGAAACAGTAAGAGTAGAGCACTTCCTAATAATAATAAATCCTGAGTCACCTGCTGTATTTTTTCCATAGCAAAAGTTGTTCAAATTCTTCCTTATCTGTGATAATTAATCATAATGAAGAATATAATGCAATGTGAATTACTTTTTAACTTGATTTAAAAAGTAATTTTAGGGCTCCCCTGGTGGCGCAGTGGTTGAGAGTCCACCTGCTGATGCAGGGGACGTGGGTTCGTGCCCTGGTCCGGGAAGATCCCACATGCTGCGGAGTGGCTAGGCCCGTGAGCCATGGCCGCTGAGCCTGCATGTCCGGAGCCTGTGCTATGCAACGGGAGAGGCCACAACAGTGAGAGGCCCACGTACCGCAGAAACCCCCCCGCCCCAAAACAGTAATTTTAAATTACAGTATTTCAGCCAGCAACCCACTCTAGCTACCTACCTACACTTGTAAGCCCTTAATAGATATTTGCTGAATGAATCGTCTGTGGCATGGGTCTGCAAACTCTCTCTTGTACAGGTCAAGTAGTGAATATTTTAGGCTTTGATGCCATATGATCTCTGTTGTAATTTATTTAATAAAAACCTTATTTAGGAAAATGGGCAGTAAGTTGGATTTTTGCTGAAGTTTACTGACCACTGGTCTATGGAATAAAGAAATTAGAACCCTAATACTGATAGTGAAATCCATGTCAGTATGGGTCTACTTGGAAATACTTTCAGGTGAGAAAATGTTTTATCCTGTCCAGAAAAATGGAAACTTAGAGAAAAGGCAAAAGTGTATTCCCTATAGGTAAGAAGTCTCCAAAGTGCCAGTTTCTAAACCTTTAAGCTCAAAGCACAATTTCTCAGAGATAATTTTAGATGTTCAACTTAAACACATTTTTCAGCAACTGAAACCACAGTACAGTTGGTATAGAACCACTTTGGATTTTTAGAAACTATATTCTAAATGAGAGGTATACCCTCTGTGGCATGTGAGATGGGTACTTCTTCCAAGTGTTAGTGAGCAACTAGTTGGTGCAAAACTATTAATCTATAGAAGTTAAGGCCCAGTGCAAATACTTTTTCCTTCCTAAAGTCTTACTCAGTCCTCCCCTGCTAGAAAAAATCTCCTTTTTCTTAATATTCAAATAACTTATTTTTGACATCTGTGGATCTCTCCCGTTTAATATTGTTATTTATATAGTTATCTAGTATCTATTCTTTTAGGTTGTAAGCTGCCTGAAGGCAGTGTCTGTGTTTGACAGATGTTTATGCTCCAGCATGCTCTGCCTTATGCCTTGCATGCAGCAGGCACTCAGGCCATGCTTATTGAATTCCGAATTTTTTTGTGTCCTTGTAGGGAGATAAGCTAGAATGGTATAAAAAGCATTCTCTTTGGCAATCTGAGTTCTAATTCTCTCTTGATCACTTGCTAACAATATATCCAGCCTCTCTGAATCAGCCTTGATTTGCACATCTGTAAAATGAGCATAATTCCAACACTACATTGTTTTATGAGGATTAAGTGAGTTAACAAATGTCAGGTGCCTACAGAAAACCTAGCATATAAAACATTAGCCTTTATTATGTCTAAAGGATGTTTTCAGTTTTTCTTTTTGTTTTATGCACTATTCTATGATACAAATATTCTAAAAAGGACTAATTAATAACTTAATAAGTAAATGTCAGCAATGCAAAAAAAGGCAAATGACATCTCCATTGAGTGGGAATTAATAAAATGTTATCATGTTGTTTTCTGCATCTGTCAACAATTTTTTTTTTTTTTTTTTCTGTTCGCGGGCCTTTCACTGTTGTGGCCTCTCCCATTGCGGAGCACAGGCTCCGGACGCGCAGGCTCAGCAGCCATGGCTCACGGGCCCAGCCGCTCTGCGGCATGTGGGATCTTCTCGGACCGGGGCACGAACCTGTGTCCCCTGCATCGGGAGGCAGACTCTCAACCACTGCGCCACCAGGGAAGCCCCCATCAACAAATATTTTATCCATTATACTTCTTACAGTTACCTTAGCAGTGAAGATAAAGCTCTGTTTAATTTGAATGAACTCCTAGAAGGAGTTCTATTTCTTGCTTTAATTCTGTGTCCAAAGTGAGATTTGGTTCTACTTACTAGGCTTCTACATTCTGAAAACAGGTAAAATTAATAGGAATTATAAGGGAACTTGTTAAAAGAAAAAGTGGTATCCATTATCTTTTTATATCCTAGTAATGATCAATATGTATTTTATACTGGAAGGGAGAAACAACCATAAATAGATGAAAGATATCACCAGCCTTATTCTTTTCTTTATTTCTGACATGTTTGTGTCTAGGTATGATAATGCACCACAACTCTTCTGTGAGACTCTGCAATCCAGCCCTGCTCAGACTAGGTCAGTGATATTCCCTTCTCCATGTGCCTCTTTCCCCTGTTCTCCTGCTTCTTACCAAACCCAGCTTTCTAGGATGGTTTTGCACTCAGCCTAATTGTGTCAGTCAGCCCCTGCAGCCTCTTGCTAGTAGCTTAACATATTAGAAAAGTGAGAAAAAAATTGCTTCTTACTGCGTGCAAGGGTGAGAGGTTGGGGTTGGTCATGAAGGGGATACATAGGACTTTAGGGAGAGAACAAGTGAAAAGGGAGAGGAAATAATAGGTGGGTAATAATGAAAGGGAAATGGCAGGGTAGATGGAGAAGAAAAAAGAAATGAAAAAGGGGAATGTAGGTTGCATTTGTAATCTTTGGCTGCAAGTGGTATATTGATTTTTCAAACATATAGTGATGATAGGAATACAAGGTGGAAGATTGTCACCTGAATGTGGAGAAGAAATTATAGAATATTATACACCTTTGATGAGCCGTTGTTCATTGCAACAAGTGGACAGCTGGCTACCTAAAATACATTGAAAATTTATTATTTTAGGGGCTGATCATTTTATGATAATCAAGTTTGTAATTTACTCTTAAATTGTTTTATGCTTTAGCAACATATATTTAGCTTAGAAACCAGTATATATTTCATTTCATTACATTTCTTAATGTAATCTTTAGATTTTCTCAGGTCAGAACATTTCAAAGACAAGTATTTATATAACTTCTTAGATACAGTTAATAAGGCTGGTTCATTTTAATGCCTCAATTACTTCATCTATATATTGGGGTTGGCCAAAAAGTTCATCCGGGTTTTTCATAGCTTACAGAAAAGCCCGAACGAACTTTTTGGCCAACCAGTACAAGAGGATTATACATACTTAGACAGTTCTTATATGTTTAAGATAACCTCAAAAACAGCTTGGCATATCAGAAGTGCTTCTGTTGGAGATTATTTTGTTTTGTTCCTCAAAAAAAAAGAAAAGGTAATATCAAAGGGCTTGCCAATTTTGTCTGTCTTTTAATTTCAGAATTTTATTTCATATTAACTTTTCAACATGAACGTTACAATTTCTTAATTCTAACTTGCTTTCATAGTTCTACTTCCATATGTATAGTCACTTTAAAATATATTCTTATATACTTCCTCTTTACTGGATTTTTAAAATGAATTTGTTTTTTACTAGTTTTAAATAGCTCTATTGATACCTTGATATTGGGGCTCATGACAGGATAAATTCTGGGGACACTGATCATTGTCCAGCATTTGGAAGAACCTAGGCCTTGTGGACTATAAGAAATAAGTTACATCATTCTATTTCCTTTTTCATTTTGTTCTGCTTAATGAAATGTTGCTGTAGAAGAAAACATATCATAATACAGCCAATATAACAGTTTAATAGACTTAAAGAAAGAATCCTTTAATTGAGGATTATAAATGCCCTAATTGCAGCCATTCCTTTGGGGGCTATCTGAGTAAGAAGCTGCCTGGCATATTGCAGACTAGAGCATGGAACCAAGTATTCACCCTCTGCAAGGAGACTTTATGGACTAATCTCATGATGCCTCAGCCACCACTAGATGCCCGTTCTCTCAGGTCATCTATCATCACCCAAACTCTCATCTTTTTATTTCTCTCATCGAACTCAAATTCCCTTCCCTTATTCCCTACTGTCCGTAAATCAACCAAACCCTTATATTCTTATCCTCTCCTGTGAATGTTTCTTCATGTCTTGGGTTTATTCAGAAGTATTTATATTTATTTGCATATATATTAATTTATATCAGCTGCATTGTTGCCATGAAATTGGAAGACTAAACCATCTGTGTATGTTTGTAAAGAGAGTCCTAAGCCAATATTGGTACCATGGACAGCTACTATTCTTATCACTCCTTTTCTTAGGTAATCATCCCTTCAACTTATATTTACTGTTTTCTTGCTATATATTGGATATTATTTTAAGTGAGGAGGATACAGTGGTAAACATTTTTCATTCTAGTAAGGGAGACAATAGCAAGTAAAGAAATAAACAAGAAATTTTGATAGTGATATAATCTATGTAGAAAAAATTTAAAAGTAATGGAAATGAGTGATGGGGGCAAGAAATAGATGGAAAATTAGATTGTATAGTCAAGGAAGGCCTCCCTGGGAAGGTGACATTTGAGTTGAGACCTAATGACAGGAAGGGGCTAGCCACATGAAGATATCTGTGTTAGGCAAAGTGAAGTTTCAGTTCACTTTGGGGCACTAAGGCAGAGGGGCTGCCCTATAGTGAGTTGGGGAAGTGTTAGAGGTTGAGGTCAAAGAGGTAGTTAGGGGCCAAATTTTATTGAGCTTTGTAAATCTGGGTAAAGAGTTTTGACTTTTTTGACTTTATTCTAATTCAGATGAGAAATCATCAGAGGATTTTAAGCAAGAGTTTATTTGATTTAATTTACATTAAAAATCACTCTGTATACTCCTGCCTGATTATATTAAGTATGTATCTGTGTTCATATGTATTAGTAAAGATAAACTACCCAAGCAGAACACCAAATTGTCAAGAAGGTTTGGTTGTTCCCTGGCTTGTAAATTA
This sequence comes from Leucopleurus acutus, assembly GCF_964270905.1. Classification (NCBI taxonomy): domain Eukaryota; kingdom Metazoa; phylum Chordata; class Mammalia; order Artiodactyla; family Delphinidae; genus Leucopleurus; species Leucopleurus acutus. The sequence continues at coordinate 82,192,740 of NC_139152.1, read as the reverse complement.
GCATTCTGCAACATATATGTTCAGTTTTTTATTATTGAAAGTATTATATGCTCTTTCAGAAAAGTGTGAAAATGAAGAAAAAATTATTGACAGTCATTTTTCAAATGAAACAATTTTGATGAATTTTTGTATTTTTTTCTTTGCAAGTTTGTGAATATGTATATATACACACACATATCTATATACATACACATGCATACATATATAGTTGTCATGTTTTATATACATTTTGCAGTTCTGCTTTTTTATTAAACATATTCTATAGTTTTTATAAACATTTTTAATGAGAGAATATGTCACTAAGACATAGTAACAGTGCTGAAGAGGTAATTTTCAAGATGGAATACAAGAATAGATAGGAATTCTCCCCATTCACTGAAGATATTTTAGATAGATTCTGTGAGATTCATTTCATGGTAGACTGGGAAAGAGGCTTTAAAGCAACATTTTTTTTCTGAGTAAGAATTAATCCAGAGAATCAAATGGAATGTTTTTTGTCTCTTTGAATTAATGAAAAGCATGGGATTATTACTACTGATCTGAGGTGAGAAGATAAATGAGACATGGATGAAACATGACTGAAAACCATGAACATGATTATTGCAGGTACAGGACATGTTTCCATGTGAACATACTCAGTAGAGAAATCCAATAGGAGATATCTCACACATATGCCTCATGCATAAGAAAATTCAATTTTCAAAAAAATTGTTGGAGCATCTGTTACTTGTGAGTATAAAGAATATGGAAATCCTCTACTGAGAATGGCTTCCTTACTCAGAAATAGAGAATTAATTTGATTAGCCTCACTGATTAGGAAGTGTCTAACTCTACTTAGGAAAGGCAGGTGGTACTGATAATATTACAGAGAGGTTTCTCAGTTTTAAGGCTGCCATGCTGTATTACAGACACTGAGTTAAGCACAGGACATATCCTTAATGCATTGCCATTGGCTCTAGGCTGTCACTAGACAGAGCATGTTAATCCATTCCTTGAAGGGTCTCTCTTCTTTCTCTTCCTTTATAGCCTCCCTCATTGGGTGAGCGGGATCCTGAGGTATCTCTTCTCTTTTTGGCTCTACTGCCCACAGCTGCTTAATCAAGACAGGCCAGAGAAGTAGAAAGTAGACAGCGTTTTCACACTTAAATTTGTATGCAATACAGGGAACAATGCCTTGACTTTTCAGATGGAACAGAGTATGTTTTGAATTTATTTGTGATTTATTGATAAATTCACAGGGTGTATCCACATTCCATAATGGTTTGAAACAAATGAAAGAAAAATAAGTTTATAGTTGATTTTATCCTAAAAATAAAGTTATATAAGCATACTGAAATGAGGTAAGGTAAGCAAAGAACTTAGTAAGACCTTGACATATAGAAAGTGCTCAAACACTACAGACTCTGGAGCTGGATTTCCAGGATTTAGATCCCATCTCTGTTTCTTACTGGTTGTGTGACCTTGGGCAAGTTATTGAAACTCTCTGTACCTGTTTCAATAACTATAAAATGATAACAATAATAGTACTGCTCATAGGGTTGTTCTGACAATTGAATGAGTGACTATGTAGAAAGTGTACAGAACTGTATCTGACACACAAGGAGTTTTAGATGTATTAGCTCTTATTTTGTGGTATTGTTATTTAAGAAGTTATAGGTTACTTTTGTGTCACAAAACACAATAAAATGAATACTGTGTCTAATAAAAATATATCAGAAATCTTTTGCCTTCGGTAAGATAAAGGTTTTTCTTATTTGGAATAAGAATTTTCTCTATCAGCTCTGTATCTCTGGTTTTTTGAACCCATACATTTTATGACTTTATATAATTTTAGACTTAGGAAAAGGAGCTGTTGGGCTTCAGATCATATTCTCCCAAATCCAGCTAAATTCTACTGACATTTTTACAAATTGACAAATTTGTTCTAATCATCTTGTTTAAATGAATATCATGAATAAGAAATATATAATATATTCTTTTTTATTAACATCTTTATTGGAGTATAATTGCTTTACAGTGGTGTGTTAATTTCTGCTGTATAACAAAGGAAATCAGCTATACATATACAAATATCCTCATATCTTCTCGCTCTTGCATCTCTCTCCCACCCTCCCTATCCCACTCCTCTAGGTGGTAATAGAGCACCGAGCTGATCTCCCTGTACTATGCGGCTTCTTTCACTAGCTTCTGTTTTATATTTGATAGTGTATATATGTCCATGCCACTCCTCACTTTGTCCCAGCTTACCCTTCCCCTCCCCATATCCTCAAATCCATTCTCTATGTCTGTGTCTTTATTCCTGTCCTGCCCCTAAGTTCTGCCCCTAAGTTCTTCAGAACCACTTAAAAAATATATATTTTTTAGATTCCATATATATGTGTTAGCATATGGTATTTGTTTTTCTCTTTCTGACTTACTTCACTCTGTATAACAGACTCTAGGTCCATCCACCTCACTACAAATAACTCAATTTCATTTCTTTTTATGGCTGGGTAATATTCCATTGTATATATGTGCCACATCTTCTTTATTCATTCATCTGTCCGTGGACACTTAGGTTGCTTCCATGTCCTGGCTATCGTAAATAGAGCTGCAGTGAACATTGTGGTACATGACTCTTTTTTGAATTATGGTTTTCTCAGGATATATGCCCAGTAGTGAGATTGCTGGGTCGTATGGTAGTTCCAATTTTAGTTTTTTAAGGAACCTCCATACTGTTCTCTATAGTGGCTGTATCAATTTCCATTCCCACCAACAGTGCAAGAGGGTTCCCTTTTCTCCCCACCCTCTCCAGCATTTATTGTTTGTAGATTTTTTGATAATGGCCATTCTGACCAGTGTGAGGTGATACTTGATTGTAGTTTTGATTTGCATTTCTCTAATGATTAGTGATGTTGAGCATCCTTTCATGTGTTTGTTGCAATCTGTATATCTTCTTTGGAGAAATGTCTGTTTAGGTCTTCTGCCCATTTTTGGATTGGGTTTTTTTTTTTTTTTTTGATATTGAGCTGCATGAGCTGCTTGTAAATTTTGGAGGTTCATACTTCGTCGGTTACTTCGTTTGCAACTATTTTCTTCCATTCTGAGGGTTGTCATTTCATCTTGTTTATGGTTTCCTTTGCTATGCAAAAGCTTTTAAATTTCTCTAGGTCCCATTTGTGTATTTTTGTTTTTATTTCCATTTCTCTAGGAGGAGGGTCAAAAGGGATCTTGCTGTAATTTCTGTCACAGAGTGTTCCGCCTATGTTTTCCTCTAAGAGTTTTATAGTGTCTGGCCTTACATTTAGGTCTTTAATCCATTTTGAGTTTATTTTCGTGTATGGCGTTAGGAAGTGTTCTAATATCATTCTTTTACATGTAGCTGTCCTTTTTGCCCAGCACCACTTATTGAAGAGGATGTCTTTTCTCCATTGTATATTCTTGCCTCCTTTATCAAAAATAAGGTGATCATATGTGTGTGGGTTTATCTCCGTGCTTTCTGTCCTGTTCCATTGATCTATATTTCTGTTTTTGCACCAGTACCATACTATCTTGATTACTGTAGCTTTGTATTATAGTCTGAAGTCAGGGAGCCTGATTCCTCCATCTCCGTTTTTCTTTCTCAAGATTGCTTTGGCTATTCGGGGTCTTTTGTGTTTCCATACAAATTGTGAAATTTTTTGTTCTAGTTCTGTGAGAAATGCCACTAGTAGTTTGACAGGGATTGCACTGAATCTGTAGATTGCTTTCGGTAGTATAGTCATTTTCACATTGTTGAATCTTCCAATCCAAGAACATGGTATATCTCTTCATCTGTTTGTATCATCTTTAATTTCTTTCATCAGTGCCTTATAGTTTTCTGCATACAGGTCTTTTGTTTCCTTAGGTAGGTTTATTCCTAGACATTTTATTCGTTTTGTTGCAGTGGTAAATGGGAGTGTTTCCTTAATTTCTCTTTCAAGTTTTTCATCATTGATGTATAGGAATGCAAGAGATTTCTGTGCATTAATTTTGTATCCTGCTACTTTACCAAATTCATTGATTAGCTCTAGTAATTTTCTGGTAGCATCTTTAGGATTCTCTATGAATAGTATCATATCATCTGCAAACAGTGGCAGCTTTACTTCTTCTTTTCTGATTTGGATTCCTTTTATTTCTTTTTCTTCTCTGATTGCTGTGGCTAAAACTTTCAAAACTATGTTGAATAATAGGGGTGAGAGTGGACAACCTTGTCTTGTTCCTGATCTTAGGAATGGTTTCAGTTTTTCACCATTGAGGATGATGTTGGCTGTGGGTTTGTCATATATGGCTTTTATTATGTTGAGGTAAGTTCCCTCTATGCCTAATTTCTGGAGGGTTTTCATCATAAATGCGTGTTGAATTTTGTCAAAAGCTTTTTCTACATCTATTGAGAAGATCGTATGGATTTTCTCCTTCAATTTGTTAATATGGTGTATCACATTGATTGATTTGCGTATGTTGAAGAATCCATGCATTCCTGGGATAAGCCCCACTTGATCATGGTGTATGATCCTTTTAATGTGCTGTTGGATTCTGTTTGCTAGTATTTTGTTGAGGATTTTTGCATCTATGTTCATCAGTGATATTGGCCTGTAGTTTTCTTTCTTTGTGACATCTTTGTCTGGTTTTGGTATCAGGGTGATGGTGGCCTTGGAGAATGAGTTTGGGAGTGTTGCTCCCTCTGCTATATTTTGGAAGAGTTTGAGAAGGATAGGTGTTAGTCCTTCTCTAAATGTTTGATAGAATTCGCCTGTGAAGCCATCTGGTCCTGGGTTTCTCTTTGTTGGAAGATTTTTAATAAAAGTTTCAATTTCAGTGCTTGTCATTGGTCTGTTTATATTTTCTGTTTCTTCCTGGTTCAGTCTTGGAAGGTTGTGCTTTTCTAAGAATGTGTCCATTTCTTACAGGTTGTCCATTTTTTTGGCATAAAGTTGCTTCTAGTAATCTCTCATGATCCTTAGTATTTCTGCAGTGTCAGTTGTTACTTCTCCTTTTTCATTTCTAATTCTGCTGATTTGAGTCTGCTCCTTTTCTTTCTTGATGAGTCTGGCTAATGGTTTATCAATTTTCTTTACCTTCCCAAAGAAGCAGCTTTTAGTTTTATTGATCTTTGCTATTGTTTCCTTCATTTCTTTTTCATTTATTTATGATCTGATCTTTATGATTTCTTTCCTTCTGCTAACTTTGGGATTTTTTTTGTTCTTCTTTCTCTAATTGCTTTAGGTGTAAGGTTAGGTTGTTTATTTGAGATTTTTCTTGTGTCTTGAGGTAGGATTGTATTGCTATAAAATTCCATATTAGAACTGCTTTTGCTGCATCCCATAGGTTTTGGGTCATCGTGTTTTCATTGTCATTTGTTTCTAGGTATTTTTTGATTTCCTCTTTGATTTCTTCAGTGATGTATTGGTTATTTAGTAGTGTATTTTTTAGCCTCCATGTGTTTGTATTTTTTACAGATTTCTTCCTGTAATTCATATCTAGTCTCATAGTGTTGTGGTCAGAAAAGATACTTGATACAATTTCAGTTTTCTTAAATTTACCAAGGCTTGATTTGTGAAGATATGAAGATATGATCTATCCTAGAGAATGTTCCGTGAGCACTTGAGAAGAAAGTGTATTCTGTTGTTTTTGGATGGAATGTCCTGGGAATATCAATTAAGTCCATCTTGTTTAATGTATCATTTAAAGCTTGTGTTTCCTTATTTATTTTCATTTTGGATGATCTGTCCATTGGTGAAAGTGGGGTGTTACAGTCCCCTACTATGATTTTGTTACTGTCGATTTTCCCTTTTATGGCTGTTAGTATTTGCCTTATGGATTGAGGTGCTTCTGTGTTGGGTGTATAAATATTTACAATTGTTATATCTTCTTCTTGGATTGATCCCTTAATCATTATGTAGTGTCCTTCTTTGTCTCGTGTAATAGTCTTTATTTTAAAGTGTATTTAATTCTTATATCAGACAATATGAGAATTGCTACTCCAGCTTTCTTTTGATTTCCATTTGCATGGAATATCTGTTCCCATCCTGTCACTTTCAGTCTGTATGTGTCCCTACATCTGAAGTGGGTCTCTTGTAGAGAGCACATAAAAGTGTCTTGTTTTTGTATACCTTCAGCCAGTCTGTGTCTTTTGGTTGGAATATTTAATCCATTTACTTTTAAGGTAATGATAGATATGTTTGTTCCTATTACCATTTTTTAATTGTTTTGGGTTTGTTATTGTAGGTCTTTTCCCTCCCTTGTGTTTCCTGCCTAGAGAAATTCCTTTAGCATTTGTTTTAAAGCTGGTTTGGTTGTGCCGAATTCTCTTAGCTTTTGCTTATCTGTAAAGGTTTTAATTTCTCCGTCGAATCTGAATGAGATCCTAGCTGGGTACACTAATCTTGGTTGTAGGTTTTTCCCTTTCATCACTTTAAATATGTCCTGCCAGTCTCTACTGGCTTGCAGAGTTTCTGCTGAAAGATGAGCTCTTAACATTATGGGGATTCCCTTGTATGTTATTTTTTGTTTTTCCCTTGCTGCTTATAATATTTTTTCTTTGTGTTTAATTTCTGATAATATGATTAATATGTGTCTTGGCGTGTTTCTCCTTGGATTTATCCTGTATGGGACTCTCTGCACTTCCTTGACTTGATTCACTATTTCCTTTCCTATATTAGGGAAGTTTTCAATTATAATCTCTTCAGATATTTTCTCAGTCCCTTTCTTCTTCTGGGGCCCCTATGATTTGCATGTTGGTCCTTTTAATGTTGTTCCAGAGGTGTCTCAAGCTGTCCTCAATTCTTTTCATTCTTTTCCCTTTTTTGTTCTCTGCAGTAGTTATTTCCACTATTTTATCTTCCCGCTCACTTATCCATTCTTCTGCCTCAGTTTTTCTGCTCTTGTTTCCTTCTAGAGAAGTTTTAATTTCATGTATTGTGTTCATCATTGTTTGTTTGCTCTTTAGTTCTTCTAGGTCCTTGTTAAACATTTCTTGTATTTTCTCCATTCTATTTCCAAGATTTTGGATCATCTTTTGTATCATTACCCTGAATTCTTTTTCAGGTAGACTGCCTATATCCTCTCCATTTGTTTAGTCTGGTGGGTTTTTACCTTGCTTCTTCATCTCATGTGTGTTCCTGTGTCTTTTGATTTTGCTTACTTTACTGTGTTTTGGGGTCTCCTTTTTGCAGGCTGCAGTTTTGCAGTTCCCGTTGCTTTTGGTGTCTGCCCCTAGTGGCTGAGGTTGGTTCAGTGGGTTGAGTAGGCTTCCTGGTGACGGGGACTAGTGCCTGTGTTCTGGTGGTTGAGGCTGGATCTTGTCTTTCTGGTGGGACGGATCACATCTGGTGATGTGTTTTGGGGTGGCTGTGACCTTATTATGATTTTAGGCAGCCTCTCTGCTAATGGGTGGGGTGGTGTTCCCGTGTTGCTAGTTTTTGGCACAGGGTGTTTAGCACTGTAGCTTGCTGGTTGTTTAGTGGAGCTGAGTCTTAGGGTTGAGTTGGATATCTCTGGGAGAGCTTTCTCTGTTTGATATTTCGCGGAGCCGGGAGGTCTCTGTTGGACCAGTGTCCTGAACTCAGCTCCTCCACCTCAGAGGCACAGGCCTGACCCCCGGCCTGAGCACGAAGACCCTGTCAACCACACGGCTCAGAAGTAAAGGGAGAAAAAAAGAAGAAAGAAAGAAAAAAAAAATAAAATAATTTCAAAAAATTATGAAAAATATAAAAATTCATAAAAAAAGGAAAGAAGAGAGCAATCAAACCAATAAACAAATCCACCAATGATAACAAGTGCTAAAAACTATACTAAAAAAAAAAAACCCAAAATTGGACCAACAGAACCCTAGGACAAATGGTAAAAGCAAAGCTATACAGACAAAATCACACAAAGAAGTATATACATACCCACTCACAAAAAGAGGAAAAGGGGGCTTCCCTGGTGGCGCAGTGGTTGAGAGTCCGCCTGCCGATGCAGGGGACACGGGTTCGTGCCCCGGTCCGGGAAGATCCCACATGCCGCGGAGCGGCTGGGCCCGTGAGCCATGGCCGCTGAGCCTGCGCGTCCGGGGCCTGTGCTCTGCAACGGGAGAGGCCACAACAGTGAGAGGCTCGCATACAGCAAAAAAAAAAAAAAAAAAAAGAGGAAAAGGAAAAAATAATGTATATTTATATATATATATAAAAGGAAGAGAGCGACCAAGTCAATAAACAAATCTAACAATGATAATAAACTCTAAATACTAAACTAAGATAAACATAAAACCAGAAACAAATTAGATGCAGAAAGCAAACCTGAAGTCTACAGTTGCTTCCAAAGCCCACCGCCTCAATTTTGGGGTGATTTGTTGTCTATTCAGGCGTTCCACAGATGTAAGGTATATCAGGTTGATTGTGGAGGTTTAACCCACTGCTCCTGAGGCTGCTGAGAGAGATTTCCCTTTCTCTTCTTTGTTCGCACAGCTCCTAGGGTTCAGCTTTGGATTTGGCCCCACTACCGCATGTAGGCCGCTTGAGGGCGTCTGTTCCCACCCAGACAGGACAGGGTTAAAGTAGCAGCTGATTCGGGGGCTCTGGCTCACTCAGGCTGGGGCTAGGGAGGGGTACGGAATGCGGGGTGAGCCTGCAGCAGCAGAGGCCAGCATGATGTTGCAAGAGCCTGAGGCGCGCTATGTGTTCTCCTGGGGGAAGTTGTCCCTGGATCACAGGACCTTGGCAGTGGCAAGCTGCACAGGCTCCTGGGAGGGGAGGTGTGGAGAGTGACCTGTGCTCGCACACAGGCTTCTTGGTGGCTGCAGCAGCAGCTTTCACATCTCATGCCCGTCTCTGGGGTCCGTGCTGATAGCTGCGGCTCGTGCCTGTCTCTGGAGCTTGTTTAGGCGGTGCGCTGAATCCCCTGTCCTCGCGCACCCCGAAACAGTAGTCTCTTGCCTCTTAGGCAGGTCCAGACATTTTCCCGGACTCCCTCCCAGCTAGCTGTGGTGCACTAGCCCTCTTCAGACTGTGTTCCTGCAGCCAACCCCAGTCCTCTCCCTGGGATCTGACCACCGAATTGCGAGCCTCAGCCCCCAGCTCCCACCCACCCTGGAGGGTGAGCAGACAAGGCTCTCAGGCTGGTGAGTGCTGGTTGGCACCGATTCTTTGTGTGGGAATCTCTCCGCTTTGCCCTCTGCACTGCTAATGCTGCACTCTCCTCCATGGCTCTGAGGCTTCTTCCCTGCCACCACCTGTCTCAGCTAGTGATGGGGCTTCCTAATGTGTGGAAACTTTTCCTCCTTCACAGCTCCCTCCCAGAGATGCAGGTCCATCCCTATTCTTTTGTCTCTGTTTTTTCTTTTGCCCTCCCCAGGTACGTGGGGAGTTTCTTGCCTTTTGGGAAGTCTGAGGTCTTCTTCCAGCGTTTAGTAGGTGTTCTGTAGGAGTTGTTCCATGTGTAGATGTATTTCTGATGTATTTGTGGAGAGGAAGGTGATCTCTGCGTCTTACTCTTCCGCCATCTTGAAGGTCTGTCCCTCACTCGTAGTTCTTATAAGCAGTAACATCTTAGATTTGATGGAGAAAGGTCCTTTTGCAAAAGCACTTTTTTCCCTCAAGTCTATGTGCACGTGTCATGACAATACCTCGAAATGTCCCAGGAAGGCCTTCTGGGTGCTGGAGTAGGGAATCCGCGGGCGCCGGGCTTCTAAAGAGACAGCAAGAGCCAAGAGCTGGGCACAGGGTTAAGGGTGGAGAGCCAGCATTGGAGTAAGGGCCAGGCAACTACAGTTTTTCCCCTGGTATCAGAGGGGTCTGTCCCAGAAGCTGGATGACTTGCTTACAATGGGCAGTTTGTTGCGGGAGTGCGAGATGAGCACATCGTGGGGGGAGGTGGCAGGGCAGCAATCGGCCTCCAGCTCCTATAATATATTCTTCATGCTACTGAGATACAATTGGTTTAGACATTCAGAACATTTGAATGAGAACTCATGTGTGAGAGAGTGGAATGGACATATATACACTACCAAACGTAAAATAGATAGCTAGGGGGAAGCAGCCGCATGGCACAGGGAGATCAGCTTGGTGCTTTGTGACCACCTAGAGGGGTGGGATAGGGAGGGTGGGAGGGAGGGAGACGCAAGAAGGAAGAGATATGGGAACATATGTATATGTATAACTGATTCACTTTGTTATAAAGCAGAAACTAACACACCATTGTCAAGCAATTATACTCCAATAAAAATGTTAAAAAAAAAAACGCGTGTGAAAAACTAAGTTATTGATGATAGGAATAACAGTTAAGCTATGAAATGAATTTCTTGTAGAATTTCACAGATTGATACTTTACTAATCTTGCTTTAAACAATAAACTCCAAGGACATACATTAAGTGTGATGCATGATTTCTCCAATCATAGAAACCTTCCTTCTGAACTGATTTTCTCATATATTACCTCATTAAGGATTCTGTGTCTAATGCCTCCATTAAAGCTCTCTCATTGTTTTTTAAAATTTCAAACTGGAAATTAAAACAATTTCATACAAGCTTTTTTGTAACATGATCCATATAAGATTTTATCCGAGACGGATGTGTACCAGGCCTAGTCTCAGGGTCTGCTGGCCCTGTCTCACCTATCCCAAAGGCCTGAGGTTATTTGCTTTCAGATTCAACCTTTATTTTTTTAATCTAATTTTTATTTTATATTGGAGTATAGTTGATTTACAATGTTGTGTTAGTTTCAGGTGTACAGCAAAGTGATTCACTTATACATATACCTATTCTTCTCAGATTCTTTTCCCATTAAAGTTTTTTAATTGATATGTAATTGACCTTACAACACTATGTTACTTCCAGCTGCACAACATAACGATTTGAGATTTCTGTATATTGCAAAGTGATCACCATGGTAAGTCTAGTTACCATCTGTCACCATAAGAAGTTATTACAATATTACTGACTAATTCCCCTTGCTGTACATTTTATCCCTATGACTCATTTATTTTGTGACTGGAAGTTTGTACCTCTTGATCTCCCTCACCTATTTCATTCATCCCTCCACCCTTCCCCCACCCCTTTGGCAATCACCTGTTTGTTCTCTGTATCTATGAGTCCACAACATTTTTAATTTTATAAACAAGGAGACACTTATAGAAATTTAGGTGGGGTGATAGATAAGCTCTGGGTATGCTGAAAATACATATTAGTGTGTACTTTTAAAGAAAGAATGTTTTAGCCTTGGTGGAGAAACTTTGAATTGTAAAGTAATGGTTATGTTAAGTGTGTTATGTATAACATGTGGAGAAAATGTAGAATTTGGAGGCCTGGATTTGAGTTAGCTCTGTAGCTGTCTAGAGTGTCCCACCTGGACAGCTATTTAACTGCTATGACTTTCATTTTTAAAAATCTGTAAAATAAAGTTATTATACTGTATCAGCATATCCTAAGTGGTCAGCATATCCTAAGTGGTGTTGTGATTGCTAGTTTTGATTTCTAGTCTATTATTAGGCATTACTGAGATAAAGATTCCATGGTCAAATATGTTTATGGAATTGAAGAGGTTTCTTTGAGTTGATGTATATGATAAGTATCTGCAAAAGGGGGAAGACAGCAAGCAGAGTTTCTTAACTTTCATGACTGCAGAACCTTTTTTTGGTAGTGACACTATTTTTGGAATACCCTTTGGGAACTCCTGAGCTAGATTATCTTATAGATATCTCTTTATAGATAATTATCTATAGATAATTCTGTTTCTGTTACATTTGCTAATATACTTTTACTTAAGCTGTGGAATATAAGGCATAATTATTAATATTCTTGACTTCCTTGAAAAGAGTTCTATAATACAAATTCCTGTTTTCTATTTTCATTCATTGTCACAAGCCTCTACCCACCTGGCATCTTTTTTTTTTTCCTCGCGGTACGCGGGCCTCTCACTGTTGTGGCCTCTCCTGTTGCGGAGCATAGGCTCCGTACGCGCAGGCTTAACGGCCATGACTCACGGGCCCAGCCGCCCCGTGGCATGTGGGATCCTCCCGGACCAGGGCACGAACCCGTGTCCGCTGCATTGGCAGGCGGACTCTCAACCACTGTGCCACCAGGGAAGCCCCACCTGGCATCTCTTATATTCAATATAAAAAGGTTGAATCTTACAAATTAACTTTTCAAATTAGGATGTATTTACTTTTTGGTGTGAAGCAAATTGTATTTGTAAAATAGCACAAAAGGCAATTTCTTAGTTACTTTTTCTGCTTTTACTAAATGCATTAATATAATGAGATACTGTAAAAATTAAGCTAAAGATACAATCTTATTATGTAAAATTATCTTTTTCTCAGGCAGTGTTTAAAATTTGAGGGATGGAATAGAGTTATTAAAGGAAATATAGCAAGGGGATCTCATTTATGAAAATAAAACTGTATTGGTAAGAAAGAGGTAGAAATTTTAATTGGAAAAGTTTACACAGAATTAAAAATTTGGTAAAAAATTAAAAACCATTTTCATAGGCTAGAATAAAAGACTGAAATATGTTTTAGAATCTACTTTCGGATGATCTTTATCATCCCCATCTATTGAGCCCTACTGGACACTGGTACCACAATAAAATATTTTTGCTGACTCCATCCAAAGGGGCTTTTAATCTGGTTAGGGGCATAGAACAGATAAAAGAAATGCAGGACAGCATTTGCTGAGTTCCAGATTTTACAATTATGGCAGAAATAATGAAGAGACATTTTGACCGATAGTTGGTATGGTCGCAGCAAATATCCTTGAGTTAAGTAGAATTCAAGCTGAAGACTGACCTTTGAAAGCAGAGAGAAGGGAAGACATTGCAGGGTAAAAGGAGTGATGTTAGAAAATAGGCAGGAATTCTTATGTCTTACAGGAAGCAATTCACAAATCATTTACACTGAGACAAAGGATTTTGTACATGAAGAAGAGAAGTGATATGGGGCTTCCCTGGTGGCACAGTGGTTGAGAGTCCGCCTGCTGATGCAGGGGACACGGGTTCACGCCCCGGTCTGGGAGGATCCCACATGCCACGGAGTGGCTGGGCCAGTGAGCCATGGCCGCTGAGCCTGTGCGTCCAGAGCCTGTGCTCTGCAGTGGGAGAGGCCACGGCAGTGAGAGGCCCACGTACTGCAAAAAAAAAAAAAAAAAGAAGTGATATAAATAGGGCTGGAGATGTAGGTAGGGAATTCAGAGGACCTTAGAATTCCTTTGATTTTTCTCAAGCTTTAGTTTAGATTAACTTAGACCTGCTTAGAAGCAATTTTTGACCCACTTAAGTTTTGAAATCCCTCCTGAGCTAACTTTGTGTCTTAGCATGAGTGACTGATGTCTCCTGAAGCTAATGGTTGAGGCATTGTTTCTCAGAGCAGGTATCTCTGGCCCAGAACAACACATCTATGAATAGTGATTTGATGACCACAGAAGCACCTGCTTGTTAGATCCTCAGAATCCAGAATCTTCCTGTAGCTTTTTTGTTCTCAGTCTCTGCCTGGTGCTCGCTTTTCAACAAAATTTATTGAGCACACCCTGTGCTCTCATAAAGATGATAATTTCTTTCTTCCCTTCCCACCAGTACAAAATACTACAGTTATGTGATTTGGTTTTGTGGGAGAAATGATGTAGGGCTTGGGCAGTCATGGGATGGAAAAGTTTTAAGCACCACTGGGCTAGGGTAAATTTTCATCATTGGTTCTCTAGAGGATTCATATAAGTAATAACTTTTCCTTTCCAAAGCCTTTTAGGATTGGCAGGTCTGTTCAGCATTTATGAGGTTCCTAGCACTAGGACCCTAATTACTTATGCCCAGACATAAATAGAAAAGTAAACTATCTGTTTTCTCTGAAGTAGACTTTAGTAAGTTAATTTTCCAAAATGGTACAGGCAGTGTCTAAAGAAAGTTAGCTAATTAGATACAATCTAGGTACTCAACAATGACCAAGTTGAAGCATTCATGAAAGCATAAAAATTATGGAGGAATTGCCTTGAAACACATTGGTACCAGCAAAAAAGTAGTTTCTACTAACATCTGTTGACCATTTGAAAGTTTCCACCATAATCATGGCCAATGATTCCTAAATCTAAAATTCCAAATTTAGATGTACACATCTAAATTTCTAAATCTTTCTCTTGTTCTCCAGACTTACATATCCAGTATCTACCGGCATCTTAATTTGGATGTCACACAGACACTTCTAAATCAGCAGGTCCAAAGCCAAACTCATCCTGCCCCTCTGCACCTTCTCCAGTATTCCCTATCCTCACTTGCTCCCACTATCTACCCACTTGCCCAAACTGGAAATTTAGGATTTATCCTAAATTGCCCCATCTCTTTCTCTATAGTCAGTCAGTAATAACCATATTCATAACTTATCCATCTCTTCCTTTTCTCCCTGAATAATTAAAAAAAGAGTCTTAAAATCTCAGGCCTTCTACTAATTTCTTTTCAAAATATTTATATTTTATATTAATATTTAATATTTTAATATTCAAAATATTAACTCTGTAAGGATCTTTCTCTAATATGCAAATATCACAGTGTCATGCTGCAAATCAGAACACTTCAACTGTACCCATCACCTATGAGATAAACTTCTCTGTAGCCAATCCAGTCATTATCATCTGGTTCCTGCTCAACTTTCTAGCCTCTTCTACTTTCTGCTATCTTACTTCTCCCATCTGCCACACCTCTCACACCCTGCATGATTCCCATGCCTCCTCCACCTCCACGAGCCTGGGTGACTCTTATCTCTGTTCTGGTAGGCTGAAAAATGACCCCCAAAGACATTGGGTCCCAATTCTTCAAACCTGTAAATGTTACCTTATTTGGAAAAAGGAGTCTTTGTAGATGTAATTAAATTAAGGATCTTGAGACAGGAAGGTTATCCTGGATTATCTGGGTGGGCCCTAAATGCAATCACATATACTCTTTTTTTTTTTTTTTTGTGCGGTACATGGGCCTCCCACCGTTGTGGCCTCTCCCGTTGTGGAGCACAGGCTCCGGAAGTGCAGGCTCAGCGGCCATGGCTCACGGGCCCAGCCACTCCGTGGCATGCGGGATCTTCCCGGACTGGGGCACGAACCCATGTCCCCTGCATCGGCAGGTGGACTCTCAACCACTGCGCCACCAGGGAAGCCCCACATATACTCTTATAAGAGAGAGACAGAGGGAGATTTTACAGATACAGAGAAATTTCAAGATGCTGGCTTTGAAAATTGGAGTGATATGGCCACAAGCCAAGGAATGCTGGCAGTGACCAGAAGCTGGAAGAGGCAAGGGACGAATTCACCCCCAGAGTATGGCCCTGCCCACACCTTGATTTTTGCCCAGTGATAATGATTTCAGTTTTGTGGGCCTCCAAAACTGTAAGAGAATACATTTTTGTTCCTTAAGCCACAAAGCGTGTGGTAGTTTGTTACAACAGCTATAGGAAACTAACACAACTGTTACTGAGTCCAACCTTATATTGTTTGAGGCACAACAGGCCAATAAATCCAGAGATGAGTTGTTGGGGTAAGGAATAGTGACTTTATTCGGAAAGCCTGTAGACGGGGAAGGTGGTGAACTAGTGTCCCAGAGAACCATCTTACCTGAGCTAGAATTCTCGCTGCTTTTATAGTAAAAGGGGAGAGGGTATGGCTGGTTGTTGCAAACTTCTCAGGTGCTGGGATCCTTTGCAGCTGTCCACCTAGGTCTGGTCACAGTGTTCCTATAAACCTCCAACAGGACAAATGTTATTCTCTGTTCTGCAACTTTTTATCTCTATATGAGTGGAAAAGTGTTATACCTTTAAAGGTCACAGCCTTGAGAATGGGCTATCTTGTATATTTCAGGCTCTAGGCAACATTTTTTTACTAAGGTTCAGAGCCAGCATGACTAAGCACAGGCAACAGAGCACAAGGGTTAGAGCTAAAGGAATAGATCCAGTATGGAGTCAGCTTTGTTCTTCCCTGTTACACAACTTCTATTCCTGTTATTTCCATGAATTCTTACTGCTCTAATACATTATTTACCCTCAACCTGGAATGCCTCTTCTCTGTCTCTTTGTCTGAAAAATTGCTGTTTATTTTTAGTGCATACTCTGTGAAGTCTTTCCAACTCTCTCTGGTAAGTCAGCACTCTTTCCCATTGTGCCTGCTGTTTGTTTGTTTGTTTTGTTGTTGCTTTTTAATATTCCTACATTTATTGCAGGAGTATAAGAGATAGTATAACTACCTCAATGGTTAGGGATACTGGCCACTTGATTCAGTTAGAGATGGTTTGAGTAACTTTGTGCAGGTTATGTTTCTAAGCTTGTTTCTTTATTTATGAAATGGGAATAATAATGGTACCAACCTTGTACGTTTGTTATGAGGATTGAATGAGATAATCTATGTAAATATGATATCTGGTAAATAGTATGTGCTCAATAAATGTTAGCTGCCCATAGAGAACTGTATTTTAATTGTTTTCATGATTGTCTCTTAACTGGAGTATGAGCTCTTTGAAGGAACGGAGAATTATTTTTATACCAAGTGCCTGGCTAGTAGTTTGATTAGTATTTAATGGATAAATAAATAAAATGTATCTTTTACT
Organism: Leucopleurus acutus; assembly: GCF_964270905.1. Taxonomy (NCBI): domain Eukaryota; kingdom Metazoa; phylum Chordata; class Mammalia; order Artiodactyla; family Delphinidae; genus Leucopleurus; species Leucopleurus acutus. The sequence goes on along the minus strand of NC_139152.1, from coordinate 82,176,201 downwards.
ATAGGCCTTACTATTAAATCATTATTCTCTTACCTGGAACTCTCAAAATGCCTAATCTGGTTTTCCTTCATCCTCCAAAAATGTGACATTATATTTTTATCTGTAGAATTTGACAGCATATTAACTCTCATCTCTATAATGGAGTTCTTATGGCTTTAAGACTCAGATTGTAATTCCCTACCTCTTGGTAGGGCCTTTAAAAACCAACTTTGTACATAATTCAAGAGATCCACATTTCCTTGCCCCTACTTTACTTTTATACTGAGTTCAGAGGTAGGCTGGTGGCGCAGTGGTTGAGAGTCTGCCTGCCGATGCAGGAGACGCGGGTTCGTGCCCCGGTCCGGGAAGATCCCATATGCCGCGTAGCGGCTAGGCCCGTGAGCCATGGCCGCTGAGTCTGCGTGTCCGGAGCCTGTGCTCCGCAACGGGAGAGGCCACAGCAATGAGAGGCCCACATACCGCAAAAAAAAAAAAAAAAAGAAAAAAGAAAAAGCAATTTAACATTTAGTTAAAGAAAACTTATTCATGTGTGCAGCTCATTTGTGTGACTTTGCAATCATAGAAGCCAAGAAGTACAGAACTATTCAGTTTTACTTAACAGAAGTATTCAGGATTGCTGATTGCTGGAGATGCTATCATCTGCCTCAGTGTCCATTTTATAGGACCCATTTGACATTTTTAAAAGTCTATCAAAAATGATTGGTATCATTCATCAGAAAAATCTATTATTGTTGAAATCATCTTTGTGGAAATTCTCTTAAAATAATAATGGACATTTTTCCCTGAGGAAGCTTAAATGCAGAGTTACTTTGTACTCCATACTATTGTAAATGCCTTTCAAAAAAAATGAAGTAGAGAGAATGTTTTACATGATTGCATTAAAGATCAGAAGTATGTGGAAGAGGGCTTCCCTGGTGGTGCAGTGGTTGAGAGACTGCCTGCCGATGCAGGGGACGCGGGTTTGTGCCCTGGTCCGGGAGGATCCCACGTGCCGCGGAGCAGCTGGGCCCGTGGGCCATGGCCGCTGGGCCTGCGCGTCTGGAGCCTGTGCTGCGCAATGGGAGAGGACACAGCAGTGAGAGGCCCGCGTAACGAAAAAAAAGAAAAAAAAAAAAGTATGGAGAAGAAATACTTGACAGGCTAATGACTTGAATATAATCTTGGGATTTGTTTAGTTGAGTCTTCACAAAACTCTTCATTCCTAAGGGAGTATGTTCAAATTTCCTAAAACTATTTAGTAAAAGATATGATGTAATAGTGTGTGTTCATGTAATATACTATGGTGTAATTATCTTTTTATCTCTCTCTCTTTCTCTATAACATTAAATACTTTGCAGTGATTATGTGTTACTCATATAACCTACTACCTAGCTACTATCTGACATATACCTAGTACCTAGCAGACTGCCTGGCACATTGTTAGTCATTAGGCCAATGCAATAAAAAAAACAGATAATACTGACTGTTGGCAAGGATGTGGAGAAACAAGCCCTTATGCACTGTTGATAGGAATTTAAAATTGCACACTTACTTTGGTGAAATAGTTTTGTGGTTTCTTAAGCAGTTAAACATAAATTTATCATATGACCCAGCAATTCTACTCCTGGGAATCTGTCCAAGAGGAATGATTCTATTCTTTGCTCATCAGTGGCCTCTCTTGGTCTCCTTCCTTGTCTCCCACTCTAATCCCAACAACATAGATGCTTACTTACTTCTCTTTTTTTTGTCCTGTCCTAGGTCAAAGTAATCTAGCTAAATTAAAGATCTACATGGGTAAAGTCCAAAAGCATGAGGAGGTAAAGGTATTTTTATATATAGTAATAACTGATTTGGTAATAAATATCCACGAGAAAATTGGTAATCTTGAGAAAAAATCTAATGTACATTTTTGGGCTAGATATAGGTTCATTTTTTGGTCTCACAATTATGGAATCACAGAATTTTACAGATAAATCATATTTTAGAGATTAAAATTACATGAAATAAATATTAAAGCTACTGTACTGGGATGAATAGTGTCCCCCTTCTGAAAATTTGTGTCTCCTGAACCTTCAGAATGTGACTTATTTGGAAATATGCTCTTTGCAGATAATAATTAGTGAATATGAGGTCATGCTGGAGTAGGATGGATCTTAAATCCAGTAAGACTTGTGTCTTTATAAAAAGAGGAGAGAACACAGAGAGATACACAGATGAAAAAGGGCCATGTGATGATGGAGGCAGAGATTGGGGTAATGCAGGTGTAAGCCAGGGAATAACGGGGATTGCTGGTATCATGAGAAGGAAGAAGCAAGGAAGAACTTTTCCCTAAAGCTTTTAGAGGAAGCACGATCCTGCTGACATCTTGACGTCAGACTTCTAATCTCCAGAACTGTGAGAGAATACATTTTTGTTGTTTTTTTCAATTTTTTGCTGATTTTACTAAGTTTTGGTACTTTGTTATGGTAGTGCTAGGCAGCCAATACACCTACATATATTGAAAATAACAACATACATGTTTATTCATATCCAGGAGTTGATTAAATGATTTGTTTTGGCAAGGAAGTTTTTGGCTTTAAAATCATTTCATTAGCCAAACCTGGAGCCCAGCAACTCATATTTCAGAGATGCCATGCATCTATTTAAACTGATGTCACACATCTGCCAAAGAGTCAAACTGTGTTGACTGTAGACACTTGGAAAAATTTAAGTAATTTAGAAAGTTGATGAGTAAATTCTCTACAATTAGTTCAGTTATAGAATGGAAGGATTCTATGACTTTCAACAACACAAAAAAGATGTATGCCATGTATTATGTGCAAAGCATGTGTGTTTTATCTTAAATTGTTTTAATTTTAAGTTGTTAAAAGGTGTCGTATGGGGACATTTTTAAATCCAGGTAGATTTACTTGAAACCTTTTCCTCTGATATGAGTTAATGTGTGGGATCATACAGTTAAAGGAATGATCTCGGAATGCTTAGCTAGGCTGTGGCAATGCTAGTTTGTTAAATTGAACATCCTTAGTTTTGTATTTTCTAAAACCACTTGATACATGATACTATTGATAGACTTTCTCATTTTCTAAAAAATACATTTTACATATTTCAGTATTTATTTATTTATTTTTGGCTGCGTTGGGTCTTCGTTGCTGCGTGCGGGCTTTCTCTAGTTGTGGTGAGCGAGGGCTACTCTTCCTTGTGGTACATGGGCTTCTCATAGCAGTGGCTTCTCTTGTTGCAGAGCATGGGCTCCAGGCATGTGGGCGTCAGTAGTTGTGGCACTTGGGCTTGGTCGTTGTGGCTCACAGTCTCTAGAGCGCAGGCTCAGTACATGGGCTTAGTTGCTCCGCGGCACATGGGCTTAGTTGCTCCGCGGCATGTGGAATCTTCCTGGATCAGGGCTCAAACCTGTGTCGCCTGCATTCGCAGGTGGATTCTTAACCACTGTGCCACCAGGGAAGTCCCTATTTCAGTATTTAAAATGAGATATTCATCTCATTAATTTTTACTTTTTGCTAGGAAAAGAATATAAAATACACCAGCAATTTTACTATTTATCACATAATTTGCTGATGATACCAGAGCAGATGCTCATTAGAGTTCTTCAACATAGTCGTACCTATTGCAATAGGGAACAAACTTGTTAAGGTCCTTCTAACTGTATGTCCTGTGTTGTGCTGGCAACTGTAACACAACAGTTTGGGACCTCTTAACTTAAAATATTTCCAACAAAGCCAAATATTGTCAAGAATCAAGTTTCAGCTTATGAAGTCCTTCCATTTGGATCTCATGGAGTTGTTGTCTCATTTATTCTCGTATGACCATATGAGTTACGTATTAACGTCTATTTTACAGTTGAGTAAATCTGAGGCTAATTGTTGTTATGTGACTTCCCCAAGTGGTAGAGCTCTTATTTGAGCCCTAGCCTGCACCAAAATCTATATGCTCTTTCAGGAATAACATATTGCTTTACCTTGTTTGGATTGAGTTTTAAAGCTTGTTTAAATTTACCAGACTTTATGCAAAAGATTAGAATTTGAATCCCGACTCTTCTATTTATTAACTATGTAACATTAAGCCAGTTCTCTTAACCTCAGCTTTATCGTAGTAATCATAGCTAACTTCATCGTTCGTTGTGTGCCACTTGTTCTAAGCACTTCACAGTTGAAGTGATTCATTTAATCTTTATAACAACCCTATGAGGCAGATAAGTGCCCCTATTTTACACATGGGGAAAATGAGATTCAGAGAGTTTAAATAACTTGCCCAAAGTCACAAACTACTCAGTGACAGAGCATGGACTTTAGCATCAAAGCCTGTGTACTGTGCTGCCTCTCTGTGAAGACAGAGATGTGTAACACTCTTCATGCAGCCTGGTTGTTAGCATAAATGGTGATGTGTCTGTAAGCATTTTGTAAACCAGAAAGGACTAAGGAAAGGTTAGTCATTATGAATGAGAACACTTTTCTTTAATTGTGGGGAAATGTCAGGGTAGGCAGTTTCCTTATAATAAATTTCTATGGAATTTAAATGCTATTGTCACATCCTAATCCTACTGATAAATTTCTTGAAATATTCTTTGAAGCAAGATGTGCATTTTGCCTCATTTAACAAATGAAACTAAGTGTAAATGTTGTCTCCTACTAGTTTAGCAATTCATGTTTTATAATTACTTCTTGATCGCTTGAATTGCTTTAACTAAGGATCATTTGTTGAAGTCAATTAGTGTTTTCTTTTATTAATATGCTAGTATTTGCATGAGAAGAATTCTTAAATATTTTATTTGCTATAGTGTGGTATTTATTGCAGAGAACATCTGTTCCTTTTTGATGCCTAACCATTTCACTAATGAGATGATTTTAGGTATTCTTCATAAATTATCTTATTGGGTGTCTGAATTTCAAACATTTTTCAATAAGACACTGAAATTCTAATTGCAAAATTCTGGGTTCAGTTATCTATATTTGGTCTCTGACAACCAAGGTTAATATTTTCTTTGATAACTGTAATGCCACTTCACTTGATGAGGACTTTCATAGTCTACCTCCTTTTTCTTCTTCATCATCATCTTAATTTTCCTCTTCTTTTTTTCTTCTCTTCTTCCTATCCCTCTCCATGTCTTCTTCTGTGGTTCAACCTTTTGATAGCCTGTATTACAAAATCTCCTCTCTAATTTCTGGCCAAGGATAAAAAGAAAAATAAAATTCTTTTCACTTTTTTTCCATTTCCAATCTTTCTTCAGATGTTAGGTCAGATCCCTTCTTCGAGTTCTGGGGTAAATAACAGAATGAAATTCCCTCACCACCAAGTAGTGAATTAATGGTCAGGCTCCTTCTATTTGGTGCTTTGTCATGATAGGACCATTCACCTCGAAGTGTTAATACTTTAGATATCATATTCACACGTTTCTAGTTGTCATTATGTAGATTGTTTCCTTGATTTAGATAATTCACCAAGATGGTTCTGCTCATACAGTTTTGTTAAAATGAACAGAGCTGAAACCTCTCAAAAAGGAAAACATCTTTCTCATCATAATAAAGCCACCATGATATTACTAAGAACAGAGGAGAGTCTTAAAGTATATCGTGCTCTCCTTATTCACACAGGTTCTTTGGAAATGTGAACCCATTTTTCAGTCCATTTGAGTGTTATTTTAAATAGTTGTACACATTATTTGCTCTATTTATGAAATGTCATCATAGATATGAGGGTCTATATTCCAGTTGTGTGGGCGAGCAAGACTCACTGGCTTTGACTAGGACTGCATTGTGCCTCCTTCTCCCTGACAACCACCATCACGTTTGTGCCACTCTTTAGATCTGGGCCTTGAATGGTGAAGCCGAGAAGTATTCCTCACCCTTGAGAATGGAAAGAACAATGTTAAAAGGGACCAAAGTAGCAATTCTAAATGTTTTGGGGTAGGACACTTCTATTCCCTTAAGAATTTTCCACACTGTGGGAAAAATAATTACTCCTAGAAGCTACTTGTTGTTGGATTGATGAATAATTTTAAATGTTGTGCTGCAGTATGAAAGGAAGGTTCACCAAAAACAGATTTTGTTTATAAGAATAGATGATTATTTTAACCAACACAGAGTGTATGAAAATAACACTTGTTATGTGTCTGAAAACTGTAGTCATGGTTACTTTGACCATAAGAATATATTTTCTCTCCTCTTTATCCTGGAAAGAAATCAAAACATCTGTTTCTGAGATTTTAGGACAATAAATGGCATTAGTTTTTGTTCCAATTCAAGTATAAAGTATTTATATCAAGTGAGATAATTTCTTCAGCAAAGATGTATCTAAAAGGAATTTTAATAATTCTCTTTGATTCCTCTGGGACTAGTTCTGCAAAGTTATTGGAACAATAACTAGCCATCAAATAATAAGATCAGAATTATAGGTTTTATGGGTTTGATTACTGTTTATATCTATATATATAAATTATTTAACCAGCTTTTAAATACATACTGGGTACACGGCACAGTGCCAGTGCTATGGAAGATACAAAATAAAAGAAAGGAAAAAATTATAATTGACCTGAAAGGCCTTGAACTCTAAGGAAATACAAGATATTTCTAGAGTAGAACATTGAATTTACAATAATCTGTTCAGTTTGTATGTTAAGTGCAAAGACAATTCAAAGTAAGAAAATAAACATTTAGAGTCAGGGTGATCTCCAAAAAATCAGAGATTTTAAATCTATTTTGTTCAGAATATTGTTTCTCTGATTACCACAAAAATACATGTTCATTGAAGAAAATTTGAAAAAGAAATTGCCTATTAACACCCTGAAATAAACATTGTTTGCTTCAGTGAATTCAGCTAACACTTCCTCTTTTACCTGTAGCTATTTTCTACCTGGAACATTCTTCCCAACCCTCTTCATCTGGCTAATTCTTGCTCATCCTTCAGGGCCTTATTTTAAATGGCACTTGCCCTCAGAAAAGTTTTCACACCTCCTGCATTAGGTCCTCTGCTGATATGCTCCTATTTAATCTCTGGGCTTCCTCTACATTCATGTAATATTTATGATTCTGGACTCTGTGGATGCTGGGAATACAGTGACAAACATGATAAACAGGATCCCTGTCATCATTGAGTTGGCAATTGTAATGGAGACAGATAAGAAACAAACAAACAAAAAATGAATATATACATACAATTTTGTTGTAATTACATATAAATGTATATTCCTTACTAGACCACCAGCTCCATAAGGTGAAGACCATGCCTATTTTGTTTAGAGAAGTTATATAGTAAATACACGTGTATGTGTGTTTTAAATGAATGGACAATGAAGGCATGAACAAATAAGTTAACCTTTTTGTGCGTTTTCTCATATTAATTCATGTACATAAGTGTATGGTCAGGCCACCCAGGATGGCTGTTCTCTTGTTCTCTGTACATCCCCTGCTCAACCAATCCCTGCCTCACCTACACCCTACTCACATGACTGACCTTCCTACATACGTGCCCCAGGCCCCAACTAATGATTGTTCTAGCTTTAGATCAGAACTCTCCACTCTGCTTGAAGGGGCATGCCCTTCTGCTGGTTTCCCTGGTAACTGATGAGCCAACCTGAAGTCAATTCCCCCATAACTTGTAACCTCCCCCTGCCCCTGTGAGCGAAGACTGCCGCCATGTCCTGCCAGCCATGTGCCACACACAGTGGGGTGTTGCTCCAGGACCTTGCTTCAGACGTGTAAGCTCCCCATCCATTAAACCCTTATGTCTCTGTTGCCGACTCTGGACTCTTTCTTCGGTCTTGAAGCTGGGCAAGTACAGGCCTTCCAGGCCTGCATGGTTAGCCCAATAATAAAATACAATTTTCATATATACTCAAAATTGGAATCTTTCTATGAATACATAGTATACTTTTTCCATTTAACATTATGTCCTATGTGATTAAATGTTTTAATGGTTGTATAATATTTAACTATAAGAATGTACTAGAATGATTTTTAATCATCACCTATTGAGATTCTTATTTTCACTCTTTTCCTGACTCAGAACTACACATTCATTTGGATTGTTGCCAGTAGTTTACTGTTACGAATTATGTTCTGATGAATACCTTTATGCATAAATCCTGTATCTTTGATTATATTTACTTGGAAATATTGAATCACCGGACAGAGGTTATTATCTTTTTAAGGCTTTTATATAGATTGCCCAATTGTATTCCAGAAAGGTAAGTTATAGTTTATTAAGGGACAATTTAGATAATTTCATTAGGTTTTTTCTTTTGTTGGCTTTTTTAATCTAATAGCATTTCAATGAAGAGACTATGTAATGTATGCTTGGATTGTTTTATTTTTCTTCCCCCCTACTCAACACTTTCCAGCAGTGTTTCAACTTCTCCTATCTTTTGAGGTTAGCCATATGATTAAAATGATCTTTTAATATTCAAAATATTAATTTTGTTGTAAGATTTTTTCTTTTTTTTTAAATTAATTTTTATTGGAAATTCTTTAGGTTTTGAAACTAGCAATGGATATGACCTAATCAAAAGGAGGCTGGCAGGTGCAAGGGCACTGAACCGAGAAGTATCAACAATTAATTGTATCAACTAGAAATGCTTGTGTTATATTGTGGAGTGAAGAGGGATAGGCTTGGAACTCTTGGGACAAGTGAATGCTAGATGAGAGAATTTCAGTTTTTTAAAATAGATGTTTGGAAGCCACTGTAAGATTTTGAGAAGGAGAGGGATAAAACTGTTTCTGGAGGTAAACATGTCTTTACTCAGATTAGTAACTTGGTGACTTTAAGCAATTGAATTTACTACTTAAATTTCAGCTGTGTTTCACTCACTTTCCAAAGGGCTTAGGGAATCCAGATACCTTTCTGTTCTCTGTCGCATACCACTCCAACGGTGGGAGATTTGTGGGAGGCTATTTCAAGTCTTCTCTACTCAGATACTTCTCTGAACCATTTTTAACCCACTGCATGGGCACACCATGTTGGACATAGCATTCCTCCCTCTCCCTCCCTTCCTTCCTCCCTCCCTCCCTTCCTTCCACTTATATTTATTAACAACATGCATGATTCTATGAAAAGCCAGCTTGAAACCTGGTCATTCTGACTCTCAAGAGCAGTGTGTTCTGAGGACAGCTGCCTGTAGCTCTCTCTTGAACTCCACTGGTGTGTACACCTTGATGATGTTGTGGTACTGGCCTTCTGGCACCATGTGATCTGGCCCTTCCCTCTCAAAGGGGAATAGACTGGGGTCCCATTTGATGGCATCCGCATGTAGCTCCCTGGGATGCAAGTTGCAACTCCTGCAGAGCTTCCTGCTTGGGCCAAACATGGACCTGATGACATCCCTCTCCATCTTATGCTCTCACTGCTTATACAGGGAATACTTCTTCAGAAGCTGAGCTCTCATCTCATCTCTTCCAAGAGGAGTTCCACCTGAGGCTGCTGTTTCGCTTTATCCAAGAACTCACAGGGCGAATAAAATCCTCAAAGGGAATTAGCTCCTGGCTAGGCTTTCCTCTTTTTCAAATGTTCCTTTGCTGCTTGGTTTTTTTTAAAGATTTAACTACCTCTCACAGAGGTTCTGCTGTCATGGGAACAAGTTCCCAGAAGGTCAGCAATGAAACTTTCTGGTAGGTGTCTCTAATCTATGTCTGCCAAATTCCCAAAGTGGCCATGGCCTTTAGGCTGTTTCCAGGCACACACCCTTTTGCAGTCAGGGCCCATGTGCCCCACACAGAGATCCAGGCATAGCATTTCTTTAAAGAGAGTTTAGAATGTCTCTTGTTTGTGCCAGGGAAAATGAGGAATAAATTTCACTGACTAGAGATTCCCCTAATCTTATCGGGAAATGGAAGGTATCATAATTGAGGAGGAATGGGAACATTCATTGGTTTAATATTTCCAAAATATTGTCTCTGTTACATTATTATTAGATGTGGCATTTAAGAAAGTTTATCATGGCACTAAACTCAAGGTGAGCTGAGCGTGAAGACAGCCTGGAGGCAGGTCATATACTCTGTGCTTACCTCCAGGAAACCATTTAATTAGAGTATGATATGCTGCCCCGTAAGAAAGTTCTAGAAAATCCAATATAATTTGTAATTTCTCTGGGAAATATCCTCAGAATATAATTTTTTTTTTACTGAGAGTACACCTGAAGTATTATCTTTATGTATAAAATATTAATTTTTTTTCTCTAAACACAAATTTCTGGCAGCACTCTATTAATCATCATAAACTTTCTCCCAGAGTTCAAAAATCCTTTTAGAAAGAGGGGAGAAAATGAATATTTTTCCTCTGTAGAATGTAAATGAACTTTTGGTGTAAGTCATGTGGCTCTATATCAAATAACCAGGCAGTTTATTAATTCTCAGGGTTTTTTAGCTCAAAGCATTTTTATGTGCATTGTAATTTGTCTTGAAGACTCAGTAGTGGTGTTGTACTGTTCTTTTTTCTATTTCCAGAGCTGAAACTTCAGATACTTGTTCTTTTCTATTAACTTTGCATTGTTTCATTATATTTACCCTTAATATTTCAAGATTTTCTTCACAGTAGAAAGGATAGGCAGTACATTATAATATCTAACCCAGTGTGACTTGTACACTTATGCTGAAGATCTATTTAGTTCTCATCACTCCCTCTCCTCCTTTGGTGCCTACATTAATCTTTTGGTTCTTTCCCTTACTGCTTGACTGTATGACTTCTCTTTATCCTTTCAGTCCCTGAATGTTGATATTCACCACAATTGTATACCATGGATTCAACTATTTTCTACCTAAATATTTTTCCTGAGCTACAGATCCATTTAAAACTACTTATTGTATCAGCATCTTGGTCTGAATGCATCAGAAGTGCCTTATGTTGCAACATATCCAAATGTGAAAGTTCTTATATTTTCCTCTAAATTGCCTTGAAGCATCGTCATCCACCCTTAAGAAGCTGGAACATTTAGCATTTTCTGTGATCTGCTCTTTTCATTGCCATTGCACTAATTTAGGACTCATTTTCTCTTTACTGAGGTCACAAATAAAGTTAGAAAAGATCTTATTATAATACACAAGTTTGATTCACTAAAATAAAAAAATAAAGACTGAACACTATAAAAAGGTTAGAGATGACATATTATACATCTTAATGAGCAATGATGAGCATTGTAAAATTATTCCATTTGTAATCACTTGATCCTTAGAAACTTCTTAGACTTTCTATTTCCTTCAGTTTCAGTGTCATGGCTGTACATTGATTTGCTTTTTCGTAGATATATTCATACTGAGAGGTCTTTTTCAGTATGTGCTCCTGTGTCAGATTCTGATGTTATGACATGTGATTATTGACTTCTACCACCTCAGTGTCAATGTGATCCTCGTGAAATGATCTTACAGTATATTGGAAGCATACTCTATGTATGTACCAGCAACCTCTCTTCTTATAATACAAAAGGTAGTAAGATCTGATGCAATAGCTTCTTTACCTGCTCTGCTTTTGTTTTATCTCCTTTTTGTATTGCTAGGTAAAATATCTAGGTAGAAAAATCTAGATATCCTTTTTGTATTGCTGTCCCTTGCTCCCACTTTTTCTAATTATTCTCATCAGTAAAAACTTAGAGTACAATCAACATCCTTTTAATAGCAAAAAGGATATATATAATACATTTTAATACAATGAATTTTTACATAAAAGGATTTGAATTTGGAAATGCATTACTGTATTTCATAGGGCTTTGTGTTGTTAACCCAATTTTCATATGCTTATGCTCATGACATTATAAAATTAAGGTGCTGGTAGCCTTTTCTGGATAAATTGTTAAATGCCTAATTCCTCCGTCTATTCTTTCTGTTTCCTTCCTTTTCTGCCTGCCTTTTTAAATTGTTACTTCTGGCAGGTGCATATTTTCCAAAATGAACACTGTTGTGAAAAAAAAAGAGTCTCTGGGTTCTTTAAGAGCAGAAGGATGCACTTCATTTTAGTTTCTTCAGAGAAGGTGATCTCAAGAGGTCAGTGCAAACATTGCCAGGTACATTTTAAATAGTCATATGAGGGAGCAGATGTGCGCCAGTGTTGCCCTGAAGAAAAGGTATTAGTGATGTATACCTGGATCTATGTCTGTACTTTGTTTCCTCAACTAAAGTTAAAATACCTGGGATCCCACAATATTTTTGTTGTCTATCCTACCACATGGGGATATAGTATTGTGAAAGGAGATTCATAAATATTTGTTGATCCATGATCTAACCCTGCCTGGGTGTTTATACAATGCCACGTGTGCTGAAGAAACAACTTGGCATTAACTGGGAAAAAAAGCCCAGCATTTATTTGTTGCTTATCTATGATTTACATAATTTTCCAATTTTACTTCACAGTCATTTATTCATGAATAAATGGAGTAATTCTAATGGGGATAAAACAGGACTGATCATAAAATAGTGTTAATAATTTATTGGAAATCTAAAGAAGCTAGATATAATATGTTTCAAATCAGTACCGTTCATTAACTTTTAGCCACTGTATTATGTACAGCACCTAGCCCACTGAGAACAGTAAATGTTTATAATTAATTATAGTAATTCCCCTTTCCCATTTTATTCTCAAGGTCTACTTTGAGAAAAGAAATGGCAGTTTATATACTTCCATTTATATTTGTTGTGTTTCTTTAGGTTTTTCATTACTTAGCTCAGATACCAAGAATCAGTTGTTTTGTTTTCTTCTTACAATAAAACAAAAACAGAAACAAAAAAACCTCCTACATTTTGGTTTCAGTGATTAACTTTGGTGTTCCCAGAGTAATGTAGTGTATATATAACAAAAGAATTAATGGTATAATCTTCTGGGAGTATACCTATATGTGCTGTGTCTCTTCCTCCATCTTTAAGTCTTAGAGCACTTGGTTCCTGACAAAGCACTATATTTGGTAGTGGTACAAGAAGTATTTCTCATTTCTGGAACTAGATGCGTTCCTGCAAAGCCTTATGTAAAAGTATATGTTAAATATAATAAAGGGGGCTAAATATTTCAGGAAAATGCGGAGTGAAATATTCTGTGAAATACAGCCATCTTCACTTTTTTGAAAATAAATAGCAAACATTAATTTTGGTGCCTGACACTTTATTTCTTGTTGTATTGACATGTAATTTATTTATAATGAAATTCATCTATTATAGTTATACAATTTGTTGAGTTTTGACAAGTGTGTACTATATTGAAACTACCACCACAATCAGGATATAGATTTCCATTATCTGAAAAAGTTCCCTTATGTAAATTTGCAGTCAGTCCCGTCCATACCCAGGCCCCAAGCATTCTTTGATCTGTTTGCTTACTCTATAGTTATGCATTTTCTAGATGTTCATATTAATACAGTCAAGTAATGTGCATTCTCTTGTCTTGGCTTTATTCACTCAGCATGTTTTTGAAATTCATCTGTGTATCAGTTGTTTGTTCTTTTTATTGCTGAGTAGCATTGCTTTTTATGGATATAGCAAAATTTGTTTTTGTGTGGACATAAGTTTTCAACTCCTTAGGTAAATACCAAGGAGCATGATTGCTGGATTATGTGGTAAGGATATATTTAATTTTATAAGAAACCATCCAGTTGTCTTCCAAAGTATCTGTACCATTTTGCATTCCCACCAGCAATGAATGAGAATTCCTGTTGTTTCACATTTTCCCCAGCATTTGATGTCATCAGTCTTCTGGATTTTGGCCATTCTAGTTGGTGTGTAGTGGTATCTCATTTTTAATTTTAATAAAGGCAGCTTATCAATTCTTTTTTTCATGGATTATGCCTTTGGTGTTGTTTCTAAACAGTCACCACCAAACCTAAGGTCATCTAGATTCTCTCCTATGTTATCTTCAAGGAGTTTTATAGTTTTGCACTTTATATTTAAGTCTATGATCTTTTTTTTTTTTTTGATGTGGACCATTTTTAAAGTCTTTATTGAATTTGTTACAATATTGCTTCTGTTTTATGTTTTTTGGTTTTTTGGCCATGAGGCTTGTGGGATCTTAGCTCCCCAACCAGGGATCAAAGCTACACCCCTTGCATTGGAAGGCAAAGTCTTAACCACTGGACCACCAGGGAAGTCCCATGTGATGTATTTTGAGTTAATTTTTGTGACAAGTGTAAAGTCTGTGTCTAGATTCTTTTTTTGTTGTTGTTCATTTGTTTCAGCACCATTTGTGAAGAGACTATCTTTGACCCATTATATTGCCTTTGCTCCTTTGTCAAGGATCGGTCAACTATATTTATGTGGGTCTATTTCTGGACTCTCTGTTCTGTTACATTGATCTGTTTGTCTGTTCTTTCACCAATGCCATCCTGTCTTGATTACTGTAGATTTATAATAATAATTCTTAATTGCTAATGTAAATGGTATTGTGTTTTTAATTTCAAACTCCACTGTTCATTGCTGGTATGTTAGGAAAGCAATTAATTTTTGTATATTAACTTTGTATCTTGCAACCTTGCTGTAGCCACTTAGTTCCAGGAGTTTTTGGTTGATTCTCTTGGACTTTCTACATAGGCAATCATATCATCTGCAAATAAAGACAATTTTAATCCTTCCTTCCCAATCTATATACGTTTCATTTCCTTTTCTCTCCCAGTGGCATTAGGAAGGATTCCAGTACAATGAAAAGTAGGGTATGAGGGTTATTCTTGTCTTGTTCCTTATCTTAGTGGGAAATCTTTGAGTTTTTCAGCATTAAATGTTTTAGCTATAGGTTTTTTGTAGTTTTTTTTTTTATCAATTTGAGGAAGTTTCTCTCTATTCCTAGTTTACTGAGAGCTTTTATCATGAGTGGTTGTGAATTTTGTTAAATACTTTCCTGCATCTATGCACATGGTCATGAGATTTTTCTTCTTTAGTCTGTTAGTGTGATGGATTACATTAATTGATTTTCGAATGTTGAACCAACCTTGCGTACCTAGAATAAATCCCACTTGGTTGTAGTATATAATCCTTTTTCATATTGTTGCATTTGATTTTCTAATATTTTGTTGAGGATTTTTGCATCTATGTTCATGAGACTATTGGTCTTAGTTTCTTTCTTTTGCAATATTTTTGTCTGGTTTTGATGTTAGGGCAATGCTGGCCTCAGTGAACGAATTAGACATATTCCCTCTGCTTCTGTCTTCTGAAAGAGATTGTAGAAAATTGGTATAATTTCTTCCTTAAATGTTTGGTGGAATTTAACCAATGAACACATCTGGGCCTAGTGCTTTCTGTTTTGGAAGATTATTAATAATTAATTCAATTTCTTAATAGATAAAAGTCTGTTCAGGAAATTTGTGGTATGGACTCTAAAGAGACTAGGAGTGTCTGTTGGAGCCCAGAAGCAGGTGGATGATAAACTTGAGTGTTCCTCTTTAGTTTCTTCAATTGCAGGGAAGGCAGTAGTTTCTGACTCAGGAAAACAATCTCAGCAACATGTGGAACGATATTGAGCTGCTAACGATGATACAGGAAGTGGGTACCTAAGTGTTGGTTCAAGAAAAGAACATGGAACTGCTTTATATCAAGTAGATTTACTAGCAAACATCTCCTCCGGAAAGTTACTGAAGTGGATGTGGTTGGCGAGCGTCAAGAAGGAAAGTTTCTTTTGGTTGGGGAGCGAAGTGGCAACTTAAAAAACAAACATTACTCACCAACGCTTTTGTTCAGAAAGCTAACGATGAAAATCAGTGTACTTACCGAATCTTATTGGGGAAGATAGTTCAAATGAAGGTAGCTTTTATATGTTGCTTCTTACAAACGATGGATTTTTTTGTATTACAAACCTTCAGCTTGTAAAAATTCAACAAGCGATTGAAAAGGTAGACTTCCATATGGCAAAAAAGTTACAAGGACAAATCAAGTCCAGTTTTATTTCTACTGAAAATTATCATACCCTTGGTTGTCTCAGTCTTGTGGCTGGTGATTTAGCAAGCGAAATCCCTGTGATAATTGGGGGAACCGGTAATTGTGCATTCTCAAAATGGGCACCAGATTCTTCTAGGAAAGGGATGACCTAAGTTAAGAGTGTTATTGATGCAGAGATTATTGAAGGTGCAAAGAAGTTCCAGCTGATGGACAATCTACTTTTTGTTTTTGATACCAATAATGTGCTGAACTTATGGGATATTTACATCCTAACTCCCCTATGGAACTGGCCCTCCCTTCACATAGCAGAGTTTCTTCTCACCATAGAAGCAGATTAGCCTTCATCAATCATGTGGCAAGGGGTTACAAATCTCACATTAGTAGCTCTGACAACTACTACTGCTAATAAGATGAGAAACCTCATGGTCTATTCATTACCTATGATGGAAATACTGTATTCTTTGGAAGTATCTAGTGTTTCTTCTTTGGTCCAAACAGGAATTAGCACAGATACCGTATACCTTCTGAAAGGAATTTGCAAAAATGATCCAAAACTGTCTGAAGACTCAGTCTCTGTTTTAGTACTCAGATGTCTTACAGAAGCTTTACCAGAAAACAGACTGAGTTGGTTACTTCACAAACACAGATTTGCTGAAGCCGAGAGCTTTGCCATTCAGTTTGGACTAGATGGTAAGCTTGTTTACAAAGTAAAATCAAATGACGTATTGGAGAAACTAGCTTTGAGTTCTCTGGACACCAGTGAGCAGGCCAAATGGCAAAAACTTGTAGATGAAGCTAAGGAAAATCTGCATAAAATCCAGGACTATGAATTTGTGGTGAATTACTGCTTGTGGAGGCTCAATGGATAACCTATGAAACTACCCAGGAAATGCTAATTATGCCAAAACCAGACTTTTGAAGAAAGAAGATAAAACTGTTCCTGTCTATTCTGATGGCTTAAAAGAGGTACTGAGGGCTCATGCAAAGTTGACTACTTTTTATGGAGCATTTGGACAAGAAAAATTCAGTGGTAACTCTTGGATTGAATTTCTGAATAATGAAGATGACCTTAAGGATATTGTTTTACATCGAAGAGAGGGGAACCTTGTTTGTGCACAGTACCTTTGGCTGAGACATCGGACAAACTTTGAAAGCAGATTTGATGTGAAAACGCTTGAGAACTTGCTCAACTCAATTTCTACACCAGTCTCCTTGCAAAAGCTTTGTCCATGGCTTAAAAATGATGTGATCCCATTTGTGAAAAGGACTGTACCTGAAGGACAGAATATTCTTGCAAAATGGTTGGAACAAGCAACCAGGAACCTTGAACTAACTGATAAGGCAGAGTGGCCAGAAAATGGGCT
Organism: Leucopleurus acutus; assembly: GCF_964270905.1. Lineage (NCBI taxonomy): Eukaryota > Metazoa > Chordata > Mammalia > Artiodactyla > Delphinidae > Leucopleurus > Leucopleurus acutus. The sequence goes on along the minus strand of NC_139152.1, from coordinate 82,159,016 downwards.
TCAACTGGCAGAGGTATTTTTTACAGCAGAAAAACCATATGAGTTAGGATTGGTGACCTCTTGGTGTTGGAGTTCCTTGGATTATCAAAACACAGAAGAAGTATGTCAGTTAAGGACTCTGTTAAATAACCTGCAAGAGTTAATCACACTGCATGGGAAATACAACTGCAATTTGGCCCTCTCTGATTCTGAGAAGGAGGATACAACCACCGTTGTATTCCGAATGTTTGATAAAGTGCTGGTCCTTGAGCTTAGTCCTTCCATCTTCTAGAAGTTTATAAGCGTTTACATGAGGGAACATGACTTGCAGGAGGAGGAACTGCTCCTTCTGAACATAGAGGATTTATTGACGAGATGTAGCTCAAAGTTCACCTCATTCTTTGATACAGCATGGGAAGCAAAAGCTATGGCAGTAATAGGATGTTTATCTGACACAGATGTAAGTAAATAGTGATCATATAGATTTTCCTTTTGAGCATTGCATCCTTTCTTAAAACTTTTTTTTCTGGTCACAAAAGCAACATATATTTGTTAGGGAGAATTTGTGTAATATGAAAAAAGAATAAAAAGAAAATAAAAACAAAACAAAACAAAAAGTCTATTCAGGTTGCCTATTTCTTCTTATGTGAGTTTTGGCCACTTGTGTCTTTTAAAGAATTGGTCCCTTTCATCTAGGTTACCAAACTTGTGGGCATAAAGATGTTCGTAGTATTTCTTATTTATCCTTTTAAAGTCCATGGTATTTGTAGTGATGTACCCTCTTTCATATCTGATATTAGTAGGTTTTGTCTTTTTTTCCTTAGTTAACCTGGCCAGGGGCTTATCAGTTTTATTGATTCTTTTTCCCAAAGAACAAGATTTTGATTTTATTGATTTTCTCTACTGGTTCTCTGTTTTAAATTTCATTGATTTTGCTCTATTTTTTAAAAAAATATCATTTGGAATTCTACCTTATGGTCTGGTGTTTTATTTTATTTACTTATTTATTTAAAAAATTTTTATTTATTTATTTGGTTGTGCTGCATCTTAGTTGTGGCAGGCGGGCTCCTTAGTTGCAGGTCTCTGGCTCCTTAGTTGCGGCATGCAGGCTCCTTAGTTGTGACATGCAAACTCTTAGTTGCAGCATGCATGTGAGATCTAGTTCCCTGACCAGTGATTGAACCCGGGCCCCCTGCATTGGGAGTGCAGACTCTTATCCCCTGCACCACCAGGGAAGTCCCTGATTTTGCTCTAATGTTTATTATTTCTTTTCTTCTGCTTACTTTGGATTTAACTTGCTCTTCTTTTTCTAGTTTCCCAAGATGGAAGCTTAGATGATTGATTTTAGATCTTTCTTCTTTTCTAATCTATGCATTAAAAGGTATAAATTTCCCTCTACCCACTGCTTTCCCTGGATCCCACGAATTTTGATGTTTTATTTTCATTTCATTTAGTTCAGAATATTTTTAATGTCTCTTGAGATTTCTCTTTTGACCTATGTGTTGTTTAGAAGAGTGTTATTTAATCTCCACGTATAATATTTGGGAATTCTCTTTCTGTTATTGATATCTCGTTTAATTTTGTTGTGATCTGAGAGCAGATATTGTATGATTTCTATTCTTTTAAGTTTATTTATTTATTTTTTATTTTTTGCGGTACGTGGGCCTCTCACTGCCGCAGCCTCTCCCATTGCGGAGCACAGGCTCCGGACAGCGCAGGCCCAGCTGACATGGCTCACAGGCCCAGCCGCTCCGCGGCATGTGGGATCTTCCCGGACCAGGGCATGAACCCATGTCCCCTGTGTCGGCAGACGGACTCTCAATCACTGTGCCACCAGGGAAGCCCTTTTAAGTTTATTAAAGTGTGTTTTATGGCCCAGAATATGGTCTATTTTGGTGAATGTCCATGTGATATTGAGAAGAATGTGTATTCTGCTGTTGTTGGATGAATAGATCTATAGATCTGGTATACCAAGTTGATTGGTGGTGTTGAGTTCAACTATGTCCTTACTGATTTTCTGCCTGCTGGATCTGCCCATGTCTGATAGAGGGTGTTGACATCTCCAACTAAAATAATGTATTCATCTATTTCTCCCTGCAGTTCTATCAGTTTCTGCCTTCTGTAGTTTGACACTCTATTGTTAGGTGCATACACAATAAAGATGATTATGTCTTCTTGGAGAATTGACCCCTTTATCATCATGTAATGCTCTTCTTTATCCTTGATAACCTTCCTCACTCTGAGGAGGTTTTCTTTTGATTTTATTTCCCCAGTGAAATAATAAACATGGCTATTAATTGAGAATGACATGAGAAATGGTATGCTGGAGGAGAAAACTGAAAGTCTGAAAGAGTCATATTGGAGAGTGGAAAATACATTTTTTTCTGAACAATGTTAGGCTGCTTTGTTTGGTTTTAGGCAGAGAGTTACATTTAGCCAGGATTGGGATTTTTCAGGTAAGTACAATAAAGAGAAAAAAGAGGTTGATTATGATGAGTGAATGTCACTATAAGTTATAAATTCTAAATTATTCCTGGCCATAGAAAAATATATAAAGTTTCATTTTATGAGGCTAACATAATGCTGGCACTTAATCCCAACTAAGATAACACCAAAGTAAAAATTTTTTAAAAATTAACTCTCTCATGTCTATGTATATCTAGGTATAATATTACAAGAGAATATAGCAATTTAATCACAAGATGATGCCCATGACCTAGTAGAATCTATTCTAGGACTGGAAGGATGGTTAAACATCAGGAAATCAATAATATCTTTAATTGCATCAATAAATTAAGGAAAAAAAAGCTATATTAGTATATCAGTAGATACTGAAAATCTATTTGTGGACTAAATAGATTTTCAGTATATATTATGATTTTCTAAGACTCTACTCTTACGGGAATTTTAGCAAGTAGCTTGATTTGGATAGCATCATGTTCTATCTATTTAAGGCAACATACTTGCTCTTTTAAAAGTTTTACCTGATCAATCTCCTTATCCATAAAATAGAAATTATAAAATAAATGGAGATATTATGCTTAAATTATTTTGTGATTTAAATGATATAACATTCAAAATGCATTGTAAGAATTAAAATGTGACATATATGTTTAATTATTGAAACATAATTATTTGTCTTATTAAAGCTCCATATGCACCTATAGTTACTGTTATTGCAGATATGGGAATTATTATAATGTATAAAAATAATTACATATATCTACAGTTTCCTTGGGTTTTTAGGCTTACCACCTGAATTTTACCGATTTAATGTTGCCTCATAATTATATTACAGTATGAAAATTTATATTTATTGTTCTCCCAGCCTGAAGTAGTTTCCCTGTTGAATAAGCCCACAAGTACCTTGAATGCAGCACTTCAAATTTTATACATTTTGGTTAAAAGTGAAATTTCCAAATATTAGAGACTATAACTGTTGAATTTAACTTAATAATACATTAGAATTATAAAATCGATTTGAATTATAAAATTGCATGGCTTATATTTGAATAACCAGGTTTACAGAGCACGCATTAGATTTCCTGGCATAAGGTCAATCCCATGTTATCTCAGAAAACTTCAGGAAAACGTAGTGTGGGAGATGGAACACTTATTTGGAAACTTAAACTTTTATATAGTAATTAACATTTATTTTCAACTTTTAGAAAAATTTTATTTACATTTTTTATCCTTGTTTAATTTCCATTCAAGATTCTTTTAATCCAATTGCTTAAAATTTTTATGATTGCTTATTAATATTGAAAATATACTTGATTCCTAAACATTGGAATATAATTAACAGTAAGGGGCCTTCATCTTACAGATGGAGAAACTGAGATTCAGAGAAATTAAGCTCCCAGGGTCATAGATCTAGTTAGTGACAAATCTAGTACTATAACCTAGTTTTCCTGATTGTTATCCCATCTCATTCTTATTTATCTTACACCAAATTCTTCTCAAATCTCTCATGGACTGGGTGTCACATGCATATATTTTATACATATTTGGATTTTATTTGATTGTTTATTTGGGGGTAGTCCAGAGAGCTAGGTAAAATGCTTTAAAAATTAAGTCTTCATAGGCTATTAGACTAGCTCCTAAACACACCATTTATGTGTTTGTCTTTAGAATGTTCCATTCCCTTCTTTTTGTTTCAGGTCAACCAAGTCTTATTTATATAAAGAACACCTGTACATAATAATAACCTGGCTATAGGAAGCCCTTAGGGCAGCTCTATAATTATTGAAATAATCAAGTCCCTTTGAGAAAACTCATTTTCTGAATGATGCTATTCTCCAAAGTGTTGGATTAAACTACCTCAATTGGTAGAGATCTCAGATTTCAGAAAGCCCTTTAAATGTAGAAGAATACAAATATATGAAACGTGTTTGTGTAGTGTATTTGGACGCTTCTGGGTTTCCTCATCACAGCATACTTAAAATAAACATTTGAGAGTTAGACAGAAATAATACCACTCTATGCAGACTGAATACTTGTCAGACACTACCTTCTCTTATTGTGATTCTAACAACACTTAATCATTATATATAAATATAGAACAGAGTTGTTTTGACCAAAATTTAAATAATATCGGTGGCACCAGTTACTGAGTCTCCAAAGTCCTTTTTAAGGGTTGAGGAGAAAGTAGGATGTGGTTAGGCTAGATTTTATAAACATATTATACTAACTCATATTGTTTTCAAAAAGACATTTAGATATTTGAGCTTTTAAAAACTGGAATAATTCGCCCTTACATTATAATATCTCAATAATCTAAAAGTCTGTATAATGCACAGAAGAGCTGTACATTGTACTTTTAATAAGAAAAGTAAATCTTTTAAAAATCTCTTATAAGGTTAGTTTGAAATGCCTTATGGGGTTTGCTTTTAAGGAAGGCCTCAGCAACTTTAAAAATAAATTTGAGAACTACTTGGAAAGATGCCTAACAAGCTCTATTTTATCTGCTTTGGGAAATATGACTTTTTCCGTATTTTCTTAGATTTATTTGCTTAACATAAGTAGAACAGAATTTATATATATTATTAAACCTATCTTAAAAATTGATCATAAAAGTACATGCCTTAAATGTATTTTTAAAAAGTACATGCATGTACTTTTTTAAGGCATACTAATATCCAATTTTCTTATTATTGAAAAGTTCAAACATATTATAGAAGTAGAGAGAATAGTATGATGAAGTTCTTTGTACCAGTCACCCAGCTTCATCAGTGATCAACATTTTACCAATCTTGTTTCATTTATCCTCCCTCTTTTTTTTTTCCTGGAGTATTATAAAGCAAACCCCAGACAACAATCTTAACAATAAGCAATATTGTTGCTTATTAGATATGAATCTTTACACAAACTGGTGAGTGAAAGATGTTCAGAAAGTGTAAAATAGAGTGGGAGCAGAGGGGTCACACTTACTCCGGCTCCTTGGTAAACAATGGCAGAAGTAATATGCAAGGCTTAAGAATCCTTACTCTTCACTCCTTGCCAGAGCAACCGAACAATGTTCGGTTGTGTCATGTGCACTTGTGCCCTTGTGGGGAATGATGATGGTAAGGTCCGTATGAGATGCTGAGCAACACACCCTGCAACCTTGTTGCTGGATGGGGTTCCCTGAGATAACGACTCCTAACTGACGAGGGTATAGGAGGCTTGTAGTAGTGCTGTTGAGATCAATACCTGTGGAACAGAAGTGAAATGGAAGAAGCAGGACTGGACAGAGGGAGAAGTTGAGCTGGAAAGTAGTCTCAACAGAGGCCTTAGCCAACCCTATGGTAAATTCCGATCAGGACGGCAGACCTTCGGATCAGTAACTGGGGCAGTCCAGGGGCAGTTCACCATGGAATGGGGGTGGATATTGGGTGAAGAGGTTGTCTTCAGCCAAGGCAATCCCTATTTATTGTTGATTACAACAAACAGCTTTCCATAAGCAGCACTTCCAGCAGCCTGGGGAATAAATCCTTCCTCCCTGAAGTGGAATCTGGGCAGCATATCAGAGTATCCACTGCACATATTTTTAGCAGGAAAATCTGTTTGTACATTTTAGGTTTTTCCTAGGTAGGAAAGTTATTAAATGCTTTTATGTGCTAGGTATTTTACATACCTTATTTTTAAAAATTTTTTATATTGGAATATAGTTGATTAACAATGTTGTGTTAATTTCAGGTGTACAGCAAAGTGATGCAGTTATACAATTTACACACATTATTTTTAATCTTCACATCAGCTCTGTAAAATAGCTATTATATTTTTATGATAAGGAATCTGAGAGGGTAGGTGGCCTGTCCAAGTTTACACAGCTGGTATGCATGGAAGAATTGGCATTCTAACCAAATTCTCTCTGACCCCCCAGCTTTTACCACCATGCAGCATAGCCTCCCACTCTACTACAGTACTGTGTCAGCACAACTGTAATTAAAGCCCTCAGCACATGCATTATTCCTTTACTTTTTCTTTTTATCTACCAGTTAGATTAGCAATGTATGTTTTTAAAATTTAAAGTAATGTTTAAAACCTTCCAAACCTATTTGAAATTCAAGCAAAATGACTCAAGGTCTAGTAGATTTCCCAAACAGGTTGAAACATGTTCTCTATACTTCTTTTGAGCTTATTGAAACGAGGAGGTTAAAATAAAACTAACCAAAGGCATATTACTGCCTCTGTGATGATTTCTCTTTTGGATATGATGTGCTCTGGAGAAGAGCACTAGATAGTCAGTATGAATCATTGTCGTTATTCCTAGCCTTTTTAGCTACTGAATGGGAATAGAGGAGGCTGAGTTCTATTCATAACTCCTTCAGTATTCCTCCCTGAGTGATCTAGGGAAAGCCACTTAAGCCACTACATGCTTTATTTTCCTAACTTGAAAATGGCTGTAATAATATCCACTTTTCCCTTACTTTAAGTGACAGTTATAAGAGCAGATTAGATGCTTTGTGAATGCTTTGAAGCAGCTCCTTAGGAACATGATGTTTCTTAATACTTTCTGTTAGCTAATCAAATTTGTGGATTACAATCTCTCTATTATTTTCTTAGAGAATATAAAAATCTGTAGAAATATATTGCAAATGAATTTTATAAGCAAACTCATTAATACTGAGAATTTTCGTCAGCAGTCAAATAAACTAATTGAGTTTGAATATTAGAAAGGCATTTGACTGTTATGGTAAGCAAAATAATGGCCCTCAACAATGTCTACACTTTAATCCCCAAACCTGTGAAATGTTGCCTTACATGACAAAAGAGACTTTGCAGATGTGGTTAACCTAAGCATTTTGAGATGGGAATATTATCTTGGGTAATCTAAGTAAGTCCAATGTAATCACAAATACGCTTACAGAAGACAAGAATATCAGAATAGGAGAGAGATTTGAATATGCCATGCTGCTGACTTTGGAGGTAGAGGAACGGACCATGAACCAAATAATGCATTTCATCTCTAGAAGTTGGCAGAGGCAGGAAAACAGATTCTCCTAGAACCCCCAAAAGGAATGCAGCCCTGATGACAGAACTATAAAATAATAAATTTGTGTTTTTTTAAGCCAGGAAATTGTGGTTATTTATTACAGCAGCAGTAGGAAACTAATGCACAGTACTGTCATTTCATTTAACCACTGATCTTGATTCCTATGAAATAAAAAATTGTCCTTTTTGTCAAGTCTGAGAACCACACCTGGAAAGTGGCAGGGGGTGGGTGTGGGTGTGCCTCAGGTTGCCTCCAGTGCATCTGTCCATTTCCAGATTAAATGCAGTCTTGGTTGGTAAGCCCTCTCCTAGAAGGTTTGTCCGATTACCACTTCTTGGTTAGTTAAAAGGTGGAGTATGAGCAATTATGCTCCTCTAAGAATTTCTTAGGAAAGTCTTTCCATTGAGATTTCTGTTCTACTTAGATCACAGGATGATTGGCTGCCCTTTTGTGTGTCATTGTCTTGGTCCTGATGCCTTTATCCACTCTCAGTTCCTCCTCCGAATATCTCCTGCTTCTCCATATTAAAAATCCTTTAGGGACCTCTTTATCCTCCTCCTTTGGATCAGTTCCACTGTCAATATTCTCTGCTGCTAAACTAAGGCTGTTTAGCACCACTGGAGAAAATCATGCACCTATATGGACGTATCTTGGGAAAACCTTATGATCTACAACTAAGTATGTTTGTGTATGTATGTATGCGTGTGTCATGATGGGGAAGTTGGGAGTGAGACAGCAGTTTTCTTCCTAACTTAAAGGGATATATATAGAGAGGGATTTTTAGATGTAATTAAGGTCCCTAATCGATAGATTTTAAGTTAATCAAAGGAGGGATTTTTTACTAGATGAGCTTGACCTAATCAGATGAGCTCTTTAAAGAGAGATGTTCCCTTGCTGGCCTAGAAGAAAGCAGAGTTGTAGTGTAAATTGCCTTTGACTAGGAGAGAGGCAGCCTGTAGAAACTGAAAACCTTAGTCCTACAGCATCAAGGAACTGAATTCTTCCAATTATCTGAATGAGCTTGGAAGAGAACCCTAAGCTCTAGATGGGAATCACAGACCTGGAGCCCAGAATACAGCCTTCGAGGCTCTGAGCAGAGGTCTTATCTAAACTATGTCCAGACTCCTGAGTCAAACAACTTGGAGAAAATAACTGGATGTTGCTTTAAGCTGCTAAGTGTATGGTAATTTGTTATGCAGTAACAGAAAAGTAATACAGATTTTGGTATCAAGAGAGGCGTGTGGGGCTTCCCTGCTGGTGCAGTGGTTGAGAGTCCGCCTGCCGATGCAGGGGATGAGGGTTCGTGCCCCGGTCCGGGAAGATCCCACACGCCGCGGAGCGGCTAGGCCCGTGAGGCATGGCGGCTGAGCCTGCGCGTCCGGAGCCTGTGCTCCACAACGGGAGAGCCCACAACAGTGAGAGGCCCGCGTACCACCAAAAAAAAAAAAAAAAAAAAAAAAAAGAGAGGCGTGCTGCTACAATACATACCTAAAATGTATGAGTGGCTTTGGGATGGGTCAATAAGCAGAGGCCTATTGGAAAAATTTTGAGGAGTATAATAGAGGAAGCCTGAATTACTATGAACAGACAGTTGGTAGAAACCTTGACTTTGAGAACACTGCCCTGAAGGGCTCAGAAGTGAGGAGAATGTTATTGGAAACTGGAGGAAGAGGGATCCTATTATGTGCTGGCAGAAATATTAGTGAAATATGTGAAACGTTGTGAAATATGAATTTACACGTATAGCTAAGGAGATTTCCAAGTGAAGTACCAAAGATGACGCCTGGTTTTCTCTTGTTGCTTATAATAACATGTGAGTAGACAGAGGTAAATTGAAGGAAGAAATGTTAAACAAAAATGAACTAGGATTGAATGATTTTGAAAATTCTCAGCCTGTCCAAATGGCAGAAGATGCTGTGTCTGCCAAAAGTATGGTATCAAGAAATAATTGAGTGTGTGACCATACAACCTTTTGCATTTAGAAAGATCAAAATGTCAGAGTATTCAGTCACACAAAAGCCCTCTCAGGAGATTAAAGGTATGCCTCATTGATCTTCTACATCAAACCAGGGTACCTCTAGGAGGCTTAAGAGTATTGTTCATTATCCATCTTGTCAGGAGGCCAAGATATAGAAAAGGGATAATATTGAAAGCATCTGTGGATATGGCATTTCTCTACTAGAGTGAATCCCTGTGAAATCCATGGAAGACCCACAAAGTTCTTGAGAAATTTATTTCAGCAAAAACATTGCCAGCTTAGGCTGAAAGAGATAGAGAAGGCACAAAAGGAAAGGAGGCTGTCAAATCTCCAAAATTCTACTGGCAGGAAGCAGGCTGATAAAACTGCTGGGCAACAAACATATGCTACCTTTCGGGAAAAAGGAAAGATCACTCGAAGGGCCGAACCAAGAAGGATGGAGACTTCAGAAAATGGAGCTGAGAGCCAAGGAGAATAGTTCCCAGGCCTTGAAACCTAATCAAGAAAATCCCATTTGCCCACTGGATTTCAGAACTGCTCTGGAACAGTGACTCTTTTTTACTCCCCTCTCCCACCACTTTTGAACTGGAATGTAGATAGCTGTTATCCTATGCCTATCCTACCATTATTTGTTAAGAAGGTGGGGGGAAGATAACTTGTCTCTTTAGGTTTATAGGTCCATAGATGAAGAGGAATTGTGCTTCAGGAGCTGAACATAATGGATTACACCCAAGCCTTATCCCCACTTGATTCAGATGATGTGGTTTTGGACTTAGAGCTGATGAGATGTTGGACTTCGAGCTGATCTGTCTTATTTACTACAATGTGTTCAATTCCATACACATAGTGCTTGGTGAATAACAGCTTATGGAATATGTATAATTCTTCCTGAGCTTTATTAGCTTGAATATCAATTTTGAAACAATAGGGAAATTAATTTTTATGATTATTTAAGAATAAGAGTCTGGTTTTTAGATAATATTTAATTCCCACAAGTAAATGCCATCCTAAGGAAACTTGGTTGGGCACCCAAATATATTTCTCCAGGAGACAAATAACTCTTCTGTTTCACTGAAAACCTTCTTTAGAATTTTACAGTTATCTTTTTTTTACGTGAAATCCCATGATTAATATAGAAGGTAATTAGGAGTCAGGCCTGGGAGAGACAAGGTGATCATGTTAGAAGGGTTCTTGGTAAAAGTAGTACTGGTGAGTGTAATTAATTTTAACTTCAAGAAATCTCAAGGCATGGCAAGGAGGAGATTGCAGTAATCTAGGTAGGTACAGATTCTAGTTTGTTGTGCTAAAACCAGAAATGAGTTAGGAATTAGTGGAAGAAGTAGTCCTTATAAGGATTATTAGTGGCCAGAAAATCAAAATGTGCTGTTATCCAGATAAGAATAAATTGTATTTATTTTGGTTAGATTAAAATAGGTGTAGATTAAAATAATGCATATCTAGAACTGCAGAACTACAAAATGGAGAAAATACATGTCCATCCTATATATCATGGACAACCACTAACATGAATTTCTTAACTAATTCTCTGGGGTTTTTTTCTAGCTATGAATATACATTATTAATTTTATTATTTATTTATATGAAAATTGAGATTGTTTTATATTTACTTTTGTAACTTGATTTTTTCACTGAGCAATCAATTTTGAGAATTTTTCTGAAATTAGATTGATCGATCTACCCCATTCTCTTTAATAACATTGCATAAATATATCAAAACATATATCTATTCTGCTGTTGATGAATATAATTTGACTATTCAATTTTCGTTTTGTAAACAGTTCTGCAATAAGTATTTTTCTATGTGCATTTTGGCATATTTCTGTGAGCTCAGTAATTCCACATGTAGGTATGAACTCCAGAGAAACTTTCATTCAACATGCATGGAAGTGTCAGTTGCACACTGTAATAGTGAAGAAAAAAACAACAATAATCACAAAACTGGTAAAATCCAAATTTCCATTTTTTGGGAACCAGATGAATAAATGATGAAATGTCAATGTCTAGAAAGTGTAAAGCATAGTAGATCAATAAACCTCAGTTACTGTATCTAGAAAATGAACAAAACTTTCAAACGTGACGTTGAGTGATGAAAGCAAGTGACAGAATAAGTACATGACACCATTTTTGTAGTTTTAAAAGCATATACATCAGTACAGTACTTTGTTGTTTGTGGACAAATACTCAGTAAAAGCATAAAAAGATGGGTGGAAAAGATATATACCAACTTTATCTTAAAGGTTAGCTTTAGGAAAGGAGGGAGAGAAATGGGATCCAGGTAAAGTTCTAAGGGTATTACAACTGAATATGGGGCATTTTATTTTCTAAGAAATCATAGAAATCTGTGTTTCACTTTGAAGAATGTGTGTATGTGAAAAGAAAAGTGTATCTATGGAAGTAATGTTATAGCAAAGATGTTAAGATCATTAGACAGTGCTATTCTGTGCTTGGAGAGTATAGGAAATTAACATCACAGAAAGAGGAAAATAAACAAGCAGAACTCACCGTACCTTCACAGTCAATTAGAGATCAATCCCTCTTCAAAAAACATTATATTAAACGTGAAGCCATCTTCTAGCTTGTAAGAGCAGTCAAATTAGTACCCCAGATATGCCTCCGTTTTGAATTCCTTCTTAGTATTTTCATAAAGATGTTTACTTTAAACATTTTTGTAGTCTATATTACTCCCTCCTTTTCTGAACAACTGAAAAATTTGACTGAGACTTCCATTATATGTCTTTTCTTCTACAGTTACTTAATGAATCTTACTTTTAATTCCAGTTTAAAGTCCTCTATGGGTGAAGATTTTATCTTAACTCTTTTTTGATATTACCTTTGAGCTTAAGTACTTCTATATGATTTCCCCCCCCAACTTAAGCAACAGTGCTTATCTTCACCACCCACTGAGATTTTCTTTGTTTTTAATGATGGTAGGTACCTCAGTATCATAGAAAGATCTCAGACTTTTGTTTATTAACTATGTTATGTGGACAGGTTCCCTATCTTGCTGAACCCCAGTTCCCTCTTCTGAAAGTAAGGATAATAATAAAATCTACCCCACTGGATTATGCAAAGGGTAAATAAGAAAATAGCTGTAACTCACCAAGTTGACATAGTGCCTGTAACACCAGGCTTTCAAAATATGCTAATTTTTATTTCCTTTCCCTACCCTGAAACAGAAAATAATAACATTAATTTTATGTGATTGTTTTAAATTATTTTTACATAAATACTTTAATTTAGGTAGCTATTAATAGTCATCTACTTAGCTGGTTGAGAGAAGTGAGGAATCCAGAACAAGTATTTGAGACATGCATTGATTTTATGTGTAAGAAGCAAGTTCCAGAATATTGTGCAAAACCAGCCCTGAATTAAAAACCTAAGCCTTCATTTTGCTGTACAGCAGAAACTAATGGAACATTTTAAATCAACTATACACCAATTAAAAAAAAAAAAGCTCCAATAAATAAATAAATAAAATAAAAAGAAGGCGGGACTCAAAAAATAAATAAATAAAACCCCCTAAACCTTCAAGCCTAGCCTTGTACAATGCTCAATCAAGATGAAACAAAAATGACAATTCCAATCTTCAGTCAGAATGACCTAAGATGCTTACCCCTTTAAGGCTCTGAGCTTCCTTTCTTCATGGGTTATGGGATCAGTACAATAGCGAACAGTAAACTCTGTTCCTGAGTAGACGTTCTATCCCTTAGTTTAAAGCCTTTAGTAGATTATAAGCGAACACTACTTTTGGAGATTTTGTATATTATCTGCTCACTCAGGATGATATAGTCACTGCCTCCACTTCCTGTTTTTTTCCCTTACCCTCCTTTTGGTTGATCTATTTACTGGTTCTGTAAATACAGACCCTTTAAATGGAGAAAGACTGTTTCAACATATGATGGTTAAAAAAAAATCTCCAACTCACATCCAGTCCATGGTTACCTATCTTTCCTTTCTCTTCCATCCCCTCTGCACTCGTTCAAAAACACATAACTATACCTTCTAAAGTATCTCATAGGCTTCTCATTTAGGTTACTTTTCTCCTTTAAGACTGCTTTTTTTGTTATTCGTGGAGTTGAATTTGGATCTCTTTCTATTGCAGCTCATACAGGCTTAGGTGTGTCTTTAGGTACAGCTGGATTCAGGGGCTCAGATGAAGCCATCTGGACTTAGTCTCTCTCCCTCTCTTTTTCCCTCTGTGTCTTGGCTTTGCTTTTTTCTGTGTTGGCATCACTCACAGACTTGCTTTTATTACATGGTTTCTACCAGCATCTCCAGGCTTACACTACTTTAACAGTTCTACCAGAAAGAGAGTTTCTTTCTCAGTTGCCCAGAAAGTCACAAGATTGAGACCCAGTGAACACATTTTGGAATATATGGTTAGAATGCAGTGTTCCATGTGGGGAGGGCTGACTATTAAATCAGAAGAGGTAAGCAGTAGCCAGATTATGAATAACCTTGCAAGCTACCTTAAGAAGCAGGACATATTCAGATTTTCATTTTAGTAAGATTGCATAGGAATATAGGAGCTAGGAGTTATTGGATAGAGTAAAAACCATTAGGGAATTGTTGCTGTAATTCAGTTCATAGATTTACATGGTGTAAAAAAGGTTACCGGCTGCTGTGATGGAGAGGAATATCTGCCCTTCCACTTTAGTTTCTCCATTACTTCAAGATGCACCTCAGATGTCATCACCTTTCTGAAGTCTTTTCTGCCTGTCCCAGACACTTCCACCTGTGAGGTGAGTTCTTACAGTACCCATCCATCAAACTACCTATCCCTCTAACTCGTAATAAGCATATCCTAAGAATCTGGCCTTGTGCTGTGTTATGGGGATACATCATAAACACAGTTTCCTGTCATGAAGGGCCTTACTTTTTAGTGGAGATCATAGTTCATTGTGAAAAGTGCTTTGATGGAGACAGAGGGCACCAAAGAACCACAGATATAAATTAGTCTGGGGTGTGGGGAAGGGACTTGTAGATTTCAGGAAAGATTTTTTTTGGATGATATGATGTTGATGAGCATAATGCTGCATTTGAAGAACTGCAGATTATTTTATAAAGCTGAAATGAATGGTGATAGAGGTGGGGGTAGAAATGGTGAGAATGAAATTAAAGAAGTAGTCCAAAATCATGTATTTTAAGTGTTTACTTACACCACTGAGGGTGGTATCAACAATTACCAGCTTCCATGTCTATTGTCAGATGGCCCCAGGGGCCTGGGACGCTTAGGTTAGGGTATTTCGGAGTCTGAGTGGAACTTGAAATAGAATGCCACTTTTTTGTTGTTGAAAAATAATGCTTAGGATAGAGGGGGGCCTTCTGAATAAAATAGAATATATCAGGGCATAAAACTTAAAGTAATGGTCAAATAAAGGAACACAGCAGAGTTGGATAATCAAGGGCAAGTGGCAAGACTAAAGGGGACTGCAGGGTAAAGAAATTTCCTGAATCTCTGAGCACTCTTCGCACTTCTCTCCAGAAGCTTTTTTCTAGAAGTTGTTTTTTGGAATTGGGCTCCTATACACATGAGGTTAGTGACTGGGAGTAGGGACCATATCTCAAAGGTGAAGTTTCTCAGACATAACTGTGCAAAATAATTTCTGCCCAACTCCAAAATTTTGATTAAGTAAATCAAGGGAGAAGATAGGAATAAGAGTATGAATTTTGAGCAAGTACCACTGGTGATATCATGCAAGTGCTGGTTATCCTTCCACTGCTTTATGTAACCAGTATGTCTGTGAATCCTATAATTTTATTGAGACATTGAGAGAAGTGTTACACAGGAAGCTCAGTGGACAAAACACCATGGGAACTACTAGAGATCTATTTTATCTTTTATTAACTAATGAACTGCAAGCTCCTCATGCAAAGTTGTTTTATCTAATTGCTATTACTAAGCTCAATTTCTTCATCTTGTACTCAAAATTCTTTGTCCGACACTTTGATTTTGCAATATTTGGTTTTCTCAGTCCATGCAGAACATCCCTAGAGCTGTCAGATAAGCACTTGTTGAATAACAAAAATAAAGGAAGATAGGAAGGAAAGAAAGAGGGGAGAGAAGGAGGTAGGAAGGGAGGGAGGAAAAATGAAATAAATTATCTTAGCGTATCTTGATTTAGCAAATTCCATTGGTTTTTATGAATACCTGTTTATTTACTAAGACCTCAAAATTCATCTGCTTAACTCAAAGAATTTTGGCAGGGACTGATATCAAACTTCCAACTCTTTTGCCTCAATTTCTATTTTAAAATTTGTAATGAAGATTTGCCATCTTATTCCATGCAAATGGAAATCAAAAGAAAGCTGGAGTAGCAATACTCATATCAGATAAAATAGACTTTAAAATAAAGAATGTTACAAGAGACAAGGAAGGATGCTACATAAAGATCAAGGGATCAATTCAAGAACAAGATATAACAATTATAAATATATATGCACCCAACATAGGAGCACCTCAGTACAAAAGGCAACTGCTAATAGCTATAAAAGAGGAAATTGACAGTAACACAGTAATAGTGGGGGACTTTAACACCTCACTTACACCAATGGAAAGATCATCCAGACAGAAAATTAATAAGGAAACAAAAGCTTTAAATGACACAAAAGACCAGATAGATTTAATTGACATTTATAGGACATTCCATCTGAAAACAGCAGATTACACTTTCTTCTCAAGTGCGCACAGAACATTCTCTAGGATAGAACACATCTTGGGTCACAAATCAAGCCTCAGTAAATTTAAGAAAATTGAAATCATATCAAGCATCTTTTCCAACCACAACACTATGAGATTAGAAATAAATTACAGGAAAAAATTTGTAAAACACAAACACATGGAGGCTAAACAATACATTACTAAATAACCAAGAGATCACTGAAGAAATCAAAGAGGAAATCAAACAACACCTAGAGACAAATGACAATGAAAACATGACTATCCAAAATCTATGGGATGCAGCAAAAGCTGTTCTAAGATGGAAATTTATAGCAATACAATCCTACATCAAGAAACAAGAAAAACCTCAAATAAACAATCTAACCTTACACCTAAAGGAACTAGAGAAAGAAGAACAAACAAAACCCATAGTCAGTAGAAGGAAAGAAATCATAAAGATCAGAGCAGAAATAAATGAAATAGAAACAAAGAAAACAATAGCAAAGATCAGTTAAATTAAAGCTGGTTCTTTGAGAAGATAAACAAAATTGATAAACCTTTAGCCAATGTCATCAAGAAATAGAGGGGGAGGACTCATATCAATAAAATTAGAAATGAAAAAGGAGAAGTTACAGTGAACAGTGCAGAAATACTAATCATCATAAGAGACTACTGCAAGCAACTTTATGCCAATAAAATGGACAACCTGGAAGAAATGGACAAATTCTTAGAAAGGTATAACATTCCAAGACTGAATCAGTAAGAAATAGAAAATATGAACAGACCAAGCACAATTAATGAAATTGAAACTGTGATTAAAAATCTTCCAACAAGCAAAACTCCAGGACCAGATGGCTTCAGAGGTGAATTCTATCAAACATTTAGAGAAGAGCTAACACCCATCCTTCTCAAACTCTTCAAATCAATTGCAGAGGAAGGAACACTCCCACACTCATTCTATGAGGCCACCATCACCCTGATACCAAAACCAGACAAAGATACTACAAAAAAAGAAAATTACAGACCAGTATCACTGATGAATATAGATGCAAAAATCCTCAACAAAATACTAGCAAACAGAATCCAACAACACATTAAAAAGATCATACACTGTGATCAAGTGGGATTTATCCCAGGGATGCAAGGATTCTTCAACACACACAAATCAATCAATGTGATACACCATATTAACAAATTGAAGAAGAAAAACCATATGATCATCTCAGTAGATGCAGAAAAAGCTTTTGACAAAATTCAACACCCATTTATGATAAAAACTCTCCAAAAAGCGGGCATGGAGAGAACCTACCTCATCATACTAAAGGCCATAGATGACAAACCCACACCAACATCATTCTCATTGGTAAAAACTGAAAGCATTTCATCTAAGATCAGGAACAAGACAAGAATGTCCACTCTCACTACTATTATTCAACATAGTTTTGGAAGTCCTAGCCACGGCAGTCAGAGAAGGAAAAGAAATAAAAGGAATACAAATTGGAAAAGAAGTAAAACTGTCACTGTTTATAGATGACATGATACTATATATAGATAATCCTAAAGATCCAACCAGAAAACTACTAGAGCTAATCAGTGAATTTGGTAAAGTTGCAGAATACGAAATTAATGCACAGAAATCTCTTGCATTCCTATACACTAACAATGAAAGGTCAGAAAGAGAAATTAAGGAAACAATCCCATTCACCATTGCAACAAAAAGAATAAAATACCTAGGAATAAACCTACCTAAGGAGGTAAAAACCTGTACTCAGAAAACTATAAGACACTAATGAAAGAAATCAAAGATGACACAAACAGATGGAGAAATATACCATGTTTTTGGATTGGAAGCATCAGTATTGTGAAAGTGACTGTACTACCCAAAGCAATCTACAGATTCAATGCAAGCCCTATCAAATTACCAGTGACATTTTTTACAGAACTAGAACAAAAATTCTTAAAATTTGTATGGAGACACAAAAGCCCCCGAATAGCCAAAGCAATCTTGAGAACGAAAAAAGGAACTGGAGGAATCAGGCTCCCTGACTTCAGACTATACTACAAAGCTACAGTTATCAAGACGGTATGGTACTGGCACAAAAACAGAAAGATAGATCAATGGAACAGGATAGAAAGCCCAGAGATAAACCCATGCACATATGGACACCTTATTTTTGATAAAGGTGGCAGGAATGTACAGTGGAGAAAGGACAGCCTCTTCAATAAGTGGTGCTGGGAAAACTGGACAGGTACATGTAAAAGTATGAGATTAGATCACTCCCTAACACCATACACAAAAATAAGCTCAAAATGGATTAAAGACCTAAATGTAAGGCCAGAAACTATCAAAGTCTTAGAGGAAAACATAGGCAGAACACTCTATGACATAAATCACAGCAAGATCCTTTCTGACCCACCTCCTAGAGTAATGGAAATAAAAACAAAAATAAACAAATGGGACCTAATGAAACTTCAAAGCTTTTGCACAGCAAAGGAAACCATAAACAAGACCAAAAGACAACCCTCAGAATGGGAGAAAATATTTGCAAATGAAGTAACCGACAAAGGATTAATCTCCAAAATTTACAAGCAGCTCATGCAACTCAATAACAAAAAAACAAACAACCCAATCCAAAAATGGGCAGAAGACCTAAATAGACATTTCTCCAAAGAAGATATACAGACTGCCAACAAACACATGAAAGAATGCTCAACATCATTAATCATTAGAGAAATGCAAATCAAAACTACAATGAGATATCATCTCACACCAGTCAGAATGGCCATCATCAAAAAATCTAAAAACAATAAATGCTGGAGAGGGTGTGGAGAAAAGGGAACACTCTTGCACTGCTGCTGGGAATGTGAATTGGTTCAGCCACTATGGAGAACAGTATGGAGGTTCCTTAAAAAGCTACAAATAGAACTACCATATGACCCAGCAATCCCACTACTGGGCATATACCCTGAGAAAACCGAAATTCAAAAAGAGTCATGTACCAAAATGTTCATTGCAGCTCTATTTACAATAGCCCGGAGATGGAAACAACCTAAGTGCCCATCATCGGATGAATGGATAAAGAAGATGTGGCACATATATACAATGGAATATTACTCAGCCATAAAAAGAAACGAAATTGAGCTATTTGTAATGAGGTGGATACACCTAGAGTCCGTCATACAGAGTGAAGTAAGTCAGAAAGAAAAAGACAAATACCGTATGCTAACACACATATATGGAATTTAAGAAAAAAAATGTCATGAAGAACCTAGGGGTAAGGCAGGAATAAAGACGCAGACCTCCTAGAGAACGGACTTGAGGTTATGGGGAGGGGGAAAGGTGAGCTGTGACAGGGCGAGAGAGAGTCATGGACATATACACACTAACAAACGTAGTAAGGTAGATAGCTAGTTGGAAGCAGCCGCATGGCACAGGGAGATTGGCTTGGTGCTTTGTGACAGCCTGGAGGGGTGGGATAGGGAGGGTGGGAGGGAGGGAGATGCAAGAGGGAAGAGATATGGGAACATATGTATATGTATAACTGATTCACTTTGTTATAAAGCAGAAACTAACACACCATTGTAAAGCAATTGTACCCCAATAAAGATGTTAAAAAAAAAAAAGCCCCCAAAGAGCCAAAGCAATCTTGAGGGAAAAAAACGGAGCTGGAGGAATCAGGCTCCCTGACTTCAGACTATACTACAAATCTACAGTAATCAAGGCAATTTTGTACTGGCACAAAAGCAGAAATATAAATCAATGGAACAGGATAGAAAGCCCAGAGATAAACCCACGCACGTATGGTCAACTAATCTATGAGAAAGGAGGCAAGGATATACAATGGAGGAAAGACAGGCTCTTCAGTAAGTGGTGCTGGGAAAACTGGACAGCTACATGTAAAAGAATGAAATTAGAACCCTCCCTAACAGCATACACAAAAATAAACTCAAAATGTATTAAAGAGCTAAATATAAGACCGGACACTGTAAAACACTTAGAGGAAAACATAGGAAGAACACTCTTTGACATAAATCACAGCAAGATCTTTTTTGACCCACCTCCTAGAGTACTGTAAATAAAAACAAAAATAAACAAATGGCATCTAATGAAGCTTAAAAACTTTTGCACAGCAAAGGAAACTATAAACAAGATGAAAAGACAAACCGTCAGAATGGGAGAAAATATTTGCAAACGAATCAGCAGACAAAGGATTAATGTCCAAAATATATAAACAGCTCATGCAGTTCAATATTAAAAAAACAACCCAATCAAAAAATGGTCAGAAGACCTAAATAGACATTTCTCCAGTGACGACACACAGATGGCCAAGAAACACATGAAAAGTTGCTCAGCATCACTAATTATTAGAGAAATGCAAATCAAAACTACAGTGGTATCTCACACCAGTAGAATGGGCATCATCAGAAAATCTACAAACAGCAAATGCTGAAGGGAGTGTGGCAAAAAGGGAACCCTCTTGCACTGTTGGTTGGAATGTAAATTGGCATAACCACTATGGAGAACAGTATGGAGGTTCCTTAAAAACCTAAAAATAGAATTACCATATGACCCAGCAATCCCACTACTGGGCATATACTTAGAGAAAACTGTAATTCAAAAAGACACATGCACCCCAATGTTCATTTGCAGCACTATTTACAATAGCCAGGTCATGGAAGCAACCTAAATGCCCATCGACAGATGAATGGATAAAGAAGATGTGGTACATATATACAATGGAATATTACTCAGCCATAAAAAGGAACAAAATTGGGTCATTTGTAGAGACATGGATAGACTTAGACTGTCATACAGAGTGAAGTAAGTCAGAAAGAGAAAAAAATATATCGTGAATTAACACATATGTGGAATCTAGAAAAATGGTACAGATGAACCGGTTTGCAAGGTAGAAATAGAGACACAGATGTAGAGCACAAACGTATGGACACCAGTGGGGGAAAGTGAGTGGTGGTGGTGGTGGGATGAATTGGGAGATTGGGATTGACATATATACACTAAAATGTATAAAATAGATAACTAATAACTTGCTCTATAAAAAAATAATAAAATTGAAATAAAAAAAAATTTTGCCCTTCTTTAGTCTTCTGTCATCCATCACTCACTGTGATTTCTGAAGAATTACAGAAGATATTCACAACCAATATGTGTAAGTTCTTTTAGAGTCCTGAGGTATAGTATACGTGGGCCGGAGACTTGGACTTCATTCATCTGGATTGATGGTCTCTAACTAGTATGACGTATCTTGAGTTTCAGTTCTTCTTTATATTAAGTGATATTCTATTTCCAGTTTGAAGACATTTCTTCTTGTTGGAACAGGTAGAATTAAAATTGGATGTGGTTGATTCTGCCTTATGGCTATCATTTGTTAAAGTCAAATTATTTTGTCTAGGAAGTTAGTATAAGCCTTCCTGTTCTTATAACTATGAATATAACAAGGATAACAATGGTAAAGGCTTTTTGTCACCCATAATATTTTTATATTAGTTATATAGATGATATAGAGGTTTCAGATTCCTGAAGAAAATAGTCTAGTTTGGAAGACTGAGCACAACTCTGAATTATGTTTTCAGAATATTTTATAAACCGACCTTTAATTAGCTCTATTTCATGTCCTAGTAGTAGTTCTACAATAGATATTTAACATAGTCATTGTTGCACTAATGTTGTTGAAAATTTACATGTAGTTTTTCTTGAGTCATATTTAACTATGTGATGGTATCCTTTTATTTGAAAGATTTTTCTAGTATAAATTTTCTTCTAATATGGCTAGTAAATCTGGATTTTTATATATTTTTAATTTATTTTTTACTTTATATATTATATCACTCAGTTTGGATATAGGCATCTTATAACCTATTGTGTGAACTGAAAACTAAGGTACTAATGGGGCAAAAGGAGAGAACGAAATAGTTAGTTGCGGCTGGAGGGCATTTTAAGCAGGGACTGAAGGATTCTAATTGCTAGATGTGACATAATTATGAACAATGTCTGGTAAAAAGATAGGTAAATCACTGCCTATTACTGATCTTCTCTAAGCTCTGCCCTCACGTCCACTTTCCCACTATTATATTTCTCCATTATATGTTCCCATGGCAGTTCTCCACTATTATACTTACCACAGTTGGAATGATTTACTTAGTGTTTAAAGTCCTAGCTAGACAATTTTGTTCCCTATACTTATGTACTTGGCATATAGTAGGAACCCAGTATTTGTAGAATGAATATGTTTTAAACTTCTAAAATAATAATCATATCCCTAGTTTGTATGGGAGCTAATAATTGTTGAATGGCTGACCAAAGGATTGCATATGTTTAGCAAGGACAAAGGCAAAGAACACTATCTTTCTCAGAATATTCCTTTTCTGTGTTACTTTTACTTTTCACGTATCTACTACCCTCTCTTCTCACTCCAAAATTTCTCCATTTGAGAGTGCTGATGAGTAAAGTGCCTTACTAATATTGACCCTCTAAGAAGATTTATGTTTTTAAAGAAGTTAGTATCTGAAAGAATACATTATTAATGATAAGATTTAATACACTTGTCAGAGATGGGAAAGATATTTTGTGGAATGGGTCCTTTTTGCCTCTTAAAAACCACATTCATGGTCCTGTCCCTCTCTCTCTCTCTTTCTTTTTTTCTACAGATATTTTTTGAGCACCTAATGTGTAAACTGTTGGGAATTAGAAAGCAAAATGTTTAAAAAGTGATGTGAGGGAAAGGGTCATTGGTGGAGAACCTTCCAAGACCAGGCAGAGGAATTTGGATTTGACGTTTCATGCCAAGGAAGTATTGCCTTCTTCAGCTAGAGAGTGACAGCAAAACTTCTAGAGGTTATTTAGCTAAAGTCAGTGGAACAAATTTTGATGATATGCTGTTGTATATTTCACGCTTATCTTTAAGAAGACAAGACAAAAACTAGGGAATGCTAGACCAATTTTTTAGCTAAACAACAGACAATTCAGTATTGTTCTGCAATGGGCAGCACAGTCTGATATTTTTAGTTGATTATATAAGGCAAATTTTGTTGTTATAGGTTTATAATTCCTCTCATTTAGCTATATATATATTAAAGTTATTTGCAGCATACGAAAACATCAGAGAAGGGCATAAAAACATAGCTCAAAAGCAAAAACAACTCTCCTACAAACATTTTTGCAATTTGCAATTCCTTATTTGTTTTGCATGAAGGTATCCACTATAATAAATGTAGCATAACCTCTTTACCTTCTACCTTTAAAGACTGCTTCTCTGGAATGTAATTCTGAGATATATAAATGTTAAGTGAAAAAGAAAAAAAGTACTTGATATTTTGGAATATTTGAACAGTATATTTCTAATAGATTTTTTACGTATATAGTACTTGGAGATAATTCATTTACTCAGTAACAGTTCAATTCACTAAACATTTAAGACTGAAGTGTTAGTATGTTGAACATGAAAGGCTCTTTGCCAGTCAGTAGAGTAGCTCATCTTCTGTCTCCTAGGGATACTCTTTCAGGGTCACCCACTACCCCATATAGAACCTCTGAACAGATTAGAAAAGAGCACCCCACGGGATTGATTCAGACCCCAGAGAGAACTATTGCTTGGTTGTAGTGTTCGGGCTAGAATTTCAGCCCCCAATTGCCTCCTGGGCCTGGCACCTCACAATCATACACAGCACCTCTGAGTGTTCATTGAAGTTTCCATGTTCTTCCTGGGCTTTTGTTGCTATTGTTGTTCGTTTATAGAATAGTGGTCGTTTCTCCTGGGCAGAAAGATACACTTTTTAAGGTAAGACCTTGTATTTTATATCAAAAGAAAATAAAAAAACAATGAATGAACAGTACCAGGCATTTTTCATGTGTTAACTCATAATCTTCACAAGAGTCCTTTGATGTATGTGTTATTATACAAAGTTTAGTGATTTAGAAAATAATGTTTAGTGGTTGGGTGACTTGCTTAAAGTCAAAAAGCTAAAAGGCAAAAAGGACAAACTCAGATGCAAGAATAGCTGCCTTAGGTTTAGTTCTGACAGCAAACAGCAAACAACCTTCAACAGCCCACTTATCCCTTTGCCCCCAAATAGTACAATCACGTAAACAAACTAAAACTCATCCAACCTCATAAAGTGCCCACCAAGGAGCATGGTGAGAGAAAGGCATGAAATGGTTATTTGAATAATCCAAGGGACTGTTTTTTGTTTCCCTTTTGGCGTTGTTTATGTCCTTAAGGAAAAAATTCAAGAAGTAAAAGAAAGGAAGAATTCTGGGCTTGCTTTAGTCCCTTGTGAAATAAAGTAATCGATAAATGTTGGTTGAATGTTGAATACATTTGCTATAATCCATCAGAAATTAGGTATGTGCTATAACACTTTAACCTGGGAGAAAGGAAAAAAAAAAGTCCACTTGCTTTTTCAGACCTAGAAATAGGACTAGCCAGTGGTGCCTAGAGTGGCCTGTTTTTGTCCTTTCAAGAAGAAAGGATCAAATAATTAAGATGTCCTGGCAATTAACAGTATTTTAGGAGTACATCAGTAGTTCTATGAATTACAGTAACCTTCTCTCTCACTTCCAGTAAGTTCACCCGATGATAAATGGAGTCACATAACCAAAGAGACAGATAATTTAGCTAAGGCTCAGGGGGAGCTACAAGAATAATCAAATAACGAGAAAGTGTTTTGCAGAGGAAGAGTTAAAATAGCAGGCTTTTTCAGCCTGAGGAAGGACTTTTGAAAGAGTATTTTTGAAAACTACAAGAGGCTGTGCAGTAGAAAGGTTACCAGCAGGGGCCCATGGTGCATCAAAATCAGATGTGGAGCTTTCCAAAAATACAGATGCTCAGGTTCTACCTCACCCCAGAGCTGCTGAAGTAAAATTTCAGTGGGGGTAGGGCATGGGTGGGGCTCAGACCTCTATGCTTTTTTTGTTTGTTTTGAAGTATAGTTGATTTACAATATTATGTTAGTTTCAGGTATACAGCAAAATGATTCAGTGTTTTTTATATATATATATATATATATATATTTTTTTTTTTCAGGTTATTTTCCATTATTACAAGATATTGAGTAAGTTCCCTGTGCTATATAGTAAATTCCTGTTGTTTATCTATTTTTATATATAGTAGTTTGTATCTGCTAATCCCGTATTCCTAATTTATCCCTCCCCCACTCGCTTTCCCCTTTGATAACCTAAATTTATTTTCTGTGTCTGTGAGTCTGTTTCTGTTTTGTATATAGATTCATGTGTATTATTTTTTAGATTCTACATATAAGTAATGTCAAGTAATATTTGTCTTTGTCTGATTTCACTAAATATTGTTGCAAATGGCAATATTTCATTTTTTATAGCTGAGTAATATTTCATTGTGTGTGTGTGTATATATATATATATGTATTTATATACCACATCTTCTTAAGTCAATCATATGTTAATGGAAACATGGGTTGTTTCTATGTCTTGGCTATTGTAAATAGTGCTGCTATGAACATTGGGGTACATGTATCTTTTCTATTTAGAGTTTTCGTCTTTTCCGGATATATTCCCGGGAGTGGAATTGCTGGATCATATGGTAGCTCTATTTTTAGTTTTTTAAGGAACCTTCCATACTGTTTTCCATAGTGGCTGCATCAATTTACACTCCCATCAACAATGCAAGAGAGTTCCCTTTTCTCTACACCCTCTCCAGCATTTATTATTTGTAGCCTTTTTGATGATATCCATTCTATGTGTGAGGTGATACTTCATCATGGTTTTGATTTGTATTTCTCTAATAATTAACGATGTTGAACATCCTTTCATGTGCCTGTTGGCCATCAGTATGTCTTCTTTGAAAAAAATGTCTATTTAGGTCAGACCTCTGTGCTTTTTAAAAGCTTCAGTGATATTCCAGACACACCGCTAGGGTTTGGAACAATTGCTTTTGTCTCTTGGTCTCCCATCACAACTGACTGATCACCTGTTTGTAGACTCCTTATATTCCAGAGTCTCTTGTCATGAGATGCTTAGTGCAACTCATAGGCAGTGTAATGAAGCTTTCCTAAAAGGAAGTTCATATTGTGTTCCAGGAATGATGCTAGTTCTTTTACACAGGATATTTTATTTCATTCTCAAAACAACGTTTTGACAAAGATATTATCATACCCATTTAATAAATAAAGAAAAGAAGCTGCAGGGCTTTAGTGACTTGCCATACAAAATAAAGTACAGAAACCAGAATTTGGATCCAGAGCTGTTGGACTTCAAAACCTGCACCAGAAAATAGATCTGAAAATCTAAGGCAGATTGGAATAAAAAAACCTATTAGATTGGTTGTTACTGATATCAGAACTGAGGAAGGAGAATTGAAATAACTGACAACTGACATATTTACTGATTTCAGTATTTGCCCATGGTAACAAACTATATGGTCATTCACATATTACCCACACTTATTCAGATATTAGCACGCAGTAGGTGGCACAATCCAAACACAAAGTAGTTTGGGGAAAAAAGTTGCTTTTTTTCCCCTTTTCTCATAACACTTTGAATATCATAGTCATTCTTTTTATCCTTAAACATAGTGGCAACATCTTTAAATTGAAATACCAAATCTTGATCCCCAGCAGAGTTTAGGTTATACTTTTCTGTTTATGTCATTTGATCTTGGTCTTGCTAATGCCACAGGCTCCTCATGTGCTTACTAGACAGATAATTTAATTTTAGTATCTCTCATTAGTCTGAGTATGCCATATTGGTCTTCCTTTTTTTTTTTTTTACCAGGAAGTTAGCATATACCTTTAGATGGTATATGCCATTTATGCCTAGAGATGTTTTTTTGACCTGACTGCTATGTCCACTGCACTCACCATTAGCCATTTTTGATTACTCACATACACACACATCTACATAAATGCACAGAATAATTACTTTATATAATACTTTTGATTAACTCCATCTTTTGCAATTTTCTTGGGACTGAGGCCTATCTATTATAACTGCTCTTGGATATACAGTTTAGTGATGAATTTATCTTATTAGTGCCATGCTTTTTCTTGAGATGTTGGCATTATTGCTTTTTAAATTCTTATCTATCAGAAAATTATTGAAGACTGTGGTGTTTAGGTAGGGGAATTTGGCAATGTTTGGTTCTCTGTTACCAGTGACAGTATTTAACTTTGTGACTATTGCAATGTAAGTTGATATCCTACTCCTATGTTCTTTTAGTTTTTGATAGTTTTACCCTTTTAATTTTTAATATTCATCTTTCAGGCACATAATGTAGATTTTTGAAGGAATCCATTCTATAGTATACCAGCTCTGCCTAAGAAGTTATTTCACACAGGTTCTTAACTGAATATTTAAGTATCATTTTTTTCTGAAAACCAAAGAGGTCAGTAATCATTTATAGAACTGAATTGTCTATGAGTAGCTTTGAAAATAAATGTCTCTGTGCCCATAAATCTTGGATAAAAGACTTGTAAGTTGTTGAAAAAAATGTTTGTTTATAGACTCTTAAACAGAAGTAGCCGATGCTTTTTATTTTTCTGATGTTTAGATTTTTAGATTTAAAAATTTTTATTTTTAGATTTCTGACTGAAATCTACCTTCAGAAAGAAAAATGTACATTTTAGGATAATATGATTCTGGTGATTCTGTTGCATGTGTGAGTGAGATTCAGATCAGTGTTCCAGAGACAATCAGAACACTGTGAGATTCTAATTACTCTGAGATAAAAGTAGATTCTTTCACAAAGCCATGTGAGAGTTCTGAAACTATTCTCTAATAAGTTATGTGATTTTATAGGGAGATACTATTTGGTAATATGAATAAAGTCATAATTCTTAGGGTCTAAACTTCACTCCAATAGTCTTTCTTTCATGGTGTGGGAGAGAAAAGCACATTTTGATCATGTCAGATTTATATAATACATTATATTCCTCTAATAACCCAGTTACACCAATCTTCTATCTGTTTCTATGAGGGTTTTTTTTAAGATTCTACATATAATTTTTTTAAGTTTCCACATATAAGTGAGATCAAACAGTATTTGTCTTTCTGTATCTAATTTATTTCGCTTAGCATAATGCCCTCAAGGTTCATCCATGCTGTTGCAAATGGCAGGGTTTCCTTCTTTTTTATGGCTGAATAATATTCATATATATATTTAAATTAATTAAACAAGGAGGCCATTAGACTGAGGTTACTCTAATGCTGTAGCAGCCTAAATAAGCAAAACAGAATCTAAGCCTATAAAATTGGAACCTAAGAACAATCAACCACAAACAACTAACTGGCTTCAATATATAGCCAATCAATAATTTCCTTACTTTGCTTCTGCCTTTTCTCTAGAAAAGTCTTTCCTCAAGTTCTTGTCAGTGGGGTGTAGCCCTTCTAAATACTTCCAGTTTGGTGCTACCTGATGAACTTGATTTTTGCTCAAATAAACTCTTAGATTTTTAATATGCCTCAGTTTATCTTTTAACTGTATATGTGTGTGTTTTAACCATATATGACTATATATATATAACATTTTCTTTATCCATTTATCCCTTGACAAATACTTAGGTTGTTCGCTTGCATGTCTTGTCTATTTTAAATGATGCTATAGTAAACATGGAGGTGCAGGTATCTTTTGAAGATAGTGATTTTGTTTTCTTTGGATAAATACCCAGAAGTGGGATTGCTGGATCATATGGTGGTTCTATTTTTAATTTTTTGAGGAACCTCCATATTGTTTTCCATAGTGACTGCACCAACTTACATTCCCACCAGTAGTGGACACAGGTTGCCTTTTCTCTACATCCTCACCAGCACTTGTTGTCCTTGTCTTTTTGGTAACAGCCATTCTAACATGTGTGAGATGATACCTCATTGTGGTTTTGACATGCATTTCCCTGATGATTAGTGATGTTGAGTACTTTTTTATGTATCTGTTAGCCATTTGTATATATTTTTTGGAAAAATGTTTATTCAGATCCTTTACCTATTTCTTAATTGGGTTACTTGGGGTTTTTTTGCTACTGAGTTGTATGAGTTCCTTGTATTGTATATTTTGGATATTAACTTATTAGGTTTGCAGATATTTTCTCCTGTTCCATAGGTTATCTTTTCATTTTGTTGATTGCTTCTTATATATAGTTTAAAAGAGTTTGTGAAGGATTGATATTGTTTTCTGAAATGTTTGGTTGAATTCACCATTAAAGCTATCTGGGTCTGGCCTTATATTTATAGGAAGTTTGAAAGTTACTATATCTCTTTACTTGTTATAGATTTGCTCAGAATTTCTATTTCTTCTTTAGTCAGTTTTAGTATTTAGTATCTTTCTAGGAATTTGTGCATTTCATCTAGGTTATCTGATTTGTTGGCATAAAGTTATTCGTAGTATTCTCTTACAGTCCTTTTTATTTCTGTAAGTTTGATAGTGATACCCCTCTTTTATTCCCAGTCTTAGTAATTTGAGTCTTCTCCCTTTTATCTTGGTCATGCTAGCTAAATTTTTGTCAATTTTGTTTATCTTTTTCAAAATCCAACTTTTGGTTTTATTGATTTTTTTCTGTTGTTTTTACATTCTCTATTTTAATTCCATCTAATCTTTATTATCTCATTACTTCTGATTTGGATTTCCTTTTTTCCTCTAGTTTCTGAATTTTAAAGGGTATGTTATTGATTTGAGATATTTCTCTTTCTTTTTATTATAGCTTTATAGCTGTGGACTTCCCTTTAAGCACTTATTTATCTGTATCCTATAAATTTTAGAATGTTGTGGTTTTCTTTTCATTCACCTGAAAGTATTTTCTAATTTCTTTGTGATTTATTCTTTGACTCACTGGTTATTTAGGACAGTGTTTTTTAATCTCCATGTATTTGTGAATTTCCTAAGTTCCTTCTTTTATTGATTTCTAATTTTATTATTTTGTGGTCAGAGAATATACTTTGTATGATTTCATTCTTTTCAAATTTATTGGTACTTATTTTGTGGTCTAACATGCAGTCTATCCTGGAAAATGTTCCATGTGCACTTGAGAAGAATGTGCATTTGGTGGAATGCTCTATATATAGATATCTGTTAGATGTAGTTGGTTTATGGTGCTGTTCAAGTGTTCTGTTTGCTTCTTGATCTGCCTGATTGTTCTGTCCATTATTGAAAGTGGAGTATTGAATTCCCCAACTATTATTGTTGAATTGTCTATTTTTCCCTTCAGTTCTCTCAGTTTTTTTTTTTTTTTTTTTTTGCGGTGCGCGGGCCTCTTCACTGTTGTGGCCTCTCCCATTGCAGAGCACAGGCTCCGGACGTGCAGGCTCAGTGGCCATGGCTCATGGGCCCAGCCTCTCTGTGGCATGTGGGATCTTCCCAGTCCGGGGCACGAACCTGTGTCCCCTGCATCAGCAGGTGGACTCTCAACCACTGCGCCACCATGGAGGCCCCAGTTCTCTCAATTTTTGTTTCATGTGTTTCGGGACTCTCTTAGGTGCATATGTGTTTGTATATGTTCTGTCCTCCTGATGGATTGACCATTTTATCTTTATAAATTTATTAAATGTTCTATTTTAAATCTCTAGTAACAATTTCTGTCTTAAAGTTTCTTTTGTCCAATATTAGTATAGCCACTCCATCTTTCTTTGGGTTACTGTTCACATGGTATATCTTTTTCTGTCTTTTTACTTTAAATCTATTAGTGCCCTTGAATATAAAGTATGTCTCTTGTAGATGCTGTGTAATTGGATTATTAAAAAAACAAAACAAAACTATCCTGCCAATCTCTGCCTTTTATTTGGAGTGTTGTATGCACTTACACTTAATGTAATTACAGATAAAGTAGGACTTACGTCTTCCATTTTATTATTTGTTTTCTATGTATTATATACTTTTAATTTCTTTTTTCCTCATTTACTGCCTTTCTTTGTATTAAATAGATATTTTCTAGTTTACCATTTTAATTCTCTTGGAGTTTCTTGTATTATTTTGTTATAGTTGTTATTTTCTTAGTGGGTGTTCTATGATTACAGTTAATATTTTAACTTAAAACAATCTATCTTGAATGAATCCCAACATAATCTCAATAGTAGTCAAAAACTTAGCTCCAGTATAGCTTCATTTCCTACCCCCTTTTGAGTTATTTTCATAGAGCTCTAGATTTCATTTACATCTTTTTACATTATAAACATATCAACCCACATTTATAATTACTGCTTTATGCAGTTGTTATTTTAAAATAATATATGAGGTGAAAAGAATTACAAATAAAAATACATTTATACTGTCTCTCATATTTACCTATGTAGCTACTTTTACCCATGCTCTTTATTTCTTCATGTGGATTTGAGTTACTCTCTAGTGTTCTTCTAATTCAGGTTGAAAGTCTTCCTTTAGTATTTCTTTTAGGGCATGTCTACTAGCACTTCTCTCAATTTTTGTTTATCTGGCAATGTCATAATTTACCTTGAATTTCTGAAGGATAGTTTTGCTGAATATAGAATTCTTGGTTGACATTTTTTTCTTTCAGCATTTAGAATGTTCCAACTCACTGCCTCTAGACTCCATGATTTCTGAAAAGTTAGCTATTAATCTTATTGGGGATTCCTTCTACAAGATTAATTATTTTTCTCTTGTTACTGTCTCATGATTCTTTCTGTCTTTGTTATTCAACAATTTAACTATGTGTCTATGTGTAGATCTCTTTAAATTTATCTTTCATGAAATTTGTTGAGATTTTTGGATGTGTAGATTAATTTTTTTCCATCAAATTTGGGAAGTTTCTGGCCATTATTTTTTCAGAAATTCTTTCTGTTCCTTCTCTCTCTCCTCACTTCTAGGACTCTCATTATGCATATGTTGGTATACTTGTTGGTGTTGCACAGTTCTCTAATGGTCTGTTATTTGTATTTATTCTTGTTTCTTTCTTTTCCTCAAACTGGATAATTTCAATTGCCCTATCTTCAAGTTTGTTGATTCATTCTTCTGCCAGCTTCAGTCTACTTTTGAGTCCCTCTTGCAAATGTTTCATATCAGTTATTCTAATTAACAACTCAGAATTTCTGTTCTTTTCCATTTTTAAAAATCATATCTCTATTGATACTGATTTTCTCTATTTTCCGTTAATATCTATTCTTACACATTTCTTTAATTCTTTACAGATGATTCCTTTGGTTATTTGAACATATTTATAATATATGATTTAAAGTCTTCATCTAGTAAGTTCAAAATCTGTTCTTCTTGAGGGACAGTTTCTGCTGTTTTTTTCTCCTTTATATGGGCCTAATTTTCCTGTTTCTTTATAAGTCTTATAACTTATGTTGAAAATTGGACATTTAAAATCATATAAAATGGCAACTCTGGAAATCAGATTCCTCCCTTCCCAGGGTTTTTGTTGTTGTTGCTTTTGTTCGTTTAGTGACTCTCCTGGATTAATTCTGTCAAGTCTGAATTGTTTTTCACTGTGGCCATTTAAGTGTCTGCTGCATTAGCTTAGTGGTTACCTTACAATTTGACAGAGATTTTCTTAAATACCTTGAACCAATAAGTCCACCTATGCCATGGACTCTGTGTGTTGACGTCTGTCCTCAAGTTCTGGCAGCTTCTATATCTGCCTTAGCTTTACTTCCTCCTTGCACAGAACTAGTTCAGCCAGAGGTAAGAGATGAGAGTCTTCTCAGATTTTTTTCTGGGCATGCACACAGCCCTCCACATGTATGTAGTCTTTTTGGTCCATAGAAATATGCTGGAGCTTTTCAGAGACCCCTATAGGCATCTCTTTCTCCAGATTTTCCTTTTAAGGTTTTTTGGAGAGCCTTTTATTAGCCATTGCTGGTATCACTGGCTCCAGCAGTTGTGATGTTAAACAGCTGCAACATTAAACGGTTGCTGTTAATTCATTTTAACAAACACCTAGAAGATAGTGCCTTTCTCACTGAGTGAGCTCTGCATCAGGTCAAATAAAAACAAGCCCTGTAAATAGGCCTTTTCCAGGGGGCTGTTAAATCTGGAGAATTCTCTGTGGCTGTAAGGATGTTTGCAGCACTCCGAAGCCATTCAACCCTCCCCTCTCCCCCCCACCCCGCCCCACACACCCTAGTGGCTTCTTGGCTACTGGTTTAAAGACTTACTATTATTGAGAGGCTGCTAATTTTCTCCCTGTGGAACTGAGGACAAAGAAATGGGAATGGGGCAAGTTAGATTGCCACAGTGCTCACTGTTTGTACAAAAATTCTGCTGATTTTCTGGGATAAAGTTTACACAGATTGCTGCAAGTTTTTGTTATTTCCAGAGTTCTGAAAAAATCGATTTTTGACATTTTTTTGTGAATGTTCTTGTTACTTCTATGGTGGAGTAGATTTTCGGAGATCCTTACTTCTTCTAGAAGTGCTTCCTCCCTGGCTTTTAAAAGAGTAAGCACTCCTTGCTTCTTAGAACACAATGCTTTTTTGTCGGATGAAGCAGAGTGCTGTCAAGGAGTTGACTAGAAGGTAAAATAAAGTAGATGAGATTGGTGAGTTAAGGGCTAAGCTAAAGAATTTCGTTTTGAGTAAAATTTATTTGGGAGGTACTTGAATTCATAGACCATGAATAATGTGAGGATAATGATGTTTGAAGATTATTCTAATGGTTTCACATAGAGTGAAATACAGCTGTACGAGAAGGGAGATGAGTTTAGAGGCAGTGCCAATAATCTACGTGTGTGGTGCTAAGGCCTGTCTTAACATGGCAGCTATGGACATAGAAACGCAAAGGTGGATTAGTCATGGGATTTGGTGATCGACCGGATCTGTGGAGTAATGGAATAGAAGAGTTTCAAAAGATATAAATGTTGCTGCTCTGCTTCACAGAGATGGTGGTAGAGTAATGGTAATGAGGATAATGGAAAGCAGACGTGTGGCAAACTTTTATTTTGACATCTTCATTTCACTAACAGTCTCTTCTTAAGTTCCTTGGGCCAGTCATGGGATCACAAAAATTAAATGAATAGGTGTTGGGTTTTAAAGCCAGGGTCTTATACTATCAAAAGCTAAATATTATCAAGAGGCTTCCTAAATCACATTAATTTAGAAAAGGAGAAGAAGAAAAGGAAAGTTTTTTGTTTGTTATTTTTAAAGTCTAAAGATATTCCAAAATGTTTATTATGTTAACTTACTTTTCTAACATGTGATTCTCTGGTAAAGCAGATGGAAGAAATCTACAGTTTTGTATTATTGAGCTTTAATTGCTGTGTGTAGAAATGATAGGTCCATAGCCTTGAATGTGTATTAATAGAATGTATTTTAGTAGTGTATCTTTCATAAGTGAAAGAGTCTTGGGTTCAAGCACCCCTTGCTTCTTAGAACACAGTGCTTTTTTGTCAACATGTGGATTTATCATGATTTCAAATGATTTTCCTCCTTTGATTTTCCATAGCCCTTGAGGAGAGAAAGCAATAAATGAAAAATGAGATGATTATCAATGAGATGATTGCTTTAATCTCTATAATTGAGAAATGTTAATTCCTGTGTGGGATCAAAGTCCGATTTCTGGACTCTTCCCTAACCTAGGAACATTTCTCATTCAGTTGTTCACTTCTTTATGTGCATCTAACAAGGCTGAAACTGGAGATAGCAATACATATATCCATGTTGCCCTTGCACCATAGTCTTCTTCAATATTTTAAATAATTACATTATTCATCAGTGTTTGTGTTCTTCCAGATTTTTCAAAACATTAAATTACAGATTTGTATTATTTACCTTATTTGGAAGCTAAAGTAACAAAAATCAATTACGGTATTACCTTACTTGTTTCCATGAGTAGAGAGTAAATGACTACAAAAGAGTTTTCTTATAATTAATGTTTCTGTTAGAATAGCTCAAGGAATGGAAGGCTTTGCAGGCTATTTAGGCTGTCTTCCTTATTCTTAAGACTTAATTTTTCTTAATCTTGGTTATTTATGTTATTTATTTATTCATCTTTTTGTTAGTTGGTTAACCCAATCATTTAATATAAATTTAAAATTTTTGAGAATCTACTTTGTGCCAGGATTGTGCTGCATTGAAACACACAAAGAAGCACTATTTGGAGCACTTGCTCTCTGGGAAGACAGAATTTAGAAGTAGCTAGCAATAAAAATATCGAGTATCAATATAGGATCTGAAAATCTAGTGTGTTATGAGATACTGAATTATCTGTATAGAATATTACTGTTGTTTTTAGATTCAGAGAAGAAAGAAAGCCATATAGGCAGTAGTACTCATGAAATGCTTCAGAGACTAAGTAAAATTTATGATTGGTTGTGAAAGAAAAGGAGAATATCTATAGGCCTAGAAGAGTCCCCTGATCCTCAAAAGAGATGATGACAGCATAAGCAAAAAGACAGAGGCAGGAATGTGACATTCAGGATGGGGGCTACCAAATACATCAGCCTAACAGAGGGTTCCTTTTGAATGGTATCCTTGGGGAGGCATTGAAAGCCTTAAGAAGTAGAACAATTACTATAAAATTCATATTTCTATTCAACAAATATTTATTGGATGATAACTGTTGTCCTCTGATAGTACTACAATCTGGGGCTATAGGCACCTACGTTTTAGGAACGATATGAAGCTATAGATCTCAAACTGGACCACTCTATGGAGGTACTATAAAGGGCTTGCAATTTCATACAGACAAAAAGCTTGTCTGTAGATTACATAAATCATAGGTCTTACATATCCATATCCATTTTTATTATTTTCAAATGTGTATAAGTTTTGCTGTGATTAATAAAATGGAAATTTATTGTTGCTTTTTGCTCATGTACTTGTTTCAAACAACAGATTCTAAAAGTATAACTTACCTACTAGAGTTGGGCAGAGAATGCAGGATTCTTTCTCTTTGCTTCGTATTTTCATGTGGAGAGACATTGATCAGTTTACCTGGGCTTCTCTCTGCTCCAACTCACTCCTCAAGGGAGTTAATTGATTTGTAAATTTGGAAGCAGGAACTGAGCATGTGTCACTAATTCTCTTCATGATCTTCTCATCTGCAGAGAGTATGTGCAGTTAAGTTTAGCAGTAAGACACCTACCTGTTCAGGTTTGGGAGAACTGAGGCTAGTTTGTCTAATTCTGAGATATAGTAGTAGAAAGCTTGTATTGCCTTGTACCTAAGCCATGTTCTCTAGTATCTGCTCTGTCACTAGCCTATGTTGACATTTTAATCCATTTGCCTGAGTCCTTTGTTTTTATCCACGGTTTGGCTAACTGCAGTCTCTGAGCCAAATCTGACCCACGCAGGCCAAATCTGGCCAGCCTCTTCTGTTTACATATTATGCGTGTCTCTTTATTGCTACAGCAGCAGCATTGAGTAGTTGCCACAGAGATCATATGGCCTGAAAAGCCTAAATTGTTTACTCTCTGGCCCTTTGCAGAAAAGATTTGTCAACCCCTAGACTCTTATCTACAATTTGGGCAGGGAATAAGGAAGTCATTTATTGTACTCCCTAAATTTCTAAATTAATTCTAATATTATCACATAGGAGTTTATAAAATTTTTTACTTTGAAAAACATGTTTTATCATTCAAAGTGGCGGAAACCCTTTTTGTAAAAATGGAATGGACTCAGAGATGGGAGACTGAAGGCCTATTCAAGTAACATAAGCATGAGTCAATGAAGTTTGAGCTAGTTTGGTGATTATGGAAACAGAAAAGTAATACTGGGTTTAGGAGTTATTACGAAGTGCAAATTTTATAAAAGTTGGTGACTCCTTCTTTATAGTAACAGTAAGCATGACAACAGGAGAAAGCAAAATGTCTCCAAGAGTTCAAACCTAGGTGACTGGGTGAATGTCCTGGGAGCAGTATATAATGTATTTTCTTATTTTGTCTGCCTTGTCTTTGGCCCTTTAAGTCACACATTCACTAACACCAGGAATAAAGACCCCAAGCATAGTTACAGTAGTCACCCAGGACTCTTCACCATTACCAGACCTACCAAAACTAAACATATGTCTATGCAACTTCAACATCAATCTACCAGTTTGTTCCTATAAATTTGGCGATGCCCTTTGTCTTCTCATTATTTAACTTAAGTCTCAGTTATTTTTCTAACAGGCTTTAATAGGTTTATCTCCTGGCTCCCTATACCTAGTTGTGAATACTTATATGTATGTGTATGTATTTTTATGTTTGAATATTCAGTTTTTCAGTTCATTTATTTGTTCAGTATTTATCTATTTTTTTTAAATAATTTGTTTTCTGCCTCTTTCCGAGAAAGAATATGAGGCTTGGACTCCTCACATTGCAAAGAAATCCTTTCATATAAATAATCTTGGTTTCTTTCATTTTTTTTTTCTTTTCTTTTTTGACAATAATTAATACTTCCTAGACAATGCATTCCCTTATTCTTTTAGCCTCAAGGTTGTTTCATAAGATTTTTCCTCTTTGTCATCTTGTTATTGGTGAACTACATTCTGTTTATTTTGACTCCTTATGAAGATTATCTAGGTCTTTTATTGAGGATTTGTACTGAGCTGATCCCTATTTAGTTTGCATGGCATTTGACATATTTTCAGTTGCATTTGTGCAGTTTATTAAAGAGCTTATTCTTGTGATTCCAGCCATCTTCAGTTTCACCTGGGGTATGCAAATTTCTACACAACAGTACCAGAAATAAAAATCAAAGTTAATTTATATTTGAAATGGTATCATCACCTTCCTCAGGTGGTATTTAGGCTCACGGAATTTTTTTCTGAAAATAACATGTATTATAGTTTCAAAAAAAAGATCAGGCAAAAACAAAACAGAATATGGTCACATTCCCCAGTGTTAACCAACAAGAGTTTCTAATCTTTCCTTCCAGAAATATTCCATACATATAGGTGTGTACACTTTCTTTTTATAGAAACGTGAACATACATTATATATTATTCTTTCCTTTGTTTATTTGTTTTAGCTCAACATACTAGTACCTATGCATTCGTCTCACTTTTTGAATGCCTGAATAGTAATAATGGCTACATCTATTGAGCATTTAGGCACTTAGGCACTACATTAAGTACTTTATAAAATTCATTTCATTTCAAATGTATTTCATTAATTTTATTATTTTATTCACAACCACCACCAACACTTTGAGGTAGATCCTATTAGTATTCTATCCTAATATTACAGATGAAGAAACTGAGACTTTGCTAAGGCAGCTGTTTTGCTAAAAGTGGTAGAGCTAGGATTCTGACTCCACACTCTTTAATTACTATTCCAGTGTTTTTCAAGTATATTTCATCAACAATCTGCAACAATATGTCCTGGGAAACTTGTAAAACAAGATCTCCAGGCTCATTGTCAGAGATTCTGATTTAGTAAAAATTTGGGAGAAAATCACAAGTCTGAGTTATTAACAAATGATCCAAAGTAGGTTTTATATAGTCTAAAATCTGTGGACCTCTGCATTATATATACTACATTGCCTCTTTATATGAATGGTATTTATTTATTAAACAGTCTCTTAATGATGAACCTAATTTCCAATCCTTTAATATTATAAACAGTGCTTCAGTACACATTCTTTACATGTACATTTTTATTTGTATTTGTGAATTTAATTGTAGGAAGGATTTCTAGAAGTAGAATTCCTGGGTAAAAGAGTATGTGCACTTAAAATTTTGAAACACTTTTGGGGATTTTATTAAGAACAGCTAATCTTCTTTTCCTTGCTAGTCCCTAGTTAATTATTAATTTTCCAAGAGTAAAGATTTTAGAACACTAAAAGAGACTAATCAAAAGTTTTTTGAAGCCAGTTCCTTTTTTTAATCCTGTATTAGTTTGCTAGGGATGCTAAAGCAAAGTACCACGAAGCTGCATGGCTTAAACAACAGCACTATATTTTCTGACAGTTCTGGAGGCTAAGAGTCTGAAATTGAGGTGGTGGTAGAGCCAGTTTCTTCTAAGGAGAATGTGTTCCATGCCTTTCCCCTAGCTCTGGTGATTTGTTGGCAACCTTTGGCATTCCTTGGCTTTGGCAGCATAACTTCAGTCATCACATAGTGTTCTCCCTGTGTACATGTCTGTCTCCAAATTTCCCCTCTTTTTAGAGACACCAGTCATTGGATTAGGGGCTAACCCTAAATGACTTCATCTTAATTTAACTAATTATGTCTGCAACACCCTTATCTCCAAATAAGATTACATTCTGGGGCTTAAGACTTTGACATTTGACTTTTGGGGAGACACAGTTGAACCCAAAACATACTCAAAATGACATTCTCAGTACCCACACTGGTTTCTCAGCACTTATCTGGTGAGATTTCTATTGTGGTTTCAAATGTATAATTGACATCTCCATCTTTGAAGTCACCTCATCTTTGATCAAGAGAGTCTTAACTAAGAATCGATCTCCAGGGACACTGATTGGTAGCACTTTCCAAAGGGGGGCAATATCCTGACACCACTTACAACTCATATGATTGCCATTTGTAAAATCTGATTACAGCTTTTCTCATTCATGGCACTAAGAATCAGGCTTCCCTCCACATACTCCCCACCCCCATTTCATTATTTAACAGACGCATTCAAAGTAGCATGTGTACATATATTTTTAGAAAGCAAGAGTGATAATCATGCAGTGCACATAAATGGTGCCTTGCAATACCATGCTCTAGGAATAATAATGGCAGTTTATCAATCTCATCTGTTCCCAGGTGAAGGAAAGATTTTAACATGGCAGAAGTCCAAGAGTCAATGCTGTCTAAAGATCTGCTTTCTAAAGGTCTACTCTAACAATTGACAAATTAGCCTGAAAGAGATTTATATCAATTCACACTTCAAATAAAACTGTATAGAGTACCCATTTTTCCAAACCCTCACCAACACTGTGTATTATCTACAGCAATTTGATCAGGAATGGTATATCATGTGTCGCTTTAATTTACATATGTCTAATTAGAAATGAGATCAAGCATCTTTTCATACAAGAAATTTTTAGCTATTTATCATGAACTGCTCCTATCCTTTGCCCACTTTTCTCCTTAGGTTGATGATCTCTTTAATCCCAATTTGTAATTCTCTTTATATAATAAAGATATTATAGCCCTTTGTCACGTGTCAAAGAATTTTCCCAAATCTGTCATGTTTCTTAATTTTTTTTGTATTTTAGTGGCTTTATAGAAGTTTCATGTTTGTATGTACTCCAATTCACCAATCTTTTTCTCTACAGCTCTGATTATGAGTCTGGTTATAGCTCCTTGTCAAAGGCCATTCCTATTTTAAGATTATTTTACAGGTGTATTTACTTATTATTTAAATATTTATCTGTAATTTATTTTGTTTTAAGAAATGAAGTATTAATACAGTTTTATTATTTCTTTCCAAATGACTAGTCAGTTATCTCATTGGCAATTATTATATAATCCATTGTTTTCCTACTGATTTGAAATACCATCTTTATAATATAATAAATTTTCACAAGCATTGGCGCTTTGTCTTTTTAAATTCTCTCTTCTATTTTATTGCCTTTCAGTTATTGCACCAGAACCATTTATAATTTATTTAAATATCTGATAAATGCTGATCTCCACCCCCTCCATTACTTTTCTCTTTTCAAATTGATACCTAGCTGTTGTCAGACATTTATTTTTCCAAATGCACTTTAGGATCACTTGTCAAGATCCAAGATGGGGTGGGAGGGAAACTATTGCAATACTACTGCATTAAATTTAAGACTAAGTGAAAGTGAAAGAATCACTATCTTTAAAATATTGAGTCATATCATAATATAGCAAGGTGTATTTTTCCATTGGAGTCCAATTTTAATGTTCCTCTCTCAACCCTTAATAATTTCTGTTGCCTCCCTATGTGTGTTGCTTTCTGCTGGTATTATTGTATTAGTTTCCTATTGTTGCAGTCACCAATGATCACAAACTTAGCAGTTTAAAAAACCCATAACTTTAATTTTTTACAGTTCTGGAAGTCCAAAGTGTGTCCCACTGGGCTAAGTCCAAGGTGTTGATAGGGCTTCATTCCTTTCTGGAGACTCTAGGGGGAGAATCTGTTTTCTTGCCTTTTCTATCGTCTATGAGCTGTGTTCATTCCTTGACTCATGGCTGCCTTATACCTTGAAAGCCAGCAATGGTCAGTCAAGTCTCTTACATTGCATCAGTCTGACACTGACTCTCCTTCCCTCTTTCATTTATAATGACTGTTGTGATACTGGGCCACCTGGATAATCCAGGATGATCTCCCCATCTCAAGATCCTTAACTTAATACATCTGCAAAGCCCCTTTTGCCATGTGACATGATATATTCACAGGTTTTGGGGATTAGGACATGGACATCTTTGAGAGGCTATTATTTTGCCTACCATTGTTATCAATTCTCCTTTCCCTAGGGTGGTTTTGTCACTCATTTTTCTCTCCCACTCAAAATCTCTTATTTTCTTATTTTTCTTAATATTCCATATTTATGTTGTAGTCTTCCTTATTTTAATGTCATTGTAAGTCTTCAGGGCATACTTTTCTTGATACTGCAGGACATGTCAGAGCAGCAAGACCACTTCCAAAAGTTTTCACCTACTGTGAATCATTTAGAATTGTGAGTCATCTCTAACTTTGAAAGAGCCATAGCCTACACTCCCTTGCATTAGTATTACTTTTCCCATTATCAGAAAAAGAATTCAGGAAGCAGTGAAAATATGCAGGTAGCTTGTATCATAGTACTAGCATAATAATTCTATTCCCACTGTCTTTTTTACCTAACATCTTCAAACTCATCTAAGTCAAACCACCATCTTCTATTCTTAGGAGATGCTTTGTATTGATCAGACTAGGCTTGAAGACTTTCAGTGGCAGAGAACCTGCTACTTGCTAAGCAGCCCATTTCATACTGGGAAGCTCTGGTAGTCAGCCTTGTTACCATCTATCTGCACTCTTTCTATCAATTCTAGTCATTCTTCTGTTTTTCAAATACTTGTGATATGTGTTTTCCTGCACCTTTTCTTATTCAATCTTTCCCCACATGACATGGGTTTGATACTCAGCACTTTCCTTACCCATGTGCAGAGAAGATAGTCCATTTCGTCTTCGCAGCTCCTCAAATGTAGGCCCCAGTACCAAGCTAAGTGTACCGGGTGTGGTTTGCTGCAGTGCTGGTTAAGCTGCTTCAGTTTCCCCTATGTGGTTAAGAAATAGCTGTATTAATAGGCAGGTTCACAGAGATGTCTTGTCAAAGTAGTCTAGAAAAGCCTCTAGGTCACCTTAATTCTAATTTAAAAAGCTACATCATTGGTACTGTTGAGAAACGACTATGCCCATACCGGGTCCCTGATTGTTGCTAAGGTTTTTCGATTAATACAATCTTGCACCACTTTCCAAAGGATGGTCAACATCATACAGGTAGCCTGTCTTTTACAAAATTCCTAAACCAGGTTATTCCCAATTCTAATTAGCACAGAGGAAGGGGGGGCTGTCACGTTCCCTGGTTTAAATATCATTCTTATATTAAATCAGCCATTGTCACAT
Organism: Leucopleurus acutus; assembly: GCF_964270905.1. Taxonomy (NCBI): domain Eukaryota; kingdom Metazoa; phylum Chordata; class Mammalia; order Artiodactyla; family Delphinidae; genus Leucopleurus; species Leucopleurus acutus. Next base: position 82,116,464 of record NC_139152.1, on the reverse strand, counting down.
TATGTCTTTAACTGGTGCGTTACACTCTGACTCATACTGTCAGCTGTAACTCCTGTTTCTTTTTTCATAGTATTGCTAATCTGTATACCCACATACTGAATTTTTAAAAGTCATTTCTGTACTGAACCATAGGACCTCATATTTAATCACTAATAAACTTTGACTTGTTAGACTGAGCCCACTCCTGATGATTTTAAACTCTTATAGGAACACAGTGCAAACAACAAGTGAAAGCATATTTTGTAGACTTTTTATTACTAAAGTTTATTTTTCTTGAGGGGCATAATATTAATTTATTCAGTGCTCTCAGTATGCATCTTTTTTTAAGAAGCACTATTTGGTTCACACATTGCACAATTAACTATAACAGATAGGATAAAAGTCACTAAGTAAGCATCAAAGCTAAACAGTCTCTCAGGGGCTATGAAGTTAGGCAGTATGAAGTTAGGGACTTGTTTAGGATTTGGGGACAAGCCATTAGTCCCTCAGAAAAGAGTTAGCAAAGACCAAGGCAGAGAACATAGTCTTAGGCATGCTACCATTATAAAAATTCAAGCACAGAAACAAGTCTGGGATTCAGGAACCAGGCATTCAAATAAAGGTAGAGGCCAAATATCAAGAAAAAAGCAAAAGCTGCTAACCAAATTGGAGCCATATTTTGCTAGACTAGGTACAATGGAGCCTTGAAAAGTGAATCACAAACTGTTGGACCTCAATTCTTTTAATCTCTCTGGTCCATTGCCAGGATTTACCATCAAGAGTATTGTGGCAATTAATCTGTGTATCAAAATTCACATTTCTCACAATAAGGAAGAGGGCTTGAAAAGGCTAAGAGGTTGGCAGGGTTAGATACTACCTAGCAATGGGCAGAGTTGCCTCTTTCCCTTAGTTATGGCAATAAAGATCTTGTCATAGTCCTTTTGTCTGGGATACAATAGTATGAAAACTAGATTTGCTGAGATAAGACCTAGGTTGTAGCCCCAAAACTTCCATTAACCAGATGTTGATTAATATTGGACACCTAATAATTCTAAGCCTTAGTTTCTGAATGGGGATAATAGTAATATTAGGAGGATTGTTATGAGAGCTAAATGCGAATCATCTGGCTAAATGAAATACTATTTACTTTGCAGACTGTAAAACACTTAATAAGTTGCTATTCTTCTTACAGTGATTTGAATCTGTGATAGTTTTTGAATGACATTATTTCAGATTTCATTAATTCAACAAATGTTTATTAAGTGCATACTATGTGAAAAAGATGGTTGTAGTCTTTGCCTCTATGGTTCTTTAATTCTAGATGAGGAATCAGGCCTTAAAATACTGACTGAAATGTTAGCTATTTTATATATTTATTTTTTAGCATATATTTGTCGAGTCCTACTATGAACATGGCACTTTGCTAGGTACTAGACAAGCAGGTCTTTAGTTATTAACCCCATTTAATTTATAGATTAATGGGATTATGTTTAACCTTTAGTTTATTCTTCCAGATCTTGTTATTTTAATGAGTTTACTACCTGGATCATTAATGCATTTAATGAAATCATTCAACATGGAAATTCTGAGATATTATGAAAGACCATGTTAACTGTTTAAAAAGAATCAGTAGGTACTATGACTAGAACATTTTATGATTCTGTCATCAAATAAAGTTATAATGAAAGGAAATGAATTTATTTTGACCTGACTTACTCTTACTAACTCATGCTTGTGTTTGAAAGTGAATTAATTGGGAGAGGAGCAAGACTAGAGGCAAGGAGACCAGTTTGGAAGTTGTTTAGCAGTTCAAGTGAGATACAATGGTGACCCGGACCAGGGTTGTAGTGGTGGTAGAGAGAAATGAATGTGTTTGAGGTACCTAATTCAGTGTTGTATATGGGACTTGGGGAATGAGTGGGCATGATGTTGAGATAATGATTTAAGGAGAAATTGACAAAAATGTTTAAAGATGTTTTTTGAAAAATAAACATGAGGATAATCATCAGTGCTTTGATAAGGATGAATATGAGGAGAGACATAGCCTACCAGATAGTAAAATTAATTTTAAGGCTTCAGTAATCAAAGCAGTATGATTGTGATATAGAATAGACTGACATATGGAACAATTAGAAAATCCAGAAACAGATTCAGTTATATGTAAGCATATGGTGTATAACTATTGTCACAGGAATTCCATTTCAAAAGAACTAGTTGAGCATGTAAACAAAGATATATGCACAAGAGTGTTCCCTTAAAAGAAAAACATTAAAATTTCAGTATGATAAGATTGAATTAAATAAATAAATTGAATTAAATAAATTATGACTGTGCGTGTACTGGGACTTAAATTCATCATGTAGATATGTATTTGTCATTGAAACTTGTTCAGAATACATTACTAGAGGTAAATACCAAATCAGAAAACATTACATATAATATCTTTATATATTTATACTTAATATCTTTATGTAAGACTTACAGAAAATCTCTTGAACTTTTATCCTTCTTGGGGTGGGAAAATGCAATGCCCTCCTTAAGATTTCTGTAGAATCTACAAGGCATCCAATCTCAATTCTCATGATCACCTCTTGCTATAAATTCCTATTTGTGTAGAACTTTCGATTCCATTCATTTTTCACATCTTGTGTCTATTCTTGATTCTCTGTCCCATGACTACTGGAATAGGTAATGTACCCTGGTTACTTGTATGAATGTACTTTGTACAGGAATATCCATAGCAACATTTTTCTTAATAACAAAACATCTGGGAAATGTTTAAAGGTCCGTTGTTGGGAGAATGTGTAAGTGAATATGTGGTATACCTGTATGATGGACTCCTGCATCACACTGAAAATAAATGAAACTCAGAAGCATAATATTGATTGAAAAAAGTCACAGAAGAGCAAGAGCATTTTATATTATATATATGAAATTCAAAAGCATACAGTACGAAACCATTTATTCTTTATTGATACCTACATACATAGATAAATTTTAACAGCAATCCAGGGAATTATAAACACAACGTTCAGAACAAGATTTAACCCTGGTTGCCAAGGGAAGGGGTGGGAATGGAAAGGGGAGCATGGGATGGGAGGGGCAGATCTCAGTGGTAATGATCAATCTCTTAAACATGGACACACCTGGATATATTTTATTATTTTATAATCTCATATATCCTCTTTCAAGGGATACTTGTCAGGTATTTCGTTGAATGCCCTGCTTTTTTGGTAATATAAACTATTTGGTTAAAAAGGTACGGCTTTGCTATCTTTGTTTTACTATCTCCTTCCCTTGGGGCCCTCACTTTCCATAAGGAAGCCATGTGCGTACTATAGACTTCTACGCCAATGAAAAATGATGGCACTCCCTTAAGAAGCAGAAGAGAGTGTACTTCATTATTGTTTAAAATAGTTGGTCTTTCCTTTGCACACACCCACATGTCTACACACAGGAAGCCATCTGGGAGAATATACACCAAAATGTTGCTGTTAGTTATCTGAACATGCTGGGTTTTCATGTGATATTTTTTTCTCTTTTATAGTTTCTAATATTTCTCTAATAAATATATATACTTAATATACTAACTCACCCTGTGTGGTTAAATTTCAAAGTAGTTTTCAAGGCCTTTAAAATCCTCATAATTCTTTATAAACATAGTAAAAGTCCAACTTAATCAAATTCATGAAGAATGGGTTGTTCTAATTTAATTTTAGGATGAACTAGGGTTTAAGCTGGAGACTCTTCTTTCATAGGCTCATTACAATCTTACTGTAATCTCATTTTTTTCACTTTTCATATGCAAAGCAGTAAACAATCATTTTAAAAAAACCAGAAGAGTAATTTACATCTTTAAAAGGCATTATCCTTTTCCTAACTGGTATTCAGATTTGTTTGAAAGGACATTAGAGACTGTTCAGTTGATCAGAATATTTACTGAGGACCCATTATGTGGCAGGAGTTATATTAGATTCTGGGGATAGAGTGGTGAACAAGAGAAATTCCAGCTTTCATGGAGTTTACAGTCACCTGGTGTGTTTTATACATAATTTTATCAATAGATAGTTCTGTGTAAACATTTCCACTTAATGAGGAGTTCTGTTGCTTTCTAGTGCTATTTTTAGCTAATTATGATATCAGTGCATTTTTTTTAATATTTATCTTTGCCTGTTATTTTATTTTTTAATTTATTTATTTAGTTTTGGCTACATTGGGTCTTCGTTGCTGCGTGTGGGCTTTCTCTATTTGCGGCGAGCAGGGGCTGCTCTTTGTTGCAGTGCGTGGGCTGGGCTTCTCATTGCGGTGGCTTCTCTTGTTGTGGAGCACAGATTCTAGGTGCGCGGGCTTCAGTAGTTGTGGCATGCGGACTCTAGAGCACAGGCTCAGTAGTTGTGGCGCATGGGCTTAGTTACTCCACGGCATGTGGGATCTTCCTGGACCAGGGTTCGAACCTGTGTCCCCTGCATTGGCAGGTGGATTCTTAACTGCACCACCAGGGAAGCCCTGTCAGTGCATTTTTATTTTAGAAGATAAGCAATATTGTTAATTCACAGAAAACTATTTTTTGTGTTGCCCCAAATTTGCCCTCCTTGACTAATAAACACTGCTCTTTGTTCTACTTTTAAGAACTTTAGAATAAATCTATCACAACAACTTATCCCCTTCCCCACTTTGTGGGATAGCTCTTGAAGGACAGACTTTCAAATATGTTGAGAAAACTATTATGCAGCTGTAAGGCTTCTCTGGGATAGAACACTGCAGTTCCTTTCATCATTTCTTCTGTGACATGGTTTTTAAATCACATACCATCCTGATTGCTTTCCTCTGGACGCTTTCAACTTTGTCACCCTTTGTTGTTAAAAATAAATTACTCCCAATTTCCTGCTTTCAATAGAGTAGAGTGAACATAATTGACTCTTTGATGTGTGAGGGTCTGGTATAGTCTGAAAGCAATTACACTGACCTTGAATACTTATTCTGCTATACTGTAAGTATCATTATAGAAAAAAATAGGAGCTTGTACTAAATCTTTACCAACCCTTGGATATATCTTAGGATTTTTTGAAAGTGAGTTAATTTTTCTTCTTATAAGTTTTTTTCTTTTGATAGTGAAGTATGGTTTATAAAGATAACAAATATCAAAAGTAAAACATGATTAATTGTGAAATTCACCATGCAGATAATCTGTTTTTCTTCTCTAGTAAACTGTGAACTTTCTGAGGGCAAGGATTATGTCTTATTTGTTTTTTTAAATCTCCAGCAGTTAACACAGTCCTAGATGTATATGATAGATGCCCAATAAATATTTGCTGACCATTAATGCCTTATATAAGAAGTAAAGATCTTGTAAAATGAAACAAATTCCAGTTTTTAGAATATATTGAAGAATCAGTAATATAAAATTGGACCTTAATTTTATCCTAACCTGAAAAGGGTAACCTTAGTATATTAGTTAGCAGTATTCACCAAGGAAGTGTGTTGGGTGGGAACGCATTTACTTCTAAGTGACTGAAAACCCAATTAGCGATGACTCAAACAATCAGAACTTTAATAGTTGCTTAAGAAGCCTGAAGAAACTGGTCCTGGGGCTATTTGAGCAGCTCAGTGATACCACCTAGGTCCCAGGCTTTTTTACCCTTCTGTTGCCATTCTTGGCCTGTTAGCTTTTTGAGGTAAGAGGCTTACTGCCTATGGTTACAACATGCCTGCCCCCTCCAGACATCAAGGCTGCATGCAGAGAGAGGAAACCAAGGAAAGCCAAGGCTCTTAAAAAGCCTCTTTACATGTCTTTTCTTTGAAGAAAAAATATTTTTCCAGAAGCCTCCCAGCAAATTTCCCCTTATATCTAACTGGCCAAAACCTGAGTCATATCTCTAGGAAGCAAGCAAAGGAGTAAAGTTGTGGGAATGACTGTGGATTAGTTAAACAACAGTTTATGCCACAAGTAGAAAATACACATATATTACAAAAAGATCTCATGACAGGAGATCAGGACCTCCCCTGATAACGTCAGGGGAACCAAATTATAAAGACCCTTCTAAAAAGATCACTGATAATATTGGGGTTACACTGTTGCATAACTTATTCAAACAGATGAACCATCACCTGTCAATCACTTTTAGAAGAACTGACGAACCTTATTATTTTTTCTAGTTTTTATAAATTAAACAGGCTGTGTCTTTATCACAAAGCTATTTTTATTTTTTCTCCTTCCTTTCAGGAGTCCTATCCAAAGAAGAGGAATTACACTATGGAAATTGTACCATCTGCTTCTCTGGATACATTTCCTTCAGAAAATGAGAATTTTCTATGTGATCTCATGGACACAGCAGTTACAAAGAAACCTTGCTCCTTAGAAATTGCAAGGGCCCCTTCTCCAAGAACTGGTAATATTTCTTACTGACATTTGGACCAATTCAATTTATATGCCTGCATATGTGAAGATGTGTCATTAATATTTAGATTTCCCACAATATTTAAAAAATGAAAGTGCCCCAATATAGTCACAATGATTTTTACTTTTATTTTTTTGCATTTTGAAGTGAGTCCAGGTAAGTTAGAGCATTTTTGATGTGAAGTCTCTTAACTTCTTGACAAGACCCTCATGGAGATGGTTCTGTCATGGTGAAGACACTGAAACATTTTAACAGTGAAAAACCTTCTAGGTCAGATACAAAACATTGGGTCCTTTAGAGTTCCTAGCAAATTTGGTAGCAAGAGTCTTTCAATATACTTTCCTGCATCCTATCTGCTTACAGGTTATCAAAGCATACTCAGCTACTTTGTGTATTTTATCTCTTTTGTGGTATTTTCAGATCCATTGTTTTATTTTTTGCATTATAAACTGGTGAGCAAGGCAAACAAATATTATGCCTATTTTACTGATAAGGAGATTGGAGCTAAGTGTCTTATTTAAGATCTATACATTGGGGGGCCTTTGCTTGAACATGAGTTTTTGACTACCATCATGTTTGCATTCTGTTCCTTTGCCACTGCCTCTAAGAAAGAATGCACAGTAGTTAACATGAAAGCTAATGAGGGAGGAAACCTTCAAGTGGGTGGTCAGCATATTCAAAGCTGCAAAGAAGTTGGTAGAAGTTCTGAGGAGAAGCTTTTTTTTTCTTGGTTTGATAATCCAATTGCTGCCTATCTTTGAATAGTAAGTTTAAGAAGTGATGTGATAAAACCAGATTTCTGGAAGTTAACAGTGAGACACTCGGAAATGCAAAATAAGGAAATGGGAGTGGAGAATACAGGTTACCCTTTGAAGAGGATTAGAAGAAGAGATATGATGCTAACATGAAAAGAAAGTGGTATGAAGGAGAAGTGGATAGTTTAGGATAAGTAAGACTTGGTCAGGTTTACAAGTTGGAGGAGTTTGCTGGTGGAGAGCAAGAGATTGAAGACAGAGAGTAAAAAGAGAACTGAATAGGTAGAAATTAAGACTGAGCTAGTCTAAGAAAACACAGACATTGCTTCTCTCAGAGAGAAGAGAAGATAGAGCATTATGAATACAAAGAAAATAGGTACTTCCATATGGGTTCAATTTCTGAGTACTGTAAAAGCTTATTGACTGAAAAGAAGAGCTAGATGTTGAGAAGCGTTAAAGTAAAATTAGAAATACCATTTTAAGTAATAGGCTATGGTACTTTATAGAAGTGAACAAGTAGATTTTTGAGAAGCATTGAGGCCAGGGTGTTGTATGAATCATAAGCATGCAGAAAGAATATTTTAGGATGAGGTAAGAGCATAATCATGAAAATAGTTAGTTTATTGAGCATTTACTGTGTGCCAGATACTATTATAAGTGCTTTATATACATTATTTCACATAATCCTTACAATGCTGTAAGGTAATAATGCCATTATTCCCAATTCACAGTGAGGAAAGTGAGGCACCAAAATACTAGGTAACCTCCCAAGGTTGCATGTTAACAGTGGATGGTTCTGGGACTTGAACTTGTGTTGTCCACTTGTACTCTTAAATACTATCTATGTTAGTTATGCTGCTGCATTATATTAGGAGATAAAGTGGAATAGAAAGTGTGAACCAAGTACTGAAATCGTCAAGAAATGTGGAGGTATGCCTGGAAGTCCACATATGATAACAATAAAATCAGAAAAAGTATGTTATAATAGGATAGCATAATCATCAGATGAGCAGCAGATTTCGGATGAAGGTAGAATAGTGAGTGATTCAGAAGCAATCATGGAGAGTGAAGACAGTGCTGGGAGATGATAAGAATGTGAGTTGAATGAAAGATCTTCTGTAGGAGAGGTCACAGGGGAAAATAGTGGGGAAATCAGGGGCAAAGCTCAGTTAATGTAGGAAAATGGACGGTATATATGTATGAAAATTTAAAAGAGCCTTAATTAGGGAATGGGGGTAAGGGTGTTAAGTTAGGGTTGGTGGAAGCAGGAATGAAAGCATTGTGTATTCATTAAACAATCAAAAACGAATTGAGTTCCTTCACATGCCAGGCATTGCTTTGCATGCTGAGGATACAGGGATGAAAAAGACATGGACCCAGGTAACAAGGCTAATAGGCTTAGAAAAACTCTCCTGCTGAAAACCAATAAACGTGCTGGATAAAAATACAGAAAAGGAAACCTTAAAAGCATCAAAAAGGTGACAGGAAGATTATGTAAAGCGAATAACATTTAAATTAGGAACTTCTTTTTATCAGTATATTAGTAAGAAATAATCAGGCAGTACATTGGTGAAGGTGGGAAGCCAGTGGAGCATTAAAGCCACTTTTGTCCTGAGGGAACTTGCTGAACCTGCTGTTGAACTTTGGTGCTCAAGTCCTCTATGGATTTGTGTACAGAAAACAAATCTCTGTGCCTGCTCAGCATGAGGATTCTAACAGGAAATCCTTCCTCCATAGAGCTAGGAGCACAGGGGCTGCACCCTCACAGTAATCAGAAATAGTCCTGCCTCATAACCTTCATTCTGAGGAGACTGCAAGGTCTGAAAAGATGATTTGTTCTGAGCAGAACAAGGGGAGAAATTCCTGAGGAGTTGTAACCATGAGCTGGTCCTCACACAGGTTTGCACCCAAAACGTATCATCCATATGGTCTAAAAAACATCAGTCCATGAATTTAGTTTAAAGTAATGCCCTCAGTCATCAAGCAGAAGCAAATGTAAACGTCTAGAGAGGAATGTATTATCTTCCTAGGCCCCAAATAATTCCTATAAATACTTTTGCAATTCAAATGATCAGTTTACAAAGATTAAGCCTAAAAGAAAAAGATCCCCAAACAAGAATCAACAGAAATAAGAACGAACAGATACACATCTGAAAGATCTGAAAGACTTCAAATACTGGAATTATCAGATATAGACTATAAAATGACCATGCTATTATAAATAAAAGGTAAGCTTGAAGGTACTTTGAGGAATATAAGATGGCAGATATTTTTGCTGTCATTTTTGGAAAATATAATCCTCCACAGTCTGCCCTCTGGTCACAATGATTTATATCCTTTTCCTATGCAAATTGCACTCATTTTTTCCCTCAGGATTCCCAAACATCAGCTCATTACTGCATGAACTCCCAGACTAGATTCAGGTATGTGTGAGTCGTCCTGGTGCAGTTCTTATGGTATAGGTCCTTGACTACCTTTGCTCTTGGCAATGATGACCTGTGAACTAAAGAGACAAGTTACCAGTCTCCTGTCCCATAACATATAAGAGTGGGAAAGGCATAGGAAAACCACAATTGACACTCCCATTCAAACACAGGGAAAATAGGGCATGCAGCCGTCACTAGTCTGTGGGAATTCTGAATCTAATCAAGCACAGTTACTTGATTAAGGCTTAGTACAATGGAGTAGTAGTAATTGGTTTCTCTGGCTCTTGGTTCCACCCTCCAAGTCATTCTTCTTTTTCCATAAAAAGTAAACCATGTTTACAGCTCAATATCTTTCTCACTTGCTTACTGTCTATAGAAGATTAGGGGTCAAAAGACCTCTTTTCATTTTTTATTATCTCTTTTCATTTTATATTACAGAGATAATCTACTGATCTACTTTCTTTTAAAACTTTGTGGACTTCCTGTGTTTCAATTTATACTCCATTAGACAAAAGCTTATATTTCAGATAAGTTTTTCTCTGCCTTGTGCTCCTTATAAGAATTCTGTGAGACAATGTCCTTGAGGTTCTTAGGAACCCTGTTATTAAACAAGGAGGATCTGTGAGGCATGCCCTTAAATCCTTAGACGGTCTTTTGTCTGGCTTAAAGTTTGTACGTGGCACTACCTGAGATCTTTCTTAGGTCTTAACATATGATCTTTTATCTCACCCACATTTGGTCATTGGCCTTATTTCTTTGAGGATTGTTTGCCATTTGGAGCAGCTAGAAATGAGAAACCCGTTTTGGTTTTGTACCCAGAAATTTCTGGCCTCTTTGTATTTAGTGGGTCATTCTTTAGTTCCTCTCTCTACTGGCATGTTATCGTGGGCAGCCAGATGAAGCTGGGTTGACTTTAAATATTCTGCCTGGAAATCTCTTTAGCTAGATCATAGAGTTCATTTGGTTCAGTTTCTTTTCTCAGTGTTATTGCAGAAGTCAATGTTGCCAAACTTTCCTCTACTTTATAAATGACTCCCTGTCTTTAGGTTCCAATTATTACATTTGCTGTCCTATTTAAGCCTTCAGCAACAACTTTCTCATAGCTTTTTAGACTTCCACGAATCCTCTCCTTGGCCTTTAGCCTTTCACAAGCACTCATTTTGAGGCTCCTCCAGCTTTTGCCTGCTGCCTCATTCACAAAATTAGTGCCATGTATTTTAAATTTTTATTATGGCAGCACCCTGTTTTCAAGTATTAGAATCTGTTCTGCTTATTGATTGCTATATAACAAACCACCTCAACACTTAATGTTTGAGCATTTATTTTGCTTATAAATCTGCATTTCGGGAAGGGCTTGGCAGGGATAGCGTCTTTCTGCCCCAAGTGGTATCAACTGGGGCAACTTGACTGGCAGCTGGAGGATCTGTTCTCAAGACCGATCCTTACTCATGTGGCTGGAATGGCCTCCTTGGACTTCAGCATGGTATGTAAAAGTGTTCCAAGAGGAAGTATCCTAAGAGAACGAGGCAGAAGCTACGTTACTCCTTATAACTTAGCTTCAGAAGGCAACATCGCTTCCATTGTAGACAAGAGCCTGCATATATTTAACTGGAGGGAATTTAATTCCCCTTTCCCTTTATGGAAAAGTGTTATCTAAGTCATATCGTAAAAAGATATTCTTACAGATACATTTGGAAAATACAAACTTCAACAATGCCTGCGTTGTTCGTTGTTATTGTTGTTTTCTAAGTGGGATAAGAGTTAATTTGCATGGGTACATAATTTTTCCCAATTGTGTTCAATCATTTGGATTCAGTATAAAAGAAACCAATTTACTCAGCTGACCCAGGCTTAATTTATAATGATTGGTGGTCTTTGTACTTTGGGCTGTGATTGTGAATCCTAGGGTTGAGGGAGTCCAGAATTAAAAATGGAAGCATTTTTTTTTAATGATAGGAATACAGATGAATATGAGAGTCAGAGCAGTTTCTGTTCCAGTTCTAGATGGAACCTTATCAAGTGAACCTCACAAAATTCCCCTCCATAAACAACATAGCAGGTAGAAGGGAGAATCAATATAACTGTCATCCGGCTGGATGAGGAAACAGTTCACGTCTTTTCCTTCTGTTGATTCCATTAACCTGTACCTTAGGTTTTGCCTGGATCCAGTTACTTCCAAGTCTCTCATTCTGCTATGCTTAGCTTTGCCTTCTTAGGACCAACTAATTAAGCTCATGAACTTAGGGGAAGTTATGGACTTCTCTTAGAGTTACTGATATTTTCCCTTTGTTACTAAGTCCCTTATTATCTAAAGGTAGGACTTCTAGAAGAGGAGACCTCTCTTGATGCACATGAGTCATTTGGAGGCCCTCAGATTGAACTGCGTAGGTAACTACCCTACAGTTCCTCACTTAATAAACATTTATTGAGTGCCTCTGGTGTTCTAGGTCTCATGCTGCATGTTTCAGAAGAAACAGAGTGAAAGGTAAAAGTCCTGATATTTAGGAGCTTAGAAGTGTTAAAATTAAGGGTAATAAGTTCAATGAGAGAGGTGAGCATAAGCTGTTCCAGGAGAGTAGAACAGGAGGTAGTGCCTGATCTGAGCCTCAAAGAAGGAAGAGTTAGATGAATGAATGGGAAATATATGGCTCTCTAGGCCAGGGAATAGTGTGTACAGAAATTCAGATGTGTGGAAGAACATACTGCATTCACAGACTATGCCCAATATAGCATGGTTAGAGCATAGAATGAGACTAGGGAAAAATGCATAAAAAAAGAAGTGACATGCTGAAGGTTGGATAGCAGAGTCAAACCACTGACAGACTTTAAGGAGGGACATGATAGATTTTTGTGTTTTAGAACGATCTCTCAGGAAGCAATGTGGGGGATAGATTGAACAAAGGCTGGAGGCAGGAGGATTAATTAGGAGATCAATGTGCAGTCTCAGCAGAAAATGATGATGGCCAGGAGAAAGCCAATGCCAACGAAGAGGGGGAAGAGGGAACAAAGCTGAGAGGTATGTAGGAGTGAAGCTCATCCCTTCTCCCCGTGGGATTCTGCCATTTGGAAAATAGTAGCCAAAGGAACTAAAGAATTATATCTTAGGGTATGTGTTCTACAGTTTTTGGTTAACTGTGCTGGATAACTTGGCTCAGTTTTACAGACAAAATGAGGATTTCTACACATACAGGAACTGCATTCTGAAGCTTTTCCTGGAGAGAAAGAAAGACAGTGAGGAATAGAGAGAGACAAAGATAGAGATGGAGAGAGTGGAGGGATGACCATTTCTTTAGAGGGACGGTGATAAGTTGATTTGTGCCCCCATCCCCCCTACCATAAAGGTATATTGGAACCCCTAGTACTCCTAGTACCTCAGAATGTGACCTTATTTGGAGAATTGGAGACAGGATCTTTATAGAGATCATCAAGTTAAAATGAAGTCTTTAGGTGGACCCTAATCCAACATGACTCATAAAAAGGAAGACACAGAGATGTGCAAAGAGGGAAGACAGTGTGAAGAGACATGGGGAGAAGATGGCCTTGTAAAAGCCACGGAGCGAGGCCTGGAACAGATCCTTTCTTCACAACCCTCAGGAAGAACTAGTTCTGCCAACACCTTGATTTTGGACTTCCAGCCTCTAGAACTGTGAGAAAATACATTTCTCTTGTTTTAAACACCAGGTTAGTAGCAGCCTGAAGAAAGAAATACAGGGGCTGTAACTGAGCACACAAACTCAATACCTAGATGGGAGAGGTGAATTAGGGTATTGGGGTCTACAGGGGCAGATCATGCCCGGACTTGCTTGTCTCAGAGGCTGTGCAGCCTGAGGGTCTTGGCTGTAACTGTCATTGTCATTCATGGGTATGGAATATGTATTTTTCTCAGAAAATCAGTTAAGTATGGATGTTAGTTCCCTCTCTGTGGTCTCTTTTACTTATTAACTAGATGAGCTAGTATAAAACAGGTCTCATCCTGACCACAAGAAAAAATTTTTTGTCATATCAACTGGTTTAATTTAAATACGAAAACAACTTATTAGTAAATCTGTATTCAACAAGATTTTACAATTAAACCAGAAAATGAAGCATACTCCTGCAAGGAGCATTTTACTCATGCCTCAATGACTACAGATTTATATAGAATAAAGAATATTGCTCTAGTACTAGGCTCATTAAATAAAGATGAACAGAAGTCCAGTCCTTGCTTGGTAAATTTTCTAAGACTTATGTTTACTCAGTCAGTATTGAATCATATTTATTTCCCTTATTGCATTGAGCAAAGTACCTTACATAATCGTAGTGGTGACTCAGTTACATAAATGAATGAATCATTAAATGAGTGAATGAATGAATGAATATCACCCTTAAAATAAAATGGCTATGATAGCAGAAAAATCCCTTATGAAATAGTCAGGTGCCATCAAAGATAGTGTTTTCTTATCTGCCTTTCATTTACACAGGGGAGTTTTTCCATTTTATGGTTACTAGGCAACCTGTTATTTTGAATCACTTAGTACGGGCTTTGCTTACTATGGATGCTCAATAAATCCATTTTGATTAATGAGCAATTTACAACAACACCAGTGAAGACTGTTCCAATCCTGTTGGATAAGAATAAATGATCTCTGATAAAAAGGACACAATCAATAGTACCATGCCAGGATAGTGTGCATCTCGGTTACCTTTATTCAATTTGCTAATGTGCTCACTGAACTATGGTCAACCTGAAACAAAAATGTCATGTGGTGAATAATCCTCCACACCTCACTACACCTCCCCCAGTATCCTGAAGTAGGTAGTAGTGTGAGGGTGGTTCTGTAACTTATTTATACCAAAATATTTTTTGAAATGGTGAAGCTTTCTTAATTCTAATGCCAAATTTTTGAAATTAAAAGAATTCAGACTGGACTAGGGCTAATGTTTATCTCTGCTAAGCAAGTGGGTAGTGTCAACATGAGTTCTGTGGGTATGTTTAACTCATTTAAGATAGCAAACTATTTTTAAGCCCCTTGAAAGCATTCTTTAACATACAAACACTGGCCTTGCTGATAAGAACCATTTTTATCAAACAGCAATTATTTATTTGCCATTGTCTCTGTGCTCAGTGCTGTCTTAGCCATTTATTAAGGCAGATCTCTGCGTGGTAAATTTGTAACCCAGTGTTAGTTTATAGAAGGGCAAAGAGAGAAAACTAGGGCAGCAGTACCTGCAGTGAAATCCTGGTAAATTAACCATTCTTTCATCCATATGGACAGTTAACTAATTTGAAAATGTAGTCATCTCAGTTTGATCAAATTGGGGGAAGTTTGTTTTATTTGGAAAACTACGTCCTAAACAAAAAGAACATTATTGCTTTTTTTCCTCAAACCAATTCTACTTGTTCTATACATGAATAACATGAATCATAGAATCATAAGATTTCTAAAAATACAATGAACTCTTATTAAAGTGATTATGTGGGGGATATAAGCTTTTTCTGATGTCATATATGGTATCCTGTGGAACAGAGATTCTCTGCAATGTCAGAATATGTATAATAATGAGGTAAACATTCATTAATTCATAAATTCATGCTCACCAAATTCAAGCAGGCCCTCCACACTGCATCTGTCCACTCTTCCTTTACTCTCCTCAAACCTCAGATACTTTATCCTACCTTGTCTCTTACTCTCAGCAGATGACCTCATATTTTAATTAATAAAGAAAATTGGAGCAACAAGGACCTAATGTATGGCACAGAGAACTGTATTCAACATCTTGTAATAGCCTATAATGGAAAAGAATATGAAAAAAAATATGTATATATGTATGCATAACTGAATCACTTTGCTATACCCCTGCATCTAACACAACATTGTAAATTAACTAAACTTCAAAAAAAATGGTTAAAAAAAAAAGAAAATCAGAGCCATCAGGTGGAAGTTTAACGTCCTCCACCAAGTCTACAAGTACAACTGCCCCGGCACCTTCTCCTGCCTATTCCTCCTGTTAAAATAGAGGGTATTTTTCTCATGCTATGTATGGAAGGTCAGCTCCAACCTCTGTGCTCCATGTCTCTACCTTCCCAGGAATTTGACCCTTTCATTCACTCCTTCTCTCTCCTGTGGTTTTTGGTGTTGTTTTTTTAAAATTTATTTACTTTATATGTTTATTTTTGGCTGCGTTGCGTCTTGGTTGCTGCGCGCGGGCTTTCTCTAGTTGCGGCAGGCAGGGGCTACTCTTCGTTGTGGTGTGCAGGCTTCTCATTTTGATGGCTTCTCACGTTGCAGAGCAATGGCTCTAGGCACGCGAGCTTCAGTAGTTGTGGCACACGGGCTCAGTAGTTGTGGCTCACGGGCTCAGTAGTTGTGGCTCGTGGGCTCAGTAGTTGTGGCTCATGTGCTCTAGAGTGCAGGCTCAGTAGTTGTGGTGCACAGGCTTAGTTGCTCCATGGCATGTGGGGTCTTCCCGGATCAGGGCTCAAACCCGTGTCCCCTGCATTGGCAGGCAGGTTCTTAACCACTGTGCCACCAGGGAAACCCTCCTGTGTTTTTAATTGTCCTTCTTCCCTGGGCCATGCACAGTAACATTTAAATCTGTTTAAGTCTTTTTTTTTTTTTTTTTTTTGCGGTACGCGGGCCTCTCACTGTTGTGGCCTCTCCCGTTGTGGAGCACAGGCTCCGGATGCGCAGGCTCAGCGGCCATGGCTCACGGGCCCAGCTGCTCCGTGACATGTGGGATCTTCCCGGACCGGGGCACGAACCCATGTCCCCTGCATCAGCAGGCGGACTCTCAACCACTGCACCACCAGGGAAGCCCTGTTTAAGTCTTTTTCATTTGAAAAACAATAACGAACAGAAGAAACAACTAATAATGAAAGCGACAAATAAAGAAGTAAAAAGTTCCCTGATCCCACTTGATTCCTCAGCTGCTATTCTTCTCTCTATCCCCTTCACATTCTTAGTATGTTCATTTTCTTCCTTACCTTTCACTTCTCAGCCCACCTTGTCAGGTTTCCAGTCCTCACTGCTCTGTTGAAAGGTGCTTTCTAGGAGGCCAGTGCCTCATCCATTAGGCTACTGGGGCTGACGAAAGGTGCTTTCTAAAGGTACCAATGACCTTGATGTCACAAAATCTAAAGGACATGTCTCAAACCTCATTTTTCTTCACCTCTCAGCAGCATTTCACAGGTTAGTGACACCTCCATCTTGACATCTTTTCTTCCCTTTGCTGTCCAAGGGAGATTTTCATCTTATGCTGTTCTCTCTCTATATTGACAGCCGATATTTTTCTGTAAGGTTCTAAAAGTTGGGAGTTCCTCAAGGCTCAAAGTCCTCCCTTTTCTATTTACTTTTCCCTCTTCCTAAGTGATCTCATCCATAGTATGGCTTCTGTTTCAGTCAACATGCTGAAGACTCCCAACTATTTCTGGTCTAGATCACTTCCTCTCAATTCCAGCCTCATCCATCTGTCCATCTATTGAATGTCTCCACTTATATGTCTCAAAAATACCTTGACCCCAAAATTACACTTATGTCTTTCCTTCCAAACTTGCTCTTCATGCAGAGTTCCTTCTCTTAGTAAATGACTTAATCATTCATCTGATTGCAGAAGGCTGTGTGTCATTCTTTCCATCTCCATCTTCGTTAGCTTCCATATTCAATCAGTCCCCAAGTCTTGTGGTTTTTAACTGCAATAGGTTGTAGGGTGAGGGTAATTCTGTAACTTACTGTTGATCCCTAACTACTTCTCAAATCTATCTGCTTCTCTTTTTTTTTTTTTTTTTTTTTGCGGTACGCGGGCCTCTCACTGTTGTGGCCTCTCCCGTTGCGGAGCACAGGCTCCGGACGCGCAGGCTCAGCGGCCATGGCTCACGGGCGCGGCCGCTCCGCGGCATGTGGGATCTTCCCGGACCGGGGCACGAACCCGTGTCCCCTGCATCGGCAGGCGGACTCTCAACCACTGCGCCACCAGGGAAGCCCTATCTGCTTCTCTTAATCTCTACCATCACCAATTACTCTTCTGGATTATTTTAATAATAAAATATTATTTGCCTATTTGCCTTCCTTGAATTTATTATTCACGTTGCAGCCAAATCTGAGTGCATCACTCCTCTCTTAGTGACATGCCACTGCTCTTAGAAAGATGACCCAAATCCCTAGTAAGGTTCAAAAGGCCCTGAATAAGGTGATATATTTTTTTCCTTTTCATTTCACACAATGTCCTCATGTCACACCAGTCTCTACCTTTCCAACTGGCCCTCTTTAGTTCCTTTTAGTTCTTTAATAGGGGCAGCTCCTTTCTATCTGTGGGCCTTCACATGCCTGAAGCAATGTCTGTTTCTACTGTCCCTTTTCCTTCTCCTTCTCCCAAGTAAATAACTTGTATTATTATTCAGGGAAACCACCTTTGTGGGAACCCACACATACCTGTGCCCCAGACTAAGTATGTATATGGATGCCTCTGTTTTCTAATTTTTTAGCACCTTCTAATTTTATTTTCCTTTAGACCCCTTAGTTGTTTTTATTTTGTTTTTTTTTTTGTTTGTTTTTTTGTGGTACGTGGGCCTCTCACTGTTGTGGCCTCTCCTGTTGCAGAGCACAGGCTCCGGACGCGCAGGCTCAGCGGCCATGGCTCACGGGCCAAGCCGCTCCGCGGCATGTGGGATCTTCCCGGACCGGGGCACGAACCCGTGTCCCCTGCATCGGCAGGCGGACTCTTAACCACTGCACCACCAGGGAAGCCCTAGACACCTTAGTTTTGATTGAGATTATGTAATTATTTTGGGGTTACTTATTGTAATATATGTTTTAGTTTTTTGTCTTGTAGAGTTTACAATCTTGCCTGTTCTCCAATTGCAACCATAGTTTCTAGCAAAATCGCTGCCACATAAAAGACACTCAGTAAATATTAATGAAAAAATAATAATAGCTAATGTTACTGACTACTTATTTTATGCATATTAACTTATTTAATCTTAAGCTATATATGAAGTAAATAGTTTTATCATTACTATTTTACAGAAAGGAAAACAAGGCACAGAAAAGCTTGGAGCTTTTTAGAACATGGCAGTGCTGGACTTTGCATACAGGATATTTTACTCTAGAGATCATATTCTTAACCGCATTCACAGTTCATTAATTATGTATTTAGTTAAACACGTGATTCTGAGTTGTTTTTTTTTTTTTGATTTGCAGGATAAATCTTGAATTTTTCCTTTCAATAGAAAGAGTTGGAAACTTGTTTAGTGGTTTGTGATAGAGCTATATTGTGCCCATCTGTGAAGTGGTACTGAGGAATGTTCTAATCAGTCTAAAATAAGTGGATGAATTGGAGACAACCCCAAAGTCAAAACAAGTGAATGCCTAAGTAATAATGATAAAAGGATAAAATCATTAAAAATAATGTTTTCAAATAATATCTACTTATTCAAATTTTTATAATGGCACATAGTTGCCCCTGAATAAATAGCTGTTGAATGAATGAATGTCTATTTACCATTTGATACAAATTTGGTTGCAAACTAACATTATGTGTATGTGCATGGAAAAAAAAGACCAGGAAGATATCATAGTCATTTTACTATCTCTAGATGCTAGGATAACATGTAATTTTATTTTTTTTCATACCTTTTTTTATTGTCCAAACTTCCTACAGTTAACACATACTGTTTTTATAATTAGAAAATTAAAAATAGCTTAGTCATCTAGAAAGTTAAAGTAGCTCATATCAAAACAATTCCCATTTATCTAGTTAATGTTAAATACGTAGGTGATTTCCATCTTTGACGAAAGAAAGTTGAATAGGCTAAGGATGGATACTGTCTATAAAATACTGAAACTTCCTTGCAATAAACCTTTATTTGTTAAAGATTGGTTTTTAACCTATGGTTTTGCTCATATTCAGAATATTTTAATTTAGATTATCTTGTGTGGTGGACTGGTTGAACACTTGACAAGAGTTATTCTCAATGCTTGTAAAAGATAAAATATTATTATAGCTCATGGGAATTTACAATTGTGCAGTTTCAATCCACTCTGATGATTAAGCTGTTAGTTCTTGGACTCCCTTATTAATGTTCTGTTTAGCAGCTTCTACATATAGCATTAAGTTGGAAATAACATTATAGTCTTAAAGAAATCTTGTATAATGCTTATAGTCTTATATTTAAAATCTTTTTTTTTTCTCCCTACACTGTCTAGACATGTCAAATTCATCTACTGGCAAGCTCACTAATTCATTTTATAGTCTTTTCCATAGAGGCTGTGTTATTAATGTAATATTACACTAAGACTGCTAGTTCTCTCTTTAGGGACTCCTACACTCTTAATTAAGTAACATTAGCAAAATTAACTGCCACCCAACTACAGTCACATTATACATTTAAAAAGTAACCATTTTACATTAATATATTTTATGCTAGATTTTATCCAATATATTACATTTGTATTACAATATGTAAATCTGAGAAACTCATAATAGATTGTTTTGTTTTTCTGTTGGTCTCTCAGAAGTAATTTATAACAAATGGAAAAGACAGAAATAGTTTCTTCTTTTGTATTACTTTTGGGTATTGACAGACTAAGTTTGAATAGTTAAGAAGAGTAGAGAATTAAAAGTAATTTTATTTAATCTCAGTCAAGAATTAATGCACTAAAAATTTCCAGATCTGTCATTTCATTACGTTTATCATCGTATCTCCTATTGCAGTAGAGGAAACTGCATCAAAACAGATGAATAATTTGTTGAAAGAGATGAGAATTCACTGTGACTGTCATGGTATTTATTATTCATAGCTCTTCCCCAGTGCTGCAAAGCACTGTTTAGAACTGTCTATTTTCATAAGATTCATTCATTTATTCATTCATTTGTTCCACAACTATTTATTGAGGACTTACTATTTTCCAGGTCCTTAGGTGTATGAGACATGAAGAAAAAGAAAACATATTAGACATGAAAAAATAGGAGAGGTTTTATCTATAATATATTGGTAAATAAAAGCTCGAAGCATTCTAGATACTGGGAGTCAAAAGGACTCAAATAGACCGTTGTTGCATCCAGAGTTATATATTTTCCTGCCAGAGTTGGCCACATTCATTCTCTGTAGGAGATCCTATTCTGTTCTTTATACACAGAACCCAGAGAAGAAACTGCAGGTGCCATTTAATCACATAGGCTTTCTATGCTTTTAATTTCTATAGAACCATTCAATTCATTACCAAATAGTCATCTAGTGTCTCTCACCTGTGAATAGAGGAAATGAAATGAGAATAATGGAATGCTAAAAACTGTGCCACAAACAAGTCAAGAGAAGTGAACTAGCTAGCATTTCTTTCCATAGAAAATTGAAAAGTACTAAGCAGACATTGTCCAAGGCAAGAATGAGGTTCCTGGATCATCATATCAGGTGAAGCATACTTTGATTACTGTAACCGAGTGTGGAAAAATGTGATTCATCTAAATTCTGAGACATAGCAACACAGAAATTTTTCTGAACAGATAAGTTCATTTTGAATATCTTTTAACTAATTGTTTGCCTTAGGAAATCCTGTTGGATTGTTGTTATTTTTTAGTATAATATAAAAATTTTCAACATAGCCACTAAATACAATGCTTACTTTTTCTTCTAGTAGCTTTTTTAAAATAAGTTTATGTTCTCATCATAAAATTAAATAAATTATTTTAGTAATTTTGTGCAAGAAAAGTATTTTCCCCGAATCCTACCTATCAGAGAATCTAATGTTAACATTCTGATTTATTCCTTTCCCACTTTTTTTGTTGTTGTTGCTGTGCACAGCTTTTCCATAATTGAGAATGAACATCTGGTATATATACGTTTGTATTGTATTGATTTTTAAATAAATTATATGTTTTCCTGATCATATAAGTATAATATGACCTGTCAACTTGGCAAGATCTGTCAGATTTATTTTAAAGTGACCCTTCCCCAATTTTCCAGTGTATCAAAACAATGATGAAGGATAAAATATATAATGAGAAAATTATAAATTTTGGCTGTGCTGAAAAACAAAGACAATATCTCCATGCTCAATCAGATCAGAAACACAAAATAGAAAGTGGAATCTAAATGGCAGACCAGCTGGTGACTGGGCCCAGCAATGGGAAGGGTCTGTAGGGAGATTGTATCCCTCAGGGTAATGGAATCTAAAAAATGCTTCACCTGAAGTGGGAGCCAGAAGTCAGGCCTACTGCTGAAGTGCAGCTAGGGTGTTAAATTTCCCCCAGAGAGTAAGAAAAGTGCACTAAAGAACTAGAGAAACAAATACATTTAATGACTTTTGAATTTTTTTTTGTTTGTTAAAAGCATTTCCAGTAAAAATTTTAAGAGAAACCACTAAAACTTAGAAACATATTTTTATATCTTCCAAACTAATAATGGAAAATAAAAGAATAAAGGAATCTTTATTAATTATAAAGTCTCTAAATCTGGAAAAAATAAGTAAAGCAAAGAGTAACCCTGGTGAACCAGAAATACAAAATAGAAAATAATTAATGAAAGACAAAGATGGTCATATTGGATGTAATTTAAAAAATCTTGCTATGTGTTTTTTACAGGAGTCAAATCTAAATGAAAATGATACAGCTGGGGTTAATAAACCAAAAGATCAAGCAAAACCAACCTAAAGAAAGACATTGAAGCAATATTATCAACCAAAATATAGTTGAAAGTTAAAAACAAAAGAGTTAAATAGAGGTACGGTATAACAACAAAAGGGTAAAACACAATACCAAGAAGGTTAAAGTCATAAATTATTTCACACACAGCCTTGCCTTGAAATATTAGAAGCCAAAATTGATAGGACTTTGAATAAAAACTGAAATTCACAATTTGTGTAAGATTTTAATATTACCATATTTCAGAATATTGAAAAATGAAGAAACATAAAAATGTAGACTGTTGAATAATACAATTAACAAGCTTGATTTGATATCTAGAACTCTGTACCCATCAATAGACAATACATTCGTCTTCTCATGCCAGCATAAACACTTAGAAAAATTGACCGTTTACTAGGTCACAGAGGCAGTCTCAACACATCAGGGAATCAGGCCCCCATCTCAGATTATAGTGTAATGAAATTAGGAATCAACAATAAAAAATGTAAATCATTATATTTGAAAAGTTTTTATCCTCCTTTATTGGATGGCTTACAAATTATAAAAGAAATATATGCTGTACTACTGAATTAAAGCCTATAATACAATACATAATTTTATAAAGGAATCCTAATCATTTCCCCCATTTCGCCTGACCTTATTGTTCCCACTTCCTAACCCACCTTCATTTAAACAATGCTAACAGCTCAGTCTATATCCTTTAACTGTCTCCTTACACATACTAGCATGGAAAAGCACAAATATATATATATACATATACATTTTGTTCATTTTTACCAAAATAGAATCATACATACCCATTAGTTTGCAACTTTCTTTTTTTTTTAACATCTTTATTGGAGTATAATTGCTTTACAATGGTGTGTTAGTTTCTGCTTTATAACATAGTGAATCAGCTATACATATATATACCCATATCTCCTCCCTCTTGCGTCTCCCTCCCACCCTCCCTATCTGACCCCTCTAGGTGGTCACAAAGCACCAAGCTGATCTCCCTGTGCTATTCAGCTGCTTCCCACTAGCTGTATATTATTGTAACCATTCATAGAGAGTGCAGTTGTCTGCAAGCAAAGACTGTCTTTTCACTGTTAATCAGCTGTAGAAACTTGTAGGTCCTCTCCATGCAGTCATACAGTTTGAGAGGACTAGGAGGCATGAGTTCCAGTAGACCAAGAAAGGCCTGGGGCTTTCCTAAAATGACCAGGGCTTCCCCATTCCCCTCACCTCATCTTCTTTTTCACCTTGTACTTCAATGTCTGGTGAAGTAAAGAAAAGAAATACAGACTGGAATATAGTATGTCACAAATTTCATGATGATGGCAACTGTAATTTGCCATGGCACAGCAAACTGAAAAAGCGTTTGTTGTCTAAAAAAAATGTAAAGATAAGTTAAGTGTAAAATAATGAGGTACATTCAGCAAATGCACAGTAAATTTGATAAGAAATTTGCCCTCAACATTCAAAGAACCTGTGGAAATTACTTGCTTAAAATCAGAATTAAATGTCCAACAAAACATCTTAAAACTATTTTTAGTAGGATCCAAGCTTGTAATTTAAATTTATGTAATACCCCTTTGACTTTCTATTAATAATGCTGAGTCATGAGAGAACTTACTTAAACTGGGCAGACATAGTTTTGAAACTGAAAATATTTTATGTCAAATCAAATCAGTTCTTCTAAAAGTGATGAAAGAATTTTGTCAATGTGGATATAAATATTAAAGGAAAGTTATTGTTAAATTCAATTCAGTTATTTGAAAGATTTTAAATATGTTTAGAATAACTTGGATCTAAACTTCTTCCACTGTAATTTTTTTTTAACATCTTTATTGGGGTATAATTGCTTTACAGTGGTGTATTAGTTGCTGCTTTATAACAAAGTGAATCAGTTATACATATACATATGTTCCCATATCTCTTCCCTCTTGCGTCTCCCTCCCTCCCACCCTCCCTAACCCACCCCTCCAGGCAGTCACAAAGCACCGAGCTGATATCCCTGTGCTATGCGGCTGCTTCCCACTAGCTATCTACCTTACGTTTGGTAGTGTATATATGTCCATGCCTCTCTCTCGCTTTGTCACAGCTCACCCTTCGCCCTCCCCATATCCTCAAGTCCATTCTCCAGTAGGTCTGTGTCTTTATTCCTGTCTTACCCCTAGGTTCTTCATGACATATTTTTTTCTAAATTCCATATATATGTGTTATCATACGGTATTTGTCTTTCTCTTTCTGACTTCACTCTGTATGACAGACTCTAGGTCTATCCACCTCATTACAAATAGCTCAATTTCGTTTCTTTTTATGGCTGAGTAATATTCCATTGTATATATGTGCCACATCTTCTTTATCCATTCATCCAATAATGGGCACTTAGGTTGTTTCCATCTCCAGGCTATTGTAAATAGAGCTGCAATGAACATTTTGGTACATGACTCTTTTTGAATTATGGGTTTTCTCAGGGTATATGCCCAGTAGTGGGATTGCTGGGTCATATGGTAGTTCTATTTGTAGTTTTTTAAGGAACCTCCATACTATTCTCCATAGTGGCTGTACCAATTCACATTCCCACCAGCAGTGCAAGAGTGTTCCGTTTTCTCCACACCCTCTCCAGCATTTATTGTTTCTAGATTTTTTGATGATGGCCATTCTGACTGGTGTGAGATGATATCTCATTGTAGTTTTGATTTGCATTTCCCTAATGATTAATGATGTTGAGCATTCTTTCATGTGCTTGTTGGCAGTCTGTATATCTTCCTTGGAGAAATGTCTGTTTAGGTCTTCTGCCCATTTTTGGATTGGGTTGTTTGTTTTTTTGTTATTGAGCTGCATGAGCTGCTTGTAAATTTTGGAAATTAATCCTTTGTCAGTTGCTTCATTTGCAAATATTTTCTCCCATTCTGAGGGTTGTCTTTTGGTCTTGTTTATGGTTTCCTTTGCTGTGCAAAAGCTTTGAAGTTTCATTAGGTCCCATTTGTTTATTTTTGTTTTTATTTCCATTTCTCTAGGAGATGTGTCAAAAAGGATCTTGCTGTGATTTATGTCATAGAGTGTTCTGCCTATGTTTTCCTCTAAGACTTTGATAGTTTCTGGCCTTACATTTAGGTCTTCAGTCCATTTTGAGCTTATTTTTGTATATGGTGTTAGAGAGTGATCTAATCTCATACTTTTATATGTACCTGTCCAGTTTTCCCAGCACCACTTATTGAAGGGGCTGTCCTTTCTCCACTGTACATTCCTGCCTCCTTATTCAAAGATAAGGTGACTATATGTGCGTGGGTTTAACTCTGGGCTTTCTATCCTGTTCCATTGACCTATCTTTCTGTTTTTGTGCCAGTACCATGCTGTCTTGATTACTGTAGCTTTGTAGTATAGTCTGAAGTCAAGGAGCCTGATTCCTCCAGCTCTGCTTTTCTTTCTCAAGATTGCTTTGGCTTTTCAGGGTCTTTTGTGTTTCTGTACAAATTGTGAAATTTTTTGTTCTAGTTCTGTGAAAAATGCCAGTGGTAGTTTGATAGGGATTGCACTGAATCTGTAGATTGCTTTGGGTAGTAGAGTCATTTTCACAATGTTGATTCTTCCAATCCGAGAACATGGTATATCTCTCCATCTATTTGTATCATCTTTAATTTCTTTCATCAGTGTCTTATAATTTTCTGCATATAGGTCTTTTGTCTCCTTAGGTAGGTTTATTCCTACATATTTTATTCTTTTTGTTGCAGTGGTAAATGGGAGTGTTTTCTTGATGTCACTTTCAGATTTTTCATCATTAGTGTATAGGAATGCAAGAGATTTCTGTGCATTAATTTTGTATCCTGCAACTCTACCAAATTCATTGATGAGCTCTAGTAGTTTTCTGGTAGCATCTTTAGGATTCTCTATGTATAGTATCATGTCATCTGCAAACAGTGACAGCTTTACTTCTTCTTTTCCGATTTGGATTCCTTTTATTTCCTTTTCTTCTCTGATTGCTGTGGCTAAAACTTCCAAAACTATGTTGAATAAGAGTGGTGAGAGTGGGCAACCTTGTCTTGTTCCTGATCTTAGTGGAAATGCTTTCAGTTTTTCACCATTGAGGACGATGTTGGCTGTGGGTTTGTCATATATGGCCTTTATTATGTTGAGGAAAGTTCCCTCTATGCTTACTTTCTGCAGGGTTTTTATCATAAATGGGTGTTGAATTTTGTCGAAAGCTTTCTCTGCATCTATTGAGATGATCATATGGTTTTTCTCCTTCAATTTGTTAATGTGGTGTATCACATTGATTTATTTGCATATATTGAAGAATCCTTGCTTTCCTGGGATAAACCCCACTTGATGATGGTGTATGATCCTTTCAATGTGCTGTTGGATTCTGTTTGCTAGTATTTTGTTGAGGATTTTTGCATCTATGTTCATCAGTGATATTGGCCTGTAGTTTTCTTTCTTTGTGACATCCTGGTCTGGTTTTGGTATCAAGGTGATGGTGGCCTCGTAGAATGAATTTGGTAGTGTTCCTCCCTCTGCTATATTTTGGAAGAGTTTGAGAAGGATAGGTGTTAGCTCTTCTCTAAATGTTTGATAGAATTCACCTGTGAATCCATCTGGTCCTGGGATTTTGTTTGTTGGAAGATTTTTAATAAAAGTTTCAATTTCAGTGCTTGTGATTGGTCTGTTCATATTTTCTATTTCTTCCTGATTCAGTCTTGGCAGGTTGTGCATTTCTAAGAATTTGTCCATTTCTTCCAGGTTGTCCATTTTATTGGCATAGAGTTGCTTGTAGTAATCTCTCATGATCTTTTGTATTTCTGCAGTGTCAGTTGTTACTTCTCCTTTTTCATTGCTAATTCTGTTGATTTGAGTCTTCTCCCTTTTTTTCTTGATGAGTCTGGGTAATGGTTTATCTGTTTTGTTTACCTTCTCAAAGAACCAGCTTTTAGTTTTATTGATCTTTGCTATTGTTTCCTTCATTTCTTTTTCATTTATTTCTGATCTGATTTTTATGATTTCTTTCCTTCTGCTAACTTTGGGTTTTTTTGTTCTTCTTTCTCTAATTGCTTTAGGTACAAGGTTAGATTGTTTACTCGAGATGTTTCCTGTTTCTTAAGGTGGGCTTGTATTGCTATAAACTTCCCTCTTAGAACTGCTTTTTCTGCATCCCATAGGTTTTGGGTCATCGTGTCTCCATTGTCATTTGTTTCTAGGTATTTTTTAATTTCCTCTTTGATTTCTTCAGTGATCACTTCCTTATTAAGTAGTGTATTGTTTAGCCTCCATGGGTTTGTATTTTTTACAGATCTTTTCCTGTAATTGATATCTACTCTCATAACTTTGTGGTCGGAAAAGATACTTGATACAATTTTAATGTTCTTAACTTTACCAAGGCTTGGTTTGTGACCCAAGATATGATCTATCTAGGAGAATGTTCCATGAGCATTTGAGAAAAATGTGTATTCTGCTGTTTTTGGATGGAGTGTCCTATAAATATCAATGAAGTCCATCTTGTTTAATGTATCATTTAAAGCTTGTGTTTCCTTATTTATTTTCATTTTAGATGATCTGTCCATTGGTGAAAGTGGGGTGTTAAAGTCCCCTACTATGAATGTGTTACTGTCGATTTCCCCTTTTATGGCTGTTAGTATTTGCCTTATGTATTGAGGTGCTCCTATGTTGGGTGCATAAATATTTACAATTGTTTCATGTTCTTCTTGGATCGATCCCTTGATCATTATGTAGTATCCTTCTTTGTGTCTTGTAATAGTCTTTATTTTAAAGTCTATTTTGTCTGATATGAGAATTGCTACTCCAGCTTTCTTTTGATTTCCATTTGCATAGAATATCTTTCCATCCCCTTACTTTCAGTCTGTATGTGTCTCTAGGTCTAAAGTGGGTCTCTTGTAGACAGCATATATATGGGTCTTGTTTTTGTATCCATTCAGCCAATCTGTGTCTTTTGGTGGGAGCATTTAGTCCAGTTACATTTAAGGTAATTATTGATATGTATGTTCCTATTCCCATTTTCTAAATTGTTTTGGGTTTGTTATTGTAGGTCTTTTCCTTCTCTTGTGTTTATTGCCTAGAGAAGTTCCTTTAGCATTTGTTGTATAGCTGGTTTGGTGGTGCTGAACTCTCTCAGCTTTTGCTTGTCTGTAAAGGTTTTAATTTCTCTATCAAATCTGAATGAGATCCTTGCTGGGTAGAGTAATCTTGGTTGCAGGTTTTTCTCCTTCATCACTTTAAATATGTCCTGCCACTCCCTTCTGGCTTACAGAGTTTCTGCTGAAAGATCAGCTGTTAACCTTATGGGGATTCCCTTGTGTGTTATTTGTTGTTTTTCCCTTGCTGCTTTTAATATGTTTTCTTTGTATTTAATTTTTGATAGTTTGATTAATATGTGTCTTGGCGTGTTTCTCCTTGATTTATCCTGTATGGGACTCTCTGTGCTTCCTGGACTTGATTAACTATTTCCTTTCCCATATTAGGGAAGTTTTCAAGTATAATCTCTTCAAATATTTTCTCAGTCCCTTTCTTTTTCTCTTCTTCTTCTGGAACCCCTATAATTCGAATGTTGGTGCGTTTAATGTTGTCCCAGAGCTCTCTGAGACTGTCCTCAGTTCTTTTCATTCTTTTTTCTTTATTCTGCTCTGCAGCAGTTATTTCCACTATTTTATCTTCCAGGTCACTTATCCGTTCTTCTGCCTCAGTTATTCTGCTAGTGATCCCATCTAGAGTATTTTTCATTTCATTTGTTGTGTTGTTCATCATTGTTTGTTTCATCTTTAGTTCTTCGAGGTCCTTGTTGAATGTTTCTTGCATTTTGTCTATTCTATTTCCAAGATTTTGGATCATCTTTACTATCATTATTCTGAATTCTTTTTCAGGTAGACTGCCTATTTCCTCTTCATTTGTTAGGTCTGGTGGGTTTTTATCTTGCTCCTTCATCTGCTGTGTGTTTTTCTGTTTTCTCATTTTGCTTATCTTACTGTGTTTTGGGGTCTCCTTTTTGCAGGCTGCAGGTTCGTAGTTCCCGTTGTTTTTGGTGTCTGTCCCCATTGGCTAAGGTTGGTTCAGTGGGTTGTGTAGGCTTCCTGGTGGTGGGGACTAGTGCCTGTGTTCTGGTGGATGAGGCTGGATCTTGTCTTTCTGGTGGGCAGGTCCACATCTGGTGGTGTGTTTTGGGGTGTCTGTGGACTTATTATGATTTTAGGTAGCCTCTCTGCTAATGGGTGGGGTTATGTTCCTCTTTTGCTAGTTGTTTGGCATAGGGTGTCCAGCACTGTAGCTTGCTGGTCGTTGAGTGAAGCTGGGTGCTGGCGTTGAGATGGAGATCTCTTGGAGATTTTCTCCATTTGATATTATGTGGAGCTGGGAGGTCTCTTGTTGACCAGTGTCCTGAAGTTGGCTCTCAGGGACACAGCACTGATTCCTAGCTGCAGCACCAAGAGCCTTTCATCCACATGGCTCAGAGAAAAAGTAGAGAGGAAGAATTAGTAGAAGTAGGAAGAAAGAAAGAAAAGAAGGAATGAAGGAAGGAAGGAAGAAAGAAAGAAGAAAAGAAGGAAAGAAGGAAAGAAATAAAGAAAGGAGGGAGGGAGGGAGGGCCGGTGGGAGGAAGGAAGGAAGGAAGGAGGGAAGGAAGGAAAAAAGAAAGAAAGAAAGAAGATAAAGCAAAATAAAATAAACTTATTAAAATTAATTATTAAAAAAAATTAAAAGAAAACAGACGGATAGAACCCTAGGACAAATGGTGGAAGCAAAGCTATACAGACAAAATCTCACACAGAAGCATACACATACACACTCTCAAAAAGAGGAAAAGGGGAAAAAATCATAAATCTTGCTCTCAAAGTCCACCTCCTCAATCATCAAGTTGATTGTGGAGCTTTAATCCGCTGCTTCTGAGGCTACTGGGAGAGATTTCCCTTTCTCTTCTTTCTTCCCACAGCTCCCGGGGTTCAGCTTTGGATTTGGCCGTGCCTCTGCGTGTAGGTCGCCGGAGGGCGTCTGTTTTTCGCTCAGACAGGACAAGGTTAAAGGAGCCGCTGATTCGGGGGCTCTGGCTCACTCAGGCTGGGAGGAGGGAGGGGCACGGAGTGCGGAGCGAGCCTGCGGCGGCAGAGGCTGGCGTGATGTTGCACCAGCCTGGGTGCAACGCGCGCCATGCGTTCTCCCAGGGAAGTTGTCCCTGGATCCCGGGAACCTGGCAGTGGCGGGCTGCATAGGCTCCCGGGAGGGGAGGTGTGGACAGTGACCTGTGCTCGCACACAGGCTTCTTGGTGGCAGCAGCAGCAGCCTTAGCGTCTCCTGCCTGTCTCTGGGGTCTGCGCTTTTAACCGCGGCTCGCGCCCGTCTCTGGAGCTCCTTTAAGCAGTGCTCTTAATCCCCTTTCCTCGCGCAACAGGAAACAGAGGGAAGAAAAAGTCTCTTGCCTCTTCGGCTGCTCCAGACCTTTTCCTGGACTCCCTCTCGGCTAGCCGTGGTGCACTAAACCCTTCCACTGTAATTGTATAAAATCTAAATACAGATCATGTATTTCCAATGAAAGTTTCCTGTCTGAATTGAAATATGCTGAAAGTGAAAATTACACTTAAGGTTATAAAGACTTAGTACACAAAAAGGAATATAAAATATTTTATTAGTAATTGGAATAATGTTTTGGATAAATTAGGTTAAACAGATATATTAATAAAATTATTTCTATGTATTTAGAATTTTTTTTAAAATGTGCCTACTATCTAATTTAAAATTATATACATGCTCACATTATATTTCTATTGGACAATGGTACTATAGAAAAAATTAAATAATTCTGTCTTCTAGAATGGTTGATCTAAGTCAGTTTTTTTTTTTTGACATCTTTATTGGAGTATAATTGCTTTACAATGGTGTGTTAGTTTCTGCTGTGTAACAAAGGGAATCAGCTATAAATATACATATGTGCCCATATCTCCTCCCTCTTGCATCTCCCTCCCACCTTACCTATCCCAGCCCTCTACGTGGACACAAAGCACTGAGCTGATCTCCCTGTTCTATGCGGCTGCTTCCCAGTAGTTATCCATTTACATTTGGTAGTGTATATATGTCCATGCCACTCTCTCACGTTGTCACAGCTTACCCTTCCCCCTCCCCACGTCCTCAAGTCCATTCTCTACGTGTGTGTCTTTATTCCTGTCCTGCCCCTAGGTTCTTAAGAACCTTTTTTTTCCCTTAGATTCCATATGTATGTGTTAGCATACGGTATTTGTTTTTCTCTTTCTGACTTACTTCACTCTGTATAACAGACTTTAGGTAGATCCACCTCACTAAAAATAACTCAATTTCATTTCTTTTTATGGCTGAGTAATATTCTATTGTATATATGTGCCACATCTTCTTTATCCATTCATCTGTTGATGGACACTTAGATTGCTTCCATGTCCTGGCTATTGTAAATAGAGCAGGCAATGAATATTGTGGTACATGACTCTTTTTGAATTACAGTTTTCTCAGGGTATATGTCCAGTAATGAGATTGCTGGGTTGTATGGTGGTTCTAGTTTTAGTTTTATGAGGAACCTCCATACTGTTCTCCATAGTGGCTGTATCAATTTACATTCCCACTAAAAGTGCAAGAGGATTCCCTTTTCCCACACCCACTCCAGCATTTATCGTTTGTAGGTTTTGTCATGATGGCCATTCTGACTGGTGTGAGGTGATACCTCATTGTAGTTTTGATTTGCATTTCTCTAATGATTAGTGATGTTGAGCATCCTCTCATGTGTTTGTTGGCAATCTGTATATATTCTTTGGAGAAATGTCTGTTTAGGTCTTCTGCCCATTTTTAGATTGGGTTGTTTGTTTTCTTCATATTAAGCTGCATGAGCTTCTTGTATGTTTTCGAGATTAATCCTTTGTCAGTTGCTTCGTTTGCAAATATTTTCTCCCATTCTGAGGGCTGTCTTTCCGTCTTCTTTGGTTTCCTTTGCTGTGCAAAAGCTTTTAAGTTTCATTAGGTCCCATCTGTTTATTTTTGTTTTTACTTCCATGTCTCTAGGAAGTGGGTCAAAAGGGATCTTGCTGTGATTTATGTCACAGAGTGTTCTGCCTATGTTTTTCTCTAAGTATTTTACAGTGTCTGGCCTTACATTTAGGTCTTCAATCCATTTTGAGTTTATTTTTGTGTATGGTGTTAGGGAGTGTTCTAATTTCATTCTTTTACATGTAGCCGTCCTGTTTTCCCAGCACCACTTATTGAAGAGGATGTCTTTTCTCCACTGTATATTCTTGCCCCATTATCAAAACTAAGGTGACCATATGTGCCTGGTTTTATCTCTGGGCATTCTATCCTGTTCTGTTGATCTATATTTCTGTTTCTGTGCCAGTACCATACTGTCTTGATGACTGTAGCTTTGTAGTATAGTCTGAAGTCAAGGAGCCTGATTCCTCCAGCTCTGCTTTTCTTTCTCAAGATTGCTTTGGCTTTTTGGGGTCTTTTGTGTTTCCATACGAATTGTGAAATTTTCTGTTCTAGTTCAGTGAAAAATGCCCTTGGTTGTTTGATAGGGGTTGCATTGAATCTGTAGATTTCTTTGGGTAGTTTAGTCATTTTCACAGTTTCTTCGAATCCAAGAACATGGTATACCTCTGCATCTGTTTGTATAATCTCTAATTTCTTTTTTGAGTGTCTTATAGTTTTCTGTATACAGATCTTTTGTCCCTTGACGTAGGTTTCTTCCTAAGCATTTTATTCTTTTTGTTGCAATGGTAAATGGGAGTATTTCCTTAATTTCTCTTTCAGATATTTCATCATTAGTGTATAGGAATGCAAGAGATTTCTGTGCATTAATTTTGTATCCTGCTACTTTACCAAGTTCATTGATTAGCTCTAGTAGTTTTGTGGTAGCATCTTTAGGACTCTCTATGTATAGTATCATATCATCTGCAGACAGTGACAGCTTTACTTCTTCATTTCTGATTTGGTTTCCTTGTATTTTATTTTCTTCTCTGATTGCTGTGGCTAAAACTTCCAAAATTATGTTGAATAATAGTGGTGAGAGTGGGCAACCTTGTCTTGTTCCTGATCTTAGTGGAAATAGTTTCAGTTTTTCACTATTGAGAACAATGTTGGCTGTGGGTTTGTCAGATATGGCCTTGATTATGTTGAGGTAAGTTCCTTCTGTGCCTACTTTCCAGAGGGTTCTTATTATAAATGGGTGTTGAATTTTGCCGAAAGCTTTTTCTGCATCTATTGAGATGATCATGTGCTTTTTCTCCTTCAGTTTGTTAATATGGTGTATCACATTGATTGATTTTGGTATATTGAGGAATCCTTGCATTCCTGGGATAAACCCCATTTAATCATTTTGTATGATCCTTTTAATGTGTTGTTGGATTCTGTTTGCTAGTATTTTGTTGAGGATTTTTGTATCTGTGTTCATCAGTGATACTGGCCTGTAGTTTTGTTTTTCTGTGGCATCTTTGGTTTTGGTATCAGGGTGATGGTGGCCTCGTAGAATGCGTTTGGGAGTGTTACACCCTCTGCTATATTTTGGAAGCGTTTGAGAAGGATATGTGTTAGCTCTTCTCTAAATTCTTCATAGAATTCGTCTGTGAAGCCATCTGGTCCTGGGCGCTTGTTTGTTGGAAGATTTTTAATCACAGTCTCAATTTCAGTGCTTGTATTTGGTCTATTTATCTTTTCTATTTCTTCCTGTTTCAGTCTCGGAAGGCTGTGCTTTCCTAAGAATTTGTCCATTTCTTACAGGTTGTCCATTTTATTGGTATACAGTTGCTTCTGGTAATTTCTCAAGATCTTTCGTATTTCTGCAGTTTCTGTTGTTACTTCTTCTTTTTCATTTCTAATTCTGTTGATTTGAGTCTTCTCCCTTTTTCTCTTCGTGACTCAGACTAATGGTTTATCAGTTTTGTTTATCTTCTCAAAGAACCAGCTTTTAGCTTTATTGATCTTTGCTATTGTTTCCTTCATTTCTTTTTCATTTATTTCTGATCTGATCTTTATGATTTCTTTCCTTCTGCTAACTTTGGGGGGTTTTGTTCTTCTTTCTCTAATTGCTTTAGGTGTAAGGGTAGGTTGTTTATTTGAGATTTGTATTGTTTTCTCAGGTAGGATTGTATTGCTATAAACTGCCCTCTTAGAACTGCTTTTGCTGCATCCCATAGGTTTGGGGTTGTTGTGTTTTCATTGTCATTTGTTTCTAGGTATTTTTTGATTTCCTCTTTGATTTTTTCAGTGATCTCTTGGTTATTAAGTAGTGTATTGTTTAGCCTCCATGTGGTTGTATTTTTTACAGATTTTTTACTCTGATTAATATATAGTCTCATAGCGTTGTGGTCGCAAAAGATACTTGATACAATTTCAGTTTTCTTAAATTTACTGTGGCTTGATTTGTGACCCAAGATATGATCTATCCTGGAGAATGTTCCATGAGCACTTGAGAAGAAAGTGTAATCTGCTGTTTTGGGATGAAATGTCCTATATATATCAATTAAGTCCATCTTGTTTAATGTATCGTTTAAACCTTATGTTTATTTATTTATTTTCATGTTTGATGATCTGTCCATTGGTGAAAGTGGGGTGTTAAAGTTCCTACTATGTTGTGTTACTGTTGATTTCCCCTTTTATGGCTGTTAGCATTTTCCTTTTGTATTGAGGTGCTCCTGTGTTGGGTGCATACATATTTACAATTGTTATATCTTCTTCTTGGATTGATCCCTTAATGATTATGTAGTGTCCTTCTTTGTCCTTTGTAATAGTCTTTATTTTAAAGTCTATTTTGTCTGATATGAGAATTGCTTCTCCAACTTTCTTTTGATTTCCATTTGCATGGAATACCTTTTTCCATCCCCTCACTTTCAGTCTATATGTGTCCCTAGGTCTAAAGTGGGTGTCTTGTGGACAGCATGTATATGGGTCTTGTTTTTGTATCCATTCAGCCAGTCTATGTCTTTTGGTGGGAGCATTTAATCCATTTACATTTAAGGTAGTCATTGATATGTATGTTCCTTTTACCATTTTCTTAATTG
Source organism: Leucopleurus acutus (assembly GCF_964270905.1). Lineage (NCBI taxonomy): Eukaryota > Metazoa > Chordata > Mammalia > Artiodactyla > Delphinidae > Leucopleurus > Leucopleurus acutus. The sequence goes on along the minus strand of NC_139152.1, from coordinate 82,081,290 downwards.
TTCTAGGTTTGTTATTGTAGGTCTTTTCCTTCCCTTGTGTTTCCTGCTTAGAGAAGTTCCTTTAGCATTTGTTGTAAAGCTGGTTTGGTGGTGCTGAATTCTCTTAGCTTTTGCTTGTCTGTAAAGGTTTTAATATCTCCATCAAATCTGAATGAGATCCTTGCTGGGTAGAGTAATCTTGGTAGTAGGTTTTTCCCTTTCTTCACTTTAAATACGTCCTGCCACTCCCTCCTGGCTTGCAGCGTTTCTGTTGAAAGATCAGCTGTTAACCTTATGGGGGTTCCCTTGTATGTTAATTGTTGCTTTTCTGTTGCTGCTTTTAATATTTTTTCTTTGTATTTAATTTTTGATAGTTTGATTATTATGTATCTTGGTGTGTTTCTCTTTGGATTTATTCTGTATGGGACTCTCTGTGCTTCCTGGACTTAATTGACTATTTCCTTTCTCATATTAGGGAAGTTTTCAACTATAGTCTCTTCAGATATTTTCTCAGTCTCTTTTTGTTTCTCTTCTCCTTCTGGGACCTCTATGATTCAAATGTTGTTGCTTTTAATGTTGTTCCAGAGGTTTCTGAGGCTGTCCTCAGTTCTTTTCATTCTTTTTGCTTTATTTTGCTCTGCAGCAGTTATTTCCACTATTTTATCTTCCAGGTCACTTATCCGTTCTTCTGCCTCAGTTATTCTATTGATTCCTTCTAGAGAATTTTTAATTTCATTTATTGTGCTGTTCATCATTGTTTGTTTGCTCTTTAGTTCTTCTAAGTCCTTGTTAAACGTTTTTGTATTTTCTCCATTCTGTTTCCAAGATTTTGGATCATCTTTACTATCATTACTTTGAATACTTTTTCAGGTAGACTGCCTATTTCCTCTTCATTTGTTTGCTCTGGTGGGTTTTTCCTTGCTCCTTCATCTGCTGTGTATTTCTCTGTCATCTCATTTTGCTTAACCTACCATGTTTGGAGTCTTCCTTTTCGCGGGCTGCAGGTTCGTAATTCCTGTTGTTTTTGGTGTCTGCTCCCAGTGGTTAAGGTTGGTCTAGTGGGTTGTGTAGGCTTCTTGGTGGAGGGGACTGGTGCCTGTGTTCTGATGAATGAGCCTGGATCTTGTCTTTCTGTTGGCCGGACCACATCTGGTGGTGTGTTTTGCAGTGTCTGTGACCTTATTATGATTTTCGGCAGCCTGTCTGCTGAAGGGTGGGGTTGTGTTCCTGTCTTGCTAGTTGTTTGGCATAGGGTGTCCAGCACTGGAGGTTGCTGGTCATTGAGTTGAGCTGGGTCTTTGCGTTGAGATGCAGATCTCTGGGAGAGTTTTGCCGTTTGATATTATGTGGGGCTGGGAGGTCTCTGGTGGACCAATGTCCTGAATTTGGCTCTCGCACCTCAGAGGCTCAGGCCTGACACCCGGCCAGTGCACCAAAACCCTGTCAACCACACGGCTCAGAAGAAAAGGGTGAAACAAAAAGAAAGAAAGAAAGAAAAATAAATTAATTATTTAAATTAAGTTATTAAAATAGAAAAGGATTATTAAAAATAAAAAAATTAAAGCATAATAATAAAAGAAAGAAAGAAGAGAGCAACCAAACCAAAAAACCAATCCACCAATGATAAGAAGCGCTAAATCTGAAATCTACAGTTGCTCCCAAAGTCCACCACCTCAGTTTTGGGATTATTCATTGTCTATTCAGGTATTCCACAGGTGCAGGGTACGTCAAGTTGATTATGGAGATTTTATCCACTGCTCCTGCAGCTGCTGGGAAAAATTTCCCTTTCTCTTCTTTGTTTGCACAGCTCCTGGGGTTCAGCTTTGGATTTGGCCCTGCCTCTGCGTGTAGGTCACCTGAGGGAATCTGTTCACTGCCTTTTGGGAAGTCTGAGGTCTTCTGCCAGCGTTCAGTAGGTGTTCTGTAGGAGTTGTTCCACATGTAGATGTAGTTTTTATGTATTTTTGGGGAGGAAGGTGATCTCCACGTCTTACTCCTCAACCATCTTGAAGGCCTCCCTAAATCATTTTTTCTTAATTAGTTTGTAGAAAATTTTCTTTTAGCTTTACAATCTGTTACTAGTACTGCCATGCTAATTCTTAGGATTGCTGTCATTTTTGATAAGACCCCTCTTTTATATATAAGCTATAAGGTTTGGAAGACCTTTCCACACACTAACTTGTATACATTTCAAATATTTCTCCCCCACTACACAAGTATATCTGGTACATGAATATTCCTGGGCCATAGTCATATCACAGTATGACTCATACTGAAACCTTACAGTCACATACAAGGTGAGTTGGCACAGGAGATGGCAGGAGTATTGCTAGAAGCCATTCTTACATGTGAGCTGTACACGGAAGGTGACTTCAAACCTCATAAATATACCCCACTAAACTTAAACTAAATGTATCCAAAACTCATTTCCTTAGCCAGATCCCCAAAATGTCTTCAGCCATTGTAATACTACCCAGAACAGAGAGAATATGATAGAGAAATTGGAGTTGAAAGAAACAGAGTTCTTAACTTACTGCAATTAAAATATTTCACTTTTACAAAATTTACAAGAACATTCCAGAGCCCCACCTAAACCCTTGGAAGGGGCCCATCAAAGTGCTGAACCCTGAGGCTTAAACTTCAATATTTGCCTCTGAGTGTAAACATTTTATTTCACAAAAATGGAACCATGTATATTTTCCTACTTATTATTTTTCTCACTGAACAATATTTCAAAGGACTTCCTTCAAGTCAGTTGGTATTGCTATAATTCATTCTTTTAAAGTTTGCATATTTGATGGTATTACGTATCATGATTTATTCCACCTCTCTTGATGATCATTTACTTCATTTTGCATTGTTTTCCCACTGTGAACAAAACAGCAGCAGACATTGTTGTGCACTAGTCTTATATGAAGGTACTTTTATTTCAATGAGATAAACTTCAGTGTGGGTCAAATATAAGGATCATACGTTCCAGTTTTCCTGGAATATTCCCTTACATGCTTGTTGACCTGGCATAATTGTTACTAGCACTCCCTTTCACTTTCAGAAGTGTCCCAGTTTGTATGATAATTGTGTGCATACCCTAGTGAAAGGATATGTATACTTTAATACCAATAATAATAGTAGCTAATATCATTGGGCAGTTTTTTTATGTGCCAGACATTGCTTAAAGCACCTTGCATGTATTATCTCCTTTAGTTTCCACAAACATGCTATTATTCTTATTTTACAGATAAGGAAACTGAGGCACAGAGAAATTAAGTAACTTACCCAAGGTCACATTGCTAGGAAGTGTGGAGTCATAGTTTAAACCCTACAGCCTGGCTCCAGAGTAGGGTGGCTAATCAAGTCCCAGGACTAAAGGGGTTCCAGGATGTAGAACTTCCAGTTTTAAAACTGAGAAAGAACCTAGCAACCCAAGGTAAGTTGGTCACGCTATCCAGAGGCATTAATCTTAATGCTGTTGTTTTCCAGAATGGCTGTATCTGTTTCTGTTACCAACTATAGTTTGAGAGTAGCTTTTTCCTGCACAACTGTGATATTAAGACTCAAGATAACTTTCAATTATCCCACCTCCCAGTATTTATGTCCTCAGAAAATCTCTTCCCCTTGTGTGTGGACTGGACCTAGTGACTTGCTTCTAATGGACAGACTATGGCAAAAATAATGGATGTCACTTCTGAGATCAGGTTACAAAAGAGCTCTGGCTTCCATCTTGTTAGCTCTCTCTTGCTTTCTGGCTTACTCTGATGGAAGCCACCGTCTACATTGTGGGCTGCTCTGTGGAGAGGTCCACATGACAAGAAACTGAGGGAAGCCTCTATTCAATAGCCAGTAAGAAACTAAGGCCCTCAGTCCAACAGTTCTGTGAGAATCCAATGCTGCTAACAATCATGTGTGTGAAGCCAACTGCTCCCAGCCAAACCTCAGATGAGACCACAGACCCAGCTGACATCTTAATTGCAGCCACCTCTGTTTTTATTAGGGGATAATTTCTTCTGTATATATGTGAAACAACTGATATACTTGATTTTATTACTTTCATTTTATGTTTCTTATTGATTTTAGTTTATTTTTTCTCTTTTATTCTTTTTTAAAAATTATTTTTCTGGTTTCACTGAGTTGCTAGTAATTTTTCCCCTTTGTTCACTTAGGGTGTTTACTGTTTATTATAACAATAATGATTACCTTCCCTTCCACAGTCTCATAATCAAATATTTATTTTTCTAGCCTCAGATGAAAACAAGATACCAAATGTTTACTAAGACACTCTACTTCCCCCACTGATAGCTCTTTTGCCCTATGTACTAGTTAGGATATAAATTTGACTGCTGTAACAGATATCCAAAATAAATATGGCTTAAACAAGATATAATATTATTTCTCTCTCAGGAAGCATTCTAGGCATAAGCAGACCAGGGTTGGCATGTTGGCTCCATAATCTCAAGGATCCAAGCTCTACATTGTTCCTCTGCCAGCCTTAGGTTGTTCTCATTCACACCTTTTTCTCAGGCATCACATTCCAGCTAAAGGGAAGAGGAATTAGGTGACAGGAAAGACACACCCAGATCCTTTAAGGGCATACTCTGGAATTTGCACACATTGCACATTATTTCTGCTTAGCCAGAACTTAGTCATATGGCCATTGCTTCTTGCAGAGGAAGCTAGGAATTCTAGGTAGACTTGGGTCTAGCTAAGAACTGAGGATTCAATATTGAAGAATAAGAGAAGAGTAAGGGTGATAACTAGCAGCCTCCTACATTCCCCTGTAATATGGGACTTTTACAATAATTTTAATTCCCCGCTTTCAGCTCTTCTCAGAAGTAGATGTAGAATGTTCCTACCTCTTTCTTCTCTCCTTTAAACACCCAACTTCTGGAATTTTAATAGAATATTCATTGCAGTATTTCTCACCTATTTGAAGATTCTTTATTTAGAATCTTTGTTTTCATTATTTAACCATTATAAGAGAGTCTATTAGATAGATAGATAAATATATAGTTTTATGTTTCATCATAAAAAGTATGTTTCATCATACTTTTTTCCTTTTATACATCACCTATCTTAAGTGTCTGTTCTGTCCAGAGTTCTTTCTTAAGTATTTTTTCAGATGATAGTCCATTATCTTCTAGTTTTTAGTGTTGCAGATGAAAAGTTTAATGCCAGTATCATTGTCCATTATAAATAAAGTGTTATTTCCCTCTGGGAGACTGTAAGATAACCCTCTTATCCCAGAGATTTTTGCAGTGTATGACTATATATACGAAGCGTTTTGATTAATCTTGCCTAGAACTTTAAGATGCAGACTAAATACTTTATTCACTGGGGGAATTTTTAATTATACTTCAAAATTATTGATATATATCCATCTATTTCTTTTTTTTTGGAATTCCTACTATTTGTATAATAAGTCTCCAGGATTTCTACCTTCATAAAATGTATGTGTGTGTGTATATATATATATATATATATATATATATATTTTTTTTTTAACTCTGTAGTTTGAAGTATTTCTTCCACTTCATATTCTAGGGCACTAATTCAGTTGTTTTTGTTTTTGTTTTTTTACTAACTTCAAGTCATCTGAATTTTTCTAACCAGTTACTTTTTCCCCCTACAAAGTCTTTTTTAATATGCTGTACTTTAATATTTTTAAGCTCTCTTATTATTATTTGTGTTAAAATTTTTTATCTATCTCTACTAGCAGCTCTATTTTGTTAGAAATTCATTCTCAATTTTCTGTTCTTTCTTTCTCTGGTTGCTGGACCCTCTTAGGTACTTGTTTGTTTTATGTTTGTTTGTTTCTTGGTCTACTCCTTAAGGCTTGGATTTAGTTGTTTCAGAGCCTTAAGGGATGGCAGTCTCTACAATAGTGGAACATTTCGAAATCTCTGATGCTTAGAGTCAGCTCTATAGCAGTAGGCAGATCGACTATCAAAGCATCAGGAGAAAGCTTACCTGTAAACCTTTTCCAGCATTTTAGGTGAAGACACCTAACTTAGAACACCTGTTCAGCAAGTCCTTTGTTCCTTGGGGTATACGGAAGTGTACACCATGTAGGTTAATGCCAACATTTTCCCTAGAGTACCACATTCTCTGCCAGATAAATTCTCCCTGGGATTATGGCATTCTGCATCTTGCCCATGAGCATTTCTACACTAGTTCTAAGACTCTCATCTATCCCAGAGAGGAAACAGTGTTGTAACAGCTTTCTTGCTCTTCCCTCCAGACACAATTTGCCAGTTGGCTCCAGGAGCTGCACGGCTTGGGTTAGCTAGATGGTTTGCAGTACGTTAAGGAAGCACATCTAAGCTACCATCTTTCTAGAACTCTCACTTGTAAATTTGAAAATTAAAAAGGAATATATTTCAAACTAACTCAAGGATTAAAGCAAAATCATAAAGGAAATTAATCAATATTTGAAAAGGTTAATAATATTTATACACCCCTAGCAAGACTGATCAAAAGGAAAGAAAGAAGGTACAAATAAATATTATTTAGAAACAAAAAGGAAGATGTAACCAAAGATTCAAGAGAGATTTTAAGAAGCCATAAGGGAATTCCCTGGCTGTCCAGTGGTTAGGATTCTGCGCTCTCACTGCCAAGGGCCAGGGTTCAATCCTGGGTTGGGGAACTAAGATCCCACAAGTTGTGCAGCGAGGCCAAAAAAAAAAAAATTAAGAAACCGTAAGGTGATATTATGAATGTTTTTATTCCAAAAATCTTTAAGACAAGATTAAATATACAAATTTGTGGAAAAAATAGAAATTACCATTCATAACTTTATACAAATAGACATTAACAGAAGAGAATTGATACTACAAACAAATGATCAAGTTGGTTTGATAGAGAGGACCTTCAAGACGGTGGAGGAGTAAGACATGGATATCACCTTCCTCCCCACAAATACATCAAAACTACATCTACATGAGGAACAACTCCTACAGAACACCTACTGAACCCTGGCAGAAGACCTCAGACTTCCCAAAAGGCAAGAAACTCCCCACATACCTGTGTAGGGCAAAAGAAAAAAATAAAAACAGAGACAAAAGAATAGGGACAGGACCTGCACCTCAGGGAGGGAGCTGTGAAGGATGAAAAGCTTCCACACACTAGGAAGCCCCTTCACTGGTGGAGATGGGGGGTGGGTGGGGGGGGTGCTTCAGACCCACAGAGGAGAGCCAGCAACAGGGGTGCAGAGGGCAAAGCAGAGAGATTCCCACACAGAGTATCAGTGCTGACCAGCCCTCACCAGCCTGAGAGGCTTGTCTGCTCACCCGCTGGGGTGGGTGGGGGCTGGGAGCTGAGGCTTGGGTTTCGGAGGTCAGGTCCCAGGGAGAGGACTGGGGTTGGCTGTGTGAACACAGCCCGAAGGGGGCTAGTGCACCACAGCTAGTGGGAGGGAGTCCAGGAAAAAGTTGTAACTTCCTAAGAGTCAAGAGAACATTGTTTTGGGGTGCACGAGGAGAGGTGATTCAGAGCACCACCTAAATGAGCTCCAGAGACGGGCATGAGCCACGGCTATCAGCGTGGACGTCAGAGATGGGCATGAAATGCTAGTGCTGCTGCTGCTGCCACCAAGAGGCCTGTGTGGAAGCACAGGTCACTATCCACGCCTCCCCTCCCGGGAGCCTGTGCAACCCGTCACTGCCAGGGTCCCGTGATCCAGGACAACTTCCCCGGGAGAACACACAGTGCGCCTCAAGCTGTTGCAACGTCATGCCAGCCTCTGCTGCTGCAGGCTTGACCTGCATTCCGTACCCCTCCCTCCTCCCGACCTGAGTGAGCCAGAGCCTCCTAATCAGCTGCTACTTTAACCCCTTCCTGTCTGGGTGGGGAACAGATGCCCTCAGGCGACCTACATGCAGAGGTGGGCCAAATCGAAAGCCGAACCCCAGGAGCTGTGTGAACAAAGAAGAGAAAGGGAAATTTCTCCCAGCAGCCTCAGGAGCAGCAGATTAAATCTACACAATCAACTTGATGTACCCTGCATCGGTGGAATACCTGAATCGACAACGAATCATCCCAAAACTTAGGCAGTGGACTTTGGAACGACTGTAGACTTGAAGTTTGCTTTCTATATCTAATTTTTTTCTAGTTTTATATTTATCTTAGTTTAGTATTTATTGCTTATTATCATTGGTAGGTTTGTTTATGATTTGGTTGCTCTCTTTTTCTCCTTTTGTGAGTGTGTTTGTATATGCTTCTTTGTGCGATTTTGTCTGTATAGGTTTGCTTTTACCATTAGTCATAGGGTTCTGTCTGTCCATTTTCTTTTAGTATAGTTTTTAGTGCTTGTTATAATCGGTGGATTTGTTTATTGGTTTGGTTGCTCTCTTCTTTTTTTTTAAATTACTTTTAATTTTTCATTTCAAAAATATTTCATTTTTTATTTTAATAACTTTATTTTATTTTTTTCTTACTTTCTTTTTTTGTTCTTCTCCCTTTTCTTCTGCGCCGTGTGGCTAACAGTCTTGGTGCTCTGGCGTGGTGTCAGGCCTGAGCCTCTGAGGTGGGAAAGCTGAGTTCAGGACATCTATCAACCAGAGACCTCCCAGTCCCTCATAATATCAACTGGTGAGAGCTCCCCCAGAGATCTCTGTCTCAAAACTAAGACCAGATTCCAGTCAATGACCAGCAAGCTACAGTGCTAGACACCCCTTGCCAAACAACTAGTAAGACAGGAACACAACCTCATCCATTAGAAGAGAGCTGCCTAAAATCAAAATAAGTTCACAGATACCCCAAAACACACCACCAGATGTGGTCCTGCCCACCAGAAAGACAAGATGCAGCCCCATCCATCAGAACACAGGCACCAGTCCCTCCACCAGGAAGCCCACACAATCCACTGAACCAGCCTTACCCACTGGGGGCAGACACCAATAACAACGGGAACTACAAACCTGCAGCCTGCAAAAAGGAGACCCCCAAACACAGTAAGTTAAGCAAAATGAGATGACAGAGAAATACACAGCAGATGAAGGAGCAAGGTAAAAAGCCTCCAGATGAAACAAATGAAGAGGAAGTAGGCAGTCTACCTGAAAACGTATTGAGAGTAATGATAGTAAAGATGATCCAAAATCTTGGAAATAGAATGGAGAAAATACAAAAATGTTTAACAAGGACCTAGAAGAACTAAGAACAAACAAACAATGATAAACACCACAATAAATGAAATTAAAAATTCTCTAGAAGGATTCAGTAGAATAACTGAGGCAGAAGAATGGATAAGTGACCTGGAAGATAAAATACTGGAAATAACTACTGCAGAGCAGAATAAAGAAAGAAGAATTGAGGACAGTCTCAGAGACCCATGGGACAATATTAAATGCACCAACATTCGAATTATAGGGGTCACAGAAGAAAAAGAGAAAAAGAAAGGGACTGAGAAAATATTTGAAGAGATTAGAGTTAAAAACTTCCCTAATATGGGAAAGGAAATAGTCAAGTCCAGAAAGTGCAGAGTCCCATACAGGATAAATCTAAGGAGAAACACGTCAAGACACATGCTAATCAAACTATCAAAAATTAAATACAAAGAAAAAAATTAAAAGCAGCAAGGGGAAAACAACCAATTTCATACAAGGGAATCCCCATAAAGTTAACAGCTGATTTTTCAGCAGAAACTCTGCAAGCCAGAAGGGAGTGACAGGACATATTTAAAGTGATGAAAGGGAAAAACCTACTACCAAGATTAATCTACCTGGCAAGGATCTCATTCACATTTGACGGAGATATTAAAACCTTTACAGACAAGCAAAAGCTAAGGGAATTCAGCACCACCAAACCAGCTTTACAACAAATGCTAAAGGAACTTCTCTAAGCAGGAAACACAAGGGAAGGAAAAGATCTACAATAACAAACCCAGAACAATTAAGAAAATGGTAATAGGAACATACATATATATAATTACCTTAAATGTAAATGGATTATGCTCCAACCAAAAGACAAAGACTGGCTGAATGGATACAAAAACAAAACCCATATATATGCTGTCTAAAAGCAACCACTTCAGACCTAGGGACACATACAGAGTGAAAGTTAGGGCATGGAAAAAGATACTCCATGTAAATGGAAATCAAAAGAAAGCTGGAGTAGCTATTTTCATATCAAACAAAATAGATTTTAAAATAAAGACTATTACAAGAGACAAAGAAGGACACTACATAATGATAAAGGGATCAATCCAGGAAGAAAATATAACAATTGTAAATATTTATGCACCCAACATAGGAGCACCTCAATACATAAGGCAAATACTAACAGCCATAAAAGGGAAAATCGACAGTAACACAGTCATAGTACTGGATCTTAACACCCCACTTTCACCAATGGACAGGTCATCCAAAATGAAAATAAATAAGGAAACACAAGCTTTAAATGATACATTAAACAAGATGGACTTAATTGATATTTATAGGACATTTCATCCAAAAACAACAGAATACACTTTCTTTTCAAGTGCTCATGGAACATTCTCCAGGATAGATCATATCTTGGGTCACAAATCAAGCCCTGGTTAATTTAAGAAAATTGAAATTGTATCAAGTGTCTTTTGCAACCACAATGCTATAAGAGTAGATATCAATTACAGGAAAAAAACAGTAAAAAATACAAACACATGGAGGCTAAACAATACACTACTAAATAACCAAGAGATCACTGAAGAAATCAAAGAAGAAATCAAAAATACCTACAAACAAATAACAATGACAACATGATGACCCAACACCTATGGGATGCAGCAAAAGCAGATCTAGGGAAGTTTATAGCAATACAATCCTACCTCAAGAAACAAGAAAATTCTCAAATAAACAACCTAACCATACCCCTAAAGCAATGAGAGAAAGAAGAACAAGAAAACCCCTTAGCAGAAGGAAAGGAATCATAAAGATCAGATGAGAAATGAAAGAAAAAGAAATGAAGGAAACAATAACAAAGATCAATAAAACTAAAAGCTGGTTCTTTTAGAAGATAAACAAAATTGATAAACCATTAGCCAGACTTGTCAAGAGAAAGAGGGAGAAGACTCAAATCAACAGAATTAGAAATGAAAAAGGAGAAGTAACAACTGACACTGCAGAAATACAAAGGGTCATGAGAAATTACTAGAAGCAACTATATGCCAATAACATGGGCAACCTGGAAGAAATGGACAAATTCTTAGAAAAGCCCAACCTTCCGAGACTAAACCAGGAAGAAATAGAAAAGATAAACAGACCAGTCACAAGCACTGAATTTGAAACTGTGATTGAAAATCTTCCAACAAACAAAAACCCCAGGACCAGATGGCTTCACAGGCGAATTCTATCAAACATTTAGAGAAGAGCTAACACCTATCCTTCTCAAAGCAGAGGGAGGAACACTCCCAAACTCATTCTATGATGCCACCCTCACCGTGAAACCAAAACCAGACAAAGATGCCACAGAAAAAGAAAACTACAGGCCAGTATCACTGATGAACATATATGCAAAAATCCTCAACAAAATACTAGCAAACAGAATCCAACAGCACATTAAAAGGATCATACACCATGATCAAGTGGGGTTTATTCCAGGAATGCAAGGATTCTTCAGTATACGCAAATCAATCAGTGTGATACACCATATTAACAAATTGAAGGAGAAAAACCATATGATCATCTCAATAGATGCAGAAAAAGCATTCAACAAAATTCAACACCCATTTATTATAAAAACCCTCAGGAAAGTAGGCATAGAGGGAACTTACCTCAACATAATCAGGGCCATATATGACAAACCCACAGCCAACATCTTTCTCAAAGGTGAAAAACTGAAGCCATTCCCACTAAGATCAGAAACAAGACAAGGTTGTCCACTCTCACCACTATTTTTCAACATAGTTTTGGAAGTTTTAGCCACAGCAATCAGAGAAGAAAAAGAAATAAAAGGAATCCAATTGGAAAAGAAGAAGTAAAACTGTCACTGTTTGAAGATGATATGGTACTATACATAGAGAATCCTGAAGATGCTACCAGAAATCTACTAGAGCTAATCAATGAATTTGGTAAAGTAACAGGATACAAAGTTAATGCACAGAAGTCTCTTGCATTCCTATACTCTAATGATGAAAGATCTGAAAGAGAAATTAAGGAAACACTCCCATTTACCACTGCAAGAAAATGAATAAATTACCTAGAAATAAACCTACCTAAATGGACAAAAGACCTGTATGCAGAAAACTATAAGGCACTGATGAAAGAAATTAAAGATGATACAAACAGATTGAGATATATACCATGTTCTTGGATTGGAAGAATCAACATTGTGAAAATGACTATACTACCCAAAGCAATCTACGGATTCAGTGCTATCCCTATCAAACTACCAATGGCATTTTTCACAAAACTAGACTAACAACTTGCACAATTTGTATGGAAACCAAAAGACCCCGAATAGTGAAAGCAATCTTGAGAAACATAAATGGAGCGGGAGGAATCAGGCTCTGTTACTTCAACCTATACTACAAAGTTACAGTAATCAAGACAGTATGGTACTGGAACAAAAACAGAAATATAGATCAGTGGAACAGGATAGAAAGCCCAGAGATAAACCCATGCACATATGGTGTCCTTTGATAAAGAAGGCAAGAATATATAATGGTGAAAAGATAGCCTCTTCAGTAAGTGGTGGTGGGATAACTGGACAGTTACATGTAAAAGAGTGAAGTTAGAACACTCCCTAACACAATACACAAAAATAAACTCAAAATGGATTGGAGACATAAATGTAAGGCCAGACACTACAAAACTCTTAAAGGAAAACATAGGCAGAATACTCTGTGACATAAATCACGGCAATATCCTTTTTGACCCACCTCCTAGAGAAATGCAAGTAAAAACAAAAGTAAACAAATGGGACCTGATGAAACTTAAAAGCTTTTGCACAGCAAAGGAAACCATAAACAAGACAAAAAGACAACCCTCAGAATGGGAGAAAATAGTTGCAAGTGAAACAACAGACAAAGAATTAATCTCCAAAATAGACAAGCAGCTCATGCAGCTCAAAATCAAAAAACAGCCCAATCCAAAAATGGGCAGAAGACCTAAGTAGACATTTCTCCAAAGAAGATATACATATTGCCAACAAACACATGAAAAGATGCTCAACATCACTAATCATTAGAGAAATGCAAATCAAATCTACAATGTGTTATCACTGCACACTGGTCAGAATGGCCATCTTCAAAAATTCTGCAAACAATAAATTCTGGAGAGGGTGTGAAGAAAATGTAACCCTCTTTCATTGTTGGTGGGAGTGTAAACTGATACAGCCACTGTTCAGAACAGTATGAAGGTTCCTTAAAAAACTAAAAGTAGAACTACTGTACGATCCAGCAATCCCACTTCTGGACATATACCTGGAGAAAACCATAATTCAAAAAGTCATGTACCACAGTGTTCATTGCAACACTATTTACAATAGCCAGGACATGGAAGAAACCTACATGGAAGCAATCACAGATGAATGGATAAAGATGATGTGGCACCTATATAGAATGGAATACTACTCAGCCATAGAAAGAAACAAAATTGAGTTATTTGTAATGAGGTGGATGGACCTAGAGTCTGTCATACGGAGTGAAGTAAGTCAGAAAGAGAAAAACAAATACTGTATGTTAACACATATATATGGAATCTAAAAAAAAAAAAGGTTCTGAAGAACCTAGGGCAGGACAGGAATAAAGACACAGACGTAGAGAATGGACTTGAGGACATGGGGATGGGGAAGGGTAAGCTGGGACGAAGTGAGGAGTGGCATGACATATATACACTACCAAATGTAAAATAGCTAGTGGGAAGCAGCCGCATAGTACAGGGAGATCAGCTCAGTGCTCTGTGACCACCTAGAGGGGTGGATTTGGGAGGGTGGGAGGGATACGCAAGGGGGAGGGGATATGGGATATATGTATACATATAGCTGATTCACTTTGTGATACAGCAGAAACTAACACACCATTGTAAAGTAGTTATACTCCAATAAAGATGTTAAAAAAAAAAAGATCGTTTGATAGGATAGTTATACCAAACCTTAATGAACGGATAATATTAAGGCTGTACAAACTGTTTAAGAAAATTCACAAAGTGGTGAACGGCCAACTTTGTGCTTGCATGACTTGGATACATAACTGGACAAGGAGTGTATAAGAAAAATATGTATGAATTAATCTCTAGTATGAAAATAGATGCATAGATTCTAAGCAAAATATTACAACATTGAATCCAGCAATTTATTAAAAAGTACATCATGACTAAGCAGGATTTACCTTACTACCTCAAGGATCTTTCAGACATCAGAAAATCTTTCAGTACATTTCCTCAGTTTAACAAATTAAGGGAGGTAATTCATATGATCATTTTAGTATAGGGAAGGATTTCTTAGGACAGAAAGTTGCATTAGAAAAAGACTGATAAAAGCAACTACATTAAAATTAAAAATAAAATTCATGGTTAGTGTAAGATACCACAAAATGTGTTTAAAAAGCCACAGACCAGGAGAAATGATTGCAGTGTGTAACACTGAGAAGGGGTTAGTACTACAAGATAATAAATAGACAGAAAAGACAACAAACAAAAACATTGAAACAGCTGACAAAGGCAATTAACTGAAGATGGATTCTGAAAGGCCAGTAAACATAGTTAACCCCAGTAACAGAGAAACTTAAGACCACTGTGAGATACCAATTTATATCCAGTCACCAGAATGACACAAAAGTTCTGATGACATGAAGTATTGTAAAGACATAGAAAAATAAGAAGTCTTGTACACAGCTAATAGGATTATAAATTGGTACTCCATATTCAAAGACAACTTAATAATATTTTAAGAATTTTGATATGCACATATTCTCCTATCTAGCAATTCTACTTCCAGGAATAGTTCTTTAAAACAAAACGCTAAGAATCTGAAGGATGTTCATTGCAACATTGTTTGTAGGAACAAAAATTTGGGAAAAAATAAAATGTCCATAAGGAAGAGAATCACTGTGTAAATTTTAGTAAAATGGAGTATTATGCTTCAATTAAAATGAAAATACTAGGTTTACAAACATTTATTTGGATATATCTTGGAAACAATGTTAAGTGAAAAAAAGCAAGATTCAGAATTTTACACATAATATATTTCTGTAAATATAAAACACAATATGTCCAATATATAATGAATATATATTTGTTTCAACTCATCATATATTTTCTTTACTGAAAGTATAAATTCGCAGATGGAGAATGTGTACCAACTTTGTGATGGTGATCAACTCTTGAGAGAGGGGCAGTAGAATAGATTTATGACAGGGTAAAAGTGAGATTTTTATATGTATCTATAATGCTTTTTTAAAATATCCAATGTCTGAAACAAACATAAATAGTTAAAAGTAATATGTGCTCACTGAAGAATATTTGAGAAGTAGAAAAAATATTTTGAAAATAAAACATAATCTTACCAGCCGGAGATGAGTGTTACTAACATTTGGTGTGCTGCTTTGTAGGATTTTCTTTTCATGCACAATTTTACTTGGTTAAAATCAAGTATATATCTTATTGTAACCATAGTTGATATAGAAACTTTAATAAATGTTATAAGAAGGTTGGTTGTAGAGGAGCTTGTTGATGACATCATTGTTACTACCCTCAGTGATTTATCAGCATCTAGAAACCTTTTTTTAAAAAATCCTAAAATACTTTTTGAAATCCTCTTCCCTCAAAGTATGGAATGAGGATTATTTTACTCCTTTACTATTTTGAAGTATCTAATCAGTTGATATAGTATCTTGCACCTGTTTATTTATCTAACACCCAGTACTTAGTTTTGGGGGTATAAAGAAAGTGAGAAACGTTCTTCCCTTCAAGGAGCTCACAGTCTTTATGGGGAGCCTTGTACATGAATAATTATAACATGATGAGCTTAATCTTAGACATATGAGGAAATGATGCAGGAATTGTCAGAGAGTTACTGACTGACAGCCAGAAAAGACTTCACTAAGAAGGTAGCATTTGAGCTGGGCCTGGCAGGATATTTAGTGAATTGTCATACAAAGGGAAAAAGGACCTACCTGTCAGAGGAAGAGTAGTTGCATCCTGAGAACCAGTGTCTTTTTCTGGAGTAGAAGATGAATAAGGGGCAGTGGGAAAAGATGAGGGAGGAGAGAAGTGGTCGAGTATAAATTATGGCGAATCTTGTCTACCATGCTGAGGTGTTGGGAGCCAGCAGAGTAAAAGACCAGGAGTGCAGTCTTCAGATACCTATTTTAGAAAACTTACAAGGAATATTGATTTATAATTTCTTGAATAGATTCATAAAGAAGGGAGAAATTTCTTTAAAAATAAGCTCCTGATTTTTCAGGGATAAAGATAAATTTGTTTCAACGCATGATATATTTTCTTTAAGGTCAGATTATAATTTACTGTGATGGTTAGGCCTGTGCAATCCATTGAATTAATGGGATTAAAATTTGTCCTGTAGCACTCTCATTCCATGTGAAAGTTTTTGCACTGTCAATTCTCAGGACATTTACTATAGGGACCACTATATAACTTAACAATGGATTGTGGCAACAGTGAAAGTAGAAGGACTTCATCCTAGTCCATTCTTCTATTAAGTTTGTCTCTACTTTGCTAGAATGGTGGGATTTTTTTTTTGAGGGAAAGCAGGGATTTCACAGACTATAGAAAAACCTATATTACATCTTGAAGTTTTAAGTATATTTGGAAGAGTAACATCAATATATTTCTTTCCCATTAGTAGTGCACTGAAGAGTAAATACTTTAGTGGTTGTGTGTGTGTGTGTGTGTGTGTGTGTGTGAGTGTATATGTTATGTTGTTGTATGTCTACCAATTACTAACCTGTGTGTACTGACACATTAATTGGTCAGTTCAGAGATGCCACGTGGTGTATGAACTGGGAATATTCCTCATCATAACTCTGCAAATTTTCTAATAGGTTTTGAGTATAATTACAAAAGGACTTCTGATTGCTTGTGAAAGAGGCCCCTTAGATGTACATATAATTTACAACATGTGCATCAGAAGCTCTGAGATCTTTTTTTGTCACCTAATGTTTTTCTTTTTAAAAAGCAAGACCCTTTGGGCTTTTAAAGTTCCAATCATTAGATACTTTTGCACTCATAAATAGTTATGACTTTGTAGCTAGTATTTAAGCAATATTTTGTTAACAAGAAAAATGTCCTCAAGTTTCAAAGAAAAATTTTCGCTAATGTGCAGTAAAAGCATCACTGTTTTTATGGGGACATATGAACAATTTGGAAAGTTTACATAAAAAAATGTGTATAGGAAAGCAGCCTATCATCTGCATAGAGAGACTCTTCAATAAGGAAGAAATGACACAATAGTGTGAATGTAGAATTATCTCTAGAATAGGAAAGATGAAAATCTTTGCTTCCAGTTAAATTTTACTCCTGCTGTGAGTATAAAAGAGAAAGATGAGTTAGGATTAAATAATACTTTGGTTCCCATTTTACTTTCTGGGCATCCTGAGACATTTCAATCTGATTTATGGAAGCGTATGAAATGCAATCTAACTTTTCCAAAAGTATATCTAAACAAATTATAATTCTATACAATGTATTTCTTTTACAGTATGTGAAGTCTGTCGTCATGGATATCCACATAATTTGAAGAGCATAATAGCACATCAAAGGAAATATATGTTCAGATGATAATAATAGAATAAGACTAATTTGTGGCCACATCTTCCATCAAAATACCAGATAACCAAAGTAAATATGGGTTTCTGGCTAGTGTAGATTACAAACAAAACTCTCTTTATGTAGTTGGTGGTTTCCATCCAGTTTTCCCAGAATTTACTGACATTTTGAGTAAAAACCATTAATTCCATGCAATACTTGGCACATGTTTAATTTACATGACAAATATCTTCTCAGAACTACAGTGTATGTGTGCCTGTATGCACACACGTATTAGTATGTAACACACATCTTGCAGTGGGCATGTAAAAGAAGTAATGTAGTAAATTACAATCACTGCTTTCCATGCAAACTTTTTTTTTTTTTTTTTTTTTGGCTGTACGCGGGCCTCTGACTGTTGTGGCCTCTCCCGTTGCGGAGCACAGGCTCTGGATGCGCAGGCCCAGCGGCCATGGCTCACGGGCCCAGCCGCTCCGCGGCATGTGGGTTCCTCCCGGATCAGGACATGAACCCGCATCCCCTGCATCGGCAGGCGGACTCTCAACCACTGCGCCACCAGGGAAACCCTCCATGCAAACTTTTTTACAAATAATATTTGATAGAATACAATAGGCATTGATTAAATCACTTAAATTTAAGTTTGTTTTAATTGGCCTTTTAACTTCTTTGCTAAATTCTGAATATTTGAAAATTTGTTCTTGTCAGTACTTTACAAGTATATCATAGATAATAAGTAAATGATATGGAACACATTTTAAAAATACTGTTTTGTCCATAATACTGACTGTTCAAAAATTGAGTCCTGACTCCTCTTAAGATGAATCCATCTGTAATGGGTGATAGTGGCATAAAGACAAATTAGACACATTATGTCTGCCTTGAAAGAAGTCACAGTCCAGTAAAAGGGGAACAGACAAACAGAGGATATGGCATGTGGCAGGTGCACGGGGTGCTGCGGGACCACATAGGGGGGCACTTACCTCATACTTTCATATTTATTCTTCATTACACTCTTCTCCCCTCCCAGCCACACACTAGGTGTTTCAAGGGAGTCCTTGAGAGGATGCGTCTTTACCTGAGGCAAATGAAAGCCAGAAGGATATTCAGGGTCAAAAAATATGTGGAAAAGTATGGAGCTTAGAGAGGTAAGAGGGAGCAGATCATGAAAAGCCTTGTAAAAATGAGAGAGAAAAAGAGAAGAGAGGAGGAGCTAAAAGTAAAGGAGAAGGTAATGAAGAATAAATTTGAATGTGCCAGTATGTATTTATTTACACTCCTGCCTAATTGTAGAAGGTATAGAAAACATAGACGGTCTAGTATATGCTCGTGATTACCTACATAACATTTATTCCTTGACTTGCCCCATCCTTCTATCCTTTTTCTGTTCCCAGCAGAATCCTAGATACCCTGCTCTCCATGACCATGCATTTGCAGAGGAGTCCTCTCTACCCAACCTCCCAGGGAACAGATGCTTATTAGTTTAAGCCAACTCTTGTTAGTGATTGGGTTAGATTTCAATGTTTGATATAAATCTGACCAATAAGAGTCTTTAAAAAACACACAAGAAAGAGATGACCCTCTTCTTCGTTTTGATATTATCATATCTGATATGATACTGGGAGCTGCTGCAGTCATCTTGGTGCCAGCTTGGGGATGAAGCATCCCATGGAGGAGGGCAGAGCTGAGAAAGCCACGGAGAGGAGGAGCCAGAGCTCTGATGTTTGGCACCTGGAGCTACCCTGGGTCTAGACTCCCTGTTACATGGCACAATCAGTGTCCTCATTGTTTAGTCTAACTAAAGGAAAGTTTTATGTTAATTTCAGCTCAATTACCTGATCAATTAATGAGGAAACAGAAAATCCAGCTTCCTAACAAAAATTAGAAGGCAAGATAGTAAAGAGGGAAAGTAGGGTAGGGACATAAAATGAAGCATGGATAAGACCAAGGCAAACTGCTATCATAGTACATATGCTTCCATTTGTGTAAGAAAATGACATGTATGATACACTTACACACATATGCATATGCTTTTTCAATCTCCTTATATGAATTCCTGCAAGAACTCACAAAAAAATGGAAGTAGGGTGTGGCACCTTAGGATGGGCTTGGGCTCACTTATCATCATGTACCATATTATACTGTTTGAATGTTTAACCCTGTGAATATTTTGTTTTCACATTTGTTAAAGCAAAACCAGATGATATGCCATCCATATACTCATACAACATTTTGAGCAAAGTTTGAGAAAAATGTTCATACATTTATTTGTATTTCTCTTTTGTTAAGTACCTGTTGGTAGTTTGGGGTCCATTTTTTCTATTAGAGTGGTTTTTTTTTTCTTACCAAATGAAATGATTTTTAAGAACATATTAAATTGTTTGATAACATTAGTTTATAGCAGTTGGTTTTTTTCTCTCAGTGATTAGTACCTGATTGTTGAAAAAAATTACAAAAGGGACCACTGAGAAGAATTAGACTGAGTTCAATCGAGGTTGAATTCACCAGGAAGTAGACTTTGAGATGGAGATTGTCATACAGGAGATCAATTAAGAGTGCTCCCGGAAACAATGAATGTGGGAAAGAAGCAAGATGGGGCAGAAGGAGAGGTTAGCCTGCGATGAATTCTCTACATAGGCACCTACAGACTCCCTAGGGATATCTGAAACTGGGATAGTCCTTCAAAATCATCCCAAGTTGGTGACTAGGCACAGCCTTTATACTCCTCTGTTAATCAGACATCAGAAGCAGGCTGCTCCTGGAAGCGCATGTGACCTTGGGTCAAGCAAGTTTCTTCAGCTGATGCAGTTCCCAAAGAGGGCTGACAGGTGAAGACTGTCTGCCAGCAACACTTCAGTCAGCTAAGGGAATAAATCTTTCAGATATGAAGGGCATATTAAAGTGTCTACCACAAATAGGATTAGAGTTTCACTCAGAATGTGTGGTAAAATAAGAGGAATGGATGTGGTTATTGGTAAGAGAGTTATTAAATGATGAATCATTATGTCTAAGCTGAATATGTAAAAAGTAAATATATGAGTTGATAGATTGAATGAAATTAGATGTATAAAAGGATTAGTTTATAGCAGTGGGATTGAACAACAGGTTTAGTGTGAGTGAGGGAAATGAGAGAGTGAAAATGATTAGATATTGTATCTATGGAATGGGTTCTTCGAGATTAAGATGCCCAAATGAAGCCACTGCTGTTCATAATGAAGTACCTGGTTTAGCCTCAGGTGTGAGAACCTGAAAAGAGTTAAATCAAAGATCACATGAGTAGAAATCAGAACACTATTGGGCTTAGATGATTACTTAAACATCTACAAGGAATCTGAAGGTTCCAAGGTAAATGGCAGGCTTGGGGTGAAAAGCAAGACTGGGAAACATGTGCTACGGCTTTGAGGCATAAAAGAGAGTACACTGAAGTTCAATAAATGATAGATATGAGTCAGTGCAGACTATAGCAGAGTCACTTTTACGAGTGTGAAAGAATCATGGAACTTAGGCCTGTGGTACAGAAGAATAAATCTCATTTTCACCTCCAACTACTATGATGCTTTCATCTGGGGTTTTAGCAAGTTCATTTTCTAACTTCCCTTAATGGAGAGTCGGTGCCTGCTCAGGAGGGATTCTGGCCTGGCAGGACAGTGCTAGGGTATGGCTTGGTCAGCTTGTTGTGAACACCAGTTTGGAATGAGCAGAAGGATACAGGAGATGAATACCGGCAACCAATGAGAGTAAAATCAGAAAAAAGAATTTGTCGTCAAGACCAAACCCTGAAGCCCAAAATGGAGCTCAAAGCCAGTAGATCCTGGAAAACAAAAATCTCTCTGAGAATTGAAGCACAAATATATTCGTAAAACAAAAGAATCCATGAATTGCCCAATGTGAGATAAAATATTTTATTTCTTTTATTTTTTACTTTCTTCATTTGCTTACAATTCAGTCCATAAAAGCCTTAGGAGGGGACCCATCTCCTCTGGCCTCCCTCTGCCTCTCATTTTCTTTACTGTGCATTGCCCCAGGGATCTATTTCATCTTGCTGGTAAAGGTCAAGGAATAGTCATTCTTGGCACCATCCCGGAAGAGGGATGGTGAAATTCTACTGTGTTCCAGCCAGGCTGAGCTATTTGTACTTCACCAAAGGCATAATGCTCTTTCATACTTCTGCCCCATTGCTATTCTGTGTTCTTCGTTTAGAATGCTTCTCCCTCCTTGAGTGCTCGATGGCACTCATTCTTCAAGGCTATGATGAAATATTTCTTCTTTACCTTCTCTTCTTACCCATAAACTAACTCCCTACCCTGGTCCCCTTACTCAGTTAGTGGCTCACTCTTCTGTGTTCCCATAGTGCCTGGTATGTAGCATGAATGACATAGTTTTGTGATTCTGTATTTTCCCTTCTATATTTTCCATTAAATAGGCAACAACTTCAAAATGAGGCTGAGAGTCTGTTTACCATTGTAGCCTAAACATCTAACATGTTGGCCATGTTACAAATGTAAGCCAAACACCTAACATATTAGTTATCTATTGCTGCATAGCAGCTTACCCCAAAACTTGTGGCTGAAAACAACAAATATTTATAATCTCACAGTTTCTGTGGGCCAGGAATCCAGGAGGGGCATAGCTGGGTGGTTCTGGCACAGGGTCCCTCTGAGGTTGCAGTCAGCTGTTGGCCAGAACTGCCGTCATTCAAGGCTTGACCGGGTCTGAAGGATCCACTATCAAGCTGATACATGCAGTTATGGACAAGTTTCAGTTCCCAACAGGCTGTTAAACTGAGGGCTTCAGTCCCTCACAGTGCCATGTGGGCCTCTCCAAAAGGCTGTTCACAGTACAATTACTTGCTTTCCTCAGTGCAAAAGAGCTGAGAAAGTGAGAACATGAGAGGACACACATAAGACAGAAGCCAGACTCTTTCTAATCTAATCCTAGAAGTGACATCTCATCACAGCTGACCCTTGAGCAACACAGATTTGAACTGTGGGGGTCCAGTTATACTCGGATCTTTTTCAATAAATAAGTACTACGGGACTACACAATCTCTAGTCGGTTGAATCTGTGGTTGGCAGAACCTCAGATACAGAGGAACTGCAGAGACCGAGGGCCAGCTGGAAAGTTATACTAGGATTTTCGACTGCATAGGTGTCAGCATCCCTAACCCCAGTGTTGTTCAAAGGTCAATTGTTTTTCTGTATTTATTTGTTAGAAGCTAGTCAACAAGTTCAATACATAGTCTAGGGGTGAGAATTTAACAAAAGCATGACTACCATGAGGCAGGGATCAATCGGAACCATCTTAGAAGCTGCCTACCACACATTTTATCTGGTAAAATATCTGCTTAATCAATACTACTGAATATGTAAAGTGGTTGGTGATAGTCATGAAGGTTCAAGTGTTTCAGTTTTCAACATATTTGAAAGAATTGCTAATTTTTAAGAAACCATTACTAGGAGAAAGTAAAATGTATTAACTATTTGGAGTATTAAATAATTCTTTAAAATAATTGTTAAATATTTGTATTTTAAATTTTATTTAATTTTGGCTGCATCGGATCTTAGTTGCAGCACGTGGGATCTTTCGTTGCGACATAGGCTCTTCGTTGTGGTGCGTGGGCTTCTCTCTAGTTGTGGCATGCGAGTTTTCTCTTCTCTAGTTGTGGCAAGCAAGCTACAGGGCGTGTGGGCTCTGTAGTTTGTGGCACGTGGGCTCTAGTTGAGGCGTGTGAGCTCAGTAGTTGCGGTGCGCGGGCTTAGTTGCCCCGCAGCATGTGGGATCTTAGTTCCCTGACCAGGGATTGAACCCGCGTCCCCTGCATTGTAAGGCGGGTTCTTTACCACTGGACTACAGGGAAGTCCCCTAAATAATTGTTAAATATTAACTTCCTCAAATGGTACATAGGAAGTACTTTCTCACTGAAAATAATGAAGAGAAGATATTTGGGCTATTTTACTTATGATTTTCCTTCTTTCTTTCCCAGAAATGATGGTCATGTACCATTACTAAAAGTTACTTTAGAATCAAAAGATTCAATTGGTCTTATTCATTTATTTATTCATCCATTCAGTGAGCATCTTTTGAACACTTATTGTGCACAGGGCATTGCCCTTGCTTTAGATACCATGTTATTTGTTTTACAAACCTTAAATGAATTTTTACTTTCATAATGAAACCTTAGTTTTTAATTGCATAGTGAGAAGAATATTTGTGTATAATATGAATATGGAAGAGTAAATTTATAATATAGCATTCTTCTAGGTTTCTCCCTAAAAGGAAGGCCATTTCCATGGGAAGTACTTATGAGAGGGGCCTACAACCTATAGGCTACAAATGAAATCTAGCCTATGCTTGTTTTTGTAAATAAAATTTTCTTGTAATAATACAGCCACACCTGGGAATTCCCTGGTGGCCCAGTGGTTACAACTCTACAGTTTCACTGCCAGGGGCCTGGGTTCAGTCCCTGGTCAAGGAATTAAGATCCTGCAAGCTATGTGTCACGGCCAAAAAAGAAAGGTAAAAAAAAAATATAGCCATACCCATTTGCTTACATATTGTCAATGGCTGCCTTTGTGCTGCAACAGCAGGGTTGAATAGTTATGAAAGAAACATCCTAGCCTGCAGAGGTTAAAATGTTTACAATCTGGACCTTTGCAGAAAAAGTTTGCCAATTTCTGACTTAAGGCCAACAAATAAAAATTATACTTTGGGACTCCCCTGGTGGCTTAGTGGTTAAGGCTCCACGCTCCCAATGCAGGGGGCCAGGGTTCCACCCCTGGTAGGGGAACTCAGATCCCGCATGGCACAACTAAGACCCAGCACAGCCAGATAAATAAATACTTTAAAAAATTATCCTTCATGACTTGCTAGACTAATAATTATTAAATACTTGACAATTATTTAGTGCTATATTCAACTTTCCACAATAATACCTCAAGCCATCTATCTAGTTATAGTTATTATTATTATTATACATGTATATGGTAATAATAGCAAGAGCTACTTTAATTGAGCACTTACTGTGTGCCAGGCAATATGTTAAAATACACACATACATACACACATATCTTATTTATCCTTACAAAAACACCAAGAGAGGGCTTCCCTGGTGGCGCAGTGGTTGAGAGTCCGCCTGCCGACTCTCCCGGTCCGGGAAGATCCCACATGCCGCGTAGCGTAGGCCCGTGAGCCATGGCCGCTGAGCCTGCGCGTCCAGAGCCTGTGCTCCGCAACGGGAGAGGCCACAACAGTGAGAGGCCCGCATACCACAAAAAACAAACAAACAAACAAAAAACACCAAGAGAAAAGCACTGTTTCACAGATGACGAAACTGAGGTTAAAAGTGGCAGGATTTCAGGTTTGATTTATTTAATTCCAGAGCCCAAATTTGTTGTATATGTCTCCTCCATTTCTTAGTATTACCTCCATGAATATTATATTCTTTTCAAACTGAAATCTTCCTTATTCCACAACTGTGCCTCTTTCCCATCTTTCTACCTTTTACTTCTCCTACTTCCAACTCTTGGAATGTCCTTTGCACTCATTTCTTCATGTCTGAATTTCACTAATCTGTCAGAGAACTCCTTAATCACCACCTCTTCCATGACACCTTTCCTGAATCTCCAGCCAGAAGTAATCTCAGTCCTGTTTGTCAGCTACAGAGCAACTAGCATGGTTTCTGGTACACTTTAA
This sequence comes from Leucopleurus acutus, assembly GCF_964270905.1. Lineage (NCBI taxonomy): Eukaryota > Metazoa > Chordata > Mammalia > Artiodactyla > Delphinidae > Leucopleurus > Leucopleurus acutus. The sequence goes on along the minus strand of NC_139152.1, from coordinate 82,055,929 downwards.
TTGTTCAGTACATGCTATTGAATGATGTTAAAATTCTACTCTGTAACATTGCATATGAATTATTTTGTATTCATAGAATACTTTTCTTCTAAAAGCTCTAGTAAATTAGAAGGGTTTTTTTTCCTAGGCTTGTTATCATAGAGAAAACTGACAGTTATAATGTATAATCTAATGCATAGAAAGGGAATGTGACAAGAAGATGTCTCATTTCAATCTGAAATTGCAAGTATCTTCAGTAATTTGCTCTAAGCAGTTTTTATACAACTCATTTCCTTTTCATCAGAAATGTTCTGTAGCTGCAGGTGTGAAATGCAGGTTGACCATGTAAAACCATCGTGGACATAGGCTGTCATTTTGCAAAGTCCACTGGATAATTGGTAGGTTTTTATAAATAATATAATAAAGGATATTTTAGGAATAAATCAGTTTCCTAAGACTCTTATGTATGTTCTAGAATATGCTTCTCATTTGGATTTTCTCCAAAAGGACCATGGAATTATAAAAGCCAGATCACCTTTCTCCATGTAATTAAGGACATTTATGACAGTTGCCATTGACACACACACACAGGTTTTATTCATTTTATTTCACTTAGTATTTTTAAAAGATTGCATTGAGCTAAAAGCTGTGGAGAGAATAAAGGAAATATAAGTCACTGTGAAAATATAACCTAGTCTGGAAGAGATAATGAACAATGCAAGGTAGTATAAAATCAAATTATCAGTGTAGTGCTGCATGTCATGGCTTCAGAAGATGGAGACAGAGTCTTTTCTAAATTTAGCACTTGATTACCCACTGTCTTGTACTATGTATTAAATTACTTACAAGAAACATTCAAGAAGCTTTTGCTTTATAGTCTGCATGGACTACCCAGCAGTTTTTTCTGGCTTTGATGCAAAATCACTTAACAGTGCCAGCCCTTGCAGTGAATCATTCCTCAAGGGATCATCTCTTATTCCTGGAATTAAAATTCTGTCCCTACCAATTTGTGTTAATAGCTAAGATACTGGTCTCAAATCCTGCCCAAGTACTCACAGTCATTACTCTAGATGTATTACCTACAAAGTACTACTATTTATTTTCTTGCTTTTCCCTCTAGATTTTCTTTCCTCTTCTATATTTTAGTTTAATTCTGATAATATTTGGTTTAATAGGGAAAATGGAAACTCAAATTTATTAACTGCATACTATGTCATTATGTGCTAGTTCTTTTTCATTTGTGTTCTCTCACCTTTTTCTGCACACATAAACCCTAGAATGTAGTTATTAATCCTCATTTTTAAAGAAAAACTGAAATTCAGAGCAGTTAAATGAATTGTCTAACATTGAACAGGCAAGTTTTCCACAGACTCCAGCATCTGGTATTAGAATGTGAGTTTGGATGCTTTTTTGAATTAATATTTACTAATAGACAAAGAGTGATATTTAATGTTGTATATTTTATTCTAACAAAAAGTTGAGTAAAAAGTAGCACAGAATTGAAGATGAAACAGACAATGGAATAGGATACCATGAGTGAGAAACAGAGACACAGAAACAGATTCATGAAGACTTCAAATATTGGAATTATCAGACAGATTAAAAACAAACCCACTTTACTTGCTGCTTCTAATCAATAAAAGCAAGCCTGAAAATGTTGTTAGGGAATTGAAAATGCTAAATGATGATCAATGTATTTGAAAAAGAACCAAATAGAAATTTTAGAACTGAAAAGCATAACTGAAAGTAAGAAAAAGGTTTGATAGCAGACTAGACACAGCTGAAGAAAGAACCAGTAAGCTGGAAAATGAGTGTAAGAAACTATTCAGAATGCAGTACAGAGAGAAAAACGATGAAAGTACAAAAGAGAGAATAAATGATAAGGAGAATAAAGTCTGACATTATTTCACTGGAGTCCAAAAGGAGAGAAAAGAGAAAATGGGGTAGAGGCAATATCTGAAGTGATATGGTAAGGAGTATATGCTCCTCCAATAGTCTTTCCTATTTCTGCTTATCAAAACTACATCCTTTCAGTTCCTCAGGCCAAAAATCTTAGTCATGCCTGCCCTCTCTATTTCTCTTCTACCCTGTATCCAACACATCAAGAAATTCTATTAGTCTACCTTCAAGATACATCCAGAATCCAACCACTTATCACCAACTCAAATGCAAATGCCCTGATCTATCCTGGGTCACTGGTCTTAACAGATCTCCTTGCTTCCAGGTATTATACCATATAGTACACACAAGGGTACCCTAGGATGTTTTTATGGTTGACATTTTCTGTTTTTATTATTTTTTTCTTATTGTCTCCATGTTCTACTTTGTTTTTGTGGAGTTGGTTAACTCTGTTCAGAAGTAGAGACTGCCCATACCTTGACTATGGCAATAGTCTTCAGGCTCTGCCCCTTCCAGTCACTTTTGCATACCGATGGCATGCTAACCAGCAGAAGGGCAATCTAGAATTTCTTGTCTTCCACTTACTGGAAATATAACTTTGTGATTACCTTTTCTGTAAAAGGAGAATGGTAATAATAGAAGCTACTTCAAAGAATTATTTTAAGGCTATTTCAATGAGCTTCAGTAAGTAAAAGGAATTTAACATGCTCCCTGAGCATAATAAATGCTCAATAACCATTAGCTATTATTATCATTACTATGCCAGTCTCTGCTTAAATATCTTCAATATTTTGCATTGCCTACAGAATTAAGCGTAAACTTAACATAATAGTAAACCTTCTTTTACTTATCTAAACTTAGCTCCAACTTCTTCCTAATGTAATATACCAGCTTCATCTATGCTCTTTCCACCTCTGTGCCCTCATGTTTTGTGTTCTGTCCCAGCTTTCTTGCCTGAAAACTGCAGCTTTTCACAACCATCTTCCTTCCCAGCCAGTCTGATTTCTTCTCCCCCTGCTTTTTCACCATGCTTCATTTATCTGTTATTAACTCTCAAGTTATATTGCATTATAATTTGTTTGCATGTCTGATGCCACATTTGATTGCATACTTCTCAAGGGCAGAGATTTAAAAAAATTTTACTAGACTTTATTTTTTAGAGCAGTTTTAGGTTTACAGAAAAATCAAGCAGAAGGTATAGAGATTCCTCATATACTCCCTGCTGCCACCAGGCATGGCCTCCCCCACTATCAACATCCCCCTCCAGAGTGGTACATTTGTTGCAACCAGTGAACCTACATTGACACATCATTATCATACAAAGTCCATAGTTTACACTAAGGTTCACTCTTGGTGCTGTACATTCTATGGGTTGGGACAAATGTATAATGACATATATCCATAGTTATAGTATCAGAGAGAATAGTTTCACTGCCCTAAAAATCCACTGTGTTCCACCTATTCATCCCTCCATACCTCCTAACCCCTGGCTAGAAATTCTTTTCCAATTTATCCTTTTTTGTTGTTGTTGTTTTGTTTTGTTTGTTTTTGTGGTACGCGGGCCTCTCACTGTTGTGGCCTCTCCCGTTGCGGAGCACAGGCTCCGGACGCACAGGCTCAGCGGCCACGGCTCACGGGCCCAGCCGCTCTGCGGCATGTGGGATCTTCCCGGAACGGGGAATGAACCCGTGTCCCCTGCATCAGCAGGCGGACTCTCAACCACTGCGTCACCAGGGAAGCCCCCAATTTATCCTTTGAACATAACATAATACCTAATACATAATTGACCCCAAATAAATGTTTTTACATGTATGACTGAATGAATGAAAGGAGGAAGGGACAAATTAGAGAGAATGAACGCATCTTGTCATTCTTGCTGGCTGATGTTTTGTCTCTGTTTCAGTGGTTACTCATACTACCTTAGCCTACTCAGAAGATCACCCCCACAAACTACCGTCTTTCAGAACCTGGCTTATTTTTGAGATGCTTATTCAGACCCCACCATATATATTAAACCCGAATCAAGAGTGAGCTCTGGAAGCTTTTAAGACTTATTTTATGAATTATCTATTTAATTCAATGTATCACACTTGCATTTTTTGTTTCATGAACCTATGTCTGTATTCCTCAGTGAGACTAAATTATATTTTTGTGTGGTGGGTAAAGTTTCATCCCCTCACTTTTTATGAGCAAGAGGTGCCTTAGTAAATTATTGCTTTTCACTTGGGATTGTAGACAATGGCCATGGAACAGAGAAACTTGCTGGTCTCTAATGAAGTCACAGTCTTAGTCACTTTTACGTCAATTCAGCTAACTGTCTAGAACAAAATTATTGGGGACTAATTAAAAACATAACAAGGAAGTAAATTTTTTGAAGATTTGAGCTTACAACAGTTTTCCTAAAAAGTCATAGGGGATTGCCAAATTGTTGTCAAAATAATATAACTTCTGTGTGCTAGCAGGAGTTATTTACAGAACATTTTCCATCCTTTCCCCAGTATTTTAAACATTCTAAAACTACATCTTTGATCTTATTTTGTTTTGACATAAATTCAGGAAGAAAATGTTATACATGTTGCTGATTTTTAAGTCATCATTTTCTTTATTTGTGCTCCCCCAATACTGAACATAAGGGAAGATTACTTTGGATTTTTGAAATTTCATTCACTTAGTTTTTGACCATATAGGAAGATATATTTATCTGTGAGTGATAGTTTTTTTTTTTTGTCTACATTATAAAACTGTTTTGCACCAATATTTTTTCATCAAGTTTAATTCACTGGGATGCTTTTTTACAGTTTGAGGGATTTCTGGGAAAAATGCTTTGAGAAGCCTTGAATTGGGGTTTTATGAATCAGGGAGGTATGAAACTTCTCCTTTTAATAAAAATCAATACTCACTTGAAATATTATGGAAAAAAACTACTTCAATCATATAAAAGACATATTTTTTTAGTTAAGGTTTTAGTCATTTGTATAATGGCAGTCTTAACAATTATGCTGGATGATCTATCATTATGAATTAAATAATAATACTCTTCCTTCTTGGAACATTTCTACACGGGAAGGTATTTACCATTTTAAAAGAAAACAAAGCATTCAATAAACATTATTTTTAAAATATACTGCTGAGTGTATTCTTCACTATGATCTTGTAATTAATACCAGTTTTAAGTTGAAATCTCAATTCATGTTTACTAAAGTAATTTCAAGTCTTAAAAGGTAAACTGAGTGATTAGGTTCATGGTAGTTCTATTTTTATTCACAGAGAATGCCTCTGAGGTAGCAATTACTGCTCCAGGAACTAGTAACCATAGAAACAGCTCCACAGGCCCAACACCTGACTGCTCACCTCCATCCCCTGACACTGCCCTCAAAAATATTGTAAAAGTCATTCGACCCCAGGTAAGTGTCCAGCATGACATCATCTGCACTATAATATATTTCAATTTTGAATCAGTGCATGTACACCATTTATATTGCAATGCCTGGACTATCTTATAATAAGTAAATGGATTTGCAGATTAAAAGAATGGACTTGGAAGAGAATGTTTCCTTCCCTTGGAGCTGATGATAGACGTTGAAATCTGTATTGGCTTTTGGAAAAACGAATTTGTATATTACATGAAAAAACAAATTACGCTTACAAAAAATGGCTATTTCACGTCATTTTTCTCTTACAACATTTTAATAATTTTGCTCCAATTATTGAACTGCTACATGTTTTCTGGTGTTTCCTTCTCCTTTTGTCTTCATTTCTCTGGATATGCCACATTGTTTGTGATCACTTCTTTATCCTTCGACCCCAGTTGTTTATATATACGTATTTTTTCCAGTTCTTTGTGGCTTCAGACTAATTTTGTCTGTGTTTAATATTGCACCTCTCATTGCTCCTTATTTTCCTCCAGTGCTCACTTTCCTCTGGCTGTCTCTTTACCCTTTGTTCTTTTTTTCCATTCCTGTCACTTTTCTGTATGGGTTTCTTTCTCTTCCCCCTTCTCTTTCAGTTGGATATCCCAGTAGGCGGTTTGCAGGCAAGCTTTAGAAATATCATTGGGACAAGCTGTTCTGTGATATTTCATTGAAAATAGCACTTATAAAGCTGTTTGCATTATATTTTTGCCAACAGATGGACTCAGAACATGGAATTGGTGATGTTCTCAACCTGGCTTATTCTGAATGGGCCTCATAAAATCCAAGAGAGGGGAACTTTGGATCAGATCAATGCCATTCACTATCTACTTAGATATATAGTATGAACGAATACTTTGAGCCAATTTGCAGAACAAATATGTCTTTTAAGGTAGTTTTGGTCTAAATGAGCAATGATTTGTTTAATATCTAACCTTCTTTACCATAACTTTGGATTATTTTATTATAATCATCATCCTCATCAGTAAAATGGCATTTAAGCTTTACATATCCACTACAGCTTGTAGAACACTTTCATACAAATTGTTTTGTTTAACCTTTATCAGTTCCAAGGGAATGTATATTTTAGTGTTATGGATAAGGATATTGGCACTCCAAAGGGGCTAAGTTGTGCAACTGATTGGAAGTTTCTTTCCTTTCTTTGGTATAATAATTAATTGTCTCCTGCCATCCTGTTCAGAGGGTAGAAAAATCCTCATTAGGTTGTATAACTTGTTACATCTTTATGAGGCTAAAACGTACAGGTTCATAGGCATAGGTAACATTTCACACAATGTCCCAATATGTGCAGGAGAAAAATGTCTTCAATAATTCCTCTTCCTTCTCAGGGGAATTTGACCTAGTTCATTTAATTCAAGAAATAACCCTCACTAAACTTAGATTTAGATGCTAAATATCACATTTATTATCATTGTCTTTCTCATTAGATGAAGGTGTTTCTGGTATTATTGTGCAGCTGTTACATTTTCAGCATTTTAAACTATTTATGCAGGAGATTGCCCTATATATGTTAATAAAATCTATTACTAAACATATCTATCTTTATACCAATATAAATTCTCTAATGTAAATGCATTTGGTCATTCAATGAATGAAAAACAGATTCTTTTCTACATAATCTAATCAACTCTACAGGACCTTATTCCATGAATCCTCCTTTGCATACTCTATTTTGTTGTATTTTAACTTATTTTAATAAACTTTGAAGAAAACTAGAGGTAGTTTTAAAGCCAGAAATTTCATTTGACTCCATTCCTTGGTTCTGTCCATTTTTAAAAGTGTATGAAGGTAACTGACTCCACTTTCCTTTCTTAGATGTTATAATGTTGATTTAGGGAGGGAAAAATGAAGGGAGAAAGTCAGGAAACTAAGTCTGATAGTATTTAAATTAGAACCAATGCAGCCTGTATGTGTGTATGTTATAGACAATAACAGCTAAGGTATATAACTGGGAAAGAATATAACCTCAATTGGGCTACCCTTTCTTTCACCTCAGAGACATTGGTGCATTACTTATTTCTCCTCATGAGTCCTGATCTCCTGGGGTTCCTCATTCACTGTAGAGGGCAGAGAATAGAAAATTCAAGTGAAAGTAATTATGAAGGAGTATTGGGGTAGGACATGTGATTTCAGGAAAGGGTTTAGAGACCAGAGGGTGTGGATGGGGGACAGCTAGATGGATAGAATAGAGGACTCCCTGGTGTGTTTTGACAAGTCCCAGGTGTGTCAGGCATTGAACATTGTCAAGAACTACTGTTCCAAAGAACAGAGAATTATTAGTTAGCTTATATAAGAGCCTATACTGTGATCATAGGTTTAACCCTCTGAAGTGTTTGCTAATTCTCCTGGCTTTTCTGTCTGGAAATGCAAGAATGTGGTTTGATTGACTTGTGGGTATTCAAATACTTTTTTTTTTCATTTACTAATTAGAAAGTAATAACATGGTTGAGATGATCATTTCACTCTTAAAACTGGTGATGGGCCTTGAAAATAAAAGTATAAATGCAACTTTTATTCATGAATTTACATTTATCTGCCTGAGCATTAGCAGATGTGTTTAGCCTTATTGTGAGAAGAATGATATAGAATAGATGAGAGATAAAAACAGGACTTTTCATCTTATTCACTACAAATAGATACTGATTAGATAGAGCAAGTTAGGTTACGTCTCCTTTGCCTGATGCATACCTTTATCTAGGCTACTTTCCATAACTATAAATGAAGAATATCCATTGTAACCAAGTTCTTGCTTTCAGTATGAGGTAGAGCTGATTATACATTTCATGTATTTCTGTTTGGTGTTTTAATTACTTGGAAGCTACAGACGTTGCGGTGCTTTGTTGAGTTTGATTCTATTTGGCATATTTATTAACTCATTAAGTCATAGCTGTTAGTTCTGCATCCCGTATTTGATCTTTTTTTTTTTTGCGGTACGCAGGCCTCTCACTGTTGTGGCCTCTCCCGTTGCGGAGCACAGGCTCTGGACGCACAGGCTCAGCGGCCATGGTTCACAGGCCCAGCCGCTCCGCGGCATGTGGGATCCTCCCAGACCAGGTCGCGAACCCGTGTCCCCTGCATCGGCAGGCGGACTCTCAACCACTGCGCCACCAGGGAAGCCCTGTATTTGATCTTTTTACCTTTGCTTCTTTGGGCTCTTTCATGTCTTAAAATCCTCCAGATTGTGAAACGTTCTATTTTCAATTCATAGAGCCTGAAAGATTTATGTGCTACTTGCTTCATTTGTTTTTCTCCAGTGTATTAACCCACAAGCCTGAGTTTCTCTATTTAGATGAATTCACAAGGCTGGGTTCACTTACTTATACTTGAAAATAAAATTATTTTTAAATTTGAAAAAATACTTGAAATACTTGAAAAAATATTACCTTTAAAAAATTTAGGTAGGTCTATTGACATACAAGTTTTTTTTTTTTTGGCTACTAAATAATTATAGTTCCTTGTAATGGCTTTGTTTTTTTAAAGTTCTCCTGGTGAAAGTATCTTTTTCCCCTAATTGAAGAATACAATACAGTTTGATGGATTTTGACAGCTGTGTTTGTAGGTGTAACCACCACTCAAAGCAGGATATATATAGAACATTGGTGTTACCCCCAGAAAAAAGAGGTATACCTCATACTTCTTTCCAATCAATGGCCCCTATTCCTGCCTCAGAGACAACTGCTTTCTGATTTTTATCACTATTGTTAAGAATTGCTTATTCTTGGACTTTATATAAATGGAATCCTAGAGTGTGTGTGTGTGTTTTGTGTATGTCCAGGTCTGGCTTCTTTCACTCAGTGTAATGTTTTGGGGATTCACTCATGTTATTCCTTTTTTTACTGAGTAGTATTCCATTGGATTAATATAGTACAGCTTGTTTATTCAGTCTCCTGTTGATTGATTCTTGTGTTGTTTCCTGTTATTTTCTATTATGAATGAATATGCTGTGAAGTCATGTTCAAGTATTTGTAAATACATATATTTTCTTATAGATACCTAAGAGTGGGATTGTTGGGTAGTAGGGCAAATGAGTAGCTAACTTTATAAGAAACTTGCCAAGAGTTTTCCAAAGTAGTAGTTCCATTTTATAATCCCCAACAGAAATATCTGAGATTTTCAATTTCTCCACAATCTCTCCAACATTTACACTTACAATTTTTTCATTTTAACCATTCTTACGGGTATGAAAGGACTTTTCATTATGGCTTTAATTTGCATTTTCCTGGTGACTGGTGATACTGAGCACCTTTTCCTGTGGCTATTGCTCATTTTATATCGTTTGAGAAGTGCCTGTTCAAATCCTTTTTATGGGGTTGTTCAATTTTCTAATTGTTGATTTGTAGTAATTCTTTATAAATTCTCATGTAATTCCAAAAGATATGAGACATTTGTCAGGTTTATGCACTGCAAATATTTTTCCCAGTTTGTGTTTTTTAGTGGCACCTTTTGATGAACAGAATATTTTAATTTTGGTGAGATCCAATTTATCAATTTTTTTTTCATGGTTAGTGCTTTTTGTGTCTTGTCCAGGTTATAAATAAAGGTACCCATATTTTTCTTTCTAGAAGCTTTCTGGTTCTGGCTTTTGCATTTAGTTCTGTGATCCATCTCAAATCATTTTTGTATGGTGTGAGGTGGGAGTCGAGATTCATTTTTTTCCTATGTGGAAAAAGACCTTCCTCTCCTCGTTGAGTTGACTTAATGCTTTAGTACTGTTTACTACTTTAACTTTCCAATTCTTCATTGTTGGTATATAGAAATGCAAATGAGTTTTATATCATCCTTGTATCCTGCCACCTGGATAATTTCTTTTAAAAATTACAGTAGCTCCTTTAAAAATAATTTCCTTAGGGTTTTCTCCTCTCCTGTCACCTGAAAATAATGATGGTCTTACTTTTTTCTTTCTGATCTTTATGACTTTTATTTCTTTTTCTTACTGCTATGACTGCATTGCAGTGGTACACGGAAGGGGTAAAGCCAGAAATCCTTGCCTTATTTGCTATCTTTGAGGTAAAGCATTCAGTATTTCAACATTAAGTATAAGCTATAAGCTTCTTGTATGTACCCTTCTACTTCTAGTTTGCTGAGAGTTTTTAGCATAAAAGAGTGTTTTTTCCCATTTTTTCATTTTTTTTCTGTGTATATTTAGATGATCATATGACTTTTTTCTCCTTTCATTCTGTTGAAGTGATAAATACATTCATTTACTTTTGAATATTAATCCAACTTTGCATTTTTTTGGTTAGATACGTCTTGGTTATGATGTTTTACCCTTTTTATATAGTACCTGATGCAAGAGGCATTTTAGATAAAACATTACTGTGTGGAGAGATGGGTTAGACCTAAGGGAGTCAAAGATACCTGGTTGGCTGGGATTTGGGAATGATATTAATAGATATAGAAAAAACTTGAGCAGAAGTTTATTTTGATGAAGGAGAGGGTGGCATGATAAATTTGGTTTTGTAAGCTTACTGAGTGTGAGGCATGATATACAAATTGGAATACTGGTGGGGAATTATGGTGAGAGGTAGGAGCTTAAGGTAAAGATTTTATAGTCATTTATAGAATTTGATGGTGAAGGGAGATAGTACCAAAGGTAGTATGCTGGGAGATGTTTACACTTAAGGAAAAAAGTTAATATTTGTTGAGCACCTAATATAATTTAAGTTTCATGATTTTGGGGGGAATGGATATTATTATTGCCATTTTATAGGTGAGGAAATTGAGAACAAGGAAGTTTAAGTAATTTCTTCACATATACTTGATAAAGAGGACCTTAGCAAAAGAGAGAGAGAAGGAACATTGATAGAGTATAAAGAAGGAAGACAAAACATTTTCATGAATATAAAGGGAGAAAAGAAAACTGAAGAAGAGATTAGTCAATACTGTCAAAATTTGCCGGGAGATGGAGGAAAAGGGAGATCAAAATGTCACTTTATTTGCTGATTATGAGGGCAAAGACCTTCAAGAATGCAAATTCCCTCAAGTGGAGAAGGTAGAAGCTTGAGATGCAAAGAGTTGAAGAGTTGGAGAAAAGCAATGCACTGACTGTAGATTAATCTTTTGAATAGGTTTGTGGTAAAAGGAAAGAAAGTATTATGGCATTGTGTTGAAAGATGGGCATGGTTAAGAAAACAGTTCTGCTTTCATTTCAGGATGCAGGAAATTAAACCTCGTTGTAGAGAATAGGAAAGAGGACACTGAAAGTTGATTAGAGAGACATGAATGATGGAGACTGAAATGTTAAATTTTATAATAGAAGGAGTGACTAAATCTAATTAGCTCCAAAGTTCAAACATTCTGGCATTACTAGATGCAAGAGACACTTTGGATAAAGCATTGGTTGTTAAAGTACTGCTTTCTTGGGCTATGCCCTCGGTGGTAGTTTTAGCTGGGTGTGTTTTTCCACTTCTTTCTTCTGTTTCATGACACAAATCAAATCTAAAGTAAGAGAAGAGGATGTTTGAGAAGTGACCCAAGGTGGAGGCAGAAAAAGAGACTATTTTAGTACATTATCATAGATAAATCATTCAAACAGGTGCTTAATGTTGAACATTATAACAACATATTTTAATGAACATAGATGGATACTAACAGGAAGCCAACCTTAGAAAATTTGAAAGTTCTGATTATTTTGAGGTACTCCTGGTACTGTCCAGATCCTACCACATAATTTAAATCCCATCCTAAGTAGAATTCAGCAGAATGAAATGATTCCAGGCTGCACTCTTTTGCAGCTAAGGAGGGACCCTATGAAGAAAAAACAAAGAGGCCAGAGGGGCAAAGAAAAGAAAAAGTCAAGGGCCCAGTTTTCTCAAGAGGCTAAGGGAGATGATTTGCAGAAAGATGAGCTGTTCCTGAACTCCAACACATGATGGATTCTGTTTCGATCAGATGACAACTCAACTTGAAGGAATTAAATACTTTGGGTATTCTCCTGGACTTTCTGTGTGCTTAATGAACTAATAATAAAGTAATTTAATAATAAACCATACTATTTCTCCCATTATTAATGGTTTAGAACCGGGGTTGTATAAAATTCTTGCCAAATCTAGAATAACATTTTACTGGGCACTGTAGGGTTATAAAATACATATGCTAAAATTTAAAATTAGAAATGAGAGTGGGTATGTAAAAAGCAAAGACATATAACTCAGAATGAGTATAGCAAATTGTATTAGGTTGAAGCAAAAATAGATAAGGTATAAAAAGTTTTTCAAAGAGGTAATCTTTTAAAAATATCTTTTTTATTGAGCATTGAACCATTTATTTCTGCTATTGCACATGTGTTTCATATATTTCTTATAAAAACCCTACAAGGTAGGTGTTTTTTCTTTATTTTACTGATTGGGTCTGAGACTAGGTTGAATAATTTTCCCAGTGTTACACAGCCACTAACTGGAAGAACTCTGATCTCCTAACTCCAATAGTCTATTAATGTTAATTACTCATTAGGGAGAAAATAATCAAGATGGCCTATTGATATTCCAGAAGGATGATGAAGTTTGAGAGGAGAATAATAGATTAGAAAAAGGAAGAAGAGCGGAAGCATAGATGGCAACAGTTTGTAGCCTGAGGAAGGGAACCAAAGAAGACTGTATACTATCATTTGGAGTCTTGCAGCCAAAGCTAAGTAATAGGAGAAAGCTGAAAACAGAAAGATAATAAAACAATAGAAAATAATCTTATGTGAAAAAAAGAACATTCTGGAAAGGAAAAAAATTGAGGAAGAAGTCAATGACCCCAACAATCAACCAGTAGTCTTCAACAAATTGGAATGTCCTGGAAAACTTTTTATTTTTATTGAAGTATAGTTGACTTACAATATTATATTAGTGTCACATGTACAGCATAGTGACTCAATATTTTTATAGACTACATTCCATTTACAGTTATTACAAAACAATGGCTATATTTCCCTATACTGTACAGTATATATCCTTGTTGTTTATTTATTTTGTACATAATAGTCTGTACCTCTTAATTCCCTACCCTCTTCTTGCCCCTCCCCATCCTTCTCCCCACTGGTAGGAGGTGGGAATCACCCCATATTTAGCCAGCATCATCCTAAGCAGATTCAAATGATTTAGGGAACTTAAAAAGTCTCCCAAATACGTTACCTAAAAGCTAAAGTTGCTATCTTCAGAGCCAATTGTGGATGAGACAGTGAGAGTGAGAGCATCGTCTCTCAAAGGTCACATTTCAAGTGTGGGCAAATGTGATTTAATTGGCACTATAATAACATGTTGGGTCATTATAGGGCTTGTTCCCTATATCTGTGTGTCTCTTTCTGTTTTGTTATATACATTCATGTGTTTTTATGTTTTAGATTCCTCATATAAGTGGTAACATCGAGTATTTGTCTTTCTCTGTCTTATTTCACTAAGTGTAATACTCTCCAGGTCCATCCACGTTGTTGCAAATGGCAGAATTTTTTCTTTTTTATGGCAGAGTAATATTCCATTATTTATATATATATACACACACATATACCCATCTTCTTTATCCATTCATCTGTTGATGGACACTTAGGTTGCTTCCATGTCTTGGCTATTGTAAATAATACTGCTATGAACTTGGGGTGCATGTGTCTTTTTTTTTTTTTTTTTTTTTTTTTTTGCAGTACGTGGGCCTCTCACTGTTGTGGCCTCTCCCATTGCAGAGCAACAGGCTCTGGACATGCAGGCTCAGCGGCCATGGCTCACGGGCCCAGCTGCTCCGCGGCATGTGGGATCTTCCCGGACCGGGGCATGAACTCGTGTCCCCTGCATCGGCAGGCAGACTCTCAACCACTGCACCACCAGGGAAGCCCCATGTGTCTTTTTGAATTAGTGTTTTTGTTTTTTTTCAGATATATATCCTGGAAAACTTTTTAACAAAATGCCTGGCCCTATCCCCCAGACCAATTAAATTGATATCTCTAAAGACAGGTATTTTATGCAATCGTATGTAACATTTTGCTTTTAGTACCTTTTTTTTAAGAATTAAATTCTAATCATGCTCTGTCACATACCCTTCGTGTAACTTTTCTAACCCTCAATTTGTCAGCAAAGTGAGGATGGTGTTTGCCTTGCCTGCTTCTCAGGGACATAGTAAAGCTCAAATCAGATAATATGTGCCATGGCACTGTGTAAATTATAAAGCTCTATAGTGACCCAACTTGTTATTAGAGTGGCAATTAAATCACATTTTCCCACATTTGAAATACGACCTACGAGAGATGAACCTCTCACTCTCGCTGTCTCATCCACAGTTGGCTCTGACGATAGCAACTTTGGCTTTTAGGTAACGTATTTGGGAGCCTTTTTAAATTTCCTGAATCATTTGAATCTACTTAGGATGATGCTGGCTAAATATGGGATGATCCCCACCTTCAACATTGCATGCCTTAGAGATGTCTCCATAAGATAGCCATGGGAAGTATAAACTCCTGAAATCTGGGACATGAGAGAATCCAATGAAGATAAATGGCTCAGTGTTGGGTCAGGCTGACCCAATGCAGGGGAAGGAAAAACCAGCATCCAGAAAGCATCCACTGTGAACTGCATCTTCCATTAGTGACTAAAATCACCATCATTCTATATAGAGATCGTGCCAATCATATGTCAGAGGAATATTAGTCATCCTCATTTCTCTTCTTTTGATGAAATCCTGGCTGAATTTGTCCACCAGGAAAATGGGAAGTTATTTGTTACTGACACTTTCAACATGTAAAAAGAATTTTCATTTCCTTTTCTAAGCATGAAGAATAATTCTCTGAATTTTGTGCCCACATTGCCATTGACAAACAGCAGACCTTATTGAAGTGGTGATTTTCTTTTGTGTTATTCAGGTTTCTTCTTCCACGTACATAAAAATCTCAGTGGATAAGGTTCTTTGTCATGTCTTTTTCTCTAGAGCATCTCTAGGCACTCTGAATAAGAATGCATAGATGAAAAATGCTCTGGAAAAAATTTCCTTAAAAAACAATATGTCCAGAAAGTAGAGTTGGCATTATTACTTTAAATGTCTTAAGTGGTAGATTAGAATTTGAAATCTAATCTCATCCCTCCTATTAGGTCATTTGTTATTGACTTGCACTGGGTAAAGTTAAAAGCCCCCAATTACCTCTGCCTCTAATTCATGGAAACCTGTTTGACCGCATGATGAATAGTGTACCTAATGTATGAGGCTGAAGCTAATTACTTCTGTTTCCTGATCTTTGCTGTTCTGAAATTGTGGAATTTAGCTCTGCAAATATCACAGAGCCCATTGTTACTTTATTTGTTCATTCATTAAATAAACATTTAATTGAACTGTGCCTACCATATGATGGGCCTCATAAGAGGAGATTTGAATATGAAAATGACCTAAAAGAATCTTTAATCAATTGAGGGAGACTTGCTTTAAACAGATAATGTTTGGAATTTCACTGATGGAATTTATTGCTGGAATTCCCCATGGATCATCCTCAGACCCCCTTCTCTTCTCAGTCTACACGTACTCCTATATACTCGCGTCCAGTTCCAGAGCTCTAAATGCCATCTATATTCTGATTACTCCTAAATTTATATTCCAGCCCCAACCACTTTCCTGAACTCTAGGCTCATAACCAGCCAGCTAATCTAAATCTCAAATTAAATATCTAAGAAGCATTTTAAGCTTAACATTTGTGGCGCTAAACTTTGTATTTCAGTTAATAGCAGCTCAGGCTAAGAGACTTGACCCCATCGTTGATTCTTTTCTTTCTCTTACTCCCTCACATCCAATCCAACAGAAAACCCAAGAGGCCAGCAATCCTCAAAGTGTGGTTTGGGACCGCTTGGCAGTCTCCAAGACCCTTTCAGAAGATCTGTGAGGTCAAAGATATTTTCATAATAGTACAAAGAGATTTTGCCTTTTACACTCTTTATTTTTACACCAGTACTTAGTGGAGTTTTCCATCGTTGCACTGTGATGTTCAGTGACATCATAGCTCTGATGGCTCATGAAATGTGCACTTGTGTATTCTTATGTCTTAAAAGTATCTCAGTTTTAATTTTTTATATATTGAATATTTACAGATATTATACCCTTATGAACAAACACTCTTTAGTGTTCTCAATTTTTAAGGGTGTAGAAGAGTCCTGAGATTGAAAAGCTTAAAAATTGTTCCTCTATCTTTCCTTTCAAAATATGTCTTGACTCAGGACCCTCTTATCATGTCGAATAAACCATTAACATCTCTTAAGTGGACTTTTGAAAAAGCATGTAACAACCTAATTGGGAAAAGAATTTGAAAAAGAATAGATACATGTATATGTATAACTGAATCACTTTGCTCTACACCTGAAACTATCACAACATTGTTAATCAACTATACTCCAGTATTAAAAAAGAAAAAGAAAAAGCCTCTTAACCTGTTTTGTTTGTGGCACTGATCGTTGTGCCCTTATCATCCTTTTGCAAATCAGCAGATAGACTTACGTAAATCAGATCATGTTATTCATCTGTTCAACCTTCTCATCTCACTCAGACTAAGGCTTACAACACCCTATATAATTTGATTCTCTCTTTAACCTCTTAATCTGTCTCCTGTCATTCTCTACCTAACTCATTTTACTCCAGCCAGGCCATCTCCCCTGCATGACCTCAGATAAGCCAAACAGCTCCTGCCTTAGGTTTTTTGTTCTCATCCTTGACTTGCCTGAAATGGCCTTCCCTCAGAGACCTACATGGCTTATTATCTTTCTTCCTTCAGGTCATTATTCAGATGCCACCTCATGAAAGAAGCCTTCTCTGACCACTGAATATAAAATAGCCACTATTTTACTTTCTATCTCCTTTATGCTATTTTTTCTTTATAACGTTTTTTCATTCCTGAATTAGCATTTATGTGTTGATTTGTTATGTGTCTTTCTTCCTCATTTGAATGAACATTCCATGAGAATGAGAACTGTATCATATTATTATTATTATTAAACTCTCAGTCACAGCACCTAGAACAGCACCTGGTACATAATTTGTGCTCAATAAATATTTGAATTAATTAACTGAGAATGGTTGGGTAAAGGGCAGTGAAGACTATTCTAGGAAGGGGGTACTCAAATTGAACTTTATATTTGAATAAGAATTAGCTAGATGAAGTGGTAGATACATAGTCCAGGGAGCAGCATAGGATGCGTAGGGCATTTAAAGTTTTTTGACTTAATGCTCTGACAAATCCATCTAGGATATTCTAATGAGTCAAGAAGTCCCAAGCAGATGTTCTACCCTCTTCCCCTCAATCAGAATGTCCTAATCTCTACGGAGTACTCATCCTGAGTATTGTTCTTGGCAAAAGAAGGGTTTTCATTGTAAAATATATAGAGGAAATACAGGGTTAAACACTTTTCTTTACTGAAGAATTTTTCATAGCCTTCCCCCACTACCATCTCTGGAAACTCACTAATATTTTTCACAACTAGTGATCTGTAAAACATAATTTGGGAAGCATGATCCAGGTCATTTGATATATTTCTTTGTAGCTGACCCGAGCAATTCCATTCTGGTTTGATTTTTTCACTCATTCTCTATGAATTCACACTGTTGAGAAAGGGAGCATGCTGACTCAGCAATAAGTAGTGTGATTCATTTAGTATGTTATATATAGAGTGGTATCTATACATTGTCTACTTAATCTTATAAGCAACCATGTGAGATAATAGGACCATTATGATTCCTATTTTATATATGAGGGAAAGTAAAATGAATATAGTGTGTATTGTATCATGCTGACAAATAAGTTTTAAATCAATTAAGTTAAATGCCTAAAACCCAGAAACCAGTAATTTGAAGGATCTATATTTTTTACTATAATACGGTATTATTTTAGCATCATTCTCCTTTATACTGATTGAATTGTACTGAATAAATTTGCTTCAAACATTATATTAGGCTCTATGAGGAATAAAAACATTTACATAATTCTCTGGGCTTAGGAGACAAATTAACTACATTGCTTTCTTCTTCTCCCAGACTCAGAACCAATTGAGAGATGGGATGCAGGAGTTAAACTAATTAAAATCAAACATCATATATTTAACTTACTGATAGACTAATTGGACAGTGTGATTCTAGGTATGTGGCCAGATGTGCTTGCCCCTGAATTAGACACACATCCCAACCTATCACTGGCATAGCTAGACAATCTACAAGGTGATTTTGTCACAGAAGAGCAGAGACTACATTATGCTGACATATTGGCTCTGAAGAGGAAAAACCCAGAAGGAGCAGAGATGAGCATGCTTAGTTTATTCCCCAAAGTCATTTTATAGCTGTGTAATTCTAGCTCCTTAGGGGAGAAATGAGTGAAGGGTAGGAGAATAGGCCAAGAACATTCCTCTAATGGAATTCCCCTTTTTGTGGAAATATGAGCCCAGAGAGTACAAGTTCAGCTTAATAAAAAGATAATAAGATATACTTCATTTGGTCCAGCAGCCTAGAGTGTCTGGATAATAAGACTTACTATACTTACTTGCCAGACATCATCTCACTCCAAAAATCTGCTCTTCCTTCCTTATATCAGTTAATGGCAGCACCATGTAGTCAGTTTCCCAAACCAGAAATTTAGGTTGCCCTAGATGTCTCCCTTACCTTCTCTTCCTCAGTCTAATTAGCCACCAAACCAGGATAACTCTGTTTCCCAAATATCTCCCAAAGCTTTTCGCTTTTCTTTTTTTTTTGTGGTACGCGGGCCTCTCACTGTTGTGGCCTCTCCCGTTGCAGGCTCAGCAGCCATTGCTCATGGGCCCAGCCGCTCCGCGGCATGTGGGATCTTCCCAGACTGGGGCACGAACCCGTGTCCCCTGCATATGCATGTGGACTCTCAACCACTGCGCCACCAGGGAAGCCGGGCTTTTCTCTTTTCTTCACTCCCACTGCAATTGTCTCAGTTCATCTTCTCTTGACTTGCTTTTTGAAATAACTCCCACAGTGTCTCCCTTGTTGTCATTCTCATCTGATTCTAATTTACCTTCTATATTTCTCACTGTGATCTTCATGTTATTATTCTTCTATATTTTGAAACAATCAAAGAATTATATTACAGCAAAGTTAGAAACACAATATAAAGATCTTTTTCCTGGGGCTTCCCTGGTGGCGCAGTGGTTGAGAATCTGCCTGCCAGTGCAGGGGACACGGGTTCGAGCCCTGGTCTGGGAAGATCCCACATGCCACAGAGCAACCGGGCCCGTGAGCCACAATTACTGAGCCTGCGCGTCTGGAGCGTGTGCTCCGCAACAAGAGAGGCCGCGATAGTGAGAGGCCTGCGCACCGCGATGAAGAGTGGCCCCTGCTTGCCACAACTAGAGAAAGCCCTTGCGCGGAAACGAAGACCCAACACAGCCATAAATAAATAAATTAATTAATTTTTTTTAAAAAAGATCTTTTTCCTGGAACTATATGTAAGATGTTAACCTGATGCCCCATCAGCCCGAAATGCCTTAGTGTGCTATTTCTTGCAAAAAAAAAAAGAAGGACATTTAATCAGAAAAAAACCCATCAAGATCAGATCATTAACCTTGATATATTACTACCATTTAATCGTAAAACCCCATTCAAATTTTATCAATTGTCCTAATAATAACTTTGTGGTAAAATATACAGTCCAGAATCATATATTGTGTCTATTTGTCTTTTCTCTTTAATCTCTTTCAATCCGAAACAATCTCTCAGTCTTGTCTGGACTTTTAAAACCATGACACATTTGAAGATAACAAGTCAGTTATTTTATAGCATGTCCTTCAATTTGGGTTTATCTGATACTTCCTCATAATTAGATTCAGGCTATTCATCTTTGTTACAAAGATCCAGAAGTGACTCTGCATTGTTTTGTTGTTGTTGTTTATTGCATCCTACCAGGTGGTACATGATTCTGACTTGTCTTATTTCTGATATTGTTCACCTTGATCATTTAATTAACATTGTGTCTCCCAGGCTTCTTCACTGTAAACTTATTCTCTATTTTCTGTAACTTACAAGCATTTGTGGAAGAGTACTTTGAAACTATATTAATATCCCATTTCCTACAAAACATTCAATTTTAAAATTTATTTATATGTATTTGTTTAGACCCATGTTTTCCTATTTTAGTCAATGAGTTTTACAACATTACTCTCATTATTTGTTTTGATACTTAAATGATTCCTGATTTTGCCAAAGGGAGCCCTCCTGTGTCCTTTTCACATATCCCCATCATTCTTGGAGCACTTTCTTACTTTTGGGAACAATAAGATATTCTAAACTTATATATAGTTTTCCAGTCCCAGATATGGAATCAGCCATTTCGCCAAGAAACCCAATTTCTTTAGTGGAAAATGGTAGCTAGATGCCAAGATTTAGGCACTAGGTATATTTATTACTGTTAGGATGTCACCACTGCAAGACCCTCTCAGTGCACAGAGCTAGGAAATATTTACATGTTTGGACAATATGTATACATGTGTATATACAAGTATATTTATGTATATGCATCTATTTTATATACCCATCTTTATAGATATTGAAATTCATGAGTTCATAGTGATACTGTGATTTCAGTGTGAACACCACAGAATTCATTTTCATATTTGTAATTTATTTTCTGATAGTTAGAAACATGACCTCCATTATCCTTAATGTATTTAGTTATTTGATCTGGTTCCTAACACCATTTAGGGCTATCCCCATATGTATACACCAGCCTCACCCCATTTGGATTCTGCCTCCCCGTGCCAGCCCACCCCCACATAGATGCCATTTCACGCTGCTCAGGGTGTGTCACACACCATGCAGTCCACCCTCCCCTTACCTTCTGTGTGCTCTGACTCTCCGCTTTGGGCTGAGCCTTGGTGAGTCCCCTCTTCACTCTGGCATTGCTTTGACTCTTCACCCCAGCTGCCCTCCACACACTGTTGAGATGTGTGACACCCAAGCCAGGCCTTTCCTCTGTGGGGCTACCCTCCTCACCTTGTGTAGGCTTTGTCCTCCAGTGCCAGATTCTCCCCCTGGGTGGCAAATGATCTTTTTACACTGTCAACCTGATCATGTTATTCACCTTTGTAAAATACTCGTAAGATGCTTATTACCTCATGGTAACATCCAGACTCCTCAATAAGGCATTAATCCATTTATCGTCTTGTACTGTACTCCTCTTTATGACTACCATCCCCTGCATGCAATCACACTAAACTCTTACAACTCCTGAAAGGAAACTTGTTCTCTCACACTTTCTGACACAGTCTGGAATGTGTTTCCTTCTTTCTATTCCTAGTTAACATCTACTCTTCCTTCAGGATAAGATCACCGAATTAACCCTTCCTTACTCCATCTCCAGTGAGATGCGCTTATCCATTCATCCATTTCACTCATATTTGCTGAGTGAGTGCTATATACCAGACTTCATGCTAGGTACAGGAAATGTAACAGTGAGTCAGACAAAAAGAGGTCCCTGCCCTCAAGGAGCTTATGTTCCAGAGAAGGTCGATATACAATGATCAAGTAAACAATAAGTAAAGAATGTAATTTCAGATTGTGATAAATACTATGAACTAACTAAACAGAGTAAAACAGAAGTTGGAGGAGTAGCCAGTACTTTAGAACAGAGAAGGCCTCTCTGAAGGTGATGTTTGAGTTGGAACATGAATGAAGAGAAACAGTTAGCCATGCAAAGAGTCAGAAAGAGAATGTTCCAGGGAAAGGACATATCAATACAGAGGTCCTAATGATGAGATGAACTTGTGATAGAGGAACAGACAAAAGGCACGTGTATTAGGGGAAAGTGCTCTGAGATGAGCCTGCAGAAAATGGGGAACTAAGTAGGTCTTTGTAAAAATTGTAGATTTTACTCCAAGTGCAATTAGAGGCCATTGAAGGGCTTAAGCAAGGAATGTGACATGATTCATTTACATTTTTAAATGAAATAGAGAGCAAGCAGAAGTAGGGGAAATAATTCAGATGTTTTGTAGTCATCCAATAGAGAAAGTGCAGTTCTTGGATCAGGGTGGTGCAGTGGAGGTATAGAATAGTGAATGGTTTTGAGACACATTTTCAAAGTAGAACCCAAATATTTGCTGTTCTGTTGAATTCAGGGGATATAGGATGTGAATCAAGCATTTCTCGGTTTATGGCTTGAGCCACTGTGAAAATCATGGTGCTATTTACTGAAATAGTGAGGTCTAGGTGAAATCAAGGGATTTTTGTACAATTTGTTTTGTTTTGGTGTTGCTGGGGGTGGGGAGCAAGAGTCCAAGGGTGATTTTGGCTGCATAAAGTTTGAGATACCTTCTAGATGTCAAGTAAAGGTAAGGTTTTCTAGTCCTTCCACCATGTTCCTTAAGCATTATGTGTATACTTCCATGTTATTTTTATATGGGTATTATAAGAGTCTATTTATGCAGCAAAAAAGATGAGAAAATTTTATGGAAACCATATTAATTACCTTACTATTTATAAAAGCAAAAATTGCAAATGATCCCCCACTAGTCTGTGAAATTTTTCTTCTTTGATTTTTGGTGTTTAGCAAAGAACGTGACAATAAATATTTGCTGAGTGGACTCAGGGATAACTGATGTAATTTAACATGACTTCTTAGGAAAGTTGTATGAGACAGGCACCAAACCATATTGCTATTTTACTTAAGATTATTTTTCCCTCAAATATTTCTTGAATATCAGAAAGACACTTTAAAACTGTCTTACATCTTCCGTTGGATTCCATAAAAAATACAACAGAGATATCAACACAAACAGGTATCTACATAACAATTGCAGTTATACATGAAATAATAAATTAAGAGGATCATTAGATTAGTGAAAACATATGAGAAGAGACTATTTTAAATAAGTTTAATCACATAAACAAACACTAGGCAATGCACTCTAACAAAATAGTGACAGTGATTAATAGCAACTTTAGAAGAGATATTTTCTTATCTTCTCATCCTTACACATCCTCTTTCTCTTTCTGTCAGAATAGTTACCAATGATTGGCTCAGCAATCATTTCTCTATTGACTAACAAAATGTTTGAAATGATAGAGACACTGGCTGTCAATATTTCAAACTTAATCTTAGAGACACTAGCATTTACTTAACATAAAATCCTCAAAAGTAATCCTGACGGAAAAGGTAAATAGTCTTGACTACATAAAAATTAAAAGCTACACTGCATCAAAAAACCCCAATTAAAATAGGAAGCAAGTAGCAAATGAGCTAGAGATATTTATAGTAAATATAAACAAACTGTTAATACTCTAATAGGCGAAGCACTCTTACAAGACCATAAAGAAGACTAATACATCTATGGGAAAAAACAAAGAATATGAATAGATGATTCAAGAAAGAAAAAGATGAATATCTAATAAACATAAGGAGAAATGTTTAACAGCCCTACATATCAAAGAAATTCAAAATTAAATTATAGCATTTTAGATTAAAAAATGGTTAAAACTTTTTAAAAAATGAAAATCCTATGGGACTTCCCTGGTGGTGCAGTGGTTAAGAACCCTCCTGCCAGTGCAGGGGACATGGGTTCGATCCCTGATCAGGGAGGGTCCCACATGCCACGGAGCAGCTAAGCTCGTGTGCCACAACTATTGAGCCTGTGCTCTAGAGCCCGCAAGCCACAACTACTGAGCCCACGTGCCGCAACTACTGAAGCCCACACACCTAGAGCCTGTGCTCCACAACAAGAGAAGCCACTGCAATGAGAAGCCCGCACACTGCAACGAAGAGTAGCCCCTGCTCGCTGCAACTAGAGAAAGCCTGAGTGCAGCAATGAAGACCCAATGCAGCCATAAATAAATAAACAAATAAATTTATTTAAAAAAGAAAGTTTGTTGTTAAAAAAAAATCCTATGGTGAGTGTAAGGTGAAGGCATGTGGTATAGGCATTCTCATAAACTAATGGTGGAAATGTTTCTATAAATCTTCCTGGTAATGTGAATCAAGAGCCATAAAAAAAATTTATTCTATTTTTAATCTAGTAATTTCTCATCCATACCAATGAAATGCTCAGAATGAGAGAGAAATCTGTAAAACATATTCATTGCAGCACTATTTTAATAGCAGAAATTGGAATGAAAATTTTTCTGTTTGAATGTAAGATAGAATATTAAAAGATTAAATTATTTTTGAAAACTAATTTAATCACATCAGGAACTAACATGGTAACTCTAAAAATATAAATTTGTCAACTGTAAAATAAACTAGAGTCTGTATCTATTGATTACTTGCAAATTTGTAATAAATGTGTGCTCATATATGTGTGTATAAGTATGTATATAAAATGAGTGATTTAATTTTTTCTTTATTCTGTGTGTGTATGTGTGCATGCATGCATGTGTGCACGCATTGTTCGAATCTGCTTCTGCTATCTGTACAGGAGAAAAAAATTATCCAAATCAAATAGGAAGTGTAAAACTCAGATTGCTTCTTCAAGTGCTATACCATTTTTCCTAAGCCTGTTCATTCACTCCCTAGCTAAAAAACCCTTAAAGTAGGTTTGATCGCTATTGCTTGATCAAATGTAAAGCCACCAAACTCACTAGGCGTTTATGACCAGGCCCCTGTCTGTTTCTAGTGTGACACCTTGAGCCTCTCTCCTCTTCTCTTCTCTCTACACCCACACCCCCATCCCAACTCTAGGGTCATTTTATTTCCTCCAAAGCACCATGCTCTTTCCAAACATATGCCATGTTTCTCCTCCAAACTCTTCCATTCTCTATTTCTTACTCCTTGCTCTGGCTTTTTACCTTTTATTCATTCTTTAGGACTCACTTAGACATCCCTTGCTCAAGGATGCCCTCTCTGGCATCCCACAGTGAATAAATGCCCACTGTCATCTCCTCATTCCTATACGTGAAAGGTACTTTACAATTTTCTGTGGAAAGAATGGCTAAAGAAGTTGTCAGAAATAAGCTTTGTGAGCCTAAGAATATTTAGTCTTCAAGAAAAAGTTTAAAGAAGTGGATAATTAAAAAAACTCTAAATGTAACGATAACTCAAAGTTTTCTTTAAACGGTTTAAAATTTGATTTAACTCATGTGCCTGTACTCTCTCCTGTCACTATAATTTTTTTTTCTGAATTAACCGCTCCTGTGTACTGGAATGTTTATCATGATACTTTATGAATTTTTAAGAATAAGGGACTTCTCCCACTCCCACCCTATAAGCGGTTTATTGTTGTCCATCTTTTTACCTGACACTGAATTTGAGGGTTTGGTTTTTTCAAAAATTGTATTATTTTTAATCCATTTAATCTATTTTGCTCATCTTCAGCTTTGAGTTATTTGGGAATATATATGTATTGAGTGCCAGGTCACCTAATGACTAATTTCCTTACTCACTCTGCTGTCCACATTTTAAAACTCTTTTAACAAGCGAGCTTCACCAAAATCAAGCAATAGTCATTAAGTTACAGAAGCAAAATTTTGTGGAAATCTAATCTTACTTAGAGAAATAGTACATGAAAATTAGTGTTGTCTGATGAAGAGCTTGTAACTAAAAATATGCAGTGTGATGTGATGGAAAGAATACTTACACTAAAAAATGCATTAAGAAAAAGTCATCCCTCAGTTTTAATTACCATTAATAATTAGACTTTTTCTACACACATATATTAATTTTAAAAATTTATGTCATAGTGTGTATATTGCTTTGTAACTTATTTTTTCAACCTAAAGGTTATATCCTCAGATTCTTTCATTACATGAAAGATCATTTTTAATGCTTGCTTATGTGTCCATGATTGGTTAATTCACCAAAATGTTCTAATCTTATGTCAGGAAAAAAATATTCTTTCATTTGTTTCCTTGCTGGATAAAGTACAGTCTATAGGGCATGGTACTGGTGATAGATACTCTCTAAATCCCTTTCCTTCTTCAGGGATCCTTGGATGGAAACTGTGTCAAGGATGGGAAATTTTCAATGAGTTAAGAAATAAAAATGGAGACAGAATCCACTGCAGATGAGGGTCTCTTTTCCTCTGGCACTTTTGCTAAGGTTGTTTGGTCCAGGAGTCCCATGGTTTCTGAGGCCAACTTCACTGTTATGCCTGGAAATAGCTTAAAAAGTGG
The DNA here is from genome assembly GCF_964270905.1 of Leucopleurus acutus. Taxonomy (NCBI): domain Eukaryota; kingdom Metazoa; phylum Chordata; class Mammalia; order Artiodactyla; family Delphinidae; genus Leucopleurus; species Leucopleurus acutus. Next base: position 82,029,572 of record NC_139152.1, on the reverse strand, counting down.
CCTTTGAGGACAATGTCAGCCCCAGCATCTGAGGCATAAGAGAGGATATCATCATTAAAGTCACAGGAGACAACTTGGTCTTTAGTGTAGCCCAGGGTGCCCTCCCTTTTAAGGGGTCCCTCTGACATCTGCTAACTAGTATGTTCTCCAGGTCAGATCCTTGATAAACATTGTGACAGTAGGGACTTGTAAGGTCATGCCATCAGACATGGATCAGCTTATCCACAGCCTGGGCAGTGTCAGTGGTCAGTGGATGCAGTGATGATATTTTGGGCAACACTATAGCCATCATACAAGTTTGCCATCCTTGGACTTACATGGGCAGTGATAGCATGGGCTATGGTCATTGGTCCCTTCACAATGCTAAAGTTGTTATAAATGACCTTGGCAGGGGAGGCAAGCAAAGCAGTTGGTGATACAGAAAGCATTGCTATCAACCTTGAAGGAGTTATCACAGTTCTCATGGTTCCTTATAATCACAAACACAGGGACATTGATAGAGTGGCAGAGATGATGACCCCCTTGGCTCTGTTCTTTAGGTGTGCCTCAGTCTTCTCCAGGGTGTGAAGATACCAGTGAAAACCACCATATACTTAGCACAAGCATTATTCTTTTTTCGGTTGTTGGGATCTTGCTTCTGGAAGATGGAGATGGGCTTCCCGTTTATCACACAGTTTTGGTTCTCAGCCTTGATCATGCCCTTCTACTTGCATAGAAGAGTCATACTGGAAAGTGAAGAAGATGTAGTCTATAAAGGGTCACAAGTGGTGATAATATCCATGGCACATTATAGTTATATAGGTTCTAATGTATTTTCCAGGTAATCCTTAAGATAGGACAATGTTTGATGACATGGGGGATTTTAACACTGCTGCTACTAGCACAATTAGAATATCCCAATCATTTAAGAAAGAAAGAAGAAAATGAGGAAGGGAAGGAAAGGAGGGAAGGAGAGGGGAAGGAGAAGGAGGAAGAATAAAAAAAATAAATAGAAAAAAGCAAAACAAAAATAAATGTTATAAAATAAGATGACAGAAGTGAGACTAAACAGGACAGTTACATTTAGGAAATGTAGTGTTAAAGAGTTCCATTTTGAGAAAAGATTGTTGCATCAAAATGCAAACTCTAAAGTACGATGTTTGAAAGTGACACATATTTTAAAAAGTAAAAGAAAAATACTAAAAACTTAATGTGGAAAAGCATTTATTATGTGCAAAATGAAATGTAGTTGTCAAAAATATTTAAAACAGACAAAGTAGAATTCTAGATAAAATGCATTAGGAGCAAGCAGAATTTTTTATATTGATAAAGTACATACTCCATAATAAACATATAACAATCACAAACCCTATTTCCCTACTTATAATATTACACTGAAATAAATACACCTCCCTCAGGTAGCAACTAAAATGTCACTTCCTTAAATAAGCTGTTCCTTATACCCCAAGTTAGATTAGATCCCTCATTCTGTGTCTTCCTAGCATGCTCTAGTTTTTCACAGCACTTTTCACCTTTCCACTCCATGTCTGTCTTTTTCCCTAGAATATGAGGTCCATGAGGGAAGGCACTGTGTCTGTCTTTTGGTCAATATTGCTTGGTACTCTTTAACCTGGTAAGTGCAGAAGATGATAGAGCCAAGCTTGAGCCGTCCCAGCAGAGAAATTATTTTCCACTGATTTTTCTCTGTGTTTAGTGAGCCACTGAATCAAGGAACATTGATACCCAACTTTATGTTTTGTTTGGGTTTAAAATGTATCTGATGACCAACTTCTTTCTCCAGAGTTGCTATCTGGTGCATGCTATTCAAACTTCTAACAACCTCCTAACTTTCTTCTTGATAAAGTCACCACTGAGGTTCCTGGACCTCCTAATAAATACCATCCTTTATAAAATTGTTTATCCACAGGGGAGTAATAGAGATTATTGGGAGTGTGCTTTCTCCCCAGCTCCATGATCCATCAGGACCTTGAGTCCTCATTTCTCCAAATCAGGGATGGGTAGCTGTTTAGAGAAGTTCTACCAGGGCCTCTGTCACTTACTTCCCATCAGAGACCCCCCTGACAGCTTTCTGCTTTAGGCACTCCTTACAGTTTCCAGAACAGCTATTTTAAATACTGATAAAATAAGTCTATGTGCTGTATTTTCTTCCAAACTGACTGACTCCCACTTTCTCTTAAACACTCACTCTGCAAATGGTAATGTATCAGTGGGGTCCTGCCACTGTCCTCTCCATTTAATTTAGTGATTCTGACAGTTGTTAAGAGATCTGTATTATGCTTTAACTTATCAGTGTCTCATCTATGCTAAATGTTGCAGTAAGGGAAGACAACAAATATTTATCAGTCCTTTACTTACTCTGAAGTCAGCATTATCTTGGTGCTTCATTTACATTATCTCAGTTAATCCAGACGATAATTATATTATCCCTATTTACATATGCAAATACTGAACTGTAAATACCAGCACTAGGATTTGAATCTAACTCTGCCTTGCTCCAAATCCCATTCTGTCTTTTTTAAATGTTTTATTTTAATTTTTGGGGACACACCACGCAGCATGCGGGCTCTCACTTCCCCGACCAGGTATTGAACCCATGCCCCCTGCAATGGAAACAAGGAATCTTAACCACTGGACCACCAGGGATGTCACCCATTCTGTCTTGCTAATAGGTGTCTATAAGTTTTATCCACAGGAATGAGCAGGAAACATACAGGTGCTTTTGAATTTAGGACACTAATGAATTGAGTGCTCAATTTGCTCATTGATATAAGGATGAAGGAAGAGATTTTATAGTTATAGACCATATCAGAATTTAATGCTTTTGCTTCTTTAAGGGAACTCCAAGCAAAGTTTATATATAACTCTTGCCAATTCTTGATTATTTAGAAATTGGTTACTAAGTTTATGGGTTTTAAAAAATACTCGCTTTATATCCATATATTCCTTCCTGTCAGCCTTTCAAGTATTCTTTTGCCAGAGATGGGACAGGGAGAAAAGAAAAACTTTTATTAATGTGAATTTTGATAAATATTTTCAAAAATACTTAGCACAAAAAGGAGTTGAAATTTTTAGCTAAAATTAATTTGAATGCTTATTTTCATTTAAAAAAAATCTCTATCATCCTATGACATAAATTCCTATAACACTGATTACATTTTATTCCAAGGGAAGTTCTGTGTACTTATTCTTAAAACTTCATGTCGTCTTAAATTCATCCATGTAAGTACTTGTTTGTCACATCTTTCTGGTTGAAACCTTAACTTCTTTCTCCCTTCTACTATTTATTTACTTCTTGGTGATAACCCTTATGGCAGTTGCTTTTACAAATATCCTGGGGAAAACGTTCTTTTAAGATATCATTTACTTACCAAACAAACAAACAAAAAACATTATTTTTATTATATAGAAAGACATTTTGGGCAATTATAGAGAAAAGGTAGCATGGTGTAACGTGACGTGTATGCATTGCTTTGAAGTATTGAGAGAGCTAGATTCTAAAACTCTTTGAAATTTAGAGTGTCCTCTGAGAAGTTTCAATTTCCCCATCTGTAAAATGTGGTAAATAATATGTACTTTAGTAGAGCTATTTTGGTGTCTGCAGGGAAAAATATGTAGGATACCTGGCACAATGTGTATTTAATGAGAGCTACTATTAGTAAAGTAATGATGTAAATTAAGAACTAAAAAGCAGAATAATTTTTGTTAGAATAAAATGCAGTGCATACCACACCTTTATCTGTTAGCATCAAGGCCTGGCCCCACCCAAGAGCCTATAGGCTCCAGTGCTAAGATGCCTCAGTCCAAAGAACTAACTGGGCAGAGACACAGCCCCACCCATCAACAGACAGGCTACCTCTATACATGCCCCTTGACATGGCCCTGCCACCAGAGGGCCAAGACCGAGCTCCACCCACCAGTGGACAGGCACCAACCCCTGCTACCAGGAAACTTCTAGACCAGCTTCACCCACCAGGGGGCAGACACCGGAAGCAAGAAAACTACCATCTCACAGCCTACATAATAAGTCTGCAAATACAGGCCAAACCCTACCTACCCTAGGACAAGCTGACCCCTGGCCCTTGGGTGTTGAAAAGGGAGTACACTACTGGGACCTATTGAGTTCTCCTACAGAAGGCCACTTCTCCAAGGTTGAGAAATGTAACTAACCTACCATATACAGAAAAATACAGATAGCAACATAGACACAATGAGATGGAAGAGGAATATGTTCCAGATGAAGGAACAAGATAAAATCCTGGAATAACAACTAAGTGACATGGAGATAAGCAGTCTACCTGAGAAAGAGTTCAAAGTAATGATCATGAAGATGATCCAGTAACTCAGGAGGAGAATGGATGTACAGAGTGAGAAGTTAGAAGTTTTTAACAAAGAGACATTATGAAGAACAACCAAACAGAGTTGAACAATACAATAACTGAAATGAAAAATACACTAGTAGGAATCATTAGTAGACTAAATGAGGCAGAAGAGTGAATCAATAAGCTGGAAGACAGAGTAATGAAAATCACTACCACAGAACAGAAACAAGAAAAAAGAATGAAAAGAAATGAGGACAGTTTAAGAGACCTCTGGGACAATATCAGGTGTGCTAATATTCGCATTGTAGGGGTCTCAGAAGGAGAAGAGAGAGAGAAAGGGCCTGAGAAAATATTTGAAGAGATAATAACTGAAAACTTCCCTAACCTGGGAAAGGAAACAGTCACTCAAAGTCAGGAAGCACAGAGTACCATACAGGATTAACCCAAAGAGGGACACACCAAGATACATTGTAATCAAAATGACAAAAATCAAAGTTAAAGAATATTAAAAGCAACAAGGGAAAAGTAAAAAATAACATTTCGGTAACTCTCATAAGACTATCAGCTGATTTTTTAGCAGAAACTGCAGACCAGAGGGAATGGCATAATATATTTAAAGTAATGAAAAAGAAAAGTCTACAAACAAGAATACTTTACCCAGCAAGGCTTTTGTTCATATTTGGTGGAGAAATCAAAAGCTTTACAGACAAGCAAATGCTAAAAGAATTCAGCACTACCAAACCAGCTTTACAACAAATGCTAAAGGATCTACTCTAGGCAGAAAAGAAAAAGCCACAACTAGAAACAAGAAAAATTATAAAATGGAAAAGCTCACCAGTTTAGGGTTAGGGTTAGGGTTAGGCAAACATACAGTAAAGGTAGGGACTCATCCACACACAAAGCTAGTAGGGAGGTTATAAGACAAAGTAGTAAAATCATCTGTATCCATAATAAGCGATTAAGGGGTACACAAAACAACTAGATGTAAAATATGATACCAATAACAGTAATCGTGATGGGATGAGAGCACACATGTGGGCTATTTTAAATGCATTTGAAATTAAGAAGTCAGCAACTTAAAACAATCATGAATATATATAGACTGCTATATAAAAACCTCATGGAAACTGCAAATCAAAAAACTATAGTAGATATACAGATGAAAAAGAAAAAGAGAATTGAAACATAACACTAAAGATAGTCATCAAATCACAAGAGAAGAGAACAAAGGAAGAAAGGGGGGAAAAAAGACCTGCAAAAACGAAACCAAAACAATTAACAAAATGGCAATAAGAATATACATATTGATAATTACCTTAAATGTAAATGGATTAAATGCTCCAGCAAAGAGACATAGAGTGGCTGAATGGTACACAAACAAGACTCATATATATGTCTGTAAGAGACTCACTTCAGATCTAGAGACACATACAGATTGAAAGTGAGGGGATGGAACAAGGTATTCCATGCAAATGGAAATCAAAAGAAAGCTGGAGTAGCAATATTCATATCAGACAAAATAAATTTTAAAATAAAGATTGTTACAAGAGACAAGGAAGGACACTCTGTAATGATCAAAGTGTCAATCCAAGAAGAAGATCATATCAATCATAAATATATAGGCACTCAACATAGGAGCACCTCAATATATAAGCCAAATGTTAACAAACATAAAAGGAGAAGTGGAGGACAATAATAATGGAGGACTTTAACACCCCACTTACATCCAGATGAAAATCAGTAAGGAAACACCGGACTTAAATAACACATTAGACCAGATAGACTTAATTGATATTTATAGAGCATTCCATCCAAAAGCAGCAGAATACACATTCTTTTCAAGTGCACATGGAACATTCTCCAAGATAGATCACATGCTGGGCCACAAAACAAGCCTTGGGTAAATTTAAGAAAATTGAAATCATATCAAGCATCTCTTCCAACCACAACACTATGAGATTAGAAATCAACTACAAGAAAAAAACTGCAAAAAATAAAAGAAATCACAAAAAAACCAAACATGTGGAAGCTAAACAATATGCTACTAAACAACCAATGGATCACTGAAGAAATCAAGGAGAAAATCAAAAAATACCTAGAGAAAAATTAAAATAAAAACACAATGATCAGGCTTCCCTGGTGGCGCAGTGGTTGAGAGTCCGCCTGCAGATGCAGGGGACACGGGTTCGTGCCCTGGTCCGGGAGGATCCCGCATGCTGCGGAGCGGCTGGGCCCGTGAGCCATGGCCGCTGAGCCTGCGCGTCCGGAGCCTGTGCTCCACAGCAGGAGAGGCCGCAGCGGTGAGAGGCCCGCATACTGCAAAAAAAAAACCCAACAAAACACAATGATCTAAAACCTATGGGAGGGACTTCCCTGGCAGTCCAGTGGTTAAAGACTTCGCCTTCCAATGCAGGGGGTGTGGGTTCAATCCCTGGTTGGGGAGCAAAGATCCCACATGCCTTGTGACCAAAATACCAAAACATAAAATGGAAGCAGTATTGTAACAAATTCAATAAAGACTTTAAAAATGGCCCACATTAAAAAAAAAAATCTTTAAAACCTATGGGACACAGCAAAAATAGTTCTAAGAGGGAAGTTTATAGTGATACAAGCTTACTTCAGGAAACAAGAAAAATCTCAAATAAACAACCTACCATTACACCGAAAGCAACTAGAGAAGAACAAACAAAACCCGAAGTTAGTAGAAGGGAAGAAATCATAAAGATCACAGCAGAAATAAATGAAATAGAGACTAAAAAACAATAGAAAAGATCAATGAAACTAAAAACTGGTTCTTTGAAAAGATAAACAAAATTGATAAACCTTTAGCCACACTCATCAGGAAAAAAAGGGAGAGGGCCCAAATCAATTCTATCAGTAAAATCAGAAATGAGAAAGAAGTTACAACTGACACCACAGAAATACAAAGAATCATAAGAGACTACTACAAGTAACTATATAAAATGGACAACCTAGAAGAAATGGGAAAATTCTTAGAAAGGTAGAATCTCCCAAGGCTGAAGCAGGAAGAAATAGGAAACATGAACAGACCAATTACCAGTAATGAAATTGAATCAGTAATTTTAAAACTCCCAATAACCAACAGTCCAGAACCAGATGGCCTCACAGATGAATTCTACCAAACATTTAGACAAGCGTTAACACCTCTCCTTCTCAAACTATTCCAAAAAATTGCAGGGGAAGGAACATTTCTGAACTCATTCTGTGAGGCCACCATTAATTACCCTGATACCAAAAACCAGACAAAGATATCACAAAAAAAAGAAAATAAAAGGTCACTATCACTAATGAACACTGATGCAAAAATCCTCAAAAAAATACTAGCGAAACCCACAGATCAATTATTGTGATATACCACATTAACAAATTGAAGAATGAAAACCATATGATCATCTCAATAGATACAGAAAAAGCTTTTGATAAAATTCAACATCCATTTATGTAAAAAAAAAAAAAAAAAACTCCAGAAAATGGGCATAGGAGGAACATACCTCAGCATAATAAAGACTATATATGACAAACCCACAGCTAACATCATACTCAATGGTGAAAAGCTGAAAGTATTTCCTCTAAGATCAGCAACAAGACAAGGATGCCCACTCTTGCCACCTTTATTCAACATAGTTTTGGAAGTCCTAGCCACAGCAATCAGAGAAGAAAAAGAAATAAAAGGAATCCAAATTGGAAAAGAAGAAGTAAAACTGTCACTGTTTGCAGATGACATGATACTATACAAAATCCTAAAGACACTACCAGAAAACTATTAGAGCTCATCAATGAATTTGGTGAAGTTTCAGGATACAAAATTAATGCACAGAAATCTGTTGCATTTCTATACACAAACAACAAAAGATCAGAAAGAGAAGTTAAGGAAAGAATCCCATTTACCATCGCATCAAAAAGAATAAAATACCTAGGAATAAACCTACCTAAGGAGGCAAAAGACCTGTACTTCAAAAACTATTACACTGATGAAAGAAATTGAAGATGACACAAACAAATGGAAAGATATGCTGTGTTCTTGGACTGGAAAAATCAATATTTTAAAAATGACCATACTACCCAAGGCAGTCTACAGATTCAGTGCAACCCCTATCAAATCACCAATGGCATTTTCCACAGAACTAGAATGAAAAATTCTAAAATTTATATAGAAATATGAAACACCCTGAGTAACCAAAACAATCTTGAGAAAGAAGAATACAGCTGGAGGAATCAGACTCCCTGACTTCAGACTATACTACAAAGCTACGGTAATCAAAACAGTATGGTACTGGCACAAAAACAGGTAGATTGATGGAAAAGGATAGAAAGCCCAGAAATAAATCCATGCACTTATGTTTAATCTATGACAAAGGAGGCAAGAATTTACAATGGAAAAAAGACAGTCTCTTCAATAAGTGGTCCTGGGAAAACTGGACAGCTACATGCAAAAGAATGAAATTAGAACATTCTCTAACATGATATACAAAAATCCACCCCAAATGGATCAAAGACTTAAATGTAATAATACTGGGTACTATAAAACTCCTAGAGCAAAACATAAGAAACCATAAACAAAACAAAAAGACAATATATGCAAACTGGGAGAAAATTGAGAGAAAATATATGCAAACAATGCAACCATCAAGGAATTAATCTCCAGTTGGTAAGAATTGTAAATTGGTGCAGCCACTTATGGAGAACAGTTTGGAGATTTCTTTAAAAACTAAAAATAGAGTTACGATAGGCTCCAGTATCCCAACTCCTGGGCATATTTCTGGAGAAAACTAATCTAAAAAGATACATGCACTCCAATGTTCATAGCAGCACTATTTACAATAGCTAAGACATGGAGGCAACCTAAATATCCATCGACAGCTGAATGGATAAAGAAGATGTGGTATATATACACAGTGGAATACTAGTTAGCCATAAAATAATGAATAATGCCATTTGCAGCAACATGGTTGGACCTAGAGATTATCATATTAAGTGAAGTAAGTCAAACAGAGAAAGACAAATACCATATAACATCACTTTTATGTGGAATCTAAAAAAAGTGATATTAATGAACTCATTTACAAAGCAGAAATAGACTCACAGATATAGAAAACAAACTTATGGTTATCAAAGGGGAAAGGTGGGGGAGGGATAAATTAGGAGTTGGGATTAACATACACACACTCTCTATATAAAATAGATGAACAACAGGGACCTACTCTGTAGTGCAGAGAACTATATTTAGTATATATATATATATATATATATATATATATATATATATACTGAATATATATATATTGAATATGTATATTGAATATATATATTGAATCACTTTGCTGTACACCTGAAACTAACACAACATTGTAAATCAACTGTACTTCAATTAAAAAATAATGAAACAAAATAAAATTGGATGAGAGAAAAACTGAACACTGTAAAAGCAATCAATCTAATTAGAAAATGGACAACAGACATGGAGAGACATGTCACTGCAGAGGATATACAGATGGCAAATAAGCACATGAAAAGGTATTCAAATTTATTAACAGATAAGGAGAAGCAAATTAAAATAACAATGAGATGTCACTGTACTCCAATCAGAATGGCTAAAATCAAAAGTAGTAACAACACCAAATGCTGGCAAGGATATGAATGGTACAACAAATCTGGAAAACAGTTTGGCAGTTTCTTAAAACATTAAACACATTACTACCGTACTACCCAGCATGTGCACTCCTGAGAATCCATCCCAGCTATATAAAAACTTATGTTCACCAAAAGAACCTGTGCATGAATGTTTATAGCAGCACTATTCTTAATACTTGAAAACTGGAAGCAAACCAGATGTCCTTTAGTGGGTTAATTAAAGTGTGATACATCCAAAACATTGAATACTACTCAGCATTAAAAAAAAAAAGCTATTGATACACACAACAGTTTGGATGAGTCTCTAGAAAATTACTATGCTGAGAAAAACCAATCCCTAAAGGTTACATGCTGTATGATTCTATTTGTTCATCATTCTTGGCATGACAAAATTATAGAAATAGAGAACAGATTAGTGGTTGCCAGGAGTTAAGGAGGAAATGGGAGCAGGCGAGAAGTAGGTGTGGCTGTAAAAGGGTTAACAGGAGGAATTATTCTTTTTCTTGGCTGTATCAATGTCTATATCCTGGTTGTGATGTTGTACTATAGTTTTAATTATCTGTGGGGAAAACCAGGAAAAGTGCACATGCAATTTCTCTGTATTATTTCTTAAAACTGCATGTGAATCTACAATTATCTCCAAACAACTAGTGTAAAAAATTAAGTTGTAAAAATAAAAGCAACATGCACCTTTATTTGTAAAAAAATTTTCTTTCACTCACACAGTGATATGAACTTCCCATTTGGGCTGCTCAGAACCTGTCTTCTATAATCCATTGCATAATTAAACTCCTGCTGTTCTTAAACTGAAGCAAATCATTAAAAAAATTTTTTTAAAAAAACTAAATTTGGGAAATAAAGCTGGCCTTATTTTTAATTTTGGACACATTCGAATTTGACTTGAGCATCTTTGAAATACTAATGCATAGATATTTGAAATGCCTAATTCAAAAAATACTTTTTGCGAGATGGTCATGACTATTTTAATGCTGGGGGAAGCTTCTATAAGAGTAAACCTCATGGTTTAGAGATCAAAGGCTCTCCGGTTCTTCAGTGTCTACACTGACTCCAGAGCTACTTAACACTTGTATTGAATAAAACTAGAATAAAAATCACAGCTTTTATTACCCTTTCATGGCTGCATGTAGTCTTTCCAATTAAAGTTTGAATACGTTGTATGACAGGGGTCAGTTTTCTTACCTGAAGATAAGTTCTATATCTTTAGAAAAAGTCTTAATCATATTAACTATTATATCCATGATAAAAAATTGTACCCCATTTTAAAGTTTTTTTCCTTTAACTACAAAGAAAGAAAAATATAAACTGTTTCCAATTTGCATGACATCTATAATAAAAAGTTTAATAGTATCTACCCTTTACTGAGCTATTGTCTGCACTCCGTCAAATCTCTTCTTTATACTGTTTTAAAAGTGATCAAGACAGAAAAATATGAGAATTCTAACTCATCATGTTGAACTGATCCCAACTATTTGCATCTTCTCCACCCTTACATGCAATTAACATGGTAAAATAAATATAAAAATAAGAATAAATCCATAGTAGTGATGAAAAGCAAGGAGTGATGCTATTAGAGGCATTTGGGAACTTTTGAAAGATAAAAACAAATGGCTGAGTAATATTCCATTGTACATATGTGCCACATCATCTTTATCCATTCATCTGTCGATGGGGAAGGGTAAGCTGGGATGAAGTGAGAGAGTGGCATGGACTTATACACTACCAAATGTAAAATAGATAGCTAGTGGGAAGCAGCCATATAGAACAGGGAGATCAACTCGGTGCTTTGTGTCCAACTAGAAGGGTGGAATAGGGAGGGTGGGAGGGAGACGAAAGAGGGAGGAGATATGGGAATATATGTATACGTATAGCTGATTCACTTTGTTATACAGCAGAAACTAACACACCATTGTAAAGCAATTATACTCCAGTAAAGATGTTAAAAAAAATGGTGTTGGATTTAGGCAGGGATTAGTCCCAACAAGTAAAACACCTCAACAGCTTATACATGGAGAGTTGACTTTATTTTCCTACCACATGGTAATAACTCTCTCAGTAAGGTGAAGTCAGGTGAAGCCCCTACTGTGGGAACTGGAGTAGGAGAGAGAAATGAAGCATTACCCTAGGTAAACAAAAATGGTTTACCAGGAACACCAGATATTTGAGGAAAATTAGCAACCAAAAAGAGATGAACCAAGATCAACAAATAAAGTAAATGACCTCTGAGAAAAACAAAAATTAATGCCAGAGAAAGATTGTGATCAGTTTCCTCAGAAAGATTTGGGAGATTATTGAACTCAGAAAATTAGGAACAGGTCATTTTTTAATGGAAAACAAGTTATTTTTTTAACTTGGAAAATAAGAAATGTTATTGAAAATTAAAAATAGGATCATCATACCTAAAGTCATAATAATATGCCTAAATGTTTCATGCCTTAATCTAATTTGTTCTGATGTATTCCCCAGAGCCTAGAACAGTGCCTGACACATGGTTGATGGTCAGTAGTATTTTTTGAATAAATTATAGAACACCAAATAGTAAAATATCCCAGAATATAAAACAAGAAAGATCAAAGAGATTCAATATCCATTTAATATGAACTCTAGACGTAGGAGAAGAAGCCACAACAGTTATTAAGAGAGTGTGTTACTAGCACAGGAATAGATCAGTGGGAACACAGTAGAGTCCAAAAATGTAAACCCAGTCTATATTTGGAAATTTAGTATATGATAAAGGTGGCATTTCAAATCAGTAAAGAAATAAGTAATGGTATTGGGACAGTAGGCTATCATTTGGTGGAAAAAATACTTAGAATTAAATTTGTCACCATGTACCATATACACAAAATATTTCAGGTTGATTAAAGTTCTAAAAATACTACTGGTCTAGCTTCCCATTTTTACCACCCCACCTCATCCCCATTTTAAAAAGTATAAGAAGGCATCTAATTTTATTGCCACTGACTTGACAGGACATTGTTTTGTGTTGATATAATTTATCAGTGGGCCCAGTGTCTAGGAAGTCTGTCATCTCCATGTATTTCTACTGATGCCACTCGCTAATCTTCTGACATTCAGCTGTTTTCTCTGGGAACTCATTTTGAACCTTGGTTTTGCTTGGATAATTTAATATCGCCATTGACTTTTGTTAGCACCACTTTTTCTTTGTGCTGACACCACTGTATCCCTGTAGTCCTATTTGACATTTTTTTAAGGAGGTTGATGAGGTCCCTTTATAATTAAATTAAATGAATTCAAATGACTTAAAATCCACTTAAATCCAAGTAAGTGGATTTTTTAAAATGTCCATTAGTTTAAATAATTTGAAAATAGCAGAGGAAACATAGAAGTGGATATTTGAAACTTAGGTTTCAATCCAGAGAAAATTTGGAAATAAATGTACACATTACCTGAATCTCATTCTAGTTAGGAATTTTGTGTTCTCATCTTATTCATATGTGAATCATATCTGTCTGGGTTACAGTAATGTTATGAAATTCTTAGTATTGCATCAGAATGTTGTATTTCATTTATATTTTGATACAGCATAAAGATATTCTTAGGAACTTGGTTCTGACTGATGAAGATAATCCAAAATAAGGGTAGAGGATGTGTGCTATCCTGTATGTGACACCAGTAAATTCACACATTAGTCCCTTTAAGGTAATAACTAAGCTGGCACTGGCTTCATTGATGTGGGACCAGTGCAGTCTCAATAGGCCCCACGCTAAGAAGGGCCCTATGCTTGGGGTTTAATGCTTTTGCATAGCTGTCTAAAATTCTTAATTCTTATCTCTGAATTTGTATTTTGTAAGTGAAGTCTGTGGGAAGATGGATCACGTGCTGGGGCTTGGAGCCTTGGCTCATCTGTGGTCCCAGCTCCCGCCATCTCCCCATATTACTAGGTAGGATTCTTGGCCACCTGACCCCCCCAACTCTAGTGCTCCCAGCCAGCCCACCAATTGCTGATACAGCACTGAGACCCTGAGTGTGGGGATGGTCAAGATTGAGTATATGTACTGAGTTGCAGGGCAAAACCCCTGGGTGCCTGTGAGGGTCTCCGCTCATCCTGTTAAGTGTCCTTGTGCCCAAGGGAATGCAACAGTAAGTGGCAAATAAAAGCACCATGACAGATCTAGAGAGGGACCATGGAATAAAGGAAAAACTTTTTTCCCTGCTTTTGGAACAAAGAGCCCCACATTTCCATGTTGTACTGCGTCCAGCAACTCCATGTAGCTAGCCTTGACTCACAATCATTCATGTGTCTACTCAGTTTCAGGTCCTCAGAGATATTCCCTAATCACTGCATAGCAGGGATCACCAACCTTTTCTGTATGGGACCAGAAAATAAAATAGGCTTTGTGAGTCCTATGGTCTCTGCTGCAACTATTCAGCTCTGCTACAATCGCATGAAATATAAGTGAATGAGCATGACTATGTTCTGATAAAACTTTATTTATAAACATTGCAATTTGGGTTTTATGTAATTTTCACCTGTCACTAATATTATTTTTCCATTTTTTTCAACCATTAAAAGATGTAAAAAATATTTTTAGCTCACATGCTTTACAAAAATAGTCAGAAGCCTGGGTTTGGCCCATGATCTATAGTTTGCTATCTCTAGTTAAGTAAATATGTGTGGGAACAAGTCCTTTGGAAGCTAGAGAGATATGAGTGCTGGACCATGGAGGCAGGGGAGATATTTTAGAGGTCCCACTTATCTTAAACATTAAAACTTGGCAAATTCCACTAGTAATTTCAGTGAATTTGTGAAAACACTTTTTTTTTTCTTATACTGAATGACTTAGCAGGATTCCATCAGAATAGTTTTTTAAAAATAGAATATATTAAAATGAAAGTTTAAACAAATATTCCAGACCCATCCTCTTTTATTTCCATTTTTAATATCACTACCATCTCTTTATTCTTTTCTCCCATTGCTATTATTTCCCCACACAGATATCTCTTTTTTAAAAATAAATTTTTATTTATTTTATTTATTTATTTTTGGCTGTGTTGGGTCTTCGCTGCTGCACGCGGGCTTTCTCTAGTTGCAGCGAGCAGGGGCTACTCTTCGTTGCAGTGCGCAGGCTTCTCATTGCAGTGGCTTCTCATTGCGGAGCATGGGCTCTAGGTGCATGGGCTTCAGTAGTTGTGGCACATGGGCTCAGTAGTTGTGGCACATGGGCTCAGTAGTTGTGGCTCACGGGCTCGAGAGCACAGGCTCAGTAGTTGTGGCACATGGGCTTAGTTGCTCTGCGGCATGTGGGATCTTCCTGGACCAGGGATTGAACCCGTGTCCCCTGCATTGGCAGGCGGATTCTCAACCACTGCGCCACCAGGGAAGCCCCCAGATATCTCTTTTTAATTCTGCCTCTGTCCTTTGTGTTTTGAGGCACCATCTACTTGTCTCTAGGTTTGAATACATGAACATTCCTTCCAATCTAAGCCCTTTGTGCTAACTACTTATGTAATCATGAGTAAATCATTTAAGTGAGCCACTGCATTCTGTGCTAGTTAGGATAAGTAGTTCTAGGGCCACCACAGGCAAACCCAGAATCTCAATAGTTTAACATAAAGGATGTTTATTTCAACTTCTCATAAAGCCCAAGTTGGGTTGAATGACCCTACTTCATCTTGCAACTACATCATCTGGAGAGTAAGAGAGGGATGGAGAAGGCTCACTTCTACTAACAGGTCAATCAGTCAGTTACATGGCCTCAACCTAAATGCACATAAGGCTGGGAAATAAAAGGGAACCTAGCTTGTGGTTTTGTTGAGCACTAAAATGATGTGTAAAATGATCCCTTAAAACAGGGGTTGGCCAACTTTTTCTCTAAAGAACCAGACAGTAAATATTTTAGGTGTTGTGGATAATATGGCCTGTGTCACAACTTCTCAAATCTATCATTGTAGTGTTGAGAGCAGTCAGAGACAATAAGTGAATGAATGAACATAGTATTCCAATAAAACTTTATTTTCATAAACAGGAGGCAGGCCAGATTTGGACCACAGGTCATAGTTTGCTGATCCCTTTCTTAGAGCATGACTAACATATAATGATTCTCATTTTTCATCATCTCAGATGCTCAGAGAACTTTGGGCAATGACTCCTCACTGCCTCAATGTTCCTGAAGCTGGCTAATGATAACCTATAGGCAGTTCTGAAGAAGCAAATAAGAATAAGGTCAGATGATCAATGGTTTCTTCCCTTTAGAATTTCCATTAGCCTGTCTCCCTTCCTCCAGATATGTTATTTGAAGCTATGATGCAGTGAGATCATAGTACTCTGTTCAAAGAAAGAAAGGGAAATATCATGTAGATTTGCATAACCGTATAGACTAAGAAGTCTATTCTGAGTCCCGATAGCATCCAAGCATATATCTTGTGTACTTCTGGTATAGGAGTGTATACATTTGTATTTCCCACAAAAATAACCTTATCATTTAGCATCTACCCAATTGAGAAATCTATGAGCCACCCTAGACTCCTCCCTTAAAATCAACCTACACATCCAATCAGACACCAACATCTGAAGAGCTATAACCACATTAGCATCTCCTAAAAACATCTGCTATCTCCAACACTGTTGCAGCTGCTTTACCTCAGGACCCCATTATGTCTTGGCTGGAATTCTGTAACATCCTCCTAATTAGTCTCCCTTCCTCAAATTCTGCCCTTACCTGTTCATTCTCTAAACTGCTCAAATGATTTTACTGAAATACAAACCAAACTATGAAACCCTCTTGCTTAGAAATCATCCAGTGGTTCCTTAAAATATTCAGGTTAAAGACCAAACTCCTTAACATGGCATTAGAGGCCTTTATGATTTGTCCCCCTGCAACATCCAATATCTCATGGCTTGAACCCATCACTACCTTAGCATACTCTGCTCTACAGCCATACTGAACTGTTTGCAGTTTGCGCTCTCCTTCTCCCCATCCTCTTTTGTTTGCCTACCACCTCTGCTTCATCAAGAATCAACTCAGCCATCAATCACCTGCTTGTGGAAGCCTTTCCTAATCCCCTCCGTAAAGTAGAGGTTCACCTTTTATATTTTGTGTCCACTTATCATGACGCTTATCACTCTACTATACTATACTGACACATAATCCTTGGATTGCTTGTTTCTTCCCTCATGCACCATCCCTCCTCCCACTTCAAGTCTATAATCACCTGGAGAAGAGGGACAATGGCTTACTCATTTTATTCCTATCATACTGCTTACCAAGGTATCCACAATTTAGTATACACTCAGCAAATATTTGTACAATGAATTAATGCAGAAGAATAGTTTGTTTGCTTTTATGATTGCATAACAAATTGGGCTTTTCATGCATTTAAAACGTTGGGTGGTCAAGGTTCAGAAACGTATTTAAGACACATAAGTAAAGGAGCCATACATATCAGTTGGTTTGATCCTTGTAATGTTTATGAGAGGGAACATTGTATAAATTTGGTCTGTTGCCTTTATACAAAGTGAAACAAAAGCAAAACACAACACAATGAAACAAAACCACAATGATGGACATACCTGTGTTTCCGTTGCAGCCAGTGTCATATTCCATGCCTTTTAATTGCTGTTATATAGTCTAGTAGAAAGAATATTGAATATGAATTGAGATTCAGTACCCCCAAGGAGAGACATTTCATGAGAAACCAAGTCTGACATTGAACCCCAGTCTTTCATACTTCAAAAGCAACTGAGTCCTATGTGGGTACTAATTTGAATTTCATTACTGAGTTCATGTGTCATAATAATAAATGACTTACCCTCTTGTGTAACAATATATATGCCTTTCAACCTCTCCCATAAAAATAGTGCAATGGTGAAAGTATAAAGCATATTATGATAATCTGCACACCTTATGTAAAAAAAGCTCTGTAAAATACATTTCAGTATCATTGTCTATTTTAGATTATAGACTAAGTGATGTGTACTTTATAAAAAAAACATGATGAGCTGGAAGAGACAGGGTAACTTGAATATTCTGCAGGAAAATAATTGTGGAATTCAGTGATGAAATTAGCAAGTATTTTAGGGCAATGAAAGTGTTAGTAAACCAAAAGTTTATTTGTACTTTGGGGAAAGTAAAGTACAATAAACTCTATTACAAAGCGATTGTAGTTAATCTCTTATCAAGCATTACAAGAGATTGTTAATATTTCATTAATATGAATAAGAAGAATAAAAAGTAAGAAAACTTGGATTAATTCTTAGGAAATGTGCACAGTCCTGAGAGCCAAAAAGACTGCAGCTTTTCTGAAGGATGATGTTTGAAGCTCTACTAAGCAGGAAAAAAAAAGTGAATATAATTAAAATTGTGGAAAAAACCAGAAAACTGCTCTAGGGAATAATCCATTACTGATAAAGGGTATAGAATATATCTGCTGTTACTCCATGATTTTACCTTTTGTGTTTAAATTGACTTTTCTTGCTATTTGGGGGTTAATTTAAATCCTTAAAAAAGAAGATCAAACTCCACTACAAATACCAAGTAGATTCTTAGATCCTGGAAAATGTGCTATACAACTTTACTTAATTCTAATGATAAAATCCCAGCATATGGTACTTGGGGACAATATCTAATGCCACCAATTCCTTGGACTATATAGAGAATAAAAAAAAATGGAACTGCCTTAATTATGTTTCAGTGTTGTAAGGGCCCTTTTATTATTAGATTCTATATCCTCAGAGTCTGGCAAATGCCAAGTCCTTAATAAGTATTAGTTGAATGAAAGGTGACTCAAAATTGCAACATTCTGAATAGATCATTAAGAGAAATTCTGCGCACTGTATTTTTGCAGTCTTCTGGGAAAATCTAACAAAAAGTCTGACTTATTTTATCGACTATGCCATGATATTTTTTCATTAAACAATTTTTTATTATTTAACTAATCAAGGGATTATTTAATGTCTCTCTGTGAAGCACAAGTATTTTATATATAAAAAACAGACAGTTTAACTGAAAAATATCACTTAGATTAAATTGATGGGGAGATTGGGCTGAAGATGAACATGATCGTATTAATACTCTCATCATGCTCATTTATTTTAGCCTAAACAACGAACATCTATTGTGTCTTCTCTGGATTTTCATCGAATGAATCACAGCCAAGAATATTTTGAAATCAGCACATCTACAGGGTGTACAAGCTTTACTTCCAGCCCTCCTGTTAGTCCACCCACCTCTTCTGTGGCAACCACAGAAGTCAAGAACGAGGGAACTGGCCATACAGGTAAAGTAGTCATTTATACAGCTATATTTTTGAGCTTTTAAAACCAAAGCCTTTATGAGTTAGGGGACGTAAGAGGAATCTTCATATAAATCTCATTGTGTTTTTCGTTCACCTACATGTGTGGCAATGTAGAGGCTTACCATTTTTGTCAGAGTGTGGTGTAATATTCTCTTTGAATACACTAATGGCCTTTCAGTGATTAGATATTAAAGATAGTGGTTTCATGCCAGGACTTTAATGGCACCACCCAAAATGTGTGGAGAAATGTAATCATCATCATATTTTCAGGTCTGACCTTTAAACAGAACCAACATCTAACCTTTTAACAGTTGAAATGGTTTCGTATAGTATGTTACTATGGTTTCCTAATGTAATATGTCACCTCCATGTTACATCAAAAATTTTAGAATAGACTGATATTTAGTAATAATGTGGAAGGACAATGCTGAGTTGTTTTATGTTGAAAAGTAAAACTTTTAATTTCACAAAATAAAATGTTTAAGGTGGGCATTTATCTACTTAAAAAAGTAGCATTTCATTATCTTACACTTAGATGGTTTGTTACATATTGTATTTAAGCATCTGAATATAAAGGCATTAGCACATGGTATATAATGAAAGAGAACAAGTTCCTGAGTCAGTTCCGTCACTGATTTGCTAGATATTTTCCATCAAATCACTTAACTTCTCTGATCTTTAATTTGCTCCTCTGAAAAGGGGAAATAATATCTACTCTTTGGGTAGTTGTAGTAATAAATGAGCTTATTTATGTGAAGCATTTTGGAAACTATGAAAATTAATATTCTTACTTAGTATTATCATTATTGCTTAATATTCTTTTTTCTTCTTTAATATTATTTTGTTTGAAATCTATAGTAGTTTTAAGATAAGAAGAGCCTACTGTACATCTGTACTCATGCCAAGGTGGCTGACTTTTTCTTGACTTAAAAGTATAATCTAAATTAATGGGTAAATCTACTGTTTATTTTATAAATGATTGCATGCACAAAAAATTAATCTTTATAAAAATGTCAAGTATTAATAGAACAAAGACTAATACATAACAACCTCACAAGCGAATTGTATGCTGCAAAACACTTTGAATAAGTGACCCAATGAATTTATTATAACAGAGAGCCATTTCAAAAGTAGCCTGAAGTATAATTAAAGCTTCCTACTTGTTAGGCAACATATTATGTAATCTAAGTATCACTTAAGAATCATCAGAAAAAGGTGGGTAAAGGGGGAGACCTTTGGAGGTAGACAGACTTGGATGATATGAATGGGTTAGCATTTAACTAGAAACATCACCTTAGTATTAATATGTAGCAGATAGATTTGAGTTGAGATGAGATTGGAGGTAGGGAGGTAGGGAGCAGCAATGGAAAATATAAATGAATTTGAGAGATACAAGGAAAGAGTAATCAGCAGGTCATGGCAACTGATCAGAGGTGTGATGGTGAGGAAGAAAAGTTCAAGGAAAGCTCTAAAGTTTCTTGCTTAAGCAGATGAGTCAAATCTGACTACTATTCTTTGAAATATGGAATGTTTTTAGATGAGAAGGAAGAGAGGGATGGGTCATGTAGGACCTAACATAGGCCATTTTAAGAACTTTGGCTTTTACTCAGAGTGAAATGGGGAGTAATTTCAGGTCTTTCAGTAGAGTGACTTGATGTAACTTCTGTTTTATGAAAATTACTTCAAATCTTGTGTTGAGAATGGACTGGAGAAGGAGGATAAGTGTGAAAGCAGGAAGACCAGTAGGAGGTTATTGTAGTATTGCATTAAGATGAGAGAGGAAGTCAGTCAGCTCAGGTCAAAGGCGAAGCAGTGGAGGTGGAGAGAAATTGAGGGATGTTGGATGTATTTTTTAAGATTGAGCCTATAGGATTTCATGATAGAGTAGATATAGTGCATGAGATAAAGAGAAGAATTAAGGAAAACTGCAAGATTTTTGTCCTAAACAATTGTAAAAATGGTTTTTACTGTCATCTAACATGAGACAGGTCCTGGGAAGAGCAGATTTTGTGAACAGGGAGAAATACCAGTTCATTTTTTAAAATTGAAGTATAGTTGATTTACAATGTTGTGTTAATTTCTGCTGTATAGCAAAGTGATTCATTCTTTTTTTATATTTTCTTTTCCATTATGGTTTATCATAGGATATTGAATATAGTTCTCTGTGGTATACAGTAGGACCTTGTTGTTTATCTATTCTATATATAATAGCTTACATCTACTAAAATTAACCTCCCACCCCATCCCTTCTCCCCCCCAAACTCCTTCTACCTTAGCAGTCACAAGTCTGTTTTCTATGTCCGTGAATCTGTTTGTGTTTCATAGATAGGTTCATTTGTGTCATATTTTAGATTCCACATATAAATGATATCATATGGTATTTATCTTCCTCTTTCTGACTTACTTCACTTAGTATGATAATCTCTATTTGCATCCATGTTCCTGCAAATGGCATTATTTTGTTCTTTTTTATGGCTGAGTAGTATTCTGTTGTATATAAGTATCACATCATCTTTATCCATTCATCTGTTGATGGATATTTTGGTTTTATGCATGTCTTGGCTATTGTGAATAGTGCTGCTATGAACATAGGGGTGCATGTATCTTTTTGAATTAGAGTTTTGTCTGGATGTATGCCCAGGAGTGGGATTGTTGGATCATATGGTAACTATTTTTTGTTTTCTGAGGAACCTCCATATAGTTCTCCATAGTGGCTGTACCAACTTGGATTCCCCACCAACAGTTTAGGTGGGAATGAATTCCTTTTCTACCAGGAGTTCATTTTAAGTTTGAGATACCTATTAGATATCTGAATAGCTGTGTCAAGTAGGCAGCTGAAGTTTCAGTCTGAAGACAAAAAATGTGAACATTATCATTACATAGATGATATGGAGTAAGTGTAGATAGAGGACTGAAACCTGAGCTTGATGAAAGAGGTGATAAAAGGCGACAACAGCAAAGGAGTGTGAGAAGGAACAAGGTAGGAGGACATCT
This sequence comes from Leucopleurus acutus, assembly GCF_964270905.1. Taxonomy (NCBI): domain Eukaryota; kingdom Metazoa; phylum Chordata; class Mammalia; order Artiodactyla; family Delphinidae; genus Leucopleurus; species Leucopleurus acutus. The sequence goes on along the minus strand of NC_139152.1, from coordinate 82,007,331 downwards.
TCTGGTGAGTGCTGTGTTATGAATTTAGATGACGTAAGTTATTAAGAAGGAGGGAATGGGAAGGGACATTCAAGGTGGCAGAGGAGTAAGACGTGGAGATCACCTTCCTCCCCACAAATACATCAAAAATACATCTACATGTGGATCAACACCTACAGAACACCTACTGAAGCCTGGAAGAAGACCTCAGACTTCCCAAAAGGCAAGAAACTCCCCACATACGTGGGTAGGGCAAAAGAAAAAAGGAAAAACAGAGACAAAAGAATAGGCACAGACCTGCACCAGTGGGAGGAAGCTGTGAAGGCGGAAAAGTTTCCACACACTAGGAAGCCCCTTCACTGGTGGAAACAGGGAGTGGGTTGGGGGGGATCTTTGGAGCCATGGAGGAGAAAACAGCAACAGGGGTGAAGAAGGCAAAGTGGAGAGATTCCTGCAGAGAGAATCAGTGCCGACCAGCACTCACCAGCCTGAGAGGCTTGTCTGTTCACCTGCTGGGGCGGGTGAGGGCTGGGAGCTGAGGCTCAGGCTTCAGAGGTCAGATCCCAGGGAGGGGACTGGGATTGGCTGCATGAACACAGCCTGAAGGGAGCTAGTGCGCCACAGCTAGCGGGAGGGGGTCTGGGAAAAAGTTGTAACTTCGTAAGAGTCAGGAGAACATTGTTTTGGGGTGTGTGAGAAGAGGAGATTCAGGGCACCGCCTAAACGAGCTCCAGAGACAGGCACAAGCCACGGCTATCAGCACGGACACCAGACACAGGCATGAAACGCTAACGCTGCTGCTGCAGCCACCAAGAATCCTGTGTGGAAGCACAGGTCACTATCCACACCTCCCCTCCTGGGAGCCTGTGCAGCCGGCCACTGCCAGGGTCCCGTGATCCAGGGACAGCTTTCCCAGGAGAACACATGGTGTGCCTCAGGCTGTTGCAACGTCACACTGGCCACTGCTGCCACAGGCTTGACCTGCATTCCATACCCCTCCCTGCCCCTGACCTCACTGAACCAGAGCCCCCTAATCAGCTGCTACTTTAACCCCTTCCTGTCTGGGTGGGGAACAGACGCCCTCAGGCGACATACATGCAGAGGTGAGGCCAAATCCAAAGCTGAACCCCAGGAGCTGTGCGAACAAAGAAGAGAAAGGGAAATCTCTCCCAGCAGCCTCAGGAGCAGCGGATTAAATCTCCACAATCAACTTGATGTACCCTGCACCTGTGGAATACCTGAATCGACAACGAATCATCCCAAAACTGCGGCAGTGGACTTTGGGAACAACTGTAGACTTGGGGTTTGCTTTCTATGTCTAATTTCTTTCTAGTTTTTGTTTATCTTAGTTTGGTATTTAGAGTTTATTATCATTGGTAGGTTTGTTTATTGATTTGGTTGCTCTCTTCCTTTTTATTTTATTTTATTTTAATTTATTTATTTCTTTTGCGGCACGTGGGCCTCTCACTGTTGTGGCCTCTCCCGTTGCAGAGCACAGGCTCTGGACGCGCAGGCTCAGCGGCCATGGCTCATGGGCCCAGCCGCTCCGCGGCATGTGGAATTTTCCCGGACCGGGGCATGAACCCGTGTCCGCTGCAGTGGCAGGCAGACTCTCAACCACTGTGCCACCAGGGAAGCCCTATTTTATATATATTTATATTTTTTCCTTTTTCTCTTTTGTGAGAGTGTATGTGTATGCTTCTTTGTGTGATTTTGTCTGTATAGATTTGCTTTACCTTTTGTCCTAGGGTTCTGTCTGTCCAGTTTTTATTCTTTTTTTTTTTTGTATAGCTTTTAACGCCTCTTATCATTGGTAGCTTTGTTTTTTGGTTTGGTTGCTCTATTCTTTCTTTTTTTAATTTTAATAATTTTTTTAATGACCTTATTTTATTTCATTTTCTTTCTTTCTTTCTCCCTTCCTTCCTTCCTCCCTCCCTCCCTCGCTCCTTCCCTCCCTCTCTCTCTCTCTCTTTCTTTCTTTCTTTCATTTTTTTTTCTCCCTTTTCTTCTGAGCCATGTGGCTGAGAGGGTCTTGGTGCTCCGGGTGGGTGACAGTCCTGAGCCTCTGAGGTGGGAAAGCCGAGTTCAGGAAATTGCTCCACCAGAGACCTCCTGGCTCCACATAATACCAAATGGCAAAAACTCTCCCAGAGATCTCCATCTCAATACTAACACCCAGATCCACTCAACGACCAGCAACCTACAGTGCTGGACACCCTATGCCAATCAACCAGCAAGACAGGAACTCAAGCCCACCCATTAGCAGAGAGGCTGCCTAAAATCATACGAAGTTCACAGACACCCAAAAATACACCACCAGATGCAGTCCTGCCCACCAGAAAGACAAGCTCCAGCCTCATCCACCAGAACACAAGCACCAGTACCCTCTACCAGGAAGCCTACACAACCCACTGAACCAACCCTACCCACTGGGGGCACACACCAAAAACAATAGGAACTACAAACCTGCAGCCTGCGAAAAGGAGACCCCAAACACTGTAAGTGAAGCAAAATGAGAAGACAAAGAAACACACAGCAGATGAAGGAGCAAGGCAACAACCACCAGAACAAAAAAATGAAGAGGAAATAGGCAGTCTACCTGGAAAAGAATTCAGAATAATGATAGTAAAGATGATCCAAAATCTGGGAAATAGAATGGAGAAAATACAAGAAACGTTTAACAAGGGCCTAGAAGAACTAAAGAGTAAACAAACAATGATGAACAACACAATAAATGAAATTAAAAGTTCTCTAAAAAGAATCAATAGCAGAATAACAGACACAAGAACAGATAAATGACCTGAAAGATAAAATAGTGGAAATAACTACCACAGAGCAGAATAAAGAGAAAAGAATTGACGACAATCTCAGAGACCTCTGAGACAACATTAAATGCACCAACATTTGAATTATAGGGGTTCCAGAAAAAGAAAAGGACTGAGAAAATATTTGAAGAGATTAGAGTTGAAAACTTCCCTAAATGGGAAAGGAAACAGTCAATCAAGTCTAGGAAGCGCAGCAAGTCCCATACAGGATAAATCCAAGGAGAAACACACCAAGACACATTAATCAAACAATCAAAAATTAAATACAAAGAAAAAATATTAAAAGCAGCAAGGAAAAATAAACAAATAACATACAATGGAATCCCCATAAAGTTAACAGCTGATCTTTCAGCAGAAACTCTGCAAGCCAGAAGGGAGTGGCAGGACATATTTAAAGTGATGAAAGGGAAGGACCTACAACCAAGATTACTCTGCCCAGCAATGATCTCATTCAGATTCGACGGAGACATTAAAACCTTTACAGACAAGCAAAAGCTAAGAGAATTCAGCACAACCAAACCACCATTACAACAAATGCTAAATGAACTTCTCTAGGCAGGAAACACAAGAGAAGGAAATGGCCTACAATAACAAACCCAAAATAGTTAAGAAAATGATAATAGGAACATACATTATTGATAATTACCTTAAATGTAAATGGATTAAATGCTCCAACCAGAAGACACAGACTGGATGAATGGATACCGAAACAAGACACGTATACACGCTGTCTGTAAGAGACCCACTTCAGACCTAGGGACACATACAGACTAAAACTGAGGGGATGGAACAAGATATTCCATGCAAATGGAAATGAAAAGAAAGCTGGAGTAGCAATTCTCATATCAGACAAAATAGACTTTAAAATAAAGATTATAACAAGAGGCAAAGAAGGACGCTACATAATGATCAAGAGATCAATCCAAGAAGAAGATATAACAATTGTAAATATTTATGCACCCAAAACAGGAGCACCTCGATGCATAAGGCAAATGATAACAGCCATAAAAGGGGAAATTGACAGTAACACAGTCATAGTAGGGGACTTTAACACCCCACTTTCACCAATGGACAGATCATTCAAAATGAAAATAAATAAGGAAATACAAGCTTTAATGATACATTAAACAAGATGGACTTAATTGATATTTATAGGACATTCCATCCAAAAACAACAGAATACACTTTCTTCTCAAGTGCTCATGGAACATTCTCCAGGGTAGATCATATTTGGGTCACAAATCAAGCCTTGGTAAATTTAAGAAAATTGAAATCGTACCAAATATCTTTTCTGACCACAACGCTATGAGACTAGATGTCAATTACTGGAAAAAAATCTGTAAAAAATACAAACACATGGAGGCTAAACAATACACTGCTAAATAACCTAGAGATAACTGAAGAAGTCAAAGAGGAAATCAAAAATACCTAGAAATAAATTACAATGAAAACACGGTTACCCAAAACTTATGGAATACAGCAAAAGCAGTCCTAAGAGGGAAGTTTATAGCAATACAATCCTATGTCAAGAAACAAGAAACCTCTCAAACAACCTAACCTTATACCTACAGCAATTGGAAAAAGAAGAACAGAAAAACCCAAAGTTAGCAGAAGGAAGGAAATCATAAAGGTCAAATCAGAAATAAAAGAAAAAGAAATGAACGCAAAGATCAATAAAACTAAAAGCTGGTTTTTTGAGAAGATAAACAAAATTGATAAACCATTAGCCAGACTCATCAAGAAAAAAAGGGAGAAGACCCAAATCAGTAGAATTACAAATGAAAAAGGAGAAGTAACAACTGACACTGCAGAAATACAAAAGATCAGGAGAGATTACTACAAGCAACTAAATGCCAATAAAATGGACAACCTGGAAGAAATGGACAAATTCTTAGAAAAGCACAACCATCTGAGACTGAACCAGGAAGAAATAGAAAATATAAAGAGACCAATCACAAGGACTGAAATAGAAACTGTGATTAAAAATCTTCCAACAAACAAAAGCCCAGGACCAGATGGCTTCAAGGGGAATTCTATCAAACATTTACAGAAGAACTAACACCTATCCTTCTCAGATTCTTCCAAAATATAACAGGTGGATGAACACTCCCAAACACGTTCCATGAGGCTACCATCACCCTGATACCAAAACCAGACAAAGATGTCACAAAAAAAGAAAACTACAGGCCAATATCACTGCCAAACATAGATGCAAAAAACCTCAACAAAATACTAGCAAACAGAATCCAACAGCACATTAAAAGGATCATACACCATGATCAAGTGGGGTTTATCCCAGGAAAGCAAGGATTCTTCAATATATGCAAATAAATCAATGTGATACACCATATTAACAAATGAAGGAGAAAAACCATATGATCATCTCAATAGATGCAGAAAAAGCATTCGACAAAATTTAACACCAATTTATGATTAAAACCCTCTGGAAAGCAGACATAGAGGGAACTTACCTCAACATAATAAAGGCCATATATGACAAACCCACAGCCAACATCATTCTCAATGGTGAAAAACTGAAACCATTTCCCCTGAGATCAGGAAGATGACAAGGTTGCCCACTCTCTCCACTCTTGTTCAACATAGTTTTGGAAATTTTAGCCACAGCAATCAGAGAAGAAAAAGAAATAAAAGGAATCCAAATCAGAAAAGAAGAAGTAAAGCTGTCACTGTTTTCAGATGACATGATACTATACATAGAGAATCCTAAAGATGCTACCAGAAAACTACTAGAGCCAATCAATGAATTTGGTAAAGTAGCAGGCTACAAAGTTAATGCACAGAACTCTCTTGCATTCCTATACACTAATGATGAAATATCTGAAAGAGAAATTAAGGAAACACTCCCCTTTTCAATTGCAACAAAAAGAATAAACTGCTTTGGAAGAAACCTACCTGAAGGGACAAAAGACCTGTATGCAGAAAACTATAAGACACTGAAGAAAGAAATTAATGATACAAACAGATGGAGAGATATACCATGTTCTTGGATTGGAAGAATCAACACTGTGAAAATGACTCTACTACCCAAAGCAATCTACAGGTTCAATGCAATCCCTATCAAACTACCAATGGCATTTTTCACAAAACTAGAACAAAATATTTCACAATTTGTATGGAAACACAAAAGACCCCAAATAGCCAAAGCAATCTTGAGAGAAAAAAAAAAAAAATGGAGCTGGAGGAATCAGGCTCCCTGACTTCAGACTGCATTACAAAGCTACAGTAATCAAGACAGTATGGTACTGGCATGCAAACAGAAATATAGATCAATGGAACAGGATAGAAAGCCCAGAGATAAACCCATGCACATATGGTCACCTTATCTTTGATAAAGGAGCAAGAATATACAATGGAGAAAAGACAGTCTCTTCAATTAGTGGTGCTGGGAAAACGGGACAACTACCTGTAAAATAATGAAGTTAGAACACTTTGTAACACCATAGACAAAAATAACTCAAAATGGATTAAAAACATTAATGTTAAGCCAGACACTATAAAACTCTTAGAGGAAAACATAAGCAGAACACTCTATGACATAAATCACAGCAAGATCCTTTTTGACCCACTTCCTAGAGAAATGCAAGTAAAAACAAAAATAAGCAGATGGGACCTAATGAAACTTAAAAGCTTTTGCTCAGCAAAGGAAACCATAAACAAGACGAAAAGACAACCCTCAAAATGGGAGAAAGTATTTGCAAATGAAGCAAAGAACAAAGGAGTAATCTCCAAAATATAGAAGCAGCTCATGCAGCTCAACATCAAAAAAACAAACAGCTGAATCCAAAATTGAGCAGACCTAAATAGACATTTCTCCAAAGAGGATATACAGATTGCCAACAAACACATGAAAGGATCCTCAACACCACTAATCATTGGAGAAATTCAAATCAAAACTGCAATGAGGTATCACCTCATACCAGTCAGAATGGCCATCATCAAAAAATCTATAAACAATAAATTCTGGAGAGAGTGTTGAGAAAAGGGAACCCTCTTGCCCTGTTTGTGGGAATGTAAATTGATACAGCCACAATGGAGAACAGTACGGAGGTTCCTTAAAAAACTACAAATAGAACTACCATACGACCCAGCAATCTCATTACTGGGCATATACCCTGAGTAAACCATAGTTCAAAAAGAGTCATGTACCACAATGTTCACTGCAGCTCTATTTACAATAGCCAGGACATGGAAGCAACCTAAATGTCCATCAACAGATGAATGGGTGAAGAAGATGTGTCACATATATGCACTGGAATATTACTCAGCCATATAAAGAAATGAAAATGAGTTGTTTGTATGGAGGTGGGTGGACCTAGACACTGTTATATGGAGTGAAGTAAGTCAGAAAGAGAAAACAAATTCCGTATGCTAACACATATATAAGGAATCTAAAAAAAAAAAAAGGTTCTGATGAACCTAGGGGCAGGACAGGAAGAAAGACACAGACGTAGAGAATGGACTTGAGGACACAGGGAGGGGGAAGAGTAAGCTGGGACAAAAGTGAGAGAGTGGCATGGACACATATACACTCCCAAATGTAAATACATAGCTAGTGGGAAGCAGCCGCATAGCACAGGGAGATCAGTTCGGTGCTTTGTGTCCATCTATAGGTGTGGAATAGGGCCGGTGGGAGGGAGATGCAAGAGGGAGGAGATATGGGGATATTTGTATATGTATAGCTGATTCACTTTGTTATAAAGCAGAAACTAACACACCATTGTAAAGTAATTATACTCTAATAAAGATGTTAAAAAAATAAAAGGAGGGAATGATCAACTCTGTCAAATGTAGCTGATAAGTTGAGTAGGATTAGCACTAAGTTAGAATTGACTAGTGGATTTAACAATGTGGAGGTCACTGCTGGCCTTGACAGGAGCAATTTTGTTGGAATTAATGGGGCAAAAGCCCAACATAATGCATTTAGGAAAGAATGGGAGGAGAGAACTTAGTGCAAATATAAACTACCTTTTTAAGGGATCTCTTCAAAGGAGAAATAAAAAAAATTAAAATAAAATAAAATTTTTTTTTAAAAAAGGAGAAATAAGATGAAAGAGGAGACAAAGAGGATGGGTTCTTTAACCAAGAGAAGAGATGGTCTTTAGATAGGAGCATGGGGAATGATGGGTCTGGAAACACAGGATGTTTCCAACATGGGTGCAAATGCTGGAAAAGGATTCATGTGGTGAGAGTCTGTGGAAGATCTTTTCTGATAGTTTACATGTTCTTTATGAAGTATAAAGCAGCAACATCAGTTGAGAATGAAGATGGAGGAGGAGATGTGGAGGTTGAGGAGAGAGAAGAGGGGATAAAGGAGTTGTTCAAGGAGAGAGAGTGAATGGACAAATGGGGTATGGTATGATTGCCTGGCAGCATTAAGGGTCCATTTAAAGTTCAGGTTGAACTTAACGTTAGATTAGCCAATGTGGTTCTGTCTTTTTCTGCAGCCTAGTTCAGATTGAAGGGCACATGTGCAGAGCATGTGGGAGAGTTGAATTTTACATAGGTTGTGGTTTTGCTCATTGAGTATTTTGAAGTGATTGAAGGACTAGGAAATATTAATGCAGTGAGAATAATGTTTGACCATAGAATTTAAGATGGGGAAGTAGGAAAAAGAGGACAACAAGGGAGCAAGTAACAGTGAAAAATCCATAGGATAATTGGATTGGAGATTCCAGTGAGGTCAAAGGATTGCTGGAGTCAAGGTACCAAAAACGTGGGCTTGGATGATAGGAGATGGATTCAGAGAGTGGGATCCACGTGAAACCAGGAATAGTTATAATTATTAGCAATCACAGTCTTAAAACCATGGGAGTAAGCAGCTGAATTAGCCTCTCCCCAAACAGAATAGCCTTAATACTGTAGTTAAGTCAGTACATTTTTTAGAAGAAATATTTGATATAAAGAACTGTATTTCTACATTGATCTCTGTTCATCTTATTTAAATAAATATTTCCATTTATTTAACAAATTGTGATATAGATGAACTTTACCTGAGTTTACCTCTCCTATACTTTGTCTCAATTTTCCTTGAAGTGCCAAGACCTCTCAGGTTGTTCCCTGGCTGCCAAGGGCCCCCTGAGAGTGGTGTTCCATTCAAGATCACTCCTTCAGGGAGCTCTGGGCTCTTGACCACCTTGCATCTTCTTGTGTAAAACTTTTTAATGACTGAGAGCCCATGTGATAAGGTACTTCAATCTCTTGGGGACCCCTAATTGTTGCCAAAGTGTTCTCTTCCCTCAAGTAACAGTTTTTTTAAAAACAGAGGTAGTAAGAAGTGGTGGAAATTTGGTTCTATTTTAAAGGTAGAGCCAACATATTTTTTGGATGGATTTGATGTAGGGTATGAGAAAATGAAAGTGACCGAAGGTATGACTCAAAGGAGTTGTGGCTCTCTTGACCTTTGGAAGGATGGATTTGGTATTATGATGAGGAAGCTTAGTTATGGATATGAAACGCCATTGGATATACAAGTAGGTAAGCTGAGTACATAGTTAAGACAGTGATTTTTCAGTGGGGTAAGACATAGAGGGAGGAAACTATGTGATAATTTTATGTTTATCAAAAGTAAAGGGTATCAGTCACAAAAGATTGAGAAACAGTGCCTTAGCCCACTGTGAATGACCTATGAGTGCTGAGTTCCTCAGTGAAATTGTCATGGACAGGTGTGTTATGAATTACTGGGAGAAAAGTAGCTGAGACTCACCAGTAATAAAACATGCTTCCTCTTTATGGAAGGTTGTTTCCAGAAAGCTCTGTGTAGATGAAGAATTTTGTGGGCTGGCGCCTTTGGGCCTCTGCTAAGGAAGTTAACTACCCTGGGTAACTAATTATATCCAGTTTTGTTAGTAGTTTCAAACCATCACCTTTTTCTGGAGAAAACTGATGGGAGGGAGGAAATGTAAAAAGAGTGAAGTGGAAAAGTGTTTCTTTCCAAATGAGAGAAATAGCGAAAACAAAATCATTTAAGTGCACAGCAGCATAAGATGCTCTTCTGCAAGGGAGAAGAAACGTTTGAGGAGAACTAAAATTAGAATGGAGAAGGTGGTATAGACCTTTCATGCTGCTCAGGGATTGCCAGAGAGGCAAACGAAGGCCTTCCTTTTAATTAGCTCACATGGAATGGAAATAGACCTCCTGAAGCTGAGATAATGTTATTCCGGCAGACACAGGCAGGTGAGGAAATCTTTGGCCTCCAGCCAACATGATGGCCAAAGCTGGGCTGCTGAGATGATCTTTGAGCTCCAAGCTGAGATTCAGGATGGGCTGATATGGAGGAAGGGTTAAGAGTTAGTGAGAATAATGGGTACTTACATCTTCAAGGTTTATTTCCTTAAAAATGTGCATTAAACAAATTATCTGAATTATTGATAGTTAAATTCAGTGCTTTAAGTAGACCAGGATTTTAGGTAGCCAAAAGAAAAACCGTATATGTGTAATAATAAAATACATTCTTAGTTCTTGATAATTCATGAAATGCCTCTCCTATGCTTTCCTTTTTCCTGTTTCCCATCTAATATCACATGACTTTTCAACAGTGCCTTTCTGTACACATTGCACATCACACAGAAGGCAGATATAGGTTAGTAGATGCTTGACAAAGAAAGAAAATATTGACTTTTCCAATACTTAAAAATATGAGAATATATAGTTAGCTGTTGGAGTAATGTGGTTTAGTTAGTGCATACAATCAGGTGAGAACTTGTTATTCTGAGTGAAAGTAGTTGAAATGAGACTATTGGTTTATTTGGGCAGCATTAAATAAATATATTCACTCAGTACATTGCATTATGAGAAAGTTCAGTGTGCTGAGAGAGTATCTAAGAGGGAGATTGATCTCATCTGGCGGTCTGCAGAGCTTTGCCATGGGAGAGTTGGGCTCTGAGAGACAAAGAGGAATTAATGTAGCTTCAGAAATGCTTAATAAATGTGGACATTATTATTATTTGTATTGCTGTTATTACAGTCTAGGCAGTAAGTAGAGCCTAGACTCTGAGAATTCAGTACAAACAAAGAGCAGCCAGGTGGCAAGAGTCCAGGCAGGCAACCAGAATCTTAAATCCACAAAGTTGCTTGGAACAAGCAGGTCAACCTGCTGATGAGCAGAGTTGGAATTTTTGTTTATTCTATGCCCCGGTTTTATATGTCCTGGGGTGGGAGGGCAGGGAAAGCTAGAAGTTGTGTCACTGCTGGGGAGAGTCAGACTTCTACAAGTGCTCATTCATCCAACATTACAGCAGAGGTAAGAAAGCAAGTGTTCCAGAAAGTTCTTGTGTTGAAAGTCTTTTTTTAACAATTTAATTTTTATTAACTCAGTCTTCTCTTGCTTTACCTTCTGTTAATTCATGTGAAAATATAACTTCTTTGTTAGCTAGAATTTTCTTTGTAATTCAAATTCAGTGCTGCATATATCTTCTCTCTAATTTTCTTGTCTACTTTAGTTTGCTGATAGTTTTATATCTCTTGAAAAACTCTCCTTGCTATCAGTTATATTTGTGTGGTATGTGTATGATCATTGCAGCTAAAAGTAAAACGGTAGGAGAAAAGCTGGTAGTAACTTTTTTTTTAATAGAGGGGAAAGCCTTGGTACTTCCAGGTCATGCTATGGAGAAATCCCCTCTCTACCCCCTGTTAAAAACAGTTTCCAAACTGCTAAACCTTTTTCTCTATTCCCATCTTTATCTCTACAGTCTACTTTTGGGAGAACATTTTCCCCTTTTTTCTCCACACCTGTCTATGTTGACTGGTGCCCTGTGTGTCTATGTGGGCCCCAGCCCCTTAAACGCAGACTTCTCTCATGTGTCTTACCATAGTGAGCCAGCCCATGGCAGAACTTTTTCCAGATGTTCTCCTAGGTAACTTCCTACCTACTTAATAGACCAGATTTTTCCTGCCTTCCTTGTTCTAGGCTGTAGTGATCTCAACTCTTCTACCTGACTCTTGGAATCTGTGATAGGCAGAATTCTAAGATGGTCCCATGGTTCTCATCTCCTCCTCCCTGTATCCATACATTTTTGTGATGCCCCTCCTTTGAGTGTGTGTGGGACCTGTAACTTGCTACTTGCCAATGGCAAAGGTGATGAGGTATCACTTTCATAGTTACAGTATGTTTTATGGCAAAGATGAAGCGATTTTAAAGATGAAATTAAGGTCACTGATCATTTTAAGTTACTCAGAAGGGATTTTATCTTTGGTGGGCTTGAACTAATCAGGTGATCCCTTTAAGAGGGCGTCTAGAGGTTAGCAACTTATAAGCAGCAGACTCTCTCTCTCTGTCTCCACGGCTGGCTTTGGAGAAGTAAATCATTGTGAGTACTGCAGCTGCACCCTGAGCCTCAGATAAGATCACAGCCCTGGCCAATACCTGGATTGCAGCCTGCTGAGGCCCTGTGCAGAGGACCCAGCTAAGCCTTGCCCAGACACCTGATTCATGTAAACTGTGAGATGGTAGATGTATGTTGCTGTAAGCCATTGTTTGTTGTGATTCATTATGCAGAGATAGAACTAATGCAATGTCCAATGATCCCTTGATTTGGGAGCAAGAAAGACTCTTTCTCCATCTGCCTTATCTCAAGAAACCTCCCCTGAACAGCACTAGTCCCTTGCTCTCAGTGTGATTTGAGATGTGATTGAAAGTGAAGAATTGGAAAATTGACTCCTTTATCCTACATCCCGAAGCCCAGCTCAATTAATGCATGTAGGCATTATCTATCATACCATTTTTTTCCAAAATAATATTTTTTATTTTAATAGGCACTAAGTTGTAAAGCTAAAGTTCTAATAGTGAAATTTTAAGACAAAAGCCAGAGGGTGGGAGACTATATTAGGGATCATGCAGACCTGAGATCCCTAAATTATTGATGCTTCCCAACCAGGCCTCCTTCTCCAGGACTTGGCTTTTTCTCAAAGCTAGCAGAATTAATTTTTCAAGCATATACCTGATTATGCCACTCCACTGTTTAAGAACCTCTTATGGCTTGTCACTATCTATATCAGAATGTCCAAATGCCTTAGCTTGCCCAACAAGGTCCTTGATAATTTGGCTCTAACTTTTTATTTACCTCTACCCAAATATACCGTGTACTCCTAAGAACATTGTTCTTAGAGTTCATGATTCTTGATTCATAATGTACTGTTCTGTCAGCTTGGAATGCCTTCCCATCTAATCTACCTGGTAAACGTGTGTGGAATTTGGCTAAGGGTAACCACCTTTGTGAAGCCTTCTCTAATTCCAACAATTCTTTATTCCATGTGCCCCCTTAGTACTCTTCACATACCTCTACTATTAGATATTTTATACAAAAGTATTTGTTTACATGTCTGTGAGCTCCTTAAATGCAGGGACCATGTCTCAGATAAGGTGAATCCCCAGTGCTTCTCGTAGTGACTGACTTACAATAGATGCTCAATAAATGGTAAATGATTGAATAATTGGATGAATATTTGCTTTGTTGGAATTCTACCACCTACTATGTGCCTATTTCTATCTATACAGTAAGGCCAGACTAGCTTTTCTCTTAACTACATTGCTTTCTTCTGAGCCACGGAGCCCACCTTTCGTTGGTTACTTCATGAAAATGCCTCAGAGAGAAATGTCATTTTTAATGTAAATTTTTGTTGCATAATTGATCTGATTTCACAGATGGAAAGATGGCAGTTATTTACATTGGGTGGCTATTCATTTTTCGTGGCTAATTATAAAGTAGTTGACCTGGCATTGTCAAAATCATTATTATCACTCTGGAAAGCAATGTATCTGATAATGTGCACTAATTTCTAATTTCCTTCTCCTTTTTATTTTAGTGAACCAATGTCTAAACCTTAATTTTTAAAACAACAGTAAAAACTTTAGTGATCCCTGTTCTTTCACAAAGTCAAAGCAATATATAGTATGGCTTTTTTTTTCTTTCTCCAAACTGCCTTTTTCTTTACCACTGCTTTTGTTAGTTTCTGCATTAGCCGTGTGTGAGACTGAGAATATTGTATTAGGACCTAGAGTCTTGAAGAAAATGAGAACTTTCAACATATTAGTGGTGATCAAAATCCAATAGGCAACCTGACTACCAATGACAGAATTCTAACCTCTGGCAAACAGTTCACAGAATCTAGAGTGAACTCTCATTTATATGTGTGTGTGAATTTTCCATGACGTAGTTCTTTTTACTTAGAAAAACTAGTAAAGTAGGAAGACAAGTATGCTACAAAGAAGCAACATTTATTCCACAGTCAATGATATAATTTTTATATTATCCACTGTTATAGATCTGAAACATGTCTATTGTATATCTGTGTTCTTTCGGTTAGCACAGATGTCTGTGTTCTCTTTATTAACTCAGATAATCAAGAGTGACTATGTAAAGCTAATAATAGATTTCAGATTTCCTTCTGGAAAGCACATAGCACACGTGAAAGGAAGCATTATTAACTAAACAAATCTCTCAGTTCCTAATGATTAGCATTTTGACAAGCTGTTGCCTTAGTTGAAGGATTTGTATCATATATTACATAACTTCAAAGTATTTTTGTATTTCTTCTTGATTTGAGTACTAAGTAAATAGTACTAACTTTCATCTAAATGTAAAGGAAAGCTTCAGTTCTATTTTAGTCCCCATAGCACATTTCCTAGACCATTGATATGCTGTAGGCCATAAATTTGCAACTGGGTTTTGTTTCTACTATTAATTATAATCATCTGGAATAGGGTAAAATAAATATAATATAATTTATAATATAAAATAATATATTAAGGCCTCTAAGCTAAATAGTTTGCTATTTACAAACAGTATATTTGCTCCCTGAGGTTGCCATGCAGAAAATTAAAACTAGAATATCAGATTCAAAGTGAACCTGAACCATTTCCCCATACCTTATATTTGATATAGTCCCTTTCAGGCAATTATTAGCTATTCTTAAAATTTTATCTTTAATATACTTATCTAAAACCAGATATTTAGTATTGCATAAGAGCTGGTGTCATATGTTCATACTATCTAAGGAATCCCAAGCATATGAGCTATTGTGGTTAAGGCCTTAATTATTGGTTGGTTATAAATATAAAACTATATATAAACACTAAACAAAAATTAGTTGTATTATCACATTTATTAATATTACTAGATAGAGAAAGTTCATTCATTCATTTAGCAAATACTCATTTAGTACTTATGAAATACTAATACCCAGGCAAAATACTGGGTATACAGTAATGGAAAGACATGACCCCCTCTCCTCAAAATGTTGTGTTAAGGAAAAAATTAAAATCTATTGTTATTATATTATTATAATATGAACCTAGATTTGGGAGCATATAAATCTGCCTAGGAGAGTTAGGTAATACTTGTCCTATGACTTGAAGAATTTATCAAATGGATATTGTAGGAATATGGTGAGGGAGGAAAGGAAATAGAGAAAGGTAGAAAAAGCAGAGCCTTTAGAACCAGAGAAATTTGGACATAAGTCCTTATTTTGCCACTTAACTGTGATCTTTTCATTTCTTTTGAGATAATACAGATGGCCATACCTAACATAGGATTTTGCACATTGTAGGCACTCAATAAATATTATCCCTTCTCACCAACTTTGAGCCTCATGACAACCTTGCAGATAGATATTTAGAACTGATTGTATTATCAACATTTTAAAGCTGAGGAAAGTAGGTTCACAGTGCATCAGGAAACTTGCTTAAGGTCACACAACTAGGTTAGTGGCAGAGCCAGGCCTAGAACCTAGATCTCTTGACAAAACTTTTTCCACTATGTTACAACAAGGATTCCGGCTTGTGAAAACGCTAATCATTAGGAACTGAGATATTTGTTTAGTTAATAATGCTTCCTTTCATGTGTGCTATATGCTGTCCATGCATTTAATTATTTATTCAGTCAATAAACATTTCTTGAGCAACAACTAAATATCAGACATGTTACCGTGCACAGATGATACAGTGGGGAACAAATGACATTGCCTTCATTGAGCTGAGTCCATCAGAGAAACTGACTTCTTACCAGCAACTTCAATAAATCCTAATGAGTGTCGTGCAAGGGCACATTTAGGTGCTCTGGAATGTGTGGCGAGAAGACTTATTCTGATCAAGGAGGTCTGGCAAGTCCTGTGTGAGGAAGTAATATTTTTGTCAAGACCTAAAGAATAAGCAGGAGTTATCTGGACGGAGAGGAGAGAATGTTTTTCCAAACAGTGGGAGGTTTGGCAGAGAAGTAAACGAGAACATGATGTGTTCAAGGGACTGAAACTGATCCAAGATAGCAGGATCAGAGAGCCTGAGTAAAAGAATGGCCAGGGGTGACTCTATAGAGATTGGCAGAGGTTATGTTGTAGGGGGCTCTACAAGCCATATTAAAGAGTCTGGATTTTATTCGAGGGGAAAAACATTGCGGTTTCCACACTACATAAAAAGTCTGGCCAGTGGGGAAATGGGGTCTGAAAACTGACTCCTTCTCTGTTCATCCCAGAGAGAAAACAGTTACTCTTTTTTTTCAAGTTTCTTACAAAGGCTCATATATAGCATACTATAGGCTTCCTGTGGTCCTAGTGGGAAAAGCACCTAAGGTTTTAAGCAGCAGAGTGATAACTGATTTGCATCTTTCCATGTTCATTCTAGCTGTGCTGTAGCTACTCTTAGAGACTGGGTGACACAATAAATGAGACTGGGCATGGGTGAGTCAATGGCAGCTTAGATTGGCGCTTGTATCTCTGGGGGAGAAAAGAAGTGAGACGCTTAAGATCTAGACATTAAAGGATTTGTGATTGGCTATGGAAGTTAGAGGAGAAGGGTATGGGAGGAGAAAAGGATTCTCCTCACTCTCCTGGCTTGAGCAGAAAACCATAGGAATCTCCAGTACAATATCTAAGACTTTAATGTTGAGAGAAAGCTGCTGGAGTTATTATATGGTGGGAAGATGTCAAAATCAGCTGGAATAGAGGACACAATAAAAGCATTTAAAAGTCCTTTGGGGCCAACAGGCATGACATTACATTTAAGGTAATGGTTCTCTTTCATTCTTTCATTTTTCCTTGCTGGAAAAGCTGTATCCCTTTGTTATTTTCATTTTACTTCATAGGCCATTGTATATTTCCATTTGTCTAAATTTGTTCTACAGGGACATTAGTTGTTACCTGACTTTAGTTTTAATTTAAAAGGAAAAAAACTCACTGTAATTATGAAGAAGATTGGGCATGTGAGCACCTGATTCATTTCCCTGGGTGGCACCATGACTCACCCTCATTAAAGCAGTTTTGCTTTGAGGTGCCTGATGCTGTATCAGTTTGGAACTTTCTGTGTCCTTTATGTGAACAATAAGATAAGTTTCTCTCATGGGTCATTCACTGCTCTTCATCTCTACCATGAGTCAGATGTTTGCATTTCAAAACATTATCCTGCCTGCAATTTTCCTCTTTATAAATTATGCAGAGAACTTCTACCAACAACAGATTCTCATTTACTGACTTTTTGGATTTGTATCTGTAAAACATGTTCTACTTGTTTTGCTATAATTCAGTGAACAGTTTTATGGCCAACAATAGGGTACTATTTTATTTGTTTTATCATCATTGTCTAAACATCAAGTACCTCATTAGATAAAAAACACAATCATTTGTAACTGAATTCAAACGCTGATGATTAAGTCACATGAAAAGCCCTCCCCTGATTCTTTGCCTCTAATTATATTAGGGTTCCTCCTTTTCACATTCAACCTCCTAGAAAGAGTTGTCTGTACCTCCTGGACTCATTTTCTCATCTCTCAGTCACTCCCCCAAAACTACTCTAATATTCCACTGAAATTTCCTCAGTTAGGGCCCCAAGACTGTTTATTCCTAAATATAATGGATAAAGTCTTTATCTTACTTGACCAATCGGCTACACTTAACCCATGAAACACTCTTTGCATGGGGCTGTGTTACACCACACTCTCCTGGTCTTCCTTCTACCTCTCTAGTGTCCATTTTGGTCTCCCATTCCTACAAGGTTACTGTTCTTCAAGGTTCGAAACTAGGTTCTCTCCTCCTCTCACTCTAAAGACTGCCTCCAGATGATCTCAGCCACTTTATATGGCTCTTTTGTTTAAACATGTGCTGATGTTACTCAAAGTTTTATCTCCAGGCCAAAGTGGAGTTCCAAACCTCTAAATTCATATTTCTCCTTGACCTCTCCACTGAGATGTACCACCAGTACTACAAAGTCAACGTTTCTGTGTTAGTTTCCCAGGCCTGCCAGAAAAAAGTACCACAAACTGGGTGGCTTAAAACAGTAGAAATTTATTCTCTTAAGAATTCTGTATGCTAGAAGTTTGAAATCAAGGTGTCAGGGGCCATGCTACTCCTGAAGCCTCTTGGGAAAAATCCTTCTTAGCTACATCAGCTTCCAGGAGTTCCTTGGATTGTGGCAGCATAACCATAGTCTCTGTCCCCAATTTCTCATGGCCTTCTTCTCTGTCTCTATGTCCTTTCCTCTTGTTATAAACCCACCAGTCATTGGATTTGGGGCCCACCCTAATTGCCTTTGTTTTGTTTTTATTGTATCATAAGCTTCATGATTACAGAGATTATACCTTTCTTCTGGAATCCCTGGAAACTAGTACAGTGTAGGTAAATGAATTGTTGACTAATAAATATTTATTAAGTAGAAGGATGAAGAAAAGAAGCAAAGCAATTAATCAGAAAGAACTAATCTGAAAAATGATAAGCAAGCTAAAGTAATTTTAGCTGTGAATTTTTAAAATGTGGCTAAATGTAATTTTTTCTAGTCAGTATACTAACAAAGTACATTAAGAATCAGTCAAACCTTATTTTAAGCTCATTTAAAACCTTCTTCTATAGTCCTGCAAAAATACATCATTCTCATAGATGCTGGAAAATACAATTATATTCCCCACTGCCTATTTTATAACTGGGGCTCTTTCCACCCCTTCTTTATTAATGAAAATGTTCCTGCTTTTGTTGATACTACAGGATGTGATATTGTTTCCTAAATATTTCTTGAACATATCTCCAAAAAGGACAAGATTAAGTAATTACTAAGCATTCTAATTACAAAAAAGAAAGAAAGAAAGAAAAGAAGAAAGAAAGAAAAAAGAAAGGAAGGAAGAAAGAAAGAAGAAGGAAGGAAGAAAGAAAGAAAGAAAGAAAAGAAGGAAGAAAGGAAGGGAGAAAGAAAGAAAGAAAAGAAGGAAGAAAGAAAAAGAAAGAAAAAAATGTATATCCTAATAAAATATCTCCAAATGTCAGCACCAAAGAATGAAAGAAAGCACTGTTTGTAATGTATACCTGCTTACTTTTGCAAAACATTTAGGTCTCTTTACATATATAGCTGGCAAAAGCTCTGATTGAATATTTAGGCAACTAAGAAGTTAAAAGGGACCAGACATGCAGGGTTGTATCTACTTTGCCTACATTAATAAATTTTGTCCCATGAGAGGATCTGTGGTAGACCCTCGTGCTTGTAATAATTGAAAATGCCCTAGTTTCAACTAAATCAGACTAGGTCATATAGATGTTGATGAGAAGAGAAGTAAAAGTACCTCACTTTCCCACAGCATTCATTATGTAGGAAAATGAGGATTACTCTAGGGAGTTAATTGTGTTGTTTACAAGAAGGCAAGTCCTCAAAAGAAATACTAAGTCTTGGTAGTTTGCTTTACTTTGTGTTAGTCTACTTGATGGTATTAAATTCACACAATTTCAGAACACATAATTATAATATTCACTAATTAAACAGAAAAGTCAACCAAATTAGATACAGTAGGAAAATGTCTTGGCATAACCCAGTGAGTCTGCTAAGATTTATTGTCATTAAATTATCCTAAGTAGACACTAGCATTCACAGCTTAGTATTTATTATTCTTCATTTATTTTTAGTTCATTCTGACAAATTCAAGGCAGAAGATTCTAGCTTTACCGTATTGTGTGGGGGCCTCTAGGTACTTATATAATGACTTCTAAAGCCTTATGTAACAATTTTCTTCACTCAACAAGATTCATTTGTGAATTCTTAGTAATTTTAGAGTAGTTAAAACAGTTTTCTTCATTTCAGCAATAAAAGTTGTCATTTTCAATTAGATTTTTTTAGATAGGTCATCTCTATTATTATTAAGAAATGCTTTACATGTTTTGCATATATTAATTCATTTAATCCTCATGACAGTAGTAGGTACTATTGTCACCTATGATTTACAGATGGAGAACTAAAGCACAGAACCTTTAACTGACTTGCCCATTCATATGGCTAGAAGAGAGTGGAACTGGGATTTGCTTGCATGCATTCTGACTCGTGATCTATGCTGTTAGCCAGCACATTATCCTGCCTCTCAAAAATCGTATTACATCATATTTGTAATATATTTTAGAAAGCACATATGACTTTTGTTTATTATAATTGTTATTAATTCATATACACTTGATCCCTTATTTCAGAATTCTAAATAGTGTAAGTGGATCTAGAGAGGCAAAGCTTTTCTCTCTCTGAGTCCGCCAAATGCTGGCAGTATCTGAGTATATTTCGGAAGTAGCTGCTTTGCTACAGAACTACTTTTTACTTTATTCAGCCAGTATTTAGGGAACACTTCTTATGCTTCAGTCACTGTTAGGCACTGGTATACAGACATAAAAGTCTCAGCCCTTACCTAAAAGGAATTCAAAGCCCAAGAAGTTTTCCTTAAAGGAGAGAGAAAATAGTGTCTTTAGCTTGTTGCTGACAGAGCGAAGGGAAGAAATGTCTGGTAACTTAAAGAAAGAGATACAATACTATTCTAGCTCTCTGATGAAATTTCATTGCTTCTATCCATGTCCCTCCATTGCATATACCATCCTGATGACACATGATTTTTGCTTAAAGATGTCGCTATGGATTGTCACCAGGTAGATCCTAGAACTGAGTCAGGCAGTTATGTGTCAGACATCATGCAGGGATCTTTCCCATGTATTAATTCATTCCATTTAATCCATATACTAATTCTCCCTTATAGGTGTTGTCACCAGTTAACATGAGGGATTAAAAAAAGATTAAGTAACTTTCCATGGCCCATGGAATAAAATAATAATTCAAAAAATGGATGCGAATGTATTTTGACCTCAAATTTAGAGCTACCAGTGGCAACTAGCTGATTATTTTTTGTGTGTATTTTACGTATAAACGCGAATAAAGCTCAGTAATGAAGGTCCAGAATCTACAAGTGTGTTCTCCTATTTTTAAAAAAACGAATTAAACCTAAAATGTCTTTTTCATTTAGAAGATATCTTTCAGTTACTATTACTGTGCAGCAAGTCACTCTAAAACTTAATAGATTAAAACCACAGGAATTATTACATTATCTTACAGTTTCCATGGCTCAGGGATTCAGGACAGTCTTAGCAGATTGGTATTGTCTCAAGGTCTCTTATGCAGTTGTAGTCAGATGGTGGCGAGAGCTAGAACAGTGTGGGGCTGGAGAATTTGGCAGCTGGTCATATATATTTCTTTTAGGTAGCCTCTGGGCTTCATTAGATCTCCCTGCATGGGCTATCTTGAGTTTCCTCAAAGCATGTTGGTCTCGGGGCAGTTGGACTACTTGTGTTGGTGATGCAGGGCTCCATTGCTAGTGTTCCAGATACAAGGTGGATGTAGCATTGCCTTTCTGACTTAGCCTCAGAAGTCAAAGAGCATCACTTCTACCACACTGTATTGGTTACAAGTGACACAAACCCAGATTCAATGGAAGGGGAATTGGACTCTACTTCATAATGGGGGAGTGGCAAGATTCTAGATGAACACATGGGATAGGAGATATAGTTATGGCTATCCCTATAAGACACAGTCTTCTACAGTTCCTCCTCTAGCCCAATAATTCACATCCCTCCCACAGGCAAAATATGCTCACGTCTTCCCAAGATCCCTCAAAAGTTTCATCCTATTCAGCATTAGTCTCCGGCTTGAAGTTTTATCATCTAAATTAAGTCCAGGTATAAATATCATATGATATCACTTACATGTGGAATCTAAAAATAAAAATGATACAAATGAACTTATATACAAAACAGAAACAGACCCACAGACAGAGAAAACAAATTTATGGTTACCAAAGGGGAAATGAGGGGAAGGGATTAATTAGGAGTTTGGGATTAATATATACACACTACTATATATAAAATAGATAACCAACAAGGACCTACTGTATAGTATAGCATGGGGAACTATACTCAATAGCATGTTATAACCTATATTGGAAAAGAATCTGAAAAAAATACATATATATGTGTATAACTGAATCACTTTGCTATACACCTGAAACTAACACAACATTGTAAATCAACTATACTTCAATAAAAATAGTGAGCTACTTGGCAAAATTTTAATATTGGGTTTTCAGGAATAAACCACAATTTCTTCTTAGGCTTTTAGGTAATTAAATTTGTTGCTAACATTACTGCCCAAATTGTGAATGCCATAATAAATTTTTTAGAGATGTGGGGAAAAATTAATTAATTAATTAAGCCCAGGTACAGACTATTCTCTTTGGTAAGGTGCCTTAAGCAAAGCACTAAGTGCTATTCCTCTAGGTCTAGAGTCCTGTGAACTAAAGAGGTAGGTTATCTACCACCCATATATTCATACTATAATGATTGGACAAGTATCAATTAACCACAATAGACACTTCCATTTAAAAAAGATGGAAAATTATAGGCACAAGGCAGTCACTGGTCCATAGAAATTCTGAATTCCTGCCAGGTACATGTTGTCAGTTCTGTGAGTAGGGCTCATTTCTACTCTTTGAGAGTTATTCTCCATGGCTGTTGGCTCTGCCCTCTGGGGTTTTATCCCCTCTGAGTCATCCTTCCTTTTTATTATAAGTGACTTATGTATAAAACTAAATAATCTCAGTTTGATTTCTGTCGACAGTTGTTCTAGGGTCCAAAGGCTTCTTTTCATTCTGTGCTATCTCTGTCCCTTTTAGTTTTAAACTGGCAGTGTTCCATCAATACAATTCTTAAAAACTTTGTGGGTTTTCTATGAATCTTATTGAGTTTCATTCTAATAGAAAAAAATCTACAGTTACAATCTGTTCAAGATAATCCATTCTCTACTTTAGGTTCCCTGTGAGTCTGCTGAGGGATAACATCCTTCTGATACTTGGAAGCCAGACCTATGAGGCATGCCTTTAAGATCCTTAGAAAGCCTTTTGTATGTCTTAAATATTCTGTGAGGTACAGCCTTGGATCTTTCTGAAGTTTTCTCAAATGATCTTATAGTCCCATACTGGATTTGATCTTTGGCTTGAAGCTCTTTCTTAATTAGAGGATCGTTTGCCATCTGGAGAGACTGGGAATGGCCTCTCAGTGTTCCAGTACATAAATGGAAGTTACACAGCCTTTTCTGACCTAGCTAGGGAGGTCTTATACTATCATTATAAGCCAGTCACAAACTTGTCCCAATTTAAGGGGACTGGAAATAGACTGTAATTCTTAATGGGAAAATTGCAAGATTCTAGAACATATGAGTTGAGAGATATTGTTGTAACCATCTTCGGAAAATACAGTCGACCTCAAAAAATCACTATAATATGATGAAACATTTTAAAGCAAACTTAACTAGTACTTAAACATGAAAATGCCTTAAAAGTAGTTACCCTGGGAAGATATATGCTTTTTCCTAAAAGTTTGCCTTTATGTAAATAATTTTTTTAACTTAACCATTGGAGTTGCTTTAGAAAATCTTCAGAAGATTCATTATGGCTGAATGCTGTATACTACTACAACAGTTTGTTGACAAAGAACACATATATGATGGTTTAATTTTCTTTGCTCTGGTTTGTTTCCAGACTCTGGAAATTTTCTTGTTGCTCTCTTTGGATCCCAGGGAATAAAACAGTCTAGTGTTTCCCTCAAGTGTTTCTTCAAAAACTACCAGCCATGCCAAAGACAGAGTATAATAGGAAGTTTACTTTGTTCAAGAATGATATCCTAAAGAACAATGACAAAGTGTCTTAACCATTCAACACTTCAGTTAATTCAAAAGTTAAATACAGATATATGTGTGGGTGGTGTGTGTGAGGTGAAAGATGTCTTAGATTAAATGAACGTGTAAACTTCTTTCATCAAAACTGTGTCCATGATTTAATCATCTAATCCAGAGCTGGACTGGGATTCAGGAGTAGGCTTCCTGGACAAACTGCAATTAACTAGCTGTGTGACTTCCTTAAAGCCTTTGCAACTTTATTTTAATTTGCTGAAAAATTAAATTTAATTTTTTTCATCAAGAAATATTTGTTGAATATATTCTATTTAGAAGACATCCTTGTGCCGTTCAGTATTAAAGTAATTTAAATCATGGCATGGCTCATTGTAGGAGAGTAGCACTTGGACCATGCAATTTACTTTCGT
Source organism: Leucopleurus acutus (assembly GCF_964270905.1). NCBI lineage: Eukaryota > Metazoa > Chordata > Mammalia > Artiodactyla > Delphinidae > Leucopleurus > Leucopleurus acutus. Next base: position 81,983,143 of record NC_139152.1, on the reverse strand, counting down.
AGAGAATATTTCTAAGATTATTCACTATGATCTGAACTCTCAGGTGACTTCCTTCTGAGAGATCCTCTTACTGATACACTTGCAAGTACAAAGCAATAATCAGGATTCCTCTTCTCAGCAGACTCTCCTAAAAAACATTTTGATCTTTTGATCTCTTACCCTTTCCACAACCCCTAAAATGAAAGTGCTGTCTGAAAAGCCCCAGACAAAGTGAACTTGTAATTAAAAAGGCTATACAACTGCCTCTTCAGAACAACCATTTGTTTGTGGTTAAAAGCTGTACTCACCTGAGTGTGTACCATAATCCAGGAGGAAAGCACATAAAATTCCCAGATGGTTGAATTTTCTGCTAAGGGATTTAAATCAGCATTTTAAATGTCATTCTACTCATGCAGTTTTTTTAAGAGCCTCAAAGTTTGGCATAAAATTGTTTTTTCATATGCATTAAGATCGTATGAATGTCTGAGGTCATAACTGAGTCAAGAAAGAAAAGATTTTCTATTAAGTAAAACACTAATGTTCAGAAGTTTATTTTGTACAGCAAGTGACTTGACATCCATGTATTCATCCATCATTTCTCTAATTTTGTGGTTGAGAGTATTTGAAATGCACATGTACGAAATTCCTTCATTTAAAATTTGTCTTTAGTTGTACATCTCATGTTAGTTCCATGTGGCAATATTCCACATTCTAGTTCTTCATTTTCTTGGTATCTTTTACTACTAACACCTAAGGATTTAGAGGAAGAGGGAGGAAGTCAAATTTCTTAAGTCGTAGAGTTTATTCAGTTTATCTCTCCTAACTATACCTTTCCTCAGCTGTCACATATGAAAAGCAACATTACTCCACTCATTTTACTGAAAATAATCCCAAAGTTCAAAGAGTTAACTACAAATAATCCCAAAGTTCAAAGAGTTAACTACAAAGTTCATCTTGGTCCCATTTAGGAAGTATCATATTTAAAGCTTAGTTTACTTATTTTAGAGTTTTAGTTCATTATCTCTTTGTAAAACAAAACAATTGGAAATGTGATTTCTCATTATTTTGGAAAATTTGCATTTAGGAATTATGATATAATTATTATTAATAATGATAATTACTTATATTGAGTTTTTATTATGGATGAATCACCAAGCTAAGTGAATTCTGTTATCTCATTTTACCAAGAATCCTAAGAGGTAGGCCATACCAAAATGAACATTGCACAGATGAGGAAACTTTCCAAGCTCAATAGTAAGAAGTGGTAGACCTGATTACTGACCTTAGATTTGTCACGTTCTGAAACCAATGCCCTTAACCACACCAGTGGTTCTCAACTGGGGACAGTTTTGCCCTCTCCTGCGGGGGGACACTTGGCAATGGAAGGGGTTGCTACTGGCATCTAGTGGATACAGATTAGGGATGCTGAAAAACATCCTACAATGCACAAGACAGCCACCCACAGCAAAGAATTATCCAGCTCCAAATGTCAATTTGCGAAACCCTGATTTACCCAAACATTTTCAATACCAACTAATGGATTATCCTGAATCTAACTTTGTTCACCATGTAGACTTCAAGGTAAAGCCTATCCAAATAAAGACTCCAGGTGAACTTGAATTCATTGACTCTGGAAAATATTGTGAAGTAGCCATATTTATTGTTTGAAAACAGAAAATATACTTATAAAAATTTACAGGGAGATCTTCAAGATGGTGGAGATCACCTTCCTCCCCACAAATACATCAAAAATACATTTACATGTGGAACAACTCCTACAGAACACCTACTCAAGGCTGGCAAAAGACCTCAGACCTCCCAAAAGGCAAGAACTTCCCCATGTACCTGGGGTAGGGCAAAAGAAAAAAGAAAAAACACAGACAAAAGAATGGGGACGGGACCTGCATCTCTGGGAGGGAGCTGTGAAGGAGGAAAAGTTTCCACACACTAGGAAGCCCCTTCAATGGTGGAAACTGGGGGTGGTCCGGGGGAAGCTTCAGAGCCACGGAGGAGAGCACAGCAACAGGGGTGCAGAGGGCAAAATGGAGAGATTCCCACACAGAGGATTGGTGCCAATCAACACTCACCAGCCTGAGAGGCTTGTCTGCTCACCCGCTGGGGCAGGTGGGGGCTGGGAGCTGAGGCTCAGGCTTTGAAGGTCAGATCCCAGGGAGAAGACTGGGGTTGGCTATGTGAACACGGCCTGAAGGGGGCTAGTGCTCCACAGCTGGCTGGGAGGGTCTGGGAAAAACTCTGGACCTGCCTAAGAGGCAAGAGGCCATTGTTTCAGGGTGCATGAGGAGAGGACATCCGGAGCACCACCAAACAAGCTCCAGTGATGGGCACTAGCCACTGCTATCAGTGCAGACCCCAGATACGGCCATGAAACATTAATACTGCTGCTGCAGCCACCAGAATCCTGTGTGCAAGCACAGGTCACTATCCACACCTCTCCTTCTGGGAGCTTGTGCAGCCTGCCACTGCCAGGGTCCCGTCATCCCAGGACAACCCCCACAGGAGAACACACGGAGCACCTCAGGCAGTTGCAATGTCACGCTGGCCTCTGGCGCCGCCGGCTCTCCCCCCATTCTGTACCCCTCCCTCCCCCCGGCCTAAGTGAGCCAGAGGCCCATAATCAGCCGCTCCGTTAGCCCCCTCTTGTCTGGGCAAAACACAGGCGCCAGAGGGCGACCTACATGCAGAGGTGGGGCCGAATCCAAAGCTGAACCCCAGGAGCTGTGACAACAAAGAAGAGAAAGGGAAACTGCTCTGTGCAGCCTCAGGAGCTGTGGATTAAATCTCCACAATCAACTTGCATCTGTGGAATACCTGAATAGACAACGGATCATCCAAAAATTGAGGCAGTGGAATTTCAGACCAACTGTAGACTTGGGGTTTGCTGTATGAGACTGACTAGATTCTGATTTTTATGTTTATCTTAGTATAGTTTTTGGCGCTTGTTATCATTGGTGGATATGTTTATTGGTTTAGTTGCTCTCTTCTTTCTTATTACTTTCTTTATTTTAATAACATTTTTTATTTTTCATTTTAAAAACTTTATTTTATTTTATTTTTTACTTTATTTCTTTTTTTTTCTCCCTTTTCTTCTGAGCCATGTGGCTGACAGTATCTTGGTGCTCCGGCCAGGTGTTAGGCCTGAGCCTCTGAGGTGGGAGAGCCAATTTCAGGACACTGGACCACCAGAGACCTCCTGGCCCCAGGTAATGTCAATTAGCGGGAGTTCACCCAGAGATCTCCGTCTGAATGCTAATACCCAGCTCCACTCAACAACCAGCAAGCTACAGTGTTGGACACCCCATGCAAAACAACTAGCAAGACAGGAACACAACCCCACCCATTACCAGAGAGGCTGATTAAAATCATATCAAGTTTACAGACACCCCAAAACACACCACCAAAACGGTCCTGCCCACCAGAAACACAAGATCCAGCCTCATCCACCAGAACACAGGAACCAGTCCGCTCCACCAGGAAGCCTATACAACCCACTGAAACAACCTTACCCACTGAGGGCAGACACCAAGAACAACGGGAAATACGAACCTGCAGCCTGTGAAAAGGAGACCCAAACACAGTTAAGCAAAATGAGATGATAGAGAAATAGACAGGAGATGAAGGAGCAAAGTAAAAACCCACCAGACCAAACAAATGAAGAGGAAATAGGCAGTCTACCTGAAAAAGAATTCAGGGTAATGATACAAAAGATGTTCCAGAATCTTGGATACAGAATGGAGAAAATACAAGAAACGTTTAACAAGGACCTAGAAAAACTACAGAGCAAACAAACAATGAAGAACAACCCAATACATGAAATTAAAAATTCTCTAGAAGGAATCAGTAGCAGAATAACTGAGGCAGAGGAACAGATAAGTGACCTGGAAGAAAAAATAGTGGAAATAACTACCACAGAGCAGAATAAAGAGAAAAGAATGAAACGAAATGAAGAAAGTCTCAGAGACCTCTGGGACAACATTACACACACCAATATTCGAACTAGACAGGTCCCATAAGAAGAAGAGAAAAAGAAAGGGACTGAGAAAATATTTGAAGGATTATAGTTGAAAACTTCACTAATATGGGAAAGGAAATAGTCATTCAAATCCAGGAAGCACAGAGAGCCCCATACAGGATAAATCTAAGGAGAAACACACCAAGACACATATTAATTAGACTATCAAAAATTAAATACAAAGAAAAACTATTAAAAGCAGCAGAGGAAAAGAAACAAATAACATACCATGGAATCCCCATAAGGTTAACAGCTGATTTTTCAGCAGAAACTCTGCAAGACAGAAAGGAGTGGCAGGACATATTTAAAGCAATGAAAAGGTAAAACCTACAACCAAGATTACTCTACCCAGGAGGGATCTCCTTCAGATTCAGCAGAGAAATTAAAACCTTTACAGACAAGCAAAAGCTAAAGAATTCAGCACCACCAAACAAACTTTACAACAAATACTAAAGGAACTTCTCTAGGCAGGTAGCACAAGTGAAGGAAAACACCTACAACAAACCCGAAACAATTAAGAAAATGGTAATAGGAACATACATATATATAATTTCCTTAAATGTAAACGGATTAAATGCTCCAGCCAAAAGACATAGACTGGCTGAATGGATACAAAAAAAAGACCCGTATTTATGCTGTCTACAAGATACCCACTTCAGACACAGGGACATATACAGACTGAAAGTGAGGGGATGGAAAAACATATTCCATGCAAATGGAAATCAAAAGAAAGCTGGAGTAGCAATTCTCATATCAGACAAAATAAACTTTAAAGACTATTACAAAAGACAAAGAAGGACACTACATAATGATCAAGGGATCAATCCAAGAAGAAGATATAACAATTGTAAATATTTATGAACACAACATAGGAGCAGCTCAATCCAAAAGGCAAATGCTAACAGCCATAAATGGGGAAGTCGACAGTAACACATTCATAGTAGGGGACTTTAACACCCCACTTTTACCAATGGACAGATCATTCAAAATGAAAATAAATGAGGAAACACAAGCTTTAAATGATGCATTAAACAAGATGGACTTAATTGATATTTATAGGACACTCTGTCCAAAAACAACAGAATACACATTTTTCTCAAGTGCTCATGGAACATTCTGTAGGATAGATCATATCTTGGGTCACAAATCAAGCCTTGGTAAATTTAAGAAAATTGAAATCATATCAAGTATCTTTTCTGACCACAATTCTATGAGACTATCTATCAATTACAGGAAAATGTCTGTAAAAAACTCAAATACATGGAGACTAAAGAATACACTACTCAATAACCAAGAGATCACTGAAGAAATCAAACAGGAATTCAAAAAATACCTAGAGACAAATGACAATGAAAACACGACAGGCCAAAACCTATGAGATGCAGCAAAAGCAGTTCTAAGAATGAAGTTTATAGCAATACAATCCTACCTCAAGAAACAAGAAACATCGCAAATAAGCAACCTAACCTTGTACCTACCGCAATTAGAAAAAGAAGAACAAAAACCCAGTTAGCAGAAGGAAAGAAATCATAAAGGTCAGATCAGAAGTAAAAGAAAAAGAAATGAAGGAAACGATTACAAAGATGAATAAAACTAAAAGCTGGTTCTTTGAGAGGATAAATAAAATTGATAAACCATTAGCCAGACTCATCAAGAAAAATAGGGAGAAGACTCAAATCAGTAGAATTACAAATGAAAAAGCAGAAGTAACAACTGACACTGCAGAAACACAAAGTATCGTCAGAGATTACTACAAGAAGCTCTATGCCAATAAAATGGACAACCTGGAAGAAACTGACAAATTCTTAGAAGAACACAACCTTCCGAGACTGAACCAGGAAGGAATAGAAAATATAAACAGACCAATCACAAGCACTGAAATTGAAACTGTGATTAAAGTCTTCCAACAAACGAAAGCCCAGGACCAGATGGCTTCACAGGTGAATTCTATCGAACATTTACAGAAGAGCTGACACCTGTCCTTCTCAGACTCTTCCAAAATATAGCAGAAGGGGGAACACTTCCAAACTCACTCTACAAGGCTAACATCACCCTGATACCAAAAGCAGACAAAGATGTCACAAAAAAAGAAAACTACAGGCCAAAATCACTGAGGAACTTAGATGCAAAAATCCTCAACAAAACACTAGCAAACAGAATCCAACAGCACATTAAGAAGATCATACACCATGATCAAGTGAGATTTATCCCAGGAATGCTAGGATTCTTCAATAAACGCAGATCAATCGATGTGATACACCATATTAACAAATTGAAGGAGAAAAACCATATGATCATCTCAATAGATGCAGAAAAAGCTTTCAACAAAATTCAACACCGATTTATGATAAAAACCCTCTGGAAAGTAGATATAGAGGGAACTTACCTCAACATAATAAAGGCCATATATGACAAACCCACAGCCAACATCGTTCTCAGTGGTAAAAAACTAAACAATTTCCACTAAGATCAGGAACAAGACAAGGTTGCCCACTCTCAACACTGTTATTCTACAGAGTTTTGGAAGTTTTAGCCACAGCAGTCAGAGAAGAAAAAGAAATAAAAGGAATCCAAATTGGAAAAGAAAAAGTAAAACTGTCACTATTTGCAGATGACTTGATACTATTCATAGAGAATCCTAAAGATGCTACCAGAAAACTACTAGAGCTAATCAATGAATTTTGTAAAGTAACAGGATACAAAATTAATGCACAGAAATCTCTTGCATTCCTATACACTAATGATGAAATATCTGAATGAGAAATTAAGGAAACACTCCCATTTGCCATTGCTACAGTAAGAATAAAATACCTAGGAATAAACCTAAGGAACCAAAAGAACTGTATGCATAAAACTGTGAGACACTGATGAAAGAAGTAAAAGATGATACAAACAGATGGAGAGATATACCATGTTCTTGGATTGGAAGAATCAACAATGTGAAAATGACTATACTACCCAAAGCAATCTACAAAAAAATGAAATCCCTATCAAACTACCATGGGCATTTTTCACAGAAGTAGAACCAAGAATTTCACAATTTGTCTGTAAACACAAAAGACCCCGTATAGCCAAAGCAATCTTGAGAAAGAAAAATGGAGCTGGAGGATCAGGCTCCCTGACTTCGTACTACACTACAAAGTTACAGTGATCAAGACAGTATGGAACTGACACAAAAACAGAAATATAGATCAATGGAACAGGGTAGGAAGCCCAGAGATAAACCCACACCATATGGTCACCTTATTTTTGATAAAGGAGGCAAGAATATACAATGGAGAAGAGACAGCCTCTTCAATAAGTGGTGCTGGGAAAACTGGACAGCTACATGTAAAATAATGAAGTTAGAACCCTTCCTAACACCGTATACAAAAATAAACTGAAAATGGATTAAGACATAAATATAAGGCAGACACTATGAAACTCTTAGAGGAAAACGTAGGCAGAACACTCGATTACATAAATCACAGCAAGGTCCTTTTTGACCCACCTCCTAGGGAAAAGCAAATAAAGACAAAAATAAGCAGATGGGACCTAATGAAACAAAAGCTTTTGCTCAGCAAAGGAAACCATAAACAAGATGAAAAACAACCCTTATAATGGGAGAAATTATTTGCAAACGAATCAACTGTCAAAGGATTAATCTCCAAAATATATAGGCAGCTCATGCAGCTCAATATCAAAAAATCAAACAACCCAATTCAAAAATTGGCAGAAGACCTAAATAGATACTTCTCCAAAGAATATATACAGATTGCCAACAAACACATGAAAGGATGCTCAACATTACTAATCATTCGAGAAATGCAAATCAAAACTACAGTGAGTTATCACCTTACACCGGTCAGAATGGCCATCATCAAAAAATCTACAAATAATAAATGCTGAAGAGAGTGTAGAGAAAAGGAACCCTCTTGCACTGTTGGTGGTAATGGAAATTGATACAGCCACTATGGAGAACAGTATGGAGGTTCCTTAAAAAACTAAAAATAGAACTACCATACGACCCAGCTATCCCATTACTGGGCACATACCCTGAGAAAACCATAATTCAAAAAGAGTCAGGTACCACAATGTTCATCGCAGCACAATTTACAATAGCCAGGACATGGAAGCAACCTAAGTGTCCATCGAAAGATGAATGGATAAAGAAGATGTGGCACATATATACAATGGAGTATTACTCAGCCATAAAAAGGAACGAAATTGAGTTATGTTTATTGAGGTGGGTGGACCTAGAGACTGTCATACAGAGTGAAGTAAGTCAGAAAGAGAAAAACAAATACTGTACACTAACACACATATATAGAATCTAAAAAAGAAAAAGAATTGTTCTGAAGAACGTAGGGGCAGGACAGGAATAAAGACGCAAACGTAGAGAATGGACTTGAGGATACGGGGAGGGGGAATGGTAAGCTGTGGTGAAATGAGAGAGTGGCATTGACATATATACACTACCAAATGTAAAATAGAAAGCTAGTGGGAAGCAGCCGCATCGCACAGGGAGATCAGCTCCGTGCTTTGTGACCACCTTTATGTGTGGAATAGGGAGGGTGGAAGGGAGCCATGAGAGGGAAGGGATAAGGGGATATATATATATACATATAGCTGATTCACTTTGTTATACAGCAGAAACTAACACACCATTGTAAAGCAATTTTACTCCAATAAAGATGTTGAAAAAAAATTTACGAGCATATGAGCTGCAATTTAATCAAAGACAAGAAGCCAAGTCAAAGATGTATTAAATTTCCATTTAAAACACATAAACAACAAAACTTAGCATATCAGAGAGACAAAGGTGTGTGAATCTAGATCTTTTAAGATGGAGTTAAGAAAGCTTCCATTGCTATAATTTGTTCAATCAGAAAATCACTTTTTCCATTGATTTATACATTTCCTGGGACCTCTATATTTATGTAAATCATATGATAATTTCTAGATATTCCAACAAAAAGTCTCAATTAGCGTTTTCTTTGAATTAAAACAACCCAGTCCAAATCAGAATTGCTGGAACAGAAAAGATATAAAGAAGTGGCAGATTTATGTATACCCAAACCTCTCACCAAGCACACTGGTTAGTGTAGCTGGGTTTTTTTTTCCCCTACTGAAGCCCGCGCGCCTAGAGCCCGTGCTCTGCAACAAGAGATGCCACCGCAACGAAGAGTAGCCCCCGCTCGCCACAACCAGAGAAAAGCCCACGTGCAGCAACGAAGACCCAACACAGCCAAAAAGAAAGAAAAGAAAAGAAAAGAAAAGAAAGGAAGGGAGCTAAAAAGGAAAAAGAACTTCTCTCTTTAATACTTAGGAGCAAGAGGAAGATGGAAAGAGCCAAGAGTGAAATGTAATCCCCTAGGGGATTAAACTATAACCTCCTAGAATTTTGAAGAAAGGGATATTTATGGAAGGTTGTCTGCTCTCTTGCTGTATTCTAATAGGTGCTTTCTCTAGGAATTAGTAGTACATACACAGATAAACCAGAAATCAGTAAAGGCATTATTCATTACGGTCAGAAGTCAGATAATCTCCATTTATAGTTGGGGAACATTTACATACTAAGACATTAACTTTTCTTCAGTCTTAAACAGCAGTTGGAGGTATGAATTTTATCTTTTAATTCTTTTTTTTCCCTATTAGTCATCAATTTAATACACATCAGTGAATACATGTCAGTCCCATCACCCAATTCATCACACCACCACTCCCACCCGCCCGCCACTTTCCCCCCTTGGTGTCCATATGTTTGTTCTCCACATCTGAGTCTCAATTTCTGCCCTGCAAACTGGTTCATCTGTACCATTTTTCTAGGTTCCACATATATGCATTAATACACGTTATTTGTTTTTCTCTTTCTGACTTGCTTCAGTCTGTATGACAGTTGCTAGATCCATCCACGTCTCAACAAATGACCCAATTTTGTTCTTTTTTATGGGTGAGTAATAGTCCGTTGTATATATATACCACATCTTCTTTATCCATTTGTCTGTCGATGGGCACTTAGGTTGCTTCTATGACCTGGCTATTGTAAATAGTGCTGCAATGAACATTGGGGTGCATGTGTCTTTTTGAATTATGGTTTTCTCTGGGTATATGCCCAGTAGTGGGATTGCTGGGTCATCTGTTTATTCTATTTTTAGTTCTTTAAGGAACCTCCATACTGTTCTCCATAGTGGCTGTATCAGTTCACATTCCCACCAACAGTGCAAGAGGGTTCCCTTTTCTCCACACCCTCTCCAGCATTTGTTGTTTGTATATTTTCTGATGATGCCCATTCTAACTGGTATGAGGTGATACCTCATTGTAGTTTTGATTTGCATTTCTCTAATAATTGGTGATGTTGAGCAGCTTTGCATGTGTTTCTTGGCCATCTGTATATATTCTTTGGAGAAATGTCTATTTAGGTCTTCTGCCCATTTTTGGATTCGGTTGTTTGTTTTTTTAATATTGAGCTGCATGAGCTGTTTATATATTCTGGAGATTAATCCTTTGTCTGTTGATTCATTTGCAAATATTTTCTCCCATTCTGAGGGTTGTTTTTTCATCTTGTTTATGGTTTCCTTTGCTGTGCAAAAGCTTTTAAGTTTCATTAGGTCCCATTTGTTTATTTTTGTTTTTATTTTCATTACTCTAGGAGGTGGATCAAAAAAGATCTTGCTGTGATTTATGTCACAGTGTTCTTCCTATGTTTTCCTCTAAGAGTTTTATAGTGTCCAGTCTTACATTTAGGTCTCTAATCCATTTTGAGTTTATTTTTGTGTATGGTGTTAGGGAGTGTTCTAATTTCATTCTTTTACATATAGCTGTCCAGTTTTCCCAGCACCACTTATTGAAGAGACTGTCTTTTCTCCATTGTATATTGTGCCTCCTTTGTCATAGATTAGTTGACCATAGGTGCATGGGTTTATCTTTGGGCTTTCTATCTTGTTCCATTGATATATGTTTCTGTTTTTATGTCAGTACCATATTGTCTTGATTACTGTAGCTGTGTAGTATAGTCTGAAGTCAGGGAGTCTGATTCCTCCAGCTCTGCTTTTTTCCCTCAAGACTGCTTTGGCTATTCGAGGTCTTTTGTGTCTCCATGCAAATTTTAAGACTTTTTGTTCTAGTTATGTAAAAAATGCCACTGGTAATTTGATAGAGGTTGCACTGATTCTGTAGATTGCTTTGGGTAGTATAGTCATTTTCACAATATTGATTCTTCGAATCCAGGAACATGGTATATCTCTCCATCTGTTGGTATCATCTTTAATTTCTTTCATCAGTGTCTTACAATTTTCTGTATAGAGTTCTTTCCTCTCCCCAGGTAGGTTTATTCCTAGGTATTTTATTCTTTTTGTTGCAATGGCAAATGGGAGTGCTTCCTTAATTTCTCTTTCAGATATTTCATCATTAGTGTATAGGAATGCAAGATATTTCAGTGCATTAATTTTCTATCCTGCAACTTTACCAAATTCATTGCTTAGGTCTAGTAGTTCTCTGCTGGCATCTTTAGGTTTCTCTATGTATAGTATCATGTCATCAGCAAACAGTGACAATTTTACTTCTTCTTTTCCAATTTGTATTCCTTTTATTTCTTTTTCTTCTCTGATTGCCGTGGCTAGAACTTCCCAAACTATGTTGAATAATAATGGTGAGAGTGGACATCCTTGTCTTATTCCTGATCTTAGAGGAAATGCTTTCAGTTTTTCACCATTGAGAATGATGTTTGCTGTGGGTTTGTCATATGTGACCTTTATTATGTTGAGGTAGGTTCCACTTGCTTGAGAGTTTTTATCATAAACTGGTCAAAATCTTTTATCAAAAGCTTTTTCTGCATCTATTGAGATGATCATATGGTTTTTATTCTTCAATTTGTTAATATGGTGTGTCACATTGATTGATTTGTGTATATTGAAAAATCCTTGCATCCCTGGGATAAATCCCACTTGATTGGTGTATGATCCTTTTAATGTGTTGTTGGGTTCTGTTTGCAAGTATTTTGTTGAGGTTTTTTGCATCTATATTTATCAGTGTTATTGGTCTGTAATTTTCTTTTTTTGTATTATCTTTGTCTGTTTTTGGTATCAGGGTGATGGTGTCCTCATAGAATGAGTTTGGGAGTGTTCCTTCCTCTGCAATTTTTTTGAAGAATTTGAGAAGGGTGGGTGTTAGCTCTTCTCTAAATGTTTGATAGAATTCACCTGTGAAGCCATCTGGTCCTGGACTTTTGTTTGTTTGAAGATTTTTAATTACAGTTTCAATTTCATAACTTGTGATTGGTCTGTTCTATTTTCTATTTCTTCCAGGTTCAGTCTTGGAAGGTTATACCTTTCTAAGAATTTGTCCGTTTCTTCCAGGTTGTCCATTTTATCGGCATTGAGTTGCTTGTAGTAGTCTCTTAGGATGCTTTGTATTTCTGCGGTATCTGTTGTAACCTCTCCTTTTTCATGTCTAATTTTATGGAATTGAGTTCTTGCCCTCTTTTTCTTGATGAGTCTGGCTAATGGTTTATCAATTTTGTTTATCTTCTCAAAGAACCAGCTTTTAGTTTTATTGATCTTTGCTATTGTTTTCTTTGTATTTCATTTAATTCTGCTCTGATCTTTATGATTTCTTTCCTTCTGCTAACTTTGGGTTTTGTTTGTTCTTAATTCTCTAGTTCCTTTGCGTGTAAGGTTAGATTGTTTATTTGAGATTTTTTGTTGCTTCTTGATGTAGGCTTCTATAGCTATAAACTTCCCTCTTAGAACTGCCTTTGCTGCATCCCATAGGTTTTGGATCGTTGTGTTTTCATTGTCATTTGTCTCTAGGTATTTTTTGATTTCCTCTTTGATTTCTTCAGTGATCTCTTGGTTATTTAGGAACGTAGTGTTTAGCCTCCATGTGTTTGTGTTTTTTACATTTTATTCCCTGTAATTCATTTCTCATCTCATAGTGTTGTGGTCAGAAAAGATGCATGATATGATTTCAATTTTCTTAAATTTACTAAGGCTTGATTTGTGACCCAAGATGTAATCTATCCTGGAGAATGTTCTGTGTGCACTTGAGAAGAAAGTGTAATCTGCTGTTTTGGGATGGAATGTCCTATAAATATCAATTAAATCTATCTGGTGTATTTTGTCATTTAAAGCTTCTGTTTTCTTATTTGTTTTCATTTTGGATGATCTGTCCATTGTTGTAGGTGAGGTGTTAACGTCCCCCACTATTATTGTGTTACTGTCAATTTCCTCTTTTAGAGCTGTTAGCAGTTGCCTTAGGTATTGAGGTGCTCCTATGTTGTGTGCATATATATTTATAATTGTTATATCTTCTTCTTGGATTGATCCCTTGATCATTATGTAGTGTCCTTCCTTGTCTCTTGTAACATTCTTTATTTTAAAGTCTATTTTATCTGATATGAATATTGCTACTCCAGCTTTCTTGTGATTTCCATTTGCATGGAATATATTTTTCCATCCCCTCACTTTCAGTCTGTATGTGTCCCTAGGTCTGAAGTGGGTCTCTTGTAGACAGCATATATATGGGTCTTGTTTTTGTATCCATTCAGCAAGCCTGTGTCTTTTGGTTGGAGCATTTAATCTGTTTACATTTAAGGTAATTATCAATATGTATGTTTCTATTACCATTTTCTTCATTGTTTTGGGTTTGTTTTTGTAGATCCTTTTCTTCTCTTGCATTTCCCACTTAGATTAGTTCCTTTAGCATTTGTTGTAGAGCTCGTTTTGTGGTGCTGAAATCTCTTAGCTTTTGCTTTCTGTAAAACTTTTGATTTCTCCATCGAATCTGAATGAGATCCTTGCTGGATAGAGTAATCTTGGTTGTAGGTTCTTCCCTTTCATCACTTTAAGTATATCATCCCACTCCCTTCTGGCTGTAGAGTTTCTGCTGAGAAATCAGTTGTTAACCTTATGGGAGTTCTGTTGTATGTTATTTGTCATTTTTCCCTTGCTGCTTTCAATAATTTTTCTTTGTCTTTAATTTTTGCCAGTTTGATTACTATGTGTCTTGGTGTGTTTCTTCCTGGGTTTATCCTGTATGGGACTCTCTGTGCTTCCTGGACTTGGGTGGCTATTTCCATTCCCATGTTGGGAAGTTTTCAATTATAATCTCTTCAAATATTTTCTCTGGTCCTTTCTCTCTCTCTTCTCCTTTTGGGACCTCTATAATGCGAATGTTGTTGCGTTGATTGTTGTCCCAGAGGTCTCTTAGGCTGTCTTCATTTCTTTTCATTCTTTTTCTTTATTCTCTTCCACAGCAGTCAATTCCACCATTCTGTCTTCCAGGTCACTTATCCATTTTTCTGCCTCTGTTATTCTCCTATTGATTCCTTCTAGTGTAGTTTTCATTTCAGTTATTGTATTGTTCATCTCTGTTTGTTTGTATTGTTCATCTCTGTTTGTTTGTTCTTTAATTGTTCTAAGTCTTTGTTAAACATTTCTTGCCTCTTCTCGATCTTTGCCTCCATTCTTTTTCTGAGGTCCTGGATCATCGTCACTATCATTATTCTGAATTCTTTTTCTGGAAGGTTGCCTATCTCCACTTCATTTAGTTGTTTTTCTGGGGTTTTATCTTGTTCCTTCATCTGGTACATAGCCCTCTGCCTTTTCATCTTGTCTATCTTTCTGTGAATGTGGTTTTTGTTCCACAGGCTGGAGGATTGTAGTTCTTCTTGCTTCTGCTGTCTTCCCTTTGGTGGATTTGGCTATCTAACTAGCTGGCATTTTTTATCATATAACTTTCTCAACGAAGGAAGTAGTGCACTGATGTTCATTCTGGCTTAGTCTTCTTATCTCAAGCGGAACCAGAGATCTAGGCCATTTCTGGACAAATCCCTTTCTTCTCTTCTAGTTCTTTAATCCAGTCCATCTACCCTTTGTCAAAGCTAGAGCTTTCTGTCTAAGTTCTCTGGGTCACTAATAGATCCTTGGTCTTGATGTATCAGAGTTGTAACATTGTAAGCAACAGACATCAGAAGGATCAAACAGAAGGTTTAAAAGAGAGCACAGAAACTAGCACAGCATTGTAAAGCAACTATACCCCAATTAATAAAAAAGAATAAAAAAATAAAATAAAAAAGTAAAAAAAATAAAAAAATATTAAAAAAAAAAGTAAAAAATAAAAAAAAATGAAAAAGAGCCACTAGGGATATCTAGGGAGCAGAGACAGGGTGCTGATATCTAGGGTGGCTGATGTAAAGGTCTCTTCAAAGCACCATTATTGAGATAAATCAACTTGAATAATTTTTAGTCTTTGTGTCACTCAATTAAAGATTTGTGAATCTTTCCATGGAGTATCTGATTTACCTGGATTGGCTAGGGGAGGACACAGCACTGTGGTTGAGACTGTCACCCATCTAATAGAATAGGGGTAGTTTCTCAGAGAGAAAACATGATATTACTAGATGAAGGTGGATTCTAGTTAAGCAAAAATAGTAGATATCCACTACACTCATACTTCTTTTTTTCCTCTCCCAACTGTCTTGAAACTCTGAGAAATATATTTATGCATCTTCCAGTTTTCATACTATATCTCTTGATGCCTCTACAGATTCCTTACCATCACATGTACATAATGGCATATTCCTGCCCTCCCCTTAAATAACCGCATAGTTCCTCCTTTTTCTCACTAGTGGGAAAGCCCACTACCACCTCCTCTGTGGAAGTCCAAGGATAGGAATTGGATATATGTAAAACTTGCAAAATGAGGATGAAGCTATACCTGAAATTTACTAATTGTCATCCTAGATATTTGAGAAGGTGGTTTTCACACCATGTTTCATGGTACTTCAAAATTCCAAGCTGAGGCCTCCCTGGTGGCCCAGTGGTTAAGTCAGCCTGCTAATGCAGGGGACATGGGTTCGAGCCCTGCTCCAGGAAGATCCCACATGCTGCGGAGCGACTAAGCCTGTGCACCACAACTACTGAGCCTGCGCTCTAGAGCCTGCGAGCCACAACTACTGAGCCCGAGTGCCACAACTACTGATGCCTGTGTGCCTAGAGCCTGTGCTCTGCAAAAGAGAAGCCACCCAATGAGAAACCTGCACACTGCAATGAAGAGTAGCACCCACTCGCCGCAACTAGAGAAAATCCCACATGCGGCAACAAAAACCCAACGCAGCCAAAAATATAAATAAATAAATAAATTTATTTTAAAAAATTCCAAGCTTTTTCTAAAAGGATTATACTTGCTTTTAATACAGACCCTCACAGTTTTATCCATGACTGATTTTAGTATCACCCAGAAATTAGGGAGTTAAAGCAGGAAAGAGTGTAGCCCAGAATAGTATAGAAGGCACACATCTTGAAGGAATGCAGATATTCAAATATCCTGATGAAAGATGATTCTTATTTAAAAGTATCCACTAAAATGGAAAACAACAACAACAGCTAGAGGAAATGATAGTACATCTGAAACCCTAGCCATGGTACCAGCATAGAAATGTAAAAAGCTGAGAAAACCTGACACACTGTACTTTTGCAGTAATATCTTAGGCGAGCCAGAAATTGTCACATACAAAATAATGTGGCTGAGTGCCTGTACACATGTTTAGAACTCGGGGATGAAGTGAGGAAGGAAACTAATATGCAGCAATTTTTCCACATATGGTAAAACCCTATTTTACAGCCTTGTTTAGGATTTGAAATGGTGGGAAAACAAATCATAAAATACCACTTACAAAGAAAGGAATTTTAAAAAGCAGAGATAATGAAACATTTTCTCTATATAAACATCTTATTCTTCCCTGAAATCACAAACAGCTGCAGTATATTCTGACTAATTACAACTGAATCGTAAGAATCACAGCATGATAAGAACCCTAAGTGGTATCAGTATGGTGCAAGTTGATTTTAAGTCCTAAAGTTCTATGTGATTCAGGTTTTATTCACACTTGGGTCATCAATTTTAAAGAAATAATACTAGCGTTAATTTGGGTCATTTGCTAATGTACCTAAATGTTTTTAGCACTGTGGAATATTTTAACAAACATTAATAAAGCATTATTAGTTGAGATGCCACTTATTAAGAATTTATGATTATTATATACTGGTGGAGCTCACCTTTGCATTATCAGTGGAAATGGAAAATATTTTTCAGAGAAATGTTTGTTTCCTTGATAATAAGGGCTAACTATGTGTTTTCAGGCACCAGTTTAGCAGCAAAGATCTATTCTTTACATACGAAATTATAAAACTGAAGATTTTGGAGGGTCCTTGCAGATGAGGGAGTATACCAAGAGTGTAAATTTACTTACCTAATAAATGGACTAGTAACTAATTCATCTGATCCTTGACTTCTCAAATACACCTCTTCTCATGAATCTTACCTCTTAACATGTGTATTTATGAGGATCTCTAAGGTTCAGGGACTGGGAAAGATTTAGTCCTACTCTCTCTTCTTCATCAAACTGTTATCAAGTGTCCAGGACTTCCTATGAGCCCAATTCTTGTGATAAGTGTGTAGAGATGATAGAGACAATACACAGTACAAAATCTTACCCTGAGCGTTATATGCTGCCTAGAGAAGGACAAATTAAAGGAGTTAAAAGCTAGAAAACAATCCAAAGTCCCATATAACTAAGGTAGGTTAGAACATGGAGGCTCTAAATGCCAAACAGAATGAACTAACTCTGAAAAGGAGATGGAGTAATTTCACAAAGAATAACTTCATCCACCTTCTGGTTTTCCCTGGAATCCAAAACCAGGAACTGGATTGCAAAACGTGAAGACAATAGAGAATTTTGATGCGCAGTTTATCCTTGTCACTTAGAATCTTCCTTTTCACCTAAACTTCAGTAGCATGCATCTAAGTACTTTTAAGTCTTTTCTTTGACCTTAGACTTAGTTATATTCCAATACTTCTGTTATTTCAATATACAGTTTTCCCCCAAGATTCTGATAAATTATAGTCATTTTTAAAAGGCACTAAAATGTTATGAGACTGTGATATCTTACCTACAGTCCTAACAGGTAATTAAATTCCAGACCTGTGAAATTTTCAACTAGTCAATTAAAGTAATATTTCCTTTTCACCCTGAAACTAGTGTGTGATGAAACCAGGTACTTATTAATAAACCATTACCGGGCTTCCCTGGTGGCGCAGTGGTTGAGAGTCCGCCTGCCGATGCAGGGGACACGGGTTCGTGCCCCGGTCAGGGAAGATCCCACATGCCACGGAGCGGCTGGGCCCGAGAGCCACGGCCACTGAGCCTGCTCATCCAGAGCCTGTGCTCCGCAACGGGAGAGGCCACAGCAGTGAGAGGCCCGCGTACCGCAAAAAAAATAAAAATAAACCATTACCTTCCACCCAGAGGGCAAAAACTTTCTGGAACTGAGAAAGTGAGCCGTAACTATGTAATTTTAAAAGAATTCATTGAATATCTGCTGCCTGTCTTTTGAAGAGATTCTCAGAACTCAATTGGATCTGCTGGCCTTCCTAGGTTTCTGTCTAGCTCCTTTATAGTCTTTGCTTGAATCTCAGCCAAAATCCTTCCTGTGGATGGTCTCCCCAATGACAATTGCTTCCTCTCTGGATTTCCTGATGTTGATCCCATCACCATGTACCATAAACCATAATAGTAATAGCTGAGCTAGACTCTCCCCTGCCACCATCACCACTTACTGCTACCTGTTTTTGTAAGTCTTGGCCAAATGCTCTAGATCCATAGATCTTTGTCTAATTGGCTGCATTGTCAGCACCAACAGCTGAGACAGCTCCCAAGAGCCTTTTTGGCTCTAGAAGGTGAATCTGGTGCCACCCTCTCATCTCCGTGCATCAGCTTTCTCAGACTAAGTAATTTTTTGTGCCTCTTTAAATAGTATAAGCATGTTCTAATCCCCTGCACACTCGTGTTCTTTGTATTCAGCCATATCCCATCCTATATGTGTACAATACCTTAACTACATTTTTATTACAAAAGGTTTCAAACAGAACAGTTGAAAAAATATGCTATTGAACAGAAGCCCACCACCCAACAACCTATAATCAACAGTTCACATTTGCCATATTTGCTTTATTTATCATCTATCTATCTATATCTATCCATCTTTCTACCTATTTCGCTGAATCTTTCAAAATAAATTTTAGAAATAATGTTACTCCTAAATATTTCAGTATGCATGTAGAAAAAGGGCATTCTCCTACAGAACCACAATATTATTTCACACCTGGGATAATCAGTAATAATGTATTAATTGATGTCTAACCTATCTATCTAATTTACCCATTTTTCCCCAAAATGCCCATGCAGTTGCTTTTATGAACCAGGGTTCTATCAAAATTCACATATTTCATTTGGTTGTTATATCACTTTAATTTCATTTGGTCTAGAGCAGTCTTCCCAACATCATTTTCTTCCCCATGATATTGACTTTTCTATGAGAGTAAATAAAATAGCTCACATTCTACATTTGCCTGATTGCTTTCTTGTTGGATTTTTAACTTGTTCCTTTACACTCAGTATTTCTTATAACCTGAAAATTAGATCTAAAGTCTTGGTTATATTCAGGTTAAGTATTTTTGCAAGAATATTTTATAGGTTATTCTGAGCACCTTATAATGCATCACGTCAGGAGGCATACGATATCAGGTTTCTCCTCTATTGGTCACAGAAATTTGATCTCTTTTGTGTGGTTACCACCAGATCTCTCCATCGTTAAGGTTTATTTTTCACTTTGCAATTTGCTAGTGACTTGTGGTGCGAGTGAACATTGGGAATAACACCATGCATTTCTCAATGGCCTTTCACATAAGAGTTTATCATTCTTGATAAACTCATTGATGATCCTTTAAGGGAATAGTCATTTCATTGGGGTTGCAAAATTGTGATTCCTTTATAATACTATTTCTTGTACATTTATTGGTTGATAATCTTCTATAAAGAGCTTTCCATAGTAAAGTTGGTATGGGCAACAGCTTCTCCTCCAAAGGCAAAGAAATTCTTAATTATTTTCCTTTAATTATCAACATTTAAAGTAAGAAGTTGGTATATTAGTTACCTCCAATAGTGGCAAATAGGTGTCCCTCTTATTTTTTTCTCTCTTTCTCAGAGAACCACTGTGGACTTTTGAATTTTTATATATTTAATGTTTTCAATCAATGATAGTGAATAGTGCCAGAAAAAAATTTATATATATATAGTATTTCATATGGGTGTTTCTAATTAAAATTTAATGTTACAGTTTTAAATTATTTTATATTTATATCTCTTTTCTTTAATAATGAAAATTTTGGTTCCTGAGATATTTACTTATTTATTTTATCCTATCATATAAAATAGGTTCTAAGTTATAACACCAATTATTACTAATAACAATAAAACTATCGAGATAAATTTAAGATTTATTTGAAGTGCTTTTGTGCTTGGGATATATTCTAAGATTATAGTCTTAAAAATATAATCAGAATACTTGGGTCGAAAGTCACTTGAAATTATTTTTTCTCTGAGTTGTATTACTAATTTAAAATAGAGTTAGGTTTATTTATTTTGGTTTCTTTTCAGTTTTAAGTTTTCCTATTTTTAATATCTTTTCATATGTAATATATTTACATAGTTCAAAAGTGAAAATTACGTAAAAAGAAAGATATACTCAGAAAATCTTGCTTCCTTCTATCTACCTCCTACTTCATTCTTCCCATTCATCTGCTGTGTTACCATTTTTAAGTGTTTTCTTTCTGCAACACACACACACACACACACACACACACACACTGTTCTACACTTTGCTTTTTCCACTGAATACATCCTGAACATTATTCCAAATCAGCACATAGAGATAGTCTTCATTTCCTTTAAGGTCTGCAGAGTACTTCATTGGGTGTATGTGTCATAGTTTATTCCACCATCCCTATTGATGGACATCTGAATTACTTTTAACCTTCTGCTGTTACAAAAAAAAATCCTTAAATAACCTTATGCCTATGTTGTTTTGTATTTGTGGAGTTATGTCTCTTTAGGAAGATTTCTGGAAGTGAGGTTCTTAGGTCAAAGGAAAACGTGAGGATAAATTTTTTAGATACTGTCAAATTCCCATTCAGAGGGGTTGTGCCCTTTTGCTCTCCCGTTAGTAATGTCTGCCTCACTGAGTTGTTTCAAATGTTCAGATATGTACCAATCTGATAGGTGACAAATATCTCAGCGTAGTTTTAATTTTCATTTTTCTTATTATGAGTGAGATTAAGCATCTTTTCACTTGTTCAGTAGCCATTTGTCTCTCTTTTTTATCAACTGTCCACTCTTTTGGCCCAGTGTTCTATTGGGGTTTTGAACTTTTCCTTTACTGTTTTACGATCTTTTTTATTAGAACAGAGTGGTTGTTCCCAGCTGGGAATGATTTTGCCTCCTGCCTGGCTCCCTTCCCTAGGACAATTGGCAATGTCTAGAAGCATTTTTGGCTGTCACACCGGGGAAGGGGTTGCTACTGGTATCTAGTTGGAAAGGCCAAAGGTGCTGCTAAACATTCCACAATGCATGGGGCAGCCACCACAACAAAGAATTATCTAGCCCCAAATGTCAAAGGTGCTGAGTTTGAGAAACACTGAATGAGACCTTTGTGACATAAATTGTAAATATTTTCTCCTGATTTGTCCTCTGATTTTGCTTATAACGTTTTCTTTTCTAAGTAGTTTAATTTCTCACTATTTACTCTTATTCTTCTGATTTAAAGTCATAGGTAGAAAGGCTCTCCCAGCTCTCAGGTTGTAATAGAATTCACTGTATTTTTTCTAGAACTTATATGGTTTTATATTTTACATTTATGTAAAATTGATCTTGTAATTAATCTTGAGGTAGGTGTAAGGTAAAATTCAATTTTTTTGCTTTTCCTAAATGGCTCTCAGGCTGTACCAGTATTATCTATTCTAAAGGTCATCTTTTTCCCCAGTGCTTTGAGATGCCAACTTTATCATATACTCAATTTCCATATATTCCTAAATCTGTTTCTGGTTTTTCTATTTGTTTCATTGCCCTGTCTATTCATGAACCAATACCACACTGTTTTATTTATAGAGGCTTTACAACAGAGGGAATATGAAGCAGAGGATTAGTTATACAGATGATGGGAGCATAGAGAGGCCAAATGGGGGCAGTGAGGTGACCTAGAGACTAGCAAAAGCAGGAAGCCATTAGCATCCTTAGGCTGAGAGACAAAAGGAGATGGTGGTGTTATCAGAGCCCAGGGGCCAACAAAACCAAGGATACCATGGAACCGTGCAAAAGAAACAGTCACTAATGAGATGCTTTCCAAGGCAGAAAGGGAGAAAAATACCCCTGTCTTCTGCATTACTAACACTTTCCAATCTCTTACAAGAGCTCCCCATTGACTGTACAAGCCCACCTTGAAACCAGCTGATTTGGAAGCCTGGGGAAACACAGCCCACACAGGTCAGCCCCCTGTGATACAGAGAAGAACAGGAGAAGAACAAGGGTGGAAGCTTAGGGCAGATAGGTCCAGGTCCAGCAATACTGGCTCTCTTAGTTCAGGGGCTATTTCTGTTGATACGTGAAAGACTTTTTAAATTGTTTGTTTTGGTTTTGTTTTTTGTTGCTGTCTTTTGTTCATTTTTAATTCATTTTTGCTTTGATATGACCCTTATTTTAAATAATTTCTCTTTTCCCCTTTATATCCAAACCTCCAAGGAACACCTGAATTATCTAGAGTGCCACCTTCTCTATCAGAAAAGGTACCTGATAGAGACCACCACCTTCAGTCTTACCTGCTAAGTTCCTCTCTTCCAACTCTCCAGTATTCAGTACTGTGCTCCACCCAATCTTAGGCTGTTCTGAATATTTTCTCACACAGAATTGGACCAAGTTCCACCCTTAGACCCAGGCAAGTGTGGCCCTTGGCTCAGGCCCTGTGCTTTAAGGGGTCCTAAGATTTGGGGTAACTTCTTCAAATTTTTTCTGAGGTCCTTTCTGGTGCCTTGGACTGAGCAGGGCTGACATTGCCTAACAATGCTGTCTGGGCCTGGCTCCCTCAATCCAGACCAGGATCTACATGGGCCCTAGTCCCCACTGCTTGCCTTTGAGGCACTCTATAACTTTCTGCTCTGCACGTGGAATTGTCTGATGCCCCCTGGGGGCTCGGACTGACATACTTCTGGGTTATCACAGGGCCTCATGGCCAATCCCAGTTCTAGTTGGGTTGCCTGGTGAATGTATCACTCCTCCTGGCTACCACAGCATTTCTTTTGTGGGATCACATGAAACTGATCCGCCAGAATAGTGCTGACTTGCTGATTTGGGTAACTCTCACTCATGTCAAACACAGGAGGAGTGGGCTATCAACCATCAGTCATTGATCCTTGGGCTTGAGCTGTGGGCCTGTGTACCATCATTTCTCACTGGCTCAAGTTTGACCATTGTGATGACTCCAGTCTACAGCACTTGGGGGTGGCAGGGACTGCAAGAGGCAACTTGACGCTCTGCATTCCCAGCCACTGGCACCCAGAGTGCTCACCCCACCCCCTCAGCAGGCTCCATGCCATGTATCAGGTAATCCTCCTGGGTGATAATGCTACTGTCTTCTGAGACCATTCAAGACTGTTGCTCAACATTGTCAATGTGCCCTTCTGATTCATGTTCTTCAGATGATTCAGTGTTACTGTGCTCCCCAGGGTTAAGTCTCAGCCATGCTAAATGAAGGATGGATATTTGTTTTGCACAAATGGAACTTCTCTTCTTACACTGAGCATAGGCCCCTTGCCTATCTTCCCTACTTGTAGCAGTTTGTGGAAGGCAAGAGTAGAGTCAACACTGAAAGCAGTAACATTTTTAAGAATGTGATTTGGGCCTAAATAGTTCAAAAGGAACAGGGTTGGAAGATGCACTGAGTTTACACTATAAAATGGCAATCAGTAAATTTAACGTGACCAGAAAACAAACGATCATTCTCATTTTCCGGAATACTCCGGGAATGATTTGCATTCATGATCATCATCAACAAAGCATGGTGACAATTTTGAGAGAGTCATTGAAGTCAGAATTTACAGGTGGCATGATAAATGATGCAGTGTCATGAGTAATAATGTAACCAGCACTAAGTGAATGGTATTAGCACAGTACGTACAAAAGGATCTGTGTTGTTTAAATACATACAGGTTCTGGAGAGTTGTGATAATAACAATAACCATATTAGTACCTTCTCCTCATGGCTAAGGAACTTACTGGCTAAGAATGGTACATATGACAATAAAGAATATGAAGGCATAATTCCTGGATCTGAACAGGAAGAGGTAGTGACTACATACTGATTGTATAATAAAAAATACGTTAAGTGCCTTTTCTCTACTGGTTGTTCTAAGTCTTCGTTGATAAATCACTATACTTCACAAGGTGCATGAATTGTGTAATACACTTAAATCAAAATCTTTATAGACAGTAATCCCACAAAAACAAACTATTTGCCCAGTACCTTACACCTGGGATGGTCCTGGTTGGACCTTCTTCTTTGGGGGGAAATGCTTGTTGGTCCCTTGTATTTTACTACTCTGGGAAACCTGATTCACTATTCTCTTCAATGTGCAATTTCCCTCCCTCCCCACTAAGGTGAGGGCTGAGGAGTCAATTTTTTTGGTTTCAGATGATTATTTCTGCCACTTACATGTGAATCTACTCTAGTGTCCAAACTGTGCTCTGGGATGAGTTACGGTGATTTTATTTGCTCTCCTTGGTTTGATCTGAAAGATTTGTTGAATAATGTTGGAGGGATTCCATCAGGCAGCTTATATTATCCTATGAGAATTGAAACTCAAGGGTAAAATTCAGATTTTGTGAGTCCTGGAGCTTATATAATTTTGGAGGCCCCCTTTAAGAAGAATGATTAGATGCAGGTGTCTGGAAAGTTCTGGTGTAGATCAGGGGTCCTGAAGGTTAAGCATCATGAGCTTCTTGGTAAATCTGCCTTTGCTGGGAAAACCTTTTTTTAAAAAGAATTCTCAGTGCAAAATGTTATCTATTTCTTTTAAATTTCACCTTGTTAAATTTCTTCCTCTTGAGAACTTTTATCTATTATACAGTCTATTATTTATTCCTCTTGGCTTCATGTCATTTGTAAATTAGTATTTCATCTATTATTTTCATTCATCACTGTAAAATAATGAATAAATCAGTTAAAGGTTTCACTAAATATATTTTATTGAAATGTTTGTTACTAAGGGAAATAATCTCATCCTTCCTTTCCTACCCAGTTTCTATCTTCTCCTTTAAAGTCAACCTTCTTACCCTACTATAATCATCTTTTATTAAAAGTGAAAATTGGGAAGTCTGCTAAAGATTTATTTATAAGCTAGGTCAAGGAATATCTCCTTTACCTACATTGGCTGTAATGAGGTGAGGAAAGATCCACTTAATTTTTGTAAAATACTTGACTATTTCAGAGCAGATTTGTAACTATCTTCCAGGTTCTAAACATTCTCAGATGTCATTGACACATACAATTTGACACTAGTGGAATGGGTAATTATTTACTTTAAGATCAACTTACTTCAGGTATGTATCTTACAATTCCCTTAATTTAGTAATCAAATATGAATAAAATAACAAAGACTCCTTAAGAGTTAATTATTTTCATACTCCTGAGCCCCTACTGGGATAAAATGTATTTTTTAGAGGTTACTGAACTATTCAGAGGAGAAAATATAGAAATTAACAGATAAATTGATTGATTCTTTTAAAGTATGTGCCTATGAAAATTACACTGAAGCTTGATAGATAAAACACATATTTGGAAATAAACTTTAAAAAATATTATAGAAGATAGTTTCATAAATATGTGATATAATATGTTAGAAGACCATGGTTAAAAAAAAAACAACGAAAAACTCAATTTCTTGTTTAATTTCTGCTTCTAACTAACTATGTAACTTTGGATATGATGTTTAGTACCTATAAATTTTAGACTTATGACCCTAGGGTTTTTTTTTCATTTCTTCCATTCATTAGGCTTAACATGGAGAGTGAGTTCTGAATCATGTATATATTTTCTACTTAAGACCCCTATCATGGGCAAAGTATTTTATGACTTTAAGCCTCAGTTACCTAACTGTAAAGGAAGTTCCTACCTCGTAGGGTTTTTTGTGTGTGTGTACAGATTAGATGAGATAACATATGTAAAGTGTTCAGCAGAGAGACTAGCAGGTAATTAGAATTCATCCAATGTTGGCAGTTATAATTAGGCTTTATTGTGTCAAGTTATTTTCTAGGCATAGTAAAATTTCTGAGGCTACAGTTTCAATGAAATGCCCTCTACTTTTGAACATGCCAATGGATTTTGGCAATATGCCATTTAATTTCACTGAACAGTTCAGTCATTGCCCTTGTGATGCTTTAGAATATGTCTATAGTGCTGTTGATTCTTAGGATTTTCTTCATAATTATTCCAGGTTTATAATATTCTCAGAAAATATCTAAGTATTAACTTCCCTACATAGTATATATGTTTTGCTTCACCTTCTTTCCTGACATTTGGGATTACATAGAAACTTTCATGTGTTGATACAGGTACTTAGTCATCTTCTTGACTGCATATTGCAAATGTAAAGGAAATGTGAAGATAAAATGTAGAACTCATAATTTTGAAGTAATTTTTCTTTTGAAATTAAATGTAGTCAAGTGCCTAGCTCTCTCCCACTCCCAATGCTGTTACAAAGTATAAACAAATCACCAATCATTCCAATGATTACGTAATTTTATAAGTTTTAAATAATAAATTTCAGCCAATTAATTAGAAAACACTATATAAGATATTCAAATTTGACCATTCAGACAGAGAAAATTCACTAAATCACACTAAAGCTAATTTATCAACCAAATCATGTTGACAATATATTTTTTTCTTTATTTTGCTGAAATCCAGTGTATCTCTTTTTCCTTTTGTTGCTTATGCCTGTGGTGTTATATCTAAGAAACCATTGCCTACACTAATATCAGGAAGATTTCCGCCTATGTTTTTTTTGTTTTTTTCATTTTTGGCTGTGTTGGGTCTTTGTTGCTGTGCACAGGCTTTCTCTGGTTGGGGCAAGTGGGGGTTATTCTTCATTGCGGTGCACAGGCTTCTCATTGTGATGGCTTCTCTTGTCGCGGAGCACAGGCTCTAGGTGCATGAGCTTCAGTAGTTGCAGCGCATGGGCTCAGTAGTTGTGGCTTGTGGACTCCAGAGCGCAGGCTCAGTAGTTGTAGCACACGGGCTTAATTGCTCTGTGTCATATCGGATCTTCCTGGACCAGGGCTCGAACCCATGTCCCCTGCATTGGCAGGTGGATTCTTAACCGCTGCGCCACCAGGGAAGTCCCTTGACCGTATACTGACAATAGTGCTGGATGATTGACCCCACACTTTCCATTTGTCTGTATCATTAACACAAATTCTTAACCACTTAATTCTGAGAAATAGCTTCAGATACATCTGTTAACTTTCCTACAAGCATACCTTTCCTTCCTTTCTTTCCTATGTCTTATTTTGGCTGATACAGTATAATACCAGGTATTAAGGAAGGAACAAAAGCCCTGATAATAAGGAGTTGCTTAATAAAGTGTTTGGTACTAGACTTTCAAAAATAGTTTCTTTTTATTAGTTTAATAAAAAGTATACCTAGTACTTGATTAGTCAGCTTTTGCTGTGACAACAAACCACAAAATCTTAATGGCTTAACACCAATGAAAACTTATTTCTTGCTCATAGGTTTGCAAGTTGGCTGGACTGGACAGGACCCAGGCCAGGTTCAGCTGGTTTTGGGTCATTTGCACTATTCCATGTGTCTTTTCACTCAGGGACCCAGACTCAAGAAGCAACCACTATTTGGGGCATGCTTGCTTATGGCAGAGAGCATAATCTTAAGAGAGTGAGGGGAGGCATATAGTGCCTCTTGAAGCCTCTGCTTGGGTCACTACAGTGGTCCTTCCACCACATTATTTAGGTCAAAGCATGTCACATGGCCAAGCCCAAAGTCAGTGGGGCAGAGAATTATACTTTGTACACAGGGAAGCTATGCCGAAGGAGGAAATGAGTAACTGTGAACAAAAGTGCAATCTTCTATAGTACTTACATTATTTGGTATGTGACATTTGGCCTTCAGAAACCCCTAAATTCACACTCACATCACTAGGTGTTTTATATATAAGGCAGTCATAGAATTTTAGCATTTTTGAGATGAAGGGACTTTGAAGAATCTGTAATCGTACTGCTTCATTTAACAGATAAAGTAGTGTGGCTTGGAGACGTTAAATGACTCTTGCCTCTGATAAGATTCTGTTAGTGGCAAAGATGGATGTGAAACCCAGCTTACCATTCTTCACAACCAATACATTCCATCACCAATTGGTTAGTTATTTAGCCTAGCCTAGGTACTCTTCTGAGAAGTGAAAAAGAGTGAAACTTCTAATTCAGAGTAGAAAAATTAAGAGTTTACCATAGCTCTCTCCTCAGCCTATAAAAATTTAATAATTCAATTTTAGTTCTACTAAAATTAATTGTCCATTTACAGTAAACTGGGTTCTGCACAAAGGTCTTCAAGTCAAAAATATAGAAACATTAACACTTTACCAAAACCACTGAAAGGATAGAAAGACAAGACAGAATAAAGTACAATTGATATTTATGTGACTATCAAGATTATAAATTAAACACAAAATAATTAAAAGTAGTTTACACTAAGATTAACCAGTATCCAGTAGTTTCCCTTATCCACAGGGGATATGTTCCAAGACCCTCAGTGGATGCCTGCGGATAGTATCAAAGCCTATACTTACTGTGGTTTTTTTCTTATACATACATAAATATGATAAAGTTTAATTTATAAATTAGTACAGTAAGAGATTAACAATAATGAATAATAAAATAAAACCATTATAACAGTGTACTCTAATAAAGGTTATGTGAATGTGGTCTATCTCTCTCTTTCTAAAAATACCTTATTGTACAAATGTAAAGGCTTTTTCCATCTTAACTTAGCACACACTGTGGCCATAACTTTTCCATGAGGTGCAACAGCAAAAGTAGCATGAATTTCTTTTTCTTTCTTCAGAATTTCATGGATAGAAGCTTTGTTCTTACCATAGATCATAGCAACATCAGCATATGATTTTTTTTCTTTCCTTCTTAAGTCTAGAATCATCTTTTTACGTAAAAGAAGCCCTTTACTGCTTCTCTTAGGCATATCCAAATTGCCAGCATCACTACTCCTGTGCTTTGGGGCCACTATTAAGTAAAGTAAGGGTAACTTGAACACAAGCCCTGCAATAACGAGACAGTGGATCTGATAACTGAGGTGCCTACTAAGTGACTAATGGGAAGGATATGTTGGACAAAGCGATGATCCACGTCCTGAGTGGGATGGAGCAGGATGGCACATGATTTCATCACACTACTCATAACAGTGCACAATTTAAAACTTATGAGTTATTTATTTCTGGAATTTTCCATTTAATATTTTAGGATTGAGTTTGACCGCAGATAACTGAAACTGTGGAAATAGAAACTGGATAATGGAAGGACTCTTGTACTGCCTGAAATAAATACAGACATACCTCATTTTATTGCACTTTGCTTTGAGCTTCACAAATACTGTCTTTTACAATTGCGTTGAGCAAGTCTATTGGCACCATTTTTCCAACAACATTTGCTCACTTCATGTCTCTTTGTCACATTTTGGTAATTCTCACAATATTTCAAGCTTTTCATCATTATTATATTTGTTATAGTGGTTTATGATCAATGATCTTTGATGTTACTATTACCACTCAGATGATGGTTAGCATTATTTTAGCAATAAAGTATATTTTAATTAAGGTATGTACATTTTTTAGATATAATGCTATTGCACATTTATTGGACTGCAGTATAGTTTAAACATAACTTTTATATGCACTGGCAAACCAAAAAATTTGTGTGACTCACTTTATTGTGCTGGTCTGGAACCAAACCCTTAATCTATGAGGTATGCCCATACATAAAAAGCAAAGAATCTGCTAAATGTTGCCTGATACTTGAAGAATTAATTTTCTTTGGGAACATTTTGACAAAGTGGTTAACGACATCATGTTGTGCATTCCCCACTACATAAAGTGAGTGGTAATTTTGTGAAAGCAGTTTTCAAAGATACTATAAAATTGATTATGTATAAGGAAAGCATTTATTTAAAAACCTTTTTTGTATCTCTTTTAATAGTAAGAAAGCATTGTCGTAAACTTCAGAATTCCTATATAAATACTAATTGTGTCATTTTGATAAGCTTAATTTTCATGCTCTTGGTGCACTTCACTACAAATATTTTTTCCATCTTCTAAAAAGTAATAGTGATTTTATGAAAGTCACATAGAAATCAAGTAATAGACTCTGGGGAATACTGAGGAGTGCTAGACTATCTACCTGAATTGTACTCTAAGTTAAATACAACAAGAAGAGAAGGATATGAAAGGGGAAGTGACCATGTATATTAACAGTAAATACCAGACATAAAAGTAGTAGTTTAGTTCATTTCAAGCCTCTGAATTGTAAAGAAAATGCATAAAGTTGGATAACAGAGAGACATTTTATCCTTAGACTCCAAAACAAAATAAGAAACTGGATCATCAAAACATCTTGAATGAATAAAAAATGAAATATATTTAAGAAAACTTTTAAAAAGAATAGGGGAGTAGAGAGATCAACTTGCCTGGGTAATTCCTCTTCATACCTCACACCCTTTAGATTTTAGTTTTCATTTCATTTTCTTTGGTAAGCTTTTCTTTCTTCCCCAAGTCTGGACCAGTAGTGGCTCATAGCACCCTGTACCTGCCCTACGATAATCTATCTATAATATAATTGCTGCTTGCTTGTCTAGTCCCATCTAGTACACTCTTTTAACTTCATAGAGGAGGGACCATGTCCATTTTATCAGCTGTTCTATTTGTGGTATCTGGCACAACTCCTGGCTACATACACAGTAATCCAAAGTACTTGCTGAATGAATGAAGTGTGATGTGTGCACACGTTCATGTGCATGGTGAGAGTCAGGAACTTTCCCTACAAGGTATTAGAATAAATCAAACTTACCACATTAAAAAACTGTGGTACTAGCAGAGTCTAGAAATTCATGGAACTTAATAGAATTCAAAGACCTTACTAAATATAAAACCAAAATGAATTACTGTTACCACTTAAAAAATTGTAGTACTAGTAGAATGTAGAAATCCATGGAACTTAATAGATAGAATTCAAAGACGTTACTAAATATAAAACATAATATTTTATAAAGAAAGTATCAACATGGCATGGGAAGGATGAATTATTGTACAAATAATATTGAGAATCATCACTCTTTAGGGGGGTAAAAGATTCCATTGGATCTAAGACTTATGTTCAAATCAACACTGAATAAAGTATGGATGATGTTTTTGACTTTTACATGGAGAATTTCTAGTGATAAAAGAAATGAAGTTAATCACAAATAAAATGATCAATATTAAGACTACATAAAAATTAAGCAGCATACTAAAATTAAGAGGCAGATGTTATACCAAAAAAATTAACAAATGTTTACTATCTTAACAATAAAAAGATTTCTTAAAAATCAGTAAGAAAAACATCTCTGTCATTATAAAATTGGGTAAAAAAATAGACACTTTGAAGAATACATTCAATTGGAGGAGCTTGTTCCACCTCGCTAGTAATTAAATAAGCACAAATTAAAGCAGCAATATAATATAATATAGTACAGTTATCCCTCTGTATCCATGGGTCCCGCATCCACAGATTCAACCAACTGCAGGTGGAAAATTTTCAAAAAAAATTCCAGAAAGTTGCAGAAAGCAAAACTTGAATTAGCCGTATGCAGGCAACTCTATACATAGTATTTACATTGTATTAGGTGTTTTTAAAGTATATGGGAGGATGTGCATAGGTTATATGCAAACACTATGCTATTTTATACAGGAGACCTGAGCATCCATGGATTTTGGTCTCTGCAGGGGGTCCTAGAACCAAACCCATGCATACTGAGGGATTACTGTATATTAAAAATTAGAAAAAAATTTAAAACTTATACTAATTAATGCTGATAGGAGTAGGCTAAGAAATGCATTCTTATCATGGACAGTGTTTAGAATGTGAATTGATACTTCTCTGGAATGTAATTTAGCAAGTATCAAAATCTTAAAAATGTTCATAATCTTTAAACTAGCAATTCCACATTTAGGAATTCATCCTATCATAACCAAAGATTTTGTTTGTAAATAGAGGGTTTTTATCATGTAATTCATTAAATAAATATTTATTAAATCCAAACTATGGATAAGACACTGTGTTAGATGTTCAGGATATAATGGTAAACAAAACAAGGCACATGCATCTAAGGGGGATGTACAAACACATAAACAGATGTAAGTATAATAGCTAGTATTTAAATAGCTTAAGTTTTCAGGCACTGTTCTAGGTGGTTTCCATATACTGTGTTGTATCCTTCCAACAACCTGATAAGGTAGGTGCTATTATAGTATTATTGAAGAATGAGAGGTCAAGTGATTTTTCTCAGTCACTCAGCCCATGCTGAAGATGGGATTTAAACCCAGGAGTATGGTTACATCCACACTGTTAACTGCTGTGTGAGGATCGTTATAACAAAGAGTACATTGTTTATTATGCTAAAAAGTTGTCCAAAAATAGAAAAAGAGTTGAAGAAATAAAGCTATATTTAAATAATAGAAGTTTATTCAGCCATGATAAAAAATGACATTTTAAAAAAGCTTTTGGTGATATGCGAAACATTTATAATTTTAGCTAAATCAACATAGATAAAATGAATCCAATTTTGCTATTAAAAAGTGTTATATATAGATATGAGTACTATACATATTTATGTATTCACAAATTCTATATATAATTCACATTTATATATACATACTCATTTGACATTTGTTTCCCTCACTAGATTCTGAGTTGATGACATGATGCTTGAGTGGTTTACCCCTGTAAACCTAACAATTATCACTTTACCTGGACATAATAAATACTAAGTTTTAATTGAACGAGTAAATGAATGGGAAAAATAAAGTCTAGAAAAATATCCACCTTAAAATGCTAGCAGTAGTTTTCTCTAAATTCTGGAATTGTAGATTATTTTAATTTTCTTTGTTATACATTTTAGGTATTTCCATAATTCCCTCTAGTGAACATATATAGATTTAACTGACTTAGGTTTTTAGAGTGAAGCAGGTTCTAAAGGGAACTGGTGTTTAAACAGAATTAACAACCATCTGTCTTAGATGGCTTAGACATCAATCTGCTGGAAGATAGGAAATTTAACCAGATGATTCCCTGAAATTCTTGTTAGAAACAAGTTACCTGGTATAGCAGATATCAATTTATTGTCTCTCAGCTACAAATTTTTACCCCATTGCCTGCTCTTCAGAAATAGAGATGAGCCCTTTAAATATTTTTCTTTTGCCAGCCTGCACAGTTGAGGGCATTGGAGACACATAATAGGAGAAAGGGGGTTCTCCTTCCTGGTTCTGGGGTGCTTGCTCAGCAGGCTCCTGCAGTGTGAGCAACTTCTCCAGCATCAGGTCCTTGCAGTGCATGGTGGTCAGCAGCACCCTCCAGCCTGCAGTTTATCTCAGTGCCCACCTTGGGCAGTTTCATGGCAGAGTGACTCCAGCAAGGCACCTTCCAATGAACAGTTTTCCTTGGCCTTCTAGAGAGCAGATTTCCAGCAAGTTCTGGCAGGCTGATCTTCAGCAACTTACTCTGGCATGCCATTCAGTGAGACATGGCTATTCCCTGACAGGTCTGGATCAGCCTTAGGGATGGGGACATCTTCAAGTACTCTGTCTTAGCCCTAAGGTAGTGGCTGCTCCGTATCTGCTATTCCTGTATTCTTTAGAGCTCCCTTTACTCTACTAGCCAACCCGTCAATATGCCAATCCTCTGTTCTTTACATATTAAAATTTTCCTGTTCAGATTCTTGTATAGTAGTTGCTGTCTCCTAGTTGAACTCTGACTGATATACCTGGATTTTGTGAATTTCAATAATTTTATTATAATTTCCCTCCTCTTAACTAAAAAAAAAAACAGTAAAGGATATAATTAAAATACTACAATGGGTATGTTTATTATAGAAGTCAAGTACGATAATTATTCAACTATGGAAAAGGTGATATAAAGAAAGTCTCCTCAAAGCATATAAAATTCCAAATGAGCAAGTACGTGGTGTAAGCTGGATAAATATCTCTAAATCAGGGAAGGAAGAAATGTAAGGTATTAAAGAAAAATATTCCCTCTGCAATGATAAACAGCATGAAAGCAGAGCTATTAGCAAAAAAGTTATTAACAGGGGTAAAACTATCAGAAGACAAAACGATATATGCAAATAAGAAATAAAATCAAAATCTCCATATACAGGCCACCAAATCAGAAAGCCAGACAAATAGAAGTGAGCTCCTTTTCTGCAGGGCAGCGGTGCTTATCTAATTCTGAACAATATGATCTTCTCAAATCAGTACTACTCACCTTTTATTCAAAGGACAACTTAAAAACAGCAGAATGAACCCAAACTTTCCTTAAGGAATAAGTTTGCCCCAGGAAAAATAGTAAATAAAACTGCAAATGCAGATCTGAAGTAATTATTAAAAGGAATTACACAGAGAAATTTGCATTAAAGCTAAGGAAATAATTCTAGCTCTATCCTAATCTGCAGTTACCAATTATGAAACCCGAAGCACATTCACCTTATTTCATGGTAGTCATTGTGATGATGTAGAAATTCCATGGGCTTAGGCCTGGGATGGACTGGGTTTAAAGTGGAGATTCAAAGAATGGTTATCTACAAAGATTTGGGGATAAGTTTATCAATTAAAGGAAATAACACTTGTAAAAAATTTAACATATTATATTGCATATAGTAAGTACATAATAATATTAGATATCATACTGTTATTAATAAGTAAGACAGCCAAAGATCATATTAATATTTTATTGGCATCACACATTATTATTTGTTCAAAATGTCTTTGAGTTTTTTTCTACAAACTATTGTACTAGGAGTGCTAGAAGAAATAAAGATTATTGGATATGCTAATACCTTCCCAACTTCTTAATTCCCTATCCCAAAAAGTGTTTGGATCATATACTTATCTTTTACTCCACTTGAAATCAACAAAAACTTGAGGTTTTATTTTTCTGTCAACAGTTGTTAACTCACAGGTCCCCTATTCTTTACTTGTGTGATTGATTTTGCAACTAAATCCACCGTTTAATCTTACTCATGTTAATATTGTGGGTATTTGGCCCAGGACACAACATCGTTTTGGCGTTTGTTGTATTAGCTCTCTTTCTCAATGCTGTGATAACCAGAGATTTGATAAGCATTTCTTTTGGGTATTCATCTAAATTAGAGTTTTATGGTTCCTATTTAATGAGTATCTAGTATATGACAGACACTATACATACATCACCTCACTTAATGCTCACCATGAAGAAATGTTGAGGCTCAGAGAAGTTCAACATCACATTCAAAGAAAGAGAAAGAGACAAACTTTGAATCTACATCTTTGATTTTTGAAGCACATGCTTTCACCATTATATTTATGGTTCCTAGTACATTAGAAATCACATGAAAAACAGTTACATGTTTCCAAGGCT
The DNA here is from genome assembly GCF_964270905.1 of Leucopleurus acutus. Taxonomy (NCBI): domain Eukaryota; kingdom Metazoa; phylum Chordata; class Mammalia; order Artiodactyla; family Delphinidae; genus Leucopleurus; species Leucopleurus acutus. Next base: position 81,947,546 of record NC_139152.1, on the reverse strand, counting down.
TTACCCAAGAATGTCTGATTCATCAGGTCCTGAGTGGAACCGAGGAATCTGTATTTGAGAATTGCTACACTATTCCATGCTGTCCCTAATGAACAGAAAAGGTCTAAGACTCATATCAGACCCCTGTGGTATATTACTATATCCTTCCTGGTTGTATAGATCCATTTATTAATACTCTCTGGATATAGTATACCATATTGTGCTATTATTTAACTTATAATTACTGTTTAGTTCATAGGAGATTTGTGATACTTCTTTTATGTTGCATGAAGCAGAAGAGAACCCCGTGTGCTGAAATAGGAGCTTAGCTGAAATCAAGATAATCTGCCTAAATGTAAATCCATCCATTCTTTGGATAATAATCCTAGTAGCTTCAATGGAAAAGAAAATTACTTTAGTATTCAACAAGTAATCTCTATAACAATGTAAAATAGATGCCCAAAGTGGTAGGATTATATACAAAGAAGAGCAGGCTATAATAGGGAAAATGAGAGTATATTATAGACAAATTCCATCCTTTTCCTAGTTACTCTGAGAGCTGGCACTAGGAGCTAGAGAAGAAAGCAACATGCTAGTGTCATCAAGGGAATCTTGCATAGAGGAAATGGATTGGATGTGAGCCGAAAGCTTACAAAATGGGTAGGTCCTGGTATGAAGATGGATGATATAGCAAGCAAAGTGAAAGAAAAGAACAATGACAACATCCAGGAATTGACATGCTGAGTGAAAGAGATCACAAGGAAACTAGACTGATCAAAGTTATGGTTTATGCTCTGGGTCCTGGGAAAGGAGATAAAATTGGGCCAGAATATAGAAAGCACTAAAAGCAGAATGGGGGAAGAGATTGAATTGAATTCGATATGACCAGAGGGACTCAGTGTAGATTTTTAAGTATGAGATGACACGAGAAAGCACTGTATTAGAAGGTGATGGTAGTTACATTCACTACCATTTATTATGTGCCTACTGTATGCCAGGATTTTTATAAGCAATAGATGGATTTATTCTCCTCCATAAATTTATGTGATTGGTATTATCTCAGTTTTGCAGATTAGAAAACTGAGACTTAAGGGAAATAAGAGGTTCACCCAACAGTTCACAATAAAATGTAGTGAAGCCAGCATTTCAACCATATACATCTGACTCTAAAGACCAAATGTGCTGCCTCACTTGAGATTGGTCTGGCATCCTTGTAAGATTTATACTGAAGAGAAGCAAAAATTCCAGTTAGGAGAAAAGTAACCTGGGCTTGGGTCATGTGGTTTAGTTTTATATACATTGGACTTGAAGGGATCAGATCTCTGTTTGGGATTGATAGTCAGGTTACAATTTGAATTACAATATGAAGCAAATTACAAGGTCAAATCTCATAGGAATGTATCATGAAGTAAGTTTTTAAGAATTATTGAGAATCTTTAGCTATAGCTCTAACAGACTCTAAATTATTTAGAAAAAAAACTAGGTTCTTAAGAGAAATAGCTTTCATAAACATCAAGAGAAATTTAGCGGACCAGTATGCCAAAAAAAAAATTGCCAGTGAGGGTTGAGGAACTCAACCTCTGGATGTTTAATCTTTTGAGTGAATAATTAATGGATTGGTCAGATCTCTCTAAGGTTTTTATAAATGGTGTGACTTTTATCTTCAGATGAGTCTTTTGCCTGACACAAGTGTCCTGTCAAGATAGGTATCTTGATTTCTTAGTAATCTATCACTTAGTTTTATATGAAACACAGATTACAAGAGATAATGAAAATAAGAAAGTAGGTTATAGTATAGTTTCATCACGGTCACTAAAGTCGAAGAAGAATTTTTTGGTGGCTGCAAGAAAGTATTTATGGCAAAACTCAATTCTGTGTGGTTTTCCTTAAGTCTTTCGGTGTTTCTCTGCCTGAGTAAGCTATTCTCATAGCACAGATTCTCTTCCAGATATTCCCCAGAATGTTTGATATTTATGTCATTCTTATTTGTGCTTTTGTTTTAAGCATTACTTCTCAATAGCATTATAAGATATGTATTCATTAAAATTGAATTATGTAGCATGAGGTATCCAAGTCAATGGCAGAAAAATGTTCTCCAAGCCAAGCTAGGCAGAATGATCCCCAAAAATAATGCCAGCAGCCCAATTTCACAAACCCTATATAACTCTTAGGTCATCTCCAGCCAGATGTGAATTAATTTAAAAACAAACATGAACCAATTTTATGAAGGTTATCCATACACAAAAAGAAATTTTACAGAGCACTTTTTTCTGGCCTAGCCTGGGTACCAACTGCAGCATTTGGTTCAGCTCAGCAGGTAATGTTTTTTTAAAAAGGTCTGCATACCCTTTTAAAGGATTTGCGTTTCTGGATCAGAATGAAAAGAGACCCACTTCCTTTCTTCCCTTTTATGTTCTTCCCCATCCCCACCATAGGAACCCACAGACACTATTTTCACTAACTCTCTGTGCAAGCTGGGTCAAGTGATTTAACCTTTTTAAGGATCAGTTTCCTCCTCTTTAAAATGAAAGGTTTGAACTAAAATGATGTCTCTCTAAAGTCCTTTATACTGTTCAAGTTCCATGATTCCTTCTGACACAGCTTAGAATCTTTATATTCTTCTGTTCTCTTTATATATATTTAGCAACCTGAATCTCTACCTCATAACTATACTAACACAATTTTCCATTGTTCCTTTAAACTATCCTCCTGCATTACAACCTACTTCATAAACTTTGTCTTCCTTCCAGTTACTATGACCTTGCCTAAAAGAAGTACCCTACATCTCCTGGAGAGAAAGAGAAGAGTTATTCCTTAGGTCCCCAGATCTTGCCCATCTGACTCGTCAGACTCCTCTATTGAGCAATTGGCACAGTAACTATTTAACAGTATCCCAGTCAATGTCAGTGGCCAGTACCTTTGAGATAAGATGAATTAGGATCATCTTATTTGACACCTGAAAGTGTTTCCACTTTTAATCACCCTAAAATTATTAAAATTATTTGTTTTAAACACAGAAGTTTCCAGGTTGTCTTTTTTCAGAATTGGAAAGGACATGGTCCACAGCCGATAAATGTCAAAATAAATAGCTTCATCTGTTCCAAGAATTAGCCTAAATGTTTTTCTTCTTTTTAAGCCATTTGAATACAGCAGTGATTACCATGAGAAAAGTGGTGCCTATTTAAGAGGTAATTATAAGAATATGAAATTGACAACAAAATTAGTGCTCTTAGTTGTTTTTTAAAATCAGATTAACACTTGTACAGCAGACTGGATAAATCTCTTTCCTATCGCTTATAGCTAATTAAAATATTAATACATTTGAAATACAAAAAATATGACTGATCATAAGCAAATATTATTTGCAAAAGATAAATTTATTGTGCACAGAAAATCACCTCTAAGGAAATTAGATACAAAGGGTATATTTAGTTCATGTAGTTGTTGCCCAACCTAACCTTTAAAACCAGTGGTTGGTAAGAATTTATTTTTTAGAAAGCTATAAATCTTTAATAGCAAGGGTTTAACTAAAGGAAAGAAAAATATAAAACCATGAATGTGTTTGTCTTTGCCAGAATCTAATGTTCTTATAAAATTTCATTTAAGGGTTGAGCATTTATTATTTGAACCTCATTTAACAAAGTATACATGCAAATCTTATAATTCATATATTCCACAAACCTGAGAGCATCATATTAAGTGGCAGAGATAATGCTAGGCAGTGGTAACACCACTGTAAATACATGGTGTCTGCCCTCAAAATGTTTAGGTGGGGACAGAAAATAATTATGATGCAATATTATGGGTGTTACAATAGAAGGGTGTCTTAGCTCAGGTTGCTATAAGGGGGGCTTATAACCAAATTTCTTACTCACAGATCTGGAGACTAGGAAGTCCAAGATCAAGGTGCCACAGATTTGGTGTCTGGTGAGGGCCTGTTTCTAGTTCATAAACTACCCTCCTTTTACTGTGTCCTCACGGAGCAGAAGGGGTGAGGGAGCTGTCTGTGATCTCTATTATAAGGGTGCTAATTCCACTCATGAAGACTCCATCCTCATGACCTAATCACCTCCCTACCTCTAAATACTATCATATCAAGGGAATAGGTTTCAATATATGAATTTTGGGGAGACACAAACATGCAGTTCATAGCACAGAGTATATGAGGTACAATGGGAGTAACTATGCTTGTCAGAAACGGAAGTTTTTTCAGAGGCTATAAATGACACTAAAAGAATAAGAATGTCAACAGATAATAGACAGAAAGGGATTAAGAATAGCATGGGCGACCTTCCCTGGCGGCGCAGTGGTTGGGGGTGCGCCTGCCGATGCGGGGGACGCGGGTTCGTGCCCCGGTCCGGGAGGATCCCGCATGCCGCGGAGCGGCTGGGCACGTGCTCCGTGGCCGCTGAGCCTGTGCGTCCGGAGCCTGTGCTCCGCGGCGGGAGAGGCCACAGCAGTGAGAGGCCCACGTGCCGCCAAAAAAAAAAAAAAATAGCATGGGCAATAGTACACACACATACATGCAAAATATTTTGTGTAGCCGGGGTATAGAGTTCATAGAGAGATTGCTGGCAGTTGAGGCTAATCAGGGAGATCAGATAAGGAATGACCTAATAAGATTCATGTGTTTGTCAGGGTAAATAATACTAGGTGGCAGAACAATTCATAAATCCCAGTGGCTTAACAAATGTAAGTTTATTTCTTGCACACATAAAATAGTTCAATTGAGTGTAAAGTGGGCACCTACCATGTGGTAATTCTGGAAGCCTGGCTTATTTTTCCTTATGGTGCCATCAGCTTCAAGAAGTATCTGATTAATAATATCAAATGCTGCCTAGAGGTCAGTCCAAAAAGACCTGAAAAGTGCCCACTGAGTATGGCAATTAAGTGGTCACTGGTGATGATTTCAGTAGCTGTTTCATTGGAGCATAGGGGCAGAAGCTACAAGGTAGTTAAAGGGTGAAAGAGAGGTGAGAAAGAGGAGCCAGTAAACACCAGCTACTCCATAAAAATCTTTGATATGAAGGAAAAGAGAAAACAAGGATTATAGATCAAGGGAGACATATTTGAGGGATTATTTTATTATTTGTTTTTGTCTGTTTTTACCACGAGTGAAAATTGAACATGATTATACGTTGACGGGAAAGAACTACTAGTTTGTTCAGAGGAAAAGTTTGCAGATACTGAGAAGAAACTAATCATTGATTAAGTGAAGTCCCAGAGTAGGCAAAAGGCTGTGAGATTCAGAGGACAGATACAAGGGTTTAGCCTTACATTGGAGGCTTTATGCTCTACCCATTGACCTGGGAGAGAAGCAGATGAGAAAAGGAAAAGTAATTTTAAGACCATTTCATGAATGTCAGGGACAGTGTTTGAGGTTCAAGTATATATCTATGATAACACTTCAAATAATTAAGAAATAAACCATCTATTTTTAAAAAATTATGAATCATGAGATATTCAACATATTCCTGAAGGGTCTGGAAGGCTACTTAATTTTCTTCATTGAATATAGCTCCTGCTCACTGAATGTGTTTGAACAGCGAGATGTTTCATTTATAGACTTAAAAGATACACATATAAATTAATACATGATTTCAACCATTACTTTGGAATGTTTAATAATGTAAATCTTTGAAAAGTTTGAAAACGTATGTTACATGGGGTAGAGTAATTTTAAGGATTCTTCCTGTGTTAAGAAATGGAATATAATTGCATTTTTCTTTGGACAGAAATAGGGCAATTTGATTTTTTTTTTGTATTTGATTAAAAATATACTAAGGAACAAATCACAGCATTCTTTTTTTTTAACATCTTTACTGGAGTATAATTACTCTACAATGGTGTGTTAGTTTCTGCTTTATAACAAAGTGAATCAGTTATACATATACATATATCCCCATATCTATTCCCTCTTGCATTTCCCTCCCTCCAACCCTCCCTATCCCACCCCTCTAAGCACTGAACTGATCTCCCTGTGCTATGTGGCTGCTTCCCACCAACTATCTATTTTACATTATGTAGTGTTTATATGTTCATGCCACTCTCTCACTTTGTCCCAGCTTACCCTTCCCCCTCCCCATGTCCTCAAGTCCATTCTCTAGTAGGTCTGCATCTTTATTCCCGTCTTGCCCCTAGGTTCTTCATGACCTTTTTTCTTTTTTTAGATTCCATATATATGTGTTAGCATACGGTATTTGTTTTTCTCTTTCTGACTTCCTTCACGCTGTATGACAGATTCTAGGTCCATCCACCTCACTACAAATAACTCAATTTCGTTTCTTTCTATGGCTGAGTAATATTCCATTGTATATATGTGCCACATCTTCTTTATCCATTCATCTGTCAATGGTCACTTAGGCTGCTTCCATGTCCCGGTGATTGTAAATAGTGCTGTGATGAACATTGTGGTATATGACTTTTTTGAATTATGGTTTTCTCAGGGTATATGCCCACTAGTGGGATTGCTGGGTCGTATGGTAGTTCTATTTCTGGTTTTTTAAGGAACCTCCATACTGTCCTCCATAGTGGCTGTATCAATTTCCATTCCCACCAACAGTGCAAGAGGGTTCCCTTTTCTCCACACCCTCTCCAGCATTTATTGTTTGTAGATTTTTTGATGATGGCCATTCTGACTAGTGTGGGGTGATACCTCATTGTAGTTTGTTTGTTTGTTTTTTTTGCAGTACGCGGGCCTCTCACTGTTGTGGCCTCTCGCATTGCGGAGCACAGGCTCCGAACACGCAGGCTCAGCGGCCATGGCCCACGGGCCCAGCCGCTCTGCGGCATGTGGGATCTTCCCGGACCGAGGCACAAACCCGTGTCCCCTGCATCGGCAGGCGGACTCCCAACCACTGCGCCACCAGGGAAGCCCCCTCATTGTAGTTTTGATTTGCATTTCTCTAATGATTAGTGATGTTGAGCATCCTTTCATGTGTTTGCTGGCAATCTATATATCTTCTTTGGAGAAATGTCTATTTAGTTTTTCTGCCCATTTTTATAATGGGTTGTTTGGTCTTTTGATATTGAGCTGCATGAGCTGCTTGTATACTTTGGAGATTCATCCTTTGCCAGTTGCTTCGCTTGCAAATATTTTCTCCCATTCTGAGGGTTGTCTTTTCATGTTGTTTATGGTTTCCTTTGCTGTGCAAAAGCTTTTAAGTTCCATTAGGTCCCATTTATTTATTTTTGGTTTTATTTCCATTTCTCTAGGAGGTGAGTCAAAAAGGATCTTGCTGTGATTTATGTCATAGAGTGTTCTGCCTATGTTTTCCTCTAAGTTATAGTGTCTGGCCTAACATTTAGGTCTTTAATCCATTTTGAGTTTATTTTTGTATATGATGTTAGGGAGTGTTCTAATTTCATTCCTTTATATGTAGCTGTCCAGTTTTCCCAGCACCACTTATTGAAGAGGCTGTCGTTTCTCCATTGTATATTCTTGGATCCTTTATCAAAAATAAGGTGACCATATGTACGTGGGTTTATCTTTGGACTTTCTATCCAGTTCCATTGATCTATATTTCTGTTTTTGTGCCAGTACCATACTGTCCTGATTTCTGTAGCTTTGTAATATAGTATCTGATTCCTCCAGCTCTGTTTTTTTCTCAGGATTGCTCTGGCTATTCAGGGTCTTTTGTGTTTCCACACAAATTGTGACATTTTTTCAGTTCTGTGAAAAATGCCCTTGGTAATTGTATAGGGATTGCATTGAATCTGTAGGTTGCTTTGGGTAGTATAGTCATTTTCACAATGTTGATTCTTCCAGTCCAAGAACATGGTATAGCTCTCCATCTGTTTGTATCATCTTTAATTTCTTTCATCAGTGTCTTATAATTTTCTGCATACAGGACTTTTGTCTCTTTAGGTAGGTTTATTCCTAGGTATTTTATTCTTTTTGTTGCAATGGTAAATGGGAGTGTTTCTTTAATTTCTTTTTCAGATTTTTCATCATCAGTGTATAGGACTGCAAGAGATTTCTGTGCATTAATTTTGTATTCTGCTACTTTACAAAATTCATTGATTAGCTCTAGTAGTTTTCTGGTAGCATTTTTAGGATTCTCTATGTATAGTATCATGTCACCTGCAAACAGTGACAGCTTTACTTCTTCTTTTCCGATTTGGATTCCTTTTAGTTCTTTTTCTTCTCTGATTACTGTGGCTAAACTTCCAGAACTATGTTGAATAATAGTGGTGAAAGTGGGCAACCTTGTCTTCTTCCTGATCTTAGTGGAAATGGTTTTAGTTTTTCACCATTGAGGACGATGTTGGCTGGGGGTTTGTCATATATGGCCTTTATTATGTTGAGGAAAGTTCCTTCTGTGCCTACGTTCTGGAGGGTTTTTATCATAAATGGGTGTTGAATTTTGTTGAAAACTTTCTGCATCTATTGACATGATCATATGGTTTTTCTCCTTCAGTTTGTTAATATGGTGTATCACATTGATTGATTTGCATATATTGAAGAATCCTTGCATTCCTGGGATAAACCCACTTGATTATGGTGTGTAATCCTTTTAATGTGCTGTTGGATTCTGTTTGCTAATATTTTGTTGAGGATTTTTGCATCTATGTTCGTCAGTGATATTGGCCTGTGGTTTTCTTTCTTTGTGACATCTTTGTCAGGTTTTCATATCAGGGTGATGGTGGCCTCATAAAATAAGTTGGAGAGTGTCCTCCCTCTGCTATGTTTTGGAAGAGTTTGAGAAGGGTGGGTGTTAGCTCTTCTCTAAAAGTTTGATAGAATTCACCTGTGAAGCCATCTAGTCCTGGGATTTTGTTTTTCGGAAGAATTTTAATCACAGTTTCCATTTCATTGCTTGTAATTGGTCTGTTCTTATTTTCTATTTCTTCCTGTTCAGTCTTGGAAGGTTGTGCTTTTCTAAGAATTTGTCCATTTCTTCCAGGTTGTCCATTTTATTGGCATATAGTTGCTTGTAGTAATCTCTCCTGATCCTTTGTATTTCTGCAATGTCAGTTGTTACTTCTCCTTTTTCATTTCTAATTCTATTGATTTGAGTCTTCTCACTTTTTTCCTTGATGAGTCTGGCTAATGGTTTATCAATTTTGTTTATCTTCTCAAACAAAAACCTCTTAGTTTTATTGATCTTGGCTATTGTTTCCTTCGTTTCTTTTTCCTCTATTTCTGATCTGATCCTTATGATTTTTTCCTTCTACTAACTTCGGGGTTTTTCTGTTCTACTTTGTCTGATTGATTTAGGTGTAACACTAGGTTGTTTATTTGAGATGTTTCTTGTTTCTTGAGGTAGGATTGTATTGCTATAAACTTCCCTCTTAGAACTGCTTTTGCTGCATCCCATAGGTTTTGGGTTGTCATGTCTTCATTGTCATTTGTTTCTAGGTATTTTTTGATTTCCTCTTTGATTTCTTCAGTGATCTCTTGGTTATTAAATAGTGTATTGTTTGGCCTCCATGTGTTTGTATTTTTTACAGATTTTTTCTTGTAATTGATATCTAGTCTCATAGCATTGTAGTCAGAAAAGATACTTGATACAATTTCAATTTTCTTAAATTTACCAAGGCTTGATTTGTGACCCAAGATATGATCCATCCTAGAGAATGTTCCATGAGCACTTGAGGAGAAAGTGTATTCTGTTGTTTTTGGATGGAATGTCCTATAAATATCAATTAAGTCCCTCTTGTTTAATGTATCATTTAAAGCTTGTGTTTCCTCATTTATTTTCATTTTGGATGATCTGTCCATTGGTTAAAGTAGGTTGTTAAAGCCCCTACTATGATTGTGTTACTGTCGATTTCCCCTTTTATGGCTGTAAGTATTTGCCTTATGTATTGAGGTGCTCCTATGTTGGGTGCATAAATATTTACAATTGTTGTATCTTCTTCTTGGATTGATCCCTTGATCATTATGTAGTGTCCTTCTTTGTCTCTTGTAGTAGTCTTTGTTTTAAAGTCTATTTTGTCTGATATGAAAATTGCTACTCCAGGTTTCTTTTGATTTTCATTTGCATGGAATTTCTTTTTCCATCCCCTCACTTTCAGTCTGTATGTGTCCCTAGGTCTGAAGTGGGTCTCTTGTAGACAGCATATATATGAGTCTTGTTTTTGTATCCATTCAGCCAGTCTATGTCTTTTGGTGGGAGCCTTTAATACATTTACATTTAAGGTAATTATCAATATGTATGTTTCTATTACCATTTTCTGAATTGTTTTGGGTTTGTTATTGTAGGTCTTTTCCTTCTTTTGTGTTTCCTGCCTAGAGAAGTTCCTTTAGCATTTGTTGTAAAGCTGGTTTGGTGGTGCTGAATTCTCTTAGCTTTTGCTTCTCTGTAAAGCTTTTAATTTCTCTGTCTAATGTGAATGAGATCCTTGCTCAGTAGAGTAATCTTGGTTGTAGGTTTTTCTCCTTCGTTACTGTAAATATGTCCTGCCACTCCCTTCTGGCTTGCAGAGTTTCTGCTGAAAGATCAGCTGTTAACCTTATGGGGATTTCCTTGTGTGTTATTTGTTGTTTTTCCCTTGCTGCTTTTAATATTTTTCTGTGTATTTAGTTTTTGATAGTTTGATTAATATGTGTCTTGGCGTGTTTCTCCTTGGATTTATCCTGTATGGGACTCTCTGCACTTCCTGGACTTGATTAAGTGTTTCCTTTCCCATATTAGGGATGTTTTCAACTATGATCTCTTGAAATATTTTCTCAGTCCCTTTCTTTTTCTCTTCTTTTTCTGGGACCCCTATAATTCAAATATTGGTATGTTTAATATCCCAGAGATCTCTGAGACTGTCCTCAATTCTTTTCATTCTTTTTTCTTTATTCTGCTCTGCAGTAGTTATTTCCACTGTTTTATCTTTCTGGTCACATATCCATTCTTCTGCCTCAGTTATTCTGTTATTCATTCCTTCTAGAGAATTTTTAATTCCATTTATTGTGTTGTTCATCATTTTTTGTTTGCTCTTTAGTTCTTCTAGTTCCTTGTTAAACGGTTCTTTTATTTTCCTCATTGTATTTCCAAGATTTTGGATCATCTTTACTGTCATTACTCTGAATTCTTTTCCAGGTAGACTGCCTATTTCCAATTCATTGTTTTGTCTGGTGGGTTTTTACCTTGCTCCTTCATCTGCTGTGTGTTTCTCTGTCTTCTCATTTTGCTTCACTTACTGTGTTTGGGATCTGCTTTTCTCAGGCTGCAGGTTCGTAGTTCCCATTGTTTTTGGTGTCTGCCCCCAGTGGCAAAGGTTCATTCAGTGGGTTGTATAGGCTTCCTGGTGGAAGGGACTGGTGCCTGTGTTCTTGTGGATGAGGCTGGATCTTGTCTTTCTGGTGGGCAGGACCATGTCCGGTGGTGTGTTTTGGGGTGTCTGAGACCTTTATATGATGTTAGGTGGCCTCTCTGCTAATGGCAGGGGTTATGTTCCTGTCGTTCTAGTTGTTTGGCATAGGGTGTCCACCGTTGTAGTTTGCTGGTCGTTGAGTGGAGCTGGATCTTAGCATTGAGATGGAGATCTCTGGGAGAGCTTTCGCTGTTTGATATCATATGCAGCTGGGAGGGCTCTGGGGAACCAATGTCCTGAGCTCAGCCCTCCCACCTCAGAGGCAGAGGTCTGACACCCCGCTGGAGCACCAAGACCCTGTCAGCCACATGGCTCTCTGGGCTTCTATTTTGACAGTAACAATGTGACTCTGGATGGTGTGGGCCACTTTTTTCGCCAGTTGGCCAAGGAGAAGTGTGAGGGTGCCCAGTGTCTCTTGAAAATGCAAAACCAGTGCTGTGGCTGCACCCTCTTCCAGGATGCGCAGTAGCCTTCTTAAGATGAGTGGGGTAAAACCCAGCATTCTGTGGAAGCTGCCATTCTTAGGGAGAAGAACCTGAACCGGGCACTATTGGATCTCCATAGCATTCTTAATATAAGCATTTTGTGCATTTTCCATTGTTTGAAAGGAGCTTAAGGGAAAGTTCTAAACATTTTTGTTTATTCATCAAGACAAAATGTTATCTGAAATGCCATATGAAAAGGAGGTGAAAGGAACCATTTGCCTAATTTTAATTATACTAAATTATTCTGTTAGTTTTACCATTTTACTTTTAGATAATTGGATCCATTCTGCTTTTCTCCTTCTAGAATCCACAGCATCCACAAAAGTGATGAATTCTAAAGTGTTAGGTAGGCTTTGAATATATTCTCATGAGCTTAGGGCAGTTTACCACTCTGGCCTCACTTTTCCTTTTCTAAAATGCAGATATTACTGGCTCTTTTGGAATCATAGAATCTCGGTGTAAGAAGGAAGCTTGAAGGAATCACAAATACCCCATGCTAGTGCATGCACAAATTCAGTCACTCAGTGAACAGCTGATGAGATCCTACCTCTTTATCCTTATTCCAAGTCCATCTTTCCCTTACTGTCTATGTTCCAGCCACACTGACCTTCTCTCAATTCCCTAAGCTCCTTTCAACCTCAAGGCCTTCTCGCACTCTGTTCGTTCCATGTGCCTACAGTACTCTCTGCCTTGACCTGTCCCTTGGTCTGGCTGACACCTATTCTTCTTACAAGTTTCTATAATTCAGGTCACTTCTCTAGAGAAAGCTTTCCTTGCCTACCCACGAAAATTAGCTTAAATCCCCCATTTAAATGTTTTCTTATTTTCATATATCTTTTTGTCATATCACATGTAATAAAAGTTGTGTTTAATTAATGTGTAGTATTTTATCTAATGACTCTGTGCCACTAAACACTAATCTCCATGAGATCAGGAACTATACCTATTTTGCTCACTCCCATTTTCCTAGGTCCTAAAAGAATGCCTAGAACATAGTAGATATTCAATAAAAGTTTTTGAATGAATGAAGAATAACGGTACCCAGCATTTGGTACTGAAAAATACTTACTGAGTCGTAAAGAATCCTTGTTCATAAGAAACTCATACTCTATTAGGGCAGAAGTCATGTAAACATGTAATTATTAAACAGAATAGTGGCTAAGAAGGCAAATGTTGAATTGGAATGCCTGGGTTGAAATCCTGGCTTCTTCCCATACTAACTGTTTATCATTGAGCATTGACCATGATCTGCCCAAGGCTCTGTTTCTTTATCTGTAAAATGGGGGAAATTATAGTACCAGCCTATGGCAGATAATGCAGCCTGCCTTACTCACTACCCATTTCAATGCCATTATATCTCACTGTCCTACCATAGAGCCTGAAAAAAAAAGTCATACTTCATTTGTAAATTCCCTTCAAGCTAAAGTTCCACTTGGAACTTGGTTCCCCTGAGCAAACTTAGAGGCAGAAGGGGGCTGCAAAAGCAGCAGCCACACGTGACAAGCATGGTGGTAGAGATATCTGGTTCCTTTTAGACAGTTCCAGTTGAATGTCTTCAATCTAGACTTAGGTACTTATCCTCGTGGGTGAGTATTTCTTCTGGAATGGTCAGGTAGTGTGAGTAGTGTGTATTACTTCTGTTGGCGTTAACCCCGGATGCCTCATTTCTGATTGTGAAACTCCAAGCTTGTTTCTTGAGCCCTCCCAAAGATTCTGTGAGCTACATAGTACCTAGAAGAAATTCATTTCTGCTCCAAACAGCTAAAGAGGATTCCGTAGTCTGCAGTCTACTCACTAATAGCTTATTGAAGGGTTAAATGTAAGTGGAAGCTTTATCCTTGAGATTCAAATGCAAAGATTGCAGCAAATCAAACTAAGACAACCAATACTACATTTGTCAAACAACTTAATATTACTTTCTCTGATTTTCTATCAATGCCCTTCCTCAGAGTTCCTTAAGGTGTCAATTTCTTGATTGAGTATCTGTATATGGGTATTGTTAGTTTTGACAAGTGCTCAGTTAAGTTGCTATTAAAAATATATGTATATGCTATTAAAATATACATATACATATGTATGTATTTAGAGAGAGAAATTTGGTTGGGAGAATATACTACTTGATTATATTGTATTATTTTTTCTTCATTTTATTATTTCTCAGAAATAAATGCATTATTACTTATATATCTTTAGAAAGACAAGTATTTTAGCTATTAATCCCTCCAGATTGGCATTGTCCTTTCATTTTTTGAAGAAGTTCTCACATGTACTAATCTCACAACAACCCTGTAAGGGATTTAGTAATATTGCCATTATACAACATGCAAACTGAAACCAAGAGAGACTAATAATTGGCAGAGTCAGAACTTGAATGCAAATCTTCTGTGTCATGTGCTTTCTTGCTTTACCACAGCTGATCAGTAGTTCATTAAGGGAAGTTCTCTGTAAAATTATATAAATTGTAATTACCAGGGCCAAATGAAAGACTCGAATTAGAGCCGGGGCTGTATCATTGATTAGGTCCACTATTTGGGGCAAACTAATAAACCTTTTTCATTTCATTTCTAGCTATTACACTGGGATACCACAAACTTCTGATCAAGATGGTCCCATAAATTCACAATACATAGCAATGAGAAACAAAGTGTAAGGCTAAAAATCCGAAAGACAAGGCCCAATTCAAAAACCAGATAAGCATTTCAGTGGACCAGAAATGCAATAGAACCCCAAATAGTACATAGGTTTGAGGGTTGGGGATTGTTAGATTCTGATCCAGTAGCTCAGTCTCTGTATGGCAGAGTGACTAGAAGTGTTTTGTGCAAAACTGAAAATGTGATCCAAGGTTAAAAGCCAGGATCAGGGAAAAGCAGGGGTCAGGAGGATGGGTGCCTGAAATCCAAAATTTAAAAATACATAAAGAAATTTAAAACTAATAAGTTCAGCCAATAAAATCAACAACCAAAACATGATTCTTTTCACATAAATTAATTTCATGGACCATTCTAACAGGTATTTTTAAAAGCTTGAAGAGATAAATACATTTTATTTAGAAAAAGCAATAAATTATTAATCAAAAACAGGAGAAATAAAACTATGAGAGGCAAATAGCTTAGAAAAGGAATTAGAGCTCTTAGAAGTGAAAAATAGTGATCACTAACAATACATGCTCTATTAGTTTATAAAATTGTAAGACCATTGTGAGGACTAAACAGGATTGTGCAAGCCTGTTTTTGTGAATTGAAATATTTTATACTGTGGAATGTGGAATAGGGAGAATAGTCTGGGAGATCTCTGCATAGAGGTCTCTAAGCTATGGGGCTGGCAAGGAACTGGGGTAACTCTAAGAGAGGGAAAGAAACATAAAAGAGAGAATATACTGGCAAATTTCACTTTATTTTAGAATTTGCCTGAAGTACCAGTCTTCTGGGACACCCTGACTAAGATCTGTATGTTAAGGAAGAAAGGGTTTGTGCCTTTTTAAAGTGCCCATGAAATAGCCACTCCTATTTCTTGTAGAGAAAGGAGAAAGGGAAAAGGTACTACATAAATTAAGGCTATCACTATCTTTCCCTTTTAGGGAAAACAAAATCACCACCTGGAGAGGAAAATGTCTGGACATGGAAAGTTTATGTTTTTTCTAGTGTGCATTTATAGGGTAGTACGCATCTGAAATTGGGCATGCAAACCTTAATTTGTGTGTGGTATATTTTCATGCAAATGTGACATGCATATCTTAGTGCTTGCTCTGTTCCACTCAAAAGTAGATGGAGATATGAATATTACTGAGCAAGTATAATTTTCATACAAGAATTGTGTGGGCAGCTTCCATTCTGGTTAAGCATCTTAACAAAAATGAAAAGCTCAGATAAGAACAGTGGGATTTTCTAAGTGTTAATATTACAGCATAAATGTTTCTCATCACTCTCTATGCCTGTTGGGCCTTGAATTAGAAAGAAAAGAGCCATCCGGGCCAGAAGACAAATGATAACATGGGGAAAATTGATAGACAGGAATGCTTTTTCCTATCTTTTAAAAAATATACATATATTTTTAGAGGAGAAAATGGTCATTTGGAATTCTCTGTTTTGGAAGTCAGGCCAAGCATGATGCTTGACCTAGATTATAAATATTCTATGTTCTGAAACTGAAACACTTGGAAATACTTTCTGATGAAATTCAGAATATTCTAACATGAGCAGTAAAGCTCCACAGCCTCAGATCATATGAAGATTAAATCTGGCAGTGGTTGAAGTACATGAAGTGTGATCAAGCTGTACCTACCCTACAACTCACCACACGCTTTGTTTTGAAGAAACTGAGAACTGGAAATGTGACTTTTACCTCCCTACCACCTAATGAAATCAGGGATTCTGATCGACTAAATAAAACTTTTATTGTCTAAAACACATGCTAGTGGGAAAGTGGCTGGAAATGTGAAAAGGGAAGGCCATTTTCTTGAAAGTGAGTAATAACCAGTAAGCCTCTCTAGAAACATATCCAGGTCTGGGAAACAACAAAAAGAGGTGCATAGCAAACAATTCTGTGACAAGACTCCTATTCTGAGTTTGGGTGAGTTTGAGGAATGCAGATTCCATTTAGAACCAAACTATGGATGAGCTAAATCAGCAAGAACTTTTTTGCTTGGTGACCCAAAGAACTTTAAAAGCATCTCACCCAGTGATTGGTGCATAAGTAAAGGCTATATTTGGATGTGAAAATGGAGACACTTATAAAGATCTGATTTATGTATAAAATTGTGCCATCCTAAAACGAGTAATGAAACTGTGCTTATAATTATGCACCTGCTTCTTGAATCCATCCCTTAATTTCTATTCTTGGAGTCATCAGGGTTCTTATTACCTCTTGCCTAAAATATTGCAATAACTTTCTAACTGGCCTTCTTCCTTTAGTCTCTTCCCTGTCCACAGCATTCTCCTACTTAGAAATTTTCAGTGGCT
This sequence comes from Leucopleurus acutus, assembly GCF_964270905.1. Classification (NCBI taxonomy): domain Eukaryota; kingdom Metazoa; phylum Chordata; class Mammalia; order Artiodactyla; family Delphinidae; genus Leucopleurus; species Leucopleurus acutus. Next base: position 81,930,814 of record NC_139152.1, on the reverse strand, counting down.
CCCCACTGCCCACTAAGCACAAAACATGGCAGTCAGTATTTTCTATGATCTGGAGCCAAAGATACAATTCCAGCCTTACCTGCTATTACTTTTCTCCATGTGCTTTATTCTGCAGCCAAGTTGGCTAATCATCATTCCCTAAACATCCTCCAGAGTGATATTTCTAAAACACAAATATGATCCTGTTATCACCTAACTTAAACCCTTCGGTGACTTCCTATACTGTTACTCTGTAGGATTAATCCCAAAGTTATTTGTCTGTGTGATCCTCTAAATCTGGTACCTGTCGAGCTCTCCAGTCTTTTCTCTGCTCATCAGACCCCAACCCACCCTCCTCCAAACCTATAATGAAGCCATATGGAGCTACTTAAAACTATCTAAATAGACCAACTTATTTCTTGCCCTTAAGCCTTTGTTAATGTTTTTCCCTCTGTCTTTTATACCCTTCCCTGCATCTTCCTGCCCTCAATGCCCCAGGGTCCACCTGGAAAAAAGAAAAAAAAACCTTATTATTTTTTCTAAGATTCATCTCAAGCTCATCTCCTTCACAAAAGCATTCCATTTCTATAAAACTTGATTGACATCTTCCTCACACGAACCCACTGTTCCTCCTGTAACCCCAGTACCAGGTACCTATTTTTATCATTAAAATGGTAACACTTCTTTTGCATTAACCATTTCCTAATATGTCTAAAACCTCATTAAGGGCAAGGACAGTGTCTTATTTATCTTTGTAATCCTAGCACTGCACACAATGCAAAGCACAGAATAGTGTTCAATAAATAGTAGCAAAGTGCTAACTCCTTAAGAATAGGGCCTGTGGGATACTCGTAGTGCTTAATGACTGTCTACTGAGAGAATGAATGAATAGACGGTGGATACTTATAACTTTCAGGCCGTCTTCATATGCAATAGTCAAGTCTCTCTCTCAGACAGTACCCTGTGTGTTGTAGAGCGGTGCTTCTCAACCTTTAACATGTACATTAAATCACCTGCAGATCCTGGGGAAAATGGTATCTGTTTCAGTAGATCTGAGTTAGTAGATGCTGACGCTGTTGGTCCTCAGACTACACTTTGAGTGACAATAGAGGACTCTGGGGCAAGGGATTTCACATGAGAGGTTCAGGAGACATACAAGTAGCCAAAGGAACTCAACAGAAGGCAGGGGACTGCTTAGTGGTGCCACAGGTGTTACATATCCAGGCAGGCTTTTGAGGCTATGCTAGGGGCTGAGGTTTTATCTTTACCACCTTTATTTCTCTAACCACACCACATGGTTTTCAGAGTCAGGCTTTTCTCCCCTTCACTCCCCCACCATGATTCAGCCTGTATAAAAGCTCCCCAGATTCCATTTTTAGACTAACCTGAAGCTGTTCTCCTCTCTGCTTTTCATAAACTTAAGTTCTCTCTGCTTTATTGCTTAAACCCTGGAAACCTAATCTTTCCAGTTTTCAGAAGCCTCTCCAGCTGCCTGAATTATTTTGCCTCCATTTTAATCAGAAACAGCTTTTCCTTTTCCAGCTAATGCACCAGCTTCACCTCTGCAAAGGCCAATTTCCCAGCTGCTGCTGCTGTGATTGATAAGTACAGATCTCATTCTGAAAGACTTGCTGCTCTCCCCTCCCACTTTCAAGAGAACATGAAGTAGTCAGGATTTTAAACTGTAGGGTGGCTTAGGAAAACACCAGCGTTCTTTCTGTTGACTGATCAAATGTCATAAAGGAAAAGCAAATGTAGGAGAGAAACTGGAGATTTGGCTGGCAGTTGCAGGAGCTTGTGAATTCATATATCATGGAAACTGCCAATCATTTGCTAGTGTCAGTTTATAATTAGAGATGCCATTTTAAGGTGAATTTTGACATTTACTGCTACTAGTTGACTTTTTCCAGTAATGTCTAGTTTCACATTATAGCACTGTCTCTTCCTTCAGGAAGTTAAGTAAATCCAGAGGTTTCAGAGTCAATCCAGGAAACCATGAACACATCAGAAAACCATTTTACATCTTAATATGTAAGCCATTATTATCACACACACACACAAGCACAAGCAAATACATATTTATAATTTAATTATAAAATTTATAAAAGTGAAATTACAAAGTTTTATTATTTAGAATAAAGTTAAATGATTACAAAGCTTTTTTGTTCCCCAGCAACATCCAATGGATCCATCAATACATTGTTTAAATAACCACATTCAAAATGCATAAAAATAATGTATTTGAAATCTGTTGTCATATACTTTAACACTTCCTCCAAACTATGCACATAATCTAAACCCTAAGTATTAAATGGTTTACCTGCTGTTTAAAAATAGGCTTGTTTGATTAATTTTTCACTGAGGGGATAAAAATTGACCCAATTTTTTTATTAGTAATAAGCTGGCACATGCTTTAACCGAGTTTAGAGCTTCCACTGACTTCAAAGGAGGCATCAGTTTCTATTAGCTTCTTGAAGCATGAGAGACCAAACAGATTCACTACCTGAATGCTGGAAGCTTCTAAGTGTACATTTATTTGCTCTAGATTTCAAACCCTGCTATCAGTACAAGCAGTGTATCTTTAACGTCTGTGATAGTCTGCCTCCATTAAAAATTAACCCTTCCCCACCCTCACTCTTTCTAAAACAGATACAGACAATCTCAGAAAAATGATTCTTTGGAGGAAAATGCTATCTTTGTTTTAGAAAACAACCCCAAGTTGTAGAATTTCAGAGCTAGAATGAATCCTAATGACCATCCAGTTTCTCATTTTATAGCCAGGAAAGAAATAGAGTTCTGTAGAGTTGGCAAAGCCACATCTAAAGAGTGTTTCCTGGCACTCAGGCCAGGAATCTTTCCATAACCATTATTTACGGAATATGTGTATTGACTAAACCTAACAGCATTTAATTAGATCTCTAATCGACATATTTTGTAAATAAAGCATTAACTCTTCCTAGAAGAGGTTTAAGTGTAACTGATAGCGCTCCTGGTAAAGGAAAATTTTCTTCCGTTAAGTCATACCACAGGTTTCCCCCTAGTCACTAGCCATTGGATTGAATCTTAACTACTTTTAATTCTCTTATGAGGTGAAAGAGAAATTTCTTAGATAAAGTAAGCTGAGGGGTTAAGTAGAAGCAGGATTCTGTTGTAAATGAGAGGACTAAGCACCTTGATTCTTAGGTTTGTATTTTATAACCAAAATACGAATATCAGTTTAAGGGAGAAATAAGCATACGTTTAGGACTTCTGAACAATGATAAATGTGAATGAATTTTAAAGAGGGTACTATCTCTTGAAATTGTATCATATGAAGTATAAATGGAGTCTTTGGCTAATTTTAGAAAAAATATTCATCACAAATACGATAAATGGTTGTATCTTTAACATATGAAGAGGCCATACAAATTTATCCAAGAAAAACACTTATAGCTAATAATAGAAAAGTGGCCTAAGACATGAACTAGCATTTACAATGAACATGAAAAATACTTAAACAAGAAATGCAAATTTTAAATGGCTTATATTTTTCACCTATAAAAGTAACTAAATTTCTCTTCCTTTTTTCAATAATCCCTTTTTCTTTTATAAAGACATCTATTGAATAGAATGTGGTAAAATATACCATATATACTACATGTCCGTATTATACATATACTATATAATCTTTCTGAAAAATTCCTCAAAAGTATATATTAAGAACCTAAAATGTATGGATTCTTTCCCTAGTAAATCCACTTCTATTCTTTACGTAGTAAATCCACTTCAGGGAATATATATCTCAAGGATCAGATGCAAACCAATATTTGTGGAGATTGCTGCATGATTTGTAACAATAAAAAATGGCAATAAATAAAAATTCTCAAGCATAATTAATGGACTAAATAAATCATAAAATACCCAGAGTATTTTAATATTTTTTAATATTCCAGGAGAGAATATTATTTTATAGCCTTTGGAACCATGATTTCACATGATATATAAGGACTAAGAAAAATTTTGGCAGTATAATATTAAATGAAGAGAATAGTTTTCACCAAATATGGAAAGAGTTTCAACCATTATTTCTTTCAAATATTTTTTTCTGTCCTTTATGTGTTTTATTTTGGGTAGTTTCAGTTGCTATATCTTCAAGTTGACTAATATTTTTTCTATAATGTCTAATTTTCCCTTTTTCCTGTCCAGTGTATTTTTTATCTCAGATGTTTATTTCTGGAAGTTTGAATCATGTCTTTTTTGACATCTTCCCAGTCGCTACTTCACTTTTTAAACATGTGGAATATAGTTTTAATGTGTGTTTTAATGTTTTTATCTCCTCATGTGCTAATTCTAACATATATCAGTTTTGGATCACTTTTGATTGATTAATTTGTCTCCTTATTGGGTCATATTTCCTGCCTGTTTGCACACCTAGTAATTTTTGATCAGATGCCAGACATTGTGAATTTTACTTTGTTTGATGCTGGATATTTTTCTATTCCTATAAATATTCTTGAGATTTTTCTGGAATGCAGTTAAATTATCAATACTTCAGAACTGTTTGATCCTTTTGGGTCTTACTTTATAATTATGTTAGGCCAGAACACAGCAGTACTAAATCTAAGGTTAATTATTTCCTACTACTAAGCAAGATCCTTCTGTGTACTCTACCTAATTCTAATCTGGCTGATGGGAATGGGCACTGCTACCAGCCCTGAATTATCAGTGGGCACTCTTACCAATAATTCTTTCAAGTGGTTCTTTCACCAGGGTTGGGTCATTTCTTCATTTTCCTGCACTGATCATTAGTGAGTTGAATATTTGAGGGAGTCTATGGATCTTTGAAGTTTTATTTCTATGTAGCTCTCTCCTTTACATGCTTTGCCCTGACAACTCTAGTTGCCTTGGTCTTCCCATACTCTCAGCTCTTTCTCACCAACTCTGGGAGTCCACCACTCTGTCTGGGTTACCTGTTCCTGTAACACAGCTTGGAAACTCTCTCATGGCAGTAAGCTGGGCAGTCATAGGACTCACTTTGTTTGCTGTCTCTCAGAATTTCTGTCCTTCATCTCCTCATGTCCAGTATCTTACAAACCATCACTTCTTACATTCTGTCTTCTGTTTTCTTCTTATTTTGGTCAGGAGGTCAAATTTGGTCTCTTGTCTAGAAGTGGAAGCCCTTACCTTTTTATGTCTGTTTTTCATGTGGTAAAGGAGAAGCCTCACTACACATGGAAAATATGAGAATATAAATAATCTCAAATTAGTTTAAAACAGATACATGCAAAATACTAGCACATGCATACATATTCATGTTAAAAGAAGAAAATATCAAAATATTAGCAAAAGGGCTTGTTCCTGGGATTATATCTGATTTATACTTTTCTAACTTCATACTTTTCTAAATTATCTTCTTGTATGAAAATATATTAATGTTACTAAAAATGAATATTACATAAGTATATATAACTTCTGGGAAAAGAAAGCACAGTTCTATTTTGCTTGAAAAATCACATAATAATGAGTAGCATGTACATATGAGTAACACATACACACACACACACACATAACACACACATCTGATTTCATAAAGGGGATGTGGTATACTTTCCAATGAACTAAACTCCCAGTGGTGGAGGTTGTAGGTTCTCCTTACAGGAGACCTTTCTTCAAAAGCTGAAAGTCCAGTTTTCAAGGAAGCAGAGAAAGAATATGTCATTGTTTGGTATTGGGATGGGATAATACCTAAGCTCCTTCCAATTCTGAATTTCTATGCTTGCTATTTCTTCTGAGAATACCAAAGCTTAGTAAATTATTAAATTTCAAGGACAGACTGATTCCTTTGGAAAGAGGTAACTTTGTACAGCCTCTTCATAGTCACAAATGAATATCTCTTGTGGAAATATCAGATAAAACAATTTCTGGGAATGCAATGAAAATGCATAACTGGCTAAATGAGCAATTTCATGTAATTGGGAGGGGATAAAAGTGAAAAGGCTAAAAATCAAATACAGTCTAACATAGACTCTATTTGAAAGGAACTTACTAAACTAAGTAGATTTGTAAGTACACCCTGAGGAACTCAGAAGAGTGTGCTCCAGAGAAAAGCAAAAGCAGAGAAGCATAGTGCTAGAAAGGATCATAGACATCTTCTGGTCCATTGTTTTCCAAATGAGGCTACAGACCGCCTGGGTTTGAATCCTGATTCTGCCACTTACAAGCTGCCTGATTTGGGCAACTTATTAACCTCTCTGTGCCACAACTTCCCATCTGTAAAATCAAGATTAAAATGGATGTTGTGAGGATTATGAGTTAATTCAAATATAGAGCTTAGAATATCAGGCACACGGTAAGATTTAAATAAATATTAGCTATTCTAGGTGTATATGGATGGATTTTTGTTTTGTTTTGCTTTTAACTGTTTCTTTTTTTTTAACATCTTTACTGGAGTATAATTGCTTTACAATGTTGTGTTAGTTTCTGCTTTATAACAAAGTGAGTCAGTTATACATATACATATATCCCCATATCTCTTCCCTCTTGCGTCTCCCTCCCCCCCCCCCACCCTCCATATCCCACCACTCTAGGTGGTCACAGAGCACCGAGCTGATCTCCCTGTGTTATGCGGCTGCTTCCCACTGGCTATCTATTTTACGTCTGGTAGTGTAAATATGTCCATGCCACTCTCTCACTTTGTCCCAGCTTACCCTTCCCCCTCCCCGTATGCTCAAGTCCATTCTCTAGTAGGTCTGCATCTTTATTCCCGTCTTGCCCCTAGGTTCTTCATGACCTTTTCTTTTTTTTCTTTTAGATTGCATATATATGGGTTAGCATACGGCATTTGTTTTTCTCTTTCTGACTTACTTCACTCTGTATGACAGACTCTAGGTCCATCCACCTCACTGCAAATAACTCAATTTCGTTTCTTTTTATAGCTGAGTAATACCATTGTATATATGTGCCACATCTTCTTTATCCATTCATCTGTTGATAGACACTTAGGTTACTTCCATGTCCTGGCTATTATAAATAGAGCTGCAATGAATATTTTGGTACATGACTCTTTTGGAATTATAGCTTTCTCAGGGTATATGCCCAGTAGTGGGATTGCTGGATCGTATGGTAGTTCTATTTTTAGTTTTTAAAGGAACGTCCATACTGTTCTCCATAGTGGCTGTGTCAATTTCCATTCCCACCAACAGTGCAAGAGGGTCCCCTTTTCTCCACACGCTCTCCAGCATTTATGGTTTATAGATGTTTTGATGATGGCCATTCTGACTGGAGTGAGATGATATCTCATCGTAGTTTTGATTTGCATTTCTCTAATGATTAATGAGGTTGGGCATTCTTTCATGTGTCTGTAGGCAATCTGTATATATTCTTTGGAGAAATGTCTATCTAGGTCTTCTGCCCACTTTTGGATTGGGTTGTTTGTTTTTTATCATATTGAGCTGCATGAGCTGCTTATAAATTTTGGAGATTAATCCTTTGTCAGTTGATTCATTTGCAAATATTTTCTCCCATTCTGAGAGTTGTCTTTTCGTCTTGTTTATGGTTTCCTTTGCTGTACAAAAGCTTTGAAGTTTCATTAGGTCCCATTTGTTTATTTTTGTTTTTATTTCCATTTCTCTAGGAGGTGGGTCAAAAAGGATCTTGCTGTGATTTATGTCATAGAGTGTTCTGCCTGTGTTTTCCTCGAAGAGTTTGATGGTGTCTGCCCTTACATTTAGATCTTTAATCCATTTTGAGTTTATTTTTGTATGCGGTGTTAGGGAGTGATCTAATCTCATGCTTTTACATGCAACTGTCCAGTTTTCCCAGCACCACTTATTGAAGAGGCTGTATTTTCTCCACTGTATATTCTTGCCTCCTTTATCAAAGATAAGGTGACCATATGTGCGTGAGTTTACCTCTGGGCTTTCTATCCTGTACCATTGATCTATATTTCTGTTTTTGTGCCAGTACCATACTCTCCCTTTTTTTTTTTTTTTTTTGCGGTATGCGGGCCTCTCACTGTTGTGGCCTCTCCCGTTGTGGAGCACAGGATCCGGATGCGCAGGCTCAGCGGCCATGGCTCACAGGCCCAGCCGCTCCGCGGCATGTGGGATCTTCCCGGACCGGGGCACGAACCCGTGTCCCCTGAATCGGCAGGCGGACTCTCAACCACTGCACCACCAGGGAAGTGCCATACTCTCTTGATTACTGCAGCTTTGTAGTATAGTTTGAAGTCAGAGAGCCTGATTCCTCCAGCTCCGTATTTTTTTCTCAAGATTGCTTTAGCTATTCGGGGTCTTTTGTGTTTCCATACAAATTGTGAAATCTTTTGTTCTAGTTCTGTGAAAAATGCCAGTGGTAGTTTGATAGGGATTGCATTGAATCTGTAGATTGCCTTGGGTAGTAGAGTCATTTTCACAATGTTGATTCTTCCAATCTGAGAACATGGTATATCTCTCCATCTATTTGTATCATCTTTAATTTCTTTCATCAGTGTCTTATAGTTTTCTGCATACAGGTCTTTTGTCTCCTTAGGTAGGTTTATTCCTAGATATTTTATTCTTTTTGCTGCAGTGGTAAATGGGAGTGTTTTCTTAATTTCACTTTCAGATTTTTCATCTTTTGTGTATAGGAATGCAAGAGATTTCTGTGCATTAATTTTGTATCCTGCTACTTTACCAAATTCATTCACTGGCTCTAGTAGTTTTCTGGTAGCATCTTTAGGATTCTCTATGTATAGTATTATGTCATCTGCAAACAGTGACAGCTTTCCTTCTTCTTTTCCAATTTGGATTCCTTTTATTTCTTTTTCTTCTCTGATTGCTGTGGTTAGAACTTCCAAAACTATGTTGAATAATAGAGGTGACAGTGGGCAACCTAGTCTTGTTCCTGACCTTAGTGGAAGTGGTTTCAGTTTTTCACCATTGAGGACGATGGTGGCTGTGGGTTTCTCATATATGGCCTTTATTATGTTGAGGAAAGTTCCCTCTATGCCTGCTTTCTGGAGGGTTTTTTATCATAAATGGGTGTTGAATTTTGTTGAAAGCTTTCTCTGCATCTATTGAGATGATCATATGGTTTTTCTCCTTCAATTTGTTAATATGGTGTATCACGTTGATTGATTTGCGTATATTGAAGAATACTTGCATTCCTGGGATAAACCCTACTTGACCATAGTGTATGACATTTTAATATGCTGTTGGATTCTGTTTGCTAGTATTATGTTGAGGTTTTTGCATCTATGTTCGTCACTGATATTAGCTTGTTTTTTTCTTTGTGACATCTTTGTGTGGTTTTGGTATCAGAGTGATGGTGGCCTTGTAAAATGAGTTTGGGAGTGTTCCTCTCTCTGCTATATTTTGGAAGAGTTTGAGAAGGATAGGTGTTAGCTCTTCTGTAAATGTTTGATAGAATTCACCTGTGAAGCCATCTGCTCCTGGGCTTTGGCATGTTGGAAGATTTTTAATCACAGTTTCAATTTCAGTGCTTGTGATTGGTCTGTTCATATTTTCTCTTTCTGCCTGGTTCAGTCTCGGAAGTTTGTGCTTTTCTAAGAATTTGTCCATTTCTTCCAGGTTGTCCAGTATATTGCCATATAGTTGCTTGTAGTAATCTCTCATGATCGTTTGTATTTCTGCAGTGTCAGTTGTTACTTCTCCTTTTTCATTTCTAATTCTATTGATTTGAGTCTTTTCCCTTCTTTTCTTGATAAGTCTGGCTAATGGTTTATCAATTTTATCTTCTCAAAGAACCAGCTTTTAATTTTATTGATCTTTGCTATAGTTTCCTTCATTTCTTTTTCCTTTATTTCTGATCTGATCTTTATGATTTCTTTCCTTCGCTAACTGTGGGGGTTTTTTGTTTTCTTTCTCTTAATTGCTTTTGGTGTAAGGTTAGGTTCTTTATTTGAGATGTTTCTTGTCTCTTAAGGTAGGATTGTATTGCTATAAACTTCCCTCTTAGAACTGCTTTTGCTGCATCCCATTGGTTTTGGGTCATTATGTTTTCATTCTCATTTATATCTAGGTATTTTTTGATTTCCTCTTTGATTTTTTCAGTGATCTCTTGGTTATTAAGTACTATGTTGTTTAGCCTCCATGTGTTTGTATTTCTCACAGAATTTTTCCTGTAATTGATATCTAGGCTCATAGCATTGTGGTCGGAAAAGATACTTGATATGATTTCAATTTTCTTAAGTTTACCAAGGCTTGATTTGTTACCCAAGATATGATCTATCCTGGATAATGTTCCATGAGCACTTGAGAAGAATGTGTATTCTGTTGTCTTTGGATGGAATGTCCTATAAATATCAATTAAATTCCATCTTGTTTAATGTATCATTTAAAGCTTGTGTTTCCTTATTTATTTTCATTTTGGTTGATCTGTCCATTGGTGAAAGTAGGGTGTTAAAGTCCCCTACTATGAATGTGTTACTGTCAATTTCCTCTTTTATGACTATTAATATTTGCCTTATGTATTGAGGTGCTCGTATGTTGGGTGCATAAATATTTACAATTGTTACTTCTTCTTGGATTGATTCCTTGATCATTGCGTAGTGTCCTTCTTTGTCTCTTGTAATAGTCTTTGTTTTAAAGTCTATTTTGTCTGATATGAGAATTGCTACTCCAACTTTCTTTTGATTTCCATTTACATGGAATATCTTTTTCCATCCCCTCACTTTCAGTCGTATATGTCCCTAGGTGTGAAGTGGGTCTCTTGTAGACAGCATATATATGAGTCTTGTTTTTGTATCCATTCAGCCAATCTATATCTTTTGGTTGGAGCATTTAATCCATTTACATTTAAGGTAATTATTGATATGTATGTTTCTATTACCATTTTCTTAATTGTTATGGGTTTATTTTTGTAGCTCTTTTCCTTCTCTTGTGTTTCCTGCCTAGAGAAGTTCCTTTAACATTTGTTGTAATTCCAGTTTGGTGGTGCTGAATTCTTTTAGTTTTTGCTTGTCTGTAAAGCTTTTAATTTCTCCGTCTAATGTGAATGAGATCCTTGCTGGGTAGAGTAATCTTGGTAGTAGGTTTTTCTCCTTCATTACTGTGAATATGTCCTGCCACTCCCTTCTGGCTTGCAGAGTTTCTGCTGAAAGATCAGCTGTTAACCTTATGGGGATTCCTTTGTGTGTTATTTGTTGTTTTTCCCTTGCTGATTTTAATATTTTTTCTGTGTATTTAATTTTTGATAGTTTGATTAATATGTGTCTTGTCATGTTTCTCCTTGGATTTATCCTGTTTGGAACTCTCTGTGCTTTCTGGAGTTCATTAACTATTTCCTTTCCCATATTAGGGATGTTTTCAACTATAATCTCTTCAAATATTTTCACAGTCCCTTTTTTATTCTCTTCTTCTTCTGGGACCCCTATAATTCGAATGTTGGTGCATTTAATGTTGTCCCAGAGGTCTCTGAGACTGTCCTCAATTCTTTTCATTCTTTTTTCTTTATTCTGCTCTGCAGTAGTTATTTCCACTATTTTATCTTTCAGGTCACTTATCTGTTCTTCGGCCTCAGTTATTCTGCTATTGATCCCATCTAGAGTATTTTTAATTTCATGTATTGTGTTGTTCATCACTGTTTGTTTGCTCTTTAGTTCCTCTAGATCCTTGTTAAACGTTTCTTGTATTTTCTCGTTTCTATTTCCAAGATTTTGGATCATTTTTACTATCATTATTTTGAATTCTTTTTCAGGTAGACTGCCTATTTCCTCTTCATTTGTTAGGTCTGGTGGGTTTTTGCCTTGCTCCTTCATCTGCTGTGTTTTTCTCTCTTCTCATTTTGCTTCACTTACTGTGTTTGGGGTCTCCTTTTCGCAGGCTGCAGGTTCATAGTTCCCGTTGTTTTTGGTGTCTGTCCCCAGTGGCTAATGTTGGGTAAGTGGGGTGTGTAGGTTTCCTGGTGGAGGGGACTAGTGCCTGTGTTTTGGTGGATGAGGCTGGATCTTGTCTTTCTGGTGGGCAGTTCCATGTCTGGTGTGTTTGGGGTTGTCTGTGGCCTTATTATGGTTTTAGGCAGGCTTTGTGCTAATGGATGGGGTTCTGTTCCTGTCTTCCTAGTTGTTTGGCATAGGGTGTCCAGCACTATAGCTTGCTGATCGTTGAGTGGAGCTGGGTCTTGGCCTTGAGATGGAGATCTCTGGGAGATTTCACCATTTGATATTACATGGAGCTTGGAGGTCTCTTGTGGACCAGTGTCCTGAACTTGGCTCTCCCACCTCAGTGGCACAGCCCTGATGCCTGGCTGGAACATCAAGAGCCTGTCCTCCACACAGCTCAGAATAAAAGGGAGAAAAGAAAGAAGATAAAGTAAAATAAAATAAAGTAAAATAAAAGTTATTAAAATAAAAAATAATTATTACAAAAAAATAATTTTAAGTAAAAAAAAAAATTGGACAGACAGAACCCTAGGACAAATGGTGAATGCAGAGCTATACATAGAAAATCACACACAGAAGCATACACATTCACACTCACTAAAAGAGAAAAAGGGGGAAATATATATTTCCACAGATGCGGGCTACATCAAGTTGATTGTGGAGATTTAATCCACTACTTCTGAGGCTGCTGGAAGAAATTTCCCTTTCTCTTCTTTCTTCACACAGCTCCCAGGGTTCAGCTTTGGATTTGGCCCCGCCTCTGCGTGTAGGTCGCCTGAGGGCGTCTGTTCTTCGTTCAGAAAGGATGGGGTTAAAGTAGCAGCTGCTTAAGGGGCTCTGGCTCACTCAGGCCGGGGGGAGGGAGGGGTACAGATGCTGGGCGAGCCTTCGGCGGTGGCAGAGGCCAGCGTGATGTTTCACCAGCTTGAGGTGTGCCGTGCGTTCTTCTGGGGAAGTTGTCCCTGGATCACGGGACCCTGGCCGTGGCGTGTTGCACAGTCTCCCAGGAGGGGAGGTGCGGAGAGTGACCTGTGCTTGCAGACAGGCTTCTTGGTGGTGGTAGCAGCAGCCTTAGCGTCTCATGCCCATCTCTGGGGTCCGTGCTGATAACCGCGGCTTGCGCCCATCTCTGGAGCTCCTTCAAGCGGCGCTCTTAATCCCCTCTCCTCATGCACCAGGAAACAAAGAGACAAGAAAAAGTGTCTTGTGTTTTCGGCAGCTCCAGACATTTTCCCGGACTCCCTCCCAGCTAGCCGTGGCGCACTAGCCCCCTTCAGGCTCTCTTCACGCCGCCAACCCCAGTCCTCTCCCTGGGATCTGACTTCTGAAGCCCGAGCCTCAGCTCCCAGCCCCCGCCCGTCCCCGCGGGTGAGCAAAGAAGCCTCTTGGGCTGGTGAGTGCTGGTCGGCACCAATCTTCTGTGTAGGAATCTCTCCGCTTTGTCCTCAGCACCCCTGTTGCTGTGCTCTCCTCCATGGGTCTCCGCCCGGGAAGGGTCTTCCTAGTGTGTGGAAACCTTTCCTCCTTCACAGCTCCCTCCCACTGGTGTAGGTACCGTCCCTATTCTTTTGTCTCTGTTTTTTCTTTTTTCTTTTGCCCTACCCCTGTACGTGGGGAGTTTCTTTCCTTTTGAGAGGTCTGAGGTCTTCATCCAGTGTTCAGTAGGTGTTCTGTAGTAGTTGTTCCGCATGTAGATGTATTTCTGATATATTTGTGGGGAAGAAGGTGATCTCCACGTCTTACTCTTCCGCCATCTTGAAGCTCCTCTCGCTGGATGGATTTTTAAAAATTATTTTTCATGTATTTAATGTGCATTCAAAAATATATAGCTCATTAAATCTGTGATTATATTAATATTATTGCTTAAGATCATTTGCAGAGGTGACCTAAGGTTAAAAACATTAATTTTTAATTAATCAAGCACTAATATGGTTGTGTGTGTACATTGCAAAAGTCATACTGGTGATATGCAAAAGACGTAAGTACAATGCACTCACTTAACAAATGAGAAAATGATGCCCAAAGAGGGGGAGAAAAGCACTTATTCAAGAAGTTAGAGGCAAAGTAAGATAAGGATCTAAATCACTTGAAAGTTCACTGCGTTTGCAATGTATTCTTCTAAACCTTCATTCCCACTTCTTACCCACACTTTGACTTCTGCTTTTGTGGATACAGTCAATAGTTCACTGTCTTTGGAGTTCCCTGTCTCCCCATTCCATGTCACTTGTGCTATAAAGAAAATTTACTTCCACAGTTTTAGTAACTAGCCTTAAGTGTTAGCTCTGACAGACGTAATGAAATAATTAACTTATTTAGACCAAATGTGACAAATAAGGTGAGTGTCGTTCATTTAAGGTTAGAAATAAAACAAATAGCATGTTTATATAAAACATGAGAGCAAGAAATGGCTCTACTCAACACACTTCATGCATGAGAAGCATTCAATTCAGTGCTGGATTTGACCCTGTGTTAGAGTTAGGAAGACATAATGTCAAGAATCTGCACTGGTTAAAGGAGTAGAATTGCAAGAAATGAAAATCCTTGGCCATTGAATTCAACTCTTAAAAGTGAAATGGTAGTCAGGAAAGGAATATGGCTACATGAACGTCCCACAAAAATTGATTATGCATCAGGGTACATGTTTCTCATTTAAGCTCCTGTCTAGTGGAGGTAAATAAATAATCACAGTACAGTGACACTTGCTATCACAGAAATAGGTAAGGGTCAAGGAGTTAATTAACTCTGTCCAGAGGTTAATACAGGCTATATAGGCAAGCTGACACTTGAGTTGAATCTCATGGGTTAGGTATAATCTTCTTGGCAGATAAAGTCAAGGAGGAACAACCCAAGCTGAAGGGAAGGCAAATGTAAACACAGTGGGTGCGTTCAGGGCACTGCAAATCATTTGATATGGCTGGATCCTGGGGTACTCATAACAGGGAACAGCAAGACATGAAGAGGTAAAAGAAGATGAGAATATTTTGCAGAAACTTTAGAATTTATCCCTTATGGGTAGGTTGAGATCCAAAATCAGTGTTACAGGCCTGTATGGCCAACTAAATAGATGCCAAAGACAGTCTTATGGAGGTTCATAAACACATTTACCGTTGACTCATCTGTAATAAAAATATTTACCTCTCCATTCATTCATTAGGTTAATCTTTATTTGTCTGCCTATTGTGTAATGTATTAGTTCACTCAATGTTAATAAAAGATGGGAAGGCTCCTTGGTGAAAGTTAGAGGAATATAAATATGGTCTGTGTAGTCATTTTGGAGTAGCATGTCATGAAAAGTCAGACAAGTTGATTTACTTGGAACAGACTGATCTAAAAAGTGACAGTTTGAAACAAGCAAAAAATTATTTCATCACTTTCTATGCAGGTGCCTTATAGCGCTTCTTGTTACCAATTTACAATTCATGAAGAGCAGGTAGTAAGATTGAGCACTCTCATATTATAAAATGGAAGGAACAATGTTGTCCACTGCCTATAAAAGTCCCTAGATGTTACCAATGTATTTTGTTGATTAGCCTACATTTCTGACATCATTTCTTTTAAGATCAAGACTCCTAGTTGCTGGCCCTAACAGACAGCCTTTGGTGTAAAAAGGTGCATCCGTTACAGAAGGGCAGTCCTAAAGGTTTAAGAAATGGCTCTAACCCAGATAGCCTTCAGCCTAGAAAACTGTAGGAATCATTCCTAAGATTTATTTTAATGTCATTGTCAAAATCTGTTCCTAAAATTCCACCAAATGTATCAACTGTGCTCTCTAATAGAACTCATTATCATCTCTTTTTCATTTTTTCTTGTGATGTGGAGTGGAATAGTGTAGTTTGCTTTGAGGGAAAAATAATGCTCCAAAATTTGCACCCGTCAAGAGGAAATCACTCATTTCTGTCATTCTACTTGAGTATAAGATTCTTCAACACTATAAAAAGATGAAAAAAATGTAACAATAAAAAGTACCATGTTCCTCTTTCTCTCTCACCCTGCACTTATTTTTGGTATGGTTCTGACTTGTACATTGCAAGTACTTTTAAAATATTTTATGATTATGAAATTTAATGAAAAGCTTATGAATATTTTGACCATTCAAAAATGCCTTGCACTTTTAAAAAATGTGGGCAGATTATTAATCCAACACCCTGAGCACTTTCCAGTTTGAGTAATTATATTCCACCTACCTAGGTTCCCCCTGGTGGTTTCAATTTGCATACAGCATTTTCTTCACTTCCAGTTCTAAATTCTGGTGGTGTTTACTTCCATACTGATACCTGAATGTAACACCAATCTCTGTACCCATCAATTTTTATGAAGCTGAGGAAAATATACTTAATACCTTCATATGTATGCCCTCATTTTTATAAAACACATTTAACATGTATATCCAGTGGCCCCATTTGTATTGGCTTCCCTTTCTCTTTACCTCCATGGAGGCGCCCACTTACCCACAGAGTCTACATTTGCTTCTTTCTTTTTGTATAAATATATTTCAATATATTGCTAGTGTTCCTGGAAATGTTCTAGAGAAGTCATTTAGTAGGGGGTCATAAATTCCTCACTGGGCTATCTAGCTATAGATTAACATTGGCAAGAGTAAATTATGTTTGCTTAAGAAGTAATAAGAGCATAAGAAAGGATGGAATTAATAATAGTGCTATCTGAAAATACATTCGCTAATAAAAAAATGAAAACCAACACCATAACCACAACGTGATTAATAGATAATGTTTATTGAACTCTTACTATAGGTCAGGCATTCTTCTAAGTGTCTTAAATGTAATAACTCATTTAATTCTCACAAAGCCCCATTTAGGTAAGTGATATTATTTTTCTTTTTTTAAATATGGGGAAAACAAGGCACAGAGATTTTAATAATTTGCTGAGAATCATATAAGCAGTAAGTGACAGGGCTGTGATTCAAGCCTAGGTAATCTGGCTACAGAGTTTATGCTTTTATTAGTCAGTTTCTCCAGAAAAACAGAACCACTTGAGTAAAATTGCACCAAATATATTTGACCACCCATGGCCCTGTCAAGTTGACACATAAAATTAACCATTACATTACTCTTAACCACTGTTCTGATATTTCACAATTATGTTGTATTCCAAAAATGAAAGATAATAGATGATATATTCTCCCATTTCAAAGCATGAGTTTGAACACCTGTTATTATTTCTTAGGGAAGGTTGATCATAAAACATAAATAATCAAATATTTTGAAGCCCACTCATCTCTAGGTTATCTTAAATCAGATTCCCAACATAGAAATCATGGCCAAAAGAGGTAAGAGCCTTGATTTTCTAGGTTTTCAAATGCTAAGAATCCATGTTCCCTAGCAACAATGTGTGGATCCACATAAAGGAACTTTCAAATACCATTTATAGTAAGGTTTTTTCCCCCTACATTGCCTCTTCATTCTAAACTCATGATTACTAAGAGAAAATGAGCTTTAGAGATTTTGAATAATGTTCCCAAGAGGACACCATGGTGTTTAGCCAAATGAACATTGCTCATAACATTGCTTAGGCTTATTTAAAGTGCCGTAGAGCTTCACTTTATTTTTTTTCTCATGGCTATAGTGATTATAATATATGGTTATTATAAATGGTTATTAGAATTAAGTGTTACTAACAATGAAAACTTTAGTGATTTGTCCTGAAATAAAATGGAAAAAGTATAAGTACCTTCATCTATATTCTGCTCTATATGTGTATGTGTAAATACATATGTACATATCTGTTTATGTGTGAGTAGATACATGCTTTATGTAAATTTGTGTCTATACATATTCATACACACATAAAGATGGACCGTTTGATCCCTAATGGCAAGACTCATACTTCTGTGTTTTCTACTTGAAAATCCTGTCCCAAGAAAGATTTTTAGCTGATAATATCAGAATTTATAGGGTCATAAAAATTAGCCAGTTGCTATCACAGGAATACAGAATGTTTCAACAGGATAAAGGAGAAAAACATATAATTATCCCAGTAGGTACTTATGATGCATTTGATAAAGTTCCACACTCATAAGATTTAAAAAAAAAAATTAACAAGCTATGAATGGAAGATAGTATCTTTAAACTGATAAAAATTATCTATATAAAACATATAGCAAATATATATCACTGCTTATATTCAAACATACTAGGGTCCTGGCCAATGCAATAAGAAGAAATAAGAGGCATAATGATTGTAAAGGAAGACACAAACCGAAATTACATGTGATCTATAAGGTTACATCCATAGAATATCCAAAAGAAACTACAATTAGGGAGTTCAGCAAAGATGCTAGGTATAAGATTGATATAAAAAAACCCAATAGCATTCCTATATACCTGTGGTCGTCTCATATTTATGTGGTACATATTTTATGTATACAATATGTATTATAGACATATATCTCACATATAATATGAGATATATATATCTTCCTTCCTTCACAATAGCAACAAATCTATAAATTACCTAGGCATAAATCTAATAGAAGATATGCAAAACCTTTGTGAAAAAAACCTACAAAACATTTTTGAAAGATGTTAAAGATGTGAATAAATGAAGCAATAGACCATATCCAAAGTGGCCTGGTTCAGTATCATAGAGATGACATTTATCTCCCAATTTAAAATCTAAAGCCACTGTGATATTTCAACAGTTTTTCATGAGGCCTTACAAGCATATACTAAAATTAATGAAGAACAAGGAACCAAAATAAGTCAAAATGATATTGAAAAATATGGGAGGATTGCCTTGCCAGATACCCAAACTATTGTAATTAAGATGATGTGGAATTGATGCAAAAATAGGCAAAGTGATGTTGACATGGAAAAGAATCTAGAAGCAAAACTTGTGCATAAATGGAAATTTTAGGATAAACTCCTGTGTAGCACCTACTCGGTAAAATAAAATATTATTTTATAATATTTGCCTCATTGAAGAAAAATAAAGCCCCTGTGAATCTCTTCATCAATCCAGTCCATGGAAAATGATAAACATCAAATTTAGGGATGGAAGTGGGGAAATAGATTAAAGAGTGATATACAGAGAGCTTCAAATGTATCTGTAATATTGTATGTCTTAATAATCTGAAACAAATTTATAAAACTATATGGTGATTGTTTTTATTCTTATTCTCTATACATTTCCATAGAATTATAATATTTAAATCTGTTTTTTAAAAGTTAATGTAAAAACAATTATAGTCACCTCCATGTGATATATAGTTAAATAAGCCATAATCATTCACTTGTTCATTCAATCCTTTGATAAACTGCCAGCAGAAGATGGACTATGTTGATAGCGAATATGGTTTAGTTGATGCTGAGCTGTTTGGGATTATTCCATAGGAAAGAGTACTGAACGAATGATTGAGAGACGTGGATTCTCTGGTCTCAACTCTGAAATAAACAGGCTCTGTGACCTTGGGCAAGAATTAGCCTCTTGAGAACTTGCCTTCCACTGGAGTTAAATAAAAAGGTTGGACTGGATCATCTTTGAGGTAGCAACCCCCATTTGCACTTGAGGTTGTTGAGGGAGCAGTACACAAGAAACAGTAGCAAAATGAAAATCAAAGAACTGCTTTATCAGCAGCTTCACCTGTTGGTGAAGAACTTAAGGAAATTCTGTATTGGAGCACAAGACTAAGGCCTCTTTGTCTTCCTGCCTTGCCCCCACCATACCCTCTGAAATCTAAATTATAGGTCTAAAATATAAATTATGACTATAGCAAATGCTTGTGTGTAATCAAAATGTTACATGAAAGTAAAACAAAAACAGTCCCCCAAAGTGTGGTTCAACTTCTGTTACAGAAACAGAAGTTAAAGATGAATAGATGTTGAACTCAACAAGGGAGGACATTTTATCAGTTATGTAGGCTTCCATTTAAGGAATTCACGCTCTAGGAAGAAATGAGTTCTCCATTATTGGAGTCTGAATATTGTGTGCCAGCAAAGTTGCCCATTGATTCAAGTCTTAAATGGAGAGATGGACTAGTGATTTTTAAGATTCCTTCCTACTCCAGCAATCTACTACTTTGATTCTAGGAAACTTTCCTTGATTTTTCAAGCTTTCTTGAGTACTGGTTCATTTAGAGAGAATCCCCTAAAAGATGTGACTTCTGATTTTAGCTGTAGAATTTCACTTAGCTTCCTAAGACGAATTTTGATGAAACAAGAATTCCTTGTTGTATCCGTATTTCCAAGGACTGTGAGAATCTGAACCTCTACATTCCTCTCTTTCTCTCTAGAAATATTAAGAGTTTTTCTCTGCCCTTGTAACTGCAAGGAGCTACTTCTTTCAGATCTCAGATTCCGACAGGCCTTCATCCTATTGCTAGGAGGCATCACCATCCTAGGTAAACAGTACTTTGAGACTGTTACATCATCCAAAGATTTTGCCATCAATTTAGTGATAGTCCTTGTTATCTAAGTCAAAGAATTAGGACACAATTTAATTTCATTTAAATTAATATCAGCAGAAAATATACAGTATGTAAAATAGATAATTCATCTTTTTTATTAATTCAAGAGAGTGTCAAAGTAAAAGTTCATTGCTAAAATTCAAGATGACTTTTTTTTTTTTTTTTGTGGTACACGGGCCTCTCACTGTTGTGGCCTCTCCCGTTACGGAGCACAGGCTCCGGACGCGCAGCCTCAGCGGCCATGGCTCACAGGCCCAGCCGCTCCGTGGCATGTGGGATCTTCCCGGACCGGGGCACGAACCCGTGACCCCTGCATCGGCAGGCGGACTCCCAACCACTGCACCACCAGGGAAGCCATCAAGATGACTTTTTAGTAAATTTAGAGATGAGCAAATTAAAATGGACGGATAAACTATAACATTTCACATATTAAAAATGACCAGTGGGACTTCCCTGGTAGTCCAGTGGTAAAGAATCTACCTTCTAATGCACGTGACTCGAGTTTGATCCCTGGTTGGGGGGGCTGAGATCCCACGTGCCTCGGGGCCAAAAAACAAAAAAACATAAAAAGCAGAAGCAATATTGCAACAAATTCAATAAAGACTTAAACAAAAAAAAATGACCAGTGCCAGACATGTCCTCAGAGCCTATGATAGACTGAACTCACTCAGACAACCAGGCAACTTTCAATTATCTATTGATATATGAGCCCAGGGTGGCATTAAAAAAAAAACTACATCATTAGAATCCAAGAATATCTCATTTTATCCATTCTTGTCAGCCTTTTGAACCAAACCTTTCTGTAGAGCCGTCAGCAATAACAACATTGTCACATACAAGTTTCAACTCCTATTTCACTCTTTCTAAGAGGCAAAAACTAGTAAAAGTAAATAGTAGGAGGGAGAAAGGAGCCAAGAATCAATACTGCACAGGAAGTGCTCAGTTAACAGAAAAATGATAGATTAGGGAGAGCAAAAAAGAACAAGCAGCTTCAGTGAAACCTATCCACCTAAGAAGGCCTTCTCTGGCTCCTCAATTTAAAATAATCTTTATCTTCTCTGACCTCGCCTAATTTTTCTTCATACAATTTAGCAACACTGAAATTATTTGTTTGATTACTTTTTTATTGTCTGTTTACCTCTCTAGAATGAGTACAGACACCTTGTATAGTTCACTGCTGGAACTCCAGGGTTTAGAGCAATGCCAGTACGTAGTATACCCTCATTAAATATTTGTTTTAGTTAAATAGATAGATATATAGATGGTTGATTAATTAATTAATAGTTAATTAGAGCCCCAAGTAGGAAGTTGACTAAGAAAATATTTGGATTTTCTTCTTGAAACAGAAAACTAATCTGGGATAAATGGCAAATGACTGACAGAACCCACATTTCGTCTATAATGGGTTTTCTAAATTTAGATTTTTAAGGCAAGTCCATGGCTTCCTATAACATGCATCTCTTCATGTAACAAATGCAGTGTTTTAGATCAGCGGTAACTGAAGAGTACATTTCTAGTGCATGGCTCTCTTGGAGGTTGTTTCCTTGCCACATTTAAGTATTATGTGACCTTTATTCAGACATGACCATTGTGACCAGCATGTGCATTTGCTAAGATTGCTTAATAACCAGGTGGCCCTTCTGCATATGTCTCAAAAGCAAAAATTTAACCCAATTAGCCTAAAGAACATGATAACTAATCTTCTGGACCTCTCATGGCACTAGATTTTAAGTCCTGATGAAATTTTGCATTGTAGCCAGGTTTTAGTATCATCTCCACTTTCAGCATGCTTTGGGTTATATAAAATATGTTTTACTGATTGGATAACTGACAGTAAGCAAACCTAAACTAAATCTGTTTGTATTCAAACTGGTAAGTGACAATGGAAAAGCCACTGAATGGAGGGGAATTCGAACGATTCTTAGATGAAATTGTTTTCTTTCAAGCCACTATAATAATCCGTATGCTTGGAACATCACTGAAAAACAATGTCATATTTATTCTTCATTCAGTCCCTTCCTAAAAAAACTGTATACCCCGTTGACCTCTGAAGACTATTTTCAAGGGGAATTGGAAAAACTTACTTTAATTGAGCCTTCTTGACATTAATAGCTAAGTAAAATGAAATGCTCGGACTGCTCTTGCTTTATTGAAAGGCAAGTGGATACATTCTTTTGTAAAATACACATGTTCCTGGGAAGAGAGTGTATGAAGCACATTTTAGAAAATAGCTTTATGTTTTTAACACATAAAAGGACTTTACTGTTTAAATAACAACGCTGTGGCAAAATTTCCTTGTAAATCAAACAACTCTTGTGTCATGCAAATAATCAGCACCTCATTTTTTCTAAAAAGTCTGTTTTTCACATAATGAAATCTCTTCACAGTGGAATAAATCTGCATTGTTGTCCCATTGGAAAGAGAATCTCTGCATCGATAAACACCACGTGACTCTCTTCTTTGTATAGAGACTGACACAGAGTTAAAAACTAATGATGTTTCCCCACACCCATTCTCTGTGAGTCTGCTAGGAAGAGCTTTCATTGAACATGGTTCATCTATCCAAAACTGTTTGGACTGTCTGATATGCCCTTCCCACTCCACTTGAACAAATTCTGCCCTTTCCCCCTTTTAAGTGCAATTGCTTACTTTCTCCTCAACCTAGCTTCATTTGACCTTAGTCACTCCAACGCCTTACTGTTGGTTTATATCTTGTGTGTGTGTGTGTATACGTGTGTGTAACACTGAACATGTCTTTATACAAGTGCTATTGAATAGTTGTCATTGTTTTTACGAATTTGGTGTTTCCTATTGACTGTAATGGATATGTCTTATTTTTGTGTTTATTTTGTCCCAAGAGTTTATCTCTTTCTCTGATTTTAAATTCCATCAGCAAAGTCTATTCTCTTCATTCAGTGTCTGACATAGTATATACTCGATATTTTTGAATGAACTAATGAATGAGTGAATATATTATGTACATTTAATACATAAGTGTATTTTTAAAATAAATGGTAAAAACCCTTTTATCACAGGGTTTCCTATGACTCCATTTCCATAATTCTAAAATGGTACACCAAATGCATTGCAATTCATAATTCTTGTTCAATATCCCTTTGTTTCCTTATTGTGTGAGTCATAATTCTACTGATACACTGAGAAGAGAACTCAGTTTTACACAGATGTTTTTGTCTGGTCACCAAGTAGCACTTTTTCATTTTTTCCAGTCTTTACATCTATATCAAAATCACAACTAAACTACACAACCAAACTATACATCTAAACTTTCATGTTTGTGCACCAAACCAGACCAAGACTCATCCATAGAGAGAATAAGCAAAAGTAAAGCTATGTTGTATAATTTTATCTCCCTCTTACACCTACTGAGTTTTGAACACAATGTCTTACTTGCTAAAATTCTTCAGAATGTCTCCTTTTAATGGAAAGTGTTTTCTAAATATGTAAACAAAACAAAATTGTATGCAGCCAAACTGTAGATGCTCCAGGGAGTTTATTTTAATAGGCTTTTATCTATGTTTTTTGGTTTTGGTTTTTTTCATTTGCAAGTCTGAACTTCTGTGATGCTCTAATCTCAGTAGATGTTCAATAAGTGGGAGAAAACAAAAGGCCCAAGTAATGTGTCATCCACATTCTATTTAATGTTGAAATGATAGTTTACCTATAATTACCTATAATTCATGTCTTTCTGAAAGGATAATGAACTGCTTTTATCATATTTAGCAGCCACTCATTAGATGGATCTGTAGGTCTGTATGAAATCATTTGGGCATCTTACAGGGATCCATTCCTCAGTCTAAATTCTTTTGGGATTTTAATACTCTTGATTAGATTTTCAGTTTTACTCCTTTTAATTTAGATTTTTCCCCTCCTTGTAAATTGATTAAGACATTCTTATTTTCCTAAAGCATAGTAGAAGTCTGGGTGTTGCATAGTTTCCATCATGTGTTAGGCTGAACCATTCACATCAGACTTTTAGCATTCAGTGTGGCTTGCCCCAGAATTGATTTGATTATAGCCATCTGTACTAACCACAAAGACAAACTGGATAAACAGATTGGAGGAACTGTGATTTGCCCACCAAGGATAGGAACAGCAGTAGGTTCAGATCATTCATTGCCCCCTCTCTCAGAGAAGCAAGAAATCATAAAGCAAGTGCTCACCACTGAGTTTGTGTACCCAGGGAGATGTCAACAGCTAATATCACAAAGAAAATACAATTTGCTTAATAAAGAAGGAGAAAAAAGAGATTTTTAAAAGGTATTTATTAGGAAAACTTGTTTTATTATTTGATTAATCTATTTGTCCTGAATATGGGCATGCATATATAGTATGAACTTTGGATCTTTGGAAAATTGGGTAACTGTTTACTCTGAAAGATAAGTTAAAGTTAATTTTATATAGTTAACAACAGAACTACAAACAAACAAATACATTATTCAAAAGTAATAGGATAGAAACTTAGGACCAAGAAAAATTAAAAAGTAATTGTAGTTTTCCTTTTGTTACAGTTTGAAAGGAAAAGATTAAGATAATTTGTAAAAAGGTTTGCTATGAAAATTATGCCTTTATTTCATATGATACTGACATTTTTATGTTTTATACTAACTCATAAGCCCTCTCCTTCCCACTCTTCAGAAGTTACTAACATGAGATAGAATAAATGGCCTATAGTCAAAATTGCAAAAATAACTGAAAGGTCAGCTATAGCCTTGTACTTCACAGAGGCAAAATTTTTCTGCTAACAGCTTGTTTTAAAAAACAAAAATGTCTATGAAGATAAAAAGTGAGCAATTTTAGTCTCATTGCCCTGGATACTAAAAGCCTAGAAAATGGAGTTACAAAAGATGTAGAAACCATTCTTAATTTTTAATATTAGTATTTTCTAACCTTAAAGTAGAGACCTAAAGATAAAGTATATAACCTTTATGTCACTATAGTGACTAAGTATATAGGCTATGACTAGACATACAGGGTTAAGTTAAAATCCTATTCTCTTACTAGTGTAATCTAGGTGAAATTTTTCATCCTATCTGAGTCTGTTTGATAAAATGGAGAAATAAGAGTCCCCACCTCATAAGATTAATGCAAAGATAAAATGAGAGCAGGCATGCTGCCCAGTGCCTGGTGCATAAGAAACATTCAATAAATGTTAGCTGCTATAATTATACAAACCATAAATTATGAGTTGTTATACAAACATCCTACTAGCTCTCATCCTGACAACTTTAACTCTAGAACATCTGAAAGGTGCAAGCAAAAGTATAGGGAAAGAGGAAGACTGCCTCCAGGAGCCAAAGGCCTTCATGCAAAGAGTCCCTTTTTAGAACTTTAGTGACACAGACTCTCTCTCTCACACACACACACACACACACACACACACAAACACACACACACACGTTACATCTTAAAGTAACCTAGGATCATTAAAATGTGGGCTAATAATAATAAATTTTAAAGAGCAGAGTCTCTAAGCCACAGGGACACTTTGTAAAAAATCTGGAGATTTAGATTGATCATGGAAAATTATATTTAAACATGATTACCATGTTGCCAGTGGGAAGTGCTTCTTGGAATAATCAGATTTGAGAAGGCTAATAATAGAACACTAGATCTGTAGACGCCTCTGAGTCACTTGGCTGAGGAAGGGGAAAGCTAGGCTCACCATGAGGCGAAAATATTGAATGAAGGCCACTTAAGAACCAAAATGAAAAGAAACCAGGGAAGAGAAGCTCACTGCTTTCATGATTTCCACTCTTTTCAATTGTAATTTTTTCCTTAAGCAATGAAATGATAAAATCTATGGCTTCTTGAAGGATGAGGACTCTGTTTTATTTATTTCTTATCCCCATTGCCTAGCATGCTTCCTAGCACATAATTAGTATGAGTTTAGTGGGTTAAATGAAGGTTCTGAGTGAGGGACACAGCACAATGAGGAAAATTCTATGGTTATCTACTACAAGAGATCTTGAGATGCTTTTAGGTTTTATATCTGTGTTGTATGAGCTTCTCAAGGATAGAATCCTGTTCATACATTTGAAGCATGGATATGGCTCAATAAATTGATTTTGTTGTTAGTTACTTTAAACAATCAAGCACATTAATAAAATACTTTTAGTTGTTGCCTCTGTTGCGTCAAAACTATGGCTAGCTTCTTTTATTTTATATCAAATATTATTTTGGAAATAACCTAAAATTTCTCATGGACCTGAAACTGACTATAATGTTTGGGGAAAGATTTTATTTGTTTCAGTTTATTCATTTTCCTAAAGTCATTGCATTTTATCTCTCTTTTATGTGAGATCTCTTTTAAACTCTTCTAACAAAGTTAGTGAGACAAATTTAGGAGTGTGGTTTTTAAAAAATAATCTATATTTCGGAAATGTCATAATCTAGTCTGATACACACAATTGGCAACCTTAAAGAGAACTGCAATTTTAAGTAACATTCATGTCCCCACAGTCTGCCCAAAGAAATAAGTTAATTTGTGCTAGTTAATATTATGACATTTCCACACTAGTCAAATATTTACTTAAAGGCACATTTATCAAATAGTCAATAATTCATTTGAAAAATATTTAGGGTCTGCTTGTCAAAGGTACTTTCAGCTTTAGGGATATGAACTGAATAAGACAAGGAAGTCTCTATTCATATAACTTATAAATTGGATAGTCAGAGGATAAGTAACTAAAACAAATAAACAAGATTAATTTCAGGTGGTAATTAATGCTGTGAAATCAATAAAACAGAATGTTTTGATATAAAGAGATGAGGAATGTGAATTTAAATTGGGTAGACAGGGAAAGTTATCTCTGAGGATATTACTTTTGAGCTAAAACCTGAATGGTACAAAAGATCCAGTCATGGAGAAATCTGTGTCAAGAGAAAACCAAAAAATGTAAAGGTCTTAAAGTGATAATAAACTTTTAATTTTCAAAGAGCAGAAAGATGCCACCCTAATCAAAATCCCAACAGGCATTTTTATAGACATTGGCAGGCAGATCTTCAAACTCACATGTAATCATAAAACATGCAGCATAATCCAAAACAACTTAGAAAAAAGTTAAATTTGTAAGACTTACACTAACTTCAAGACTTACTATGTAATCACAGTCTCTAATATTGATATCAGTATAAAGATAAATGTATCAGTGGAACAGAATATAGAGTCCAGAAATAGATCCACATTTATATGACCAGTTGATTTTTTATTAAAGGTACAATTCAGTGAAGAAAGGAAGACCTTTTCAACAAATATTCCTGGTAAAATTGAATATCATTAAAAAAAAGAGCATTGATCCATATCTCACACCATATAAAAAATTAACTCAAATGGATTATAAACATAAATGTAAAACCTAAAACTTTAAAATTTCTAGAAGAAAATCTTTGTGACCTTGGATTAAGGCGAAGATGTATCTGAAAATTACACCGAAAGTGTAATTCATGAAAGAAAAATTTGATAAATTTGGACTTGATCAAAATTAAGAATTTTTGCCCTCAGAAGGACATTTATAAGAGAATAAGACAAATCACAGACTGAGAGAAAGTATTCCCAAATACCATATATGATAAAGGACTTAACCCTGAATATATAAAGAACTTTTAAATCTAATAATGAGGAAACAAACGGTTCAATTTAAAACAAAATGAGCAAAAGATTTCAACAGACCCCTCTCCACAGGAGATATACAGATATACAGATGACAAATAAGCATATAAAAAATAGTAAACATCATTAGTCATTAATCTAATACCTTTGACAAAGTTTAAGATTCAAAAGACTGTTCATACCAAGTGTTAGTGAGAATGTGGAACAACTGGAAGTGTCATACATTACATTGCTGGTGGAAATGTAAAATGGTATAAACACTTTGCAGAACAGTTTGGTAGTTCTTTTAGAAGTTAAATATATACCTACCATGTGTCCCAGCCATTTACTCCTAGGTATTACCCAAGAGAAATAAAAGCATATGTCTATACAGAAACACCTAGACAAATGTTCATAAGCAGCTTTATTTCTAACAGCCAAAACGTGGAAGCAACCCAAATGTTCACCAAAGGTGACTGGATAAACAAATTGTGCTATATCTATTAAATGGAATGCCATTTGGCAATAAAAAGGAATGCGTTATTGATATATGCAACAACATGGATGAACCTCAAAATGGTTATACTTAGTGAAAGAAGCTAGACCGAAAAAGAGCACATTCTGTATTATTCCATTTACATAAAATTCCAGAAAAGGTAAGCATCCATCGTGGCAGAGAGCAGGTCATCTATTCTTGGGGGATGAGAAGACAAGGAAGGGCGTAAGTGAGGAATTACAAAAGATCAAAAGAAAATGGTAGTTGATAAATATGTCTTTAATCTTGATTGTGATTATAGTTTAATGCATGTATTCAGATGTCAAAATGTATCAAACAGTACACTTTAAATGTGTGCAGTTTGTTTTAGGCCAATTATATCTTTATATATACCAATATAACTGGAGAGTAGTGAAGGGGAGATGATCCAAGATGAAGTCAGAGAGGTGGCAGAGTCTGGATCACATAGGACCTTAAAGAGGAGGAGTATTTTGTTTCAAGTACCATGGGGGAGCCACTGGAAGATTTTAAGTAGGGAACTGATTTGATTTGATTTGATTTATATTTTTGAAGGACCATTGCAACTAATACATGAATTAATTGTAGAAGGGCAACAAAGAGACTGGTAAAAAGGTTTTGCAGTAGTCCTGGCAATAGAAGACAATGGTTTGAACTAAGGTTTGGCAGGAGTGGAGATGGAAAGAAAGATATAGAGAACTATAAAATCTCACTAATATGAATGACTTTTTGGATTTTTTTAGATTTTAAGAACATATGGTTTGGAGTAGTCTTTGCAGAACACTGTTGTAGTCTAGGCTTCAGATTATCCAGCACATCCGTTCCATTGTCCTACAATCCATCTTATTAGTGACCTGTTTTCCAGCTGCTCTACTTTGGGCACTCAAGTACTAGCACTAAGTTAAAGCATCCAGGCCTTCCTTCTCTTTTTATTGCTGCCCAGTTTCTGCCTCCCAAAGAGGCTATATATAATTTGAATCCAGTTCTGGGGAGTGGAGGGACAGAAGAGGGATAGGAACTTGAAAAAGAATCTACTTGAGCCTGGTGCTAGGATCAGAGGATCCCCCGAGATGCCTTACAGACTGCTTACTACCTTATGAGTTAAGTTTTGGTGTTACTCTGGCATTTGTCTCTTCTTTATGAAAAGTATCTCACTTAGTAATTCTTGTTGTGAAGGATAGACCGCAAAGTAATCCAGAACTTATCTAAAATTACTTAGGAAGATTCTAACCAGGAGAAAATAGAAAATTCATTCATATATGAATTAATTCGTTCATTTAGTTTTTCCATTTATTCTTTCAATGAGTGTTTGGTGGTATACGTTGAAAGCAGAGAAATGAAATACAAGCAAGAGATTGTGGCTGAGTATTATTTCAGCTATCCCTGATTTATTCAGTAAACACTTTCTTTACTCATCCTAGGTAAAGCTGCTTTTTTATTTCAGAGCTAAAAACACACATATTAGCATCAAAGAAAGCATAGATTTTCTTCAAAAACAGATTATCTTGAATCTCTACAAGGTGTCTAGCTACAACAGGTTTTAACAGCTGCAGTGAAAGGTCTACTTAACCCAGCTATTTATATACAGATAGTTCTTCCATAACACTGAATAAATCCTTTGAAATGAGATTATTTGGTGAGCAGTTAAATGTTGAAGTAATGGTACACTAATGCCGGCTGATAAAGAACCCATACCACCCCTCATCTTTCAAACCCAACCCACCCCCATTCTAGTGATCACTCCCTCCTTTAGCCCTGAGTTCACTTACAAAACTGAGAAAGAAAGGAAGGAGCAAAGACAAGTACCCAATCATAGTGAGCTCTGTGATTAATATTTATAACTGATGATTGAAGAATAATGAGGTTCTTGCTACCATAGTCAACACTGCTGAACTACAGGATCCATATATGAGGATCTTACTGAGAGGCAAAATTGTAGGGAAGCATGAGAAATCTGGTATTTAACCAGAATTTCACCATATGTCGAGAATGAACAATTATTGAGGACATTCTGAGCTTTGTGTATGCTTTCCCATGCTACCTCTTTTCAGCCTTTGGCAATCCTATGACCTAGAAATTATTATCTACATTTTTCATTTGTAGAAACTGAAACTTGGAGAGATCACACAATAATGGCAACTTGGATTCAAAACATTATTGTTCTTCTCCTACCTTACCAGCTGCTCCTTCTCATTCCCTCTTTCTGGTTCTTTGACCCCTAAACACCAGAGTGCCCTGGGCTTAGTTCTTGATTGCCTTCTCTCTTTCTAGATCTTAATCAGCCTCAGTAGTTTGCTGAGGACTCTAAGCTTTATATCTCTAATCTGTGTGTCTCTGCTTTTTATATTCAGCTGCCTACCTGACATCTCCACTTGAATGTCTAATAGACATCTCAACTTTTTACATGTCCAGAACCAAACTCCTAATTGTCACAGTCTTAAAACCTGTTCTCCCTATAGTTTTCCTCACCTTTAATGACGACTCCATCCTTTTCACTTGCTCATAACATCCTTGGAACCTCTTTTCCTTTCATCTTCCGCATCTAATGCATCAACAAATCTTGTTATTTCTACCCTCATAACAGAATCTAACCATTTCTCATGCCACAGTCTTCTCCCACCTGGATTATTGTAATAGCCTTTTAACTGACCTTCTGATTCCACCTTGTCTTTCCTATAGTCTAATCTCAACAGAGCAGCCAGAGTAATTCTTTGAAAACACATGTCACTTCTCTCCCCAGAACTCTGCAAGGCTTTTCATCTCATATATCAATGAAAACCAAAGTCCTTATAGAACAACACAAGGTTTACATGAACTGGCCCTACTACCTTGGTGACCTCATCTCTTACCACTCCCTCCTTTGCCTGCTTTGCTCCAGTCACACTAGCCTTGCTGTTTCTTGAACATACCAAGGATATTTATGCCTCAGGGGCTTTGCACCTACTATTTCTTCTGGCTAGAATGCTCTTCCCTCAGGGAGCTGTATGGTTTACTCCCTTACTTCCTACAGTTCTCTACTCAAAGATTACTTTATCAAAGGTGCTGTCCCTGACCACCATAAGTGGCAACTTTCTCCCTTCACAGCACTTCCATCCCCCTTCCAGTCTTTATTTTCCTCTACTGCATGTATCATTATTTAGACATACTATACATTTGACTTGATTTCTCTCTATCTCTCACCACTAAACATAAGCTCCATGGGAACAAGGACTTTGTTTTGTTCTTACTGAATGCCTAGCAGCTATAGCAGTGTCTGTCTGGCAGGTATTACTTTTGAATGCAACCATTATTTTTCATAGCTCAAATAAAGTTGAGTATCAGCATTCTCATGGTTCAATTTAATTAGTAGGTTCTAAATAAATATTTGTTTAATCGTAAGAATGAATTCAACCTATGACAGCTTATTTCCAAAGTCCATGTTCTGCCTAGTGTACAATTCTGCTTCTATATTCATGAAGTTGCTTTCTGACAAAATATTTCCTACCTTTCAGAAATTCTCTTCTTTGTTCAAAATCATGAAGTTTGGTACATTAGTTAATAGCTATTTGTACAGCTGGAAAAATATAATAAAAGTATCCTTGTGCTTGCTAATTGTTATGGAATTACCTACCAATAGATAGGGTTTGTCCTTTGTCTCTTAAGAAAATCCAGACTGGATGAGTCAGATCTGAACTCTAAACAGTGCCCCAGAATTCAGCTACTTTGGGTTAGATGGATAGCCTTCAGGTGAGCTAGTAGCTGGCCAAGGCACGGCACTCTCTACTCTCAGTTTATGACTCAGATTTTCCTCTTGCAATAATTTTTTAAATTTACAAGTGAAAAGGTATTTATTTGACTTAGTTAACTTTTAGTTACCCTTTGACTTAGAATGGATTTGCCTTCAGTTCCATAAAAATCCAGCATTCAATATGTATAAATAATGCTAGCTACTATAACAGATAAACCCCCAAATCTCAGGGGATCTACACTGTACATGTTTATTTCTCATTCATGTTATAGTACAGAACAGACTGACTGGCTGGCTCTCTTCTCATTTTTTATTCAGGGACCCAAATACCTTACATTTTGTGGCCCTACCTTTCCTAGGTCCTTAGAATCCTCTTCGTACCCACATTAAGGAAGTCAACCTGCTTTACTCAGTCTACCGAATCAAACGTTCATCTCATCCAGAAACATAATCTCTACAGACACACTCAGAATAATGAAATATTCAACATGTGTCTGCCTAAGTCACCCCGAGTGTCGATATCCATACAGCAAAAGGGAAAGAGAGTGGAGGATTACCTGACAGGTTTTCCTGAGCCAGGCCTGGATGTGGTGTGCATCACTTCTGCCTGCCTTCTCTTGGCCAGATCTCAGGTACATGGTCCCATCTAAATAGAGGGTGGCTGGGGACAAGTAATTCCTGGATAGCCAGCTACTTCCTAGCAACACAACCAATTTATCTCATGGAAGAAAACATAAATCTTTGGAAGATGGCTTGATTTCTGATATTCTCACTTGAAAATTTATCTTTTACATCACAAAGTGTAGAATTACATCTATGGATTGCTATCACTTTTATCAGTATGCTTGTGAATCAAGAGAATATGCTGAGAACGATCCCAAAGCATGTTCAGATTATCTCATAAGTAAAAAAAGACAAATATCCATTGTGCAGGCCACTAGATAAGACTTGTTTGGGAATAGTTTCCAGGGAAAAACTTCACAATGGTCTGTTCCACCCCATAAAATGTGTATTCAATCTTACAGTGATCCAGAACTCACTTGTTTACCCATCTGAGTTCAAACAAGACCCAGCACCAATGAGTAATACATACCAATTTGAAGGTACTTAGCATCTTGAACTATATCCTGATTGACTAGGGTCTATTTTGCTTCCCAAGTTTTTGAACAATGCTGAGAACTCAAGGATATTCCGCATAACCTCATGCCATCAGAAGTAAAGGGGAGAACTCTACTAAGCCATAAGTGCATTTTTGTTTCAATCTCCCTTGTTCCATGTATATACATGTAAGCTTAGACCCTCCCACTTTATTCCCTTAAATTTCTCTCCAGTAAACAA
The DNA here is from genome assembly GCF_964270905.1 of Leucopleurus acutus. Classification (NCBI taxonomy): domain Eukaryota; kingdom Metazoa; phylum Chordata; class Mammalia; order Artiodactyla; family Delphinidae; genus Leucopleurus; species Leucopleurus acutus. The sequence continues at coordinate 81,897,365 of NC_139152.1, read as the reverse complement.
TATTCTTTAACTCCTTCAAACCATTTTCTGCTGGTAAAGTTAGTATTTCTTTGGATTCTTGGCTGTTATTTTGCTCTGTGGCATCAAAATTGCTTTGCTAATGTTTCGAATCTTATGTAGTCTGTGAAGGAATCCAATGATTCTGTTTTTGATTTTGCTTTTGCTTTTAATTTTGGTCATAGTAGGGATAAGTAGGAATGAACTTCCTTTTACTGGTTGCTCTTGTGGGAAATAGACTCAAAATTTTAAATAAGACTTTGTCATTTACTAAGAACTACATGGCAGATAGGAATAAATGAGGGGGAATGCTCGGACACGGCCTGGAGACCATCACACCCCAGTTTTTTAACACATCAAAACTACAGGTTCTCTTTTATAGATTAATACATACAAACCCCTTCCAAGAATTGCCTTGTGGTCATCAAGGGAGGTAGGCTTTCATGGCAAGTAGGGGAGAAGGGACCTAGTAATATTCATCAAGAAAGAGGAACAAAGACATAAGCTAGCCAACTTAAAAAAGTGGTCACGGTGTTTATCCAATAAAATATTAAGGAACTATAAAAGGTTTTACTTATCCAGAGAAGTAAAACACTAAAGAATTATAAAAGGTTTTCAGTATTTGCTGAGGCATCAACTTTATTTCTCTAATTACAGATATATAGCACAATCTTATCACAAAGAGGATGATTTCTTCAGCTGGTGCCTATAGAATGCCAGGAATGTTTTATACATGATGATTTTATACATTCAATCATCAGAGCAACCCTATGAAGAAGGTACTATTATCCTCATTTTAAAGGTGGTGTATTAGTTTTCTAGGGCTGCCATAACAAAATACCACATACTGCCTTAAACAGCAAAATCTTAGTTTCTCATACTTCTGGAAGCTGGAAGTCCAAGATCAAGGTGCAGGCAGAGTTGCTGTCTTCTAAAACCTCTCTCCTTGGCTTGCAGATGGCTGCTCTCCTGTTCCCTCTTCGCATGGCTGTCCCTCTGGGCGTGTGTACCACTGGTGTCACTTAGTGTGTCCTAATTTCTTTTTCTTGTGAGAACAGCAATCAGATAGGATTAGGGTCCATCCTCTCAGCCTCATTTTAACATAATCACCTCTCTAAAGGCTCTATCTCCAAATACAGTAACAGGGCTTAGGTACTGGGAGTTAGGGATTCAACATATGAATTTGGGGGGAACACAATTCAGCCCATAACTGATGGGGAGACTGATGTTCAGAGAAATTAATTTTATTTCCTATGGATAATAACTTATAAATAACAGAACTGAGATTCCAACTCAAGTATATCTGTCCTCAAAGCCTCTTTCCATTCTACTGCATCAGTCCAGCACGTTATAGCCAATGTGTAGGTAGGTGATTTAATGCCCCAAACATCCTGGTGAAATTAAATATTCACTCTGAGCTTCTCTAACTGTACTCCCATTCATCCAGAACTAATAAACTTCATCCTATGTCCATCTAACAAGTAAGAATCACTGTGATCTAATATGGCAAGCATGCTAAATGATTCTGGCAGAGAGAGCAGACATTATTTGTTGTTTTGGATCCAGGACAGAGTTGTCTCTTAAAAAGTTTACTTCTTAATCAACTAGTTCTAGCAATCTCATGCAAGCATCATCAAGTTCATTTTAATTTTTAAAATGTGTTATTGACATAGGGAGCCAATATCACCCAAAATAATTTCCTTTCTTGTCATGAAAAATTGAAATTGAAGATGAATTTAGCAACTTAGCTATATCAGCCTGAGATAGATTGTATTTTGAATGACCACAATAAGATCTTTCTGTTACATACTCTTCTCTCATGGGATGTTGACATTTCTTCCATCAAAGGTGGGATTTATATTTCATACATTTGAATACGGTATGGCCAGTGACTATAGCAGAAGTGACACTAAGTGACCTCCAAGGCTAGGTCATAAGATGCAATGTAGATTCTTCCTGGTTCCCTTGGGAAGATCTCTCTTAGAGCCCAATCAGCATGCCATGAGGAAACCAAAGGCCACGGAGAACCACATGTAGATGGGTATTCTAGCTGACGGCCCAAGTGCACTTCCAGTTGAAAGCCAGCATCACCACCAGATACATGAGTGAGAAAACCTTTGAAATTACTCCAGTTCCAACCACTGTCCTACTGAAACAGGATTTTAAGCTATTATTTTATATAGCAATAGATAACTAGAAAATATTTTAGTACCTGGAATTATGGTATTATCATCACAAAATCCTATGGCATTAGCCTTTGAACCAAATAGCAGGCAGAAACTGGAAGAGTACTGAAAAACCGTTAGTGAAAATCTGAAGGGCCTCTAGAAGAATGTTGGTGACAGTCTAGAAGGGCAAGTGTTAGCAGAAGCCTGAAGAAGCACCTAAGTAGGTTCTCAGTGGGGGTTTAGGGGAAAGTAAAGGAAATGTGGTTGGAAGCAGGAGGAAAGGAGACCTTTGTAATACAGTGGAAGAATATCTCACAACACTGTTGCCTCAGTAACATGGAAATAGTAAATGTACCTAATGATGATCTTACTAAGATTTCCAGGTAGAATATGAAAGGTGTCACCTAGCTGCTTCTTCCTATCTATGACAAAATGTGAGTGGTCAGAGATGAGCAAAAGAATGAACTGTTAAATATAAAGGAAGCAGAACAGGTTTTCCTTCTCAGTCTCTCCAGATGCCAAATGAATCCAAATTTAATAAATAGCTTCTGGGAAGAGTTCAGATCCAGAGCACTATTAGGGTAGTATGGTCTCAGGATGAATCCTAGGGTGTGAATATAAAACCCTTTATTAAGTCCTTAAAAAGATCAAAAACAATGCCTCATAGAAACTTTCAGACAAGAGGCCCAAGATCTCAAGGGCATGCCTTGAGACTCCACCCTACTAAACATTGTGATTTCTGAACCTTAAGGGCATCACAGGGAGTCACACAGCAGCCTCACAGGGAAGAGAAGAGAAGGGATATCTGGAAGAGATTTTGGATATGGATTTTATCTAATGGTGTGAGTTATAAATTAATAAACACAAACTTCACAGTGTTTTTGAGGTATTTACTCTGGTAGAAGCACCCCCAACTTGGACTAAAAGAGACACAGAGAATGCAGTGTTTGCTCCAAGGGCATTCTAGGCCTAGAAGACAGGTGAACTAATAGTAGATGGGCAATAAATAGTGTGATGCATGGGGAGAGACGCAAATTGTTTGATATTGCCAGGACATAAAGCGCAAGGGAAGGGGTAGTGGAAATTATGCCAGAACGGTAAACAAGGTTGAGTTGACAGAAGGCCTTCAAGTCAGTATATTCAAAACTCATTTGAGGACACGTTCATTTTTTTGTCCATGTCTGTAAATGGATTTATAGTTTTTCTATTTTTCTTATCTTCAGTAGTAACATCTGTGGAATCATGAGCTTAATGTACTATTTAATTGATGGTTTGTTGGAGCTTACATTAAAATATATTTGTAAAAATAACTATTAAATTAAAACATTCTTCCATGAATTACTTAAAATCATACCACTTACCATGCTGTATGCTTTGGGAATACTCATCTAGATAACAGGGAATCACTAAAATGCTTTGAGTAGTGGAGTAACATTAAATTTGCATTATAGAGAGCAACCCAGTGCAGAAAATGGATTTGAGGAAGATGAGGTTGATCTCAAGGTGATCAGTTAGGGAACTCTCATAGTTACGTAGGCAAGATATTATAAGGGTCTGAATTAGGACACCGAAGATAGTTGTTATTTCAAGTATGTGCCAGATACCAGGTAAGAGTCTAGGTACCAGGAATTCAACAGTTGACATGGCTGACAAAGTCCCTGACCCCATAAAGTTTATATTCTAATTGAGGGGGATTATATTCTTTTTTTTTTTTTTTTGCTCTACGCGGGCCTCTCACTGTTGTGGCCTCTCCCGTTGCGGAGCACAGGCTCCGGATGCGCAGGCCCAGGGGCCATGGCTCACAGGCCCAGCCACTCCACCGCATGTGGGATCTGCCTGGACCGGGGCACGAACCCGTGTCCCCTGCATCGGCAGGCGAACTCTCAACTACTGCGCCACCAGGGAAGCCCAGGGGATTATATTCTAATTGAGGGGGTGGGAAGAGATAAACAATAAGCAAGAAAACAAAAGTAATCTCAAGTAAATAAAATAGGAAAATTATGTATTAGAGGGTAACTAACTGGAGGAGGTAGGGGGCAGTGAAGGGTTAATGGGGTGAGGGCTAGAGAGTTTGATTACTTTAAATTAGGGATCAGAATTGAACTTTCTAAGGAGATGACTTTTGAGCTGAGACTCAATAATGAGTAGGAGAGAGGGAGACCACTGGATTTTTGAAATATATGGGAGATACAGTCAGATGGTCTGAGATACCAACTAGGTAAGAGAGAAGGAAAAGTCAAGGATTACCTAATTTCAGAGTTATTTTATTTATCGGCACTTTGATGATCAACATAACTGGGGCTTTTTCCAAGTTCTATGTAGCTTTACTTTACTTTCACTCCAGTTCTTTATTAACTTGATATCTATTACATGTTTGAATATTGGAGTTATCTTTCTTGAAAAAATTTAGTATTCATCACCCTTTGGTTTAATGCCAAAAATTCTCATCTGAAATGTCTCCATATTTTTATATCAAATGAAACAATGTCCCATTTGATTATTAAGGCCACCCTGGTATCAACCATGTAAAATATACTTTTAAAAACCATGAACAAAGCTTTTGAATTTGTGAATTTAAATGAAAACTTTTGAATGAAAAAAAATCTGCTGATTTCATCCCAAATAAATTAATATAATCCCCAAGGGTTTGTTTAATGCAATTTTAAGCTAAATATATTCAATATTATGTTGGCGCGATGGCTTCCTTTAGCAGTGTTGGAGACTGCATACAAAAAGCATTTAATTATGAATGCCATAATTTGCTCAATTGATGCCTCTGTTTTATCTGCAAGGCACAGATAATTTTTCCTAAATAAATGCAACCATGAAAATAATATTTAAAACAGAAAATAAAAATGTACTTGCTTGATATAAACCAAACACTGCATAGTCAAAATTAACTGCCCTCATGGCAAATAAGTGTCTTGCAAATTCAAATTGCAAAAATATCATCTGTTCATTTAGGAGCTATAGATAAGATTTAGAGGATGTATTTTTATAAATAACTTTGGGATTTTAGTGAAGCTGATTTTAAAGTAATATTAAAATTGTACTCATTTGTTTATTTTTAATACTTTTCAGCAAGCCATTACATAACAACCAACAGCACCTGATTTTATGCACAATGAATTCATAATGAGTATAAATTTCATTCTCCTCCCCCAAGCCAGAGTTTATTCCAAAGACAGAGCTTATTGTCTCAAAAGGAGTTCCCCAATGGAAAAGATAATTAAAGTAGAGAATATTTGGAAATTTCAGGCCTCATTTCTTTTTGTCTTGAATGAATCTATGTTCTTGACTCTCATAATTGTTCAAGTTTGCACTTCTAAGTTTTTCTTTTCCTTTTTTTAAAAATTCACTTATTTATTTTTATTGAAGTATAATTTACTTACAATGTTGTGTTAGTTTTGGGTGTACAGCAGAGTAGTTCAGTTATACATACATATATATGTTTTTTCATATTCTTTTCCCTTATAAGTTATTACAAAATATTGAGTTCCCTGTGCTATACAGTAGGTCCTTGTTGGTTATTTATTTTATATATGGTAGTGTGTATATGTTAATCCCAAACTCCTAAATTATCCCTCCCCCAGCTTTCCCCTTTGATAACCATAAGTTTGTTTTGTATGTCTGTGGGTCTATTTCTGTGTTGTATATAAGTTCATTTGTATCTCTTTTTTTTTAGATTCCACATGTAAGCAATATTATATGATATTTGTCTTTCTCTGTCTGGCTTACTTAGTATGATAATCTCTAGCTCCATCCATGTTGCTGCAAATTACATTATTTCATTCTTTTTTAGAGTTGAGTAGTATTCCATTGTATAAACATCTTCTTTATCCATTCATCTGCTGATGGACATTTAGGTCACTTCCATGTCTTGGCTATTTTAAATAGTGCTTCAGTGAACATTGGGGTGCATGTATCTTTTCGAATTATGGTTTTCTCCAGATACATGCCCAGGAGTGGGATTGCAGGATCATATAGTAGCTCTATTTTTAGTTTTTTTAAGGAACCTCCATACTGTTTTCCTTAGTGGCTGTACCAATTTACATTCCCACCAACAGTGTAGGAGGGTTCCCTTTTCTCCACACCCTCTCCAGCATTTATTTATAGTTTTTGGTGATGGCCATTCTGACCGGTGTAAGGTGACACCTCATTGTAGTTTGTTTCGCGCAGGCTCAGCGGCCATGGCTCAGGGGCCCAGCCACTCCGCGGCATGTGGGATCTTCCCAGACCAGGGCACGAACCCGTGTCCCCTGCATCGGCAGGCGGACTCTCAACCACTGCGCCACCAGGGAAGCCCCTCATTGTAGTTTTGATTTGCATTTCTCTAGTAACTAGTGATGTTGAGCATCTTTTCATGTGCCTTTTGGCCATCTTGTATGTCTTTGGAGAAATATCTATTTAGGTCTTTTGCCCATTTTTTTGATTGGATTGTTTATTTTTTGATATTGAATTGTATGAGCTGTTTGTATATTTTGGAGATTAATCCCTTGCCGGTATTATGCCTTTCTATTACATTTCTCACTTTATACCACTACCAGCATGTGGGTCATTTTATGATCATTGTCTTTTTCTCCAACTCTTCAAGGATCTGAGTCAGGTCGTAAACACCGACTAGGGCACACAAACTATAAGGGGGTAAACTCTGTGTAGTAACCATCACAGAAAAGGCCAAGGTGGCATAGACACAGCAGCTAAACCAGTTGTGTGCCTTAAACATGGAAGGAACTGAGAATGAATCTGGTTTGATTTTTACGCAACCAATATTCCCACTTCTACTTATAATAAAATGGACAAGATCTACCCAGGGATGTGTCTGCCTAACAACTCAGGGCACCCTGGCCAAAACACTTACCTCATAGTTCTGCTATGAATTCTAGTAAGTGTTCAGAAGAACAAAGTTACTTTTGACATGATTACCACTGAGATTACTGTTTATAGAGATTCTCTATAACCTTAAAATACACACCTTCTGTGAGTCTTAAATGAAAGATTTATATAAACAGTTTTCAAAGGCAAGCCAAGAGTTCTGTTCATATTACTTATACCTATTTTTCAAGTTTATTGAGTTATATGTGCTAATAAATTTAGACTGTAATATCAGGGTAGCAGGACTGTGGTAAAAAGAGCTCCAACTTCAGGATAAGAGACCCTGGGATTGAGTCCCACTTCTGCTGATTATTTTGGGTAAATTACTTACACCCCCACACATTACAGCCTACCTTTGCACCTTGCTTTCTACCATTCCCCTCCATGTTAATTAACCTCTCTAGGTTTTCTCATCATCTGCAAAGTGGAAATAGTAATAGCATATATCTCATAAAGTTGTTATAAGTCTTAAATAAGATAATGGAGATGAAGTACTTATGCTTGGTCCATAATAAAGATCCAATAAGTGTTAGCCATAATTTTCTGTTTGTCAGGGACACTTATAAAGCAGATAATCAACCTATTTCTCTTGCCTAGATCATTTAAACCATCTAAACCTCAGTTTCCTTAACTGTAAAATGGGGATAATAGAACCTATATCAGAGGAATATTTGGGGGATTAAATGAGATGATACACTTGAAAAAGCACTATAGAATTAAGTGAAAATGAGGTAGAATAAGATATTAAGAGGGATACAGTAGATTTCTTAGAAAAGCAGGCACTTGATTATATTTCTCTGGTTTACCTCCTTCTGTGTCCCCTCAAAAATGACCAACAGATATAAAAAATAAGGAGGAATAAACCTATGCCAGCATGGGAAATTAGTAATGGGTGACATTTACATGCCAGTAATTCACATTTCTGCAAGTAAGATTGAAGGCATACAAGATATATGATTCCCTGAATGTGAAGAAACAACTCTCCAAGGTAGCAAATGAAGAAGACTTAGAAAGTTAAAGACAAGAATCAAAAATATACATAGGGGCAGCAAGGAGGTATTATTGGATCCTATCAAGTGCCACTGGAAGCAGACCAACTGCCAAAAATCAGCAAGCAAGGATCAGGTAACAGGCTCACTCCTGACTTACACTTAGGGGAGACATTGTCACGGTTGGTTCCTAATGAGGATGACTGTGACAGATAAAGAATGAGGACACTGCCCCAGTTAACTCCTAGATGCTAACCTCAAATGCAGAAAAGAAACATTGGAATAGAGAGAAAAGTCCCTCTTGTGACTGCTGTTAGTTCTGGTCTTCTCCCAACTCTTGATCAGTAGACCAGTGGTTCTCAATTCTTAGTGTGCATCAGAATGACGTGGATGGTTTGTTAAAACATAGATTATTAGACCCCACCCCCAGATATTCTATAGCAGAGCCTGAGAGTTTGCATTTCTAATAAGTTACTAGGAAATTCTAATGCTGCTTGCTGGTCTAGGGACCACACTTTGAGAACTACTGCTCTAGACTCACACTGCCCTTCACAGTATATACTACTACATGGGACTATTTAAAATAAAATTTAAATTAATAAAATAAATGGCACTGAAAATTTAATTCTTGATTTGTGCCAAGCTACATTTCAAATACATAAGAACCACATGTGGCTACTACTAACATATTGGTCAGCACAGATACGGAACATTTCTGTCATCACATGAAATTCTATTGGACAGCCTGCTCTAGACTATAAAATAAAACTTCAGTGAACAGGGCCAGCACCATGCACAACTACAGGAGACATGTTTGTGCTGTGGGTATGGAGGCCCCTGGAGTTATACAGCACGGCGCTCCTGGCAGTTCATCTAAGCTTTTCCCTTCTCTCTTCCTATGGATCCTAAAGATGGAAAGAAGGACTCTCCTAATCGCTGACAGAACTCATCTCAGTTCTCCAAAGTAGACAAGCCAAGACCTTCCTCTGCAAGGAAGAGCATGAGGAAAAATAGCTAGGTATGTTAAATGATACCTCAAATAATACCTCAAAAAAGGAGCTTGTTCAGAAGAATCAAAACAACGCCATCCTATGAAATAAAATTGCTCTTAAGAAAAAGGAATTTTCCAAAATACTAGTGTCAAAATGGATCTCAACAATATTCAGCAGACTAATGCTATGTAAAACCAGAATAAGCAGTAATGAAGAGTCAAAGTTATAAAATCAGAAAGGCTTCATTTAGTTGAAGGATATTTATGTCAAATTCAAAACTCTAATGGAGGTAAAAAAATACATTGGATCATGAGAAATCCAAGTCAATGAAGTAGAAGAGTAACTCAGGACATTCAGTAGATGTCTATAGATGTGTGTAGAGAAAGAAAAATTATAAGAGAAAAGACAAAACAAAAAATCCAAGTGCTCTGATATGCATTTGATATAAGAATTTCAGAAGTTAGAGCATAACAGTAATTTTTTAAAAGCATCACTGCAAGAGAAAATAGAAGAAAACTTTCCTAAGCTAAAGAAAGTCTTAAATAATAAATCACAGAAGATTTACTGAATATAGGTAAAATTTCTAAAAGAAGTCGATTTCTGGGAAGTTTCTGAAATTTCATCATTTCAAGGATAAGGGGGAAAGTCCTAAAAGAATCCAATAGACATTACTAAAACAAAATAGGTTACCTGCGAAGGAATAAAAATTACTCTGATATCAGACAGTCCTCAACTCTAAGCACTCAGAATACAATGGAAAAGTATCTCCAGAATTTTTAGAGAAATGGGTTAGGACTCCAGGTTCAAGAAATATGTGCCCAGCCAAGGTGTGCAAGATAATAGAAAATAAGTCATTTTCAGATACGCATTTTAGAAAACAACCTATATATATATATTTTTTTTTTTTTTTTTTTTTTTTTTTTGCGGTACGCGGGCCTCTCACTGTTGTGGCCTCTCCCGTTGCAGAGCACAGGCTCCGGACACGCAGGCTCAGCGGCCATGGCCCAGCTGCTCCGCGGCATGTGGGGTCTTCCCAGACTGGGGCACGAACCCATGTCCCCTGCATCGGCAGGCGGACTCCCAACCACTGCACCACCAGGGAAGCCCCAACCTATCTTTTTAAAATAATTGATCAAAAGATGAATAATAATAAAGATCTAAAGAATGGGCAAGGAAAATATGAATCTAAAAGATTCTGGAATATAAAATAAAACTTGTAAGAGATAGAATATATTTTCAAATAATTATTCTTAATATGTTTTTTAAACTTAATATAAATGTTAAAACTTTTTAAAAAGATACAAAACATAAAATAATATAGTATAGACACTTTATCTAATACCCCGGATTATTTTAATACACGTTGGGAAAGGGATAAGTTCAGGGAAGGGAGATAAGTATGCTAGTTTTCTCATTTTAGACATGCAAAATGGTTTAGCAGTCAAGAGCATAATTACCTGGTTCATATGCTGCTCCCCCAATTAGTGTCTGTGTAACTCTGGGGAGTTACCTAACATTCCTCACCTATGAAATGGGAATACCATAATACCCCAGAGTTATGTGGGACTGAAATCAGACAATGCATGTAAAGTACTTAGCACCTGTAAGCGCTTGGTATAGCTATTAACTTACAAAGAGAGAAATCAAAATATACTCTTGATTAATGGAGGAAATAGATCTGAAGATGAATAACATAACATAAAAGAAACATGAAAGTAATGACTACAAGAACACACAGATTCTCTCTCTCTCCAAATTGTTATAAAAGACCAAATATGTATGTACCCTATACAAAGAAACAAGATCAAGTATATTACTTACTTGAGTGTTTCAAGGATTCACACTGTAGAGCCATTCAAATAAACATGTTCTCATTGTTCAGGTGATACCTAATTTGTTTTAATTACAAAAAATACATAGAGTGATCACAGTTTTGTTGAGGGAGAATATATGTGCACAGAAAAAAGGCTCAAAAAATATATATATACATAAGTATTAACAATAATCATTGCTGGGTATTAGAATTTGGGGTGTCTTTTTCTTCTCTCTTTTCATCAGTATTTATAGTGAACATATATCACTTTTACAAATAGGAAAAAAGATTATTTACTTTTAAATAGGTTTATTAGTAACCACTGTAAACATTTAGGTGGATATTACTCTAGAATTTTTCTTCACATGCAAATATATATATGTTTAATTAATTTACTTATTCATTCACTCAAAGAATATCTTTGAATTGATTGTGTTCTATGTTGCAGGATTTGTTGTAATCTCTGGATACAGAAGTAAAAACAAAAACAAAACAAAACGAAATCTCTACCTTCCTGGAGCTTAGTTTGGGGAGAACAGCATAAATAAATAAAATGTGTATTTTTGATATTGATAGGTGGCGTGGAGAAGATATAAAGCAGGGAAGAGGATAAGGATTAGTGGCTGCCCTTTTAAATGAGGTGATCTGTGAGGGTCTCATTGAGAAAATAATGAAGTAAGGCCTTACTAGTAATAGACACTTGAAGAAGATGTTGGAGGGGACCATGTGGCTTCCTAAGGGAAGACAGTCCCCGCAGAGGGAAGTACAAGTACAAAGGTAGTGATGCAAAAGAATGCCTAATGCGTTTGAGGAAAAACAGAGAGGCAAGATGGCTAGCTGTGGGTAAGAGAGAAGGAGAGTACTAGGCGCTCAGGTATAGAATTGGGGTGGAGTGTGCATGGGGCTAAGATCACCTGTGGCCCCATAGACAATTGTTATTCAGAGTGAACTAAGGTTCCAGTGGAAAGATGGAGGGTGAGAAATAGGCAGGTGACAGATATATTTTAAAGGAAGAGCCATCAGAATTCACTGCATGGTCCGGTACGGGGTGCGAGGGAAAACAAGGCATAAGAATGACTCTAAGGCATTTGCTGTACAAGTCTGGTGTTCAGGAAAGAAGTCAGGTTGAAAATAGAAATGTGGGAGTTGTCATTACTTAGGTGATATTTTAAGGCCTGAGATTGAGTGAGACTAACAAGGAAATGAATGTAAACAGAGAAGGGAAGAGGTCCAAGTATACTAAGCCCTGGGGCACTTCAATGCTTAGACATTGGGTGACAAGGAGGAATGAGCACAGGACGGTGAGAAGGAACAGCCTGTGAAGTAGGATGAAAACCCGAAGAGTGTGGTACCTTGGGATCTAAGTTAAAGAGCTTCGTACAGGAGAGGCGGTATCTGTATTAACTATATAGCTGGCGGATCAAGTAAGATGAGGATTAAGGAATATTCATTTTAGCAATGTGGAGATTTTGCTGACGTCGATAAAGGACGTTTCAGTGGAAGAATATGGAACAAAAGCCTATTTAGAGTGGATTTAAGAGGGTAGGAGGAGAGAAATTAGAATTGGCTCCTCTTCTGCGGCTGGAACACCACTTTCCATATTTTCTTACTTTAAGTTAATATTTCTCGTTCTGTTTTAAAGTGGTGGAAATTGCAACTTGATTGCATTTCATTTTTTCCTATCAGTGGAAAGTTACATGATGGCCCCAACCTGAAAAATACCATGAGATATTTTGCTAAATGAATATGCCATTTACCAACACTTCAGCTAAAGTGGATCTCTCCAGCTTCCATGACTAGGAGAAAACCCAAAGAAACATACAGCCTCTATGCTTAGGCTAACCGCTATTTTTGCAATGTCTTCTCTAATCAGTTGAGGGGTCATGTGAAAGATAGAAATAAATGATTGATTTTCTAGGCCATTTTACATATATTTAAAGCACATCTAGTTTTTCTCTACAGATCAAATGGAAACTAAATTAGGTTCCTGAACCCAATTCCTCTGTGTGTGTGTGTGTGTGTGTGTGTGTGTGTGTGTGTGTGTGTGTGTGTGTGTGTGTGTGTGTGTGTGTGTGTGTGTGTAGGCTTCCCACACCAAAAAGCAATTCTCGGACACCAGCGGGGTGTCCAGGAATTCAACTCAATTTGATACTATCTACCCAGAAATAGAATCAGATTCCACAGGTAAAAGGCTCAGCCTCACAAGACCATCCTCCACTTAAGACACCAGTTGCAACCCAGGTGTTACCTGTGTTTTTCACCAACCAGCTACAAATTGGAGATTCCAACGACGGCTTCTAACTCAGGATGCCAATGGCAAGTCCAGTTTGTTACCTGTACTTTCTGATGAGCTGGCTATAAATCAGAGATTCTCATGACTCCCTCTTTGGGTTCAATTAATTTGCTAGAATAACTCACAGAACTCAGGAAACCTGTTTACTCACTAGATTACCTATTTATTACAAAGGATATTAAAGGATATGAATCAACAGCCAGGTGAAGAGATACATAGGGCAAGGAGCTTCCATGCCCTCTCAGAGTGCACTTTCCAAATCTCCACATGTTTACCCACCCAGAAGCCCTCCAAACCCTGTCATTTTGGGGTTTTATGGAGACTTCAGTCATGATTCATTAAATCATTGCCCATTGAACTCAATCTCCAGCCCCTCTCCCCTACCGTCTAATCACATGGTTGGTTGTCCCAGCAAACAGGCCCCTAGTTACGTAAAGGCTTTCCAAAAGTCACCTTACTAACATAACAAAAGATACCTTTATAGCTCTTATCACAGGAACCAGGAACCTTGGACAAAGACTAAATATGTATTTCTTATAAATTTAAACATTAGCAGACCTGAGCAGTACTGCAGTCATCATCCCATCATTACCATGGCTATAGCACCAGACCCTTATAGAGGATTTTTATTTATAAGAAAATATTTATTTTTAATAAATAAATAAAATAAATAAAAATAAATAAAATTTTATTTTATATTTTATATTATATATATAATATATATTATATATAATTATAATTTATTTAAATAAATAAAATAATAAATAATAAATAAAATAAAATATTTTATTTATTTCATATATAAGAAATATGAAATATTTCTTATCATATCAACAACAGTGTTAATTTAAAATATAACACACAGGATATAAATTATCTTTAACATTTCTGTATATTTTCTATGGTGTGTCTTGTTAATAGCATTACCCTTTTGATGACTCCAGCTCTTCTGAAATGAGACATCTCTTGGGATGTATGTGAGAAAAATCTAGGCTGCTCATTGCTTACTCAGTGGTCGCCAGCCTTTTTGGCGCCAGGGACTGGTTTCATGGAAGACAATTTTTCCACGGGTGGGGGTGGGGGGGGTGGTTACAGGAATAGAAAACTCACAGGATACATTTGAATGTATAACATTCCCAGAGTTTTTATTGAGGATATTTGGGTTACTTGGAGTTCAAATTCAGAGTAGATCTTTTGAGAATTGAATCAGAGTAATTATTCACTTTCGGGTCATTAAAATAATTTCCATCCTATTTATATTGCAAAATTACTTTTTTTTTTATTTAAAGATTAGAGATCTACTTTCTTGTTTGTCTTTTTTATTTCTCCAGAGCAGTTTTTTGTTTCACTTTGATAACCGGTTGGAAGAGTATAAAAACTGAAACCATTTTTAAAATAAGTTAAAAACCAAACGACCAACACACTTGAAAACAATAGACTTGAGTTGAAGGGGTTCTTTCCTCTTACCCCACTACAGACTCTTCTGTTTGGGAAAATACATGGTTATAGTGACTGCAGTATTACAAAGAAATACATTTTGGTAGTAGAGAAACAAAACCTCTTGGTTCCAAATTAGTTATTCACTGTGGGCCATTTATTCATCTGGCTCTAGGCTATGGGAATTACTCCTAGCACAGAACTCCTTTTGAAATCCCTCAGTCCCTAGGGGGTCAGAGATAGATGAGAAACTGCCCCTGTGAACTTGGCTTATACAGGGGAAACAAAGAAGTTAGTAGTTGAGGGTAACAGAGGAAAGGCGCGTGGGAAGGATGAATGTAGCTAGCTTCCTTTGCTTGCAACAGGAGCTTCTTTCAATGCAAAAGGAATGCCAAGATAGATCAGGCACTCTACCAAAAAGATACAATAATTTAGTAATGCGGTCTGCCCAGGCAGCTTAGCAGCTGGAAATGAGTGAGCCTTGGGATTTGCTATAAATGCTGGGGAAATTGGCTGATAGCCCCTTTCCTATATTGAGCAAAGGGAGCAAGAGAAAAGATTATAAATGTTTGAAATCAGAGCCAAGTAGCATGATCTGCTCTGGTCCAGGGGTTGCCAGAACTCTAGCGTTCTCTGGCTTCTGCATTAAATGCTGAGTTTGGCAGAGTGTGGGACTAATAGGCCAGGAAACAAGAGTTTACCTGGATGCATTTTCTGTAAGGCAGCTGTTGATCTTAAGTTGTTTAGGGAGGGAATTTTATTATATGCTGTATCCAATGCCATACAGCATTTAAGCATAGCAACAATCTTTGGGCTAATTGTGCCATAAGAATAAATACTCAAAGGTCACTGCTGAAACTTGAAAAGGGGCCCACTGGGTGGTTTTCAAACTCCAAAACTCAGGATGCCCCAGTGGACAGCACATTGTGCTGACGACATAGGAAATTTTGAGGTAAGCCATAAACACAAAGCCGAATGGAATGGATAAAGGCAGGCTTTGGACCAGCCAGATTTATCTCCCATACTGGTGTAACCAAGCAAGGGCTCCTGTGCTCACAAAGCAGAAAGCCAAACTCTTGACAGTGGGCATTTTCAGGAAAGTAAGGGCTTACCGCAGGGCACCGAGCAAGGGAGTGGGAGACAAGCCTCAGATCCGCTCCAACTTGGTCTTTGAGTAAGGAGTTTTTAAAAGGGGAGGAACAAAGACTCCGGGATTAATCATTGTCTTGTGACATTTCTTAATCGTAGTTTAGGGAGTCAGGTTGTCTCTGGTTTACGATTCTCTGGCTAGGTAGTCTGTGGCTCGGGGGTCTGTGAGCTCATCTTGCCGTAGAAAAATTAACATTAATGATGATATTTAGAATAGCAGTTTTAGTACATTGACGATGTTATCGACAACAGCAATTTTAGTCATCTGACTCTGGTTGATTAGTGTTCAGTTAGCACAGGATTGAGGTCAGAGGGGACAAGAAAGGAAATAAAGTTTTAAATAAAATCATAAACTCGGCAAGGGAACTTGGTTTTAGGAGGACTCAGTTTCACTGACTCCTGTATTTACTAGCTATGTTATTCTTCCACAGTTCAAAGTCATAAGAATACCTACTTCAGAGACTTTTGTGAGGATTAAGTGAGATAAAATGACCTTGAACATAGTAGGTACACAATAAATGTTGGTTCTCCTTACCTAATATGGAATCTTAGCCTTTGCAATTTTTGAAATAAATTCCTTTCCAGGGAGTTTGTGTTTTAAAGTAATTTTACATATCTTTGAAAACTTAATTGATCTTTGACCTTGAGAAATTAAGGGAACATGAATTCTATATAGTTGCCTCTGTGGCTCATTATTATTTGTTTGACTCACACTTATCTCAGTGTGTAGGTGAGCTGGAAAGATATTCTTAATATTTGGATATAAATGATCATACTAGCCAGATCACATGAGCTACACGACTAGGGAAACGAGGCAGATAAATAAACTACAATAAGGGTCATATAATTTACATTATAAATTTTAAAAAGTAACACTTCTCCCAAATACTTCGGTTTTTTTAATAAATTTATTTATTTATTTATGGCTGCATTGGGTCTTGGTTGCTGCACGTGGGCTTTCTCTAGTTGCGGTGAGCGGGGGCTACTCTTTGTTACGGCGCGCGGGCTTCTCATTGCAGTGGCTTCTCTTGTTGTGGAGCATGGTCTCTAGGCACACAGACGTCAGTAGGTGTGGCATGCGGGCTCAGTAGTTGTGGCACATGGGCTTAGCTGTTCCGCAGCATGTGGGATCTTCTCGGACCAGGGCTCGAACCCATGTCCCCTGCATTGGCAGGTGGATTCTTAACCACTGCACCACCAGCGAAGTCCCCAAATATTTCTGATAAGACCTAGCACCCCTTTGAAGACTTACTGAGACATGATGACAGTATATATTATCAAAATTTAGCTCTTTGTGCTCTTTGGTTGATCTAGAGCTTAAACAGGACACTGACTAATTTGCATATTATCTTTTTTACTGAATATCATAGCGTAATTGGAATGCTTTAATACTTACCAAATCTCCATGAATTTCTTTTGTGTTTTTTTGGTTTTTTTTGCGGTATGCGGGCCTCTCACTGTTGTGGCCTCTCCCGTTATGGAGCACAGGCTCCGGACGTGCAGGCTCAGTGGCCATGGCTCACGGGCCTAGCTGCTCCGTGGCATGTGGGATCTTCCCGGACCGGAGCACGAACCCGTGTCCCCTGCATTGGCAGGCAGACTCTCAACAGCTGCGCCACCAGGGAAGCCGTGTGTTTTTTATAAATATACATTTTAGAGCGATCTTATTAAAACAGGATTTGCTTAATTTGAATTCATAATTACAATAAACTTTTTCTTCTTTTATCTAATTCTCAAGATAATTTATTGATTTGTATATTGCATCATACATTACAAAGTACTGACATACATGGCAAGGCAATTTATTATTAACTCTACCTAGTCAAAAATCATTTAAAGAACCACATTGAAACCTTCAAGTCGTGATACACTGTCTTTTTTTTTAATTGAAATCTTTATAAATGTAAATATTTACAATAAAATTATTTTGCTGTAAAGTATTATGGCAGACTAAGTGCTTTGAGAGATCCTTCTGCAGCAGTACAAATGTATTCTAAATATGACATGTTCTTTGAGATATTGCCTGCTCTAACAATCTTTGCTCTCTAAAAGTGTATGTTAGAAGACAAGAGAGTCAGTGTTGTGCTGAGTGCAGATGTCAACAATAGCACGGCTACTTGGACACTGTATTTTGGTTCAATGGTAAGCTTGGTCAAGACTATTCAGGGAAACTCAGACCTTTTATAATAACAGTGACAAGCTGAAATTAAGATCAAGTAATGAAGTAACAAGAAATGATTTCTAATCACCTTGAAAAGCAAACTACTATAACTGGGTATCAGTAAAAATAGCAAACAGAGCAGAAGCAAGAAGAACTACAATCCTGCAGCCTGTGGAACAAAACCACATTCACAGAAAGATAGACAAGGTGAAAATGCAGAGGGCTAAGTACCAGATGAAGGAACAAGATAAAACCCCAGAAAAACAACTAAATGAAGTGGAGATAGGCAACCTTCCAGAAAAAGAATTCAGAATAACGATAGTGAACATGATCCAGGACCTTGGAAAAAGAATGGAGGCAAAGATCAAGAAGATGCAAGAAATGTTTAACAAAGATCTAGAAGAATTAAAGAACAAACAAACAGAGATGAATAATATAATAACTGAAATGAAAACTACACTAGAAGGAATCAATAGCAGAATAACTGAGGCAGAAGAACGGATAAGCGACCTGGAAGACAGAATGGTGGAATTCACTGCTGCAGAATAGAATAAAGAAAAAAGAATGAAAAGAAATGAAGACAGCCTAAGAGACCTCTGGGACAACATTAAACGCAACAACATTTGCATTATAGGGGTCCCAGAAGGAGAAGAGAGAGAAAGGATCGGAGAAAATCTTTGAAGAGATTATAGTCGAAAGCTTCCCTAACATGGGAAAGGAAATAGCCACCCAAGTCCAGGAAGCACAGAGAGTCCCATACAGGATAAAGCCAAGGAGGAACACTCCGAGACACATACTAATCAAATTGGCAAAAATTAAAGACAAAGAAAAATTATTAAAAGCAGCAAGGGAAAAACGACAAATAACATACAACAGAACTCCCATAAGGTTAACAGCTGATTTCTCAGCAGAAACTCTACAAGCCAGAAGGGAGTGGCATGATATACTTAAAGTGATGAAAGGGAAGAAACTACAACGAAGATTACTCTACCCAGCAAGGATCTCATTCAGATTTGGTGGAGAAATCAAAAGCTTTACAGACAAGCAAAAGCTAAGAGAATTCAGTACCGCAAAACCAGCTTTACAACAAATGCTAAAGGAACTTATCTAAGTGGGAAACACAAGAGAAGAAAAGGACCTATAAAAATAGCAAACATATTTGCCTGATGACTGCAGGTATTGTTACTGGGTGTAGGAAATAAAGCAGTTATATATATAAAGTGTTTAAAAAAATAAAATGCCTAATCATGAAGACGAGTAAAAACAAGTACTATTAATAAATAACAGGCAAATTTGAAAAATAAATGGCATTTCTAGGTTTGAAAAATATAACATTTGAAATTATTTTTAAAATTCTAAATGAACAGGTAAACAACAGATTAAGCAGAGATGAAGAGACAATTGGTGAATTGGAAAATAAATTTAAAGAAATTATCCAAAGTATAGCACAGAGAGCCAAAGAGGCAAATATATGAGAGACATGAAGCAATATGAAGGATGGAATAAGCAGATTAACCTATCTAGTTAGAGACTGAGGATGAAATAATAAAGAATAGATAGGAGAAGAAAGTTTTTATGATAATTGCTGAATTTTCCCATAACTGATAAAAGTGTGAATTCATAGGTCCAAGAAACACACTGTATTCCAAACAAGATAAAGAGAAACCCATACCAAACCACATTATTGTGAAATTGAAAGATGTAGAGGAGATCTTCAAAGCAGGTAGAGAAATGATGGATCACCTACAACAAAAACACAGGTATAATGATAGCCAACTTATCAAGGAAAGGTATAAGACAAAAGAGTAGAATAATACCTTCAAAATGTGAGAGAAAAAAAAATCAACCTAAATTATGAACTAAAAAAAAAAAAAACCTTTTTTACATAAATGAAAGTAAAATATGAAGACATTCACAGTTAAAAAACTAAAAATATTTACTACCAAAAGACTTTTTCCAAAAGAAAAACCTCAAGGATCACTTCAAGAAGGAGAATGATCTCAGGTCATTCTGAGGAAGGAATAGTGAATAAATAAAATGGAAACATGTATGCAAATTCAAATAAAAATAATCTGAATAAAATAATAACATCTGATTTGGAAAACTAACATACAGAATGAAAACACTGGTAACAGTATTTGTTAGAGAAATAGTGATCTAATTTCAAGTGATATAACATCTTAAAATTATTCAGGAAGAGGGTGGATAAGGTATTATTCACCTTTAGACTTTGTTAAATTAAAAATGTATGGTAAAATTTTAAGGATGTCCAAAGAATAAAAATAAATTGTATAAAGTCCAAGCCATAGAGAGAAAAATGGAATTAGAAAAAAAAACAAAAAGGGGAATAGAGGTGGAAAAAGAATATGAAAGATAGATATCAAAACGTAAAATAGTAGAACCAAGTCTAAATATGTAAAGCATCAAAATAAACATAAATTAGCTAAATTCACCAGTTAAAAGGAAGAGATGGTAGGAGGGTAGGAAAACAAAACCCAGCTTTATGCTCTTTAAAATAGACACATCAATATAGCTAAGGGCACACCCCCCCACACGAAAAGGTAAAGATGAAAAAAGTTGTACCTGAGAAATATTAGCCCAATAAAATCTGGCATAGCTATATCAGTATCAGGCCAAAGAGACTTTAACACTGAAGGCATCACCAGAATATGGAGAGTCACTATGAAATTATAGAAGGTTCAGTTCACGAGGAAAATATAAATAATTGTAAGGAAAAACAGTCATAAGTTCACTAAAACTGAGAGATTTCAACATACCTCACTTAATTAGTGGAATATTTTGATAGCTCAGTTAATAAGCTTATCTAATAAAATGCAAAGCTTTATAGCCAACAATTAGAGAATACATGCTATTCTTATGAAACATTGATAAAAACTGATCTTAACTTGGCTGGCTATAAGCAAGTTTCAATACATGTCAAAGACTCATTCATGTACACTACATTTTCTGACAACAAGTAAGTTAAATTAAAGATTCCCATTTATATCCCCATAAATTTGTGATTTAAATATACATTTCCAAGTAACTCATGAGAAATACGTTAGGAGACACCATAATTCTAACTTTAAGATGTTTAGAATTAAACAAAAATGTAAATACTAAATAATCATCATAGTGAAAAAAGCATGAGTGGAACTTAGAAATTTTAAATCCTTATGCTAGAAAAGAAGAAATGCTGAAGATTAATGAGCTAAATGCAAATTTAAGAAATTTTATAAGAAATGATAGAATTAGCCAGAGAAGTAGGAGAAAGAAAAGGGAAAGAACAGAAATGAATGATATAGAAAAATAATATACAAAGTCAGAAGTGGAATTTTTAATAACACTTTAAAGTAGATGTACTTTCTAGTAAAAATAGTAAAAAAAAGGGAGAATATAAATATAAAATGCAAATAAACTATGCTAGGAATGAGGAGGGATATAACTACAGATACTCTATAAAAAGATTCAAAAGAAAATAAGTGAAAATTATGAACAACTTTGTGGCAATTAATTTAATACTGAAAGAAATAGACAAATTCTAGGTATTTGTAACTTACCAAAACTTCAGAAAGCTATAGAAACTCTAAATAGTCCTACAGACTATTAGAGAAATTAGAGAAATTCACTCAATTTCTCTAAACTATTAGAGAAATTGAGTGAATAATTTTAAATCTTCCCACAAAGAATATGTTAAGTCTAGATGATTTTAAAGGTAAATTAAATTAGCTTTTAAGAAACAGATCATTCCAATCTCATACAAACTCCTCGAGAGAAGTGAAGAAGTGGGAATTTTCCCCAACTAGTCTTAAGACTAGTAATCTTCATATCAAAACTAGATAGCATAAGAAAGGAAAAATGAAAGGCCTGTTTCATTCATGAATATAGATGCAAAAATCTAAACAAAGTACCAGCAAACCAAATCTAGCAGGATAGCAAAAGGAAAATTCATTATGACCAATTCAACCCATTAATACACAGTTTACTTAACATGAGAAAATATGTTATTCCCACTAACAGATTAAAGGAGAAAAACTACATAATCAACTCAATACGTGAAGAAAAACATTTGATACAAACTCAAAATTCAATCATAATTTTTTAATTATAAAATTCTCATTAAAGTTGGAATAGAAAGGAACATACTTAACCTAATAAATGCTGCCGATGCAGGGGACGCGGGTTTGTGCCCCGGTCCGGGAAGATCCCACATGCCGCGGAGCGGCTGGGCCCGTGAGCCATGGCCGCTGAGCCTGCGCGTCCGGAGCCTGTGCTCCACAACGGGAGAGGCCACAATAGTGAGAGGCCCGCGTACCGCAAAAAAAAAAAAAAAGTGAACATCGTTTTTAAATGGGGGCAAAAGCATTCTGCGGTAGATGCGATTAACGTTCTCAGCTCTTCACTCCCTCTTCTGCCATGTTCCTTGGTAGTGCTGTAGAGACAGTGGCATTTACATCCTCACTCAATTTACTTTAGGATGAGACACATGACTTTATTCTGTCAATCAATGTGAGAAGTAACAGTGTGCCAATTCCTAAGTGAGACCTAAAGAGGTATCACGTATTTCCACTGTGGAAAGAGAACACCATGTAGCCTCTGCACAACCACTGTACACTCATGAAATAATAAGAGTGAAAAAAGCAAATAATATCTTAGTATTTGTCTGAAAATTGTTTTGATCTCAGGGACCCCATGCATCCATGGACTACACTTTGAGAACTACTAGAATAAGCAAGTACAGTCTTAGACAACCACAATACAATCAAATCAGGAAATTGACGTTAATATATTACCATCTATACAAGTTTCAGACTCTATTCAAAATTTGCTAGTTTCCCCAATAATAATTTTTATGATGAAAGAATCTAGCTCAGGATCACACATTGCATTTAGTTGTAATGTCTCTTTAGTCTCCTTCCATCTGGAACAGTTCCTCTGACTTTCCTTGACAGTCATTACCTTGACACTTTTGAAGATTACAGGCCAGTGACTTTGTAGAATGTCCCACAAATTAAGTTTATTTGATGTTTCTACCTGAGTAGATCTAGGTTATGCATCTTTAGAAGGAAAATCCAGAAGTGATTCTGTGTTTTTCTCATTTCACCCTATCAGGTGGGGCAAGATTTTGATTTGCTCTATTCCTTCCGATGTTCACCTTGATCATTTGATTAAGATAGTGCCTCCCAGACTTCTTAAGTGTAGAGTTATTCTTTCTCTCTTAGTAACTAGTATTTTGTGAGGAGGTGATTTGAAATTATTTAAATTTCCCATTCCTAATCAAACTTTTAAATCATCCATTTATTTATATATGTTTATGGGTTCATGTTTTCTTATTTTATTCAGTGGGTTATAATCCATTACTGTCATTATTTATTTTGTTTCTAAAATTGTCCTTAGTTTAACCAGCCCATTCAAGCTGGCTTCCCTGTCATCTTGACATGCCTCTTCATTCTTTGAGCACTTCCTTGCTCTCTGGCACAAGGTTTTCCAGGCTCATCTTGTACTTTCTCTGCCCTGACCCTGATATCAGTCATTTCTCAATGGATCCCTGTTTCTTTTAGTGGAAAATACATTTAGAAGCTAAGTCTGGGCTTTACTTATTGCTATTGGGAGCTCAATTTCCCAGGCCCTCTCAATGGACAGAGTTAGGTATATATGTATGTAAATACACACATACACAAATATATATTTATATCTATATCTATCCATTTCTCTCTCTCTATCTTGAAAATATATTGGTATCTCCAGTTACAAGCCAGCAGCACAAGGTTCACTCTACTTTTCTCCCTCTTCATATTTCTAACTCCCTCCTTAAAAAGTGAGAAATCTGGCTCCTTACTGTAGTTGTTTATTTGATCACCCCTCTGTAAGTAAGCAGTTTCCCATATCTCCTGCCACCTCCTCCCCACTCAGGCATCTTTCTCATCCTGAGATTTGACTCCCCATGCCTGTTTATCTGTGTAAACACCCTGCTCACCTTCCTGGGACTCTAACACCTTATGGCAGGACATCCCACAGGTGGACACCCTCCTTTCACTGATGGGGCTTTGACATGTTATGCCAGGCCACCCTATGCATGAACACTTTCTTCTTCTGGACATGGACACCTTCCTCACCCTGTCTGGGTTTTGACACTCCTTGCTAGGCCACCCTTCTGCAGGGATATCCTCCTTTACTAGTTTTCTGACTCCTTCTGCCAGGCCACTCCTCCCGCATGGATTTCCTCCTCACCCCACCCGGGCTCTGACTGTCCATACTGGGTCACACCCCCGTGTGTACACCCCCTTCACCCTGCTTGGATTCCAGTGTACCATGCTGAGTTGCTCCTAAACATGGACACCACCCTTACTTTGCTTGGGCTCTGATACCCAACTCCAGGCTGCCTCTCCACTGAAGATAAGGATGCCATCTCACTCTTCTCCATCGAGTGACTTGAGGAGTGAATTGCTCATGGAGGGAAAGGGTAAGGGGAAAGAAAATGATCAGCCGCCTCATGGCTGAGCTTCTCTACTTACAGTATAGGTTGTTCTTTCAGAACTTTATTTTCTTAATTTCTTTTAAATAATTTTGAATTTTAAGTTACAGCTTTCAAATTATTTGGGGGCCACATTTATTTTTTGGTTTATTTTCATTAGCTTTTAAACATTCATTTTCTTCTCCTTTTCTTGCAATGTCTTTAAATAGGGTTGTATCAAAATCCTTTTTTGTTCCCCATCTTTAATGAGAAGAATGTCCTAGACTATTCGGAAGAGGCTTCTGTGTGAGAGCAGGCATGAGCCACAGTAGCTTTCTTCATGGCTCAGAGACTTTCCCTTTTTTGTTATCATGAAGTATTGAGATAATATGGGTACTTCTCTGCTTGATTAAGAAAGGCTTCCTGCTGTTATCTTGTTCTTTGCCAGAGTTGCATGCACCTTGCCTTACAAAGTAGTGCTCTCATATTTGAACACTGTATTTTGTTATTATTACATTGAAGGTCTCCCTCCTCCGGTCCTCTGCCTTCCATGCCACTCTCTCCTTCCCGTTACATGAAATTTCTTTCTCCGTGAGATCTCTGATGTTTTCACCCTGTTCAATTTGGATTCTGCTTCTGAAAATTTTTCTTCAGAGTGAGTCTCTAGTTTACTAAAAGCATGTACTTATTGAATATTTCTGAGATTCTCAAGGGTTTAAGCCACTTCTAATTGTCTTTTTGTGGGATTTTTTCAAGTTCTGCTGGTTATTCTCAGATTCTATTGTTCAGCCTCCTGCTAAGTACTGGACCTTGTCATTTTAGGAATCAGAATCTGATGGCAATTTCTGGGCCCCGTGGCTTGTAGGCTCCATCAATTTCCTTTTCTCTTCACCACTACCAGTTCTGGATCCTGCTGCTATCACATGATTTGGCTATGCCCATCCATTTTCCAGGGCCATGGAGATTCTTTGATACCTGCTTTATTGAGGATATCACCTATAGTTGGGTTTTTTGTTTGTTGTTTGTTTTACTGTCATATGCTCATTTTATTCTTTTACTATAATATGTATTGTTTTTATGAGGGGACTTGGGGAAATTAATTTTTAAAAACGTACATTATTGTCATGTTCTTGCCATCAGAAATACCAAGTGATCTTTTAAAAGTGTAAATCAAATCATGTCAACCCTACCCCTACCTTCATCTCAGACCTCATCTCCAATCATTCTACCCCCCTATGATGGTTAATTTTATGTGTCAACTTGAATGGTCCGTGGGGTGCCCAGATATTTGGTCAAACATTATTCTAGGTGTTTCTGTGAGGGTGTTTGGGGATGAGGTTAAACTTTAAATAGGTAGACTAAGTAAAGCTGATTGCCCTCTCTAACGCATGGGCCTTATCCCATCAGTTGAAGGCTTGAATAGAACCGAAAGGCTGATGTCGCCCTGAATGAGAGAATTTGTCCTGCTTGATAGTCTTTGAACTAGGAAACCAGCTTTTTTCCTGCCTTCATACTCAAACTAAAACATCATCTCTTCCTCTGTCTCAAGCCTACCAACCTTCGGATTAGAACTATACCATCCGCTCTCCT
Source organism: Leucopleurus acutus (assembly GCF_964270905.1). NCBI lineage: Eukaryota > Metazoa > Chordata > Mammalia > Artiodactyla > Delphinidae > Leucopleurus > Leucopleurus acutus. The sequence goes on along the minus strand of NC_139152.1, from coordinate 81,871,447 downwards.
GGTTCTCAGGCCATAGGACTTGGACTGGAGCTATACCTTTCTCTTTCTCTCTCTGTCTCTCACTCTGACTTGTACACCACTCTCTCACCGCTCTGTTGCAGCAACACTGGCCTTCTTATGGTTCAGAATACCCTTAAGGAGATTTTCATATCTTCTTCACTCTGTCTGCAATAATAATCCCTATCTCTTTGCTTTGTTTTACTTTTTTCACAGAACTTAACCATCATCAGAAATTATACTCTTTTTGATTTGCCTACAGTTGTGTCCTTTGGTGGAATGTAAGCATCCTGAGGGTGGGATATTGCCTTTGGTACTGCTGAAACTTTGGCACCTAGGACAGTGCCCAGTGGACAGAGGTATTTTATACGTATTTGTGAAATGAATTCAGAATTTCTGCTAATATCAACATCAGCACTAGAATCCCAGAGACATTTTTGATTTTCCAAAGAGGAATGCAATGACCCAATAAACAAAAGTTATGATCTATAATAAAAGAAGAAATTACTAGTTTTCCATAATTTGTTTTCATCTTAACATGAAATTTAGGGTTTTATTGTTATTCAGATATTTATATAGGTGATAAATATCAGAGACAAAGATGGATAAAAAAAATATTGAACTTCCTACTATTGGATACTTACTCTGACATTTCTTTGAAATGCTAATTATTCTTTGAATAACTATCAGATTGGAATTCACACATATTTAGTTCTGTGCCTTAGCATGAAATATCCACTTGTCAAAAAAGAAGTGTGAAATTAAATGAGACATGTTATGAAAAACAGTTTAATCTATATACTTTGCCTCAGTTTCATCTGAAGAAATAGTAATAAAATGCAAAATTTCTTTTCAAAGTATATTTTTAAAACTATACAAGCATGTCAAACTAATAATCTTTACTGAGTGTCTAATATAATAAATTACTACCACCTTTCTTTGTGAAAATGAAACCCTCTAGATTAGAAATTGTTGTTGTAATAAAGAAACACATATTTAATGTGTTCTATGCCACAGGCATTGTTCTAACTCCTATACTTTTATTTTTTTCATTCAGCTTCACAATACTTTTAGTTATATACTATTACTATCATTATTTCCAGATATGAAAATATAAACATTGCCAGAGTTTATTGTGAAGAATGTATTAATTCTTCTTTAAAACTTGGAATACAGGCTAAATCAGTTATCTATTGCCACATAGTAAACCACCCCAAACTTTGTGGCTTAAATCAACAGCCATTTATTTAGCTCATGATTCTGGTACGTGTTTTCTTCTGGCCTGGGCCAGACTCAGATAATCTTGCCTGGGCATGTTCATGCAACCGTGGTCAATTGGCAGATTGTCCTGGAGTTGGTTAGTCCTGGTCGGCCTCAATCACATGTTGAAAGTTAGCTGGCCTTCAGCTGAAGTGACAGGGTGGCTGGTGTGTTAACCATGCCCTTTTATTTTGGAGGGATTTTTTTTTTTTTTTTTTTTGATGCTTTGACATCTTGGGACTTTGCTGACTCTGCAGACACTGCTCCTCCCAGGGCTAGGTAATTCTTAAAGATAGTAAATAACTCACCTGAAGACACACTTTTCATACGCAAACCAATCTAAAACCATACTCTAACCACTTTCTTTATCAGGTTCTCACACTGGGCCACTACCCACCTGCCCTAATCACAGCAGACCCAGGTACCAGATAACTGGGAACAGTCCCTATGGCCTAGAGCCTAATGAAAAGACTTGAAGTAACCAGTCCTAAAACTGCTTACCCTGTTTTGTCCATTACTTCCCATAGAAAGCACAATAAAGGCTCTTGTCCATCTTTTCCCCCACTCATTCTGCCTCTTGACTAATACTGGTGCTTCCGCATGTGTCGCTTCCACCCCCAGTGACATGGCATGCTCCTTCCTCTTGGGATCTATGACTATAACAATGTCTTTTCAGTGGCAATTGTCTCCTAATCTGTTAGGCTCATTATACTTGGGGGAAAAAAAAAGAAAAAACCCCCTACAATTTCAAACACCTGGGTAATGTATCATTTCATCATCCAGTGGGCTAGCCCGAGCTTGTTCACATAGCGCAGGCAGGGTTCCAAGAGCTGCAAGAGAACAAGTCCCAGTCCATGAGTGCTTTTCAAGTCTTTCTTATATCATGCTTGCCATTGTCCCATTGACCAAAGCAAGGCACATGGCCACACTTAAAGTCGCTTGGGAGGAATGGATACAGGCTTGGGGTGTGGCTACAAGGAGCCTTTGCGGATTGGGGTCATAACTGCAATCAATCCACCCAACAGGAATTTCAGGAGGTTTCATATCAATTTCACATTGTCTTTGATCTGAGAAATCTTTAGGGTTTGGGCACTGAAATAAGTAATATTTGCCTTTTCACAACTCTTGGCAAAAATGTTAACAACTATCACAATGCTAAGAGCTATTATTCAAAAGCCTAGGCTTATGAGCTAATAACTAAGTTCTCTTTTACTTAGAGAAGTGACTGCTTGTGACTAGAGCGCATGGACAATATAAAGCATTTTGGAATGGCGATTATAGTGGTTTTGATGAAACCACCGAACGGATAGTAACCTAATAATGATATTCATAGGAAAATTTAAATAATATTATGCCCCTAAATATCTCATTATTGTGAACATGATCAGAAACCTCTTGACTGAGATTTACAGAATCTTTTTCCTATAATAGACTGACTCTTTTCAATTTTTCCTCTCAAACTTAAACCCTTTAGCCTTCTTCAGCAACTTCTCAGTAAAATTCTTCCCTATTTCAGAATTCTTCCTTCCTTCTACATTATTTATGCATTACTATCATCTCATACCAACCTGCTTATGCTGTAAAGCATTATAGGGGAGCCAAGTAGCCCAGGAAGAAAAAAGAGAAAATAAATTGGAACAGAACACCAGATTTTATTTTCTCTTAGTATTAGCTTACCTCCATGAAGCAGAAGAAATTCTTTTCATCCACTTTCCCCAAATTCCAGAAATAGTCATAAACAGGAGAAACATGTCTCTCCTCACAAAGAGCCTACTTGATTGTCCTTGAACCCTAGATTGTTCTTTTATCTTAATAGTAATATATTTTCCAGGCCAGTGGATATAGGAAATCTGATAGACCTTAGTTTGAATCTCAGCTTAACCACTTACTAGATGGTTAAGTAAGTGGGGAAACTTCTTGATGGTTTATCTCAGCTTAACCACTTATTAGATGGTTAAGTAAGTGGGGAAACTACTAGATGGGGAAACTTCAGAAGCTTAAGTTGTCTACATGTTAATTTTGACTTCTAAAAAATGGATATAATAGAGCATAAACTCTAGCCTTTAGAAAGAGTTTAAGGCTGCCTTGCCTTATGCTCCACCCATTCTTCTACCCCAAGAAGGATCTCTGTGGTGAGGGGAGGGAAAAATGGAGTTAGGAAGGACATAGTGTTGCTACATTACAAAGGGATGGAGTTTTTATGGGACAATCAAGTGCTTATAATAGTACGGGATGAATCAGATTGTTTCTCTTTTAGACTGTTGTCTCTCGGACCTTTCTTCCTGTCACTCTTGTTTCTTTCATCTCAGGATACCACTGTGTTAGGTCTAGGCAGGGGGATGTCTTCGTTTGGAAAAGCCAAACAGGAACCAGGGTGAGGTCTGGGGATATGTAAAGCCAGGAATGTACCTACTTCTATCAGCTCCAAGAAAGGCAAGAGTATACAGACCTGGGACCAAACTTCAATAAAGAAAGCCAATTTGTCTGTAGCATTCTTTGAGCAAATATCTATTGAGACTTATTGTGGTAGCCAATTTGTTTACATATTCTGGCCAAATCTCTTTTCTGTGAGAAAATCATGATTATTAATCATTTCACAGGATTGTTATGACAATCAGATGAGGGGATATAAATATTATCTCTAACTCAGTGCATGCATAGTAAATAGCCCATACCAAATAAATGTTACTTGTAAATTTATAAAAACTTTGCTGTCTTGGGTTTATAATAATAACTCACTTTTTTAAAGTGTGAGTCAGCAAGTCAAGTTTGAATTTGTTGTTATTATCTACCACATTGGCTATATTTTACTTTTTCATAAGATTAGGTTATGGGCTTATCAGGTAATTTAACTTTTGATCATGGCAAATATTTAGCTGAATTTTTTTTGAATTTTGTTTTATTTATTTTTTTATACAGCAGGATCTCATTAGTTATCCATTTTATACATATTAGTGTATATATGTCAATCCCAATCTCCCAATTTATCATACCACCACCACCACCACCCCCTGCCATGTTCCCCGCTTGGTGTCCATACGTTTGTTCTCTACATCTGTGTCTGAATTTCTACCCTGCAAACCAGTTCATCTGCACCATTTTTCTAGGTTCCACATATATGCATTAATATACGATATTTGTTTTTCTCTTTCTGACCTACTTCACTCTGTATGACAGTCTCTAGATCCATCCACATCTCTACAAATGACCCAATTTCGTTCCTTTTTAAGGCTGAGCAATATTCCATTGTATATATGTACTACATCTTCTTTATCCATTCGTCTGTCGATGGGCATTTAGGTTGCTTCCATATCCTGGCTGTTGTAAATAGTGCTGCAATGAATATTGGGATGCATGTGTCCTTTTGAATTATGGTTTTCTTTGGGTATATGCCCAGTAGTGGGATTGCTGGGTCGTATGGTAATTCTATTTTTAGTTTTTTAAGGAACTCCATACTGTTCTCCATACTGGCTGTATCAATTTACATTCCTACCAACAGTGGAAAAGGGTTCCCTTTTCTCCACACCCTCTCCAGCATTTGTTGTTTGTAGATTTTCTGATGATGCCCATTCTAACTGGTGCGAGGTGATACCTCATTGTAGTTTTGATTTGCATTTCTCTAATGATTAGTGATGTTGAACAGCTTTTCATGTGCTTCTTGGCCATCTGTATGTCTTCTTTGGAGAAATGTCTATTTAGGTCTTCTGCCCACTTTTGGATTGGGTTGTTTGTTTTTTTAATATTGAGCTGCATGAGTTGTTTATATATTTTGGAGATTAATCCTTTGTCCGTTGATTCATTTGCAAATATTTTCTCCCATTCTGAGGATTGTCTTTTCCTCTTGTTTGTAGTTTCCTTTGCTGTGCAAAAGCTTTTAAGTTTCATTAAGTCTCATTTGTTTATTTTTGTTTTTATTTCCATTACTCTAGGAGGTAGATCAAAAAAGATCTTGCTGTGATTTATGTCAAAGAGTGTTCTTCCTATGTTTTCCTCTAAGAGTTTTATAGTGTCCAGTCTTAGGTCTCTAATCCATTTTGAGTTTATTTTTGTGTATGGTGCTAGGGCGTGTTCTAATTTCATTCTTTTACATGTAGCTGTCCAGTTTTCCCAGCACCACTTATTGAAGAGACTGTCTTTTTTCCATTGTATATCCTTGCCTCCTTTGTCGTAGATTAGCTGACCATAGGTGCATGGGTTTATCTCTGGACTGTCTATCCTGTTTCATTGGTCTATATTTCTGTTTTTGTGCCAGTACCATGTTGTCTTGATTACTGTAGCTTTGTAGTATAGTCTGAAGTCAGGGAGTCTAATACCTCCAGCTCCGTTTTTTTCCCTCAAGATCATTTTGGCTGTTCGGGGTCTTTTGTGTCTCCATACAAATTTTAAGATTTTTTGTTCTAGTTCTGTAAAAAATGCCATTGGTAATTTGATAGGGATTGCATTGAATCTGTAGATTGCTTTGGGTAGTATATTCATTTTCACAATATTGATTCTTCCAATCCAAGAACATGGTATATCTCTCCATCTGTTTGTATCATCTTTAATTTCTTTCATCAGTGTCTTATAGTTTTCTGCATACAGGTCTTTTGTCTCCTTAGGTAGGTTTATTCGTAGGTAGTTTTATTCTTTTTGTTGCAGTGGTAAATGGGAGTGTTTCCTTAATTTCTCTTTCATATTTTTCATCATTAGTGTATAGGAATGCAAGAGATTTCTGTGCATTAATTTTGTATCCTGCAACTTTACCAAATTCATTGATTTAGCTGAATATTAAAGTGACCAATCAAAAAAGTAAACTGACTTCCTTTGCTAATTTCTTTGGCCAGGTTTTTACACAGTATGTCTTTAAAAGACAAATTAGATCATTAAAAAAAAACATGGTGTATTTTAAATCTCAGCAAACATTTATGTTTTATCTTAGAAAAAATTATAAAGAATAAAAATTATCATCTTTGGTTTCTTTTCTGCATTACATTTTCAAAGATATAAAGAAATTGAAAAATAACATGCTATTTCATAGAAGAAAGAAAGTTAGCTTTGTGTTAGTAGCTCAACATCAGTTTCTTGTAAAAGACACTCAATTTTTAGTGATATTGCATTGTTTGCCTACGTTTAAGCCTGAACAAATCCTTTTTGTCTAAATCATATAATCTGTATAGAATTAATCTTAATTTTATATTTGAAGTAACACTATCAGGATTATTAGCCTTAAATTACTCCTAATTATACTTCTTTTCAAGATTTTGGTTTTGAATTTATTTCCTGGCAGAAGGGCAAAGGAATGTCATTATATATGATCTTGATTTACCTGCCTGATGTCCTACTGCACAATGATTCATTTACTCCAAGAGTTTGAATGTGGGTGTCCCATTTTAAGAAAACCTGATTTTATCCAATGTAAAACATATTCCCTGGGGACAAAGGAGAAGGGTGGGCAATTACTCAATTAATACCCGATTCATACCTTTGAAATGCACCCTAAAGTAATTCAGGAAGATCTGGTTCATACACACACAAACACACACACACACACACACACACACACACACACACACACATTCATTTTATACATGGCACTGTAGCCTCATGGGTATTTCATAAAGTGAGGATATCACTGTGTAGCAACAAATCAAATGTCTGGACATTGCACAAGTTGTATCAGGGCTTTCAGAGTCCTTTATAAACAAGCATCCTGACCTTCTTTTTCCCTTTTGCAGATGATCTCTCTCAAGAGGAGGGCAATGATCCCCCAAAAGAATATGATCCTGGGCAATTTGCAGGCCTTCTCCATGGATCCTCTCCAGCATGTGAGTCCCCTGAAAATCCATTTCATCTCTATGGGAAAAGAGATGAACGTGAAGAAGGAAAAGATGAAGTCAGTTTGACAAATAGTCCTTTGCCTTTCAAGCAGACGCCAATAGAAAATAACTCAGAACCTTTGGTAAAGAAAATTAAACCCAAAGTAGTCAGTAGAACAATTTTTCACAAAAAAAGCAGCCAACTCGAAAACCATACCATTGTTGGCACAAGAACAACTAGGAGTGGATCCCGGAATGGGGACCCGTGGATTGTGAACACGGGGGGATTTGTGGAGAGAGCCTGTACCCTGGGAAGAATAAGGTCATTGCCAAAAGCTCTGATCGACATGCATTTATCAAAAAGTGTCTCTAAATCGGATTCTGATCTCATTGCCTACCCTTCGAATGCAAAAACATCAAGAGTTAACTGGACTGAATCTTCAACTGCTGATCACAGTTCTAAAGGGAATTCTGAAAGAACGCCATCCTTCACTTCCGAATGGGAAGAAGTAAGATTTGTTCTTATTATTCCTTATTTAAGGCTTTAGCATCGAGGGGGTTTTGGGGGAAGGATTTTCAGCTTTTTAAGTCTCTCAAAGGAAAAAAATTAACAAACACATATAATTCCAAGTGGAAGGGAAAGGTTCCAGAGGTGTCACATGATAATTTCACAGTGAGTGTGAAAACAACACATGAGGGGATATCTGTTGTTTCTATAGAAATTGATATCAAGCAGAAGTAATAACTAGCTATGAGGTACAAGAAAATGTTCACATTGTGTCCTACCAAGCATTGCAGCTGACAAATTGAGAAAAATATTTGTATTTTTGTTGCTCCATATCATTTTGTTACTTGCTAAACTCTTTGTTAGCTCATCTCCCTTCTTTAAAGTATCTTATAGTTTCAGAAGGACTTTTATAATCTTGATGATAAACAGAATGGTCCTGGCCTTTCTCCAAGTACCATACAAAAAACACAAATTACTTTATATTTCCCTTTACAACTATTAGAGAGACATTAAAGAAAAATATGTTGCAGTCCAGTATCACCAATTTAAGCTCTACTTAAAGACAAAGTCTTTCATTTCATAGAATTACTCAGAAATCAAGTGCCCTTGTAAGGTTATAAAGTATCATCCTCTTCCCTGACATCATTATTATATAATAAAGTAATGAAGTCTCTTGCTTTTTCTTGAATTTCTTCAAAGAATGGACCACACTCTTCCTTGGCATTTCATTCTAACATGTCACATTTTGTCTCTCAGAAGATTGTGCTGGTTGGATTAGGTTTTGAAGCACAGTAGGTCACTATAGTATTCTGAGAACTAGAAATGGAAATGGTTCTGGTATTGACATTCTGAATTGAGCTGTTAGAGAAAATCACTTAATCTCTCTGCACCTGTTTCAGGGTGAACAAAATGGGACCTTTAAGTAATGCTCACTGTCCTTTCTGAAACCTGCTGTCTTCCTAAGGTTGCTAGGATGATGAGGAGAGGGATTAAACCATAAGTAGCTAAAGCTCTGACAGTCACATCTTCCTATACATTCCATAGTAGTAGATTGATAGTTTATTCAGATCTATCCATTTCTTATATTTATTAACTCTGTGAATAACATCTGGAGATCCTTTTCGGAACAAGGCAGGATTAATTAACATTTAACTTACCTCTTAGCATCAAGTTGTCTCCATGCCTAGATTCTTGTGATTACATGCTACAAATCAGCTTGTGTCTGGTTAAACCATTTAACAAGAACTTGGTTCCAGTGGTCATGCTTCACTGGTCAGATGAGATGCACGCTCTCAGACAGAAGAGGAAGTATGCCCGAGAGGGTAGACATCGTCACGTGAATTTATCTTCAGCTCCTTCCCCATCTGAGTTTAAAGAATACACAATTTCTAACTTACTGACCCATGTAGGTCCAAACAAAGTTCATTTTAGGAAATACAAAGAAAAGCCAAGCTGATTTTGAAAGTTTAAGAAAGGGAAACATAATATGTATTTCTAAAAGCATTTCAAAAGATGTCTGCCTCCCTTTAAACCCTTCTCTGTCGGTCTCTTAATTGTTGAATTGCAATGGTAATAATATCAAGAATATATGCTTCTGGAAAAAAAAAAGCATATATGCTTCTGGCATATGAAAGTATTTTAAAATGCAATGCTGTATGCTAAGTGAAATGAGTCAGACAGAGAAAGACAAATACTATATTATATCACATATATATGGAATCTAAAAAACATAACAAACTAGTGACTGTAACAAAAAAGAAGCAGACGCACAGATATAGAAATCAAACTAGTGGTTACCAGTGGCAGGGGAGAGGGGCAATATAGGGTGGGGGATTAAGAGGTACAAACTATTGGCTGTAAGATAGGCTCAAGGGTGTATTGTACAACACAGGGAATATAGCCAATATTTTGTAATCACTGTAAATGGAAACTAACCTTTAAATTTTGTATAAAAAATAAAAATAAATTAAAAATTTTTAAATAAAAAATAAATAAAAGTGCAACACTATAAGTGAATGTAATAATTCCTTTATATGGTTTTTGTTTCTCACAGATTGACAAAATAATGAGTTCCATAGATGTTGGAATTAACAGCGAACTTGAAGAAATTAATGGTGAGAACACAAGTAAGGAAACCTCTCCTCTATGTTGTAAGGAATAAATGTGCTCAAGAACTAGCTATGAAATGATAGGAGTCTATAGATAATTTCATGTTTTACCATAACAATAGTAGCTACAAATTATTTTTTTCCATTCATATCGAACAACTATAACCTCTAAGCAACATCAATTATACTGATTTAGCAAATTGAGAGATTTTTCCCCATGTACTATTTTACTATGCCAGTTAACATTAATGAAGTTCCAACGTTATGTAGAGCTAAGTATGAAGCAATTCAAAGTGTTCTAGAACATGGTAACAACACACTACTATTTCTCATTCCGTGAAACGTCCCATTCATCCTGGCCAAAGTGATTAACAACTTCTCCTAAATTGTAAGCTCCAGTATGGCAAGAACTGTGTGTTATTCATCTTCTTGTATCCCAGAATACCTAGCAGCGTGTCTCACAAATAGTCGGTTCTGCAATCACCCTTACAAAGTATTGTTTTCTTCCCTATAATTAAAGCTCAGGAGTGGAAGGTCATTTAAAACTTTAAGTTAGTAGTGATAGTTGATGTTTCTGTAGAGATGATAAGATTAAGGTCTGCAGGAGAGAAGCCTAAATATATCATAGGGTAAACAGTTACAGTCCTTGTGGCCCTTTGATAGTCACCAGAGTCTTTTAAACAGCACTCTAAGTGACTGTTAAGCACAGGAAAGTTGGAGAAGCGCTCTCTTCTGGTGCACTGGGCCTGGGTAGACAAGAAGTGACATTGAAATCTGGGGTTGCAGTCAATGAAGGGAACATTCAGGTCTAAATGATACCCTTGCAGGAGCACCCCACTCCTTGCTCCTATGCTGGGACAAGTATGAACTTAAATTGTTCTAATATGGCTGGGCTCCATGTTAATTAAGTGATAATTTCTTAAAAGACTAGACAGTTTTTTTTTCTAAAACACGTGTTTGTTTTAGATTTTAAAAACTGAAAAATTGTGAAAAAAAGTACCAAAATTGTGTGCATTTGTTTAGTGACACAGGCTTGATGGCATGTGTAGCTAGCTCTCTCACACAGAAATGCTGATAAACATTGAGGACTTTTCCAGTATCCAGAGAACTAGCCTAAGAATGTATGTTGCCATATAGTTCTTTCAGATATGCTTACAGAATAATTTCAAGAAAGCTGTAGGAATGCAGATTTTTGACTGATGTGAAGGTAAGAATGTATTTTCTTATCATAGTAAGTTCCCTGTAACTGAGAATATTCAAGCAGAGATTTAATGCTCCTCTGTTGGAAGACTTAGGTGACGTTGAACATTCTAATGTAAAATTCTTCAGATAGTACCATAGAATTGCGAAAATATCATAAACTTTATTATAATGAAAATAAGTACAAATGTTAAAATTGCCACTCAGGCAAAATTGCCTTTGAAGGGCATTTTAATAATAAATAAATCCACAGATTATTTTCCCTTAAATTACCGTCGTTTCACCTCTCAGATCACCATCCTACCCACTGCCTTTATTTACTATTTTTCTACAGTGATAATGAAAACGAAGACTCAGTCCCCAAAGCGTCATTACTATTAACAAAGGCTGGTTCTGTATGCGCCTTAATTTTCACTTCTTAATTACACACTAGTTATGCACTAAGTGATTGATCATAACATGTGGCATTCCAATTGGCCATTAGGCCATTTGTGAATTACAGCTTTAGTGGTGCAGGCTTTTCCCTCTCGAGACTAGACAGAACTGGAGAAGTGATAGACAACCCCGTGAAGATGACATTCCACAAATAATGTATTGGGTACTGAGTGTGGCCAGGAAATCACATGGTGGAATAAAGTCAGACAGAAGTGAATTCAAATATCAGTCCTGCTATTTACTAGCTGCTTGATCTTCGGCAACTCACTCAGTTTCCCCATCAACAGAAATGGAGATATTAATGTAGGATCGTTGTAGAGTCATATACAATGGCATATAAGTAGAGTATGATACATGTAGACATGTATTAAATTTTACCTCTCCCTTGCCCTATCATGAGGGAGATGCTGTTTTAGACAGTGTGGGCATATCAAGGTAACCACACATCAGCCCTTCTTTTAAGAACTTTACAATGTCAGCTAGTCTCACAGCCTTCATGTTAAATTTGCTGTATTCCCTGGAATTGTGGCGTGTCAGTTAGAGTGCAGGTCATAACAAGCCCGACAGTCAGATGGTACCAGAGAAGAGTAATTACCAAAAGAGAGCATAAAACTCCAGGCTACCCCGGCAAGGAGAAGAGGATAATCTAGATGTTTGTTTGTTTGTTCGTTTTGGCTGCGTTGGGTCTTTGTTGCTGTGCACTGGCTTCCTCTAGTTGCGGCGAGCAGGAGCTACTCTTTGTTGCGGTGCACGGGCTTCTCACTGCGGTGGCTTCTCTTATGGAGCACGGACTCTAGGCGTGCGGGCTTCAGTAGTTGTGGCACGCACGCTCAGTAGTTGTGGCTCACAGACTCTAGAGCGCAGGCTCAGGAGTTGTGGCACACAGGCTTAGTTGCTCCTTGGCATGGGGGATCTTCTCGGACCAGGGATCAAACCCGTGTCCCCTGCATTGGCAGGTGGATTCTTAACCACTGTGCCACCAAGGAAGTCCCTTTAGAATGCGTTGATTTAAATGTGCTAAATTATTTTTATGAAATCTGAGTATTCTCTTTTTGCTTGACAATGAGGAAGAGATGTGCAGTAAAACCAATGGGAAGTCAATTTAGAGTGAGCAAGAGGCAATGGTACTTTACCTAGTATTGTGTTGTCGGCATCTACAGTTTTGTTTTGGAAGGCCACTGAGCCAAGCACTACGACTGGCTTCATCACAGATGCATAGTTTTATGAGCATTTATGATGTTTGTTGCTAAAAACCTCAGAAGGTGATTGGGAGACTAAAATCATAAGCAGTGGAGATACATGATGGATCAAGGATCAGCATTAAATTTTCCATGCGGTTGCCCCTTATGTTTCATTGTTTTTGTTTGCCCTCCTCCCGCCGCGCTTGCATTTGCAATTTCAGGTATTTTTGTAAACAAAATATTTATTGGACCAGGAAGGGAGTTGGAACTCTTCCATCTTCATTCCTAAAAATATGAACCAGCTCAAAGTTTGAGCAGTCTCTATGAATTGTATAACTAGTTTCACCCATAGAAATCATTTTTCTCTCTTTTAAAAAATTTCCTCAGCAATTATACAGTAGTTTGAAGCTTATCTTGCAGCCCCAACTCTCCAGGACTAAGATAGAAATAAAAGTAAATAACATTTACTGAATTTATTTTAGGTCAGTCCCTTAGGTTCTCACTCAGACTAATATTAATGGATGGTTTTCACAAACATAACGTCTGGTTTCCCACTTGAAATCAGACTTAAATGCCAGATAAATTGGCATTGGCAGTAGGATTCAGTTATATCAATACCTCGTATTATGTAGAACATCCTGCTCTTTGGTGGTGCTGTATATGTGATATGATAATACATTCTATGTCATCGTGTACAGCCATGTATAGGATTTTTTCAGAGAAAAGATTTTAAGGTTAGATAGATTTGGCTTCAGATCCCAATGTTGCATCTCAGTGGCTTTGTGACCTCTTTGATTTCAGTTTCTTCCCCTGTAAATTCAGAGTTTTAACAACCACCTCATAAGACTCCTGCAAGGTTAAATTATACGATTGTACTACTGTAGCCTAAAACATAGCAGGTGATCAATAAATATAAATTCTCTTACCTTCTTATCCAGGTATGCATGACTTACCTTTCTAATTAGAGTGTACACCACACAGGAAGATACTTGGGAAATCTTTCTTTTTGATCAGTAAAAACTGTAGTTAAGATATAACGCTTCATATTCTAAGTTTTTTTCATGTGGAGTCTTTCTTGAAGTTTTATTTCTTAACCATTGTCTTTGTATCACAAGGAAGTACTTTCATGTTAGGAAATTTACCATATTCATTGGAACTACTTCATGTTGTCACACTTTCCAAGAATCAACTTGATGATCTTCTTGATGAGATTGAGAATCACTTAAGTAAAATGGAGGCAATAATTGGCTCCACAGGATCTGCTTATTGTTACACAACAGCAAATATGCAAAGTAACCAAGTGCCCAGACTTTACAGTCCAGGGGTGGCTGATAATCTTATAAACACCCTCCTATTTCTAAACTGGCCTCACTCATCTCCTGCTACAAGGACTTTAGGTATATGGACTATATTAGATTGAGCTCAGGTACATGAATATAAAAAAATAGTATTTAGTTAAAAGGTATTTTTTGAGGCTGGGATTTTTGTCCTTATACTTAAGATTGAATTGTATTCAAAGAGAAATATTCTAGAGTCTTATCTTTTAAAAATCTACTTTTGCCAATGTATGAATTTCATCTAAATTTTAATTATTTAGATGAAATTAGATTATTTAATAATTATAATTATAAAGTATTTGTAAAGGATTTTACCATAGAGTACACTGTCTATATTGGATAGATAAAGCAACTCTTAAGTTTGCTGGAGAATACATAGCTCTGAAAGCAGCAGTTAACAATAATCCAGAGCCCTGCTTTCTAAGCTTTTGCTTCTCTTCCTCCAAGAGTCTGAGGGCCAGGTTACAGTGCAGGGTTCCTTATAGCCATAGAGACCTTCCATGGAGAGTTTCTAGGAATTTAGGGACTCGCTAAGGCAGAGTAAGTGTTCTCTCCTCCTGAGCTAAGCTCCACCTTCTCCCTGGTCAACAGGAACAGAGAGAGTTCACATGATCCTTTCCCCAAAGAGAGTCTGTTTCTAAGTGGCTACGGCAGACATCTCCACAGCCCCAGAATCTGCTCCTCCCTGATGTTTTGGTTGCTTCCAGGCCCCTGATATTTACTCACACAGTTCAGATCTGCATCCGGAGGTTCTTTGCCATCAATGCAGCTGATAGCTGTCCTCCTGCTAAGGTTGCTGATGGGACTATCATTCCTCAAACTCTAGGAGAACACTTTTTTAAAAAAATGTATTTACAATTTCCTAGAGTTGCCCTATTAGAGAAATGACAAGGAGGAAAGAAGCTGAATTGTATTCCATTCTTACTGTGTGCCAGATGCTGTGCAGTTTACTCCTGTGAGCATTCAGTTCTCCAAACTCAGTGAGGTATTATTTAACCTATTTTATAGATGAAGAAAGGCTAAGAAAGGGTAACTTGTCAAAGTCAACTGCTTCAAACCTAGTTTTGTTTCTTCCAGAAGTTCATACTCCTTTCAATAAAATATGTTACTATAAAGAACAACAGACAGCCCTTTGCTTCTTTCTCTTTAGTTCAATTCATGAGCATATGCACTATGGGGAGCCAACTGAGGTGTTTACATGTAAAACCAACCACTTTCCCTTAGCAAAGCCTAACTATTGGTATGGAAAACTTTAGCTTAAACCCCAAAGCCCTCCCAAAGCACAGGCCACATGGTCATATATTTAAATGAATCACAAGCCTGAATATCTCCTACCTCCCGAAAGTGAACGCATATGCTAATAATGATTTGGGTTTCACTTATTTTCAGAGGAAGAATTTTCCTTGCCTCCAGTAATATTTTTTCCATGAACTGTTAAATGGTACATAAAAGCCTCTCTGTGAAATGCTTTGCAACAGGCATAACTTATTTTTTATTTTTATTTCTTTTTACAGCACTATTTTTAATAGAACCAACTGGGGAAGGTGGGTAGTGGCATACGTTAGCATACAGGCACACTATTGTCTAAATCAAGAGAGGATTAATTTTTATTATTATTTTATGTAACACTTCACTGAGTAACTTAGGTTTTTTTTTCAGATAGATTAAATCTAAGAAACTCCTTAATAATAGAATAACCATGTAACAGTGTGAGGTACAGTAATCATTAGGCTAGCATGAGTTAACTAATCTTTATCAAGAGATAGTGTTTAATCAACCAAACAGTTGTGTCCTTAGCACAATAGACACTAAAATTTATTTAACATCTTTTAATGACTATTCCAAATAGTCATTAAAAACTAAAATAACCTACATAATAAAGATTTTGATCACTAAAATATGGCTGAGATTCTCTGGGTTTGAAATTACAAGTAATATTCATATGTGAAATTTGTTTTCTCTTAAGTATAAAATAGTTGGGTGTTATTCTGTGGCCTAATATTTGCCTATGATGTATCAATAGTTAGAACTGGTAAACTTTTTCAATTCAACGGAATATTTAACCTTCTAGAAGAGGCCTAGAGAGGTGAGCAAGTGCATCTTCTACTGTAGTTATACTGAAATACTTTCCATAACATCTTTCGTATATGATCAATCAACATCTGCTCACTACTTCCAGAGACAATGTATTCTATCACTGGGAAGCTCAAATTGTTAAAAACTCATTTTTTCAAGTCCCTTCTATCCATTTTTCTCTTAAAAAAATTTCCAGTGAAACAAAGGATGGATAATGCCCCATTATTTCTAATATATTATGAGTATCTTCAGGGTATGGCTGATATTTTTGCTAGACCATAGCCCCTTGCCCATTCACCATTAAGCTGAAAAGCAGTGCAAAGAGTCTCCTTTATAGACACTTTAAAAATACTAGTTGCATGACTTCTATATAAATGTCAGTGCATTTTACAAAGTCCACCGTTAACAACCTCATGCTTGTAAGACAGTCGGAAGTAAAAATAATTGGGAGTAATTTGAAATATAGACAACAGGCCTTCATAAGTTATGGATCATCATAATGATTACTTTTAGATACAAATTTGTTTTCCCAAAATACAATGAAGAATGAAGTGATAAACATGGGTCACTTACCCATGAGAAAAACTTCATAGCTTATACTGGTTGTTTCTATGATACACTATTCTGGTAACAAAGGGCTTCTCATCTACCAGTATTTTTGATACTTAAGTATAAACTTCTAGAGAGTTATATAAATTTAAGAACAGTGGTACCCAGCAATATTACTTTTATGAATGTATCCTAAGGAAACAACAGGACAAGAGCAAAATATGTGTATATAAAGATGTTCATATCAGCATTGGTTATGATCATTTAAGAAATAGAATCAAACCAAATCACCATTAATAGAAAATTTGTAAAATGAGTTACTGTAATTCCTTATGATGAAATGTTAAACAGCTAATTAAAAATGACATTGTATCTATATTTACTACCATGGAAATATAGCCATAATATACTACTAAGTGAAAAAAGTAGATAACCAAGTAAATTATATCCCATTTTTTAATACACATGCATGAAAAACATCTGGAAGGACATATGCAAAAAAATTAACTGTGAATATCACTGGGTGAGACTATCAGTGATTTTTATTTTCTGCTCTCCTAAATTTTCCGAAGTTTATAGAGTGAGTGTACATTACTTATATTTTCATTGTCTACATCATTCACTAGAAGAAAGTATATGCCAATTTAGTAAATAAATAAAATGGTAAACAAATTGAAATTTATGCAGTCACAAATATGCAAACACATATACATAAACACTTATATGTAAAACATATAAATGTTATAGCCATCAGTGGTGATTAAATTTTGCCAAGTGAACACCTTATTGAATACGTGATTAAGTCTTTTTATTAGTTCTAAGTTAAAATAGGTGTGTTACAGTGGTTGCAGAAAGGGGATTCATTTGATTTATTTTTAGTTTTTGTTACTGCAAAAATTATTTTTAAATAACAACACAAATTTTTAATATATCCATAACCCAACCCCAATCAAATGATTTTTTTTCTTTTGTCCATGTCCTGGTCTGTGTACATATTCTAGTGACCTTCTAGCCTTTGTCTATGTGCACAGTCAATTTTTATGTATTAATAATTTTATAGATAGAATTTTGCAATCTTCATTTTCATGTTACCATTTCACAAAACTCTGTTTTCTTACTTTTTTTCTTACCCCCTTGCTTTATCACTCCTATGAATATCCAATGTTAACATGGAGTATATACTTGCGCTTTTCTTCAGTTTCTTTCATGCAATTACAAACAGAAAGATGATAGATGATAGATAGATAATAGGTAGATGTTGCTTATGTTTTAAAAATATGAGATCAAGCTATATACATTTCTCTGCAGCTTCTTCTCATTTAACAACAATCATGGCTTTACCTTATTTTTATAATCTGTGAAACAAAATTGCATTGGTGAAGTTCACCGTCAGTGAGGAAGAGAGCTCTGATCTGATTACTACTCCCACCACTGAACTAACTTGCTGTGTGACTTGGAAAATAACACCTCACAATGGACCTAAGTTTCTTAATTTGAAAATAAATGGTAGGACTATATCTTTTCCAACTCTATAATTCTATGACTCATGCTTTTATCTTTTGTTTTATGGGTTATTCTTTGGCAGAGTGTCCTTCTTTAAAACTTTCCACTTAATTTCTTAAGGACAAATGATCAATAAATCTCAACTATGTGTATTTCAACTAGATTCTTCTAGGAATATTGCCAGATCCTCAATTTACATTGCTTTTAAAATATATTAATGTAATAAGTGCGTATTTTAATTGATAGAGGTGTGTAAGATATTTAAGTTCTTTGTTTTTATATGCAAAAGTGACTTTCTACGAAGCATCTCAGCTCTTTTAATAAACCTTATCGAGGAGCTTCAAGATGGTGGAAGG
Source organism: Leucopleurus acutus (assembly GCF_964270905.1). Lineage (NCBI taxonomy): Eukaryota > Metazoa > Chordata > Mammalia > Artiodactyla > Delphinidae > Leucopleurus > Leucopleurus acutus. Next base: position 81,853,142 of record NC_139152.1, on the reverse strand, counting down.
AGTAAGACATGGAGATCACCTTCCTCCCCACAAATACATCAGAAATACATCTACATGTGGAGTAACCCCTACAGAACACCTACTGAACGCTGGCAGAAGACCTCAGAGCTCCCAAAAGGCAAAAAACACCCTACATACCTGGGTAGGGCAAAAGAAAAAAGAAAATGCAGAGACAAAAGAATAGGGACTGGACCCGCACCAGTGGGAGGGAGCGGTGAAGGAGGAAAGGTTTCCACACACTGGAAGCCCCTTCGTGGGCGGAGACTGTGGGTGGCAGAGCGGGGAAGCTTCAGAGCCACGGAGGAGAGCACAACAACAGGGGTGCGGAGGGCAAAGTGGAGAGATTCCCACACAGAGGATCGGTGCCGACCGGCACTCACCAGCCCGAGAGGCTTGTCTGCTCACCCGCCAGGGCGCGCAGGGGCTGGGAGCTGAGGCTCGGGCTTCGGAGGTCGGTCCCCAGGAGAGGACTGGGGTTGGCTGCGTGAACACAGCCTGAAGGGGTCTAGTGCACCACTGCTAGTCGGGAGGCAGTTGGGGAAAAAGTCTGGAGCTGGCGAAGAGGCAAGAGACTTTTTTTGCGTCTTTGTTTCCTGGTGCGCGAGGAGAGGGGATTAAGAAGAGTGCCACTTAAAGGAGCTCCAGAGACGGGCGCAAGCCGCAGCTATCAGCACGGACCCCATAGACGGGCATGGTATATGATAAGGTGGCTGTTGCCGCCACCAAGAAGCCTGTGTGCAAGCAGAGGTCACTGTCCACACCTCCCCTCCTGGGAGCCTGTGCAGCCCGCCACTGCCAGGGTCCCATGATCGAGGGACGACTTACCTGGGAGAACTTCCGCACAGCGTGCCTCAGGCTGGTGCAAGGTCATGCCTGCCTCGGCCGCTGCAGGCTCGACAAGCATTCCGTACCCTTCCTTTCCCCGGCCTGAGTGAGCCAGAGCCCCTGAATCAGCTGCTACGTTAACCCCGTCCTGTCTCGGCAGGAAACAGACACCCTCATGTGACCTCCACGCAGAGGAGGGGCCAAATCCAAAGCTGAAGCCCAGGAGCTGTGCCAACAAAGAAGAGAAAGGGAAATCTCTCCCAGCAGCCTCAGGAGCAGCGGATTAAATCTCCACAATCAACTTGATGTACCCTGCATCGGTGGAATACCTGAATAGACAACGAATCATCCCAAACTGAGGCAGTGGACTTTGGGAGCAACAATATATTTTTTCCTTCTTCTATTTTTGTTAGTGTGTATGCGTATACTTCTGTGTGTGATTTTGTCTATATAGCTTTGCTTTTACCATTTCATTTGTCCTAGTGTTCTGTCTGTACTTTTTTTTTTTTTAGTATAGTTTTTAGTGCTTGTTATCATTGGTAGATTTGTTTTTTGGTTTGGTTGCTCTCTTTCTTTCTTTTTTTAAATTACTTTTTAAATTTTTTAATTTTTAATTATTTTTTATTTTAATAATGTTATTTTATTTTATATTCTTCTTTCTTTCTTTCTTTCTTTCTTTCTCCCTTTTATTCTGAGACGTGTGGATGACAGGCTCTTGGTGCTTCGACCAGTCATCAGGCCTGTGCCTCTGAGGTGGGAGAGCCGAGTTCAGGACATTGGTCCACCAGAGACTTCCCAGCTCCAAGTAATATCAAATGGCGAAAATCTCCTAGAGATCTCCATCTCAATGCTAAGACCCAGCTGCACTCAACGACTAGCCAGCTACAGTGCTGGACACCCTATTGCAAAAACTAGTAAGACAGGAACACAACCCCACCCATTAGCAGAGAGGCTGCCTAAAATAATAATAAGGTCACAGACAGCCCAAAACACAACACCAGACATGGACGTGCCCACCAGAAAGACAAGATCCAGCCTCATACACCAGAACACAGGCACTAGTTCCCTCCATCAGGAAGCCTATACAACCCACTGAACCAACCTTAGCCACTGGGGACAGACACCAAAAACAACGGGAAATACGAACCTGCAGCCTGCGAAAAGGAGACCCCAAACACAGTAAGTGAAGCAAAATGAGAAGACAGAGAAACACACAGCAGATGAAGGAGCAAGGTAAAAACCCACCAGAACACACAAATGAAGAGGAAATAGGCAGTCTACCTGAAAAAGAATTCAGAATAATGATAGTAAAGATGATCCAAAATCTTGGAAATAGAGTGGAGAAAATACAAGAAACGTTTAACAAGGACCTAGAAGAACTAAAGAGCACAGAAACAATGAAGAACAACAATACATGAAATTGAAAATTCTCTAGAAGGAATCAATAGCACAATAACTGAGGCACAAGACGAATAAGTGACCTGGAATAAAATAGTGGAAATAACTACCACAGAGCACAATAAAGAAAAAAGAATGAAAAGAATTGAGGGACAGTCTCAGGGACCTCTGGGACAACATTAAACACACCAACATTCGAATTATAGGGGTCCCAGAAGAAGAGAAAAAGAAGGGGACTGAGAAAATATTTGAAGAGATTATAGTTGAAAACTTCCCTAATATGGGAAAGGAAATAGTTAATCAAGTCCCAGAAGCACAGAGACTCCCATACAGGATAAATCCAAGGAGAAGCATGCCAAGACACATATTAATCAAACTATCAAAAATTAAACACCAAGAAAAAATATTAAAAGCAGCAAGGGAAAAACAACAAATAACATACAAGGGAATCCCCATAAGGATAACAGCTGATCTTTCAGGAGAAACTCTGCAAGCCAGAAGGCAGTTCCAGTATATATTTAAAGTGATGAAGGAGAAAAACCTACAACCAAGATTACTCTACCCAGCAAGGATCTCATTTACATTTGATGAAGATATTAAAACCTTTACAGACAAGCAAAAGCTAACAGAATACAGTACCACCAAACCAGCTTTACAACAAATGCTAAAGGAACTTCTCTACGCAACAAACACAAGAGAAGGAAAAGACCTACAATAACAAACCCAAAACAATTAAGAAGATCGTAGTAGGAACATACATATCAATAATTACCTTAAATGTAAATGAATTAAATTCTCCAACCAAAAGACATAGACTAGCTGAATGGATACAAAAACAAGACCTGTATATATGCTGTCTACAAGAGACCCACTTCAGGCCTAGGGACACATACAGACTGAAAGTGAGGGGATGGAAAAAGATATTCCATGCAAATGGAAATCAAAAGAAAGCTGGAGTAGCAATTCTTATATCAGTCAACATAATTTTAAAATAAAGACTATTACAAGAGACAAAGAAGGACACTACGTAATGATCAAGGGACCAATCCAAGAAGAAGATATAACAATTGTAAATATCTATACACCCAACATAGGAGGATCTCAATACATAAGGCAACTACTAACAACCTTAAAAGGGGAAATCGAAGGTAACACAATCATAGTAGGGGAACTTAACACCCCACTTTCACCAATGGACAGATCAACCAAAATGAAAATAAATGAGGAAACACAAGCTTTAAATGATACATTAAACAAGATGGACTTAATTGATATTTATGGGACATTCCATCCAAAAAAAACATAATACACTTTCTTTTCAAGTACTCATGGAACATTCTCCAGGATAGATCATATCCTGGGTCACAAATCAAGCCTTGGTAAATTTAAGAAAATTGAAATCATATTAAGTATCTTTCTGACCACAATGCTATGAGACTAGATATCAATTACAGGAAGAAATCTGTGAAAAAATAAAACACATGGAGGCTAAACAATACACTGCTTGATAACCAAGAGATCACTGAAAAAATCAAAGAGGAAATAAAGAAAATACCTAAAAACAAATGACAATGAAAACACTATGACCCAAAACCAATGGGATACAGCAAAAGCAGTTCTAAGAGGGAAGTTTATAGCAATACAATCCTACCTTAAGAAACAGGAAACATCTCGAATAAACAACCTAACTTTGCATCTAAAGCAATTAGAGAAAGAACAAAAAACCCCCAAAGTTAGCAGAAGGAAAAAAATCATAAAGATCACATCAGAAATAAATGAAAAAGAAATGAAGGAAACGATAGCAAAGATCAATAAAACTAAAAGCTGGCTCTTTGAGAAGGTAAACAAAATTGATAAACCATTAGCCAGACTCATCAAGAAAAAAAGGGAGAAGACTCAAATCAATAGAATTAGAAATGAAAAAGGAGAAGTAACAACTGACATTGCCGAAATACAACGGATCATGAGAGATTGCTACAAGCAACTATATGCCAATAAAATGGGCAACCTAGAAGAAATGGACAAATACTTAGAAAAGCACAACCTTCTGAGACTGAACCAGGCAGAAAGAGAAAATATGAACAGACCAATCACAAGCACTGAAATTGAAACTGTGATTAAAAATCTTCCAACAAACAAAAGCGCAGGACCAGATGGCTTTACAGGAAAATTCTGTCAAACATTTAGAGAAGAGCTAACACCTATCCTTCTCAAACTCTTTGGAAATATAACAGAGAGAGGAACACTCCCAAAGTCATTCTATGAGGTCACCATCACCCTGATAGCAAAACCAGACAGGGATGTCACAAAGAAACAAAACTACAAGCCAATATCACTGATGAATATTCTTGCAAAAATCCTCAACAAAATATTAGCAAACAGAATCCAACAGCACATTAAAAGGATCATACAGCATAATCAAGTGGGTTTATCCCAGGAATGCAAGGATTCTTCAATATATGCAAATCAATCAATGTGATACACCATTTTAACAAACTGAAGGATAAAAACCATATGATCATCTCAATAGATGCAGAAAAAGCTTTTGACAAAATTCAATACCCATTTATGATAAAAACCCTCCAGAAAGTAGGTGTAGACGGAACTCTCCTCAACATAATAAAGGCCATATCTGACAAACCCACAGCCAACATCGTTCTCAGTGATGAAAAACTGAAACCATTTCCACTAAGATCAGGAACAAGACAATGTTGCCCATTCTCACCACTTTTATTCTACAGAGTTTTGGAAGTTTCAGCCACAGCAGTCAGAGAAGAAAAAGAAATGAAAGGAATCCAAATCAAAAAAGAAGAAGTAAAGCTGTCACTCTTTGCAGATGACATGATACTCTACACAGAGAATCCTAAAGATGCTACCAGAAAAATACTAGAGCTAATCAATGAATTTGGTAAAGTAGCAGCATACAAAATTAATACACAGAAATCTCTTGCATTCCTATAAACTAATGATGAAAAATCTGAAAGTGTGAAATTAAGGAAACACTCCCATTTAGCATTGCAACAAAAAGAATAAAATACCTAGGAATAAACCTACTTATTGAGACAAAAGACCTGTATGCAGAAAACTATAAGACACTGATGAAAGAAATTAAAGATGATACAAACAGATGGAGAGACATATACCATATCTTGGATTTGAAGAATCAACATTATGAAATTGACTCTACTACCCAAAGCAATCTACAGATTCAGTGCAATCCCTATCAAACTACCTTGGCATTTTTCACAGAACTGGAACACAAAAGTTCACAATTTGTATGGAAACACAAAAGACCGTGAATAGTCAAAGCAATCTTGAGAAAGAAAAATGAAGCTGGAGGTATCAGGCTCCCTGACTTCAGACTATACTACAAAGCTACAGTAATCGAGACAGTATGGTACTGGCACAAAAACAGTAATATAGATCAATGGAATAGGATAGAAAGCCCAGAGATAAACCCACACACTTATGGTCACTTTTTTTTTTTGACAAAGGAGGCAAGAATATGCAGTGTAGAAAGACAGCCTCTTCAATAAGTGGTGCTGGGAAAACTGGACAGCTACATGTAAAAAATGAAATTAGAACACTCCCTAACAACATACACAAAAAGAAACTCAAAATGGATTAAAGACCTAAATGGAAGGCCAGACACTGTAAAACTCTTAGAGGAAAAATAGGCAGAACACTCTGACGTAAATCACAGCAAGATCCTTTTTGACCCACCTCGCAGAGAAATGGAAATAAAAATAAACAAATGGGACCTAAGGAAACTTAAAAGCTTTTGCACAGCAAAGGAAAACATAAACAAGAGGAAAAGACAACCCTCTGAATGGGAGAAAATATTTGCAAATGAAGCAACTGACAAAGGATTAATCTCCAAAATTTACATGCAGCTCAATATCAGAAAAACAAACAACCCAATCCAAAAATGGACAGAAGTCCTAAATAGACATTTCTCCAAAGAAGATATACAGATGGCCAAGAGGCACATGAAAGTATGCTCAACATCACTAATCGTTAGAGAAATGCAAATCAAAACTACAATGAGGTATCACCCCACAGCAGTCCGAATGGCCATCATCAAAAAATGTACAAACAATAAATTCTGGAGAGGGTGTGGAGAAAATGGAACCCTCTTGCACTGTTGGTGGGAATGTAAATTGATACAGCCACTATGGAGAACAGTTTGGAGGTTCCTTAAAAAACTAAAAGTAAAACTACCATATGACCCAGTAATCCCACTACTGGGCATATACCCTGAGAAAACCGTAATTCAAAAAGAGTCATGTACCACAATGTTCGTTGCAGCTTTATTTACAATAGCCAGTACATGGATGCAACCTAAGTGTCCATCGACAAATGAATGGATAAAGAAGATGTGGCACGTGTGTAAGTGGAATATTACTCAGCCATAAAAAGAAACGAAATTGAGTTATTTGTAGTGATGTGGATGGACCTAGAGTCTGTCATACAGAGTGAAGTAAGTCAGAAAGAGAAAAACAATTACTGTATGTTAACACATATATATGGAATCTAAAAAAAAAAAAAAATGGTAATGAAGAACCTAGAGGCAGGACTGGAATAAAGATGCAGACCTACTTCATAACGGACTTGAGGATGCGGGGAAGGGGAAGGGGAAGCTGGGACGAAATGAGAGAGTGGCATGGACATATATACACTACCAAATGTAAAACCGATAGCTAGTGGGAAGCAGCCGCATAGCACAGGGAGATCAGCTCAGTGCTTTGTGACCACCTAGAGGGGTGGGATAGGGAGGGTGGGAGGGAGGGAGATGCAAGAGGGAAGAGATATGGGGATATATTTATATGATATATGATTCACTTTGTTATAACGCAGAAACTAACACACCGTTGTAAAGCAGTTATACTCCAATAAAAAGAAAAAAAAAAAAAAAGAAACCTGAAGGAGAAGGAGAGAGAGAACATGACAGTTTGGAATACTCTGTGTGGTTCCCCTGGCCTAGCGCAGTAGTTCTTGAACTTTCTGGTGTTGGGACCCCTTTATAGTGTTAAAAACTATTCGGGACCCTGAGAAGATTTTGTTTATGTGGGCCATATCTATGGATATTTATTGTAAAACACTGAGTTAAAAGTAAAAATTTTAAATGTGTTTATTAATTTAAAATAATAATAATAAGCTGAATAGTTACGAACATCAATAACGTATCTTTTATGAGTATTAAATGCATTTTCCAAAACAAAAAATAAATAAATAAAAACCTTATGTTGATTTATAGGAGGCTTAAATGACTAGCCGAAATCATGTGCATTTTAGTGATGTGAATGGGAATAAATGCAGAATTTCTGATAACTGTACTTTGCCTGCTTCTTGAATCCACTAAGCTTCTTCTAAGAATCTTTATGGCAAAAAAGTAGTTAGTATTTCAATAGTGTATACTTTTCATTAGGTTGCAGGTTCGGACCCAGTTCTCACCGTTGCCCATTTCTTACCCACTGACTTGGCTTGAGCCAACTGGTCAGGCAACACCCCCACACACACACAGGTTCCTGAACTTTGGCTTGCCCCCAAATCTAAGCAGGCACTAAAATGCAGACCGTTTTTCGTTAATAGTTGATTCCAAATCGGCTGACCACAGAAACTTTTCCTCTGATACCATCCTGCTCATGCTGTCTGCTCAGCCCCACCAGCTTGCTCTACTTCCCCTCAACATTCCTGCTAGTCCTGCTTACCTCTCCCTATAAAAGCAAAGCCCTTTTTCTGTTTGGCTTTGGAATGCCTAAAACCCTAAGGGAGGAGCGTTCTCCCTATTGTAAGTCTTTTTAAGTCTCTCCTTGCCTAAGTATGGATTTGTTTTTATTTGACAGTACTAAAAATTTCTTAGACCTGTCTCGGTTCACCTTTTAACTTCTCAGCCAGTTTCCTTTTCCTCTTTTAGAGTTAATTTGACCATAAAGGGTGTTTCCTCAGTATTGTTCCTTAGACTATATACTTAGAGATTTTCTCTGGGTAGCCATTGTTTTGAAAAATGTGTATATACTTGTATGTATGTGTACGTGACATGTGAATTGTATTCCTAAAATAATCAGAATTGAATATGTGACATAATTACATATGTGAGATATATACAGATTGATTTCTGTATCCATGTCTGATGCAATTCTGTATCAACCAAGAATTTCCTTAGAAAATTCCACCATTATCTCTTCATATCACACCAAATGTGCGTAATTATAAAACATAAGTGAAATACTAAAGTGTATTTTTTAACATAAGTGTTAACATACAGTACCAAATACCTTAACACTTACTGTTGCTGACATATGAAATGCTTGTTATAGTGACACTGAACCTTTATTATAAGAATAGAAGAATTCCTTACCTCATTTTCTCTATCCATTGACCCATCGATGGACATTTAGTTTGTTTCGGCATCTTGGCTATTGTGTATAATGCTACAATGAACATGAGAGTTCAGATACCTGCTGAGATTCTGATTTCAATTCTTTTGGATAAATACCCAGAAGTGGGATTGCTGTTATCATGTGGTAGTTCTATTGATACTTTTAATATTTTGAGGAACTTCTATGCTGTTTTTCATAGCAGCTGTACCATTTTACATTCCCACCAACACTGTACAAGGGTTCCAATTTCTTCACATCCTCACCAACACTTATCTTTCTTCTTTTTGATAATAGCCATCCTAATGGATGTGAGGTGATATCTCATTGTAGTTTTGATTTGCATTTCCCTGATAAGTGATATTGAGCATCTTTTCATGAACCTGTTGGCCTGGAGGGCATTATGCTGAGTAAAATAAGCCAGTCACAGAAGGACAAATACTGCAATACCAATTTTTTAATGTCTTAGTCCGTTCAGGCTGCTCTAACAGAATACTATAGACTGGGTGACTTATAGACAACAGGAATTTATTTCTCACAGTTCTAGAGGCAGGAAGTCCAAGATCATGGTGCCGGCAGATTGAGTGTCTGGTGAAAGCCTGCTTCCCAGTTCATGCAACTGTCTTTTTGCTGTGCCTTCACATGGCAGAAAGGGGCAAGGGAGCTCCAGTCTCTTTTACAAGGGCACTAATCCCATTCATGGGGGTTCTGCCGTCATGACCTGATAACTTCCTAAAGGCTCCACCTCCAGATACCATCACACTGGGATTAGATTTCAATATATGAATTCTGGAGGGCACAAACCTTCAATCTATAGCATAAGAGTTATCTAAAATAGTCAAACTCATAGAAACAGAGGGTAGAATGGTGGGTGCCAGCTGGGGGCAGGGGGAAATGGACAGTTGCTGTTTAAGGAGTATAAAATGTTAGTTATCCAAGATGTGTAAATTGTAGAGGTCTGCTTTACAGCATTGTGCCTATAGTTAACAATATTGTATTGTGAACTTGAAAATTTTTTAAGAGAGGGTAGATTTCTTGTTAAATGTTCTTACCATAATAGAAGACAAAAACAAAGAATAAAGGAAAAAAAACAGGACTCTATTACCCTGTGCATTCACAACAAAAATTTCTTCTATGTGAGCTTCTCAAGCATTTAAATAAGCCATTTGTACCTGGTATGTACTCGTGTTCTTTTTTCAGTGGAATAAGTGCTTGTAGTCTTCCTAGTGTTACTTAGAGTAGGATTCTGTATATTTACACGCTGCATATCTTCAAAAAAGACTTGAGAAGACTTATGATAAAATATATAATTTTAGTAAAACAAAACCCCATTAAAACAATAGCAGGGCTTCCCTGGTGGCGCAGGGGTTAAGAATCTGCCTGCCAATGCAGGGGACACGGGTTCAAGCCCTGGTCTGGGAAGATCCCACATGCCATGGAGCAACTAAGCCCGTGAGCCACAACTACTGAGCCTGCGCGTCTGGAGCCTGTGCTCCACAACGGGAGAGGCCGTGACAGTGAGAGGCCCGCGCACCATAATGAAGAGTGGCCTCTGCTCGCCACAACTGGAGAAAGCCCTTGCACAGAAACGAAGACCCAACACAGCCAAAAATAAATAAATAAATTTTAAAAAAACAATAGCAAAAGTGAACTAGATAGTTTAAAAGAGGAAAAAAAAAATCTTAAGGGAAAAAAGAGAGAGAAAATATTCCAAAAAACCTAAATGAAGGAAAATGATTGAGACAAAGCATACAACTTGCCTCTGAGTTTCTTGGCAACCAAGACAAAAGTGGGCTACAAAACTGTCATTATAAGGCATATTTTCAAGGCGTGTAGAGAAAAGAACTCTTTCTTACCTTGAAGCTCTAGTAGGAATTTCCCCCATGCGTCATTTTATAAAAGATATACAACTAGATTAGGAACAATGCTTTCGTTAGAATGCAGGAAAAGGGGGGAGTATTCTACCTATGACTTATACATAGCCAGGTGTACAGTGATAAGGTAGTACCTCTGTACAGACCTTTCTACTGGGGAGTTCTAGCTGCCTCCATGATATAAACAAGCACATGTTCTAGAATATCAATGTTGTTTTTTCTTACCCTTTCAAAAAATGCCCGCTTTTTTTAACCTGTTCTATGTGTTAATGACTTGAGTATCAGGATTTGAGGAGTATGTAATAAAATTACAAGCACTATCTAAAATTTTATGTGACAGTGAGGTTGGAGAGCTACTCATCGTATGTGAAGGAGTATGAAATATGGCAACAGAAAACGTAAGAGTCCCAGTTCCATCCCTTACTGGTTGTGTGACCTTGGACAATTACTTCATCATTCTGAGCCTTCGTTATGTTATTCTTTAAAATGAGAATAATAATAAATGTCTTCTTGTTATAATCAAATGAGATAATTTATATGAAAGTACTTGTAAACTGTAAAGGTCTGTTAGTTATTATGATGTTACCTTTCTAGAAAGCTCTTCAACTTTTAAATTAGAGGTCACTGTGTTCATTCTTCCCTCCAGGCAAGTGAATGTAGTTTATAAGCACTCAATAAAATAGTCGCTTTATATCCACACATAGACCATTCCCCCTCTAGAAGGTTTCTTAAAATAAATAAATGGGCTTTTCTTCTTGAAGTGACCAGTAAAATAGATTTTCTAGTTCATTTTTATATATTAAAAATTTGTGTACTTTATGAGCAAAATAAATAAGGCCATTTCCCCCACTAATAAAAACAGGAACAGGAAGAAATTCCAGGACAGTGAACTAAGATCAAGTATGTTTGCATATGCCTGGTTACAGCATAATTATTGACAGTTTGATTGTTTTTCAACCTACAGTCAAACTCTCCTCAACAAATTTGATAGCGTAGGCAGTAAATTATTTTTTAAATGGTTATGCTGGCAACTGGTTATAATATGGAGCTTAGAGAGCCTGAAGGCAGGCAGGCCAGATATGCTGCTGTCACAGTCATCTAGACCCAAGGGAAATTGACAGTCTAGACACAGGTTTTAGCTATAGGAAAATGGGAAGGAGTGTCTGTTTGAATGTCCATTGTTTACTGATATTTAACCCTTTTTGAGTCACCAATTGCTTTGAGAGTCTGATGGAAAAAATGAGGCGTCTTGCAGGAAAAAAGCAAATACACTTTATTTTTATTTTATTTTTATAACATCTTTATTGGAGTATAATTGCTTTACAATGGTGTGTTAGTTTCTGCTTTATAACAAAGTGTATCAGCTATACATATATATATATATATATATATATATATATATATATATATATATCCCCATATCTCCTCCCTCTTGCATCTCCCTCCCACCTTCCCTATCCCACCCCTCTAGGTGGTCACAAAGCACCGAGCTGATCTCCTATGTGGCTGCTTCCCACTAGCTATCTATTCTACATTGGGTAGTATATATAAGTCCATGCCATTCTCTCACTTCGTCCCAGCTTACCCTTCCCCCTCCCCGTGTCCTCAAGTCCATTCTCTACGTCTGCGTCTTTATTCCTGTCATGCCCCTAGGTTCGTCAGAACCACTTTTTTTTTTTTTGATTCCATATATATGTGTTAACATACAGTAATTCTTTTTCTCTTTCTGACTTACTTCACTCTGTATGACACTCCAGGTCACTCTAGGTAGTGAGGTCCATCCACCTCACTACAAAAAACTCTATTTTGTTTTTTTCTATGGCTGAGTAATATTCCATTGTATATATGTGCCACATCTTCTTTATCCATTCATCTGTCGATGGTCACTTAGGCTGCTTCCATGTCCTGGCTATTGTAAATAGTGCTGTGATGAACATTGTGCTACATGACTCTTTTTGAATTATGGTTTTCTCAGGGTATATGCCCAGTAGTGGGATTGCTGGGTCGCACGGTAGTTCTGTTTGTAGTTTTTTAAGGAACTTCCAAACTGTTCTCCATAGTGGCTGTATCAATTTACATTCCCACCAACAGTGCAAAAGGATTCCCTTTTCTCCACACCCTCTCCAGCATTTGTTGTTTGTAGATTTTTTGATGATGGCCATTCTGACGCGTGTGAGGTGATACCTCATTGTAGTTTTGATTTGCATTTCTCTAATGATAAGTGATGTTGAGCATCCTTTCATGTGTTCGTTGGCAATCTGTATGTCTTCTTTGGAGAAATGTCTATTTAGGTCTTCTGGCCATTTTTGGATTGGGTTGTATGTTTTTTTGTTATTGAGCTGCATGAGCTGCTTGTAAATTTTGGAGATTAATCCTCTGTCAGTTGCTTCGTTTGCAAATATTTTCTCCCATTCTGAGGGTTGTCTTTTCGTCTTTTTTATGTTTTCCTTTGCTGTGCAAAAGCTTTTAAGTTTCATTAAGTCCCATTTGTTTATTTTTGTTTTTATTTCCATTTCTCTCAGAGGTGGGTCAAAAAGGATCTTGCTGTGATTTATGTCATAGAGTGTTCTGCCTATGTTTTCCTCTAAGAGTTTTATAGTGTCTGGCCTTATATTTAGGTCTTTAATCCATTTTGAGTTTCTTTTTGTGTATGATGTTAGGGAATGTTCTAACTGCAAATACACTTTAAAAGAAAATGTTTTGTTTTCAATCTCTTCCATATGTATATGTATATGTATGTGTGTGTAGATATATGTGTACAAACACATATCCATCTTGAGGGAGGATAAAAGCTGGTAGGCAAGGGAAATGTAGACATTAATGAAAAATTACCAGTTTAAAAAAAGATTTTCCAAACTCTTGAGAGTACTCCAGACTTTGAATTTCCAGAGTTGAAAGTTTTCATAGGCATGATTAGTGCTAAAAATATCACCAAAGTCTCTCAGAGAAAGATATAGAGCCTCTGTTCCATTTGGGAATATCTGAGCATGAGTTCCTATCTTAAATAAACATCAGACATAGTCTAGATTTGGAAAAGGATTAAATGGAACATTTCAAATTATGAGATGTCAAGTAAGAGAATTTCAGTGTGCTTAGGTTTGGTATCTCCAATACAAATTTAAGTTAAGATATATTTTATCTGCTCATGTATTCCTGAGTCAAATGTGGTTTTATGCACATTTTTGGTACAGTGATACAAAGACATGGGGATATGCCAGGCTTATTCAAATTCCTGTGTGCTAACTATGGTTTCCTTAAACCTGTGTGATCTTTATATCCTGAATTTCTTTACTGATCACCTGTATTCTCAGTTTTAAGATTTCAGACTGAAGAAAACTTTTAAAATTCATCATTTTTACTTTTTTTTTAATGCTGAGAAATTTTCTTCCTAAAGATTTTAATTTGAAATATATATGTATTCTTTCCCCCATTTTATCCCTCTATTTTAAGCTCTTTTACAAATAGTAGCATATTCTACACACTGTTCTTCCTCTTACTTTTTAACCCATTAATTTAAATTAATGGAGATTATTCCATAACGGAACATAGAATACTTCCTGGTACTTAGTTGTATGAATGTAGCACAATTTATTTAACTGTCTCCCTATTGATAGGGATTGTTTACAGTATGTTGTTATTATAAACAATGCTGCAGTGAATAACCTTGTTTCTTTACACTTGCAGACATATATCTGATGGATAAATTCCTAAAAGTTAATTTGTTGGTTCAGTGTGCATGTGTATTTGTACTTTTGATAAGTATTGCCACATTGCCTTTCTTAGGGGTTATAATGATTTACCTCAACACCAGCAATAAAAGGAAGTCTGTTGTGTCCTGACCGATACATACAGTGTTATCAAACTTCTGGACTTTTACCTACTTGGCAGGTGAAAAATAGTACCTCTGTGCCAATTCTTGTATTATGAGTGAAGTTGAGCTTCTTTTCATATGCTTAAGTTTCATTTATATTTACTTTTCTCTTTGAACTATCTGTTCATATCCTTTGCCCATTTTAGGGGGTGTTGTTACTCTGTTTCTATTGATTTGAAGGAGTTTTTATTATTAGGCATACATCTCAGTGTATTTGACAAAGTTGCAACTACCTTTCCCCAGTTTTTTATTTATCTTATGACCTAACTTGCCATAGAGAAATTTTAAATTATTTTGTAATTGATTTAATCAAGCTTTTAAAAAAGTAATGATTTCAAAGTTTTGTGTTTTATTAGGAAAGCCTCTGTCACAATGACAATGTCTAAGAATCTTTGTATCGTTTCTTCTAGTATTTTTAACATTTTGGTGTTTCTGTATTTGATCTGTATGTAATTTTCTCTTATACAAGGAATGAGGTATGGATCAAACTTTATTTTTTTCTTTTTATTTATTTATTTATTTTTTGCAGTACGCGGGCCTCTCACTGTTGTGGCCTCTCCCGTTGCGGAGCACAGGCTCCGGACGCACAGGTCCAGCAGCCATGGCTCACGGGCCCAGCCGCTCCGCGGCATGTGGGATCTTCCCGGACGGCGGCACGAACCCGAGTCCCCTGCATCGGCAGGCGGACTCTCAACCACTGGGCCACCAGGGAAGCCCGGTGGGAGAGTTTTTAAGAGCGGGGTGAGCTAGTGGAAAAGTACTGAAGGACAGTTAAGGGGGAGGTTGCTCAATGTAATTGGGCCATCTGTGTTTGCTAATTGATACTTATTGAATAAGGCTCCTATCCTCCCATAGGCTCTGGGAGATAGGGGCAATATCTTTTTTGATGTCTACATTTCAAAGGGATGGCTTGCAACTCCTTGAGAAAGACATTCCTGGGTTGTAAAACCAGCAAGAGACTGGGAGAAGATTTACATCTCAAAGGGGCAGAGAAAGAACTTAAAATTTTGAGTTTTCTAAAGCAAGTGCTCCAAGAAAAGGGAGATTGGGGCTTATAGGAAGAAACATGTCTAAAGTTTAGTCAAGCTGATCAGAACATTAACCCACAGTGGCTCTTCAGTGGTAACTCATTCATAATTCATTCGGTAACTCATTCTGCCTGTAACTACCAGATCTCTCATGGGGATTCTCTTCCTTGAGAGTCATCTGATTACTCGGGACATTTCCACATGATCTTCTATATTTTTCAGTCAAGTTGAGTTAGAGGAATCACACTACTAAGTACAATGTTTTCATGTGATTTCATGTTTACATACATGTGTTTACATACATGGGCCAGAAAATGCCTAGGAGGTGCAAGTACTCACGGACCTTTCACATGCTATGGTATTTTGCATCAGGTTTCACGGGACTCTTACTAACTCTTAATTATAAGAGAAATAATTAACTTTCTGGAAGCACTTAATATGAGCCAGTCACTGTTCTAAGCTCCTTACTTATATTAAGTCACAAATCCTCACAAATACTCTATGAGATGGTTATTACCTTCACTTTATAGACTACAAAACAGAGGAGCAGAGAGATTAAGTAACTTGCCCAAAGTCATTTAAACAGAAGCAATGAGATTTAAAGCCAGTCTGATTCCAGACCCCAAGATCTTAACTTCTGTGTTAAAATACTAGGCTCCTTACTTCTGAAACTGCAGGCAGTGGGTCAGAACCAGCAACTGCAGAGGCTCCTGGGCCTGACTACCATTGTGGCAGCCACTTAGCAGAAAATCTCATAATAGTCTTCTGTGAATTAGTAATCAGATACTTTTCATAAAGCACTGTGAAAGAATTCAATAAAGACACATAGGGAAATTAAAATAAGTCATTTTACTGTATCATAATTCAGAGGACTTAGGTGGAAACGTCTGTCAAGGTCAGGGAAATAGAAGAATCCTGGGGGAGGAAAGGTGAGAAAAATGATTTTTAAAAAAATTCAAAAAGCAAAAGTTAGAAGGAGAGCATCCTCTTTTTCTGAACAGCTTTGAAATGTTCATCTTAGCATCCTGGTGTTAATACGGCTTTTAGGGCAGAATGCTAGATAGTCCCTTCACCTCTCTGGAGTCTGTTTACATGTTGCAGGACATGATGACTAAAGGTTCCTTTTTCTTCTTGTCACCTGAGCCCTCATCTTTGAACTCTTGTCTTATCACTGGGCTTGGGCAATAGTATATAGAGAAGGAAAAATAGAGATTGGGATTCAATTGAAGATCCATTGCTTATTAGATGAGGCATCTTGGGCAAGACACAAATGCATTATAAGCCTCAGTTTTCTCATCTGTATAATGGAGAAAACTTCTTTAGAGCTGTCATAAGGAAAAAAGTGCCACTTGCACGTAATCATTCAACATTATGAATACTGATGTGCTTTGGCAAACTTCCAGTCATCTTCTGCTGAAGAGCTCAGTGCAAAGCAGGAAGAGATTGGAACCAGGGAACAGGTCTATTTTCTAGGGCTGTAGAAACAGCTGTCTGTGGACTTTATAGTGGTAGATGATGAACAAAAAGGATCACATGGTCAAGGAAAGGAAAAAGCAACCTAAGGTTATAGTCAGTATTAAGTCCATCTTAAGGAAGTTGAAGATAGTAAGAGGAGAAAGGAAACGTAGCAGAATTCAGGTAATCGAAATGAACATGAACCAGATTTTGAGAAACAATTTATATAAGTATTGGAGCCCAGCTTTAGGTTTGGACTCTGTTCACCAGGGAGGAGAACTAGTAACTCCAAGGCATCAAGAGTTCAAGAAAATTTAGCAGGTTCTCACGATAGAAGCTCAAAGAATCCCCTTTATAAGACTGCTGCACTGGGTAGAGTGAGTCATGTTGTTTAGGGAGAGGGGAGGATGAGAGGGACAGGACCATGAGGGTGGAGAGGCTAATAACATAGCTTTTTTGGCTTCTGTAACAGAGACCCAAATTCATAGTGGCTTAAACAAGATAAAATTTACTTCTCTTTCACATTAAAGGCTAGATCAGTCATCTAAGGTGAAATGGCAACTCCAAAATCATCATAGCCCATGTTCTTTCTGTCTGTTCTGCCAACTTTAACATATAGTTTTCACCTTTGACCTGAGATAATGTCTCCAGCTTTCACCATCCCATCCACATTCCAACAATGAGCAGGGAAAAGGACTGCATCTTTATTTTAAGGTCAGGACCCAAAGTTGGACACTTCATTTCCCTTCATGTGCCATTGGACAGAACTTAATCACATGGCCACACTGACGCCGAAAACTCAGCCTCTGTGCACCAGTGCCAAACTGAATCTCAGAGACAGAGTTTTGGGTGAAGTAGAAAAGAATAGCTTTATTGCTTTGCCAGGCAAAGGGGGACACAGCAGGCTGGTGCCCCTCAAAACTGTGTGTCCGGGCTTCCCTGGTGGCGCAGTGGCTGAGAGTCTGCCTGCCGATGCAGGGGACGAGGGTTCGTGCCCCGGTCCGGGAAGATCCCTTATGCCGCGGAGCGGCTGGGCCCGTGAGCCATGGCAGCTGAGCCTGCGCGTCCGGAGCCTGTGCTCCGCAGTGGGAGAGGCCATGACAGTGAGGGGCCCGCGTACCGCAAAAAAAAAAAAAAAAAAAAAAAAAAACTGTGTGTCCCAGCCCAGGGAGATTCTGTGAGGAGTTTTACAGCAATGGGTGGGGTTGCTGATAAGGATCAGGGTGTGTGCTGGGCCTGCACTCCTTTTATCTGGCCTCAGGTGGTCTCCTGATGAGCTTCTTGAGGTTATCAAACTGTGATCTCCTCTGGAATGAAGAATGCTAACATCTTCCATTTGTTGGGGGTTTTAGTTCTGTAAAGAGCTCAAAGGTATTGTTATGTGTATCCCTTGAGTGGGAACGAGGACCCTGTCCCAAGGCTGCACTATTGTTTCTTGGCTGCTCCTCCCTTGTCTCTGCATCACCTCTCTTCCCTGATTAGCAACTGTTCGAATCTTCCCTCTGGAACTTGGGGAAGGTCATGGAGTCTAGAGTCCATTCCCTACAAACAAGAACGGGGGGGGGGACATGGAAAGACTTCCATTCCCAGGAGCCCCACAGGGTCCTGCTCCATTTCAGTTCCTCTGTAATAAGACGCTAAAAACAGATGAACTATATTCAATAATTAATGTTCAATATTTTATCTTACTTGGAAATGACCTGGATATTCAGTAAACTTCCATCCTTTAATTCAACTTAGCAAAATTCTAAAGTTTCAACTACCAAAAGATTTTGAAAGCTATTTTTAAGTATACATACCATAAAACATAATTATTACACCTAGAAACTCATCTTACATCTATTTAATTCATTGTTATCAACAATTATGATATGAAAATTTTATCAAAACAAGTTATTTTTCTTGCTGACACATTTTGTAACAGAGATGACATG
This sequence comes from Leucopleurus acutus, assembly GCF_964270905.1. Lineage (NCBI taxonomy): Eukaryota > Metazoa > Chordata > Mammalia > Artiodactyla > Delphinidae > Leucopleurus > Leucopleurus acutus. The sequence goes on along the minus strand of NC_139152.1, from coordinate 81,834,377 downwards.
AGATAACAGGTAGAATATGTTTTATATTTAGTATTGATAACTCTAAGACATGCCTATTTTAATTAAGCCAACAAATTTAAATTAGCCTTAATACTGAGTATTCTCCCAGATCATGTAAAACTTGAAAAGCGTTTGGGTTAGTTAGTTAGTTCGTTCATTCTCATTTATGAGAACTTTAGGAATACTTAATTTATAAACACTTTAATTCTAAACCAGTTAAATAGAGCTCTTCCTAAATTAGTTTTGGTAGTACCATCTAAAGGTAGAAAAATATTACACATTTACAAAATACATATGTAGACACATGCAGACATACAAAAAGAAATCTTACAGTTTTGTTTTTTAAAACAATTCAGTCATGAGATGGGTACAATAGTACAAAACTCACTAGTTTATAAAAGAACAGTTGGATCCAATTTTTGTTCTGGCAGTTGGAAAAGGTTAAGTTTATCTGTTCAAATGGCCAATTTTTTTTTTTTTTGCTAATACTTTTAGATAAGATTTTTAAGATTTCTCATTTGTCCAATTTCCAAATACCTCCATTTTCTTTTCTCCCCTTCTGATGAGAAGTTTCTCCCTAATGTTTACATTTCATATAATGGCTCTTAGCTCCTAGAGAAAATGGAGGTAGAAAATCTACATTACAAAGTCATAGAGAAAGTATTCAAGTTTTTTCCAAGATAGAGTTTTGGGCACATATTTGCCTATTATCAGAGGTCTAGGGTAATTTAAAATTTTAAGTTCAGGACAGTTCTATTTCTAACATCTCAATATCTACAAGAATAGGAGAGGTTTAGGGATGGGCAAAAAGACAGGTGAGCTTTAAATCATTTTCTAGAGCCACATCTCCAGCCTTGCAGAGATTTGCAGGACAAAGTCAGTTGTTTCCAGTTCCCCAAAGAACTGGATTACAGCCTGAATGATAAATAGGTTGATCTGCCCTTCCAATTTGCTTCTTTTCCTCTGGGTACATAGTTTTATTTTAGCTTAGGAGAAAAGGTCTAAAAAAAATTCCTATCAGGCTCTGAATATCAGCTATGGTCAGGAGTTCAGACAGACTGGTGGCCTCCCATCTTATTTTATTCTTTAACTATGGTCCTTAGTTCAGCCTTTGACCAATGAGTGAAAGATATCTGAGGAAGATCGACTGTAACCTTGGGGGAAGGATGGGGTTGCATGGGGTGGGGTGGAGAACGGGAAGGGAATTCTGCTCCCCTGCAAGCCCACCAAAAATTCTGTTACTATTAATTATTATTATGAAACTAGCAGGCCATACCATACAGACCAAAACAAAAATTCAGTTATGAAATCCTGGGACTCATGGTGTTGTTTCAGACCATGCCTTCTTAAAGAAGATAAGTCAAGGCCTTGTCAGATACTATATTTACACTAGTACTTAGGGGAAACCTACCAATCTCCACCAAGACTTTGGACTCCACCAAACCTCCTGGACTTTTTTTTTCCCTTATTCTACTAAGTGACAGCAAAGCTTATTTGTAAAATACATGCTACTTTATTGAAACTACAAAATCAACTGGCAAAGAAACTATAGATTTTTTAAGGAGATACATATTTTTGACTTTATAGTAAAATAAAAAACTAAAACTAAATGTTTAAAAATCTTACCAAATGAAAGTAATGATTTAATAAATTTTACATATTATTAGCCACATTGTACTAATTTTACTTTGTCAGTGAGACCTAAAAACATGCCAGGATCCCAGGGCTAGAAAGTGTTAAAACCAGAATTTAAACTGAACCTATCTGATGCAAAAAGACAAGTTATTTCCAATCTACCCTTAATATTTTTACAAAAGCCGCATCAGAGAGACGCCAATTCGACTATGACACCTGCTGTTTTATCCATGTAGAATTTTTATTTTGTATTTATTAAAAGAGTTCTAATATACTTATTTAGGCATTTTTAAAAATCATATATAATTCTTGGGCATACATAAAAAGGCAAATAAGCTGGTTCAGATTTTTCTAAAACTTCCTTAGAGTCCAAATCTGACTCTTCTGAGTAGATTCAGTTTTGACTCTGTCATTGAGGTCTCAGTTTTTCCACACACTATTTTGATTTGGTTTATTAACTGTATTCAAGGGGATGCTTTGGTGCTTGGAAATAGTTCTGCTTTCTTAATTTAGAGTTCCTCTCTCACTCTCTCTCTACACACATATCCCTATCATGGACCTCCTCAAAGCCCAGAAAACCATTTCTTCATATGTAGTTCAAAGGTAATCTTCATTAAATGAGTCTCAGTAGAATTTTCCACACATCCCAATTAGTAAGTCTGACAGGTTTCTACTCTTCCCTGATGCTCCTTTGAGAGTTGCCACAATTGTGACTTACAGGTCTCTGAGATTGAGACCTTCCCTTCTGGAAGGTAAAATGGGAATTCGGGGCAAGTAAGTGATATACCACAGGAAGATTTGAAATAAGCAGTATGGACTGAGAGGGCAGCAAAAACAAGCAGCTGAAATGACCTGCTGCCAGGCTGCCAGTGCCCCCTGGGAGCTCTTCGCTGGGTAGAGAGGAGCAGACCATGCAGACGCTGAAATGGCGCCACAGCCATCGGAAATCCTATTAGAGGAAGCAGGTCACTGGCGGGCATAATTGGCCTTTTGTGACACTGCAGGAGTGGGAAATGAACCTCAGAAAAGTGAGAGAAATAACAGAAACTTCCATAGAATCTACTGTGCAGTTCAAAGAGGTAACATGGGGTGGTGGGAGAAAAGCTAGATTTGGGGCCAGCCAGACCTGGATGTGATTCGCGGCACTGGCACTCACTCTCACTGCAACTCTGGGCAAGGCTGTTGATCTTTGAGCATTGTTCATCCGTCTTCTCTAAAACGAGATAGCCATCATCAGTATGTCTCCAGGAGGACTAGAGGTGTGAATGTGAAGTGATTTAGCACAGAGTAGGCACTCAGGAAATCAAGTACATTAATGTTATTCAGTGTCAGCTGCCTGCAACAGGGAAGTCTCGAGGTACCCAAGTATAGATAGCACTTGGCCCTGAAAGTGCTGAGGAGACTCCAGAGCCCTCAGTCCTTGAAAACTGGGAATTGTCTATGACCCTTGAAAGTGATGATTCTGTGTAAATTTTATATTTTGTTTCCAAAGCCACATGAAGTAAAAATCAATGTTTGTTCAACAAACATTTATTGGGATGCCTGTCATGTGCTAGGCATTAGACTAGTCTCTGCAGTTTGAACAAAGATGAGCCAGACAAGAAAACTTATAAATGCTCTGAGAAAACCAGTGTTAGAAGAGGGAGGAGATATTTCTGCCAAGAGGTGCAGTCAGAGTAGGTTTTTATGCTGGGGCAAGTGAGCTGCTGGAATTTAAAGCATAGCTAGACTTTTGATTTACTGAAAGAAACCGCACACATTTAAAGGCATGGAAACGTATAGAATAAATATAGGAGATTGTTGGTTGGAATTTGAAATAATAGGAACAAAAGATGTAAATAGAGGTTGGAGCCAAACTGTGGCAAACCTTGCATTCCCAGGCTGCCTTTTTTAGGAGGTAGAGCTAGTGCATCGTTGGAGCCGTGTTTGGGAAGAATTAATCGGGCAGCAGCATGGAAGAACTGTGGCCACCTGCAGTTAGACAGAAATGCCACGTTAGACAAAATCAGTATACAGAATGGACTTTTTTCTTTTCTGTTTGCTTGTTTTTCCCTGTAGCATGGTGCTCTGAACTGTACTTTGTGGCAGATTGGATTGCCTGGGAACTACAGAGAAAGTCAGTACTCTGCCTTAGGCCTTCTTAGGAAGATGCGTAGTGGGGTGGATATTTCTTGTCGCTTCACCAAGAGGTTTGGGGTTTGCCTGGCAGAAAGAAACTGTCTGCCTGGGTTATGAACCCCACAGGAAAAAGTGAAAAACAAGGCAGAAGAGCTCCAGGTCTGCTGTAGCCCAGGGCGGTAATTCTACCTCATTAACATTACAATGGGCCAGTCAACAAAAATTAGCCTGACTTGCCCTCCTCTGGATGTCATCTGTTCCACCTTGTTCTTATGTTTCACACAGCTGAAGAATCCAAAGATGAGTGTGATCAATGAGCAAGCAGAATGGACGGGTCCCTCATATTTAAAATAAAATCATCTCTCTCTATTGAGGTGAACTTACTGCAGAAGGGGACTCGTTTCAACCACAGATATTTCTAAACAGTCACTCTATGCAAAGAATCTTGAAGGGCAGAAGGAATCTAGGAACTTTTCTGTCCTCAGAAAGATTAAGGCTTAATTTAGGAAAATGACTTGTACCTGAATAATGATGATTCAAGACAGTGTTTGACAGATTCCCGTGGGTTTCACCTAATGGGGCTTTAGGAGTTCAGAGGAGCAAGACTTCACTTATTGATGGTGCTCAATACAGAAGGAGAAAGAATATGGAGGAGATAGAATTTTAAACGTTGACTGCTCATAGGAGGCAGTATAATAGATTTTAAAGTCAGAATGGCCTGGATATAGCTTTGCCTCTAACATTGCTACTAGCAATGTGAACCTGGCAAGTTATTTAATTACTCCTGCCTACATCTACAGTTTGCGGATAGCAGTCGCCCACTTTGTAGAATTCATGTGAGGATCCAAAGAAATAATGCGTGTAATTATTACTTAATGAAGTACTTGGCCTGTAGTAAATATTAAATTAACATGAATAGCTGTGGTTTTATTATGTTATTGTTGTGCTAGTGGATCCCCTGAAACTAACAGGATCTAACATTTTGAGGTTGTCCTCTGCCTGCTAGAAGTTGCCACCCCTAAACAGCTGTGGAGCCCCAGACAAATCACACACACACAGTCTCAGGGCTTTAATTACTCCTCTCTTAAAATGAGGGGAAATAGGCCCTAAGACTCATGGTGGAGACTGTTCACAGGTGGAAGGACTTTAGATTATCAAACCCAACCCTTCATTTGACAGATGAGGAAACTGAAAGCCAGTCAATTTAAGCAGTTAGTCTGTTACCTCCTGGCTGCTAATTCAGTTTTTTGTATGTTATTTCTTCACGGGCCAAGATTGGAAGGCTGGGCTTCATCTACCCAATGGTACCAGCCAGAAGCTCCTAATAATCCAGGTCGTAAGCATGATTTAAAATATTAAAGTTCTAAAGTAACGCCTCAGTTATAAAAGTTACCACAGCCATGGATTGTGGAAAATCACATATTCTTAGAGGAAAAAACAGCAGACATCTAGATTTTTATTTTTCTCTCCAGTGATATTTTATCAGTGAGGAATCTTATAAACCCACAGAGGTCAGATGACTTGTCCAGCATCACATGGCTAAGGAGTTGCAGAGCCATACTTAGAATCCAACTCTTCTGCTTCCTCATCAAGAGTTCTTGCCACTTTATCCCTTCCTTTTAGAACAACAGATTCTGAAAACAGGAAAAAGACGGTAGTTGGAAAATAATGTTTATGACGTTTCATTGCCTTAGCAACGGCATATCAAATTTGAGCACTGTGAGTCACCTGGTAATCCAAACCCCTGCAGCATCTGCTTTTAGTTTTTTGGGGGGAAATTGTCAAATACAGGCATACAGCTCACCACAAAGTACTTAAAGGAAGAGAGGCCAGTAATGCAGGCGTATGCTTGAGTAGCACTCTGTTACTTTCACATTTATTTAAGGGCTTTCAAGTTGTTGAAATTATTGTGCATAAATCACTTTCCATATAGCATGAAATTAAAAACTTGATCTATGGGAATGCAGTGTGGTTTTAGGATGAAGGCTGGATTTCACTCACCTCAAAATAACTCCTGGTGTTTTCCCAGAGACCCATTGATTTATGTTATTTTTTGCTCTGTAGCCGTTTGGATTTGTCACACTTAGCAAAGTAATTTGGTTTCCTACAGGTTTTATTCTGTTTTGTAGAAACAAGAGAATAGTTTCATGTTTGGTAGCATGAATGCATGCACTCAGAATTTTAGCCAGCCTCTTCAGAATGATACGGATTTATTTTTAGCCATATGCCCCCACCTGAAAGATTTATGCTGTTAAACATCGATATTTCTTGAAAAGTTATGCCCAAGGCATATTGCTTCTTCTTTCCAAGCTAGGAATTGAAATGTTTATGAAGCTTACTGAAAATTCACCAGGTCTGAAATCAGAGTTTATATCTCTTACCCAGTAACTAAGAGAAATAGATTTATTCAATCAACCATCCAATATCTATTTGCATTGCATTATTCTGGATAACCACTCCTATGGTTTCAATTGTGTTTTAACATGTTGCTACTGGGTACTTATGGAGTGACAGGAATCACGTTAATAAGACTCAGCCCCCACCTTCAGAGTATTCACAGTCTATCTGGGGAAACAAACTCATGAAAGAAATTCCCAGACATTTTAATGCAATATGGTAAGGTCTGTAAAAGAGATTAGCGCAGAATATATTCTAGAAGCTTGGAAGTGATGACCTAACAGAATGTGGCAGCATCAAGCAAGGCTTCCTGAAGGGGGCGAATCCTGAGCTGGAACTCATGGGAGGAGAGCCTGTGCCAGATGTCAAAAGTGGGGAAAAGCTGTCCCAGACAAAGGGACCAGGATGATTAAAGGCAAGATGACTTCTAAAAATTAAGCATTGTTGGAACAATGAGGTACAAAACAGGTAGGACCCTGATCATGAAGGACTAGTACCCTTTACCCTTCCTAAGGCGCTCACCGCTACCATGCTAAAGTTCCTTTTCAACCTGAGTATCCAATACAGGTTTGCAGATTGCTCGATTCAAGGTAGTTATAGTTATTAGAGGCCTCCATTGAACCATGCCTCTGAATATTCACACCCCTGTGTGGTTTCCTCACCTTGAATCTGGGTTGGCCCTGTGACTCTCCATCCCTAACAGAATTTGTTAGAAATAATGCATTTTAGTTCTGGGGCTAAGACTTAAGTCCTGGGATTCTTGACAACGTTGAGGTGCCTTGTAAAGAAAGCCATCAGCCTGCAGAAAGGTAATATGGAGAGGAGACAGTGTATATAGAGAGGCAGAAGCCTGAGACAACATGAAGACAGGAAAGCACAACTGTCCCAGCATCCCCCAGCAGCACCACCAGCTGAATATATCTACACCAATGACCTCCTGCAAGCTCAGCGGAAGAACTGCTTGGCTGAGCCCAGCCCATATTGCAATATCAGAACAAAATAAAATGTTTGTTGTTTTAATCCTCTAAGATTTAGGATTGTTTGTTACACAGCAATAGGTAACTGAAACCGAAATGTATTTACAAAGTCATATGACTACAGTAGACACTTAGTGGTCTGAGAGGTATCTGTGGGCTGGAGAGATTATTACCCTCCCATTACCATTTTAATCTACCAATGTGTTAATAAGATAAGAACTTGGTCCTGCTGAGGATTCAGTATGGAGTGGAATATTTCCAAATGCAAAAGCAAGAATTAATTAATTGCCTGATGTCCAAGTACTGAAATGAGAGCTAAGCATCATTTAAATCACATAAACTTTCTCTATGAATAGAGAGGTAGGGCTTTCCATGAAGTAGCCAGTGTGTGCACACATCTAAAGACCACAAAGGGATTATGGATGGAAAATACTGAAGTGAGATCTGCAGCACTTTCAGAGGATGAGCAGAAGGGAACTGAAAGCAGTCATCTAAACTGACCATGAGAATTAGGCATTTGTCCAGTTGGATTGCCATCTGATATATCCACTTATACTGACAGTTCTGTTGATTAAAAGCAAAATCAAAGCAGAAAGGGAGAAGAGAAACTCCAAAGAGCAGCCAGAGATGAACAGTCTATTGTGAAGACATATGCTGACCCCATTTTTATTTAGACTTAGAAGCCACTTTTACTCTGTTGAATTCTTACTAGACTCTTAATTATGTGTAGTTGTAATTAAAACTTTTTCTTTTATTTTCGGCTCCTAGCACAGTACCTGGTACATGTAGGTATGTACATGATAGGTATTAGTCGATTTGAATGAAAGAATAATAAATGAATGAAAGAATAATAAATGAATGAATAAATGAGGTCCAAATTTTACAACCTTCCTATTACACTTAGCAGTTTTCATTTTATATAATAACCCTTAATAAGTACCTATTTATTGAGTGATTAGAAATAGCCACTCCAGTTATTTCCTCCAGATAAAAAATTTTGGCATAAACTGTAGGTTAAGCCTTCTCATCCTCTTCTCCTTATCACAGATCACTACTGTAAATATTTGTTTTCTTTTGTTGAACCCTTTACTGAGGAATAATATTTATTACTTGACTTCCTTTGCAACAAAGGAAAGAGGAGATATATACATGCAAAATTTATTATGCAAATTCCCTGTATACCTGAAAGATCACCTAAGTGAAAATACCTAAGTATTGCCATACACCAAAATAACTCCCGTTCTAAGAACTGGGTCTCTGGGAAATATAAATTCATTCAACTTTCCAGAAATAAGAAGCTTTCTTTAAAGAACTAAATCAATACCCATCCTGATAGCTTAAGTAATAACACAGTACATTCCTTATTAGTCATTTTCAAACACATCTACCTTAAGAGTAGGTATTTGGTGCTTATGAGATATTTGACTATATCTTCAGAGTTCCTAGGGTTTTTTTTTTTTTTGTCCCACCCAGGAAATAAAGTTTCAAAGACAGCCTGTCACTGTCATAGATTGTGAATACTTATTCTGCCTCCCTGACCATGTTCTTTAATCAATAACATCTTCTTATAGTCAGAAAATGATAAAATTCTTACAATCACTTATAAGATCCTGCATGATCTGGCTCCCAACTACCTTTCCTACTCATTTTCTACCACTCTCCCTTTCCTAACTCTGCTCCATGACAAAGACCTTCTTATCGTTCTTCAAACATACCAACTTCACCACCACATTGGGCCTTTAATATGTTGCTCCCAGTGCCTGCAACACTCTTCCTCTAGGCAGCCCCACAGCTCAGCTTCCTCTCAGATGTCTTCTCAATTGGCTCTTTCAGAGAGGCTGTCCTCTTCTAAATTTTTCTGTTGAGCAGTAGCTCTTAACTTTTTATGGGTTACAGATTCTTTTGAGACTCTGATGAAAGCTAAGAAATCTCAGAAAAATGTATGATTGCATACAAAATTTTGTATATCATTTTGGGGTCTTTACTGACCACCCAGGGCTTGACCCTACTTCTTGGAGTCTGTAGATCCAAGATTAAAGCCATAAGCTAGAGGTGATTCCAATTAAGTGTTCTGTTGCTATAAAAATCAAAACCTAGTCCAGAACAGGGGCCAGGTAGCAATTCCCAGAGCTAGTGAGTCTTGACTTCCATAGATGCCATTTCTTCACTTGACTATGTTTTCTTTTGAGCATTTCCTAGCTCCTTCATACATTCAAGAAATACTCATTAAGTGCATAGGTGCTTAGGTTTGATCAGGAAAGAAAAACAGCAAAGTTTCTGCCGTTGTAAAACTCACATTTATTGCCTAATCCTAAGAACTGCCTAGAATCTACACTCTAATGTAGTAAAACCTTACCTTTTTTATTGTCTAGTTTCTCTGAATTTAGACAAGGGGAAGAGACAGCACTAGGTCTTGGCTGCACCCCATGAATTCCTGCTACCATCCCTGCAGAGGTCACTCAGTAGATTCCCTACCTACGCATAGAGCAAGGGGAATAATTTTACTTCTGCAGTCTGATAAATAGATACTTTTACTTTAAAATTAAAATACTAATTACATACCAACAGTCATAAGATGGCAAAAAAAAATAATAATTTGAAGCCACTTTCCCATTCCTGCTTAGAAAGACTGAACTCTGCTACACAGCTCTACTATTAAATTTCAGGACACTAAAGACAAACATTTAGCCATGCTATCTAAATTGAAGCAGTTTTATAGCAAGTCTGCAAAAATACTCTAACTGACTTGTAAACAGTGGTACCAATAGTACCTTGGGCTAGGTATTTATAGATTCATGTGAAAAAGTTTATCAGAATCATAAATATCTTATCTGATTCAAAATTTACCTTATGAGCAGAAAGCATTTCAACTTTAATGTGTTACTTTCTCAGAATTGAATAAGTTAAGGTAGAATGAAGGTCTTTTTCTTTTATTTGTACCCCATCTTACTCTTTTGCAGGAAATACTTTCTTTAGAACTGAAGTGTTTCATTTAATTCATCTTCTTTAGGGCATTTACCAGAGTGTGTCTGTGTTAACTCCACAGCCAAGGGGCAGTTCTGGTCTGTGCCTGAACCAATTCATCGCTTTCTGTCTCCGCACAGTTAGGCCTAGGCTGCTCTTCCTTTGCCCTTCTTCATCATTCTCTTCTCCCTGCCTAAAACATCCTCCCTGATGCTTTAGGTGAGATGGCATCAAGCCATTTGTTCTGCAATGGTCACACTCGAAGCAGTAATTATAGAGACATACTGAGTGTGTGTCCATCCACAGGTTCTCTAAAATAGGAAAAATATGATGAGCCACAGGAAGATCAGACCTGAAAGATGGAAGGTAGCTTTTATGCCTTCTCGTCTTTTCTTCAGGAAAACAGAAAAGCTCCAAAGTTCTGTTTCTCTCCTGAACCTTATCAAGAGGAAGACTTACAGTGTGTCATTTCTTTCTCGTTTTTCTGAAGTCACATTATGAATCTCACCACGTGTGTGAGTCAGCATTCTCCAGATTTATACATATATATACATATCCTATATAGATCACATATTAATATATATTATTCTATATTATAATATGTAATGTATATAATATAGATACAGATGTAGTAGAGTAGCATAGATAGATAGGTAGTTAGATTAGATAGATAGATACACAGATTTATTATAAGGAATTGGCTCACACAATTATAGAGGCTGACAAGTCCAAAGATCTGCAGTTGGCAAGCTGGAGACCCAGGAGAGCTGACGTGTAGTTCCAGTCTGAGTCCCAAAACCCAGCAGGTTCAAGACCCAAAAAAAGCCAATGTTTCTGTCTGATTCTGAAGATCAGAAAAGACCAATGTCCTAGTTCAGCAGTCAGGCAGGAGAAGCTCTCTCTTATTTAGCCTTTTTGTTCTACTCAGGTCTTCAATTTATTGGATGAGGCCCACCCACATAAAAGAGGAAAATATGCTTTACTCAGTCTTCCCTCAAATATTAATCTCACCTGGAAGCACCCTCACAGACACACCCAAAATAATGTTCAATCTGAGTAATGCCTGGGCACCTTGTGGTCAAGTTGACACATAAAATTAACCATCACACCATCCAAATTCACATGCTCCTATGGTAGAAAGTGATTCCTCCTATGGAGGAAGTGATCCATTTTCACCACTGATCACTGAGAACTGGCAGTGGAATATCAAGACTGGTACTTCTTTTTTTTTTTTTAGTATAAAATCCAAAAGAAACAGTGCTCTAAGGTTATCCTCCATCTGCTTTGAACTCTCCAGTTTAATGGTTTGTAAGGCTAAGGCTGATGATGAAAGGATAATAACTTTTTCTTTTTTTTTAATTCATGGCTAACATGAGGAAGTACTTTATTCAGCAAAAATGGTGAATTTTGTCTATATGTTCTATTTGGCAAGTGGTATGCTAGTTACCTATTGCTGCATAGAAAACTACCGCAAAACTTAATGACTTAAAACAACAATAGACTTATTATCTCTCACAGTTTCTGTGGGTCGGGAATTTGAGAGCAACTTAGCTGAGAAATTACTGTTCAGTATCTCTTGTGAGCTTGCAATCAAGAAATGGACCAGGGATACAATTATCTTCGAGTTTGACTGGGGACCTGATTCCAAAGTGGCTCACTTAAACAGCTGGCATTTTGGTGCTACTTGTTGCTGGGAGACCTCAGTTCTTCTCTAATTGGCTCCTCCACAGGACTGCTTGAGTGTCCTCAAAGCACTGTCTGTCTCTCTTTCCCCAGAATGAGCAATTCAAGAGAGTAAGGTGGAAGCAGCAATATCATTTATGATCTAGCCTCAGAAGTCATACATTGTTACTTTTACAAAGTCCTATTTATCACATAGGATAGCCCTATTCAGTATGGAAGGGGACTACTCAAGGGAGTGAATTTCAGGAGGCAAGAATCCTTTGGGGACCATCTCGCAGGCTGGCTTTACATAAATATATTGGCCAGATTCTAGGTGATAACATTAGATATTAATTAATGCCATTAGGAAAAATACCATATTTTCCAAGTTTATTGATGTTTATAATTCAATCTAAAACCTTGCTACGTCAAGAAAGATTGATTATAACCAATTTCTTACCCCCCAAATTTATTAGTTCAGTTACTGACATAGGAGATTATATTAAGTAATTAAGACAAGATTTTCCTGTAATAAAATTGTGTCTGCTGTCTTCAATGAATTTGAAAATTTTTCCACTATTGATTGATTTCCCAGCATTTTTATGATGATAGAAGTTAAATATATAATGTTATATTCTTTTTTTGCAATATGCTGAACATTTTACAGTTTCCAGCTCTTTCTCCTTCCTATTTAAATTTCAAAATGAGTAATCAGTGCAGTGACTTTTCATGCATTCACCAACAGTTATTAAAATGTATTATGCTTCTAACATTGTTTGACCTGTGGTTTACATTGGGGAATAGGATATAGTGTGTTAAATACTATAGCAGAATAATGCAGAGAATGTTGTGCGGCCAAAGGAAAGAAGTGGGGCTGGGGCTGATACTAAAGAAGTATCAGCTGATACTAAAGAAGGCTTCAGAGAGGAGCTAACATGTGAGTTATATTTTGAACAACGGTAGGCATTCACCAACAGACTGGGTGAGTGGGGAGGGTCAGTAGGGAAGATATTTTACATGAAATGGCCAGAATATGCAAAGCAAGAGTTCAGGACATGCTACTCCAAAATATGGCACCTTAGCATATTGCATATTTTAAGCTGAAGGAGTTTGAGAAAACAACAGAAGCAAGAAGGTCACTTTGACCCCCTCTCCTCAGCCTTCTTCCCCGAAATAGGTTACAAGATCCTCATGTGAGAGGTGTCCTCCCTATACCCAGAGGAAAGGAACCCCTTTATCTACAAAGACAAAGCGATGCTGAAAAGAATCCTAATAAATAGCCCTTTTCTAAGTTTCCCCAAGTTACTACAATTACCTCATGCTCCTTAATCTGTCATATTCCTCCATAACTGTGCATAAAATGACCATTTCTTTGGGTCTTCATTTCCTTCTGAAAGCCCCTGTTTCACATAAAACTTATATTAAATAAACTTTTATGCCTTTCTCCTATTAATCTGTCTTTGTCAGTTTAATTTTCAGACCTAGCCAGTGACCCTAAGAGAGTCAAGGAAAACTTTTTCCTCCTCTACAAAAGTATGAAATAACATGCCTAATGTATTAGTTTCCTATCACTGCTGTAACAAGTTACCATAGACATGGGGCTTAAACAATACAAGTATACTATCTTTCAGTTCTGTGATAGGTCCTAAGTCTGACACAAGTCTCACTGGGCTAAAATCAAAATGTCAGTAGGACTGCATTACTTTCTGGAGGCTCTAAGGAAGAACCCATTTCCTTGCCTTTTCCTTCTAGAGACTTCTAGAGGCCACCTGCATTCTTTGGTTTGTGGCCCTCTTCCTTAGTTTTCAAAGCCAGCAACAGTGGGTCAAGTTCTTCTCACACTGCCATCTCTCTGGTTCTCCGAATCTGAGAAAGGTTCTCTGCATTTTAGAACTCATATGATTAGATTGGGCCCAGCTTGATAATCCAAGATAATCTCCCTATCTCAAGGTCTTTAACCTTAATCACATCTGCAGCATACCTTTTGTCCTGTAAGATAACATTCACAGGTTCCAAGAATTAGGGTGTGGACATCTTTGGGGGCCACTATTCTGCCTAACACAGCCTATTCAGAAAAGAGCAGAAAGTTCAGCATGGTTCGATTGTAGACTTCTTGGGAGTAAATGGCAAAAGATTAGGCTAGAAAAAGAGGCAGAGGCCAGTCCAAGGAGGTTCAAGAGTGCGAGGCTAGGGAGACTGGATATTACCTTGTATAAGGGATATTTGTTTTTCCATCTTCACAGTATTCCTCACCCCTTCTCTTATTAACAGTGTTCCTGTTTTCCTTTAAAGAATTTCCCCTTGGGCATTCCACACTGATCAGGCTGCCAATCATATATATTATCCCTCTGTCCACAGGATTGGATCTGTTTCATGGGCCTGCCCTCTTGGCCTTTGTAATTAATCTAAGGTGTAAACATATTATTCTCTGACGTATTATTCAGAGACTTTGCCTTGGACTTCATAAGTAATGAAAGAGAAGGTATCCCTTTTGGCCTTGAAGTTGCTAGCCAGGATGATATAAAAATCTGAAATTATCCATGGCACTGCCCTCTCATCCGAATCTCTGAGAGAAGCTCATCTGGTTATAAGAGATGCAACTATAAGAGAAAGCAGAAGCAAGGAAGAAAGATCTGAGGACTGATTTAAATTCCTGGACCTGAAACTGTCCTTTTCTATTCAGTAGGTCACTTGCAATTGAGAAAGTCCTGAGTAACTCATCTTATGTGCTATGAGAGGTCTTTGAAATGATGAAAGCAATGGAGTGATGTGGTCAGGCTTGCCCTGGTGGCAACATACAGAATGGATTGTGGTAAAGACAGAGAGCCATTGCGATCTTCCAGGTGATGGCTGACGTGTGGTTAAATTAGAACAGCCAGGCCAAGGAAGCAGAGAATTTTACTATGGGGTGGTCAACAATGTCAAGTGTTACAGAGAACCAGATAATAAAAACAAAAAGCATTCTTATGATTTGGCAAAGAGCTGATAATTGACAACCTTCACAAGAGTTATTTAAATGGGCTAGTAGGGGTTGAACTGTAGGAGATTGAAGAGTTGGTGCTTTAAACAATATTTTTACTGTTATATTTAATTATGAAAGTAAATAATTTTCACTGTAGAATATCCAACAAATGTACAAATAATAAAGAAAATGAAAATTACCAATAACCATGTAGCAATACTACTGTTAACAGTTTGATCATTCCCTTCCAGACAATATGTGAGTCTGCATTTATCACTTAATATTAGTATCCTTGAAAATGTGACTCTTATTGGCTGCATAATATTCCATCATATGTGATGGTCAATTCTTTAGATATCTTTGAATATAAATTACAAGATTGTAATAGTATTAGAATAACTTTTAAAAATATTTTCCCTTTTGCACCTTAAATTTGTACCTCACAATCAATACACTAGTAATTCTACTTTGAGTTCAGCTTTATTTTAAGGAGAATTTTTTTTAATTACCAACTGCCTGTGCATTTTTACTATCATGAGCCATTGGCTTTCCCTTTCCCTCTACTGAAGGAGCAAAGTGTGTCATTTAGCTTTCCTTTTGTTCCTGAAATAGTAAAAGAATTCTTTTTTCTGTTTCCTTTTATGTCCCTTAGATGTGGCATCCTGTTTCCTACTGAGCTTTTTTGACCCAACTCCTACAAGCTTTTGCTATTTCTCTATGATCTCCTCAGGAATTTGCCCTACATTCCACTTTCTGTGGCATTTCCATTTGTACTTCATCTCCTTGTGAAGTTCTTTCTTAAAAAACTTTTATAGTCCTTGCCAATATTTTCTTATTGCAAATATAACAAGTTGTGCTGCTGCTGCACTTTGGGAAGTGTTTTGCTTGATCCAATCAAAAACAGCATTTTTGACCAAATCATTGTTTGAGCTCATGGCATTCAGCTATTAGAAGTTCATGTTCAGGACTTCCCTGGTGGTCCAGTGGTTAAGACTGCAAGCTTCCACTGCAGGGGGCATGGGTTTGATCCCTGGTCTGGGGACTAAGATCCCTCATGGCACAGGCTTAAAAAAAAAAAGAAAAAAGTAAAAGAAGTTCATGTTCAAAATCACCAAAAAGGTAGATATTCAGAAGAGATTTATATATACAAGGAAACTAACATTTTTATTATGTTATTGGAGTTTTGTAACTTGTCTGACTAAATGCCCTATCTAGGAGGAGCATACAGTCAATAAAATCAGTACAATTAAAATTCTTGGCAAAATACAGATCATGACTCTACCATTTAATTTGTTGTCTTAGCTAACTGGGAATTCAGTAATATATAGTAAAAATATTTAAATAAAATGCATCAGTCAAAGCATTTAGGGAACAAGGTATGACAGCATTTTATTCCATGCCACTTTTTTTCCTAAAAGATCAAAATTATGTTTTCAAACTTTCTCCTATAGTTCTACCAACATGACTTAAAAATTTTTTTTATTATGTAAAATTTCAAACATATACAAAAATAAAGAGAATAGTATTCAGAACACTCATGTACCTATCACCTAGCTTTAAAACCTATCAACAGAGGACCAATCTTGTTTTCCTCCATACCAAGCATTCACTCTTATATACACCTGGGGTCATTTGAAGAAAATCTTAGACTTATATTATCTCATCTGTTAATATTTTGTGTACAACTCTGAAAGATAAGGACTTAAAAATAAGACCAAAATATCATTACCACATCTAAATAAAGATCAAACAATAATTCCTTAATATTCATGAGCCATTTGATGATTAAATGTCCCCAATTCTCTGTTTATTTTTTAACCTTTTGTTTGTTGAATCAGCTTGCTACCAATGTAAATTATATTACAATTGGTTGATAGGTTTCTTAAGACTCTTTTGATATATAAGTTCATACTGCACTTCTTTTTATTTTGTTCCTTGAAATTTATTTATTGATCAAATCATGCCAGATGTTTTAAAAGCTCTTTTATGAGTTCAATAATCTGTTATTTAAAAAATGGCTTCTCTCAAAAAAAAAAAAAAGGCTTCTCTCAATATGAAACTCTATTTTTAAAACAATTAAATCCCTGTTTAAACTAAAGGTAGTGCCATAACTGTAAGCTGTGTGAAGGAAGGAGTGGAGGTTTGTCTTCACTGCTGAATTTCTAGCACCTAGCACACTGATGAGCCACTTGAGACCTCTAGGAAATGGCCTAAACTCATTCATGTTGAGTATAAAATTCACTCACTCATTCATTCATTTGTTAAAAAAATATTTATTGAGGACTTGCTTTATGTTAGACAAATACATGTATTTATATGTTTATACAATACAGACATCAATTTCAAATGTACCTTAGTCTTCAAATATGTATAAATAAGAAATATTCCCGTGAATAGACATATTCTAGTTAAACTTATCTTTAAAATAATTATATCACATATAGAGCCTGAAATGAATAATAAATGAAAATCTGTCTTCTTACGCTATTTCCCCAGAGATTCAGTGGCTGAATAGAGAGACCAAGAAGAAAATCAGATGAGTAATTCTTTCATCTATTATGTACTGAATATCTACAACTCTTATGTACACAGATTAAACATATTAAAGAGATATATAATTTATTCCAGGTATAAGGTAAACAATGAGAATAAAAGGAAAAGTCAAATCTGAAGAACTAGGAAGACACATCAGAACTTGATGACAGATTATCTAAGACATGAAAGACAGGAAAGAGTAAGAGTTAGTTCCAAAATTTCTAGCTTTCAATACTAGAAGAGTGAGGTAGTAAATTTCAATTGCTATGTAAAATAGCATATAAAAACTTTTCAATATATTGCACCCAAATTCTATTTATTATATTGAATACTAAAGACAGAAAGCTTTTTAATAATAATAAAACTATTAAAATAATTTGGTAATTTTTTACATAATAGTCACTATAATCTGTAGCCATAGAATTTAAGCAGATGCAATTTTATATTATACACAGATGGTTTATGTCACACTTTAGTTTGGGTAAAATATATTTAAATACATTTCCAATTATTTAAAATGTGATATTACGAGCACTCCTTTCTAGCATGCCTTGTGCAGTGGTAATCTTTTGTTACTGGAAATGAGCCCATTTATATTTGTAAAATGCCAAAGAAAGAAATAATTCTGCACTCAACTCTGGTTTTTAGGAGCAGATAATATAACTTTAATAATGTATTGAATAGGACTGAACTTATTTTCCAGACAATACAAATTTGTTAACTAGAGCAAGTCGTAGATAATTGAATAATGTGCTGCCAACAGTTTAACGGCCTAGAGAAACAAATAGATTCTCACTAGATAATGTATATATCTTACTGACTTATTGAAACCCCCCAAAACACTTCAAAGATAGTAGGGAAATCATAGAAGGAAACTTTCAAATCATTTTAGCATTTTTAACCATAAAATTCCTACCATTGTTATGACCTTATGTTATTATAACATTCTGTTTGGCTCCCTATAGAACACAAACCAATTTAAAAATATGTAAAACAATTAACATTATCAATACTCTTTCCAGATATTATCACCACTGAGCTTTGCCATCTTTGTGATAAAATGTCAAAGTTTCAGTTCACTATATTCATTTCTTTGAGACTTAACATATACCAGAGAGCCTTCTATATATTATTTTTGAGCTCTGGTTTTATTGTACATATTTTTAAATGGCATAAATCTATAGGGCCCTTATGGAGAATCAAAGTCAATGATCTCATTCTTTCTAAATCCACAGTCTTAGTGATGCTATGGCTACATTACGTGTCACTCATCCCATTCTGATGTAGTTGTTGGACCAAAACCATCAGGTCATTACTACATGCTCTATTACTCTTTCTCTTATATTTGATGGTTTTTTATTATAAACACGATCGCTGTACTTTATAACTGCTGAGCACTCTACAGTTGTCCACTTTATAAAATGTATGTGTATTGAAAAGTATGTACCAACTTCTATGCCTAGCACTTTACATGAATTATTTCCATTTAACCACAGAACAATCCTGTGATATAAGCATAATTTTTAACTCTCATCTTCGAGAAAAGGAACCTAAGGCTCTGGATGGCTAAGTAGCTAGTAAGTGGCAGAAGAGATTCAGTTCTAACTTTATTCTTCCAGTCGTTCTTTTGTGAAGCAAATAAAAGAAACACTCTACTAGGTACTATTGTGACAAAGAGATGATAAGACATGGCTTGCATCATTTAGGTGTTTAAAATCTGGTGAAATATAGGACATATACATACATAAGTATCACACAACATCAAAAATGAAAATCGCCATGTAAGAGACACCAATGATGTTCTGTGGGAGTTTATAGGAAGAAGAAATTATTCCTACTGGGAGTACCCCAGAAGGTCTTGTGGAGGACATGGAAGAACAATGAAGGGCTAATAAAATAAAGCCATGAGGATGTTGAAAATGAGGATGAGGTAGCCACAGGATACAGCATGTGGAAAGGCTAGCATGAGCAAAAACAGGCATCAAGAAGGCATGAAGCAGGTAACGAGTATAAGAAGACATTTCCTTAATATGGAGGGAAGGGAATATGAATGAAGTTGGGGAAGAGTAAGCCCAATAATGGAGACCCTTGAAAGCCATAAAATGATGATGATACCTATGATAAAAATAGTCATAGTGGTAAAATAATGGCCGTTAACATTTATTGAGGATTTATCATAAGCTAAGCACTGTTCTAAGTATTATCTCATTTAAACTCTTAAAAACCCTATAAGGTAAATACTCATTATATAGATTCTCCTAATTTTATAGATGAGGAAAGGGACCCATAGAGATGTTTTGCCCATGGTCACATAGGAGTTTGCTTTTTACTTCTTAAACTTAGAAAAGTTGCCAGAGCTACATGGGCCTAAACCACCCTCTACTTACAAAATGCTATTAAAATCAAGGAAAGGAAGAAAGAGAATGCACGATTCTATTCTAGAGTATGTAACAAGTTAAAATGGACAGCTCTACTGAGATTAAGCATACAATCTCAATAAACCTATTTTTTATCACCACATTTAGTTAATTCATAACATGTATTTGCTTTGAGGATCACTGTGGTTCCTATAAATGAATGCTACAACCTAAGGTTTATTATATTATTGCTAACCTCTTTTCCTACATTGTTTTTATATGTGGTATTCTTTGTCATGCAAAAGCGTTATTTTTATTATCCTGATATGAATTTAGTCATGGATAGTTCAGAGGATTGGGAATGAGTCAAAGAGATACCTGGTTTTGGATGTACAGTTGAACTAGCACTTGGCCTTGATAGGATGTCATAAGCTTTTGTTCCCACTATTTCACTCAAAGCACATCTAAAACTACAAAAATATTGTTGTTTTTATTGTTGTATTATTACATGGATGGTCCTAAGTTACTTATCCGTGACCCATTAGGTGAACTATGAGTACATAGTTATTTTCAATTAAACCATGTTTGATATAATCCACAGCAGAAGGCTACATTTGTCAAACCCCATAGAGAAGAAAATAGAAGCTCAAGATACAATAGTATAGTCTATCCATGAAAGAAAGAAAAATTCATTAAACAAAATATATACATTGAGACTGAAAACATAGATACATTCATGTAAAATTTCAGGCTGTGATCATAAAAACAGGAAGTTAGTTTTCACATATTAATACAACTATAGTAGAAACTGGGCAGACTTTGCTAACTATCCGTGGACCTTAAAGATGTTATTTGACTGCTAGAATAATCCAACATAGAGTAAAATATCCTGTGGACACAGTAGAAAGTCACATGTTGGAAAATGTTATCTGTATATTATTTTTTAAACCAAAATACCCGGTGACTATAGCAAGGTAGTGACACAAAGCAGTGTCAGTGTTGTTCTTTCTAATACCAGCTAGCCATATAAATGCTACTGAGTTGATCTTAGTATTTTATTTTATTTTATTTTTTTCAAGATTTTTTTGATGTGGACCATTTTTAAAGTTTTTATTGAATTTGTTACAATATTGCTTCTGTTTTTTTATGTTTTGTTTTTTTTGGCTGCAAGGCATGTGGGATCCTAGCTCCCCAACCAGGGATTGAATCTGCACCCCCTGCATTGGAAGGCGAAGTCTTAGCCACTGGACTGCCAGGGAAGTCCTAGTGTTTTATTTTATTTTTATTTATTTTTATTATTATTTTTTTGTGGTACACGGGCCTCTCACTGTTGTGGCCTCTCCCGTTGCGGAGCACAGGCTCCGGACACGCAGGCTCAGCGGCCATGGCTCACGGGCCCAGCCACTCCGCAGCATGTGGGATCTTCCCGGACCGGGACACGAACCCATGTGCCCTGCATCGGTAGGCGGACTCTCAACCACTGCGCCACCAGGGAAGCTCCCAGTGTTTTATTTTTAAAAATTTATTTTAGGAACTTCACTGGTGGTCCAGTGGTAAAGAATCCACCTTGCAATGCAGGGGACATGGCTTTGATCCCTGGTCAGGGGACTAAGATCCCACATGCCACGGGAAAAGTAAGTCCGCACGCCACAACTACTGAGCTCGCGTGCTGCAACTACAGAGCCCACGTGCCCTGGAGCCTGTGCACCACAACTAGAGAAGAGAAAACCCACACGCCACATCTAGAGAGAAGCCCATGCACCACAATGAAGAGCCTGCGTGCCGCAACAAAAGATCCCGCTGCAGCTAAGACCCAGTGCAGCCAAAAATAAATAAAATAAATAAATCTTAAAAAAAAAAATATTTTAGAATCAAGAGGTGCTGGGGTAAAGACTTCCTTCACTGACCACCAATTTTTTAGATCTATCAACAACTAATCACTATTTTATACAGAGAGTAAAATATTGTTTACAAGGCCAAAAGCAAGAAATGAAATTGCTGTTTTATGATGTATCTTGGATCTTAGAGCTCAAACTGGCTTAAGCAAAAAGGTATTTTTTCAAAGTATAAAACAGATTTTTTTATATTTGAAAAATATGTAAGGGATATATCCAAAAATCTAAGGGAAACTCAAGTTTCAGGTACAGCTTGATCCTGAGGTCTCAAAAGAGTACATTAGGACCCGGCCTCTTTCCCTTTCTCAGCTCTGTTCTCCTCCACGCTGGCTTCTTTCTCAGGCTCCAAAGTCTCTCTCATGAGTAAGAATGCCAACACCACCAAGCCTGTGTCCTCACAATGCCCTGTGTGTGTAGCAGGGGGAAGGTGGATTAACAAAAGCCTCTTGTTTTGAGTTTAACTTTTATTGTTGTGAATTGGGTCATGTGCTCAACCCTGAATGAAATACCCTGGTCAGGGGAGCATAAGTGGCCAGATGTATTAACTGTCTATTGCTGCATAACAAATTACTATAAAATTTAGCACCTTAAAACAACACGCCTTTTTTTATCTCATAGTTTCTGTGGTCAGGAGTCTGGACATGGCTTACCCAGGTTCTTCTTTAGGCTTTCTCACAAAGCTTCAGTCTATGTGTTGGCCAGGGCAGGGGGCTCACCTGAAGGCACAACTGAGGAAGAATCCACTTCCAAGCTCACTTCCATGATTATCTGCAGGATTCGGTTCCTTTTGGGCTGTTTGGCTGAGGGCCTCATTTCCTCTCTGGCTGTTGGCCAGCAGTTTTCCTAAATTCTTTGCCATGGGCCTCAACGTAGCAACTTGCTTCATCGAAGCCAGCAAGGGAGAGGGTCTGCTAGTAAGGTGGAAGACAGAATCTTTGTATTCTAATCATGGAAGTGAAATCCTCATGATGTTGAGGCATTCCCTTTGTTAGAAGCAAGTTACTCAAGGGGAGGGCCAATTGCTTAAAGCTGTTCATACCAGGAAACAGTAATCAATGGGGCCAGCTTACACGCCACCTACCACACAGCAGTTTAGAGGAGTATATTCATCCCTGAAGATGATATGCAAGAAATTCTTTCCAAAGCACAGGAACTGAGAGTGAGTGAGGGGGTAAGAGACCCAAGAAAATTGGGATCATCATCAGAAGAAAAGGACAGATACTGCATGGTGAATACAACTGTCCATGACAGATTCCCAGATTTGACTCTGTGTTGTATAGAAAACAGAAAAGAAAGCTCTTTTTCTACCTTCATGACTTTGAGTCATTATGAATCTCAACTTATTTTAAATTACCTAACTACATGTTTATATTATAGTATAAAGAGGTTTTGGTCTGTTAATTCAACATTTATAAGATGGTTCTATTCCTTTTTAAAACTTTGGGTTTATGTTGTAATTTTCAGCCAATGCTTCAATATGAAGTAGATTAAATTTTTTGTATTTGAAGTTGCTGAGATTGTCTTAGGTGTGAAGGATTACACACAAGTTTGAGGTCCAAATTCTCTCGAAACTCATCCCACTTTACCTAAAGAAACATTTTATGGTTGATGGGAAAAATGAAACAAAACCATGTCTTTAGCCCTGAATCTTCAAGATTTTGGTAGAAAATGGAAATAAGCATTAACCTTGAGGTTGAAAATATTTGGAGGCAGAGGGTTTCTGTTTTATAGAAATCAGAGATTTATCAGTTGTCTTTACCAAGAAAGTAAACAAGTCTCTGTCACAGAAGGTATTTACCCTGCCCATGAGATTTCAGAACAATTTAAATTGTCAGGCTAAGGTGATTGAATGAATTCGGTGTCTCGTCTTTGTTCATACTTAATCACAGTGCATCTGTTAAAGAGCAACGAGTGTTAAGTCTGACCCACAGTTTCTTAGTGAATTACTTCAAAAATGTATTTCATGGGGCTTCCCTGGTGGCGCAGTGGTTGAGAGTCCGCCTGCCGATGCAGGGGACACGGGTTCGTGCCCCGGTCCGGGAAGATCCCACATGCCACGGTCCGGGAAGATCCCACGTGCCACAGAGCGGCTGGGCCCGTGAGCCAGGGCCTCTGAGCCTGCGCGTCCGGAGCCTGTGCTCCGCAACGGGAGAGGCCACAACAGTGAGAGGCCCCCATAACGCAAAAAAACAACAACAACAAAAATGTATTTCATGGATTTTAGACAGTACTTGACTGACTCACCAAGTTGATTTTTTGAAATTTGTTTATGACTCGGGCCAATTATTATTAATAACACTATTAATTATTAATAACATTATTAATTATTATTAATAACATTTATTATTAATAATAACATTGTTGTATGTATTCTGTTTATTATAGGTAAATATTTATCATTATAGCTAATAATATTAGCTAATATTTATTATTACAGCAAATGGTTTTTATTATTTTTACTTATAATTGTTCAGTGAATGCTGTATGCCAAATACTCTTCTAAGTACTTTCCATATTTATTAATTATTTTAATCTTCACAGCATTCATCTTAAAAAAATCATAGATTAATTTCCTTTTCACCACTTCGTAATGCATACACAGAACACTTGGAATTTTGGTATTGTCTTTCTGGCAATCAAAGGTTGTTCATTTGCCAAGACTATCAAGCTAAGTTTGAACTAATTAGACAAAATCTTCTCTATGGGAAGAATCAACCCCTTGTGTTAACTTCTGCAGTTGAGGCACGGCAAGCTAAATTTCTTTCACAGGAAATTCAGTCAGCTCTTCAACCAGAGCTTACTTTGGAAGGTTCTAAGAGACTGAGGATATTTGGAATCCCCTCTGCTTAGAGACTGTCCCCTATATTTACTTGGGTTATTTTGTCTATTTGTTCTATAAGAGGAAGGGTTTACAGATTTCCTGTATCTCCCTACTTCCAGTTTCTTCTGGGCATTATGCTGTCTCTCACATCCTCCCAGATGATGTTTGTATAACAAAAATTTGATCATATCTCTCTGTTCTTTTTTTTCTTTTATTCTCATTTTATTGAAGTGTATTTGATATACAATATTATATGTTACAGGTGTACAATATAACGATTCACAATTTTCAAAGGTTATACTCAATATATAGTTATTATAAAATATTGTCTATATTTCCTGTGTTGTACAGTACAGCATTGTAGCTTATTTTATATATGATAATTTGTACCTCTTAATCCCCTACCCCTCCTGTGCTCCTCCCCCACTTCCCTCTCCTCACTGGTAAGCACTAGTTTGTCCTCTATATCTGGGAGTCTGTTTCTTTTTTAATATACTCACTACTTTGTTGTATTTTATAGATTCCACACATAAGTGAGATCATACAGCGTTTGTCTCTTTCTGGCTTATTTCACTTGGCATAATGCCCTCCAAGTCCATCCATGTTGTTGCAAATGGCAAATATCTCTCTGTTCTTGAGAAAGAAAATAGTTACTCTTTTTCTTGGCATACAAGTTCCTTGATTATGTGTCTCCTACCCACCTACCTTGCCCTATCTCCTATGGCATTACCCTCCCCAGACATGCACACATAACCTTCAAATTCCAGTAATAATGAATCATTTAAATCATTTTTTTACTCAAATTAAATCATTTTTAACCCTCATACTAGTCCCTCTGCCTGGAACACCATTATATTAGTCAGGGTTCTCCAGAGAAACAGAATGAATAGGAAGTATAGATAGACATGTATAAGAGGATATTTATTATGGGAATTGGCTCACACGATTATGGAGACTGAGTTCCACAATCTGCTATCTGCAAACTGGAGACCAGGAAAGCCTGTGGTGTAATTCAGTCTGAGTCCAAAGGCCCAGGAATCAGGAGCACCAGTGCTGAAGTACAGGAGGAGGTGAATGTCCCAGCTCAAGCAGAGAGTAAATCTGCTTTACTCTTTTTGTTCTAATAGACCTTTAATGGATTGGATGATGCCCACACACATTTGTGAGGGTGATCTTGACTCAATCTACAGATTCAAATACTAAACTCCTCAGGAAACACCCTCACAGACACATCCAGAACTAGTCATTTACCAGCTCTCTGGGTAGCTCTTAGCTCAGTCAAGTTGACACATAAATTAACTATCACAGTCATCTTTTTATTTGCCTCTCAAACTCCTATTAAATCTTTGAGTCACAGATCAAATGGACTCTTCTGTAAACTCTCTACCCAAGCCAATTTAAGTATCCTTGCCTTCCTTCTACATTGTAAGTATCTTGTACACGTCTCCATTATAGCATTCATCATCCTGCGTGGTAATTTTCTCCCCACTAGACTATAAGATCCTTGAGGGCAGAACAAGTTCCCTTTCCTCCCTGGTCCTAAAACAGTGACTGGCACATAGGAGGCCCTCAATGACTTAAGGCTGTATACAGCTTCTCAGAGAAGATTCAAACATTTGCTAGTAAGCCTTAAAATAAGGGAAAATGAGAATGAAATCAAAGGAATTACAATTTTTTTCTGATCAGGTATGGCCTATGTATATTTTTTGTTGTCTGCTGGAAGATTTTAGCATTTTAGGCTTAAATTTCATTTCCTATTTTAGACCATACCCCAGAGCAGAAGTTGTCAGATCTGTTTTGTAAAGGCTGGTATTTCTTAAGTGCTCCATGAAGTTTTTAGTTCAAAATAAATTCAAGGCCTTAGGGAAAATTGAATCTGAGCTCCTGACTTCCCTTAGCATTTAAACACCGAAGCATGATCTTGGAGAATTTTCCTGTTTGAATCTTGGCTTTATGATCCAGAACTCTGTTGACCCACAACATTCCACATTTCCTGAAATAACTAATCCTTTAGCTTCTTCTGTTGTCTGCTACCTCTACTTTGCATTTCTGTTTTTGCATTTCAGAATGGCTGTCCTTTTATTAGTGGAAGAGCATTTTCCTTATTGCATCATCTCTCTTCCTGCTAATTTTCATTGTCAATTTTTCTCCATTAGGAAAATAGATATGTAGTTTATAGTTCTCAGCTCAGAGGATATTTAGGATTGGAAAAATGAGATATTGATACTTTTTAAGGATCTTTGTTACACTACCCTATAGGAATTAGCACTGTTCACTCCAAGCTCCTACACCTGTATTACAAGATATAAAAGACAGAAGAGCAGGCTCACATAGAAACCAACGCTATAGTTATTTGTTGAATGTGCAAATTTCTCTCCCAAATGTGGACATTGGCTTCTTAAGAAGTTTAGTGGGCTCTTTTACCAGTCTCTTAAAAAATGACCAGTTTTTATTTTAAATATGTTGGAATAAGTAACTTAATAGACCCATTTGTTAACTATGAAGCTAGGAATAAGAATTATCCTTTCTTGCCATTCCTTTCCCCCCTTCTTTATTCTCTTTTTACTTTAAATGAATGTGAAGAGCAGACTGCCTGATGCGAAAGACCTGGCTATTGGTGCGTGTTAGACAAGACCAAGCCCTCAATGACATCATGGGGCTTGGGATTCTGATCACTTCACAGTACTATGAGCTTTCCTCTGTTATTTGTCCAGACTGCTTGCCCCATGCATCTTTGTCTGTTTGAAACAAAGAGAACTGGGCAAGGAAAAGCACTGATGACACTGATTGAGAGACTGAATGAACAACACAAGTATATATTCTACTGACAGTAGAGATAATTATACAGCCCTAGCATTTGAATAGCTCTTTATAGCTCAAAGTGGTTTTTCACATATGTTATTTAATTTTAGCTTCAAACAAAACCATAAGATAGGTGGGGTAAGGTGTCACCACACTTTACTGAAGAGGAACTAAGCCCCAGAAACTTGCCCACTAGAAAGGTACTCTTTATACTGCTACATGCTCCATCTCAAGAATAGAAAAAGCAAATATTTACATAATAGAGAAGAGCCAAGATTCAAACCCAGGCAAACCCGCTCCAGAGTCTGGGCCCTTAACCACCGTGCTGTACTACCTCTCACGGAGGCAGCATCTTCCTAGACACAGCACAGGCATCCACACATTTCAGTCTGGAGAGGCTGAGCACCCATGTGGAAACAATACAGAAGCTGCAGTCTCTCAGAAGCACAGAAAAGCCCTTTGTTAGGGTGAAATAAAAATATCCAAGTGATAGGATTCACCCTTCTCCCACCCCTCAGTATTCCTTCTGGCTTCTTCTTATTGCTTTGTATTTCACAAGCCAAGAATCATAAATGTAAGATGAAGGCTGGGAAGGAGAATTAACAGAACAACTGGGAAACCCTTTTTAAAACAAACCTGCTGGTATGTGTCTGGGTAAACATTCTCCCTCCTGTAAAAGGGCAAGGTTCGTACCCTGTGCATCTGAAACAAAGAAGCAGGATAGAGTAGTAGCTAAAATCTTAGGCTCTAGAGCCAGGCTACCAGGGTTCTAGGTCCAACTGTGCAACTTTAAACAACATATGACCTTTCTGTATTTTATTTTTCTGCCCTATAAAAGAGATGATAACAATAGTACTTCACAGGGTTGTCATGGAAATAATATGAGTTAATACATGTAGACCATTTAGAACCTGACCGTAGTAAATGCAGGTTTGCTATCATTTTGCATAATGAGATAATATTTAAAAGGCCTGACCTGTAATAAATATTAGCTCCCTTGCTTTACATATAGTTTAGGTCACTGGAAAAACTCACATTCTTTGAAAAGTATTTGCCTTATGTCAGTTACCTTGGTGCTAGGATAAACAGCTATTTATTACATTTTTTAGGGATTAGCCAGTTTCTTTTTTTAACTCTTGTCCCAGGGCTCTCCTCTATCCCTTCCTAAATGTCATTTTCCTGTTTAACAAATTTGATAACAGTCACCTCTGCCAAATCATTTTACCCATCTTAACTGTTTCATCAACTTCACCCTAGGGGCACCTCATTGAAACAGGTAGTGTTTCTCTTTTGCTCATGGAACCTGGAGTCACTTAAGCTGTTTTCTCTAATTCATTCTCCTCTCTATACAGTCACAATAAGAAGTCATGTCTCTAGGTTTTAATTCCTCTAATCTCAATTGACATTTTCTAAGTAGTAAACCAGTTTTCTCCACTGGCCTATAAGTTACATATGTGCAGGGATGTTCAAAGCTATATCCCCACTGCCTAGCAAAATGCTAGGAACAAGAGGTACTTTATAAATATTTGTTGAAGGAATCAGTCAATGCTGAAGGAATTAATGATTAATAAAGTATCAAAAGAAGTATCCTACCCCCTCCCCAATTAACTAGAACCTAATTAAGAAATTATCTGAAATTAATCAGAATATGAATTGCCTTGTACTTTTAAAAGAAAAAATTAATTTTAGAGACCTAAACTGGTATCATGGATTTAATTTAATACAGTTATAACAGTTTCCAGACCATACCCTGGAGTAAGCATACATTCATTTCAGTGGCCTAGGCCTTCAATAGCTACATAATATACAATGAGAATAGTTATGAACATGTCAAAAGTGAGTTAGTATCATCATGTCCTTACCATGTAGGGTAGGATATTGGCCTTTGAACTTACTCTTCCCACTGCCTCAAATTCTCTTTTTCCTAAATACCAGAACAGCTTGTTCCTTCACCACGTTCCAGTCTCTGTTCAAATTTCACCTTTTCAGAGAGGCATTCCTTGACAATTTTGTTTAATATGAGTCACTTTCTTCTCCTATCATTCTTTATTTCCTTTTCCTACTTTTGAAAAACTTTTAAAACTAGGTTTATTGAAGTATAATTGAACTACAATAAACTGCACATATTTAAAGTGTACAGTATGATGTTTAACAATTCGATACACCTGTGAAACCATCACCACACTCAAGACAATAAATATCCATCACCTCCAAAAGTTTCCTCATGTTCCTTTATAATCCCTTTCACTCCCCTTCTTTCCACCCCCAGGTAGTCACTGATCTATTTTCTGTCAGTATAGATAAGTTTGCATTCTCCAGAATTTTATGTAAATGGAATCATACAGAATCTACACTGTTCTGGAGGGTCTGGTTTCTCTTACTCTGCAAAATTATTTTGACATTTATTCCGTGTGATGAATGCATCAACTATTCGTTCCTTTTTATTGCTGAGTATTATTACACTGTGCTGGTATACTACAATTTGTTTATTCACCTGTTGATGGACTTTTAGGCTGTTTCCAGTTGTAGGCTATTAAAAATAAGGCTGCTATAAACATTCGTATTCAAGTCTCTGCATGGCATATGCTTTTATTTATCTTAGGTAAGTACCCAACAGTAGAATAGCTGGGCCATGTAAAAGAGGTATATATGACTTTCTAAGAAACTATCAAACTATTTCCCAAAGTGGTTGTGCCATTATACATTCCCACCAGCATTGTCTGAGAGTTCCAGCTGATTCACATCATTGTCAACACTTGGTGTTGACCTTTTTAAATTTTAGACATTCTAGTAAGTGGTATCACATTATGGTTTTCATTATAGGTTTGCACTTTCCTAATGTCTAATGATGCTGAACATCTTTTCACAGGCATATTTGCCATCCATATGTCTTCTCTGGTGAAATCTCTGTTCAGATCTTTTGCCCATTATAAAAATTGGTTTGTTTCCTTATTACTGAGTTTTGAGAGTTCTTTATATATTCTGAATACAAGTCTGTTATCACATGCAATTTGCAAATGTTTTCTTCTAGTCAGCAGTTTGCCTTTTCATTCTTGTAACAGTGTCTTTCAAAGAGCGGAATTAAAAAAAATTTTTTCATGAATCCTAATGATCATTTTTTCTTTTACAATTGTGCTTTTGTTGCCTAACCCAAGTTCAAGATTTTTCCTAAATTAGTTTCCTAAATTTTCTTCTAAAAGTTTTATAGTTTTAGATTTTATATTTGGGCCTATGATTTTTAGCTAATTTTTATATATGGTATGAGATATGAATTGAAATCTATTTTTCTGCATATGGATCTCTAACTGTTCCAGCATTATTCATTGAAAAGTCTCTCCTTTCTCCATAGAATTACCTTTGTCAAAAATAAATTGATCTTCTATATGATGTCAATTTCTAAACCCTTTATTCTGTTCTATTGATCTGCATGTCTGTATTAAATCAATACACCACTATCTTGATGACCATAGCTTTCTAGTAAGTCTTGGAGTCAAGAATTGACCTTCTCTAACTTTATTATTCTTTTTCAAAGTTATTTTGTTCATTCTTCGTCCTTTGCATTTCTGTATGAATTTTAGGAGAAGCTTGACAATTTCCACCAAAAAAACCAAAAAACACAACTCCTCCTGGGATTCTTTTGAGGTTTACATTGAATCTGCAGATAGATTTGGGAAGAACTAACACGTTAACAATTTTGAGTCCTCCGATTCATGAACACAGTATACCTTTCCATTTATTTAGGTCCTATATGATTTCTTTCAGCAATGCTTTGTAATTTTAAGTGTACAAGTCTGGCACATCTTTTGACAGTTCATTCCTTAGAATTTCATGTTTTTGATGCTATTGTAAATTGTGATTTTTTAATTTCAAGTTCTGATTGTTTATTGTTAGTATATAGAAATACAAATAATTTTCAATATTTATCTTGTATTCCTTATATCTTATTGATCTTATATCCTATTGATCTTGCTAATCTCATTTATTCTGTAGCTTTTATGTGAATTTCATGAGATTTTATATACAGATAATCATGTCATATGTGAACATAAACAGTTTTACTTCTTCCTTTCCAACCTGTATGCATTTTATTTATTTTTCGTGATTTATTGTGCTGGCTAGAACCTCCAGTACAATGTTAGATAGAAGTGGTGAGAGTGGACATCCTTGCCTTGTTTCCTGAACATAGCAAGAACCCATTCAGTCTTTCATGGTTAAGTGTGGTGCTAGCTATAGGTCATTTATCCCAGAGAAATGTAAACTTACTTTCACATAAAAAACTATACAAAAATGTTTATAACAGCTTTATTCATAAGAGCCAAAAACTGGAACCAACTCAGATGTCCTTCAATGGCTGAATCATTAAGCAAGCTATCGTACACCCATACCATGGAATAGTCCTCAGCAGTACAAAGGAATGACCTATTGACAAACAGAATAATTTGTATGGATTTCAAGGGAATCATGCCAAATGAAAGAAAGCCAATCCCAAAGGTTATATACTGTATGATTCCATTCATATAATATTCTTGAAATGACAAAATGATAGAGATGGAGAACAGATTAGTAGTTGCGAGAGGTTAAAGAGTGGACAGGGAGAGAGATGGCCATGGCTATGAAAAGATAGCAGAAGGGTTCCTTGTAGTGATACTGTCTTTATGTTGACTGTAGTGATGGTCACACAATCCACACATGTGATAAAATTGCATAGAACTAAACATATACACACACAGACAAATGAGTGCATGTAAAACTGGTGAAATATGAATAATAATGGATTTTATCAATACCAACTATCTGGTTGTGATATACTACAGTTGTACAAGATGTTACCATTGGGGAAAACTGGGTGAGTCTATACAGAATCTCTTTCTTATTGTGTCTTATAACTGCATGAATATACAATTATCTCAAAATATGAACTTTTAAAAAAGAAAATGAAAAGTTGAGCCTAGAGATATCAGGCAAAGAACTGAATAAAATGCCATGTGGACTATTATGCAGCTATTTAAAAGAATAAATTAGAGCTTATTTACTTGTTAGAATTTTGTAAAGCTTTGTCAAATGAGGAAAGTAGAGTTCAGAAACGTGTGGTAAGATTCTATTTTTAAGAAACAATATCCAAAAGTACCCCTACATATACTTCTCATGCATGTGTGTGTGTATATATATATATATATATATATATATATATGCATATATATTTGTACATAGCTGTGAGGTGTGTGTGTGTGTGTGTGTGTGTGTGTGTGTGTGTGTGTGTGTGTGTGATTCGGCACTGGATAAATACATGTGAAGATACATACTAGTTTGTTAACATGAATTACCTTGATGAGAGAATGGATGATACGGATGGTTTGGAGGGACTCGGGGAGGGAGTAACCAAGAAAAATAGAAAAAGAAAAAAAAATAGAGCACTAAAAATACTAATACATAAAACAATAACAGTGTATTTTAATATGCAATTATGTGTGTGTTTTGTGTTGTTATAAATTTATAGAAAATTTAAGAACTGTTATATTGTTTTTATTATTATTATTCAATAACTGTAAATTATACAGATATAATTTACATATCATTCAGTTCACCCAAAGTGTATAATTCAGTAGTTTGTAGTATATTCAGAGTTGTACAATGATCACCACAGTGAATTTTAAAACATTTTTATCACCCTAAAAAGAAACACCATATCCATCAACAGTCATTCCCCTTTTACTCCCAATTCCCCATCCCTATAGCGAGGCAACCACTAATCTATTTTGTTTCTATAGATTTGCCTATTATGGATATTTCATATAAATGGAATCATAAAATATATGGTATTTTGTGACTGGCTTCTTTCACTTAGCACGTTTTCAAGGTTTATCCATATCGTAGTATCTATCAGCATTTTATTTCTTTTTATTGCCAAATAATATTCCATTTTATGGATATATTACATGGTATTTCTCCATTCATGGGTAGAGCCTTGACCATGTGCATAGTCATCCAGGGATGATAATGATTATAGCAGAGTCCTCTTTGTATCTTTCCCTAATCTTTCTGTTAAGCTGTCTGCCTCATTTAGTATCACACTCAGGTATTAGCTTTCCCTAATTGCCAGCTGGATGCTCTCTTGTTTTTGACAATTCCCTTATACACAAATTGCTCCAGAGTCTGGTCCAATTGCATTTGGGCAGGAGTAGGTTTTGAGGCCAGTCTTTGAAGTTTGGTCTTACCCCAAGAGGGCATTTCTTAACTATGTCTTTCCCTTGTTCTCTAAAACTATCTGGCTACCATTTAGCTTTAGCTTGTTGTCCTAATGGCTTCTTTTAATCGCTCACCCCAAAATCTCCATTGTTTTTAATAATCACCTTGAGCTTGAACTTCCTCATACTCTATTTCAAATAAAATCAATTCCTTGAGATAGAGCTGTCTGTATTTAAGGACGCTTTGGCAAAATCTTTGAGCCACTGCTCTGGGCACTGGGCAGGGATGGTAGCCCCTGGTCTTCTCATCTCAGCCTGCCTTTCTAGACATGCAACCTCAGCCCTACAAGCAAGCTGGAATGAGGGCAATCAGGGCCTCACTATTCTTGGCCTCCCACAAGTAGGATAGAGCCTCCACTTTGTGAATAGAGGCTGCATGACCTCTCAGCTGTGTTCACCAGGAATTTAACTTCTATAACTTGGAGTTGGAGGGTATTAGAAATGCTGCTAGCCTGCCCCTTTAGATAAGATGCCATATCCCTTGGATGGGCTCTGAGGCGAGAGGAGCCCATCCTCTTGGGCACACCCACCCAGAGTGGAGCTTCTTTCAAGCTGAGCTAGGGAAGGAAGGGTGGGAGGGAGCAGGTCATGGCTCAAGTGCCATAGACGCTCTCTGTTCTTACCAAGTTTTAGTAGATTTTCTTGAATAAATCTTTCTTCATCCTCTGTATGTTCTTAGGACAATTTCCAGAGACTTTAAATGGTGGTTTTGTTTTGGTTTTTTATACAATTTTTTCCAGTTATGGTTGTTTGGCTGGGGAGAAGGTCCATGGAGCTCCTCACCTTGCCATTCTGGAAGTGGAACCCCCAGAATTATTTTTTAAAAGACTGTGCAAAAGAAATTCCTGGTTTCATCACATACACTGAACTTCGGTTTCCTTATCTGTAAGTGGGGCTAATAATCCACACCACAGTGCCTGGAACACAGTAGCCCTGAGCAGCAACTGTTAGCTCTTCTTTCCCTCCTCTTATCTTCCTTTTGGGCTTAAAGAAGTTCTAGTTGAATAAAGAGACCTGCCCAATAATGTGATGTCATGCTTAAGAATTTCAAGACTCCAAGAAAGTATTGCAAGTAAAGTAAGAAATGTATGTAAACACTATTTAAAAAGTGATCTTCAGACCCAAACAAGGGTTCTTTCAGTGGTTTGGCTCATGAGAAAATACTTTAACAAAACCAGAAACAGCATGATTCAAGGTCTCATTCTTCTTCCTTCCTCTCCCTCACCACCTCCTCCTACCCCAGTTTCTCCCAATTCACTTCCCCACTGCATTAAAACCTTTCACCAACGTATGAGAATTACTGAGTTGAAACTGAATGATTGAATAGTTAAAAGAATAAAATTCAGTCAGTCTATATAAAGATTTGTAAACCAGTATTCTCTCTGAGCTGTTTCTGTACAGCAGCCTGAAACTTGAAATAAGGTCTCTCTCTCTCTCTCTCATACTCTCATTCTCACTCTCACTCTCTCTCTCCTTCTCTCTCTCTTTCTTTTAAGAAATGAAAATCTCACGAAAGCCATTTCCAATGTCATGTGTTCATTCATTTAACAAAGGCAATTTAATGCCTAGAATGTGTGTAGCACTCTTCTAGGTACTTGGTCCCTGGTTTGCATCTTAGGAGATGAGATGAGATTTGAGGAGCTGGCCAATCAGCATATGCTTTACCAAACCAAAAAATTATTGTCATGTTTGCTCGATCTTTGTGTAGCTTATCCACCTACTCATAGCTTAAAATGATCAGGAGGAACAATGTGGATGTGACCCTAGGAGAGGCTGTAATTGGCGCCTACCTTTAACTCCACCGTGTACCAGCTTTAGAGCTGGCCAAGGACAAATAGTGTCTTGCTATCAACTTCTCATATAGGTAATATTGAGCAACCTGAATTCCTTAAAACAGATTCCTAAACTGCTACAAACTTTTTGACCTTCTTAAGAGATCTAGAACCCAATCGTTTCTATTTAAAAACCTAGATATCTTCTTTAAATAAAACATTCAGAGACTTGGGATAGACTTTAAAAAATTTAAATCTGAAACTAGGAAGATTTTATATAGTTTGGATTGTGAAATGAAAATTGCATTATTTGATTTAGCAGGTACATAAAGAATCCTTACTACTTTTAATATTAGCAAGACATATTCCTACATTCAAAAAATACATCTTGTACACAAATAACTATAATGTTAGACAAAAAATATTTGTTATAATAGATGGTCTGTAAATGCCACTGAAAACATTCCTGTTAGAGGAACTAGAAAGTGTTTCATAAAGGAAATATCATCTGATCCAAAGCCAAAGAAGAGGCATAAATGTGGGGACATAATAAAAGAAACCCAAGTATGTTACAGGCTGCCATTAAAGACAAGCCAGTAATCCCACGTGCTTGGAGCACTGGGGGAACGGAAATAAAATTAGAGGATTTGTAGAAATCATGAAGACCCCAAAATGTCATCAAAGGAGTTGGGAGTTTATTTTGAAGCCAATTGAAGCCATGCCAGAGTTTTTAAATAAGGAGTGATAATCAAAACTGTCTTAAAGAGATTATTGCGACATCCACGTATAAACTAGATTTTAAAAAATCAGAGGTAAGAAGACGAACACAGAGGCCATAGTTGTATTACACCAGGTGGGCCTGAACTAAGAGAGCAAAATCACACTCGATGTCAGTTCCATAAATATGAAAGAGGAATTCGAATCAAGGAAATGGATGCAAGAGATACTGCGATGAGGGATGAGTGGAACTTGGGAACTGATGTCAGCGGTGAGAGGGGGAGTGCAAGATGTTTTGCAGTTTAACGTCTGTGTGCTAGGGAGGTTGACAGTGTTCTTCAAAAGAAAAAGGAAACAAAGAAAGATAAGATTTTGGGAAAGAAGGAAAGTCATGTTTCATTTATTCAATAAATATTTGCTGAGCACTTACTATGTGCCAGGACTGTTCTGGGGGGATGAGAGTTATCTTTAATTTTTAAAACACTTTATGTGTTAAAGGCAGTGTTCCCAGTCTGTGTGACTCCAAAGGCAGAGCTGGATTGAGTGAGTAGGAGTCAGCCAGGAAGTAAAATACCTTTCTAATAAATGGAGCCTTCTTGATAAGTAGTAAGAGCTCTGTTACAGGCAGTATTCAAGCCTAAATTGGATGATATTCTTCCAGGAACACTGTGACAAGGGATTCCTGCATTAAGAGAGAGGGTAGACTAACCTCTCTGCAAGTTCTCTCTCAATCTTAAGTAAGAGTCTGTTCGTTCCATGATCTATTCGTATGGGTTCTATTATTAATCTCTGGTTTCTCTCAATTATTAAATAAATTAGTCTGTCTGCCATTCAGTAAAACTCACACATTTACATCTGTTATTCTTAAATTATTTTTGGTTAGGGCTCTTCTTCTTTATTAAAAAATTCTACCCAGTAATGTTACCTCTGTAGCTAATTTAGAATGTCAACCCTGGTAGACTGGGTTATAAATATCAGAGAGGAAAAGGATTTCTTGTGCCTAATAATATTTTTGTTTGGAAGAAGCCTCGCAAACGAGAAATGAATTATCTTGACTTCAAGATTGCGATGCAGTTTCTGTATTTTGCAGCAATTCAAGAAGAAAAAAAAAAATACCTCAGAGTGGTTCATTTTGATACAGCAAGGTAAAGAAAGAGAATAATTGTTCTCCAAACACTGTAAAGCTTTAGATCAGAAACATTTATCTGTGCTGCATTTAGAAAAAAAGAAAGGGAAGGGAAGGGAAGAAGAGCAAAAAGGGAACCTGTCAGGAGCTCCCCTATAAGCTGTAGTTACAGCTTTGCATTTCCTGGTGTTTCTTTTGAAACGTAAAATTCCACAACAAATAGCTCTGTAACGTGTAACCCGTATGAAGATTCAATTCAGATTTAAGCACTTTGGTTTGCTTTTGAATCTTGCTATTTTCTGCATTTGTTTTGACTGCTCTCATCATTCAAGATTGACGGTTGGATGGGTGTGTAGGAGGAAGCAGCAGCAGCAGGCTTACAGCTTGCAGACAAAAAAAATCTGCCTTATCTGATGGCTATTATTGAAAATGCGAGGTGTAGCCTGGGCTGGGTAATGAAGGGGAGCGAGCGAGGGGGAGCAAGGAGCATGGAGCTGCATACTGATGAGTGTAGGAGTACTTGATAAAAAGAATGCTGGCTGCTGGCCGTGCACTGCTCATTGTGGAGTACTCCAACAATCACACAGAACGCAGACCAGCCCAAGCCGACAGCTTGATATGCCTTCTTCTGCTGCCTGGTTTTGGGGGCTGTGTGACGTACTGGTCGGTAGTAAAGATTAATATGTAAGAAATGTGGAGCTAGGATCAAGTCATACTCCACAGCCTGCCTGGCAAACTATGTTTTACTTCTGACTTTGCTCTCTCGCTGAGAACATTAATCTGTCAAGCTGGCGGGCTCCTTTGATAGCAACTTTCCCAGGAGCATGATGTGGCAATGCCACCTCTCAGCCCAGGACTACCGCTATTACCCCGTGGACGGCTACTCCCTGCTTAAACGCTTCCCTCTTCATCCTCTTACAGGACCCAGATGCCCTGTCCAAACAGTGGGACAATGGTTGGAAAGCATTGGGCTACCTCAGTACGAGAACCACCTGATGGCTAATGGATTTGACAATGTGCAGTTTATGGTAAGATGCTCTCTGTGGCCACGGAGCTGCCTTTTGTCTGTCTTTGCTTCTTATGTGTCTTACACGGCTCAGAGGCAGCCTGATTTGCACCAAAACCGGTCAATTTTATATACGTAACCGCATTAGAAAATCGGATGCCCTTAGGACTGAACTTACTGTGTAACATATAGGCACTTGCTGAGAAATGAGATCTATGTGCATCCGTATACATGTGTATTATATGAATGAACCGGTGAGAGTACTATTTATAGGCATTGAAAGAAGATTAACATTTATATTCTCCCTGTCATTCTTTGTGTGATTTTTATAGGTTTGTAATCTCAGAATACCCAGTTAGATTATAGAACTCTTCAGTTAATTCTAGATTCCTAACACATATTATTTTATTTGCTCATCAGCGTTTAGTAATTAATTAAACAATTTGTTATGTTTACGGTGTGCAGGTCATTTTTTTTCCTGGTAATTGTTCAATAAGCAGTTTAAATTGTGTGGATGACCTTTAGTTCGTTAGCAAACTGATTCAAATGTTCTATTATAGACAGCTTTCACTTACTTCACATGCTGATTGAAGAGCAATGAGGTATTGTTTATTACTTTATGTAGAAAACAAACACTTCCATCAATTAACTGTCAATATCTAGAAAGAGAGGCTGTTGGACTAAGTACATTCATGTACTTCTGAATACTGGTCTGCCTGCAATCTAAACCTGGTATGTGCAAACTTCCCACTGCGACGAATATAGGTGAGAAAGGAGGATGGGGAAACGTGCAGACCCATAATACAGCTTTCTGATCATTCACATACCTCCCCCAGTGCTCATCAGTTTCCCTTGTTAAGCTACGTCACAGTCCTTATTAGCTTTCTTTGCTTTTAAGGTCCCATCACACATATTACTGATCCCTAAATTTAGACAGAGCTACATAACATAGGCATGTAGCACAAAATGGCTTGCAGAAACAATCAATAGCTATGTCTAAATAAAATGCTGGGGCTGACACCTGAAGCCTATTAGTAACAAAATTGATAACACAGTACTGAGAGCTAGGCATGTCTTTTTATTTCCATTACGGATTATTTTCTCCAAGCTTGACTTGACTATTGTAGATTTGAAAATTATTCAGACTGTTAAACTTCTGCTGCTTCTCCAAAAATGTGTGCCCCATGAGCTTTTCCTTTTAAAGCTGCATAAATGTAGTAAGACATATGAGCTCTATCTAATTGTATCCATAGAACTCTTTATGAAGCTGTTTTTATAATGAGACCTACAGCTACTGTTATTTTTCTCATGTTTAAGAATACTGTCACAGATTAGACAGATATTGTGGGTATTAAAAGAGGGGAAAAGTGAAATTGCTTCAATTGCTATAAGAGTCTTAGGACAGACTGAGCAGAATTAGGACAGACTTAGGACACTAAACAGGTGACACTAAGAATTAGAGGAACCATCGAGTAGAATGAAAGTCTTCTCATTGTCGTTATATTTACTGCGCATTTGGATAAGTCTTTATTCTTTCTCCTTATCTCTACTTGAAATAAGACTCTCTCATTCCCACTTCTCAAACCTGTGTCCAAATTTATTCTGGTCCCATGAGAAGTTAGGTAGGTCTTTGAATTCTCTGGATTGTCTGCTTGGAAAATTTTAATTCAGCATAACTTTCCTCTGAATGTTAAACACTTTTGAGTAAATATAATCCCTTTTTGAAAGCCCAATGCAAAGGTTAACCAAACATGTTTCCAATAAGCATTTGGAGATCGGAAAAAACATTCATGAATGAAATATGTATAAGCACTCCAAAATGTATCCAGGAGGCAAAAAATCC
Source organism: Leucopleurus acutus (assembly GCF_964270905.1). Lineage (NCBI taxonomy): Eukaryota > Metazoa > Chordata > Mammalia > Artiodactyla > Delphinidae > Leucopleurus > Leucopleurus acutus. The sequence goes on along the minus strand of NC_139152.1, from coordinate 81,794,543 downwards.
TGGACGTATGTGACAAAACCAAGGTCTGATCTTCTCCATAGATTGTTGTCTTTATTTTTAAAATTCCAATTATTGTATATAATTTTTCAGAAATTAAGAAAACATGGTTAATTCAGAATAATCAAATACTTTCTACATGAAACAGAATTAACTTTAAAAATTTGAGTTATCATTCAGAGGAGTTAATTATGAAAATGAAGCAAATCATAAAAGTGTTACCAATCATCGCTTTACGTGCTGCTGTACACCACTTATTTGCTGCTTGTATCATAAAAAATCAATTTCTATTCTATAAAAATTAGTTATTGATCTCCATAATCTAATTTATTTATGAACTTAGTTAAAGTACACTAATATGATCAGCCAACTTTAAGAAATAGATTTCATTAATGGTGAAAAAAATCTGTTGGACTTGCTTAATCTGCACTCAGTATCATATTCTAGCTTTTGTTTTTCTTGAAGCACATTCTGACCTGCATTTATTCATCCTGTTGCCTAAGCAACAAGCACCACACTCCTATTAACTATGATGTAGTGCAGGTCTTATTCGCTTTTTAGAACAAGACAGTAGAGACATCAAAAGGATATAATTAATGTTGGTTGAAATATCATAGTACATCCATGCATTGATATATTTTATTTAGGAAACATTCTCAAGAGTTAATTTTTCATTTAATCAATATTCCATTCATGAATATGAGTTTCAAAGGGTTCACATAAGTAACTTTCAAAGTATTTACTGAAAGCTTTACAAATTTTTTTGGTTAACTCTGTTCTATGTACTCTTACACATAAACACAATATATGGATGATTTATCCACATGGCTATGATTAACTTTAATAAAGATTTCTTACATCAATTTCTAGGCATGGTTAGAAAAGAAGGACCCCCATTTCTTTTAAAATATTTATCAATCATTGCTTCTCCTTTGGGCTCTTAACACTTATTCTTGATTTTATTGATGTGTCAATTTTTTAAAAATATCTGAAAGTCAGAATTCCAAACTTTTTCTTTATGTAACTGGTCGTGGTTTGCAGAATAGTTTTGTACACAGTATTGACATTTATGTAGCCTTAAAAATGTAAAATAAAGGGAAATTGGTACAAAGGATAGCTACAAAAGTACATCTGGTCACCTAAGACTTTGGGAAAGTCAGATCTATGTTGCAATCAAAAGTCTGAAACTTCAACACAGAAACCCTTTGTCTAAAGACTTATCCAGGCCCCACTCTACCTGTTCATTCCCTCTGATGTCATATATCATCAGCTCCCATCTAGTTAGGCATGTCTACCTTCTACTCACTAGCCTCTGGGAATGCCACCATGGTCCTCTGACATCCCACGTGTTTTCCCCAACTTTGCCACATATAGAATGTGTCTGTTTCAACATTACCTTTTTTCTCTTCACTAAGGAGTTTAAGTATGAAGTGATTATTGTACAAAATGCCCATGATGATTTGCTTTCTTATTATATATGTTTCGATCATCATGTCTTTTCCTAGTCTGATGACTGCTTCCTAAAATTTGTCTCAAACTATTAATATCTATTCTTGTCTTGATCTGCTCATTTGTACTCTCCCTCAACCCTCACAGCTATTTCCTTTCCTTCCCCTCTGTCTTTTATCCTCTAAGATCTAACTCTGTTTCTACCCAGTTTGTATAGCTTTTCTTAAGGACTCCAGTCCTTAGCAGCCTCTCTTTTCTCTGATCTCATATAGTGGTTGTATTTGGCATGAAAAATAACATTTGGCATGCCATGATTCACTCTCTAGAATTAGGAGTTAAGTTTTCACTTGTATATATCTTGTCTCCCCAACTAGACTGGAAGCACTTCAAGTCCAAGTTCTGTGTATTCAATTTCCTTGCCTTTCTCACACTCCTAGCATAATGTTGTGTACGTAGAAATCTCCCCATAAAAACCGGATGCACAGCAGATTATTGTAGACGAACCTCTGGCCTCATTTTTAAACTGGAAGCCTTGTTTTGCCAGTGGGAACGTAGAGCATTAGTACCCTTCTTTCATTCATGCAACAAACACTCATTAAACATTTTCAATATGCTAAGGACAGTGTTAATTACTAGGGATATAACAGTAAACAATATATCGTCTTTGACCTCAAGCAGGTTACAGTATTGCTCTCAGACATATCATATTATTTACATACACAATGCATACACATTCCTTCATATGCTCACACACACACGTGTATACACACACTACATCATGGGGATCTTGCCCCTCATCCTACTGTATAATCACCATCCTTCAGCATATTACTTACCAGCAATTGTTTTTTCAGAAGCAAATTACAGTAGGCAATGGAAGAGGTAAAATCTATCATAGCACGGAGTAATGGAAAATAAAGATACCAATAACATCAAAACACTGGCAGTGTTATGGTAGATTTGTAGTCCAAAGACTGTATTAAGAAGTGTATATTACTTGGAAAACTGACCCATAGCCTCACCATGTTCTAGCTAACAGTCATATTTGTAAACTCTAATCAAAAGGGGGGAAGAATGAAATTATACCAACTTATTTTTTTTAGCATCTCCTGCATTTTCTAGCAATTGCCGTCTAGGTTGACTTGGGGTGCTTTAACCACTGTTAAAATGTTCAAAATGTGCACAGAGTAAGATATAAAAATAATACCTGGAGCCCTACGTGAATTAGCATTTTTGTACACTTGGGTAGGTAGTATTCATAAAGAACTTAGTGAAGGTCAAAGTGAGTACTGCCTATTAGACATTGAAGTGGAGTCACAGAGCTCTAGGAAGTCATCCATTTGAACCAAAGATTTGAACAAGATTGATCTTTTAGTATTTAATTGAAACTTTTTTCATTTTTGTGGTACATTTTACATGCTAATAGACTTACTTCTTTTCTCCTCTTATAAATAACTTTTCTGTAATAAGAGCCCCATTTGCAGTTGACCTGATAAAAATGACCTTTTGAGTATCTTAGCAGCGTATCATGATCCAAGTAGGAAGTTAAACTTGTGAAGCAGAAAAATAAATTGTCCCTAAAGGGTAAGACTAATAACCCCGATGATGTTTTCCTGTTTCAAATATTGTTTAAGAAAATGTTATAAAATTACTGAGATTTAGAGGCATAAGAGAAATATACCTGTCACACTCCCTACGCCTTCCTTCTGAAACAGGCTAGGCTCTGAGTTGAGTAGGTGGCTTTATATTGAAAGTGCAGCTATAATTTTCTAAACTCATTTAGGCCAGTAGTTACACACCCACTTTTGAAAAAAAAAATCTTTTTTTTTCAACAACTGGCATTTAAAATCTGTTGGTAACCAACAGTCAAAGCCAGGAGGGAGTCATTCTTTATCTAGACAACAGCTTAATTACAAGTGTAACAGGCAACAGCCTCACAGTGGCGTGAGAGACAACTGAAGTAAGACTTCTCGCGCCCACTGTCTCACTTCTGTATGATTCGGTTTACTCACCTGTAAAATCAATGTAATGAGAGGTCCAGGAGAGATGTTCTTTGGACTTGTTATTTAATATTTTGAGCTCTTTAAAAATGCAGGGTACGATACTGGTGCTGGCAGAGCTATTAATTGTTCTTGTAGCTCTCATTAGCCTTGGAAGATTGCTTGTGTGGCAGAAAACTCAGAAATGAGGGCATGTGCAGGCATGGCCATCTGAGAAGGATGAATGGCCTTCAGAAAAAACAGTAGCCACAATTCTAATCTGGTGACACGAAGGACAAAAGAGCCTTTTCTTCCACCTGCAAGTTACTCTGATTACATATTTAAGCATTAAAATATGCTGCCCCATTTTCTAATAATTCAGTACTATAGCTACCATCCCTAACTAATGCTCACATGAAATGGCCTTTAATTTAGTCATGTACCATATTTGCATAATTTGATATCCAGTATTGAATCAAATGACCAGATCTCTGGGATGAGGAATTTACTTCGTGAATTTAAAAACTTGCTAAAACTGCTGAATTACAGACTAATTTTAAGAAATCCAGCCACAATCATTTTTCATTGCTTGAGAAATGGACATATTTCTCAAACAGTGGCAATGACCTCTGTTGTCTCATTTCCAGTCACGTCCTTTACTTCTGTAACCCAGCCTGCGTCCCAGCCCTTCCACTCAGTTTGTTCTCTTTTAAGTCAGCTGTAACCTGTTCCTTGATAAACTACCACCCCCACCCCTTTCTCTTCTCACTTCATTTCTCTTTGGCCTCTTTCAATGTCTGATTCTCACTGTCTGCTCCCTATTGGTATTTATTCCCTCACTGAAGTTTGTTTGGGTTCTGTGACATTACACTGACCTTTCCAGTCACTCCTATTCCCCTTCCTCCTCCTGCCTCTAAAGGTGGGTGGTGCTCAACTTGTCCATCCATCGGGGAGATCATTGGTTCTCATAGATCCGTAGCTGCCCCTACTCTTCACCTCTTTCTACCTGGCATCCAATACCGTCTAGCTACTCAGTAAACATTTCCATATACATGTATGTGTACCACACATTTAGCACAGACCTTGCATAGAATAAATGTCCAACAAGTGTTAAATGTTACTGCAGAGTGATCACTCCAAGGTGATCTTTCTAAAGCACGCATTTGCTTTAGCACTACTCTGCTTAAAATCTTTCAATGACTCTCAGTTCCCTAAGGGACATTATATTTACACAATTCTTAATATGGCTTTCATACTCAGGAAATGACCTTTCTGACCTTCCTGACCCAACTTATTTTCCAGCCTCATCTGTTATCATTTCCTCTCTTTACTGTTGTCTAGAACTGCTTTTTTCTTTCATTGCCTGGCCTTTGCACATGCTGTGTCTCTGCTGAGAATGATCTTCCTTCCCCTCTTAATTCCTTTTACCCTTTAGTTCTTAGCCTAGTTGTCACTTCTTTTAACTGTCACTTCTTCCCTGACCTTCCACGTATGGGTTAGGAGCCCTTCTTCCCCACCTTGCTGCACCATATCACCAGTTTACTTGTCCAGCTACCCCACCACCTCCGCCCCACACAAACACTAGAACAGGACTCAGCAAACTTGTTTCTATAAAGGGCCGGATAGTAAATATTTTAGGTTTTGAAAGACATATGGTCTCTGTTTCAACTATTCAACACTTCTATTGTATCATGAAAGTGACCGTAGACAATACACAAATAAATGGGTGTGTTCAAATATAACTTTATTTACAAAAAAAACAGGAAGATCTAGTCAATAGGCCATCATTTGCTGCTACCTTGCACTTGACTTAGAAATATGATTTGAGAGTTAGAGATATGCTTTGATCCTCTATATCTCCAGGTACAACCCCTGGCTTACACATGTAGACACAGTAAATGTTTAATGAAAGGAGGAAGGATGAAGGAAAGGAAGAAAGGAGAAAGTGAGGAAGGAATCAGGCAGGCGGCTCCAACAAGGTCCCTGAAAGCCTGTTTGGTTTACAGAGAACCCAGCCAATAGCTGAGGAAATTCAGAGCAAGATCCAGCCTTCAGGAGTCTGACAAGAGCAAAGAGGGTGTTTTTGCTCTTATCAGTCAGACTGGAGTATATTTTCAGCAAGGGAACAGTACAGGCATAGGAACTAGAAAAACACAGCTGCAGAGGAAGCCTGTTATTCCCTCTGTTTGGAATTCCTTTCTCTTCCTTCTTCACCTCACTGTGCAGCATTGTTCGTGATTGAGCTTAAGCGTCACTTCCTCCAGGAAGTATTCCCTAATGCCATTCTGTCATCTGGCTTACATGACTGCCCCTTCTCTGTGCACTCCTGGCATCCTTTTCTTAGCCTAAGGTAGGCCTTATTATATTTCATTGCAATTATGTTATCTGTTCAGATGTCTGCCTTCCACCCTAGAAAGTGAAATCCTTAGAGACAGAGAGTGGGTCTTATTTATCTTTGTATTCCTAAAGCCTGGTGTAAAGTAGCTTCTCAATAAATATTGATCGGATGGCATTGTTAAGCCTTATTTAGTTTCATATAAATTATCCCATGTAATTCTCACCATATCCTTATCAGTAAGTATTAGTACCCCCATACTAATAACGAAGATAATGAGACTCAAAAAGTTTTTAAAATTCCCCAGCAGCACCTAGATTTTAAAACTAAACTGCTTTGACTTAGAAGTTCCCACTCAATTCACTAAAACCACACTGTTGCATCATTCCTCCCTTCGTTCACTCAGCAAATGTCTATAGAGCCCCTGTTAGATTGCAGACACTGAACAGGATACGGGCCCTGCCCTCCAAGCCCTCCTGGTTTGTCGTACTTCTGGTCCTCTGAGGGACCTCTTTATCTTACTTCTCCTTACTTTTCTACCTCCTCCGCACGACTTCTCAAGAGGATCTCTGTTCTTCCAAGACCAGAACTCTCACTGCCAAATACATACCTTCATGTTTTGTGTGATTTCCCTCCTACCTAACATAGCCTATCTCCTCCTGATTCCCTGTTCAAGACAGACTCATTCCCTAAGACCCTGGTCTTTCTCCTCGCTCTGTGGAGACTTCCTCTACTGATCTGGACCCTGCCCAGCCCTTCAGCTTCACCTTTCACCTCTTTTAAACTCTGGGTGTGTGTTGAATTATTATAGTCTTACAATTGTGCCTCACTTGCTCACAAATCCACGTCTTTGCACACACTGTTCTCTGGCCAGAACAATACCTTCTTGCACTCATTTTTAGCCTGGGTAACTCTTATTTCAAAATGTGGCTCAGGGTTTCCTTCCTTAAAGGGGACCCTTTAAGACAAATTATTTGGTATTGCTCAAGGATTCTTCAGTGGCCTCTCATGGCACCCTGCTTATCATCCAGGGCTGAATTATCTGCTTCTTTACCTAACTTCTTCCCCTGAGAGAAAAAACAGTGTCTGGTTCAGTGTTACTTTCCCAGTCACTGGCACATAATTGGTCCTTGTATGAATTTGCTGGGGCTGCCGTAATACAGCACCACAAACTGGATAGCATAAACTACAGGAATATACTGTCTCACAGTTCCTGAGGCTGGAAGTCTGAGATGTCAGCACGTGTCAGCAGGGTTGGGTTGAGAGCTCTGAGGGGAGCATCTGTTCTGTGCCTCTCTCCTTGGCTTGGAGATGGCTGTCTTCTCCCCATATTTTCATGTTGTCTTCCCTCTGTGTGTGTCTGTGTCCAAATTTCCTCTTCTTATAAGGACACCAGTCATACTGCATTCAGGTCCACCCTAATGACCTAATTTTAACTAGACTATCTCTGCAAAAACCCTGTCTTCAGATAAAGTCACATTCTGATGTACTGGGAGGTTAAGACTTCAATGTATGAATTTGAGGGAAGGACACAATCTAACCAATAGCAGTCCTCAATAAGAATGTGTGCATATGCATCCTCCGTTTATTATCCCTCACATTGCCAGGCACAGCCCATAATGGTTATTCAGTAGATATTTGCTTAATTGAATCAAAGTCAATCTACTTGAGGTTTACATGAAATTTAAAATGTGTAAAGGATCTGATATTACTCTTTCATCAATGATAAATGCAATCTTCCTGAGAGCTTATAGTTTTGCATGCATGGATAATCATATACATGGTCACACTTCTAGTTAATAGGAGAACTAGCAAGGCCAGAACCAAGATATTCCTACCTCTCTAGCCATGCACTCTTTCCATTTTACTTTGCAGCCTCTGTTGACCCCTAAATAAATCACATCTACAAGAAATATTCATTTGTTTGCCATCCTTATAGTTGATATCTATCTGATAGAGACACCCCAAAGGAATAGATGATTAAATAAGTAGTATTTTATAGGAAGGAAAGAAAATTTAACCAATTTAATATTACAACTACTATTTATCAAGAACTTGTTATATACTTTTTTCCATATATTGTATTTCCCTCTCCCACAAATGTTATAAAGTATATAGTGTTATTCCAGTTTTACAAATGACAAAAGTTAGTTATTGAGAGATTAAATATCTGGCCCAAAGCACTCATGATTCAAACCCAGGTCAATTTGAGTCCAAAGGGAAAACATTTTCAATAAGAGTTGCTCGGGCAACATATGTGGGCGAACTCAGAAAATATGGGTTCTGGAGAAACAAAAGTAGCATAAGCACTTTTTGTTCTTGGGGGGGAAATGATGATTCAGAGGAGAACCAAGAAGAGAGGTAAGAGAGAAGAAAAACCTTGCCTCACGCAAAGAGTAGGCAGTCTAGACTAAGGAAACTTACTGCTACACACAGGGTCATAAAAATAAAGGTATACCTCCAGGTCAAGTCTGTCCTCAGACCATGAGACCTTCTGAGTGGCAGTCATTCCATGCATGCAAGAGACACTGCATTAAACAGGAGCAATGTTCATGGAAGATATGTTTTGCCCTTGAGTATAATCCTTTCTAAGGTGTAATGAGTATGATTATAAATGGCTACAAATTCTTATCCACAAGAAGACTCAAGCTGGAGAGACATAGTAACAACATCTTACAGGTCATTGCTCACATGCCCCCGACTTCCTAATCCGATCTGTGTGTACCATACACATCACAGACGTTGGGAACTATTCTTGCATTTAAGAGCATATGATCTAAAAGAGTATTGAGAAGCAAGAGCCCCGTGACTCTACTTATAAATTATAGAAGCATATTAGGAGGAGAGAAAAATGCAATGAATTATTAACATAGGCTTCTGAATATCAGGTCATTGATTTCTGCCCTTGAGTCCACAGAATTAAATTTCAGATGGTTAAACTTTTACCTTCTGTCAGACTGAGAAAAAATGATTAAGATTCATATCCAAAGCATTGTGGAACATCTTGGGTTTATAAGCCAATGTCTGTTTAGATGGCTGGCAGAGTTGTCCTTCCAGAGTTTTGAAGGAGATCTTAGACTTAGGAGGCCTAGAATCTAAAATATCTCAAGTTTTTCTTTGACAGGAGTTATACTGCTCATTTTTTTAATCAGAAAGAGGCATCCCCATGAAGAAGGAGCTGAGCATTTGGTATTCATCAGGCCTACATAGCTATATAACCCATCCAGTTGTCAGCTCAGAAAAGGTGAACAGAAACATGCAGGTTGGCCAACACCTACTTCATAAATCCCTCACAAGGAAGCACACAAAAGGCCATTCATACCAGTTCAATCATTTAAAAACTGCTGAATGAATAACAGTGAGGTTCTTTTGGTGGGAAATGAGATGAAGGGAATGTTATATAGTTTAAAAAATGTAATGCACTTACTTCCTGGTAAGTAGTTATGATATAGCAGAAATGAAAATACCATATTAAATTCTCATCATACTTCATAGTCTTTAAAACTCTTACATATATATTATCTCAATTAATGGGAGAGACAAAATAAATTCTACTTTCAGTTCTAGCATAAATGGTGTGACATTGGGTAAACCTTTTTCTCTGCAATCTCTGAACAAGCTCAGATATAACCTGATTTTTTTTTCAAAACCCTCCGTCAATGCTTTGTCTTCTCTAGATGCTTCTCCTGCTTACTATTATTCTATTCACAGCCAAGCTTCTCATAAGAAATGTCTACACTTCCTGGCTTCCCCTTCTACTCAATACAGTCAGGCCTCAATACAGTTAGCCTCTGTCAGCATCCTGAAATTATTTTTAAGTGGTGACTAATGAACTACTAATTGCCAAATACAATACACTCTTTCCAGGCCTTATTTACTTCATATTTCTGTGGTCTTTGTTTCTGCCGACCACTCTTTTCCTCCTTGGCATCTCCTACCCCAGCAACCACCCCTCCTCTGGCTCCTTTGTAGATTCCCCCTGCCTCTGCCTGTTCCCTAGGGTTCAGCCCTTTCCCTTTTCTCTTCTCACTCCACACATTCACCTTAGGTGACTCCACTTATACTAACAAAGGCAAATGTTTTCTACTTCCTATATTGTACTGAGCCCTCAAAGTATCTAAAAGTGGAATGATCTTTCCCCCAAAACTTGTCCCACAAAAAAAGTGATCAGTTGGATAGATTGATGATGAGAGATGAAGTGAGATGAGGCTAGAAAGGTAACCCCTGGATTTGACAACATAGAGACCACTGAGAACTTGACAAGAGCATGTTCTGTGGAATAAAAGGCACAGAAGCCATATTGCATTGGATTGAAGAAGTGGTAGAGTAGACAACTCTTGAAAGAAGTTTTGCTGAGCATGGGAACACAGAAATAAGCAAGTAGCTAAAGAGTGATTTGGGTGTCAAAGGGAGGATTTTTTAAACAAGAGGGACTAGAGTCACGTTTGGCTACTAAATTGAATGATCAGGTAGAAAGGGAGTTATTGATACTGGAGAAGAAAGAGAGATTGACTGAATGAATAAAAGTGAGAGGTGTTGGGATCCAGAGACAAATGGAAGAATTGTCTTTGATGGGGACATTCCTATTGTAATAGGAGGGAAGATAGAGATAATGGGTACTATAATGATTTGTATATAAGATGATGAGAATATAGAGGTATGTTCCCTCCAATGGTTTCTAATATTTTCTAGCAAATTATGACACATTGGTGTGGAAGATTTGAAGGTAGAGAAGATATTAAAGAGTAATTTCAAAAAAGTGGGAAAGAGAATTTACAAGGAAAACAGAGTAGAATTACAGGGCCATGTTGAGGGCTTGTTTGAGATTTGTAATCATTATGCTCAATAGGAATTGGAAAGACAACTGTGCTCTAAGCTACAGAATTGCTTTCATACTTTGACTCCTTCTACGTGGTGTGAGACTGTGCATTAGTCATTTAACCTCCATGGGCATCAGTTTCCCAAATACAAACAGGAGATAGCACTGCCTGGTTCACAGGACTGTGGTGAGAAGTAGCTTAAGGCTACTTAAGGCTAGCTGCGTGCTTTCAGTAGGCAATGAATCATGATGGTGACAAGGGTGCCTGTTCCATTTAGCTGGCAAGCCACTTTGGAATTACTGACAGCACAGTGATGCTCAGAAATTGCCAAAAGGCCTCATTGCTCTTGCCCTCCTAATACACTGGATACAAAGGAAACGCTTCTGTGAATTATGCTAGGAACACCGAAATACCCCAACCAACCTATCTCAGTGACCTTATGTTGAATAACTCTAAAGGATGTCGGAAAGTTATGTCATTGTAATTCACACTTACTCATCACAGACCTTGATTAATCAACTGCACGTACACTCAAAGAACTGAGCCTTTCAGGTTTAATGGCCACGCAGTAGTGTATGCCAATGGCAGAGTACCATGGGACTTCCAAGGAACTAGATTGCATTTAGTGCTTTCCTTAAGAAACATACTCAAGGACACCCACCTGCTCACAGCAATAAAATGTTCCCTTAATTATGGTTGATCAAATTGTGATAATTAATTTTTATGAGAATATTTGAATACTCTAGAGTCTTGTAGCTTTGTTCTCAAGGATAACTAACCTAAACTTTCATCCAGACTATAAAGTACATCAACAAATACTATGAAGTGTATTAACCAATGCAGACTTTGAAGACTGTAGCATTTTACAATATAAATTTATGTTTCAGATATGCATCTTTTATCCTTTAACATGTGTTGACAAACTAAAGTGGAAAGTAAATGAGCATTTGTGAAGGGGATCCCAGGAACATCTTTCTGAATGGACTCCTGGGAGATTTATCCATTCATTCCTAAGGAAACACCTATTGAGTACCAAATATACTCATCAAACTGTGCTAATTGTGGTAGAGACTACAGAGAGGCATACTTACAAGCTCCTGTTAAAGATACTACAGTCTACTCAGGGAGCTAAGACTAACATACTTAACAGCTAAATAGCAATACACATTCAAATAGCGATAAAGGACAAATGTTTTCACAGCATAGAACGCAACTGTGGGAGAAATGAGTGTTAGAATCTGTGAATCTCTCTAAGTCTTGAGAAGGAAGAGATGTTGATGAGCTGGAGTGATCAGGGAAGACTCTCTGGAGGAAGTAGGCTTGGGCAGAATTGTGTAAACAGTGAAAATGGGACCAATGATATAAGATTGAATGGAATCATGAACAAAGGTGGTGAGACTGCAAAATGCATATAGTGTTTAAAGAACAAAAGAGATACTGATCTGGCAACCGTCCTAGGGATCATTCAGCGTCTCTATGAATTAAAGCATTACCTACCTTGTGAAATCGTGGTTCAGATGCTACACATACACCATATGGAAAGACAGCTTAATGATCCATTGCTGTGCCCAGATAGGCTCACCCAGATGGCAGCACACACGTGCACATCACACATACAGATAGCAAGGGAGGATGAGCATGGAAACATCTGTCTGACTGATTTGCCTTCTATTTCCAGACAATGCTGAAGAAAACGAAGTTACTTGAGTTACATTAGGTGTTTCTCCAAATAAGCCCATCTTTCTGAGGGTGAGCATACTGTCTCAAAGCCAATAGCAAATGTTTTTTAGTAGTTTCATATCATCTGGAATATCCTCATATCCTCCAAAACTGAATTTATTCACCTGTTACATCCTTTGCTGCTTCAAAGATGTTCACAGCTCTCAGTTACCAATATCTAGAGAAATCATCCTCACTTTCACATTGGAATCATGACCACTGCCAAAAACACCTGTGACCTCCTCATTTCCAAAACTCAGCTTATTTGAAATGTTCCAAGAATTCAAGGGAGGAAACATTTGCTTAGCTGCCACTTTCATGTGAAGATATTATGCTAGGGCTCCTAAATATAAAACTTGACAATAATAATAATAATAATAATAATGCTTATATAATGCTTATATTCAGGTACTATTCTAAGTATTTCATATGAACTATTTCAATTCTGCTGAAATGAATAATATACCCATTCCCTCCTCTCATGAAGCTTACAATCTACTGGAGAAACAAGCATGAAAACAGACAAATTCCAATCAGCACTGTAACTGATTGGAACTTTAATTCAGAGTATAGTGGAGGCCCTCAAAATGAGTAACTCAGTCAAGGTTCCATAGAAGAGGTCAAGTTTATACTAACTCTTAACGGATTGGGAAAATTCATAGCCTGACAAAGGCTACGTGATAGAGCAGCCTTTCAGGCAAGAGGAACAGCATGTAATTATCATGGAGGCACAAAGAGGGGTATCTGGTGGTGTCTGGCTCCAGCTGGCGAGCAGGGGGCAAAAGCAAAAAGAGGTAACACACATAAAACCAGAGAGGCCAACATGGGCCGGATGGGGAAGAGACCATTTTTATTCCACTCCAACTTGGATGTACAGGGACCTCTCTGTGTAACTGAGGATGATGTGTTTATTTCTTTCTGTCTTTTGGTGCATGTGAATATCTGCTTTCCTTCTCCCCCTGCACCCTCGGCCCTCGTCTTTTGGAGTGCCTTAAGGAAAGGTCACTGCAGGGTCTTCTCCCTGTCACCCCTACAGGACCGCCCAGTGAGCACTCAATGGCTAACCATCAGCCTGTCGTTGTAGGTGATTATCTATGCTGCCTGGCAAGGCCGTGTCCAGGGATGGTAATTACATCGGCGTCAGTGGCGACTTCTGGTGTCAGAGATCCCACTGAAAAGCATTTGACTGATACTAGTTCAGAAGACCGTTCTCTAGCTCAGGGAAAACAGTGCACTTTAAAAGCTTTAATCAGAGTTCACCCCATTTCAATAGCAGTCTTCAGAGCCGAAGTCTAAATACTAAACATTAAGGCTCCTCTGCTTCCTGTTACCCCACAACCAAGACAACCACAGCACTAACTAGGGTCTTCCTCCCTTGTGTCCTAGAGAGCACTCTTGGAAATGAAAAAGAGGAAGAGGTTTAACAAATGGACGAGTGGATGTCCGTGACTGGTTAATTATTTGATTTATTACCTCACCCTCTTCCAGAAGATGGTTTACGATAGACATGAGGACAATTTAAACAACTACACAGCAGCAAGGGAATCCAGACAGTAGGACTGACAGAAGAGAACACACATTTTAAAAGATTTTTCGAAGTAATACATATATATATATATAAAATATCAAAACAAACGTACAAATAAAACGTAAATGCAAACCATTTCCTACCCTCTTAGCCCCACTCCTGGCCCCGCTCTCCAGAAGCGGACACCTTAAATGTTTCTATACTTAGTCTTCCGGGAGGTTATCTCCATGTGATATGCATATGCCCTTATTTCTGGCTCCTCAGCTTTAGATATCATTAACTGACATCTTGATATAAGAGATGAGTATTTAGCTCACTTATACCATCATCTCTTCTCTCTCCTGTGTGCCCTCGTTCCCAATAGATTTGCAGATTAAATCATAGCCCACAAAGTCAGATGCTCTGAAATACCACTTCTTTTTATGTTTTAAATCAACTTAGTTTTGACTCCATGCCAGTGCCAGCATGAAATTCCACTGTCATCAGTATTGTCTCTATTGTCACCACATAATACTAGAGACCCAAGTGTGGCCAGGAAAATGGGGGAAGAAGCTATGCTCTCTGGTGGTCCCTGCTGAAGCCCTCTCCTGTTGTCCAAGCTTGCAGCAGTACATTGAAGTCCAGTATTTCTTCACCTCCATGCCACTTGTGGGTATGGAAATGCTTATCAGGGACGAAAACCCCGTACCTGGGCTCCTACTCCAACCGTGATGAGGTTGGACGTCATGACGACAGCCAGGAAACATACCATTCATGCAGTTATCTCAGCTAGAAACATGAGAGCTATCCTAGAACTTACCTTTCATTTATTTCTAATCATTGTTTCCTTTTTCCTGTCGGTTTCCTGTCTAATCATTGTTTCCTTTTTCCTGATTGCTTTTCCATTCTCTTGCATTTCTGCCTTTATTTGTCCTTGGTTTTTCCACAGTTTCCATCATACTGTTTATTTTTTGGACCTCCTTTTTCCCAGGAACACCTTGCCAAGTCTTCCTGTCCCAAGCTGCACTCATTCTGTGGGACTGCCTCATGTTCATCATTCTGGGATTCTCTTCATTGCACCTCTGAATTAAATCCACTGTTTCTTGGTTGTTTCCCTCTCTCTCGATTTAATTTCTCATATTGCTGGAGCATGCACTCAAATAACTGTTTAAAAAAGAAATAACTGAGAAATAAAGAAGAAATAACCTTTTAAAAAAGAAAAAACTGAGAGGTGAACTTTTAAGCCCTTGTGAATCTAAAAATGTCTAGGTTCTGCCCCCATGGCTGATTAATATTGTGGTTTGGTATGCAATTCAAGACTGAATCTGATTTTTCCAAGAGCTTGGCAGGCGTTGCTCCTGTCTCTTGTAGCATTCGATGTGGTTGTGGAGAAGTCTGATCTGGTCCCTTTTCAGATGACCTTTTTCCCTCTCTGGAAATTTTCAGGATCTTCTTTTTATCCTTGGTGTCCTGATGTGACGAACATGTGTCTAAGTGGGTGTCTTTTTCATCTGTTCAACACTTTTTAGGCACTTTAAATATAAAGTGGGACATCCTCTTCCATTATTTCTTTGATTATTCCTATTCCTTCATCTTCTCTCTTGCCTTTTTGTAAACTCCTGTTAGCCAAATACTGGATTTCCTCAACCATTTCTCAATGTCTCTTATCCTTTCTCTCATATTTACCATCTCTTCCTATTTTTATCTTATATTCTAAGAGGTTGAGTTCAATCTTTAAATTGATTTTTTTTAATTTTGGCAATAATATGTTTACCTTCCCAAAGCCCTTTCTTCTTCTCTATTACTTTTTCATGGCACCCTTTTCTTTTTCCTTATATGTAACATCCTTTTGAACCTGTCAAGGGATACCAGTTTGAGGTTAGTTGTTTTTATTTTGAAATTCTCTTCTTGAAATTATCTCTAGAGTTAGTTCTTCTATTGTGCTTTGTTTTTAATTTGATCTTTCTCAGTCATACTATATACTCCATCCATGACTGGTAGTTTATGGTTTTCCGTTCACATTTCAGGAAGACGCAATGGAAAGGCAAACTGGAAGCTCTGTGTACATAGAGAGAGAGAGAGAGAGAGAGAGAGAGAGAGAGAGAGAATGTGCATTGGGGTAGGAAGGCAATTGTTCCAGATGTAGACCTTCGATTTTTCCCCACTTTCTGTCCATACCCCAAACTCTTCCTTCGTCCTTCCTTCCTTCTCTCAGGTTGAAACCTCTGGGGTTCCAGTGGGTGACTTGGGCTCCTTTTTTTTAAATTAATTTTTATTGGAGTATAGTTGCTTTCCAATGTTATGTTAGCTTCTACTGCACAGCAGAATGAATTAGCCATACATATACATATATCCCCTCCTTTTTGGATTTCCCTCCCATTTAGGACACCACAGTGCATTAAGTAGTTTCCTGTGCTATACAGTATGTTCTCCTCAGTTGTCTATTTTATACATAGTATCAATAGTTTATATCTGTCAATCCCAATCTCCCAATTCCTCCCACCCCACCCCTTTCCCCCTGGGTATCCATACGTTTGTTCTCTACCCCTGTGTCTCTATTTCTGCTTTGCAGATAAGGTCAGCCATACCATTTTTCTAGATTCCACATATATGCGTTAATATACAATATTTGTTTTCCTCTTTATAACTTACTTCACTCTGTATGACACTCTCTAGGTCCATCCACATCTCTACAGATGACCCAATTTTGTTCCTTTTTATAGCTGGGTAATAATACATTGTATATATGTTCCACATCTTTTTTATCCATTCCTCTGTTGATGGGCATTTAGGTTGCTTCCATGTCCTGGCTGTTGTAAATAGTGCTGCTGTGAACACTGGGGTGCATGTGTCTTTTTGAATTATGGTTTTCTCAGGGTATATGCCCAGTAGTGGAATTACTAGTTCATATAGTAGTTATATTTTTAGTTTTTTAAGGAACTTCCATACTGTTCTCCATAGTGGCTATATCAATTTACATTCCCACCAACAGTGTAAGAGGGTTCCCTTTTCTCCACACCCTCTCCAGCATTTATTGTTTGTAGATTTTTTGATGATGGCCATTCTGACTGGTGTGAGGTGATATCTCATTGTAGTTTTGATTTGCATTTCTCTAGTAACTAGTGATGTTGAGCATCTTTTCATGTGTTTTTTGACCGTCTGTATGTCTTCTTTGGATAAATGTCGATTTAGGTCATCCATTGGGCTCATTTTTTGATTCTGGGAACCCCCCACGCTAAAGCTACCTCCATCTCACTGCACCATCCACTGCTTTCCCAGGCTTTTTCTGACTTCTGGAGACTTATTGAGACCTCTCATACTCATATAGCTTTTTGCCAGTTATCTTCATTGTTGTGAGATCAAGACATTTTTATTCCTTTTCCAGATCTTCACTGGGATCTAAGAGGAAAAAAGATAAACCAGTGGCCTCAGTACACATCTTAAAATGGAAGCCAGGGTCACAGTCACATGTTCCTACTTTATTCATTAAATGGTACCAAGTGAGGAAAGAGCAGTTGCCTCTAAAAAGCAGTAATAATATCATCCAGCCACAGTGCCTAAAGGAGCCCAGATATTTCTACCATAGAGAAGTACCACAGTGCGATGATTAAAAGGGTAGACTCTGCCTAGATTCAAATACCAGCCCTGAGACTTGTAAGCTATCTTACCTTGGGTAAGTTTCTTAATGTCTCTGTGCTTCAGTTTCCACATGTGGAAAGAGGCATGATAATAACTGCATACTAACCCCACAGGGTTAAGATAAGATTTGTGAGTCCAGGTACGTAAAGCACTTGGAACAGCAAGCTCCAATGTTAGTCGTCATCATTGCTATTATTGTCCCAACGTCAGGACAGGGAGACATGGAGAAGCAGAGTCTCTGCAGCAATTTGACATCCTTCTTCTAAGATAGTAAAGGTAGCCCGGAGTAAATTGACTTTTAGGCATCTCTCATTACACCACAATGTTTCTAGCTGTTCTTGCCTTGGAGTCCTGAAGGAGGTGATGACACACTCAACTCAGAAAATATCGATGGACTGCTGTAAACATTATTGTGGGCATGGAATATTATTTTTGCAGCAACATCTTGAACTAAGGGGAGAGAAGAGAAACGAACGAGAGGTTATGAGGCCGACAGTACTGTGACTGTGTAGGAGAGGAAATGAGTAAATATCATAGAAGGCTTTGTTAAAAGCACAGATGGAGAAGTTATTTGAAGGAAAGGGATGCTTCCCAATTTTGTCCTGAAAGAGCTACAACTAAAAATTGCTATGGCACATGTACTCAGGTGCATATTATCATGATACCATCTACTTAGGAGACATGAAAAACTGAAATAAATACACAAAGAAAACATAACAATGCTCAGTTTTGGGGTTTTTTTTTTTAACATCTTTATTGGAGTATAATTGCTTTACTATGGTGTGTTAGTTTCTGCCTTATAACAAAGTAAATCAGCTATACATATACATACATCCCCATATCTCCTCGCTCTTGCGTCTCCCTCCCTCCCACCCTCCCTATCCCACCCCTCTTGGTGGTCACAAAGCACCAGCTTATCTCCCCGTGCTATGCGGCTGCTTCCCACTAGCTAGCTATTTTACATTAGGTAGTGTATATATGTCCATGCCACTCTGTCACTTCATCCCAGCTTACCCTTCCCCCTCCCCATATCCTCAAGTCCATTCTCTATGTCTGTGTCTTTATTCCTGTCCTGCCCCTAGGTTCTTCAGAACCTTTTTTTTTTTTAGTTTCCATATATATGTGTTAGCATACTGTATTTGTTTTTCTCTCTCTGACTTACTTCACTCTGTATGACAGACTATACAATGGAATATCACTCAGCCATAAAAAGAAATGAAATTGAGTTATTTGTAGTGAGGTAGATGGACCTAGAGTCTGTCATACAGAGTGAAGTAAGACAATGCTCAGTTTTCAAGGAATTTTAGCTTAAACTTCAGCCCCAAGTCCTCTTTGAAATACCATTCCTCAGCCTCGAACAATGATTTTTAAAAATAGAGCTACCTGACCTGCTCTGAGTGGCTGCTTCCTGTGCTTTATTTCACTTGATCCCCACAACGTCTTTCTGACGTTAATAACTCTGCTGTAGTAGATGAGCAAACTAAGGCTCTGAGCAGATAAGTGACACACACCAATTTTCAAGCCCAGGTACATTATCATTACTTTTATTTTTATATATATTATTATTTTTAAGTTCTAACACCCCCTTTTCTCTGCCACTACACTTGTTTCCTTCCACCATTCACCTTTGAAATAAAATAACCTCTTCTGGGTTTTATACCTAACTTCACCCCTCAAACGTTCACTATATTTTATATATATATATAAAATTCTGAATTACTTTTTCTAAGTCTTTCTTCCTATTTCTTCCTCCTAGTTCATTTATTTAATGAAAGTGATTTCTGTTTGCCAGTGCACCTTCCCTTTGAGCCGCCCTGTTCTGTCGTCTGAGGACTCCTCACCTGGCTTCTTTCTCCCCAGCTTTCACCTGAGTGCCCCCCTCTCCCTCATTCTGCAGCCTCCAGAGAGGCCCACATTTCACCTCCTCCTCCCAGCCCCAGCACGAGTTGCAGTTCCATTCTTGCTTCCCACCAACATTTTCTGTTGCTATGGAAACCAAGAGGCAGTTCTGGAAGGAGGGGGAGTCTTGGAGCGCAGTCACTGCTGGCCTTGGAGTGGGAGGGAGATGGTAGGCGGCTGGGGTAGGGGGAGGAGGAGAAGAAGAGAGTCTAGAGAACTCAGGATCCTAACCCAACCAGTTCCTGATGGAGAAAGGGACTTCTCCACTCCCTCCGTGAGAGAAAGGGAAGGCATGGGGAGAGCAGCCCAGTGCCAGGCTGGCTTAGCAGCTGCATCTTTCGGATGGTTGAACAGAAGGAGACTGAGTGGGCAGCCCCCTGTGGTGATGGAGCCCAGTTCCCAGGCTGCTTGTAATCTGTCCTTAATTTGCCACTGAGGAAGTTAACTTTCTGTAGGTAGCTAAGGAAAAGGAAAGCTCAGGGGATCCATCATCACAGAATATAAGTATGCTTCCATTATAAATGAAGCAACAGGATAACTTACAGTCTCAGAAGATGATGAGACAGGGAGAAATGGTCTGTATCTAATGAAAAGTTTAAGCTAGAAACTAGGAAGAAAAGCTTTACAGGAATCTTTGTTCTGCAAAAACAGCTGAGACAAAGTACAGAGCATTTTCACTGAAGATAATTTAGTCCATGGCTTTAAGAAATTTATTATTTGAGCTTAGCAAAAGCCTGGGACCCTCAAACTTCATCATATAATTTAAAGGGTAAGGCTTCAGTGTGTACTGTGCAATCAGTTTTGTACCAAAGGGGAGAAATGACTGAGAACTGGAATCAAAAAGTGGTAAGGTAGAAGGGGGAGTGAATTTACCTTACTCAGCATTAAGTAAGTTAAGAAAGCCAAACTAAAGGGACTCATGATATCCCATACAATATAATCACTCATTCTTTAAACCAAAGAATTTGGTTTGTTTGTTGGGGGTTTACTGTGTGTCAGGGACTGCACTAGACCCTGGCGATTGGGAGAGCAGGTGGGGAAGCAGAAGGAAGCATAAAACAAAGGTCAATGAGCAACAGGCCCCTGTTTTTCTGGATCTCCCAGCTGAGTGGAAGAGACAGACTCATAAACAGATTGTTACAATGCAACATGGCTGGTTTTCAGCATAGCTGCCCTCCAAATGCTGGGGAACATAATGAAAGTCTTGCTTAACTCTCACTGTGGGAATCAGGGATGATTTCACAGAAGTGGTCTCTGAATCAGTCCTTAAAGGATGAGTTGAAGGTGCTAGCAGAAGCCCAGGAAGAATGTCTGGGCAGAGGAGACAGCGTGAAGAAGGCTTGAAGACATGACAGTGACAGTGGGCAGCATGTGCGGAAATATAGGGATATCGCTGGAGGCTCAGTGTGTGTGTGTGTGTGTGTAAGGAACGGGAGAGGCAGGAAAGGAGGTTAAAAAGATAAGTTAGGACCGGATCACCAGTCCATAGAATGCCATCCAATGGGGTTTAAACTTAATTCTGTAAAAAATGCTAGGAGTAGCACAGTGTCATGATAAGATTTCTGGATTAATACCCTGCCTTTGGTGGCATATGGAGGATGGATGGAGGGGAAAGAAGGACTATAAGCAGGAGGGCCTCTTAGGTGGTGAGAGAAAGTCATTGGCTATAGAGACAGACAGAATGTGACAGATTCAGAGACAGTGCGGCAGAAAAGTAGAGTGGCGTGGTGAGCTTTAACCTTGGGAGTGAGAGAAGGAGAGGAGTCAAGGAGGACTGAGGCTTGTAAGTATGAACAGCCTAAGCAAGTAAAAGTGCCTTTTACAAAAGGACGTGTGCTACCACCTACACTGGGTTCACATCCTATTCCTTCAAGAGCTGCAGGGGAAAAAAATCGATTAAATTTTACTCTACCCGCTTCCTTGCCAAACGGTTCCTAAATGCAAGATTAATCTTTTGTGTTCCGCAAGTCAAAATCAGGTGTTAAGATACAAAAGTGGAACGAATTGCTGAAGACTGTTTTTAAAGTTAGTAAGCAAGTAGCGACCCTCAGTCTACCTTGACGTGCCGTTGAAACACATTGTACTGTGGCACGTGACAGAGGTCATACAATAGCATGGGTGAAACTAGACAGTGAATTGACAAAATTGATATAACTGGCCAGAAGATAAAAAAGGAGGATTATCATGTCCCTCTAAAATTAACCATGACTAAAATTTCAAATTAGATAAGGAGCTAGTACTTGTGATTTATTCAAATAATAAACACAGGAACAAATCCTGGATGAGCAGTCATCTTGATCATGTGCACACGTAAAAGTTTTCATCTTTTTCATTTTTGATGCAGTCCTCACTTCAAATCCAAATGTCATACTGAACATCTTTTAAAATATTGAGGAGATGAATGCTGATGGATAGTCTTAAGTGGGACGATCGATACCATCTTGATAGCTTCTTTCCTTTTTTAAGCAGGCAGTATTATTACCTTGTTTATCTTCATATCCAAGTTAAGCAGACTCACTAAAAGGTTTAAACTACTTTTTGCATCTCTGTCCAGACTGATAGCATGAGGAGAAGAGAGATCTACTTGCCAGCTTCTCTGCTCCCTATTCGGGTTCTGAATTTGAGCCTATGTCCTTCTCAGCTGGAATCACCATCTCTCCACCTCAAGACAGAGCCCTGCCTGCCCCTGCCATCCCAATTCTCAAGTTCCAGTGATACCTAAAGCAGCAGATATTTAAACTGTAACCCATTTTCTATGACTGCACATCAAACAGTTCTTGCTGCTAAGCTAGCCCTGCTGCACTGTCCCTGTTCTGATTGCTGTAGTGGACCCTGTATCATTTCTGAGCCTCGGTCCTGTGCCTCCCTCTTTGAGTCGTGCTCCACCCTCCATGTCACATGGGCCATTTCTTTTCATCAGACGCTTTAGCCAGTGGTTTTCTTTGGATAAAATGACTGAGGCCTTGCTACCCACTGGCAGACTTAGGCCCTTCTGCCCGGACCTGTGAGCATCGCCTAACCCCGATAACCCCTAACCCGCCTAACCCGCCTAACCCCTAACCCCTAACCACGCACACACATGCACTTGGATGCTTCTTTACCTTGGGCTGCCGACTGGAACTACCTGCTTGAACAGTGCTCTGCCACTGCTGTATCCTACTTGGGCACCATGCTCTACCCTCAAACTGGAGCTCCTCCAGCCACATCTTCAACTCAGTCAGTTCCCCAGCTCTTGTTCTGTCCTCATAGGAGGAAGTCCCCCTTTCCTGGCCCTGAAATAGCCCCACTTGCCCCATCCTGCTGCAGGACCTGATCATGCCCAGATAAAGGGCGTTTCTACTCTTTAGCCATCCTCCAGGCTCCCAGCCAGAGAGTGGCTCTGTTCTCTGGGACATTCTATCCTTTGGCTTGCTCAGTCACATCCGACACCATTCTCCACATTGCCACCACACAATGCCACTCTGCTAAGCTGCAGAACTTTTCTTGTTTTCCTGGATCCTGTCTCTGTACTCAGTCTCCCTTATATCATAAACAGTGGCAGGACTGGATTACTTCCACCCAACAGACTGGAAAATTTCTCATAATGCCAGACCACAGGCTGGCGCTGAGTGGCTGAGAACCAGGTCAGAAAATCAAGTGTTGAGGACTTATTTCAACCAATTTGAGAGAAATGTACAGATGAACAGGCCAGTTCCTGTTTATCGACTGGACTCCCTGGAGCCATTCAAACATGTTCAAATTAGCCATCAGTGTGGCTAAGGGCTTCACCATAGTTCTGAGCATGCGTAACAGCATTCCAATAGGAAAGAATGAGTTCTTAGGTAAAGACTTTCTTCCCTATTTCCTGGTCATCTAAATCAGAGCCCTAGATAACCATTCATGGTCTGTGTCCCAATTTCACCAACCATGCAGCTGAGGCAGGACACTAATGATGCTGTCTCTTCATATGGCAAGCCACAACACTATTTATAGAACACAGGTGTTTGGACTAGGCTTTTTCAGACTCCATTACAGTATGTAGCTATTGTATGTTTTTTACTTAGTCCACGAGGCGAGAAAGTATTATGCACATTTTATGGAGGAAGAAATAGATTCAGAGAGGTTAAGCAACTTGCCCTAGGTCATTCAGCCAACTGGTGGAATAACTTGGAAGCTCTATGTAGGTGATATCAGTTTTAGTTTTTCATGTGTGGTTCACAGCATCTTTTATAATACAGTTTATAAGTGTCTTTTCAAATAAATTGTGTTAATTCTTATATCAGCAAAAGAAAATTCAGTTTTATAAAAGGAAATATGATCTGGGGAGGGAAATGGCAGATGTGATCAAAAAAGAAGACCTTCTGAAGCTTCTGCTAATAGAAGTTGTGACATAAACTAGGAGACTCAGGAGGCAGCCAAACATCCATGTAAGGGATTATTGGGTCTTCAAAGTTTCTAGAGAGAATGGAAGGCCGGCCAAGTATTTCCAAGATCACATGGCCCTTTGTGCAGCCAGGTTTATTGATTAGGCATTGCCAGTGAATTCCCTCTAGAGGAAAACGATCCCTTGGGGACAACCCTTTCAGGGTGATGTTACGTTTAAAGGGAAGACGGTACTTTTATAAGCCTTCTCTGGATAAAGCATCATGTACCCTTTACTTTTCTGATGCTAGGGCTTTTTCCCCCTAGAAACTCATAGCTAACTGTTATCTCCTTTGTGAATGCTGGTAAATGATGACAATATATTTGGATCATTATTGCCATCCCGAAATCCGGAAGCAACTGTATTATTGGTGTCAGACATTGAAAAAAAATTAGGTGAGTGGGGGAAGTACTTGAGAATGGGTTGCTGCTAAATAGTGGACCACACTAAGATGTCAAATAGCCTTTACCATCTCTGTGGGCATCTCCAGTATGGGTCCTCTCCTATGTGAACCTTTCTCCATCATATTCAGCATCATCTCATCATGATATTTTACAGGCAAATTATTCAGTCTGCTGAGGTGGGAGTTTGCCTGTGGGCTTGCTGAGGATGCCTTGAAGGATTGATATCTTTTAGCAGAAAGCTGAAATTCCACTTCTCAATAAATAACTTCTTCTTATAGCACATGTCAAGTATATGGATACTATGCTATAATCGTCTCCCAAGGTTAGGGTTTTTTTTTTTTAAATTCGAAGTTTCCATTATGACTCAAGCCTTAGCTGAATATTCATTTTTTCCCCCAGAATGTTCTTTGGATCTACTATATAAATTTGACGCCACCATCCACTATTCTTATTTACATTTTATTTGGAACAAAAGGGGCTAGTTTCTTAGTCTGTTAGAAGGGAATTTGGAGATCATATAGAGTAACCCATTATTTATAAAAATAAGTAAGCCAAGGCACAGAGTGTTTGTGATTTTCCAAAAGTCACAGAGCTATTTCAAACTCCTCTTGGAAATAAGTAGGATATGAATAAAATTTAAAATAAATGTAGAACTGAGATGGAAGAGCCCAGGCCTCTGGAAGCTTTGTTCTGTGTTCTTTCTGCTTCCCCTGGGCTTCTCAACATTACAAAGGGGGTATGGTGTGGTGCAAAGGCATAGTCAAGGTTGTTAGACAAAACATGACATATCTTTCCAATGCATCGGTTTCACTCAGTGATTTGCGGCAGGGTAAAGTGGGAGAAGGAGTAGAATCTCTTATTTTTGTAGAAAGGAAAATGAATATCTTATGGAATTGAATATAAAATTTGTTTAAATGTTAAGATTAAAATGCCAGACTTTAAAAAATTTCATGTTTGCAACTCGTTGCTCCAGGTTACACTCTCAGATACCCACTTTCATCATCTGCCATCCAGGGTGCCCATTCTCATCCCTCTGGCAGTGGGAGCACTGGAATGGGAAAATTTGAAGGGCTAGGAGGCACCATGAACCTTCCCGCTTAGAGAAATTAACCTGAAAGTAGGTGCCTCGGTCAGCTGTGTTCTCTTCTCCCAAAACTCCAAGAGTATTCACAATGTTTTCACAGGGCCCATAATATCTGGGACCACTGTGAACTGCAACCATATGTTCCAATTAATTTTCTTCGAATTTCCCAAGCTATTTTCTGGGAAAAATAAAGACATCAGTACCAGGAGCTCTGTTTTATTGTAAGTCTCTTATGTAGTTGCAAAAAGTATTGAATGAATGAACAAGTTGCCTTGGAAGAGGGCCCATAGGTAGAATTTTGTTGCTAATATATACTTTTAAATCCCCTACCTTATCTTTATTAATACTGTGCTTTAAAAGATTGAGCTAATGGGCCCAGACAAGATAATAATATTTCTTAGTAAAAAAAATCTCAGAATACAGAGTACCAAGGCTGCTGAGAGGACTGCTGGTTATTACAGCAACACTTAAAGTCAGGCAAGTTGGCAGGCAGCATGCATTTATGACAACATGTTTATGGAACATGTATCATGCATAGAACATGCTAAACATTTTTCTAAATTGATTAGGCATGCATTTTGTTGTCATTTCATATTGCATACACAGTAAGTTAAGGCAGCTTGTAATATACCCAAGAAGGCAATTTTGTTAGTTATCTAAATATCTATATCTCTGTGTCATCCCACTAAATATTGAATGGAAGTCAGAAGAAAACTTGTTGACTAGAAATCTTTGACGGCGCATGTAAAAACAAGAAAATATCTCCAGACAGAGTTGTAACAAACTAATAAGCAAGTTGAATAACCCCAATGAAATTTATATTTTGTTTCCCTTAAGAAATTTCCTCCCATTTTTCTTGGATTGATTTCCTTCTCCAGAGTCTTCTATTCAAGATATTTTTAATAAATATTTTGATGTGACTTCAAATATGGAAAAACTTATATATCTATTAAGTTTCAGGCACTGGATTTTTCCTGAATCATTTTATTAAGTTTTCACAAAATCTATTATTATCCCCAGTTTGCCTCAGGCTGAAGGAGGCTAAATAATTTTCTCAGGATCACAGAGTGGTAGGAATGGCATTCAAACCCTGGTCTGACTCTAGAGAGTACATTTCCACTGTTACACACTGCCTCACAAGTATTTTTAAAACACTTCAGAGATCATCCCCGGTTACCTACCGAACTTGAAGTACCTTTGCTAGGATGTTTCTAAGACCTCACTAACTCTTGGCCAAGTCTGGAGATTATATTAAAAACCCCAAGATCAAAGGAACCAGGCCCACCACCCATATCAGCTCAGCAGTGACCTCAGGAAACAAAGCACCAAGTAAAACTGTTACCCTTGGCCTTTATGGTTCATTAAGTTAAATGTGCTTCATTTGTCAGCGTCTCCATGAAGGGAACAAAGGGGTAATTCTTTTCATTCACTTCTTGTTGGCCCTCAGCGACACACTCAGTGAGTGGCCGCTGTCCATCTTATGGATACGGTTATTATTAACTTTTCCTCTCAACTACCAGGAGTCAGCACTGCACGTCCCGCTGATCCTGCTTCCGCAAAGTTCTCAGTAAATAAACTGGGTCAGGCTGTACGCCAAAGTTTTCCTTATGACATATCATTTTCATCTTTTCATACAAAATGCAAGACCTTTAATGCAGAAATAAATACTCGAAGGTGTGCCTTTGATACCAACTTTATTTAGTACATTTGAAACTTCTTCTAGGACCTCATTCATTACCCCTGAACCTAGATCATCACATCACACTTCCAACTAACTCCTCCCCCTCAGTTTTTCTCTCCAGTGTCCATTCTCACGCTACTCTGGGTTTACCTTATGAAGCATAGCTAAAATTACATATCAGTTCCTAATCAAAATATCTACCTATTACTCATTACTTATGAAAAAAGTCTAAACTGTAAGTTTGACATTTAAAAAGTCATCCTCGTTGGATATACTTTTTCAGTTGATCTCCTTGACCAGACCCCTTTAAATCTCAGATTCATTTAGTCATCATTCCCTTGATATGCCATACGCTTTCTGAGCCCTGTACTTTTCCCTAAGTTTTTCTTCTGCCTGCACACAATGTCCAGGGACAATTAGTTCCATTCCTAGGACTTTAACTACCACCAATGTCCAGATAATCCCCAAACCCATGACTTGACAGTAGATCTGGCTTCTTAATGGTACCTCAAACCCATTGCTATTCCCCAATCTGCTTCTTCTCTCATGTTTCCATGTCAGTGAATGACACCACTGTTTTTTTTTCAGTCATCTAAGCCAGAAACCTGAATGCCAGTCTCATCTCTATTATCTCCTTATGGCATTTCCACACCCTGCTTTTTACTCTTTGTGACTTGATAATATTTATCTCAACAAGAATTTAAGTGAGGTCAGGAAATGTGTTATGTTTCTCATTAAATCTCTGGTGCCTAAATCAATGCCTTACACATGCAGGATCTTAAAATTTTGCTGGCAAAAAGAAAAAAAGATAAATTCATTTCTTACGTATTCGTTATATTCACAGATACTGCTATTTTTTAATCATTAGTAGATTTAAAATGTATAAATGAAAGAAATTAAAAAAGAAACATTGAAATAACAGCATGTGTAGTACTACATTTAAGAAAATCCACTTAGGGAAAAACAAGGCATTGACGTCAGACCTTGACTCACTGTACCCATGTGTCAATTCCAACTTTTAAGTAGGTAGGGCTGACAATGGAAGAGATTTTGCAAAAATGTCAGCAAGTGGTGCTTAGCATTGGAAGGATGCTTTAATATAGCTCTATTCTCACCAGCAGCAGCCCCCACAGAACAAAGAAATTAAGAATTTGCGAGTCTGGCGAAGGAATATCAGCAGTATTCTGACATTAGTTCTGTGGTTAGATGCTTAACATCTCTATTAGTGTCTTGTCGCTGCTGTAGCAAATTACCCCAGACTGGATGGCTTAAAACAAAACAAACTTTCTTCACTCAAATTTCTGGAGGCCCGGAGTCTGAAATCAGTATCCCTGGGCCAAAATCAGGGTGTAGACAGGGGCTCTCTCCCTCTGGAGGCTCTAGAGGAGGATCTGTTCCTCACCTCCTCCAACCTCTGGTGCCTCTCAGCATTCCTTGACTTGCAGGGATTCCTTGGCATGACTCCAGTTTCTGTCTCCGTGGTCACATTGCCTCCTACTCTTCTGTCTGTCAAATATCCCTCTGCCTCTAGCTTATAAGGGTCCGTGTGATTGTATTTAGGGCCCATCCAAATAATCCAAGATAATCCCCTCATCTCAAGATCCTTAATCACATGTGCAAAAATCCTTTTTTTCTAAATGAGGTAATATTTACAGGTTCCAGGGACTAGGGCCTGACAGCTGTGAAGGCCATTATTCAGCCTGCTGCAGATACTGAAGTCTTCTGTAACTGCCAGCTTAAAGTAAATGCTCAGCCAACGGTGGCTGCTGTTACTGTTTTGTTGCTGCTACTGTTGTTACCCTGAGACCAAAAAAAAAAAAAAAATGGTTCTGAAGAACCTAGGGGCAGGACAGGAATAAAGACACAGACCTACTAGAGAATGGACTTGAGGACACGGGGAGGGGGAAGGGTAAGCTAGGACGAAGTGAGAGAGTGGCATGGACTTATATACACTACCAAATGTAGAATAGATAGCTAGTGGGAAGCAGCCGCATAGCACAGGGAGATCAGCTCTGTGCTTTGTGACCACCTAGAGGGGTGGGATAGGGAGGGTGGGAGGGAGACGCAAGAGGGAGGAGATATGGGGATATGCATAGCTGATTCACTTAAAGCAATTATACTCCAATAAAGATGTTTAAAAAAAAACAACAACAGGGCTTCCCTGGTGGCGCAGTGGTTGAGAGTCTGCCTACCGATGCAGGGGACACAGGTTCGTGCCCCGGTGCGGGAAGATCCCACATGCCGCGGAGCGGCTGGGCCCGTGAGCCATGGCCGCTGAGCCTGCGCATCTGGAGCCTGTGCTCAGCAACGGGAGAGGCCACAACGGTGAGAGGCCCGTGTACTGCAAAATAAATAAATAAATAAATAAAATAAAAATAAATAAATTTAAAAAACAACAACAACAACAACAAAACTTTTCTACGGAAAAAAAAAAAAAAGTTGTATCAAGCCCTAAGTCATGTAGCTGTTTAGTAGAAACTAATCAGGATTGAAACTGGGTCTTCTGTAGCCCAGTTGAGTTCTCTTTTCAATACATGCATGAAATGACATGCTCTATTTTTATAAAGCGTGGAGTCATTTAAAAATAGAACAATAGCTCTCCAGCACAGGAAGGGATGGCTTAGAGATAGGATTTCACTAAAAGGACATGCTCAGGTGTCCTGTATGAGGAAACCAGCCTTACATCCTGTTTTTCCAGATGAGAAGTCGCAGAATCAACTTAAACACAGTTTTTATCACCGCTGCATTTAGGTTCACATGAGAACTTTGAATTCCTTAAAGGAGAATTTTTGCCAAGGAAGAGAGAACACAAAACTTG
Source organism: Leucopleurus acutus (assembly GCF_964270905.1). Taxonomy (NCBI): domain Eukaryota; kingdom Metazoa; phylum Chordata; class Mammalia; order Artiodactyla; family Delphinidae; genus Leucopleurus; species Leucopleurus acutus. The sequence goes on along the minus strand of NC_139152.1, from coordinate 81,764,810 downwards.
TAACAAAAATTGGACTTAAATAGAGAAATATCATGCAGTTTTCTTTCTTTTGCACCAAAGAAGCAATGCTGATAAGACAGAATTAACAGCATGTCAGCAGATAAGCTCTTCAGCATCCTCTGGTAAAATCACATGTGCAAAAATCCTTTTTTTCTAAATGAGGTAATATTTACAGGTTCCAGGAAGAGAGCTTCAAACCAGGTGAAAATGTGGAGGAGACCTGAATATGATTTTGTTTAAGTACAGGTTTGAAGATTAAATACTATTTGGTTTCCAGATTCTCATTAGTTTCACTTTTCGAAATATGCAGGAAAAGCAACAAAAATATATATTTTTTATCAGTGGAAAATCACTAGTTGGGAAGAAAATAAATTTTTTAAAAACATTCAGATCCAGATAATTATTATTGTTACAAAACCCATTTTGGATATCCAAATATTTTGAAAAAAAAAGCTAAGATAAAAACTTCAAATGAAGTGTAAGTTTGTAAAGATCTAGTCCTCTTTATTTGTTATCCTGACACAAGCCTCCTTAGAGTGTGAACAAAAGCCTTGGACTATGAGTAGGGTTGGAGGATGCAACCATTCCCACATTTGTGGAGTACATCCCTGCTCTTAGTCTTTCTTTCTGTGTCATTAGCCAAGATCTTGTTAAACAAAATAAAAATGCATTTTTGCTCATGTACACTTAAGTAATTTTAATGTTTTCATGTTAGTTCATTTTAAATACTATTTTTATTTTATCTGTTTATCTCCCTCCCCTTCCCCCCCAATTTCTTTTCCTGGGAAACTAAAACAATACGTGAACAGTACACAAGAATATACTAATGATACAAAGAACGTAACAACACAGAGAAATATGGAGAAAACCAAATATCTCCTCCTGGATCCTGCTTTCTGTCTAACCCTACCCCCTTCTCAAATCTCTCTGTTCTCACTTTGTTCTCAGAAGCAAATCTCTGTGCTAGTTTTGTCGTTTCTTCCAGTGGTTGGATTCTGAAATGGAAGTGAGAATGAAGAAAATATTAAAATAGACTGTAATTTTTATCCCTGATTTCAAACTATACTACAAAGCTACTGTAATCAAAAAAGTATGGTACTGGCACAAAAACTGACACATAGCTCAATGGAACAAAATAGAGAGCCCAGAAATGAACTCACAGTTATACAAGCAATTAATCTATGACAAAGGAGGGAAGGATATACAATGGAGAAAAGACAGTCTCTTCAATAAATTGTGTTGGAATAACTGGACAGCTACATGCAAAATAATCAAACTGGACTACTTTCTCACACCATATGCAAAAATAAATTCAGAATGGACTAAAGACTTAAATGTAAGACCTGAAACCATAAAACTTCTAGTAGAAAATATAGGCAGTATGCTGACACTCATCTTAGCAATATTTTTTTGAATATGTTTCCTCCAGCAAGGAGAACAAAAACAAAAACAAACAAATGGGACTACCTCGAACTAAAAAGCTTTCGTACAGCAGAGGAAATTTTCAACAAAATGAAAAGACCACCTATCAAATGATATTTGCAGATATTTGCAAATGGTATATCCAGCAAGAGGTTAATATCCAAAATATACAAAGAACTCATACAACTCCATCTCAAAAAAATAAGCAACTTGATTAAAAACTGGTCAGAGGACCTGAATAGACATTTTTCTAAAGAAGACATTTTTCCAACAGGCACAAGAAAAGATGCTCAACATTGCTCATTATCAGGGAAATGCAAATCAAAACCACAATGAGATATCACCTCACACCTGACAAAATCACTATTACCAGGAAGACAGAAATAACAGGTGCTGGTGAGGATGTGGAGAAAAGGGAATCCTTGTGCCCTGTTGGTGGGAATGTAAATTGGTACAGCCACTATGGAAATCAGTATGGAGGTTACTCAAAGATTAAAAATAGAGATACCAGGCAATCCAGCAATTCCACTTCTACGTATTTATTTGAAGAAAACAAAAACACTCATTTGAAAAGATATAAGCACCTCAATGTTCATTGACGCATTACTTACAATAGCCAAGATATGGAGGCAACCTAAGTGCCCATGGACAGATGAGGGGATAAAGAAGATGTAATATACATATACGTATATATAAAACGGAATATTACTCAGCTATAAAGAAGAATGAAATCTTGTCATTTGTGACAACATGGATGCACCTAGAGCGTATCATGCTAAGTGAAAGTGCTTTCAGGCAGAGAAAGACAAATACTGTATGATTTCACTTATATGTCAAATCTAAAAAATAAACAAATGACAAATCTAACAAAACAGAAACAGTCATAGATAAAGAGAACAAACAGCTGGTTGCCAGAGGGTAAGGGGGTGGGGGGTATGAGAGAAATAGGTGAGAGATATTAAGAGGTACAGACTTCCAGTTATAAAATAAATGACTTAAGAGAATGAAATGTGCAGTGTGGGGAATATAGTCATTAATAAATGTAACATCTTTGTATGGTGACTGATGGTAACTAGACTCATTGTGCTCATTATTTTGAAATGTATAGAAATATTGAATCACTATGTTGTGCACCAGGAGCTAACATAGTGTTGTAGGTCAATTATACTTGAAACGCAAACAAGCAAACTCATGGAAAAAGAGATCAGATTTGTAGTTACCAGATGCAGGGGCTTGGGGGAAGGGGATTGGATGAAGATTGCTAAAAGGTACAAACTACCAGTTACAAGATAAACAAGTACTAGGGATGTAATGTCCAACATGATAAACATAATGAGCACTGCTCTATGTTGTACATGAAAGTTGTCAAGAGAGTCTCAATCCTGAGAGTTCTCATCAAGGAAAAAATTTTTTTCATTTCATTTCTTTTTCAGTTCTTCTACTTTGTAGCTCTATGAGATGATTGATATTCACAAAACTTATTGTGGTAATTATTTCATGATGTATACAAGTCAAATCATTGTGCTGTCTACCTTCAACTTATACAGTGCTGTATGTCAATTTTATCACAATAAAACTGGAAGGAAAACAACAACAACAAAAAACCTTAGATCCAGCACTTCTGGATAAATATAAGAGAACCCCAGGGAATTCTTCACTCTTATCAGCCCTTGAGTCCTAATAGTAAAAGATTAGTGAATTCTAAACTGAATATTTGTCCAAAATATCTGATCTTGTATTGTTAAAGTTGCCTGCAATCATCTTTAACTGCTCATTCATTTTCTTCTATCCTTGTATTGTGCATATGAGCGTTACTTTTGGTAGTGAACAAGAAATATGCCTAGTACTTAATTCGAGCAGTGAATAGTAGTTCATCTGCAGTCTGATGGGTGGGTGGGCACATAACATTGCCACACATAATGTTATATTTTAATGTGCTAAGTAGAATATTAACTCCATTCCTTAAACCTTTTATGAAAATGAAAAGATTTGAGTTAGTGACTGAATTTAACACTAGGCACTGTATAGTCATCCCTTCAGGGAAGGGTGCTACACAGAGCTGCATAATAAAAACTTTACTGCATTAAAATATTCTCTATGCAGCATAATCAACTTCATTCCTTACTGAGTTACGTCAACTTACAGAAGAAAAATTTCAAACTTTTTAGTGTTATAAAATCATCAATATACTCTTGCTTCCTTTTTTGGACAAGATAATAGAATTTTTATAATCTAAACCTAATTTATTATATGTTGCATTCAAATTTTCCATACACTCAGTAGATCTACATTATGTAATAATTATAATAGAGATTTTAAAAGATAACTTTTTCTAGAATTTAATACTTTTGTATTTGAATCCTAGTACACATCAACTTAGAATTTGAGATTTTCTCTACAAAGGTTAAGTTACATCTTTCTAGTTAAATCATGCTCATTTAAAAATCCCTTATATCCAAATGTTTATTTTTAAAAATCTGTGTAGGAAAAATAGCAATAGGAGTAAAGATAACAAAAAAGACAGACTGTAACCACAAGAAATTCAAAATATCATGGGTGAAACATTTATATGAGCAATAGTAATAGTAGCTAAATTTTATTGAGCACTTAATGCCAAGAGCTAAGGGCCTTAGGTGTACCAGCTAACAATATAGTCACCACAAGCCTATAACATAAATAATATCTTGGTGTTTCCAGTTAGTAAACTGAGCCTTAGAGAAACTGAGTGACTAGTCATAATAAGGAGTAGCTGTAAACTTTCTGAGTCCATCCTAAGCCAACACCCTAAAGCAGTTATCGTGTCCACTAGATAGAACCTGCAAACAACCTGCTACTGGAGCAGTAATCCCCAACCCCCAGGCCACGGACCAGTGGCAGTCCGTGGCCTGTTAGGAACCAGGCCACACAGCAAGGGGGGAGCAGCAGGCGAGCGAGTGAAGCTTCATCTGCCCCTCCCCATCACTTGCATTACCGCCTGAACCATCACCCCTCCCCCACCCCCATTCGTGGAAAAATTCTCTTCCACGAAACTGGTCCCTGGGACCGCTGTACTGGAGCACCAAAGAGGAAGCAGTTAATTTTGTTTCTTGAGATCTGGGAATACTCTAAAGAAGTTCTTATGATGTATCTCTGAGGCAACCAACAACAACATTTAAAAGTATTCACTATGTGTCAGATATTATTCTAAGACTTTACACATATTAAACTCATTCAACCCTTAGGGCAATCCTGTGCAGTAGAGACTGTTGGTATCTCCATTATAATAATGAGGAAATTGAAGGACAGATATTAAATAACTTATCCAAAGCCACACAGCTAGGAAGTAGTAGAGCCAGGATTCCCACCAAAGCAGTTTAGCTTCAGAGCCATCATAATTAGCCTTTGTGATGAAGAGCTGAAAGAATACCGAGCAGCAACATTTTGAAGTCACAGTTGTTATTTTAAATATTTTGATTTAACGATTCTATTTTTCAACAATTGCCACTGACAACTGCCATAATTCTGATAAAGTTTATGATGATCAGAATCATTTAACCTCTCTGATTTTCAGTTTCCAAATTAGTGAAATGAAATCTTAATGCCTACCATAGAGTTACTGTGAAGTTTCAGTATATGCATATGTGAATTCTTTACAAACTGCAAAGCATGTGCAAAAGTTTAGAGAGCTATTGTCATTCCACTAACTAGGCATGAAAGTGAAAAGTTTAGAAGTCCAAAAGGGTGTTAAGGGAATTTGAAAGCTAAAACTTAGAGTGTATGGAGAGGGGTGATTATACGTGGAACTGAAGGTCACCTTTTGAAGGGTCTCTATTGCCAGGCTAAAAAGTCTCTTAACTGGAATATAAGAATAAATAAATCTGACCAGAATAGATATACGATCTTATTTACGCTTTGAAAATAGCAGTTTGGACAATGATTTGGAATGGGAGATCATGGAAAGAGGAAGTTCAGTCAAGAACCTCCTACGAGGGACTTCCTTGGTGGCACAGTGGTTAAGAATCCGCCTGCCAGTGCAGAAGACACGGGTTTGAGCCCTGGCTTGGGAAGATCCCACACGCTGCGGAGTAACTAAGCCCATGCGCCACAACTACTGAGCCTGCGCTCTAGAGCCCTCAAGCCACAACTACTGAGCCCACCTGCCACAAGTACTGAAGCCCATGTGCCTAGAGCCCATGCTCCACAACAAGAGAAGCCACCACGATGAGAAGCCCATGCACTGCAACAGTAGCCCCTGCTCACCACAACTAGAGAAGGCCGGCGCTCAACAACGAAGATCCAAAGCAGCCAAAAGTTAATTAATTAATTAATTTTAAAAAAGAGCCTCCTGTGAAAGTCTAGTTTAGAAAGGGTGGGGGTTGGACCGAAGCATGACTTTGAGTGGAAAGAAAGGAACAAGTCCAAGACATCGCGGAGGTCAAATAAACCTGACTCTGTGGTGTGGAGACTGAGGAAAGAGAAACAAGATATTCAGAGGTTTTGTCTCAGTAATTGAGTACGTTTCAGGACAGGGATCTAACCAGATTTATTTATTAGCCCATTCATTCATTTAACAAATATTTATTGAGTTCCTCCTAATGCTAGCACTGTTCGAAGTACCGCTATCATGTGCTATTACTTTTCATCCTCAGTGACAACGTTTTCATTAGTTCATTCAGGAATTATTTTGAGCACTGTGTTTTGTACCAAGTACAAATTAAGAAACACCCCGAGTGTAAGTAACTGACCCAAGGCAATATATCGCATAGAGTCAGGAGAGTCAGGAGTCTAAACTTATTCATCTGCCTCTTCCAACTACACCCCAGTTGTGTAGGGCAGATACTAGGTTTCATTTCAGACACATTAAGTTTGGGGATTCTGTGGGAAGTTGGAAATGCTGAGTTCTCATGCAATTAAAAAACATAGAGACACAGAATTAGTACTTGGATCTATATAGGTGATGGCTCAAGGCTTGTCTAGTTCTAAAACCTTGCATTAAAGGAGGGAATTGAAATAAATTCTGAAGATATTTTTTTAAAGAGCCAACTAAGTTGGGAAATAATCTAATGCATACTTGGGGTTTCATATAAGGTTTTATTTTACCTACTTACCCAGGCAGAAAATTATCTGCATATCTGTGAGTCCTGTGATACTGAGGACTGTGTCTTCCTTATATTTGTATCCCAGCACTTATAATATGCTTGGTATACAAGGTGTAACCAATGAATGTTTGATAAATGAATGAAAGACTGAAAAAAGGAACAAATGGAATAAAGCAAATAGGATGATGTGGAAAGAGCACGTGGCTACAGGTAAAGAACTAGATTTTTCATGTTTATATATGTGACCCCTGTTTAGTCATTCTTTTTTTTTTTTAACATCTTTATTGGAGTATAATTGCTTTACAATGGTTTGTTAGTTTCTGCTTTATAACAAAGTGAATCAGCTATACACATACATATATCCCCATATGTCCTCCCTCTTGCATCTCCCTCCCACTCTCCCTATCCCACCCCTCTAGGTGGTCACAAAGCACCGAGCTGATCTCCCTGTGCTATGCGACTGCTTCCCACTAGCTATCTATTTTACATTTGGTAGTGTATACAAGTCCATTCTCTAGTAGATCTGTGTCTTTATTCCTGTCCTGCCCCTAGGTTTTTCAGAACCTTTTTTTTTTTTTTTTTAGATTCCATATATATGCGTTAGCATACGGTATTTGTTTTCCTCTTTCTGACTTACTTCACTCTGCATGACAGACTCTAGGTTCATCCACCTCACTAAAAATAACTCAATTTCATTTCTTTTTATGGCTGAGTAATATTCCCTTGTGTATATGTGCCACATCTTCTTTATCCATTCATCTGTCGATGGACACTTAGGTTGCTTCCATGTCCTGGCTATTGTAAATAGAGCCACAGTGAACGTTGTGGTACATGACTCTTTTTGAATTATGGTTTTCTCAGGGTATATGCCCAGTAGTGGGATTGCTGGGTCGTATGGTAGTTCTATTTTTAGTTTTTTAAGGGACCTCCGTACTGGCTGTATCAGTTTACATTCCCACCATTGGTTTAGTCATTCTTAAAGTTATGGATCATAATACCTGCTGTGCCTGCCTCCTTGGGTTGTGTGAGAGTCAGATGAGTTAATTGTAACAAGCAGTAAGCATCTTTGGTGTATCTATTGTGTACCAGCTACTGTGCCAGGAGTGGGGACCTACCAAGAATGAATAACATGATTCCTGCCTTCAAGAGCTCACAATGGGAAAGTAAATGCAACTAATAATGCAAGACTATGATCAATGGGCAAAAGGAAGGAGGAGCAACTATTTATATATATGGTATCAGGGAAGCCTTAGAAGAGGGGGTTGGCATGGGAGATGTAAAACATCTGAAGCATTACCCAAATATAAAACAGTTGCATTTTCAAACTAGTACTATTTGTTACCATACACACGTTTTAATTATTTTAATTCAGATATTCCAGGGTCTAACCTGTGCACCTAAGAACATTTTCCTAATACCCATCAATTCTCAACGTGGGCATAAGGAAAGCATTGTGATTCTGATGCCAGAAGCACGGAGTTGAAGTTTCAGCTGAGTTGCTTTGCTACCACACACAAGCATATTGTGTGAGCCTTTATTTCCTCTTCTATAAAATAGGATTAATATTATCAGTCCTGCCTAATGAAAACTAAAGTAGATGCATTGCATGAAAGCACTTTACAAATTTTAGAATGCCATATAGGGAGAAATGCTAACCTTTGTGAACACGCTTTTGTCAGCAGTTTAGGGCTATAATTGCTCAATATTTATAGTAAATCAATCAAATGCTAATAAGTTCTGAATCTATACCTTAAACTTAATTTCAAAATTATCCTGAAGCACAATGATCTGTTGCTATTGACACAAGACACATGAGATCATATTACTGCCACCATCATCTTGTTGCCATGGTAACCATAGCGGGCTGGCAAGAAAGCTCCCTGACAGTTGAATTGGAAAGAACAAGAAAACTCAGCCCACTTCCTGCATTAAATGAATTACAAGTACATGTAAAGGAAGAAAAGAAAATTGCTAACCCTTAATCAACTGCTTTTATTTTTTTATACTTATAAGGAATACAGAGCAAATAGGGGACCTCACTTTCCCACACACTTGGTTTCAGCACTTTCACAAGGTTGGAAGGCGGCATTTAGGTACTGGCTATGAAAAAAAAAAAACCTTAAAATACACATTAGCTTATATAATAGTCTTCTCTCAGGCTTGTGCAGTATTAGGCGGCAGCTGAGTCAAGCCTCTTTCATGTCTCTGGATTCCGAGCCAAAATAGAAAGCTATGAGGACACTAGCAAAAGTATCCTTCCAGCCTGAGAAATAGAAATGATACTTTGAAGAAATACCTTTTAATATTATATAAGCCAAACAGTGAACACCTGGGGAAAAAAAGGCTCACTTTTTCTTTCATTTGCAAGTCTTTGATACCATTAGAAAATATTTTTGATATACTTGATCCATTTGAAATGGTGAATTTTATGTGGTCAGAGAGAGCACTTCTATAGTCAGGTTGTCGTTCTGAAACTCAGCGCTGCTCAGTAAACATTTTCTGAGCTCTGGCTACAAGCCAGGTGCTGAGGCCACCAGGTGAATGTAAGGCATGCTCGTCGTCCTGGTCATCCTTGAGGGCGCCGATGTGCGGGCAGGGAGCTTGCACGCCGTGTGCTCAGGGCCCTGATGAGTGGAGGTTGGTGTAGAGTGCTCCTGGAGCACAGAGAAGGGACATCTTCATTTGAACGGAGAGTCAAAAAAGGCCACCTGGAGAAGGAGGAGCCTGAGTCGAGTCTAGAAAGAAGCATAATGGGGTAATTGATACAGTGAGGCAACGGCAATTTTCATTGTTTTTATCATTTTTTCCCCTCTTGAAATATTTAAGTTGAAGGAAGCTGCCCCATCAAAAGTAAAAATTCTTAACCTACTTGAACAAATTCAGCATCCTTACTAATGACAAAAGTCATATTTCTGAAAGAGCACTTTAGTGTTCTAATATTTCTCAGAAATGCTATTATTTTTCCAACCAAGAAATAGAGAAGCTTCCTGCTTTATTTAAATGTATAAAAACAAAATGAATTTTTATTCTTTGCTTTTAAGCTCAACTCTGTGGCACAAAAGAAATGAGCATTAAAAGGGTAAATGAATAAATGACCTAGAATGATGATAAATATTTTAGAATTCTTCATAATATAAATCTCCAGTCAGTGCTTCTACTTCTGTCTCTACAGCAGAAAATGTCAGTTTTCATCCAGGAAACTCTTGGCACGGTTTCTTGGCTGCCTTTGATATCAGGCAGGATGTATTTCTGTGATAGAATTTATTCCCAACTGCACCAGGCTTATCTGATTTCATGGTGGTAATTTTGCACCTCTTTAAAAATCTAATTTGTTTTATCCTGGGCTGATAGTACCACTCAGTAAGAGATAATTGACCAGTACCCTGGTGGTAAGGAGTTCAAATCTATTCATGAATTCATGCCTTCACTTTCAGTTTCTCATCTGTCTGACAGTGTCACAGGTTTCAGCTTTGCTATGAGAAAGCCTTAAAAGCGATGCAAAAAGACCACGTGGATAAATAATAACGATGTGAGAATCTACCCTGGGCCCAGGGCTGGCTCTTTCTGATATTTATATTTATGGTCATAAATCTGCATGTGATTTCAAGTTCTGCCACTAATCTGTTGAGTTTTGGCCAATGAGTTACCTTCTCTGGGTTCTACTTTCCTCACCTTAAAGTGGGGATAATGGTACCACACAGGGTTGCTGTGAGGGTTCAGTGATCTCAGTGAGAATCAAAGTGCTTCACCAGTGTGAGGGACTATACAGATATTCATGGTCAGGGTCATTGTAGATGGAAGCATCTGTCCACTGATTTAGCGTGTTGGTTACAAATATGAAGAGAACTGCCTGGACTTACTATGTTGGCTCTGGAACTTCCCAACTGAGTGACCTCAGTCACGCCCCCTTGCATCTCTACGCCTCAGCTTTCCCTTTTTAAAGGGGGGATAAATGGATGGATAAATAAATAAATGGTAAATAACATTATTATCATTTACACGTACTTTGAATCCCAAAACAATCATGCAAAGTAGGCAACATTGTCTCTGTTTCATAGAGGAGGAAACTAAAGATCCAAAGAGGATAACTTCCCCAGACACATAGGTATTAAATGTGGATTGGACCTCTGTCTTTGGTGTGTCTGCCTCCAAGGCTCATGTGCTACCCCACCATACTCTACTGCATCTAGCTCAGGGCCTCGCACACAGGAATTCATTCATTCATTTACTTTCTGTTAATTGCACTGCTATTATATGTGATAGGTAAGGTAACCATTAGCTAGCTAAGCCTGTAATAGGAATGACTTTACTTGAACCAATTAGCTTTCTTTGTCTTTTTATAGAAACGGATATTCTGAGAGACTAAGATAGAGGCTGAGCAAGTTCTGATGGATGAAAAACAGTAGAGAAAGGTCCAGAGCTTGGGAAAATTCTGTTGCCCAGTGAGAGTTCCCTTCCAGCCCTAAGAGTAAAGGGAGAGGAGGAAGCAACTGCAGAAGACTACCAGCTCACAGTTTGGCCCTGATTGCTATCTGAGTAACAGGAGGAATTTCCTGCTTGATGACAGAAGTGACCTCTTTGAGGCCGTTCTCTTCCCTTCCTCTTTCCCTATGAGTGATCAGTGCCGTATACCTGACTCTCCCTTCTCTTTTGTTCATTCCATGACTCTAGTTTCTCCCCTGTGCTCTCTCAGCTTCTGAAATTCCCTAGAGAAGAACCATATTATGCCCACAGAATGTCCTACTGAAAAGATTATTCTTTTCTCTTTTCCCCTTTCCCTGTTAAATATCTTTACAGTTTCCCTCCTTACCCTCTTTTGTGTTTTAAACTCTGCTTTCTATTTTTTCTCATCAACCATTTCTCTAGTCACCTATCTTCTTATCTGTTCTCTTTTTAGCTCAAACCCTACTGCAATGTTCGTAATAAAATTGTCAACTTTAAAAGCAAAAAGAAACAAAATAAAACAAACACTGCCTTCTTTTTCTATTTATAATCTGTCTTACTATCTCTAATCTATTTTATTTTCCCCAATATTAGTACACAAATTCAATGACCATGATCACTCAACATTATTTTATATTCTTTTACATGCATCCCACTCTTTTCTTAAAGCCCCAGTTCCTGAAGGCATTTTTCCCCATTTAGATCATGCTTTCAGTCACTCATTTGTTCATTCTTCAAATGTTTATTGGCCATCTACTGTATGTTAGTTACTGTGCTAACCACTGAGGATATTAGACTAAGACAGTTTCTATCCTCAAGGCACACAGTCTCGTTTGAGAGATAGGGACCTGGACCACTGGCTAAAATGCACTGTGATCAGTGCATGGAAGTTTGCACAAGTGCATTTACTGTCATCGTGGGTTATCTTCATAAGCTGTTTCAGAATCATCATCTATCATGATGGTGCAATGGAGAAAAGTGTTGAAGTACAAGTCATAGAGGTTGTAAATACTGCTCTTGTAGTTATTGGCTGTGTTATCAGGATAAAGTCATTTGACTGTGCTGAGCCTCACATCTCATCTACAAGAGCATGGACCAATTCTTTATTTTTTCTATTCTTCCTGGAAGTGCTGGGGAAAGTTCAATGAGAAATATACAGAGGATAGAGATAGAGAAATCCTAGATCTTAAAGGATGAGTTAAGTTTAATGTCTCTACAGTTATTATACAGTTATTATATTTTTTAAATCATTGTGTATTTATTTCCTTCTTCCTCTAGCTTCTATTCTCTAGATATCTATGTTATTCATTTACTCAGACCTCCCTGTGCCTTTATGGGAGTACTTCCTTGCAGAAATTCATCTTCTTATTGCAGCCTCAGAGAGGAAGAAACTGAGCCCCAGGAAGATTGTGGCTAACCTACAAGTGTGCCTGTTAGAACTCACTCATATGTTCCAGTCTGCAGCCCAGGCCTGGCGGTTTCTCTCAGGCTCAATCTTGATGGAAGGCTAGTCTTATTTAGTTACCAGCTTCAGCTGAATCCCCTGAGTATAAAGATCATTAACGTTGTATAAAGTATTTCTGTTTTCATTATCCCATACTTTGGTCTAATATTACAAGAAGTAATGCCAAGTGTTCTTTCCATAGAAATAGTTATCCCCAAAGACAGTCCTTGTGAAGTTATGGGATGTCAAGTACCTCTAGCTAACATTTTAATTTGTGCTTCATTTATAAGTCTGAAGCAACACGGTCAAGGTTCCTGATTTATCATCTGGTATTCCAGTTGGCTTCTCTATACAGGAGTATGCCCAGTTAGTTTCCCATTCTCATCACTTTTACAGAGCATCGTTACCCAAATAGTTAGGGTGTAGCTGCTTCAAAAATAAGAAATGGCTCCAGAGAAACAGATGTAAAAGTGGAACAACGGGGTTACCATCCATTACAGTTTCCAATATGTTAATTTATTTTGATAGCCTGATTTATTGTAATTAGTTCAGCTAGAGTATCCATCATTATGATGTAGTAGAGGTGGAGGGAACACTATAGCAAGAGCAGATATTTAGATGACTATTCTTGCTCTAATAGTTATTCTCAAAATAGTTACCTATCAGATCCAGTGAAATAATGTAACCAAAAGCTCTACAGTGTATAAGTTTTGATTCTGACCATAATTATCCATGAGTCACTAAATTTGAACATTAAAAGACATCTTTGGAAACTAGAAACAACTTTAAAGGCACTCTTTGCCCAGCCCTACCACACTTATTATTTCTGTTGTTCAGTTATATGAGCTCAGCATAATATTTTAAAATATTACCTGCTAAGACATAATCCAAAATGTGATTTAGAAGCATACATTGCTTTAGGCCACTCAAATGTAGGAGGATGAGAATCCTCTGACCCTTGTCCTAATATTAGATTTTAACAGTGAACTGATAGCCTCTCAGTCACTTTCAGAGTTAGCCTTTGGAGTGCATAGTGGTGTCTCAGCTGTGAGTACTTCTAATATAGGCCTTCTTAGTTATTCCAGTGTGGTTTTTCCATTACACCATGATCCTAACTAATGACGCTAAGGAAAACATAGTAGACATTGGCTGTGTGGATACTAGAATAATGGGAAATTTCTTTAGTTAGGCAATAAGGCTGCCAGTAGTAATTGATTCCCTCATAGTACCTGTTGAGTAAATCTCCCCCAGATGATAACAAGGAGCATCTGTACCGAAGTAACGATCTGAGCCCTCGCGGGGATTCCTGGAAAAGGCTCTGTTAGGGAGAATTCCTCACCCCAAGTCACAGTTTGACTCAGGGATATGAATTTGTTTGTGCAGAACTATATTCCCAGAAACCACTCATTTCTTGGGGGACCAATTCCAAAATTGGGTCTTGATCTTAATCAACCTCCTCAGAACCAGGTTACCACGAGTTGTTTCAACCCTAGACACTAAGCTCCATGAGAACATGGGCCATGCCTAATTTTCTTAACACCTCTGTCTCTAAGGCCTAAAATGGTACCAGGCAGTAGTAGTAAGTAAAATTTTGTTGTATGACAAAAATAAACGCCCCAGAGCAGAGAACTGTGTTGCCTGTGACCTTGTATTGTCTGCAGAACACTAAAACTATCCTCTTAATTCTTTCTAAAATGAAATCTGGCTTTATGATTTCTCTCTATTTTTGCTGTCACATTTGTTTTCTAATTCTGAGATGTTAACTGTTCCTGCCTCACAGAAACATACAAACTAAAAGTGATAGTGTGTACACATGAGAAAATGGGCAAGCAAGCAGTATTTTGCATGCTCGGGGTGGGTGGGAACAGTACAGAGAGGGGACTCTTGAGCTGACTTGGTGTTTCTCCTCCAGAACTTTAACGGCATAAAAGTCCTCAGAAATATAATAATAGCTATTTCAATTTCTACTAACTGCGTATAAGAGCATAAAAAATAAAAATACTTTTCTAGATTGTCTGCCATCACTTTTTTGCACTAGATGAATCTAAGGCTTTGTGTTCAGCTATTTGAAGATTCAAATTTCAAAATGTTCAGATTTACAAATAAAACCACACAAAGCCAAGTTCATTTAACAAATATTTACTGAGCAACCACTGCATGCCAGGCACTATGCTCAAGCTAGGGATAAAACAGTGAGCAAATTACTGAAAGGCACTCAACATTTATGGAGCTAACAGAGAAGAAAATGACTTAGTAGACAATGCTACTCAGCAAAAGTATTTAACCCAATTTAGGCAAATCAATCAAGAAATCCTAGAGGAAGTTATGAAATGGAACTAGCTAAGCAAAACGAGTAGAGGGAGAGTGAAGAGAGAGAGAAAGCATTCCGGGCAAAGAGCAACGCTGCAGAAGTCACGGAGTGCGAGGCTATACAGCTCCCAGGAAACCCCAGGTAATACCAGGCAATTCAATATAACAAGTATTTATTTGGTATCCACTCTCTACCTAACCCTCTGTCAAGTAGCATGAAAAGTATAAAAGATGCATATTAGTATGTATCTTCCCCTGGAGGATATGTGAGCTCATAGGATACTCCAAAGTGAAGACCTGAAAGAATAAAATAATACTTGGTCACATAGGATAAAGTGCCAAAATCAGGCCTACAGGATAAGTGGTAAAGAGGAAGAGATATCAATATTGCCTGGGGCTGATTCCAGAGAAGTATGTTACAGAATATAACAGAACTAATATGTTACAGTCATTATTGCTGTTTGCCATTTAACGTCTTCTAAAAAGTAAAATCAACAAATAATTTCCGGGCACTTACCTAACCTTGCTCACCACCACCCCTCAACACACACACATATTCACATACACTCATATCTAATCTATAACCAAGTTTCTCTTGTTTGACCTTTATCATCTTTCACCTGAACTATTACAAACTTCCAGTTATAAAATAAATGAGACATGAGGTTGTAATGCACAGCATGGTGTCTGTAGTTAATAATACTGTATTGCATACCTGAAAGTTGCTAAGAGAGTAGATCTTAAAAATTCTCATCACAAAAAAAAATTTTTTTGAGCCTGTGTATGGTAACTGATGTTAACTAGACTTATGGTGATTATTGCAATATATACAAATATCAAATCGCTATGTTGTACACCTCAAACTAATATAATAATATATGTCAATTATACCTCAAGGGAAAAAAAGCCCTCTCATAAAATCAATCTACCTTGAATCTCATTCTTTTCAAATTTTCCCTCCATTTTGCTGTCAGTTATCTTTTTAAAACCCATGTTTAATAGTATTCTCTATTAAAACCCTCAAAGGTTTTAAGGGCTCCCTGTTTTCTTACATAGCAAAGTCCAGTTTCATCAGCATATCATTCAAGCTCTCTCATTCTCTGATTCCAGACATGTCCAGCCTTATCCTCTTACCATCCACCCTGCCTTCCACCCATGGTCTTTCACAGGTTTGTGCTTTCTCATACTGTGCCTTCTACCCATTAAAATCTTATTCACACTGAAAGCCCATTCCTAAATATTTATTAGTGATTATGTACCGGTGTTACATACATACATATTAGAATGCCCTACTGGATTTTGTACTCTTAGAAGACAGAGACTGTGTTTTGTTTGTTTTGTCTTTGTTTACCTCTAATTGCTAGCAAGTAAGTGTCTAATATGTATTGAATTAAATTGATGTATTTTAGAGAATAAGAATATGTATCTGCATTATATATATCTTTATCTATCTATTCTCCAGGAACTTACAGTCCATTAATTGTAGGAGGTAGCTATTATTTACAGTGCACTGTCACTGCTAGAACAGATGTAGAAAAGCATTTACCTGCCCTTAAGGGATTTAATAGTTTAGTAAAAGAATGATATAAGAGTGAGTCAAAGAGATAAAAAGATGAAAAGACAAAATTGGAAAAAGAAAGGCATCAGGGCAATTGGTTGGTTGATTGAATCCTTTCTTGTTCTAAAAGTATGTAAAATAGCTTATAAAATAACATAAAAGACATCAAATAACTTAGCAAAACAGAGATAAGGGATATCACTCAAGTTGGACCTTGAAAGATCAATATAATTTTGAATATTGCAAGAAAAACTTGAGATGAAGGGGAGGACATAGGAAGTTGAGATAGGAAAGATGTTGAAGGAGTTCATGATGGATAACCTCAAACCACTCAAAATAGGAGGGGATCTTGTAAGATTGAGGGATATAAGCGTAAGATTAGAGACTTGGAGAATTGTTATCAGGGAAACAACCTTTTTTCAAGAAAAGGATTTGCCATCACTCTGTCAGTAGTTAGATAATGGGAATCTGTAGAGAACTCAAGCAGCTCAGTTGCCTGATTTTCCCGACAGTTTCACACACAGCTCAGTTCAGGAATAGAGACAGCCTGAGAAATTGACATGTGCCCAAGACGGCAGAAGTACCAGCGAAGAAGGACTCCACTGAGCCCAGTATTCTGTGTCCTCACCCAGCCTCACATCCTTTCCTCCAGGCGCAGAGGCTGTGCTATCTTATTCAAGGCCCGCCCCTCCTATCTCCACCAGTTTTCTTTCTTCTGCCTGCTTCTCAAACTTTCCCTTTCCACTAGTATTTTCCTTTCTTCTGCCTGTAAACTTGCTTAAGCCCCTCCTATTCTTAAGAGAAAAAAGAAAGCCACTCACCCTTGATTCTGCTCCATCTGCAGCTGTGCTCCAAATTTTCTCCTCCCTTACTCATTCAATTTTCTCTAAAGAATTGTCTGTATTCTCGCCTCCATGCCTTTTACTTCATAATCCTCTTCGATCTGGCTTTTGTTCCCACAGTTCTCCTGAAAAGGCTTCTCCTGTGATCCCTCCTGAGCAGCTCTATAATTACCGAATCAAAGGACCTTTCCCACTTCTTTCAGGATCTCCGCCATATTTAACAGCTGGTTCATGTACTCATTTGTGAAACTCTTTACTCTCTTGGCTTCTGTGACAACCTTCTCTCTTTCCTCATTAACTTCCTCTTTTCCTTTCTTCTTTCATGGTGTCCCCATGGGTGCTTTCATCCATCTCATAGTTGCAGCTACCGTGTAATCTTGGTCATCACCAAATCTACAACTTCAACCCAGACCCCTCCCCAAACTTCAGTTTCTTCTAACTGCCTGCCAGTTCCATAGGCACCTAACCACATACATAAAAAACATACCATTCTTCCCCACTGCACCTCCGAAATCTCTACCTCCTCTTGAAGTGTATCTCTCACCTGACCTTTTCACCATCAGTCACCCAAACAAGAGACCTGACAATCATCCTTGCTCCTCCCCTCCATTCACTCCTACATTTAATCAATAATCCAGTTCAGCCAGCTTTAACTCTGTAGTATTCCTTCAACACAGAGCCATCGTTGCTACTACTGCCCTCCTTCAGACCTCCATTATCTCTTGTATTATTGGTGCAAGAGCTTCTTAAACACGCTCCAGCTTCTAGTTTCCAGGTTTATCCCTTCAAATCCACACTTCGGATAGCCACTGGAGTGGGCTCTCTAAATTGTAAATGCAGCAATCTCCCTTCCAGGCATAAAACCATTCATTTACCAGCTGCCCAGAGTTACAGGATGAAGCCCGCTTGGTATCATAGTTTACAGGGCTCCCTATTTGTTCTTTCCTTACCTATTTTTCCAGCTTAATTAACAGCAAACTGCTTGCTGGTTTTCACTCTCACTACACTGTTTCTTGTCTCAGTGCCGTTGTTCATGCTATAACCAATCCATGTAATGCCCTCTTCTCCCTGCCTCTACTGTTTTCTATATCCTGGCTTCCTTTTACTCATCACTTAGTAGGTGACAGAGATGTCACACTCCCGAAAATGTGTATTCTGATCCATGCCTCTGTACTTCAGGGATCTTTCCTCTGTATAGCCATAATTATTGCACTTGCTGTCACAAAAAAATAATTAGC
This sequence comes from Leucopleurus acutus, assembly GCF_964270905.1. Taxonomy (NCBI): domain Eukaryota; kingdom Metazoa; phylum Chordata; class Mammalia; order Artiodactyla; family Delphinidae; genus Leucopleurus; species Leucopleurus acutus. The sequence goes on along the minus strand of NC_139152.1, from coordinate 81,746,475 downwards.
AATTTATGTTCCTGTCTTCATCCCCACCCCCACCCTCATTAACTTTGAGCTCCTTTAGGAGAGAATGTCTTAATCACTTTTGAATTCTCAATGCTTAACAAAGTGTGTGCCCCATGGTAAGCACTCAGTACATGTTGTGAAATGATAGCATAAGTGAATGAGAAAGAAAGAAAGAGAAAGAAAGAAAAGGAAGGAAGAAAGAAAGAAAGAGGAAGGGAAGGAGGAAGGAAGGGAAGGGAAGAAGGGAGGGAGGGAAGAAGGAAGAAGGAAAGAAAGGGAGGAAGAAAAAAAAAAAGAGGAGCCCCAGAAGACCAGGCAAGTTACAATATGTCTCATTATTCTCACAATTTTTAAGCCAACCCTTAGAACTGCAGATGGAAATGATATCTAGCTAAAGTATGGTGAAGCATGTGTTAGGGTTAAATGATCCCCATAGTTTTTAAGGAAATGGCCCCATTTCTTCTTTCCCACCTTCTTGGAAAGGTAAAGATAAAACCACACACACACACACACACACACAAAAAAAAAACCCACAAATAACTAGATAGACAGTGAGCTGTTCATGGGTCAGTCCACCCAGGCTCCCTAACTGAGCTTATAGATCTGCTGCAGGTAAACCTGTGCAGCAAGGCAGGGACCAAGTAATTATGCAGAACATACACACTGGGAGCATAGCCAGCTACATAATTTGTGGGACCCAGTGCAAAATGAAAATGTAGGGTTCCTTATTCAAAAAGCAGGGGTAAAAGTGCCATTAAAATTACATATAAAGCTTTTTAGTTTCTTCCTTGGTCTTTGTCTGGACTTGCCATGGTATTTTTTATTTACATTTAATGTTCTGAGTAAAGAAAACTCAAAATTTTATGTTTTTGGCATGAATTTTTCCATCTGTTTTTATATTATGCAATGCCAATTTTAAATGCAAATATTAGAGCATTTAACTCGTAAGCAGAATCACCACAATTACACAATTCCTATTTCACGACTTTAATACAAAAAGTGCACTGAGCTGGCCAAAAGAGCTAACGCAAGCCAAACTCAGGAAAGCTGAGAAAGGTCAGATAGAGGGAGGGAGAAGGCCCCTAGGCACAGAATCAGCGCAAGGGAGCACTCCCAGGCGAGGGATTCTTGTAGGGAGAGCGCAGACCCTCACAGGCACCTGGGACCCTGCTTCCTAAGCAGGCACAGGGGCTTCACCGCCCCCCCAGCCCCCTGACCAATGCGAGCACCTTGGGCCAGGCAGGGTCTGGGAAGTTAAGCCAGGTGTCTCCCCTTACCAGGGCTCCATTGTCCCAATTTATGGGAAACAGGGGACCTGAAAGGAATTTTAAATCTCTGTGCCAGGACATGCTTGGTGCCTGGATCAAGGGTAAACTCCAGCCTGCTGCACACCAGATGTGTCATGGTGATGCCAGCCAGTGTGGGCATAGGGGACAGCATGCCCTACCCCAAGGCGCATGGAGTATGAGTGTCCAACCCTAACCCTCCCTGTGCCCGTGCCCAGACCCTGCTGGGGGTGAAGAGCACAGTGGCAGCAAGGCCCAGGGCCCAGGGAGCAGTGAAGAGGTTTTCAGCGGAACCCATCCCCGAGAAGTGACGAGAAACCCTAACACATACCCCGTTGTCCCAACAGTCTTCACTTACAAAATACAAATTCAGAGATTATGACGGATTTCAAGACAGCAACCACAGAGCATTAAACTCCAAACACAGGGCTCTTCTGAGCCTGAGGCCCTGCAGGACGCCCAATTAAGTGACTTGCCCATGGCCACAAAGCTAAGTAAATAGCAGAGCTAGGAATAAAACCTACAGTTTTTTCCACCACACATGCTGCCTCTTTCAGAATAGACTATTTCTGGCAAAACCAACATTAAACTAGAAGATTTACAGCTCTCTGTTCTTAACAACAAGAAAGATGGGGGAAAAAGGTAGTTCCTAGCAGGCATATTTTATTTTTAGCAATTTTACTTTATAAAGCAATTTCATAAACATTATGTACCACATCCCTAAAAGGTAGGCATCACTGCTATCTCCATTTTACAGATAAACAAAGGAAGCTTACTTGCCCACAGTCACTCTGCTATTAAAGAGCAAAACTGTGATGTGAACCCTGGATCTCCAAATTCCATATTCTTTTTATTAATCTCCAGTTCATTAGGAGAGACTGTAGGAAAGAAGGTTAATGCAGACCACTGGGCCAGTAGGGGAGATTCCATCCATCTGATCTCTGTGAGGCAGTTCCATATGGCAGACACTTGCCTACACACTATGGGATGTGGGGCATCTGGTTATCTGCTTCCATCATCCACTTTATGGTTGCCACAGCAACTCCACCACTTACTATGTGATCTAGTCAAGGTCCCAGTTACCTCTAAGCTCCAGTTTTCTCATCTGTAATAGGAGGATATTAATAGTAATATCAATTTCATAGATGTTTTCTGAGGATTAAAACAGTGTCTGGCCCACAGTCAACACTCAGTGAATATTAACAGCCACTGTTTTATTATTTTTATTAATTCAGTTGGTGCAGTTGGCTGAGCCCAAGTCCCTGTCCTCGCTCATCATTATATAAATGTATCTCTTAATACTGAGCACTCATTTAAAGAAAATGACTTCCCCCCAAACAAGGAGAGTTATTCTTCAGACAATATAAGTATATGAGTAGATTTACTTCCTGCTAGAACCTCCAGAACAGATGCTGTGTTAGAAGGGAACATCTGGTCCAACTTTATCATTGTTTAGTTGAGAAAATTAAGTCCCAAGGAGGTTAAATGACTTTTCCGGGTTTACACAATGAATTAGTGATAAGCCAAGACTCCTCATTCAGTGCTCATTTCCAATTACTGTTGCTTCTGTAGGACAAATAACTCCATTGCTATCCTTGCTTTGAAATATACCTCTGCTTTTTATAATACAGAATGATTACGACAACTGTATATTCTTATTTTGTTCATTGTAACTGGTACTGATGACCATTATAATGATCATTATACCATGGATAGTGATTTAAATTCATTTGTGCTCCTCGTACACATGAATTGAAGGATACACCCGTATTATTTTCATAGTATGTTCTCTTTTTCCCTGCCGGATAGGAAATATTTTTGAGCCATATGGGATCCTAATTCTCTGAAAGCTTTTAGGCTATCAGATGTCTCAACTGACAGTCCTGGATGAAAATCAAATCATGGGAATTTGCAAAACTGAAGAAAAATTAAGAACATTTTGGTGTTATCATGTACCGGAAATTCCATCTTTATCCTTCCTTCAATTAGGAAAAAAAATCAATCATCCTGAAAATAAGAATTTTCAGTTCAAACTTTTCAACGCTTTCCTGCAAACTTACTTAGTGATCTTTAGACAGGGTGTTTTTATAATCTATACCTGACATTTTTATTTATTACTTTATTCTTTCAAGTTTTGTTTTATTCAGAATTTAGCAGACAGTTGATAGAGCTGCAAAGGTGCTTAAGACATGATCATTTCTCCCAAGAAGTTTGCTATCCAATGAAGAAAACAGGAAATATAATACCAAGTAGAAAGAAATAAGAGATTCTATGGCCTACTTAGAATCTGCTTTAACATAGGCAGGATGTGTCTATTTTAATAATCCCCAGTTTAATATGAAGAACTTTATGATGGTTTTGGTACCAGTTGAATATTTTAGAAGTAAAACCCAACAACTTCTCCCTTTAATTAGAAAAATTAGACAAGGGGACATTTAATAATTTTCACATGAGAAAGGGTATCTTCCTTTTCTTTCTCCTATCTCTCATTCTGGTTGAGTAGTAGTATTTAGTGAAGAAATGATGGGAGAAAATGAGGAGAGAGTATCCTTCATAGCTAAAAAAGGATAGGGGTGTTTGTGTGCCTTGTACAAATTTTCCCTTTGCATTCAACCCAAAGCCAAATGGTGGAGCCAGGCCACTCTACAGCAGCCCGAAGGACTCTTCTTGATTGTGATTTTGCTCAGGTTTCAGTTTAACCCCTTGGTAGAGTTAGCCTCCTCCCTGTCTACCCACAGTGACCACCTCCTCAGACTTAATTCCAGTGTTGTTGTGTGTCTTAGTCCATCTGGGCTGCTATAACAACATACCATAGACTGGGTGGCTTATAAACAACAGAAAAGTACTTCTCACAGTCCTGCAGAATGGGAAGTCCAAGATCAAGTTACGAGCAGATGCAGTGACTGGTGAGGGCCCACTTCCTTGTTCGTAGGTATCGATCGTTTCTCTGTGTCCTCACTTGGTGGAATAAGCAATGGATCTCTCTGGTGCCTCTTTTATAAGGGTACTAATCCCTTTTAAGAGGGCTCTACCCGCAAGACCTAAGCATCTCTCAAAAGCCCCACCTGCAAATACCATCACATTTGGGATTAGGCTTTAACATATGAATTTGGGGAAGGGGGAGAACATTCAGTCTAGAGCATGGTACAAATGATGTGTCCCACCACCAAATTTTAGAATGAAGCAAGTCAAAACAAAGTTTTCATGGGGGAAAAAGTGTTTTTCTACTAAAGACATTTCAAGAAAAATGTCCTCAAAACTAAAACCAAAATTAAATGTGGAGAAAAGTCAGGAATATTCTGGGCAACTGTTTCAGTAGTGTAATAATTATTCAGTCTCCACCAAAGACCTTCCAAGTTACAAAGGATCTGGCTACAAACTTTGACATTTCAAGAGTTCAGGGAAGAGCCACACACTGAGGCCAACCTAACATACTCCTAAGTGTTCTCGTTGTTTCTGCTCTGTTAAGATTATAGTGTGTTCAACTTTTGAGTATAAAATTCTTTCCTATAAAAAAAATCAAATTTGTGTAAAAATGTGCTTCCTTTAGAATTATGTGCAATCTCTGGATGTTCATCTTCTTCAATTAGAAGCTGAAAGCCACTCCCAAAGTTAAAATCTGTCAACCCCACAGACACTTTGGCAATTTCACATCCAGTGAATGTGAACAGAAACTAAAATCCATAGAAAATAAATTCCTTCAAGTAATCATTTTATGAGATTTCACAATTTTAAGTCAAAATGAGAAGAGGCAATTCTTTAGATTGACACCCCCTCCCAATTTGGTTCTGATAACATTCG